>NW_027269274.1:5000-2405000 GCF_023055355.1 Agelaius tricolor
AACCCTAACCCTAACCCTAACCCTAACCCTAACCCTAACCCTAACCCTAACCCTAACCCTAACCCTAACCCTAACCCTAACCCTAACCCTAACCCTAACCCTAACCCTAACCCTAACCCTAACCCTAACCCTAACCCTAACCCTAACCCTAACCCTAACCCTAACCCTAACCCTAACCCTAACCCTAACCCTAACCCTAACCCTAACCCTAACCCTAACCCTAACCCTAACCCTAACCCTAACCCTAACCCTAACCCTAACCCTAACCCTAACCCTAACCCTAACCCTAACCCTAACCCTAACCCTAACCCTAACCCTAACCCTAACCCTAACCCTAACCCTAACCCTAACCCTAACCCTAACCCTAACCCTAACCCTAACCCTAACCCTAACCCTAACCCTAACCCTAACCCTAACCCTAACCCTAACCCTAACCCTAACCCTAACCCTAACCCTAACCCTAACCCTAACCCTAACCCTAACCCTAACCCTAACCCTAACCCTAACCCTAACCCTAACCCTAACCCTAACCCTAACCCTAACCCTAACCCTAACCCTAACCCTAACCCTAACCCTAACCCTAACCCTAACCCTAACCCTAACCCTAACCCTAACCCTAACCCTAACCCTAACCCTAACCCTAACCCTAACCCTAACCCTAACCCTAACCCTAACCCTAACCCTAACCCTAACCCTAACCCTAACCCTAACCCTAACCCTAACCCTAACCCTAACCCTAACCCTAACCCTAACCCTAACCCTAACCCTAACCCTAACCCTAACCCTAACCCTAACCCTAACCCTAACCCTAACCCTAACCCTAACCCTAACCCTAACCCTAACCCTAACCCTAACCCTAACCCTAACCCTAACCCTAACCCTAACCCTAACCCTAACCCTAACCCTAACCCTAACCCTAACCCTAACCCTAACCCTAACCCTAACCCTAACCCTAACCCTAACCCTAACCCTAACCCTAACCCTAACCCTAACCCTAACCCTAACCCTAACCCTAACCCTAACCCTAACCCTAACCCTAACCCTAACCCTAACCCTAACCCTAACCCTAACCCTAACCCTAACCCTAACCCTAACCCTAACCCTAACCCTAACCCTAACCCTAACCCTAACCCTAACCCTAACCCTAACCCTAACCCTAACCCTAACCCTAACCCTAACCCTAACCCTAACCCTAACCCTAACCCTAACCCTAACCCTAACCCTAACCCTAACCCTAACCCTAACCCTAACCCTAACCCTAACCCTAACCCTAACCCTAACCCTAACCCTAACCCTAACCCTAACCCTAACCCTAACCCTAACCCTAACCCTAACCCTAACCCTAACCCTAACCCTAACCCTAACCCTAACCCTAACCCTAACCCTAACCCTAACCCTAACCCTAACCCTAACCCTAACCCTAACCCTAACCCTAACCCTAACCCTAACCCTAACCCTAACCCTAACCCTAACCCTAACCCTAACCCTAACCCTAACCCTAACCCTAACCCTAACCCTAACCCTAACCCTAACCCTAACCCTAACCCTAACCCTAACCCTAACCCTAACCCTAACCCTAACCCTAACCCTAACCCTAACCCTAACCCTAACCCTAACCCTAACCCTAACCCTAACCCTAACCCTAACCCTAACCCTAACCCTAACCCTAACCCTAACCCTAACCCTAACCCTAACCCTAACCCTAACCCTAACCCTAACCCTAACCCTAACCCTAACCCTAACCCTAACCCTAACCCTAACCCTAACCCTAACCCTAACCCTAACCCTAACCCTAACCCTAACCCTAACCCTAACCCTAACCCTAACCCTAACCCTAACCCTAACCCTAACCCTAACCCTAACCCTAACCCTAACCCTAACCCTAACCCTAACCCTAACCCTAACCCTAACCCTAACCCTAACCCTAACCCTAACCCTAACCCTAACCCTAACCCTAACCCTAACCCTAACCCTAACCCTAACCCTAACCCTAACCCTAACCCTAACCCTAACCCTAACCCTAACCCTAACCCTAACCCTAACCCTAACCCTAACCCTAACCCTAACCCTAACCCTAACCCTAACCCTAACCCTAACCCTAACCCTAACCCTAACCCTAACCCTAACCCTAACCCTAACCCTAACCCTAACCCTAACCCTAACCCTAACCCTAACCCTAACCCTAACCCTAACCCTAACCCTAACCCTAACCCTAACCCTAACCCTAACCCTAACCCTAACCCTAACCCTAACCCTAACCCTAACCCTAACCCTAACCCTAACCCTAACCCTAACCCTAACCCTAACCCTAACCCTAACCCTAACCCTAACCCTAACCCTAACCCTAACCCTAACCCTAACCCTAACCCTAACCCTAACCCTAACCCTAACCCTAACCCTAACCCTAACCCTAACCCTAACCCTAACCCTAACCCTAACCCTAACCCTAACCCTAACCCTAACCCTAACCCTAACCCTAACCCTAACCCTAACCCTAACCCTAACCCTAACCCTAACCCTAACCCGCGGTGGCGTCATGATGACTCATCAAGATGGCGGCGCCCATATGGTCACATGATGCGGAAGCAAGATGGCGGCCCCCATGGGGTCATGTGACTGGTGACCAAGATGGCGGCGACCGGGGGTCACGTGACTCGAGAGACAAGATGGCGGCGAGTGCTCTGTGACGTCATTTACGGCAAGATGGCGGCCGGTGACGTCATTTACGGCAACGTGGTGGCCGTACGGAGTGACGTCATTTACGGCAGCAAGATGGCGGCCGCGAGGGGGGTCACGTGGTATGGCAGGCAATATGGCGGCCGGTGACGTCATTTACGGCAATATGGCGGCCGTGGGGGTTACGTCATTTACGGCAGCAAGATGGCGGCGCCCATGGGGTCATGTGACCGGGGACCAAGATGGCGGCTGCCGTGACGTCGTGATGACGCGTCCAAGATGGCGGCGCCCATACGGTCACGTGGTGGCGTCCAATATGGCGGCGCCCAGGGGGTCATGTGATCCGGGAACCAAGATGGCCGCCTCCGTGTGGTCACGTGATGGGGACCAAGATGGCGGACCCTGTGATGTCATCAAGATGGCGGCGACCATACGGTCACGTGGTGTCGTACAACATGGCGGCGCCCACGGAGTCACGTGGTACGGCAGCCAAGATGGCGGCCGCCAGTCGGTCACGTGATCGGCGACCAAGATGGCGGCGGCCGGGGTCATGTGACCGGAGAGACAAGATGGCGGCGCGTGCTCTGTGACGTCATTTGCGACAAAATGGCGGCCGCGGGGGGTGACGTCATTTACGGCAATATGGCGGCCGCGGGGGTCAAGATGGCGGCCGTACGGAGTGACGTCATTTACGGCAGCAAAATGGCGGCCGCGGGGGGTCACGTGGTGCGGGGGGGGGGCAAGATGGCGGCCGCGAGGGGGGGTCACGTGGTTCGGGAGGCAAGATGGCGGCGGGCCGGGTGACGTCATTTGCGGCAAAATGGCGGCCGCCGGGACCGGGATTTTTTTTCGGGGTTTCGGGGGGATTTTGCGCGGTTTTTGTGGGTCGCGCGGGGTCGGAATGGCGTTCCGGTTTGTGTGGGACTGGTGGCGTCGCGCGCGGGGGTCCGGGGGGCGTGGGGAGCGGGGCGGCGTTTCGGTCGGGCGATTGGGGGGGACGCCTGTGCAGTGGGGTCCTTTCTGTGGCGTGTCGCGCCGATGACGTCATCGGGTGCGCGCCGCGGGTGCAGTACGCCGCGGCATACGGCAGGGGGCGCTGTGCATGCAGTACTGATGGGCGGACAGCAGGGGGCGCTGTGCGTGCAGTACCGGCCGGCGAGCAGCAGGGGGTGCTGTGCGTGCAGTACCGGCCGGCAAGCAGCAGGGGGCGCTGTGCATGTAGTACCCGGTTGCAGGCAGTAGGGGGCGCTGTGAGTGCAGTACCGGCCGGCAAGCACCAGGTGGCGCTGTGCATGCAGTACCGGCCGGCATGCACCAGGTGGCGCTGTGCATGCAGTACCGGCCGGCATGCACCAGGTGGCGCTGTGAGTGCAGTAATTGCGAGTAAACGGCAGGTGGCGCTGTGAGTGCAGTACCGGCCGGCGGGCAGCAGGTGGCGCTGTGAGTGCAGTACTCGCGAGTAAACGGCAGGTGGCGCTGTGGCTGCATGATCTATATGTAAATGGCATGGGGTGGGGTGCTGGCTTGCAGGGGGTGGGTCTGGCGAGGGGGCCAGCCACGGGGGCGGGGTGTGCATGTCTGGGGGAGGGCACAGGGGTGGGGTTTGGCTGATGGCTACTGATTACTGGCACCTGGGGTGGGAGGGGTCCCTATATACTGTATATAGTAAAAAGAAGAAAAACTATATGTCTGGTGCAGCAGTAGGAAATTTCAGGCTCCCGGGGAGTAAATGGTTTGTTTTTTTAAATTTTTTTTTTTTTTTCTTTTTTTACTCCCAGGGAGCCTGAAAGTTTTTACTGCTGCTTTTTTAATCTAAAGCTAGAAAGGAAAACAAAGTTAGAAAGACAAGGAAGGGGAGGGAGAGAGAGAGAGAGAGAGAGAGAGAGAGAGAGAGAGAGAAAGGAGAAGGGGAGAGAGAGAAAGGAGAAGGGGAGAGAGAGAGAGAGAAAGGAGAAGGGGAGAGAGAGAGAGAGAGAGAAAGGAGAAGGGGAGAGAGGGAGAGAGAGAGAAAGGAGAAGGGGAGAGAGAGAGAAAGGAGAAGGGGAGAGAGGGAGAGAGAGAGAAAGGAGAAGGGGAGAGAGAGAGAAAAGAGAAGGAGAGAGAGAAAAGAGTTGGAAAAAATAGAGGGAGAGGAGAAAAGACAGAGAGAAGAGGAGAGAACAGGGACAAAGACAGAGAAAGAAGAGAGGAGGAGAGAACAGACAGAGGGAGAAGACAGAGAGGGCAAGGAGACAGAGAGGAAAAGACAGAAGAAAATAAAACAGGAAGACAGAGTGAGACAGGAAAAGGAGGGTGGGAGAACTGAAGAAGGACAGGAGTTAGAGGGAAAGGAAAGTGGTTAGGATTAGAGTGAAAGTGAAAACTTAGGAGTGGGGTGAAAAAGGAAAAGACTAAGAGCAAAAAAAACACAAAACAAGGAAAAGGAGAACACTGAGAGAAAAAGAAGCAAGAAGACTGAGATTGACAGTGATAAAGAAAACAGAAACAAAGGGTTAGAGATAGATGGAAGTTAAGTCTGAAATAGAACAGTAAAGTGAGGAGCAAAAAGAAGAAATACAGTGGAAAGAAATGACAAAACCACACCAAAAAAAGACAGGAGCCACGGTGGGGAAAGGAAGGGCAGGGGATATCTTTATTAAGGGTGACTCAACTTTATTGAAAGAATGCTTTTATTTATACATCAGCAAAATGCATGGAAACAGTGTATACAAGTGCAGATACAATGCATAGACACACTGGTCAAAGTCTAATTTACATATAGAGCAATACAGCAAAATGAAGCAGTTAATGCAAATGCAGAGCAGCAATACAGAGCAGCACAGCAAAATGCAGCAGGTAAGGCAAATGCAATACAGAGCAATATACATATTAACACAAAGCAATAACCTTTTTCTATTTTCATTAGATGTTGATTTATTGTTACAGGAAACCCAAAACAACAAAAGCACACAGAAAACAACACTCATCTCCCATTAACACCCCCTTCAGCTTACACACAAACTCACCATCACAACTGCTAAATTACTCCCCAGCAATCATTGGTCCTCAGGAACGCGGTTCCCGGGTGCCTCCAAAAAATCCTCCTGCCTGACGAAAACCCCGGTCCCTGGACGGTCTGCGCCCAAACTTTGGTGATGAATGTTGCCTCGCAGACCGACCGGGACCCGGGAAAAAAAAACCCAGCCGGGGGGGAAAAAAAAAAAACCCCCCGGCTGGGGATTTTTTATTCTAAATTTAAAAATGATTTGAAAAACCTGAAAAGCAAAAGTCATATAAGGTTACAACCCTTCAACACACACATACACACACACACACACCTCCTTCAGCTTACACACAAACCCACGCTGACTCACACCTCAACTGCTCTGCTAACCCCCGGCACGCATTCGCGCCGCTCCTCGGGAACGCGGTTCCCGGGAGCCTCCAAAAAAATCCTCCTGCCTGACGAAAACCCCGGTCCCTGGACGTTCTGCGCCCAAACTTTGGTGATGAATGTTGCCTCGCAGACCGACCGGGACCCGGGAAAAAAAAACCCAGCCGGGGGGAAAAAAAAAAAAACCCCCCGGCTGGGGATTTTTTATTCTAAATTTAAAAATGATTTGAAAAACCTGAAAAGCAAAAGTCATATAAGGTTACAACCCTTCAACACACACATACACACACACACACCTCCTTCAGCTTACACACAAACCCACCCTCGCTCACACCTCAACCTCTCTGCTAACCCCCGGCACGCATTCGAGCCGCTCCTCGGGAACGTGGGTCCCGGGAGCCTCCAAAAAAATCCTCCTGCCTGACGAAAACCCCGGTCCCTGGATGGTCTGTGCCCAAACTTTGGCGATGAACGTCACCTCTCAGACCGACCGGGACCGAGGAAAAAAAAACCCAGCCGGGGGAAAAAAAAAAAACCCCCCCAGCTGGGGATTTTTTATTCTAAATTTAAAAATGAATTACAAAACCTGAAAAGCAAAAGTCACATACACAAGGTTAAAACTAGTCAGCATGTGCTCACGCACACAGAGACGAGTGGACACAGACACACACAGTCATGTGCTCTCACACACGCTCTTCCTGCTTACAGGCTCGTTATGGCCCTTACTCAAGACGCTGAAGAACGTGCTTCGACGCGTCTTCTGGCTGCCGCTCCTTGACGTCGAATGGTAGATTCTGGGGAAATCGGTAGCCTCGAGGACCTGTGAGACGACAGGAATTGGTCAACTTGTGGCTGACAGCTAGGAATTTTCCCCACTCTGGACCAATAAATTTTCTACCCAATATCCCATAAAAGACAGATGAACAGTAAAGTTTTTACAACTGTTCTACCTAACTATGACTACATGCCAGGGCAGGGCAGCTCCAATCATAAGTGGTATATTATAAGTACATACAATATAAGCAAACGCATACAGTGCAAGTGTACATACAGTGTAAGTAGACACAATATAAGCCGACACAGGTACACGCAATATAAGTATATACAATATAAGCCTATACAATATAAGCCAACACAGGTACACGCAATATAAGTATATACAATATAAGCCAACAAAGGTACATGCAATATAGGTACACACAATACAAGCCAACACAGGTACACGCAATATAAGTATATACAATATAAGCATATATACAATATAAGCCAACAAAGGTACATGCAATATAGCTACACACAATACAAGCCAACATAGGTACACGCAATATAAGCCAAGACTTGAGATAACTCTGTGGAAGATTAATTGTTGGGCCCCATACCCTTTGAGAAGATGGAACCTACAGAACAACTGCAGTCACTTGAGGAGGGTGTAAGACGCTCCCTCTAGAAGTCCAAGATAATGGCATGGAAAAAAAAGCACTACCAAAGCTGGTAGTGAGAAGGAAGATGGATGAGAAAATCTTGTAATCCTTTCCTGTCTCAAAGAATAAAAATGTAAAGATGCCAGAATAAGCTATATCTGGGAAGGAATGTGAGTAAAATACTGCCTATATGGCACAAAATAGTGCCTGTAAAGCGTCAAGATGTAACAAAGGCCTATGACACGGAAGACAATAGACACAGACTACATAACACGGACGACACAACATAGACACGGATGGCATAACAGAGACACGAGTAAACTGCCTAGCACTTTCAACTTATGGACCCGAGATTCGTAGCGCAAGATGAGCCAGAGGCCGATGATGCCAAAGGAAAGAAAGCCCTATGATGATGGCACGTGATGATGAAACATAACTCATTAAAAGAAGTTAGTGCCGAAGCAGTTAAGAGGATGCTCGAGAGGCTCGGCGAGCCTAGAGAAGGAAGCCGACTGCCGGGTGACCGTGGCCGTAGCTCCGGACCTGAAGGCGAGCTCCTCGGGGGAAAGATCCGTGACGACGTCGAGTCGAGGAAGGCGGACGACGCAAAGTTCCCGAGAACGTGGAGATGGGTTGGAACTGCCCTGCCCGGCAAAGGCCCTGGTGAGGCTGAGGAGAAACCCTCTCCCTTTACTTCCAGAGAGCCTGTCCCGCTACAGACCTCTCCGCTAAGCTGACGTGAAATTGCCCCCTGTGATAGTAAAGGTTTTTCCCCTTCTCCCGACCGCTGGCACCGACACTTAGCTTTTGGAAGAGGAGGGAGCGGACAAAATCCATCCTCGGTCGCACGTGGACGTTGATATGTTCTCCGCGTGTGCTTCGGTGTTGCCGTTTCTAAGCTTTGGGTAAGAGCCTCCTCAGGGTACCTAAGACAAAACAGAAAAGGTCACTATTGCCCTCAACAACAGTAATCCCCGGGACTCCTCCGCACCACTGCCCCGGCTCACCTCAAATCTTGATTTGACTCCGGAGGCTGGCCAGAAGATACCTGCAAAGAGAAAAGGTACATGCTTAGCATGCTGCTGCATAACATTCACCTATGAGTCAGCCTGCCTAAACGCCAACTCACCTGCCCTCCTCCGTTCCTTGGCGTACCTAGGGAAGCAACAGCACCTGCAAAGTAACAAAGCAGAAAAGCATGCTGAGATACTGTGAAAACACAACCTCCCAAATCTGACAAATATGCCACACCGATACCTTAAGCTCGCACCCACCTGGCACGGATATGCTCGGCTAGGATAGATTGCAAGCGGACCACCTAAAATAAAAAAAAAAAAAAAAGAGATGCTTAAAGCTGCACCAGAAACTGAGACCTCAGCAATAACACTTGCTTCTGTACGCTAGTCAATGCTCACCTCGCCCACTTGGCCTTGACTGCTGCTCTCGGCTTTAACTTCCTAAAAAGAGAGACAAAGAACAATGCTGTAACAGCCACCATTTATGCTTCCTCTACAGAAACAAGTAGTGCCTCACCTGCTTGGGGGAATCCCCTCACCCGGGATGGGGCCCTCTGGCACGGATTTAATCCATCTGAATCTGAAAAAAGGTTAGGACAAGAGTCAAACTGTTGCAGGATAACTTAAGAGCTCCAGATATCTTGTGTCCATCTACAAATCCCATCTAGAGTCCAACTACACCCCACATTACAAACTTCAAGTCCCCGGGACTTCTCCTATTGCACCGGGCTACGCGGCAGGGCAGCGCAGCTCCGGCACAAATGTGTGTGCTGACACCCGTGACGGGACGTGACAGACGACGGGGACGCGACACGGACAGAAATCTCCTGGCAAGGAAAATGGCTGTGAGGACTGAGAGAATGCAAAAGGAGATGACCGAGGTGAAACTGATGGTGGGCTGATGAGGCTCAGAGAACCCTGGAGGAAAAAGATGCTAACCGAATGATTTATTCCAAGAACTGCAAAGATGGATGCCCGAGAATCCTACGGCCAGAAGCCTCTACCTGCCCTCACATTCTTTCAAGTCCTAGTCCGCCATAATGGATCCTGGCGGGGTATAGCTGTCCATACAGCTCAGAACAAGACCTGAAAAAACAGCTGACTGGATGCTTATAAAAAGAGATGAGAGTCTGAGCTCCCGAGTCAAAAGTTCTATGGCATGGATGCCAGGCCAAGGAACGCTGAGAGCACAGATGCTAAGACTGGTGCCAAGGTTTCTGGTAGGCCCCTCAAAGGGCTAAGATAAAAGACATGAGACAGCTAAACAAGACATAATGCACAACAGACAAGTGACACAATACACACCGGGACTGCTCTGCCCTGCTCACCTCAGCACTGTGATCCAAAGTGAGATTTTGCTTTTAGGGGGCCTAAGGGACCACTTCTTGGCTACCCTCGTCTCCAGAGCCAACTCAAAACCTCCCCCATCCCAGGAGTGCCGACCCAGCACCTCGCTTTCATCCCCTCTGTGGGTCGGAGCCCTCTACTTATCTCTCGGACATCTGGGGATGCCGGTCCGTGTTGGGTGCAAAGAAAGGCCGCCTCGCCGGCTGGGAAGTTGTGCTGTCACCGGGCTGTTGTCTCTTAGACAGCTATATTAAAGAAAAGCAGACATCAACGCCTGACCTTGGCACCACATCGGCCAAAACCACACAAGTCTGCTACTCACCGTTCTCCTAAGAAGGCCTGGCACCTCATAACCCTAACCCTCTGCCACAGATGTAATTCATCTGCACCTGAAAGAAAGGTAGAACATATGTCAAACACATGCACAATAACTCAAAAGCTACAAACACCTTATGTCAACGTAGGAATAGCATCTAGAGTCCAAGTACAGCCCACATTACAACTTTCAACTCCCCGGGGCTTCTCCTATTACACCAGGCTATGCGGCAGGGCAGAGCAGCTCCGGCACAAACGCGTGTGCTGACACCCGTGACACGGGACAGACGGGACGCGACAAACAATGGGCACAAGACACGGACAGAAATCTCTAGGCAAGAAGGATGACTGCGAGGACTGAGAAGATGCCAAATGAGATGACCGAGGTAAGACAGACCGATGGCGAGCTGATAAGGCTCAGAGTGCCCTGGAGAAGGAAGATGCTAAACTGAATGTTTTAGTCCAAGAACTGCATAGATGAATGCACAGGAGCCCTACGGTCAGAAGCCTCTACCTGCCCTCACATTCTTACAAGTCCTAATCCACCATAATAGAACCTTGCAGGGTGCAGCTGTCCATACAGCTCAGAACAAGACCTGAAAAGACATCTGACTGGATGCTTATAAAGAGTTGCAATTCTGATGCCTGTCTGAGCTCCCGAGTCAAAAGTTTTATGGCCTGGGTGCCGGGCCAAAGAAACGTGGAGATCGTGGCTGCTAAGAATACTGCCGAGGTTTCTGATAGGCCCCTCAAAGGGCTAAGATAAAAGACATGAGACACCCAAACAAGACATAATGCACGGTAGACAAGTGACACGATACACACCGGGACTGCTCTGCCCTGTGCACCTCAGCACTGTGATCCAAAGTGAGATTTTGCTTTTAGGGGGCCTAAGGGGCCAATTCTTGGCTACTCTCATCTCCAGAGCCAACTCAAGACCTCCCCTCCCCGATCCCAGGAGTCCCAACCCAGCACCTCGCTTTCATCCCCTCTGTGGGTCGGAGCCCTCTACTTATCTCTCGGACATCTGGGGATGCCGGTCCGTGTCAGGTGCGAAGAAAGGCCGCCTCGCCGGCTGGGAAGTTGCTGCTGGCACCGGGCTGGTGTCTCTTAGACAGCTATATTAAAGAAAACCAAACATCAGTGCCTGATCTTGGCAGCTCATCGGCCAAAACCCCACAAGTCTGCTACTCACCCTTCTCCTAAGAAGGCCCGGCTCTTCCGGTCGCACGCTTCGGGAACGCTCGGAGGCCAACGCCGTCGTCGTGGGGTACGCCTGGGTTAAGAAGACAGGAGGTGATGTGGCATTGCTGAAAACTGACTGGACCCTCGGTCCTCCTCCCTACTTCCCTGACTCACCGCAACTCCTCGGTGGTTCCTGACTGCTACCCGGAAGACGGGGCTCATCAGGGTGGAAAATTCGGTCCGTCGGCCGGGTGGGGATGGGAGCTTGGCGTGCTCCGAGTGGATTGCCTAAGGCACAAAAATGAGAATGGAGACTTAGACTTGCCCCCTTAGAATTCAGACCTCAGCAACAAGAAAGGCTACTGCTCACCTTGCTCTCTTGAACTTGACTGCTGGGATCCAGCTATACTTCCTAAAAATAAAGACAAAAAACAGCGCTGTAATAGGGTCACACTTGACACTCCCCCTGCACAGACAAATGGTGACTGACCTGCTTGTGGGAACCCCCTCACCCAGGATGGGGGGCTCTGCCATGGATGCAATGCATCTGCACCTGAAAGAAAGTTAGAACATATGTCAAACACCTGCACGATAACTCAAAAGCTACAAACACCTTAGGTCAATATAGGAATAGCATCTAGAGTCCAAGTACAGCCCACATTACAACCTTCAACTCCCCGGGGCTTCTCCTATTACACCAGGCTATGTGGCAGGGCAGAGCAGCTCCGGCACAAATGTGTGCAGACACCCGTGACACGGGACAGACAGGACGTGACAAACAATGGGCACACAACACAGACAGAAATCTCTGGGCAAGAAGGATGACTGCAAGGACTGAGAAGATGCCAAATGAGATGACCGAGGTGAGACCGATGGCAAGCTGACGAGGCTCAGAAAACACTGAAGGAAGAAGATGCTAACTGAATGATTTATTCCAAGAACTGAAAAAATGGATGCCCGAGAATCCTACGGTCAGAAGCCTCTACCTGCCCTCACGTTCTTTCAAGTCCAAGTCTGCCTTAATGGATCCTGGCGGGACATAGCTGTCCATACAGCTCAGAACAAGACCTGAAAAGACACCTGACCGGATGCTTCTAAAGAGACAAGAGAGTCTGATGCCTGTCTGAGCGCCTGAGTCAAAAGTTCTATGGCAGGGGTGCCAGGCCAAGGAATGCAGAGATCACAGATGCTAACAATGATGCCAGGGTTTCTGACAGGCCCCACCAAGGCCTAAGGTAAAAGACATGACATATGCAAACAACACATAATACACAAAAGACAAGTGACACGATACACACCGGGACTGCTCTGCCCTGCATACCTCAGCACTGTGATGAAAAGTCAGGCTTTCCTTTTATGGGGCCTAAGGGGCCGCTTCATGGACACCCCCCACCTCCAAAGCAGACTCAAAAACCCCTCCCAGTAATTCCCAAACCAGCACCCTGCTTTCATTCCCTCTGCGGGTCGTGGCCCTCTACTTATCTCTCGGACATCTGGGGATGCCGGTCTCCGGTGCGAAGAAAGGCCACTTCATCAGCTGGGAAGGTCCTGCTGGCACCAGGCTGGTGTCTCTTGGACAGCTGTATTAAAAAAAACCAAACATCAGTGCCCAATCTTGGCAGCCCATCGGCCAAAACCCCACAAGTCTGCTACTCACCCTGCTCCTAAGAATGCTCAGCTGCTCGGGCCGCAAGCTTCGGGCACGCTCGGAGACCGAGGCTGTCGTCACAGGGGGTGCCTGGGTTAAGAGGAGAGGAGGTAATTTGGCATGGCTGAAACCTGAGTGGAACCTGGCTCCTCCTCCCTACTTCCCCTACTCACCGCAACTCCTCGGCAGCTGCTGAAGGCCACCTGGATGGCACCTTTAAATAGAAGAGTTCAGGGTTTCATCACCAGGTCCTGTAATGCATCCGCAGGGCTCACACGTGCGGGGAACCCGGTGCATCGGCCGGCTGGTGACAGGGGCTTGGCAGGCTCCGAGTGGATTGCCTAAAGCACAAAAAAGAGAATGGAAGCTTAGAGCAGCACCAGAAACTGAGACTGGAGCAATAACAGCTACTTCTCTCCACTGCTCACCTTGACTGCTGGTATCCAGACTTAGTTCCTAAAAAGAAAGACAAAGAACAGAGCTGTAACAGAGTCACCACATACACTTCTGTTGCAGAGACAAATGGTGCCTCACCTGCTCGGGGGAAACTACTCACCCGGGATGGGGCCCTCTGGCACAGATTTAATCCATCTGAATCTGAAAAAAAAGTTAGGACAAGAGTCAAACTGTTGCAGGATAACTTAAGAGCTCCAGATATCTTGTGTCCATCTAGAGTCCAACTACACCCCGCATTACAAACTTCAAGTCCCCGGGACTTCTCCTATTGCACCAGGCTATGCGGCAGGGCAGAGCAGCTCCGGCACAAATGTGTGCAGACACCCGTGACACGGGACAGGACGTGACAAACAACGGGAACACGACACAGACAGAAAGCTCCTGGCAAGGAAAATGGCTGCGAGGACTGAGAAGATGCAAAAGGAGATGACCGAGGTGAGACCGATGAGGCTCAGAGAAACCTGGAGGAAAAAGATGCTAACCGAATGATTTATTCCAAGAACTGCAAAGATGGATGCCCAAGAATCATACAGCCAGAAGCCTCTACCTGCCCTCACGTTCTTTCAAGTCCTAGTCCGCCATAATGGATCCTGGCGGGACATAGCTGTCCATACAGCTCAGAACAAGACCTGAAAAGACAGCTGACTGGATGCTTCTAAAGAGACAAGAGAGTCTGATGCCTGTCTGAGCTCCCGAGTCAAAAGTTCTATGGCATGGGTGCCAGGCCAAGGAATGCAGAGATCACAGATGCTAACAATGATGCCAGGGTTTCTGACAGGCCCCACCAAGGCCTAAGGTAAAAGACATGACATATGCAAACAACACATAATACACAAAAGACAAGTGACACGATACACACTGGGAATGCTCTGCCCTGCACACCTCAGCATTGCGATGAAGAGTCAGGCTTTCCTTTTATGGGGCCTAAGGTGTCCGCTTCATGGACACCCCCATCTCCAAAGCAGACTCAAAAACCCCTCCCGGTGGGTCCCTACCCTGTGCCCCGCTTTCATCCCCTCTGTGGGTTGTAGCCCTCTACTTATCTCTCGGACATCTGGGGATGCCTATCCGTGTCAGGTGCAAAAGAAGGCAGCCTCAACATCTGGGAAGTTCCTGCTGGCACTGTTGTTCAACAACTCCCTGTTGTTTCTTAGTCAGCTACATGAAAGAAATTCAAATATCAATGCATGATCTCTGCAGCAAACTGACCAAAACCCAACAATTCTGCTACTCACCGTTCTCCTAAGAATGCCCAGCTCCTGGGGCCGCACCCTTCGGCCGCGCTCCGAGGCTGATGCCGTTGTCACGGGGGTAAGCCTGGGTTAAAAGGAGACGAGGTGATGTGGCATTGCTGAAACCTGACTGGACCCTCGCTCCTCCTCCCTACTTCCCCGACTCACCGTGACTCCTGACTCCTCGGCCCGTGCCCAAGGCTACCCTGGTGACACCTTTAAATAGAAAAGGCAGAGGCTTCATCAACGAGTCCCGTGATTCTTCCGCAGGGCTCGGGAGAGTGGCACACCCGGCGCGTCGGCCGGCTGGTGACTGGGGCTCGGCGTACTCCGAGTGGATTGCCTAAAGCGCAGAAACGGGAACAGATGCTTAGAGTTGCACCGGAAAATGAGACTGGAGCAATAACAACTGCTTCTGGACGCTACTCAATGCTCACCTTGCCCACCTCATCTTGACTGCTGATACCCAGCTTTACCTCCTGAAAAGAAAAAGAACAGAGCTGTAACAAAGTCACACTTTACACTCCCCCTGCAGAGACAAACAGTGACTGACCTGCTCGGGGGAACCTCCTCACTCGGGATGGGTGGATGGATTTTGCCCTGGATTTTATCCTTCTGCGTCTGAAAGAAAGTGAGGACAAAAGTCAAAGGGCTGTGGGATAACTTCACAGCTCCAAATATCTTCTGTCTGTCTAGGAATATCATCTAGAGTCTGGCAACACCCCACAAACTGCAAGTCCATGGGACTTGTCCTGTTGCAGCAGGCTATGTGGCAGGGCAGGGCAGAGCAGCTCCGGCACAAATATGTGCGGACACCCGTGACACGGAACGTGACAAACAGGGGGACAACAAACACAACACATTATGCTTGTGGTGAGGGTCTCGAGGGGAAAAGTCAAAAGGGACCCCAAAGACACACTAGGTAACATGGTACACCGGACAACACGACGTGGACCGGAACTGTTCTGCGCTGCCTGCCTGAAAGCTGCCATCAAAAGTAGAACCTCTCCCTTTAGCTGTCCTAAGAGGCCCCTTGGAGGAGATTGCTTTTCCCTCTGCTAATTTTTAAATCTGTCCCAGGAACTCCCAACCCACTGCTCTCCCATCATCCTATCTCCAGGCCGTGGCCCTGACTTATCTTTTGGATGATCGGTGATGTGGGTCCGCGTTGCACCTGAAATGAGTCTGCCTCGGAGGGCCCCGTGATCGCCTGTTAGCCTCTCAGTCAGCTACAATAAAGAAAAACAAAACCAAAGTATGAGTACAGAGTTATGTGGGCCAAATCCCAGCAAGTCAGATACTTGCCCTCTCCTGAGTGTGCCTGGCTCCTTCAGGCTCCAGCTTCATCCTGATTCCAAGGCTGTGGCCATTATTATGAGTGGCACATGGGTTAGAGAAAGGCAAAGTAAAATAGCATTCCTGTGAGTGCAGTGGATGACCTTGTGTGCTGTAAGACATGTGAATGCCTCTGCTAGGCTTCTAAAAAGCCTTGGGGTGGGGGGGGCCTCAAATAATCACCCTTTCTCACCCTGCTGCCTTCAAAACCACCCCCCCCCAACAATACCTCCTAACTGGATACCTGCTCACCCTCCCTCTCCTAGTCACACGCCTCAACTCACCTGAAGCCTCAATCTCAAACATTATCTTTGACACTGGGCAGATCCCTCTTGTGACATGATGAATCTGCTGAAAAGTGTTGTAGCTGACACAACCTGGAGCCTCTGGAAGCTGCGCTCTTCCTAAAAAAAAATACAAAACAAAATACAAACAAAACCAGAAATTACAAATGCACTTTACCACCCCTAAACACAAAACCCAAAATTGTGAACTTAAATACTCCCTGTATTCTATGCTGTTTTCTTCACAGGATCTTCAAAGCCTCTGTTGCTTTAGATGGCCAGAAGCACCTACTGAAAACAAGCTAAGATAAGCTGAAAGAGCCTCTTCTCTGAAATGAGAGGAAAGCTCTTATCCTAGCACAGCCCAGAGAGGGAATGAACCCCCTCAGCAAAAGCTGGGGTTAATATACCCCTGATGGTGCCCGCCTCTCGTTCCCATGGCACCCAGGAAAAGGGAGGGGGCGAATCCCACCGGGCATAAAAGCCCTCAGAGAAGCTACAGCTGTTTAGCTCCTCTGACTCAAATTCAAGGGGAGCAAAGGGCTTGTTATAGAAGAAAACTCTTCAGAAAAATAACAGCACTTTCTTTTTTGCAACAACTACTTAGAGTAAAAGGGTAGAAAACTGGTAAGAAATATAACTTTCTGTTTAGGCAGCATAACTAGATAAATTGGGTAATTTGCTGTTAACTTACTTATAATTATTCCTTAGTGGCTACTAAGTAGTACTTCACGTGTGACTGAGCTGGGTGGAGAAGAATGCTTATGATATGAATAGTCTAAGTCTCCTTGGGACCTCTAATTAGGCCTATCTACATTATAAGTAAAAATAAGAAAAATAAAAGCTTCCCAGGCAGTGTAAGGGTTAAGTGCATGCCAGGCTCACCCTGCTCTGAGGTACTTGGTCCTCCGGCACAGAAAGAAGGGCCCTGAAATGTAGTTTTAAACCCTTAAAATGCTGAAAAAGGCAGAGCTTCCTTCCAGTGCACCCCTTAAACAGAGGAAATGGGGCAGTTACCTCTACTGAAACTAATACAATAGCAAATAAATAGCTTCTGCCCTTTGATTTATTCTCCTTAAGTACTGGGAAAAGAGGGGTTTTCATCACTTTAAATCTCTCTAGTGATGAAAAAAGAGGGATTTTTCCCTCAGTTCAAACTCTTATGGAGGGATAGCTGGGCTTCTCCCTCAATTTAGGCCTCAGGACAACAAAAAGTGGCCGGCTACCCTAAATTCAAACCCATAAGAAACATTTTCAATATTTTCCCCTTCTACTTAAACTGGAAAATAATAGAAAATGAGGACTCCCTGTCAATTAACACCCCAAACAGCATAGAAAAGGCAGGGATTCTTTCAACTGAGACCATTAAAATTGCAGGGAAAGCAGAGTCCCTCCCAGTTTGAACACAAAAAATAAAGGAAAAGGAAGCTTTTTGCCTTTTTTCTAAACCCTTTTTCTCCTAATAACCCCTCTCCTTTCTGGGAGTGCTGTGGAGGGTCTGGGGGCCCTGGGGAGGGACTGACACAGTAAAAGGGGAAAGTTGAAAGCTCTCTCCTGGAACCCCACGTGCTGCCTGGCCTGCTCGGATGCTGCCCCTTGGCAAAAGGGCTCTTCCCTTGGCATTTTCTCAAAGTGATGCTCTGTGCAGGTGAGTCTGGCTGCTCCCTAGTCCGTGCTGGATGCTCCGACCGTAGTTCCTGGAGGGACCCTTGGGATGCCCCCGTTAGCCCCTCTAGACTAGCAGCTCCCTGTGCGGGTGTGCCTGGGTAACCCTCTGAAAGCAGCTGGTCACACGGGGGGCTGCTAGACCTTGGAGTGGGGCTTGAGGTGAAGAAAGGTCCTGTGAGGAGTTCCTTCCCCTGCACAGCCCTTCGTCTGCCCCTTAAACCATGGGGTGCCAGACTTTCCTTTCTAAGGAAATTAACCGTCTTTCCTCTCTGTGTGCCCGTGGCCAAAACTGCGATTCGGCCTCCAAAACTGCAGAGAATGATTTCTCACGGACCGCGGCTGCCGATGCCGAGAACTCTCGCCGCCCTTGGAGTGCCACGTGCCTCCTGTGAATGGAGGTCGACGCACAGCGGGGGTGAGTTTGGCTTTACGGGGAAGAGGGCCGGCGCAGGATTTCTCCGGGAGCAAAGCTGCCCCCGCCGAGAACTCGGGCTGCCCTGGCAGTGCCGAGCACCTCCTGCAAACTGGCGTCGGGAAACGCGGGGGGTGAGTTTTTCTGTGCAGAAGTTCTCCCAGACCAAAGCTGAGAGCATCTAACCCTAACCACAACAACTTAGCTGGGTCTAAAACTTACAACCTTTGGACTGGCAGCGTGGGACCCAACCCGCTGTGCCACTGCTGGCCCCTTTCTAAAGCATTCCACTGCAGTCCTAAAACTCTGCCTTTTCGGAGGGTGTTTTCTCTGACCCTGACCATAATCTTCCAAATATGCTAAAGACTCATAAAATGGCTTTGAAAAAGCCCCAACAGCACCCTAAGTAGTCCCAGAAAAGTCCCTTCCAAAATCCCCTAAATACCTTTAAAAGTCCTGGAAAAAAAACCTCAAAAAGACATGCTCAGTCTCCAAACTCTACCTCTTGCTGTCTAGCCCACAGATGTCATCCCTACCTTTCTGCAGTGGGTCTGTTGTCCTCTGAGGGTTCTGTCATTGTCCTGCTGTGTGAGGGTTGCTGTCTGGTCTCGCTGTTAGGGTTGCTGTGTTGTGCTGCTGTTGGGGGAAAAGGCTGTTTTCAGGGGGGCTGCTTAGGCTGAGGTTAGGGCTGGGGTGAGGGGTGGTACAGCTGTACCGTGCACCCCTGATCTCCCCTGGACTGTCCAGCCCTCAAGCCCTCTCCCTTTACTCCTCAACCGGTCCCTCTGCCCCCCAGCCCTCAGCTCCTGTGTGTCACCCTTGACCCCTCTCCTTTGCCCCTCAGCCCCCAGCTTCTCTGTGTCATCCTACAGCTGCCCCTGCCACCCTCAGCATCTCTGTGTGTCACCCGCTGTCCCCTCTCCCTGTTCCTCCCTCAGCTCCCAGCCTCTGTCACCCTCAAGCCCCCACAGTGCCCCTCAAGCTGCCCCTCAGCCTCCATGTGTTGTGCCATGAAAAGACCCTAAAAAAACCTAAAAATTCCCTGAAAACCTCCTAATCTTCAAAATGTCCTAAAAACCCCATGAAAACCTAAAAACAGCCTCAGAATGCTGTTAGAATACACTGGAAATATCCTACTTTTAAAAAACCCCTAAAAATCCCCAAAGAACCTTTAGAAATCCCTAAATATACCCTAAATAGTCCAAAAAGAGCTCAAAAATACCCCAAAATCCTTAAAATGCCCTGATAAGATCCTAAAAAACCTAAAAATTTCCTCAAAAACCCTAAAAATACCCTAGCCCTAAAAAGTCCTCCACATACCCTCAATAGTCCTAAAAAAACCCCCAGAACACCCAAATCCCCCCCCAAACAAGTCTTAAAAGTACTAAGAAAGCCCTTAAAATACCCTAACAAAATCTTTTAAAAGCCCTGAAAAAGCCCTAAAAGTATCCTAAGCGTTACCAGAAAATTCCTGGAAAACTCCTCAAAAAAAGCCCTAAAATATCCTTTTAAAGCCATGAGAAAAACCCTAAAAAAACCCCTAAAAAACTGCTCAGCACCCAACTTCTACCTTTCACTCTCTAGACCACAAACATCATTGCTACCTGTTTATTAGGGTTGCTGCCTGCAGCTGCTGGGAGAGTTCTGGGGCTGTCCCAGCATTGGGGTTACTGCCTTGTGCTGCTGTTGGGGAAAACTGGGGTCCTAGGGGTGCTCTTTAGGGTGACCTTGGCGTTGGGTTGAGGGCTGCTGCACCTGTACCCTAACCCTACCTGCTACCCTGTGTCTTTTGTACCCCTAACCCTCGGTGTGAGCTCTCCATCTGTCAAGCCTCCCCCTCCTTGCCCCTCAGCCCGCAATGTCTGTGTGCCACCCCGAGACCTCTGACATTGTCCCTTGGCCCCCTGGCCTCCACCGTGCACTCTCCACCTGGTTAGGGGTGGTTTTTAGGGTAAGGTTAGGGGTGGTGTGAGGGGTGGTTCACCTGTCACTCTCAAGCAGCCCCCACTTTGCCCCTCAAGGCATCTGCTTCCCCTCACCCTCTTCTTGTCACCCTCAAGCTCCCCGCTCTCAGCCTCTCAGCATCTCTGTGCCACCCTGGAGCCCCCCAGTTGCTCCTAACGCCCCCTTCTGCCTCTCAGCTCCCCCCATCCTCTGTGTCACCCTCCAGCCCCCTCCCCTCAGCCCGCAGCCCCTTGTGACACCCTGCAGCCCACAGACGTTGTCCCTGCCTGTCTCGCCTGGGTGTTGTCCTGCTGCGAGAGCTGCGCCGTCCTCCGAGGGTTCGGGCTCCTGCGTGCTGCTGGAGGGGACTCACGGGCGGGCGGTGGGTGAAGTAACGGATGGAGCGGGAAGTGTGGTGGGACAGGTTAAGGGCGGGCTGGAAAATAGAGTAGGGTTAGGGGTGGAGAAGGGGACGCAGCAGCAGGGGGCTGAGGTGGGGAGGTGAGTGTTAGGAGGAAGCGTAACTCCATAATTCCAAGACCGAGTCTGCAGCCAACAAGAACTCTGAGTGACCTGGGAGCGGTGAACGTCTTTGGCAAACTGATGTAAGGAAACTGGGGTGATGAATTTTGTTTCCCTTGGAAAAGGGATGGCATTTGTGTCCATGGGCCTGCACCCTGCCCAGGACCTTTGATCTCCAAACATCGCAGGTGAGACAGGGGGTTGGAAATTTTACTCGGGGTAGAAACCAATTTTGGATTTAGCTGAAGTCTGCTGGTGAAACTTGTGTAGTCTGTTAATTGGTGTGTTTGCAGAAAGGCCTTCAGAGAGAACAAAGGAAGTTCGAGGCTACTGCTGGAAAAAGAGAATCTGGGTTACAACTGAGTGCACGGCCTCGTCCCTGTGTGAGTAAAAGTTTGAGGTTTTGCTGGCAGTGTCACTGAGTGCTGAGGGGTCCCCTGGTCGATAGGGCAACTTGGGAGGGTTTGCTTCAGGCTTTGCTTGTGAAAGGTGTGAGAAAAGCAAGCAGCTCTGAAGCAGATGAGCCCCCTCTTGCCTGTTGAAGTGTTGGATAAATCAAAGATAAACCTCAACGTCCCTTCTCACCCAAACCATTCCGTGATTCTTTGCCCTGGAGGCAAGGGTGCACCTGTCACTCCATTTCTCTTCACAGAGCAAAGCAAGGCACAATTCTTCCCAAGAATATTTCTGGGATTCACATTCTCTGAACCTCAGAGGAAGGAAAAACAATTCTTATCTCATTTTCTGTGCCTTTGTGCCAAAGTAGAATGCAACGTGGAGATTGTTCACCCAAAGTGATGGTGTTTTGTTTCCTTGGCCTGTCAGGGCCAAGTGTGTGTGTGTGTGTCAGGACTGTTGGGTGACAGTCACGAGTAGTGTGTGGTGTGTGCGGGGTTGAGTACTTGGCAGATTCAGTTTAGATGTAATGTAATATAGTATAATAAAGTAATTAGCCTTCTGATAAGGCAGAATGCAGATTGGAAATATTTGCACATATGATATTAAAGGACACATGAACCACCTTTCTGTGAGACAAAGACACAAGACTTGGCCCATCCCTAACTTAGGACACAGCTAAAAAATAATATATAATTTTTAATCTATTTTTGAATAACTCTCTAAAACTAATGGCAGATGATATAGCTATTTTATCTGGCAAGCTTCCGGTGCAAAATTTCCTGCTGATGTTGGCTCAGACGGATGGAGATTTGGGAGGAGGGGGAAGAACAAAGTGCCACAGGGTTTTATTGGATAAGCCTTGAAAGGTTTCTGCAAGCTTCTATTGCAAGGTTGATGAACCTTGTGTTTGTTAACTTCAGTTTTGCTCAGTGTTTTAACCCTGCTTTATCTCCTGTGGTCCAGATGACACATTTACACATCGTTAGAAAATTCAGTGGGATGCTCTTCAAACAACATGTGACTTTCCACCAGTGAGGGCAGAAACTTGATAGTTTTACCTCAATCTATAGTTTTTCAATATTGCTATAGAAAGTGCTTTTCTGTGAAATGTCTACTTTGGTTAGAACATGCAAATTGAGTGCTGGCTACTTCCATAAGTTGAAGAGTAAGAATAACTCAGGAATGTTTCATCATTTGTCTCTGCACTGGTCAGAAATGGTAATTTGAACTCCAATCTGTAGAAATTTAGCAAAAGAAGTTGGACACTTGGAGGATAAAAATAGAAAAAAATGCTTTGGAAGGATTTTTCCTTGCTAGTGAGTGAGTTTCTACCTGTACGAGCATCAGGGGGTAGCACAGTCGGGACGGACGGAGACGAGAGATCTCTGAAGCCAGGTCGTGGAACTTGGGGTTTATTGCAAAGGGCCTGGGTGCAGGGGCCTGCTGGGAGCTGCCAGCCACAGCTCAGAGCAGGCCTGAGAGAAGAGAGGGGTTGAGACGATGAGAGGGTAAGAGCATAAAAAGGTAAGAGAGCAAAAGCATAAGAGAGTAAAAAGGGGTAAGTGAGTAAAAGGTCAAGAGAGTGAAGTTCCCATTACAATACAATAAATCATCTTCTGTGTTGAATATTCTACTTCTCACTAACCAATCTAGTACAATACACAAATCCTATAGCCTATAAGAATCACTACATTACCATATCGTGTTACATTTTAAACCCTAAAAGCTCCTCTTTGGACCCCTTCTGCCAAGCTGGTAGGGTCTGCTCGGCCCCTTGGAGCTGTCTGCAGGCAGAGGGTGTTGTTTCATCAAAGGGGATTACCTTCAGCTGGCCACACCATTGTTTTCCTGTTGTTCAGTAACTGAGGGATCTCAAAGCTCGCTTTCATTTCAATCTTGCTTATAGAAATATTACCTCATCCATTCCCGTTTGTTCCCCCACTCGTTCGCGGCTGCCCCAGCCCCTGTGCCGGCTCCGGCACAGTCCGTCTGGCCCGGTCCGTCTGGCCCGGTCCCGGCCGCCTGGCCCGCGGCCGCTCCGCTGGCCGTGCCGGCGGAAGGGGCGGGGGGTCCGTCCTGCCGTGTGCACCGTGGGTACCGCGCTGACCGCACCGAGGGGGGGTCCCGTCTGTCCCATCCCCGGCTGCCCTGACTCTGCTCGGCTCCCGCCGCTGCAGCCGGGGTCAGTCGCCGGTTTTGTCTCTGCCGGATCAGCCGCCGTGAGCCATGTGGGGCCGATCCACGCTGCGGCTCGGTCTGCACCGGAACAGCCCCTGGGCGATCCCGGCTGCAGACCCCGCCTTTGGAGGACCGAGACCCTGAGCTGTGCCGATCCCCTCGGGCGATCCCGGCTGCAGACCCCGCCTGTGGAGCATCCAGACCCTGAGCTGTGCCGAGTTCCCCCGTCCTGCCCTGAGCTCCGTTCCCTTGGTAACCACAGCTCCGGCTGCTCAGGGGAACTCTAAAGGAATCACTTTATGGAAACACTAAAAGTTCAGGTAAAAGAAAGCCCTCTCCTGATTCTTCCTAAAAATACGGGAGAAAAGCTATAGAAGATAAAAATCCAAAAAGAATGGGATAAAGGGATTGGTCTATTTCCATGAAAAGAGGTTCCCATAGGAGGGGGCGGACCAGGGTTTGGAAATGCTCCTTTGACTTCGTCTGAGGTCTGAAATTTTAAGAAATAAATAAAAGGGATATTTGGAGGATCCCATAGGCATAGCTGAACAATTAGACCAATTTTTAGGTCCAAACATTTATATTTGAGAAGAGATGAGGTCTGTAATGAAAATAATATTTTTCTCAGGAAGAAAGGCAATTAATCAGAGCAGCTGAAATAAAAGCTTAGGAAAAAAGATAATCTGTGGGGACCCCCAGAGAAGACAAAATGCCAATCGTACCTCCTGAGTGGGGTAAAAATAATGAGGGGAGTAAACATGTGAATAATTATCGTAATTACATAATCAAAGGAATAAATGAGACAGCATATCAAAGGCGAAATGCAGGGAAAAAAAGAGTTTTTAAGGGACAGCTTTTAGAGGGGAAAGAAGAAATGTCAGCTAAATAGATAAACAAACTTAAGAGAAATAGGAAAATGGTCCTAAGTAAGTGGAAGATCTGAAAATCTTTAAAGAGATGGGCACAGAGGAGGAATAGGGAGGTCATAAGCTCTAATTTTTTGGGGGGGACAAATACCATCTGGAGCCTGTGATAACTTTAAAAGTGGGTCCCCAAGAAGAAGAATTGGAATTTGTAATAGACACAGGGGCAGAGAGAACCTGCCTGTTAAATATTCCAAAAAGTTACAGTGTGAGCAAACATATAGTGAAAGTAACAGGGGCAAAAAGAGAAAGTTTTACATTTCTGCTCATTAAAGATGTAGTAATTGAGGGAAGAAACTAAAATTTGGATGGGAGATGTCTTATTGGTCCCAGGGGCAGGTAGCAATTTATTGGGAAGAGTCTTACAAGTGCAATTAAGAATAGGAGTTATATCAGAAAATGGGAAAATGACAGCTAGAGTTTTAAAATTAGGCCAAGAGGATGAAGAAAAAAAAATCAACAAAGAAGTTTGGGCTGGAGAAGGAAATAGGGGAGGATTAAATATTGACCCCATAAGGGTTACAATTGAGAGAGAAGATTGTCCCGTACGTGTATGTCAGTATCCTGTATCTTTAGAAGGACAGGAAGATTTGAAGCCGGTAATAGAAGGACTAATAAAGGATGGGGCATTAGAACCTTGTATGTCTCCTCATAATATCCATTTTCCCCCAGTCAAGTCTGATGGGAGTTATAGACTAGTATAAGATTAAAGGGAGGTTAATAAAAGAACTCAGACTCACTACCCAGTGGTAAAATATCTTAGACACTTAATAAATAAAAGTAGCTAGAAAACCAACCATGAGAAAATTGCAAGAATTTTATTCGTTCTCCCTCCCTCTTCAAAGAGAGAGATCAGAAAATTACCTAGATTATTGAAATATTATAGATTATAGATTGAGGGGTATGCACAAGTAGCAAAATTCATGTATGAAAAAAATTGACAGAAGGAGATGATGTAAAACAGACCAAAGAAGATATTGTTAAATTAAAAGAGTTAAGTTAAAACTAGCCTAAGTACCAGCTTTAAGCTTACCTTTGTTAGAAAAATCCTTTATCATTTATACATAAATACAGAAAATGGAGTAGCTCATAAAATTTTAATTCAAGAGTAAGGAAGAGTAAAAAAATATCTAGTAGCTTATATATCAAAGATGTTAGACTCAGTAAGCCACAGCTAGCCAGTAGGTATTTAACAGCTACTGCAATCCTAGTAAAATAAAGTTGTAAGCCTACTTTTGGAAGTAATTTAGTTAGGTTCACTTCATACCATCTGAGGTGTGTTGAATAAAAAAAAAAAAAAAACAAAAACAAAACAAAAACCAAAAAAAACAGGTAAGAAGAGAAGAAAGAGAGAAGTTGAAGTAGGGAGGTGGTTATCAAACTCTGAGGTGTTAGAATGTGAAGTGATGACATCTTGGTGCTAGAAGAGAGCAGAAGTGTGAATGCGGGGTTTTTGCATGAAAGGCAGGGAAGTGTCTTAACACACGGTTGTTAGGAGGTTATTCAATGCCGAACTGAGGTCCAGAAAGGGTTTAGCAGAATGGGCTCTCCTTGAAGGGAAAAGAGGAGAAGTTGACTAGAGAAAGGAAAAGAATGTCAGGAGCACCTGGGGACGCCAGGTTTGGGGTTGTCAAGGTTGGGAGGTGTCTGACCGCTCCCTACGAGCGGCGGGGTCTCGGAGGCTGCGGCAGGCACCGATCCATGGAGGTGACCCGGTGGCAGTGCTGGCAGCAGGGGACACACGGGTTTGCTGGGCAGCAGCGGGCTGGCTCCGTGGGGGAACTGCCGGGGGGCTCCCAGGCTGCCGGGGTCCCGAGTCGAGGATGGCTGCGTCGGCCCCGGTAAGTGGGCCGAGACAGAGAAGGAAAGAGAAAGAGAGAGAGAAGAGAGAGAGAGGGCAAAAGGGACCCAAGGCTGCCCCCAGGGTCCCCATGCCCGTAGCTGTTCTCCCCTGCTCCGGCCCTGCAGCGAAGTGGCAGCACGGCATTGACAGCAAGGCTGTGAAAAGAGTGGGAGGGGGGCTAGCACTAAAAGATAAAATCAAAGCAGAGATTGCTGACTCTCCAAACCTCACAAAGTGGTTTGTTTTTCTTAAGTAAGAAGGTTTTTGGTCTTTTCTTTTGTGTGTTTTGTTTTACTGTTAAAAAGAAGTTTTTTGGTTTTTGGTTTTTTTTTCCTGAAGAATGGGTTTGTAAGGCTAAAACAATTAAATGCTGCCCAAAAAGTAAAAAGCAATAGATGTGATACATCTAGTGTTAAAATTGGTCTAGCTTTTCTTATTTAACTAACTGTAACTCACAAAAAGAAGAACTTGCCTCTGCAGCTATTAGCACAGCTGGATAGAAGAAGAAGAGGCTGCTGTGGAAAAAGCTTTTAGCTAAACCCAGAAAGTTTGGAAGAAAAGTGAATGGTAAAAGTTAATGCAGTATTATCTTACTTTTATTACTATGCTATTAAGAAGTCCTATCCAGGTACTACCGAAGCAGCAATCAGAATCATGGAAAAAGGGTGAATTCATGCCAGCAGAATCAATGGACTATCACATTTAAACCGGGTGATACCAAACTGACTTTCCAATGGGGACTGAGTGGTAATAGTTTGGAAAAGCCAAATGATCCAAGAAATGTACAAAGAATAACACTGAATTCAGAAGTAAGACAATGCTTATACCACTGGTTTCAAGCACTGCCTGAACATCTCCTTAGGGGAGGAATACTCCAGATAGAAGGATCAAGACTGTTTTTGTGTTCTGACCTTAGCCTGAGAATTGTACAGGGGAGAAGGGGAATTACCATTTCCATCAGTAAACTTTATTTGATTCATTCCAATACTGGACGTGCTAGCTGGGTTATAAGTAAATGCTTGAATTGTGAGAATAATTAGTATTGTAGTTCACAACATTTATGCTCTTATTGCAAAAAGTGTTAAAGTAATAACTTAGCTTTGTGGATGGGAATTATTAGTGCCTGGTGAATGAGAGATACCTGAAGAACGGTAAGAGACCACAGTTAAAGGGTGTCAAAACCAATTTGCCTGGAAATTAGTTAAGAGAAAGTGACAAGGAAATAGAGGGCAAGACCAGATTGGCCTCTGTATTTCGCCACCGAGAAGATCAAATACACCTGCTGTGGGTTGCAACCTCACAGGCCTGGGAGGTGGGAGTATAAGCCATACTGGACCTCTGTTATTCCTGTTTCTGGCACTCATTTGTTCTCTTTTCCCTTTCGGGATACCAGCAAGATCGTGTCACAAATGCTACAGAAAGCATCACGTGGAAAGAAACCAAAGTTCCTCTTTAATTACACACACCTATGTCAACAGCCACTGTTATAACCCATCCAAATTAAGAACCTGTAGGCAAAACGGAATAAATTATTGGATTACAAGAAACTTAGGAAAATGTGGTAATAGATTTGGAATTGAATGTCTAAAAGGAGAGAGATGGATTTGTTTTAAATTTATCTTGAAGATACGGTTCAAGATTTGGTAAAAAAAACAAATAATAAACAAAAAAGTAAAACCAGCACAGCAATTGAACTCTGTATTGACCCCAAATTATCTATTGAGTCGTATTACAAGACTCCAAGCAGTTATGGAAATGATAGCAAATGGAGCCGCCCAGGCTTAGAGTTATTATCAAGTCAGCTAAGCCAAACAAAACCTGTAGTGTATCAGAATAGGTTGGCTTTAGACTATATATTGGCCAAAGAAGGGGGTGTTTGTGGAAAGTTTAATATATCAGATTGTTGAAAATTGATGAGCACAGAAAAGTCATTCTAGAAAAAGCAAAAGAAATCAAAGAAGAAAAAAATATATATATGCATATAATAACCGAGGTACCAGTCCAAAAATTAGAAAACAATGTTAAAACCTGGCTGGTAGGGTAATGTATTAGAAGAAATTAGGATCTTTTATTTTATGTGTTACAACTGTTTTTATATTTCTTCCTTGTGTAATCCCCTGTTTTATTTTGCCAGCATAGTCCAGAAGATGCAAGTAGATAAGAAATATTGCTCAAGCCAAATGATTTACAAAGAATAGGAGTGGGGATTGTGAAAAATGCATGTATTTTATGATTGGCTTTTCAGAAATAATAAAATGAATATTATATGTGTTGTGTTAGAAAGTAATGCTGTATTAATTCTCTTAAGTAGTGTGTTAAATATAGTTATAGGTTACAAAAACTGTTAAAATAGAAACGATGCTATGTAAGATACTTTTTTTAAAGAAAGGACTTGCAGTGAGATAGCGGCCACAGGACACCTGAATCTTTCAGAGAAAAAGAATTTATTGCCCTCTTATCAGAAGAAACGAACTTCTCCCCGCCTCCAAGGCACTGTTAGGATTAGAAGGAAGAAGCTGATGATGAGCAGACAGAATCCTGTGTTTGAATGGAATTTATGCATCATGTATGAAGTGTATGACTATGCAACAGGCTATTGCTTTTAAGGGTACATCCTTTGTTAACGGGGGTCCTTTTTCGGGCCCGTGCTGCCCAGAAAAAGGTACCCCGATGTCCGTAACTCTTTGTTTTTGTTATCTCATATTGTCCTAATTCAAATTGTCCAAATTATTATTACTCTGATTGTATTACTATTTTTATAACCATTTTATTACTATTAAACTTTCAAAAATTTCAAAAACAAGTGACTGGCGTTTTTCAAACCAGTCTGTTAGTTGAAAATTATCAAAAATTCAAAAGATTGTTGTGAGTTTTCTAACTTTGGCATTAATGCTGGCGAATTTTGAGGATTTACTGTCTCATTTTGGGTCGAGAAATCTGTCCCAAACACTGGGGGGACTCTGGAGCTATTTGGGAACGGTTATTTATCGAAATTCTTTTGCGTTGGGATCAAAGGGTTGGCATTTGCAGGGGCAAAATAATTCTGTCTGTCCTACATTTATTAAAGCAGCTGTCATATTCCACCCTCCTCCTCCTCCTCCTCCTCGTCGCACGGTTTGTGTGCATGGATGTGGCTGTGCAGACGAATCATGACACAAAGTAGTCCCACTGGGTGCTAGGAGTGTGAAGGCGAAAACGCGGAGGCACACCAGGTATCGGTTGCTCAGGGTTACCCGCTGCAGAGGGATCTCTCGGTGCCCGGCAGAAGGAGAGACGCGGAAGGATACATGCAAGGCGCTGCAGTTTTCCCCTGCTGTGGTGCCGTGTATAGACACAGTGGCGGCAGAAGTGGCGTGACAGGGCACAGGGATGCCGGGTGTGGCCGGACGGCGGCACGCAGTGGCTCGGAACTGGGACCGGGCTGTACCAAAGCTGCAGCGAAAGCAGTGGGGGGGGTGGCGGCGGGGCCGTGGAGATGGGAGGCTGGGCTGGAGCGCCGCGGCGCCGGCACGGGGTGCCTTGGGTGGCTGGGGCGCCCCGGTAAGACAGTCATTAAAAAATTATTTTAAAAGCTCTGAAAAAGCCCTAAAAGTATCCTAAACATTTCCAGAGAATTCCTAAAAAACTCCTGCAAAAAAACCCCTAAAAAATCCCTGAAAAATCACCTGAAAGACCCTAAAAAACTGTTTAACCCCTACCTGTAACACTGTGGCCTCCAAACATCATCTCTACCGCCTATTAATCGGGGTAACTGCAAGACCCTCAAACACCACCACAATCACCAGCTTGAGTTGGTCTGGACAGCACCAAATAAAATAAAATAAAAAGCTTTAAAAATTAAAAAGAAAAGAAAAAAAAAAAGAAAAAAGAAAAAGAGAAAAAAAGAAAAATTAAAAGTAACAATTAAAAAAAAAAAGCTTTAAAAATAGAAGAATCAAAACAAAAAATTAAATAAAAAATAAAATTTAAAAATAAAAGAAATGCTTTAAAAATAGAAAAAGCAAAAAATAAAAATGAAATTAAAAAATAAAAAAAAGTTTAAAAATAAAAAATTAAAACTAAAAATGAAATAAAAAATAAAATTAAAAAAATAAAATAAATGCTTTAAAAATAAAAAAATTAAAACTAAAAATTAAATAAAAAATAAAATTAAAAAATAGAATAAAAAGCTTTAAAAATAGAAAACTCAAAAATAAAAATTAAATAAAAAGTAATTAATAAAATTAATGCTTTAAAAATAAAAAAATCAAAACTAAAAATTAAGATAAAAATAAAATTTAAAAAATAAAATAAATGCTTTAAAAATAAAAAAAATCAAAACTAAAAATTAAAAAAATAAAATAAATGCTTTAAAAATAGATAAAGCAAAAATAAAAATGAAATAAAAAATAAAATTAAAAAATAAAATAAATATTTTGTAAGTAAAAAATGAAAACTAAAAATTAAATAAAAAATAAAATTAAAAAAATAAAATAAATGCTTTAAAAATGGAAAAATTAAAAATTAAAATTAAATAAAAAATAAAATTAAAAATAAAAAGCTTTAAAAATAGATAAATCAAAAATAAAAATTAAATAGAAAAAAATGCTTTAAAAATAAAAAAATCAAAACAAAAATTAAGATAAAAATAAAAATAAAAAATAAAATGCTTTAAAAATAGAAAAATTAAAACTAAAAATTAAATAAAAAATAAAATTTAAAATATAAAATAAATGCTTTAAAAATAGAAAAATTAAAACTAAAAATAAAAGATAAAAATAAAATAAAAAGCTTTAAAAATAGAAAAAGTAAAACTAAAAATAAAAGATAAAAATTAAATTAAAAAAAATTAACTAAAAATTAATAAAAAAACAAAATAAAATCCATAAAGTGCTGTAAAGTACCATAAAAGTTCCATAAAAGGTAGTGTCGTAAAGCGCGACCGTCGTAAAAATGCACCTGTTACGACAGTCGCGCTTTACGGCACCTTTTACGACAGTCGCGCTTTACGGCACCTTATTACGACAGTCGCGCTTTACGGCACCTTTTTACGACAGTCGCGCTTCACGGCACCTTTTACGACAGTCGCGCTTTACGGCACCTTTTACGACAGTCGCGCTTTACGGCACCTTTTTACGACAGTCGCGCTTTACGGCACCTTTTTACGACAGTCGCGCTTTACGGCAGTTTTACGACAGTCGCGCTTTACGGCACCTTTTACGACAGTCGCGCTTTACGGCAGTTTTACGACAGTCGCGCTTTACGGCACCTTTTACGACAGTCGCGCTTTACGGCACCTTTTACGACAGTCGCGCTTTACGGCACCTTTTACGACAGTCGCGCTTTACGGCAGTTTTACGACAGTCGCGCTTTACGGCAATTTTACGACAGTCGCGCTTTACGGCACCTTTTACGACAGTCGCGCTTTACGGCACCTTTTACGACAGTCGCGCTTTACGGCAGTTTTACGACAGTCGCGCTTTACGGCACCTTTTACGACAGTCGCGCTTTACGGCAGTTTTACGACAGTCGCGCTTTACGGCACCTTTTACGACAGTCGCGCTTTACGGCAGTTTTACGACAGTCGCGCTTTACGGCACCTTTTACGACAGTCGCGCTTTACGGCACCTTTTACGACAGTCGCGCTTTACGGCAGTTTTACGACAGTCGCGCTTTACGGCACCTTTTACGACAGTCGCGCTTTACGGCAGTTTTACGACAGTCGCGCTTTACGGCACTACCCTTTATGGAACTTTTACGGTTCTTATTTTGTTTTTCATTTATTTTTTTTAATTTTAGTTTTTTTATTTTATTTTTTATTTAATCTTTATTTTTAATTTTTCTATTTCTAAAGCTTTTTATTTTTTTAATTTTATTTTTTATTTAATCTTTATTTTTAATTTTTCTATTTTTAAAGCTTTTTATTTTTTATTCAAATTTTATTTTTATTTTTTCTATTTTTAAAGCTTTTTATTTTATTTTTCTAATTTGATTTTTATTTAATTTTTATTTTTAATTTTTCTATTTTTAAAGCATTTTATTTTATTTTTCTAATTTTATTTTTTATTTTTAATTTTTCTATTTTTAAAGCTTTTTATTTTATTTTTTAATTTTATTTTTTGTTTAATCTTTATTTTTAATTTTTTTATTTTTAAAGCTTTTTATTTAAGTTTTCTAATTTTATTTTTTATTTAATTTTTATTTTTAATTTTTCTATTTTTAAAGCTTTTATTTTTTTAAAATTTATTTTTTATTTCATTTTTATTTTCAATTGCTTTATTTTTACAGCTTTTTTTCTAATTTTATTTTTTATTTAATTTTTATTTTTAATTTTTCTATTTTTAAAGCATTTTAGTTTATTTTTCTAATTTTTTTTTTATTCTTAATTTTTCTATTTTTAAAGCTTTTTATTTTGTTTTTTTAATTTTATTTTTTATTTATTTTAAATTTTTAATTGGTTTATTTTTACAGCTTTTTATTTTTCTAATTTGATTTTTCATTTAATTTTTATTTTTAATTTTTCTATTTTTAAAGCTTTTTATTTTACTTTTTAAATTTTATTTTTATTTATTTTAAATTTTTAATTGTTTTATTTTTACAGCTTTTTATTTTTCTAATTTGATTTTTATTTAATTTTTATTTTTAATTTTTCTATTTTTAAAGCTTTTATTTTTTTGATTTATTTTTAATTTTTCCATTTTTAAAGCTTTTTATTTTATTTTTTTAATTTTATTTCTTATTTAATTTTTAATTTTTCTTTTTCAAGTCTTTTTCAAGGTCTTTTTCAAGTCTTTTTCAAGGTCTTTTTCAAGGTGCATATCTGCCAGGAATGCTGAAATGCAAGAGTTTACATCTGCAATATTCCATAATGGAACAGCCACATGATATCAAATATAATCTCAGATTTCCAAAGTGGTACATAAAAAAGCCATCACCAAGTATTAAAAGACCACTGCAAGTTCTTATTGCTTTTTGAGTTAAATAATAGTCTTCAACTAAGCCTAAATCCAAACAATCTCTACGGTATCTTGCTTATCCTCCTGTTCATTCATTAACAATGGAAGCAATCAGCTATATGATGCAGCAAAAGAGGCATTTAAGAACACCTTAACAAAACCTATTTAAGTACACAGGCATCCCCACCCTCCCCCTGAAACCCCCTATAACCACTTAGTGCCAGTACAGGAGGAAAACTCGGTAAGACAAAGCCAGAAGTCTGACTACAGTAAGAAGAAAACACAAAGGGAGATAGAGCTTCCTTAAATATTCAGAATCTGATGTCTTCCAAAACAAAGCACAACATCCTCATAATTTAAAAAGGGAAGTTGCTTTCTATGTATCTAATCCACACGCATGCTGAGTAGTTCTCAAGTCTACTGAGCTCCACTGTGCAGCAGTTGATTTTGAATTCAACAATGCTTCAAAAACTACAGTAATATTCAATGCGCATTTTACTAAGGAGAGGTATAAAACAAATGCATGTTGATGTTGTTCATGCCAGTTCAGCATTTCTGCAGTAATTCTGTTTGTTTCTTGCAATATGAAAGTTCTACCAACATTGGTCTTCAGAGTCATCTTCACAAGCTGTTGGAACAACACAGTGTAATCAGAAGCCTTGACAAAAATGTGTGAAAATTAAAGCACTTTAGGATGAGTAAATAAAGGTGATTTTATAATATTAAATAGCAGACTGCAATACCCACCCAAACCTTGAGTAATCACATAACTTAATTCTTAAATGCATCTCATGTCCTAAAAATGCAGCATTTTCAAATAAAAACTCAGCAGAACATACAATATGCTGTGTCCTCTTACTCTACTTCCTCAAAATAAGAGGGAGAAAACTTAATTAAGCCAGAAACTCAACTTTTATGTAGTGCTTCGCGTGGCTAATTCCAGCAGTCGTCAGGGGAGGATATACTCAATCCATGACAGCAGCATCCAACATAAGTTAACATTAAGTAAACAATTTGGATACTAAAATACCTAGAATGATCCAGCAGTCTAAACAGACTTACATTTTATATATATATATGTATATGTTGCTTAATGCAACCTGGGCCTACTTGGAAGAAGTTCCTCTCTCCACTCCTGTCCTTTCAGCATATGCAAGATGAACACAACAGCAACATATGCACAGGATTTTGTCATTGCAAGGTGAGTCAAAAGTCAAATGCACACTTGGTCAACTATGGTAGAAAAGTCCGTACACACATCTACATTAGGTTTGTAAAATGTTAGCCTCCCATCACCTACAAATTTTCCTCTGGAAACATTACTACCTTGGCTTTTTGTGGAAATGTTTCAAACATCTATTGAGGATTCAGGGGCTTGGTTGGGTTGTTTATGGCTCATCCTGACAGGCCCAGGCCAACTCTAGCCACCCTCATCACTGCCACACCCCCAATTTCAGGGATATATAGATACAGTTTATAAATACACACCTTCCCTACAACTCAGTCCTTCACTGCACGTCCCAGGAGTGGGTTTACTCCACCTTTTGTTCCCAACAGTACCTCTTCTGCACAAATCCCACTTCTCACAGACACAAACCAGAAATCTAGTACAGCTGTTGGCTCTGAAAGTAATATTCTTGGTACATCTGGCTACATGATTAAAACAGATACCTGCATTGTTGGTCACAGAGGGAAAGCTTTTCAGAGGAGAAAATAGCCATTTTGGTAGCACACTTTCATATACCTTCAGAAAAAGCAGAATTAGCACCGACTCCTAAGACTCCTGCTGAAGAATCCAGCCCTCCTTGGGACACTCAATGCAGCAGACATTGAAAAAAGAGGGGAAAAGCCAAGCTTGGAGTACAAAAAGAGAACATAAATTCATCAGCCTTTAAAAAACCTTCACACAGCAATAGTCAGAAACAGTGACATTTATTGTTTCCTTGCTTTTTGTGATGACATAAATATGAAGTAGAATCACATTATACACAAGGCAGAGCTAGGATTTTACAGGTCTTCATTTTGGCAGTCTGGATGACAAATATCTCTTCCTGCACTAACGCCCAGCCCAGTTTAAATCCATCCTTAGCTCAACCCTTCCTCACCTCCCATTTCCCACTGCTCCACTCTGGGCTTTGCACCTCACACTCTCCTCCCGCAGCGGCATGGCACTGGAGCGCAGAGAGGTTTTGGCTGGCACTCACGCTCCCACCAAGATGATCCTATTACCAGGAACTCTTCAGCTTTTCACTGCACCAGCCATGACAACATTTGCTCACAAAAAAAATCTTTTCTGCAATGAACCGGAGGTGCAAGGGAACAAGTCCTGCACAACAATATTTTTCAGCCTAAGGACAAATAAATACTTTCTAAGGTTTGGATTCTGTTTCAGTCCACCAAAACCAAATGAATCTGCTCTGGCTCTGAAAACATCAGCAACACCAAACACAGCTGCCAGCATGAAGCACCTCGCTGTTCCTACCTGCCCTGTGCGTCACACCCTGCTTTTTCATGTCCTGCGCTACTACGCTACAGACTGCTGGGAGCAAGATTCATCCCCAAGAACCATCACACCGATACCCTTGAACATTTCAACTTCAATGTGAATATTTTAGGAACCTCCTGAATGCCATTCCCTAGTACAGCAACAAGACAAAGTCCTCACTGACCCCATGCCTTCATAAAATAGAGTACAAGGTTTAAACAAGCCTCATGGTTTGGGGGCATTATCTGCTCAAAAAGCCCAACTCTGCATCCAGATGAAATGAACATCAGAAACAGATCAATGAACAAAAGATGCAGAGGACACTGTCAGCTTGGACCTGTATTTAATTCAGCAATGGAAAAATGTGGGCCTGAAGGTCTCATGAGAGAGTGCAAAATAATTGAACGCTGTTTCTAGAAGGCACCCACATCATTACTTTAACGTGTAGCTCAAATAAGGAACAATACCAGTAAAGCCCACAGAAAAAAAGCTGGCTTTTTTCTTCTTTAAAAAAAACTCAACTATCTAAATTATGGTTCAGTAACTTGGGTGAGCTCAGCCTGCCACTTTCTGTTGAAAAAGAATCAACTAAGTCTACACTCTAAGATATAAACAGCAGTTAAATATATTAAAGACGTGGGACACACAGTATCATTATTCCACTGAATATCGGCCACAGGGGAAGCTTCTCTCTGCCCCAGGAGCTGCAAGGAATTTGGGTGAATGACATCATAAAATTGCTGTAAAATTCAAAGGCAGAAAGAGAAGATCTACCATTAAAAGGCAGAAAAATGGGAAAGGTTTCAGAAAACATCTCTGTGGCCCAAACAATCATTATTTCCAATTCCCCAGTGAGAACAGGAACCTGCAGCAATTAGGGCCGCACAGTCCACAGCAGCAAGAACTCAGCACACATCCAGAGAGGCATTTCCAGCATCTAAAATAAAAAAAGAAGAAAGAGTTATTTATTTTGTTTTAAAGTTACTTTAAGTTCTTAAAACCAAACCAACCTTTGATTTTGGCTCTTGATTTTGGCTCACTGACACACACACAGTAAGCCAATGGTCACACAGGCCCTGCTTACAGAATTCCTGATCCTCGCCTTTCCTGGACAGCGCTGAGGGAAATCTGACAGAGGAATAATAAAGAGCCTTTGCCGAGAGCAGTCATCACCCCTGTTCCCTGCCCCCCAGCCGCGAGGGGCAGGGCGCTGGCTCGGGGGGCTGCAGTAGCGCTCTCTGTCCACAAGGCGGCAGCCCTGCTGCCGAGCTCAGCCTGGGGCTGCGGCGCGCTTTAGGGACAGGCAGAGAATGGACGCAAAAGTTGCCGGAGAGCCCTACTCTCTTCAGCGCCAGCAGCTTTTCTTATGGTTTCAGGCACTTGATTGTTTCATTCCTATATAAAAACATTATGGCATTATTTTCAAAAACTACACGTCCTATCCAAATTTCTTATATTCCTGTACATAATGTAGTAAATAGAGAGGGTTTATTTTAAAATGAGTTTATAAAAAAAATTGTCAATATATGTAAAAAACTTGACAGGTTGTGGTATTCTACACCCACCCCTCCCTGTGAATCTTCTGGCAGCTTTGGGTCCTTCTGGGCGAGGGCACCCAGCATGACCCCTCCCTTAATTCCCCACTCACCTGCTCCTCCACCCAGAGATGTTGGGGTGCCCCAAAAGAGATCTGAGCCCCTGAGCCTCCACCCCATCCCCCAGCCTTTTTTCCTCACCCCAAAGAAGGCACAAAACAAGTCCCTGGACAGCAGCATGTTGCTTCATTAAAGCATTTCCACTTGTACACACCCCCAAAAAGGGGCTCTGCTGCAACAAGAAAGGGCGGCACCCCCCCGAAAGCCTGAAGTTCCTCCTCAGCTTTGCTGTCATGGGCTGACGGCCACCCCACGGCACGGGGGCAGTGTGGCCAGGGACACTGCTGCGGCTCGTGCTCGTGCTCCGCTCTGTTCCTGCACTAGGGCCGGCGGCAGCAGTTGGCTCATCCCTTCCCTACGACACTGCTGCTGCTGCCTCCCGGGACATTGTATGTTCAGGTTCCTGCATGGTCCCAGATTTGATCTTCATTTTCAATGGCTATTACCATTCCTCCAGTATTCCCCCAGTCCCTGTCTTGAGGGGCAGGGACTTGAGAGAAATAGGAAGAGAGATTACCATGGAAAACTGAGATGAAAAAATTGCAGAGTATCTCAGCCTTCTCCATGACAGTTGCCTCTAGTTTTCTTGTCTTCCTTATCAGGAGAGCATGGGGAGTGTGATGTGTTCATTTTCTTTCCTTTTCTGTTCAACATACTTTGTCTTGGCTTTCCTGACCTCATCTCTGCTCCAGACAGCATCCCTACAATGAAAGAAAAGCATACACTGAACACAAATGTGAGGTTACAAGTAATTTAGAATTCAGCCATCCACGGGTTCTAGATTTACTGCCTATTTAAGTGCACATATTCCAGAATTTTGCATATTTCACATTCACAGAGGCATGTTGCAAGAATAGCATGCATATTCAAGAAAGGTCCAATACAGCTGCTCTGACCTATAAAAACTGGCATTCAGCAACTGCACAGTCATAGTGCTAACATTCATAGTAAGAAGTAATGCCAAAGCCAGATGACAATGTAGGACATAAATCTGAAATTCTATATTAAAGAGACATCTTCTACTTGTTAACTGTAGTATTCTTGCTAATAAGGGATTAGACAGACCTGCAGCTGCACAGGGTCTTCTACAGTACAGAAAGAAATTAGGTAAGTAGGAAGTACCAGATTTGGAATGTAGAAGTAGAGATTTGCATTTAAAACTTCAAAAACTCCAAACAAATACCCACGATGTACCAGGCATCTAATGTATTCTTACCTTTACTGGCTAATAAGTCTTTTGTGTGGACAGGCTTCTTTACCTTCTTTACTTGGCAGCTGACAGACGCTGTATGAGGAAGCAAAGAAAGCAATAAGATCAAAATTAAATTAACAAGACCCGTCTTATGGCTTTTGAAATGTGCATTTCCAAATACATGTAGTTCCGTCATCAGTTGTATTCTGGAGAGGCTAATAACGATTGCCACGTATTAAGCAGTCACAAAATTGTAAACCTAAGCCTTGTAACCATATAAAGCCAACATGAAATTAGAAGCCCTGTGTTACAGGTTTCCCACGCTCTTCATTTTGTTCGAAAGCTGGAAGCTTTTGGAATGCCACTTATAACATGAGACGTATCAGTCGACTTTCTGGTATTACCTCCCAAGCACTGCATCAACTTCAGAGGTATGAATGAATGAGCCATGTATGAAGGATTACCTGTATAATGCATCTCAGTCATACACATGCAGATAGACCGCTGAAAGGTTAAAAAGGAATGGTGTTCTGAAACTCTCGGGCTCCCCGATCCTCTTTTCTTAACCCCTTCCTCAGAGTCTGGATTAGATCAAGCAGTTGTGTTGATCATGATCATTCATCCTCCAGAGGCACATGCTGGGGTGCAGGGACCAAGGCAGTAACCACAGTCTCCTACTGAACCGCATTCAGCCTTTCAGCACTTAAGACACTACAAATTCACTTTTGCCAGCTCAGGACTTGAGTCAGGGAAAGGCACGTAACAATCAGTGTCATTCAAAGGCGTAGTTCTTCAATTTATACTCATTATTAATTCAGCTGCTACTATTAATACTATAGAGGTCTGTAATTTTACAACAGAACAATTACAATCTGCCACAGCTGCTAAAAACATTAATATGTGACACAGAATATAAATGAAAAAAAATCCAGCAATGAATGCACAGCTCTGCTCTAACACCTGGTATCAGGGCCAAAGTAATTGACCAGGTCAAACTACAGCTTCCTCCTTTGATTTTTAGAGAGGGAATTTTTGGGGGGCTTGCTGTGAGCTGGAGGGAAAGTCAGCCTATATATCCACCTTCTCAAACTGATTGTGCAGTGATTGTCCTTCTCAGCCAATCCACAACTAAATCCACAAGTTTTCATCCCTGGAAGTGGGAAACTGAAAAATGTGGAGCTGTCATTCACATGTACCACTGCCCTCATCCCACTCGCATGATATTGAACTCATACCTTCCATTTCTAGGATATGTTCTAACGCATGTTTCTTTTTCCCTGGCTTCAAACCTGTCACTTGGCCTCAGCGTCACCATATATATATTTAGTCTCATTTACCCAATTTTTGTTTCTTGCTTCTTTTACTGCTCCTTCCACTAGAGGCTACTTTTTTCTTATCTTATAACGTCTTTCCCATTGCCACCGATTCAGGATCCTTAGGGTGTCACGTCCATGTGGGGCATGGGCAGTCCAAACAAAACATGCCACAGATGTAAACTGGTGCATGAGTTATTGCTACTATTCATATTACTTTTAATGGCAAAGGAGGTTGTAGTTATTGTTACATAATATTACTATTCATAAAGCTGCTAACATCAGTGGTTATTTTTCAGACCATTACTCAGGATACTGCCCTATAATTTTCTTTAACTTAATTGTAATAGTCTGCTTCATTCCTTTTTTTACTTCTCCTGAGTGCTGTGGGGGGCAAAATAGAAGCAGCTCTTGAAGGCTTGAATTACTCCACTTATGAAATCTCCTGCTTTTCAATCTCTTGGTCTATCATTATGCTAGCCAGTGATCCATACCCACAGTGAATTTCCTTTGATAGATTTTTTTTACACCTACAGCTGCTTAATTTCTTTCAGTGGGGAGTATTAACCCTATTCCAAAACTATGCACTCGATGATAAGCAGAGACTTTTTTTTTTTAATTTAGAGCAGTTTATATCATCTATTTGAACTCTTTACTAAGGTCCCCAGGCTCTCTCATGTGAGAGATGGAAGCTTGGTTGCATTAGTTTGCTGACAGAATTTAAGGGGGGGGGGGGGAATGAGGTGGCAGAAAGCATCTCGTGGCAGCAGAGCTCTGAACCCCGCTCAGACACCGTTCAGTAAACACAGCCCACGGCACTGCGCGCGTCACCCGCGGCCAAGGCCGGCCCCTCGCTCGGGAGGAGCCGCCGCCGGGGTGGCAGCGGGCGAGCAGCCCCGGCAGCGCCGGCCGGACCACGCGCCCACGGCCGCCCGGGGCAGGCGCTCCGCCCGCCGGCCACGACCCTGCTCCAGCCCCACGGCTCGCCAGCGAGCGCAGGCACGGCCACGAGGCGGGCGAGCGGCCGGGGCAGACCCTGGCGGGGGACGGGGCGCCGAGCAGCCCTCGCCCGGCGCAGTGCCAGGGCCCTCCTCGCCCCCTCCTCTGCTCCAGGGGGGACGCGGGCACGGCGGCCAGGAAACATCCAGAGGCCCGTGGCCGTCCGCGGGGATGCGCTTACTTGGTCGGGGCCCAAGCGAGCTGTCCGCAGCTCAGAGAAGAAAGGTAGCGCGGGGCGGAAGCGGATACGGCTCGGACGGAAGTGCCGCGGCACACGGGAGGGCTCCGCCGCCCGCCCCACGCCCGCCCCACGCCCGCCCCGTGCTCACGGCTGAGCCGCGCCCGTGTCCCGTCGGCCCTGGCCGCGCTCGGCGTCGGGTGGGTGCTGCCCGGCCGGGAGGAAGGCGCCGCCGCTTTGGTCTCCCGAGAGTCAGCAGCGTGCGCCCGCCGGTTGGAAGAGAGCAGGTCTGGGGTGGCCGTAAAGGGTTACCGCTGGACACGGGCGCACAAAAGAGTGCTCGGTTCTCTGTTCCCGGCCTTCCTCGCTGCTGCTCCCGATCTCCAGCTAGGAAGAATGTGTAGCACTGAGAGCGCCAGATACTGAGAAAATACAGATTTGGGAGCCCTGGACAAAACAGGAAAAGGAAGACGTTTAATCCAAGCCAAGATTCCAGCTGTAAAAAATACATCGCTTTTCCGCTTTCAGTTTTGATGGGTTACCTATGTTTGTCTGTGAGTCAAAAAAAACCCAAAGAACAAAAAACCACAACCAAAACCCTCCCCTACACCCAAACACGTTTTAAAATGCCAACTAATCGCTGCAAGTGTTGCAGCAGCAGAGGAAAAAGGAAAATAAGCAGCCTGTAATTTTTATAGGCTCCTTTGTCACATATGTGCCTAAAATAAATCACCCAAATAATGGTTTTGATTCCACATTAGTGCATACAGCAGTTTACTGATTTTTATGGCTGATGGTTAGGCTTTCTGAACATTTAGTATTTCAGTGCTACAAGGAAGGAAGTGCTGAGCACAGATGTTTGCAAACAGTGATAATAGGATAATAAGTTACTGCAAAGTAAAGACAAGCTCTTGACGTCACAGACCTACTCTTATTTATGCAGAAAAAATATCTTAATGCATTCAGTAAAAAGTTATCAGGAATTCCTGGCCCTGGCTGGTGCTGCAGTGGGCAGAGACACGGTGGGCTATGCCTGAACATTTAAAGATTGTTCTGTCATTGTTTGAGCCAGCCTGGTGGAGGTATTTCTCATATCTAATGCTTTTAATTTTCTTTAGTTGACAGCTGTAGCTGAAGTCCAATGATGAAAAAGTACGTTTTGGAGATGGCAGAGGCTAGAGGGTGCTGAAGCAGTTCTATTCTTTCTTGCAGGGCAAGGCAAAGCCATTCTCCTCATCACCACAACTCACAGGAATTGAAGGCTGGGGAATAAGAAGAGGGTTTTAAAGAAGTGGATGGCTCCAGTAGGAGCACAGGAACTGAGAGCCCCTTAAGATTAGACCACAAAAATAAAATTGCTGTAGGTCTGTGCCTAATTCCTGTTTCTCTCTTTTTACTACCTGTTCCCAGTGTATGCTTGGTCTGGAGTATCAAAACTAGACAATCTGTTTCTGAGACAGATCTGAATTTCAGAGCATATACTCTTCCTAACTAGCATCATGCTGCCTGCAGCCTTTCCACATTCTCCTTGCCAGGAAAATACCACACGTACTTTTAAGACATCAGTACAAGTCAAGAGCACTTGTTGATCCTCTGCTCATCCAGGCATAATTTTGGAGATTCAGTATGGACTTGTTGGGACAAGCAGGGGCTCCAAGCAGCCTCTCTGATATGAAGCATGTCACTTCTCGCAGTCACCCTCCTGCATATTAGCTATTTCCTACCAGGTGAGAGGAGGTGTGCAAATTCTTCTGGCATCAAAAATTTTATGACACATGCCACCTGGGCACATTCCTCAGTAAGCCTCTAGCAGCTGACAGTTCTCAACACTGCTTAAATAGTTCTCTGCCCCAAAAGAATTTACTGATTTTCTTGATTCTTCCCAGAAGATTGTAAGTGAACCTGACGGAGCAGAAAGTGAAGAGAACATATTTTCGTGGGCACTGGTTCGGAGCACAAAATTTAACTTCGGCTCAGAATCAGATCTTTTACAAAAGATCTTAGAATACTGCCAAACTACAACAGAGACTGGCTGCAAGTGAGTGAAAAAGCATACCAAACCTCCTTTGCCATTTAAAAGAGAGAAACTCCCTAGAAGACAATTATATGTAGCAGTTATGACAAAAAATACTCTAGGAGCAATCAACACAGAAAAGGTCCTCTTCTTTTTATGCTGGGTTGTCTACTTTCCTGTCCCTTCTTTAAAATTGTTTCTCTACATCTGAGAAAAAATACAAAAATTAAAGCAATTTTCCTGTGTCACTCATAGACAGGAAATGGTGATGTGTTTAAACACTGATCTAGTGTACAGAAACCCTCACATAGCCACAGGGACATTATATATATATCTCACCTTCCTAGCGTAAGTTACTTTGAAGCCCCTCTGGGTAGAAACACAGAGACAAATGCAATCCCGTGCATTGTGCTGCTCAGACCCTCTCTCCTCACAGAGACTTTCCCCCCACCCAAGAGCAAAAAGATACAAGGGGCCACTATAAGGTCACATGAACCAGAACACAATGAAGGAGGGTGAGGATCTATAGGCAATATACTCCCAGTATTGTCTGCTCCTTCAATAGCTCTTAAGTGCAAGAAAATTTGCTGTGACTCTTTTGACATGAAGCGACCACCAATGCTACTGAGGTGTTGCTGGATGGGAGTTCCAGAACTCACAATATTTCTGTGAAGGAGTAGGAATGTTAGGTGTTTGCTCCTGAAAGTTTCTTTCTCTCCAAACAGGGACTATCCCTTTGAGAGTAACAGGCATCTCACATGGTTGTTTTTATTTAGTGCCTTCCTGGTTTTGGCAGAGGTTTTCCTTCTTTGACTGACCTACTTATGTCAAGGCTCCTACATGTGAAGGGTCCTTTCTTTGATCTTTCTAAAACAGGTGGCAAGGCAGTAGTAGTGAGTGAAATATCTGCTATGGCTTTGGAAAGGCTTTTGTTGCAGTTTTATGATGTAGCTTCTATGGCAATGGAGAGGCTGAAAGTGCTATTTCCAAGTGAAAATATGTCAGTTTCTCATGTCTGCTATGTCACCTCATTTTACCACATTAAATGGTTGAACCCACATTTTATTTCAAGCTTATTGATAATGCTGGTAGAGAAGGAGAACACAAGCTGAAAATAACATTGTGCATAATTTTTGTCACATGCACATGCTGTGCTGAACCTGGAGGCATTGATTGAGCAGAAACTTGTTTATCCAAAACAGGCATAGTTCATTGCATAGTTTATCCATATGATCGCTCTGTGGTCACTAACCTTGGTTTCAGAATTTAGTCAGCACATTAGGCAACCAGTTATTGGAGACATAATTGTCAGTTATTCTGAGAATCTTTGACTGAACTGGCAGAGTTAGATGAGGATCCATCTGGGATGAGGATCTAACTCTGGGACTGGGAAAAACCTAAGCAAAGCAAAGGGGAATTTTCTAGCTCTACTATCAGCTCCATGCCAAGTAGACAGCAGGAAATAATGAATAGTCACTGTTGCTTGTTTAAACTGATGTGATATTTCTCATGCTCAGGAGAGAGACTGATAGCAGGCATTGCAAAGCCACTCTTGTCACATCTTTCATTTTAAAAGAGATTTGTTTTGTGGAAAAGGCGCAAATTAATAATTTCTGTCATTTGGCCCTCTCCCTCCTCAAAGTATTTCAGGCAAACTGGCCTTTTCCAACAGAAATTCCTTTAACCGAAGTGTCCTAAGTAGCTGTTCTTATAAATAGAGAACTGAGATATTAGGCCATAGTAACAATAAAGTCTCATCCCAGTCTATTAAAATCTTGAATGGAGATTGATATCTATCTCAGGCAGCAATATGCAGGGGCTGGAACTGTAGTATTTTTCCCCATTTTAAATTATTAAGCTCTAGAATGGAGAGGGTTTTTTTCAGAATTTCTTATCAGCATCTTGCCTACATGAGCAACTCAATAAGTTCTTACCACACCTTTTCCAGGGATAAGATAATTCATATATAGGTAACTATTTTCTGTGCATCTTGTAAATACATTGGGAGGAGCCTAAATTTTCTCTTTAGTTGATACCACTATTAAAGAGAATTGGTCCAGAAAGAAAGGTTTGGAAATGTCTCAATTTCTACAATTTAATTTATTTTTCCTCCTTTTACCTGAGAAGTTTTTAAAGCCAAATGCCTTATTATAGTTTTCCAATTGGGAATGTAATGCCACATTGGTGGATTCACTGCCAGTCACAGCTATCAACACAGCTTGAATGTATCATACTGGATGCTCAGAGATAAGTCTTAAGTCATAGAGTTATTTGGTTTAATATTTTTTTAAAAAATGATTGGGCAATTTGCCATCTGCCTAAAGCACTGCTCCAAATTTATCTGTTATTTCTTTTTTAATTGGTATATAATACTCTAAGGCAGATGGCATATTCGTGTAAAGCAGAATGTAACAAAGGAAGAAATCAAATGCAGTCCTCTTGGCACTTTGTTTTCCTACTAAACCCTTATGACAGTTCTCCTTCTGACACGTTACTCATTATTTAGCTTACAAATTCATTATTTCCACTGTAAACTTGCTGGCTTTTGGCACAGGTGCAGAAAAGCCAAGCAGTAAATAACTGAACTAGGAATCTTGAGAACTGATGTCAATAATTCCATGGCCATTTCAAAGTTCTTTGTGTTGAACCTAAATGTGAGATCTCCATTCTTTTGTTAGCTCTCCCGAGAGAGATAGAATTGTTAATATTCATCTTCCTCTGATACGATTTGGTTTCAGAGGCTCCTTGGGAACCAGCCAGATCGAAATAATATAATCATAGTAAATTGCTTGTGGCAAAAATTGTATATAAGGCCGCTCTAATACATACATTCAGTCTCTGGACAGCAACAAAAACATCATAACTGAATTAGACTTCTAACAAGATTTTGACAATTGATGAAGCAAATGCAACCTTTAAAACCAAAAGTTCCCTCCCCCTCTCCTTATCATGTCTGAGCTGTCAAGAGAGAAATCTGGTGCAACTCCTTCATGAATTAGTCTCTCTATTTATGTATTGCCTTCCTCAGTGTTCCCATTTGCTACAAAGCTAGCCAACCCAGCTAATTTTGTTCCAGCATTATTAAAATTACTATTACCATTGCAAATGTTTCCAAGGGAGATAATATTAATAACAGTCTCTCTCATCAGATCCTGTCAGTTCCTGGAGTGATTAATATTCCTGTCTGCAAGAAGCATCATGTCATTTAGAGAGGGCATATTGCTTGACTCATAGGCTATTATTCTTCATGGTCTGTGATGAGTGCATTGTGATGTGTTATTATTGCTTTACTGTTTACACATCTTGAGATACTTTATGAAGCAGTTAGGAATAAGATGAAATTCAGATAGATTCAGCTCTATCTCACACTCTGCAGTAGTGTATCACTTGTCATGCCAAAGGCATGACAGATATATAAAATGCATCTCTCTGAAGACCACCACAAGCAAAACATGCTTGTTCATGTGGCGGGAACAAGTCCAGTGTGCTATTAAGGTGACTTTTAAGTTTCCATTCAGATTTAAAACCCACTAGTTATCACCTTGAAGCACTGTCACCTCCAGACTGTGCAGAAAGGTGTTCCCTTTCATCCTTGAAGAAAAAGCAATGGCAAAATTGTCCGCTTTACAGTGGAGGCACGTGTCTTTTCTGAGGCAAAGAACATGGTTTCATTACTGTGGTAGCAAACCTTGCAAGACTACGCAGCACTTGCTACAGACAGAACAGTTCTGTCTCCGTCCCTGGCTTATCCTGCAAAGGACAACTTTAGTAGCTAGGCTGTTAAAAGAAAAAGCTGCATAATTCTTTCGAGGAAGTGTCTTTTTGTCATTCTGCCTTCTGGGCACAGAGTCCACTCTAGGATCTACTACACTGTGTCATTTTACAGTTGTTCTGCTCAGAGGGTGCTTAAAACTGAGCCAGTGGCAACAGAAGTAAAACAAACAAACAAAAAACAGAGAACAAACTAGCAGGGTGGGGAGGAGGATGAGGGGAAGCGAGGGGCAGTCACGAAGTGAGGGATGGGATGCCCAACAGTATTTATCTGCTTTTGCAGTCTGTTTTGCTTTTGTTTAAGATGTCTGCTCTTTGGGCAGGAAAAAAATATATTTTTCCTTGGCATGCATAACAAATAATAACAGCAAATTTCCAAGAAGGTTGTCAGGACACACTGCATCTTTATATATGTTCATACTTTTTTCTCCCAGAGATCCCAGTTGTGGGTTTAAAAGTGACAGAAGTAAATTATTGTCTTGCTAATTAAATCCACATAGGGACCTGTGCTATACAGATTACATTTTAATTGATTATTTTATCATTTTTTGCACTACATCTGAAAAGCGGGTTTCATGCTGGATTAGTACAGATTGAGCAGATTAGTGTCTATGTATGTGTGGGCAGTGTATGTGATAAAAGGATGTGGATGGAAAAATTTGCACATATTTTTCCCTAGAATTGAATTTTTTGCAGTTCACTTTCCTAAATTCTCTTTGCTGTCCATCAAAGAAAATTATTGATTTATTAATCTATATCTGGCCTACAAGGAAACTAGAGTTTGCTGAAAACAATTCGGGAGTTACCCCTGCTATAAATAAAAGATGGAATATGCAAATTGTCAGGGAAGTCAGCTGAGCGAGGGAGTTTTATAGGTAGATCATGTCAATCAGGTGACTTGCAAGTAGGAGAAAACCATGCAGTGAAAAATCATTCAGAGAATAGAGACAGAAAAAGGAGTGTTGAATCAATGATGTGAAGCAGAAGATAATGAATGAATTTGAAGAAAATAGGAGATAAGCAAGATTACCAGCTTGGCCATAATGGGAAAACATGACTATTACTAAATCTGAAAATGAAGAGGGTACAGTAACCAACAGAAAAGGTACTAGGGTCTGGGTAACTTCTCTGTCTGAAACAAAAGAAAAAAAGGGACAGTTAAATAAAAATTCTAGACATGAAAATTATTCTGCAAAACCAAGTCACAATTCCCTTGTAGCATTCAGAAATAGTCTAAATTTTGTTTTAAGTTATAGTTTATATTTGATGGAGTTATTGCCAAAGAGATTAGCAAATCCTTTCAGTTCAGAGACATTTAAATTTAGCAGCAGGAAAAAGAAGTTTGTTGAGTGTGGAATCCACCCCTGCTGCTCCAAAACAATCAGAAACAGGAAAAAGTAATCAAAAGGGAGTTTTAATGAGTTATAGAGCTATTGTTTACTGGGGAGAGCTGAAAGCCTGAAGTCCAAGCCTGGAGGACCTCTGTGACCCTGCACTGCCTCTCGGTGGCAAAATATTTGCTTGAAATTACGTCAAAACAACACAATGTGTGTGTCTGAAGGCCAAGGGGGTGGGGGGAGCACTGAGAAAAATAGTGGAAATTCCCTGAGTCTCTGAATGTACTGAAGGCTTTCCCTGAAAAACAAGGCAATAAACAGCAGCTGTATTCGTACATTCAAGCAATGTACCACAGGCAGTGTCTCTTTTGGCTGTACCAAACCGAAGGCTTGCCCTGTCAGACTGCCTCAGAAACAGCTGCGCCCCTCTTTGCTCCACAGCTGCTGAGCAGGCGTGGGCTGCGGGGCTGATGGTCCCAGGCACAATCCTGAAGGGCCAGGTGCCCACAGGGCGTCAACTGCCAGGGTGTGTGCGAGGCCCAGGACCCTCTGTAGCCAGGGTAAAGCAATACTGCCGCGGTCTCCTGAGCCTGCCAAAGTCAAAGTCAGAGCTCCACAGGGGAATCTGGAAGCTCTTCTGGAGAGGGGCTGAAAATGGGAAGCTAATTTTTCCAAGGAAATGATTATATAGAAGTGCTGGAGTTTTGAGGGAGGAGACTTCTTTCCCAGAACCCTCCCCCAGGTAAAGAAGCACGAAATTAGGTAAGTGTGCAAAGGCAACTGTAGTGCTTGCCAGCAGTTCTTATTCGGTAGCATGTGTCTGAGAGTAGCACCTACCCGGTCAGGGAAAGACGGTGTGCCTCTCTGCCTGTCCCTATTGACTTCTTGGATGGAAAAATCTCTGCCAAAATGTTTGTGTCTTGCATTTAATGCAAGTCATGCACCACAGAATTGGTATAGACCCCTCCAGCTCTCCCAAAAGCATCCAAGTAAGAGGAAGACAACCAGAGTGAAAATAAGCAAAAAGATGCAATGTTTCCCATGGAAAATGGACGTATTAAAATGAGCAGCAGACCTTCACCTCAAGAAATAGCAATGAGGTCTGTGAGCTCCGCTCAGACAGCCGTCAGTGATAGCAGAGAGTCTTGAGTTAGGTAAAATAACAGATGACCTGTTCAGCCACATACTGCATAATCCAAAGACTTTGTTTACCCGTCCATCACAGTAATACTCCCAACAGAACAAACTTTCAGCCAGATCCTTGGCAAAAGTACAATATGTGTGATGGTCACGAGCTAGCTGTCCCATCTAGGCATTCCTCTCCTGTGTCTTACAAACTGCCTAATTCCATTCAATGGCACCATGCACAGCTATGTAGCACCCCAAGAGATTCCCCTGGCAGCTGGAAGAAACACATTTTGCAATGTGGAGCTAGACAGGAAGCAACTCACAGCAGCTCCCAGGTTAACAGTCCCCATGAAAATTTTGATTCTTCCAACACCCTATTAAAAGAAGGCTTTCCCTCTGTATAGCACACACTGGCCAGCATGATGTCACCAACAACACTTAAATTTTGTCATTTTTGGCACAAGCAATGACCTGAAGAAGACAGATGACAGTTACGTCCCCTACAGGGAACAATATTTAAGACAGTACTCAATGTTTAATACAGATTGAAAGTGCTGTTGACAAACTGTCAAGCCAGACCAAATATTTTTATTTCACGAACACCTACTACACTATCAACAGGTTTGTTAAGCCCCCAGATTTTATTTCACTTTCACCTTTGTTCAAATGCAAAATAGCCATATTTTATCTGCACAAGATCCCATGTGGTCATATGGCTTTCCAGGGAAATGTAAAACAATAGCTTTGACTAGAGTTATGTCATTTTCTTTTCACTCATATCACTCCACCAAGAAGCTGAAGTATTTTAATTAGATATAATGTGTAACTTCAAGTAAGAATTTAAAAGCAGAAAAAACCCATAAAGAGACTTTTTAAGTGGCCTCTAAAATGCAGATTCTTAATTTTTTGCAAGGCAAATTAAAGATTTTTAGTCCTTTAACATCCACAGCACCTACAGCTGCCACTACAAGCAGCATTTCTGCAGCTCAGAATGGAACAAAATTGAAGCATTCAGGCTCACTAACTGCATCTGAAAATTTCATACACACTCAGTAAGGTATGCTTGTACATTGACATACTGGTTTTCTAGAATGTGTGGTCATAAGCAGTACTTAAGACCCAATAAGGTCTTACACTGATAGAATCAGCATGTCTAATTATAGTTGCTTTTGGTATATCTATGTCATATATATAGTCATATATATTAATAAAAAGCTCACCTTGATGTTGTACGTATTTAATAAGAACCATGGTGTTTGTTATAAGACATTCTGTTACAATTGTAATCTACAATAACTGCAATGTAAGTGAGCCAATACTACACAGCTTTTCAGCTTTTACCATGCTGAAAACTTCAGGTCAAAATTTTGAATTCAGAATCAGATTGTGGATTTGCACAGACCTACCAGTACGTGTAAGAACATTGTGTTTTCACACATACAACAGACACCTAGCAGCTACAATCATTCTGAATATTTTTTGTCACTTATTCTTCAAACTCACAAGCTCTCACAAGCACTTGTTCCACTGTCAATCTGAAAAGTGCCAGCAGGTCTCAAAATGTTACTTACAATTTAAATGCAAGAAATCAGTTTGACTTTTGGAGCAGGCAGGGGGGGCAAGAATATATATATATATTCATATATATTCATATATATTCATATATATTCATATATATATGAATATATATTCATATATATATTCATATATATATAATTTCTTTTTTTAAGTCAGCAGCAAAATAAAATTTACTTTCTTGATGAAGAAAAAGATGTTTTGCCATGTCGTATATCTGTTAACAAAACTGGTTGTGGGAAAAAAAGACTTAGAGTAATAGCCACAACTACCCCCACCTTCCTCACTGCTCACTCTCTCTCCTGCAATTGTGTAAAGCAAGGAAGTAAAAAGCTGGTAGAGACAGAAAAACATGTTTTTCTTTGAAAGTCCATCTGCAGAAATATTCATCAGCTGTTGGCAAAATGCATAGAAAATAATATTCTCTTTTTAAAAGCCAGGAGCAAATAGGTGCTTTTTTCACTGAAAAAATGGAGGACATTTGAAGTCCCTGTTGTTGGAAAATGAAAAACATGTTTTTCATTTGCTGATTTTGTGGAGATTTTTACTGCTCTCTAAAAGTTGATTAGGTCTTGGGCCACTTAGATGTGCAGTATTATCCAGTGTATTTTTGCCCCTTGGTCAGTCAAAATCTTCCTTTTTCATGAATCAATATCACCAAAGCTAACCATTGAGAAGATAATTTAAAAACCCACTTATTTATCCAGGTGCTGTAAATAAAGGCTAGATAATCAGGCAAGGGTGGGTACATAGGAAGAGACATGCTGTGTGCACACCATTCACAGTAACTGCAGCAATAGGAGCCCTGGCAGACTGCCCCCAGAAAGGTCCTGGTTTTGGAGGGCAAAGGAACCACAGTGGGGGAGGTCTCTGTAGAATACACCAGATACACAGTTCAATCAAAGCAAATCTTTCCCTCGTTTAATGTAAGAAGTCTGGCAAGTCTCAGGGTCCAGGATGGTCTTGTGAATTAGGAGCAAAACCCTTTCACAGTTCACATTGACCTCTAGAAACAGACCTCTTTCTTCCCAGCCTCTCTGGCTCCCTTCTCTTCTCAGCTTACAGAAGAGAAAGTTCCTCTCAAAGGAAACACACTTGTTTTCAGAGTCCTTCCATACCAGTGCTCAAGAGGACCTGCAAAAATGGGTTTAAACTCTTCTCCCACTACAGGTGCCCAAGGAAGGGAAAAAATGCTAGAACAAATTCTTTTTCCTAATTTCCCCACATCATTTTCTCAGTTCCCACTATGTTGAAACCACAGAACTTCACAAGACTTTGAAGAACCCTTCATTATGACAGGAAGGACACTTAGAAAATATGTAGAACTGCAAAAAAAAGTCCCAGAACTAGCATGACTTGAATTCTAATTTAGTGAAAAGGTATGCAGAGCAAAACAAGAAATTGTTTTTAAACAATTAAAACTCTGTATCTCTGTTTTAAGGATAGGAAATAATCAGCTATAATTACCCCTGTACAAAATGGTTTTATCACTATCGTCTTGACTAAGGAATACAAAAATAATGGAAAGTGTATGCTACCGACACAGCTAAGCAAAAATAGAGATGTCCTGGAGTGATGGAAACTCTGGTAAAATATTTTCTAGCTTCCTGGAAAAAAAAAAAATCCAATATCCTGATTTTAGGAAAGCAATATACTTTTATCTACATTGAGAGTATATAAACGAATGCCTCTGTAACTTTGAGCGAACAGTCTGAAAAATGGTGCAGGCTAAGAAACTGTGGAAGACTCCTGGTTACAGGAGAAAGGATAGAGACAGTGATGAAAGAGGACAGTGATTCTGTCCTCATGAATCAAAACACTTAAGAAAATTAAATAGCTTTAAATATTGTCACCTGATTAAATTTTGTCCCTTTTTCTCTGCTTGGATCAGAAGTGGACTCTAGGAGCTCTGACCCAGCTTTAAAGGTTCATAAATGCTACCACCCAGCATATGCACTTGTTGTGTGTCTTGTCACTTCAGTCCTCCACATTAAAATCCCTTCCGCTGAACTTTGTTACTCTCCTTTTGATGCTCATCACTGAAGATCAAAGTCTGGGATTGGCATGTAGACCAGAGAGGAGGAATCAGTACAGGAGAAACTGCAGTATGAGTCCACTCTTTATCAGACACTAGGGAATTCAGAAAGTTTTTTGTTTACAGCCCAGCTACAGGCAAGATCTTAAAATCAGACTTCACACTGTGTTCCACTTGAAAGGCAACCATGAATGACACAAATTTATAAGAAGGCAAGGTTCATTCATTCCAGGGCTCAATGCTTTTGAAAGAAAGTACTGCCACAAAATGGGCAGAAGATACTCTTGCTCTGCTTTGACAGAATGGTTGTACAAACACTCTCTTGTGGCTGTGTACACATTCTTCTCCTGGTGATGTCTAAAAATGTTCCAAATATATAAATGGGGACTGATTCATTCAGGAACAATGTTTATTTGGCAGTTCTGCCTAGAGGACATCAAAGAAGTACTCCAAAGTAGGCTGCTCAGATACCTTCCACAGAGTAATTTCAGTGAAATGAAACCTAATGTCAAAATTAGGAATGAAAGGGATCTTTACACCCTTAAATAGCTGTAATTACTTAGAAATGCTTGCTAGAGGCAAAGCCATGCCAGACAGAAAAGAGAGATTTCAGTTTTGATGCTCCACATGAGGAGCATTTCTGAGTGCATTGGTTCCACAAGGCTTTCATGCATCCTGTGTTGCTTATTCACCAAATTACAATCAGTATTAGTGGAGCTTCTCACTATCCATACCAGTACCTGAGAGCATGCTCAAAAAGTTAATTGCCTGGCTCAGTGAGAAGTTAGTCAGAACTGCAGGAGTGCCTCATGTCTTTCCTCATGTGCACTTCCACTTGAAGCACATTGACTTGCACTGCAGCCAGGACATGGAATAACACCCTGGAACCACTTGGCCTACTCTAGATACAGTAGAATTGAAAAAATGGTCTTGGTTACCTATGAGAGAGACTGAGGAAACAAGGAGGGAGGTGCTCAAAATAGGAAATGTTGGGCATTTCACAACTTTTTCATCTCAAATAAGGATCCCAGCATAAATGGCCCCAAAGGATAGACAGACAAGCAGTTTATCCCACAGTCCAGGCCACTGTGAAAAATGTTTCCATATTCTGATCACACCACTTTTGTATTACTTCTCCTCATGCAATATAACATCACCTTTTAAGAGCTAGGTTTAAGTTTTTTCCTCCAAAGAACAAAGAAACACCCATGAACTGGGAAGACCATAGCAGCAAGCTTGTGTCTCATTACATTCTTCTTGCATTTATGACTAGGCTAAAGCAAGAAAAGTTACATACAGCTTGTAGTTAGCTTAAAACATACTGGTTTCTCCCCTAGTTTGGTGACAGAGCTGAAGGAGAGCTTGTCTGCCTTATGACCCAGATCAGTCAGCTTATCAAGATAAATTGCTTCTCTTGGCAAACTGCTTCTCCCTTTAAAATTCACTTGCGGTGAAAGGACAGGCTTCTGTGTGTATGAAAATCACTAGAAACAATGAGAAACCCTTCTGTAAGGCATCTCTATTCACTACTGGCAATTCAGGTGGCTTGGATTACAGCAGGCATGAGCCACTATTACATAACAGCTTCTCCTGTTAGCTGCTGATTACCAGGGGTAGAGTCATAGGCAAAATAATTAGTCTAGATTTTGAAGACAGCCACTCTAGGATTAACAGCATAGCTTGCTGGCAGGAAATCAGACAGTTTGAGGGGAATCCTCCATTGTAGCACTCTACTGTCAGGAAGTATTTGGTGAGAAAGTAGCTGAATGCAAAGAAAAGGGTGACTTCTGAATGTTGCTATATCCTACTGCTCTACTTCCTTAAGCCTAACACCAGGAAAATTACTCAGACATCCAAATTGCTCAGCTTTATGGGTGGAGCTGACAGGGGCTTTGCATTTGCTGTGAGAAGATGATCATGTAGGTAGAATTTATGTCCAAACCCAATAATAAGAAAAAAGATTTCCCACCGTTTATGATTTTCATCTACTGCGTTTGTTTTTATGCTCTGAAGTGCACTTTAACCACCTATCAGATACAGCTGACCAGCAGGCTCTTTTAAAAGTATCCACCCAATCAGAGCTTTAGGGTAAAATTTTTGACACTCTCTATGAATGCAGAATTACAGAAGTTTGTACTAATTTCAGCTATGCTTCACTGGCTCTGCTAGTAACAAGCCTTCAGTGATGCAAACTGCAAACTATAAGCATGTACGTAGTTTTCTCCAGGACTACAATAGGCTGCATTCAAGCTGCAGTGATTTGCTGAAAGCTCCACTTCCGACTACTAAAGGAGGCTTGATCATAAGTGGGAAACTACTCAAAGAGCAAAGCATGAGATATCAATACTTTTTGTACTACTTGTACTGTCATTAAAAAATTGAAAAAAGAGAGTGGCAATGTTGCCATGTTCAGTAACCTCTCCAATGCAAAGTCAGAGGGGCAATATTACAAATTTATATTCCAGAGATTGGTGGCACAAGATCAATATTTAATCATGAAGATGAAAAGTGTTTACAAATGCTTCCAGTGGATAGGATTATCATCTGCTACTTAACATCCAGACTGTTTAAAGAGGCAGCAATGTAGGCACAGAGAGGTGGGAGCAGTGGTGCATAGAGAGGCACTTTCCAAGCTTTCAGTGTAGGTTATGGCTTGAATTATGAACTCCCACTATATCTGTTATGGCACCCCAAGAGTTAATATGAGTCTTTGTCTACGGGTTGCTTCGGAGACGGTTCCTGTATCTCAGGAAGCAGGGAGAAGAGAAGTTTCCTGTTTTGAAGAAGGTTTAAGAACTACTTTCCTCCAATCAGGCAGCAGATGCCTGGGCAGGAAATGGAGAATGCAGCTGCCAACCCCACTCTGGGTCAGTGGTTGTACTAATCAATGCAGCCAAGGTCTACCACAGCCAAAAAAGGCCCTAGTGATAAGTAGGTTGCACAGTAAAAGTGAGGATTTGTGGTGGAAGGTGCCTGGACTGAGACTTTCACTGGCACCAGACCAAAACAAATCCAAATACTGAGAGGAAATGGGCGTTTGTCTTCCTCCCTATATGTAGCTCTCGTACAACAGATTGCACCGAGTACATTGCCATGATAAAATGAGGTGTGTAATTATTGTTGTGGTTCAAAACAATGCTCAGAGTAACCATCATTGCTGTAACTTTTTCTCTCATTGATGACCCACTGCTGTTGCATTTATCGGGGGGTATCAAATGCATGGTCCCTTCACACACAGGAAACCAGTCAAAATTTCTCCAGCTGGGTGAGGTTTTTTTTCTCCCTTTTTGAAATGAAATTTAGCAAGAGTATTTACTGACTTCAAGAACTGAAATTCAGCTCTTGAAGGTCCCCAGTGCTGATGAGTTTCTTTAAGCCAAGTCTCAGCCTTTTTGACTTGGTGACCAATTTTTATTTCACTGACATCAAATTTACACCTGGGTAACATTTGACCCTCAATGGTATTGCTCCTCACTTACGCTTGGCTATTTTGAGTGATGTCTGAAGTACCTGTCTGCCATCCTTCAGCTCACAGGTCACCATTTGATTCTTTTGATGCTATTTCCTCTCATGCTTTGTATAACAGACAGCATCTGCAAGGATGTGAAAGTCTGGAGAAAGACAAGTAACTGCAGTAGGCCAGTCCATCAAAATGTACTTTCAGCTACTCCTCTGTTTATTGCCAGTAGAGCTGTATTGACATTTTCCAAATACAGGCACCAAGTGCTTTGGAGTACAGAACTGTCACATGCCATTGAGTAAAGATAGACTTGTTTCTGGACACATCCTTGCCCAAGCTAAATTACATTAAATGAAGTCATAGCTGGGTAAGACATTGGCAATAACTAATTCAGGACATGAGAATCAGGTATCTGGGCAGTTGAGTGGCAAAGAAAATTTCCATGGCAGTGAGCAATCAGTAGACCCAAATGTGGGGCTTCTCAGATTTTGCACAATAGGCTACAAATCTTCTTTTCTTACCATTATACTAAGAAGTAAAAAGCTCATAAACTTGATGCATCAGAGGAACATCAATGGCACTGTGAGACTGAATGGAAACATGTAAATCTCCATCCTGAGAGGACTGGTGCTCTTACTAGGGGCCCTGTACTGAAAATGATGAGTGAAGCAATCAGATCTTCATTTGATCAAGTGAGAGTCAAAGATATATTTGGAGTATTTCAGAATTGTATTCCTTTGTAAGGAATAAAAAACACACTAGTTTTCCAGGAACTGATGCCACTATCCTTGTAGCCTCCCTCTCCTACGGCATGCTGGGGTCTGTACACATCAACCATCTTTCAAAATCTAGTATCCCCTGTAGTCTGAAATGAGCTCTCTTAACTATGTAATGGACAGCACGTTTGCAGTGTTAGTCATTAATAACTGGTAGCTGTAATTCCTTCTCTCTTATTGCAAAATAGTGCTGTGAAAAAATGTATGCTGTGAAGTAACAAACTGCTTGTATGGGACAGAATACTCATCATGTAGCTATAACTTTCCCATACTTCTTTTCCTCTCCACTTCCTTTGTGTTTGTCTTCATTCAGCTTCTCTTGCCTTTAATGAGGATGTAAAATCAGGGGCCAAAGCTATTGTGGTTACGGACAGTCTAGTCAGAGGGAGAGAGTCAGATAAACTTTCACAGGCATTGCCCTGGGAAGTTTTGAGAAAATTCAGAGAAAGAATTAAAGTAATCCCTTATCTTTGCAGCTGGTGTTTTGAACATGTTAATTACTTGTAAGATGTTTACAAGAAAAATGTTGTTCCTAATTAACCAATGACGTGAGGGGTGTTGATTGAGTTGGTCCAGCTTCATCAGAAGAGTCTATAAAAAGAAATTGATGTCTAATAAACTCAGCATTTTACCTTCTGAGACCTTAGAGTCTATATGTCACTTTATTCACCCATCTCAATACAACAGCGACAGGCTATGACATATACAACGCATTCTTTGCAATCAGTTTTGATGTAAAGAAGAGCACAAATGTAGAGTGAAGGCAGCAAGCAAACTGTTTGTCATAAAAGGTATATTGGTGCTAAAAAATAGGAAAAATTACCATTATATGCCAGGAAGTATTGTGCTGAATTGTGCTGAGATGAGCAGCTAATGCTGTAAAATTTTGATATGAGCAAGCTTTGCTTTCAGACACTTATGTTTTAGCCAGGCAATATGGGCTCCTGCAGGGTGAAGGATTTCATCTCAGTCTCCAATGGACATGACAACATTTGTTTTCATTTCTGTCTTTCAAAGAAATTTTCGCCAATAATCTTTGAGATCTCATCTGAGCGACAGTCCTTCAACTTCCTTCTCTATCAAGAACTCACAAGAGAATATTAACTTCTCACTGAAGAAACTTGGAGTACTACAGAACTACAAATTTAAGACACATCCTGCCAATGCAACTCCAATTCTAATACAGCACATCTCTTGTGGATCGCCAGGCCACTGAGGAATACTGACTGATCAGGACTCTCACTACAGCACTCCCTACTGTTCTGTCTCTGAGCCTGACTTGGTGTCAGTCAGCCTTTTGAGCAGAGAGGAAAAAGAAACCAAGAAAGTCTGAGAGATGACATGCCAAGTCACTGAAAGATATAAAGTTCCACAGACACAGGTAGCAATGACATCTGGCTCTAGTGCCACATCACAGAAAAGATAAATAACTGAAAAGTGTTTACCTACCAGTATTTACTGTATTTACCTATTACTATGCTCAGTTCATCACAGCTGCCCATATTTTACATTTGAATTTATCTGACATACCAAGGAATGCTTGTAGTTATTAAAAGAGCTACACTTTTTTTTCATCCTGCTTTAGTAAATTATTTCACTTTTTGTAACATGCAGCACCACTTTACTGCAATAATTGAAATGCTTTTGTAGAATAACGTTAAAGTAGGCCTGATCGGCATGAATCCCTGCCAATATAACAATTTTTCCCAACACATTCAGCCTTTCAGATGTCCCAGGCATACTTACAAAGAGAAACACAAGGGATTAGCTACCCTATGTACCCTGTGCTATAGATCTACACTCTTGGGTTTCCCAGGTCACCAAGAGAGATGTGTTGTTGAACCACTTCTCTCTGTCTGGTGGTTTCTTGGGTGGCATACTACCAGCTAGAATGTACCAGGTAATATCAAAATAATGTGAAAATAGGTGATTTTTAAGGCAACTAAGAACAGATGCATATAAAGATTTATAAAGCAATGTTGGTTTCTGAAATTCTGCCTACTAGGAACTAAGTTTAACCCAATGTCATTTTGAGGTCAAATGCACCCTCTTCCCTCACCCCCAGTATTTTTAGTTTAATGCCAGAAAATTTCTTTTAGTAAGGCCACTGACACAGAAATAGTGATAAAGTAACTCCAAACCCCAAAAATCCAAACCTATAAACCATAAAGAAAAAGAGACAGAAGGGTGAAAGGTCATGAAAAATGCCCTGAAACACTACTTATAAAGAAGCAGACGTCATCTTGGCAAACACCTCTGTGGAATAACATAAAGAGGCCTAAAAATAACAATTAGGATGCTTAGCTAGTATGTATGATAGACGGACTCTATAGGGCTCCATTAAAATGGCAAAAAGAGTGCTAGCTTATGTTACAATGATAAAAAAATAAGACTCCAGCATGCTAGATAGCTTTGATCTAACAGGGCACTTAAGCATACAGAGTAACCCTACTTAAAACAGATTATATGCACTTGATTAAATTCAAACATTTACTTAAAACAGCTGCTGGATGGGGACCTATAAACCTAGAACATTCATCTGAGTTTTAAATTCATAAAATTTGTCAAATGGGTAGTTGGGTTATGTTAATCCCTATTATATTACGTAATCCTTTGTTAAAAGACATCTCAGTATTAAAAGTTAGTCAAAATTATTTTTAAAATATATGCTTAATTTATTGCTATAGATGACTTAAGAAATTAGATGTGTCAATTTCACCTCTCATCAATTAAGTCATGGGTTCTCCCTGGGGAAAATGATTTTTCTGTTCTGAACTCTGCTTACTTCAAGGAATGTGTTATGTGGTGTGGACTCCACCCTTTAAAACCTTAATTGCAGGATATGCTTGCAAAAGCAGAGATTCGTCTTCTGGCTGCTAAAACTTGATTTGACCCTTAAGCATCTCCTGAACATGTTCACATGCATTCACCTTCCTATTATTCCATTTGTAATACAGATCATTCCCCATTATTTTTCAAGAGGATTACAGAGTAAACAGACAAATTTCAAGCACTTATTTTATGGGTCTTACTTGCCTTTAACTACAAAATTCTCACAACATTTCATCATTTCAGTACAGGAAATTGCACTCTGGATTGTCTTTTAGGCTAATAATAAAAAGAATATAAGGCTTTTGCTTACTAGGTATACTTTAGTTGCACAGATTTTTGGGGGTTTTCCCTGTTGAATCCAAATTGTAGTCTAATTGCCCTGCAGCAGTTCTCGGAGCCCAAAATTCGTCTGAACTGCTCAAAAACGCATTCCTTGGTGAAGAGTACAATATCTTGTAGCAGTGCATTGGTTACATTTTTAACCACCACAAATCAGTTCAAAGTTGAAACCAATCAGATCAGATTACAAAAGAAAGGAGTCAATAACTCTTAGAGGTACCCTGGCACCATGCTCTTTACATTAGGAAGCAGATTTGAGCACAGGCAGTCAGAAACTTGTGAGAAGCACTCAGCCTGTACAGAGCTAGGTCCCAAAATTAACCTCAGGCAATGTCTGCCCCTTAGCCAGGCTTTGAGCTAATGGCATGATGTTAGGAACAGGAGTTCCTAACTCCTGACAAGTTCTTGTTGTCGTTAAGTATAGGGTTCCGCTGGAGTGTTCAGCTACCTCCACAGAAAAATGAAATTTTTCACAAATCAATTGTTTGGCTCAAAACCTATGAAGTATCATGGTTCTTTGTCCTACAGCAGACCAAAAAAGATTTTGTGTGAAGGGCACTATATTAATTACAACACCATCTAGTCTAATTGCAACATCTCTTTTACAATGGCTTTGTTTACATGGTAACATATTTAACCATTCTTCCACCATGTATTTAGGTATGAGGAAACTTTGTAGTCTAGACTATGTTTTTTAGTTTATTTGGAAATTCCCCCAAATTCTGCAGCCAACATTCTCAATTCTTCTGTGACAACTTGTTTCTTGCCTCCCTGCTGCCCCTTTCCCTACTGTTTATTTTTTTTTGCAGCTGTTTAGCCAAAAAGTTATTCTCCTGGAAAACATATTCAAGGAATTTTTCCCAAATCACTCTTACTTGCTTGATTTTTCAAAATTGTGCATTCTTTTTCCATTGTGTCCCATAAACTTTTCCCCAGCATTTTCAAGATCTTAAATCTGTATTCTTGAAGCTATTTCACATGGTGCTTTGTATTGACATCTTATTTATTTTGCTTGACACAGACATCAAGGCTGCAGGTGGCAAGAATAAAATCAGGGACCAATACATGAAGATGGGAGAAGCTTGCATGACAGCTGGTCATAGGTGGACCAGGGAAACCCATTTTGTTCCCTGCACCAGGGCACAGACCAGACACATTATGATGTGAGGGACTATATAGGCCTTTATATCAGTCAGAGTAGTAAGAAAAGAGCTGCTACTGTGAATTTATCCATCTCCAAAACCATACAGCATTGCAAATGCATACTTAGAGTCATAGTGAGACAACCAGGGTCCCCTAGAGAATCAAAACTCAGCATTCCTGGATACCAGCCTCAGTGGGAGACACTTAAGCCCGTGCAAAGAATTCCCATTTCTGCTTCCCACTCCCATTTCCCCTTTCTGCTTGCTTTCTCTCTTGAGAGGTCTGTGTGTTACAGTGCAAGGCACCCTGCACCCCATCAGTCACAATGAGATAAAAGTCAAAAAAAAGAAAGGTCAAGAAAAGAACTTTGCCTGTACTATAGAGCACCTGCCAGCAGGATGATCTTAGTTATTAGGCCCTTTGCAAAAACACAACAGCATTTAAAATTAGGTTTCTCTGGATGGTGTTAGCAATTGTCATGGTTCCTGGGGGATTCAAAATGTCAAACTAAGAACTGACAGCTTCATATCCCTACTTGGACACTGGGCAAGTACAACGTGGTACTTCTCCCCACTTCTCTCCTCTCTCTGCTGGCTTGCAGAACTCCGGGCTTGCTGCAAACAACCGTCCTGCTCAGGGAAGGAAGGATCCGTCCCAGTCTAGGGAAGCGAATCTCGAGATCAGCTTCAGCCCTCCTGAGATTTCTTACCCGGGGGGGTGGAATCTGCCAAGTTCTGCTTACTTGCGTGAGCAATACCAGCCCCACTGGGAAACGTGGCAAGGCGATATAATACCTCCATTGAGAGGAAGAGGGCGATCCAATTTTGTTTGGGTGTTAGTGCTGCTACCAGCCCGAAAACTAGGTGCCTGCGTTAACTTCGTTGAGCCAGTTGCTGACTTATGGGAGAGGGCTGCAGACAGCATCCTGCAGCTGCCTGAAACTGCTCTGAGCAAGTGTGGTTTGTATGCGAGGGACCGTGCCTGGCTCCTCTGCACTCAGATCCCGCTTCCAGCAGCAGGTGCTGTCGGCCCTGCAGGGATGCTCCTGGTTAGGGAAAAACGCCTGGGGCGGGGCGGGGGCCTCCCCGAACCTCGTTCTCTGGAGGGTCCTAGGCTGGGGCGGTCGTGTTCCTCAGGGGAATGGAGTGGGTGGGTGGGTGTGAATGAATAGATTGAGGGGGATGGATGGAAGGGGAGAAATTATGGAGAGAAAGGACGACTGGGCAGGAAGAAAAGGATGGAGAGGGAAAAAGATGTAAGGAGAGGGGGGGAGATGCAGGCGATACGGAGGGAGTAGAGAAAGCGGGAGAGGGGATGGAGAAGGGGCTGAAAGGGACCATGTAGAGCGCAAAGGGGGACCAAGGGCGGTGGAAGAGGAGTGGGGACACGAAGCGGGGGGGGGGGGGGGGGGAGGCACGCGAAAAGGAGGCCGAAGGACCCCGCCGCGCCTTTAAATATTCGCGCGCTTGGGCATCCGTGCCGCATCCATGTCCTTCACTCCCCACGGGGACCCCCGGACTCGCCCCGCGGCGGGCGCTGCCTGCACGCAGTCGGTCCTGCCCCGCCCGGTCCGGCCCCGCGCGCCGCCGGCCGTGCGGGGCCCCGGCGCCGCCACCGCCCCCCGACGGGCCGCGCGCGGGGCAGGGCGGAGGCGCGCGGCGCTGACCGCCCCCGGCCGGCACCGCCGCCCGCCCAGCCCGCCGTCCGCGTCCGGCCGTCCCGCTGCGCTCCCGTGCCCCCGCAGGGGCTGTAGGGCCGGGCGCGGCCTCGAGGGGCGAGGGCGGCGGGGCCCCCGGAGCCATGCGCTGAGCGCCCGGAGCAGCCGGCGAGCGAAGTTGGGGTGGAAGATGAACAACGCCGGTAAGTGCGCGGGCCCGCCGGCAAGGGTCTCTGCTTCTGGACATCTTTTCCCCGGGGCTGGCAAACGCCGGGCGGGCTTCCTTCCTTCGGCTCCCTCCTTCCCTCGGGCCGGCACATCCTATCACCAGGACAGACCCCCTGCCCAGGCACAGCTCCTCCGGGGCTCGCGTCCCCCTTCGTCCCGGCATCCCTCCTTCGGGGCCGGCAGGTTCTGGGCCGTGCCGCTGGGGCTGGCACCTCTCCCCTGGGCACCCTCCGTCCAGGGCCGGCCCTCCTTTTCCCCGCAATCCAGCAGGTGCTCAGTGGCTCCCCGAGGCTGTGAGTGCCCCGTTGCTTGCCCAGCCATTGAAGGATCAAGGGCGGGCGAGGTTAGGTGCTCCGGGGACAACCAGGCTGGCAGACCGGCGAGGCTAAGGGACACGGCTGTGCGCCCACTACTCCCTCGGACACACTCAACCGTTCACGAAGTTCCTAGAATATCTGCTGTGAGTTTCTTTCCAAGAGTATATTTTTGGGGGAAGGTAATGTTTTTTGCAGAATTTGCTCTCTAAGGGAAACCCAAACCCTTCCTCCTCCTCTCTGTTAACTTTTCAGATTTTTCCTTGATGGAAACTGGGAAGGTGAAAGAGACAGAATAAGGGAACAGGCATTCAACAGTTAAAACAGAAAAAAGAAGCCACTGGAAAATTGGGGCAAACTTTAAACTGTTCACCAAGACTCCAATTTTCAGGGATGAGGCATGTGTGTGAAAAGCATAACAATATAGGAAACAATTATTGCTAACTGGAATTATTTAGAAAAATTTAAAGCTCTTTCTAGAATTAAAGATGATGAGCAACAGATCTTCTTTGTTAGCCCTAAAAATTTCCGTTGTGTTTGCTTGCTCCAGGTAAATATTGCTGGGCACCTCACTTGCAATGTATGGGTACATCCTGAAGCCCAGAGATTTTACCGCTAGATACCTTGCCCTACAACTGTTCTGTGCTGGGAAACTATGATTCATTGTTTGCCAAAGCATAGTAACATAGGATTGGAAAAGTTATTTTCTGTCAAATCCAGCACTCCACTGTTGTATCAATGTGTTATACCACTCCTCTGAATTTAAAGCAAAAAGGTTCTTCTTCCTCTAGTAGTCCTAAAATCTGGTGATAGTTCCATTCTGTTTTCTGATCCTGGTTTGGATTCTGTCCCTCCCAGGAGACAAACTCATTTGAAAATGAAGCCATCCAAAAATAACTTCAGCAATGATGCTCCTACCTGTCTTTCTTCATCTCTCCATTATTTAAAACAGACCAGCTCTAATCTACTCCTGTTGTCAGTGGAAGTGCAGGGTAAGGAATATTAGATTAATCCACTAAACTTTATTAGTTTTGAGGAATGTAGGACTGAATGGGACTGCCTTCATTATCAAAAGCGGCACCCGTTGTTATTGCTGCTTTTAATAATTCCTCCAATTATATCCTAAACAAAAACTTTTCAGGTAGCTCTCCTGCTACTCCTGGTTTCCAGACCAGATTCAACACCATTTATTCTTGTGATTACATTGTCCTTTTGCTTAAAAATAGTTCTTTTCCTCTTCTGGTGTTTACCTCCAGGTTGTATTTATAGAGTGCTCATATCCCTTCTCAGCCTTTGTTTTGTATGTTTGCACAATGCAAGGAATGTCTCCCCCATCAGTGCAAAGCAGAACTTCCTACTGAATCTGAAGGAGAGGGATATTTATTAACTGGTACGACTTGGGCACCAGCATTAGGCTATCATTGTATTATAGTAAGTAATGCATAGCACCAGTAAGTAGAGTCATATGTGCAGGCATATATGGCAGCCTTGATCCCACAGAACTTAAAGTAATGACAGACTGAGAACAGGAAGGGAGATATGGATTATCCTCAGAGATGCAAAACTGATATGAAAAGATGAAGCAATCCACCCAAGGCCACAGGAAATCTGTGGTAAGAGACAAGAGACCACACCAGCTTCATATATAGGACCTTCTAGCCTCTAGTAATTTTTTTGCCAGGTGGTGAAATGATGTAAAATGAAAAGTGTACAGACATTAGACTCCAGATTGTTCAGAGATATAAGCAGACTATATATTCTTTCAGCTGCTACTGAAAGTGATATAGGAAAAAATGCTGTATGGACCTGTCAGAGAATTTTAACCATCTTCTTTGGCTCCCAGGAAGCAATATATGAAACAACCGGTTGTCTGCCTCAGTGTTAGGTTACTGTTGTGAAAACAGAGCCAAACTGGTAACATCGCAAATGCTTACAATTACATTTAAAAAAAATGTATGGTAGTAGTTTAGAACCAAGATTATTTGTCATGTACATGTGGTTTTTCGTTGCTAAGCCCACCAGGAAGACTAATATGTACAGTCTGCTAGAGACAGTGAAAAACATGGGAGAATTTTTAGGATCAAGATGATTTTGGTGTAGAAACATACCCTTTCCTGATTTTATTGCCTTTTGATTTTTTCCCCTTCTCCAACACTGTTTCATTGTGGAATATTGTGCTGTTGTATTATATTTATAGATGACTGCAGTAAAGTTGTATAGTAGCAGAAATTTGTAAGGTATTGATCTGATATCCCAGCATCAGAATGCACTGATCTGATCATAGAAGATGTGTTCCTGTAACTGTACATAGCAGCAGAGTGGGGTGGGCTTTGACAGCCCAGCTGTTAATATTGCAGCTATGACTTTTAAGATGATAAAATTCCTATGGGAATTGTTGGGACAGTTACTAGTGACTATAGGTCTATCTTCACACTATGGAGCCTTCTTGCTATTTGCAGAGTACCTTTGATCACAAGAACACATACTGATAGGATAGATACTTCTCAAAAGTATCAGGCTTACAAAGAACATGAAATACCATTTTCATAAATATCGGAGGCATTTAGGGGCCTGCTGATTTTGACCTCGTATTTCAAGTTCCTGAAGTCCAAATTCGCAAAAGCCATGTAAATATCTAATACCTGTTCAAGTCGAACTAGTACCTGAATCTGGACTGGAACCCCACTTAATAGCAAGACTTGCAGTCCTATATCATTTGAAAATCCTAGTCTGAATACATTTTCCATTTCAAGTGACTCCCATGCAACTGTTTCCACTTCTTATGTAATTTTTGTAATCTCAGACTTTTCTCCAGTAGTGTGAAATAAATGATGCACCTATATGCTGTAAAACAAAGAGAACTATTTCTGCGTCAAATATTGCACAATTAATAATATGGAAGAAACAATAATAAATGGAATGTTTCAATGGAAGAAGCAATATTAAGTGCTGGAAATAGAAGCAAGGCAGCGCTAAATGGAAATAAGGGCTTCATTTTTTAAATCAACAATTAATTACAGGATTAAAATATGGTGATACTAAGATGTGTAGTCTGCCTTTTGCTGACTTTAGACCAAAATCTTCTAGAAAATCAGTTTTAACTTCATTCTGATATAGCTATGTGAAATTATAAAGCTCCTGATCAGAGCTGAACAGGACTTTCTTGTGTCCTTGTCTGGATAGTCTCCCTCTACCTCCTATTTCTCAGATACTTTCTATCTGTGGATTTCAATCCCTTCTTCCTGGGCAGAAGCAGTGGCAGACAAGACTTGGTTTCTACCAGGATTCCCAGTTTGGCGCAGTCCCATCCCACTGTTGCAATATTGTCCCTTCACCTGCCCTGTCACTTCCACCCAAAAGCTCTGCAAATCCCTGAACAATGCATTTCTGCCCTCTGTCCTCAGTGCCTTTGCCATTTTAACAAATGTCTGAGTTGAATTAGTGCCAAAGGCATGGAGGAAGCACAGGTCCACAAAAGTTCGTTGGTCAGAAAAAGCTACTTTCAGCATCTTAAAAGAAGCCTGAACCGGATTGCAGCACCAGTCAAGGCTGGAACCAGTATATGCACTCTAGAGCTATGTACTTTCTTGAGCCACTAGCAGAGACCATGGCCCTGGGACATATCTACAGTATATCCAGGCAAATGTTAAACGTCAGTGTTTAGTTAGTTCTCAGTGGTGGTGTTTTGTAGGTATGGTCCCTTATAAACCCTAATTAAATTCTAGGCTAAATTTGAAATCCTAAATTTGAAATTATTTGAAAGTGGGCAGTTGTGGTATTTCTGGTAATACCATACTACAAAATATATATTGTTTCAAAGAAACACTTGAACAGTGAAGGCTGCATGGGTTGCTTGCTATTCCAGGAGAGCTATATCAGGTGACCTGCTAGACTACTGTTGACTGCGTAGAAACTTGGACAGGAGGAGACTAATGTAATTTAATTTCATATGGATCATGGCAGGAATTGAATTATGCAGGGTTGCCTCAAGGAAGGTGGGCAAGGAGAGGAAGCGGTCCTTGTCAGTACAAGGAAGCACTGAACAATAAGGGGAGGAGCAGGCTAAAGGAATTTGTATTCCCCAAGAGTTTCCTTTTAAGCACAAGGTGGGTGTGTCTCCCTCCAACATAAAATACATCCTAAAATAAACATGCACAATTATTTGGGAGCATACACATTACTTATGGTGCAATGTTGCATTTAGAAGTTACAGCCAGAACCTTTCAAGTGGCTCAGACAGCAAAGGAAGCAGAAATTGAAGCAGAATGAAATTGTGATAAAAGGCAAGAAGCTGTGGTTTCTTTTGTTTGGGTTATTTTTTAAACAAACGCTTGCATTCCTCCTGTTACCTCTTCCTCACACTGCCACCAAAGAAAAAGGAAAATTGTTTAAGGGGTCTCATGAAAGGCAAGATCAATGGACAAAGCAGTTAGGGAAAAAAAACTATGTAAGGGAACAGTAGTGACCAGTAGCTGGCACAAGTGGGTAGGAGAAGGACGTGACAATGCCTATTATCATACTATGAACAGGCTCCATTACCATAAGTTCTCTTCCAACAGCAGTGTTACTGAAGGTACCAGAAGGAAAAACTCAAGATTATTTGATCCTTTTGCTGTAGAAAATTATCACTGGAGGGAAAGTGGGTAATTGTTTAAGTTGCATTTCTTTTAAGTGGATGTCTCCATGGTTATTTTACTTAAAGGAAATGAGTTCCTGTCATTATTTTATTTCAAATTTGTTTATACGACAAAGCTTGGAAGGTCCCAGCACTCTCTAAAGTCCAGTCTTTTCCTCATTATTCACTGTTTTGGTACAGACACTCTCTGAAAAGAACAAGGATGAGAATGGAGAAACTTCAAGTTTTGTCATATTCCAGGAACAGACTGTTATTTGTATCCTACTCTTGGATATGCGTTCCTAGGAAAGGCTAGGCACTGCAGAAAGTGGTGTAGTACCTCCAAAATGATGGGATTTTTCTTGGAGTTAGTCCTGAAAATGTTTTATTATGGTGGTAAAGGTGTAAAGACTCAGTTTTAGCTAATAACAAATTCATTCATTTTACTACCAGAAAGTTAGTTTAGGATGTTCCATGATTTCAGTAACTAATTTAAAAATGTAAAAGGTAGCTCTCGCTGCGACACCAGGCTTACAAGATACTAAACCCACTTCTGTTGCCTCCCTGCTTTTAACTGGCAAGAGTCTCCAGTACTCTACAGCCTTCAACTGCTGCCTGCAAAAGAAGCAATGTAACTTCAGCAAAGGTGGAGTATTCAGCATGTAAAGCTTCTGATTTAATGGGCGGGGAAAAACGAGTTACCCATTTTGTGATTAGACAGACACCCAGCAGCCTAAACCAGCAGTGGATACTGTGAAACACCACAGTAACTGCAGACTAGTGAATACACAGTTCTCTCTCCCTCCTTTTTCATGAGTTAAGTCTCCCACATGCAGCTGGATAGGATAAAACTCCATATACAGAATAATTCTTAAGCGGTATATGCAATAAGGCACCTGCTTATAACAGATTTTTCATTCCTTCTGGGCTGAGATCACTGATTCAGTTTTTAACTTAGAGAAAATCTCTCTGGTGTCTCATAACTCTAGAAAGACTGTTTTCTGATTACATCAGAATGCCAAATTGTCAGCTTCTTTCTGTGTATCAGAAATTTCAGGAAGGTTAAGAAGGTCAGAAGAAACAGCCTTTTATATCTCCCAGAGTACAAACAAACAAATAGACCAGTATTATTTCAGTACAAATTACTCCAATTATATTAGGATAACGATAAGAAAAGTACTATGCCACCAAATATCGGGACAATCAGAGAATCTTTTTCAAGCAGTTTGCATTCAATATTCCTTTATTCTCAGTACAGTGCACAGCTCAGTTCTAACTGTCTGCACTTCTACGTATCTAAAGTCTGCATTTCAAAATGCTCTAAATACAACAGTACAGTAGCTACACTTTCTGAAGCTCGTACCATGATTTTGGATAGGATTTCACATAGGAACAGAGTCCCAGTTTTTGTCTTTTGAGATGCTGTTCTGTTATTTCTTGTGTGATGTGCATGAAGATTATCCATGAAGAAGTGTTTCTATCTTTGTAATGATGAAATAGTTTGTCCTATGCTTTTCTTTACAATGAAGAGCTCTCCTTTTTCCACCAGAGTGTGTAAATTAAAATTATAATTAGAGATTTCTGATTGCTTAACTATGTAATTATCTATTGATGGCTAGGAAACAGCAATAGGAGGAAACCACTTCTCCCTACTTCTTACCATCTGGAACCATTTGTTATGCTGGCTTCTTCACACTACATATTTTATCTCATAAAAAATTGCACCAGGGAGGATCCCTATTGCTGCCTACTTATGCAGTCTTTCAGCATTTCATTTAGTTTTTGAAGAATAATAATTTCAGGATCAAGACAGCTGGAAATGACTGTGGCAGGCAAGCTACTGAGTAAAATGGTGATATAGATACAATTTAATTCACATAGCTTCAATCTAGTTTCTTGCCATTCTGCTTGATTTCCCCTACATATGTGTCAGCACTACCAGTAGAAGTACAAGGCTGGCCTTATGTGAAATACATAACAATAAATGTATTTACATAAATACATTTAAAGTACATTTTGATGTTTAGAGAAGTTTGTACCTGCAAGGGATTCTGGCATTTACAGGAGGAATGGAGGATCTTCTGACTAAAGGGCTGAAGAAGCTGTACACTGAAAACATAACTTGAGTTAAACCAGTAACTGACTTCATGTTTTGGGTTGAAGTGTAATACATCCTTGGCTCTGCAGCTGTACATCTTTCCCCAAGTGTTAGGGCTGCATCTAGTTCAGTTCAGATGTGACCTTAAACTATGCTCACTGGACTAGCTACAGTGTCACATGGAGGGACAATCCATATGCTTTGCTCCTTCAGTTCGCTTTTCAGCTTTTTGTTGGCTGGACTGCTTCTGCATTACAAGTCACCGATAAAGTGTATTGCAGGATATATTCTGCTGACTTTAATAAGAAACCAAGATGACTGACATGACTTTTGTCTCTTTTCTCCAGAAATCTCAAAACCACCATTAGCACCAAAACCAAAGATTATTGGTCATCTTTCTCCAGCACCTGTCTCCAAATTTTCTCCTTCACTGCCAAGAGCTGATATTCTTCATCACCCGAACTCTCTGTCTAGGGGTCCCAAACCACCTATTGCTCCCAAGCCAAAATTCTCAGCTGACACTGAGGGCAAATCCAGTGTTTCTAACAACAATAATTTAAATAAATGTGCAAATGGGAAACTGCTGTGTCTTGGTGGAGAACTGTGTGAAGGAAACCAATGCAATGCTGATTGCCTAGGATCTGAGGCAGATAATGAATACATTGTATTTCCTGAAGCTCAGCTGCCCAGCAAAGACTCTAATGATTTGGAGCATGAGCATGATCAAAACTTAGATTCCTCTGTGGAAAATGAAGTCTCAGAAACTCCAGAAAAGGTAGAGAAGGAAGAGGATAACATTGCTAGTGATGAGAATACCAGTAATCAAGAAGTCTTCGGAGATGAGCTCTGTAACTCTTCAGATACTGCTGAATCAAGGGAACCAGACTCTGAGGAGTCATCCAGAGACTGTGACCAGTCCAAAGCACTTTGTGAGGAGTCATTAGATGCCCCAGACAGGGATAACAATGCTACCAGGAATGTAGATGAAGTTGAGGATTTTGTAGGTGATTGTACTGAAACCAAAAACAGGCAAGAAACTTCTTACAACCTGGAACTGGTGAAGAACAGTAGTGATTGTGAGACTGACAGTGATAACATTTTGAATACAGATGAGAAAGTAATGGATGATACTTGTAGAGATATCATTGCAATGCCACTGCCTGCAGATGAATCAATCCCAGCTTGTGAGAAGGTAGGGCAAGAGGAGGAACTGCCTGAGATTTTAGAAATGGCAGATGGGTGTCTAGCACAAAATGATGACTGCAGTGTGCATGCAGAGCTTGATTTGAACATGGAATGGGATTCAGAAAATGATGACTGTGCAAACCCTGACATGCTGCCTGAGGATGCCAGTGAAGAAACAGGTCCTGACTTAGAACTGTGTGGAGATGAACGCGGTGCCAAAAACAGTTTAGCAGAGTTCACCCATCAAGCAGCAGCTGAAGAGGAGGAAGTAGACCCAAATGAGCACAATAATACAAACACAGGAAATGCCAGTGATGGCTGCCAGATCGCTGAGAGGAAAAGTGAGAAGACATCAGAGGTAGCCTGTGAAGCAAGCAAAGTCTCTGGGAAAGAGGAAGAAGAAACTGTGAATGCAGAGAATATGGATGACGGGTGTCAGATTGCACCTTGTGAGAATGAATGTCACGAGGAAATACCTGTGGAACATTCAGTTGAGAATCTTCAGACAGAAGAAGCCTCTCTGCATGAAGATGGCATGATTTCTGATAGTCTACCTTGTAGGCCAGGGATGGAGCCAGAGGTAGAAGCTGTAACTGTTGAAGAGGATAATGAAGATACTGTGGAAGCCTCTAAGTCAGATGAGTTGCAACTCAAAGACAATGAGGTGGAAGCAAACAGCCTCAGCAAAAGTGTCCCAAGTTCGCCTGAAGAGGTCCCACTTGAGGACAACTTAGAAATCTGTAAGCATGGCAAAATTAATGTAGAATGTGGGACCAAATGTGTTTTGCGTGAAAATCTAGCAGTCCCTGAAGTGGTCATTGTGACTGATGAATTGGAGGAAAGAGAAACTAGCAGTGATTCCCTAGATGATCCTTATGTGCTTCCTGAAGAAAATGAAATTGTCCATGATGTGCAGACTGATTTAGGAGCTGATCACAGTAAAAAGGGTGAATTAGGCATGGATGGTGAAAACAACTTGCTGCCCATTGATCGTAAAAGTATTGTCACTAGAACACGATCTCTCTCTGGGAGAATGCCAGGCTATGTCCCAGAAACTGTTCCAGAAGAAACTGGACCTGAAACTGATTTGCCCTCTTCCCGAAATGGCTGTGGGACAGAAGACTTGAGCAATAATTCCTTTTCATTGGAAGGAAAACCAGTGGAAGCTAACAGGGCTTTACCAACCAAGTCAAGACGCTTTCTTTTATATCCTCGATCTTATTCTGTTGAAGGGAGAGAGATACCTATCTCTGTTTACAGAGAAAGTGATGTCTGTGTACTGGATGGTGTTAGAATAAAAAGGACAGAAGATAACTTGTCCTTGCCTTGTGTCAATGGTTCCTCAGGTAGTTTTTCCCAGCAAAATCATCTCTCATCATGTGGCATATCTACTCCATCCTCAGTTGTTGATATACCACCTCCGTTTGAACTTGCCTACATCACCAAAAAGCCAATCACTAAAAGTTCACCTTCCCTTTTGATAGAGAATGACTCACCTACTAAGTATTCCAAGAAAAAGAAGTCTTCTTTTAAGAGGTTTCTTACTCTAAAGTTCAAGAAGAAAAGTGAGAATAAAGTTCATGTAGATGTTAATGTTTCTTCTTCAAGGTCCTCATCAGAGTCCAGCTATCATGGGCCTCCTAGGCTGATGGAGCTGGAAGGAAGGAGCCTAAGTAGCTCACCTCAACTAAAATCGCATGTGGGTAAGCTCCGTGCATCTGAGTCTCCCTCAGCTGTTCTTTTCTATAAGGATGGTAAAAGAAAAGGAACGCTCAAGTCCTTCAGCAGGAGTGTGTCAAGGGTGGAGTCCTTTGAGGACCGGTCCAGACCTCCTTTCATGCCACTGCCATTAACGAAACCTAGGTCTATTTCTTTTCCCAATGCTGACACATCTGACTATGAGAACATTCCTGCTATGAGTTCTGACTATGAAAACATACAAATTCCTCCTCGGAGATCCACCAGAGCAGGAACCTTTACCGAGTTTTTTGAAGATCCCAGCAGGGCATTATCTGCTGCTAATGAGAATGATGGCTATGTGGATATGAGCAGCTTCACTGGCTTTGAAAACAAGCAGCAAACCACAGACCAGGAAACAGAAAGGTACTGTAATAAATTATTATGTAAGACCTGCTAGCCTTGGCCAAACAAGCAAGGCCTTCCCTCCTAGGTATCCTAGGCAGATTCTCCATGTTGGCTGACTTACACCCCTCTCAGGAAATGCTTACAAGAAAGATTGGAAGAATACAAGATAAGCCTTTATCAGTGAAAAAAATAAAAGACATCAAATTAATTCCTTACTTTGTAAATGAATAGTGGATCTGGATCCTATGATTTGCAGGCAGAAACCAAAGAATATTCAAAAATATTTGGTTTATCCAGTGGATCTAATTTTTGTGGCTGGCAGGGGAAATGGGGAGAGTTTGCTTTGTTCTTCAGTAAGAAAGGTTTCTCACTTCTTGACTGAATGAAAAGAGAGCCTATATGCTGGAAGGGGCCCTGCTTCTTTTTTTAATTCCTGTAAATTTCTCAAAACAATAATATATACAGAATTTATGTTTCAAAGTCCATCAGTTAAATATAGACCAGAAAATCCCAAATCATGAACTAATCAGACTGGACATTGAATTTTAGAAGTTGCTTTAAGGACTGTCATGGCCCTTGGACAGAGCTGCTAAATTATAAATGAATTACATACTTCTGAAATCATATGCACTGCTAACATTAATAACAACCTTTCACCCCATTCCATCAGGTTATTTGCAAACATGAAAATGTCTTTTTCAAAGGAATGTAGGAGCAATGCATTCAACACCTTTGAATTTGAACTTGCTGTCAAATTATAGCATACAATCAGTGGAATGCAGAGATGTAAATAAGAAGAGTGTTTTCTATTAAGTTTGTGTTTAACAGGTAATGAGATAACAAGGTGCAAAGCAAATGAACGAAAAGGAATCTCTTTAATGCAGTTGCATTTTGTTAGAGCTGTATGAAAAAGATAAAAATCTTAGAAATAAGGTTTTCATGCCCATTTGCATCCATCATTCTCTCAAAGATTTAATATTCGTGTTTCTTTGCAACATTTATTTTTTCTGCTCGTCTCTCTTGTCATTGTGGATAGAACAAACCATGGGCATTTCACAAACCCCTCTTAGGGTACTTTGGATTTAGGGAGTAAAATAACTTTTCTGTAACACCTCTGAATGAGTCTTGCAAACCATTTCTAAGACACAAATGATGTGGGGTAGTGAGTGAGACATGGGAAAGGAGATTGCATTAAGGCTTAAGCAGTGGATCCAAATGCACCTGAAGCTGAGGGGTGTGGAACACAGGCCTGTGGTTTAGCTCTTTGGAGACAGTGGCTGCCAGCAGTATTGGGAGCTCCAGTGATGCTGACACAGGGACATGGTGGAGTGCAATGCAGCTTCACAGCACACACCACCACATCTGCAGAACAGCAAAAGCTACATTACTCACTTGCTTTCAGTGGTTTGCATTTTGCCCAGCACACTGACATTCGCTTTTGAAAAAGCCGCACAGCTCTTTGTATCCATGAAACAGCACTCGTTGTAGGTAGTTCTTGAAGAACCAAGTTAAAAATATTAGGACTACGTCAATTGCTGTGACTTGGGCCCATTTATGAACTTCCTGTGAAAGCCTGTAGTTTCAAAGGGAGAGCCAATCCAAACTGGTTCAGGAAGTCTCGAGGTCAAGGCATGAACATAATCTTCAGCCTGCTGCTTGTTGTGCATGTAGTTTTTGCCACTGGGGGTGAAATGAAGGCTAGGCTCCTGTACAGCTCCTTTATCAAGATAACCAGGGTGGAGGGGAAGAGCACCAGGCATACATAATTACTGCTGAGATAGCTATTATTTGCTATATTTTGTCAGCATGTTTTGGACAAAGACATGCCTGAAAAGCTTTGATGAAATGTAAATACACATCCCATGTACATACACATGCAGTGGCATAACAGACTTGAAGAAACAGTGTATGGCCTAATTGTAAAGCAAAGCAAATTGTACAAGCAGGGGCACCTATTTATACATGCATACATGATGTATGGACATGGATGTTTTATTTGCTGCTAAAGTAGTTTGGCCTAAAATGCCTTGCCATGGATTTAAGATTTCTAGTAAGAATCAAACATACCTCTACAAAAATGGCATAAAAAATTTCTTTGAACTGCAGCTTGCTCATATCCAGAGGCTTATTTCAACTGTTTGAGAGTACAAGTGTCTTGGATTAAACCCTTGCAATACATGTTTTTTGAGACAATGAACTTCTTTTTTGTGCATTCACCTGTAGAGCACTTGTGTTAAACATCTGGTTTAACATCTGGTTTACCTTATGGAATTGCTACATTTTTGATGAGTAACAAAGTTCAATTCTTCTATCACACTTCAGAGAACAGAACATGAGTGTTATAAAAGATTATTATAAACCAGGAACCTTCCCTACTGTGTATGACTGGGGAACAGCAGGGCAAGAGGGGACTTCACAGAAACTCTCTGATGAGAAGATTCACTGTTTAAGTTTCTTGCTTAAAAGGACAGACATTTGAAGTGTGCTGCTATGCAGTCATCAGGAGAATCCTAACAGCAATACCAAGATTTTAATCAGCTCTGAGAAACACAGTTGTAGTATTACAGAATCACTGGGTTGGAAGAGACCTTCATGATCATTGAGTCCAACCCATTCCCTGACACCTCAACTAAACCATGGCACCCAGTGCCACATGCAGTCTTTTTTTAAACACATCCAGGGATGGTGACTTCACAACCTCCCCGGGCAGACCATTCCAGTACTTTATCACCCTTTCTGTAAAAACCTTTTCCTAATATCCAGCCTAAATTTCCCTTGATGCAGCTTGAGACTGTCACCTCTCGTTCTGTCAGTTGCTGCCTGGAGAAAGACTCTGACCCCCACCTGACTACAACTACCCTTCAGGAAGTTGTAGAGAGTGATAAGGTCACCTCTGAGTCTCCTTTTCTCCAGGCTAAACAACCCCAGCTCCCTCAGCCATTCCTCACAGTGTTTGTGTTCCAAGCCCCTCACCAGCCTTGTTGCCCTCCTCTGGATGCACTCAAGCGTCTCAACATCCTTCCCAAACTGAGGGGCCAGAACTGGGCACAGCACTCAAGGTTTGGCCTCACCAGTGCTGAGTACAGGGGAAGGATGACATCCCTGCTCCTGCTGGCCACACTATTCCTGATACAAGCCAGGAGCCATTGGCCTTCTTCACCACCAGGGCACACTGCTGGCTCGTGTTCTGTTGGCTGTCGACCAGTACCCCCAGCTCCCTTTCTGCCTGAGCACTGTCCAGCCACACCGTCCCCAGCCTATAACGCTGCAGGGGGTTATTGTGGCCAAAATGCAGGACTTGGCACATGGACTTACTAAACTTCATGTTGTTAGTCTCTGCCCATATATCCAACCGTCCAGGTCTCTCTGCAGAGCCATCCTACCTTCCAACAGATCGACACATGCTCCCAGTTTTGTGTCATCTGCAAATTTACTAAAGAAAGACTCAATCCCCTCATCCATGTCATCAATAAAAATATTGAACAGAACTGGCCCCAGCACAGACCTCTGAAGGACACCGCTGGTGCCTGGCTGCCAGCTGGATGCAGCACCACTCACCACCACTCTCTGGGCCCATCCAGCCAGTTCTGAAGCCAGCACAGAGTGCTCCTGTCCCAACCCTGGGCTGCAGCTTTTCCAGGACTGTGCTGTGGGAGACAGTGCCAAAGGCCTTGCTGGAGTCCAAATAGACAACATCCACAGCCTTTCCCTCATCCACCAGGGCGGTCACCTGGTCATAAAAGGAGACCAGGTTGGTCAAACACGACCTAGCCCTCCTAAACCCCTGCTGGCTGGGTCTGATACCCTGGCCATCCTGTAGATGCTGCATGATGATAGTCAGTATAAATTGCTCCATTATTTTGCCAGATACTGAAGTCAGGCTGACCGGTCTATAATTACTAGGATCCTCCTTCCCACCCTTGTTGTAAATGGGCCTCACATTGGGCAGCTTCCAGTCATCTGGAACCTTGCCAGTAAGCCAATACTGTTGGTAAATGATGGAGAGTGGCTTTGCAAGCTCACCTGCCAGCTCTCTCATCACCCTGGGATGAATCCCATCTGGTCCCATAGATTTATGAACATCCAAGTGGCTCAGCAGTTCTCTGACTGCATCCTCTTGGATAATGGGGGGACCGTTCTGTTCCCTGGCACCCTGAACCAACCCAAGAGGACAGCTGTCCTGGGGACAAGCCATCTTCCCACTAAAGACTGAGACAAAGAAGGCGAAAAGTACTTCTGCCTTCTCCTCATCTGCAGTTACTAAGTTCCCTCCCTCATCCAGTAAAGAACAAAGGTTGGTCTTACCCTTCCTTTTACCATTAATATATTTGTAGAAACATTTTTTATTATCCTTTATAGAAGTCACCATTTTAAGTTCAAACCAAGCTTTGGCCTCCCTAATTTTTTTCCTACATGCTCCAGCAGCCCCCTTATATACTTCCTGAGAGACCTGACCCTCCTTCCAAAGATGATACATCCTCCTTTTATTCTTAAGTTCCTTCAAAACCTCCTTGCTCATCCAAGCTGGGCATTTAACTCGTTGAATCATCTTTCGGCACAGAGGGACAGTCTGTTCCTGTGCCCTCAAGATCTCTGTTTTGAAACTCACCCACCTTTCCTGAACTCCTGTTGCATCAGATGGGCACAGAGGATGGCCACTAGAAACTCCTGGAGCCTTTCACTCCTTGGATAAAAGGTGCAACTGAAGCAATAGTTACAGCTAAAGCACCTGATTGTTTTTTATACAGATGCAACCTACCCCTTTCCTATGACAATTAATTCAGGTGAACTCTGGCCCAAAGAAAACCGTAAGGCTACACTTGTTTCTGTCCCAACAAAGAGCAAATGAGTGGGAAGCATTCTAGTTGCTTCTAGATAATCAAAATAACCTCATATACAAGGAATAGCTGTGAAAGGAGAAGCAACACCAAATTTCCAGATGTTTCTGACATTTTATAGAAAACATGGGCAGAAAAAAGACACACAGTTTGTTAGCTGGTTTTGACCCGTACAACACCTGCATATCAAGACTTCTCATCCCAATGAGCAGTTCAGTTACCATACTTTCCTGTTTATGGTAAAACTCAAGGAGAATTTTGTCAAGAAGATAAAATCAACTCATGCTTTGTTTTTTCTGCTTGTCCTAGCTAGAGCTGCTCAGTACAGAGGATATCCAAACAAGATAACACATGTTCAACGCAGTTCAAGCTGTCTATTGGCTCACTGCTATGTATGATAATAACAATGTTGCTGACATTACCCTGCATTTGTAATAGAAGCAAGCTATATCTATACTGGAGGCAAATCTCCACAAAGCAGGCTTTGAGCTACAGAATCAGCGTAGATTTTAGATAGTTGATTTGGGAAAGATTTTCTCATCCTTTCTTTTTCTTGCTTTCACAAGAAAACAAATTCTAGCTGCTGATTCCACTCAGTTCCTAGTTCTCTACTTCTTAAACTCCTGCTCTGTGACTACACTAAGCTAATATGCAAGCATAGCATTGATGAGAAGTTTTACAAGAGACAGAATTTTGGTTTTGTAGGTCTAGCATTTCTCAGGGCTGGTGATATATTAATGTTTATTATGGCAGTAGAGGTCTACTAATGGGGCTTAGCTCCTTTAAAGACCTGTACAGGTCAATTGTAAGGAATTTTGCTGACAATCATTTAGCTGAAGAGAACCAAAGTGATCATGAGCATTGTGAGAGGTTTTTAAAAGAAACATAATTTTTTTAAAAATTGCTCATAAAAATCTCTACATAGTTTTTTGGTTTGTATTTTTTAAATGTCAGTATGAAACATGCTGGGCTCTAGATCTTGTAGATGGGGAAAGTCCCATAAAAATGCTGTCACAGAGGGAAGAAGGATCAGGGTCTGAGCCTAGAGACAAGGAAAAGAGACATTGCCACTTGTCATCTGGTGAATAGGATAAAAAATAAAATCTCATGAGCTTTCACCACTTCTTGAATTTTGCAGCATAAACCTGAAAGAGAGCTTTGTAAGTTCATTGCAGAATAAGGGATCCCAGTACTATACTTGACTTCAGGCCATGCACAACCTATTGAAAATCTTGACAACAGCCGCAGCCAGCTCTGACATGAGTCACGTTTTTATTTCTGTTTACCTGAGCATTGTCTGAATTGCAGCAGGGAATTTGAAAGTGACAGTGGTTAATGCAGAACTTCAAGCTGCTCATAGACAGGGAACAGTCTGCTGGAGATAACCCATTGCTGCTGGGCAATGGGGCATGCTTCACCTTGCGCTGTCAGGCATTAGAGACAGAAAATATTAAGTGCTCTTGGATGGCAGAGTTTTTCTAAGAAGCACCTCTGAGAAGTGTCTCTAGACAGTATCAGTAATGTCATATTAATACCAAAGAATGAAAGATTTTAATACATTGCCTACAAGCAGGTATCAATTTTCCAGCAATTCCGTGATTGCTCTCCTCTTTCCTCATATCTGTGGAGCTGTTTGTCTTGGTTCATGTTGGGGATGCAGATGTGTAGGGACAGTATAGGTCATGAGAAAGCCAGTGTGCTCCCCAGCACAGCTTTGCATTGCATATCACCATCCTGCATACATAGCACAGCCTCGGAGAACTGCCGCTACTCAGACACGATGCGCTAGATCTCACCCTGGCTTTGTTGATGAGAAATCACAGTCTCATATACCTCCCAGGAAATAGTCCAAAAACCTCAGCAGATGTTGGCTTTATTAGTAGATGGACTCCATTGTGATGGCTATTTTAATTATCAAATCACAGTGCAGAAAAGAAGGAATGTGTACACATCGCCCTCTTCATGTCCTGAGGGCTTTTATGCCTGGGTTGACTTCTCTGTCTTCACTGTTTTCATTAAATGAACCAGAAATACATTTCAGTGGGATTAGACAAGAGGAGAGAGTCTGCTGTGCAGAATTGTCCTGGATGATGATTATGGAGCCAGAAGTGATATTGGTGTGATTTAAGCAATGCTAGCACCATGCAGAAAGAAAGCATGTGCTGCAGACAGGGTGATGAAATGTTTGTAATGGTCAGACCTTTTACTGTCAATAACATGGCATGTTATTGCATGCCTTGTTCTGTGCCTAGCTTTCTCCTCTCCCACCCCTACTAGGAGCCTCACTGAGAAGATTTATTGAAGGAGAGATTGCACATTAGAATGCTGTAGCCTTTCCAGAATCCACTGCTCCATGATGTGGGGTATATCTCTAGATTAGATTTGCAGCAAAAGCAACAGAATGCTATTGCATTTTAAATGCAAATCCAGTCTAGTATTTTATGTTTTGTTTTGCCACCCAGCAAAGTTATTTATAGTGCACAACACATTTCTAATTATTCTTCAAGAATTCTTCTTTTACAGGACCCAAAGAGGGGTTAATTTTAAAACTCCCTCTAAAAATTTGGTGTTCCTGTGGCACACAACAATTAATTTTATTTTAATCGACCAATTAGAGTTAATGGATGGAAGAACATATTTAAGAGATGCTGTTTGTTTTGCCAAGAACCCTCTTAAAGAGCTTATAAAAGGATCCTTTCACTTGAGTAATTGGCTGGATTAATTACATGCTATCCATTAAAAGCCTAGAGCAAACAGATTTAGACCTATTGTTAGTGAGCACCTTTTGGTGCTCTGACTCATGCTACCCCAGCTTTATCAGTATCACAGGGATACTCAAACTTCTTTTTCTCAAAAGAAATACAGCTAGGTGCTGATGAACTGAGACAAGAGATAGTTGCATATGTCTGCTGCACAGTCTCCATCCAGCTATTCTCAGCTGTCCCAAATTAAGTACCTCTTCAGTCTCTTGGTAGTTTGTCCGTATGCCTTGAATATGTTCACTAAACTTGGATATTAACCCACTGCATCCCCCTGATAGGCCCTCAGGGCAGGTGGACCTCATCAAGGATAGCTAGTTTGGTGTTTCTGATGAGAATTTCTTATCCTCTTACATTTCAGGTCTCAGTCTGCATTCTTAGTTCTGAGAGTTGGCTAGAAGAACTCAGAAAAGATTCTTCCTTAACACACATGTCTACAGAAGTAATGGACTGCATACAGTACAACACAACTTTGAAGTCAAATCTTCTGGTCCTTAAGTAGAAAAGGGCAGTATGTGAGGTAAAACTGGGCACCTCAAAATCTTTCCTTCACTCTTTCTACTTTCACATTGCTAGCCATAAAAAATCCAGACACTGGCAGTGAGATAAAACTACATCACAGTGAATACATCCAGGGCAAAGGGACTCAGTGAGAGTGACATATATTAAGTTGTCTGGACAAGTAATTTGTCTTGCCATTTGATTGCAGTTTTAAGAAAAAACATTGCTTCAGTGGCTAACAGAGAGATAAAATATGCATGCCTAATTGAAAAGTCTGAGAAAAAAGCCCAACAAAATAAAGGAATTCTGTAGTTCATGACATTTTTCTGATTGTTTCATTTGCAAGTAAAAAACAAATAGATACTGAAGTAAATTCTGAACTAAGCCATATTTTTGAATTGCAGAATTAAGATGGTTTCGATTTTCCATAATTATTTGGGAGAGGGGCCAGAAGTATTTAATGGATTCATCTCAGCCAAATATTACAAATCTATGTCATTTTTAATAATTCCAAAGCTGATTTTCCAATTTAAAAAAAAAACCTCAGCCAAAAAGTACAGCAAACTCTAATTTTAATCTGGGAAATGAACCCAACCTCTTAGAAGACAGAGGAGAGCACTTTGCTTCAGCCCTACAGATTAGCAGTTAAGCTCTGTTTCTCTCCTTCTGGAAGTACTGTTTTAACAACTGGCTGAATCTCTGAAATGCAAGAAAACTGAGTTCACTTGATCCTAGCTTCACTGCATTTTTCCCTGGTTTGTCCCCAGGCTGCATGGTGTTGATAAAGCAATTGATCCTGGTAGTACAGGGAAATAACAACTCGCCTTCCATCTTAAGAGTCCTGCAGGGCAGAATGGTGTTCATTATGTTGAACTTACTGTGAGTATTTTCCATGGAAAGTATGGAATAATGAACTGGCAACAAAATGAAAAGAGAACACAAAGACTCTGGTATCAAGTTTTAGTGTCTAAATTACACTGCCAAAAAATAAACAAAGTAATAATAATCAGGAACATATTCCTAATCACCAATCTATGATATGTGCCATGTTAACAGTTTCATTTTGTGAAATGTATCATCTTTTTCCAAGAGGATCCAGGACTCATAGTCAGAAGGACATTAGTAAATGTGTCATAGTTGGAAAAGTGAAATGGAATCTGGATGATAAATGACACTATGCCAGATACTCATGTGGGGTACATTTGTACATCTGAGGATGTGAACAGCAATTTGTGATTTGACTGCCTTGATGATTTGTGCTAGAACGAGCTGAAACATTTTCCAAAAGGGAAACATTCACAAAAGAATTGTATGTGAAGCATACATCTGTTTTGACAGAATTTAAAGGAACTCTTATATGCTGTAGCCTAAGATATAGAAAACCTAGTCTCTGCTTCTCACAGGTCTGCTTTTCCAGATCACTTTGAGTGATGACTTTGAATCAGCCAGCAGTGGTAATTAGATTATGAGTTTCTCACAACCCAATGCCTAAAACGCCAGCCACAGGGAGAAGGAAATACCTACAGGTTTTGGTCACAAGACCCAAAAATGGACACAGTCCTGTTTCATTTCTAGAACGTCTGAAATAATGTACCTTTTCAGGTACAGAAATGTACCTGATGTACCCAATGTACCTTTTCAGGTACAGAAATAAATTCCTACACCTCAGATGTTGCAGCAAAGAAAGACAGTGGTCTCCTGGTCAAGTTCTGTATGAACTGAGCCAACACTTCAGACTTTGCAGTAATCAGAGTTTTGCATTCTACATTCTGCCCTCTTGGGCACTCTTCTACTGCTGGGTCTGAGAGACAGATGTTGTTACTGCATTGAAAGGGATCTCTTAAAGCCATACATTACAAGTGTCATTTCCATTTTGGAAATGGCAATTACAAACCAAGGGTGCCCTCCCATTCCTAATACCAGTTTTGAAATTCCGTGTTCTGCCCTTATTCTGCTATGTGTGTAACCAACTGTTATTCTACTTATGCATGAATGAAATTTAATTCAGCAATACTATAACAATGCTTAGAGATAATTCTTGTATTAGGACTCATTATTGTACAAGGTGTTCGTAACTTCCCTTCTAAACAAGGTACTATTTGTAAGAAATTAGTATTTTGTCTGTCATAGCAGATTCAGGCTTTGTAAAGTACTGGTGCTATGTTACTTCTACTTTTCCTAAATTTAGAAAAAAATATGCTTTTTTGAAAAGAAAGAAAAAACCCTGAAAACTGTCATTACCGGCATTGGTAGTATCATTTTCTCTGTAGTCTAAATGGCTCTAGGAATACTAATCTTAAGTCTTTTCCCAATACAACTCTAAAAAAGGTTTTTAAAAAGGCAGTGTTCTCTACCACAAAAACTAACGCCTCTGTTGTCCGCCAGTTCTTATGTCTTTTGGAATCAGATGCTAAGAATTCAAATTTCTTTTAATAAACAGGTCACTAAAAAGTCTGTCGGCAGCAAATGATGATTGATTCAAGTTGAATTTTGTGTTTGTGTCTCACTGACACAATTCCCAAGCTGGCATCCTCCTTTGAGTTTTCACAACTATTATCACTTACAATTGTGTTAAACTGGATATTCTGAAAGGATTATAATGAGTTGCATCCATTTGCTGCTATGATGATCACATTTGCCTAACTGACACCTAATCACATCTCATCCAGACTAGATTCCAGAAGCAACAATGTAATCCTGGTTGTACTCTTGAGTTTCAGGACTATTTGTGCAAAAGTACAGAGCAACTGCTGTAGTGTACGGACCTAGATTCACTAAGGAAGAGGACTTGTAAAGATATTCTAGTTCTGTGTAGTTCACTATAGTCAATAAGCTCCTTGTGCAGGTATGAAACATATCTGGATCAGATTCTTACCTATAAAATTTTAAACCTGTTTATTATGCTTGTTAGATAGCAGAATTGTCCACCAACACAGAACATCTCCAGGGCCAGGTTTGTGTGTGCCTTGGTTCTGCTTGGCTCCATTTGCGAAACTCCCACACGATGATTGATGCAGATCTTTTTCTGAATTGTCCATCTACAATGTTTTTATGAATTCTAATTCTTTGGGAAAGTAGTACTGCTTAAATCTTTCATTATTGCTGTTCTTCTCCAGTGTGTGCCTTTGTGCAGAAATCATCAACTTGGCTGCCTGAAAGCCACTGACAGTCTACAACTCAAGAGCCCTCACCACCAGCAGAAAGCAGCAATACTAGCAAGCATGACTGTTAAATAGTTCCAGATAGATTTCTGCATCTCAGTTTGGCCATAAGAATGAAAACACTACTCTGTGCCTTAAGCATGGGCATCATCCTGGGGTACCCATCCCTCTCTCTTAAGGACAAAGTGAAATCCCTTTTAGTTTGCAGTAAACAGAAAGAAGAGAAGTAAAACTGTGCCTCAAGGGAGATGGACAAAGTAGCTCTGGTTTAGACCCTGACAGGGATCCACAGTGTCCAAAGCCTTTGGTCTAACCTGTGCTCTAAACGTGACATTGCTTTGGGATTACCCACTTTACACAACCGATTGCCAAAGCACAAAGTTGAGAAACACACCAAAGATCAAAACAAATAATTGTAGTAAAGCAGTGGTTTCAGCTTTGCTTCCCAGACAGTGGTCTCCCCAGAGAGGCGTACTTCTCATATTCTGAGATGACTATCAGGTGGCCAGCTGAAAGTCACTTCTAACTTATATTTTTTCCTTCCCTTTATTAATGAAGTTCTAGGTGGTTGGCTTATTCTGTCACTGATTTATAGAGAGGAATAAATCTTACAGAGGGTTGTGTGAAATCACAAGGTCTTATGCTGCTCAAAGATCACAAATACAAAGTGAGTCCACTGAAGTCAGGATGAACCCTCCCCAGTTTTACATCATTGTATCCAAAGTCAGACTGTCACTGAGATAAGTCATTTTATAGAGGAGAATACGGCAAAAGCGTTGGGTGGTTTCACAGTCAGAGGCCATTTGTACTGTGACTAGGGATTACTCAGCAAATCATTTGAAACCTATCCTGATAATTGGTGGATGTGTTCCTTGTTAGCTTCTGTCCCTTGACAGAAATGCAGAATGGAATTTCAACATAACGCAGATATATGGTGTGCATGGTCTGGGAAGGAAGAAGTTTCACTGCACAATACTTCTGTCACTCTCAAGCACTCAGGTCTTCATTATGCTCACCTCCTTTGCATTGCAAGGATCCAACATAGCAAAAGGTTACCTCAGATGGGAATGGTAGGGTGATGGAGATCAACAGGGCTATGATTTAGCAAGGGAAAGAAGGAAAATAGAAGCATGAAAAGAATCTTAAGAGAAACCTCTGCTGGGGCTGTTGGATATAAAAGCTCTGGGGTGCCTGTGAAGCTAATGATTAATTGAAAGTAAAAGCTCTGTGATGGCTGACATGTGATGTGATTAATATGTTGAAAGGAGTCCCTAAAGGGTAGAGCTGCCTTTAATAATATATTAGGTATTATTGGCTGCCTCATTGTACCTTCTGGCACAGTGGGACGCTGGGTGTGGTGCAGCTGAGCGTCAGCCCTTGCTAGTTCATTGCCAGGTCATCTCTGGGGAGGAACTGTTCCCTGTTTACAGGAAATGCAGGACAAGGGCCGAAGGGCTGGGCTGAGCACAAGCTGAGGCCACCACAGCTCACTGCCTCTCCCTCATGGCTGGGAGAGCAGGAAGGGGGTATGCCACTTGCCTGAGGCCCAAGGACACTGTTTTGTTTCCAGGCACGTCCAGCTTTTACTGCTGCTTTGTTTTACCTAGTGTTTTAAAACCACAGGACTGGGGAGAGTAATGGTGCTCACAGACAGCATTGCACCCCAGGGTACGTCACTGAGCCTGAAGTGTGGATTGGCAACACAGGTGCCTCAAAGCAAAAGCCTCAAATCTGTCCGTCCTGGCACATCTGGGACATGGCTAGTGAAACCTCACTCTCAGGCTTTCTCTTATCCCTTCTCTACTGATAGTGCCCCAGGCTGGGCCAGAGGACATTCCTTAAGATGGAGCCCAAACACCTTTGTGCTTCCTGCATTCCCTTCCAAAACTAGAGCTGCACCAGCACTGTTGTTCTGTGACCATCTCCAGGAGCAGTGGTTGAAGCTGGGAGAGTTTTGTCCCTAAAGTTGTCTCGAAAACAGCAAAAGCCTTATGCACCTGATCAAAAATCCTCTTTCCCTCGCCTGTATTCTGTAACACAACAATGTAAGAAAGAGCAATATTCAAATTGAAATGCTTGTGGAATTAGAAAGAGCACCTTTCTGGCCTTGCCAGACAAACAGCTTATGCCTCAAAGTGTGAAATGTGATTATCCCTGTGTTACCTTGCCTTGACAGGCTGTGTATGTTATTAGCAGGCATCATGTCTTTCTTGACCTTTTCAGACTTCAGGTACAATATTTGCCTGATGATCTGCCATAGGGAACTGACTAGCTAAACATATGCTGCACTAATAGGCATTATGCTGCACTAATAGGCATTTCCTTTTATTGTCTTTAAATGCATTTGGACTTCATTTTCCTTTATTAATGAGCCGTCATTTTGCAGAATGAATTAAAACAATCATTTACAAATTGATACAGGGAAATAAATAATCAGTTTTAATAAAACAGGGTACTTCAGCACCCCATTGCATCTCCCAAATTACTCAATCACTGCATTAAGTTCATACTATTTTAATTTTTTGCAATAAGAATGTCACTGTCTGAGAGTTTGAACTGGTAACTACTGGGCTTGGGACTTGACATAGGGACAGAGATATCGCATGCAGAAAAAAGCAGCATTCAATCCTCTTGGCCAAACAATGGAGGGCTGAGGTCTTTGCAGGTGTTGATTATTTTTCCTTCTGACTGGATGGCATAAATTTTACATATGTGGGTTTTGCATAACCCAGCTGTGTCCAGGTGAGATTCTGGTCTTGCATCCAATACATTATAATTAGTTATGAGCTAAGATTCCTGTGACAGAGGAGTTTAAATGGGCACAGGGATGGAAATGTTATGGCAGCAATTTAGTAGTCATTTGTAAATTTAGCATGTGTTATCTGAATTGATATGGCAAGCTCATCACCACTCAGCTGGCTTCAGGGAAGATATACTTGTAGAGGATGTACTCTACAGAGAAAGAATAACTGTACCTTTCAAAGTAGTTCATATAAGATTGCTTTGGTGACTCAGGTCAAATAATTGCCAATGCAAACACCAATACACACAGAAAAACATTTAGGGTCACAACTGTCGTTCATTTCAGAGCTTTGGTGGATCTAGGTCTAAATGAACTCAGCACTGCAGCCATTCTCTCTTACGCAAATATTTGAAAGGATTGTCTTTTAGCAGTCCAGAAACATGGCTTCGCTAATGAATGGATGAAACATCCTAGACAAAACGACATTCTGTTACCTCGCAACAGGCAGAGCAGAAGCTGGTGCTTACCTCAGAAACCCAGAGAGTTCACTTTCTTCCTATTGCCACTATGTGTAAACATTGAATATGGTGAGCCCTGTGTTGATAGTTACTGACAAAAGCACCTTTAATATACTGGTAGGAATGGAACCAGGGATGTGATTTCTAGCCTCTTCTACTGCTTCCTTCATCTTGTGGTGAAATTTTTGGCCAAATACTGTCATGATCTTTACTTTCAGACACTTTTGAAACCATAAGAAACTTTCAGAAAATATATTGGGAGCTCTTTGGCCTTCATGTATATTGCTGGTAATTAATTTGCATCATCAAATTTGCAGTTTGCAACAGATGCAAAGAAAATAACTGTTCTCTCTTTCTCTGTCCTGACACTGACTGGGAAGATAGAGTGAAAGACCACAGGGAGGCAGCAAGGAGGTAATCCAGGTAGTCTGGGTGTCTGAATGCTGAACAGATACCTGTTAGCCAAATGATGTCACAATGGTTGAAACATCAGCACACCCTAGACACTGTTTTTGGGACACATTAAGCAAGATATCCTTTGCTGACCGCTTGAGTTTTATTAGCTGGGATCATCCTTTAGGCAGTATGTACCTTATGGAGACAAATTATTAGTTCATTTCAAATATGAACACAGCAGAGGTTCCTTAAGTGCTGCACTTGTTCATACCCTTTTTTAGACTGAAATATGAGCTCCTGGACTCTGCGCATGAGGGAAAATCTGGAGGCAGAACAGAAAAGCTGACAACCACACTTGCATGGGAGACACATAACCTTGTTTGCAGCTTAGAGATAAATGCAGATATCTAGGGAGTTTCCTTTCTGAAAGGAAATAAGAATCTGGTCAGTGACCTTGGGAGTCTCATCATTGTCCTCTCACTTAAATTAGCTCATCTTTGCCCAGCCTTCTGTTACTCTAGTATTGGCTTTGATGCTGTGTTCACATCTGGGATCTCCAAGCAGATTAAAGAAGATTAAAGGGATGAAGCAGAGATGTGAAAGGAAGTTAGTGTTTCAGAGGAAATGAGAAGTATAGAAATAATATAAACTGAGTCATCCAGGCCCACATTACCAACTGACCCGCCTGGCCAACATGTCTACTAGAAAACATGGCGATGTCAGATTTTGTTTCTCAAGACAAAAGACTCACCCTCTTGGTTGAACACAGGAACCTTGCCCTAGAAATGTAAAAAGCTCGGGGCCACTGTGGTGTATAAGCTGTATATAAACTCCTAGAGTGACACCGTGGTCAAAAAACCAAATCTGATCCTTGAATGTGAAAACTCAGTAAAGTCAGGTAGGAATAGATGGGTGTTACAGCTTATATACACGGCTTGGTACTCATTTTTTGCCAGTGCTGGAATAATGAGTTACGTGTTGCAGTACCAAGAGCAGTACCAAAACTGGATGGCAGCAAAAGTTGATGTTAAAATGGTTGGTAAATTGAATAATGCTAATAATAATTGGATGAAGTTCAGAGATTTTAGAATTATTAAATCATAAGTGGCATGACATAGTAAGACACCAAAATCTTCACCTATTTCAAAAGTCAAAATTAAGGGACAACTTAAATACAGCTTGTGAGTACACAGTAACAAAATCTGAAAGACTGGCCACCAGTTCGGCAAAGGTTTAACAAGATCCAGCAACTGGAATTTGGAGCTAGGCATATACAGATCACCTTTAGTCATGCTTTGTGGAGGTTTTGAGATCGCTGGCAATTTTAATTGAAAAAAGAATTTTTTTTTTAAATAAAATGCTGTGAAGCCACAGGCCTGTATTGCACTGGCCTGTGTTTCACACCAGGTCCAGTACTCTTAACCGCACAGCTTTTTCTGGGTTTCTGGAGCTGAATTCATGTTCCCTTGAAACAGTCCAAGGATTCTGGAAGCTGAGTATCTTGTAGTTTAAATGATGACATTGGTATTACCATTATACTTTTCTTGTCCTTTTGATGTTTTCCCAGAAAACCCATTGCCCCAGTATCTAACTTCCATTTTAAAATGTTAGTGTGATTTTACTGAATCTATTTTGAGGGGTTGACTACGGAGGAACAAAGCAGTTCTGCTTCCAACTAAGTATGAAGTTTTTACTCCAAACTGGGCCAGAACAATCATCTCTTGGGGAAGCTTGAACAAGTTCATTTAACTTCCCATTGCTCCTTTCAGAGTCTTGCCTAAAATGGTTGCCTTTGAACATAGCAGCCAAAAAAACCCCCCGCTTGATAAATCCTGCTTTCCAAGCCCTGCAGTTCTGCAGGGATTCTATATGTCTGAGAAACAGTGAGTCTGGAAATAACACCATTGAGCTAGTCTGTTCTGTTTTTCTGCAGTGCCTACACTGAGCCCTACAAGGTGTGCCCAGTCTCTGTGACACCAATGGAAGTAGTCACATCAGATGAGGAACAGAAGAGTTCAGAAGATGATGAAAGTAGCCTTGGTGATCCCAGTCTCACCAACAAGGTAAAAAAACTCTAAAAGTGGTTAATGCATGAAACCTGGAGAGGGAAAAGCAATTTGCAGAAGATCCTGGATTCTTAGCTGTCCATTTTTTGTCTGACATTCACTTAGAAATAGCAGAGCCATCAGTCCTTTGCTCCCCCACTGCACTAGGAATAATTTACCTCTACAGCACATGGCAAAGGCAAAGAATGTAGTCTGAAGATGGACAGTGGAGACAACATAAACAGCAAGAAAGGCCTGACTTGAATGTCAGGAAAAAAGTCTCACTCCAAGCATTTAGTTTCCATCTTGAGAATTTAAAATTACATTGAATCAAAAAAGACTTATGGAGAAGACCTGCACTGTGCACAAACAGGGACCAGTAAGCAGAGTCTCAAAGGTCTCAAAACAAGCAAGGCAGCTACTGACTCAAAAGCAGCAGTACATAAGAATGTCTTTGCTGCTCCTTACACATTTCCACTGGTTTCCAGACTCCAGGAATCATTCTGTTTTGCAAACCTTTAGCATATTAAAATATGCACTCCTGTGCACATACATAAAACTGAAACATGCTGGAGTTGGGAACTACAGACTTGTGTGCCTTGAGGAAGCACCTACTTCAGATGCCTTTCAAGGGACAGCTCTTGATTTATATAATTATGCAGATCCTCCAGGACAGCTGCAATCTAGCTCTTCAAGGATGGATCTGGAAGACAGATATGGACTACTTTTCCTTCACTCTGATTCGCAGAGCTAACCTGAAAAAGCAAACTGTTCTTGTAATGCCTCAGTTTACTTACCATTAGCGCTGCTGTAAACTGCTACATAGTGCATAACAATTACAAATGGGGCATTATGAAGTCACTCAGATAGCGAAGCTTATAAAACTGCTATGAGCCTCTGACTGTGGCAGTAGCACTCTTGTCTGAGTACAATCAAGCTACAATACACCAGAATACAATCAAGCTGCAATACACTCTGAAGTACAACACACACATAGTAAAATGCATGAGGAGATGAAATTTATCCATGTTAGCATGGCAAGTTAGTGGCACACACAGCAATGGAGCTTCTGCTTCCATGTTTTCATGAGTTGCCCTGCTTTGAAATGCAGTACAAAAGAGTACTCCAGAGAAGTGACTTGCACAGTGCTTCTGATTTAGAAAATTGTTCTATGAGCTACTTGTGCAGGTCTTAGGCCAAACAACTTCATCCTAGCCCTATGGAGGCAGTTTTGCCTCCAGCCCCACAATTTTTTTAAGCTGGATCTGTTTAGCTCCATTTTTTAAGGAGACCAGTCTGGTTCTGATCGAGGTTGTGCAAACAGCTGGGTCAGCACAACTGAGAACTGGCACTATGTTTAGAGGGGAGTGACTGGCACTGTCACCAAAGTGCCATCAATCTTTATGATTAATATGTCATAGGCAAAATTCAGGGACTTCAGGGTCACGTGGTCTGTCCAGAAGAAGTCTGAGAGTGTCTCTATGTGTTGTCTGTCTTGGGTTATTTAATTGCTGTTTGCTTAACCAGGAAATTAACTCTGAGTTACACAACAGTGTTTGTAGACAGATTTCTACAAACAGGGGATAGGGTGGGTGCAGGTCCCTCAACTATTCACTCTCTGAAACAAAGTCCAAGTGATTATTATAAGACTGCAAAGCTACCAGCATTTTAGAAATCTTTACTCCCTGCAGCCAGTCATGTGCCTAGTCCTGTGGTATAGCTCTCTCCCAGCTCCCTCTTCAGTAGCTGCCCTCTGGGCCTTGCTCCAAGCCTTTGCTTAGCAGATGGAGGCCATGGCAGCCACGTAGGGACCCTTGACTTCCTGCTTCACTGCGTCTTCTTACCAGCAGACTTGGTCTGGCAAGCAATGTCACTAAGACTTGATACCGCACTCATTTCCTGAGTCCACTTTAAGTCACTGAGGGCTGCATTTCTTTGCAACTACTAGACCACTGTTTTAGCTCCTTACTTCATCACAGCTGAAAAAGTCAAACTTTGTCCAGTACATTCCTTTCAGTACATATTTCTATGCTTTAGCCATCTCTTACCATAAGGATGAATCATGAATTAGTGTTGTTGTTCTATTTCTAGAGTCCCATACTGTTATCAGATTCCAAAAGTCCATACCTCCTTGGTGTGTTCTCATAGCTGCAGATCGCCACAGCACAGACTCCTTCTTCTGCATGTTGTTCTCTCTCAGTTCAGGGTTCCTTCAAGGCTCTCCCTGACTGGCTGACCCGCCCCCTTTTTATCCCAGTTATCTTCATTGGCCACAGCTGCAGCCCAATTAAGGACATCACAGCTGCAGCCCATCAAGGACAACTGGGACCTCCCGGGGCAAAGCCTCTATACACAGATATTCAAGTACAGATATTCAAGTACAATACATTTCCTCTACTATAAATTAGGAGCAAAATACTATTAGCCACTTGCACCTCAGAGCCATACAGTTTGCTTCTTTCACAGTTATCTGTTTCTTCCAAGATGCCAACCAGTTAAATAGATGCCTCTGAGATTTCAAACAATGTTGTCTGGTGAAGTACTGAACTAATTCTGGAGATATTTATTGCCGTTTAGTTTAGACACTTTTTTTTAGTACTCGATAAAGCCCTTTATCCCATTTGCTTCCATAGGTCTCACTGACAGCAGTCAGAACAGTTTGGAATATGACCATTTTGATAAAGAACTCCCCTTTCCAGGTGGTATATCCTCAACAGCTGTGAAGCTAGCCTGTTCAAAGTTAAGCACTTTCTGCTTCTTTGATAAATTTTGGACCTGTAAAAATCCACAGAAAATTTCCTCCTTCAATAAGGAGACATTTTTCAAACTTGCCATCTGTATTAGCAGCTATTACTTTGTACTGTATTACTAGTATTTGAATTAAGGAAAATGGCCTGTCTTCGAAAGTCCAGGATACCAGACACTGAACAACAAAGAATAAAGTCTGCTCACTATTTTTACTATAGAAAAAATATGTCAGTTTAAAGTGCTCTCTAACACTGCTTTACTTTGTAGAATGAGAAATCTCTTAATTGCTTCTGACTTCTTCTGTTGACAGAAAGAAGGCCAGTCCAGAGCTTACCTCATTGCCCAGGAACTAATGTCTTCAGAAAAAGTGTGAGTTTGTTTTTATAATCTACCTGTTGTGCTTCTAAAATTAAAGCTATGTAGTCCACCCTTCCATATTCATTTGATGGCAGTTAATAAAAGTTTGTCTCTCTCCCCAGATATGTGGAAATGCTCCAGTTGTTACGTATGGTAAGTAAATAATTTTCATCACTGAAACCTAGATACCCTTTTATTTAGCTGCAATTTAAAAGACATAAAAGCACTGAAGGGATTTAAGTGAATTTGAGGAGGAATGGCTTACTGTGAACCATTCTAATCTATTATTTGTCATCTAGAGGGAAAAGCATTGGCCAATAGTTGGGGCTTCTTGAGGCTGAGACTGGTGTAAGGTGCATAACAAGCCTAGTGCAGAGAAGGAGATAACATGGGATATCACATCACAGAGATGGTGATAAACAGGGGTGGACACTCTCCCTTCACAGTGAGACAGATGGGATTAGAGCTATGAAGCATGGGGATTTGGTTTCAATGGACTCACTCTGCTTGCATTTAAGCTTCTCGTTTTCTAATAATGCAGTATTGGTAATAGCCAGTGTGCTCTGGGTATCCACACTGTGTCACAGTGTTTTGGTTTAAGACAATTTAAGAGGCAGATACTCTAAAATTAGTTACCTCCCCATTGATTTAACAAATCCCTTTCCACCAATAAGGAGAAAGGAACAGGAGTAGATATAAGTGAAAAAATAGCATTCTATAAAAAAGAAACAGCAACAGGCAAAAAATAACAGTAATCCTCACTAGTTACAAAGTTGTTGAGCTCTCACGGATTACCGGAAACAAACATAAACTCCAAAAGGGCAGAGTAACCCCTCTTCCCAGACGACGCCCTCTGCAGCCCAGAGCGTGTCGGAGACAAAGGGAAAATGTCAGACAAACCCCTAAGATGGCGCCCTCCGCAGACAACTGCATGTGGGAAGACAAAGGACAAAGGTGGCAGCAGCCCTCCCCCCCCCATCTCTCCAGCAGCAACAGCTCCATTGACAAAGGTGGCCGGCACCCTCGGGCATCTGGAGTTTGGGAACTGAAGAACTCGGTGAATCTGCAGTGCCAGCCTCTCTGCCTGTCCCTAGGCTGGCGGCAGCCAACCAGCATCAGCACTGCGTCCTCCAAGCCACTGGTGCTGGTGCTCTCTCGGGTCCCTGTTCTGATGGGGCCTAGGGAGAAAACGGACTCTCAAGCACAGAAAGAGCAGTGGCTCAACCCCAACCAGTGCCAGCCTTGCGCTGCAGGCAGATGTTGCAAAATTCACTCTGAAAGATTTTCATTTTGAAATGCAGCCTCTCATGTCTCTACCCAGTAGCAACTCTCTTCTAAGGCTAGAGGGAAACAAAAACAAGCCAAAGCCTCTACCTGCACTGCCTCAGCTATCTTGCCCTGCAAGAGCAAAAGGGAAAAGAGCAGAGCCAAGAGGCAAAAGAGCTCTGCTTGGGCAATGTGAACATGAAAAAGACAGGCACCTTCTGGTTCTGCTTCTGGCTGCGCCATAGGGTCTTAATGAGACAGTAACAACTTTGGTCTCAGGTTTAGAATACCAAAACATTTTGGGTTAGCCAAGACACACAGCTAATTACCATGGCGAAAATACAGATTCTGGTGTCAGAAACATGTGAGAGAACACCCAGAAATAATCACTTTTAGTCCCTGATAGAGAATTCTTGCATGGCATAAACTGACTGGTAACTTAGTCCTGGAATACTCTGTGTCCCTTTAACAGATCTTCCTCTGCTTCCCTAAAGACTGGTACACAGCTTAGATGGCCTTGCTGTCAGTATCTTTCTTGGCTGTTAGTTGAAAGGTAATAAGGAATAATAGTCACTACACAAAGCATACTGCTGCTATTTCCACTGCTGCTTGGAAAGAAATTTCCTGAGAAGGGAAAAAGTGACCCCAGGTTGTCCTTGGAGGACATCTCAAGCACTAGCAGTGGAACAGGAACTCTGATGGAGACAAAAGTAATGAGGTTGGAACTCAAAGGATACTAAGTGTGACAATGTCACTGAATTGGGAGGAGCTGTCGATTCCCTCAAGGGCAGAAAGGCCTTGCAGACAGGCCTTGACAAGTTAGATGGGTGGGTCATCATCAACCACATGAAGTTTGACAAGGACAAGTGCCTGGGATTCTGTGCCTGGGACAGGGCAACCCTGGCTGTATATATATACTAGGGAACAAGAGGCTGGAGAGCAGCACTGTGGAAAGCACATAGACAGTGGAGTGAGAGTATTTAGTGGAGGTGTCTAGGAGAGGCCTCTCATTTGCATTACAGCCTGGCATTTTCCATACACCTCTAGGAGATAAAAGTGACTTACTAATGCCAGAAAACTTTTCAATAAATATATCCGAACTTGAAATGCCTTTCAGTGCCTTTACCCTCAGTATAAATGGTGCACACCCTCATGGCTGCTATAGCACCATGTTACTGTCAGGCTGCCTTGCCTACGCTCTTAGGCAGGAAAAAAATACTTCAGGACTTTTCCCCATCCCTTCCCTTTTCTGCTTCCTCTGGTAAATTCCTGTGTAGTGAAATTTGTTTCCCTGCCTGCCCAGTCCACTGGATTAAAGGGATCTTATGAATATTTAGCATGTTCTCATTATTTCCCTACTTATGAAAGAAATTAAGGAAAAGAGAAAGAGAAAAAAAAAGAGAAGTTAATATGTCAAATGAAAGTAAGAAATGGACCAAAGTAAACCCTTGAATGAATGCACTGGTGGGCAAAGTTAAGCCACTTATTGGTTGTGAAATGTCAGAATAACTATAACCAGGCACTGTGACATTCCCTGTCCCAATTCTCTGAGTCAGAAAGTTTAGTAAAATCTCATCAATTTGAGAACTGGCAGAACGCATCAGACAGATGAGCAGTCACCAACCGTATGAAGTTTAAGAAGGGCAAAATCACAATTTTGATTAATTATTTCCTTATATAGTGGAAAAGTTCATATATGTCTTGACCTATACACTCCTTTCAGGGTTACAGGAGGCATTTTTTCAGCAGAGCCAACAAGCAAGTTTCTCAGATAAGATTTAATTGTTTTTATGAGCTGGCTTTCTAACTAGTGATGATGTATGAATGGGAAATCTTTATGGGAAAAGGCTCAGAGGGTATGTTTCTGAGTTTCATTGATTGTCTGTCACCCTGGCGTACCCCGTCTCTACTGGTATAAGCTGACATCTCTATGATACCTACCTACTGCAGTGGCATTCAGAAATAATCTGCAGGTTTCTCCAAATGTTTGCAAACATGTTCAATCTAGAAAACGCTGTCACTTTTTCTGTCTCAACTAGTGTTAAATCTTTGTATTCACCTGCTGCCCAGTGTATTGTTCAGAATATTTAGAGAAACTATTACCAATATTACTATTACAACATGCAAATCCCTTAGAATGTAGGGGTAATATTGGTTATTACCTAACCAAAGCAATATTTTCAATACTGCCGTGACACTTAAAGTTACAATAATTCTAATTGTTCCTTTTTCTGTATTTGAATAGTTTTAAGAATAATCACATCAGCAAAAAATCATGCTTTCCTGTGCACTTGCTATTGATACAAGTTCCACTGGCAGATTTCAGAAGCAACCAAGAGTGCCCACAGTCACCAAATTGATCTCAAGGTTCAACACAACATTCATGGCCAGTTAGGACCTTCCTTGACAACATTCCTCAACCCAGGCATGCATTTCTGTTTCCCATCACCAACTTTCTGCAGAAAACAGTTTCTAAACACTTAGCATCAAGTCTCAAGTTTCATCTTCTCATGTAAATCCACATATTGGTAAGAAAGGCAAAGAACTAAACCACACCCTAGCTGCTTTCAGAAAGGAAAAAATGGCTTTTCTTAAGCCTGCAGCAAGACCGATTTCCCATCTCATTTCCAGGCTTGGCTAGTGCTGCTGTTCATTCAGCATAACAGATTCTGTTTGGCCTTTCAGTGGAGACTTTAATAAACTGATTGATTGCCAAAATGATGACATTTTCATACACCCACTCTGCTATTGAACTGAAAGACTGGAAACATTGTGTTAGCTCACAAACTTGGTATCCGTTGGTGTGGAAGTAGTGATAATAATCTAAAAGGTTAGCTGTTACTTGCCCTACTCAAAGGTAATACAGTTCTCTGGTGCAATGAGTTCAGGACCCATTCTGGTCTGAGCAGGTGGAACTGTCAGGGCCTTCTAGTCCAAGTTGATGACCTCTTGGTACTCACAGTTTTTCCAAAGTCGATTAGTCTTTGAATCTCCTTCAGGATCATTTAATCTTCAAGCTTCATCATTCTGTCTCCTATTATGCTTCCCCAGCAGTGCAGGCTGCACTTGACATCTTTTTTTTAGTACTTGCTCCTGAACAAAATGCTGCAGGTGGCTTTCTCAGTCTAAAATTTCACACATCACCAAGATGGTTTATTTGCTTCCCCTCAGCTGGTCTGTTTCAAATGGCTTTACAAGATGTACACAAATGAAACCTAGTGTGACTTTGATTGCTTCAGGATCCCAGTCTGTATGGGACCAAGCATTTCCTTGATAGTGTATCTTGATCACATTTGTTTTGCCTTTCGTTTTTAATAGTGTACCATGTTCGTGTTTATTTTGCCTTTGGCTTTTGCACATAAAATCTCTGTGTGTGCATAAACCCCTTCGAAGTTATTACTTCCCTCCGAGATATTTACTGAATTAAGGACAGCTCTGCACTGAAAAGACATCAGCCCCAACATCTCCTTTGAAAAAGAAAACTGACCCTGTTTCCTGGTTTGCATTTTCCTCAAACAATTGACCACAATTGTTAGAAACAAAGAGAGCCAGATTTATGCTTCCTAAGCATTTGGAGATATAGCTATGAATATGATAAAGATTGATATGTGCTGGTTCTCCAGCCTTCAGAGCAGTTTGGAATTCAACCCTGCACTGGACATCCCAGTGTTCATGACTGCAAAATAAATCTTAGGACGTAAAAAAGAACAAAATAATTGTAGTGCTCGAGCCTCTAACTTAAGAGTTAAACCTCATTGATTAAACACTATTTTCAGAATTCTTGTATGTGGCACATTCTCAAAACCAAAAATTAACTGCCTAATTTAGGAATCACTGCTACATGTCAGACAAAACAAAATTCCATCTATCTAATTATCCCGTTCCATCTTTCTAATTATTTACATTTCCAGTGAATGATTTGCCGAGCCTTTTTTACCACTGTGAATTTCTTGGATGATGTTCAAACTTCTGCTGAACCAATCAAGTCATTACTTTCCTAATAAAATGTTTTAGTGAATGCAACGTGCTGGCTAAGCAAAGAGCTAGCTTGCTGTTAGGCCCTCTGAAGCTCTTGTAATAGCCTAAGGACACACTGTTACAAAAGAATAGCCTGCCTTCACTTACACTAGGCTGACTTTTTTTCTCATATATTTATTCATTGTTGTGTTCATCAGCAGTGGGAAAATAACTATGTATTAGCTGGGGAGCTTCCACAGTGGGAATGCCGAGCTAAAATAGCTTTCAGATAACCTGTATATCTTTTAAAAGGAGAAGGAAGCCACACCAGCACATCTGGATCAGGACAATTCCCTGGTAAAAAGCTGCACTGATACAGTATTCTCAGTGCATACTGTACAGTCGGCTGGTTCTGAAATTCATTTGCAGTGTTTTGGATGAATGTGTCTATTTGGCTGCATGTGAGTGTGTGTTGAGGTCAGGGTTCCTGACCTAGATTGTACCCTGTATGGCAGGATAAGGGACTAATTGTGGTTGCTGAGATAGCATTTTCTGCTGTTCATCTGGCATTGTTTCTGCTGAGTCCAGTAGTGAGAAACGTGAGATCACTGCTCCATACAGATCAGAGGTCATTCAGTCTGCTATAGATGATGTGCCACTCTTTAATTCAGGAGTGCCACTTTCATCATTCAGAGAGGAGCTGCTGACTGTGATGCAGATACCTCCAAGAATCTCCATGAGTCAGACTCGGTTCATAGGGTACTGTACAGCACCTCATGTCTGCACTTGGCTTTAATATGGAGGCTGTCTTTTCCCCCTTTGAACTCTTCACCCTCCCCTCAGGTATAATGCCTAGATGTCCAAAGGAGCTTTGGATTCTGCAATATGCAGAATCTATTAAATCCACCTTCATTCTAGAAGTGAGAGTGATTGTAAAATCCTGCCCCATTTTATGCAATTAATGTAGACCTTATTTACATAATTTGGGCTGCAACAAGATTTCCTGTTGCCCTCCCTAGCTGCCTTACAAAGTGTCAAATATGATGACTTTCCATTAGTATTGGTCCTCTAAAACACCAGCTTGACTAGGGAAGCAATTGCAATTCTAGCTATACATGTAAAATTACTTTGTATGCATGTATGTTGATGTATGTGTGTATTTTGCTGAAAAGCATAAAAGTCTGGATGCCAGGTGGGTGTTGTGGTGTGAAGAAGGTAAAAACACGCTCTGCGTAGACATTATTTCTGTAGCTGAAGTGCTGGTATCCCCATATGAAGACAAAGGCAGAAAAATAGCGGCAGTTTTCCACTAATGCATCTGCTCTGTACACTTGCTCCTTTTTTTTTTTTTCAGTGTTATTCCCTAATGGAAACTCACACATCTATTTTAAAAATTGTAGAAATATCCCAGGGGAATTTATTCACCCATCAGACCATTCCCTTTTCTTGAATGCAGACTAGAGATATATGCAGAAAAGCTGATTCAGCCATGACAGCAGTAGAGGTCAGACCTCTGCTTCATGTAAATTTACATAGTTTTTCTCTGGCAAGGACAGCAGATGATTAACGTCTTCAAAGCATTGCATTGCATCCTTTTGAATTAGGATTTCTTTACCTTGTTAACAACAATGTGTAGCTAATTCAAAATTTGGGAAGCAGTTCAGCTCTATTCTGCTTTGTACGGTCTTTGTTCCTCCCAATGAGACTATGTAATAAAGAGCAAATCGACACTGTTTTCAAGACCTGGAATCAAGGTCACCCATAATCCTTAGACTGCAGGCATTCAGAGTTTTTCTAATTCAACCACAGTCTAGCAATCTGTTCCTTCTAGTACAATGTGCACTTTTTGTTCACAGAAATGCTATTTGTTTCAGATCTTTCTCTTGGCCTATTAAAGAATGGCTTTGCTCTATAATCATCATTTTCTACTAGAACGTCACAGTTTCTAGCTCAAATGCAGGCCTGATGCTAGAAACACAATGCTGTGAGCCAGTGACAAGGAACCTCAATCCTCACCTGCAGAGGAACTTCTGGTCAAACCATAGGACTAAAAATTACTATTGGCAAAGACAATATTAATGGTTGTGTACTCCCTTCTCCATTCTGTTCTGCTGCCATTGTGGTCAATATGCAAGGACTAGGATTTTCATTATGACTAGATTAGAATTGTCTATGCTAGTGCTTTAGAAGATGAAAAATAAGAAACCCAAGTAAATCTAGCAACTGATCAGCATTTCTTGGACAATTCTAAAAGGTCTTCTTTCAAATAGGACTGTCTGTTTAGCTACACCTGTAAGTCAAAATCCCAACTTTCCCTTCTTTAGTGTACTCAGCTTTCTAATATTCATAGTTGCTTTCAACCCACTGCAGATGGCAGAACCATTAGCTTTTTACAGTAAAGGTAGAAAATAACTTCAGTCCTATCATTTTCTGACTGCCTCTACTAGACTGGTTGTAGTAGTCCCCAGTTCCCAGGGATTCATTCATCTCTATTGGATGAACTGATCTAATTTGGCCTGTTCTGTTATATACAGAAAAAAAGAAACAGACATTCTGAATCCAGAATGAATTACTGCACTCCAAGTTTTGTTGAAGTAGAAGTTGAAGAAAAGGAGTCACCCAGCATAGCATATACTTACATGTATGTATGTATATATGTACAGAGAGGCAATTTTTTTCTCCAGGGTAACCTACCTGCCTGAAAAGTCGTAAGTCTGACAAGAGGTTTTCCTTCCTTTCACCAGGGTCCTGCAAGGTTAAATGTTCTCATTTCACTCATTTAGCTAATAAAGGCTAACATGTATACAGGATTGCTACAGTTGAAATTTGCAGGTGGACTCACACATTCACCCCTATTGTTGGAGAGAAATGATACATAAACTCACTGTTTCTGCATCTGTTCACAGAATCCTGGAAGCTAAACCCAGGATTAACTCTTGTCCAATTAACTACACCTCTTGCCCTTTTATTAGAATATCACATTTCATATAGATGATGAACCTGTACAGAACTTTCTTGATAAGTGCTCTACCAAAAACCTCTGGTTGCTGGCATTGCTGACTTCTTTGAAAGAGTATCTAGAAATAACTACCTGCTACAAAAGTATCAAGGTTGCTGATCCTAGGTAAATTGGGCTACTTTTCTGTAGCCTAGAGCCACCTTTTTTTTTTTTTTTTTTTTTTTTTCCCAAAACTTCACACCCTAACTGTTTCCTGTTAGTGTCAGCCAGCACTCCCAGCATCAGTAAAGCATCTCATATCCCAGCATCCTGTGGGGAGGCTCATCACCTCAAAGAGGGCTTCAGATTCTCTTCCAAGAGCCAATCTTGTGTCAGTTAGGCAGATAAACCATAAGATATTGTTGAAACCCTGCTGAATTCCTCCTGGTCTCATACTCTCATAACAAACTCCAGACAACAGTCCCCATTTACAGCAGAGAACAGAATTCTTCAGAGACATTTCTGGAGGGAAGAGACATAACTTGTGTGTATTAGTGATGTTCACAAACAAAAGGAAAAAAACCCAAGCCAACAACCTTTGTGGCTATGGGGTTTGATCCTCTTTGTTTCACTTCATTATTTGTAGGGTTTATATCAGGAATGTTAAGGATATGGCCATTTGATGGCTATAAAGGGCTTACTTATGGATCCCCAAAATGTAATAAAAAGGTTTATATTTCAGAAATGTATTTTTCATAGCTGGGTTGCTAACCTTCTGTGTCACCTAGGCAGCTTGGGTTATGCTTTCCATGCACATGCAAGTACAGGCATAAGACTGTGTGAGATCTGTAGGCTCATCCAACCCTGGATGAGATTGAGCTTTGTAGCTATCACACCAGAGCCCTGAACCAAACAACTTCTGTTCATGAAGCTGTTTTAAGAAAGTTTTGATCCATCAGGGAATTATATAGACTCAGTGTTTAGTACCTCCTGTACTTAGACATTGGGCTTTTGTGAGAGACTTGGAGACCTTCAGGTGCCATGACTGATTACAGTTAGTGAGATTGGAAAAGCACTTTGCATTTGAATAATGGCCTCACAGACACTCAGGATTTTCAACAGTGACATAATTATTTTTAATGGATGTTTATAGTGATTACTGTTATGCTGCAGGGTTTTTGTTAATCACTAGAAGGCTGGCTATCCAGGCAACTGGAATTTAATTATTTGTCTGAGAATTCATTATAATCAAGGGGACAGACAATTAATAACTAATTAAATCTAGTGAGATGCTGTGGGAAAGGAGTGTTAATCCTGTTGCTTGTTGTAGTGGAAAGTGGACAGATAGAGAGCTGTTTGATGTTAATTTGGAAAAGATGACATCTTTGTAATGTAATAGATTACTTAAGCACATCACTAGTGAACTGCAAGCTATTCACTTGTCTAGGCACAATAAGCTGAGAGAACCCTTTAGATTCTTTCCCTTTCCCTGATCTGGATTAATTATGATGACTGAGGACTTTGAAAGGTTGCAGATTCCTTTGAGTTAGTAAAAGCATCCAGAAGAGAGATTGATTGGTTTAGTTGCTTGAAAAACTTCTGAATTGTACACTGGCTGAAACGTGAACTTAGATAGGATAACTCACGTCAAAAAAAATTGGAAATTTAATAGCACAACATTGGGATTATTTATGGTACAGGGGCAGGACATGTTGCAGAAATTAGACCCAGATAATTAGGAAACATAGTAATACTTTTTCTGAAATCTTTATGATATTTTTTCATCCAGGATATAGTTAATAAAAAAGAAAACTGTCATCATGATCTTTTTTTTTACCTAGTTCTAGTGGCTTTTCAGAAAACAAATGTTTTAGCTGTTACCGTTGCTAAAATACCCCAACATTGTCCATGTGTGACTCTTGGCTATCATCAATTAGATAATCCAGTCATCCCAGTTCACAGAGAGCCAGTGTGGACATTGCAGTTGACAGTAACAACAGAAAAACCAGGAATTAATCCAAGGAAAATAAACCTGATCTTGCCTGGAGTCAGTTCCTATCCATGAGAGAGGAACTTTGAAGCTCTTTGACTAGACTCTTTCCTATTGTGTAAGAGCAGAACCTTTCAGCAGGATCACAGTCATACCAACCACATCTCACCATGCCGAAATTAGTACAGCAACCTTGATTTAATCAGTCCAAAGTGGACAATTCAACATAAAATATAGATTCACAGTGAAGCATACTCTGATGTGTTGCTCATACTTGGACATTCGCAAGTTTTATGGAAGTCTGTTCTTTTTAGACTCCTCCTTAATAACTCTATCTACTTAAAAAAAAATTAACTAGACAGAAGCCAGTGTCATGAGAAATGCCATGATAAATCCCAGTATGGCCAAGGGAAGTTCATAAGATTGTCCCTAAAAGTCCAGAGAATAAAATTTCATTTCTTGGCAACTCAAACCTGGGAAAGTATTTTGCTATGTGCTCTGAAATAGGTGCCCTGTTATGTACTAGAGTGGGCCATATTTTAATATAGAGGAAATTGCCCCTCTGCCTACATAATTTATAAACCACTTCATGATGAAAACCATTTCTTAGATGAGGAAGAAAGGACTCAGGTTTCATAGGGAAAATTATTTGTTCCATAATTTAAAATTTAAGTTCAGAAGTATAGCTAGTGCAAATTCTAGCACAAGGCATGGAGTTGTTAATGTTTTTCATGTCAAGATGTTGGATCCAATGAGGTGAGAATCTCACCCTTCATTTTTAAAAATTATGTTTTGGGTTAAGAAACACTGTAAAAATGAGACAAACCAGACCCAGGAAAGCAGAGGGGAAAGGAAATAAAAAGATACCAAAGCATTGTATACATAAGGGTCTTATGGCTTGATCTGGTGAAACATTCCATTTTAGGTTGATAGCATTGTGGAATTCAGCTGAAACACTGTATGAACTAATGGATGAAAGAAAACATATTCTCTGATCTCCTTGTCATACTGAACACTATTGCTGTTGATAGCATAGCTTTTAATTCTTAGAAAGCATAGTTTAGGAGTCAAGAAATTGTAATAATAATTTCAGAAAAGATATTTTAAGTCTGTTTGCCTCATTTCAATGCTGTTGTTCACAGGATTTCTATGAAGGTATCTTGAAAGTGCTCGGAGATGATGATGAAAATGAACAAGAGGAAGTTAAACTCAAGCAAGGTTTAAGTGAACTCCCTGAAATTTATGAATTACACCAAGACATCCTGGAAGAACTGGAAGAGAGAGTCCTTAAATGGCAAGTACAGAATGGCATAGTTTGTTGGCCTTAACATACCCTCCCCGTAGCAGGTGGGTGAACTCATTGGTGTTGCCTTGACCATCCCAGCAGAAGTGAAAAGAATAGAATCTGAACCACTTTGGCAGATTTTGCATACAGACAGGAAGGAAGTAAATGTAGAAGCCGTCAGGCTAAGAAATCAAACACTGAAATATGTGTGTAGTGAACAGCCGATGACTTTGAAATGGCCCTGTCAGTCAGTGTGAGAACAGCCAGCTTCATATGCATTATCCCCTGCCACTTCTCAGTCATCACCAAGTGGCTTCACACCTATGGCCTGAAGGTCACAGGCTCATGCTGTGGAAAGCAGGAAAAACTTACATCAGAACTGATCCTAAAGATCATCTGCTTACAGAAATCTACATAGCAGTTGTGTAGGTCTCAGTTAGGGACATCCCCTTGCTCCCGGCACCAAGGCAGGGATCTGCTACGCTAGGCTTCCAAGCCAAATGGACTCTGGCAGCCTGTTAATGGGACTACATCAAACATCCTTACAGGGGAAAGTCTTTCCATGAGAGAATAAGACCACGAATAGAACAGACAATGCTGCAAAATTCATTCAGCTGAGGAGGCCCCTGATTTAAGCCAGGCTGCCAGGCTCTATTGAATGATGGACCATGAAACCGCACACCTCCAACTTGCCAAACTCCAGGAGGCATTGGTCACTGAGAATGGATGATCCTATTTCTGTACAGCCACTGAGCAATTAAGGAAGTCAGTTAAACTACTAGAATTTTTCAGTAACAATCCTAAATGTAGGGCACAGGTCTCCTTTCAGCCCTGCTCTTCCCAATCAAAGCATACAACAAGGAAAGGAGAGGCTAAAGGGAACTGTGTTTTGGTTTGTGCCCACCAAGGGACTGTTGAGAGAAAGACTTAAAAAGTGTCACCGATGATTTATGATTTATACACTTAGAACACAAACAGACACAGTGTTTCTGGGATCTAAAATGTCTTGGGTACTAAAGAAGCCACAACCCTACTCTAACAGCATGCTGCCAGTTCCCTAAGACAAAAATAATGCAACCATAAATACCCAAGTGTTCTGTCCAGAACTACTCTGTGGCACTGGCGATAAAAGAGGACTGTATTGCAAATGTTGCCAGCACAACAGATATATATATGTTATACGCCTGCACCCAAATAGGTTCCCAGGTGATTACCACACCTGAAGCTTCCAGTAAGCCCTTCCCTGTGCCTGCACTGCTCAAGACACTCTGTTGCTCTGGAACTCACGTTCCTCTTTTAAGTATGATTCCTTCCTCTTTTGTGAACTCAGATTTTGTTCTGCTCTCTCCTTATACATGCTTTATAAATATCTCAACACTGTTCACCTGAATACTGAGACAGGTGACAGTGAGGCAGTGCTGAGAAACAGTGAAGGAGAGCTGAAGATCTAATATTACAACAAATGCTATATTCTCCCCCACAAATAGTGCTCCCACAAAGCACTGCAGCAATTGGAAGGTCTATTTACAGGAGCAGGAGCCATGTCCCGAAATGAGCCTCACAGTGATGCTATGGCAGAGGCACAGCCAAAGGACCAGCCCCCATGGTGCCGATGCTACAGCAGCCTGTAGTGTTGTCAATCTGTCCTGAAGCACTCCTCCTTTCCTGCTGTTCAGCCTAGGCTTTAAGTGCACAGTGTATAGAGCCACTGTGGGTCTAATGCAATAAGCAAGAAGTATGGCTCTACTTCTTTACTTTTATTTATTTATTTGCTGCTTCTTTTCTTTCTGTGGACTTAGGGATGAGCACCAGAAAGTTGCTGATGTTTTTCTCTCCAGAAAATCAAGGCTGCATCACCACTCAGCATTCATTATGCAGTTTGACAGAAATTTGGCTTTGCTAGATGAAATGTGCCTTAAATATTCCCAACTGGCTACCATGATTCAGGAGTTTGAGGTGAGGCTCATGTGTTTTTTTTACATGCACTAATGCATGGCTTTGCCATGGGGATTACTCAAGGATTTATTTTTTTCTGTAACTCCACCAGTGTTCACACATAGGGTAGAATGGAAGAATAGTCTTTTTTCACAGACCTGGTGCTAAAACTGGAATGAGAAGTTCACTTGTGCATGATGTGTTTGTTTCTGTCTCTGTTGCCCACACACTCCTGTGTGTGCATACAGAATTTGTGTTGGTGAATCTACAGATCCATGAGTACATATTTTGCTGAAACATATTGGAGTGGTTTCTCAGTCACTTATTAATTTATCAAGCTCTTTGAGGATGTGTTAGAGTTAATAACTAGGATTAAAACTAAGATGACAATGTGCTGCTGAGCTCGCATTCCCCCTGATGTATGTGTTTCTTCCACTGAGGACAGCAAAGCTCCAGTGACAGCCCTTACAGTGTGAAACACCAGCTTCTGAAAGTGGTACACCGTGTCTTCCAGTATCGTGTGATGCTCACAGGTCAGTAAAATCACTCTGAAAAGAACCCAATAGAAACACTGCCGTGACATTCTGTGCCTCCACTGTGCTACATATTGATGCCCTAACAGGTAAAATAGGGCTAAAGCAGTATGGGATTTCCTGGGAACTTCAATATGCTTAGTTCAGGATTCAGGAAGTGTCAGGCAGCCTGGGGAGATGCAGGCACTTCTACAGGACAGCCATATTGAAAGGTCACAAAAAAAGCATAGTCAGATGCTTTTAGCCATTACTTCTTGGCTTTTTCCTTCTGTGAATCAGGAGAGGCAGAGTTCAGCCTCACTACCAACAAACAGGTTTAATTTCTTATTATGTCGAGGGTAGTTATCAGAGACACTAGAAGACAGGTGACTTTGGCAAGGATACTCTGCACTTAATCCTCTATGACAGTGGCAAGCACCATCTTCTTATCAACAAAGCAGTTGTACCCAGTACTACATCATAAGTCCTGTGCACAGTATACCGAAATCTAGTGATTAGTCAAAAAAACAGTCCAATTTTGCTGCATTATAGGAGGAAGAGATACAAATTTACATTAACAGTACAGATTTAACTTACAGATTTTACATTTACAGTTACACCTTCCCTTTACATTCAGAACCATATGTATAATGACTACCCGAGTCTCTCCAAGGGGGGTTATGTTCCTTCTCTGCAAGCCACCCCAAATCTAGCAAGTCTGAGCCTGTGAGAAGAGTAGGCTTTCTGAAGCAGAATGTGGCCCCTAGAAAGAATTGCAAAGTTTAGAACCGGCTAGGGAAGGAAATGGTGAAATGTAACAATGAAACTCAGTGTTGTCACGTAATTTAGTCAGAACACGAAAGAACAAGGTTCCATAGACATAAGGATAGAAAAATATTTTGGAAGTATGCATATGTGTGGGTGGACAAGGATGCAAGATTAGTTTTAGTTACGCATGAGACAGTAAAAAGGAAGCCATAAACCCTGTCCATACAGCCAATGAAGGGCACAGTGTACTAGAAGGGGCTTCTATAAAAGCAGCAGAACAAAGTGACCATGTGAAAACTTTAAAATAGCCCTTCTATTCTCTGTTTTCCCATTTCTGTGGTCCACAAGATAAATTGCAAACATGCAGCATGATATTTTGTGAGAAAGCTGAAGGGCTTCAGTGAAACTCCAGTGACTGGATTCTATTTATGCTTCAAACAACTTGAGTTCCTCCTTGTCCCATGTACTGACACTAACTGGGAAAATGAAAGCTTTTGTGTGTACTGAGATGAAGTCTACTGGATTAAGATACTACAGAAAATAGCTTTACTGCTTTAGTTCTTCACCTCAAGAAACCAAGCCCCTCTTTGACTGCTAGGACAGAATGAGTCTGGAGCAGTGCTGTCCTTCAGATTCTCAGGTGCACTTGTGTGATAACTGGCTGATTCTACCAGATAAGGAGTGGTATTTATGAGGGTATTGGTTACCACTTATGGCACCACAACCGAAAGGATTTGTCCACTCAGTCCACAGCTGAGGACAGAGCTTGCAGTGGTGAAAAGGAACACTAAATATTGCCTGATGACATCACACAACCCCTTCTGCCTGCCTGAGTACAGGCAGATGCTTTCCAGAATGCAGGTAAAAGCCAGGTGAAGTTCAAGATGCCAGGGAAGACACAGCACTAGAAAGGGAAATGTGTAGGGATAAGACATTCAAGGGAACAGACATCCGTGCCCAGCACCATTCTCAGCACAGAAGTCTAGTTCTTCAGTGCAGAATTTAGGAATCTGGACTAATCAGCAAGATAAGAATGAGGTATTTCCAGGCTAGAGTCTTTAAACTGTAGCACTTACATACTACAGTCTTTAAAAGCATAAAGACCCAGACACAGAATAAGCAGGTGATCCAAGAAAAGTAGTCCAAAATAACACTGGTTAAAGGTTTGTATATAATGGAAATATAATTGCTGTCACACTAAGCACTATCATATCTATCTTACAGAACCTATTTTCAGATTGTGATTGAGTTTGCTAGTAATTATTTAAACCCTGCTTGTACAGAACTAGTGTCTCCTTCCTGTGCCCATAAAAAGCATATGATTCATTTAGTCTAACTGCAGGTATAGCCAACAGCATTCATTCAGATGGAAAATCAGAATTACTTAGAAAAAGAGTTATTTGTAAAGTGGTGCTACTCAGCAATTCTCTTGAGAAACATTTTTGACAGTTTATTTGTACCTGCCAAGTTATGTGAGCCCAAATCTGTATCAATGCTCTTTGTATTGATTCTCTAAGTAAAATGCCATCAAAGATGAATTTTGCTTTAGACAGAGGCTATATATACACTTAATGATTTGGGAATAAAGTGCTGTGGGACATTACTGTGGATGCCCGATTCCTGGAAGCATTCAAAGTCCAGATTGGATGGGGCTTGGGGTAACCTGGTCTGCTGGAAGGTGTTTCTGCCCATGGCAGAGAGATTAGAACAAGATGATACTTAATGTCCCTTCCAACCCCAACCAGTATCTGATTTTGTGATTAGGATTTACTGTTTTAGCTAACAACACTACAAATTATGTTGATCTGAATTCTGATTGTTGTATGTCTGTGTTTATTTGATCATTTACTACAGATTACTTGAATAATCTTTGTCCTGATTCTACAGAGTATGAAGCCACACAAGGTAAAATGAAATTCGTAGAAGAAAACTTCTGCTTTGCTAACATTGCCTCTAAAGGGGTGCAATATTTCTATACTGGTAGTATATATAAGATGATTCTTTTCAATATTTTGCATTAATAGGTTAGATGTAAAATCTGTAAGAACGGATTACTAATTTAGACAAATTATTTAGGACAAGAATGGTATCTTTTTAATTTTAATTGAAACATATGGGCTTCCTATAGTTTTGGCATGATGGAACTTACGAAGAAGAAAACATCTATACAGGCATAGTGCAAACACTGTAGTTTTGCCCGCGTCACTGAGGAAATCTTAGTCCTCTTTGACGTTGTAAATATTTGGCCTGGTCATTGTAAAATCAATTTGGATGGTTCTCCCTGCCTGATTGTGTACCATTAGCTATGGTATGCCTGCTGTACTCTGTGAACTTGGGAGAAACCAAGGAGATTTGAATTGCATATCTGTATTCTGGATTTCTTAATGTTACATAAAGTTGAAAGACATTGCATAAAAAGCAGTTCGGCAAAATCAGGAACAAATCCACTGCTAACACCATCCTTTTCAACACATGAGATAGATAAAGCAGAAGTCTCTTACTCCCACTGAAATCATAGCAAGGTTTAGTTGTGATGTCTGTAGGAGTATTTTCCAGGCTGGAGTAAGCAGCAGTAACATTGTATTAATGAAATCAATTCAGCTCTCCTACACTGATTATAAATTCAAACCAACTCATAGCAATAAAGTCAGTGGTTGACTGAAAGTCAGTTTATTCTGCCCAAGAGCAGAGACTCATGCAACATTCAGGACCCTAGTCACTGACGGTAGAACAACAGCTATACCAGTAATTTAAACAGTAGCAGGGCAGATGTTCAAGCCATCTGACCACAATTACCTGCCTCATTTTGGTTAGGAGATGCTTGTGCCATTCCTAGCCAGCATGCTCCCAAGTTATGACCAGAAATTTATAGAAAGCCCTGTGCCACAGGGGAAGGGATGTGAAATAGGGACCTGAGCCATGTTATGCCACTGCTTTCAGTGCCAGCAAACATGTCCTAGCCCAGGTTATTTGCCAGTGGAGAATCCAGGAATTAATTTGTGTCACCACTTCACACACATTTCTATCAGAAAGGCATGACATGTCCTCTCTCTCAGCAGTAAGAGGTACAGTTTAGACTGCCATGCTATTTGGTGGCTAAAGTTGGTTTACATTCATCTCTCTATATAACAAGACATTGACAAGAATCTGCAACTAGAAAACATTACAAAAAAGACTTTGTGTCATCCTTGATGCTTAAAAGGGACCTCATAAGCTCTCTGGATCAGCACAAGCATGATGCTGTCTCACACAAGAAAATGATGAAGGGAGGAAGGGGAGACAGCACCCTGTGCCATGTCAGAGTTGCTAGGCTGTTGCATTGTGAAAATGACAGAGAAGCCAAAGGATGCCCCTGCAATCAGGAGGGATTTGAGTTATTTTTCTACTCTTTTGTGTGATGCATGGTGTTTGTTTTCCTTCATCCCTCAGCTGCCTTATTCATTGTTTCTGAAATCACGGACCAAGCCAATGACAGCATGCTCCAAGCGGTGAGTCCTACTATGACGCATGCTCCCCTGATCAAATGTAAGGTTTTTACACATCTATTCAAGTGAATACATATGTCTGCTAGATTCTGAAGCCTCCTCCAAGGTTAGACTCAAGGGCTTATACAGATCTGGTTTACAGTACTGCAGATGTGGAGTTGGTCTGTGCCCTTTAATGCAGCTGTGCAAGATGTAAGACACTATAGCAAATAGCCCAGATGAGGTTTTTTCCCCTCTTGGGTTTCACCTCACTTCTTTATTATTTCATTTTCTGAGCAATGAAAGGGTTGTTAATAATCATTCAGGCATCAGAACATGAAATTCAAAATAGAAAGTGGAAAGTCATCACATTAAGATGATGTAGATGAAAGAAAGGAGTGAAATATCAATCTTCTTAGTAAGAGCTTGTTTTCAGGTAGGTTTTTAAGGCTGAAAAAATGAATGCACTCAAATTGTTAGGGAAGAACACACTAATTGGTTATGAAGATGAAAGAACTAATGTCTGTTGTGGAAGAAAAATGTAGGTTGCAGGGAGGATGTCTAACAAGCCTAGAGTTTTATCATAATAAGGAATGTAATCTGACCCCTCTGTAAACTAGACTCTGAAACTACAGACTTCTAAGCAAAGTGGTTTGATTCAACTGGTTTGATTCTGATTTTCCTTCTCCTCAGGCGGCAAAGAATTTATAATCATATTTTCCCATTATTAAAGCAGTCTTTGTACCAAAATAAATATTTCATCCAAAACCTGAGATCTCATGCATACCTTCCAGAAAAATCTCAGAGCTTTAGGGATATCTGTATTAGAGGTTCAGAACTCTAAGAGCTCAGTTCAAACAGATCAAGGTCACACATTCCTGGCACCTCTGCTTCCTTAGATTTCACTCAGGTATATCGGATTTTTATAGAAATACTTTTCTGAAGTCAGAAGTATATGTAAGTGGCCAAAATCCAATTTGTGTTGCATTGCCATGAAATCATTTTGTCTCTACTAAGCCATGCTTCAATTTGAAGAACGTCATTGTATCATCTGAGTCGTACACATGTCACAGATTGTATAGTAATTGCTATAAATAATGTCTGTTGTGGAATAATTCCATCAAAAATTCCAGATATATATTTACACTTATTTTTTATTGTATCATCAGAGCACATCTACTATTTTTCAAAACTTTGGTATGGAAGAGATGAAACAAAATTTTCTTCTTTCCCTTTTGTGTGAATGTGGAGGGTTTTGTGAAAGTGCAGGTTCATGAGAAAAAAAGTTCAATTTTCTGCTAAATCAGAGATTGTCCTCCTGAATTAACATCCCAGACACAAAAGCCACAACCAGCATTTATTTTCTTTCTCTCAGTTTAAAAAAAAGAAAACATAAAAGCAAATAATTACTCTAATTACAGAAGAAACTGAACAATGCCACTTGTTTTAGAGCATTAATAAATTGTCATGTACCTGGCTGAATTTCTAAGAAATAATTTAGACTTGGCGTATACCTGGAAGGAAGATGATTTCTGTTCCCGTGTACCAGCTCACCAAACAACACTTCTAAAATCATAGGAGCACTGAATTAGGATCTACATTTTCTATAGAATATCAGTGACCCATTATTAGCTTTTTTTTGTTGTTTTATGATAATAAGACTCTAGCAGTTTTTCCTGGGAACTATTAACGCAAGATTTTCAAGCAAATTATGACCATAACCTTTTTCACCATATATGAAAATATTACTTTCAAGTTACAGATGTACAAAAAGAAGTACAAGGCACACAACAAGAAGTACAAGGCACAATACAACATCACCACAGAGTCTATGTCTATCTGTAATTCCAGGAGATGAACTAAGCAGGGTTTATACTGCTTTCTGAATGTCTATAATCTGTTAGAGGCCCTAAGATGCTAAGAGTTATAAATCACTGTTGCTATTAACAGCTGGTGAATTCCTTGGGGAGGTGTTCCTGCTGCATAGACATCATGATAAAATTATGGAAGCTGCAGTTCACTGCTAAAATGGCCACAGCAGTATTTCTGACACCCACTTTTGCTGTACTGTCTGGGTAGAGCTTTGCTTTTATTCCTTAATTGTAGGATTGTGAAGGATCTTAGAAAGAAGAATAGTGATAGTTTTAAGACCAATGAAGAAAGCTATATAAACTCAGAATTTTGGGGAACTGACAGGAAACTATGCCCCCCCTCAGCTGTCCACATTCCCAGATAAACCACTATCCTTCACATGTGATGCGTGTTTGACTTCCTTCAGGAAATGAGTTCAATACTTCTCTGTCCGTTTCCTGGTGAACATGTGTCCATATTGCAAACATCAGCATTTCAAGAGGCTCCTCTGCCAGCAGTCCTGAGAAAAGCTGGGCTGCTGCAACTTCTCTGGTAGAAACCCAGATGAGTAGAACTAGCACTGGCACGAGTGTGCTCACAGGAGAACACTGCTTTTTCTGCAGATGAAAAACAGGTTTTTATTGTGGAAGCTGTCAATTGGACAGGTATTGCCAGGCTAAAATACCCTTCAGTGACAGGAAAGTCCTTTGCAAATACCTTTTGCAAAAGTTAGCAGTCCCATGATCCCTGATATTTCTTGTGCTATTGCTTTATATGTTGATTCTATTTTATTTGCCTATAGTATTTTAGAAGTGACCTGAAAAAATCCATTTGTTACTTCCTGCATTGCAAAAGAGATACCTGACATCTCAAATTCTTGAAAATGTGTCAACTGTCAATTATGTTTCATGGGCACAGTGAGGCCCTGTGCTGGTCAGGCCTTGTAGGCTTGTAGGTATTTCCATGTATTTGACATCCAGTTACTGATTAAGAACTAAGTATCGTGCTAAACAAGTGCAATATTTTGCTAGGGCAGTAAGATAGGGAGATTTCAGGCTTATTCAAAAAGCAAGCCTAGATAGGTATGTTAATTGTGTTAGCTGAAAACCAGGGAAAATTAGCCTTGACATATCATCATGTTAACTTGGATATGCTCCTTCTGGTAGCTGTGATAACTTTCTCAGTTAGCTGATCCTGTAGACATGACTGATTTGTATCAGGCAGATACAGTGTATGATCTAATCAAGTCTCACTAATCCCAGGGGTATATTAATGCCAGTCAATGGAGCAAAGGAAAACATTGCCTGTTGAAGCAGAAAACTGTTCTAAAAGGCTGTCAGGTCACAAGGCCTTATCAAGTATGGTCCTTAGTCTGTAGTTTATCTGGGTGTATAACTGAAGATAGAGGATACAGTGGCTGTATAGTCTAGGAGACTTAGACAGGAGACTCCTAATTTTTAGGCATATTCCAGTGAGGACTCACTTCTCCTGGTTAGCTTATTCTACTGTTCTGATCAGATAAAAGCTACAGCTGAATCCTATGCACAAGCCTCTATTTTAACAGCCTCATCTGCTAAATGGAAGGAGATTTGAAAAGACTAGCAATATTGCAAAGGTACAGACATCCCTTCTTCCTTCTTACATTCATCTGATTTTCTTTATGGGAGCACAGACTTATCTAGGTTAATCTTATTTACCATCTTCATAGATAAGTTCATGCCTGGTGCCAGTGCCCACTGACTGACTGTGCCTTAAGGCTAGGTAAATAGTTAATAGTATCAGAGTTGAATCATAAACTTCCTGGTTTTTGCAGAGCATCCAAACAGAAATGCAGCTTCATTGCCTGCTTACTAGTGTACCCTCTACATCCCCTATTGCAAAGGCATTAATCTGTTATCATAGAATGTAAGTCTTCAGATAAACCTAGCAACAGTCTGAAAGTATCAAAGCATGCTTTGGATTATTGGTGTCATGGCTCTCATGCACAGGCCTTTGGAGCGGATACTGTACTTTGTCCCTATTTTATTAGTTCACAGAGCCAGAAAGTCAGCAAAGAAGCCAATGTATAAATACCATATGAAGTTAGCAGTTCCTCTGGAAGGTACACTGGGGAATCACAGGTAAAAGAACGGTAGAAGGTCACAGCAGATGTGAATGCAGGTGATGAGATTCTGTAAAATCCATAAGGCAGGAAGAAGACTTTCTGGGTGTAAATCTTTGGTCTCAGCTCTCTCTGAAATCTAATTCTGTAATACCAGTTCTAAAGAAATAAAATGGTGAGGAGGGGTGAGGGGAAATTTGCCTGCTTGTATAAAAACAGTCTCCATGCAGCCTTCTAAATGCTGTTTTTCTCTCCCAGGAAAACTTGCAGAAGCTAGTACACATTGAGCACAGTGTGAGAGGGCAGAGCGGCCTCCTCCAGCCAGGAAGGGTGAGTGCTGCTGGCAAACCTGTGCTGGTAAGGGTATTCTTTCTGGCCAGCAATATCTCTGTGTGGATGGCCATGTTTGAGATGCCTACAGATGTTGTTTACTGAGCTATTGTGATACAAGTTGGAGCACTGGTTTGTGTAAAAAACATCACTCTGGCAGCACACAAAAAGAGGGTCATGCTGTGAAAGATATGTATTGTCTCTGCTTTTACACAGAGCAGCCTTTTGGCTTTTCACTTCAGCAGTCCTCAGACATCCTCAGACACAAGTGTAGTGTATTTTGATGGAGCTACTGCTTTCCTCCTTATATACTCCTGTCAAAAGGCTGCAACTCTATCAGGAATTGCTTTCAGCCTGAAAAGCCTCTTTATATAGCTGGCTAAGAACCTTAAATTAGGGCAATTAATTTGTTTTCAATTTTATATTTTCACCATTCCCCCATGGTGCTTTTAATATAAGATGCTGTTTTTAAGCAACACATCAACAGAAACATGAGAGACTGTACAGCTGTCTTGCTATCCACATCAAATGCAAATTTCTTCTGACTTTCAAACCTGTCCAGTTCCCTCAGCTCCAACCTGCTTCTATGCTTCAAAAGATTTCTTTCCTGAGTTCTGCAACTCTGAATTTCCCTTCAGTCCACCAATATCTTTAAAAAAATTCATGAAGCAATTTTCAAAGCATGCATACTCATAGCACAAGAATATTCTTCAGCCAAATTTTGCAAATATTTTTCTCTCTAACATCCGTATTCTCACTTGCCCTTACCAGGTAATGCTTTAACAAATTCTGCAAAGCCCAGCATGCAGATTTTTCAGGATTTGTCTCTTTGATTATAAACTATTCTAGAGTGGAGAAGTACGCTATATTCTGTTCTCCATCTGAAAAGGGCAGATGACTGTTAATCCACTGATGTAGTTCAGTTAGTTATGGCAGACTTTTTCAAACATTGCTGCAATGAAGTTCTAGTGTGCTGGTTTAGCTGCTTTTACATACACAGTCCTACCTACATACTAAGTAATGAGATGGACTGAAAAAGTATTGTGCTTGCAAATTTATACAAATTATATATGGAGGTATAGTTAAGATGGTGTAGCATACTAAAACCTAAGGTTTCAGGTTTTCTAATTGGTCTGCCTATTTCAGAGGACTTTTAAAGACAAGAATTATTTTCTAAAGCTCATTACATGTTAATTTTCAACCTGTGACAATCACCTCTGAGCACAGTCCACAGTGCAGAAAGAGTGGGCTGAGGACAAGTGGGATTCCAACCCATTTTGTACTGACACAAATGCAAGCCATGAAGGGTAGCAGAGCTAACCCAGGCAAAGACTAAGCCAGATCATAGAGAGTAAGGCTAGAAACAAGTGTTGAGGCTCTCTATCTCTTCTTGTGCTGATGAATGGCATTGGAGTAGCTCCTTCCCAAGGATAAATACTCTTTTTTTTTCTCAGAAAGATTCAGAATGAAATCTCAGGATTACAATCTGCTGTTTTCTCTTCAGATCTTTGTTAAAGAGGGAACACTGATGAAAGTCTCTGGCAAAAACAGGCATCCTCGACATTTGTTCTTGGTAAGATTTTTTAAAATTTTTACTGTTTCTCTCATATCTTTCAACGCATTTATGCAACCCTGAAGCCTGGGAGATTTTAGGCTGCAAGTCATTTAACTATCAACAGTGATGTAGTGAGTTAGTTCCTGTTGCTAACAGGGCTGTAGTCCTTTCACACGTCCCATTGGCCCCGCATACAGAAATACATGCTGTGCAACCCTCCGGTTGTGCAACAGTTACATACAGCCTTCACCAGGATGTAATTCTACAAAGAAGTGCGAATTTTCAAGGGGATGAGGAAGATGAGAACTCCTGAAAACCTTCAGGAATTAAGCTGCACACTTGAAAGTCCTAAGACCTTTGAAGACTTTATCAGGAACAAGAGAGAATACCCTACTGCTGAAGTAGCTGAAAATTCCCTTTGGTCACACTTGGGAGGGATCTTTGAAACTGAAGAACTTGCTTTTAGCTCCTGCTGTCCTGATAATTGTGTGCATTGCCTCAGTGTAGTTCCTCTAAACACACACCTCCAATTTAGTGTGGATTGGAACAACAGTTTTCAGTGACACTTTGCAACATTCTTCTAGGATAATTAGGAAAAATGAACCTTTCATCACTTGGCTGGAATACTCTTTACAAGGATCCACAACCCTCCTGCAAGTACTTGTAACTCCTATTTGTGCATGAGTGTATGCACAAGCTTCTTTCCCTCCTCAATCACATATTGCCATCATAATCAAATCAAATTAAAAACGGATGAAATCCCACTGTTTTGGAGATATGCTATGATCACTTATGCTTTCTATTTTACATCACACACTCCATTGAGCAGTTAGAGAATATCTGAGACTCCAGGCTCCTGAGCTCTACTTTTCAGGTAGCATATTTTGTAACCACACATATTTCTATGCACTTTTCAATATTAAGGGGATTATGATACTTGCCTGTGTCTTAGGACTTTGTTAGCTGCTTACCTGTTAATGTTTGAAAAATTCTTCAGAGCTCCCTCCCAGAAAAAAGCCATAAAGAAGTGAGAGTTACTGCTGCTATTAACATTACAATATTGCTTGCAGAATTGATTTTAAAATAAATTAATTATTTGCCTGGCATACGTATTTGCTGTCGCCTTTAAATGCTGACAGCTTTTCACCATGGGATCACTGTAAGGCAGAGAGATGGCTTATTACAGAAGCCATATATTTTGCATTAATCCTTTATATTTCTCCTTCTTACTTGTAACTCCTATTTGTGCATGAGTGTATGCACAGGCTTCTTTCCCACCTCAATCACATATTGCCATCATAATCAAAGATCAGATGGGATGGGATGAAGTGCCGATGCTGCGCTTTTTTGATAGTTTCAGTGGTTTCTGTGAAAATTCAGACTTTCATGTACTGAAAATGATGGATTTCACGCAAATCTTCAAATGTGAGATAGCTGCAGTTCTGTTTTACAGAGTCAGCATCAATGGACTGTAACAAGTGCAATAAATATCAAATGTATACTTCCCAATACTCAAACTTTCACACCCTATACTAAACTCTTCGCGATCAGGCCTAGCCACAAACCTGGCCCTCCTCCTAGCCTTCATAGTCAAAGCCCAGCCTATACCTATGGTTACCTAAGCCCATGTAGAATCATGACTTCGTTGCAGTCACAGGAGAAAGGCTATGCCAGAAACTCCAGGAGCTGGCGTTAAGAAACCATGTTCTCAGCAGCAGAAACTCTGAAGTCCACTGATAACCACTTAGTAACAGATGATAATTACATTCTTACTCATCTCTCTTATGAAGCACTTGCCTTTGCTAGTCTTCAAAATTACTTTGGAATTGTGGCTAAAGCTGGGACAAAATTCCAAGACGTCACTACCCTTTAGTCTTCCAATGTGTTTGTTGCTGTCATCATAACCCATTACTATAGCAAAAACGGAAGTGCTACAAACTTAGCTGTTGTAACCGTTACAGAGAATTTTAAAGGAAGATCAAAAATCAAGTTGATAATAAGCGCTAAGAGGAAAGTAATTTAAACATGGGATAAACTTATAAAAATTTCAAGTTATCCAAAATGGTTGTATCAGCTTGAAGGTCATAAGTCACAAGAGGCCAAAATTACTGGAACAGAACAAGCACAGAAATTACTTTCTGGCACTCTCTAGTTTAGGAACTATTTCCTGGGGAAAGTTCAGATGTTAACTGCAGAGGGAGAAGTGTCTCTTGACATCTGGAGACATTACAGTAGCCAATGTCTTGTTAATAGATGCTCTCACCATCCAGAAACAGTGGGTTTTTTTCTTCCTTTCAGTCAGCAAGGCAAATTGTGACCAAATGTGCTGTCATGCAAAGAATGGGGTGGAGCTAGTCATAATGGTCACTTTCAAGAACCAAGAGACATAAACCTGGCTTATTTCCTGATCTAACACACTGAAGTTGCAATTACTTCAGTCTTCCTGTGTTGTATCTCCAGTAGGGGCAGGGAGAGGGTGACTGGATCATTGAAACTACTTGAAACTTACTGGCAAATATCTACCTTCAGGTTCAGTGATTTCTGTGGAAGAAAAACCCATGACAAAACCCCAAGATTAGAATCATTTCCTAAACATTTTCTCCTAAAACTGACATTTATTTAAGGCCTTTATCTTCTAAGGACTATATTGTAATCCTTTGAAGCCACTTGCAAAACTCAGGTTTGTCTGTTAACAAAAATACCTTTCAGAACTTCTTTTTAATGCTTCACATGTCAGCAGTGACTCAAAAAGATCACCAGAAGATAACATGTAATAGATGTAGCTTGGCTTTGATGGAATAAGTGTATTTACCTTCACTATCCCAAGGAGATTGTTACATGAATCGCATATCTGAAGTTCTTAGCAGCGAAGTTGCTCTGACTAAAGCTAAATCAAGACCAGGAACTGGAGAGAATTTCAGAGCAAGAGTACACACCGAAGGATAACCCTGAGAACTTAATCCCTACACATCCCAGGAGATGAGCCCATCAAACTGAAGTTGTAGCTAGAATAGGCTGTAAAACTTGGGTGTGTGCTAGGATTCTACTTGGCCTGTGTTTCAAAGTGTGCTTTAGTGGTGTGCTCTGAATATTTACCTACCCCTGAGGAGCACTGTATGTCTCTGCACAGCACATATATGCATGACAGTGTAAAGACAAATTTCAAATGTTTCTGCAGGTGTATGTTGTGTGTATCAAAATGTTACTTGAGCTGGCTGTTTTGTGCAGGCTGATGGTATTGTTGAATCTGGTGTTTCCTGGCAGGATGTTTTGTGAGTTTTGCTGTGTGTCTGTTTCCTGAGTCCAGTCTCTGTTTACAAGGATGTTGTGGCCTCTGTGCAGCACAGTATGGGCTGCTGAAACTGGCAGGTCCCCTAACTGCCCCTCACCACAAGACTTTGCAACTCAGAGCCTGTCTCTTATCTCACCCTTCTAAGAATTTCTCTACAAAGACCACTTGTTTTGAAAATGGATTGCAGGAAGCTGCTATCAAATGGGAGACTGTTTGATGCTGTATCTGGCAGGGTTGAAGTATAGGAGATTTTTGGAGTCACAGCTTGAAAAGCACAGCTCCAGCACACATTCAGACTGGTCCCCTGACACTCAGGGCATGTTTAACTCAGACTTGAATAGAAGAAGGCAGGGTTCATAATTAGCTAGCCTTTAAAACATTCAGAAAAACCAAACACACAGTAGAAGATTTTAGAAAGAGAGTATATTACATATGGATGCCAGCAGTTTAGCAGGGCTTAAATTTGTTTGGATCAATCAACTTGAACACTGTAGGTTAGAAAACTTGCATTGACCCTCATGTTACTAGGTACTGTCACAACAGAGAGAATTATAAAAAGAAGGTGGGGGGAAAGGAAAGCAGCGACTGGAAAAAGGGAACAAAGGATGAGACATATCCTTCTTTCTCTGTGCAGAAAAAGGGTATGTGGTCCAATATCGAACTCCAAGCAGTCTGGGAATCCCAATTATTAAAAGTATTCTGGCAAACAAGAATTGTGTCTGAAGCCCAAGGACTTGTGGAAACTTCCCACAGGGTTCTAGCAGTCCATCTCCTCTAGCACAGATTTCAGAGAGGCTGCAAGATCAGCTTTTATCATCAGCTAGTCCTCACTGCTTGAGGGAACAGTGAACAGTTGAAGCAGGAAGATGCATGAAACCACTGGTACTAATACTAATTCTGTCCATACCATTCAAATGGCCATCACTAAGGTCTTTGCAAAGGAAACAGCAGTGAGTGCAAACCCTTTCTTTCTTCATGAATATGTGTGCCTTTGCTTCACAAGCTTTTAAATATTTGTCATGATTTCACTGTGTCAAATTGTAGCTAGTGAGACCTCCAAATCACAGCTTACTACTAAATAGGGAAGAAAAAAAGGAGGGGGAAAAATGGGCAATTAAAAGCAAAGTAACGTTTAGTAAAATCTTGGGATATTAATCAAGGTAGTCATGCTAATGATGTGCACCATAGTGTCATCCTTTATCAAGAGTAATAAAAAAATAAGCAGGTTTTTAAAGAGATATATAACTTTTTAAATCCATTTAAAAAATTGAGTTTGCTATTTAAGAAGCCTCATAGCAGACTATGAGAGGATCCTGAAAATCTCTCTCAGGATTTCACTTCCTTGGGTTTAGTGCCCAGGTACTGCAGGGCCCGTTTTAGAGCCAGTGCTCTTTAATATCTTCATGAACAACAGGGATGCAGGACTCTAAGGGATAAGAAGTAAGTTTGCCGATCATGCTAAACTGGGAGGAGCTGTCAACTTCCTCGGGGGCAGAGAGGCCTTGCAGAGAAACCTTGACGAATTAGGAAGATGAGCAATCACCAATCATATGAAGTTTAAAAAGGATTAGTGTTGGGGAGGGGAAAACCTTTAGTGTAGACTAGTCAATGAGGTGCTGGAGAGCAGCACTGTGAAGAGGGACCTGTGGGTCCTGGTCAGCAAAAACTGAATATGAGTCAGCAGTGCCCTGGCAGCCAAGAGGGCCAGCCATGTCCAGGGGCGCATCAGGGTAAGCATCACCAGCTGGGCAAGGGAGGGGATTGTCCTGCTCTGCTCTGCACTGGGGCAGCCTCACCTGGAGCACTGTGAGCAGTTTTGGGCACCACAGCATAAGGAGATAAAACTGTTAGAGAGCATCCAAAGGAGAAACACAGAGATGGGTAAGGATCTGAAGGAGAAGCCATACAAGGAGTGGCTGAGGCCACTTGAATTGTTCAGCTCGGAGAAGAGGAGACTGAGGTCAGACATGATCATGGTCTGCAGCTCCCTCAGGAGGGGCAGTAGAGGAGCAGCACCAGTCTCTGCTCTCTGTGACAGGATCCAAGGCAACAGCATGAAGCTGTCAGGAGAGGGCTAGGCTGGATATTAGGAAAGGGTTAGGGTCAGGTAACAGTTCCAGCAGTTCATCAAGTTACAGCTTGTTCCAGGTATACCCCCCAGGAGAATGGGCAAGCAGGCAAGCCTGCAAGCCATATTGCAAATTATTGATTTTGTCTTTCTTTTCATATAGATGAATGATGTTCTGCTGTACACATATCCCCAGAAGGATGGCAAATACCGACTGAAAAACACTTGGGCTGTGTCAGGCATGAAGGTAATGCTTCATCTCTATTAAAAGTTTGAATTAAAGTTTTATAGGGAACTGCTGGTGCTTTGCTGGTTTATGTTTCATATTGAGCAAGGGGAAAGAGGGGATAGACCTGTTATCAGGGCATTCCCTTGTCTCTTACAGGAGACAGAAGGAAAAACAGTAGAAAACAAACATAAAAATATTATCTCTAAGTCTGTGACTTAATATGACAGCCTTATTCAGACTGCATAAATAATACAAGCCAAAATCAGTTACCCTCCAAACATGAAACAGGAAACAGAAAAGACTTATTATCTCATTTTGTCTCCAGCCAATGCATTTTTGTTCCTTTCAATATATTCACTAGAGCTTAGTCTGCCTGGTTTTAAACTCTTGCTACTCAAAATTGACACATGGCTGGTTTTCATGTGCCTTTTAACTGTTTTCATCAAAAGCATTAATGGTTCAAAAAGCAATTAGCCAATTTTATGGGGAAAAGGTGTATTGGGAACAATTTCATGTAGTGATACGAAACCAGCTTTTTCTTCGATAAATTTATAAATTGCAAACACAATTAAGCTGTCCTCACACTCTTTTCCTAAGTATTCATTGGCACCAGAATTTATGCAACAGGAAATATCGGGCCAAAGAGGTCTATTGGACCTTCATAACTGTTCTATAACTAATATTCCAAGTTGTATTTATGTGAAAGAGGATTTGAAGTGACAAGTCAAAAGTCTGATGATCTAGAAAACACACAAGATGAGAATCACTAATCATTAATTTCAGTGGAATGACATAGGAAGTTTAAGGTGTTGTGAAAACGTGGCAGGGGTTGATCACCCCAGGGACCTGAGAGTTTAAAACTAACTTAAGGATCCCAGAAATTCCTAGGAATTGCCAAAATATTCTACTGTTTAGTGAAAAGGAGTTGTGGAGCAAGTTCTTACTGAGGTACATTTGAAATACTGAGTGACTAGCATAATGGTGCTTGTTAATAAAAATGTATGAAACTATGAACCTATGTTTCTCCTCACTGGCTGTTGCTATTAGCAGGCCACTAATATACTCCATGGTAGGGAAAAAATTTTAGCTGAGCTGTAGCTTTTAAGTTGTTTTTTTTTTTGGTTGGGTTTTCTGTTTGTTTGTTTGTTTGTTTGTTTGTTTGTTTTTGGTGTGGTTGGTTTTTTTTTTTCTTTTTTTTTTTTTTTTTTTTTTGCTGTTACAGAGCCTTGCTGCAGGCAGGCATTCGCTGAAGTGCTTCACTGTATAATTATATAATGCCCACACATCAGAAAAAAAGTGATTTCTATTCATTACAAGCATAGACCAAAATGCTCTGACACTTGGCAGACTAAACATCTATGTTTGTCATATTAAAACTGAGCCCTCATAGATACTTCATCCTTATAGGCTGGAATATGTTTTGTTTTTTTTCCTTCAGCACACCATCATGTTGAAATAGAGATCATACCTCATTACAACAGCAATACGAAAAACCCTAATGCCCATCTTTTTGCATTGAAATATGAAACAGATGGTAGGGATATAAGAGGTCATATGCATTGAGACTTGTGTGGTGTATGGATTATAGACAGTTTAACTCATGTCCACATTCACGTTCATGGCGTTTGCTTCTAGGTCAGTCGCCCAGTGATAGAGAAAGCCCAAAACATCCTGAAGATTGAATATGATGAGCATTGCCTGACCCTGTCAGCAAGGTACTGTTCCCAAATGTCCATGGCAGAGGGTATTAAAATTAATTCTTCCAAATAACAAGGCCTTCAGTGCTTTTAAGTACTGACTTTCCCACCATCAGTCTGCAACTACAGCGTGCAACAGAATGCCTAGAAACACAGCCAACTTCCTAATTTACACAGTGCCAGAAAAAGACAGGGATGACACTTTCTTACTCAGAATCAGCATTTGGAGCTCTCATCCTTCCCAGAGCACTTACCATCTGTGGGGAGTGCTCAGCTACCAGTTAAAGCCTTTTGGTCCATTTCCTTTTATAACCATATCTGAGATTTCCATAGACCTCCACACTCTTCACAGTCCTCAGAATATACTAATGAATTACCTGCCAATTATAAAAGCAAGATGTGTACAGTCCTTCTGTATTGTAGAGGGGAAATTCTGTTGCATGTCCCCTTTCCCCAGACCAACTGAAGTTGTCATCCCTAGTGAGCAGCTTGGGATACACTGCTTGCATTATTAGGATGCTTCTTTGCCTTTTGTACTCATATCAAGTCCATGCTTAATTAGGATAAATAAAGTATGTGAGGCAACTGTGAGCTGTGTTTGTTTGTAGATAGAACCAGCACCTGAGACTAAGGTTATCCTTCTGATAACAGACAGATAGAGGCTGGGATAGAGCCCCTTCCGTCTCCTTGTGCTGCTCATTCTGTGACCAATCTGCCATAAGTCACCCCAGAACAGTTATTCCTCCTCCTTTTTGTACTGGCTGGCAGAGCTAATGAGATACCAGTGAGCCAGTAGTCAGCACGCTCTCCTAACTCCATTGCACAACATCCTTGGCCTGTTACACTAACCAAAAGAAGCACCAAAGACGTGAAGAAAAGTACAGGAGGCTTGAGTATCTCTATATTTTACTGCTCACACTGAGGGGCTACAAGCTGCACTATAGGCCAGTGGTTAACAACCAAAGTGAAAACCTCAGAGCCTTTATATTTGTATGAGACAAGGTGAGTGAACTGAGTAAATACAACATGAATCCCAAGGACTAAAGGCTGTAGACCAAGGATGACCAAAACTCAGAAGTCAGCATGGCTGTATGAGCAGATAGTACTGTAAAGTCTTAGCATTTCCTGCTGAAAATGGCTCATTCACCTGAAGAGCCATGTTATTGGTTTAGCAGGGAGCTACTAACAGATTTGAGCACAACATATTTATGGAGAAGGCTCATATGCTCTTATATCTTTATTTACATTTCAAAAATATTAATCTTGGACACACGTATAATTCTGTGGGGCTTATATAAAATACCAGAGAAAATATTAGGATAACACAGTCAATATTACCTCCTGCAAGGCTAATTTAAAGTGATAGTGGTAGCGCTTTGACAAAATCCCATCCTGGTCCAATTTCTTTGTTCTGTGGATGTCCCCTGCTGTCTAGTGAAATGCAGTGGCAACTTGACCCCCTCTTTCTGTTTGTTTAATGATGAATATATGAGCTGACATGGATAACATAGCTCAGCACAGAAGATGCATCCCAAAAATCCTACAAGGACCAAATGTGGCAATGGTGGATTAAGGGCTGAGCTTCTGAGTGTCAGAGGTTCAGCAAAAACTCTGCTGAGCATTCATGCAACCAGTCAAATATCTAATTAAGAACAAGCCTATGCAAATTGACATAATCGATTTTACTTATCAGCATATGGGTGTTATTCCCACATTTAGTCACTAAAAACCTGTAATTACTTCCTAGATATTTTTAATTGAGTGGAAAAGAGGCTTAAGGGGCCAATTAGATATCAGACTTTTGCTAGTATGTTGTCCTTCTTACCTGTCTTTCCTAAAGTGGCTTTAATTTCCAACACTATATGGGCCATGATTTCCTTTGTTTGTTTCTTTTGGGTTTTTTAATCATATCTTAATTCTCAAGTGAAGAGAATTTCCATTAAAGAATTAGCAAGACAAATGTTTAAATCAGGAAAATCAGGACTTCTTTTAGTGTTTTCTAGGCAGTGAACATGATTTGTCTGGAAGATACAGACATCTTCAGATTTCTTAGAAAGTGTAATTTGACAGGTGGTAACTTTGGTAGTAATAAGGAGTGACTAGGCTAAATAGAGCTCTGAGCAACCTGGTCTAGGGAAAGGTGTCCCTGCCCATGGCATGAGATGATCTTTAAGGTCTCTTCCAACCCAAACCATTCTGGAATTCTATGACTAGTAGTGTGACTCTTGACAGAGGTGATCTCCTGTAACTTAGCTCCTTGGCTTCCAGAGGAAGCTACCCCATTTGTAGTACACACACTAGCTCAGAGTTTCTGCTCCAGGCTTGTTGAATTTTGCACAGGCTGATGTTCGTCAGACAAGGGCTTATGCTTATAGTGCAGAGGGATGCCAAATCAAAGATCATCAAGAAAATCTGGAAATCTGGCATTTCCTCTCTTTTTGTGCTCCTTTTTTTTTTTTTTTTTAAGACCACAAAACACAAATTGTTCTCAGATGTCTTGTTTGGTGGTCTTCATGAGGACAGTGTGAGGAAATCACAGCTGAACAGCAGCTGGCAATGATGCCACTGCTAGTTTTTACAACAAAGTCTAGTGGGTAGCTTTAATGTGAGTGGCTGGTATGATCTGGAAAGGGGAGACCACACTGAGTTGCATTCTCTCCAGTGACAGGCTAGAAACCGCTAGAGCTGTGCAGAGTTTCAGATGAACAGGAAGTGCACAGTTTGAAATCACAGCAGAAAAAAACAGCTGAAACAGGCAGGATACCTCACAGCTGTAACACAGCAAATGCATCTGTAAAATAACAGGAACTCACCCTGCTGGTTTTTGGGGATAGCTGGACTAGCAGGCAAATGCGAAGTGCTCGCTGGTTTGCCTTGTCCACAGGGGGCATCTAGGGGCCAGTCTGGAGAATTACTGGCCTCCACGGGTAACTGCAACCCCAGGGAACACCCAGGTTCCTTCAATAATTGCTATCCTGGCTTCTTCTGTTCCAGGAGACTGGAGGCTGTCTGTGAAGAAGCTAAAGGAAAATTAATTATTCACACCTCTACCGTGGGCAGTACACTTCTGCATTTCCCAATATGCAATTCACCTAAGCAGCCCACTGTAGAGATGAGCATAAACACGCTTGTTTTGAGCAACCCCTATATGCCAACACTCTATGCACTAGAGTGCCTAAAAGAGGGCAGACAAGGACAAAAAGACAGGACAAAAAGAGCCCCTTCATATTGTCCTGTGTGATCCAGGATTGAGCAGCTTAAAGCAAAGCCAGAGACTACTTTGAAAAAATTTCTGGGTATTTGGTTCCTTCTCAGTCACAATCCTAAGCATGGAGCTACACTAATCATCACTCTGAATATGTCCAACAGTCAATTTTGTTCCTGGTCAGAAAATTACAAGTTCAGTGCAGTAGTGGGGAAAAGCAAACATTCATGAAGTGAAACTTTTCTCCTCTGATCAGTTTGTTTCAGTCCCTGCTGTACATGGCATTGACTGCTCTGCTGTATTTCATTCCCCAGCTCTTGCTCAGAAAGGGATGACTGGTACAGCTGCATCACCAAACACATCCCAGATGACTGCAAAGCTCACAAGACTTCGACTTTCCACAGTAGCGTGGAGGTAAAAGGAGGCCAAATCTTTCAATGCTTGAAAAGGGAAGGGAGAGAAAGACAGAGACACGAAAGGAGGAGGGTTGTACAATATGGAGTTCCTAGTAGCCATACATTCTATTTTCACTTAAATAAGCATTCCGAGCTTGAACAGTGAAACTCATCACAGCTCATGGGCCACCTCTGAAATATTAATCACACTCCATACTCTGTGGCCTTTGCTTAATTCTTCTGGAGGAAGATTGTTTTGTCCTAAACAACAAACAAGTAGTTATTTTGGATTTATTAAAAATAGCTACAAACTTCATAGATTAAAAAAAAACCAAAACCATTAATTACACTACTATCATATACACAATAAAGTCACTATCAGTGCAAACCCCACCAGCAATATTGAAATTATACCAGTGCAATTATGCATATTATCTCATTATTTTCAGTTATTCTACTCCCAGTTAAGGAGGCAAAACCTGCATCTGATAAAAATTTAAAAAGCTATTTTAGATTACATAGAGCCCCATAAATACAAAAGAGTGCTGGTGAGGCCACATCTGGAGTGCTGTGTCCAATGCTGGGCTCCTCAGTATGACACATGGAAACCTTGGGAAGAGTCAAGAAAGGGCAGCAAAGCTGATAAGGGACTGGAGCACCTCAGATAGGAGAAAAGGCTGAGAAAGCTGGGACTGTTCAGCCACGAGAAGAGAAGGCTCAGGGATCATCTACTGTATGAATACCTGGAGGGCACAAAGAATAAGAAACTGGGCTCTTCTCAGTGGTGTCCAGTGACAGGACTAGAGGCAGTGGCCACAAACTGAAACACAGGAAACTTCTTCAAACAGCAGCAAACACTTTTTCACCCTCAGGGTGACTGAGCATTGGCACCCAGGGTTGCCTGAGGAGGTTGTGGAGTCTCCATCCTTGGAGATGTTCAGGAGACACCCATACACAGTTCTTGCCAACTGCCACTATGTGGCTTTGCCTGAGCAGAGTGGTTGAACCAAGTGACCTTCAGAGTTCCTTTCCAAATTCAACCATTCTGTAAATTAATTTTTAAGACCTCAGTAAGTAAAAAATTAATTAAAAAACAAATCGGACTTTTTTTTTCTGGCCTGTATTCGAATCTACTTTCAAATATTTAACAGAAAAAACATTTGAAATTAGTCAGTTTAATCTAAACCAAATCCTTTTTCAACAAATGAAACAATAATTTGTTTTGCATCTCTGCCTCTGGTATAAGCTTGAATGTGTGCATGGAGAAACTTGGAGGAATTTGATTTGGAGGAATTTGATTTGTCTGTGTTTAGATCCTGTGTGTTGGCAGAAGTCTAATTTCCATATCGGAAACAATCCTTCAAAAGCACAGAATTTGTCCTACATGTGCCAAATGCTGAGCAGTTGTGAAATCACAATGGGGCACTCATAATACTTTGGTGCTGAACCTGAAGTAGCACACCTTGTTAGCTTGCCTTCAGTTCCACACTGATCGTGGCTCCCTGGGCTTGAAGCAAAGGCACCTGAACATCACTGCCATGTGATGAATTTCAAGAACTAGGAACAGCAAATACATTTTCTAAAACTGCTTACACATATTGAGATCAACCAGAAAGCATGGATCAGATTTGGAGTGGGGTAAATTCATCTTTGGGTCTACTGTTTTCTTTATCCTCCCTTCCCTTATCACACAGCTGTCCCAAGGTGTAATGACAAAGAGCTCAGGGGCTTTTTCGATTTAAGGTAGTAGAGCTTTTTTTGGATATCATTTCAAAAGCTGCTAACAAAAAGATGCTTTTAAGTCGTGTTCCTACCTGCAATTTTCATATGCAATTAGTCAGATAATTTTCTGATGTGGAAGAGTGTCAGGGCCTGACCAAAAATAGATTTATGTGGATTTTTACTTTTTGTGACTCTGGCTTTAACAGCAGTGTGTGCTAATCTTTCAGTGCTGAAGCAGCTGTATGTCACTTATAGAAGTGCATTAAGAATGAGAAAATTTGGGGATCTTAGTAGATGAAGGTAGACTGAGAGAATTGTATGTAATGCAACAGGGCTGAGCGGACTTAGGAAGTGTGGATGCTTCTTCATTTATTCTTCTTTGATTTTAAGTTAAGGGAAAGGCTTGGAATACCCTTGGGTGAGAGGCCTCCTACACTGGTGCCCGTGTCCCATGTCATGATGTGCATGAACTGTGGCTGTGACTTTACCCTCACTTTGAGGCGACATCATTGCCATGCCTGCGGGAAGGTAAGAGCTGTGCGAGCTTCTCAAGGGGTTTTATTCACACCACTAGGACACTGGCGGCTGCTGCTTTAATCTGAAAATTTGTAGCAACATCAAGGTGACAGACAATTCGACTTCTAACAGAACCAGTGAGCGCTTTGCTAAATTAGCTAGTTAGGTTTCTACTGTTACTAGAAGGAATAACAGTAACTTTTCCTTGAGGTCAAATTACCTCCTAAAGGCTAGTTGTTAAAGACTGACAGGATAATTGTTGTTGAGTGCAGCCCTTTTATCTAACACACAGCTAGCTCTAGAGACAGTGAAGAAATAGACTAAAAATACAGGCTCTGTTCTGGACCAGAGCAGTAGCACAACTACTCCATGTCCTGTCCCTAATAACAGCTGGCAAAATGATCTTCCAAGGAAAGTGAAGAAACTCAGCAGCAGAGCATGGTTTGATCAGTGACTAAAGGGAATGTTTCCTCTGTGCTCCAAAGAGCTGTTGCCTTTTGCCCTAAAGCTCAGGGGACCTATAAGCTTTCCTGGTTTGATCCCTTGACCTCTGACTAAAGAGATTTGCCTGTATACATAAAACTGCAGTCCTGTTTTAAACCACTGCTGTCTTTTAACCTGATTTTAAAATTTATTTTAATAAAACCAACAGCAATTTTTGATAGGATAAAAAAGCGTTTAACTTAATCTTTTTTCCTAATTCCACTGAGAAAATCAATCTGTACATACACAGGGTTTGGAGGAGCAGACAAACTTGTTTAAGAAAACAATGTTAGTTACAAAGCTACGAAAACAGAAGTCATATTAAAGTGGTCTTTCTGTGATTCAGTGGTGGGAAGGTGTAAATTCCTGGAGAGAAGGGCACAGCAATGGTGTGCAACCAAATACACTGACCAATTCTGCTTGGCTTACAGCAGTGTAAAGCTACAGCAATCACATTTCAATCAGCAGGCATTTCCTGACTGCCACAGATTCAGGAGAGAGTCATGTCTGGTCCACTGTCCAACTTCCTCTCCCAGCCAGCTCAGGGGATTTGTTTTCTATGTGCATATCTATAAACTTATATTGTATTTATGTGCCTCTCCTCTTGCTGAAACAGATTGTATGTCGAAATTGTTCAAGAAACAAGTACCCTATGAAGTACCTCAAAGATCAAGCAGCAAAAGTCTGTGATAGCTGCTATGTGGAACTTAAGAAAAGAGGTAAGATTCCTTCATTCTTACAAAACTGACAAATCTATTTCCTGCTTGTATAATGGGGATGATTTAGGACTTGCCTTCTATATTGTGTTTTGTTAAATAGTACTCCTCATTTCAAGTTTGAGGCATGTGTACTGAGGTTCTGGGAGAGCCAGGCTCTATAGCAGCTAAAACTGCTTAGTGAGCCATAAAATCAAGTTTAGCAAACTGTTTTTTCAGACTGCAACAGAGGAAACTTAGGTTAGCTCTACAGAAGAAATTCTTGCTCAGAGGGTGATGAGGCACTGGCACAGGTTTCCTGGAGAAGCTGCAGCTGCCCTGTCCCTTGGAAGTGTTCCAGGCCTGGTTGGACCGACCTTGGAGCCACCTGGTCTAGTGAAAGGCATCCCTGTGCATGGCAGGGGATGGAACAAGATGAAGTTTAAGCTCTCTTCCAACTCAAAACATTCTGGGGTTCTATGATTATAAGCCAGTTCTCTGAGACCTCCCCTAGCCTTTGGATAAACCAGAATAATGATAAAAACAATGTCCTACGAGGAGCAGCTGAGGACTGAGTTTGCCTCCTTTGAAGATAAGGAGTCTGGAAGCTGCTCTCGGAAGCTTCCTGAGGAGACAGGAAACAGTGGTGCTGATCTCTTCTCCCTCTGCTCCCGTGACAAGACACAGGAGAAAGGTTCAGCACTTCAGCAGGGAAGGCTGTGACTTGATATGAGGAAACCTTTAGTTTACCAGAGGGTGGCCAAACATTGGAACAGGCTTTCTAGAGAGGTGGTTTATACCCCCTGCCTGTCAGTGTTTAAGAGACATTTAAACAATGCCCTTAATAACATGTTTTAATGTTTGGGCAACCCTTAATTGGTCAAGCAATTGGACTAAATTGATGTAATTATAGGTGATAACTATTCCCTGTCATTTCTAATTAATTATCCATTAAAATAAAACATGTCTTTGTGGTTCTTCACTGTCCTCATCCATGTTGTTGCTTTTACAAAAAGATATACTAAGGCTAAGTGCAGAGTTACTAAGAGCTGCTCTACAAGGCAAGTTTATCTAGTTACAGATGAAAGTGTGAATTCAAAGCAGAAGAGCTACTGCCTATCTAGAACTTTGTATTATTATCCTACTACATAAGTCTCTTCTGACTTAAGTACACATCCAAATAAAAGACAAAAGGGGGAGAGGGGTTACAGATATATGAACAGAGAGTGAACAGGAAACAATTTTCTTGCACAACTACTCATGTAGACAGTCTCTAAAAGTAAGCTTACTACATTGCCAGGAAAAAAAGGCATGGACAGATGAAGCTTCGTTTTTCCCTTCTGATTAAAGAAATTCATGCTAGCCAAGAAAACACATAAACAGATGCTGTCACAACAGCCAAAAAAAGCATCCCCAAGCCAATGTGTATCTGTCCGGTTGGCTGTCTGTCTCTGCCCAGACACGCGTAGGATGGTTCTGGGGCAGCCCGCGCTTCAAAGGCCGAGTCTGGACTCTTCAGTTTTTCAGTCTTCAGATTGTTTATTATTTCTTATCTACAGAATTTTCTTTCTGCCCAGCAGAGGTCTGACCTGCAAGGCAGCCAAGGGCACTCTGACCATCCACGGGGTGGTTGTGTCTTTTTATACTAAAAACTACGTACATCATATTTACCTTTATTTCCCAATACCTTTCACCCATATTAGCAAGTGCACCTTCACCGTGGACCAATCCCCAAGTGCCAACATCACCACAGAAAATGGATGACAAGAAGAAGAAAGAAGGACAAGACACGCCCTGATCCCTCCATCTTGTCTCCATAACCCCCCTGTACCAAACGCCTAAAATCAATATTTCACCCTGTAAATCCATCATTCCTGCATCATTCACTCCCAAGTGACTCTCATGTCCTCAAACAGGTGGCACATCCCTAGAGGGATCGAAGTCAAGCCACCAGATGCTCCTGGCAACATTCCAGGATTTCCGAGCCCCCCCAAGGGTTCTCTGGGTAACTCTGGACATCTGGAGTGATGTGCTGAGTTCCCACATGTGTCCAGAAACAGTAACTCAGATTTGTGCTAAACTAATGCTATGCTTTACTAAGAGCATTCAAATAATGTGTTGCCAGAAGTGAAATCATGAAGATATGAACTCGGACACATGGGCCTAATGGAACTTTTCAGATACAGAATAACTGTCTCCCATGTACAATTCAAAGAGAATGAATGGTTCATACAGAAAGAATGTTGCATTAGTGAATCTATCCTGGAAAGGTGTTACACAACATAAAGGAGAAAGATGTCAAAACCATTTGCTTAATGCTTATTTTAAACAAGAAGAAAACAAGCTGTGTTTTGAGCTTTGTCAGCTTTCTTGCAGACCTTTTCAAGAAACTTTAGGTTAGTACCATTAACTGAGGGTGCCATGGAACCCACTCATCAGACTTAAAAAGGTGATTTGAAAGAAAGGCTAAAATAAAAACTGTGTATAAAGGATGCATTGCATGTTCCGTAGTTATTTATATTAGTGTAACATGTCTCTACCCTAGCCTGATATATGCCAACTTATCCATTTCCCCCTTCCCTTTCTGAATTTTCTTAATCTTGCAGAGCGGCCACTAAGTGTGAGCTTCCCTCCAGCTTCATCTAGGTGTTCAAGCAGTGCTTTCTCCTCTGTTTTCCACAATATTCATTATTCATCTTTTAAGAAACAGAAGAAAATCCCTTCAGCTCTCATGGAGGTAGGAACCAAGCTGCCTGAGAAAGGCAAGGAACTATAGAAAACTGTGTGCTCATATTTCAGCAGCTGTTTTTGAATTATACTGTGTGCAGTGGGCTCAGCACATGCCTTGGTTTACTTTCATCATGCAATTTCTTTTGTTTTGCTTTTCACAGTAGTGTTCACAAAAATACTCTTAGCTCTGGAGATACCACAGAAATGTCTTGAGCCCACTGAGAGAGTGGGAGAGTATGGTACTTTAATTTGTTCATCAGCCTATGAAGTCTTGAAAAAACTAAAATGCTTTCAAGGTACTAGACAGAACAAGAGGGCAGATCAACAGAGCACGATATACTGTTCATCAGTTACCTTTCTTAAGAAGGCCCTTACTTCTGAAATCTTACTTTGATTTCAAGAGAAATAAAATAACACTTACTTAGGAAATAGGCTTAGTGAATAGTCCTTGGCAGTCAATTCAAGAGCATACATGTTTCACCAGGCACTTCCCCTCCAGCTCAAACAAAACTATTTCAAATCAAATGGGTAAAATCTTGACTTCACCAATGTAAACAAAATTCCCACCAATTTCAATGGTGACATGATTTCTCCAATTGCGTTAGTATTCTTTCCAGGAACAAGGTGCCAATCATGTTGATGATTGATTCTAGGTAGCTAAACTGCCCACTGAACTTGAGTACAGTAAGGTACTCCCATTTCTGCAGGCATTTATCATTGTAATAAAGAGACTAGGGTGCAAACATTTTGCTGAACTCATTGTGCAGTCGAGACACTGGAATTTCTTGGGGTTTGTTCATGAAACTGTGCCAAAGATACAAGCATGTAATACAAACACACAAATTGAATACTAAAAGAAGTAGCTGGCAGAATTTCAACCCCATGAGGAAAAAAGCATCACCTTTCTATCCACAGGGAAGCAGCACATCTTTATTAACATGAACTATCTCACAATAGCATTACTCCAAGGAACAAATGTCCTGGAACATTTCTATTCTGCTGCAAAACACTGCTATTTTAATTCTCAGTCATCTCTTGTATCAGTGTTACAAAAGCTGCTTTTGAATCTATGCCCTTTGTTTCCAAATCCAATATTACTATAGTTTACTGCTGTAACTAATGATGTACACTGCATTCTATGTGTGCATGTGTATAGTTCCATCTACTCAAAACCTGGATTTTTAAGAACATTAAGCCCTTAGACCTCAAAATATTTCTATAAGAGGAGCAAGTCTTCTCAGAAATATTATTTCAAAAATGAAACCAAGTCATTACCAAAGTGATTAACATAAATTAATATAAAAATGTAGCAAGGCCCTATTTATACCTACGTCTTAAAAGTGTTCAGCTACAAGACTCTAATTCACTTCTGGAAGCATGTACTTTTAAAATATGAAAAGCACCCAAAAACCACCACATGTGGGAAAAGGGACAAGTTTGGCTTTTCAGAAAACAACTGTAATCTTACTGACCTCAATAATAACTGCATATTTTCCATTAGAGTAACTGAGAATTAAGTTTACCTATAAATATTCAAACATTTAAAAAGAACCATAATAGCATGCTTATATTTTTTCTGTATCAATACTTTTAAGGTTTCACTTAGTGGTTTGTGTGATGCAAACATGCATAATCAAGAGGGGAAAAAACTTTACTGTTACTAATCCTGATTTCTCCTACCGTGCTCCAGGTGGCAGCCTCAGGAGAGGGAGCTACCATCAGTGGTTACCTCAGCAGATGTAAGGGAGGCAAAAGACACTGGAAGAAACGCTGGTTTGTTATCAAAGGCAAAGTCCTCTACACCTACCTAGCAAATGAGGTACTGTGCAATCTGTCTTGAAATAGTTTTCTATCTGAGACTCCTTCTTTGCTTCCTACAGGCAGGAGACCAGTAAAAGGGAAAGGTATAAATGGTAGTTCTTCCACCTACCTGCTTCTGAGACCTTGTCCTAACAGACTGACTTGGCCACAGTCCTAGCTGGACCTGTCACATGCTGCCCTTCATTATTTGATTTCTTATTATTCATACTATTATAAATTGTCAACCACTGGGAACCTTAACAAACATATTTACACCTAAAGACCTAAAGACCTCAAGATCCTTCGGTGTTCTCTGGTGCATTTAGTAACTGTCACATATTTTTGTAGAGGGAGAGTACTATGATCCATTTTGGTTGGGGAGGAGGATCTTGTGGTTTGGTGAATATAAATAAGACATGCTTGTCCAACTAGCACCAACAGAGAAAGACAGGAGGCAGAAGTGAGAACAATGCCTTCCTGTGTTGGCCTGCAAGCTCTTCCTTACAGTCAAGGAGGCTGGGTATCAGCTAGATCATTTTTATGTATTTTATCCCTTTTCTTATTATATAATAGCTGTTATACAGATGAACTTGAAGTGTGATATAAAGTTTGGTTATAATTGATAGATTTCATAAGCAAAACCATAAAAATTCATTTTGCTCAAATAAAGGATATAGAATGCAAAAACCTGTCAAAGCAATGCTTGGTACTTTAAGCCTTTAGAATACTTTGCAAACATCAGATATTTAAACTTGAATCACCATCACCCCTGTGCTGCTTACATGAAGCGATGTTATCCCCTTTAAACAGATGAGGAGATTGAGTCACAAAAGGATTCATGGCCAAAGCCAGCAGTTCGGACCGTTAGCATCAAATTCTGTATCCAACAAAATTGCCTTATCTCTTTTAACCTTAAAAGTGATTATTTCTCATTCAGCAATAGGAAAAAAGCAATAATGGGTTACTTTACATTCCTAGGCTGCAATTTACCTTCTAAAAGCAGAGGCAAAGGCAACATACACATATAATCTACCTAAATGTAGTGACCAAAAACTGTAGCTATCAGTAACAGCTTAACTGCAATTTCATTAAGGCTTATGGTTTTCTTTGACTCGTACAAAGCTGTGTCTGCCAAGCAAAATTCATGGGAGTAAATTAATGATTAATTTCATTACTAACTAGGAAATTTCCAAGCAGCCTTTTGGAAAGCATGTGTGCAGCTTGAGAAAGAGCAGATTTCTAAAAAAGTCACTCATGCTGTGAAAAGAAATGACAAGGTACCAAAAGAACCACTACTTGCAGCCAGCAAATAAAAACAATTGAAAGAAACATAACTGGAAGTGAGTCTCAGGCTTTCAGAACTGCTGCTGTACTCTTAGTAATCTCAAATTTGCCTCCTGGACCATAATGTCAAAGGCAGCCATTAAAGGAATGGCTAATTTGACCTTCATGGCCATGTGGATGATCATGAAGAAGTGGACTTTGAGAGCTGGTGTTCAAGACTCAGAGTAGATAAAACATGTGCAGTACACAGGCACTGCTCCTGTTTGGGTTAAAAGCCATGTGTCCAGCAAAACATCCATACTACTGCTTTTGCAGAACTGTCACAGAGGGGTTGTATCATTTGCTTTTCAGAAAGAGCCCTCAAACTGTTACAATTCGCTTCTTCACTTTCAGGACAAAGTTGCTACAGAAAGTTTGCCTTTGTTGGGTTTCACCATTGCCCCAGAAAAGGAGGAAGGAAGCATGGATACAGTTTTTCATCTCTACCACAAGCAGACCCTCTTTTACAGCTTCCGAGCAGAGGATAACAATTCAGCACATAGGTATGGGGATAGACTTCCACATTAGCCAGTGAGCTTATGTGGGGATTTTTCCCTCCTTCACTTCAGAACGCCTTTGTAACAGATGAAACAAACAGCTTTCAGAATTTTGATTAAGCCAGATTGCATGTGACTGGCCTGACTGACATTAAAAACCTACCTAATGCTTTTCGGTTCCTTCAGGAAGGAGAATTTGCTCCCTTTTGTAGGTAAAGAAGAGACTGAGCCTCAAGACTCATAGATAGATGTCTGTCAAAAGTGATTACTGTAGAAAAACTTCCAATTTATATGTTAAATTTACCCATTTCTTAGTTTTCTCATCCACAAATAATTGTTTGGATTTCCCACTCTAATGTTACTGCTTTCACATAATAAGATAGTCACAAGATTTGTAATAAAAACCCAGCACCCCAAGACACACAGAAAAAGAAATTAGTATTTATAGGAGGTTTTGTTGCTTTAAATCATACTTTGCCAGATTCATCTTTTCTATTCTAAGACAGCACTGACTTTGAGATTTTACAATAAATGACTGGTCAAGATTGTACTAGAAAGCAAGAGTACCAGTACTCAGCTCCCCACTTTAATCACAGAACTATTGTTCCTCATTAGAGCTGGAATGGAAAATACAGTCTTCTTCAATGCTTTATGTTCTTAAAGTACTTATTTTTCTTAAAATGCAAAAAAAAAAAAAAAAAAAAATTGTATGTACCATTTTTCTCTCCTCTACTTTTTAGGTGGATTGAAGCCATGGAAGAAGCATCCATATTATAGCAGCTTTCACTCAATGAACTTGGAATAAATCCTCAGATTTCTATACATTTCCAGCAACACTCTTCTGACTTACAAAACTGAACAGTGTATTTCAGGCCCACTGGCCCCACACACTGGATCTGAACTGTTTCCAGCTTGCTCTTTTTCTTCCTTCTTCTTACATACACATTGTTGCAAATGAAAATATCAAGATAAGAGATTATTTATGGTGATCTTTATGTCTGTGCAAGTTCAGCCTGTACTATAAGCTTCTCTTCTGATCCCACAGTAAACTAAGTTTAACATCAAGACCTGGAAATACTGACTACAGTAAGTAGCAGACTCAGTTTTACTTATTCCAGAGCACTATTGTATCTCATTGGGTTGGTTTTGATGTCTACTGTGACATGAGAAACAATGCAGTAAACAACAAATGATCATTTAAAGCACTTTATCATTTTTTATTGAACTACAGCCTCATTTTCTTCATGTTTCTAAGGAGTTCTGTGACCTGACTTATTAGTTGTCCATTAACAGGCATCAGCATGAAATTATGCCCTGCATATGCTAAATTGCTTCCACAGAAAATGAGGGAAAAACACAATTTACCTGGTCTACCAACACTTCACTGACTATGATCCAACGTAGTTACTTATTATCAATTTATAATTTTACACAAATCACCATATAATTTATGTTAAAGGTTTAGTTTCATATCACTGCAGTACTTTGAAATGCACTCCAGTAACTCTACAGAGCCAGATGCTGAATTATATCTCTCTAAATACTGCAGACTCAAACCCAAAGGTTATTTTTAATTTATTATTAAACTACAGACAGTTTTTATTTAACACATCTACCTAGTAGTGTTAAGATTTTTATCATCTATTTGAATACTGTATCTTTATTTTCAAAATTCCTGTTTCTGCTGTTCTTGTTATGAAAAATGTCATCAAAAGTTGATCCACATAACCAGCACAGCATTTGAAATATGCTGGGTGGACTGAAATGCACTTGTCTGAACCTGCTCTGCTGGAGTAATTTGGAACTCCTGTGGCCACACCTGTCCTATGTCAGACTGCTGTGGTGTTTTACACCAGCTGAGGATATAGATCTCTGGAGTTTGGTGGTAGGGTTTTTTGTTTGGTTTGGGTTCGTTTTTTTTGTTGTGTGGGATTTTTTTTGTTGTTGTTTTGGTTTGGTGGGGTTTGTTTTGTTTTTGTTTTTTTGTTTGTTTGTTTGGGTTTTTTTTTTGGTCTTTTTTTTTGTTTGTTTTGTTGTTTTGGTTATTGTTGTTGCGGTGGGGTTTTTTATGTTTTGGGTGGGAGTTTTTATAAAGAAGATTGAGAAGTGATGTTCTAATCATTGCAATACAGTGATTTTGTCCTCAGTCATAATATTTAACTGAGGAACAGAATGACATCTATGATTAAAATATATCTTTATATAAAAATAACATGCTCAAGAATTTACTTGCATTAAATTATATTGGTGGGAATTTTTATTGCTTTTATTTTTCCCGTTCTTCAAGGAACTTAATGAAGATCTGAATTTTTGACCCTAACAATTTTTTTAGAATTTTCCATATTTTTAAAGGTCTATAATATATACCCAAATGGTAAAGTAGATCAGTTTATCACCAGGATAAACAAGCTTAAAGAAACAAATACACATCTACCACTAAATAAAAAGCTCATTTTGGGTTTTTTTTAATACATCTGACTTTGACCATTCCATTAAGCATATATTGTCATGTGCAAACAGAAACCAAGAATGAGAAAAATAAAACTTTTGTATTCTTTAATTAATGGATGAACAGCTAGGTTAACTTTGTTTCATGTAGAGCTATGGCCTTGCTACCAATACACTGTAAATGTTTATCCCCCCTTGAAAACATTTTGCACCGACACGAAAAATAAGACAACATTGAATACAGAGCAAGATCTCTAACCATGGTCTGAAACAAAACAAAACTCACTACAGAATGACAATATTATGAAGATTTAGGTGCTGACATGTAGTGACTGTTGTATGAAGCTTTCAGTTAGAAGCAGGAAATGAACATGAAAATATTTTGTTGTAAAAAATAAGATACAGTGCTATTAAACATTGGTTTAAGTAATGTAGAGAAATAAAGGAGCAAAACATAACTGCAGTTCTACAGGCCTTTCCTTTACACCATTATTACCTTCTTTAATTCCAGCTTTGCAGTTTCAGTTACTGTTAACAGACACTTGCCTATTAAACAGTTCTCTGACAAATTAGAAAAAGCATCAAATCTGAAGAAGGTACTGGAGGCCTTCTGGTAGAAACAGGATTTAGACCTAATTGGTATGATGACATGTTTCAATCACACTGATTTACCTTCTGTAAAGCCCACCTACTTTACTTCATTCTTGACTTCAGTTACAGATACAAATGGTCTCAATGGAGCATAAAGAGGAAAAAAAAGAAAACGTCCTCACAATTTCAGTCCTACCGTTAACTGAATTTGAGCAAAGCTAATAGGCACCAGAGACAGAAATTTTAATTTCAGAGTTACCCAGTAATCACCTTTTAGAAAATGCTAACATATTAAAATAGGGGTGTATACTCAGTTTACTACCTGACATTTACTTACACAGCTTTTTCTTACTAATTTAATGCTAATATTACTCCTTCAAAACAAAATTTTGTTCCATGTCTTCAGAAACACGATAAAAAATTTAGTACTAAGTCACAATATATGAGCTGCTCAGCCAACACCTGGGATCAAGCTTCTCCCATTTCTTGTTTCAGAATTCTTCTGTTTATTAATTGATTTATTAAAAAACATTAAGGTTATTAGTTAATATCTGCAAATAATATTTAGACCTATTTTATGGTATATGCCTAGTTAAAAATCTTAAATCTTAAAAGTTATTAATTTTTTTTTCAAATCAAAGTACAAGTCATTTGGAGATGGAGAATACCAACATGACAAGAGGCTATACCACTTACACAAGCACTGCTGGTCAAGACCTTGGACTGCTACCCTTCCTGAGCTGGTTCTCTGCTGCTTTTACCACACAGCTGCGGATACCAACCAGGCTTTCCTATTTGCATGCTGCTTTGATACAAAAGCAGTAAAAACTATGTTGGCTGTAACAACATTAAGTGAATATAACTGCTTGGGAAGGTGAAAGAAGGAGACAATATTCAGTGAGGGGAAAAAGTATTCCTTTAAATATTAAGGGAAAAAACACTAGTCTAACTCCACAAGTAACTTAGGAACATAACATACAAGCTTCCGTGTATTAAAAGCAGTGTGATTCTTCAGCCTGGGTAACACTGTGACACCACTTTTCATCAAATTTTGACAAGAAAGTTTCTAGACTCCAGGCAATTGTGGTATGAGGTCAAAGGTAAAACTTGATGATCATGGAGGTCTTCCCCAGCCTTAATGATTTTATGTAGTGATATTTTTCTGCAATCAACAAAACCTACAGCAGACAGCAAACTCACTTTTACTCAGAGACAAACATGGAGAAATGAGGGCAAACCTCCCACTTGGTGGAGGTCACCAGCTTCCTTCTACACTGCCCAGCAACGCACAAACCCAAATGAAAGGCATGAGGACTCACACTTTAAAAATCATCTGCTAACACTTAAAAGAGAGATTTAAATTGAATGTGGTATTAACAAGACCAAACAGTTCTGTTAAAACTTTGTCAGTCACTTGTAATTGTTGATTTCTCCTATACTAAGTATTGGTTCTACTCTGACAGTTTACCTTGAAAGTTCCCAGAAAATTTTAAGCAACTGAAATGAGAACTTAATAAAAACCCCAAACAACCGAGCTCTACAGTACCGTCTATCCCAAACATTCAAACCACATGAATAACCTCAAACCCTATTTATATTTTATACTACATGGCACACACGGAGTTTTAATCCCTCTCAGTCCATTATGTACTTCTACTGCCACCACCATGGCCAGAGAGAGAGCTTTGGCCTCTTGCAGCCCACACGTTCACTGTACAGGTCCTCTCCTTCCACACCTAGAGCCTCTTTCCCTCCCTGCAAGTATGCACATCTTACCTCTGTTCTGTAGGGAATTTAGTCTGTTCTCCTGGGCAGGAAATAATTTCCACAAGGTCTTTTCCCTTCTCTTTTTGCATGGCACCTTTGTAGCTGCCTCATTTTTTCTTCTGAGGCAACTATCCTGTTTAATGGGAGGAGCTAAAACGTCCTTGTTATCAGCAAGTGCATTTGAAACTGGCCACCACTAAAATCCTGTTATCGGCAGGTGCGTTTGAAACTGAACACCACTACAATCCTTTCTCAGCTAAGGCTGGGAGCAGTTCACTCTTTCCGGGCGGGAACTGCGGCCTGAGGAGAGGCCTCCTCGGGCCAGCCCGTGCTCCGCCAGGAAGGCAGCCCTGAGGAGGGCAGCCCGTTGTCCTGTCAGGGGAGCGGCCCTGAGGAGGGCAGCCCGTTGTCCCGTCACGAGGGCGGCCCTGAGGAAAGCAGCCCGCTGTCCCGTCAGGGGAGCGGCCCTGAGGAGGGCAGCCCGTTGTCCCGTCAGGGGAGCGGCCCTGAGGAAGGCAGCCCGTTGTCCCGTCAGGGGAGCGGCCCTGAGGAAGGCAGCCCGTTGTCCCGTCAGGGGGGCAGCCCGTTGTCCCGTCACGAGGGCGGCCCTGAGGAAGGCAGCCCGCTGTCCCGTCAGGGGAGCGGCCCTGAGGAGGGGAGCCCGTTGTCCCGTCAGGGGAGCGGCCCTGAGGAGGGCAGCCCGTTGTCCCGTCACGAGGGCGGCCCTGAGGAGGGCAGCCCGTTGTCCCGTCAGGGGAGCGGCCCTGAGGAAGGCAGCCCGTTGTCCCGTCAGGGGGGCGGCCCTGAGGAGGGCAGCCCGTTGTCCCGTCAGGGGGGCGGCCCTCGGTGCAGCTCTCGCTCGCGGCAGGACCTGCGGGATGAGGACAGGAGCCCTCCGTGAGGAGCAGAAGGGCAAGCAGGAGCTGATGTGTGCCGGCTGGAATCGCCCATACCCTGAGGGCTGGATGGGAGAGGGAGTGAAACTACACTTGGCAGAAAGCGGTGGCTAGAGAAGGTGGTATGTTAATCCACATCCATTTTAACTGGTAGTTAGATACATTTCCCCCAAGTCTGCTTTGCCCACGACAGTAATTGTTAAGTGATCACTCTGTCTTTATTTTGACCTATGAGCTTTTTCATGTCATTTTCTCCCCATCCTGCTATTGAAAAGGAGGGGAAAGTGAGTGACTGGGTTATCGTGTGGCTGCAATCCACAGTCAGCTCACCACTGTGTGGTAGATAAATATTATTATTTTCTTTGCTGCCAGTCTAATTATTAACCTTGACTTGTAGAGTAATCTCAGTGTTCTTTGATGTTTTTTACCTCTGGGATCTTCTATTAATTTCTGTCCAATCATAGCTAAGGCCAAAAAGCAGTTTTTACTGACACTCCTTTATATATCCGTGTATATAAATTTAGCAAATTTCAGCATTATCTAATACAATCTTGCTTATTAAATAAGTTCAGGGCATACACTGTAGTTCTACACTTCGTTGAAATTGTTGCAAAAACCACAGTGAAATTTGTCACAATGTTAATGCAGCTTTCCTCAACCTTAGCATGCGTGGTGGAGCTGTACAGCAAGTATGATTGCTCTCCACCAGAGCTCAGAGTAAAACTGCTGCAAAGTTTTCTCCAGGTTGCAGAAACAAGGAAGATGGAGGAGACAAATCCTCCTGCCTTCTAAACCTTTCCTCAGCTTGCCCATCAGGAAACACATAGGGGGGAAAGCAGCCATTCATACTTGGCTTTAGCATTTTCCATTTTTCCTTTCATTTGGTCACACTTTGATATACATTTTATGAAGTTAAAAGAAATATCTGCTTCTAAATGTATGCATGTCCATATTTTGAGAATTTGAAATTTCTTCATGTATTTAACATTACAGCAGTAAACACCCAAGACACTTTTGAAACGTTTTCCTTTATTTGTGTATTGCAAACATATCTGCACATCACATGCTTTACTAATTCCTGGTCTGTGAAAGTAAGGCTGTAACTTATAGGTCTAGTACATTAATCATACCCTTACCCCAAGGAGTCAGTTCTAAGAAAAAACTACAACCTTCCAAAGAAAAATTTAAAAAAAAACCAAGACAGCATACATACTGAATAGTTAACAGCACCTCTTGTTTCTGTGATTGTTGCATTTAACTGCTATCTCTTCCATATATTTTCTTTCAGGTGTTATCTTATTCATCTAAGTGCTCCTTAAATTAGCTTCTGTAAAAATTATTAGAGTCAAAGGAAACCTACTAGAAGCATTAAGAACATTTTGATACGAGTAGGTTAAGGATAGCTAGTTATGACAGGGAGTGAACATCTGATAGCCTGTAAGAAGACAAGCATTGAAAGGTGGTAAACTCTTAAACCACCTCAGCTACACCCAAACTTGTTTCATGCCTATTTGTGTGTTTGAAGGCACAACATACCTCACTTACAGCCAACTTTGCCATAAGAGCCCTAATCAATGACATTGACTTTACAAAATTAAATAAAAACAGTCTGGCGGCGGCGTTTGTGAGAGCTTGCTCAATTGTGAGCCCACCTTTGACTGCATCCTCAGCGAGAACCAAGATACACCTGGAACATCAATTCCATCAGCGCACAGGACAGCCACCGCCAGCCCGCGACCTCGGGCTTCCGGCTCCTAAGAAGCCTCCCGAGCGAAAGGGACAAAGGCGGTGAACGTACCTTCCCCTCGCTGCCCCGGAGGCCAGGTTCCCACCGGCACTTCCGCGGCCTGGCCGGAGCAGTACAGGGCCCGGCAGGCTCGGGAGGCCCAGGTAGCCCGATAGCCCCTCCCCGCCGCCGGCCCCGCCCCGCGGGGGATGGAGGGGCCGCGGCCGGGCTGGCGCTGGAAGAGGAAGCGGGGACGCGCTACCGGGCGGCGGCGGTGGGGTCACGAACTCTGACCTGTCACAGGGCACGGCACACACAACAAAACACGCCCGACCCCAACACAGTCCCGGCCCCCTCCCCTCCGCGGGCCCCACAGCCCCTTGCAGCCCCCGCGGGGGGAGGGAGGGCCGCTGCTGGGCACCGGCCTGCCCGGGCCCGGTCGGGTCACCGCCACTGCACCTTTGGCGCCCATTCCTGAGGTAAAAAAAATATTTTTTAAAATTGAAGCGGCCTGCTGGGTTTGTCTCGTGGGGGCTAGGACGAGGGAGGGGGCGCGGGGAGGCGGCAGAGGGCCCTACTCTGGACACCCCCGCGAGGGGAGGGGTGGGGTGACGGTGGGTTTAGGGGAGGGGGATTGCACGGCTCCGGTATTTGTCTGGTAAGCGAGCACCGGCCGTGGTCTGGCCTGGTCTACAGCTCCTGGAGAGAGAGGAAACGACCATTGTGGCGTGCTGGGTCGATCGGCGGGGCAGTCCCGTGCCGGAGCCGCTGGTTGCAGCGTGGGCCGGCTGAGGTCGGAGCTGGTACGATCGCGGTGAGCAAAGTCTGCTGTCCAAGGGGTGTAGGGCGATGGTCGCGGCGATGACGAGCGCGGGACACACAGAGAGACAGAAGATGGAGTCTGAGCGGGCGGAGGCGGCGGCTTGAACCCGACCCTTTTACCTTTGCCACCGGGAGGGCGGAGGGGAGGGGGCGGCGGGTACTTTGCATACGGGGCTGAAACCGCCGCCATCTTACCGGCCGCTTCCTCACTGCCATGCCTGGGCCTCCTCTAGGCGGACACAAGGCTATACCGGAGGGGAGGGGAAGGGGCCTAATGGCGGCGGCAGCAGCCCCGCCTGGGCTCTGGCGGGTGGCCAGCGCCGCCATCTTGTGCTCAGTGAATCCCCGGGGGGGCTTTCCCTCTGCTCGAGGGGCGTTACCGCCACTATTACAAGCGGGTGGCTCGGCCAATGGGTGATCTGCGGGGGGAGCGCTGCGCCGGTCGTGAGGTCATTGGTCGGGCCTGGGGGCGGGCCGGGGGCGTGTCTCGGCGGCGCGCGGCGGGGAGCTGCCGAAGGCCCTTCAGCAGCGGACGGGGCGTGGCGCAGCCAATGGGCGCGGGCGGCGCGCGCGGCGTAGCCAATGGGGACGCGGCAGTCCCGGCGCGCTGCCCGCGCCGCTCGCGGTGTTCCGCTCGGTCGGCGGTGTCCGGGTGTGGGCCGGGTCCTGCCGCCGGGACAATGTACCGGAGACTGCCGGCAGGGCCGGGCTCGCTCCCCGCCCGTCCCGCCGATGGCAGCCGAGTCGAGCTCACAGCTTAAAGAACCTCGTTTCATTAAGGCAAAGGAACAAATTTCAATAAGTTTGAATTCGGACTTTTGCCATGTTTTGTCAGTAGGGCCATACCCTTAGAACCTCTCAAGTGGAATTTATGACTTGCTTCTGAGGTTTCACTGCAGCTTAGGGAAAGATTACTGATTCTACACTGTGTTTTGGACAGCGTATACTGAGCTGGCTGCCACCCTGTTATGCTGAAAATAATTTCCTGGTGCTCCAGGTGCCTCTTCCTAGTTTTTAAATTTCACCTCTTGTGCTGATTTGGGAGGTTTTGTTGTGGTTGCCCGGGGCATTTGCTAGGAAGCTGATTTTGCCTTTTTGCCTTCCGGGGGTTGACACCATTAAGAAGCTTGGTGTGGCTGTGAATGGTCTCTGTGCTTCAGCTGGGTTTGATCAGATAGCCTCAGCTTAAGGTTCTTTTGTGAAGGTCGAAAGTACAAAAAGCCTTGGTGATAGCACCAACAACATCAAATCTGTCGGACTCATTCTATTGCAAACACTTGTGTTTTGTGTCTCGGAAAGCTACTATTATGAACAAAGTATCTCTATCTGAAGAGCTTCTGTCATACTAAAGTGCTGAGAAAATAGCATATTATAAGCATATGATTATGCTTCTTGCTAAACATAAAAAAAAATAAGAGGAAACACTGAATAGGAACCACTGAACAACTGAGGAAACCATCCATAAGCTGAGTTTGGTGGAAATGGTTCATAGTCTTAATCAAGTCAATACTTCAATAAAATAATGACAAGCTGTAGGAGAACCTAGCATAAATACAATTTCCATGGGGATGTCTGAAGTTTGATTATCCATTGTTACAAATAATCTATACTTGACATATACAAAATTACTTTCACATTTGTCACAATATAAGTGACTCAATTTAATGAATTTTGACACATTTAACAATGTTAGCTTTGTAGAAGTTACATTTGAATGGGTGCTGGAGACATGCATACGTTTTTCTGCTCCCTGTGTCGCTATTGTGTGCTGTATTTTTAAATTTTGTATTAAATTACTGCTTTGCAATTTTAAGCACAGGTTTCCAATGAAACATCAAACAAGCCAGCATTCAGAAATGCCTTTTTATTACCGACGCCTGAATCAGAATCTGAAGTCAAGCCCTATAATTAGCAAGTCACAATTAAAAACTGAATGCATTAATTGGAAATCTTAATTAAATTTACCTTGCAAGAAATACATCCATAATAATGATAATTAAAAATATATTGCAAGTGTTTTTTTATTGTTTCTTTGTCTTTGATTTCTTTGTATTTTTTTCTAAACCCTAAAGTTGAAGGTGGAGTTACTTGGAATAGGATGAAATGATTCTGCAGTATTTTGTTCTCATCGTGAAAATAGTATCACATTATAATAAAGAAATAGCCTAAATAATGGAAGATACATTTTAGATGAAACTGTTTATTTCCCTTATTGTGTAAGATTACTCTTAAGAATATGGATGAACGTGGTGGTTTGATGGAACGACTCAATTAAATGCCAAGCAGCATTCTTAGCTTGCTGCTCCCTGGTTCAGCATGTGGGGTAGAAGCAGTTTAACGGCAAGGTTTCTCCTGCCTGAGCTGAGGAAAGTGCCTTTGAGATCTAGGAATTCTGCAAGCTGCATTAGAACTTGACTTTGAAATTAGTCCTTTCTCATTTATGAAATTAACATCTCTTCTCTACAGCTTAAATAATGGACTGGAAAGAGTATATTAGAGGCTTAATAAAGTAAAAGAATAACTGTACCTCAGCAGTTAGAACAGTATGCATGTCCCATATATGTTTATGTGTGTGTATGTATGTGCGCACGCATATCTCAATGGCACCTTCTCTTATTTGCCAGATATTTCAAGCAGAGTTGTAAATTTTCAAAAAGTCATAGCAGAGCTTTCTTTAATACTAAGAAAAAACCCAAACTTTTGTGCCTGATGGAAGTTGCTGGCATCTTTCCAAACAGGTTCTCTAATGGTCTTGTTTCACCATGGCAACCAATATGGAGGTGCTGGCTCAGCAGGTAGTGGAGACTCAGCAGGTGGCTGAGGTGAGTGACAGATGATATCACAACAGTTGGTATATGAGATTTTGAAATTAAAAACTTATTAGGGAGTCCCTGCTGTTTACAATTAAGCATAAACAGAACAGAAGATCTTTAAAGAAAAGTGCTGCTTTACACTTGGGGGCAAGCATGAAAACAGTCCAACTGGAACATGTGTTGTTCACCCTACTTTGTTCTGGTGGCCCCCATATTAAGAGTGTAAGCAGAAACATCAACATGAGCTATAGAGAAACTTGGCTGTATTATGAATTGTTTAAAAAATTAATACAACAAAATTTATTGTCATTTGATCATTAGATTGACCTTTTGGGACATGGAAAGCTTCTGCACCTAATTGGAATTGTAATTTAGATCCACCACAGTGTTTGAAGTTACCTGTTTTACTTATGCGCCATTCTGAATTTACAGCAAAGGGGTTAACTTAAATCAGTTTTTATATTTTGTGCCCACACTTTAAAGAAAAAAGGCACAAAACCTACTTAAAGTGATATTAAGTGATTAAGTGATGTCTAGATGCATATTCACTGAAGCTTGGATGCTCAACAGCTAAAAAGTTTAAATCAGCTCATAAACACAAACTGCAAGTGTTCATGGCCATAGAAAATAATTTATCTCCCTCACTATGCAAACTTCAGTCAAAAAATAAGCAAAATCTTTTGTCTGTTTAAAATTATTTGGTTTAATATCCTTGAACTTTACTGTGATTTTTCGTAGTTACGTAATTAAAGGATTTAATAAATAATAAAGGGCAAAAGGGCTGAGAGACATCTGCAGATAAGGCCACTTTTCAGATATTAGTGTGGAGTTTTCTTTCACCTATTGAGTTAAGATTACACATGTATATTAAAAATACTTTTAGTTCAAGAAGTCCTATAAAAGAAGAAAATATAAGTTTAATTCTGGTTTTAGAAGTTGATTTGAGATTCCATACTTAGAAGTACATTTTTAAAAAAGAAATTTCATTCTTTTTAACTAAATGGCCTAGTGAGTGTCCTGAAATTAACATCTTGGAATAGTTTCAAAAAACTTCCTAAGTTTCACAGTGAAAACCAACAAGAGATTTTTCACTCTAGTTTTCTGTACCAGGTATGAATTTGACATGCTGCATTTTTTTAAAAACACTTCCAAATATACTTGGAAAGAGAAACCTGTAATGGAAAACTTTATACTATATTGGTAGAGGTTGGGTGCTGTAATAACATCTAAAGCACATAAAATATGTGACATCTGTAATTCCTCGTGCAGGAAATGCACCGTGGTAACATAGTGTGATGGTTGTATCTTGCCACTGGAGAGATCGCTCCATCTCAAGAGTGTATGAAGCTCTGTGATTTCTTCCTGGCCGGTGGGTAAATAGAGGGCTCCATCTCTTTATAGTATTTAGCTGCTGCTTAAATGATATGCCTGTCCACTGTGTAACACCATGAAAACTTTGTTCATGGAAAACCAGTTGTAAGCAGCATTATCTCATTAGGAATTCATTAATACTATGACCATGTTAATATTGAATATTTTCTTTATGAATGGCTGGCTGCCTGCTATTTGTCTTCTGTCAGTTTTTAATACAGGTAAATACATAACTAGTTTTCTTTAAATATGCTAAAATTCTATATTTGTACTCACCATATCTTAGAGAAAATGTAGAATCAAACTTGGCACTGGCTTTAAAAAATTAGAGACTTTCGGAATATGATATTTTTTATAAATGAAAATTAAATGGAAGAAGAGGGTCATTGACGATGCACTGAATTTTAGGTTATGAACTGTGAGAGACCAGTTGCAACTGGAATAACCTAATGCAAATATTAATAGCTTTACCTATATCACCATCACTTTTTCAACATAACTGCCACATATGTAGTGGCATGGGTTTATTGAGAGCTGTGATGCCAGGCACCAAACCAGACTGTCATGCAAGTAGGCTACATTGTTTCTCTTTCTTGAGCAATAGTTCATCAGTTTTTTCATAAAATGGAATGTTTCATAGAAGTTGCTGAGTGTGCTCCAGTGTTGCATGTATTTTTGTACTTATTCTATTTTTAGGACATTTAAAAATTGTTCTTGTAATGGTTTCAAATATTTCACTGCTTTTGCTTCCTTGTGCTTTATACAGTGTCGCTTGTTTAATTTTTTTTTTCAATTGTGCATTTCTGAACAGATTGGATGAGAGTTCCATATTTAGTGTTTGAAGTTGCCATTACTTGCAGTTCATGAAACTGAAGAACAGAGAGCAGCTAGGGGATTCGGAGGGAATTTCAGCAGTTTCTCCTCATCCTGAGGAACTTTTGAAAAGCAGGAAGAATACTTAAGCCTTAATGCAAAAATAAGTAATGCTGCTTTTCTGAAGTAGTTATTTAGTACTGTCACTGTACAATATGCAAGTGGCCTAGGTGCAGTCCCAGCACCAACTTAGATCTGACTTGAATACTGTTTAAGAAAAATGTGTTTGTTTTTAAAGTGGAGGTGCATTCCCTGTGTCGTACCTATGATTTTAATGCAAAATTTAAAAAAAAATTTAAACAGAACTGTTGTGGGCGGGGTGTGGAGGAGGAAGGGGAGGGATTGTGTGGTGGTGGAAATAAAGGCTATTTCATTTTTCCAACAGCAGCTCTGGTGTAACCAGGAATAATTTTTAGTAGTTGCTATAACTGTCCTTGGCCAGCTCTCTGGCAGCCACAAACTATTCCTGGTGCATCCTTTTTCTGGTCAGAGGCTTCAGGGAGAGAGTTACATGAGGTTACTGTTGAGCCCTGTGCTTCCTGGATCTTGTTCATGACAGTTACATTGCTGGAGAATTTTCAGTTGCTTTCAGTTCCCTCAGTGTCCTGAAAGGAAACTATCAAAGTCTGAAGCCTTTTGGAAAGCATGTTTTCCCATGAAGCTCAAAAAATAACTGGATATCTTTGTCACATAAAATATTTTCTTGACCCTCTTCAGATATCTCTGACACGTTACATCATAAGTAGTTCTGCAGTTCAGATTTTCGTCCAGATGAAGATATGCTGGAAAAGGAGAGTGGAAACACTGTTGTTCTGATGGAACAAGTTTTTACTTTGTTTTAAGAACCCTTTATATTTAATATTTTATTGCTGTCATTGGCCACTCACTCATTTCTGATGATTTTTCAAAGTGGAGTTTTGATGCAAAGTCTTCTTAAACAATTTTTGGTTCGAATACAGCTTTTCTCAAGTTTCAATACAGCTTTTCTCAAGTTCCTGTTAACGGTACCATGAGCCTGAGAGGTATTCGCAGGAAGTGCAAATGGGAATATGGAGATTGTATCTGGTTTAGGCAGTTGGGCAGCATTTGAACTGAAGACTCTTGCCAGATGTGGCATAGCTGCTGGTGTAATAGAAGTGTGGGGTGTTCCATAAGAGCTGGTCTGAGATTTTCTTTAGCATGCAGATGTGCCAATTGCAGTATCTTCCATGATTGTTGCCTTTTAATGTGCTATACAAGGTCTTGCACTGGCATCCTATTAGGGCAGTTAAACTAGAGTTCTAGTGGTGAATTTGACTTTTATCTGCCATCCTACAAAGGGCCACTTGGGAGTGGTCAGGAGAGCTAATTCCAAGGAGAATAATTGAAATGTTTTTTAGATGTGTCTTACACCTGTCAAAGAAATGTGTTTGGATATACACTTTTGGTAAAAGCCTATTATTAATTTAATAGCTAAAGCTACTCATTAGGAAAAAATATCTATGGAAAAATAAGTCTTTCTGATTTGATTTGAGCTGCAGGTGTAAAATTTGGTACCATATTTTTCATTGAAATTCTTCAGTTGTTTTATGGGTGCAGTTAAAAATATTTGGTCTGTGATTGCTAAATTATGCTTTAATTAATATAGGAAAGAGAATAGAAATTATTGAGCCTGAAATTGGTTTACACATAATGTATTCAAGCAATTCAATTACTTTGGCTTTTACTGGAGTGCATGTAGAAAATGTTTTTCTGCTTGAGTTAGAAAAGATTAGAGGCTTTAAAAATTTCTCTCTATGTGGCCAAGGGATTATTCCTTCAATTTATTTCTCAAATGCTGCTTTTATAATCAGTGTGGGAGGGGGAAATAAGCTACAGAAAGTACTGAAAATTTGGTTAGTCAGGACAAATATTTATTATATATGTACATATGCTCATACAAACACACATAGATGCATATGTACATGATGGGCAAATCAGTCAATTACTGTATAAACATGACTATATGCCTATGAAGAAACCTTAGTTATTTCTAATGACATAAAATAATGAAATGCTTGGAGAAACTTAACTTCAAACTACTGATTTTATATATACATATATATATTTTATATATATACACCCATCTACTGGAAGTTTAATATGATTTCAACTAAAATTTAGAAACTGAATAAAGTAGAAAAAATAAGGTAAATATACAATTATATATATATATTTGTTTAAAAAGAGAAAAATTATTAATAATTTAAACAGAAGAAACCAAATTTGATTTTGCCAGCCTTTGAAATGCACCTAATTGCCAAATACTTGTTTTTAGTTTAATGATGAAAAAGGTAGATGCATATGTGTTTAAGTGTGTCTTTGTATTTCTTGAGTTTTGTGCAGATTTTCTGTGTCACTTAAGGCAAATCGTTATTAATTTCTATAAACTTCAGCATATGAAATTATTGCTAATGGTACTTACTGGTTTGAGAGCACAAGCAATCATATTCTAGTTATAAATAATACTTTCTTCTACACTAGATCACAGTTAGTTGCCCTAAAGTTTATGGTGTACCCCTGCTGTAAATACACTCCTGTAGGTAATTATGTATGGATACTATTTTTAGAGAGATGTACAATAGATGATTGTGTTTTCTGTCAAGTAAAGTGCTTAATTTCAATAGTGAGCATATTTCTATGCTATGGAATCCTTGAAATTAGAAGAAAATACTAATGCTACTTAGACAACTAAATTATTCATTTGCTGCAGAAACTTTTCTAGTGGAAGTCCACTGGATTTTGTTGTTTATTGTTGTTAATAAGTTTATTGTTGTAAAACCTGTCAAGTACATGGTCACTTTCTCAAAACTTCATGTACCATAACTTTAACAAATTTAACTTTTGAAAATCTTAAAAATATTTTTTGTTTTCATCCTTTTGTCAGCTTTCACTGCAGTCTCATAAAAATGTTTTGTTGTGGAATTAATTTTTAGAGCTAAAGATGGTCTACAGGAAATCTGATGGATTTTCCTTTCAATTTTGCTAATTTTAAGTTATTTTTCCAAGTGAAAGATGATCACATGGCGCTCACAAGACCTGGGGATCAGGCCCAGCTAGCGTGGGTTTAGGAAAGGCAGGTCCTGCCTGACCCACCTGATCTCATTTTATGATGAGGTGACCCACCTTGTGGATGAAGTAAAGGGTGTGATTGTGCCTACCTGTACTTGAGCAAAGCCTTTGATACTGTCTCCCAACACTGTCCAAGGGAGGCTGCAGCCCAGGACTTAGGTGCATCTTTGTGGGGTTAAGAACTGGCTGGGTGACTGGGGCCAGAGAGTGGTGGGGAGTGGTGCCACATCCATTCTTCAGTCATTAGTGGGGTTCCTTAGGGCTGTTTTGAGCCCAGTTCTCTTTAATATTTTTATGGATGACCTGGATGAGGGGATTGAGGCCAAGGCCAACAATGTGAGGTTCAACAAGGCCATGGGTCCTGCTGTTGGGTCACCACAACCCCACACAGCACTCCAGGCTTTGGGCAGGGTGGCTGGAAAGCCACTCAACAGGAAAGTACCTGCAGGTGCTGGTTGACAGTGGCTGAATGTGAGCTGGGTGTGCCCAGCTCACACAAGAAGACCAATGGCATCCTGCCTTGGATCAAGAGCAGCATGGCCTGCAGGACCAGGGTAGTGGCTGTTGCTCAGTACTGGCCACTGGTGATGCCGCATCTCAAATCCTGGGGTCAGTTCTGGGCCCTGCCATGCAAGAAAGGCATTGAGGGGCTGAAGCGTGTCCAGAAAAGAGCAAAGGAGCTGAAAAAGAATCTGGAGAATCAGTCATTGAGGGTGGCTGAGGTAGCTGGAGGCCTGGAGAAAGAAGGCTCAGGGGGGACCTTTTCAATCTCAACAACTCCCTGATAGGAGGGTGGAGTCAGGTGGGGGACAAAAAGAAACGGCTTCAAGTTGTGCCACATGGGGTTCAGGTTAAACATACTTTGCAAACCCAGAAAACAAGTGGCTGTTCAATTCCAAAATGTTTAAAGAATTTCCATGCAGGTACCTTATGTCTTCTTGTCTTTCTCCTTGAACAATACAGAAGAGTAGACTATTCTTTTTTTCTAGGTTGCCTGCAGTACATTGTGGTGTAAGGTCTGAAGTTGCATCAATGAAAGGCTAAGGATTCTACAGCTGAACAACTGTAAAACAGTTTTAAAAGACCTTCTTGCTCTAATTTAGATCTTTTAAAGGGCACATAGCTTTGTTAATAATTTGGCATGGAAGACAAGATCATCAATTAAATGTGTCCTCTAAGAGTCTGGACTTTTGGGAGTCTTTTTTCTCACCTAGGTATCTTGTTTTCTGCAGCTGAAAACTTTCGATCATCCAATAATTAGAAGACCCCTCTTATTTCTACATCTCTCCTGTCTGTTTTCCTCATTTAGTGTGCGATTTTTGTGACCTGTATTAAAGATAATTGGAGATTGTATGTTTATTTTAGATTACACTTTTATAGTATGTGGAACTACTTATGGTACAGGCAACGGGGGAGTAAATGGTGTGATTTCATTATGTCTTGTGTATTTTAATACCTCTGCTTCCCCAAAGAGACTGTAGTTCATGTTCCTTGCTATCCAAACTGTTTTTTCTTTATGTCATAAATTAACTTTTCTGTATATTAAACAAAGATTTTTCAAAGCAAGCTAAAATTGAAACTGTCCTGTTGTCCAGCTGTTAAAATTTTGATATAATTCCAAGATTGTTTAGAAGAGGATTTGATAAAAACAACTTGTGACCATCCCAGTTTTGGACGTGTTACTGCAGATACCAGGTTGATAGAATGGTTTGGGTTGGATGAGACACCTTCCACTATCCCAGAGTTCTCCAAGCCCTGTCCAGTCCAGCCTTGGACATTTCCAGGGATCCCGGGGCAGCCACAGCTTCTCTGGGCACCCTGTACCAGGGCCTCACCACCCTCCCAGGAAAGAAATTCTTCCCAATATCCAATCTAAATGTTATCATCCATGTTTAATTCAACATTTAACATTTTTGCTCTGAAAACAGCTTTGCAAGGGATGTTTTTTGTGCTAAGTATTCAGAACTAAATTTGCATTATAGTTTGGTACTCTAGAAAGGTAAGGAATAGGACAAAAAACAATAGTATTCAGAAACAGTGTGAAAGTTAATCTCTGTCATTCAAAAATACTTTGAAATTATTAAAAGGGGAACTACTTAACATTTTACTTACAGAAGAAAAAAATGAGACAAGTGTATAATTGAAAGTTAAAAAAAGTATTTCTGCATTTCAGTAAGCTAAAGAATCATACAGTACTTACCTAGGGATTCATTTGAGCAGCGTGATGGTGGTAGTGGTGGTTTGGTTTTGTCAGGTTCACTCCATTTCCAGAAAAAGAAAAATATTCTGATAATTCATTGAAAGCCAATCCAAGTTGGTTAAATGACTGTAACCTTTCCAGTAAATTTAGATTCTAAACTATAGGGCTATCTGATCTTTAATAAATATAGGTATTTTAAAAAGTGTTCAATACCTTAACACTGAATTAAAATTCTGTATGTTATTTACAGGTGCCAACTGTTCAGACTTCGCTATCTGAATCTCCAGTGATGACCAGCCCTTCCCAGCGTATCCAGATAATTTCCACAGACTCCTCTGTAGCTTCACCACAACGCATTCAGGTAAAAATCCAATAATTAACCAACTATCATATATTTTCTTTTTTTCTTCTCCTCCTACTTAGCTTTATACAAAAGCATGCTAAAGACTGTGGAATACTTCCTTTAAGTCTTGTGAGATTGGGTAATTTGTAGTGAAAATTAAAATTCTTTTTCCCTCAGTATTGGTGCTGACTAGATGGCTGTATATGTTAGCCAGTGAGGAGTATTAACACAGGTTAAACCTTGCCTGCACAAGCAAATCTCCTGAGCCCTGGCCACACCAAAGGGTGAGATATTGTCAACAGGTATCTGAGATTGTCTCCAAGTGGATTCCTCTTCCACTTATTTAGGAGCCAGTAGGAGATCAATCTATTTCGCGTAAAGTTGGCCTTTGGGAATGCTGCACAGTGGAACTTTGTTACTGTTAGATAATAAAAAGATGTCATTAATGTATCAGAATGTATTCAATGGCAAATTACATAGGACTTACTCAGTTTTAATGAAATTCTAGTGCATATTGATATGATTACTCTACCAGGCAAAATAGATATCATGCTACCAGACAAGTGTATCAGAAATAGAAACCTTCCATCATAAGAGAATCTTGAAAATTGGCATGTGAAACAATAAGGCTACCTGATTCCATCTTTTGATGATAACTTTAGGGAGTAACATCTTCTGTAAAATATATTGGTAGATGTTAACTGGGGAACATCTCCCTAGTGATATTTATAAAGAAAACTTTGAGAGAGCTTCTTTGTAATTTTCCACTGATACAATTCTGAGATGGAATGAAAGGTTTTAAAACAAAATTTACTGTGGTCACTAATTTCTTCAATGTTTTACAGATTGTGACAGATCAGCAAACAGGTCAGAAAATTCAAATCGTGACAGCAGTGGATTCAGCTGTGTCTCCAAAGCAACAGTTCATTTTAGCTAGTCCAGATGGAACTGGTACAGGAAAGGTGATCTTGGCAGCACCTGAGACATCTAATGCCAAGCAGCTTATCTTTACCACCACAGACAACATTGTGCCAGGCAGAATTCAGGTAAATACAGTAATTTAGATAAACCATGGAATATTTTTTTTGGGGGGGGGGTGGGGGTTTTGTTGTTCTTTTGTTTGTTTGTTTTGTTTCTAAATTAAATCTAAATTGCTTTAAGACCAATTGCAGTAGTTTTCTCATGACGTGGATCAGACATACTAATTTTAGGCTTCATTGTTCAATCACAAATCCTTCAGTCTTCACCTACCTCATGTATTCCATTGCACTCATCATCCCTTGTCATGTGTTCTCATTCAGCTTCCAAAGACATAAGGGAATCCTTAAGATAGTGCTTGTGAGAAGTGCCAGGATTTCTTAGTCTAAGATTCACTGATATACAGAGATACAACTCACCTGAGCAAATTTACATGAGTTCGTACTTTCCATTCAGTATCAAGACATTGCAATAAAGCTCATGTTTTTTGTGGGTCTTGAGCATAATCTACATGAACAGAAGCTTTGGAAAGATAATGATGTAACAATAATCTATCTCACATGAAATTTCAGATTTCTTCCTAGCAGTCTTAAAAAAAAGAATAAAACAAATGAAAAAGTGCCTGGTCTCTCTTGTTACTGTTACAATAGAGAATGTTTTACAGGAAGAAGAGTAACTTTTACATAAATATTTTTTAAATGTTATTTCAAGTCTTCTAAAATTCATTTTCCATGCTAAATAGGATATCTGACATTACAGAGGGGTTGGGTTTTTAATTTTTTCTTGGTTAAATTGAATTTTCAGAACAGAAGTTTTGGAATCCAAGGCCTTTGGAAGCTAAACTGTTTCTATTATAGATCTGAGCTCCAGGCTATCCTCTCTGAACCATACATCCCTAATAGCTAGAGAAGAGATAGATGGGAACAGCATCTGAAAGCCAACTGTCTTTGGCTAAAGTATAGCAGCCACTTGAGAGTATTTGCAACAAGAGAAAAATACTGTTGATTGCACAAGTGAAGAAACATTTGTAATAAACAAAGCTAGCAGTTTTATTTGTAATTTGCTTTGATATGACTGTTTCAAAAGTCTCTCTATTGTCAGTAAGAACTCTCATTAAATTGCATTTCATACTGCTTAATTTCATTCCAAATGCCATACTTATTCATAAATTTAGTCCTCTCTTCTTAGCTGATACACCGATCTTGTTCTATAGGCAAGACTCCTTACCTTTATATCTGGCTAATTACATGTTTTTGTTCTGGAATTTTGCTTTAGATAGTGACAGACTCTGCTTCAGTGGAACGTCTGCTAGGAAAAACTGATGTTCAGCGGCCCCAGGTAGTAGAATATTGTGTAGTCTGTGGTGATAAAGCATCAGGTAAGGAAGCCTACAAAGTGATATTGAAGAAACTTTCTTGAAAGGATGACTGGGATGAAGAGATGATTTTCATGTGCTTTAACTGATTTTAGTTATGCTCATGGCAAAAGTAACTGAGTTTTTAAATGGAAAAATATACTCTGTATCTATACACAAAAAATGGCTAAACTCTGCCTGGAAGAATATTAGGTTTTCTCCTTGAACTGAAGCATATAAATGCTTAAAGATAAATTGGTTTAAAGATAAAATAATGATTAAATTGCTCCTGGTAATTGAAAAAGACTGCTTAAAGCATGGTTCCCCACAGTGATGTGCTACCATGAGATAAACATGTCACCTAAAAATGTGTAACTGCTCCAAGAAAATGCTTCTTAGTGCTCTCTAACAAACTTAACATTTCCTGGTAGATTTTTTTCTTCTACTATCACAAAACAAGGCAAGCAGAGATTATGTGAAACCTCAGTGCTTCAGATCCATGCAGTAACAAGGAATCTTAAGATAAAATTTTTTTATTAGTCAAGGGGGTGTTCTGTGCTTTCATCCTAGAGAGAAGACACCCTTCTGTCTCTTTCTCTCACTTTCTTTTCCTTCTTTAAGTGTTTATGAAATTAAAACAATACCAGAATTAATATGGACAGAAAATTTAAATTAAGATTGCATTTTAAATTTTGGTGTAAAATTACTTGTTTTCTGAAATTACTTGAGCTCTTAGCTGATATAGTCTCTAAATGTATCCTATAGTCTGTAACAGCAGATAGAATTGTATCTGTACTTAGACAGAGTGGGAGCTACACCTTCATCAGCCACACATTCAGAAATAGCCTGAGCCTTCCTCTCTTCTCTCCACTCTCTCATCAAAACCCCTGACATTAGGTAAACCAGAAATATCTTGTGAGACTGTAGTAATGCCTTCATGGTCCAAAATGCTGGCACAAATCCAAAACAAATTTAAAGGGCGACTTACAGTGTTTTACTTGGTTAAAATTAATATTTCTATGCTAAAATATAAGTAATTTTCAACTGATATATATATGTTTCCTAGGTCGTCACTATGGTGCTGTCAGTTGTGAGGGATGCAAAGGTTTCTTTAAAAGGAGTGTGAGGAAGAATTTGACCTACAGTTGTCGTAGCAACCAGGACTGTATCATCAATAAACACCATCGGAATCGATGCCAGTTTTGTAGGCTTAAGAAATGTCTAGAGATGGGCATGAAAATGGAATGTGAGTGTTAAGTACTCAGTGTGATATTGTGCCTACCAAGTAACAATTGTGTGGACTACCATTTGTTAGTGTGTTCTCTCTGTTTTGGTATATGTTGCTGGAAGGAAACAGAACTGCTTTGGCAGCATCTAGTGCACCTTTCTTTCATCACCATTTTATGTCTGGGGTGCAGTAGTGGTTTGTTCTGAACCACGTCTCCAAGTACCGTTGTCTTTGAGGAGCCCAGTTACAGCCTCACTTACAATGCGTGTGCCAAACACAGTGTATGTTTATAATAGAAAATATTTTGACATGGATTGACATGAATCTGAGTCTAATATTCTGTTTTGAGAATCTGCTTTCCTTCCAGTTTTTGTGGCTTTTTCAGCCAGTGATAGAAAACAGTCTTTTTTTCCCCCTCTTTTTAAATTTTAATGTCAATTTTATAATTTGTGAGCAGTGTTTTATGAGGCATTGTACAAACTGTCATATGTTTTAAAATATGCTTTCATGTTTGTATGTAGTATTTCATACATTTCCAGTGCTAGCAGCCAAACACTTTGTTTCAATATATTTTTGTTTTCAGTTTATATCAGCTGTTCTTCAATTTAGCACTACGTGAAACAATTACAAGGTTGTTTTGTGATCTGATCTAAGCAGGGTTAGTTCCAGCCACTGAGTTCAAGGGAGGCAGAACTTTAAGCTGTAAATAGGAACGTAATTGTATTTGCACTCTGAAACTCCAGACCTGTTGTGATGATTCTGCTGCTTTACGCACAATGTGCTGAATCTAAGATGAGATGTTTGTACAAGAAAAACTGCTGCAGTTCCAGATAGTAAACTTTCTTATTCCAATATGATTAGAGTATATGTTTATTGACTTCACTGGCTTTGAGTCAGGCCTCTGATTAATTTATATGTATTCACCAAGCCAGTAAATTTGATATGCCAACTTGGAAGCCCCTACATTTTGCTAATAGTAACAGCAATAGTAAAAATAAAACCAGGAACTAAGTAACTCTTGCTGGTTGTGAGGATAACTTTCTGTAATATGTTTAATAATAATATTTTAATATTATAAAGATGCACTTTTCACTTTCTTTAAAAGTTACAAAGTAATTGCTTCTTGCTTTTCTTTTTCATTTAAAAATTTCCTACACTTGTTCGGCACTTCAGTGACTGAACTCAGTTTGTTTTAATTCTCAAGTATAAATGTAGATCATGAAAGGGTTAGTTTTGGAACACTCTTCCCTAACTGGGAGGTATTAAGGGCTGTAAGTGAAGTGTATGTCATGTAGAAAGTATCCTCTCAAGGAATTTACCTGCATCTCTCAGGTAACTTGCCTCTCTTGACTTTTTCAGGGCTCCTTCTGGGTTTGCATTGTTTTGTGTCATCCAGAATAGAAATCTGCCTAACATTTAGATATAGCTTGTGCCTGTAAAAAAAAAATACAAATTGAAAACACAATCTGTAGAATCTTCCATCTTATCAAATGCCAAAAAAAAGAGCAATATTTTATTCCAGATCAGCAGCACTTGAAGCAAAAGATTAATCTGTGACTTTCTTAGTTAAAAGTATATGTAAAAATACACATACTCACAGATATAGTAAAATTGGAGCCTGCATTTCTTCCCTCTTGGTATTAAATTTCCAGTTTTTAGCTGAGCTGGTACACTATCATAACTGCAGGAATTTTACTTACTTTTTGTATTTTTCATTTGAAATATTTCCTTTCAAATCTGTATGTTTCTGTCTTTATGTAGCGGTTCAAAGTGAAAGAAAGCCTTTTGATGTGCAACGTGAAAAACCAACCAACTGTGCAGCTTCTACTGAAAAAATCTATATAAGAAAAGATCTTCGAAGCCCTCTAATAGCAACTCCAACATTTGTGGCAGATAAAGATGGGACACGGTGAGTACCTCAGTTCCATGTATCTTCTTTCACGTCATTTGTGCATATTACTTTGCAGTCACACTATATTCTTTCTCCCCTCTGCTCTCAGAGGGAACAGAAAAGAACTTTAATGCACACATCATCTGTTTCCATTACAAGGCCAATGTAGTTTCTGCTTCTCATGGAAGTTTTTATGTCTGCATACAGGTATGTGGTTTTCAGTTCAGAGCTGGCTCTGGTCCAGCCAGGTCAGAGCAATGCAGAGCAACTGAATGATACTCAAGCAGAAAGCACGTAGGCTAATGCTGTGTGTGATACATTTGAGTTAGCACTTCTCTGAAATCAGACCTGCAAATGGCAGACTCAGGCTTCGTTCTCCTAAAGACACTAGTTAGGGAGACTCAGTGACTGCTGACTCGCATCCCAAGAGCCTGGTTTCAACAATACAAAACAGCAGCTTCCTTTTACTCTATGGAAGATACTCCAAAGTGGTTCCTGTACCTTGCTGCTGCAGCAATTCCTGCACTCTCAGGTGTCTCCTTAGGCAATGGGTGTGAAAATGCACATCATTACAAACAAAGGCAAGAGTTCTTTTTTTTTCTCTGAATAGAATAAAAAAAGTCTAGGTTAAATATGACATTTTTAAAACCGTAGTTTATGAATGGTTGAGAACTATGTAAAAAATTGGGTATTTTTATTCAGTTTTCATAGGGGAAGAAGTGTGTGTGTTTAATATTTCATATACCTATTTCTTGTTGAACAAATGACACTGCAGTTAGGAAGTTTGGGCTGCAGGTTTCTCGGAGAATTGTTTTTCAGTGTTCTTGTTTGAAAGAAGTACTCACAGAGACATTTGCTTCTTAAAAATTTCCTTGAGCTACAGATCCATTACAGACCTATAAACACTACTATAGTCATTAAGAACCACTCTGTTATTTATGTAGGATTTAGATTTGCATAATGCATGATAATTTGCTGCCTGTGCTTGTTCACAATGATAGCTGTTAGTGTAGGACCCCTTGTACTGTAACGTCCTGCAGCCTTGCACCTGTGTTGTGTGCATTGGTATCGTGTTATAGACACTTGGAGCATCACATAAGTAGCAAGTAAACTTCTTGCTGACTGCAAAGACTTTCCACTGTCTCCCTAAATTAGATACAGGAGAGGGGAAGGATATTTGGTCAAAAAGCACCAGAAGTAAAGGCAGCAGAGATTTTATGCAGGCTTTGATTATGTGACTGTTTCTGACTATATTTTGGAATGTAAAAAACATTTTTATGACTTTTATTTAATGCTGGCCAGTGTCTTGCTTGGAATACAGAGTTATGCCTTCCTCCTAAGTCTAATATAAAACTAAAGCTACTAGGTGACTTCTGAGAGCATGAGATGACAACAGCTCTCCTTAAAGCAGACCAAACCAGAACAAAAAGCAAATGAGAAGATATGCATTTAGGAAGTTGTTGTTGTTGTTTTTGCACTGGAAATTATAAGATTTTTCAGTCTTTCTGTCTTTCAAGCTACTTTTTGGGAACTGTTTCAGAAAGACTTAAGTCCTGTTAAATAAACTGTAAGCTTCACTAAATTGTTTATTTAAAAACTGGTTATTCCTTTTATGCTCTCATAAGTTGTTACACATTCTTCTGATTAATGGAAAATACTGTTGATCATCAGATGCCTTACGCTTTTGAACAGGTCAGCCGGTCTTCTTGATCCAGGAATGCTCGTGAATATTCAGCAGCCTTTGATCAGGGATGATGGTACAGTCCTCCTAGCTGCTGATTCCAAGGTATTACTGTCTCACTTCAGTTCTGAGATATCTACTCATTTGTTCAGATTACTTTATCTATTAGTCTCAAATAGCTGTTGCACATAGTCTCAAATAGTTGTTGCTCTAGAGAAGGTTGTGATAAATGTGAAGAACTGTATGAATGGATATAATAAATTGATCAATAGGATTGTGGTTTCTTTTGGCAAGCATATTTCTGCAAAAGGTCAGCTACAGGTAGTTCTCAATATGATGTCTCATCTGTGACTAGGATTGATAATAGGATTTAAAGATAATTGAGAATCATTGTTCTTCCTGGCATTCAGGAAGAAGGAAAAGGTGCATAGGGGAAAAGGAACAAAAAGATTGAAAATGAGGGGGAAATTATACATGATATATTAACTATAATTTTGATTTACTAATACAGTGTTTCCTTTTTAGGCTGAAACAAGCCAGGGTGCCTTAGGAACACTAGCAAATGTTGTAACATCTCTTGCTAATCTCAGTGAGTCACTAAATAATGGAGATACTTCTGAAGTTCAACAAGAAGAGCAATCTGCAAGTGAGATTACACGGTATGCCTTTATATTTACATTTCATTTAGTAATTTGTGTTCTATGTGGTGTATCCTTGCACTCATTCATTAAAGGAATTTGCCATTGTTGCATCAGTTGTCCCTACTTTGAAACAAAATACCTGGTCTTTAAAATCAGTTTTGACTCTTGCCCTCTTGTGAAGAACTGTGTCCTGTGTTGCAAGTGTAGTGTTCTAAAGCTCGACCAGATTTGGTTCTCAGAAAAATTAACAATGACTAGGTTGTGACCTTGAAAGACTCTGAGAATAGCAACATTTCGGTGCCATTTTATTTCACAGATATATTTTATGTAAGCTTCTTCCGTGCAATGCTTGTGCCCTAAGCCCTGCTCTTTAAGAGTCTGTATTACAGCAGATTTATTTTTGAGATTGTGCTGCCATAAAATCTCCCAGTAATGTAGATTTAGAAAGTCTTTCTTTTCTTAATAAAAAATATACAAAAAAGGAGCATGGAATATTATAATTTCCAGCACAGCTTGGGATTTGCAAGGCTGGGATTTTTTTTGTTGGATGTTTTTGGTTGTGTTTTTTGTGTGGGGAAGCAGATTGGTTTAATTTAGTAGTATAGGACAAAATAAGTATTAATAAGACAAAATACTTGGACTCAAAACTGTCCACTGTTTCTCAAAAAGAAGATTTTTAGGAGGAGTTTAACTGTCATGGTTCAAGAATGGTATTCTCCAATTTAATGTTCACACTCAAACTATGCTCCTACTTGCTCCCCCTCCGTCTCCAGTCAGAGGCACAAAAGGCAGAGATCACAGGTTGAAATAGGAACAATTTACTGAAAACAGCAATGAGACTAGCAAACAAACAGTAACAGCAAAATGAAACAGTAATAGCCACAACATTAATAACAAAAGATATAAGAAAAATTATTTACACAGAAAAGCCCCCGACAGTAAACAAATACTGGACCAGCCTGCCCACTACACTGACTGGAAAACACCTCTCTGGGGAGAGAGAGAGAAAGCGCGAGAGCGGAGGGACATGAATTAATGTCCATCTGGGCTGACTGGGTTTAAAGCAAGTATAATGGGTAGTTCCACACATGAGAAAAACAAGATACTCTACCCAGAGAAGGAAAATGCTCCTTTATTTCTATTAATTAAGGCTGCTAAGTCTTTCATTTGAACTCTTCAAGTGAAGTGAATTAATATTTTAAAATACTTGACACTGCAATATCAGCTTATGTCAACCTCTTACTCCTTCTTTAAAGCAGAAAAAAAAAATATTGCAATGCCTCTCCCAAAAAAACATCTTGACAAAAAATGGCAAAGAAGCACAATACCATAATAATGTCCACTGGTATGAAATTGGAACACAAAATTCTTCTTTACATTTAAGCTCTGTTAATCCAAAGAGAATTTACAGTGATCTGTTTGGGTAATGATCAAGCAACAGCTTGAGTATAAAGAAGACCGGGGACCAGTCTCTCTTGTGTTACTGTCATAAGGCTTTTAAGGCTCTACGTGCACTGGGAGATCAGGAGTGCCTGCCTGTATTTCATCTTAAGGGAAAGGAAATTCAGGCATATTGTCTAGAAGAAAACCAGAGATCAAGGATGGGGACAAGGAGAGGGACTTTGCTCTTCAGAATACAACTGGTCTGTAATCCTCACCGAATCTGTGAGAAGGGGGAATAGTGAATGCTAAGTACAAGAGGACTGTTGAGATTTATGCTCAGCAGACAACTAAGCCTCACACAGCTGCTCCCTCAATCCAGTGGGACTGGTGATAGAAGCAGAAGGGCAAAAGTGAGAAAACTTGTGGGTTGAGATAAAAACAGTTTAATAGGTGAAGCAAAATCCACACACACAAGCAAAGTAAAGAAATTCATTCACTGTCTCCATGGAGAGTCAGGTGTTCAGCAACCTCCAGGACAGCAGGGCTCCAGCACGTGTAGCAGTGACTTCCAAAGACAAATACTACCATTTCAAAAATCCCACCCCTTCCTCTTTCTCCTCCCTTCTTTATATAAGTGTGACATCACAAAGTATGGAATAATCCTTGTATCACTTGGGGTCAGCTGTCCTGGATGTGTCACATCCAAACTTCTTATGCACACCCAGCTTCCTCACTGAAGGAAGGACAAGAAGCAGAAAAGGCTTTTACACGTGCAAGCACTGCTATGCATAGCAAAAACATCTCTGTATTATCAACATCGTTTTCAATACAAATCCAAAATATAGCCCCATACTAGCTACAGTGAAGAAAATTAACTCAATCCCAGCCACAACCAGCACAGCACAAGGCCACTTCACTAGTACAAAACTAGGATAAAACTATCAGAGCAGGATTTACAGAGTGAAATCCTTCCCTTATAGGGGAGATCTTTTACCAGCAGTATGTGGGCACATCTGTTTGTTTTATTAATGCCCAAAGAGTACAGAGGGACCAAATTGTAATGAAACGTCTGACCTTGTGTCATCCTAAAGAGTTCTTGTGTATGTTGCCTCTAAGTGGAAATATTTTATAGCATTTAATTTCAGCACTGTGAAATTTTTAAGATCTAAGGAAGCACTCTTTCATTGTTTACTTATATTTTAGAGCATTTGATACTTTGGCTAAAGCACTTAATACCACAGATGGTACAACAGCTCATAACTTGGCAGATGGGATGGATCCTACAGGAGGAGGGAATATTCATGTAATCAGTAGAGATCAGTCAACACCAATTATTGAAGTGGAAGGACCCCTACTTACAGATACACATGTCACATTTAAGGTAGGTGCTTCTTTAAATGTCTTACTAAACAAACTAATGCTTAAGATGTATGAGCTCCTACGTTAATTTCTTGTCTTATATTCCCAATTTGCATTCCTTGCCAGCAGTAATGAGTTATTTAGTACAATTTTCCTTTGACAACTTCTTGTCACACTGTTGATTGTGATGGACTATGAGAGTACTTTGAATGTTTTTGCTGGTTATTTCACTGATGATAAAAACTAGTTTATGCCTGAACTATATGTGTTGTACTGTACTTTTATTTTTTGCAGCTGACAATGCCCAGTCCGATGCCAGAGTACCTTAACGTACACTACATCTGTGAGTCAGCATCACGACTCCTTTTCCTCTCTATGCACTGGGCTAGGTCCATACCTGCATTTCAAGCTCTTGGGTAAATGGACATACTCCGTTTGAATGGTTTGCTTTTGAATGAATTTAAGCACTCATCTGAATGCTTCCAGATATTTTGAACATTTTAGTTACAATATTTTTTAATTTTTAATTAATATTTTAAAATGTGTGAAGACTATGCAATATTCCCTGTTTTGAAGAATAAAATAGAAGATGGCAGAAGGGAGGGTAACTACAATATCTGATGTTACTGTGGTTACATAAAGTAAAGCCAAATCAAAAGCAAGCATTAATTTGTAGAAATTAAATGCTTTCTCTTGATACCTTACTAAAGAATTGATGAGCACCATTTCACAGATAACCCAAAATGGTTTCCCATAGTCTATAATTTCTTTTTGCTTCTTGAAATACTTGTAATATGCTAATATATGCCTGTTACCAAAGTTTTGCAATAGATTAATCCTGATTATGAATTGTTATACATAACATAATTATACATAGGGCAATACCAAGCTGATATGCAAACTCCGCAGTGTTGTTTGATTTTCCTCTAGGCAGGACTGTAATACGAGCCTTGTGCGTGCCTGCTGGAATGAACTGTTTACCTTAGGGCTGGCACAGTGTGCACAGGTGATGAGTCTGTCCACTATCCTGGGAGCGATTGTCAACCACCTCCAGAACAGCATACAAGAAGGTATGTTACCAGTGCTGCTAACAAGACAGGGATGTTGGGATAACTTTGTTCACAAGGTGTTTCCCCATCAGTGCCTAAATTGTTCACCAGGAACCACAAGGTGAAGCTTTCTCTTGCAAAATTATCTTTCCCCTGGTGATTTACAATTTTGTTGCACTGTCCTCACAGAGATATCTGTGGGATAGAAGTGTGGGATAGAAGTGTCCATAGAGGCAAGGCGGTCTTCTATGCCTGACTGATATTACAGAGAAAGTACATCTCAAAATACTCCTTGGATGTGCTCAGAGGGTTTTCTTCCCATCCAGATGTATTTTTTTTCCTCTTAGAATAATGATACCCTCTTCCAAACCACACCAGACTTTTTCCTTCAGGAACTTTCCTTCTCCTCTTTATGGTGTAAAAACACAGTGTTTGCCAATTATCACAACAAGCATATTATTGCATGTATAATGGTTTTGGATACTACTGTAATGCAATAATGATTAATGTATTTTGAAGTGCCCTTGAAGCATTAAGCAACCTCATTTCTTGACATTCTTAACAAGATGGATGTAATTTTATTTTTTAATTCAACTTTGGTCTGTTGATAATGATGATTATATCTTGAATGGATGAAAATCTGTTATATTTGCTTTTTTTTCATTCTTTAAAGACACTTCCAATCAATAGGATTCATTAGCATGAAAATAATATTCACTTTTAAAAGGAGGAAGAAAACAATGCTAGCAGTTTTAAACTCTGCAAAGACAGCACAATACATGAGAACTACTTCAAATTTACATGTCTGTTAAAAGCAGTTATAGAATACTATTTGGTACCACTTAAAAATACTTTTTTATAGTGTCATTATTTTGCACACAGAAAAAGTTAGAAAATAGTTTTTTACTGAGGAGAGTAAAACAGATGTATTTTTCCAGAACTGAAGGATATTAAATATTTTTCCAGCTATCTTCTTTGTATATTTTATAGTTCTACAACCAAGCTTTAATCTACTTTATTACCTTCATCATGATAAAGTAAATTAGACTGAAATTTGATTCTTTATTGGATAGTATGCTTTAATTGCTTTCATAATGAATATAGAGTTATTTCTTGGTTTGGTTTTGGGGTTTTTTTTGTTGGTTGTTTTTGGTTTGTTTTGGTTTGTTTTCTCATTTAAGAGAGCCTGGACAGTCCCAAAATACAACAGAGTGCTGCTCCTTTCCTGGAGTTAAAAAGATCAGTAGGGAAACCTGCATATTGGATGTTCTGTGCAAAGTTAGGCTTTATATCTGTTTCACAATACACAGAGCTGTCTAGTTCACCTTTGTTCCAAGCAGTGGAGAGGAGTAGGTGGCAGGGCTGTTACGGCTGGTTCCAATTCTGTTCTTATGCATCAATGTTTTAAAAAAATATTTTTTTTCTAGAACCTGTACTCACATTCATACTGCGTTAGCTGAGACCAGCCAATCAAAGAGGATCATTAGTGTTATTTATCTATTCTGCAAAGTTATCATGTTACATTGTGTATTATACCTTCAAAATTCAAAACAAAGTAAAGAAATTTCAGAACTTTATTTATTAGTGATGAAGCTACTTAGAAACTCTGGAATTCTAGTTTGCTTTTCCTGAGTTTTTCTGGGCCATATTTTCCCACTTAATACAGGAATAAAAACATTACATTATGTCTATCTTCATCTTAAGTAACTAAAAATTTGTATCACAATTAATGATTTAAGAAATGTAGATTATGCTTTCATTCTTATTTCAAGACTGTGCAAAACATGGTTCTTCCTTCATTTAATCTTCTTATTGCAGTTTCAGAAAATAGATCAAATCATAATAAGCTATGTCAAAGATTCTGTTTAAGCCACATGGAGTCTAAGCAATCCTATGCACTATTGGCTGTATAGAGAAAAATAAAATATTCAAATTAAAATTATATGAAATACTAGCATTGGAGATTATGACTAGAATAAAATTCTTCTAATGTGTTTTCCAAGGAAGGGTTTTTATCCCTTGTAAACTGACTTCTGAAGTTTGATAATAGTAATTATGTATTTAAAAAAATGTATTAATGTATTCTCGAATGTTTTTGTTCCTTGACTAGTTTTAGATATGCAGTCCAATATAAGGATTTCTATTTACCAAAATAGAAATCTCTCCCTTCCTAGGTTAGCAGCTAATACCACTCACTCGTAACAGATCTATAAATAAAATACATCTTTTAAATTGAAATTTTAAGATAGATTATGAACCCAATGTAAGGAATGTGATCTTTCAAATGATGGAAGAATCTGTGTATGTGTATTTCAGTGAATTTACCCTATCAGATGGGAAAAAGACTATTTACCATAGCTAATGAAAAGGTCATTCCTAAAAGTACAGATAGAGGAGAAAGTAGCACTATCATTACTGTTCTTGCATTCACTTTTGGAAAGGCTAATTCAAAAATGTTTGAATTTAAAATTAGGGTCGCACATTAGTATTTGCTTTGTGCTTCTGTTCGTTCCCAGAATCACTCCAGCCATTTGTGGAATAATGCAGCATCACTTCAGAATCTCTGCTCAGAACAATACATCACTGGAAAAAGTTTGGTGTGGCAGATCATACTGTCCTGGTGACAGGATAACATTCTGTTGCTAGAATGTTCTTAACATTGTTTGCTAGCTCCGGGTCTGTCTCAGACTTTATAAATTCACTTTGCTTTCCTAATAATTCAGGCCATCCTTACCAAGTTAAGTGGTTCTAAGACAGCAAAAGACTTGCAAATATCATTGACTTGGTTTATAAAACTTTATTTGTTAATATATTAGAAATGCTTGAGCTCAGATGAAATAGTAAGCAATATCTTTTTGTAGATAAACTTTCTGGCGACAGAATAAAGCAAGTCATGGAACACATCTGGAAACTTCAGGAGTTCTGTAACAGCATGGCCAAGCTTGATATTGATGGATATGAATATGCATACCTTAAAGCTATAGTCCTTTTTAGCCCTGGTAAGGAATTTAGTAATCATATCTTTTTAAATAGTAAGTCTTAATATGTAAATTGTTTAGCATTTTTTAAATGAGACTAATGTCTTGAGACTCATCTGTTAAGTTGCAGATAAAATTATTGTTTCATAATGATTATCATAATATGTGTCTTAAAATAACTTCAGAGCAACATATCCATGTTATTTACATTCAAATCTATCAGGTGTTTCCTGTATATCCATCCTAGAAGATTAGATTCTCAAGTTACCTTCAGCTGATAATCTATGAGTAGTAAATTATCTGGAATGTGTGCTAGCAATATTAGTGAGGTAAATGGTGAGGGGGATTAGAAGAAATGCATTTTCCAAGTGACAAAAAGAAATTTGCTTCAATTTTAGTATTTTTAATATACTTATAAGAGGAATAGCTGAAATATGAGCAGAAATACCTATTGTATATGAAACTTCCACAAAATCTCAAAAACTGAATGTAAGTAGGCTGTCTTCCATTTGTTACTAAAAAATGACAGCAGATAGCTAAAGCAGTTTCTGAAATATGGAAATTTACTCAAAGAAGACACTTGAGGTTTTCTGGAATGATAAAGAAACTGGAAGTGGCAGTCTTTTCAGCAAAGATGGAAATGTTTCAAGGACACACAAAGGTTAATCTAAAACTGCTGACAGGTTGAGTAAAAGGGAAGGTTTTGCTCAGAAATGCATATTATTTACTTTAATTCAAAGGTATTTACCACTTTGTATTTAATAGAATACAAAGTAAAAGGATATATTGCTATTGGTGTGTTTGCTTGGGGTTTTTTTTGCATTGATAACTATTTTTCTTTTTGTAATAAAACTTAATTAGAAGATACTGGTGTCCTGAAATGTTCTTTTGAATTTTTGGGCGAGATTGTCCCATTAGAGTTAGGTTTGTTAGGGGTTTTGAGTTGGAAAAGCAAGAAACTATCCAAACTCAAGGTAGCCCTTTCCTATTTCAAGGGACAAGCAGTTTGGACACATGAGTGAAGATATTTCGGCATATTAAGAGAGGTGATATTTTGTGGGTTTGCCTTTTTTTTTGCTCTGAGAACATGGCTGTGGAGGAGCTGAGCCAGCTGGAATTAAAACATGAGACAGACTTGAGAAGATTAAGACATTGATCTATCAAGAAAATAACCCTAGATACTGCTTAGCCAGCCTAGTTAGAACAAATCACAGGCAACCATGTTTACATTTAAACAGGCAAAGCTAAAAACAAATTCTGTGTCATTGCCTGGTCCACAGATACAGGCTTAATCTTTGTCCACTTTCTTATGGATACACACAGCTCTAGAGAGAAAAGTGAACAAGCTAATTCTGAAGCCAGGAAGTAAATGTTTACCTCTATACAGCTAGCATGTTAAACATCACAATACTAGAGAAATATTTCATTGAAATTAAATGTGAGAGTCTTATAAGTACATTTATTTCACAATGTATAGGGAAACAATCGACATACAGAAATGTTTTGTTTCTTTAGATCACCCTGGTCTGACCAGTTCAACCCAAATAGAAAAATTCCAGGAGAAGGCACAGATGGAATTGCAGGACTATGTACAAAAAACCTATCCAGAAGATACTTATAGGTATTTATTTCTAAAGTACCCAAAGTAATGTTGTGGGCTGTAGCTAACAGAAGTACAAAATAATGTCATTGATGGTTTTGACATCTGGTCACAAAAATCTGGGGTTTGGGTTTTTTTCTGACTGTTGGTGAGAAAGAACTAAAACCCAATTCATAAAGGCAGGTTTGTTTAAAGATATGTAGAAACAAGAATAGCTGTCTAGCTTCCTCCATGTAAATTAAATTTATTAGTACTTTCTTGGTTTTTGAGGGGTTTGAGACTGTCATAGTCGTGTTTAGAAAAGTAAACAGACTTATTTTGTTAGAAGTTTGGGGGATAACTGCTTCAACTGACTAATTCACACTGCTTCTTTTTTCAAGTTATTATTTTAAAGTCTCTTTGACAACTAAAAGGTGATTATCATCCTTGAAATGTTTTTTAAGTTGCATATGCAGGAAAATGTTAAAACTGTCAGTTATAGCCCTTGGAAAAACAATGATACATATAACAAGGAACAATAACCATTTCTCAAACTTCTGTTTATAAGAAATTCCCACATCCTGGTTATTTTCTCCTCTGGGTTTGGTGTTGTTTTTTTTTTTTTTTTTTTAATTTCCAAGGACTTCTCTGAAATTATTTAGCTTGGTTTTTTTTCACTTTTCAACTCTTCTGTTTGTTATGTGCTAGAAACAATTACTGTATTTTCTAACAATCTCCATCAAAATTCAAAATTCATCAACACAATAACTCTCTGCATATTCAGGGAACTTCTCACCTCTGTCTGTAAGATATACTAGAACATGTTCTTTTTTACTGTGAAAGGCATCCTCATGTAAAGAAGAAATCCCATACACTTAAGCACTGTCTGAGGGTGGAGTAACTAAAAAGAAGAAAAAAACCTGTCTGAAAAAGAGAGCTTCTCCCATCTCTGTTTTCTGCACTGATCTTGCAGAATTAACACTGTGGTGCAATGAAAATAGGATTCTCTGCCTCAGAAATATCCTCAAATCCCACATTCTTCCATGTACAATTGAGGCCTTCTGGTTTGATTAGTGAGAGCTGAATTTCTACCATAAAACTAAATATAAAATTTGTTCCATATACTTAGTTCTCATAAAATAGTGTCTCAGGGAAGAAAATCAGAGTTACATTCCCCAAGCAGTGTCTTTTATTTTAACTAATAGTGTCTCTCTCTCCATGCTCCCCTATAGACAAGTTTAGAGAACAAATCTGTTTATTTCTGAGCAACTGAGTGCTCGTAGAAATTAAGATTGGGGACAAGTGTTACAATTTTCATAAAAACAACAGCATAGTTTAATCTTTTTGCCCTAAAGTTTACAAGATATGGTATATTAGCAGGATGGACCTTAGATATTTTCTCCATGAATATTCAAGCATTTTCCAGAGCACCTGTGGTCAGTGCTGCCTGAGGTTTACTATTACATGGTTCTGGTTCAGAAAATTTATTTGGTTTAGCATTTGTGATGCACATCTGCCATATGAATGGCAGCAAAATGCTTTCATCACTGTCCTAAATTTCATATTAATGGGAAGTCTAGCATTTCAATACAGTCACTTCATTGTATTGGATATCTGTTAACATCTTAGTAAATAAAACACCAGGGCACTTTGGGAATATTTATGCTTAACAGTACATTCCCCCAAATTCCTTCTCTCATTAGAAGCTGATTCTCTTTTTTCTGTTTATATACATCCAGCCCCCTTCCTGCTATCTCATTTGGCATGAGGTTGCTAGGCAACTGAGGACTATGCTGTTTATGGCTGAAATTTTAATTAAGCATTGTGCTCTTAAAATGGTGCAAATGTTCACACTAATCAACATGAATATTATTAGTGTCAGCATTGTTTGTCCAGAGCTGGGCATTTCAAAAGCAGGCCAAGAAACTTGTGTGTTTGTACATACATGTTCTATCTACAAGGGCATTAACACGTCCCTTTCATTGGAAAACTACAAAGCGACGGAGCTTTCATTTTGCTTGCAGGATAGAACAGCAACCATTCTTTTTGTGGTGTAGCCAAATTAGCTTTAATTGCCTCTTTACACCTATTCATGAATTCTGGGAATAATAAAGGCAGATCCAGCTCTTTAGCCATAGAGTATCTTGAACTGGTCTTACATGTATTTATAATCCACTAAACTTCTTTTTCAGGCTAGCCCGGATCCTAGTTCGCCTGCCAGCACTTAGGCTGATGAGCTCTAGCATCACTGAGGAACTGTTTTTCACAGGTCTCATTGGAAATGTTCCCATTGACAGCATAATCCCCTACATTCTCAAAATGGAAACAGCAGAATATAATGGTCAAATAACTGGCACGTCTGCATAGAAGGAACAACGTAATCTGAGGGATTGAAGTAATTTTCACAAAACCCGTATAATTATGAAGTTAAAAGAGTCGTGTTTCGGTATGTGCAGATAATACCAATTTGTTATTAGTTTCCTGACAGATTTCTCCTTGTCTTTTTTTGATGTTGACAAAATTTAAAGCAGCTATTAAAAGACCTATTATAGGACCTTTCCTGCCACAAGGAATATTTTGGATGCCTTTCATTTAAAAGGCCATAGATTACTGAACATACTTTTCACATGCTTTGTATTTAGAAACTATCAGTGGTTAAAAAGAGTTTTATAATATCAGAGTAGTAATAAAATTACTTTAAAAGTAAAAAGAACAGTATGTATATATTTAAAAATATCCTTGGAATGAATGTCTAGCAAATGCCAGGGTATATACTAGCACTTTGTAATCTTGTCAGAGCAACAGCATCATCAACATCCTGTTTATGAGTATGGAAAATTTTTTTCATTTTTCAAAAATGAAAAAAATGCCTATGTCCTTAGTCAAAATACTAGCGATTTTTGTAAAAACGTAGAATGCTAAAGGAGACAATCATTTAATCTACAAAAAGTCACTTGCTGTTATATTATGCATGAAATATTAATGTGGATTCTTAAATCAGATATCCACATTATATAAAACTTTATCTGTTAAAGTAGTGCAGTTGTAATACACGGTACAGTGCAGTCATAGTGACTATTATGTGCTACAGGAATTCCCCACACTAAAGAAAAGAAGTGTTTGTCACAATAATGATTAAATATGCAGGTTCCTAAAGTGTTTATTCAGACAAACACAGTCATGACAAACATTATTCTAAGAAGCAGCCTTTTGACTTAGGGGAAAATCAGTCAGTAACTGGAAGAGCAGTAAATTTCAAATAGAGCTGTGTGATGCTCTGAGTATGCTCTTTGTATGCTGCAAATTTACTCCTCCTCTCTGTACTTTGAACACCCTCATAATGTAGCCACAGGGTGCAATTTAAGACCTGAAATGTATAGAACCTCTGGCTGTCAGCAAGAGTTTCTTACAAACCTCTCTCACTTCATTTCTCCTTCCCTCCCTCATGAAGCACTCCCGATTTTGCAGTGTTCTCAACTTTCCTGTCACTCACTTTGAAACCAAAATACAGTTAGGATTTACTTTCACTCCTGTACAATTGCAGTTGATGACTGATGCACCATGGAGGTATAAAATGAACTACTTTTTAATTGTCTCGAGTGGTGAGCCATCAACATGTCTGCTAGTAGTACTGGCCATTAGCTACTAGCATAGGTTTCATTTTAGTATAATTTACTATTATGGCTGTTCAGTATTTTAAAATCAAAGATTTTTTTAAAGTCATAGCAATTAATACCTTCATCTGATTCTGGCACATTAGATGCATTAATTATTTTAATTATTTGTGTGTTAGAGGCATTCTTACTTTAGTAGGTTTATGTGACAAAACTTATCTAATGGTAAGTCCAGCACTTTGGTTTTTCTTCTGTTATTGATATTTATTTAGAAACATCAACTAGGTTGGAGTTTGTGACTTTTCAGAGTCTGAATTGTAGCCAAAAGACCTTAAGCAGCTTTAGATGAGGCTTCTAAAGTAACAAAAAGAACTTGTATACTTCATCTTTGTTAGGAGGCTGATATTTGTAGCACTTACTGTGACACAAAAGACTATTTAATTTTAGCTTCTGGATGCATTAGTCTTCTATAGTTACTATTTTTAGCACATTCAGAATCTTCTTTTCTCAGAAGGGTATTACAGAGTTCCAGTATCCATGCAGAGATTTGTAATACAGCACTTGTATCTGTCTCAACTTTTGCTATAGCAAATGAAATTGTCATATTGTTCATGTGATGGAAAGTCTGCTCTCTACACGTAAAGTCAGCTGGACTTCAGCTTTTAGCACCAACCGTTTGACTGTAGTGTAACTGCTGTGGGACTGTGTCAGAACTTCTGCTGCACAGTCCTTATGTTAAGGTTATAGAACTTAAAAGTGATTAATCAGAAACAGTAGCTACCTTGGAAGAAGTAGTGGCTGCTTTTGTTAAAATTTAAAATTTTACTGGATTATGTCATTGTTCTACAAGAAGAATGCATTGAAATATTTTGATTTTTTTTTAATTGCCAAAAGGATTACAGAACTTAATTTCCTTTCAGAATTTGATAAAAATTATTTAAGCAGATAAGAAAGCATTTTAATGGTAAATTAAATAGTCCTTAGCACAAAAACTAGCCATTGGAATATTTGGTTTTAAATCTCAATACACACCAGCTAGCTTTTTCTTGACAAACATCATTTCAACTTCCAATTTTTCAAGTAAAAATGCCCCATTTTCTGTGCAAAAATTTGTTTGTAATTTTTATTACTTGTGATAATAACAACTCAGAAAAGAAAGGCATTTTAGTTTTTTGGGAACAAAGTGATCACACGAAATAAAATGTAAAATGTGTGCCTTGCATTACATATGTAAATTGAAACAATGAATATCATGCAGTTCTGTTTACAAATAAACTACACTCCCCACAAATGCAAGGACACACAATTATATCCTTGCTCAAACCCTGCTAGTTACTTACTCTGCAAATAGTTATTCAATAGCTTATTAGGGATACAATCTTAGTTTTTGTAAACTAAGTAATAACCATGCAATCCATAGCTGTGCATGCATTTAATAGATTAAATGAAGCAGTTCCATCCTTAAGATTTGGATATTACCACCTAAAAGCTACAAAGTCCCTCTCTGTGCAGCATCATTAGCATGATTTGCTGGCTTGCAGAGGTCAGAACCAAGCTACTTAGTTCTGATGCCATTAACAAAAAGCGCTCTTTCTAACTATACACTATTTTGATTCCAAGACTAACATTTTGGATTGTAGAAATTTGAACTTATGTGCGTGCCTGGGCTGTTTCCTACCCAGGAAAAGGACTTTGTGCTTCCCCTCTTTGAACTTCACATGGTTCCCCTTGGCCCATTTCTCCCCATAACAATCCATCTCAGTGGCAGTAGGATCCTGTGATGCACACAGTGCAGCTGCACAATCAAGCAAGCTTTGCACGGTCTCTGCAGAAAATAATATTGCAACACTGACATAGTTCTTGGAATTTCTGAGGTTTGTTCCATCCCTCCTGCAGTGACTGGAAGATGGTAACAGGCTAATCCTAGTAGCTTTACTGTTAAAATAGTTTTGGTTATTTTTCTCCTTGGAAAGTGCAAACTTTTCCCTATGAATATGGGACAGGAGAGTTTTTTAATATTATAACAATTATTGAAGAACTATTTCTTGAGTATTGAATATAGAAATAGCTTGTTTTCATAAAGGTGAAATTTAAATGCCAAACCTGTTTTCACAAGAACTTGGAGTCAAACTACCACAGTCACAAAGTGATTCTAGGAAAAGTTCATCTCACTGAAGCTCTACTTAGTGCCAAAATTTATTCTCTTCAGAAGTTTTGAGGTTCTATTTCTGCTGCTCTTCAAATGAAAATGTTTTAACTTGGCAGAAATACAGTAATAAATTATCTGATTAGATTTATCTGAACCTGAGCAAATGTGTATACTAGTCATAATTCAGTCAGACAAATGTTTGAATTCTGTGCTGAGACTGGGGCATGATAATGAGGCAATGTTGGGAATGATAATGAGGCAGTAATGTCCACTGTGCTTCATTTGTTTTTCAACTCTTTTGCAAAGGAACTGGATTGCAGTCTTGTAGATAAAAAGCATTTGGGACTAGCTTTGTCATAATGATTTTAATTACATTTTTGACAAATGTAGGAAGGTATACTCTTTTCTTACTTTTATTTACTTACATCGGACTGTAGAGTCAGAACTAATACCATGTGCAAAAGTAATCTTTCTCAGCCTATTTACATAGCTTATAAATTGTCTGCAATGCTTTTGGTGTCTGTGGAGTTACTCTGGCATGAAACTGGTAGAGGAGAAAAACGTTATCTCCAAGGAGAGATCCTTCTAAGAAGTCATACAAGGCTTTCTTTTTTCTTAAAATGTTAGATCATTAAGAAGGCTTAGTTTTCAGAGCACACTGCGGCAAGAAACTATTGTTGCTCTCCACTGATTAGCTGGGTCATTTGCCAAGTCTGCTTTCACCATCTTCTGAAGCCCGTGGCCCCCAGACAGCCACGATGCCTCTGGTGAGGAGCTCTGGTGCCAGTGTGTGCAGAATCCAGCAGCTCTGCATCACCATTACAGTTCCCTTGGGCAAAGGGCAAATTCTGAGCCTGCCATAGAGAAACCAAGTCAGGGCTGAAGCTCCCAGGTGAAATCAGTTTCGTGACTCTTGTTTCTCCTTTGGCAGAGACTGTAAAACACTTGTGTGGTTTTTTTATTGTTCTGTACAGTACACAGCACACAGGTGTACCAGCACACATCTGCCAGGTGATACCATCTTGGAAAGACCAAAAATGTTGATTTTTCCATTTGAGATCCCTCTCTTCCTCCCCTGTTACTCTTAATAGTGCAAAACCAGGTGTTTTTTTCACCTACTCTTGTCCATAAGAGGAAAAACATAAATGCCAGAAAACACAGGCAGATGCCCACCTGTTCCCAGGGTTTGCCACACTGGCAATACAGCAGAGCTTTTGCAGTAGATGGCTTTGCTGATAAGCATGGGCCAGCTGACAACAGCACACAACAGTGTGCAGTCCTAACAATTCCCAACATCCAGGAGGGATCAAATGAGGGCATGGTCACCCTAGAGAGTGCCAGCTTCTACTGGATCTTAAATGACAGGAAATTAGTGTAGAAACAGCTTTATATGAAAAATTACCAAGAGGGGATGGCAAAGGAGGGCAAATGAAAGCATTTACTCTTTGTACCTTTTAATTCTAAGGTTGTTGAGTCATTTTAACAGTAAATACTCCTGAATTAAGTTCAGGCTTATTGTTTGATGTCATTAGCCTGTCTTGTTAGATAATGCTACAACCCTACTTCAGCTGCAATCAGTGTTATCAACATATGGGAAATTATTTGTGAAAAAAAAAATTACAACATTATTTATACTGGGGTTACAAGTTAAAGTAAAATTCTTTGTAAAATTTAGATGCTCTAAGTTTAAGCATCTGAAGTTTAGATGTTTTTTATTGTGAAGTCATGTTAAGTTCATCACAGGTAGTACTGTTGTAATGTTCCATTAATGCCAACAATCTGTTCAGTCCTCTGAGTTACATGAATGCTTTGAAAATAGCTTATTATTGTTAAATTCCTGCCTTTCTTTTTAAGGGGTTTGATAGAGTTGTACATGTCTATTTTGTGCCTCCCACCATTGTGCATTTCTGCATGTTCAGTTCTAGAACTCACTCGAGCAGATGATGCATATGTAAATAGCTGTATGTATGTATGTGTGTATGAATGTATATGTTTATACCTCTCTGTCTAAATATATTCTGTACAGTGTATAGGAAATGTGTAGTGTATGTATATATGTACAGATAGGGAGCCATTATTCATCTATTATGTGCTAAATTTTTTTATTCGTTTGCTAATCCAGAGCTTCCTAATTTGGTGAATCCTCATAAATTTCAGAGCTTTGCACCTTTTTTCTAAACCAGTCTGAATTCACTATTTGCTGTTCAGAACTGACAAATATATTCCATTAATTTTCTGGCTTTTACATTATTCTCTTTACCTTTTCTCATTTGACCTATAGAGGTCTGCAAGTCAATAGTTAACTGAGCATATAATGCCTTTTTAAAATAATGACTAAATAACTATAGTCATAGAAAATGCTTCCCTGCTCATTATATACTCATTCTCTTCCAGCCCTCCTGAGATACTTTTGTAAAGTTGTATTTTTTGTGAAGCTTGGTAAGAGACTGATTTTTTGGTTTTAAGTCTTCATCTGTGGCTAACTGAAAGTAAACCAAGTTGCCATTTATCACTGAACTGCAGCACACAGAACAGGAGGTAATGGATGCTGTTTAAGAAATCAATAGTCATATTGTCATAGTGATCTCATGAAACAAGCTGTGAGATGATAATGACTGTGTGCTCTGGTCAGTGAAAAAGCAGCTCTGGTACAATGGTAATTAAATAGTAGGGACATTGCAGGTAATTTATTTCTTAGCAAGCATCAAGACATCTTCAGGATTTTCACAATGTATTTCAATTGTATATTCACTTTCCAAAGTTTTTATTTCTATTTTCCAGCCTAAACTGAACACAGCTAGTTTCTTAATTTAGTTGTCAGACTATGTCCCTTTCCACATTCTGTCCCCTCCTGGGTCTGCAACCTGTGCAGCTCCTGCACTGCCTGTGACAGACCCACTCCATGTGGGACCTGGACACACAGTTGGGAAATGAGATGTGAAATAAGACAATTTCTTATTCATAATGAGGACTCAAACATTTACATTATCAAAGCTTGTTCTTCTTCTCTTTTGATGAAGCTAAAAAGGAAGCCTTCCATAAAGTAAATCTGTTAACTGTGGGTTTTTTAAAAAAAGCATTTCACAGACCATGCAGGACAGTAGTTCAGCAAGTCTTGTTTCTGTTATTAAAAAGGTGAAATAGAATTTTATGGGCATTTATTTCCATCTTTTGTGCTCACTGTGGCAAAGACTTGTGTATGTTTAATCCAATAATAAGACACTAATCAAAATAACATGAACTTTGTGCATGATTAAAGTAAACCACAAGTCTGAGGAAATTTTGGAAAGTTTGCTTTGGAAAATGCTGAGAATATTCTATTTCTTGGTGTATTGGTTAGTGAGCATTTGTAAGCTTTTATTTCAAATATAGGAATAAACCTGTAGCATTTCAAAACCTTATTTCTACAATTTTCAGCAGGAAAAATATGTAAATTAATGTCAGGAATTTCTGTGACAGATGTACCTTCCTTGGTGTCTGGACAACTGGTAGTGTTTGAATGCTTGCTTTTCTCTTTAAAGGTGAATAGAAACCTGAAAGTCTGTTAAAGTCACTGTACTGCAGGAACAGTTTTAAATAGGAAGCCAATTGGGGCATTAATGCAAGAGTGAATCTGTTTAAAAACTCAACTGTCAATTCAGGAAAAAAAAAAGAAAAGGCAAAGTTCAGTGAAACCAAATGTGTTATATCCACATTTGAATTGTTTGTATTCTGAAGAACAAAATGTGCTTAAATTTAATGGCAATAAAGGCTCTGCAATAATACAACACAGGTCCATTTTACGGTATTTTCATGATTGTGGGTTAAAGCAGGACTGAATAAATTTAAAACAAAAAACACAGTCTTTGAGAAGAAAACATATTACTTACAGACTGTATATGTTGAATTTTCCATATATGGAATCAAGATCAAATGTTCAAGTATTTTTAATAATTAATCCGTACTCTGAAATACACTGGAAGCCAGTGTTCATAGTTTCCTAACTGAAAACTGCACAGTTGTATCTGTATTGGCATACTAGGGAGTGCTGAGCTCCTAAAAAACAGCAAATTTTTATAGAAGGAAGCATTTACTTTCAGTTCCTTGGGATTTTTTTCTGGAAGTCTGTATTCCTTATAATTTAGAAAACAATTGTTTATTTTAAAACTGCAAAAGTTTTTAATTTCTTACAGCTTCTTTTGTGAAATCAGTATTATTGTGTGTGATAGCATTTAAAAATAATAGCATGGGGTTTTTTTAAACTAAATTTTATATCCAAGCAATGTCTTCAGTCACAAAGAGGAATTTGCATTGTTGTGTTTGTATATAGAGTATTGCAGTGCATGATTTAGCTTATGCATTTTATTAAATGCCGTTGTGATATTATATTGTTGCGGTTAATACTAGTAGCTAAATGAGGTCTCTACCATTAAAGTGAATTACAAATATAACTGCATTCTTGAGTTTTATTTTGAAGTTGATTTAAGTTTCTCTTGAACAGGAGCAGTCTAAGCCAAATACATAATTTACTATCTTTTAGGGAGAAACAGCAATTTGCCTTCACCACAGTGATTATCTTAGGAGAGATTTAACAGGGTCTGGTATAGAAAAGAAATCCCATTAACTTACTGACTCCAAGAAACTTCTCTAGGAGGAGAGAGGGCTTTTCCTAAGGTTTTAATTCATCGTGAACAGAAAAACTTTGAGTAGCCCCGACGCTGTCGCTGCAGTGCGCGGGACCCGGCGCGGCCCTCACGGCCCGCGCGCCCCTCACGGCCCAGGCCCAGCGCGCGCCCTCCGCGGGCACTGCCAGGGACGGGATAGGCGGGGCGGCGGAGCCTCCGCCAGGGGGCGCTCGGGAGCGCCGCCTCCCCTTCCGGCCGCCGCCGCGATGCCGATGAAGGGCCGTTTCCCGGTGCGCCGGACGCTGCAGTACCTCAGCCAGGGCGACGTCGTGTTCAAGAGCTCGGTGAAGGTGATGACCGTGAACTACAACACGGCTGGAGAACTGAGCGAAGGCGCAAGGTGAGTGCGGGGCGCGGCGGGAGCGCGGGCTGCCCCTGCAAAGACACCAGGGCTTGCACGGGCCGCGCCCTCCACAGCGACAAGGGGCCAGCCGTTGTGCGCTTTTCTCTTTCCTTCCAGAAAGTTCGTGTTTTTCAACATCCCCCAGATCCAGTACAAGAACCCCTGGGTGCAGATCATGCTGTTCAGGAACATGACTCCCTCGCCCTTTCTCCGGTTCTACCTGGGTAGGTGGCGCCAGCCGCGGGGACCGCAGCAGCCGCAGAGTAGCGGCCGGGCGGCGCCGGCAGCGTGGTGACCGCCGCGCCTGTGCCCTGCTCGCTCGGCCCTGCCTCGGCTGCTGCGGGGAAAGAAGCTGCTTGAGCAGGAAAGAGCTTGGGCTGTTAGCAGCTCCCCGTGACTCACCCTCGTGGAGATTTTGCTTTTCCACTTAAAATATTACATTACACATTAACCAGGAGGGAAGTAGATCCTTCATTCCTGTGAGTGTAAAGCCTCTCTAAATGGCATGCAGGATGAACTGGTATCATTTGATACACTATTATGAATTTTTCTTGACAGACAGTGGAGAACAAGTTTTGGTAGACGTGGAAGATAAAACCAACAAAGAGATAACAGAGCACATTAAAAAAATCCTGGGGAAAAGCAAGTAAGTAGCACGCAGTAAGCTAATACATCATCTAGCATACATATTACAAACTTTTGTGGAATACAGAAGGAAACACTACTTTTCCTGGATAAAACTGACACGAGCAAGGTAAAGTCCACAAGGTAGGATCTGTAACTCCATCTTTCTAATAACCTGGGTCCAGGGAAGGGAGAGGAAATATTGCAAGTCAGACTTCTGATAGTAACAAACAGATCTCTTTTCTAGAGAAATGCTTGAAAAAGAAGAAAGAGAAAGGAAAAAACTATCACATCCAGCAACCTTCGGGCCCAAGAAGTATCATCTGCGAGAATGCATGTGTGAGATTGAAGGCCAAGTTCCCTGTCCTGCTTTTGTACCATTGCCCAAAGAGATGAGGGGAAAATACAAAGCTGCCATGAAAAATGAGGCATGAGCCTGACATTTCAAGATCTCAAGTCATGAAGCTATTTTGCCTCAGGACTGGACAATGAGGGTGCTTCAGTGAGAGACAAGAGGCAGCAGTTCCTGGGAACAGGAACAAGCAAGTTCATTCAATACAAAGAACTCTGCCTCATAAGCCTTCTTACAACTACAACTAGAATTATTAAGTGAAAAATAAATAAAAGTTAAAACTGGCACAAAAAAAAAAAGCTGGGGTCCTATGAATTACTGCAGGTCACCACTGGAAAACAAAATTAATATAGTCTTATTTCTTATTCATGCCTGCAGGTAGTCAATTATGGCATGGCAAAACTAAGATCATGTTTTCTTTGGGATAGAGTAGCTAGACTAAAAAGTTAAATCTTAAAAGTAGCACAGAATTCCATAATTTATAGAAAGTGGTGCAAAAGTCCATATTGTACCAACTAAAGACAGGCAAATGATAATATAACTCCAGTCTCAATTGAATTTTCCTAATTTATGTAGTTATGAATCAGAAACAGTTCAGAGTCTCATTTCCAGGAAGATACAACTTTTGTAGTTGATACTGCAGCTCTGAGAAGCACTGATCAAGTTGGGAATATCAGCAGGAAAGGAGAATGGGAAAATTGGTGTATAAAAGGCAAGTTTTACAATTACCAAAAAAACCTTTTTTGAATCGTTACAGTTTCTGCCTCTCCAAACAATTACACCATCCCTGTAATATGTATAAACATGATAGATTGTAGTCTACTGTACAGACCTTTGCGTCAGGCTTATATGTACAAGTCGCTGTAGAACTGTATTGCAGCATTTTTGAATTCACAGTTGAATACAAAATTTCACACTGTTGCAAGCATCCTGTACAAATTGTCAAGGACAAACACAACACAAAATAAACATGTTGTTTTATTTCATCTCTTTTTACAAAGTTTTCATATGGAGTAGTGCATGCAGTTGTAACAAAAGTCGATGGTAATTAGTTATTGAGCTTTATGCTTAAGACATCTTCATTCCCTTGTGCCTTGCAAGCCTCACAGCAGTCCCTATACCAGCAAAGGTCTTCACATTAGAGACGATTTTCTTATTAGGTGTCTAGTCTATCACAGTTAACACTGACAAAGATCATGAGGTATCCTAGTCTGTTACCTGCTTGTAAAAATAATGTATTACATATACAATAAGAATACTTCAGTTATTAGTGTATTAACCAGAAAATATAAACAAGGCAGGATAGCTGCAACCAGGATAAAGCCACTTTTTAATGAGAAAGCTGAAGCCACTGATTTTTCATGTTGATACCTAAAAAAGCATTAGGTTATAGTGCAGGATGCAATCCTCCTGACTAGCAACCAAGTCTGTCCTAAATAAGTGCCTTATACTATCTCTTAGATAATTCCAGGGATTCTGTTTAGCTATCAACAATTTTTGCTGCCTTCAGGAGTCTGGTGCTAAGCGCCTATCTTCTGTCAAGACCTTTAAGAATCCTGTGTTCTTCTACTTGGTGCAAAATAAAACTTGGGGACTAAATCAGCTCTAAGAAAACATCAGTATAAGAACTTCATGGTCTTAAGCCAACCTCTGCTACACACCTTTCAAACCCAGAATTAGGCTACACCAGACAGACCATCAGGTATCCTTGACTGGCTGGTCTGAGTTACTTTAACCCCTTGCTAGTTGTATTAAGTGAGGATATAGGTGGTTTGGTCTTTTTAAACAACAGTTCCACAAGTCCCTACCTCCACTTACTCACAGCTAGGAACCAGAGTTCCTGCTCTTTAAGTAACAGAGTTATAAAATTTTAAGCAGTGTTGGGGTTACAGCTATGCCAGGATCAGAGACATAATTAAAAGATATGTCCCATTCCACAGAACTTCACGCTTCTGAGTAAGCCCACTATTGTTAGTGCTATACAGTGTGAGCTGCCTGATTTTCCTCTATTTCAATTCTAAATAAACCCTTTAAGATTAACTCACCACCACCACTCCTGCAAACAGTGATTCCTGCTGATGGGTCTGTGCCTCTCAAAGATAAAAATCAAAGCAGTTAGATTCCATCTTTCTCAAAAAACCCTGCATTTGCCCAGCTGTTGGCCCTCCTGCATCACAGGTACTGGCTGTCACCAGGTCATCCCTCAGGCCACAAGATCACAAGAGGTCTTCAATCTGAAGTTCCTTATTTAAAATAGGTATGCCTGATTCTCATAAAAACTGAGTGGAATCTAACATGAGAGAGAATTGCCATTTGGCACTATTGCAGCCAGACTTTGTCTCCCAGCTTTCACAAAATTCCAGTGGCATCTCAGCTTTCCATTATAAAGAAAATTTTTTGTTGCTTGGGTGCTACAAAATATTCCACTCTCACAAATGTAACAAACATGATCATTCTGTCACCCAGAGGATTTAAAGGAATGTGTAGATTCCATAATGTAATTAGCAATTAGAGGTTCACCCTTTATATTACAGATAGAAGTGTTGCTGGCCTGATGCTCCTTTCCCTGGAAATAAACAAATGCTTGTTCCCTCATGAGCAGGTCTGAAGCCAGCATGATGCTACGACACCATCATTTTCACTCAGAGCAAATGGGAAACCAGAAGTGATGAAAAGAAGCATCCAAATTTTACTTGGGAATCTTTATACAGATACTAAAAAGTTACTCGTACTAAGATCAGTTAGAAAGTTTTTCTCAGTCTTAAGATCCCTTTTATGTATTTAATTAGCACTGCATAAACTTGATCTGTGAGTCTGTACATTCAGCACCCAGAGCATCACAGCAGCTCTATAACAACACATTGCCAGAACACCGTTAGCAGTTCAACTATCCTGGGTCAGAAGATGAAGAAGTTTTAGAAAAGTTTTAATCTCTTTCTAGTCAAAGCCACATGTGAAAGGCCAACACTACAGCAGAAAGCAGGAAAGAGGGCAAACCAATATTCCAACCACTTCCACATCATAGTTCCCTATTGCCACTTAATCCCTGGACCAAAATAAGCATTCAGTAAGACCAGTTAGCATTAAAAAGTGCTGTAAAAAGTTATCTTAAAATTTCTTACTCTAAGCTTTTGAGACCAGCAGCATTCCTCAGTAATTCTTTCTTCAAGACTGTGTAGTAGTGGCTATGTCTAAATGAAAGTGCTTTAAAGTCAGGATTCTCCCAATTCCCTCTTGTGATCTGTACTCCTGTCTGTAAGTATCTGCTTTACTTTCCCATATTTAACAGCAGACTGAATTATTACACAACCCTATTGCTGCTTCAACAGTTAGATTTCTCCTTCTGCTTTGCTAAGGTGTGTTTCAGTTCCTTTAAGTTCTCTGTCAGTACCTCCACCTCATCCAGTCGTCCACTATGTTTGGCATCAAATATATAAGCTTTAATATTATCTATCTGTTGGAGAAGCAGCTCTTCCTCTATAGCCTCCTCTCCAGAGATCTCACTGCCATCCTCCACTTCAAAGGGATTGATAGAGGATCCCTCTTCAAATGGATTCCCTGAATTCCAACTGCCCACAGGCTTTTCAAATGGATTTTCATCCTCTTCAAAAGGGTTTAAAGTACTGCCAGGTGCTCCATTACTTTGTTCATCCTCCTCCTCACTTTCAAATGGATTATATTCTTTTTTATCACTTTGCTGAGCTGTGTTAGAGAAAGAAACCACTGGAGAGCTGTCTTTGGCAAATGGATTAGCAGGATCTTCTTCTGCTCGAGGGGTATCTGCTTCATCCTCAAAGGGGTTTAGACAGGCTGGCTGATCACGGTCCTTGTCACACTGTGGGACATTCTGGGGTTTGAGTGTGAAGGTGGAGTGCTCTTTTGCTGGCAGCTGCTCAACAACAGGAGTTTCAAAACTCATGTCCCCTTTGATCCAAGTAACATCCAAATGCTGTTTGACTTCTCTAAAGTCTAAGGAGCGTGTCCTTGAATGCTGAGACATGAATTTATGGTGCTCTCTTTCCCACTCTTTTTCACGAAGGACCTGAAGTTCCTCCCTCTGTATCTCCTCCTCTTCTGCCTGTTTTTTAGAAAGCTCAATAGCTTTAAGAGTTTGTTGTTGATCGTATTCATCCTGAAGCTGCATCAGGTTCTCTTGCAACGTATGGACCTCATCTATCCTATTAGCTGCCTTTGCTTGCTTAATAAAGGATGTGATATTGTCAATCTGCTGAAGAAGTGGGTCTGCTCTCTCGCTCTCTCTTGAAATGCTAGATGTGGGTAACCAGCCTTCAGATTTTTTGACTGTTTCTTTTTTTATGTGAGTTTCATCACCATTAACTGCAGATGCAGATATGGAGATAAACTCCTTCTGCTTTTCCTCTTGTCTTCCCTGTGCTTCAAGAGCAACCTAAACCGAAAAACATGTAGTAATAAAACACTGCAAGCTTGAAAAATTTCATTCTAAGTATCCATAGGTACAAGTTAGCTGATCTTAAGACATTGTTGGCTGACGCTTAAAGGGATCAGCTGCCATTTTGGTTACTTTGCAGAAGATTCTTACTTTCATACCACTCCTTACATGTTTCCCCTGAGTTTGTGATGATACTGATGAAAAACCCATGACATCTGCCTCTACAAACCTGAGGGAAACTAGGAGCAACAATTCTCTTTATAGAAGAAAAAAAAATGCCTAATGCAGCTGTGCAAAGAGTGGTCTAGATTGATCTGGACATTAATCATATCACATAGAACATCAGTGTTTAAGGTCACTGATATCACTGGCTTTTGGAGTGGGATTATTCTAATTTCTCAACTTATACTTCAAGATGAAGTTGGCTTTAGTTTATAATTAAAGATATCCTCCCTCCTAAAGGAAAAAAAAAACCTCTCTCCCTGCAGAGGCATCCTTATTCTAGTATGTTCTTTCCCACCAACAAAAGAATTTTCCAAATTCTACTTATGTGAGTGAATTCCTGAACACAATTTCGAAGTCAGTATAAACTAACACACTAACTTCAGGGTTTGCTCTGCACGCACTGCAGCAGAAACAGCCCATGCACCCAACCCCCTGCTGCTTCCTAGAAGTGTCCACCTTTGTGCCCACCTACTTCTGTTCTGGGCAGAACAAAGCAGCAGCTAGGCAAATCCCTGATAAAGGGGATGGGACAATATGGATGAAAAAGTAACAAACTGAAATCCAGTGTTGAAGGCAGCTACTCATATCCCCACACAGCTTCCAGGCTTGTATCTAAGAGAAAGCCTGATACAAGACGTAACAGATCCCAACCTGTCTTACCATATTCAGTCTTCTCTTCTTCAGTTCTTCATACTGATCCTTAGTGGGCAGGGACATTAGGCCAAGCAGTTTTTCCTGGCAAAAATTGAAATATTTACAGTATTGCTCGCAGGTATTCAGCCCATTTTTCAAGTCCTTGAGAGATACTACTAGCAGAAACCCCACAAACACATCAAAGATGCTTCTACACTGCAGTCCCTGCTGCAGGTCTCCACACATCTCTGCTGCCACACCTGCACTGCTGTGTGGGCTCATACCTCAGCAAGAGGAAGAGCCAAGGCTCACACACCTCTTGGGTTCCCCAGGCACAATGCTGCTCTGAGTGAAAGATCTGTGTTCAAGATAGCTTATTTAAGGCTATCATAAATCATTAGGGGAGCTACAGAAAATGCAGAAAACGTATAGAACTAAGGCCCCTATCAAAATAGTTTCAAACCACAGGGATGCCTGGCAAAGAAGAGAACACAATCCAAAATGTACATTCATCTCACAGCATATGCTCTATTCACCTGAACAAAAAGTGTAGCTGAATATCTTATCATTCGCTGAAGTTGTAGTATTTTAGGATGAGGTTGAGGATCTTCATGCAAGCCTAGACTCAAAATCTTCTTACTGAATCAAAGAAAACATACAGCCCCATCAGTTCAAAAACAAAATCAGGAAAAATGCCACAAAAGCGGAGAGACAATATTGGATCAAAAACTTCTGATGTTTTTTTAGATAAACAGTTTTGGATATTACAATTTGCAACACTTTCCACTCTCAGCCTTAGAAAAACAAAGAAACCCCAAACAAACAATTCCTTTCCCCTCAATGGTGCTGCTACTTGTTTCCTCTATGCTTATTCTTCCTGCAGAGAAATGCATGAATTTTAAGGCTGGAGAAGAAAGTAGAAATTGGTAGTATACAGGAACAGCATCTACCTTTTCAAATGCTCTTTACAACTGAGCAGGCATATTGATCATCCATATAATCAGTTAAGTCATAACAGAGATACATACATGCTGGGGGGAAAAGGGAGAGAGACAATCTTTTACCTTAATGCATCTATAAATTCATACATTTTTTGAATCTCCACCCTCAAGTCATTAGCATGATCAAGGTTGTAGGCTGACTCCCCAGCACTGAAGAATAAACAGAACTTTACTGTAAGTCATGCATCCAGTTAACAACATGTACAATACTATTAGTTATCCAAGATGACCAAGATTCAACAATGGTAAGAACTACTACCACTAAAGGGCTGAATGATTTTATTTCAAGCTCATGTTTAAAAAACCTTTTTTTTTGTGACAAAAGTGGAAAATTATAATAATTCTGTGAATGTGAACACTTCATAGAAGATAACCGTATTTATTATTAAACACAATTATTTAATCATATCTATAAAATTATTATTACTTATATATTATTACTTACTACTCTAGAAGAAACTGTATTCTAACACAAAAATGCCACTCTACAAGTAATATCTAAAATATATATATGCTTAGCAAAATATATCTATTTTGTGGGGATTTCTTTCGAGACAACTTGGTGGGAAAAATCTCTAAGTAACTAACTACACCATTAAAGCACAATAGTTACCTCCCTTAGCATTTGTCGGAAAGCAAAAGACTATGCTGGACAGGGTGTAGTATTTAAAATGCCTGACAATGACTGACCATATGGGGATACAATTATTACAGGCACTTTACTAGAGCCTCCACTTTATTGAAAAAACAAACTAGGACTTAGTGGGGAAAACTCTTCACGAGTTTTTAGCTTCCCTGTCCTTTTGTATCACAAAAATAAATTATAAGCATCACTTTCTCAAAAGCAACTTTGCTATCCACAGGATTCTGATTTCCAGGACACACTACTAGTCAGAAATCTTTAATTTCACCCATAACAAGCCTGTTGTTTTCTGACATTTACTTCTATTATCCAAGACATCTGTATTTTTACTTTTCTCCAGCTGCCAAGCCCCATAACCCAATCTTTCATGAACTCATGACAAAAAGCAGTAACATCTTAGCAGGTTTTTCACCTTCTGTACTTCTTTCTATTGTGAGGAGTGTTTTTACAACCATTCTCGTTACTAATTTTTCTACAACCATTAGATCTAAAGGACAAGTATAGCAGTATTTATTAACTTTAACTTTTCAAAAGGAAATGCTTCCTATCAAAGTCCAATGCATGTATTTCTCTCACCATACGAGCCAAAAGTATAACCTGGCAACCTCTTGCAGACAGAGCTGGAGAGACTTAAGTTACCCCAGTCAGAGAATACTACTGCAAGAAATTACGCACAAAACCGAAACACCAGATTGTTGCTTATCCCCACTGCAGCACCGGGTACCCAGCTACACTCAGAACAACTGCCAGGTGAAGGTGCTTCACACAGAACAGAAGCGTTCTAATGATCTGCTACTGCTAGCACTCCTTGGAAGCCAGAGCATCCCAGCTGAGGACAGCAACAGCTTACTGCAGCTGTTTTGAAGAGGCTCATTTACACAATAATTGTGGCCCTGTACTTCCGTTTTTTTCAAAGATGATGTGTCAAAGTATGACAGCAGTGCCTCACTGGGAAGCGGCTTTAAAAAATTAACAAATCAAACAACATACTCCTCTGTATGTTACCATTAATAATTAATTCAGTACTACTTTGTTTGAAGAGCATCCAGAAGACAACGGATAATGAAGCACTGATTTTTCTTTAAATTTACACACTCCTGCAGCCTTAGTACACCACTTCTTTACTACTTCTCACACTTGGAGGAAAAATACATGTATTCATAATATAGCCAGCAATGGGACTTACTTTAGTGATTCTGCCATCCTTATGTATTCTGGTGCCTTCTGGTCCACCTTCTCCATGCAGAGTCGGAGTTTCTTGTTATAATATTAAAACAAAACATATAAAAAAGAACTGACATTGAAACACTAATGCAAGAACATGTTGATGTCAATCTTTTCATGCTGCTTGTGCAGATTTGAAGTTAACCAGGTTGAAAGGCACTTTAACTGTTCAGGATGACAAGACTCTCCAGTTAGCTCCAGAACACATATGGCATTGTCAGGAACAGCGAAAGACTCACTGTACCCCTGCAAGGTGGACTTTGAATCTCGAAGCTGTTTGAATGGCTGACCTGGACAACTTCTAGCCTTACCTCTCTTCACCAACAAGAGCACCAACAAAAACTCTCATTAATACCATTAAAACTAACCGGGGGAGCTTGTGGACTCTACTGAAAAGGTATCTGGTGATCATCAGTACCTGCTGCGAAGCATTTGAATGTAATGTTGATAGAGGTGGTTCAAAAAATGCATTTCCCATCAGTGTAAGGACTGATGGCAGCAGTGGTGACGTCAAGTTCCAGCGCAGCCCAGCTATCAAATGCACAGCATATCATTCATGGGTTTAAACAAGTTCACAATTTTAAGAGAGAGGCATGTCTGAACTACTGGTTCCAGATGATGAGAATGAAGATGTATTTTAAAAATATGTAGGAAGCTAATGTGGGCTATAAATACTATATTGAAACTGATTCCAACATTTCAGATATGTCTTTGCTACATGGCATGAACACCCAACAGTCTCTTCTAACACAAGTCAGTATTATGTCATAGAATTTAGACATAAGGTAACAAGCCAAAAGTCAAGTAGTGACCATACATGCAGACATATATGCTGTAGCACAGAGCTTGACTTACCTCATAGAGTTTCACAATCTCTGGTGTGTATTCTTTCTCATCAATCTGTTGCTCTCTTTTCAACAGGGTGTCTTTACAGTGCTGACAACAACGTATTCGTTCATCATCCTTCTCATCCAGAACAGAGCTTACGCTGCTTATGCTGCTAATGCTGCCACGGCGGGAGCCGTGGACACTGCTGGGTGAGGAGTTTGGGCTTGTATGAGAACCCAAGGCCTCTCTGCTGGCACTAGTGAGTTTGCCTGAAAGTTATAAACATGTAATTTCACAGTAACTGGAGAAGCCAACAGATTTTACCAACACAAACAAACTGCCCTTTAACAGAAACTGTACATTCAGGTGGTACTAAAAAACTAGATTGAAACAGTCTCCTGAAAGACATGCAAGGATTGCATGACAACCACGACTGCAAGTCAGAATTTGGGTCTTCACTGCAAATCTTGCTGTATGTAAAACTAGCTAGAGAGAAGACTGCTGAGCATCACCTACATTGCTTACGTCTGCAAGCATTCTCATGTTTGAGCCTTCATAGACACAAAACAATGTGTAGAACAGGTATGATAATGGCATCCAGGCACTGTGCTTGCACACTCTGAAAATCACAGTTAATGTCATTTATCTCCACAGAACATAGAGTCTCCTCTCCAGTGCAAGATGAGAAAGATAAAAGTTTCCAGTGGTTCTTAAAGACCTACACATAAATTTCCCTAAGTTGTTGTCCCAAGGTCTAACATTTGGACAACACAGACAAAACTGGAAAAATCCACAATATTTTTAAATTTCAGGAACCTTGGCAGTTCCTAAAGCTAATAGCTCCATAGTTATAGTACTCAGTAGAATAAATAATACCTATATTTACCAGGAGTTTCTACTTTTTAACTTCTTAGTATTTATTTATTTACTAGTATGACTATTACTTCTAGTAATTTTTTCAGTGTCATGCAACACTTCAAAATCTGAAGAAGAACAGAGAAAAAGAATAGAGAAATAATTCCTTGTATTCTGCTTCACAGGCAAGAGTCTGCATGAAACTGAATGGAAGTTTTCTGCAGAGCCGGACTATTAGCAGCGTATTTTTATTCTAATGGCAAAAAACCAGGATGCACCCAAAGTGAGCTAAGAAAACAAAGAATTAACTCTTAAGTACTTACTTGCCAAAGGAAGACTGACAAATTCCATGCACTTCTTGCACATAATAGACCCACAAAGGCGGCAGTGGTGACGTCGGTTTCGGATACTGAACTTACTGCCACAGTCTGGGCAAAATGGAACATCCTGATCACTGACCCAAGGCACAACAGACTTCTCTATAGCTGTGAGCAGGAATAAACACCACATAAGTGTTCAATTGATTCCTCAGCTGGTTAAACTATAGGGGCAAATAGTCTCAGGTAAGCTCACACTAACCTCTTATTTTAGCTGACTCAGTGTTTGCTCTGTCAAATGATGTAAGCTGGTTGAAGATAAATATATTCAAGAAGATTATACTTTTGCAAGGAAAAAACCCAACACAACTCAGCCCAACAAGAAAAAGAAACCTGTTTTTTTTTAAGAGAGAGGGGTTTCAGCTGGTTTTACACCAGACTTATGCAACTTTCAAATTCCATATTCATACCAGTGCTAAACAATGACTTATCAAACCTGTACAAATCAGGACATTTTGGACATAATCCTTATTGCAGCCAACATAACTGCATCTGAGCCAAAATGCAGGTGTACCATTGGCAGATTTTGAAGAATGAAAAGCTGGAAGAATCATGATAAAAATATTGAGGAGCAATTTAGTGAAGTAAAACATGGAGAAAATAAAACAGGAGAACAAATGGCTCTTGAAGCATGTGGAAGTAGCATCTTCAGCTTGAAAATGGTGCATAGAACCAGAAATAATACCCATGGCACAGGGTCAAATCATGCGCAGTTCTCAAGGTAATGCAAAAAGAGAATCATAGTTTAGGATCTTTTGTAAAATGTATTCCTAGATAAGTGGACACACTTCATACTGAAATATCTTTTTTTTTAATCTAGGAAACATTTAGAAGTTGGAATATTAAGAAGCACCAAATTTACCTTTTCTAACCTGATTATTAATTTATTGACTTCAACTACATAGTGATCAATCCTGGCTGCTCGGTGTTTCTTGAATTCAGAAAGATGGCTTCTCATAGCACCTGCAGGGATAACAGAAAGTTGTCCTGGTCACCCAAGTACTCTGTATGGATTTAAATGCCACTTGAAAGACAGATGTCTCTTCTTTTCACCCTTGTCATGTTCAAATTCAATTTTAAAGACACATTGGAACCCTACATTTTCACAGTGTTGTTGTAGATAAAACATGCTAGTTAAAGCCTAATATTCAGGCTAGCAATAAACAGTGGTTTACTTCTACTACAGAAAACAAGCAGCACTATGTTAAAAAGAAAATCTGCAATAATGTTTTTTCTCCATCTTCATTACATTTACAGTTACATTAGGTAAGCTGTTACCTACTAGTAGCGTTCTCAAAACCAGCTCCCTTTAGTTTCCTGGCTACATGTTGAGCAAAGGGAAGAGGCAAACCTAAGGATTACTGGAGGTCTATGCAGCAGCAATTTTGTTTCAGATTTCTGATCATCTCTACACCTTTAGGGGCCTAAATCAAATCCTTGATGACAGTTTAGATTTGCAGAAAACCGGTCACCAAGTATTGAAAAGAACTATACAGCATCTCTAAGACATCTACAATTCATAGTCGATGATATTGGTTCAAGATTACTCCTTTTCCAAGTAAGGTGGATGAGGTATTAAAAATCAAACTCACAGACAAAAAACCAAAGACCCCAAACTAACCAACCAACCAACCAACCAACAAAAAAAAAAATCTATCTTCCAGCTGGCAGAACTCAAAATCAGATGTTGCTTTTTGCTGCAACCTATGTAAATGTAAGAATCTCACTTCCTCATGCTAATGAGGTAACCAAAAATCTCCAAAGATGCATTCATAGTAGTGAAAGAGTCCCTCTGGGTAACTAATTTAAGCCACTGCTTTGGAGACACAACCCCTTTCACTGATCCATCAAATAACATGCCAAAATCTCTATGGTTCATCTTCTCAACGCTCATGAGAAAGCAGTTCTCACTTCTCTAATGTTCATAAACCTACTCCCTAAACTTATTCTTAGCTAATATTTACACTATGATTGCCGCTCAGATAGTTACAAAGTCAAAAGTAAAGAAATATACAGAACTCAGACCCTGCAGACCCAAAGGACTCAATCCTAGTCTGGCAGCACCATAGTGGAAACTTTCCCATGATCCACAAAAGATAGTGCTGCTTCCTTCTCCAAAAACAACCATAGTATTTCAGTTATAGTACAGGCAACTGCCAGTAGCAGTATTTATAATGACAGGCTCACTCAATATCCTTGAAATTCTACAAATATAGATTTATATTCAGAGGAGTGGAGTTTGTTTGTTGTTTGGTTTTATAACTTGGTCTCTTTAAAGTAAGCCCCCTTTTAATAAGAGGTGATTGCCACTGCAAATCCAAGGAAAAAAAGTTTAAATAGATGGATAATCTTTTTGTCAAACATGCAAACTAACAGCTACTTTAAGTGTAGCCCAAAAGCTAGAGATTTTATATACTTATAATTTAGCTTTTAATTAGTGGATTTTCTGCTTTGTAAAGTCACAAAATGAAGCTAGTTGCACAGAGGTAAACACAGACTAAGCAGATCTCAGCAGGACAGCAACAATGACATGACTAACAGCTCCCTGAAGGGGAGTTTGGGTACTGATTCTATACATGTCTTTTCTTCTCCCCATTAACCATGTTTTCCCCACACTCCACCCAAAGCCAATAGGCTGCCCAGTCAGTGTGCAAACCATAACCCCTGCTAGCAAATCCAGTGCAGCACAGACACAATTCCAAGCCACTTCAGCAATACTGTAGCACTTTCCCGACTGAGTCCAAAACTTATGCCCCCTGTGTATTGCTTTCTAGCTCTCCTACCTACTTCCTGGGGCTCCCACATGTATGGATCTACTCCACCATAGCTGAATGACTCATATCGTTCCTGAGATCCAGAATCAGTTCTGTCATCATCTTCTTGTTTCAGCAATTTCTTCTTTGCTCTTTTGGCTTTCTGGACTAAATCTGAAAAAAATAAACCCAAGTTATCTAACATATCAGGCAGTCACCAAATATTTGTATGTGAAGCCAGTATAGAGAATATTCCTCGTCTTTTAGCAGAAATATTTTTCCTGGATAAATTTATCCTCAAAATATTCTTAGAACAAAAATGCAGTTCAGAGCACCACAGATGACACAAAATGCTCTCTGTTGTCTGTCATAAAGCAGCATGAGGTCCTAAGGACAAGAGGGAAGACCACTGTCAAACTTCACTGTAAAACAGTAACATATCTTAAACTATGGTACCTGTCTCTCACTGCACAGGGCATCATACAGCTTTATCTTAATTCTCATCATTCCCTATTATTTTCTTCAGATTCAACGTTCAACACATTCCTTGTGTTATTGCACAAGCTACCAATTTCAGTGTGCTTGTACACATAAAGACTTTTTCAAATACTAAACAGGCCAGTGTTAGGGTTAGGGTTTCACCAAGAAAATTAGTTAATACTTCAAAAGTCTACCTCAAGAGGAAAAAAAAAATCAACACTGCCAGACCACTACTTTGAGCATACTAAAACCAGAGTTTGCAGGAACCACAGAGAATTATCACTAGATTTTAAACATTCTTCTCTCAATATAAAAAGACACTGTCAATATAAAATGGCATTGGGTATACACAAGGGAGTAAAAAATTTTCCAAACACTACTGAGAGGTGGAAATCCATAACAGATATGGAGCACTCCCAGCATCTCCTGCTAGCTCCACCACCCACATGCTTTTCCATGTAACAACAGCTCTTAACTTCACACTTTAACAGCAACCACAGTTTTATCTACTGTCAAAACAAGAAATTATTGAACTGGAACCTGGCAAGTACCAGAGATTCTCTATATTCTCCACAGTCTTCAAGTAATTCTTGGGTATTCACTGGGTTAGTATAATTTTGAGTTTTCAGATAAAAACAAACAAAAAAACCCAAAAAGGTCATTAGTAAAAATTGTGCATAAAATCAAGCATTGGAAGAGCAATGTCCTTTAGCCCCTGCTTTAGAATCAATTTATGGAAAGTATCGGGAGAAGGTGAATACTATGCTTGGCCCAAGGAGATTTACGGAAGAATGGAACTGCATACCTCGCCTGTAAGTCCCTTCAATTAATATTTTATTATTGTCAGACATTTGGGAGCACTCGAAATACGAGCAGGGATTTCCCACGGCCGAGCCGAACACGTTTACCGCGGCCACCCTTACTTCGGAGCTGCGCCCTGACGTCCCGGTCTTCGCCCGAGTGCTGCTCCTCGTAATGCGCCTGGAGCTGCCGGAACGCCTGGAGATCCTTCAGGCACAGCGGGCACAGGAAGCCCTCGCGCACTTCGGTCGGGTCCCCGAAGGCCGCCGGGCAGCCCGACGCCATCGCGGCCGCGCGTGCTGCCCTCAGCGGCTGCCGGGATGCGGGGGCCGCATCGTCATCAGGCACCGCCTGAAACGAACCAGGCCAAGGCCGTGCGACCGGCAGCGCAAGACGGGGGCGGAAGGGCCCGGGCTGGGCGCGAGCCCCTCCAGGGCTCCCCCTCCCGGTCCCTCCCGGTCCCTCCCGGTCCTTTCCGGTCCCTTCCGCGGCCCCGTGCAGGCCCCGCCCAGGGCAGGAGAGAGGCCGCGCAGGGAGATGGGCGGGGCTTGAGGCGCACCGCCCGCCGGGGGAGAGGCCGCTGACGGCTGCTCCGCCCGCCTGAGGGTCCGTGGCCCAGCGACAGCCCAGAGGCGGCCCGGGAAAAGCTCGGGGCAGGGGTTGCCTCACCTCAGCGCCCGGGCGGCCAGTGACTGTCTCCAAAGCAGGGCGGCCGCGGCCCGTCCCGGCTGCCGGGAGCGGCAGAGCGCGGCTGAGGGCGGGGCGAGCGCTGAGCCATCGATGAGAGGAAAGGGCGGGGACAAGGAGCGCTCGTCCGACACGGCTGCCGAGCGGCTCCGGGGAGGCTGCCGAGCGCCGAGCTATTGATGTTGGTCGGGAGCGGACGCGGAGGGCCGGCAAGCGGGATCGCTGTCTCTTCTGAGGCCAGGACCGCTCACTGTATCCAGCCGCCTTGCAGTAGGCCCCGGTAACGGGCCGGCAGAGCTGCGGTGACAGAGTCCTCACCAGGACGGGACGGCGCTGTCACGTAGGGGACACGCGTCCCGCCGCCGCCCCTTCCCGCCCCGGTGCCCTGGGACCGTTCCCACAGCGCTGCGGGGTCTGTGCTGAGTGTCCTAACCGCTGGGCACGCTCGAGAGGACCACCGCTGCTAATACCAACACGCTCCACATTCCCTTTCCCAGCCTACCGAATCTTCCTAAAGGAAGTATCCCAAAACTGCAAACCAGAACAGCCGGTGGCGTATTCAGCCACAGACGAAGCCCAGGAATCCCACTGCTTGCGTCCTGACAAAGATCTGTGGGAATCAACGGCAGGGCATTTCCAGTGTCCCCCTTTCTGATGCCGGCTTTTGTTTAGTCTCAGCTGGCAGCAGTCCCTTCTCTCACACACTCCCAGTCCAGTCGACTAGAAACAATAGGAGTGTGTGACCACACTTTGGCTTCATGTGTTGGGATTACAAGCTCTTGGAGGCAGAGATTTTTTTACGTGGCAATGTTATTTACACTTGAGTCCTATCCATTAAAGGTGGACTTTGACTCATCATGCCCTGCTCTTCTACCCTCTATATTAAGCCCTTTAAAAGCTTTTCAGCCCGGATCGTGATGGAAAGGGGAGGAAGAGAACCAGCCTAAGGCTGTGTCTTCGAGGATTCACCGGCTGTAGTGTCTGGATTTGCTGGAGCCGGGCAGTTTCCTGGTGATGAGCCCTATCTGCGCCACCAAGTGGCACCAGCTGCCTTTGTTGTTGCTCCTTTTGTCCTCAAGAACACTACAGCGATACACGTGTCTCTAGAAGAACGGCAAGATCCATATCGCAGAACTTTTAGGGAGGTTTCTGTGAGTGTTTCAGTTTTCTGGTTCCTGTTTCATGTGCTGGATTTGTCACGAATGTGTAGGGAACGGGCAGAAAAAGGGGTGGGTGAAGGATGGGAGCCGTGGCGGTCACTAGATGGCACCCCAAGCCCGTCCGGGAGCAGCCGGGGGCGGGCCAGTGGCGGCCTCGGCCGTGCCTTGCACACGCGTTCGCTGTAAAGCTTTTCTCCTGCCCGTGGGCTGTGAGCCCTGTGGACCCGGGCAGTCCATCCTGTCTTGCCGTTCCCAGGTAGTAAGAATCAGGTGTGTAAGGAAAAGCGAGGCTGTACAGAACAGCAAGCTGTTTCTTCAACCCTATCTCTCCTCAGCTTCACTAACTGCTCTATTTAAAAAAAAAAAAGTGTTAAAGGCTAATTAAAGTGGTAAATAGAACAATTGAAGTCTGGTAGCCTCCTGTTGGGATACAAACCATGCAGTGAGGACTGCCTGTAGTGAGTTGTGAGGAGGATGATGCCATGCTGGGGTCTACACAAGAAATCAAACATTTCACTGTATCTTCAGTTAATTGTGCTCCTTTGCATGTTCTACATTTCACCACAGATATGAGAACACATCTCACCAAATGAATCTTCTTCAAGTACTGATAAAACACTGTGTAGTGTCAATCACTCTTGAAAAGAGACATTTCATTCAACGTTTTTAAAGAAAAATGCCACTTGTTTGCCTGTTTCTGAATATAAGTGGACTTTATCCCTTCCTGAGAAACTTGTTCCCCATAAAGTGACTGCACCTCTCAATATGATTTGGGTCTTTATGAGGGTATTAGACTTACTGGGAATATCTCAGAGACAATTAGAGAACTGATACTACAAAGTTAGGCGAGATACAGTGATGTATGGAATGGTATCAGTTTCCCCAAAGGGAAATTTGAGTTTCCATATCCCTTAACAGATGTAGAGCATGATCTAGTTTTGTGCTGGTATAAACAAAAAGACTTTGGCTGATGTTATTTGGTCAATCTCATCACACTTCCCCATACAGAGAGTGTTCACAAAGTGAAAACATCCAGATCAGTCTATAGCAATTCAGTTTACAGTGCTTCAAAAATAATTTGTCTTCATCCAGCTAGTTGCAATAGGAAGAGGTATTTGGTGACAACTTTAACCTTACTGCAATTCTACAGGTTCTCTTGGGGGCTTCATTTGTATCAGTAATGGCTCACAGGGAATGAATGCAAACAAACAGTAGCACAGAAGGACTTGCTCCAGCAGCTAAGTCGGACTTGTACTGCCTCATCCTGCCGCTGGAATGTAAAAGCTCAGAGTAAGAAAGTAAGTGGTAAAATATGTTTGTATGTTGTGATAACTCTTAACTGTGAATTTTAGGACCTGGTCTGTTGCTAAATTGGTAATTGCTACTGATGTCCAAGAGGAGAAATTTCAGTGGGCTGAATTTCGGAATACAGTTGAGAAGGGGGATGCAGTTGGCCCCGTAGCCGTGGCACAGCTCAATCAGAAATATGTTGCAGTTGGGGCCATCTGTGTTCTTCGACTTCTTGTAATACCTTCAGTACTATTTGGAATGTTTAATAATGGAATCTGACCTCTGCACAGGCAAGGTAAATGCTAATGATGCTTGTCTACTTCTCAGGGTATTCAAGTGGAATGTTTTTCACAAACATAGCAAAAAAAAGGTTTAAAATACCTGAAGTTTAACAGCATTGAGTTCAATATAGACTCTCTAAACAGAGTGTAAGCAGAGTGAAAAATCAGACTGTTCTTCAAAATGTTCTTTGTATTCCCTAAATATTCCCTAAACAAAACGGTCACTTAATTTAATTTAATGCTGTTTTCTAAATTTACCTAAATTCAATTTTATAATTTAATGATAGATTTTTTAAAAATTAATTTTAAATTTCCTAACATTGAAATGGGTAGCACAAAACTCATCTTACAACGTTAATGATCTTTTATTTTAATTTATCAGAGATGGTTTGTTTGTTTAGCTGGATCTGACCTAAAATTTCCTGTATTTTTTCATTTCGTTCAGAGAACTAAAATATTTTCATGTTGCTGTTCATTTTACCAAAGCTCATATATTCCGTATACTCAAGTTGCTTATACTAAACATTTTGATACATAACAAATCTGTTTAATTGGTCTGTGTAGACAGGATAGAAGCAACACTTCCATGCCAAATCCATGATTTTTACTGTGTTTGCAGTCTCATCAATCCAAACTGACAGCCTCATGGTTTGTAAGAGTGGCAGCTGACTACTTGTTGAGCCCCTTTTATCTGATTTGTTGATTAACTGCTTCGATACCTGCAAGCCAATCATCATCTCAAGTTTGTTTGGTCCCTTAACACTGCTGAATAATCTGTCTTATTGGTCCTGAGTGCCATGGAGTGGCATCACTTACATAAAGTAGGTGAATTATAAAGAAGAGAGATGGGAAGATTCAGAATTTCTTTGCATTTACATTTAATTTAATGGTTTAACTGTAAGAGATGGATGCATCCATCCACAATGCATGGATTCCATTCAGGGCTCATTTCAAATGTCAAGTACACCACATTTGGGTGCTGTCTCTTCTAGCCTCTCATCTTCTCTTCTGTCTACAGGCTTGTGCAGCAACTGATGCCCTTCTTGAAGACAGCATGTCTAAAAGCAATAAGTAGAATACCCCCACCAGTTGGTATTTCATAGGGAAAGATTTATGATTTTTGTAAGGTTGTTGTTGCTCTCTTTTTCAACACCACTTGCTTGTTCCAAGTGGTGTTTCAACATCACTTGCTCTTTGTCTTGACTGTTTTGACTCAGAGAACCTTTCATAAATTCTTACTATCTTTTTCATTTGTCTAGACTTTCCTCCTCTTCTTCTTCTTTTTTCACAAAGCTTCTTCAGACACCCCACACAGTACCAGCTTCAAAATCAAGAGGGAATTCATGGTGAAAACATATGCTTCTCTGTGAAAATTACTTTAAATCAGCAATAATATTTCAGGCAGACTCTTCAGATCAGTTCCCCTAGTCTTCTGAGTCATAATCTAACATTTTTCCCTATACCAATCAGTCTATGCTGCATCATATTAATTACATCCATTATAGAGAGAAGATGGCAATGAAGTAACTATAGCATGTTGGATTCTCGTTTACCCGCATTCCATTTTGTAGGAGTATTTGTGCAATCTATGAAGTCCAGATTCCCCCTCTTTCCAATGCGTATGAACAGGAAGAAAGTGAGGAAATGTTAGCTGTAAGTGAGGAAGGTGTTCCTTCAGTCAACCCTTCTGTGGCCTACTGCTGTCTTGTCTGGATCACTGGCTGTCAGTTCAAACCACAGTGTCTGAGATAAGTTCAAGAGCTGGTTTCACCCTTTGGCTGGGGTCATTCCATTGTATTGGTATCTGAATGCCCCATGTAAATCAGAAACAGGTATCCTGCTCTAGCTTACCAATACAATTTATGATCTAGTAACACGCCTTCAGCCAGTGCTCCTTCCATCTTGGGGAAGCAGACAAGGTGAATTGGCTGGTACCTGACAAATGTTTTTTCTTCTGTTTCCTTCTTAGTACTTATAAGCTGTATTGGTTTCATCAAGGAAACAAAGCACAAATGTCTTCACATAGGTCTAAAAGTAGTCTTAAGGCAGGTACATTAGCTCATTTTTCTCAAGGAGTTTCCCATCTGGTTTTATTGAAGGTCTCTGTGTCCAGCCTTTCCTCATTACCCTGCAGGGGTGTTCACGCTGTTCTTATCAGAAGGGGAAGAGAGGCTTCTGCACTCCAATGTTGATAGTCCACATACCCATTTCCGAGAATCAAAAGAATTTCCCTGTCTTCATTTTTTGTGTCATGCCTCTGTAAAATCTAGACCTCACACAGTGTCATCCCAATTGCATTCTCCACTTGACTTTTTTCAATCATATTTTTTATTTATAACGATGTCCTGACCTGACTGATGCTTTAAAGTTGCAGCTGACCCTTTAATGTTAACTGAGTGAGTTACCAGGGAAGCAGTGACTCTACTTCAGCTGTGGTGATGATCATGCTGTTTTCAAACTTTCTTCAACTAATGAGCCATTATAAGTAGTAATAAAGTTGTTTGTTGGGGCCACATGTCCCTCGGAAACACTCAGCCCATGCTAATTACAGTGGGTCAGCAAAGTGGTCAAGGCTCATAAGTGTGTGGGAGGGGGCATTGAACAGTAATGCTGAGAGGTGTTGAAAATAGTTGCAGGGAATGTTCATTATACAGCTGGTTCTCATGAACTTTCTCCGCCCAATAAAACAAAACTCATTTTGAAGACACTTGTAAAATCTGTGCTTTACAAATCAAGCTCCCTTATGTCTCAGTAACTGGTAATAATACCCAGATATATGAAACTGCAGTGGAATCAACAAAGAACTCATCTGTGCAAGGTGGGTTTAGTCTCAATTAGAGCTAGAAATGAGATTTTGCGTGACTGTGCTGCCACATTACAGCCATTGCACAGCTTTGCTCTGTGGAATTAATTCAGATTCTGCAGATTTTGCTACTGACTTCCATGACCTTTGGACCAAGTCTGCTGCTGGTTTGTTCTCATTCCTGAAGAGCCCCAGCCTGTCTGACAGACAGAGCACTTCCTCAGGGAACAGTGCAACTGTAAGGCCTGTTCTGCAGTTGTCACAGTGCGAGTGACAGAGCAAAGCTAGTTACTTGTGGATGTTTGCATGGCTATTAAATTCTCCTAAGTTCTAATAAAAAGTGGCAGTGAGGGGAAGGTGTACAATAAAAATAAGATGATGAGAGAGAGATGTGCAATTAACTAATTCTTATGTCATAACTAAACAGTATATTTGTATCTAAGTTGTTCATATTGCTAAGAAATTGCACTATATTTGCTATTCAAATAAGCATGGCATAATAGGATAAAAGCTGTCTATTTTCTGCTTAGTTTCTTAGCCAAACTCCAGAATCAAAAAGCTTTTAAGGTGTAGATAAATCTGACAAATACTTAACTTTGAACATGTGCTTGTGTGTGCTTCATATTCACAAAAGCGTGAAATCCCCTGTGGTAGTCAATGCTCTGAGAATGATGTCTGTAGGAGAAGGAGTGTACTTGCCTGTTAGTATGGCTGCAACACTGCAGAAAACAGGAAAAATTAATAAATAGAGATGAAATTTTCACGCAGATACTGGAAGAAAATGTCCTTTTGATTAAAACAAGAATCTGGACATTTTGAAATACTGGAGTGAGTTAAAAAAAAAGAACTTTTGAAATATGTAGTCCTAGCTGTAACCCATGTTTACCCAATTGGTATTTTTTATTTTCTGTTTTTCACTTATTTTTAAAATTTCATAGCAAGTAGTGTTCCCCAAGGTTTAGGAAGCATTCATTCACTGCCAAAACGGTATATGAAATGGTATTCTACAGAGAAATCGGTTTTTCCCTGATAAAATGCAAATGAAGCATTTTAAAAAGCATCATATACAGAAAGTGTGCTGAAGGAAGTTGAAGTATATGGAATGTCCCCACCTATCTTCTCTAAGGATTTCAGCACTTGTTTATTAGAAACCCCCTGTCAATAGAAGATGTCTTTCCATTGTCACATACTGAACATCATATTACCTCCAAAGTTAGAAAATGTTTGAAAGACCACATGAAGTGTTGATCAACCTGTGAGCATCTAACTTCAGTGAAACTTGTGAGATGATGAATTATTTTTCTTCAGGGTAGCTAAACTGATTTCTGCAAAGCTGACTTCTGTAACTGAGGAGGAGTTCCAAGTCAGCTAATGTGTCTCTATGATCTTGAGGATGAATGTTGATGGAAAATATACTCATTTGTTTGTAAAAATAACATTTTAGCAAAATATTGATGTGCTATAACCTCTTTGTACAAGAAGTGATATGAGTAACACAGTGTGCTCAGTAACTGCATATCAATTGCAAAAAGCAGTAAATATTGTTTAGACCCACAAACAGGAAATCAGCTTCTTGTCAAGTTCCCTGTGAAGTGTGTGACACAATTGATGTGAGTTTAGCCTAGATGCATAATTATGTGTGTCATACAGGTGAAAGGTCTTAAAAGGGAGCCTATCATCCTTCCACTTCTGTAATGAAATAGTTTAAGTAATAGTTAAGTATGTGCTGACCACTGGCATGCAAGGAGATTGTACATAGAAAAATACCCTTTGTTGTTATTTTATTTAGCTTGAGTTGGTTGTATGTTTTTCACATTATTGCAGTGTGTTTGCACAACCAATAAGGACACCAGAGTTGACTATTCTTGTTTATTGAATAACTCATATCAAATAAACACTTTTGGAAGTCTGACCACAGAAAGTAAAAGCATTCCTTTGAGAGAAGAAAAATCAGAAATCCTCACTGAAAGAGACAGATCTCTTCTTGCTTTATTATTAAATGCCTGAGGAGAAGGCATGATTTCAAGTGGCATGACTGAAGTGTGGACACACCAGGGTGGGAGTTCTTGTGTGGGCTGTACACAGTCGGGGGGGTCACAATGTGTGCTTGAGATGTTCAGGGATGCATTAACCATTTGCACTCTGTAGCCTCTTAGGTGAAGAGGGTTTTCCTGTGCCAGTTCCAAGACAAACTATGAAATCACTAATTTATTTTGTTCCATTTGAAACTGTTCCTGTCTCTCTATAGCGTTTACTGTCTGGACAGACAAGGACTCAGGTGTCCAGAATGTTTAAAACTGAAAACCTGCTCTATTTAATTTTGAAACAATTGCCATATGTTCTTTTTTCTTCCTCACTATTTACTGATTGCACTGATGTGAGAGGAAACCATATAATTATTCTACTTCAGTAGCGTCAGAACAGAAATTTAAGAGCCTGTTTTATTCATTTAGGAACACACAGCTGGATTATTTTGGGGTCTGGGCTCCTAAGAAAATAAGCACTCTTCCTAAAGTTGGGAAATTGAAGATTCTCAGTACTTGCCTGTTCCATTCAGATGGGTCCTTTAGTTCCTTTGCTTTAAGTGTGTGACAAAGCCATTAACTTGGATGGGAGCATTAACACACTGAAAGGTAGGTGCAGAGGTCAGCAGCAGGAAGCCAAAAAAAAGTGAACGGGATGTTTTGGTGATTTGGTGATTTTGGCAGTTTACTTCACCAAATGCAAGTGCTACACAATTATTTTCTCATTCCTCTGTTTCACTTTCCCATGCTGATCTCTTTCCTGGGTGCTGACGCTTTTCTTCTACCCTGTCTCTGCTAACATCTTCTACTAAATCAAGCAACAAGTTGCCTTTGTGACAAGTGAGTGACTCCTGAAAGTTGCAGGGACCTGTGTCATCTGAGCTGTCAGAATTCCAGTACCTTTTTCCAGGATGCTGGCGTTTCTCACCATATTCGTCTACCTCATAATTCCAGCCTCTTTTGCTAGGACGCTGGTGCCTGTACATCGGATATCTTCTGCCTGGATGTTCTCTTTTGGATAACTCATTCATGTAGGTTAGCTGTGCCCTAGGGCTGTAAGCAAATTGATCCAACAGTGACTTTCTGCTGGGAGGCTGTTGCCTTTTCAGCTCCAGATAGACATCAAGGTCATCTTCCATCTCCCTTTTTCCTGGATGCTGCCTCTTCTGAATGTCTCCATAAGATGTCTCCTCCTCAACATCTCTTTTTCCAGGATGCTGTCTCTTCTCCAGGTTACCTAGGTACTTTTCCCCAGGGTGTTGTCTTTTGGAAAGCCCTTGTAGCAGAGGGGCAATTGATTCTGTCCAAGGAAAAGAATATGGTTAATAAAACCCTATAATCCTCCCTAAGGAAGTTGTAATAGGAATTTGTGGAGCAGGATCATAATCTGTTGCTTTTTGAAAGCCAACTCAGTATTTCCAGCTACCAGTCATAACACTATTAGTGTATCTTACTCATTCTTAGGCTCTTTTTAATATTTCAGTGCTTGGATCAACACAACCAATTCTCAGCATTGATGTGAAGAGGGAGAATGGCTTTTCCTGTGGGCACTTGGGGCCAGCTCGTCTTCCACTAAGGAAAGACCCAGTGCTCCTATTTGCTGGAAGGCACCTCTGTGCTGTTTCTTGCAATCCCTGAGTCTGATCTTCCACTGCGGTGACAACTGGTAGCAGAGCATCTACAAGGTGGGAGATGTAGACACTGGAGCAGCCTCTAGCATTCCCAGCCATGGAAAAAGCCTGCCTCTGTTAAGGGATAGGAACCAGTGAATCAGGGCAGTAGGTGAATGGCAGCACCCCCACCTCGAATTTACATTAGGTACAGGGTCCACAGCTGCAGAATGCCCTTCATGGGACCTCTTAGAGCTTCCCTAGGGAAGTACCTGCTGGACAAGCAGGTTTTCTGTGACAAGCTTCTAACCTTTTCATTATGCAGCAGCTGCTTAGTGATAGTACAGCCTTTCCTGAGCAAAGAGATCTTAGAAAAGAAAGCATCTGTGAAGAACTGTCTGTCAGTGTATTGTGGCAGCCCTCTTATCCTTCCCTTTCCCTTAGTTCCAGTGCTAAGCAAGAAGATTAAGACCTGGAAATCGTACCTTGGATCTAATAATCTCAGTCAAGTGCTATGCTATTACCAAATGGGTGTCCCCAGTGATATATATACCTTTATTAATCTCTTCCTTTTCAGCTTTCTTGAGGACAGACTGAAGAATGAGGCTTTCAGATCTCTGAAGGATGTCTTCCAGGGGACTTTCTCCCATGTTCTCACTCTTGTCTGGAAGGAGATGTTCCCCATTGAAGCAAACACCACACGAGGTCAAGAAGAGGAGTAGCAGGGGCAGCTGGATGGATGGCATTGTGGGACAGGGGTTCCTGCAACTTCCATTGGACAGAGAACAACAGGGGAGGAGGATGGAGCAAGCAAACCTAGCAATAACAGCAATATTTCCAGACACTGAAAAACAAATATGGCACTGCTGCAGGGATTGAAGTCTCTTAGGGTCTTTCCTCATTTCTGTTACTAACCTCTCAGTTTGTTTTTTATCCTTCAAAGCATCTAAATTCTTCATAATTAAAACCAGGTGGTTATTCATTTTTCTGGCAGAATAAATATGAACTTCCTGAGGCATGGGTGATTCTGAAAAACAGTGATTTTACTCTGCCTTCTGTCAAGAGGCAAACATAATTTCCTCCTTGAACTCTGTATGCACAAGGTGTAGACACCTATACCTGCCATCTCCATCAGGCAATTCCCTTTGCTAAGAGTTATTTTTAAAATGATACTGAGATTAGCAGCACTTCCATTCCACCCTTAGTTAAAGGCAAACCTAAATAATCCACTAGTTTTTTGCTATCTTTTTCTATACATTTAAAGTAGCCATGTGCTGGGTATTTGTCAGGCTAAGAAGACAGCTATGCTCTGTGTGGCAGGGAGATTTCTTGCATGGAAGTACCTTAAATTTTGAAGGAACTTTTTGAGGTACTTCTTGAGGGAAGTACCTTAAATTTTTTTCAGAAACATAATAATAATTGTATCCTCTATTACCTCTTGCCCAGATACCAAGTGTTTTCCTATTTCTTCTAGCTAGCACTGAATTCCTAACATGCTTAGGGATTTATTTTACAGTAAGCAGAGTTCCTTCAGTAGAATGGAATACATCTTCAATACTACTGTAGCAATCATTTATCTTATATCTTCAGAACGTAAAAGAAATGCACAATTTTATGAAGTCCTACAAATTTCCCAAATAGAAAATCAGTTCATTACCTTTTTTATTGGCAGGATTGAATTTATCAGTTCTGATCAAATCCTTGAGTAACAGCCCTAAGAACATCACATAGGCAATTTGACTCAGAGCAATCTTTAGACAGAACGGTAAAATCTGCTAAAAAGGAAATTATTTGATAAATTACCTGATTTGTAGTTTCAGATTTTTGCTTGATGCATCTGCCAAGTCCTTTAAAGCTCAGGTTTGTGCACCTGAGCTTCAGTTGCCCTTTTGCTGCTGCAGGCACACGGAGTGTCCAACAGAAGCGTTGCTGTGTGCTCTCTGCAGGGCTCACGTCTCTGTACTTATAGTCTACTGCCTCTGGACCCTTTATGCAAACAGCTCTGAGGTAATTTAGGGGATATGATGTGGGGGTTTTTTTGCCTTTTTTTTTTTTTTTTTTTTTTTTTTTTACTGCTCTCAGAGAGCTGCATTTTGAATGCATTTAAGATTCACACATTAATCTGCTGGCCTCCATAAATCCATGCTCGGCTCCCCGAAACCATTATTTTCCCATTCTCTAAAGAGATTATGTTGAACTTTATGTAACTCAGCATAAAGAAAAGGAGGTTTTCTTTGCTTAACAAAACTAAGCTTGTTTGTCCTTTATTAAGCAAGTGTTTTGGAATAAAAGCAGAGAGGTAGGTAATTAATTAGGCTAGGGAAGAAAGACAATGGCAAAAATGTAATGGATTAGATTTAAATAAGTGTATACCCCTGGGTTCTTATTCTGAATGACACTATACAGTTTCTGGCTCACAGTTCCATATTTTTTTGGCATAGGCTTCCACAAAAAGTATTTTAGAATATGAGGTGCATAGCATTAAATATTAAAACATGTTTATGTTGCTGCTATGTGCTTCAAAAAGCATTATACTATTGTGACTTGAAATAAGACTCCCTGTCTTTAACCTGTTGTCTACTTAACATACTGCTCCACACAGTACTGCTCGTGCAGGGGGGGACAACTCCTTGGCATTTCCTAGGTGTAGTAACTCCATAAGGTCTCTCATGTACGACACCTGAGTTTAAACAGTTACTGGATTGCCCTATGAAAGTGGGCATTGATGAAATGGGAAGCTGCCTGGTTTCATTCTCCTTAAAATCTGCTTCTTGACACACTTTTGAGCTTACTTTTAGAGAACATGTGTAAAGCACTGTGTTATTATTACATCCCCATGCAAAGCTCTTCAGCAGGTGCAAAATTATATTCACAGTGCAATGCCCAGGACTTCCGGTCTGGCCAGCTTTGCCTCTTTGCTCAGAGTTATTTTATTGTATTTTGGACTCACTTAGTAGTTTTAATGCTTTGTTTAAAGGAAGAAACTTAAAATTGAGCCCCTCAGAGAGTTGGGGTTTTTAATGAAAAATGTCCTTTTTCTATTTCACAGCTGGAAAACTGTCTGATTTTAGTATGATATCCTTTCTTTTAGAGTTCTGTTTTGCTTTTTTCCAGCTACATTTTTTCAGCTTCATTTCCCCTACAGATGATTTTTCTATTTAAAAGATTTCTGGAGGTTTGTTTAATGAGTGTAAACGTTCTTTCCTCTCCCTGACTGCACAATTACTCATGGCACTGAGATGAATTCATGGGTAGGAAGGAGAGTTTGTTTCCTCAAACTCCAGAGTGTTCCAAGCTATACTTTTTTGTCTTGTCACAAATACATTGACACCCCAGACTTGCCCAGAGCGTCTGTCAGCACAGGGTTTGGCTCCCAGTCCACATCTAAGTCTGTGGTAGGTTCTAGAATTGCACAGAGATGTTGAACTACCACATTTCACACCTAAATACAGCATTTCAGCATCACTGTGATCCTCAATCCTTTGTCCAACTGCTGTATTTTATCGCCAGTGCATCAAGTCCCTCGAGCTTTTGTGTCAGCTCAGTTGAGGAAGTTCCCAAATTTTCTTTTAAATGTTCTCAAGGGCACCCCAGCTTCTCAAGGTGCTTCTAAATGAAAAAACTGGGAGGCAGATAACTCCTCCAAAACCAGAGTCAGACCCATACACGTGATCTGTGAGGACCGAGGTCTCCTGTACTCCCCTCTCCAGCTTGCGTGTTGCATGTGCTGCTGCAGTCACTCACCATGTGGCACCAGGATCCTGGTGCCTCCACTTGTGCTGAGCACTTGTCCAGCTCAGTGTTGGTGTTGATAGCAGTGGGGCCTTCACATTGGGGCTGTCACTGGGCACAGAGTTGGTCCCTAAAAAGATCTCAAAGGGGAATAATGGGGAAATCTGCTGCTAACCCTAGTTGCATCTCTGTTTTAAAGAATATAGACATGTTTTGTACAGTTAGTCAGCCATGAGTTGGGCAGAAAGTTCTCCTTGGCAGATTTTTGAATTTCTACATCTTATTTTGACTGCCTTGCTCTTGTCACTGTCATAGATAAGTAACTGAAGTACATTGCTCATTTTTAGTATAGTCATCCCTCCAGGAATCCTGAAATATAGAAGTTGTTATGGGAACTGCTTTTCTTTTCCTATAGGACTAAAAAATACTCTTGTTTGGAATCTATGGCTCATTGCATTTGTTACCAGTTTCACTAGGAGACGCTGAATTTTAAGTAGTTTGCCCTTTGTCACAGATCCGTAGTTTTAGAATTAGGAAGTGAGACCAGAATCTGTTCTGGTCTAAAGTTAGCCTTCCTTTATAGAAAATAGGTTTGGTTTCTGGTAGAACCTCACAAGACACACATCTTTCTCATTTAAAAGGTTACCTACATGGCTTTACTTCTGTGTGCAAGAATGAGAGAAATACCTTCACTGACTACTTAAGGCATCCCCTTAATTTTTATTAACTGTACACTGTCAGTAGGACTGCAATTTTGATCTTCTCATCTCTTTAAATAACTTTAACCTCTTGGATATTTCCTGAATTGTATTTCTTGCAATGACTGCAAATCTAAGCTGTTCTGTCTGAACTTCCTCTTGTTAACAGTGCTGTGAATTAGGAATGACTTGTTTGCTAACAGAAATGAGAGTCAAATCAGATATTTTGTTTTCTCTGGAAAATGTAAAAGCACAGTTTCTTTATATCACTCCTCCCTGTTTGTTCCTTGATTGAACTGCTCAGGCAGAAAATTAGGGAGATGGATATCAGTAATAGGTGGACAATTCTCTCTTTCCATGTGATATCTTAACATGATCCTTCCTGCATAAGAACAGGTAAATAGTTTGCCCTGGAGGAGGATGTATTGTATTTTTGTGAGAGGTATAATTCCAGCTTTTCTTCATTTTGATTTTAATGACATCGGAGTGCCAGAGTATGTACAGCCACAATGATCTTTAGATGGTATATTAGACCCATAATATAGTTTTACGTGGGAGGCAAGCCTTCAGGAGTACAAACCTTTCTTAGGCCCAAGGAAATGCATTCATGTCTGAAAGTTTGTCTCTCCTCTTAGAATTAAAAAAGGACTTGTGATCTCCCAGAACTGTCAGCTTTTCGTGGCAATAGATGTCACTACAATAGAAGATATTATACCTAATCTACAAACCTTGTATTAAATATTAATAATTAATGGAGGCAGAGTTTTAACCAACTTCTATCTGCTAGAATAGAATAGAATAGATAGTCCCCAAAATTCATTTGCTAAGTAAATGGACCTAGACCGTTCTGAGTGGATGTAATGACACATGAAGGAGGTTTTTGAAATGCAGCCTACTGTGGTCACCACCAGTATTAGCAAAAAAAAAAGATCCCTTTGTGTAAACGTACCCAGCCAGGGGGCTTCAGATGGACAGCAGATCAGTTTATCATAGCCCAGCTGGTTTTGCTGCAAGTCATCACAAAACCAAAACCCTTGAGGAATAATAAGGACAGCTTTCCTATTTGTTTTCATTAGCTGGGAATATAAAATCTAGGAAGGGAAATGAAGGTAACTCGTCTATCATGTTCTCTTTCTTCCAGCACTGAGCCCCCACCACAGTACTTCTCTTGTTGCCTAGTGCAAGAGTCTGTAGTGGTAAACACTTGTTTGTGATGTAAGCTCTGCGGCCTTTTGGGGGTGAGCTTTAGTTACACCCAGGTGAAGGAATTGGGCTGGAGAATCTGGTGAAATTATTAGAAGCTCTACTGGCTGATGTTGAATGGCACTTGAAGCATGACCTGAACATGGTAAGGATGTGTAAAGGATTCCTTTTGAAGGCTGTGTAACCTTCAATTGACACCTCCTTGTCAAAAATTCCAGAAATGGCAAAACCTTTTGCTCTGACTGTAAGGCCCAGACTTTCATAGTTTTGCAAACATAAAAGTGTTGAAGCCTAATTTTTTGAATTCATTGAAACTAATAGAAAACCCTTTGAGGAAACTTAATATATGGAGAGATTAGGCCTTCTGTTTTAAATAATGAGTAGGATGAGTATTGAAGGAGATTGAGAACATTTATTTCTTTGTGAGGAAGCCCTTAATAGAATTACTGAGTAAATTCCTCATGGAACACATACACAGCTCTCCTCATCAATTTCAATCCAAAAAGGGAACTATTATATTAGAAGGAAAGGGCAGTATCCCACATATCATTAAAACTGTTGCCAAAAGGTGTATAAATAACATGTTGCTTGTCTCGGCTAAATAGTTGTATTGTTCATGAGGAAGCAAACCCAAAGCATTATGACATTAATGCCACATATTGGTTAAATGACAGATTTTTCAATATTAAACAGCATATTAGGCAGCCAAAACTTGACAGGCTTAATTGTATATTTAAGAGTCAGACTAACTCACAGTTTATTCTTTCTGGGAGGGTGGCAGTTTGGAATTAAAGATCTCAATAGATTCATTGTAGTGATTCTTTATTTTGTAATTATCTCAACAATGTTTATGCAGAATCATTTCTATAGTTTTCTAGTCAAGTGAACCCTGTGATTTGGGAAGAAAATTGCCATCATCAGAAAGAATATTTCTGTGCCCTGATTCTTGTTTCAGGCACAGTCCAGGATCTTTCAAAACAAATGTCACTTACTGAAACAGACATGGCTCTATGCCTCCAAGCACCAAAAAAACCTTCCAGCTGCCCACCCTGTTGTTTTTTCGCAGCTACTGATGACAAGACTCAAGATCTTGTTTACTTCCAACAGTCATCAGATGAAGAAAATTTACAGCTCAGTTTACCTTGCCAAAATACTATGTTTGAACTGGGGCAAGTTTCATCATATAGCAAGAATAGATTTGGGGAAATTTGATTTAGAATGGTAGAAAACATTCAGCTTACTTTTCAGAAGCAACTCTGATTCACACTGTGAGGTAAATTGCAAAGTCAGTTGGATGGTTGTAGATAGAAGATCACTACTTCCATGGAAATTAAAGAAGTGACATGGTGATGTGCTTGCTCTGTGCCTGTCCCTTACACTCACTGCTAAGACATACTAATTATGACAGAGAAGCCATAATTTGGTGTGAAGAGATGGAAATTTGTGAGGTAGAGTTGCTAAGAGATTTAGTGTTTGGCACCAAGTGTTTGAAAGTGCTGATTTGGATTTTGAAGTCCACAATCCTCAGCTTGCAGCCAGTACTCCTGTCCAGTTCACCAGAAGCAATCAGCAGAGAGCATATTTGGATAGTCTGCCTGCCAGTCCTGGCTGGTACAGTTGTCAGGTACAAGGCTCCAAAGCTCCTGAAGGCTTGACACAAATGGTGCATCCCCAGTGATTGGGAATCGGAGAGCACAAGTAAGAATAGGATGTAAAAGCAGAATGAAAAGTTCCAGACATGTTCCTTGTGCCTCACTGTAGAACATCATCCTCTCAAAATTTAAATATTTCTATAGCAGCTTTTAAAATTAAAGACGTGTATATCTTATTGTTGCATTTGGCTGTTGTAAAAGACAATGTTCAAAGTTCATTTAAAATTATTCTGTAAAGTGACCTCAAGCCTGGCTTTAAGGATGCAGCACAAATGTGATTTACCCTTAACTTGTATATGTTGATGTGCTAAGAAAGGGAAATGGGCCCATGGCAGGACCACCTCAGCAAGGCAGACGTGTTTGTGCCTATCTATACACAACACCTAAGAACCGCTCTTCTACTGGAGGAGCATTCTGGAATCAGACGTAGAGAGGAATTTTGAACAGGAATCTGGTTTAACTAACAAAGTTAACTTCTGGTAGCAGTCATGCCAGCTGATCTGGTTGAATTGGGTAACAGTTCAGGTATTGCTCCTTCTCCTCAGGTGTTCCTGTCTGCCTGTGATGATGAATGTGTGTAATGCTGGATTTTACTTATGAACTGTTCCTGTCTATTTTGTCTAGTACCTTTGTCTTTCTTAATAGTTACTAAGTTATTTGGTCTACTCATTTTGTGAGGGCTTAAATTTGCTGACCATGTTCCTGCAGTAAGAGTAGACATTTTATCTTTTCAGCTACTCATTTTAGGAGTCCTGTAGCACAGCAACAGTGAAGATCAGAATCCTTTTTTCAGAAGTACTATGGTGAAGTAAAATCTGAAACTGTCTTCCCAAGAGAGTTAGAATTAAATCTAGGTGTATATGCATACATCTCCATGTGCACGTAGACCTATCAAACATCTACACGTGCACCTGGAGGTGTATGAAATGATGAAGCAAGAAGGTGGGGTAATCATGTCAGTTGCGTTGGCCATAAATATGATATTTCAAGAGTTTGGGTAGCTGTAAATCAGCATCAAGCTAATCAGGACCAGGTTAGAGTTGATTTGTGAGCTTTGCTACAGTGTTGAAAAAGGATGTGAAAGAAAGAAGACAGTCATTTTATCTTGGCATGAATTTCCTCCCTTTTGTAAGAAAAGGCTTATAAGAAAGCTGGTCACTTGCCATTACCAGAAGGTTAAAGACGTGCAGGTTTTGCTGTCTGATTCCAGCACAGGCCATTTATAGGAGGGTCTTAGCAAATATTAATGATATAGTTTACTGTTTCTAGTATTGTCCATCAGTCTCACTGTGTCTGCAGGGCACGTGGCTACAGGAATTTTTATTCCTGTCACTTGCAACCATTACTAATGATACCAATGAAACTGGAAGCTCTTACTTAGAATCCAAGCCTTCACTGTAGCAAATATATGGATTTATGGCACTAGACGTGTGGCTGGAAGTCAACTGGGAAGTGCTACTGCCTGTACTTGACTAACCACAGAAGCCACCAGAGATCTGATATGCTACCATATCAGATGTGTGCCTTCTGTAGAGCACAGTAGGTTGGGAGTTCTTTCCTTGGTGGATTGTGTGAACTAACTGGTTAATATGAGGGAAGTTTACGGAGTACTCAGTACAGAACTGCTCCCTTGCTCATTGTGCGCAGTCATTTAGATGGAGCTTGATGTGCAGCTAAGAGACTTGGAGGGGGAGGAAGGTCTCCACAACCAGTTGCTCAAGACCATTTTCATATTGTACTATGAGCTACATAACAACAATGACCTTTATCTAATTTGCACCTTTATAACTTTCATAGTCATTGTAATAACGATAGACTCTTCCACGGGTGCTTAATGGGTTTGTTTACAAGCAAACAGCATAAAGTGAGAATCAATAGGTGTTCAGATGCCATTTTGGGGACAGGAATTGTAATTATTGAACAAATACTAGTCATTGTTCTTTATGGGGCAATAAAGACACACATGAGGTCAGTGAGGTATCTGCTGAGACCAGGAGTAGTGTTGATTTTTAGAAATAGCTTCTGTGATATTCTCGTGGATTTCTCTTCTCATCAGTCCAGCTGGCAGACTCTGTGCATCTCAAGGGAAGCTGAGTGAATGAACATGTAGCACTGGAGTAGAAGTTCCTTGAGTCATTTAACACCTGCTTCTGCTGAGAAGACTGTGAGGCACAAAGTCTGTATGCCTCTCAGGTTTTGTGTCATTCTCTTCCCCTGGGTGTTTTCAGCAAAGCCTGAGCATGAACAAAGATACATTTAAAAGTAGCTGGAGAATGGTTTGCAGATGCAAACTACAGCATATATCTTGTATTTTTATAAGCACCAAGCTGGGAGACCACATTTGATTTGAATGGAGCCTGAGAACTGAGCTGATTTTGTTTCTGTCTCTTACATTGAATTGCTCTGTGATTTTCAGTGACTCATTGAGGCAAAAATCCAACTATAGTTAAAACCTTACTCAGACTTTTCGTAGATGGGAACTGGAATTAAGTAAGCCCTTAAATATCCGAGTTTTGTGTTCCCTGTCCACAAATAAGCTATAGTGATATGATACAGAGAGTTTTGATGCTTGTGATATGCTTTAACAGTCACAAATTATGACAAGAGAAGTAAAAATTGTTATTTATAGTTTGTTGGGGTTTTTTCTAGGGAGCAAGTAGACTTCACCAAGCCTGGTGGGCATGACATGCAAATCTTAGTAAAGAAAATGGTGAATACAAAACTCGTGTTTAATCTGACTCTGGTGAAGCTTTGGTGTGGTCAATTGTGACAAAAACACAATTTTATATCATACATATATTAAATATCAGCAATTTCACAGGATTCTTTCTACAAATTGCTGATGCCTTTAATAAACAGTTTTCTCCTCCAAATTTCTTTCTTTCCTTGTTGAAGCTGCTATCAGATTTGAAATGTTCTATGTTGACACCTAAATGGTGTGATGGAATTCTATAATGCACTCCTGGAATGGCTGGTGATAGTCTTCCTTGAATGTGGTACAAGAGAATGCAGGGTTTGGAATTACTTCCAAAGGATGAAAAAAGGACATTCATAAAAGCAATCCTTTTGTTAAATTTCCTCTGTGATGATCTATAGGTATCCTAGCAAATGTTACACATCTAGAAACTGTAACAAAAGTAAAGCAACTAGAAAAAGTAAAAAAAAAAAAACCTCTTGGGAGTTGCTTTCACACCTGCATTTCCATGAGTGATTCAGAGATCATCATGGAAAATACAAAGTTAAAACTTTCATAACATTCTATTTTATAGCTTTTATTCAAAAATATGACCCAATATTTTGACATTTGAAATAGCTTATCAAGACATGCAGAGGCTGCCTGGCACTGGCATTAACTCTGTCCCAGCCAGACATAATATAGCAGTGGTTACAGAGGAGCTCTAAACTGTACGTAAAAAGGGCTCTGAGTTAGCTTGTTCTTTCCTTTGTTTGGATAAAGAAGCCAGTTTTGCCAGTCAAGACAGGTGCAATGTGCTCACTCTGTAGCAAACTTAAATTGCAAAGTTATTAAGTCCTTTTCAGCCTCAGGTAGCTGCAGATTATTTAATTACAGGGTTAGTGATCTACAGTAATAGAGAGTTTGGGGACCTTATGAGGTAAAACAGTTTCTGATTACAAGTAGATCATGGTTTATTTAGACTTCTGCTTCAGAATATGGACTCCAAGGTGATATAGTCTGGACCTCCCTAATTAAAAATTTAGCAGACTACAAATTCTGCAGACTACAAGTTTTGTAATCCACAGAACTAACTTCTGTTAGTTCTACACTAACAGAACTAACAGAACTTCTTTTTTCTTCTGCACTAACTTCTGTTCTTAGAGTTCTTAGCTGCCTGACAAATTGACAACACAAAAAATTAAAACCAATGTAATGACAGTGAATTTACAGTTAAGTGGTGACATTTTCAAAGGGTTATCTTTCCCATTTAAACACAAAGGAAGTAGCCAGGTTTGCTCAAGTAGTTGTTGTCTTGGTTGCTTTGATCCTTTGAAGATCTGACAACATATGGAACAGTGGCAGCTTCTAGGTACCAGGTACTGTCCTCTTTTTCTGGCTGTGAGAGCAGAAGCAGAGCCCTACTATAGCATGTGAATCAACTGCAACCATTGAAATTGTATAGGTGTAGAGTAAGTTTGTGATTGTAGCAGAATTTAACTGCTATCTCCTAGGAACCCAAGTGAAAAGATTAAGTTAAATGAATGATATTGTGTTATCTGACTTGATATTGCCAGAGGTTGCTAAAAGGTCTTTGCTTATTTAATGTTTATCTACTTCAGGAAATATATTAATGTCCGAGCCAGGTAAGGAAACCTGGTCTGATTGTGAGAGTGGGGGTAGAAACTGCAAAGGGGCCTCAGTCCCAGCTCAGGTGATGCAAGTGTGAATGCCAGAGTGGCTCCTGGATGGTCAGACAGAAGTTTCCTGAACACTGCACAGGTGCTGCTGTGCTGTTCAGAGCCCAATGAACCAAAGGGGAGCTATAGCCATCCTATTATCTTTAACTGGTATAAAGTAATATTGTCCTTGTGTTATTGAATTTTCAGCATCCAAATGATGATGGAAATTTTCCAACCAGATGTTCTCTCTCCAGGATCCTTGCAGATATTTCTAATTAACATGACTGCGCCTGAACAATTTTGTCTCGATTACATGGCAATTCTCCTGGTACTCAGGAGTGTAAGAGTTTAGGCTTGGCTTGTTCAAACTTGTATTTGTCTTATTTCAGTAATATTAACACAAACCCTGTAGCCTGTCTAGCAATGGAAACAGAACACAAATAACAAACAGTTTGTGTTTTTAAAGAGACTTAAGACTTGTTTTTCTATATCCATCTATGGAAAAACAATCAATGACCATTTAGGTGCTTCTGACTGAACAAGATGTCTTTAAATTAAGTCTCACATCTCATATAAGACTTGGAAACAAGAACACTCTGACTTCCTAATTGAGCCACTGAAGAGCAAAGAAAGAAGTTTGAGTTGTTTGGCCAGGTGACATGTATGCTTCCACCAGGGGTCTTCAGCAGGGGAGCATTTTTCCTTTAGGCATCTGTCACAGGGAAGAACTGCCTTTAGGGGAGCAGAAAGACTGGGGAGAAAACTAAAATACTCACTTGGTGACCCTGAAATTAAGCAGCAGTTGGTGATAATTTTCTGATATTTTTCTTCATTCAAAGAACTCACTAGTTTTAGAATGAATTGGTGGTGCAAGAGTTGGAGCACAGTCACCCAGATGGAGGTACTGAGAGTAGAATTGGGGCAGCTGGTGTTAGACCAGTGTCATCTGTGTCACTGTAAACCATTATCAGATCTAATTGCACACAAGCACTGAAAAGACACTCTCATTCCTCTTTCTTCCTATCCACACTGCTCCAAATTCATGCTTGCATAAATTGTAGGGACTGCTCAGCCCCAGTTGATTTAATTCAGCATACTGATCAGATGTATCAAGAAGGGTCAAAATTTGGCACAGAGCTAGACATTCCCATGACAAAGGCTGAAATGATATTCTGCTTTCATCCTGATGCAATAAGACCTGCTTCTCAGTGCAAGTAAGTCTAGAATGGCAACAATTGTGTTGTTGATCTTTGCTTATTTTGTCAAGGGCGGGCATGATGTTATCTGCCTTTTTAGAAAGACCTGAATAAGCTATATGTATTAGTACTAGGAATTAAAAGCCTCTTGAATCTGCTTACCTGAGCCACAAAAGGGAAGCTGCCAAGTTGCTCTCATAATTATCAAAAAGTTAAATCTTGTATGTAAATAAGAGCCAAAGTGATTAAGAATTCATTTGGAAAGGAAGCAAAGATTACAAACTTGTTTGTTTTCTCACACCTGTTCTCCACTTCAGCAGTACAATAAAGCAAGGCATAGTTAATGCACTTTTCCCTGAAATTATTAATGTACTCAGGGGAATATGATCAGCTGAGGCTTTGGAGATCACACCGCCATTTGCCCAATTATACCTAATGACAACACATCGTTCCAGCAAAATGTGTCTATTCTTTGGTAGGTTACATTTCCTCTCGGCCTTTTGCTTATTGATCCAGTAGTACCTCATGCAGAACAAACTTCTTTGTTGGCAAGTCATGTTTATGAGAACAGACAAATCTTTTATGTTACATTTTTAACATCTGACCAAGTCAGTGAGAGGAAAAGCTTCCTGTATGGAGCATGACAAATTTTTGTGATTTTTGTAAAACAAAGCAATAAGTCAAATGTCTGTATAGTTTGGGCTATACAGATAATTCATGTTCTGTGTTCAGTATTTCTTTCTCCTTTGATGTCATAAAGCATCTTAAACTATGTCTGCATTACATAGCACTTAGAGTAAATGATTGCTTTAATCTTGTACTCCAAGTAGGTATATATTCAGTTCATTACAGAAAATCATATGTTTGCTCAGCAAAGCTGCAGCATCATGAAGCTCAAGGCATATTTACTTTTTTATTTGTTTTTTTTTGTTTGTTTGTTTGGGGGTTTTGTTTGTTTGTTGTTGGTTTTTTGGGGGTTTTTTTGGAAGTGGAAGGGCTTGAAGAAAGCTGGTGAAATGATGTAACTAACTAAAACACTTAAAACATTTTTGTGTCTCCTGTGAGTGTTCATGAGAAGTACAAGCTGATGAGTAAGGGCAGGGTTGGATTCTGATTGCTCTTACAAATTGTCTCTCTAGTTACTTTTTTAATAGTTGTAAACTGCAACAAAAGAAATTGTTTTTTCAAATGCAGAACCATATCAAGGTAGTTCACTACCATCATTCAGCACTTTCTAGTTGGATTACTGCTATGGTCTTCAGACCCTTTGGAGTTTAGTTTTTAAAATTTTCAGCCTCATCATTATTGCTGTCCTTCCTTCCAGCATTTTTCCTAAAGTTCTCTCTTGTATGCTGGCGTCCTTCTTGTAAGAACCTCCAGTTTTATTCTCACAAAGGTTCCTACCAGTAATTTGAGCTAGGGAGTATACATGGGCTTTGTATTCCCCTTGTGAAGCCTGAAAGCACTGAGTCTGAGAAATGCAGCTGAGTGCACTGGCCACTGCTTGAATGTGACAGTGCTCACAGGGGTTCTTGGATGAGGCAAGAGACGAGAATGTTGACTCCATGTTCAGAAGGCTTGATTTATTATTTTATGATATATATATTACATTATAACTATTCTAAAAAGAAATAGAAGGAAAGGTTTTGTCTCTCAGAAGGCTAGCTAAGAATAGAATAGAAAAGAATGATAACAAAAGGCAGCTCTCTTGGACTCTGTCCGAGATAGCTTGGCCTTGATTGGCCATGAATTATAAACATCCAAGATGGGCCAGTCACAGATGGACCTGTTGCATTCCACAGCAGCAGATAACCATTGTTTACATTTTGTTTCTGAGGCCTCAGCTTCTGAGAAGAGAAAAAATCCTAAGAAAAGATTTCACAAAAAGATGTCGGCGACACTTGAATCCCTTTTGTCTCCTCACAGCCTTCATTTTCTGTATGCATCCTTAGAAAGATGGCAAACCTGGCAGTTTTTACTTAGAGGAAAACATGAAAACATGTTTTTCTCTCCCAGTGTATGAGAACTGGGAGTTTATCATTCAATGTCACAGAGAAACTTATTATCATTCCACCAAATCATTCCTCCCAAGCTAAGTATTGATCCTTTGTTCTTAAGTAAACCCTGCAGTTAATCTTAATAATTCTGAGACATCTAATTCCAGTGACTGGATCAATAATGTCTTTGATGGTGTCCTGCAGTGTTTTCGTGTCATTCCTCGGGACCTCTCTGTCACCTGCTGTTCTTCCAGATCCCAGTGCAATAACCTGCTGCAGTGGTGAGAATGCTGTCAGCCCCTTCCCACTCATGTAGGACTCAGCCAGGAGGATATGGATGAGGCCTCAGATGAGAGTGTTTGTAATCATTGTCCATGTGAACTCCACGCTTTCCCTCACACTGAGGCTGGGAGATTTCCCCTGCCATGTCACAATAGTCAGACCTAATGCCCATAGGATGATTGCCATGAGCCTGCCTTTGGGCAGAAATACAGAAAGATATCCACATTCCTCTTCTTATGCAGAGGCTCAGAGTAAACCTGCCAGAGAGCAGTGAGTCCAGGGGCTCACTGAGGGATGGAGGACCAGGATGTGAGCCGCCACAAGGCAGGTGGGGCAGGGGCCTCCCAGTGCGGCACCCGAGGGCACACCTGTGCGCAGGGCACAGGGCAGCACTGACAATGGCAGCCAGAGTCAACCAGAGCCTCAGGGCAGTTTGTGGTGACGAGGTCCAGCCACGACGTCAGTTCGTGGGTGAGGATCAGTTCTAGTGACAGTAACCAGGGTTACATGTGATTGCCAGGCAGGTCTGTAGAGGCAAGACAGGTGATCTAGGCTTGGTAGACCTGGCCACAGCCTCTGGGCCTCTCCAGTTGATCCTGCTCAGGTGCTAGGGGAGGCCTGGCTTTTGGAGGCTGCTGCCTTGCCAGCTGTGCCAGGTGTTTGGCTCCTGGCTCTCCATACTTTATTGGGTAGTCAGCCCTTGTTGTGCCCTTTTTTTACCCTTTCTCTCCTTCTCCCATTGTAAAACATGCAGCTTAGGGATGGGAAGAAATCTGAGCAGTCAGACAGTTTTAAAGATAGAGTTGCAAAACAGAATAGTGCTGTGTCGCTTGCTTACCCAGAGTTAGATGTGCTAATCTTAAATAATTTCTGAATCTTTCTGATGGACAAGGTTGGTTGCATGTTTGTTACACAGAAGCCTTGGTCATTCAAAAATTGCCAGACAAGGGTGGGGATTTTTTGTGGGGCTTCTTAAGTTTCTCAGGGCTGTGGTTTCTTCTTTTTATGCTATTTTGGTGACACAAATCCCATCTTGTTCAGATGTAGTTATAGAGAAACCAACAATATGTGCTATAGGTTCCTGTAAGATCTAATATAACTGTATTATCATGAAAACTTTTAAGTGCTGATGCCTCCCACCAACTTCAATGGTTTTATCTCACTTACACACATGGAGAGGAAGAAATATTTGTATTTGCCTTAGGAGTGTAAACACCTAAGTCTGTAATGGTATTGCAGTAAAAAGCTTTATACAAAGTATAACTAAAATTTTAAAAGGCACTTTGCCCCGTACTCTCTTAGTCCTCTTCATCTGAAAGCAAAGGTGCGTTCTTAGATCATAGCTGGAAATCTTCAAGACATAGGCCACAATAAGAATTTGTTCTCTTAACTGCATTAAAAGCCAACAGTCTTCCTATGGTTGTGAAGTACCTCTACTAAACTCAGAGGAAAAATTTTAAGATATGCTTTAAAATAATTGCAAATGAATTTCTAGTTTATTACTTGCGTGCAAGTCAAGAACTGAGCTTAGCCTAACACGTTCCCACACTTTGTTCTTATGATGTGATTTTACTCCAAGCTTAACTCCACACTGGTTAGTTAATTGAAGTATGTCAAAGGTAATTTTAAGTTAATGCACTGGGATTGAACTACATAATATTGCACAGCCTTTTTGCAGCAGTCTGAATGGAAGATAGTTACGGGCTCTAAAACATGGTGCATACCTAGATGCTGTAAACTGACCAAAGTGGGATGGACATATTTTAAAATTTGTAGAATTTAATTTTAATCCTGGATTTAAATATCCCAAATTCAGATGTTGTCAGCCAGATCTCAAGTCAATGACCTGGATTAATCATTAAGTCCAGCATCAGTTTTTCACCTCAGGCTATCCCTCAGTTCCCTGATATTCTGTACTTCAGGGCACACAGTGCATAATGCAGTTCCTCAGCCAGTCTTATTCTCTCATTCTCTCTCATATACACAGTTAAAATGGAAAACAGGGAAGAAGTGGAAAACAAGGACCTCCTGCATTCTTGCATCTATTTTTTTCCCAGCCTGATTTGTGCTTCTAGGCAGACTGTGAAATTCAGGTCACACAGTACCGCCAAAGCTGAGCCTACCCCAGAAGTCTGTTGAAAATGGAGAGAATATGCTCAGTACAAGTCTGTCCTTCACAGTCTGTTGCCTGAACCAGCTCACTTGGCCTGAATAACTCAAAGGCCTGCAGTTTCCACATTTCATTTGTATCCCAGCATTTTAGAAGTTCTTAGGTATTTCAACTGCAGTTTGCAAAGAACTTTGTAAGGAAAAAATGCAGAAATGTATTTGTGAATTTATAATAGTCAGGTTTGATTATTGATTTCTAACTGACCTGAATCTGTTTCCCAAATCCATTTTAACACTACATTGGTTTGAATAAAACCCCATTTTTACTACACCCCTCCCAACTTTGTAATTCAGTGTTACAAGCTTAGCTCCTTGTTTAAGCTCTATATGGACATTAAGTGTGAGGCAGGACAGACACCTAGATGGCAAGAGTAGCTGCTGACAGTAGATGCCAACAGGGAAGTGAGGCTCTTGTGGTCCTTCCAAGGATGAGCACAGTCACTCTGAGTGATGTAGTGCTGTTGGGTACTTTTACAGGGTTCAGACTAATGAATGACTTGCTAACATTTGGTTAATTGTCAGTTGTGCCAATGAGGCTGAGTACTGCATTAGAGGGGCAGTGTGAACTCCTAGGAACAGCAGCAGGAGCAATGCCTGCCCACTCCTTTCTGTTGTAGAGGGACACCACCTGGCTATCCAGTCTGAGACACATGCTATGATTTATTTCACTTGCAGATCCAAGCCCACACGGGATCCTGAAGCCTCTGATTAAGTAGTGCTGTGTGCCTTCTCCATTTGTCCAACAGTGACCTGCTACCAAAGGTTTCAGTAGTTCCGCACTTCCTCAGTTCAGTCATTCTTCCCTTTTTGTACAATGGAAGAATTAAACCATTTCTGTCTTGATTCTCAGACAGGACATCAACAAAGTTTAAGTTTTGAGGTTTTCTACAGAAAATAATAATTGTGTTGAGTTGAAGTGCAGGTTATGGGTCAGTAGTAAACAGTAAAGGGCCAGTAGGAAAGTCTAGCCCGGACAACGGATATGAAACAGGTGTTTCAGCCCTAATGTGAGTGTACCCTGACCCTGGAGCTATCGGTAGGTGTGATCTGCCTGAGTGTGTGTCCGTAACACCTACTGCCCGTGCTGCTCAGTCCCAGCGCAGTCCCAGCCCGTTCCCAGCTCAGCTCACCTGGCTGGGGCGCTGCTGCCCCCTGCCGGACGGACGTGCCATGGCGGGGTGCGGGGCTCCGCCCGGCGTGCCCCCCGCTGCCCTGTGCTCAGCCTACATGAGTGCAGCCGACACGCGTGTGACACGTCTGCCCTCACGTCTGACTGCTGGGCATCCCCCTGGGGTTACACACTGCAAGGTGTGGCGCCCATAGGCGGCGTAGTGTTCCACTCAGTGGCGTGGGTGCCCAAGGGCAGCTGTGGGGTGCACGGGCCACTGAAGTGGGACCCAGCGAGCCCAGGTGCTGCGAGGTGCTGACAGCGCTGGGTAGAAGGAGTTTGCACACAGTCGGTTTACACTCACACTCTGTGCAGTACCTGTGCCTTACCAAGGGGAAAAGCTGTCCAGGGTTTCATTCCAGTGCTCTGCACAGCACTGGGAATCCACAGCAATCCAGTCACACAACAAGGACACATGCTGGTGTATGCAGAGAAGTTGTGCAGATCAGCTGTGGGGCCTTGGCGTCCCTTGCTGATGCTGAGCATCACCCTCTGAGCATCGGGTGCCCTGTACCTGGGCAGTTGAGAAAGGTGTTTTTAATACAGCACCTCCATCTGCAGTGCGGGTTAATCACATTTATCTAGCTCAAGAGCAATGATATGAGGCCAACTTTCTTGGAAAGTCAAAAACATGAAAAAGACTAAATTTTTATTATTATTTGCATTAATTGCTTTTCTTTTACTAACTTCTTTGGCTGCATTGGAGCAGTTACAAGAGACAGAGCATCTTGCAAATGGAAGTGTACTTTTCATTATATTAGTGCATTACACCATTGTCTAGAGACTAAAGTGCATCCTTCAAAGTTATAATGAGCCATAATTTCATTGAAGGGTCTCTAGGATTTCTGGACCATGAGAGCAAAGCTACAGCAATTTAGTCACGGGGACCAGAAAATCAGATGACAGCCCCTTTAATACTCAGCTGGGAATATGCTACTGATCTGAGATACCTCAGGCTGGAGTGTCTGCTGTGGTGGAAATTCACGGATTTTACCTTTTAAGGACATTTCAATCCATGGTAATTATTCAAAGCCAACCCTGGCATGACTGTCCTTTCCTGCTCCTTCGACCCAGAGGTCAGAGCCAAGGGTGTTTGGCAGGGGGAGGTGGGTTTTCCCTGCTGTTTGGAAGGCTGTGCTTTAGTCAGTGCTGAGGGGGCCGTGACTCACCTGTGCGGGAGTCACACCTGAGGGGGGGTGACGGGGTCTCAAGGCGAGGAGCCACCCAAGGGAGCTCAGCCATGGCTGCGCCCGAAGGGGCTGGGCCCAGCGGGAAGGGGCTGCGGGAGACGGAAGAGGTGAGTAGAGAAAAACTGTCTGGAGTGCGAATCTGCCGCCACCGCAGCACAGAGAACGAGAGCCGCCCCGGCGCCCGCCGCGGCCGGAAGCGGGCCGGGCCGGGCCGGGCAGAAACCCCGCGGAACGGGAACGGGACCGGGCCGGGCCGGGCAGAGACCCCGCAGAACAAGAACGAGAACGGGAACGGAAACGGGCCAAGCAGAGATCCCGCGGAACGGGAACGGGCCGGTCTGAGACCAGCGGCAGCGACACCGGGAACTGATCTGACTCCACCCACCCCGCACGTGACCGCGGCAGCGTTGCTGGGGCGGGGCCTCACCGCGCAGGCGCCGCCGGGAGGGCGTGCCCTACCGCAGGGCCCGCCCCCGCAGGTGACGCCACCGCGCGCGCCCGCCCCACCTCTCGCGCGACGTCACGCGGCCGGGCCGGGCGGTGGCGGCGCGCGGGGATGGAGCGGCCGCCGCTCGGCCGGTGAGTGACCGACGGACCGCGGGATCGGGAGCGGGATCGGGAACGGGGCGGGAGAACGCCTGGAACCGAGGGACGGGGCGAGGGGACCCCGCCCGACCGGCCCCGCGTGCGCCCATCGCGAGCGCCTCATCCACCCCCAGACCCGCCGCTCGGCCGGGCTGTCTCTCACCGCCCCCGCTCCTGCGGCCGGTTTAGGACTCTCTGTCCGGTCGCGGCCCCGCCGCCCTGCTCGCCCCGTTCCGGGCCGTCGTCCGGGACGCAGGGCCCGGGCTTCGCGGGGCGATGTCCGGCCCGGCGGTGGCGAGTGGCGCCCTCGGCCCCTGCCGTGGCCCCCGCGACCGCCCCGATCCCCGCGGCCCCCACAGCCCCCTGGGCCCTCCCGGGGGCGGCCCCACGCACGTGTGGCCTGTGCCGGAGGTTCGCAAGGCACCGCCTCGGCCCTCGCGTTGGTTTGGGGCGGGCTGAGGCGTGTGTTCGCTTCACTGATTCCTGCTCGCCTTGGCTGTCTTTGATGAGATGGTTAAGACATGAATTATTTCACGGCGAGCTCAGAATTTGCCGGCTTAAAAGCAGATTGTCAGTGACAGGCCTTTAAAGTAAAGAGCTTAAGGGGTAAAGCAGCAGCTTCGAAGCTTTATGAGTGCTAAAATTCACGAGACTTGGAGCTGACACTCTGTTTGTGACTTGTGTGCAGCTGCTGTCACTGGAGACACGGAAGTACCTGGTGTGCATTAGTCACAAATGCGGTGGCCAGCAAAACTCCCATGGTGGGTGGAAGCATTGCTTTCACTAAAAATCTCTATCAATAGGGAAACTTAATGAGGCTTCTTGGTGGGTAGGAGGTGTAAAGGTCTGAACTGAAGGTACAAAGGTCTGAGTCGAAGTCTAGGGGAGGGGGAGGCAGAAGAAGGTAATGTAACTCCCACTGCATCAGTAAACAGTGTCCATCATCCACAAACCTTAAAATCAGGTGTTTCTGCAGGTTGGAAGCCCTTAGTAACAGTCCAGGCTACTGGTGTGGTCACTGAAGTAGTGATGCCTTGACCTGAGCCAGTGTCACTGGGTTCTCCTCAGCCCAGGGAGTAAGTGCTGCTGTCCCTGATGCTCACCACTGACTCTGTCTTACTCAAGATTAACATGTGGCAGGTGACTCCATTTTTGGTCATGATCCTTCTCTTAGGGTAAATTCTTGGTCCATCTGGAAGTGTCTAGAGGCACGGAAGGCCCGGTGAGTAGGTGTACTCACTGGAAGGGCTGTTTCTGTCTTGATCCCGGGGGAGCTCTTCCCTCTCTTGTCTGGGGACAGTGGCGCTCCCCAGCTTGCAGGGTTTGTGCTGCTCAGCAGCTCTGCAGCCACATAGGGTTCTGGCACCAAATGAACAAGTTTGTTGGAGCTTTGTGTACACTGTGTCCAGTTCTGTTGCCTGATAAACCCATCCAGCTGGTCTGGAAGCCATCCAAAGTATGGAAGCAAACTGAAGATGGAGAAAGATCTACTTTGTGTGGAATTTGCTTTAGAAAGAAATTGGAACTTCAGGTTTCCATAAAGTCTGGGGTTTCCCTCCTCCATTTACCACATAAAATTTACCACATTTACCACATTTCTGAGTTTGGTTTTCCAAGCAGTTTTGTGTCATAGTTTGAGCTGTCTCACATCTTATTTAATCACAGCTGAAGTTCCTGTAATTAAAACCTATGTCTAATTCAGATACAAAATAGAAATCATTGGAAGTCTACAGATTTTGTTTCCCTGTGTTTAGAGAGGTGCATTCTGCAGGAAATGGGTTGTATCTAGTGAGTCAGCTCCTCCACTGCTTGGGTGAATGGCCTGTGCCTGACTGTGAGCTAGCAACTGTGGCTGCTCTGGAGTCAGGCAAACCTTGTGTTAGTGTTTTCTCTGGTCTTTCTGAGAATTGTTTTGAACCATTCAAAAAGACTTGGTGTGATAATATCTTGGGCTTGGTTTCTAGGAATTTTTGCTTAGAGCTCTGGAGGAGGAGTCTTCCCTTTCCACTGGCTTCCCCAGCACGTTTACTGGTGTGGCATGTTCTCCTCAGGTGGTTCTGTAGCTGTCTGCCAGTGAGAGCTGGGTTTTGGCACCTGAATTCACCAAGTGCAAGGTGTTTCTCAGGTGAGCTGGCTGGTTGGCTGCCTCTTGATAGACCTGGAGTCTCCTCACCCCTGAAGTAGAGGGGAGAGGGTTTTGCCGTGCCTGTCCCCTAAGGCCTGATAAAGGCTGGTTGCTGTAGCACACTGAATGCTGCTTGGCACAGAGGTTGCGCACTCTCCGTGGGGGATGGAGCTCTTGTGGACTTGAGCTCTCTGGGGCCAGCAACAGGGTGGTCTCTCAACAGAAAGACTTGTAAAAATGGTGTATAGGCAATGAACCTTGTGTGGCCCAGGTGACATCAAGAGGTCCCTTCCAAGGTCAGCAAATCTGTGAACTCGGCACAATGTTTCCTAGAGGATAAACTGACATCCCTAGAAAGAGTGAAGATGGCTGAATGAAATGGAACATGAAGGTGGCAGTCTAGACGTGCATTTTCTGCACTTCTAGAAACTCAGTATTCTGCTGTGATTAAATACTGAAAATACTTAACTCCCCTAAGCAGTTGAGACCCTGGATATTGTTACAGCACAATGAGCTGATTGTTTGGGCTTGAATTTAAGCTCCAAATTCTCAAAATTGTTCTTCCAGCCAAGCTGTTAAGGAAAAAAGAAAGAAGAAAACAATTAATTGTGTAGAGTTAAATATATTTTTGCAAAATGTAATGTCTTCATACTTTCAGAAACATTTAATGGTAATGCAGATCTAGTTGACCCTTTTTATTTATAAACTCATGTACCAAAAATACAAAATGCTTCTATCAAAATAAGATTAAGAACTTTGATTTGGAAGCTAGATCTGACATACCATGTGAAATGCAAACACAGAACAGGAGGTCTCTGCACCAAAAACGTTTACGTTTTATTAACTTAAATCCAGAAGTTTGCCAACACTCTGGAACATTTATGCCAGGCAGGTACCCTCCAAGTATGTACTTTATGTGCATGCTGTGTTGGGGCTTCCATCACACTCTGTGTTGGTCCCCATTTTGGATAGTGGCTTAATTCTTTAGTCTGACACTGGTCACACAGGCACTCCTGTGGCAAAATACTCAGTGAACATCAAGGCATCTGGTGAGCTGGGAAGGTTTGTCTGACTCAGGGCAATCTGTGATGTGATATGGTGTTGCATGCTCTGATATGATCAAACTTTATTTGAATGCTTAGAGGATTTCCCTCCTTGAGATAATTTATTAGGTTAAAGTAGTCACAGTATGAGGTAACTTCAGAGGCTGCTTCTGATTTTAAATATGTCAAAGCTAGCAGAAACCCAGTTTTTCATATGAGTTAATTCTTTTCTCTGAAGGGGACCCTGAATATGTGTGCTGTTTTATTGTTTATCAGGTATTAATGGCGTTTCTTATTATGCTTGTTAATTTTGGCAGGTCTTTCTCCTCTTCAAAGAAGCTTTGTTGCCAAGATTTACTCTGAAAATGACCTACAGTACCTACTGCAGATGCCTGCAAGTGTAGAAGCTGATAAATCATATCATCTTTCCTCCCCTGACTTTCCTGTTTCCTCTGGAATTTATACTTCTAATTTTTTTTAAAGTTAGACGTCTGTTGATGACATTTGGATTACAACTGTGAGCATACCTATGCAAAGAGACAAGCTACCCTGAGCACTTTTGAGGTATGTATGCCTGCTATGACTTAGAACACATGGAAGGGAAGGCCATCTGATTAGGGCAAAGAGAGCTCTAGGTGTACATATTCTAGATTTAGGCTAATGTGCACTCTTTTGCACGGTTTTAGCAGCAGAATATACGTGTACACAGTGAGGCTGTAGGAGCACCAGAATACCCAGCTGGCCTTGTATGGAGGGTGACCTTGGTTGAACCTACTGTGGGAGTACTCAAAAGATTGTATTTAGAAAAGCTGTATCCACTGCTCACCCATTCAGTTCCTAAATACCACCATGGTCTGCAGAAATTTTCTTCTTCAAAACGTATGTGTCATTGAAATGCGCCTGGGAGGCCATGGTGGTTGCTCTATTTGCTTAGGTAAAGCACTCACGTGAAGTTACAGAGTATTTGCCCTGAATTTGCAAGCATCTGGAATGAAGGTTAGGAAAGAAGGATATTTTGCTTGCCTTCCTGTGCACAGGTGCTGGCACAGTGGTCTCTGCTCCCGGAAAGGAGCAGTCTCATTAGACAATATGCCTGTGATGTACAAGACACAAGCAGAGCTGGGTGGGATTTGCCTTGGTGCTGTGCAGGTTTGTCCCACTCAGGTAACAAGAGATGGACAGCCTTGGCTGTTTCCACAGCATAGAAAGTAACCAGTATGCACGGTTTTATTTTCCTTTTCCTAAAGCGTCCTTTGGAGGCTTTTAGCTGTCTATGCATATTCTAAACCTGCAATGAGTAAGCTGGCTAACTGCCTCTGTATGGGCTTAGAAGAGGCTGGTGTGCACTGATAACATCTTTTCCTTCTGTAAACTACTTGGACTCCTTATCCCTTCTGTGATGTAGATGCCAGCGTTCCAGAGCAGTGGCAGTGGCAGTTTTGTCAGTTAATGGTGGGTTACAGTGAAAGGCAGCCAAACACACACCTCTCTGGCTTCCAGAAGAGACATTCATTAGTGGGTTTAGTTTAAAAAGGAAAACTAGTGCTGAAAGTAGCTACCTGACTGAATCATTCATCATGCACAGTTGCCATATAGGATATATTTAGCAGACAACATGCATGCTTTTGTTGATAAGCTCCAGTGATTCAGGCTGAGATGATACTAGAGGGACACAAATCTGACCTACCTCCCTGTCTGGCTTAAAACAGCCTGATAGTGTTCCTGTAACAGGAAGGCAGAATGGGCTGTGTTGCAGTGCAAGTCTGAACTGTGATGGGCAGCGAAGTGCAGTGGTTGGGAAGGGGATCCCTTTCATGCGCTGCGGGAACTCCTCCATCATTCGCCTGCAAGCAGAGCTGAGGCCAGGGATTGGCATCTTGGTGAGATTCTCTGTTATGAGTGGACAGAAGTTGGTGTAGCACACTTTAAATGTGTTTCTCAGTCTGCCTGGACAGTGTTATTTGGCTGTGGCAGTGTGCAAAAGCAGCATTGGGCAGAAAGGAGGAGCATTGTTTGCTGTAAGCTGCTTTCATAGAAGCTGTAGGAACACACTAGGAGTGGTTTGCTGAGTTACCCATTGCTACCTTATTGGTGCTTTATGCAGTGTACCAGGCATGTGGATTCTGCAACCCAACTTGGTGCGAATTTGGTGAATTTCAGTATATTTTGGATTTGTGTGAGCTGATGATGTCCTTAACAAATCCCATAGTGGCCTTCAATACTAAAGCTATTGACTATTATTTTCCTGGAAGCCAGTTGCCATGGTGATTATCCTGAAGGCAAATAAATGTGTTTTTCATGGTTCCCAGTTTTACTAGTTTTGAGCAAAAGGACTGTGGCCTTTTCTGTGATCACTGGAAATGCTGCACCCATAGCACTCCATGTTTGTAAATTCACTGCCCGCTGAACAAGCATTTCATGCTTTAGTGGGTCACAGTCATAAGGGGTAGTGTCACTTGTCTGTGGGAAGCAGTGAGTGTCCTTGCTGTGATCCTGAGGTTGAATAGCAGTTAAAATGGGAGAAATGAACACAGAGCGACTTTGGGTCAGAATCTGTTAAGACTGAGCTTAGCTCATTCAGGCCAGTGATGACTGACTGACTTAGGAAGGCAAAATCTCTATCGGTGAAAGCCAGTCCCTCCTAGGTGCATGGGGCTGTGGTCCTTCCCTGTGGTGGCTTTCAGCTGGGGTAGCCTCTAGCTCTGGTTGCTACTGATTTATATTAAATGCTTTGTGGAGGAAGATATTCTGCATGTGTGAGCCTTTGCATAACAGAAGAACTTGGCTATGCACTGGATACCTGTGAGAAGTTTGACTGCCTGGACTGCAGAGCATCCTGTGGTAAGAGGAGCAGAGAGGGAGGCTGTGTCAGTGGGTGCTTGCTGTTCTGCAGAGCAGTTCCTGTGCTGGCCATGCTTTTGCTGTGGGAGTTAGTTCTCAGCTGGTTTGTTGTGCTGAAAGTTTTGGTTCTGGTTTACTGAAGTGCTTTAAATGCTTCTGGTGTAATCCCAGTCTGTGGGAGAAGTACAGGGTCCAGTACTGTACAATCTCTTTATTAATAATATATTAATAGGGCCAGGTGAAGAATTTTGTAGGTGATGCAAGATGAGACATTAATAGACCTGAGGATAGTACTGCCATTCAGAGGCACCTGGATAGGCCTGAGGAATAGGCAGACAGGAACCTCATGAGGTTCAATGAAGGGAAAGAGGAAGCTCTGCACCTGGGGAGGACCCACTTGGTATAGCTGGTTTTCTGTAACCACCCATGTACTGAAATTCCTATCATGTACCTGTACTGGGAGCCTGACCAGCTGCAAAGCTGCTCTGCAGCTAGCAAACGGGTGTTCTGGCAGAAACCCAAGTTGCACAGCAGCTCTGTAAGGAGCCATTAACTTGTGTCTAGCTTTTGGCTCTGATTATAAGCCCACACCTTCTCAGTGGTAGTTGAAATTCAGCATTATTTCAAATAAGATTGCTCTCTTCTTATGCTGCTTTGAGTAAAGATTTATGGATTTTTTAATGTGGACTTTACCATGAATGTGGGAAGAAACATTATGATTTTGGCTGAGGTTTTAAATGCATGACTACTTGTTTCCCATTGGCAACAAAGTAGTCAAGCCCAATTGCTTTATACCAAATTACTGCCTCTGTGCAGCTGGATGTGGAGGTGGATATTGAAGAGCAGCATATTCGTGAGTGGCTGCTTTGCTGTGCTGTGTTTGTGCAGTTTGTGTGTGTGTGTGTCTAAAATGCATGATAAGATCTAAGAGAAGAAAAGAACCATAGATATGCATCAGTATTTTTATTGCAAAAGTCCAAAAAGTGAGCAAAGCAGGGAATTCACAAGTCTATGTGGTAGCAGTTGATGGATGGTTGACATGGGTCCTGTTCCAAAAGATGCTGCTCTGAGGGGATAGGGAGTTGTGGCTGTGCTGGGCTGGTTCCTTGGCACCTGGAAAGAGGCCTGGCAGCATGTCTGTGTGCTGCAGGGCAGGTGCCCATGGTTCTGCTCACACAGTGTCTGTGAGATACACAGGCCAGGCTGATGCTGTTCCTACTTGTTAGGGTACATAGGAATGCAATTATATTGTTCCTTGTCTTAAGCTCTGCTTGAGTCTACCTGGGACTGGGAGAAGTGGCTGTAATGAATCAAGTCAAAAGCACCTTATGCACGTCTCCTGTTTCTGTTGACAGCTGATAGCAGGTTTTTAACATTGAGAACAGGTAACAAGGTGTGGGTGGGGGTAGTCTTTTACTGATAGGTCCTCCCAGCCTCATACAAGTGCTGACTGAAGGTCTTCAAGCAGTGTTTGATGGGTAACCTGAACATCTTGTTTGTAGTCCTGCAGGGAGGAATGTGCTAATGCTTGATTAGAAAAGGACCCGTAAAAAAACTGGCCCCAGATTAAGGCCACTACTGTTATACTAATACAATTTTTTTAAAGAGTCACACTTAAGTAAAAGCTCCCTAGACTCGCAGTCTTGAAAAAGGATCAGGAAGGAGAGTTTTCTTCTGAAGAGCAGGATGAGGCTGTCAGTGGTTGAGCAGCATCAACAGTCAGAATAGCAATGACTATTGACTTCTGGTCAGAATTTATCTGTTTATCAGATCTGTGTCGCATTTTAAACAATACTGGTAGAAAGAGCTGGTTTTGAGTCATCGGGGGACTATTTTACCTCTATGTGTGAGGTTAGTTCTACTTCTTTCATGAGTCATTGTAAATATACTTTCCAAGGGCTAAAAGCACATGTTAAAATCACACATAGTGTGGGGTGTGGGTTGGCGGTAGATTATATCTTTCTTTACAAGCCTGCTAATTTAACTTGTTTTAACCTCCTTACAACTGCAAGCCTGGAATAAACCTTTCTTTTAGAACTAGAGTTGCTAAATCTTGCCAGCATCTCTCCGGCATTATCACAGGTAATTCTGCTAGGAGGTAAAATGAGAGGCCATCTCTTCTTTTCTTTGTATTACTAGCATGCTTAGACGTCTCTCTTTAATGCCAGAAATAGGTGTAGTATAACCTTTTGTCTTCCCTTGGAAGTGGAATGAAAATACCTGTATTTCCACTTTATGGTTCACTTGTTCCTGACATTTGAGTCAGCTTTGACACACAGAAGGTGGCACTGTCTCTCGGCAGACAGCAGTGAGGAGATAAGAGCAGCTTTGATCTCTCCCCTCCACCCCTTCCTCTCCTGAAAAGATCCTGCCGAAATTCTTGCCATGGCCTAGTACTGTTGCATTTTTCCAGAGACTGAAGAATCAGATCCAGATAATGCAGATGTTAATAGGAGAAGTTAATAGTAGGAGTGCAACTCACCACTAAAATATTTGCTTCAAGGAATTAAATCCATTCTTTTCTTTGTGGAAGACACATTGTTTTGAATATTTGCTTAACACTTCTTCAATCTTTTCCTTTGGGGAGGAAGTTTCTCTGTTTGCAAAATGCAGTATTTGAACTGTAGAAGTGAAATCACTTGTATTCTGATGAGTCCTTGCTGAAGCTCACGTGAGTTCCTGTTTCTGCAGCTGTTATGGCCATAGCATCAGATAGGAGGTTTTTGATAACACCATCTGGGAGTAATTGTGCACCCTGTCTGTCTACTTCATCTCTTTAACCTTATTCCAAAGTTGTTATAACTGAGTCTATGGTCAGATTTGTCCCTCAGTCCTGTCTTCCTTCAAATCAGAGTTATTTTCTTTTGTATTGTTTCATATCACAGCCGTGGAAATACCTGTGCCTACAGAAGCTAAAATTGAATGCCATGCTGTGGTTCTGAAAATGAGCCCCTGGGGACAAAAGAGGTTGGAAATGTCTTAAATTGCCATTTCTGTTGTACTTCTTGTGTTGTTGAAAGGACAGCTTCAGATCTCTGCTTGGACTGTGGCTGGAGATGTCCCTTCAGTGTTCTTCAGTGAAGCCCCGAGTTCAGAGCATGCACTTGGCTGGTTTTTAGAACACGGTAATAGGGATGCAACATTTTTCCCTTTTGCAAAAAGCAGAGGTGTTTTAGAGGAAATGCTGCTGTTTGGCTTAAGTTCAGTTTGGTTTTGAGGAAGAGTGGGTGAAGATGTCAGTTTTCTGAAACAGGCCACTAAATTAAGTGAAAGTGTCAACTGTCAGCCTTCCTGTGGCAGACCACACAGTTTTGAATTGCAGGGTTCCTCTTGAGCCTAGTAAAGCAGGCTGTCTTTGTAATAATTCTTCATCCACTTTGTTTTTCTTCTAAAATCCCTGCAGACTGCACTGTTAGTGTTGTCTCCCAAATTTTAAATATGTTCACGAAAAAAGTAAAGAAAATGTACATGATATATGTAGTTGTCAATGTCAACTAATCAGAAGATTCTAGTTAAATTTTTCTTGAACATTCATTTAGCTTTCTTGAAGCACTGTTTTTATATAATGTGATGGAAAATAGCCTATATGTAGCCTTTTCCAGAAAATAATGTTTTTAAGTGGTTTGAGTAGGTTCCAGTTACATTGCTGTACACTGTTCATAAATGAATCTGAAGCTATCAACAGGAGAAATCACGGAAGTATAACATTAACCTTATAAGAGCAAATACTAAGTTTGGTTCTCTGCTGTAAAAGTGTCACATGACCTTTAGGCAGCTTCTTGATCTTCAATGGGGGGGGGGGTTGCCTGAAAACTAGGGAAATAATAATAAATTCAACATAATGTAGGAGCATTCGAAGGGTGAATTCACAGACTGCTCACACGTTATGGTAATATAAACCTAGAAATACTTTATGTAGCTAAGGAATTCATCAAGGATGAAGTTCTGCTGAGCTGTGGAGCCAGCAGCATTGCCCCACAGTCAGACTCCATGGCACACCAGCTCTAGATGCAGCGGTGCAGTTAAGAAAGGCTTCTGATAAATAAGCAGGTCACCAGCTATAGAAATACAGCTGAAACATTTTGCTTTGGTTTTCACATGAGATTTTGACATATCACAAACACAGAATGATGATGTATTGGTACCTCTGCCTGGTTAGTAATTTTGGAGAAGTCTTGATCTTTACTTTCATAGCTTTGATTCAAACAGTGTAACCACTGAGTTACTGAGTGTTCAGAGAGGGGTGGAAAAGATGTCAGGAGTAGAAAAGATGTCAGTGGCAATCGGTTGTACTCCAAAGCAGCAGAACCATTTCTGAAAACCAGTCACTCAACTTTAGGCCACTTTGAGTTATTATTACTCAAATAAACATGGAAAATTGCCTCATCTTTGGTGATGTTGTCTGTGGTTCTTAGATGTGAACTTCTACTTTGCAGAAGAGCCAGCAGTCTTTATTCTACATTCAGAGCAATGAGCAAGCAATACTTCCTATAGGGAGGGCATCAATAGTGTAAAGGTTGCCCACAAGTGTTATTGAAGGTACTTGATTCTGATGTAGGTGTACTCAGGAAGATGTTTATTAAAAAGAAATTGAAAGGAGAAAGGGATCTGTCACTCACTAAGGTAGTGTTTGGTATATGCTCTGTGAGTGACGTTTATAAGTGAAGTTTTCTCTTATCTACAGAATTAATATTTGAGCTTTCAGGAACATAAACTGTATACCTTAGTTCTGCTGGTCAGCAGTATTAAATATAAAGTTATAGGAGCTGTTTCAACATGATGTGGAGCTGAGAAGAGGCTGATGTTGAAAGATCACCTTCTGGTATGTCTAAGCATGCTGCCCTTGCACATGTGAACCATTAATGGATATAGTAATAGAAATGGTGAACTCTTTTTGGTGTGCCAAAGCATAAAATCTGCTGATGAAACCTTTGAAGTTGCTATTTGTTAATGTGTTTGGAAATGCATGGGAAAAAGTGACTCCCTCCCTCCCCACCACTGCGTCAGAGAGGAGGAGGACATTAGGGGATCTGCTCTCACTCCTTTCTCCTTGTAACATACTCACCTCTAGCAAGCAAGTGCCTGGACTGTGTAGAGCTATTTTAGTCTTGTGAGGATTTTAGGAGAAACATTTCACGTTTTGCATGGGATCACACATAATGCCATTTTTGTCCCTGAATATCTTAAAAATCATGTAACTCATACCTAAAGACACTGCCAGTCTTTTCCTTTAACAGTGCTATCAGCTATACTCCCTTTCTGGTCTTGGCCTGGGGAGGGTCTTTGTGTAATCTATATCTCGTGTTTCTGGCTTTTCTTTCAGACTTCAGTAGAATTCAAAAAAATATTTTCTTGGGTGAATTTTGGAGGAGGAGGATGATGAAGAATTATGTATGTAAAACTGTAGGTATCTTTTCCATTAAAGATAGTATAGAATTGTTTTCTGTTTTCTTTCTGCCTGTATTCTACCATTTACCTAAGGTATTTGTATTTAATTAATTCTTGTATGTCTTCTTCTTCCATTCTGGCCCAAATTCTCCACTCAGACTTTTTCAAAATTGTTCTATTGTAATAGCTAAATATATACATTTCTCTAGATATTGGGTAGTCATGTTACTATCCCGTTTTCTTAAGTCAAATTACTTACTCTGTTACTGGTGTCTTCCTCTTTAAATGTTTTCCAGATGACAGCCCCCTTGAATTTCACACCCATTCTGATTTCTCATGAGTTCTTTTTTGTGATAGAATTAGTTGTTAACGCACCCAGAGCTTTCTCTCCTTATTTGCACTGCTGAGCAATGATGCTTTTAAAATATCTTAATCCTCCTTTGGATATAAATCACTTGCTAGGGTTCCCAATTCCTGTAACAGGTGGCTTTCCAGTGTGTGACTGTTGCTTCTTTAGTCTTTCTTGCTAAACTGTTTGCCTGGATACAAATTCCATTTTGGGATGGGTTTCTGAAAATAATCTGGGATTTCTCAAACTAAGCTGGGCTTTTTCTTAGCAAAAATCGTTTCTATTCTGAAACAACTGAAAAGTGCTTTTCTTTTACCAAATAGGATGAGTGGGAAGCATCTCCTTCCTAAGATCCCTGCTAACTGTGATGACACTCTATAGCGAGCTGTTAAATTGACCTGTTTATGAAATAAAAGGAATGTGAGGATTATCTAGCTAACTGTACTTCAGCATCTTTATTATTAAGGGTTCATGGTGTTCTTATACGGCATAAGAGAAAGGTATTTGAAATACTCTATGAGAAGGCAGAATTTTTCCTCTTTCCTTTCCTTGAAAATAATTTTTCTCCCCCATTTCTGCAGTCCTGTACTGTTTGTTTCTGTAACAAGTACTTCAGCTGCAGATAAGTAATCTCTAAACTGGTTTTCAGTGATAGCTTCAGAGTTCACTTTGTTTACAAAGAACTCTGATTTTGAAGGGAATTAATTAAACTGATTAATTTAAAGTAAACTTTCACTTGAATAAAGTCTAAAATCAGAGGGGCAGAAGTATTTTCAGACTTGTCAAATTTTTTTGAAATGTTCATGTTACAAAATATTTGATAAAGAAAAAAAGAAAAGGGAAAGAGTGGGAAGAATTGTCAAAAAACATCAAAGCCAAGATGATGGCTACGCTTTGTAAGCGCATGGAAGTGAAGGAATTTTGATTAGCCCCACGCAATAGTTTCTCAAAGTTCAGAAGAAAATGGAGCTTCTGAGAGCAAATGGGAGTTTTGGTGGTGTGTCAGTCAGGGCTGTGATTCACATGAGGGACAGTTCAGGTAGTTTTGGTGCTAATGCCTCTTAGTGCCCACCTGTGGGCACTTTGGGACGCAGACTCTGAACTATGGCAGCCAAAAGCAGCTGCTGATCTGCAGGTCCTGTAATGCTGTAGGTCATCCTGTAGTGCTGTAGGTCATGTCTCTGAAGACCTTGCTGACAAAAGCTCTTACAGTTACTATGAATAAAAAATAACATTAAAACTTTAAAAAAAAGTAGACAAATAGTGTGACTGAAGTTCTGTTAGTGACACCTCGTGTGACCAGTACTTCACACATTGTATTAGTTCTCCACTAAGATTGTTTAGAAATGGATTTTCTTCTATAGGAAGATATTTTTCAAAAATGTGTTCATTCTTTTTTTCCAAGTTCCTAAGATTTGCTGTCATCACTTTCTTCATATTCTAGCATCCCACTTCAGTGGATCAGAGTAACCCTTTCTTCCTTTCTCTCTGTCTTGGAGGTGGGAATCCGCTGTGGAGTAAAACAGTCAAAATATCCCTTTAGTGCAGAGTTCTTGGGGTGTTCATCTGAAGAATAGTGTGCTCCCTGTTTTCAAGAGCTGTTTTCAAAGATGATCATTGAGTTAATGATCATCTTTGGAAAATCTGGGTGATCTGGCTGTGTTTCAGACTAGTCCTTGAGGCTGCCTAGAGAAGTGTGGTTACCGTGTCTGGTCTCAGCTTTGCTCTTGTCATCTCCTAGCAAGGACCTGGCCTTTGGGTCTTTTGCAGAAATGGAGAGGCAGGAGCTGCCAGGGGACAGCAGCTGCCTGTGCAATGAGCTGTGGCAGGTGCAAGAGTGTCCAAATGCCCACAGCTTTTACCTCCTGTGAGGTGAACACCAGAGCCAGCTGTTTGACCTGGGCTGGGAGCATGGAGAATGACTAAACAGGAGAAGAAAATAAAATCTACATGGTGCAGGTTGGAGCCCTAGCATCTTCCTCTGCTTTTGGCCTGTGCTGGTGGCCATAAACCCCAACATAAAATGCTCCTTCACAAGAACTTCTTGATTAACTCTGTAAGATTCAGTTTTAACTTCAGTCATATTTTTATCCCTTCAGTTATTTGAAAGAGTTTAAAACAGGACAGCTTCCAGGGGAGCTTGCATTTCAATGGAAAAAAAATTACTAAAAAAAAAAATTAAAAGTTGGAATCATGCTCTTTCTTTGCTGTTTATGTATATCTTTCCTCCAGTTTTCAGTATTGTATCTCATACCAAATTTCTCTTGCAGTTCTGTTCAGTGGAGGGACTGCTGTGGGTCAGCCATGCTAAAGGGCAAATGATGGAGGCAAGTACAAGTTTATCCTTTCACTATTATCTCATGTTGATTTTGCCAGTTTTTCCTTTTGAACTGTTTTGTTTCCCAGGGCTCCTGGGAAATAATTGCACAAATGAAGGGCTGTATTAGAATGTTCTGGGATATAATAATGTCATAACATCTGCTCAGTTGGCTGTATATGTAATTGTGAATTTGTTCCTGATGTAGTGTATTCTTGTACAAATAAGAAATGTATGTTTTTGAACTTTATGGTATAAAGTATTGTTTCCTCCCACTAACAGAATATAAAGGTGGTTGTAAGTAGAGAAAACAAAAGTGACCACAAAAGTTGAATTCTAATGCAAATAAGTGTGCTAAATAATTTTGAAGATTCACAATTCTTCACACTTAGAGTATTCTTTTCCACAGCAGTAGACACTAGAACAAATAAATACTTGTAAGGATCTTCATACCAGATGTGTAATTTGCAAAGCTCATTTCAGGCTCACAACAGACTCATCCTGTGGAAATAGAAGTAGGAGATGACTACAAAGCTCCCATTAGGAACCTCTGAGAGGCTATATAATTTCAGAAATATGTTGCAGAATGGTCATATCTTGTTTGTGAGCTCACTGTGAGCTGGTTTGTTTCAGGTTGGTTTGTAAACTGCCATAGGGTTAATTTAAGCAGGGTAATTTTTTCTTGCAGATAATGCGTGGAATTCCAGTTAGATTTAGGTGGTGTTCTTTAAGACCAGCATCATTGCCAGTGATAATGTGAATAGAGATCCTGGCTGGAGAGTTTACCCATCATCTTAGATAAGAACTGCAGTTCTTCAGTGAGTCCTGACTGAAAATAAATGCTGAGTGAATTAGCTAAAATGAAAAAGGCAGTTATGGGTCAGCTGTCAGGTTTGTATTTTATACGCCAAATAGTTTTTGGGCTCTTGCTTTTTTAGATAGTGAGTTTTGTTCACTGAATCATTTGGTCTGTTGGTTTTTGCGATTTTTTTTGTCCTAAAACATAAATTGAGTGCAGACCTGTAGTCTAACTTTCTGCAAAACCTGTTGCCTGAAGGGGAAAAAAAAAGATTAAGAAAGAGGAAGCTCAAAAGCCAAAGCACACTACTAGACAGAAAGGCACTTTAATTCATTTAAGATAGTGTTAAGTATGTAGGTATGTTGTTGGCACATCTTTTTTTCTTCTGCCACACAATTGCTGCATGAATGTGGGTAAATATATTTTTCTTGGATGTAGTTTATTCCTTTGCATTTAATGTGTTACTGATTAAACTGGCCGGTATATTTACACTCAATGCTTATAGCATCTTCAAAGCACAGAGATAAAATCCTGCATGATTCCAGTGTTCTGCTTTCTGTAAGTACTGAGTTTCTTCTTGCCTCCAACTAATAGCAGTGACACTTGAGAAAAAGAAAGAGAGAGGTAGCTCTTCTGATATTTTTGGATGGCAATTTGGAAAGCATTTTGGAATATCTGTTTAACCCATTGCGTTAGGCTTCAGATGCACAAAATCTAGAGCACTCCAGTTGTAAACTCAATGCATTCTGTTTCTGCAGCTGTTCTAGCATAGAAATGAACACTCTCAAATCCCAAATATGCTGAGTTTCAAATAATTCTTTTCTAAAGCACAGACTGCTTTCTGCCAAGATTGAGGTAGACCTTTGTGAGCTGATTTCTGTATTTATAGAAGCCTAATCAAAGTTTTCTCTTGCAGAAAACAGTGGTCAGCTTCTAAACATGTGATCTCATGGTGCTGATGTAAAACCCTTTCAGTTACTGTATCCTTCCTTTCTTCCTCCCTTTCTTCCCCATATCTTTGCTGACCTTCTCCCATAGTTGTTGCTATGAGCAAGTGCTGAGCTGCACTGTTGTATAATCCAGTCCTGCCTGAGCCCAGGGAATGACTTGGGTTGAGATCTCTAAGAACAGATGCGCAGTTCCTGTGCCAGAGGCTGAACTGCACATACCTGGTGCTGATCCCTTGCAGATTTAGTTGCTTAATCTACTTTTCAAAATGCATTCTTGTTTCCTCTGAGAGCTGTGGAACAAGAGTATGCCAACTGACAGCATTTCACTTGCCTGTTCTTGCTTGAAGATAGATTTTCACATCAAGTTTCCAGTGCCATCAGTGGATGCTGGCTGTAATAAGCCATTTCTCACTATGTGGAAATGAATAACTTATTTGGAAATGTTCTGGTTTTTTGCATGTATTAAATACTGTTAAGTTAGGGCCTTAGTATCAAATCTTTGTTAAAGAGCAAAATTAATTCTGCCTGACTAACATGCTTTTCGGAAGTTTAACCTCATGTTAGATGTTATTATGGGCTTGTTCTTAATAAACAAAACCCCACTGGTTTCTTCTTGCTTCTCCCCTTTTTGAACAGCTTTTTTACCTTTCTTGCTTTCCTACACCCTTTGTGCTGGACTTCTGCCCCAGGCAATGAATGACTTGTCTCACACAAGCTTTGGCTTCTGCCTACAGCCTAGATGCAACTAATGCCACGTGGAGGGGTGCTCCAAGGACTGATACATTTTATTTTGTTAATGGCATGTTTTGTGCATTGGATTTTTAACCCACACTTGCTGCATGGATGTATAATAATGACTACTCTTTTGTTTAACATTAGATAAGCATGAGATCACCGTGGCACAGCTGCATGTATAGTCACTCTTGAAGCATTTACACACCTAATTGGCTGGCAATCTTGGCATTTTCAAAATAAACACAAGCCTTTTAAAGAAAGGGGACATATTTATGTATGAATAGTCAAATAAACTTTTTGGGTGTCATCAATGGAGCCGTCTGGCACTGAACAGTTGTCTGATGACCCTGATCCTGGAGGCAAATCCCAAGATCAAGAAACCAAAAAACAACATGAATCAGAGCAAAAATTATCCAAAATAACGCATAATGCTTTGGAGAACATTAATGTCATTGGTCAAGGCTTGAAGCACCTGTTCCAGCATCAGCGCAGGAGGTCATCTGTTTCTCCACATGATGTCCAGCAAGCTCAGGCTGAGCTGGAGCCTGACCTGGATTTGGAAAGCCAAAGCGTCTGTGCTGAAATTGATGGTGTCTCCACCCACCCCACAGCTCTGAACCGGGTGCTTCAGCAGATCAGAGTGCCACCCAAAATGAAGAGAGGGACCAGCCTGCACAGCAGGTGGGGCAAGGGAGATGCCCCGAAAGGAAGCCCGCAGATCAACAGAAGGTCTGCTCAGGATATTCAGTCAGGTCGGCCCAGATCATCATCCACTACAGATGCTCCCACAAACTTGTCTGTGATGGAGATTGCTTCTTCTATCTATGTAGGTGGAGAAGAGGCCACAGCAGCAGCAGTAAGTTACTCAAATTTACCTTTGATCTTTATCATCTCCTTGTATGTTTTCTTAAGCCCTTTGAAATATTGTTTTGAAAAGTAGGTTTCTTTCAGCAAATTCATATGGTGCTGTGTTCAAAAGCTTCTTCAGTGGTGAAACAAAGAGCTTAAAAGATGCAAGCATTAGTCATTTTCTCACATGGCAGGTGGCTGATTTTATATGTATTTGATCAGTGAAATGAGAGCTACATTTGAAACGTATTAGGTTGTTTGGATAGCACACCTCAGTCAAACAAGGAGTGATAGGCTGAGCAGCCGCCAGAGTGGTCCTTCTTAGCAACTGTTAGCTAGTTCCTGCAAGAAAACCTTCCATTTGCCTAGATGACTTTTTAAATTCCTTTCTTATTTTCTTTTGTATTTTATAAAAGAAAAGAATTCTAGTGTGAGTGGATGGTGTTGCTGGTCTTTTAGGCTGTGAGAGGCTCTGGGAACATGGGCTGCAGCCTGCACTACTGTCCAGCCCCTCAGTGCTGGGTTGCTTGTATGTGGTTTAGATCATCCTGGCTGCTCTGCTGCTGAGGGATCACTGCTGTCTCCTTCAGTTTGTCCTGCCTGTGTGGGAAAAGCAGTCACTGAAATGACAGTCTCCGTTCTGTGACACATTCTTGCAAAGTTTGCCTATCAGCCTATTGATGGTATCAAAAAGCAAGCAGCATTTGTCTTACCATTTCTCCCCTTTCCCAGATCAATTTAGTTGAAGCATTCTTGAAGTTTGATGTGTTTTGGGTTTTTTTTGTTGTTTGCTTTTTGGAAGACTAGCTTTCTGATTAGCTAATTTTAGTTTATTCAGGAAACTGGTTCAGAGAGTCCTCTGAAAAACAGCCCTTAATAACAAAGGGGTCTATGGAGGCTGGATATACTTTGTTTCCTCTTGCGAGGAGTCTGCCTGGAGCTGTGTCTGAAGCTTTTGCCTCTTGCTGACTGTTACAACAACAGAGATAGTAATGAAGTAGTTGTGGAAAGCATGCACTCTCCTGGGCTGATTAACTTTACAGTTAGTCAAGCCATTGAGAGTTGTGAGAAAGAGACCTCATAATAGCTTCAGGTTTACTTGTATATTGCCTCTCTCTTCATTGTGAGTGAACTCAGGATCTTTGTTTCAGGAGAATTTTAGGGAAAATTGTTAGTTTTTTGAGTTTGTACCCAAGTCCAGCAACAGAAGTTTATAAAGCAAGGTCTGGTTTGTTGATTTCAAACTGTCTTCCCTTTACTTCATGTATGAGCAGGGAGATTGAACAGGCCGAAGCGTATTAGGTAAATAATGTGGCAATATGGGGAAAAGCCTTTTATCCCAAAGCTGACCCTTGGTGCAGCTTTGTCTGATGAAATGTTTGCCTGGATTGGTGGTTTCCAAAGCGGAATGTGGGTAGGACAGTCCACTGGAGTGTAGGAAGGAAATATTTTTTGGTTTGTTTTTATATTTATTTTCCTTTATAGTTTGTGTTTCTATGTATGTTTTAAAATAAGCATATTGTAATAGTCGAGTAGTACATATACATAGTTTATAAATAAGCATACATGTATTGGGAGTCCATGCTCAAACATTTTGTACTGATTGAGTGTGCAGAGTTTGGAAACCACTGGGGTCACGTGGAGGGAGTGACAGGAAAAATGAAGACTGTTAATCTGGTAGCATTCTGCTACAGCATCTTGCAGGTATGAGAACAAGTTTAGGAATCACTTTTTGGCATATAAGGGCCTGTGATTAGGTGAAGCAGCCACTTTGACCCTGAAGCTGCCGTTCCTCTGGAGCAGCACGTGGTACGGAAGAGTGGCTGGGGACGGGGTCACCCCCTGGGAGCCATCCTTGGTGCTGCTGGCCGTGCCCTTGTGGCCTGAGGGAGAGCGGCTGCGCAGGCTTTCTCCCCGCCACCTTGGAGAGATGAGAGAGGGGGACTGGAGTCTGACAGAAGAAAACAAAATGAGAGGGGAAAGGCCACCTTTGGGGACTAAACCATCAGAGACCTCTGTGATCAGTTGACCCTTGGTAGAGCTTGGTGAATTTCTAGCTGCTTTATAATATTTGCACCATCTTATGACAGACAATAACAATGTATACTGTAGGTCTAAAGTGACACGGCCAAGGAAATACTGCTATGGAGAATGAGACACAGAGGGAGATGCAAGTATCAGTCCCTTGTGCTGAAATCACGTTGCACGTGCCTGTTTTTCTGTTACTTCCTTTTGTCTTTTAGCAGATAGTGTGTAGGAGAGGGAAGAACGATGGGCGGGAGAGTTGGACTCTTCCTGGAAAATGTTCACAGGTCAGGGTGGTGTACCCCATTTACTCTCCTGAGAGCAGGTAACAGCACTATCTCACAGTGTGACACAGAGGTTGGAAGAGTTATTCAGTGCCTTCCAAATGTGGGGATCTCTATCTTCTCATGCCTCCAAGAGCCAGAAAGGTCAAGACTGCTGCAATATTGCTATGCAATCTGTGTAATGTTGGGAGCTGTAAAAATCACATGAACTATGCTTGACTTAATTTGCACAGGAAACAAAAAGTAAAAATTGAAAAATAGAAATGTTGGGGTTTTTTTCACAGAGAACAACAGAATGTTGTCTGATATTCTGTGAAAAGCACTGTGTGTCTTTGCCATATTAACATAATATCTTGCTGTTATTTCAGTCTGAGGCATACTGTCTTGGCTATGGCATGTGTCTGTACATACCAGGTTTAAAATATGTTGTGTCAGTTGAAGTTACAAATTAATGGGAGACAGCTTGCAGGTTAAATGCAGATGATTGTACAGCTTTAAATAATATATAGCAGCCTTTACTGAATTTTCAGTATAGAGATGTAATGTATTTGTAAATTAGCTCCATGTAAATTTTAAATCACTGATATGATTATTAGCAGAGCTTCTTAGTTTGTCAAATCAGTAAAGCATAATGCAGTCATTTGGTAAATCACCCTTATAACAGATGTCAGTGCTGTTTTCATTGGAGAAGCCAGCTTAGCATTCAGGCTGCTGCGCTGCTGGAATTTATGACTATAAATTAATGAGTTGTTAAGTTGCAAAAAGTAACTCTTCATTCAACAATTTGTATTGGAAAATTATTTGCAACACACTTCAAATGAGAATCAGTAAAGAACCAGGAAAAATCTGAAGTCATTAGAGCAAACTTAAAGTTTGATGTAAATTCAAACTTTAAACACTGTCTTTAAGTTATGAGGTATTGAAGTTGTTTCACACAGTATTAATTTAACCCTAAGTTCTCCTATTTTATTTAGCCTCACTGAGACTAGATTACATAATGAAGCTTAAGAAATAGAAATCATTTTTTTGAAGTGTCTGGCAGATAATGGTCACTCATTAAGGTTGAGAGACCTCTGGACCCCCAAGTTATACCAAGCCTGTATGGATTGTCACTGCATCTAACTTTCACTTAACTTTTTTTGTTGGTCTGTGCTCACTTTCTCAACACTTTGCCTATTTGTCTCCTTCAGCTTTTTGTGATGTTATCTTTTAAATAAATTTTTGACCTTTTCCTTTTAATAAAGCCACAGCAATTTCACTTCCTTAGTTTTGGTGTTTGCTGTTGACAGTGATGCTACACTGACTCACTGTCCCTCAGCAGAGAGTATTTTCTTCAAAATTATTTAAGAATTTCATAAATCCATCTATAATTAGAAAAATGTCACTGAGCTACAGCATTGATCCATCTGTTGTGAACATATGGGCTATACAAGCTACAAGGAACAGAGAAACAACTCACAGAATGGAAAAGTTGTGATTTAATTATGACAAGAACTATGTAACAAAGGATTTGTAGTCAAGCAATATAACTCTGTTTTCTGGTTCCTGTCTTCTGTCATTGTTTGCTTTGCTGGTACCTCCCCGTGTCGTGACACAGCTTGTTCCCGTTGGTGTTGGATGTGTGCCAGTGGTTCTGGGACTCCTCTGCCCTGTCAGGTAACGGGTGTTGAACTGCACAGGCCTGTGCCCATGCCTTGATGTCACCTGTGTCACTGTGCTGGCACTGCTCTTGTGGCAGGAATTCCTGCTCTCCTTTCCTTTCTTTCATTATTTTTCTCCCAGTATTCAGATCTATTCAGACAGTTAGGAAGAGTAGTGAACATTTTGTTTGCTTCACATGCTCTGTACCTGCTCACTAGGCTGTTGAAGTGAGACGTGAAGGTCTCAGGGAGCTGCAGGTTCTGCACACCCTTGTGTGCCATGCACCCTTCCTGCTTTTAAGATTTGACTATGACTGCTGAAGGTTTTACTATGAGTAGATGAAGGATATCATCAGACTTGGATTGCTGAGAAATTAGCCTTCATTTATATTTTATCAGCGGCTTATTTTATCAGAGCATTATTCTATATGCTTTTGTGGGTGGCCGTGAAATTGTCAGTGCTTCTTATTGGAACGGCAGGAGCGTTACCTGTTGCAGAACTGTTTTGTCAGGCATGGATGAGCAGGAGCCCACGTGCTTCAGTCTTGCTTACTACTGAAGCTTAAAGACCTGTTAAACACATCTGGGCTATTTCCATATCTACCATGTTTTGTGGAGTCAAGCCCTGAGCGTCATCCTTCTGTGCAAGGCTGCACAGTGATAAGAGTTTATGCCTAACATTGCCTACAAAAATGCTGTGTTGAGCTTGGCTAAAGCTTGTGATTTATTTTCTTGTTGGGTTGGTCCTGCTCAATGCTGTTACATTTGCTTTTTAGCAGTAGTGCTATCTCTGAACACAGATACTTTTCCTTTGGAAAAGGAAAAAACCCTTATCAGCTTGGCCATGTCCACGAGGTAAATTGCAAAAGTGCAAAAGGAAATTTTGTAATCAAATTCCATGGAATACTAAGAAACTCAGCTGCCCATCATGGGGCAGCTGTGGAAGGGCAGGGCTCAGAGCAGGGAAGCTCTAGGAGCTGAGTTTTCCAGCCAGCTCCTCAGAGTCCCCTTCTTCCTGAGTCACATGCAGAGTCACATTCCTTCCTGTGTGCAAGGAAAAGATGTGTGCAAGATATGGTATTGATATTAGTTTGTCTTGCCTTTCTTTTGTCTTGGACTTTTTAAACTTCTGAAAGCTCCTATCACATTACTGTTTTTCCACCCCTTTTTTTCCTGGTGTCTTTGTTCCAGCTATATGAACCAGATGGAAGTCCTCTTTCTTCATGTGCTGGGCACCATTTTGTCATTTATGTTGCATTTTTAAAAATAGGTGTAGCCAATCAATGTGTGTCTTTCACTCCAGATCCTCGGTTTCTGGCATGTGAGATGTCTTCTTAGGCTTCACGCTTCCTTTTTCAGGAGCTTCCTCTTTCCCCAGCCTGCTTATTTCACATGGCAGGGTCAGTTTCCAGCTGTCTCCTGATTAGATACACCTACACTTTCCTTTTCATGTCTATAACCCCATTACACACACACACACAACCTCCCCCACTAAACACTGTGCCAGAAAGCTTAGGAGGGTGATGTCCTCAAAATGTTGTATTGTTAACTGAAGTGGGGGTTTGGGTTGGTTAGGTGTTGGTATTTTTTTTCCCCTGCCAATGTTTTATGTGTGGATGCTGCAAAGTTTTGGAGAGAGGAGTCTTTATTTCTTGTCAATTCTGCAAAGCCCCTGGGCCAAGGTTGGACCCTGGGTGCTGGGGCCAGGTTGCAGTGTTACTGCCTTGGTGCTGGGGCTCACGGAGGCAACAGAGCTGCCTGCTCAGGCCGTTCAGAGAATTTAGAGGTTCTCTTACCATACAACAGAAGCATAATACAATCTCTGCTTTAAGCACTGGTTTATGTGAAGAACGAGGTTGAGCCTGGAGCAACTGTCAGAGTTTAGCAAGGGCTGTGATAGTGCCTTTCAGGTAAAGGTGGAAAACTCTGGTGGTGTTGTAACTTCGCCTGTTAATAGGTTGACCTTGTGTTTGTATGGTTATTCAGAATAATAAGTTTTGGATGAGCCTGATTCTGTGGTGCTGAGGTGTCCTCCACTTTCATTAGGAATGAAGGACATTGAGTATTTTGTAGTGTAAACGATAATAAATTCTTAATAATCCTCTGCACACAAAATGTTTTTAGTTCACAGTATTGTTACATCTCTGTTTTCTTAGTTTGTTGTTGAAATAGAAGGGCAAATGTTATCCCAAAACAACAGATCAGATTTTTCTGAATACCTCATTTACATATATTTGCATGTGTAATAATCCTGCCACATGTTGTTAGGCTTTGTATAGAAGCTGAGAAATGAGATTGTCATAGCATTGAAAGTGTAATAATTAAAATCTTACTGAGATACTTCACTTGGGCTTTTATTTCAAGCAATCTAAATATTTTTTCATAGATCTTTTCTTGTAGAGGCAACCCACTGAGCTGAGAAAATTGGGATTGTGGTTGTTTGAAAATGGCTGAGCCTGCACGGATCTCATTTGGGTCTCATGTACTTACAGAGCTTTTTGTGAGGTAATTAATTATGTGTCAAGAACAGAACAATATTGATGTTTGAGAGATATGAAATTATTGGTACTTTGGTGAGCAGTTGTATCCACATGAACTTTTATCCATGCCTGTGACCCACATGCAGGACCCAGCACCTGGCCTTGTGGAACCTCACTGTGATTTTTGCCATGAAGATCCCTGTATGATTTGCTGTCACCTGGGCATGACACCAGTGTTGGTGTTGGAGCATGGCTGTAGTAAGGTCGTGTTACTCAGTCTGGATTCTGGACAGGAAATTGGTTTGGAATGTTTGGTGGAAGCCCTTGGCTGACACCTTCTGGCATCACTGAGAAGACAGACCAACTTGGATTAATTTAGTATGAAGCCGTTTGGTGGATTTGCAGCTTTTTGCCTCCGTAGGCCCAGACATTTTCTGGTTGCCATTTGTTTGTCTTAGGGCTGCAGGAATGATGAGAGAAAGGATTTACTGTCCTGCAGTGGGATTCTCATAGAGCAGCTTTTCAAGGCTCCACTCACTTCAGTCCTCCTGTATCCTGACAGAACTTCACATGTCCTCATCCACTTGTCAGTTTTGACAATAAGTTTTCATAAATATTTCAAATATCTTTGGGTTTTGGTTATCAACTTAAATATATATTCTGTTAATGTCCACATTTTAGAAAATTCCTGCATATACTTTTGGCATAAGTTTACAGTCTTCAACTTGCAGCTGCATCAATATTTTCCAGATAGAGTAGATCCTATGGGTATCACAAACCTACCAGCAATAAGCTTGCTTTTCTTAATTACTTACAGTGACTCCTTCCAAGTGTTCACACTGGTCTGCACACTGCATGATAGCATAAACAAGACAGCAAGGTGCCATCCTTTCAGTATATGTAGCACAGTTGTGAAAGAATGAACAGTTTCTCTCCAGCTGTAAATAGTCTTAGTGGTAACTTATTTGCCAGATAATTTTTGCAAATTCTTCTGTCCTAAACACCATGCAATACACCTAGGAGAACCACCTGTGAAAAAGGAGAAGATAAGAGTTTTTTATAACATTACAACCATGTGGAAAGTCTACTGTGGCTGTGAACAGTATGTCCTGGATCTCTAAAAGATGACTTTGGCTTTAGCCCATTTCCCCAGAGAACAAGCAATCTTAGCACCATACTCTAGTGTTGGCTCTGCAGTTCAGCTTACATTGGTGGTGAGCATTTGGTAATTTTTTTTTTTTTTTGTAACTGATTGAAGTAAAATATTTGTAGTTTTGGCCGTAAGGGACTGGAAATGCTAAAAATTATTTCACTTTCAGCATCTGCAGTTGAATCATGTTCAGCCAGCACCAACTTGCACAGTTCCTGTGAAGGGAGAACTTGTACTCTTTTGGGAGGGTGAAGCAGGGGCTATCCTGACAGCCAGGTGTACAAGAACCTCGATAGACAGTGCACAAAGAGCATTTCAGGACAGCAGGAATTTACTTCTTTCTTAAAAGTGGCCCTGTAGACCCCTGGAGCTGCAGATTCAGGCTCCCAGCATATCTGAACGGGGTTGTGTCATTGTGTCCAGGGCAGCTCTGACTCCCGTGTGCCTGGGCCACTCTGCTCCCAGTGGAAAAGCCAGCCCAGCGTTTGTGCAGTGCAGGGTGATAGGGTTGCATTGTTTGTGTCTTGCAGCAAGATAAGATACTGGCAGATCACTGGGGTGGCTTAATTGCAAGTTGAGACAGGTCAGGAGTAGGCTAAGGGTTATTTCACAAGCTCAGAAATTAGTCTTCGGTTGCTTAATTGCCCCAGAAGCCCATTCTGCAGCTGGCACTGTTTTCCCTCTCTGGGAGCAGTGACCTTTGTGCAGCAGAGAGGGGCATTAGGCTCAAAGTCTTGTGGGCAAAGGATACAATCACAGACACACACACACACACTCTGTATGGGAAGAGCCAAGAATTTCAGTATAACTGAAATCTGAAGGGTCTCATCATTATTAGTCCAGATCTATTTTTTTACAGAAGGAAAAGTATTATTGGTGTTAAAATGTTATGCACACACTTATTATAATCCCTCCTCTCCGTTTAGAGTCACCCTTCCAGTGTTCCTCAGGTCCTACAGTTCGTGCTGTTGTTCTGGGCAGGGTGGAGGTGTTATCGCTTCAAGTTGTCAACAACTAGTGTCCTTCCCTGGGAGGTTACTTGGTTGCTCAATTCTAAGGCTAAAAATGTAACCTTCTCTAGGCAGTGCTGTTAAAACTCAGTGCTACATCTTCTGCTGACGTATTCAGCCATGATAGAGCAAGCTCTGGAGACAGGTGCGTGCTGCAGCAGGTAGCAGAGCCACTGCAGATGTGTCATCGATGCTTTTGACTGGTCTGCATCTTCCACGGTAGAATACCATCCAACATCATCCCCAAATCTCTCTTAGGATTGGGGTCAATTTCAGTAAAATCATGATTTTGAGCCATTGGGAAAGGGGCTGCACCATCTTTATCCTCATGGTGTTTACCTGCGGGGATATCACCAAAGTGACAAATGCTTTGTTTGCCTGTGATTCACTGTACCAACACTGTCTATGATAGTTACGGTGCTAGTATCAAATTTCATGGCAACTCCAAAACATTTTAAGTAATTTCTAATTGTAGACTTGACTGTGATATATATCTTATTTGTCATCCTTTTTGCAAACTTGTCATGAGTGCTTTCTGAAACAGTTATGTAGAAATTCTAAGTGTAATTTAGTTGGAAATTAATGTTAAAATAATAAAACCTGGGCTTTTGCTTTGCAGTGGCCCACCCATATAGGAAGCGGGCGGCAGGGAGGAGAGATATTGAGTGGTACCATGACACTCTGCCAGGGTGTTAGGATTAGGCAGGGTTGTGGCACCACTGGGTGTGTTTATCTGCCTTGTGCAGTTTGCAGGTGGAAGTCCTGAATAAAAGAGCTAATCTAATCTCTCAGTTCCAAATGGTGTGCAGGAAGGAAGGATATTTTACTGGGACATGTTCAAATATTTTACAACTATGGGAATGCTGTGACTTTCCTGGTGAGAAGTGGAAATCTGCTGTACTCGAGCAGCAAACCGGTGCTGGCCAGGAACAGAAATATGGTCCCTGAAAAAACGGAAATAATTTTTACTCTAAGCAGTGCAACGCTATGCCCGTGTCCCACTTTCTGTGAGTGCTGAATGTGGGCAGGACAGGTGAGTTTTACCCAAAGTAAGACTGCCTAACCTAAAGCAGACATGGAGGCCTGGGTTAGCAGTGTTCGGGACTGAGAAAGGCAAAGTCGTGCTGATGGTGGCTGCAGCCTGTGCTGCAGTGGGGGACGTAGGTTTCTTTTCCCTCTCAATCAACTTAGTTTGTGAACTTGTTGAGAATTTTCTTAGGAGTACATGGCATCTTTTAAATATGTGAGTTTCTGGTGATTTTTAAATGTGAAGGGCTTTGATATACCCCGAATCTGGAAGTGTTCATTGTAAGGTTAGCTGAGGCTTGGAGTAACCTGGGCTAGTGGAAGGTATCCCTGCCCACAGCAGCAGGGTGGAAGGAGATGGTCTGTGAAGTGCCACCCCGGTCAGTGACAGGAAGAGGTGCAGGTGCGGCGGTAGTGCCGTGTTTGCCGCAGGTGCGGCGGGTCTGCCCCTGCCCGGGCGCTCCCGGGCGCTCGGGCCGCACAGCGGCGCTCCGGCCCGCAGGGGGCGCCGCGGGGCCGCGCCGTGGAGCGGGGGAGTCTGGTACGAGGGGGGAGCTCAGAAAGACCTACAGCAGCCCATACCTGCTGAGACTGGGGCTCACTGCCGTGAATCCAGAGCACTGAGGCGTCTTTAAGTGTTTTATTTTGAAATACATATAAAATAAGTTGAAAGGGTTTATCCTGAGAACGTGTAGGTTTCAAAATATGAAATTTTAATCTTTCAAACCTTCTGCAATAAGAAAATGTCTCTCCTGTTGGTTATCTTAAAAGGTCCCTCTGTAAGAGGTTATCAGGAAGATCCCTTCCTGTTCATTTACATGTGTCAAGCATTGATGTAGCATTTATACATACATATTTCTTCTAGCTTTATATGGTTCTAAAAGATAATTTTTTTAAAAACTGCTAACAACTCTGTATTTGATATACAAGTAAAAAGCTGTAGAAGACCTCCATGAGAGGGATATTAAAACAAATAATTATCTTCTTTACTGAGCATTTTAAAAAAGAAAATTATTTACACGGTATTTTGTACCAAAGATTAATTCTAATTGTGTTTTGAGTCCTCATGAAAGGGTATCAGGCAGAGGCACTAGTTCATTATGTCAAGTTCATTTTAAATTTGAAAATAAAATTTGGTGCCTTTTACTGAAATCTTGCTTTTTCTCCATCATGTTCCTGGATAAAAACAGAAGAATTCACCAATTAAGCTATTGCACAGGAAATAAGTGCTGTAGGAAGGTAATATTAGGAAAAGAAGTGACAATAGCCCAGCAACAGGGGACTAAGGGGTATGTTGAGACCAGGAGCCATTAATTAACTGTGAAGATTGTAAGCATCAGTTTGGAAATGCTGAATGTGAGGCCTTGGCTCCAGAGACAAAGGAGAATGTTGCTACCATCAATTCTGCTAATCTGGCAGTCCCATCTTGGTCTGATGTGGATTATTTCCCAGCCAAGCTGGCTCCGTTCCTTATCTGTATCTCTGTGACCCAGACTGAGCCACAGGAGCCTATTGGGGAAGGGAGAGCTGAGTGTCTGTGGAGGAAATGAGGCCCTCTGTGTCCCAGGTGCAGGACAGTGGGTAGTCCTCAGCACCTTGGGCACCCAGCCCTGCGGGTGAGAGGCTGATTACCCAGAGCCATTGGTATCTGCTGTCAGGCAGCATGGAAGCAGGGAGGTTTGGGTGCAGCAGATAAGGTGATCAGCTGGCTGTCCAGGCTCCAGTGTTTTACTCCAGTGCTACAGTGGACTCCCACACTGCATCACTGACTGACTGCGTATGTGCGCACACTCACACTCTCTCGCGCTCCCGCGCCATCTCACGCTCTCATTCTCATCTCACACACACTTGTCCTTTTGGTCTCTGCAGCAGTAGGCACATGAGCTTTCCCTGGCGCACAGCTGTTCAAGGTGGTGGTATGGATTTTCTGCAGGAGGCATTGAACGGTGTGCATGAGGCTTCTGAATATAGCCAAACTGCAGAACAAGAAGTACTGACCCAGTTCAGGGAGGAGGAGGAGGATGCAGCTGCTAGATGCAGAATCCCCATAGCATCTGGTGTCTTCTCTGCCAGTACAAGGAAGTGCTTCTAGAGTCCCAGTCCTTTTTGTTTTCTGTACTGTCAGCTCTCCATGGTCATCACCAAACTGAGGCCTGGTAACTGGGTGGTGTACTTTCCGTATATTCCAAAAAAAGGAGAGCATTATGAAAAGGAGTCCAAGTTCTGTCAGGGAATACTTTCCCTGTACAGAACATGTCTGCATTCAATACCTCTGAGTTACCCCTGACTGGGCAGAATGCTACTGAATCCTGCTCTCATTTCACAGCTGGGATTTCGGTGCTGAAGGATGCATCTATTGATGTTACTTTTGAATGACAGTTATAAAATAAACACCTCTGTTTAATCTTCTTATAACTTTCCCTTCAAGGTCTTTTTAAGGAACCACACTGACTGTTCTCATAACCATGGCCCAACTGCAAATGTCTTTTCTATCTCTAGTGTCCAGATCACCTGATGACCTTAAAAATAGGCTAGAAACATTTTCCTTAACAAGGCAAATATTCTGGCCTAATATACCTTCCTTTTTTACAAGACTATACAATCATGCATGGTAGTAATCCGTACTTACCTAGTACCTGCCATTGGGAGGGGTTTTATATGGAGTCAATGCACAGCTGACTCCTAACAGCCAGGTACACACCATAACCATACATATTGTGCAGTCTGGAGCCCCAGATTTGTCCTAGCTGAAGCATGCAACGGGATCCCTTTTAGCCACTGTGCCAGTAGCTGGTACCCAGTGAAGCTAAGGTCTGAGGAGAGTGCTAGTGAGACGCACAGTCCTGGATAATCCAGCACTGATACTGAGTCAAGACTCATCAGGGACATGCGCTGGCATGGGAGCTGTTCCTTATCCAGTAGTTTTGCGGATAGTTACTGAGAAACTATTTTTCTGTGTAGGTAACACCATGTACTGGAGTGATCAAGCCATGGCCATTTCAGTGCAGTGCACAAAGGAAGCCTTTCTATTGCGTGCAAGAGGCAATTACAAAATGATTTGGAAATAAAATCCTAAGAAGTCCAAAACTAAAATGGTGAGACAGGACTACTTCAGAAACAGGCTTGTTTCCAGAGATTTTGAGCTCCTCGTTGTGTTTGGGGTTTTTGGTTTACCTCCTTCGTGTATGAACATCCTGGCAGCTGCCCGAGCGCTGCCCCCTCTGCACCGTACAGGCTGGCACTGTGTCTGTCCTGCCTGCTGGACTCCTGCAGCCCCTCGGAGCATTGCTGCAAAGCGAGGTTAGAGCCCTGCAATCCCCTGTTCTGCAAGATTGTGCTGTGTCCCTCACTCACCAGTGCTGTGAGCGGAGGAAGAACACTTCCAGGCTCCGAAAGCCACTCTTGTCACGGCATTTGAAGAACTGCAAGTGTACCTGTTTTATCACACATGTTTATTGCATATTTATGGCGGGGAGGGAGAAATACTTTCTTGAATTATTTTCTAGTGATTGCAACGGGGTCTTCTGTGCTGATTCCCGGGGCAGAGCTGACACTCTCGTGCCACAGTGTGCGAATGCAGCGGGAGCTGCGCGGGCCCGCGTCCGGTGTGGCTCGGCGGGAGCGCTGGGACGGGCTCGCCCTTCAGGGGGGCCCCGGGGCGGGCGCGGCGCTCGCCTGAGCCCCGCAGGGCCGGGCCTTGCCGGCGGCGGGGCGGTGCCGGGGCGGTGCCGGGGCGGTGCCGGGGCGGTGCCGGGGCGGTGCCGGGGCGGTGCCGGGGCGGTGCCGGGGCGGTGCCGGGGCGGTGCCGGGTGTGTCTGTACCCGCCTCCCGCAGCGGCAGGCGGGAGCGCCGCGCCGCGCCCCGCACTGCCCTGCCCTGCCCGGTCCTGTTCTTTCCTGTACGGCCCGGCCCGGCCCAGCGCCGGGCTCCTCGGGGCAGCGCTGGGCCAGGACACGGTGCCGGCCCCGGCGGCCGAGAATGCGCAGCCCCCGCTGAGCGCCGCCGGCTGCCGCCCCTCGCCCGCCGCGCCCCGCGCTGCCGGCCCCGCGCTGCCCGGCCCCGCGGCGGACCATGGTGCAGCGCTTCAGCCTGCGCAGGCAGCTCTCGAAGGTGGGTGCGAGCCGCGGGTCCCCGCAGAGCCGCGCCCGGGCGAGGAGCCCCTCCGCCTTTGTTCGCGTCCGCACGGACACAAAGGCTCGGGCGGGCGGGGGTCCGCCGGGGCCGCTGGTACCGCAGCGGTGCCGGCTTTGGGGGTCAGCGCAGCCTCCGCGCTGGGCCGGGCATACGCGAGAGGGGGCAGCGGAACTAACGGGTGTGCCCGAGAGGTGCCTGTGAGAGCGCTCACACGTGTGCTTTGTCCTGGGCAGAAGGTGCTTAGCGGTGTGAGCCGTCCCAGCGGCATACCTGCAGGGACGGGGGAGCACGCCCTGCCCTGTGCAGGCTCCGTAACCCTCACTGGCAACACGGGGCTTCAGAACAAAGGAGCTGCCGTGTATAGCTTTTGCTGTTTATTAATTGAAAGTGTTCGAATTCGTTTCAGGAATCTGCCTTAAGAGAGAGAATAGTTAATCCAAGTAGTCTTGCAGATTGTCACTGAATCCAATGCGTGTAGTTGCAAAAACATTTGGAAAAATCCATCCATGAATAAAAGTGAGTCTGTGTAGGACGCTGCAGGTATGAACCGTTCTAGAGCTGCGAGCACAGCCCCATCTGTACACCCTTCCCAGTGAGCAGAATTGACTCTGGACATAGGAGTTACAGTATTGGACTCTTAGGAGGCAAGCTGAACTTTCACTTTACATTTAAGCTGTTCTTCTCTATCCCTCCCACTGCCTTTTGTGTATTTGTAAAGGTTTTAAAATGCAGTCATCAGAATTCTAAAATGCTGTCATCAGCATTTAAAATGGGTCAGAATTCGCATCCTGCAAACTGTCTTGGGAAAAGCTACAGCTTTGCAATAATGTGCTATCTTTCTAATTAATTTGTAATTTTCTTTACTACCTCCTCATCTTGATGTGGCCATTTCAGGGAAAACTGAAACTTGCATCTTTTAGGGGTTTGCCTTTTTATGTGTCAAGCTGTGTCTGCAAGCAGTAGAAGTCTCCGCAGACACTTCGGAGTTTAATCTTCCCCTCAAAAGAGACTTGATCTAGTTAGTAATGAACTTTGTATCTAAGATTTATTTATGTAGGGCAGCCAAAATAGTTTAAAATGAACTCATTTGGATAACTCCATTTTTAATCCTTGTTTTTCTCGGTGGGCAGGGTGATTTGGAAAAATGTTTTCACTGATTTGTCACCAATTTGTTTTTCTGGCTCTGTCCATTTTTGCGTTGTCTGACACAATTGTGTCTTGTACTGCATTAGCTCTGATTGTGTCAAACCTACTTTATACAATTGTCTGGCCCTGATATACTCTTGATTTCTCTGTTTTAATTGTAAAAGTTGTGCAGCTCTTATAGTATAGTGAACTGAAGGAGAAAATGAGAGCTTGGTCTGTGTTTACCAAAACAAAAAGTGTAGTTGTGTGAACAATTGGAAGGGATTATGCTTATCTCAGTTTGGATGTAGGATGAGAACTGCATCTCCCTGTCTCCTCACTGTGCTTCAGATGGGACTGGGAAGTCCCTGTGTGTTGGACACCTTGGTGGAAGAGAGGCAAATGGTGCTAAAACCATCTTTGGTCTTTTGAAAGGAAAGCATAGAAAATATGTATGATTTTGCTGATACCTTTATCAGCTGAAATGCAATCACTGCCAGACTGTATAAAAATAAACCGTAACTTTATTAGTGTTTATTCTGTGAAAACCTCGGTTCTTGTACGGATGGTGACTTACACTTCAGAGTTGGCAAATGCTTTTGTAGGACCTGGAGCACCTGCTCCCAGGGTGTGACCACTTCTTGTGTGAAATTGGGCATTATTATTGGCGTGCCTGTGTTATGCAGCTGCAAGGTCAAAATTGCAGTTTCTAACCACATTTAATGGTGGAGGCTTCAAATAGAATGTGCAGATTTGAGAGCTGCAAACTGAAAAATGCTGCCACCGGTGCTTATAAAACTTGAGCAAAGAAAAAGCAGGACTTCATGGAGGAAGGAGAAATATGGCCTCATGATCCAGGCTTTAATCTCCAAGATCTGGTTTTCTGCGGGGCTATTTGCAATGAATGGCTTCCATCAAATCATTTCAGTTTTCCCAGTCTCCATCTTCCACCTATGAATGAGGTTAATGCCTTTCTCTTATTTTCCTAATGGCTATCCAGTTTTAAAATATTGTTCTGGAAAGGGCTGTATAAGCACTTAACTGTATCTTAATTTATGAAATGTTTGCATTTGATAACCAGTTTCCCCTGGCTAAATTTGGTTTGTTCCCTTTGTCATCTTCTGGTTCTGTGGGAGGTCTCCATGCCTTTTTTATTTTCTTTTCCTTTTTTTCTTCTTTTTTATGTTTTCCCTTCCTCCTTAAGTATCCAAGGTGTTTTCAGAGTATTTTGGTTCAAACTGCTCTCTATCTTGTACTGTTTGGAAGCCCTTGGAGGCCCTGCAGTTACTGTCACCCAAGATCTCAAGAAGTGCAGTTGCTGATGTGTTGCATTTGGAGAAGTCCCTCACTGTTGGGGTGATCGTACAAAACTGTATCTAGCTGTTACACAACTTGAATTTTTTCAGATGTTTTAGCTGGGTTTATGAAAAGAGAATAATGGAGACAAATTGAACTCTATTTGAGGATGTTTTCCTAAGTTGTCATGCATCCCCTTTTTCAAAAGGTACTCATTTCCTGGGAAAGATTCCAGTGAGCCAAGTAGTTAAGTTCGATTTAAAGAAAGAAAAAGCCAAAAAGAAGTAATTTTTGTGAACTGTGATTGCTACTCCATTCATTTATTCAGCACATTAAAATATTAATAATTTCAGGCCAAACTCTTTTGGTCCCAAGTTCAATCTGGATTTATCAGCATCTGAACTGTCTCTGTGTTGCCACTGGTGTGTGTGGAGCTTATTTATGGGAGAGGAACTTCAGTGTGTTATAGCGTGGGAATAGCTGGGCTAAAAGAAGCTCGCCTGTGTGAAGGTGACAGGGGGTGACTGTGTTTGACAGCACAGGCTGCATTTCTCCTTGTTGCTCACACAGGTAAACAAACTTCTTCCTGCAGTGTTGCCCCCCAGGTCTCTTAGCTCTTCCTGCAGTGTTGCCCTTCCTCGGGTCTCTTAGCTCTTGAGTTGCCTGTGGTGTTGGGCAGATACAACAGGATAGAGTCTATCTGTTCACTACCGAGTAATAGCTCTCACAGAGTTCTCGGTGAAACTGTCCTTGGAGAGATATCTGGTGTAGCTTGCCCACACTTAATAATGAGGAAAAGTTAAAAGTAAGAGGAAGATTTGGAAATTTTCTGCATCAACGTGATTCTCATGTTTAACAGAGCAGCAGGCATGCGGTTTCCCTGTGGCTCTTCAAATTTGCCCTGCTTGTGAAACTGGAATGGCATTGTTGTACCCGTGGCTGAGCAAGGCCAGTGGGGTAGTTGGATCTAATGAGACCATCTGAGCTACAAGGACATATTTGTTACCACATTGGTAGCTAAGTGGATTACCTTTAAATTAACCTTTTTCTCTTGATAGATGTGATGCAACTTACTGCTGAGGGCATCTGATAGAAGGCTGCTCACTCTCATTGCAGCCTTTGTGGTGTGCTGCAGTTCTGTCCCAGGCACACCTCACCCTAACTCAGGCGTGTGCCCTTGCTTGGGTCGTGCAGGGGATGAACTTCTCCCAGTCAGTGCAAGGGCAGTTATTCAGAATTTTCCTGTTGCTTCTAAAGGAAAGGTAGCATTAGATTGGCTTGTGTTGGCCATTTGAGTGCCCTGTTACATACAAGCCAATTGGGGCCTTGCAGTGTATTGCTCCTCACATTACTTGGGTTTGAATCTGTTCTTGCAGATATTTTGCATGGTGTACAGGGCAAAAGGCTTGTCTACACAAAGCTGAGAGGTGGCAATGTGCAAACAGGTCTCTAAGCATTGCTGACTGTGCTGGTTTGGAATGAGTGACTAGAAGTGCTGTGAACTTTTCTAGGTATAATGGTTTCTCAAGAAGCTTCTGCTGCATCATCTTGCTCAGAGGAATATGTGGGAAAATGTTACAGAGATATTACATTCATCTTACGAAAGGAAAATGGGCTTCTAGTGCTCTGATTGAACAAGTTGGAATATCAGGTTTCCTGAGGAGTTTGTTCTATGTCAGTGTAACAGCTCCATGATTGCCATGACAGTGAGGAAGTAAAATAGACTTGAAGCATATTTCACATTGGTAATTAACAGGGTCTGTAAAACTACACCTGCAGAGATGTTAGAGGTAGGATTTGGGAACTTCTCTTTGTGAAGAAAGCATTACTAATAATCCAGAGACTCAGCCCTATCCATTCCAGCTGGAGGTCTGACAAATTGCATGTAATGGCTCATTGCCAAATATTTTACAATGTATAAAGCTGTAAACACAGACTATAGGGGAATTCAGCTTACATAAATGCGTCTTTCTTTGTAATATTGAAATTCTGCAGCTTATGGCAGTTTACAGAAGATCATCATACTTTGTAATAGGTGCTTACGGGGGGCTGGATGGCAGTAACAATTGGAATTTCCTCCCATCAGGGATCAAAAGAAGCATTACAAGTGTTGGCATCTTTACTCTGAAGTAGTTACCTTTAGGAGTTCTTTGTAGAGATTTTGGCTTGTGTAGAATTTTCCCCTTCCCCCTCAATTCCTTGTGACAAACCAGTTGGCTGTTTCCTCAGCCAGTATTTCTTCAGGGGCAGAGAAAATTTTGCTCTCGTTTTGCAAGTCTTTCTGTTCTGGATGTGACAGTCAGTGATAAAGATGCACATGTAAGCTAGGTCCTTTCCAGAAGGGACAGAAAAGCCCTTATGCTGGTGGAGGGCCTTGGAAGTTCAGGGGAAATGAAATAATGGTGCAAAAGGAGTTAGTTCTTAACATTTACAGGATATCCAGTTTAGGTCTCCCTCTTGTGACGAAGAATGTGACAATGGCCTCCAAAATAATTCTTATCAGAGATTAATTGTGAACAGTTGTGCTTGAGCAGAGAAGAGGTGGAGGTTTCATTCACAGGGTTTTGGTTGTTCAAAGATGGGGTTTGCCTGTTCTTTCAGTCATATTTGCTCAGTGTTCCCAAAGTGGAGGGAGCTGACTTGCTCACCTTACAGCAAGCTATTCTTATGGACAGGAAGAGTAAAGGAGCAAAATGGCTTTTTGATTTTGGGTGTTTGGTTGGTTGGTTTTGCTGTTGGGTTTGTTTGTTTGTTTTGTTTTTTTCCTAACTTGAGACACGGTTTGGATCTCCCCTGAGATCAACTGGTATTCGAATAGGGAGGTCAGCATTCCTTTCTTGAGTTCTCAGCTTTGATACAATTTAAAATAGATAGGAAGAATTGCTAAGGATGCAAGGTTCTTGTCCTTCAAAGATTTGCTGTGAAGGTTTTAGTATGCATGAAATAGAAAATTGTATTTGGATTTGAAATATGAGTAATAGAATATTTCAGCAGCATATTATAAGTACTGTTGTTTGAGCTTTGTGATAGGGCATTCAAAGAGCACACACTTAGCAAGAACAGAATCCAAGATCACCAGAATGCAAACTGAAGTTTTGCTACAAGAGGGGTTTTGTTGAGTTTTTTTCCTGGAGTGCCCTTGGTAAAAGTTCAACTGCAGCAAAATATTTTCTCTGTGTTATCTGCATATTTTGAATTACTTAACTCTTGAAAGCCTGTGAACATTGAAGTCATGTTCAGAAAGTCTGTAACTTGTACAAGTCTCCATTCTAGAATCACTAACTTCTCCCAAAGAGAATGAAATGTTGGAGTGCTTCAGTTAGCACAGGATGGCCTTTGTGCAGGCACAGTTTGTGCTTGTTCAGGCATGTCTGCCTCGGAAGTGCACTGAAACCCACTGCCTACACTGTGGTGTGAGAGGTCCCAGGATCCTGTTGATAGTGGACAAAAACTTAGAGGGGAAAGAAATATTTCTATCATCAGAAAAAAGTAATTTCAGCTGCTGGCATTGGCAACAGGAGCAGAGGAAATGAAGAGTTTCAGGTTGATGGGGAGGTGGTGCTTCACTGGAGCCTGAACTGCAAAGCATGTGCAATACTGGTGCAGAACTGCTGCCCAAAGGTCAGCAGTGTGTGGAACTGATGTATTGGAGTGGGACTAAAGTTTCTTTTCTGCCCACTAGGAAGAATATAGGATTTTACTAGCTTGCTTGAAAAGTAAAGAGGAAGAAGAAAATACTGCTTTTCATGCCAGAAGAAAGCAAACAAGCTGAAGACTGTGCAAAGAAGTCATTGTGGTGTTATAGATTTAAATAATTGGGTTGCAGACTGCTGGGCAAGGAGCTTTCCTTGGCCACTGAAGTTCAGTCACAGTGCACGTAGTGTGGCTGAATCTCCTGTCTTTCCAGACCCAGATGATCCCTGGATAGGTGTAAGCCTGCAATGCTGCATGGAGTATTGGCAGGACTGGGGCACCACAGAGCTCTGTGGCCTCAGTGCTACAGGTTTCTCCAAGCAAATGCCTGTGGTGTGGCTGGCTAGCGAAACAGAAAGCTGGTTGCTGCAGGTTTTTCATTTCAGAGCTCATCAGCTGTTGTTCAGCTGTTTTTCACACTGAACAAATTATAAACATCTGCTTTAAAGGGAAATCCTTCCCATGTAGAGTCTAGTTTGGAGGGGCACTTGTTCTTCTGTTACTAATGTTCTCAAAACAATTGAGATATGTTGATCTTTTCTTCTTCATCACTAACTACTTAATTTCTACATAGTCTTCGAGAGTTTTCTTGTGTAAAGTACCATGAGAATGCCTTCATTCATTGTGTGGGAAACACTGTGGATAACTGGGAGGGACAGTAGGTCAACTTTAGCAGTTCACTGACAGCCTGTGCCAGAACAGTGAAGATTCAAAGCAAATCCTTTTACATGAGCCTAGATTTAATTATTTTGTTAGATATTTGGAAGTCAGGACTGTGCTAGGTTTCATGTTATCCTAATATTGGTTAAACTTGGGAAATATGGAACTTGCTGCTACTGCTCAGAAATGCAGAGAGTGGACCTTGCTGCAGATGTCACTGGAGAGCTGCTGGAATTTAGTCAGCCAAATGTTTATTGTTTAACTGATAAATATTGAAATTGTATCCTTTCAGAATGCAGGTTAAATATATATATTGGTGGAAACAGGGTAATGGAAGGGATAAACTTTAATGCTGTTCTGCTTTTAACTAAGGAAGTGCCTGCACTACATACTGTGCAATCTGTGTGTAGTGCTTTGCTGTTGTTGCCCTGTCTCTGTGGGTTTTTGGGGTGCCCATTACCTGGCCATGGTGCAGAAGTGCTCATGGCCGTGTTCAGGTTCACGCTGACAGCTGGATGGGGCTGGGTTACCTGGAACTGCATGCTCCAGCAGAGGCCAAGGAGCTTGGCTTTCCCCGCTGCTACCAGGCTCATTCCCATGGGCCCTGGCTGCTTGGGTCTGGGAAGATGATGTGCCTGTCCTGCTGGTAAGGCTGGTTAGTGAGCTTGGGGGAAGCTGGGGAGGAGAGAGACCTGAGTGCCAGTTGAGCTGCTTTTCTGCTGCTCTGTGCAGAACCTGAGAAGCTCTGACTGATGTGGCATGGAACGAGCACTTGGTGGAGTTTGTGCAGCTTTGCAGTGCCAAGGCTTTATAGTGTTAGCCAGCACACACGTGCTGCAGTGCACTCAGCCTGACTGCTCAGGCTGTTCTGTAGTTTCTAGAAGTTGTGCCTGAATTCTTGTCACAGTTCATCTCATGGAAAATTTTTAGTACGCTTGGACATGGCTCAATGATCATGCTCCTCTTACCTGCTCATGTCCTGGCCCAGCATGGCCAGGTTTCCATTTACAGTGTTTGTACAAAATGTTTTTGTAAATTCATCCATCTGGAGTATGACCTTGTATTTTTTTTAAACTTACAAAATTAATAGTTTTAGCAAAGTAAAGGGAAATTTGACATTAATTAACTTCAAGTTTAGAAAGAAAAAGTGTTTAAGGTTAAGATGTGTTGAAGGGCAGCCTTCCAGTGCCTAAAGGGGCTCCAAGAGACCTGGACAGGAACTTTGGACAAGGGAATGAAGTGACAGGACAAGGGGGAATGGCTACACACTGACAGAGAAGAGGGTTAGGTGGGAGATGGGGAAGAAATTCTTGACTGTGAGGGTGGTGAAGACCTGGCACATGTTGCCCAGAGAAGCTGCCCCTGGCAGGGGGTTGGGACTAGATGGTCTTTAATATGCAATTTAACCCAAACCATGCTGTGATTCTGTGAAATGCTAAGAAGAGTTGAAACAAAAAACTTGACCCTGTGAAGTATAAGCAGTTTGGGCAATAATACAGGGTGTGTATTATCATGAAGACTGAATTTTACATATAGCTGTTCAAAAATTGTACATATACTTTTTAAAAAACCTCACTGTCCATCAGCTGCCCTCTGTCTAACTCTGTCTTTCTCGTCACTGAGGATTCCCGTTCTAGAGTTCTAGCTGCTTTCCCCTAAGTAAACCTGATTCCTAGATTAAATTACTTTTCTGTTCTAGGAGGTAATTACCTGAGAGATTAAATTCTGTGTATGAAGAGAATGGTGTTGATGACTTGGCAGCATTTCAGCTAGAGGCTTGCTGCTCAGTGCTGTAAACCTTATTGTTGTCATTTCTATGCTGAAAAATTATCTAACAGTATTTCTATCCCATTTTTCGGAAAGGGCAGTAAATTGCTTTAGCTACTTTGTTATGCTATGGAGAAGGAACACTTAATTACTCAAGTGGCTCAGTGGATATTTTGACTAAAACTCCATCTGCCAGTGCAGAAATTGGTTCTATTTTTAACAAATTGAAACACTTTTCAGCAATTATTTGGCTGAGTTGCTTATGAGGGGGTATTTTCATCCACTGCTCTGGACTGTCTTCTGGGTGAGGTCTATGTGTTGTCCTCTGTGGCTACTCTTTGTTTCTTACAACAGCTCATTTCAGCTAACCAATGACAGTTGTCATTAAAAATGTGTGGGAATACTCCAATTAGGAAGCAGATAACAACTAGATACTTTTGGAAAAATGTTATTGCCTACTTTGAGGCCAGATTTTGGGATGGGGAGAGCTGTGGGGCAGGCAGGACAGAGAAGGCAGGACAGTGAGTGCTGCCTGTCAGTATGTTCCTGCTGTATTTGTGTGTGATTCCCTCTGTGAGATCACTGCCAAAGATTGCACAGCTGGAAAAGAGGGGTGGTGCTTTTGGTGGGATTTGCTATATAACTCCTACTGTGCTCTTTAGGTGCCAAACACTAGTTCCAGTGAGCTGGGCTAGTGAAACATGCTCTTCTGGAACTGTTCACTTACCTTGGGTGATGTTACTGAAAGCTCAGGGAATGGCTCTGGCAGCAGCTGTAAGCAGGACAGTGTTACAGAGCTGGGAGGGCTGGAAAGGTGCTGCCTGGGGGAAGGAGCAGCCATGGGCCAAAGACGCTGCCTTTGCCATTTGTTTCTAAGATATTGATTAGAAGGAATGGAAGCTAATTGCCATAGCGACGAATTTCACTCTTGTCCCACTCTTGTGTGTGAGTTAGTTTGGGTTATGTCCATGGCACTGCCAGGCAGCCACCAAGCCTTTTGGAGCAGCCAGTGCTGAGGGCGTTTGTGTGCACAGGGGTTGGTGCAGGTGGGGTTTTTGCAGCGTGCTGTCCTGGTGGGCAGTTAGTGACTGGTGTCCCAGCCAGGCTGGTGGTGGTCTGGCAGGACTCTGCAGCTGTGAATGCTGTTTAATGGTGATTTGGAGAGGTGGCCTCGTTGTCACCCAAGTGGGACCTTATCATCCATCTGAGTGGTCATCAAGACCAAATATTAGGCAGGGCCTGTGTGGTGAGTTGAGACTATTAATGAATCAATATGTCTTGGGAGCAATGCATTATTACAGTAAACCTTAGAAATGTACCAACCTGAGTTCGACCAAAGCCTCCTGAAATAATTTTTACCAATTTTTTTAGAACATGCTTTGAGTTAACCTAGACTGAGACAGATGAAAATTTTAAATTTTAGTGAAAAAAAAAAAAAAAAAAGTGGTGGTCACAAGAAAGGAGTTGTCTTCCATATATTCAGCAGAATAAAAGCTTAAAATAGTGTGAAGGGAAGAAATAATATGATAATTCTGATGCATTGTAGGGTTATCAGCAAGCTGTCCATTATGGTGACTTCTGCAAAGGTTCACATTCCAAGTATGGATTTAGAGCATGTGCGTCCTGGAACTACCTGTGGTCTTGCTGAGCAAGAAGATAGGAGAAGGTTCCCTTTAAAAACTGGTAAAGTTACTGATCAGCTGATAGGGACTGCTGTCAGAACAAAAGGTATGCTCACTACCTAAACTGGAAGTGCATTTGTTTCCCCAAACTGTAAGCCCAAGTGAGGTAGCAGATGAGTCAGAAAACCAAGCTGATGTTTTGGCTTTGGGGAGGGCAGAAAGAGCAGTACAAGATTTGTCCTTTTTAAAACCATCTCTTGTTGTTACCAGTTTTTTGAAGTAATTTTGCAGTTCTTGCACCTTTTTCATTGTCCTGTCTTTAAAGAAGGCCTTTGCAGATGTTGCTGTTTCTCAGGGCTACTGGGTAGATGTAGGACTCAGCAGTGGGAGTGGTTGGTAGATTGGTGTTGGGGGGTGCATCCTGGTAGGCCACCCTTGGGACAGCATGTGACAGAGCAGACTGCCCCTGAAACAGCTCTGTCATAATCAGGGTAGATGGCTACTAAGCAGATAGTTCTTACAGACCCAGAAAGTATACTCATGTAGCTTCTCCGTGTTTGTGACCTACTAGCCAGGAGGGAATTGCAGCGGAGCGTCCCTAGACTTGGTTTTCACCTCTGCATTTCTTGAATGACCACGGTAGAGCCAGCCAGGCTGATTAGTAATTAACAGAACACAATCGGTGTGAAAACATGCTCAATGAATAAATTCACATGTCTTTCTTTTTGAGGCTAGATCTGTTATGAATAGATGGTGAACACAGTTGTCTACCTACAAGGCAGTATGCTGTGAGAGGACAGTCTCTCACTTCTTCCCTAGAAGAATACACTGTCTAGTCCATCCCCAACGGTTCTCAAAACATACAGGGTCTGTTTGCTGTGCTTACTAGAGGCATGAAATATAAACCTCATCTTACAGTGTTTTCCCTGGATCTTGTTTGGGATCGCTTCAGCACCTTGTGCTTTGTGGTTCTGCATGTGGTTTCCTCCTGGTCCCCGGGAGAGCCTCGTGTCTGTCCTGCTGGAGGGATGGAGCAGGTGCAGTGTGTTTTTTAGCTCTTTCCAGTCTGACAGCTCTTTTTTTTTTTCCTCTGGTTGCTGACTGGTACAAGGCCCCTACTGCAGCATTCCAGCCAGGTGACAGGTGTTCATCTATCTCACATGGGACTGCACAGTGCACAAGGTGTCTGTGCCCTCTTCAGCAGGGCACGGGTTAGATTTGTCTGCAGTTGACTCCTTAACCTGTAACAGGAGCCTCAACAATCTCCTCTGGCAGGTTGCGGAGGAAGAGATCTTGAGGTTGCACCTTGGCCCAGAGCTCTAGAAGAGGTGTAAAGCATGTCCTTCAACTCAGCAGTATCCCTCTTGAAATAAAACATAAGGTGTTTTCCTGTTCAAGAGTATGTTGGGGTTTTGATTGCTTTTTAAAATAAGCTTCCAAGACAGTTGCTAGCAGAGCTACTTTGCTTTTTTTGGTTTTATTATTATTCAGAAAACTTTATTATTCTTCAGACTCTTACTTGAGATGTGTTTCTGACAGGGGCAGGGAGGAAGTATTTTTAGCAGGCTCAGTGGCTCTGCTTGCAGTGCGTTCATGCCTTGCTTGTTCAGGGTTGCAGTTGCTTTTTCAAACACGCGTTTGGGGCTCCTGCCAAGACACCCAGGGCACTACAGCATCGTGTTACAAGGTCCTGCTTTGTGCAGGCAGAGCTCAGCCCGGCAGGGCTGGCTCTGGGCTCTGCCAGCATAGTGCTGTGGTACAGTGTGTTTGGCCAGTGGAGGGGTGCTGGGGTTCACACTGCGTGCTGCCCTCGCCGCACACTCAGCATGGAGAACTCGCTGCCTGCCTCTGCAACTGTATGTCCTGGGGCTTTCTCCTTTCTTGGATGTCAGCTATACTGGGGTTGTGGATGTGGCTGGTTTGCTGGGCAGAGCCCTGAGTCACCTTTGAACAGCCTGGCTCTGCATGTCTGTTTGCTGTTGCTGATGCTGCTGGAGTTTGCTTTTAAAAAACCAGTCAGCAAGGTGCTGTGTGTTGTGACACCAAGGGAATGAAATCAAGTGTCTCCTGTCCATCCTCTCATCTGAGTGATTTAGGTTTTTTCTGCTGCTGTTTTTCTGCTCCACAGCAAGCAAGGTTTGTGGCCCATCTTGTGCTCAACATTAAAATAAGGAAACCCACTTGCACTGCTGAGATGCTGCTTGTGTTTTAAATGTTTGATCTCTTCTGGATGTGGCAGTAAAAATTGCTCATTGGGACATTCTCCATGAATGCAAAGAATCTGTAGTTTGAATGATTTAGTGATAAGAAAAGTTTTGTAATGCCAGAAGTCCGTTTCAGGAGTATGGTTAATTCTTTTCCAGTTACAGTGATTTCTTCCAGGTAGCTTTGAGGTCAGGCTTCCTCATGGGAATCCTCTGCAAAGTCTTCTGGAATTTGTCCCAAACAGCACAGAATGCGGGAAATTTGTCACAAAGTGTTATGTAGAGATTCAGCGAACAAGAGGGAATATGAACAGCAGAAGAAACATGGCAGAGATAAGTTTTAGTAGTGTTTAAGACTTCTTTAGCATATAAAGGCTGTATTTTATCAGGGCAGTAAGACAATTCTAGGAAACTCCCTGTTTTTCTGGAGAGAAACGTGCTGGTCTTTGAAAGTCTACCTGGGTATTTCAATGGAAGTATTTTGGTCGACTAAAATGGGGTGTTTCATGGAGAAGACAGTGGTGAACTCCACAGGAGCTCCCTCCCCTTGGTGCAGAGGAAATCCAGTCCCTGCTGGGATTGCTGCCGTCATCTGTGCTGGTTGAGCTCTGTGATTTCCCCCTCCTGTCGCCTATGCGTTGGCTCTGCTGGGTGTGGGTCTGGCAGTGCTCGATGGGCCCTGTCCCGGGCTGCAGCAGGGGTGGGCTGCGGGTGTCCCTGCGGAGCCGGGGCAGTGCCATGCAGCCGGGCTGCTCCGTGGCCATGGGATGGGCAAAATAACACTCTGTCTTCAGCCTGAGCATGCTCCTTCCCAGAGGACAGAGCTGCATTGTTGGGACAACGAAATGTGAAAATACTAAAAGCATTCAAACTATTTTCTTTTTATTTGGGAGCCTTTTGTGGAGCTCTACAAAGCAGCCAGCCCAGTGTGTAGAGCCACTGGCAGAATTCAAAGGTGAGCTGGGAGTAGAAGGAAAAGCATAAGCCTTTTGGATTTTTTGCTGCTTTCAATTAAGGGTTCTTATATTTTTATAGGGGACATTATCAGTGTCAGGCTAAGAGGCCTGGATACATGTTGACTGATCTGTTTAAAAGGAAAAAACATTTTTAGTCAATCTGGTTTCAGGTGGTTTATGGTATGTACTCTATTTCAATGACTAATACTTTGGTTTTAAAAATTCAGCTTTCTTGTGTTGTTATTTTAGCTACAAGTATCTGGGACTTCAATACCTCTCCAACAAAGCCAGAAAGGATCAGATTTTCTGCTCTTCATATTCCAGCAGTTGAAGGAAATATGGGTTAAAGGGAAGAAGGTTTCACTTTTATGCTGAGAGGAGAGCTGTCAAATTCAATGTATCCAAGCCAACTTAGTGAGCATGAGGCCTCAGGTATATTATTGAATTAACAAACAAGCCTGTGTCAGCTAAACTGCAGTAACCCATCACATCCCGTGTTTGCTGCACACTTTGGGCTTATTGCAAAGTAGAAGCAAAACCTCGGATCCTGCCTTGCACATGTGGTGACCAGGACGACTCACGTTTGCAGGTACAGTGATGGGCACACAGCCCGCTCCACGTGTCAGTGGAGGCTTGTTAGTTAGGTTATGAACTAAAGTCACTGAATGGCAGAACTCCATTCCAAGACAGTTGCTGAAGAGTGAGAAGATGTTTTTTGTGGGTTTGAACTTTGGTTGGTTTTTTGTGATTTTTTTTTTCAACTACTTTAATAAAGTGAAAATGTGAAAAGGTGAAGTTTGGTAGCTCAAAAAGCTTTACATGCTGACCAGAAGTAATCAATTTGATATAGAGATGTGCAGCAAAACTGAAAACTGGCAAATTAAATTCTGTTTGAAGAAAATTCAAGCAATTTCAACCACAGCTGTGTACCTTCCCAAGTTGTCATTGGAGAAAACAGAGCATTAAGACTAAAAGAAATGTGGGCTTTGGAGAGTGTGTGTGTATTGCGTGTCAGTTAGACTTAGATATTAAACACTGTGGTAATGTTCATGCCAGCAATATGGAGAAATGACAAACCAAGTCTTCTTGAAAATGTTCCATGTCATCACTCTGCAGTTTTTAGGTTGCTTTATTGATAAACTTAATCCTTTATGCAGACTGGGCATTTTGCCCTGATTGTGGTTTCTGCTGAACTGGAGCCATGTTGGATAGTGTGCTAAGAGTCTTTATTTTTAATCTTCTGTGTCATGAAGGAGGAAGATCATGTTTTAAATGCAGATTTCTAACAGATTAACCGATTCATTGCCTATTAGAAAAACAACACTATGGTCTATGGGCAAAACAAGCATGGCTTTAAAGCCCATGCTGCAGGTCTCAGGTCTGCTGAAGTTAACTTTGTTTTCCCCTTGCTTTCCCTTGTGGCTGGAAGCAGATCCCAGTGATCATGAAGCAGCAGCCATTGAGAAGCCCTCATCAGCTAGTGCCAGACTGAGGTGTAGGCAATTATTTTGGACTTGTCAGTTTTTCCTGTACCTGGAGAAATGGAAAGGAAAGGAGACAGGACCAGAATTTAGTGCAGTTTTGCATGTCCTTTGGATGTAATTCTTTAAAGCTCCATTCTGTGTTTGAAAGTGGAGCTTAACCAGTACTAACAGATTAAAGTGAGGCTTTGGATCATCACATGAGTAGCCAGAAGAGACAAACTGTTTAGTCTCCCCTAGAGAGAGGCTGTTATAAATACTGAGAAATCCATTTCTAACTAGACATCATTTAACCATGTATACAGATCTGGTCTAGTAGCAATCTGGCTGGCAGCAGCTGGATTTCCTTCATTATTACTGTGGGTGAGTCAACTTGATGCTGCAGTGATCACAAGAATGCCCTTGGAAAATGTCCTTGGTGTTGATACCTCCTGAGGGGGAACCTGCCCATCCATGCAGCCATTCCCTCTCCAGCATGGTCCCTGGGGACATCTGCTGAGTGATTGCTGCTCTGGCTGTGGGCCGCCCTTGTTGGTACCCCAGTCCTGAGCTGCATGGTCTCAGCCTGCCATGGTCTTTCCTTCAGACTCACCGTGGTGGTTTTGTGCTGAACTGATTATGAAAAGTCCCATCAGTATGGCTGCACTTTACATCAGTGCTATGGGATGCGAGAATTATGAATTAACCTTTCTCTCTCATTTCTCCCCCTCCCCACTCCAAGTGCTAATGGAAACATTTGGAGTACTTCTGGAAACAGGTGTGGAGAAAGGGAAGGCTATTTTTCTTCTGGTGATTAAAACTGGGGCAAGAATCTGTGACTAGTAAAAAGAAAGCAAGTTCGTGTATAGAGCATCCTCTGAGGGAAATCTGCAAAAGACAAATATAGTTAAAACTGGCTTTATTCCAATGGGTGTGTACAGAGGAGGGGAACTCCAGCTCTGTGCAGTGACTTTGAAGTCTAGGATCTTAAATTAGAATATAAATGTTAAATAATGCATTAGCTTAAAGTGCTTCTGGCCCAAATGGTACCTCATATGATTAGGCTATTGCAGCATTTGTAATCACACACGGGTTCATAATTTGTATATGCCAGCAAAATGTTCAGGTGGCTTCAGCCCCTGTCCTGGGCAGTAAGCATGGGAACAGTCTGGTGGGTTTCAGTTTGGGGATTAGTATGGATCAAGACCAGGGATCTGTGATTGGGGTCTTGCAACTGTGCAGGAATTTACTAATCACCACAGAATTAAGCAGAAAGCCTTATGCAAGAGGCCTCACATCACTGAGGTTACTGATCCAGGAGTGCCATTGGGATATTAAGTCTTCACAGCCTCTACAACGTTCTAGTCAATAAAGGCAACTTGGAACTTGAATTTTCTGCTAATTTCTTACTCTCTCACTTAATGTTCTGCATTACTTAATATTTGGCAGCATTCAGACTTTTCCTCATAAATGGATTTAGCCCCTGCTGTATTTTTTTCCAAAACCTTTTGGTTTTAAGGGGTCCTGCAAAGAGTTCTCATCTTGTTACAGGGGTCATATAAGCATCTTATCTCCGTAAGTTTTTAACCTCTATCAAAGCTCATTTGCTCCCACCCCTGCAATTAGTCGTCTTTGTAGTTTTACTGAGTAACTTCAGGAAATAAATACTCTAGAATGTAAGAAAGCTACAAGCAGCCCCTGGCTACATCCCTGTACTGAGAACACTTGTAGCAGGGTGTTTAGTGCCCCATCCCTTCCCTGTCCTTCTCAGTGCTGGCTCAAATTAGGAGACTTGGTTCTTGGCTGAGGCACTTGGAATGTCTGTCTTCCCCCACATAGCTCTGAGGCTTGATGCCGTCATCTGGCTCCAGCTGCAATGGCCACTGTCTCCTGCTGTGTCAGGCTGTCACAGAAGGGAGGTGAGGAGTTCCTGCAGCAATGAGACCTGCGCAGACTTGCTGCAGGATTGCAGCATGCCAGAGCTGTTTGAGTTTTGTTTGCATGGAAGAGTGCCTGTTGGTGCTCTTTATATGATGTTTTTATTTCTTTGTGGGTATAGATGTCTCCTTTTTATGGAATGGGACACCAGTGCTCTGTTGCCATACAGAGTCACATACAGAGAAAAGCATGCATTCCTTTTGGAGGACTGAGACAGAGTCCTCTTATTGGTGGTGAAATTCAGCCTGGTAGGTTGGGTTTGGTTTTATTGCTCTGTAGCAATAAAACTTTTGAAGGCTCTCTAATTATATTAAGACTAATTAGCATATTTTCATGGATGTGTTTATTGCTTTATGTGGTAAAATGATCTATCTGAATAGTAGTAAAATTCATGTGAATCAGACTGGGTTGTACCTAACATCAGCTGCTTCCTAAATAAGTCTAATGGCATTCTTTCTGCACAAGAAATTTCACCATCCTTCCCTCTCACCCCTGTTAAGTCAGATCTGCTGTTGTTAATGGAAAAAATGTCTTGGGCATCTGGAGGTTTCTCAGTATAAATACTGCTTTCTGAGAGGGAAATCTGCCGTATGAATTTGAAACAGCTCCTTGAAAAAGAGACTTTCTTCTTTTTTCTCTAAATTTCTTGCTGTTGTATTAGATTGTGATTCCAAATCCAATGTGTGCTCTGAACTTGTGCAAGAATAGAAATTATTCCGTTTCTGCATTTAGCCTGGACAGTGGCTTTTTAGTAGACATTTCTCACTAGACTCTTGCAGTAGAGTGGATGCCTCTTAGCCTGGTTCTTGCTCCCCGTCGCTCTGCAGCACAGAGTCAGACGCTCTCCGCAGTGTTGTGCAGTGTGGTCAGTGGGTTTGTGATGATACCCTGCTGCAGGCCCTGCACGAGTGCGTGATCACAGAGATGGGGCAGATGTGGGCTGGGATCCTCATTTGGTACAGGTCAGTGACTAATACCAATGTTTCTGTTTAAGAGACTTTTTTACAGCTTGAATGTGTTTGTTAGTGCACTCAATAGTCAGAGAATATCAATATCTAATACTCCCATAGGTTGATACATTTTTAGAGTTCCTTTTACCATTTAACCCTGAAAATAGCCACAGAGAAATAGTGATGCAAATGTTAGTTGAATTAAATTTCCTGTAGTTTCTGGAGTTTGCAGTCATTTTCACGTCAGTATGTTGCAGTTTGCAATCCATGATATTATGATCGGTTGCGGTAGTTTCATTTTCATTTGCGTTCTTTGCACATCTTGGCCTTGGTTACTGCAGTGCTGCTTCCTGGGCTCTTCCCAAGGCGTGGAGCCGCTGACAGGTGCGGCTCTGAGGGAGCCGGTGCCGTGGCAGAGCACGGCAGAGCAGGGTGGGAGCGGCGGTGCTGGCAGCGGTGCTGGTACCCTGCAGCTCCCCACTGCAGGGCCCAGGTACACCGGGCACCTGTCAGCCATGGGGGGATGGAGGCTGCAGGTGACCCAGTTGCAGAATTGCACCACAGACTCTTCTGAGAGCCACCTTCCTCTTGCCTTTTCCCTCATCCCTTGTCCTTCGTGTCCTGTTCTCTGATGTCACAGAAATGACCACAGAAATGCTTTTAGGGCTGTATCGTTTAACATCTCCACCCCAACATGGCTTGTCTCCTTCATGAATCAGATGTTACCTCTCCTGCCCTGTGGACTGTTTTCATTCTCAGTTCCTGTTTGTTCTAAATGGCCTGTACAATGCCCTTGCCGTTTCATCATAATGCTTTTTCAGAAATGCCACCTGACATACCGATATAATTTGAGACAATTGTATTTTCAGCTATTCTTCCTCTAATTTTGGTTCTTACGAAACACATTTTTGGCTTTTAATTCCTCTTCTCTTTTTTCCTAATGAAAACTGAATTTTGCACATAGGAATATTTTCTTCCACATTACCTGTGATCTGAGTCAGTCAGGAGTTTCTCCTCTGTTACATTCCTGAAATTTGTATTTTAGGAATTAACATTTCGGTGCAGAATTTCTTCACATTACCTGTGCATTACTGCAAGTGAAGAAAGTTATTGGAAAAAACCACAAACCTACCAAACCCTAGCACTGTGATGTCTGTCAGAGTCTCAAATAGTCATTGCCTCAAAGGTTCAGACATAAATTAAAATGGGAAAGTTCAGTCCTTGTATTGATACTGGTGGCAGACATGCTGCAGTATTCATGCAGTGGGGAGCTCCTAAAAGGCCACTCCATTCCTGTCAGGTTGGGTGGTTCCTGGTATTTCAGCCTCAGGAGCACCTTGCATACTCTAAATATAATGGTTCTGAAGATCCCAAACTTAGATTATGTATGGCTTGTCTTCGCATCATCTTGTCTCTGTCCTGGGTGAGTGATAATATTTGCTACAAACAGAATATCAGTGAGACAAAGAAGAGCAAGGGGAGAAATAGCCATGCGGGTGAGGGTGGCTTTTTACAAATGTGTCTGAAGGAGTGGGGCTGGGTGGCATAAGGTGCTGTGAGTCAGAGCTGTCAAACAGGGTAATGAGCCTTTGCTTTACTTCTTTGAAATATGATAGTAAAACACATTTTCTTTGACAAAGAAATTGAGGGTAGGGGATAAGAAGTGCTGAGGTTTCTTCATGCCCCAGGGTCGGCTGTGGTAACAGTGCTGTGCTGGCGCTGTTGTGTACTAGAGTCCTTCTGTGACAAAATCAGAGCCTCAGCCTTCCACGAGATCACGCTAATATTCGGAAAATTTTGTTTAGTGAATATTAAATAGCATTTCAGCACTGCTATAATTAGCGCTTATAGTTTATAGGTGGATTTATGTCCTGCTGTGCATTTTTGAATCTCCAGTGTCAATTCTGCTTGGCCTTTGCTCCCAGGTCTGTTATGTTGTATTGCTGAGGAGCAACTGTGTCACTTAGACTCTATTGATCTGCTCTTGATTTGACTGTCTGTTATCCTGAACTATTTTTCTGGCTTAAATTATAGTTTTAAAAATAGTGTCAGGCGTTGCACAGTGCCTGGGAAGGCCTGTAGCTTTAAATGCCGTGTGCTGGTCCTGCTCCCAGCCCGGAGCAGAGCTCCCCACCGAGGAGCAGCGAGCGCTCAGCCCGGCACTCAGCCATGCTCGTCCGGCAGCAGCGCTCGGGCGGCGCAGCCGGCGCTCGGTCCGGCCGATGGCCGCGGCACTGCCCGGGCAGCGCCCAGCGCCGCGGCTGCCCATGGCTGCACGGTGATGTTTATGTGGTGCTGCTGTACCTGCGTGTGCTGTGAAAGGGACTTCTGCGAGCCCACAAAGGTGAGGAGGTTGTCGGGGAACAGTTGTAGCTGTCATGTTTGGCTGTTTTATTTAAGTCTCCAGTAGAACTTGACCTCATTTTGTGCATCAGCCTTGGAAGCACTCCATTTTTCCTCTGGGCACTGCTGTTGAATTTCAGTGGTTGTTTTTTTTAATGTAGTTTTTCTTTGCTTTTGAAGCTGGGAAGTGCAAAAAGGCTCCTGTCTGAGTGAGTGTTGCAATCCATAAACAAGATCAAACGTGGTGCTGCTTTTTGGGATTTTCTGTTTTTGTTGTTTGGGGGTTTCGTTTGTATGATACAGCGAGTGATGAAAGAAATGGGAGATGCAGATGCAGAAGATGCAGATGCAGCCCAGTGTCAGAGAGAAGTATTTGCATTGGTAGCTTTTTTAATGTGACCTCTTGTTTTGCTGTTTTTAGCTGTGCAAAATGTATTTTCAGGAAGTAGTAAACAAACTGCAGAACCGTATTCTTTTCCAGATAAAAAAAGAGTAACTGTGCTGCCTCCCATAGACCCAGTGACCTTCAGAAATGATTAAGTATTTTTCTTCTGTTTCATTGAGCTGTGTAGCTCAGCATTGCCCTTTTTCAGTCTGCATTAACAGTAAACTGTATCTTCCCTCCTCCCCCATTTATTAAATACCAAAGAGAGACAGTAAGGTCTTTGATGCTCTGATCTGCAACACAAAATAGAAGCTATTTCTCTCTGAATTATTGCAGTTAGCTCTCCCATGCTCTGTGGTCCAGTGTTTGAGGAAAAAAGAAACCTGGAATCCAAACTGGCTTTTGCCATAGCTGATGGCTTTTGCCATACCTGGGGTCTGTTACAGTCTGCAGAAGACATGGTTGAAAGGTTGAATAGTATTCCTGTTGTGTTTGAAACACATATGTCTAATATATTTATTTCATTAACTTCGATTTTCCCAAAAGAAAATAATACCTTCTATATGTGTACTTGGTCTCACTGCATTCATAATTCTTCGTAATAAAAGTGACACACAGGTGGCTCTCAGGAAAAATGCCTGTTGTTGAGTTGCAGAGGTACAGACTGCGGTGGTACGGGGCAGCAGGAAAGCCCGGGGGGTTACAGATGTTCCACATCATAGGTTGAATGATATGCGTGCTTTGCATCTTGTCACACCTAACTCGAGGCTGCTGCATCACCTCCTGAGAGCTGAAGAGAGGAATAGTGAGCACAGGACACCATGGTCTGTGCTCTCTAGGCCAGGTCAGGGTAGTCTGAACAGCTTTCTACCGTGTGTTGAGGAGATGCTGCACTGAGGGCTATCTCTAAATGGAGTTCTCAATGAGGATTCTTAGCTTTTGCAGGAATACTGAAAGCAGCACAGTGATTTCAGTATTTACCTAATTCAGTGTTCCCTGTGGATTTCTGGACAAGTGCCCTGTTGCCTGGCCCTGACAGGTGCTCGCCATCCCTTGAATGCGTCTTCCTCTCTGGTGTCTCGTTGCTTGCTGTTCTCTTCCAGGTTTCCAAAGGCATCTGTGCCACACATCAGCGGCCCTGAGGAGGGCATATTCATGGGCTGAAGGGACTGCCCTTGCTCACAGTGTCTTGTCCTTTACAAGCTGTGTTTGCCACTTGGAGCGATCTTAGAGATTTAGTTGGTGCTAATGCAGGAACACCTGCAGCACTTGGAGTAAACAAGCTGATTTGAGCAAAGCAGGAGTCTGAAGCAGCTGTACTGCACACTTGTTTGTGACAAGTGTGATCTTATCTGGTACTATGTGTATGTTGTCCTACAAAGGCTTTAAATAAGGAAATATGTCAAGAAATGCTCTATGGCAATGGCAAAGCGGTGTATTCACAGGAAGCATGAATCTTGTTGCTTTGAATTACTTAATATTGTATGAACTGTTGATTGGATAAACTTCAGGGAGGAGTTTTGGTTATGATCACACTATGTGTTGTACCTGCAAAAAATACTACAGTTAAAAATAAAGAAATGAAGGAAGTGTAGAAGTATAGTTGCTGGAGCCCTTCAGATTAAACACTTGGAGGGGATGTGCATGTTAAACCTCAACAGAGACACATCCCCTGAAAAAGGGAGAATCTTTGCTCTTGCACACGGCTGTTCTGTGCAGAAGGATCATGCAGAGGCATTTGTCCTTCCAGACTTCGACCCAGTTTGCTCCAATGCTTTGCAAGTCAAAGTTAACTTGCGACCATAAAATTAAGCTGTGTTCTTTACAAATTAATATATAACATGCAATAATAATCTCTGTTCATCAGATAGCAGCTTGAAGCATAAAAGTCTAGGAAGTATTAACAAAAATTTTGTCTCTCAGGTAATGAGATGTGACTCAAACACTGAGGAAAATAGGATGAGATTTTAAAAAAATTAGAACCAAACAAAAAAACCACACATCATTTTACATAGTCACTTTCTTATAAAAGCTGGTATAAACTTGTTTCTTAATCCACCCTCTTCTGCTGATTCCTGTACTTAACTTTTGCTCAGCTTTACCTCATTTCCTATCCTTATTTTTGTAACTTCTAGCCTGATTGGCACTCCCCACTAGAAATCAGGAGCTGCTAAAATAAACAACCGTGGTTGTTATTTTGGCTGTATCTTTTGCTGTGTCATCCCTTATCACCTCCTACAAGTTCTCGTGTATAATTCACGAGAACTATAAGAACTATAGTTCTTTCCTATTTTTCTGACCAGATTGTTGTATCTGTTCCCTTGGACTTCCCTCACCCTCAGTGTTGCCTTGTTTATTCAGTCAACACCGATGATTTTCTGCTTGACTAGTCTAGCTTTAGGGAAACCATTACTGAATTGGGCAATCAAGCCTTACTTTTTTTGCTCAAAAATATCTTTTTCTCAGGATTTCAGAAATTTGAGGTCAAGAAGGTGATGTCTTTGGCAGCAATGTTGTTTAAAAGGAATTAAAGGGGCTGTAGACAGCCTCTTAAGGGAGACTTTACACTGGATTGTGTCAATCCTTTCTGTCTCTGGGATGTCAATAAGTACTTGTAGGCCAAGCTGGTGCCTAGTCCCACATGTTCCAGTCCTGCTTGAGGGAACAGCTTGTGCAGTGCTCCTTGCCTCAGCCCACCATACTGGGCTGGTAGGCGTCAGGGATGCATGTGCCTGAGGGGCAGTTGGGAAAGATGGAGGTCAGCTTTGTAGCTTCAGCTACCTCTTAACCAGTTAGTAAGTGAAACATTTGCTTCCCGAGAGGCAGGGAGCCCTGGGCAGGGGGAGTCAAGCAGGGGGAACATGTGGAGCCCCCTGAACCCCCCTGCGCTGACAGCATGGTGCTGTGGGGGAAGCATCTGTGACCAGCAATTGCCTTCACTGACAAGGCTTCGCTGGAGCTCCCCTGTGGAATAAGTAGTGTTGGTTGTGACAGAAGCTGCCTCTGGGACAGCGAGTATGATGCCGTGTGGCAGCAGCATCTTTCATCGTTGCTCCCAACACCAGGAAGGGCTGCAGCTGAATATGGGTCTGCTGCTGACAACTCTGAGGAAAAGACAGCTGGCTGCTTTACAGCTAAACTATTTTTGGCACTTGATGTGACACATGAAGTCACATCTCCATTTCATACTGAATTAGGTACAAGGCCATGGGCAAGTCGCCCTGCAGCTGGCTTTACCAAATCCCAAGTGAGGGTTTGTTAATGTGCCTCAGGCCATTGCTTGAGGGATGCTGCTCTTGGCACCAGTGCCAAGTGAAGTAGTCCCAGGTCACCTTTTCCTCCAGTGGAGTTTCTGCTGTCTTGGGCCTGATGGTGAACCACATTTGGGAAAGTAGTAAGAACATCCCCAAGCCACCTTATCACTTGGTTCCCAGTGAACTCACAGATTGGCTCTAGAGGGAGCTGCTGTCCTGTCTGTCCCCAGGCTGTGCCAGTACAGGGTTGGGCAGGGAGCTGCTTGGCTTCAACACCCCTAAAGAAAGGGAATGCCCAAATGCATGCAGTATATGCAGCATATGTGAAATGTTTCCCCTTTGTGGTTGCCCACAAGCCCTTCTGTCCGGGGCAGGGACCTGCCCTCTCCCCTCTCTCCAAAGCAGGCCTGTGGGGCTCTGTGTTGGCAGATGCACCATTAGTGCATTCCTGTTGCAGCAATCATCACTCGTGACTGTTTAACTATTGTGAGTAAGGTGTGAAGCCATTTCCTCTTGGTGTCACAGTGTTGGTTTCCTGCTCAAGCTGTTGACTGAGGCAGGCAAAGGCATTGTACTGGAATTTTTTATTGAATATTTTTCAGAGTAATTTTTCATTTTTTGTTTTCTCGCTGTTTTGTTTTGTTTTTTTTTTTTTACCCATAACCATGGTGATCTTCCCATAATTTTGAGGGTTAATTGCTCATAGGCAAAGGCTGTATAACTTTCAGAAGTCCTCATTTTATAATCTAAACAATGAGGTGTGCTGTGAAAAACACACAGCAAGACTTCTTGAGCTGTCCATCTGTTTGTGTGCTTTCCTTAGCCAGGTTTAATTTGGATTTGGATTTAGGGGCATGCTAGAGACACCTCAGTACAGTTGCTGTCAAAGATGACCATAGGTTTTTGTGGGTGAGTAGCTGGAGCCTGTTAAAAAGCAAAGCCTGCTGCAGCTTCTGAAGATTAAATCAGTCAATACAGTTTTTCAGAATAACTGCAGTGTGTCACAAGGAATCACACTGGACATGTTTTCTGCTTTTCCTTTTTCTTTTTCTTGACAGTAAATCCAAGGCAGCTGTTTTGTAGAGCGGGAGCATATATGCACCCTGAGCACTTGCTGAAGGAAGGTGGATTTGTAAATGAATCCACATGTGAGTGAGCAGTTGTTTCTAGGGATGGTTCAGTGCAGCAGTACTTACATCTTCTGTCTGTATTTACCTGAGAGATGAATGAACAGAAATATTCTCCCTTACGTATGCTGTTGCGCAGGATTTGGAATCACAGAAATATGCAACTAGAAGTAAATAGTGACCCATAGAGTTGCTGGTATCAGATGTGTGGCAGTGTGCAACAGACAGATCCACAAATGCAGGATGTGAAAGTAGTATCTGGGAGATACTCAAAAGCTTTCTGGACATGGTCCTGGGCAACTACTGGCTCTTGGTGGCCCTGCCTGAGGGGGAGGTTGGACCAGGTAAATTCCAGAGGTCCCTTCCAACCCCAACTGATGTGTGATTCAGTAACAACCTTTAAAAAGCAAAGCATTAGAAAAACAGACTCTCAATTCTCGATCAGGTGTAGGTCATAAAGAGCTTATTGCATCACCCAAGTGGGTGAGGCAGGGGAGTTTGTGACACTTTTTTGTTTCCTTTGAGACCTGTGCTAAGTTGTGCCATGTACAATGACACAGAGGAACGGGACACTGACTGCTCATGAGACAGTGGGGCTGGTCCCATGTTAACCCATGTGTTTCAAGAATCATGTGCTGCAGGTGGCATGCAGGGAGGTGACTTATGACTGTTGATGGCACTTAGTCTAATGTGTTAAGGGTACCTCATAGTAATTTGTGATGTTTAAGTATCTCTTCATTGTACCTGCTGGGGATTCTGTGTGTGTTTATTCAAATGTGCACTTAGGTAACGAAGATCCAATGAAATGGGGCCTGGGGGGCTTTTACTCTGCAGATGTGGTTGAGCACAAAGAATGGTGGGGGTTTTTCTCCCCTGTGATTTTTATTTCCTCTGAGGCATTGATTAGAGATCTTGCTTACTAACAAACCAACTCCCTTGTAACTGTCATCAGAGATTTTGAGTCTCTGCTCCTGAGCCTGCCTGAGGCTGGTGACCATCTGTCCACCTAGTGTGGAGGGGTTGGCCAAGTCTCTATGCCCATCCCTGCACCTGCCATGTGCTAATGATGCTGTTGAGTGGTGTTTCCAAACAGGAAGTCTAAAACCGATGACTTTCTATGAGTCTCATAGACTTTCTGTCTCTTTCTTATGACTGTATTGCCTTTAGCACAGTGGGAAAAGGAAGCCAAACAAGTTCTGAATGTTTTCATGGCTAGTTTTAGCTGCCAGTCAGGTGTGCAGTCACTGGGAAGTTGATTAACCCAGGCACCTCAGGTGCTGTTATCTTCTTTCTGGGGCTGTGCAGTCTCACTCTGAGCTCCCCTGTCTCACTTTGCCCTCCATGTGTTTATTTTAAGTAGCATGACAATTTTCAGCCACACTTGTGAAGCTCCAGGCTTCCCAAGGGGAGGGAGGAGGAAGCAGGAGTTGCCCCCTTGCAGCAGGCTTGCTCTGAAAGCTGCTGTTTGCTTAGGCCAGCTGCCCTGAGTGTTTTAAAGCAACAATCCATCTTCTTGGTGAATGACTGGTATTTGCTTTTACTGAGGAGTTTTAGGAGGGTGAAATACCTTTAAAAGAACTGCTGTATTTAATCTTCAGCAGCACCAAAAGGCAGAATCATGAGGTGCTTTCTGGGTTATGTGCTGCAGAATAGAGACATTGGAAAGCTTGTACAGGAGGGAAAGCCTGAGAGCATTAACAGTTGAGAATTTGGTAAGATCTTGAGAGAGAGAAAGCATAAGGCCCTCACATGATTTCACCTGCTTTGTGGCATAATTCCAAAGCAGTTCTCAGTGTGCCTCCTGGTGGGAGGGCACACAGCTCCCCTTAACTGGACTGTCAAATATAATGGAAAATTGTATTGCAAGAAAGATTGACTATTGAATTCTAACCCCTGTTCTTATACAAACATTGATCATTATAGTATTTAATTTACCAACATCTTTTCAGGACAGATTGACCATCATCTCAAATTAAATAATATGTCATCAGCATTTCCCAGGGACCCAGTTTGTGTTAAGTCTTCCCTTTACAAAGCCTTGTCAATATGGACAAAGGATTTAAATTATCTCAGTTCTGTTCCAGAACTCCACTTATTCAGCCTTTTCCTCTTGAATTGGAAAGAACCCTTTTTGTTATTTCCGAATAATATCCAGACATCTGGTAATTATAAAGCAATTATCCCAACTTGGTTTATTCTATTACTGCTGTTCTAGTTCATTTTCTACCAAGTTGTAAGGAGACAACCTGGGCAGATTTGCTGAAGTCAACTGACTTTAAAAGGGGAAGAGAAAGTTTCTACCAAATTTTTCTCTCACAAAACTTGTGTCATGAGAGGAAGAGTGTACTACTGGTGTAATTTATGGTAATTATCCATACACACACACTAGTTATACCAAACCTGGAGTAAATTAAGCTGATAGAAACTCTTCACTGCAAAGTAGTGTTGAAGCCCCAGTAGTTCTATGACACTGATCTGTGCAGATTTCAGCTCAGAGCCTCTGGGCTGCAGAAAAACTGGTGATGAGCAGTTTGTTTGGTTCTGAGACACGGGGTCAGTCCCATGCTCACTCACCCTTACTACTGCCCAGAAAAAAATCAATTATGAAAAGAAAAAGAAAAAAAAGTTACATTAAATTAAAATGTGGAAGTTTTGCATCAAAACTGTGGATCTTTCTGGTTTTCATCGTCTGCCATTAAATACTAAAATGTCCTTGGTGTGGAGGAGGTAGAGATTGTTAAGAATGGGTTGAGAAAGCCCTTGGTTCATAGGCATTTAACAGTAATATGATTGTCTTGGTGTGCTGCACAGATGCTCTGTGCTGCTCTTGGGGTGGCGGCTGGTTGGCAGAGCTGCTCTCTGGGTGAGGCACAGACCAGCTGTGCCATGGGTGCTGGGTGATGCTCCCAGGCCAGGCATGCCCTGCACAGGCAAGGTCTTTGTGTTTGTCTAGGCCATGGGGAGAAGTCTGATCACTGACAGCCCTGGAAAAATCTTAATGAAATTACAAATTCCAAGAAGAGTTATCTTTACAAATGTGTATTACTTGCAAATGCATGTCCCTACATCTCATAGACAGCATGTTTGCTGTGCAGTACTGATATCATGCATAGTGTTGGTCCCACTGATTAATATTAATTCTTAGCACCAATTTTCCATTGAGCTCTCCAGAGCTCCAGGGTTTCTACAACTCAATCTTCTTAAGAAAGCAGTTGATATTGCAGGAGTCACAACAGACCAAGAAATTATATTGTATGGTTTCCAGCAGCTGAGCTCCTCTAGAAAATGAATCAATTGCTTCCCCAGGTGTATGGTTTTCCTCTTGAGGGGGCAACAGAGAACCTTAGGGTTATGGAAAGGAGCCCGGGTAACCCCCGGTGCCGGCCAGTGTTGCAGCCTGCGGGGTTTTTGGCATTAAATACGGAATGATGAACCGTGAGAGAGGTTACAGTTAAGTGTAACAGCATTTTTGTTTTGTAAAGCGCATATTCCCAATCACGGACATGGTTCTGCGACTGGGCAGTAGCGGTGGGTCGGCTGGCAGCTGTTCCAGTGGAACGACCCGGGGAGCGGAGCGTGCGGGCAGCAATCGCGGCTGCTCACCAGCTCCTCACCGGGACAGGGGCCGCGGGATCCAAACGCGCGTTCGTTTTAAAACTGAGGGATGGAGATTCCCTGCGGGACGCGGTGGCTGCGGCTCGCGGCTCCCCGGCCCGGCGAGGCCTCCCTGCCGCGAGGGGGCGGGCGGGGCCGGGCGGGGCCGCGCCGCGGCGGGCGCGCAGCCATGCACGGGCGGCGGGCGGCCGGCGGGAGCCATGCACGGGGAGCGGGCGCTGCTGCCCCGCCGGGACAAGGTACGCGGGGGTCCCGCGGGACGGGCGTTCCTCCGCCGGAGGACCCACCCGGGGCGGGCCGGCATGGGGGCACGGTCGGCTCCAGGGAGGAATGTCCGGGTCAGGAGTCGCCGGTGCGACCGCACCTGCCCGGTCCTTCGCGGGTTCGCGGCGGGTACTTGGCGGGTTGGATTGAGCTGAAACAGCCTATAACTTTTTTTTTTTTTTTTCTCCATACGTGGGGCTTGTCTTTTGAAACTCACTTTTTCCCTCCCACTCGGAGACACCTGCTCGCAGGGTTTGCCGCGGCAAGGCGTGCATTCGGGTGCCTCTCAGGCTCCATTTTTCTGACCGTAGTAGATCGGTTGTAGGTTTCACTGCTGCTGCTGTTCAGACAGGTGAAGCACTAGGAATGACTCGGGTGTGCTGTACTGTACAGTTAAACCCTGTGACTTCTGCTCTCAATTACCTTCTTGGTCTCTTCACTCTCTAGCTAGTTGAGCCCTGCCCTTGTACTGATACCTTGGAGTGCTTGGTCTGCCAAACTGGGGTGCCTTGTTGCACGTTTGTGCTTGAATTTTCAATTATTTGAGATAATTAAGTGGAGTCAAGTATGAGAGGTTTTGCTTTTTTTAAACTTTTGCTGGATCTCTTTAAAATATATGAAGCTCTCCTGATTGATACTGTCCCCTGGCCAGCTGAAAAAAGATACAATTTTTCAGAATTAGTTGGCATAAAGAAGGAAAGCTTTTCCGTTGGTGAAGCTGCTGATTAGCACTCATGTTTCTCTCTCTCTCTGTGCTTAGATTGAGCGATTGGAAGTCAGCAGCTTGGCACAGACCTCCAGTGCCGTGGCCTCCAGCACTGATGGCAGCATCAATGCAGACTCTGTTGATGGGACCCCAGATCCGCAGCGGACAAAAGTGGCCATCACACACCTGCAGCAGAAGATACTGAAGCTGACAGAGCAGATCAAAATTGAGCAAACAGCCCGTGATGACAACGTGGCAGAGTACCTGAAATTGGCCAACAATGCAGACAAGCAGCAGAGTGCCCGCATTAAGCAAGTGTTTGAGAAGAAAAATCAAAAGTCAGCCCAGACCATCTTGCAGCTGCAGAAGAAATTGGAACATTACCATCGAAAGCTGCGAGAGATTGAACAGAATGGGATCCCTCGGCAGCCAAAGGATGTCTTCAGGGATATGCATCAGGGTTTGAAAGATGTTGGAGCAAAAGTCACTGGCTTCAGTGAGGGAGTGGTTGACAGTGTAAAAGGTGGACTTTCCAGTTTCTCCCAGGCCACACATTCAGCAGCAGGAGCTGTGGTTTCTAAACCCCGGGAGATTGCCTCCCTCATAAGGAACAAGTTTGGGAGTGCAGACAATATTGCTAATCTGAAAGACTCCTTAGAAGAAGGCCAGGAAGATGGGACAGGTGGCAAGGCTCTAGGTGTTATTCAGAACTTTCAGTCAAGCCCAAAATATGGCAGTGAAGAGGATTGTTCCAGTGCCACATCAGGCTCAGTGGGAGCCAACAGTACAACAGGGGGCCCTGTGGGAGCTTCCAGCTCCAAAACAAACACTCTGGATATGCAGAGCTCAGGGTTTGATGCAATACTGCATGAGATACAAGAAATTCGAGAGACACAGGCAAGACTGGAAGAATCATTTGAGGACCTTAAGGTTCGCTACCAGAGGGATTACACATTGATAATGCAGACCCTGCAGGAGGAGCGGTACAGGTATGTGCTGTGGTACTTGGTTTGACATTCCAATGCTGTGATTGCAAAGCACCAGAGTTGTGGATGGTAGTGCTCAGCAGGCTGTTCCCAGCAGCCTGATTCAAGTGGATGGTTCTGAGGTCTTCTCAGGACTATTCCCTCCCAGTTCTGCCTTTTATAAATATTTCTATCTTGCTGCTCACCTCCCTCTCTGTACAAGAAAGAGATTGTAAGGAAAAAGGTTATTTCAAAATGTTTTCAAGATAAAAAGTGAAGCTGAAGAGGTCTTAGAAGGTGTCCCAAAGCCAGGAGTACATTGATGCAATTACTGTTATCAGACAGTGCTTTGCCCTGCAAAAAATCCTGAAAATATTTGGATCAAAGCAAATGACAGGGAACTAATGCAGACATGACCATGCCTTCTCCCACACTCAGATCCATATCTACCAGAGAAAGAAACATTCCAGCTTTCTTCAAGTTCTCTAAAAATACATGATCTTGCCCACGTGCCAAAACTAAGATATCCCTTCCCTTCTTTGCTCAGTCCACAGTGGCAGCACTCAGGGAAATGAAGTTGAATTAAATGTCAGATACTGACAGTGCTCTTGTTGTGGAGATTATAGGCACTGGAAGCAGGTGACCTATGTTTCCATCAGTCTTCCCCTCACTGGAAGGGAATGGAAAGGTGGAGCAGTTGCTGCAGTACTGCTGATCCCTGATGAAGTCACAGGGGAGAGGTGACAGTGGCCTTCAGTAAGGCAGCCTGACTGGCTGCCCCCACCTCCCTGCTGAGGAAAGCTGCCCATGGAGAGGTGCTGAGGGAATGCTTCCCTCTCCTTGCTGGGTAGGAGAGGCTCTCTGCAGACTGCACTGTGCTGTCCTGCCAAACACCTCATGTCCCCCCACACACATGCTGGGAGCAAGGGCTTGGCTCCAGGCTCTGAAGGGAAGAGTTACTAGCTGCCCTTCTGCAGGCACCCTGCACAGGATTCTTAAACTTTAAATAACAAATGCAAAGCACAAGCCCTCCTTCTAATGAAGGACAGTACGCTGTTGTCATGAGGTTCTTTATGGCCTTCATTGCTTTGCCAGGATGTGAAACACAACCTGAAAGGCACAGCAGAGCTGCTGGGGGTGTGTACAGGCTTGCTGAAGTGCCCTGTGCCACTTGCTGCACTGGTTTGTGCAGTGTAACATAGAGTTGCCCTACAGCTCTTTAGACGTGCTTATGCCAAAACATTAGAAAAACTCTGGAAAAGGCTAACCTGCTAGGATCTGGTAGAGACAGCAGGCTCTCAGTGTGCTTTGCAGAGCTTGGGCAAACAAAGCCAACACTGCTTTCTAATCCTGCTTTGTAATAATCAACAGTTTGACTGAAACCGGCAACCAGCACAGCAGCTTTGGTTCCTTGTGCCTCAGTGTCATCAAGTCATCCCAAAGCGATGCAGAGCTGGATCTTCTGCTCCTCAGAGAGGAGAGAGGTGCTGTTGTCTGTTGCTGTGTAGGTTGTTGTTTCACACATACAGCAGCAGCCATTCATGGTGGAACGCTAATGCAAGCACAGCATAGCTGAAGGAGTGGCCTGAAAGTACAATAGCAGACCTTGGGGACTGATGTGCGCTGTCAGCTAAGCGGGCTGCTTACTGCCCAACACCTCTGAGCAAGGTTCACATAGTCCCATACTAGCTCACCATGAAGTCATATCTGTTATGTGCCATTAACCTTTGCAGAGCTTTACTCCCCTGAGGTCAGCCCAGACCCCAAGCACTAACCAAGGCAGCCTGGAGTGAAAAGCAGGGACAATCTGCATTTGGCTTATAAAAGCTTAAGACAGTAATTTAGACCTGTCATTTGGAATGTTGATGCAAATTAATTAAAGGTGTGACCTTTAAAGAGGACCAGTTAAACCACACTCTGTGCCCTTGTCTGTGTGGGTAACTGCATGATCAGCAAGAGCTCATGGGTTAATCACGATTAGATGACTACAGGACTGTATAAATGTAGATTCTTGTTTTTATAGCTTCTGTATTTTGAACTATCACAATGATAAAAGCCAACATCACCTTAGAAGTGGACGGTGATGTAATGTGTCCAAGGGCAGAGGGTGCTGCTGCCTTGGCAGGGAGGGGTGGTGCCTGTTCCTCCAACTGGAACCCCTCTTGCTCCTCAGCTCTCTTCAGAAAAAAGCTAAAAAAAGGGAAAAGAAGTTGTGATTTAATGCTGGCAGGCTGAGGGTTCAGATTAATCATAATTGGCTTTAAAAGTTGTAAATATCTCCTAACTCTGCTGTTTATGGGAAGCTTTTAAAAACAAACACAGAGTTGAGTTGGAGCTTAAAAAAAAGTTTTTGGAGAAGTCTTTTTCTTGTCAGGTAACACTGAGTGTTTGCATTTTACCTGGAAGCTGGAACAAAGAACATGCCATGACATTTTCTCACCTGCTCTTAATCCATTTCCTCTTTCTTTAATTGTCTACTGTTTTGTAGGTTCTGATCTTTTTTCCCGTTTTTGTTTGTGCAGTTTCTGTTTATCAGCCATGGCTTGCCTCACAGGTTTTCCATGACCTCCTTCATCTCCTCCCTCCCCTCTCCCTGCTTCCAAATCTTGTCTACCATCCATGTGGCTGCTGGTTTGCTAACCCTAGTCTCAGAGGCAGGGACTCACCTGTCCAGTTTCTCCAGTTCTCCCGCCCTGGTGCAGGCCTGGCAGCACCATGGCAAGGCCAGGGTGGGCTGTGCTGCCCAGCACGTGCTGGCCCTTGAGCACTGCTCTGCTCTGCTGGGGCTGAGCCAGTGAGGAAGGAAGAGTCTGACGGTACTTGGCCATCATTGTTTTCTTCTGCACCAGGAGCAAGCGCTGTAATGGCTTGTTGCTAATCTCATTATTGGAAGGTGGCAGTTGTTTACTGGTACAAGCAGGGACTTTCTGTGCTATCGAGACTGAAATAAAGTTCCTGCTGAGTATTTTCATCTTGCTTGTCCCTTCAGGAACCTGTTTGTACATGGCAAAACCATAAGCGCACATATTTGGAGTGTGGCCAGTCTAAGGTTTTGGGTTTCTTCCCAAGCCTGACGGCCTTGGAAAGGGCATTTAGGTCTCCCATGCTCCTGTCAGAAGAAAACCTTCAGCCTAAAGGCTAGTCACTGGTGCTTCCATTTGTCTGGGTTCTAATGTAGTCTTAATTGTCACACTTCAGTCTGTCCTCATGATGTGTTTTAAAATAGATCAAAGGAGCTAAACCTCTGAGGTCTGGGAGGGTTGGCAAGGCTGTTCTGGACGTGGCCAGGCAGTGGAAGCAGCGTGTTGGTGCTCACCCAGCCAGGACAGCACCAAAACAGCCCTGCAAAGCTGTCTGTCCTCCTTCTAGGGAGGCTGGGAGCTGGAAGTACACGGACGTGTGCGGGTGTCATGAGCAGCTTGTGCTCCCTGTTGGGAGCAAGCTCTGTCCTTCGTCTGTCCTGCTAGATCAAAGACTTGGAGCATACTAGAAGTAACTTCTGGTTTTAGCTGTTTACTCCACTATTTGAAGCACTGTCGTCAGTAGCATAAAGATGTATTTAGTGACAAATAAAGATTACATGAAGGTTTGTATGGCATAGCTATAAAAATGAAAAAGTCCATCTTGAGAGACATCTGAAGACAGGTACTAAATTTCATTCACAGTCTAATGCAGACGTCTTTGTAGCATTACTTTGATCAGAGTTTCTTTACTCACCATAGCACTAAGTGCAGATCAAATGCCTTTTTTTATCACATCCCTCCCTTCCATATGCTGTGCTAGCTGTGCATTTTGCAACTATTACTTTAAAATACCTTAAAGCTTTTTTTAAAAAATGAGATGGTCATAATTGTGTTTCTGAGCCTTTTTTAGACCACTTTTGCAATTCCCACGCAGTGAGCCTCAGAAAACATGTGGAAATACAACACAGCTATTTGAAATGAAGTGTTCCCATATCCCACACTTGAGCCAAGCACCCCAGCTATTTACTGTGTCCGTAGAACAGCTCTGATGATCTCTGTGATACTTGTGACAGGCAGCATTGGTCTGCTGCACAGAGATGTTTCTGGACCTTGTTCTTTTAAGGATAAATTTCACATTTTAAATAGTAACAAAATAGTTCTTGAGGCATTTTCCATACATGAGGTGAAGTAGGATTTGATTATTCAGGGCATTGCTATATTCACAGACAAGTTTAGTTTGTTCAGTAGACCCTGGCACTGATGAATTAGAGGCATGTATTTCATCTTAACCCTCTTGACAGGTAGCCTATCCCTTTTATTTGTGTAATACTCCCACTTAAATGCAAATCAGCTTTCAATAGGGAAACCCTGGTTCTGGGTCCCATTAGTGCTTTTTAAATTTGAACACCAGTAGAAAGCAGCTGGAAAAAATTATTTTCTAAATTGTAGATATTGGGACAAGAAGTAAAAATAAGCTGAATGGAGGATGTGTCATTTAAAAAATAAATCAGGGTAGGTTAGTGGGGGCAGGGATGTGGTTTTTTTTAAATAACCCAGTTCTAGCAGTTGCCTGACACAGTGAGTTCTGAAAGTGCAGGTGATTCTTGGATGCAAACTGCAGCAGTTCTGGTGTTGAGCAGGGAGTGAAGTGTGGATTGGGAATGAACTGGTTGTTCTGCAGTCTTTAGGGCAGGAAGATTGGAGCCAACCCTTCTGCTAATCATGTTCTGTTTAAACTCTTAACTATACAGATTAGCAGGGTTTCCTTATGTTTCCTGTAGATTGAGGTAGTTTTGAAGTTATTAAAATACAATTGTTTCCTGTTAGAGAACAGGATTTAAGCTGCCTGGCAACAGCTGCTTTATGAAAAGTGTTTTTATGTGAGACGAGGTTAAAAAATACAATCATGCTATTTTCAGAAATGCCTAAGTTTCTTTTTGTGTGATAAACACACTGCTGAATTTTGTAATATAGTAACAAACAATATATTTCAAGTAATTGATGCTGCCTTTGGGGCTTGGAGTGGGTTTAGTTGTGATTTTTTGGTTGTTGGCAAGTTTTGTTGTCAGTTTTAAGTCGTGTGGGAACAAAGGGCAATATTAATTACCTGGGCTCCTTCTTTGTTAGCCAGTCTTCATATGGCCATTCCCTTGTCAGTCCTGGGAAACCAGTTTTCTGGTGTATCCTGGCACAATTGCAGAGCTCTTCTGGCACCTTTCTGGGCTCAGCCATGTCAGCTGGCAGTTGTCTTGGTTTCACTGCAGGTTGACCTCATGCATTTTACTGCTGCAAATTGTCATGCTGTGTCTGACTCCTTCTTAGTTTAAAGTAATATTGCATTAGGAACATAAACAAAAATTCTTTTCATACTTGTCTATTAAAAACAAAACACTAAGACTTTTTAAAGGCTAGCTTTTGACTACAGATTCTAAAACACAAAAAAAAAAATCTTGAAAAAAATGAGAAGCAGGATTTGTGTCTTAGTTTCAGAACTTGCAATTAAATTCTTCATTCTAGATAAATATTTCTTGTTCATCTTGTGGGGTTTTTTTGTAGGAATTAAATTCAGTGGAGTCAAAAGAAAACCAAAATTTAAACAAGGAATTATCTCTGTGGTTATATCCTTAGAAATGTCTTGGTTATTAGCATCAAGATTCAGATGATAAGGACTGTGTGGTAAGCTTTTTCCATCTGCTACAGTGAGTAGACAGTGGAAAAGGCCCAATGGCCACCACAGCTGTGCCCATACCTTTGTTACCATCAGAGCTACCATTTCAGTTAATTTATAACTCTCTTAGGCAGAAGCAAAACTTTATCTCTCCGAGTTGTTTAACTCACTTTGTTTAAGCAACCCTCTTCCTCAGGACTGCTCCTGGTCCATTCACCAGGAGCAAACTGAAAAATAAGCCCGCAGGTTAGTGATTCATGTGTCCTTCTTACAAATAATGTGATGGTATTTGCTTGTTAAGTTGCATCATTCATGGGAGATAAAGGAAAAGCAAATCAAAGATCCATGTGACCTCATGCAGAGATCAGACAGTAACACCATGTTCTCTGAGGCATCAGTCACATGTCATTTCCGTGTAATTTTTATGCCCATTACTGTTCCAAGTGTAGATAAAAACGCTTAGGAGTTTATGGTATTATAGAAGGGAGCTGTTTGGTTTACACAGAAGTTTGGTGAATACCTCATTCTATTCTTATTCTGTCCTCGATTTCTTGCATCACTTAACAGTTACCATGCAATTGTGTTTTCTCCAGGTTAGGAACAGTATCACAGAGTTTACTTGGTAGAAAGAAGTAATTCCCAGCAAGAGGGCATTAGTGCTAGAGTGTGCTGTGTGCTGACTGAGGCAGCCATGCTGGTTTCAGTACACAAGCCATGGTGTTCATTGCTTGTTTGTCACTGGTGTCATTTTGCCATCCTCTTCTCATTAAAGCCATTCTACCGTGTGTTGTCATTTCTAGATGTGAAAGACTTGAAGAGCAGTTAAATGACCTGACTGAGCTCCACCAGAACGAGATTCTCAATTTAAAACAGGAGCTGGCCAGCATGGAGGAAAAGATTGCCTATCAGTCTTACGAGCGAGCCCGGGACATCCAGGTGGGTGATAGAACCAATGACCCAAGTCCTGCCCTTTGCCTGCTCTTTCAGGAACTCATTCACTTTTGAAATATGCCTGCACTTCAGTATTTGTTTTTAGTCCTTGTAGCTTTATTGCTAAACTGCTGCATTCAAAAAGGTCCTTTTTCCATCTCTGACCTCTGGGTATCTCTCCAGGTAACGTCCTCTGTAAAGCAGGGCTGTGTCCCACACCAAGGGAACCTGCCGCTCAGCTGGAGCAGAGCAGGAGCCAGAGCCCACTTTTTGTGCAGGTTTTTGTATTAGACACTCAATGGGCCGTGACCCAAACACTTTTTTACAGTCATGTTCCCAGTACATGGCCCTGGGGTGTGGTTGTGTCACTGATTTTACAGCAATGGTCACATACATCTAAGGAAAAATGGCTTTGTGTGTGCACTGCATTGAGTCAGGAAACAGTTCTTTCTGTTGGCTTTGAAGAAATAAGGAGGTGTTTCTAAAAGTTTCTTTTAGTATGTAAAAAAGGTTGTGAAACAGAGATCTTGGAGGCCCTTCTACAAAGCAAAGCAGCTGCTGACCCTTACAGAGAAAGGCCTATTCAGAAACAAGTCTCTTGACTATTATAAGTACTTACTGTGGTAGTTTTAACAGATATCTCAGTTCTGATTGCTAATGGGAAATATTTGTAGTGTGAGCAGAGAGTTGTAGTTTAAGAGTTCTCCCTTTTTCCTGCAGTGGTACTTCAGCCAGGTGATTTCCTCTGAAGACCAAGCAGGCTATGCTGTTCATACACCAGATGTAACTCTGATTGTCAAACATTCTTCCTGGTCACTGCTGTTTGGGACAGCTGAGCAATTCTGCCCTGTGCTTTCAGGGGTCTTAACCAAGGAGAGGCATTCATGTTTCATTGACCCCCACAGACATGATGCAGTGAGAAATGTAACAGGTGACAATGACCTTTAAGTTAAATTTAATCAGTGTCTGTGCACAGTGGTACAATGGCCCCTGGCAGTGTAAACAGGAGGCTCTCCCTTGGGGGAGTGTTACAACAGTCGGGTTTTGTTCTCCTCTCTAAATTCAGATGGCAGGAAGATTGAATTGAAGTGGGATTTCTCAACAGTTTTTTTTTTAATTTTCATTGTATGATTCAGTACTTTTAGTGTAATCTTAAAAGTTGGGACAGCCTATTTCTCAGCACTGCTGGGGAAGAGGGAAGTGTTTTGTTGTATAAAAAACTATTTAAGAGCATGGGCTACTGTTGCAGAGGAACAGTCCTGGTTCCTTTTTTGGTGATCAGTCTGGGAAGTACTGCTGCAGACTTGTATATCATATTTGCAGTTGGCCTATGTGTCTGGAAAAGGTGACTCTTGAGGGGAGATTGGTAGAAATATTGTAACTTGGTATTTTCAAGAGCAGAAGTCTCTCTTGGTGTTAATTGCCTGAAAACCTCTCTCCCTCTCCCTAGCCCCCTGCATTGCATGTCACCAGTGTTTTAGTGCAGGTTGGGTCGGTCCAGTTGGGGTTCAGCCCGGTGAAAAGGTCTGACAAATCCCACTTGAGTCATTGGGGCTTTAAAGAGGTGGATTTGTGCAGGGTAGTCCTCTCCTTACACCTCCTTTCATTTTGCCTCTTCCTGTAGGCAGTTCCATAAATCTCATGCTTCTTACCCTTCTAGATGTCTTTCCCCAGCTCTCACAGTCAGCTGGAGCTATGCCAGTGCCACAGCTTGCTGCAGTCTGGAGAAGATATCCTTCCTGCAATGGCAGCTGTGCAGTCCCAGCCATAGTACCCCTCAGACCTTTCTCTGAGCTCACAGCTCATTAGGCAAGCGGAACACAGCTGAGCCTTTGGTAGTTATTTTTGTTGATGTCGTTTTCTGCAAGGTTGCCTAGTTTTCTGCAGAGGGGTCAGATAAGCACAAGTGACTCCAAGGAAGGTGATGGAAGTTGAGGTTCTGGGAATGCACATCGCAGAAGAAGATGAAGATTTCTGGCTAGGCACAGCACTTCTGTCCTCTGAGTTTCTTGCTGAAAAAGCTGAAGTGACCAGGTGGCTGGGTAGCCCCCTTCTGGCAGAAGCTGTGGGGTTTCCCAGCCTAGCATCTCCATGTCAAGCTTTCTGGGTGTGGATGAGGTGCCGTGGTGTATTGCAGGCTGCAGTGCCCAGTCAGCAAGGGGCTTCTCACCTCGGACATGGGAAATGGCACTGCTTCCTCTGCTCCCACTGCAGGGCAGGAGCTCAGTGCATGAGCAGTGTGAGGTGAGGGGATGCTCCTGACTCGGCCTGGTTGGTGAGGTAACAGATGTGAGCTTGAGTAACCCAGCACATGCTCTTGCCCACAGGAAGCGCTGGAAGCGTGCCAGACGCGCATCTCCAAGATGGAGCTGCAGCAGCAGCAGCAGCAAGTGGTGCAGTTGGAGGGGCTGGAGAATGCCACAGCCAGGAACCTACTGGGGAAGTTCATCAACATCTTGCTGGCTGTCATGGCTGTCCTCCTCGTCTTTGTCTCCACTGTGGCCAACTGCGTTGTGCCCCTGATGAAGACTCGCAATAGGACGTTCAGCACTTTATTTATAGTGGTTTTCATTGCCTTTTTGTGGAAGCACTGGGATGCCATCACCGGCTACTTGGAACGATTCTTGTCTCCCCCCAGATGATGGTGGCAGGAATGGGCTGCGCCACTCGCTCCTGGCGCTCCTGGTGAGCAAGTGTGGCAAAGATTAGTCAGCGACTACTCTGCTGAAGTTTTAAAGTGTCCGAGTGAATTTGTTTACATTTAGAATAACGTTTTTTCTCTGCAAGATGCATTGCAATAGTATTTTTTAGATTTTACTCAAGAACTCTTTTGTCGAGAATCCTGGATAATTTTTATGTAGCATGGTTCTCTTTGGATGCAAATCTTAAGATTCTTTAAAGTGTACAAAAGAAATGAATAAAACACAGAAATTTGGAGCATACCAATGGGCAGTTTAAATTGTGGCTTGAACTACTGTACTAAACCTGTCAGGAAGAAGAGAACGTGGTTAGCTTAAGATGAGCAAAGCTCAATCTAGTGCACAGCCTTGAATGATGGTACCACAGCAAACCTGTAACACTAAACTTTTACTGTGAAGTCTGCTCACATTCCATGTCCGAGTGTATGCGTTGAGTGGTTTCTTTCCTTAACAAGAGAAAAACAACAACGTGTGGATCCCTCTCCCAGCTCAGCATCTGGGTTCGCCGTTGGTGTTAACCTGACTTCAGTAACTTTCTGTAAGGCTGGCTAACTTGGCTGAGTATATGGAGTGGAAGCCTCATGCCATATACAGTAACTGCACAGTCGTGCTACAGTATTTTGAAGTAGTCCTTGAAATACATATACTCTTTAAGCAGAAGCCCTTGGTCGCACTTTTAAGGTTTTTTTTTAATATATGTATATTCACAGATTTAAAAAAAATCCGAACAGCATACTTGAAGAGTGTAATACTCAAACTCTCAGTGCTTCCTTATTGTTTCTAATAGGATTTTTTATTATAATTATTATTATTATTATTATTATTGGGGTTTTTTTTTGAAGGGGTTGGGAGGGTCATTACTTTTTTTCTTTCAAATAAAGAAGTGATGTTTTTAAATGAAGAAATGCGTGAATAATTGTGAGCCGTCTTGTCCTGAAGCAGTTCTGAGAAGGGCAGAGAGTAGTTTCTAGTGTCAGGCTGTCAAATGCAGCACTGTCCATATGCCATTTGTCTGTCCTCCTGAGCTTAAAGATGCAGCATCATGGAAAACATCTGTTTTCTCCACACTTTTTTGTCATGCAGGGCTTTTTTTCCTTTTTCCACACGTGAAGGATGCTATGTTTGTATTTTTTGTTTGCATGTCATCTGTCATTCCTGGCCTCAGGATAAGAGCAAGGAATTTCTGTTCATCTCTTCCTAGGGAAAAGACAGGTTCTTTTGAGGAAAGAAATACTGACTCAACAGTTCACTAAACAGAATGGTTATCTCAAAAATAGTTCTAACTAAAAAAAAAAAAAAAAAAACAAACAAGAAAAAAACAAAACAAAACAAAACAAAAAAAACCCAAACAAAAAAACCCAACCAAACAAACAAAAAACCTGAAAAGCGAAACCAAAGTTTTCCTCCTGTCAGGCTCTGGTAAGATTATTTGTGTGTCTGTATCTGTGGTGTGCCATCCTCTTTTTCAGCCACAAGGGACAGCACTCGGTGCAGACACCTGTGCAAATCCCAAAAGGAAATGCCAGCTTCAAATGCAGCCCCAAGTCTTCACAATGTGCCATTACTGGTGACCTGTTGGTACAGGTAGGCAGCCCTCAAGTCCAAGAAAACTGTGTTCATTCTGTGCTGATTTTTAACTGCTGTCCCTTTCACCATAACAGTGCCAAGATTCATCTTTTGTCTCCATGAAATCTAAAAAAAACCCTCCAGGATTCTGTCAAAACCATTTATGGTGTTTAGTTAGGTCTTAATGTTTTCCTTCATTCCAGGATCAACTTCCCTCTAGGAATCAAATATTGCCCAAGTGACCTAAACCAGTTGAAAACATACATGGGCATGTATGAGAGATGTACAACGTACATATACACACATACATAGGCATTGTGCTATGATACAGATTCTGGGTTCTGAGAAATTCCCTCAAACAAGGTTAATACCTTGAGTGTTTTCTGACTGCCAGCAAAGGCAAACCCTCCACTGTCCAATCTTTCTTCCTCCAAGGGTTCTTTTTTTCTGTAGTCACAGGAAATTCAGGTGCCCTTCCCCCAGGGATCCCAGTACACCTCTCTGTCACCATGTGCACTAATCTGCTCCTGTCCTAATTAAAACCAAAACTAAAATAAAAAGATTGACATTTACAGCTGACTCAAGCCAAAACAGCTTGTGCTTTCACTGCAGTGCCACAGCCAGAGCAGGGGTGTGTGGCCATTCCTCCCCTTGCTCCTGGCTCCGGTGAGGCTCTTCTCTAGTGACTCACATTTCTTGGCTAACTATCATCTTGCCATTTTGCAGGTTTTGTCAGAAACAAATGTGTGAATAACAGTAAGAACTGATTTGGCACATAACTGAAATACTTTGTTGCCTTTTTTTTCCTGAAACCTGGCCTTTGTACCTCTTTTGCTCAGTCTTGTTCACACTACAATTGCTTAAGATAGGTTTTCATGTGATCAAATCAGGAAGGAGTTAAAAGCCAGTGGCTCTGGACATTCAGTGTCTGTAGTATTTAAGGAAGTGTTGTCCCTCTTCTTTATATCCTAATTTCATTTCTTTTCTCAACTCTGTCATCTTCAGTAAATACCATTTGCTAGCTTGCCAGAAGGTGCAGGTTTAATAGAAACTGACATCTCAGAACTCTTTGGTGAAGGGCCATATACATATGGGTCTGGACAAAGTGTCTGTCTCTTTCTCTCTCAACAGTTTCTTCCATTCCAGAAAGCTGTCTGCAGTAACGTCATGTATGATGCTGCATCCACTTCTCATATCCTAACACGACTGCCATGTGTTTTGCCTTTTGCACTAGCAGAACATTTTGGGGTTTTCCTCCCTCTTCAATTTGAAAGTCTGTGATGATTTCTGATAGCTTAATGATGATGTTGTTGGAAATGTGATTCTAGCTTTAAAGCTCCCTTTCCTTGTACATGGTTGTGTTTGCTTTCCTGATGGAGTGCTTCTGGGTGACATGTAGAGAACAGTTTCTGCTGTGGATGTGAGTGCGTGCGTGAGTACCTTTAATAGCCTCCTTTGTAGATAAAAACTTCTTAGTGACCATCTCTGAGTTGCAGAATGTGTCCCAAAACATTTCATATTCAGAGTTGAAGTGATTCAGAAATTGCTTAGATGCGTTTAGCACATACTGCCTTGGCACATAAAAAGGGAAAATTACTATGGACTGTGTAAGTTCCAGGAGCAGCACCTCCTCATTAACATTTGAGGGTTCAAGTGAAGTTCATCTGTTTCCCCTATTTCCTTCAATATAAAGAAGAAAGAAAATCTGGATGCAAAAAAAAAAAAAAAAAAACCAACTTTTAAAACTTTTATAAAGTTCTTTTTTCTCTCGGCCTCATTAGTTCATTTCAAGGGTATTCAGCATGCTCCCAGCAGTTACTCTATTGGTTTATTCCAATTCCATGTGTGCTTAGGTGGGATCAGATGAACTGCTGACTTATGTGCGTGTTACAGGAAAGCAGTCTGTCAGCTTTGAAAATATGCATTTTTAAAATTAAAAAAAGAAAAGGCATTATAACAAAAGAAGCCAAGCTACAAAGGGTTCAAGATTGAGTAGTTTTTCCAGTTTTTAAATGAATTCTGGAAGTGGCTAAAGAGTTACCCTGTGTGTCTGTGTTGTGTATGCCAGGTGGTATAGTCGTAGGCAATTGACTTAGCTGTAAGTGTGTTTTAAAAGTGTAAAAAAATAAACAGAAAAACTCACTTGCACGGGTTGAAAAGTACAGAAATGACACTTGTGAACGTAACACTGTAGTTTATAGATCTTAAGCTGCTAATTGTTGAGAGAGATTTACATTTGTCTTGTCTGATTGTCGCAGATTTATCTGTGGCAATTTTACTGTATATAAAAAACTTTAAATAAAGACCTCAGCTATTAACACCGGTCTAGTTTGGATCTTTCCGGAGGGGTGAGGGCAGGGGGAGGGAGGTGCTGTCATGGAGAAGAAGAGGAGTGTGTCAAAACTGCTGAGCCCTGAGAGCTCAAAATGTCGGCAAGTCAAGTTTTCCGTAGCTCTGATTGTCAGACTTTATCCTACACTCAGCCGGCCACACACCACTAGGGCACAATGAAAATAAGCTGGTGTCAGTGTCTGGTCTTTGCACGTGGAGGAAAGGAGCAGCAGCATTGCATTCATCCTCACTGATCCTTTCCAGCCCCCTTGTGCCTGGGACAGCCTCTGGCTCAGTTTGCAGGTCAGTTCAGTCAGACTTACCCACGAAGTGTCTGTCTTGGAAGGACCAGAAGCTGGTCCTGTATTTTTCCACCACTGGTCTGTGGCCTGCCCTGTCCCAGATGAGAACAGCCCTTGCTGCTGTGGACTTTGTCCTTAAGGGATTTCAGGGCCCACTCTGTGTGACATGCGTATTTAGAGGCAGGTGCACTTGCAGCATCACCTGTGTGTGTCTCAGGGAGCTTGTGATGGAGCAGTTCCAGGCCTGGCTCCGTTTGGATGAGAAAGGCTGCAGCTGCCAGGACAGCACTCCTTAGCAGAAAGCTCCCTCTCCCTGAGCAGAGGCAAGAGACTGCACTATGGTGGTTGAGCCCCTGCCGTAAACAAGAGGTATTTTGGCTACTGTGTTTCATTGAAGAATTTCTGAATCCTTTATTATTTGTACAAACTGAAAGTGAGCAGATTCCTCACTGGTGTGGAGAAGATACTTGTTCCTCTTGGGTTTTGGTCATGTGGTATCAGGAAGAACCAAGAAGGGAATGGAAACAATATTTTAAGGATAAAGGTACTGAGTCCTTTTCTCTGTTTTCACAGAGATGCAAGTACTGTAAAACCAGCAAGAGATCAAAAAGCAAAAGCAGCTGTTTGCAGGATTTTTCCCCCTGTAATCTCCTCACAACCAGACTGCAAATTCCAGCAGTTTATGCATGAAGCAAGTGCATGGTGCTGCTTTTGCTAGAGCTGTCTGGCTCAGGATGGGACGTGGTTGTGAGGGTAAATGATTCTGCATTCTTTTGGGACGGTCACCTGAGAGGTGCTGGCTGTGGCTCAGGAGCAGCAGGGGACCATGATGACCAAAGGTGAAAGCACTGGCCTTCTACTCCCATGTCAACAGATTTAATCTGATAATGTAGGGGATTAGGTGGTGTTGCTCAGCTTTTTGGTTAGTCTGTGGGAAGTGGTTTGATAGCTCCACCCAGGTCCTGGGGAACAAACAGGGATATGGCAAGGGTACAGCCAAGCTGGGTTGCAGCAGTGGAGGTGAGGAATTGGCTGATGTTTCTCGCTGGAGCAGTCATTCTCCCCGGCCAAATAACATCACTTTGATGTGCTAATAGTGGAAATTTTAGCAAACAGCCAGCTCCCTACCACAAAATACCAGTCTTTAAGTTGTTTCTTAAACACCGAATCAACTGGTGTTTAAGTGTTAGTCAGTAGTTCATCAGCCTCAGTGGATCCTCCCTCACTGACTGGAGTTAGAAATAGGAAGAGGGTTCTTTGCTGCCTGAGTTAGCATGAAATAGAATATCCCAGGGCAAACCAGCTTTGCTGAGTGGCTTGTACTCTAGCCAGATCCCCTCTGAAATTAGGAATAAGAGTCAACTTGAATTTGTTCTTGGCCTTTGTACCAGCCTTGTGCCAACCCTGGCCAAAGGGGAAAAAAGAAGTAATATTGCCTGAGAAGGGCCAGAGCAGGATGGGAAGATGCAGTGTGTTTTCAGCCCTCTTCCTCAGTGCAGCTGTTCCTGTAGTCCTGCCTGCTTTCAGGTGATACTCTCCTTGCCTTACAACCAAGAGGTCTGAAGGCATTCAAAAGTTCCTCCACTACACATAAAACAGTGTTTTCAGATTGGGGTCACCTATCAGACCTCTGTTGCGACAGCCTGAGGACACCTCTGGCTCCAAATCATTGTTTGAAGAACACCTTTATGCCTAATCCTGATTGTGACCTCCAGGGAGGAGGATGCCTGAGAGCCTGTCTGGCCAGGATAGAGCAGCAGATGAGTGTGACACCACATTGCGTTATCTGGTCAGTCAGCTCCTCAATTCCACCTGATTCTGACACTACTGACACATCTGCATATCACCGAGGTGCCTCCCCAGTCCCTGAGGGTGAACAGGAGCTCTGGGCCAAGCCAGCCCCCGTTCCTCCTCAGCTCTGCTGAGCATGTCCCTGAAGGGGATGGGGCTGACACAGATGAGCGCACTGAGGGGGAGGCAGCTGCTTGGCTTGCTCTGGGAAGGAGCTGTGACAGCATGGCTCATGCTTGTCTCAGACACACCCTGAGAACTAAACGAGATATTTTACAAATACCCCATCCTGTTTACCTGGGCAAAGGATCCTGAGAAGAGAACAGGGACTGAATGAGGAAGCGGGTGACGTTTCACGGATGGAGCACTCCTCAGCAGAAAACATCTTCAAGGAAGCAACATCCCTCGACCCTCCTGATTGTTGTCTCACGCGTCTTGAAGCAGTTGTGACCCTTGGTATGGGTAAAATAGTCTTGTCCCACACTGCTCAAGAGCTTGGGCTATGTTCCTCCAAAAATGTTTCTTTGAAAGATCATTCACTTTTTTCAGATCAGCTCTCCACCTCCATTGGGCACATCGGCATTTCCCTCCACCTCTGGAAACAGACTGGTAGGTAGGTATCAGCTGGCATTCCATCTGTCCCGTCCATTGCTTTCCCAGCTGGTAAAGGCCGGTTGTTGCTGGGAGCGGCCAGACTGGCCCAGGCGGGGCCGAGTCTTCGCTACCCCGAGTGCCCAGAGCCGGGCCAGGGGGTGCCTGGGGCGCTGCTGGCTCGAAGTTATAGGGACGGGATCTGGACCGGCTGATAGGAGCCCTTTTGATCTCAGAGTTAACGGAGGGGCCCTGACGCCTTCGAAGGCTCCGGCCCGCGTGACGCACGCGGGTCCCTCCGCGCCCTGAGGGGACTCGCGACCTCCTCGGCTCTGAGGCCGCCTGGCGGCGGTGCCTGGCACTGCACGTGCGCGCGCCCGCGGTCTCAGGCGACCCCTGGCGGCCACGTCCGGCAGCGCGGGCGGAGCCCTCGGGCAGCGGCCGGGCCCGGGAGCCGCGGGGCTCTCTCGGCGGGGGCTGCGGCTTGGCCGCCGTGCCCCTGCACCCCGCGGGGCCGGGCTGCAGCCGGCAGCGGCGGGAAGGTGCGCAGAGGACATGGCAACGGGCACCGGGAGCGGGGCAGCCGGCACAACCCAGCCCGCCCACTTGCAGGCACTGCCGGAGCGCCCCGGCTCTGCCGCTGACTGCTCGGTCAGTGCTGCCGCATCCCGGAGCAGCGTTGTGCAGCGGGAGGGCACGTGCAGACCCGGACCTGCTCGGTCATACAAACACCTCGCCGAGGCTATCCCGGGCTCCGGGGCATCCCGGATGTACAAACGGCCTTGCCATGCAAATGTCCCGGCCGCTCCACCGCCGGGCCACGGGCAGCAGCTGCAGCAGCACGCCGAAGTCCCTGTGCTGGTTCTGCTGGGCAGGACCCCTCTCCTCCATGGTGCAGCATCATTACAGCAGTAACTCAGTGGTTATTACTGCTCGGATGCAGTCCGGTATCGTGTTGGCTCGGATGAGGAGGAGCCTCTCTCCCTGCTCAGGCTTTGCAGGCTCTCTCCCGGTCCTGCACAGGGCAGCCAGGCCTGTGCTCGGCTCCGTTGCCCACCTGGAGAGAGAATAGGCAGACACAGGCTGCAGCTCTGCAATGCCTCGTGCTCCCTGCTCTGAAGGGAGCCATTCCGAGGGGTAATTGTTCATGGGACATGCTTGACGGCCCTCAAACCAGCAGTCACATACGGCTGAATGCACTGCTTCTGTTGTTAAGCATGGTTGGGTCTGTGATTACGGTGGAAATCAGTCATTTGCCTGATCTGGACCTTTCCTCCCTTCTCCTCAAAGTGAGGGTGGAGTCTACAAAGATCTGCTAACATGCTCCTCCCTGCTTCATCCACTGCAGCTCTGCTGAGCGCTCAGACCTGATCTCCTTCTGCTGCCTCTCCTGTTCCCATTCGTGATGTCTTTGCTCGCAGTTCTGGCTCTAGAGGCTTGGTGTCTCCTCTAGCTCCCAGAAAACGTGCTGTCCTGCTTGCTGGCTTGTCCCAGAAACAAAGGGGAAACCATGCTGATCAAGGCTCCCAAGCACCAGCCTCAGCCCTGCTCTATTGGAGTGGTGTCCCCACCTAGAGAACTCACACACAAAGGAACTTTTTCTTGGATGCAGGGTAGCTTCCTAAGAGAAAAGGAAATTGAAAAATCATATGAAATTTTGAGGTTCTTTGAGAACAGGACAGAGAAAACATAGCAACAGTGGCTACATTGATAAATTCTGCATTTCCTGACACGGGCTGGGAAGGAGGGATCCCTGCAGCTGCAGGACCGCAGAGTGATGGGGGCTGGAGGTGGCAGACAGGCCAGTTCAGCAGGCACATGGCAGTGCAAACAGAGCTGGCAAGCACAAGCTGCCTGTGGGCCCGGGGCAAGATAAACCTGCAGATTTTCAGCCTGAAGGTATTCCCTCCTATTAGCAAAATGCCCATCGTCCTTCTGCCACATCCCCCTTCGAGAAGTTGCTAAGAGCTGCACCTTTTTCCAGGTGTTACCTACATCGTTAATTACTGGGGGCAAGGTGTGGCCTCATCTGAAAATGGGGAGGCTGTGGAGTGAGGGCTGTGGGGCCAGGGCACAACTGTGAGTTGAGAAATGCAGGGAGCTGTCTGGGAAAAGGCTTTTAATTGAGCTGCTGAAATCCTTCCCCCTCTCCCCATCAACAGAATGAAACTGGGTGTTCTGCTGTCCAAGATAATATTTTGTTTTGCTCTGGTGTATGGACAGTTGTGGGAGCTGCTGGTGGAACCCCGTGCAGGAATTCAAGGAACGTAAAAGGTGAGTGAGCCGGTGTGTCAGGTCCTTGTGCGGGGAAAGCTCAGCCCCACGGCGGGCTGTCCGCGCAGCAGAGCCGAGCCTGGGGCCGGGGCTGGGCACCGGCGGGCGGGAGGGCGCGGGGGCTCCGGCAGCGCGGCCCCGGCGCAGCCGCTCCTGCCGCGGGTGCTCGCAGGGAGCCCGGAGCCAGCGCTCTGCAGGGCTGAGACACCGGGGCAGCCTCGGCTTTTCCTCGCTGCCGGCTGACGAGCCCAGGGCTGTGCAGAGCAGCAGCGAAGCTCGCCTAGCCTGGACCCCCGGCCTGACACAGAAACACACGCGAGGCACGGCTGGTCAGGATTATCGCCCTTGCTGGGCTGACCTAAACGTGCTTTACACACGGAGGTACCAGTGAGCAGGTGCGATAATGGCAGTGGAGTAGATGGATTGCTACTATCTGGGTTACAAAGGGCTTGTATTTAATCATGCTCAATTTTCTTTCCCTGATGCTGAGTTTCTGCTCTGGTGCAGGGCTCACCAGTGCCCAAAGCAGCAGCAAGGCAGCAGATGCCCAGAGACCTGCCCAGGTACCACCCTGGGATGATGGTTGGAGCAGAATCATTGCAGGCATCAAGCCCAAGCTCAGTACAGAGGTGCTGAAGGACTCCTCACATGACAACCAGCTTCCAGGGGACAGCGGGTGGGTGAAGCCCCTCCGAGATGGCTTGGTCACACCTCATGCTGGTGTGATTGTGGCTGTGGCACCTGGCAGAGATGGTCCACACTCTGCTGCCTTCTATTTTTAGGATTCCCCTTGGAGCATGTGAATGGAGTATCTGCTGTCCCTGCAGATCTTATCAGGGCAATGCTGAGTCTCAGCTGCTGGTAGACCACTGCCTCCCTCTGAGATGAAGGCATTGGGAAAGGTCACGGGCCCAGAGACAGCCAAGGCCAGCCAGGACTGTAATGATCCTCCTGGCTACACCACTCAGACCAGAGGCATCACACAGGGGTTTCCCCTTGCTGAGGCATCTCCCTGCACTGAGACTGGGGACAGGGTGGGACGAGGACAGTCCAGGGTACCCTTGCATAGTCAGGGAGCCAGCAGCCCCAGTGCTGTGTCAGCCAGCAGCAGCTCAGAGAGCCAGTGCAGGAGTGGGGTGGATAGTGCTGGTGCCCCAAGTGTCTCCCCCCAGTGACACCAGGCCACATCCAGGCTGCAGGCATAGACTGAGCATCAGGAAAGTTCTGATGGCCAGTGGGGGCCCTAAGACTCACTGCTGGCTGCACTGGCAGCAGCACTTCAAGGCCCCACTGGACGAGCTCCTGTTTGCTCCCAGAGGTGGGAGATCTGGTGCAGGCTTTGGGGAGGGAGAGGTGGCAGAATAGAGCAGGAACTGGCTGGGCTTTTGTTGCCGTGCTTCCTGTTTCCACTGCCTGTGGCCATCCCTCCTGAGACCAGACCATGGTTTTTAAGGGTGCTGGTTTTTCTTCTCTGTTAGCCTGCTCTAGCCCTGACTCGCTTCCTTTCCCACTGCTGTGCCATTGGGAATGCTGAAGGATGTCCTTCTGTTCCCATCCTGGAGCCTGGCAAAGCAGGGACTGCTGTACTTTGCTCTGTTTCCTTCAGCACAAGCAGCGTCAGTAACTTGTCACTGACACAGGCTGAGGTTCAGGCTCCCCTAATCACTGCTCCCCCCATGGCCTCCTGAGCAGCAGTGAGCCAACACTAATCAGTGATTGAGCTTGTTTTGTTTATTGTTGGCTTTCAGCTTGTGGGCTCTTGCCCAGGTTTGTTTTGTTTTGTTTTTTTTTCTGGAGCATCTGAAACCCCAGAGAATTTCTGACTGTGCAGGTAGTTGTCACCACATCCAGATCGTGACAACCCATCCCTGTCCTTTCAGGGGAAATCTGTGGAGGGCTGAAGATTTTAATCAAGTAAGTTTCTAACGCAGGCTTGGAGCTCTGGTTAAGAATGTGTTAATTAATACTCAGGGTTCCTGCCAAGCAGCCTGGGAGGCCAGTCCTCCTCCAGCCAGGTGTGGGGAGGTGAAATGACAAGGTCTCTGATGGTATTGCCTAAGGTCTCTTGGCGAGGTGGGAGAGATGTTGGAACACCTGCTGTCCTCCAGTGCATCCCCTCTGTCCTGTGGGGGGCAGATCAGTTTTTGTCATGGTCAGAAAAAAATAAAAATCACAAAGCCTGGTTGCTTGTCCACCTTGAATTACTATCAGCTTTGACAAGCTATGTCTCTTGGCTCCCAGGATGCTGCCAGCTGAATCTAATGCTGTTGATTTGATAATATATCTAATCTGACTTTCTTGAAAATGCCCAGTATATGAGAGCTTCTGTTTTCTTACTTGAACCATCTTCCCTCTTTGCCTTCTTTCTCTTTCCCAGCTGGGGCCAATCTGTCTGGGAAATAGTCCAATTTATTTCCATCTGATGGGAGCGGATCCCAGCTCCATTCCTTCCGTCTACTTCAGAGTTGAAATCAGCCTAGGTCATTATTTTGAAATCCCTCATTTTCCTGCTCTGCATTTTTGCTGCAGCTTTTCTCCCTCATCAGAGGCATCAGTGGAAACACCTCCAAATATCTCTTTCTGAGGGGTTTTCCCAGAGCAACCATCACGCAGTCAGCATGACCTGGTTGATTGAGGTCCAGACAAGGTGTTCCCCACAGTTTAGACCTTCCTGTGGTCTGAGCAGAAGCACCAGTATCCCATGTTGGATAAAACTTAAACTAGCAGGTCTGGCCAGGCCTCAGTCTTTCCACAATCACCCCCTAAGGGTCAAGGCACACAGCACTTTCTCTCCTGTGCCTCTCGTGGCTGCTGCTCACCATGTGGGACAGCCAGGTGTCTGTTATTCAGCAGCATGTGGTTAATGGACCCATCTGCTTTTGCTCCTGAGGGGATCCCCTGGATGGGCCCTGGACCTTGGCTCTGCCAGTGTGGGGCACCAGTGCTGCTCCACGTGGGGAGGGATTTGCTGTTCTGCTCCACTGCCCTCCTCCACTTGCCATGGTGCCTACCTGGGGCTGCAGTTCCACCACCTCTGAAATGGGCCCTGAGCTGCTTCTAACTTTATTCTGGTGACAAGAGAATCACAGCTGAATTGTCCAGTTTATGGGTCCCCAAATAAATTAACTGTGATTAATAAGCCACTGCCAGAATGAACCACTCTGCAGGCTTATCTGTGTAATCCCTGTTTGTGTGTTTAAAGACTGACAGGAGTGCCAAAGAAAAATCCAGACAAAAAGATAAGGGCTGAAGATGCAGGATGATGTCTTGAAAATTTAATTTAGCAGAGAAAATATCCCTTCTAAAAGCACTTTATTAACTGCTGTCAAGTGAAAGCCATTTGGCCTTCACGTGCTGTGGATGAATTCAGCCAAGTTGTGTCAGACTGCTCTGAAGTGTGGCGAGTGCCATGACCCAGGCCCTTCCCTGGGCTCTGGGTGCATAAAATCTGCATGATTGCTCTGCAATGGGGCTTGTCAGCAGGGACTGCAGCTGGGTTATGAATCACTTTAATTTGTCATGTGAGCTGGTTTCACACCAGCATCTCTGGAGGGAAAATGCTGGAAAACTGGGGGAGGGAGGAGAGGGGGAATGTCAGATGCTACCCTCCTTTTCTATTCCCCCCCACCCTGGGTTCTTGATGGAAATTATTTTCCCTCTCCACCAGCTAATGACTAGTCCTAAATTAATAACATGGAGAGAAGTGGCCAATATCAAATGTATGTGTTTTGTTTCCACTTCTGAGTTGAAGGTGGCCACAAGTCATAGTCTGTAATGATGGGGGATGTTATCAGTCACACAATCTGACATTTTGCCAAAAGGTCTCTTTTGTCTCTTCTCGGAAGTGTGAAAATAAGGGATGTTGTTTCTGGTGTTCTGTAAAGAAAAATGTGAGTTGCAGAGCCTTAAGGAGCCATTAGATGAAGGAAACCAAAGAAGGAAAGAAAAGTCAAGACCTCTTTCTTCAGATAATTCCACAAATACTGGACCTCTAGGGACACTTAATGGAAAACATTTTAGGAAGCACCTGAAAATCTGCCATGAAAATTTCCCATCCTGGTCATCCCATTGTCTCTTGCATCCTTTATTTGTGTAATCCTGAGAAAAATCAAAAACTCAGATAATAATTTGATTTTTCCTTTATTTTGTATTTACTTACTCAGTTGCTGTTAAGGACAATAAAAATGAAATTACCCACTCCTGACTGAGTTCCCTCAACACTTAGGTAAAGTACAGAATTATACAAAACATCTAGATTCCCACTGCATGTTATCCTGAGCAGCAAAAGCATAAACCAAACATAAGCCCCTCTATGGAGACAGATTATTCACCCACCAAAAGAATTACTCACTGTGGGCAAGGAGGCTTTTACAAGGTTGAATTTTCGGCATGCAGATGAATGTTACAGCTGGTAAGAATTCATTAGTCAATGAATCTGCAGCAAAGAAAAAGATAAGGAGACAGAGATTTGTTTTTCTTAAGTGGAAAGGGTCCCACATTATGATGCTGTAAAATGAATGCCCTGATCTCTTCCTTTCTCAAATCAGAAAAGTGTTTGGTTGTCTGTTTTAGCTTTAAGCTCACAATAAGATCTCCTGAAATTAAAGATTTACTTGTTTTCTTCAATAGAGTGGTACCATTAGACATCTCGAGAGACAGCTGCTTCCTAGAGAGGGGCAGGAGTGCGAAGGTACAATCCAAATGCCTTTTCCAGTGCTCCCCTCAGCAGGCTGCCTCTCCTCTCCACGTGTGCCCAGAGCCAGGGACCTGTGTGGCCGCTGCACGGCCTGGTTTGTGGCTCTGGGGGCACCTGGCAACACCAGGCTGAGAAAGGAGCTCCATCTTGTCCTGGTCACCCAGCCAAGCCCTCAGCTCTGGCCAACAAGCTGTTTGTTATTGTGGCCTTGCAGCAGGCAGCTCCTCACAGCAGCGAGCTGCAGCCTGGTAAACAGCATATGTGAGAATGAGCTGGTGGAGCTGCCATAAAGAGTTTTCCTTCTTCCAGATTCTGGCTCCCCCACCAGCCACAGACCTGCTGCTGGAGCGAGCAGAGCCCAGCTCTCGGCAGCGCGGACGGGGATTGGAAAAACGTCACCCCCAACAGACGGGAGCTGCGTGCGGCCCCGGGCGCGGCTCCGGCCGCAGCACAGCACACCTGGGCTACCCGAGCACCCGTGCCCAAGGCTGCTGCGCCCGCCTGCCTGCGTGCAGCAGGCATTCAGACGTGCCGTGCACATCTACTGCTGCCCAAAGGACCAGCTACCTCAGTTTCTTTGTATTTCCTGAATCCACTCACTCTTCTCTTGGTTTCTCTGATGCTTCCCTCGCCCCTTCCTCCAAAGACTGTGTGGAGGATGCACACATGAAAGGAAGGAGGAGTTGGCCTCTTAGGGAGGAAGTAGACATTAGCACTTTTTTTTTTTGATCCAATTTTGGAACAAAAAAGCTCCAGCCAGGAACCGGTCTGATTAGGTCTTAGGATTAAACAGATGCAAAGTTTCATGTGACAAGTGGCACATGGAAACTGATGAATTTTTACGTGCTGTTGTTCCCCATCTCTTGCATGGGATCAGAGCTGTTAGATCTGTATCTGATTAAGGGTGAGACAGCACAGTAACAAAAGTGTTGGCTACCAGTCTCTTAATGGTCATTCTGGAGCTGGAGTGTAATATTATTTTGAAATAAAGACCACAAACAGGTCGTCTCACTTTAAAACAACCCCACTTCTTTCTATCTTAAAAAGAATGAAAGGAGAACAGCTTTGTTAACAGTGCCAGAGCTGGAGCAGAGGTGCATTTACGTTCCAAAACTTGCATTAATGCCCAGCTGCAAGAGTTTCCAAGCAGGGTGAAAGCCAGCAAGTCAAAGGAGTTGGACAATTACACTCATTTGTCTGCCTTGTTGGCATTGAAATAATTCAGGCAAGGCCAACTGTGTCACTGAGATTCTCTAAGGTATAATTTAGGCATGAGATGTTTACAATCAACTCTCATTTGCATCAGCTGCGAGAAAAACAGAGAATTTATTGGTTATTTCAACTGGTAGGTTAACTACTAGTTTAACCACTAATATTTATTCAACCTTCTGCATCTGAACAGCCCCATGGCCAGATCCTGCACTCTAGCTGCCATGCTTGCTCTGCAAGTTTCCTGCAAGTGAGAGAGGAGCAAGGCCAGGACGTACTACTGTGGTTCAAGTTTTGCAAAGCAGAATTGATGCCTGACTTATGTGGGTGTCTGACTGAGAGCCCAGAACAGTCAGAGGTGTTGGGAATCATATGCACACCGTTTTTCAGTCCCAGGAACAAGCTAGAACAAAGATGCAATTTGCTATGGGCCATGCTCTGTGTGCCTGCCAGTGGTGGTTACAGAACTGCTTAGCAAAGAGCTTGATAAAATCAGTGGGGTCGTTTGTGAGCTAGGAAGTGCCTCCATGTGTGCCAGGATCTTGGGGACTGCCCCCCAGACTGCTTTGTGAGTGCTGCACAAGGAAGTCTAAACGCTGCTAAGCAAGGCTGCAGTGAGCAAGGTGACGGACTGACAGATTTGATTGAAACTGGAGGTAAGTTTTGCTGGGTTTTTTTTTAATCCTAGACTTAAAAAACATCAGTTAGAAGAGGAACATTGATGGAGAACACCGAGGGAGACGAGAAGATTAGGAGGTCAGATTCCAGGCTACAGAAATCTCTGTAGGCTGCGTGGCTCTGTCCATCTTGGGCAGCTGGCATGGGTTGCAGGGGAGAGGCTAATGACTGCTGGCTGTGATGGCTTTGGTGCTGCTCATACCCCCTCTCCAGGAACTGACCCAAGCTTTTCAGCTAATTCCTGTATGCTAGTGGCTCTCTCTTTGTGAACGAATCTTTGGTATTTAGCTGCCTGGCCTGAAAGGACTATTCTTAGGGAGGAGAAAGATCCCATATTTCATCCTAAAGGCACCTAGTGAAATGCATGTTTTCCCATTGTGACCCCTGACAGATTCCTGGCCATCTCCCCTGGCCGGCATTTACCAGGGAGAAGTTAAACAGCCCTGTGGCTGACCCTACAGAGTGGGAGGGAGACTGACCCTAGTCCTGCCCTGGCTGGAGGTTGTGCTGGTGATTGCAGGAGGTGGGGATCCCAGGTTTGGGTCTTGGAGGAGACAAAAGCTGCCAGAGCCCAAATCTGACCTGATGGTGTGTCACAGGATTTGCCTCCTTCCAGCTTTCGGTGAACAAATCCTGCCAATCCACACCTCAGCTGGAGAGGCAGAGGAGCTCAGCACCCAGGCTGTCACCTGCAGTGCAGCACCTGCACCTCGTCAGTCCTTGTTGCTTGCTAGAACTCATCACTGCTCTCCAGACAAGCACCACGAAGTAAAGGGTTGCTGCTGTTGCCCAGCCTTTGCAGGGCTGATGGGTCATTTCATTCACTGGAGATATCATTCTGCACCCTGTGTAAGCAGACTTGCACAGAGCTTGGTAGGATCGCAGAGTGATTTGGATGGGTCCTTCTACCCCTCGTGGAGCAGAGTAGGCTGAGAAAAGGGACACCAGGGACACCCACGACTCCTGAAATACACTGCCCAGCTGTGTACAATGTAATACATAGATGTGGAATAGCACAACCACTAAAGCACTACTGCTTAGACAGACGGGACAGCTGAGCTGGCATTCAAGTCATAAAAGTACCCCAGTCTCTAACTGTGTGGTGTTTATATTTTAAAACGGTGTTAAAACGTCATTTTTACTACTTAGGTAGTTTGATTGCCTTTTCCACTCTCCTCAGGCATATCAGCTGAGGTTGCTTCATCTCCCTTTGCTTTACCACTACTTCTGCATAGTTTCAGCATCACATTCACTGTGGGTAAAATACTTAGGGTGCCCATTCCACTGGGATATCTGGATAAAAAACTGGTTTCAAGTGTGTAAGGATTCATGTGACTGTTTCCATCAGCACACTTCTAACATAATGAATTTTACATTCTTGAATTTGTGATGAGTTCAAACACAAATACGTATCTGTGCACAGAAACATGTGGATGGTGCAGGGACCGCATCTTTGCAAGCTGAACTGGAACTGTCTGAGAACTCTCCTTTTGTCCTAAAAATTCAAAATGCAACCAAGTCCAGCATGGGGATTGCCAATGCTTTAAATGTGTATGTGGGCACAGGTAGTTTTTATACATGTGTGTGTGTGTGTGTGTGACTTTTGACTTATCTCTAAGATTAATGAATATGTTTCCTTTAAAACTGTTGGGGTCACCAGGGAAATGTTGAGAGCGAGATCACACTGTCTGCATACAACATATCCCAAAACATACAAGCCAGCTCAGTGCAACATGGTATATCTTTTAAAGCGACGTGAAATGTTAACCAAAATGCTTAGGATTGTATTAAGCATGCAAAACAAACAATAAATTTACAATTAACCACATTTAACCCTTTCACTTCAAAGCACAAAATGAGCATCAACACTGAAGGCTCAATAAGCTCAGTGAACATGGGGGAGAATAACACTGAAGCCACTGAGATAAGTCAAATTAGTTGGAATTAACAAGGGTTCTATGGGTTGTAATAATATATTTACAGGCTGATGATTATGCTGTGGGAAGGAAGGGAAGGGGATTAAATTCCTGTTTAGTTTAGACTGCATTTTAGTGCAGCCTGTTCTTCAGTAGTACACAGTTAAAAATGTAGTCTGTCAAATCCCACTGACATATTTTGGCAATAGACATATCCTCTAATTGAAAGCAATTGTTGTGTTGTAAGCTTTCCCCTTTTCCCATTTGTTTTGGTTAATGAGTAGTGGTGGCCTGTCTACTTAAACACGTATTGAGCAACTGCTCACGGGGAAGTTAGCATATTGCAGAGCATGCAGCACGATCCTGCCTGACTTCATAAGGAAAACTTCCTCCAGGCTTTGGTGGAGAATGTTTGAACAAAGCTGGTAGGATCAGCCTTGCTGGTTGTTGTTGCAGGGCTTTGCTGGATGGGTCAGCTGGGGCTTCCATGTGTGAACCCTGGGGTAGGAGTTCAGGCTCCCTCCCAAGGCAGCAGAGCTTTGTTTTGAGCAATCAGCATTGTCCTCTGCTGGGATTCCCATGAAGGGATGCTCTGCTTTATGTTGAATTTGTTTCCTTTGCTGGGAGCCAAGTCCTGCACCCTGCGTGGCTGGCAGGTAGTCAGGACACGCAGGGCCCGGCACGGATGGGACCTGGATGGCCCCGTTGTGCCGTAAAGCTGTGAGCAGTGCCCCGCAGCTCTGGGGGGCTCAACGAGCCCCTGCTGGGTCAGCCCAGGCAAAACGGTGTGAACACCATTGCTACTCACAGAAACCCTCTAAGGCTGGTGCTAGCTGGAGCCAGGGCCCTACTCTGCCATGCCCACCTGCACCCCTGCCTGCCTACGATGCCTGTGTTCACAAGAGACAGGCATGGAGCAGAGACTGTCAGTGTAACCGGGGTGGAAGGGACTCTGCTTCACTTGGCCACCACCTCAGCACAGGCTGAGCTTCCCATGGATCAGAACTGGAGCTGCATTTGAACTCATGAGCCACATCTCCAGCCCTGACCAATATGAAGCTAGGATAAGTGAATGCTGAGTCCTCCCTAAGCCTCTAAGGAAAATAAAAGCAACAGGTCACCAAGGAGGTCTGGGGAAAACTGGGAAACCTGCTACTCTTGCATCCAATGAGGGTCCAAGTGGGAAAGACCTTCTGTCCACCCACAGGGCCCAGGTCAAACCCAGCACAGGCTATCAAAGACACATCTTTATTGCCTTGTGATAAACCTCCCGTCCAGAAAGTCCTGGCATTATTGTGTGTGTGAACTTTCACCATCACCAAATCTGTCATTAACCCAGAAAGAAACCTTTTTGTGCTCACAATCTCTGTCTGCACAGCTCCTCTCAGGAGGCAAATCCCTCATGGTGAACACGTCAGCTGGCTGCATGCTGCAGACAAGGTTATGACTGCATTACACATTCTGAGGAGAGCAAGGCTCTATATTACACTGGGAAAGGCTCATCTTTGAAAACAAAGAGGCTCAAGGAAGAAAAGGCTGTTTTTACTCAGAAAGTGGCTGAGGTCCCCATAAATCCCTCTCAGCCTTGCTCAGGCAGGGCGGGAGGCCAGCAGCATGGTGGCAGCAGAGCGTGCTGTGCCCCTGCCGTTCCTGTCACAGCCGTCTGCGGTGGAGCCTGGGACCGCACCGGAGCGTGCGTTTGGATTAAAGGACGCTGGGGAAGTGACCTTGCCTTGGTCTTTCTGCTAAGCACCTAGCAGACTCCCAGTGTGCTAAATCATTGGTAAAAACAGTAATGACACTCTGACCTCACCCATGAGCAGTTCCTGCAACGCACATTAGTAACAATAAAATGGGGTCGCGGTCCACGCTTATCCAAAAATACACTCAGCATTGCTAATCAGTCTATTTCCAAGCCCACTGTTATTTCTGAGTGCCCTGAAGTGCCTGAGTGAGCACTTGCTGATGTATCCAGCCTGATGCTTCAGGAGACTAACAACTGAGAGCATCAGGGCAGGTAACAGGCATGGCTGGAGAGAATCTGGGAATTGTGGTGATCAGGGAACAGCTCTAATTCAGGCAATGCTTTCTCTGTGTCCAAGTGCTTCTTGGCTCCTCCTCATCTTGCCTTGTGTTTCCCTGGTGAATGGCTCTTTGTTCAGAAATGCTGCTCTGAGGACAGCCTTGTTCTGGCCATCTCTGGGCTGGGACAGTGGAGACCAAGGGGACCACTCCACTTTCTCCTACCTGTTACCTTCTGTAGGATAACCACTCATGGCCTCTGGCAGGATGGGGAGAAGACAAGGACTGGACCCTTCTTCTGATGCAATTTCCATCAGTACAGGTTTCTGAGATGGAAAGCAAGTGACTAAAGAGATTCAAAAATTGTCTGTGTTTGTGAATTCACCTTGTGGCTGACTGCCAACCTACTCTGCAATCATATAGACCCAAATTGCACACAGGGGCAGGGAGTAAAGGAAGTGAGAAAAAGGGGGACTGGCTGCCTGAGTCAGAGCACCTTCTGATCCACTGCACTGCCAGGGCTCTCCCACAGCAGCTCCGGGGTGGCAGCTCCTCTGCCAGGGTCCCTGTAGGCCTTCTGTGGTGACTGAGCCCAGGCTTTTCTCTGCATGCCATGTGGGGCAGAGCAGGGGCAGCTGCCCCGTGTGCCAGCACGTGCTGCCTCACCAGGCCTTCCCCATGCACTCAGTGTGGAACACAAAGGCATGGAGCACGCTGCTCTACTCCCAGGTCCCTGGGGGTCCCTGTCACCCCAGGCATCGAGGTACCAGTGGTCCTGCGTGCCTGCCCTGTGGGCAGCACCTCTGCTCTGCCCTGCCCTGGGCTGCTGGTGCTGGGCCAAGAGCTGCTGAGGCAAACCTGGCTACCCCGGGCTGCGAGGGTGGACATCCTTCCCAAATCCACAGGGCACCCTACGGGCACTTCACAGATAACCCCTGCTAAATAAACAGGTGTTTACACTCTCTATATTAAAGAGATGAAATCCAGGGGCTTGACAGTGTTGAGTCAATATAACCTGAGTAATTGCATGAGTAACTTATGTTTCCCCTAAAGGGAAAGTGTTCTTGTGTAAATATATTTATCAATAATTAAAGCACTTTTGAGTTCTTGTGTGCACGGCCCCTCTCCCCTGCCCCAGCTGAGAGGTTGGTATCCTCAAACCTGCACAGGAGTCAAAGAGGAAGGTTGTTTGGTTGTTTTTGTTTTTTGTTTTTTTTTTTTTTTTTTTTGTCAGGGGGTGATGCTCTATGACAAGAGGCTTGTGGTTTAATTTTGACCTTTTTCTCTTCCTGAACAAAAAATAATGGTGAGATCTGTGTATGAGAGATTTAAAAACCTCTACTGCTCCATTAGGAGCATTATCCTGAAATACTCACTGGAGCTTATAACAGCCCAGATAATAGGGGTGGGAAATCATTTCTGGAAAATATTCCCCTCAAAGCATCTTACCAGAAAATTGTTTCCTAACAACAACAATAGCAATAAAATCCTTGTCAAATAATCCTTCAATACCACAAATATTTTGTCTTTAATTGTATCAGTGTAGACAAATGTTTGGCAAAGGCAATAGGAGTCAGAGTTCCTGGGGAATTTTTTCTGACAGAGCCAATGCTGGATACCTTTGGGTAAGTCACACATTTTTCAATGTTCTTTGGCCTATTTTTTTTTTTTATTTAACTATAATCTGGAACGTAATTTGATATGCCTTAAAAGGCTGATTTCACATGGAAGATGCTCTGCTATCAGGGTAAGCAGCCATAAGAAATCCTAAAATAGGCAGATTAAGGGTTTGGGATCATGTGGGTTTATTTCTATGCAATTAAAGACATGATCACATTTAAAAATTGCTAACTTGTAGTTTAAGGAAAAAAAAGCCACTAACAACTGGGAGTCCCACATTTAAAAACAGCTAATAATTCTTAATTAAGGATATGATTAGCAGAGACAATGAGTTAGATAGCAAGAAAGCACAGCATTTAATTCAATGCAGATTTTCAGTGGACATGGCATGGCCAAGGCAGTTGTGTATTAATTAGTGCTCTGAAGAGGGTGAGGAGACAGGAAGGGGAAAGGAAAATTGGCAGGTGTAGAAATGAGATTAGACAACAACAGAGGATTTTTCTCTCCAGAACAGAAGTCGTGCAGAATCCCCATCAGCCTCGCTAACATGTTTTGTGTAACTAAAGTTCCATACCACAGGAATGGGCAGGGGACTAAGGCACAGCCCGGGGAGAGGGAGAGGGAGGACAGCTCTCCAGGGCTCGCCTGTGCAGCATTTCCAGGCAGCTGTGACCAAACACCAGCCTCCATTTCCCACCCTTGTTTCAAAGGCTGCTGGCTGTTTGTGGACGGTGCGGTGCCTCCGTGCTCGACCCTGGCCGTTATGTGATACAGCTGCTGCAGCCGCCCCGCGAGACCAAGCGCTGACTCTCCTCCAGCCAGGTCTCTGCTCCTGGTGGAAACCCAGGCTGGAGGCAAGGATGCTGTGCCCACATCCCACGGCCACTCCTCTTGCCTGTTAGCTCTGCCAATGCTTCAGCTTGAAGCGCGCACATAGCGCTGAGCATGTCATGACCTTGCTGTTTGCCATGCGCTGCAGCACATCCGCGTCCCCTCCTGCACGGGGACCGGGCTGTGTTGCCCAGGGATTCAAGACCCTGAGCGACCTATGGCTGTGCCCTATGTCACGATACTGTGGCAGGAGGCCAGCTGGGTAATGGGCTGGCTAATTGCTCAGGGCTGGTTCATGAAGCCTGCAGGGACGTGAGATACATGGGCAAAGTATCTGCTGCGGGATGCGCGGCCCCGCCTGCCCCATCCCGGGATGGAGCCCGGCTCTCCGTACAGCCTGGCCCAGGAGCGCTCCTCAGTCTCAGACGAGTCCCCTCGCGACGAGGAGCCAGCTGACACACCTGCAGACGGGAAGGAAGGCAGCAGGAGTGAACCCGCTCAGGTGGAGCGATCCCACGGGATGGGGTGGTGGTTTAGGGGCTATCCCGTACATCACCCCAGTGTGGAATTTGGGAAATCACTTTGGGTCTTGTTAAAGCGGCGCCCGTTGGAGGGCAGAGGAGACGCGCAGGCCGGTCTGTGCTCCGCTTTTGACGAGGCGGGCGGGCAGAGCCGCTGCAGGGGTGGGGCCTCGCCCGCCGCCCGGTCCCCGGAGAGCGAGAGAGCGGGTGTTGCGGGGGGGACGTGTGGGCTCCGGGGGAGGGCTGTTCCGGCTCGCCGTGCTGCTCCGCAGCTGGGAAAAGTCCTTCTTCTCCCGCCCCTTCCCCGCCGGCCTGTCCTGCTCGAAAACGCGAAGGAGGCAGAGGAGAGGAGGGGGACAGCCCGGAGCAGCCCCTCACGGAGCGGGGGGACGCCCTGTCCGGAGCCCCCCGGAGCCGCTCGGTGCCGCCCAGCCGGCGGCGCGGCAGACACCGGTAACTTCACCGCACGCACATGACGGGCCCGCGGCACCGGGACGCGGTGAGCGCCGGTGCGGGGGCGGGCGCGGGGGCGGGCGCGGGGGCGGGCGGAGGGCGGGGGCAGGGAGGGGGCGCGGCCGCGCGCCCCGCCGCCCCCCGCCGCCCCCCGCCGCGGCCGCCACTTCCCGCGGGCGTCGCTCAGCGGCGGGCGCTGCCTCCGCAGGAAGCGGCCCCGCGCCCGCCCCTCCCGCGCCCGGCGACGGGCACATGCACTGTGCGGCGCGGCGGCGGGATGGCTCCGGCTCCGGTCCCGGCTCCGGCGGCAGGCGCTGAGCCGCGGCCCCCCGCGCTGCTGCCGCTGTTGCTGCCGCTGCTGCCGCTGCTACTGCCCGGCCGAGCCGCCGGCCTGGAGGTGCAGCGCAAGTTCCTCTCGCCCACCCTCACCAACAACTTTGCGCTGGACGGCCCCGGCTCCCGCGTTTACCTGGCGGCCGTCAACCGGCTGTTCCAGCTGTCGGGGGGCGAGCTGGCACTGGAGGCGGAGGCGGCGGTGGGGCCGGTGCTAGACAGCCCGCTGTGCCACGCACCGCAGCTGCCGCAGGCCTCCTGTGAGCACCCCAGGGTGCTCACCAACAACTACAACAAGATCCTGCAGCCTGACCCGGAGCAAGGCGTCCTTGTCGTCTGCGGCTCCATCTACCAGGGCCTCTGCCAGCTGCGCAGCATGGCAAACATCTCGGCAGTGGCCGTGCGCTTCCCGCCGGGCGGGAGCGACTCGGTCGCTGTCTTCCCTAGCATGCTGAACGTCGCGGCCAACCACCCTAACGCCTCCACCGTGGGGCTGGTGCTGCGCCGCGGCGGCGGCGGCGGGGCGCGGCTGCTGGTGGCCGCCACCTACACTGGCTTCGGCAGCCCCTTCTTCCCCCGCAACAACAGCCTGGAGGACCACCGCTTCGAGAACACGCCCGAGATCGCTATCCGTGCCCTCAACGCCCGCGGCGACCTGGCCAAGCTCTTCACCTTCGACATCAACCCCTCCGACGACAACATCCTCAAGATCAAGGCGGGCGACAAGGCGCGGCACAAGCTCAGCTTCGTCCGCGCCTTCTTGCAGCACGGGGCCACGCCGCCCGCCCGCCGCCCGTACGCCTACCTGGCGCTCAACAGTGAGGCCAACGCGGGCGACAAGGAGAGCCCGGCGCACAGCCTGCTGGCCCGCATCTGCCTGGGCGAGCCAGCCGAGGCCACCCTCAACGGCAGCGGCGAGACCAAGAAGCTGACCGAGTCCTACATCCAGCTGGGGCTACGCTGCGGCGGCGCCGCCGACGCCTTCACCCGCCTCGTCTCCGTCTTCCCGGCGCGGGCAGCTTGGCGCAGCCCCGCCGCTCCTCACGGCCCGGCCCCGGCCCCGCCGCCCCCCGAGGAGCTGCTCTTCGGCGTCTTCGAGCGGGCCGGAGCCGGCGGCGGCCGGGGGCGGCCGCAGTCCGCGCTCTGCGTCTTCCGCTTCGCCGAGATCGAGGAGACGATCCGGGCCGCCCGCAACTCCTGCCTCGTCAGCCCGGCCGCCGGCATGGTTACCGTGCTGGACAGCGTGGTGCAGGGCACCGGCCCGGCCTGCGAGAAGAGAAATATACAGGTACGGCGGGCGGCGGGCTCCTGCCGGGGCTCGGGGGCGCGGGGACGCGGTAGCCGGCGGTGGGCAGCGGCCCCATCGTGTCCCGTCCCGTGGCCGCTGCTGTCGCCACCTCTCCCGAGCTGGAGCGCATCCCCCGCTTCCCCCGGGCGGGCGGCTGAGCCTCACACCCCGCTGCCCTCCCTGCTCTCCCCGGAGACCCTCCCGCCTGCTCGGGGACAGAATCGTTCCCCTAACCCGGTCGTCGGTGCCCCACTTCTCGTGGTGCCCCGCATGTCTGCGGGCATCGCCAGCCCCATGTCCCGTCCCGCGGCGCACAGCCCTGCCAGGGGCGGCACACAGGCAGCCTTGGCTCCCCGCGTTCGTGGCAGAAGTTTGCCATTGTCACAATTTGTTACCGAGTGGCCGTAAATGTTAGCGCGAGACAGAGTCGCCTGTTTCCCTTTTCACTAAAAATATACGATGCTTGGGAAAAAAGAGAGGGAAAAGGGCTGCTTTAACGCTGCATTTTTCCCTTCCTCTGGGACGAGTGCACAGCTCGGCTCCATCAAAGATTGTGAAAACATCTGTTTGATTTCAGAGGCGAGATAGAGCATTTGGGCTTGGGCTTCCCTGTGCAATGCCAGTGGCAAAGAGAGAAAGGTTTCCCATGGTAACCAGAGTGTTTAGTGTGGCATCTCCACTCTGTGGTAAAATATGTAGTCTTAATGCACTTGGTTCATAGACCTACTCTAGCAAAGTTGAACGGTTTTTCCCTGGTGGCAAAGTACAAGCTGCCTGACAGCCAGCAAATCTAGTAGCTGCCGCTAATTCCACAAAGACTGGGTGTGTTAAACACTGGGAGCTCAGTCCTGACATCTTGGCATGGTCACGGCTCTCAGAGGACTCACTGGGAGTCAGGAATCCTATTTACAGGATGCGAAGGCACCCGTAGTTCTTGTTGGCTGTGGCTGATGCTCAGCAACCTTCGGAGCAGCCCCTGAGCCCCGGGCGGGACTGAGCTGTCTCTGCCAGGGCGGGTCAAGCAGCAGCATCGGGGCTGGTGCTGCTGGAGGCGCTTGGGAAGTGAACAAACGGCCTGGTCATAACTGAAACATAGTGGCAGAAGCACCCATCACCCTTGAGCTTCCCCTGGACTCCAGGACTGCTGTGAAGGTGCAGTTTTTTCTAACTTCTGTTCAGTAAAGAAAATAATCATGACTATCATCAGTCTGCTGATGTTGAAAGTATCAAGTGCTGTATCCAGTAAGGTATTTAGACAACAAATTAATGAGTGACTCAAAGGAGACTATGCACAGATGAGATTTCACTCCATCTTTGGTCCTGGCTTGTCACACTGTTCCACTGTAATGTGTGTTCCTGGTAGCACCTTCCTCTCCAAGTGCTACCTGGGTAGGCAGGGAGGGCGACCAGGAGCCTGTTGTCACTGTTGCCATAAAAGCTGAGAAGGATGCTGTGTTCTTGAAGGGATGAGCAACAGGATATGAGGGTCAGGGGAATGAGCTAAAATAACTGAGCACTGCCAAGCCATTGGGAGTCAGTGGGAGCCCTCTGTTTGCAACCGTGGCAAGATCAGGCTGCAAGAAAATTTGTTCATGTGGGGACAGCAGTAAGACCAGTGGTGATGTAAGATGGATGGGGAGGTCGGGTTCTAGTACCAACTGGCATTGCTGCTGTGTCACTGGCCTTGAACCAGTCATTGAACCCGAGGTACCTCAGTTTCCCACGTACTCCCGTATTTATTGTTATTCAGAAACCCAACTCGTGTAGCGTCAGATTGCATTTGTAAAGCTGCTTTGAGATCCTTTGATGTCAAGTACAGCAGGATATAAATGAAGCATAACATTAATATTCGTTCATGCCTAATATTTCTACACTTCCCATTTATTTGAAGCATATTCCTCTAAAACTGCTGATCGAGCCTGCTGGGAAGCCATCCTGCTAGTCAGGAGAGCCTTTATTTTTTTTTTTTTTCTTTGCCTTTTCCTTAATTGTTAGAATTGCCAACAAGTTAACAACAAGCTGGTTTTATTTTCGAGTCCCAGAGTGGCAGTGTCAAGAGAAGAGTTGTAATAGGGTGTTTCTTTGGGCTGTAAAAACCTAACATCAGTTTCCACCAATATGTTTTGTGTCCCAGACATGGAAAGGCAGCAGGAAAATGTATTAAAGCAGCAGCTGGTCTGGCAGAGCAGATCAGTATCTGTTAGTGGGTTTCCAGTTTTCCCATTGCATCCCTGTGCATCACTGATAGGGGCTCTGGTGTTAGTAAATGTGACTCGTTAGCTCTTCCTGAGGACCAAATACTTGAGTTTTAATCTCCTTTTGGAAGGAAAAAACCCTGATATTGGGCTGATTCATTCCAAGAGTGTGTTCAGCTGAAGTAGTCAGTTGTTACAAGTCTGGACCATGGGCTGTTAGGTGTAATGCAGTGTGAAAGGAAAATCATTGACCCCTTGTGTGCTCTCCAGTCTAATTGAATGCTCCTCTCCAGCAGCGCTTGCTTTGACTCAGCCAGGGAGCTCCAGCACTCACCCACCCGTGAGGGGTTTTGGGAGTGGGCGCTCAGCATGCCAGCCATCCCTGTCAGTGCCAGCATTTCTGCTCGGAGCTGGCTGAAGCCTGGGGCAGGGCTTCTCTCCACTCAGTGCTGTGCTGGGAGGTCTGAGGGAGGCTGGCACAGAACGAGGCGCTTTGTCCCTGTACAGGTCGATGTGGTGCAGCCACTTGTTTGGCTCTCATTTTGACCGTGTGGGTTTGGCCACACGAGGGCTGTGACGGGTGGATAAGGCAGGTGGGTGGGTCTGCCAGCTGCCCCGCTGGCCTGCATTCCCCAGGCTGGGGAAGGGGAGCCACAGCTTGGCCTGGGAACAGCCCCTGTCTTCGATGGAAATGCTTACTTGCAATTAAGCACATGCCTAACAGCTTTGTGTCAGACGAGGAGAAAATGTGCAGAGGAGGATGGTCTAGGTCAGGAATGGGGGCTGTTGGTTCTTCTCAATGAGGGTTGCTGAAAAGTCACGTACTGAGGAGATGAATTCACAGTGGCAGCTCAGAGGAAGGAGGATGTGTGAGGGAAGGATTTAGGTTGGTTGGCTTCTTGCACCGACAGTGAGTGGGTGAGCTCTACGATTGCTTCCCCTCAACAGAAATAGTTTTTTATAATGAATTTTGTGTCAAATCCAGCTAAATTGGAATACTTGCATGGAATCACTGTGGTGTTTTGCCCACTCAAAGCCCATGTGGAATTTGGACCCAAGCCCCCAGAAGGGAAGAGGAGTAGGAGCTCTCTGGAGCAAACTGCCTGTAACAGCATTTGCAGCAGTGTGCTGACAGAGCTTATCAAATTCTTGGGACACTGCGTGGGTTTATAGCTCCTATTTGAGCTATTCTACCCTGGGAGGATCATGGCCCAGTGGGTTTGAAGGTTATGCTGGCTGCATGGCTGGAGTGTGACACAGCTGTGGGATGCTGAAGACATCCCACATAGACATTTCATAAGAAAGCAAAGCAGGCAAGAGCCCATGCCCGGCTTCTGGCAGGCTCGAGAGCAGTGGGACATCCCAGGAGGGTCCCCCTCGGTGCCACTGAAAGCAAAGGTCTGCCTGGCTGTTCCTTTGGTCACACTGCATCACAGCCACATCCCAGTGGAGCAAAGCCCCCACAGTGTCCTCTTGCCACTGCTCCATCTCTCAATGGGTATTTTGGCAGGGGATACGGTCAGGCACCTTTGTGTGCACATTTTGCTGTGATGAACAAGCTCATTTGAGGAAAAGCTGCACTGGAACCCCCTTCCCATGCTCACAGCTGCACCAAACTCAGTGTCCTCTGTGGGTTCTGCATGAGCCCCAAGGTCTCCTAAAATCTCCTGGAGAGGTACAGAAAGCAGATATATTCATTAGGCCTAGATTTGCTGGCCAGGGAACTACATCTCTCTTGGGAAATATTTTGGGGCCTGCAACTCGAAAAAGGCTGAAAATCCAGTTTATTTCCTCTGCTGAAAACCATAGGCATAGTGGCATGGGATAATGAAATGTTTCAGCATTAATTCTCAAGTTTCTGGCTCTTGTGGCTTTGTGTCAGATCCTGCATGGTCACTGAACACTGTGTTTGGGGGTGTAATGATGAGATACCCACCAGTGAGCTGTACTATAATGGATTGTTAAATAAAATGAACTCCTTGGGTAGACTGTATAAACAATCTCTGTATATATATGTGTGCCTGGGCATGGAAATGTGGTTTAAAACCAGTCAGAAAATGTTCCCAAAGAAAAAAATCTCATATACACGTGGGAATATGACAAAGCATCTACTTACTGTCCAAATATACTGTGGCATCTCCATGGGATTGGGTTTTATAGGAGCTGAGTTACTTTGAAGTGCTGGTTTATACTAATTTAGAAATTCCAAACATGAAACTAAATGTGCTCTAACCCTACATCTACTCAAATAAATCCAGAGGATTAGCCACAGAAAGGAAACTGGGAATTTACACTTAATTTCTTCATTAAAAATGAGGCAGGAGTTCTTGTAGCAAGCCTAATTTCTGTGTTTTGCAGTGCAGGCAGTTTAGAGTTGCTGGCAGCACCCCAAGGTGTCGCTGCCCAGGTACTGTAGAGCTGTACCATGGCTGTCACCATCACCTGTTTTGCTGTGGGATGTGGGTGGGTGTCCCTCAGCTGCCCTGCCAGGGCTGGGGGCGAGGGCTCAGGTGGGACCCCCGTGGAGGGGCCAGTGGGACCCAGGGTGCCCTGACGAGAGGTGTAAGCCACAGTGTGAGCTTTGCAGGCCTTGGAGCCAGACCAGAGCACTGCCCACCTGTTCTGTCCCTCACCTGCTGCTAGCGAGTTGTGGTCAGCTGTTGTTAGGTTTCCTTGGGAATTTATGTGAAAGTACAACCTGGTGCTGCAGTCAAGGTGCACACAGGCAGCTGTGTGAACACCTTCCCTCCTGGGAGGGCAGGCTCAGCGCTGTGGGCTGCCAGTGCCCGGGGGCTCTCCCACTGCCAGGGCTGGCACGGCCTTCGTGCTCTGTGCCAAGCAGGGCAGTCTCCTGAGCACAGGCCGGTGCCCCCGAGCTGAAGGTGGGTGGTGGGAATGCTTTCCTGGGGGCCCCAGGGCTCATCCCTGCTTTGCTTCTCAAGCTCAAACAGGTCCCAAATTGGAAAGGGAAATTCGGTCAAAGTGGCAAAAGTTTCTGTGCCTGGAATGGGAAGTTGTGCTGCTTTAGGGAACAGAAACTGGCTCCCAATTGTGGCATGGTGCCTGCCTGCTCTGGGGGCCCAGTGCTGCTGGCTGGGCAGGCAAAGTGTTTGCCATCCCTTGGCAGACAGGGGGGTCACAGGCATGCTGCTGGTTTCTGGAGAGCTCTGCCAACAGCTGGCTGTACAGACCCGGTAATTCCTGGTACCTGGATGCTCAGACTAGATTTGATCCATTGAGCTCATCAAATCCCCTGTAACTAAATAACAGTTTAGGTGGGAAAAGAAAAAGAGTAGTTTTGGCTAAAGCCAAGGGTTTTCCAGGGCAGGTGTTTGACTCCCTCACGTGAATGCAAACCCATGCCCCAGGAGCCACAGTGGATGCAGGCTCAGCTGCAGGGTCTTGGTGGCTGGAAATGAAGGGATTTGCCATCTCTTTTCTGATGTTTCGAAGTTTCCTCTACAGTGAATGGGACTGAGGGCACCAGGAGAAATGAATAAGGCACCATGAGATGTGTATGGATGCCCGGGGATGCTGTAGAAACACCTTACTAAGCCTTGTAAATCCCAGCAGGCGTCTGTTGAGCAGCACTGCTGGGGCACTCTGACGTCCTCTCCCAGCGAGGGGTTGGAAACATGGTGTCTGAGCCCCTGGCTGTGGTAATTTAATGCAAGCACCAGGCAAGCTGCAACCTGCGGTGCTTGGAAACAACGTTCTAAGCCCCCGAGTGCCAGCACAGGCTGCCTACAGCCCCCGAGTGCCAGCACATACACTGCCTGCAGCCCCTGAGTGCCAGCACAGGCTGCCTAGGGCACCTGAGTGCCAGCACAGGCTGCCTGCATGACCTGAGTGCCACCACAGGCTGCCTACAGCCCCTGAGTGCCAGCACAGGCTGCCTAGGGCACCTGAGTGCCAGCACAGGCTGCCTGCAGCCCCTGAGTGCCAGCACAGGCTGCCTAGAGCCCCTGAGTGCCAGCACAGGCTGCCTGCATGACCTGAGTGCCAGCACAGGCTGCCTAGAGCCCCTGAGTGCCAGCACAGGCTGCCTAGGGCACCTGAGTGCCAGCACAGGCTGCCTGCAGCCCCTGAGTGCCAGCACAGGCTGCCTGCATGACCTGAGTGCCAGCACAGGCTGCCTAGAGCCCCTGAGTGCCAGCACAGGCTGCCTAGAGCCCCTGAGTGCCAGCACAGGCTGCCTAGAGCCCCTGAGTGCCAGCACAGGCTGCCTAGGGCACCTGAGTGCCAGCACAGGCTGCCTGCAGCCCCTGAGTGCCAGCACAGGCTGCCTGCAGCCCCTGAGTGCCAGCACAGGCTGCCTAGAGCCCCTGAGTGCCAGCACAGGCTGCCTGCAGCCCCTGAGTGCCAGCACAGGCTGCCTAGAGCCCCTGAGTGCCAGCACAGGCTGCCTAGGGCACCTGAGTGCCAGCACAGGCTGCCTAGGGCACCTGAGTGCCAGCACAGGCTGCCTAGGGCACCTGAGTGCCAGCACAGGCTGCCTAGAGCTCCTGAGTGCCAGCACAGGCTGCCTACGGCCCCTGAGTGCCAGCACAGGCTGCCTAGGGCACCTGAGTGCCAGCACAGGCTGCCTACAGCCCCTGAGTGCCAGCACAGGCTGCCTACAGCCCCTGAGTGCCAGCACAGGCTGCCTAGGGCACCTGAGTGCCAGCACAGGCTGCCTAGGGCACCTGAGTGCCAGCACAGGCTGCCTGCAGCCCCGAGTGCCAGCACAGGCTGCCTAGGGCACCTGAGTGCCACCACATGCTGCCTGCAGCCCCCGAGTGCCAGCACAGGCTGCCTGCAGCCCCCGAGTGCCAGCACAGGCTGCCTGCATGACCTGAGTGCCAGCACAGGCTGCCTGCATGACCTGAGTGCCAGCACAGGCTGCCTGCAGCCCCCGAGTGCCAGCACAGGCTGCCTGCATGACCTGAGTGCCAGCACAGGCTGCCTGCAGCCCCCGAGTGCCAGCACAGGCTGCAGGCAGCCCCGAGTGCCAGCACACCTGCCCACCCCAGCGTGGCTGTGCCTCCCTGCCAGGCTTGTGCCCGGCATGTGCCGGGGTGGAGCGTGGCTGCCGGCAGCTCCCAGCTGCACCAGGAGGAGGGAGGGATGGGGCATGTGGCTGCTCCTCTGTGCTGGGAATGGGGTAGTTTAGGGGCGTGACTGCTCCTCTGTACCAGGCATGGCCTGATGGGGCTTGGCATTCTTGGCTGGAGGAAGGAAAATGCCTCCGGGGTGGCTGACTGTTACTTGGTGGCATTGTCCCCAGTGCCCTGCCCCAGGGCAGCGTTTCAACAACCCCATGCACTCAAGGTCCCTTTGGCTTGGTGAGCCCTGGGTACAGTGCAGCTGCTGTGTTAGGGCAGCATCGTTGTCCTGGTTTCATGGTGGGGAGGTGGGTGCCCAGGTCCCCTGATGGATGTCTCTGGTCAGAAGAGTGGCAGTGTCAGGATTTGAATTAAGGTCCCAAGTGTTTCTGTCACTGTCCACAGCACACATCCCTGGGGCCACAGTGTGACAGGGGATCAACAGGAGGGATCTGCTTTGCTATTTCTTTTTTTTGTTTGATTGTGTGGTTTTGGTTGTGGGTTTTGGTTGGTTTTTTTTTTCTTGGTTTTGATTCCTGTGGGGTTGGTAAAGAAATGAGTAGTTGTTTTCAAGTTGGGCTGTAACACCCTGCAGCAGGTGGAGGAGGTGGCAGACTGTCTACGGCATCTCTCACTTCGAGAGGCCAGTAGAATTTATTGATGTTTTTGAGCAGAGGGAGCAGTACTTATTGCCAGCATCTGGAGAGCAGCTCTGCTGTTCTGACAGAGCGAGGCTGCAGGGGCGTGGGACAACTTGTGCCTGGGAAAGCCCAGATCAAACTGGGCCCAGATGAGTCCTTGTCAGATGTGACGTGCTGGTGAGCAGGGTGGGCAGCAAAGCCCACAATGATCTTGCCTTGATAACCTGCTGAGTGTCAGCAGGGCTTGTCCAGCACACAAGGGTGCACGCTGGCTCCTTATGCAGGCCTCTGGGAGCTGGGATGTCTCCAAGGAGTGGGGATGTGCTGGTTCTGGCATCCTGCAGCCACAGGGATGGCACATGTCTGACCTGTGTTGCTGATCCCTGTGCCTTCCTCTCCTGTTATTCAGCCCTGTGGATAAGCACAGCCCTGCAAGGTGGGACAAGAGGCTCCTCAGCATGGGCTTTTTCTCCAGTGGGCAACATGATGGGGGTTAATTTGGATTGTTAAGCTCTTTTCCATGTTAGGGGGCTTGTTCTGCTGTGCCCCTCCACAATCATGGGTTTGCTGCCATGCTTCCAGGAGTGCTGCTGCGGGAGCTGTGGAGCTCTGGTGGAGTGGTTGAGCCCAGGGACAAGCCCCAGTGAAAGTCCCAGTGTCCAGTGAAGCTGCAGGCTCATGTTTGCAGCTGCAGAACCTAGCTGATGCTGTGCCAGCTGCTGGAACAAGGCTGCCTATTTTGGGCCTGAACCATTGGAGGGCTGTTGCTGTCACAAGATGTCTGCAGGTTATGTATTCTAAGTGGAATTGGAATACAAATCTTTCAGTTCTAACCCAGGAGCAAAATTGCCCAAAAGTCTGGATTTTGAAAACATGTACATTTATTATTTGAAGAAAATCGGGAACTTACCTTTCCATTTCTGTTGCATCTCTGTTTAAGGTATTTTGCTGCTGTGTACAGCTCCCTGCTGGAGCAGGAGCCCATTGGTTTTCATCCACTGTCTGCTGCGTGCTGCCAACATCCAGCAGGCTGTGAGCTGCTTGTGGCCACTGCTGTCTCTGGTGGGTCACCTAAACAAAAGGAGCTTTTGAAAACCTTTTGCTTTGTTCAGGTGCTGTCTGCTGGAGGAGACAGGCAGTGAGTGTGAGGGCTGGCCACAGGCCGGAGGAGCCTGGCTCACACGTTCATCCTTTGCACTGATAATTCTCTTTGCTTGAATTTCTTCTGCCCCCAGAATGAGGACAGGGGTTAGAGTGGAGGAAGGCTGCACTGGTGATCCAGGGAAGTGGCGTGTCTCCTGTAGACTACATCTGTGTAGCTTGGTTGCTTCTGCATTTGGAGTGCTCAGTTAATGGGCAAAAATGGTTTCATTAAGCTTTCTGTGACAAGCTTCCTCTGTGGGCTGGGTGCTCGACCAAGTGGTGGTGGTTTGTTTTTTGGACTCTGGTGCTGAGGCTGTGGAGCAGGTGATGCGTGGGGGGAACCCAGAAGGGGACAGCACTGCAGCACAGCATTGCTTCTCAGAGGCAGGTTTTACTTAGGATGTGTAAAAGAAGGGTAGAGTTGTGCTCATTATCTCTGGGCTTGATGGATTCAGCAGAACTAATGAGGAAAATACAGGAAAACATTTACTATAAACTATTGTTAAATGAAATAGATTTGAACTGACACATGCAAAAGACCAGTTGTGCTAGGTAAGAAGCTGTTACTTTAATGGATGCTTTTTTCAGCCCTGACTTGCACAGATATGCCTTCAGAGCACTTTGAGCATGTGAAGTGCTAAGTGTTAGTCTAGCAATAATAAAATAGTAACGACCAAAGATTGAGGAGCCAAACTCATGGTTCATCAGGGACTCTTCCCTGTGGAAGAGAGTTTGAATGGTCTGAGGTTGGTTACTGAGGCCGAAGCTTAACATAAATGAGAAACACAGGTTGAGTGGTGGAGGGGTAACGGGAAAAGCACAGCTCAGAAAGTACAGCCTAAATAAAGCAAGTGTCTTACTCTGAGCAGTTTCAGTGGGGGAGGTGTCTCTTGGGCTTCTGGGCAGAAGTGGGTGTCCTTGAGATGAGGCACGCTGATCTGCTCAGCCCCTTGTCCCCAGGGAGTGGGAAGAGGAGCTGAGTTTCCAAGAGGGTGAATTTAAAGGACATACAAGCTCTTGCTGCTCAAACACGTGCTGTTCTGACTGTGACAACCCCTCTGGAGCCTGTTTGTTAATCCCTCTGCTTGCCCATTCCTGGTGGATTTGATTGTATAATCTCAAGTATTGTATTTAATGCAGGATGAAGGCTAACATAATAAGCTTGACCAGTCTTCCTGGTGGCATGAAGGATGTGCAATTTTAGTTTAAAAAGTGCTTCTTTTTCATGTTTCTCCACTTTGAGCAGCTCCCCATGCTGTTGTGCTTGCTGTTTCAGTGCCCTGCTGGGGAAGCACTGGTGGGTGCCAGACCCTGGGCTTGTGTGGAGCAAGGAAGGGGGACCCATGCTGGGCTGCCAGGGCTGGGAAGGGCTTTTGGGGGAGAGCTGGGCAGGTCTGCCTGTGCACATTGCCTTCAGCTTTCTTTTCCAGTTGGGGTCAGCATGACAGGGTTGGGGCTGATGGAGTGATGATGGCCATGAGCTGGGCCAGTTGTGGCTGGAGGAGGGAGCAGAGGAGATTTAGAGGGGAATCACACTGTCAGCTGCAGGCATCCAACTGTGGTGCCACTGCTGGAGCCGAGGCTGGAGCCTCTGAAGACTCACGGCAGCAGATGGTTGGATGGCAAGAGGGGCCTGTGGTTGTTCAAGCTGTTGTCAGGCTTTGGCCTCACTGTAGCAGAGTGGCTGTGCCTGCAGCCCAGCAGAGCCCTGGTGCTGTCCCAGTCTCTGTGTCCTCCTGCTGAGGTGGGCTCTGCAGGCAGCAGCTGGGCGCGTGTACGTGCTGTCTGCCCAGGGCTGCCACTGCCAGAGCAGCAGATGGAGCTTGGGTTTTGCCCTCTGAGATGATCTGGGATGCTGAGTGCCTCTTCCAGCACTCACAGTCTCACACCTCTGGTGGTTTGAGGTCTGTGGCTGCGGTGGAGGTGAGTGTGGCTGCTGCTGCTGAGCTGCAGGGCTTTGGCCTGACCCAGCTGTGCCTTTTTCCAGCCATCAGTCCTGTGCTTGCTGTCTCCTGCCTTCTAGCAGTCCTCTGTGCCCTGTCCCCTTCCTTACCTCAGCCACGGTCCCATGGGAGGCTGCCAAGAGTGAAATTTAGGAGCTGGCAGGAAAGAAAAGCTTGGAGTCAAGAGGAGAGAGAGGGAAGAATGAGTTTTCTAAGAGTGATAGCTCCCTGCAGGCACAAGGTCTAGGTGGCTGCTGGGAGCAGAGGGGTGTTGGGATAGATCTTTACTGGTGTCACATTAGTGACTCACAAAGTACCCTGGCCCAGGGCTGGCATTGTGCAAACGGGCAAAACACAGCCAAACTCCCACTTCCTTGCTTGAGGAACTTGTCTTAGCAAACAGTGAAAGCAGAGTGCAAGTCTCACTTTAAGCCTTTTTTTTTGGTTTTTTAAGAGTGTCTGCTGTGCTGCGTGGATACTGTACTCTTGGTAATTCTCAAGAAAAAAATTCTCTAGATTCATTTTGCCAGAGTTTCTCAGCCTGAGTGCCTTGACTGGCCACAAGTGCACATTGATTTGCCTCCTGTTGCCTAAAAAAATATGATGGGAAGTCTGAGGAGCTCTGTGCTAATGCCTGCCCTTGAGCAGCTGGAGACTGCTTACATCTCAAGTGCCTCAACAGTGGAGTCCTCTTCTGAGGATGACATTTTCCTCCAGGCATCCCAAAAAGCCTGGTTTTGACAGGTCTGGTTGCGACACTGCAGCAGATAAACGAGTGATTGTGCGTACAAACTGCTGGGGGCCGGGGGAGCTCCGGGGAGAATGCTGGGGCTGTGTGCTTGGTCTGGGCTCTGCCCGACACAGAGCAGGGCTTGTACTCTCCCTTAGCATAATGCAGCCAGGCTGGCTTGGCATCACTGGCCGCGTCCATTCTCCTATGCAGTGTTTCCCCACCGGTTTTTAGCCTGTCGCTACTGTTCAGTGCAAGTCTGTGTCCTGCTATTCTCTTCAGACAGTATCCTAATTATTCTGAATATTCGCTCTGCAGTCAGAAATTTCCCTGAGTCATACCTAAATGTTAATAAAAGCCTAATGGTTTATGTTAAGGAAAGCAAGAGATAAAACTAGAGCCCTTTTATCACAGCCTTTAATGGCCTGAAAATGTCAGTTGTGTGGGAGCAGCTGCCAAATTTTGAGCCTATGAAGATGATGGCTAAGTCCCACAAATCAACAAGTTTGGAGCGGATTATCCGATGCTGGCTGTGTCATTTTCCCAGGACTCCAGGCATGCTGGAAGCCAACGCTTTAATCCTCTCAGATACGAAGTCAGAGAGGGGCCGGGCTCCCCTCCTTGCTCCGGAGCTCTGGAGCTGCTGCAGCCAGCCAGCATGGCCTCGTGGAGGGCAGGGGCTCTGGGCTTCCCTTGCGCCGCAGCTTCTGAGTCACAAATGAGCTCCAGCTTTGCTTGGGAACTATTTTTAAGGTCACAAACACAGGATGCAGAAATCAGCGCATTTCATGGTTTTCCTGAGAGCTGCCTCACCACTCCTCTTCCTCCTTCTGTTTCCAACAGACTTCCTTCCCGAAGGGACATCCTGCATGCCCAGGGCTGGGGAGCTGTAATGGAAATTCTGGGAAATCGCTTTTTATGCTCCTTATAGGCCTGGGATAAAGAACTGAACTCACTCTGTGAAGACAGCTGAACTCTTGAGCTCTGATGTGGCTGGAAATCTTTTATCTCTGTCCCATTTTGTTTCTGCAATTGCACTCAGGGGTTAATCTGAGTAACCATCCTCTTAGCTGTGGCCCCTTGATTTGAATTCATTTGCATCACTTGTGAAGTTTTGCAGCAATAGCACAAATTGCAGCGTGCAGGGGCACAGCAGCGTGTTCCCCTGTCCTGGCAGGGCAGAGCTGCTCAGCTGGCGCTGTCTGTGGCAGTCCCCAGCTTTGCCCAAGAGCTCCTCATCAGCGACCTAGGGGCAGAGTCTTGTGGGCAGGAGGTTTTGATCTGGAATCAGCCCACAGTTCTGTGAGTTACTGAGTACCCAGAGCGTGTCAAAGAAAAATAGAGGCAATACAGTAAATGCCCACAGGGTGTTTTAAAATGCAGATTATAGAAAGAGATTGGTTTTGGAAGAAAACTTAGCATTTGTTCTTTTCCCACTTCAGAATAGGGCAGCTTGATTTAAGAAAGAGTGAGATTTAACCCTTCCACTTGTGGATGGCCTTCTATTCCGTTCATCCAGTGCAATTCCCCAGCTGTGGTGACTGCCTGGTGCCTGCAGAAGGATGTGACTTGGCTGTATCCTGTTTACTGGAAACGTGATGGAGTTAGCTGTCCTCTTGGTGCTGTGGGGTATGGGTAGCAGCAGCACAGCATGTCATCCCTTCTTTGGACCCGGCAGAGGGAAATACCATATGTCTCCTACCCATCCGTTTGTTGGAAGATCTGATGTCATTTGAAGAAAGGTGTTTCAGAGGAAGGATGTGTGCAGCCAAAATAAAGCTCGGCCTGGGTTAGAATAGTTACATCCTGTTTACTATGGAAAACACTTTGCACTGATATGAGCTCTGAAATACATGATTTATAAGCAGGCAGGCGCTGCAGATAAGGGACTTCCCGTGATTTTGGCCACCTGGGAGAAGGAAGGGCCAAGTCTTTCAGGCTGGCAGGCAGTGATGCTGGTCCCAGCTCCTGTGCAGCTGCCATAGAGAGGAGGTGCGGAGCATCCCTTGAGGTCCCAGGTGGCCGGAGATGCCTTTATGCCTCAGTTTCCCTGCAGGAAAGACCCTTGTAAGCTTCAGGTGGTGATATTCTTAAAGCATAATGAAGAAGAGGTAGAGATAATCGTCTCTAAGACAAGTAAATAACCCCAAGTGAGTTTCTAAATATCTGTTTGTGAAGGGAAGGAATCATTAAATCAGAAACATGAATGGCTTGCCATGTCCTCTGTATAGTATCAAAAAGTTGTGTTGCTCAGTTACAGAGAAAACATACACATTTAAGAATTTGGGCTGTGATTTTACGTTTTACTAGAATGAGATGCAGTAAAACTGCAGAATGCATTTAGCATTGCATCCACAAACTTGATCCTTTAGTCTTGGTCCCCTAAGAACAGAGGTACAGCTTTGAATGTGCTGCCCCATTTGGCACTCGTCTGAGCAGAGGAAGTTTTTCACATCAGGCTTTTGTCACTCCGTGTCTGGCGCAGCCAGCGGTGGCCACGGGCTCTGGGGGGCACAGGGGACCAAGGTCAGGGTGGTTTTTGGAGAAGACCCAGCCTGTCTCTGGTGGCACTGTGGCTGTGCTGGCCCAGCAGCAGGGATATGAGCCCTGGCTGTGTCGGCAGCAGCAGGATCCCTGTGGTCAGGGGTGCGTGCTCTTGTGCAGAGGCTGCTGTGGGGTGTGACTGCTCTGCTGGGTAGCCCAGGTGTTTGCTGACCAGCTGCTGCAACACACCAAGGGCTGGCTGGCACCCACAGCTCCTGGTGAGGTCTGCTGCTGTCCTCTGCATGCAAGGAGGAGGAGTGGGCAGTGCCATGGCTGCAGTCCCCATGCTCACTGCTCCCTGGACCAGTTGTGGCCATGACAGGGAGGTCACTGACCCCCTGTGGGTGTCTGTCTGGGGCTTTGTTTCTTTTGCTGGTGCAGGGGCACCATCCCTTGCTTATGCATGCAAAGCCCCATCACCTTGCATTCCCTTTGGGTTTTAGCATGTTTCTTCCCCACTTCTCAGCAACGTGTTGCTGTGGTGTGGCACCAACCCAAGACACGGTGGTGGCTTGGGGGCAGGTGGGCACGAGGCAAGAGTTGCACCCCAAAGTGGGATGACCCTGCAGAGAGACCTTGCCTAGCCTCACCCTCCTGTTGCAAAGCCTAAATATTTGCTTAATCTTCTGAAGTGTCTGGAGAGAGGAGAGAGCTGAAGCTTTAGCCTGGTTCTATTAATGAAATAGTGATGATGACTAGGAATTAGTATCCAGGCCCTGGTGTAGTCCAGGGAGGAAGGACTGTGCTGAACAGGCTGGTGGTCACCTTCTGCCTGGTGGAAACTGCATTCCCATTCTCTGACAGATACAGCCTCAAATCCCTGTGTTTATTCTGCTTAAATTCAGAATTCTGTCAGCTTCTGTGGCAGTGCTATCTGCCTTATGACTGGATTCAGAAAGGCACAAATGTGCTTGTCCTTGGGGTGTGGGCTGCGACCTTGCAGGCATTTCTTGCTGGAATTTTGTACAGGCACTTCCCACAGCTGGGGCTTGGATGGTGGGTACCTGTGGGTACCTGCTGCTGCTGGAATGCCAGCCTGCCAAGGAGTGTGACAGTGGGGTCACAGCATCCTCTGGGCTAAACCTGGGGTCACACTGTGGAGGATGTGGTAATGGCCCTTGAAACATGCTCCTCATTTGAAGGGCTCCAGCTGCACCTGCTGCAGCTCAGAAAAGCTGCTGCAGGAGTGACTGCAGGTGAATCGTTGGCAGTGAGGCTGTTGTGATGTTCAAGCATTGTTGAATCCATCCAAGTTGTCTGAGCAGAAATTACATGAGAATCTCAGAGGATTTGGAGTGAGGGGTCATAAATCTTGGGTGCATCTTGGCAGGGTAGTAGGAATATGAGGCATCAGTTCCACTTGCAAATGCTGCTGTCATGCAGCAAATGCACTAATTAATTTAGCACAGGAGAGTCAAGTCTATTGTCTTGCTTTTGGCCAAACAAGTCAAATGCCTGTTTGTAGACACAGGTCAATGACAAGTCCTTAACCACTGCCTTTGCCTTGGCCCCTGGCAGTGAATGGATGTGGGAGCCCTGCTGTCAGCCTCGTGCCCCTGTGCCAGCCCTTGTGGGTCAGCTCAGCAGCCAGGGCCCGCTGCATTTTCCTGTGGCATGGCTCAGCAGTGAGGGCTCTAGGAGGGCAGAGAGGGCTCTGAGCAGTCTGTCCCAGTGCTGCTGAGGGGCTGGCAAGGGAGCAGGCCGATGTTTGTGCAGCCTGTTGATGTCTCTGTCTCTCCCCAGCTGCAGCCGGAGCAGCTGGACTGTGGAGCCGCGCACCTCCAGCACCCGCTGGCCATCCTGAACCCGGTCACAGCCACCCCCATCTTCACCTACAGCGGCCTGACCGCCGTGGCGGTGGCCAGTGTCAACAACTACACGGTTGTGTTCCTGGGCACGGCGAGCGGAGCACTCCTGAAGGCAAGTGGGGCCCAGCAGCAGCAGCAGCGTGGGGCAGCACAGCTGGGGACAGGGTGGGTGTCGGGGCTCCCCCTTCCAGCACCCCGGTCTGCCCAGAGCGGGACATCTGTTGTCTCCTTGGTTTGTGCACCCGCTTCCTTCAGGCAATGAAGAAGTCATTGGGTACTGCCATAGCCTGGACAGTGATACACGCTGCCTGATGACTGGTGGCTGATAATCACTGCTCAGGGCTGCCATGTGAGCGGGATGTTTTTGATAAACCCTAAGCTGAAAATGCTATTGTGCAGCATTGAATTATAAATTAATTTTATTAAACTATTTTATTAATTATATTAATATAATTTTAAAACAATACGATTATATATGCAACAGAATATAATTTTAATTACAATGTTTTGTTATTATTTAATTATTGAAATTATTAAAATTATTAAAAGCTCTTCTAATAAATTCTCCCTCTGAGGTGCTGGCTTTTGAAGACTCCATGTAGGCAGGGGAATCACAAAGAGATTCTTCTTCACAGCTGAATCCAAAGCAAGTGTGAACCCATGGTGGAGTCTGTTCTAAATAACATGTAAGAGGTGATGCAGGGTGATGCAATGCCCCAGCTCTGCAGCCAGGACACAAGGCCAAGCTCTCAGTAACCTTAGTGCTTGAAGTTTGCCAGAGAAAGTTTTGATTCCAGGCAGCCACAGCAGTCTGGTAAACTGCCAGTATCAAAAGTCCATAGAGAAGAGGGGGAAAAGGCCTGGAGCAGAGACAGCTGATACCTGCTTTATCTCTGCCTGGGGAGACTGATGCATAATGTGGAATACTGGATCAAAATACTTGGATAGAAGAAAACTTACCCAGTTTTTTTCCCTTGCATCTCAGTGCTCCCGGCAGAAATGTGGGAACGATCACAATCACAAAGAGGCTCCCTGCTTTGATTTTTGCCCCCAGGGGCAGGTAATTTGTGAGGGTGGGAGGGAGCTGGCGTTGGGCCAGGCACAGCAGGCTGGGGGGCACATGCCACACGCAGAGCAGCCTGTTCACACGGCATTAACAGCTCTGCTCCATTATCATCTCCGAGAGACCAGCCTTATCTGCAGTGCCTCCATTAGGGAGAGGCTCCTGGCTACCCTGTGCTGGGATAATTTGCTCAGATAGCTGTAATCTAATTCCACAACACAGCTGCATAACCAGAAGCCCTTCTACCTTTGGGGCTCCTTGCTTTTTGGCACGGGACACAAGGTACTTTGCGTGAGGAAATCATTCAGATTTGTGGCCTGAGAAAAGACAGCAGAGGGGCAGAAATAGTGCTTGCCCAGCTCCTGCCAGCAGCAGTTAGGGCTACCAGGGACATGTATGGCGAATTAATGCAGTTCTGGCTGCAAACAGGCATTTGGTGAGGACCAATCTGGCCATCATGAGAGGGTCAGCAGTGCTTGGGCAGCGCAGCCGTGCCAGGGGGCAGTGCCCTCAAGGGCAATGGTGAGAAGGAGGGCTCTCTCCTGATGTGTGCAGGTGTGGAAGTGCAGTGTGCAAGCAGACGAGTCCTGGTGTTACCCAGGACGTGCTCTGCTCCCACCAGCACCCAGGGCAGTCTGTGTGCTCCAGCCACCCCAGCCTGCTCCCCTGCTGCACCAGGACCAGCAGTCACTACCCCTCTGTGCTGCTGTGGGAGCTCTCCCCAGAGCCTGCAGCCCCCTGGAACCCAGGGAAATTGCCTGTGTGAAGAGGATGTAGGGTGAACATGCCCAGGAGGCAGGGGGAGCCAGACACAGGTGCCTGTAAACAGCCACGTGGAGCCCATCTCAGCAGCGAGGGAGAGAGGATGCAGTGGGGAATGTCAGGCCTCAGTTCATGGACTTCTTGGGTGATACCAGGGAAATAATTTAGCTTCTGGCTAGCCAGCTTTTAAAATGGACAAAGCAATAGTACCCTTTTTCTGCATAGCTCTCTGTGCTATGTTTCTTAGCAGAGAGAAGCCTGAGCCTGTGCTGTCATACTGGGGTGTGTCAGTGCTGCTCTAGTGTAAGAATTAATTAACCTATGTTAATTAATTAATCCACATTTAGACAACAGAGGCATACTTGGTCATTACAATATTGCCTTCCCTTGCTAGTAAGAAGGCCAGAATTTTCTTCACTCCCTTTCTGTTTTAAGCTGAAAAGTGACTGTCACGAGAAATTGTGTAGCCCCATTGTTATTTCCTCTCAGCAATGCCACATTTAATTTACTGAATTTTCAAGTCAAATGCCAAGACATTCAGAGAACTGAAAGGCAGGCTGATGCTGTGCAGCCTCCTCCATCACTGCCAGCACTTCGGCTGGTGATTCATGAGGCAAGGTAGGACTTGGCGCTCTCGTGGCAGCTGCCGTGGTCTTCTGGAGTCAGCAGGGATAGAAGCTTCTTCTGGCTGGCAGTGACAACAATTATTTTTCAAATATGCAGGGAGCAGGAGATGCCATGCTGTACAGCCCTGTTGCTGATTTTCACTGTTTTTCATTAAGTTTTGGGAACTCGATGTTCCCTGTACAGAATGTGAGTGTGTATGTGATGAGGCCTGAAGGCTGGTGCCGCTTGGGTGAGGGTAACGCAAACGCTGCTGTGCCTGTTGGATGAAGCTGTGCAGGGCTAGAGCCTCCAATCAGTCACCTTCCAGAGGGACCAGGGACAGTGAGGGTCCTGCACCCCTGAGCAGGGCTGGGGCTTTCTGGGCCGTGCCATGCCTGCCCAGCGACACAGAGCTGACTTTCCATGACTTTCCAGGAAAGCTCTGTGTGTGCAGCCTGCAAAGTGTGCAGAGATTCACAGTGCTTGACAGCTTGGGGCACCACTGAATACCACTCTGGTTTTTATTTATAACCAAGGAGAAATAATCTTCTGCCCTTAGTGTTTGAAAATGGTCTCAGTGAGTGGCCTCTTCTCTCTACAGATAAACCTGGACAGCACGATGAAGGTTATTAGCAGGAGATCCATTTCAGTGGCTTACGGAGAGCCTGTCCACCCCATCATGCAATTTGACCCTTCTGATTCCACTTACCTCTACCTGATGACCTCTTACCAGGTGAGATCTTCAGTCCTCAACAAACCAGTTATTGGAGCACAGCATGCATTTGATTTAGCTCAGAGCTGGGAGCAGAAAGGGGGTGAGAGCCAAGATGTTCAGAGCTTTGGCTGTCACTGGGCTTTCTGGGGAGGTGCCTATCTATTCTCCTGTGCTGGGTAACAACACCATGCAACCCAGCTTATTGGGTCTTTGTGGTGGTCAGGTAAAAAGAAGAGTGAAAGATACTGAAACAGATTGCACTTACAGGAGTGCAGAAATAAGCACAGAAATAAGCAAAGGTTGTTCCTGTACAGAAACCCCAAAATGACAGTACATGGTCTTTAGGGAGGCTTTCAGGAGATCCTACGGACAAAAGTCTGCCTGTCAGAAGTTGTCCCTGGGAGGTTTCTGCTCAGTGCTTGGCAGGAGGGCTCTGCAGAGACCTGGAGAGCTGCAGCAGGCACAGACAGGCGGTCCCATCTCCATCAAGTTAACAGAGTAGGAAGATGAGAGCTGAGCGCTCCAGGCACTGAGGTTTTGTCCTGAATTACATTTTAATCTGTCAAAACAGATGCGCCACCCCAAATGTTACATGTTGCATTTGTATTTTCGGAGCTCTAATTCCCTGAAGATTGGTCATTATCGTTTCACAGACCCCTCCCAGGAAGCCTATTCAGCTGATGGCTCTGACTGGCTCATCTCAGCCCCTGGCTGGGCTGTGCCCTCCACTCAGGCTGATCAAACAACTGGTGTGGTGCTCGTGGTGCCTCCTCTGACTGCTCCTTTTCCAATAAATCTGATGAGTTAGTTTCTCTTTGGTGGAGAGAGCATCCTGGGAAGCTCCCCAGGAGCTTGACAGGGTTGGGGTGGGGTTGCTGAGCCCTGCAGGGCTGGGGAACAGTGAGGTGCTGTGAGTGAAGTGGGGCTCTGGCCAAGGAACCTGCAGCCTGGACTGTGCTTGCCTGGTGGGAGCTCTTGGCACCTCACATTTTCAGTCCCCACTGTTCCAAACCAGTCAGGTTTCCTTCCCAAATGTTTAGAGATCAAAGGAGGTGAGAGCAGAAACTAACACATGCTTTCCCTTCCAACTGCTGCTGCCAAGTGAGTCCCCAGAGGTACTTTAATTTTTTTCACAAATCAAGGTTTCTAGAGTGGTGCTGCTTTCTGATCTTTGTGTAAACAGCCAGAGAGTGGGCTGTGTCTGGAGAGGAGCTTTCTGCAGGTCTGGGTGAGAGCTTTTCACAAGAGATGGTCAAGCTGTAAAGCTATGTCCATCTGACACCTCTGAAAGGTGCAATGTCACATTCTGTAACCTGGTCTCACATGGCTCCTGCCATGGCACCAGCTGAAAAGGAGCAGCTCAGCCCAGCCTAGCCCAGCTCAGCTTAGCTGGCTGCAAACCCTGTGGTTTCCCAAGCCCTAGGGCATCATTCCTGTCTTGGGGCTCATGGCCTGGCTTGGACAGGCTCTGGGGGCCTCCAGTGGGCAGCAAGTGGCTTCCTGGGCTTGTCCCATGCCAGGTGGCCATGGCACAACTCCAGCTTCCAAGCCACGCCAGGGATTGCTCCCGGTGTGCGGGGTGAGCTTGCTCCAGGGGAAGGGTGCCTCAGCCCCAGGCGCTGGTGTCCTGTGTCCAGCTGCGTCCGGCCGGGCGGGGGTTCCGTGGGGCTGTGCCACGTCTGGGAGCAGCTGTGCTGTTGTTGTGCAGATGACTCGGGTGAAGGTGGCTGCCTGCAGCCAGTACTCGACGTGCGCGGAGTGCCTGGCCGCCGCCGACGCCTACTGCGGGTGGTGCACCATGGAGACCAGGTAGGACCAGCCCCGCCGGGTCCGGGTGTGCTCAGCGTGGCCTTGGCCCTCGGCCCGGGCAAGAGTTTGTGGTGCCCTCTGCCTTTCCCCACAGTCCTTGTCCATTCCTTACAAAATACCTGCTGTTAGAAAGTGTTGCATCTGGCCCAAAGGGTTGGGATGCTCTTCAGAGCCAAGGTTTCACCATAGCTGCATTGTCATGCCACAGGCAGCTGCCAGTGCAAAGAATCTCTTGCAGGTGTCAAACCATGGGACTGGGAGAACCCACCCCCTGTGAAAGTCCATTTGCCCCTGCAGATCTCATCTATTAGTAGAAGATAATCACATGCAAAAGGGAATATTCAAAATTAGATTCCATATTTGCAAACTGAAGATGTCAGACAAAATGTCATCCTCTCCTCCTGAGTTTGGGTTCAGCCTGGGCTTTTCCTGCCTTCCTCAATCCTGCTGCTCCACTGGTGCTGTGGGAGTACATGTTGTTAGCATGGCAAGCAGACACTTAAACCATAGCAGCAAATGTTAAGGCTTAGCTGCATGGATAAAGGAGAAAGATACAGACACAAGATTTTCTCTTCCCTCACAAGGAATTCAATATTTTTATCACCTGTTTTAAAACTCATCAACCACGAGCTGTTCCTCTGTTCGTTGCAGGTGTTCTCTGCAGCATGAGTGCACAAACTTCACAGGGGCCAACTTCTGGGCGAGTGTGAGTGAAGGAGTGCAGCAGTGCCCTTCCATGACCATCCTGGAGCCTGAGATCAATATTGACAAAGAGAACCCGGTGCGTTTGCTGCCACTTCCAAACAATCCCCTGCAGGATCCATAGAGCCACAGCCTGCTCCCAGGGTGGGTGGCCACCCCTGCTCCTCCCATGGAGCAGCACGGCTCCTCGTGGCCTGGATGTGGTCAGGGGGATGCTGAGCTCTGCTGCATGCTGCTGCATCAGGCCAAGGCTCTCGGGGTGACCTGCTGCACCCCGGAGCCTGAGCCAGCTGGATGCCAAGTCTGTAGGAAAACAGCACCCAGAGCTGGGCCTACAGGCAAAAACCACCCAGAGCTGCTGCACCAAACACACAGGGGAGGGTCGCAAAATTTCAAACACAATCAGCTGCACACAGCTGAGTCAACTCATTTCCTGGTTTTGTACTGTTGCTATTTAAAAGTATTTTAATTATATTTTAAAGGTTTTTTATCAAAATATTATTTGTTTCAAGACAGAGCCTGTCTGTGGGCTTGTTTTGGAGTTGCCTACCTCTGAAAAGCTTCTAAAATGTTGACCATTTCTAAATATAATTTTCTGTGATAATAGCTGACTTTTTTGTCTAATGTAGGCCCTGATAATACAAATAAATGGAACTATCCCGAACTTGAATGGAACAAATATTTCATGTGACTATGGAAACAGCATCCGCACGGTAGCCAGAGTCGCTGGGGATTATGTAAACCAATTTATTTATTGCAGTTTGCTTCCACACGAGAAATATCCAGCATTTCCTGATGACCAAGGTATGCAAAAGCAAACAAGATGCATTCCTTCTAACCACTTTTGTGGACACAGTTTTTAATAGGCTTTATTTATTTTTTCAGTTGTATGTGCAGTTAAGACATACAGGGAAGAAAAGCCTGAAGCTGTGTCTGTTTTACAGGGCATATGACTCTGAAGTGTAGGAGTTCCACCATGTTTACATGAATTGATAGTATTTCAAATCTATCAATTTTTGTTTTAAACATCAGAATTTAAATGCCAGTTTATCTGGTTTCAGCTTCTGCTTTAGATTTAGTATGTACTAAGCCAAAAATGTTCTAGCCCTGGTCAAATAAAATAGTTTTTTATATTGATATTTTCAATTGCTTTGTTCAATTTCCCTCCAAAACACACGCTGCCTTTCAGGAGAGCTCTGGAGAGAGAGCGAGTGGGTACCTAAAGGAGCTCAGTAACTCTTAGTCCCATTTTTCAATCAAAAGCCATCCAGAGGTGTCCAGTGTCCCCTGCTTGCCAAAGGGGATGCCTGTCGAGGCTCCATGGAGCAGCAGCAGAGGAGATGAGTGCCTGCGGATGAGGCTGGAGCCAGCTGAGCTGCTGGCTGAGCTGACCAGATCTGAACTGGCCACTTAGTGATGCAGTCAGCCCCTCTCAGTGCCTTTGGAGAGGTTTGATGCTTTATTCCAGACTTGAGTGCTTGTAAAGTTCTCATCCTTCAAGCCTGGAGTTAATGTGCCATTGAAGATGGCTGACTTCAGTAAGGGGAGAATTAGCTAGTCCTTTTGAAAATTCCACTTTTCCTAGGCCCATTTGTAAAGCTGCATTGCTTTCCTCCCAAACTATCCAAAGAATGGGAGATCTTTAACTGCTCTGTATTGTTGGTTTCAGCAATGTCCAAATGAATTTCTGGAATTCAGTGCGCTGATTTATTGTTTGTATTCTGAAAGAGGCATTGTTTCTTCTCTCTGGTGCTTATATGGCAAAATTGCAATGAAAAAAAAAAAAAATAGGCAATTCTCTGGGGAGGGAAGGTAGTATGGTGTGTTGAGCAGCCAAAAAAGGGATTTCCCCTCTCTGCAGGTTTGTTGGCACAGGGAAAGTGAGCGGGATTTTAAAACATGATAACCAACATGTTTTAATTACCACATTTTAAAAATTATAGTTTAGCACCAACTGTATGTGAAGACAATAATTAAATCTGGTAATTAACACTTGCATAACATGCTGGAATTTTGTGCTGAAAGTCACCATGTTCTTTTTTGTGAGAGTAATGTAAGTGCTGATTTAGGAGGGAAGAGCTGAATGTCGGAGGAGAAAGGATGACTGGTCCAAGTTCGGACATGCAGTTTGGAGGAAGCCCTAGAGAAAACAAATCATATTTAGCCCTTGTTTTCCCAAGGGTCTCTCTTGTCTGCTGAGTGTGAGTGTGAGCAAGGGGCTGTTGCAACCCAATATTCTTTGGCTTGATTTTCTCAGACCACGTGGTCGTTGAAACTTCTCTCCGGGTGAACAACAAAAACATAATCCGGGCCAATTTCACCATCTACGATTGCAAAAGGATTGGGAACATTTACCCCAAGAGAGCGTAAGTGTCCCCGGTGTGCAGGCAGGGAGCCACCGTGGGCAGGTGGTGGCAGGGCGTGGGTGGCACGGGGGTGACAGTGGTGGGGCAGTTTGAAGCTGGGAGGTGCCAGCACAAACCCTGGATGAGGGTTCTGCTCTGTGGGGTTAATGGGGAGCTCAGCTCCTGAGAGAAGGCAGCTGGGGGCTTGGGCAGGATTTGGCAGGACTGTGGGAGATGTGATGCCAGAGGAGGGTCCTCAAGCCATCTGGACATGTTGGGTTTCTTTTAAACATAAATGATATTTTTATATAAAGCTTGTTCTGTTAACCCTTCAGCAGCAGGGGTGGCCTCCCCAGCAATCTGTGGGCACTGGGGAAGGGAGAGTCATGCTCCCTGGCTCCTTCCAGCCCTGGAAGTCACATACCCCATCAGCTTGAGGGGGCTCTAGTGGCACACACCCAAACCCATCCACCTCTCAGGAGCGTGACATCAGGGCCTGACCACAGGGCCCACCAGCGCTCCCATGTCTGTGTAAACAGCAGGGAGAGTCTTAGTCAGGCTCCTCAGAGAGACAGATGAGGGAAAGAGCATTTTTTTGGGGAAAAACATGTTTTGCTAAGCAGAGGAAGGTGGCTCTCAGTCTCCTGTGGCCTGAGGCCGGGCAGGGATGCCTGGGGGTGATGGGCTCTGGCCACATTCCCTGCCAGCTGCCAGGGAGAGGAGAGGGTAATCCAGCACTTGCCATGGATTTTTCTAGGCACCATTAAAGGGTGAACAGTGTGAAGATGGGTTGCAGGGCTGAGGTGTGGCCCCTCTGAGCAACCTGTACTCTGCTTTCCTCACCCTGCCTTTGCCATTTCAGGTGCACCAGCTGCCTCTCAGCCAGGTGGAAGTGTCACTGGTGCCCCTCCTCCTACAGCTGTGTCTCCAACCACTCGCAGTGTGAGGATGCTCTGCGGATGGAGGTGAGCATTGCCCTGTGCTGCTCGGGCTCCGAGCCTCCTCCAGCAGTGGCCAGCACCTGCTGGCCGTGCCTTGTGCCCTGCTGGGTTCTGTCCTGTGCCAGGGCCTGGGGAGCCCTGCAGGGGTCTGGCACACGCTGGCTGCTGGGGCAGTGGGAGCTCATGCTGTGTGTGCTGCTCCTGCCAGGGACTTGGGGGGTCAGTTCCAGCAGTGACACTGGGTGACATCAGGGCTGTGGGGTCACCTGGGGACTGCCCTGGCTTAGTCCTGGATTAGCAAAGGACTAACTTCCGTGGATCCCCTGCTCCAGAGGTACAGTTGGGCTGGATGTTGACCTGCTTGGGCATGTTTGTTTTCTCTCTGCGTCTCCTGCTGATCTCGTGAGCAGCAGAGGTGCTCTGTAGCCCTGGAAACACGGGGCTTTCATCATGCAGTTGGAGCTTTTGGTAAACAAACCGTCGCTGGTGCAGCTGCACCTGGGCATGGCTCTGCAGGGAAAGCTGCATCCTACCAGCTCCATCCGCAGCATCTTGGACATTCTGCCCGTTTCCTCTGATCCAGATGTGAAGGATATAGTCAGCCAGAAGCTCTATTTCTGGTGGTTGGTGAACAGCAGGAGAAGGGGCTGCAAGATGACAAGTTAATCAGTCCTCTAAAGTGTATTTCTCTGGGAAGCTGTGCCAGCTCTGGTGACATGCAAGGACTCACCAGGCCAGGGGAGGTATTGCTTGAAATTGTAGCTGTGCTGGTTTTATTTTAACTCTTTTTATTTCCTTGGAAGAGGCTTGGGACTGAAATTTCTCTCCAGTTGTTTGCTTTGCTGTTTTTGCTTCCCTTATCACGTTCATCTCTGTCATTTAATCTCCTTGTTTAGGCAGCACCAACTATGCTTGGTTAGATGAGTGTCCTGACAGAAGTGAAATATTTTTTCCACAGTCAAACACGCACTTCCAGGTAGTTCTCTGACCCCTACCTAGGTCTGGGGAGGGCAGGAGATAAATCTCCCCCTCACTGCATGTCCGGTCCCAGGGATGTGTCCAGCTGCAGGGATGTGTCTGAACGGGCATCTCAGCACGGGGAGGGCAGGCTCAGCCTCTCCTTGGAGCAGCAGCAGCACTGGCATCAGCGGAGCCACAGCAGGATAACCTTTAATGCAAGCGAGAGGAAATCTTGCTTGCTGCAAATGATTCTGCATAATGGACCAAGTATTGTGTTGTCTTTTACCCCAATGGCTCCACTGTCACAGGCATTACTCTGGATGTACCCTGGGGCCATGCACAATCTGGCTTCATTTTTGCTGTAGTTTCGCAGTGTGATTTACGTCTCATGAGAGAACAGGACGGGTTTGTCACATAGACTGGAATTCTGAGTCAGCTCCAGTGTCTGAGACATCAATTTAAAACAAGAACAAAAGTAAGGAGGCAGATGACCTTTTAAAATAATTTTTCAGTTTCATTTAAGCCTTTCACTGCAGCTGCCCCACGGCTGCAGCCCCTCACTGAAGGCCCTGCAGTTGCTCACCGCTCTGTCCGTGCACACGCAGCCCGTGCCCCGCAGCACCGCGGTGCAGGGTGGACACCCTGGGGCACAGACCCTGCGGGTGCTGCCAGGAGCGAGCAAGGCAGCGGGTGCAGCACGGCTGGGAGAGGGTCACGCTGGTGCATCTGCCATTGGAGGAGGCAGTGCCTCCTTTCAGAGTTATTCTGGCCCTGTCACGGCCAGAGTGACAGCTGAGGTGCAGGTACACGGTCACTGTGCACCTGGCAGTACCCATTTCCCAGTGAAATGAATCTTATCAAGGACTTTGATGGTTCCTCTTTCTTGTTGCTGAGGATGCTCCGCATGCACCCACCTAATCCCTTTTTTTCCTTATTTTTGTACCTAGCAGAAGAAAATTGACTGTCCTCAAATAGTACCTGCCCCTTTGGAGCCAATGCCCACGGGTGTACCTCAGGACATCGTGATCTCACTGGCCAATGCAACTTTTGCTAAGGTAAATGAGTTCCTAAAGGCATTGGGAAGGTTTGGGCAGGTGTTTGGGGGAAATAAAACTCCCTGTTCCCTTGTGGGTGTTTGCTCCACCACAGAGCATGCCGGTGTCAGCTCTCCCAACCCCACATCCAGCCTGGCCCCAGTGCCTGTGCTGAGGAACAAGGACACAGCTCTGAGTGATGGGCAGGGAGCCCTGTCTGAGCCACAGTGTTTGAGTACAGCATGGAAGCATTGTTTAACTTCAGATTGTCAGAGCTCATTTGGTGTGAAAATATCTTTCAGGACATGACTACAGAGCTTGTTTGATGTGAAAAAGTATTTTTTGTGAAATTTTCTGACATGCTAATTCTAACAGCAAAAAGCAGGAGTGGACATCAAATGTTGCCTTTGGAGATGTGCTGCATGCCAGACAGAACCAGAGGAATTTGGGGCAAAGAGGCTGAGCACTGGGAAAGTGCTTGAGTAAGCCCTGGTGTTTGTAGAAAGCTGCCCTGAATAATTTCGGCTCAGAACAGCAGGGCTCATGGGGCCAGGTTTGCCTTTGCCACTGCTGATGATTCCAGCATCCTGGGCAGCCAAGTGGCTCCTTGTTCTTCAGCAGAGGAGAATTTTGGAAGTGCTGGTGGAGCTGTTCTGGTGTGCTGGAGGGTGCTGCTGGAAGCTGGGGAGACACCACTCCCACCTTACCTCCTTGCCCTCAGCACAGGGGCAGAGCAGACCCTCGTGCCTGTATGGGGTGGCCTTTTCCTGCACAGCTCCAGCCTCCAGGAAGGAGGCTGTGACCTCTGCAATCAGCAAAACAGGGTGAGAAATCCTTCTTCCTGTCTGGATGCTGGAGGTGGCTGAGGAGGAAGCAATAGTGCATGGAACCCACAGGAAATGGAGTCAGCAGGAAAGGGGCAGCAGGAGAGGCTCTGGCAGCCTGACTTCCTTCCATCACCTTCTGCTCATTGTCCCAGGCTGCCGGGGAGGATTTCTTCTCCTTCCCCCTCTGGAGGAACTCACAAGTGCTGCTGAAGCTGGGAGCCTCAGAGACGTGTGCCCCAGCCCCTTTGCTACAGCAGGGGCACTGCAGGGGCAGCCTGCAGAGCCAGAGCTGCTTGGGCACAGGTGATGCACTGGGCAAGATTCTGCCTGTGTGTTTGCTGAGCCAGCAGCTGCCTGCCAGGAGCCTGCTGCTTCCTTCCATGTCTTTTATCAGATCTGCCAGTTTTCAAAGGGTAGTTAGACCTCAGTAGTGGTGGAGCATCAACTGCTTGGAGATAGGATTTTTTCCTGCAGGATGCAGGCATGGCAATAATTTGGTGCAGGATATCATCCTTGTGTTATCAGGAAAACAGCACAGAAGTCTGTCTTTCAACCTGTTCTTGACTGGGTCCTTGTTGGAATTGGAGATTTGCTCAGTGTAGTTGTTGGGAGGAGGAGGAGGAAGGTGACTTTGGGCCCAAATCACTGACTGGTTTGGGCTGGTTTGGACAAGGTGGCCTGGGACAATGTTGGCTCTCAGTCTGTGCTGCAGCATGAGTTCTGCACACCTCGGCCCAGAGGAGCTGTTGGGGTTACAAGAGCCCAGCCAGGCACATCTGGTCTGAGTGTGCTGTGGGCCAGGCACAGCTCCTGGTCTGCACCTTTAGTGTCAGGTACTGATCTCCTGTTTGACTTGGGCAGAGTTCAGGTGCCAGTGACAGAATCAAGGTGGGACATGGACCCTGCTGATGGACTGACAGACAGAGAAATGCACAAAATGGTTGTTGCAGCCATTCTGCCCTTGTCTCCCTCTCCTAGGAGACAGCTCTGGAGTGCCATTTTGGGACAGACGGCACGTTTGAAGCCCGGTGGGTGAACTCCTCTGCCGTGGAGTGTGTGCACGTGCTGGTGAGTCCAGGGCTGAGGCTGCCAGCCTGGCTTCCCCCAGGTTGAGCATCAGGTCCGAGGGCGGCAGGGTCTCACCCCCAGCCTCCCACCTGGCAGTGGGACACCACTTGCTCTCTTCCCTCCATCTCTCACTCCTGCATTTGCCCCTCTGGGCTCTCTGCATGCGCTGATGCTGGCAGGGCACACACATGTCACTGGTGCTGTGCTCCCAGCTGCGTGCAGTGGCTTTGGCCCTTCCTGGGGCTTGGGAAAGAGCTGCTTGTTTACCTTTCTAAATGGGAAGAGTTTAGTTCAGGCAAAAAATTTGGCCACCTTTCAGGATTGCTATTTCTGTAGCTTTTATTTTGTACAAGGAACTGGCCTGAGAAAATGCTGTGATGCTCACTGGAAAGCAGTGTGTGGTTGTTGGAGGGCAAACTGCACCTGCAAAATGCAGCAAACATTTGGGCTTTCACCAGTAGGAATATTGCAAGTGGAAGCTGGAGAAGAGCACTTTCCCATCACATCACCTGTATCACAGCCCCACACTGAGAATGTGCAGACAGTCCAGGCTGCTCGTTTTCCTGTCCATTTCTGCTAAAAATAGCAGCAACCCAGGGCTCTGTGCTCACCACGATATGCACTGTGTCCTGGTGCCCTTTACTGGGACTTCAGCAAAATGATTAAAACAAAACAGCTGTCCCACTTCTTCTGCTAAGGATAAGACTCTTGTGTCTGGAGGAGCAGTGGTCAAAGAAGCCTCACAAGAAAGGTCAATCCATGGGGGGGGTGTGTGTGTGTGTGTATGTAACCTCCTATTTTACTGAATTTCATAAGGTTTTGTTTGTTTTTTGTGTACAGCTCCACACATCAGAGAAAAGCCATCGCTTCCCAGTGAACCTCCAGCTGAAGGACAAACCAGACAGATTTATCGACAGTCCAGAGATGATGACAGGTCTGAGTTGAAAATATTTTTATGCTTCTCTCATCTGGTTGGCTTGAACGACTCTCAAACCTGGGCAGAGTTTATGGCTTCAGGAGAGAAACCATGGCTCCAGTGGGCTCAGCGCAGTTCCTTCTCTCAGGCACATGCAAAAAGCGTATTTACCCAGAGTCACCCCCGTGAACGTGAGCCCAGAGCCCAGACTGGCACCCACACATCCCTGTTACAGCCAGCCAGAGTCCAGCCCTGCCCAGAAGTGCAGGCAGCTCAGGTCTCACCTGCCAGTGGTGCACGGCTCAGGTTGACTGGTGCTCCCAGTCGGGGTGTGAGCTAGAGAGGAATTCCTCCCTGGGAGAGAAGGATGGGGCAGGGCTCTTCCCTCAGCTCTCACAGGAGCATGGCACCGAGGTTCCACATGCTGTGAAAACTGAGTCCTTCTTTTTGCTTCCTCTGCTGAGAAGGAATAAAATGTGTAAGCACATTTCACCCCTGGCCTGTTCTCTGTCTCTGCAAAGAGTGGCTGGATTCCCAAAAAAGCCCTTGCTACATCAGCAAACTGAGGAAGGCAGGCAGTCAGACCCGAAATGAGTCAGACTCAGACAGGGTGGGCAGGCAGGACGAGCCCAGGGCTCGGAGCGGGGCTGGCACAGCAGCACGGCCAGAGGTGCCCCTTGCCAAGGGCTCTGGCTGGAGGCAGCACTCCCGAGCTCCTTGGCCTCTCACCAGTGTCAGCAGCTGTAGCAGAAGGGGCTGATTTATCTGGAGTGCAGAGGAGGAGGAGAGCCCAAAGAGAGCTTTCCTTTGGAGGATAGCTGTGACAGGGAGAAAGACACGAGCACCAGCAGCCAGTGACCAGGATGGAAAGGTTTCCCCATGGTAAACCCCTGTGAATGGAGGAGGATTATCTTGCAAAGTGAAAATACCTGGAAATAGCAGCATGGGCAGGCATGAGATCTGGTTTCTCTGCAGAAAGAAGAGGGCATAATTTTGCAATACAGTGGTAACCCTGAGGAGGGGGGTGGGACATGGGGTTTTGGCTGTGTCAAACACTCAGTTCTCTGTGTGGGTGGCGCTGGGAGCTGGAACCACAGCAGAAAAAGCGTGGTGGAATTCCCCTCCTCCTGCATGGAGAAGGAGCTCATTTACATAGGCCATGTTTGCATCCATCAGAATTGGCCAGAATATTTGGAGTTCCCACAGGACTGTTGTGCTGCTCTGGCTCCTCCTCTCTTTGCTCAGGCTGGTGTGAGTCACATTAGAGAGACTGCCTTGCATCAGAGATCTGCTAGACAAACATGGGCATCTTTTAAAATGTCTTTAATGAAATCACTGATGTTATTGTTTATTATTTCAATGTTTATTAGCTTTTATTTTACACTCTGTTTTGATAGTCCATTGAAGGAATACAAGATCTGCTATTGGTTGGAAAACCACCCAGTGTAATCCCCTGGAGAGACTGCAGATGACATGGAATAGGCTTTTTTTGTAAAGAATAGGAGAGACCCTCAGTACCAGTGATGTTTCGTTAGCATGGCACAGGCAGTGTTGGTGGTGATGAAGTTTCATTAGCACAGCACAGCAGAGCGTTGAGGCTGAGGGACTCATTAGTTGCTCAGGCAATGCCTTAAGATGCTCCTGTGAGCAGAAGTGCCAAATGTGTCTGTTTCTGTGTTTTATGTGCTCCTGCAAAGTCTCCTGTGGGGAAAAGGGTGTGAAAGCCATGTTTCCTGAGCATTTCTGACTGCTACCTCCATGGATACCCACACTTCAGTGGCAGAAGGCTTGAGGCTGGAGAGGAAATGTGACCCAGGGCACCAGCTAATGGAGATGTGAAGGCAGTATAAGAAAAACATATGGAAGTTGAGCTGAGCAGATCTGAAGGAAGAAGTCAATGAAAGGGGTCTGCGGTCACAGGGGGAAGGAAAGGACTGTAAACCCTGTACAAAGCACAAAGTACCCCATTTTTTGTCAGCGTGGAAGCAATGTGATTGCTTTCCTGGCAGGATGGAGCCAGCTTTGCCAAGCAGCTTCCCATGTAGATGCTGAGAGTTGGAAACATGTAGCATTAATTGACAAAAGGTTCCAAGTTTGGGCGTTGCTTGTTTTTCTCCCAAGGGGGAGAAAAAGGAAAAGAACGTGCTAAATAATATTGTAGTGTGAACAAGCGCCCAGGCTCTCTGGGAAATCTGCAGGATGGTAGCCAAGGGCTCCCTTGTCTTGCTGTGTGCTCTGCTCATCCGCTGGATTTCAGACTTTCCTGGGATTTACGTAGCGGGCAGGTGGTGGGAGCGGGGGGGCCGTGTGGGTTGGATTGCCTCAGGCTAAGCAAAGCTGCGAGAGCCTCAGGCCTGGAGCTGACGCTGTCTTTGTCTCTGGTGGTTCAGTGGAGGTGTACAACTGTGCGACCGGCAGCGCCGACTGCTCCCAGTGCCTGGGGAGGGAGGACCTGGGGCACCGCTGCCTCTGGAGTGAGAGCAGCTCCAGCTGCAGGCTGCAGACCGAGCCTCCACAGGCCGCTGAAGTCTGCCCACCTCCAGAGATACGCAAGGTAAGAGCCGAAGGCAGCACGGAGGGTGCTCGCAGTGTGGCGTGGTGTGAGGTGGTGCCAAGGGCTGGGACTGGCTGCACTGGAGCTGAGGAGGATCTGCACATTGTCCCTGGCACGGGATGGGGTCCAGACCAGCACTGAATTGTTCACTGGCTTTCTATGTTGTCAAGGACATCTTGCTAGTGACAGGATCCAGTCTTCATCGTGTTAGAGGGAAAAACAACAGCAGCACCATCATGGCCGGTCCCCTGTCCTCTCGCAGCACTGGGATGTTGCCGTGACCAGACCATGCTCTGTCCCCTCACAGCAATGGGGGCAGCAGCTGTCAGGTGAAACCGGTAGTGTAGCAGTGGGTTCAAAGCTGGTCTGTGGAAGAAAGCATGTTTCTTCCCAGATGTGTTTGCAGCTGAAGTGATCCTTGACTAAACCCCACTGCCCAACACAGCAGGGGAGTGTGGTGGTTTCTCCTCTGCCAAGCCGGAGTAAGGAGACTCTGGTGTTGGGTGCACTGGGCAAGCAGGAGTGTGAGGAGTGATTCTGTTTGCTTCACAGGGCTCAGGTGGTGCTTGGACACCAGGATTGGCTCAGGGATGAAGGCCAGAAGCTCCTGGTTCTCCCCTGACCTGGTCTAGTGGAAGGTGTCCCTGCCAATGGCATGAATCATAGATGATCTTTGAGGTCTCTTCCAACCCAAACCATTCTGGGACCCTGTGATGCTCTGACCTTATGCCCTGCCCCTTGGTGCTGCAGATCGAGCCGCTGCGGGGGCCTCTGGAGGGGGGCACGCTGCTGACCATCCGCGGGAGGAACCTGGGCCGGCGCTTCGGCGACATCGCGGGCGCCGTGCGCGTGGGCAGCGTGCTCTGCGCCCCGCTGCCCCACAGATACGTCGTCTCTGAGACGTGAGTTGGAGGAGCCGGGGAGGAGGGACCCCGGCCCCTGCATGTCCCTGGCCCATGCCCATCCCTCCCTGTCCCTGCGGCCAGGCAGAGGCCAGCTGCTGCTGCCCGTCGCCGCTGCCATCGGCCTCCTCCATCCGCAGAGTGGTGTGCCAGACCGGAGAGGCTCCGGAGGCGTTCTCGGACGTGGTCACGGTCAACGTGAGCCGGGAGGGGAGGTCCAGGGAGCGGTACTCCTACGTGGTGAGTGTTCCTTTGGTGATTCCTGTGCCCCTTAAAGTGGGTGTGCAGCTCCCCATGCCTCCCCCAGCTGGCTGAGAAACAGGATCTACAACTACATCTTGGGGTCCTTAAGGAGCTGCTGAGGTGTCACCTCACCTGTGGTTACCTGTGTGGGGTGTGGCAGGACCACAGCAGGATGCTGGCAGCACAGCCACGCTCCCAGACTCAGCTCCTGCAGGGGTCTGTCTCATTCCAGCTCTATTGGCAGTTCTCCTGCTATAAAAAGGAACTCAGTTTTCTTCTACCTCTTTTGCTGAAGTGTTGTTACAACCTGTGAGATTTTTTGAGACTTGTGAAGCCCCTTTGTGCTGTGTAAGTTACATTCCATAAACTCACATTGTTTAGAACTGATATTTTTGCTGCAGAGATTGTATTAGTTTTTGCATGAAATAATGTGTAGGGATTAGACTGAAGCTAACCCCATGTCACTGTGCAATGAAAAGCCCTTTATAACTTTGTGCTGTGCTGTTTCACAAAGATAGCTTTCATCTCTATAAACCTGGAGAGAAATCCATGCATTTTTTCTCTTCCCAACATGAACCTTCTTCTTGGACAGTATTCATGGACAGCCATGCTGGGTGGGTGCTGAGAGCACGTGGAGTGCTTGGAGCCATTGTGCCTCCACGGCAGCTTCAGCTGGGGCAGGACAGTCTGTGCTGCAAGTTGTTGGCCTGGGAGGAGACCTGGAGCTCCAGAAAACACTTTGATTCCTGGTGGCCATTGTGAGGAACTTGGGGCAGATCATGGAGTGTGATTCTCCCACCCTGAAGTCAATGACAGATTGGGTGTTTAGTTCAGGGAGTTGAGAGCACGCAGCCAGCACAGGCATGGCACACCCCAGCACCCAGCAGAGCCGGGCCTGACACTGCATGGGGAGAGGCTGGGGAGTGATGGCACAGCCAGGCCAGTCTCAGCAGGAGTTCCCAGATCCCATTTCCACATTTTCCAGGTGTCCAGGTTCACATCCCAACAGCCCCCTTGGTTTGGGGATCCTCAGGATGTGTGTGCTGAGCTGGCACATCCCCCACTGCTGGCTGAGAGGGGGGAGAGGGGCCCCGAGAGTGGAACAGGGCTGGGCAGCTCCTTCACCAGCTCTTAACATGCGAGGAAAAGCCTCTCAGGAAACACCTGTGGAAGCACCAATGCTGAACAAAGCCAGGCCCTGACCTCAGCCTGGGTCCATGGCAGCCCTGTGCCGGCAGCTCCGAGGCAAGCTTAGGGAGCAGGCTCCTCCCTGGAGAGAGAGGGGAGCCCTTCCTGCTTGGGTGGCACAGTAGAAAACTGCTGTCTGTCTGTCTCTGTTTGTCTGTCTTGTTTGTCTTAGCAAAGCTTGGAGCACATATGAGGGAGTGCCCTGCCTTGTGCACGTGTTGGGGAGGGACACTGCATGATGAAGGTGTAAAGTAGCTTTCGTGCCATGTGCAGACCAAGCAACACTCTTGTTTTCTTGGTTCTCCTCTCCCATCTGATGGCATGCAAATGGAGTAGCCTATACCATGTGAGGCTGGTCTTGGTGAGACCTGAACTTTGGCATTGGTACAGTTGCCTGGAAAAGTTTAAAAGCCTTTCAGAAGTGCCCGTCCAAAGAAGGTACTTCATGACATACCAGATATTGTTTGTGTGCTACATCTTTCAAAGTCCCCATGATACATGCCTAGAAGAGACAGAATTCAGCTGTAATTGTACTGAGGAGGAGGGAGACGCTTCTTCAGGACGTTACAGCAGGCTATGGATGAGCTGGATTTGCCAAAGCTGTGATGGAGGTGATTGGTGCTGGCAGTGCACCAAGAGCAGCAGCCCCTGGCTCTGGCTAAGGGGAAGGGCTTTGGGGAACAGGAATAATCCTCTCTGCTGATGCTGTAGCTGTACTTATGAATATGTGGGTTAAGGGCCAAGGCCAGGAGACAGCTGCCTGCAGACACCAGAGAAATAGAAATTAGCAAAACAGATCCGGTGGAAATGGGTGACGGTCAGAACTGACAGAAGAAATGTCAGTAGAGGAGCAAAGCCATCTGAGTGTAGGACAAGGGCAAGGGTTAACACATGGGTTTGTGTGGCAGAGACTGCAGGCAAGGCATTAACAGCAGGCTCAGCCTGCACTCCACTGCCCACCTGCAAGGATCGAGGGTCTGCTCTGCACGAGCAAGGGATGGGCTGGGGGGAGCGGGGCCAGCCCCCGCGGGTCTGTCTGAGAGGGAGTCACAGGGCCCTGTGGAAGGGTCTCAGGATCATGATTTGCTCTGCTCTGGCTATCCTGCTCAAATGGAGCAGGGATGTTGCCAGCAGCCTCTCCTGGGGTGCCTGTGAGCAGACAAGAGGGCTCAGTGCCACGTGAGTTATCAAAGCCTCCAGCTCATGAATCTCAGGAAGATTTCCAGGGGCTGCAAACACAGATAACATACACACTAATTTATGCTGCAAATGGCAAGAGGCAAAGTAACTTCCCCCTCAGTTCCTGTTGCCGCAAGAGATGCAGATTTGAAGTTTCCTTAGCAGGGGGTCTGATATTCAATTATCTAAACCCAGGTGGCCGTTTTACTGATCTAAAGGCCATCGTCCAGTGAGGCTTTAACATTATCCTTGCATTTAGGAGGACATGGATCTAGAAGGGCTGAGATGGTGAGGGAGGGAATGAGTAGAAATTTCCTTTTATTGATGGATCTTGTGCTGTCACTGGCTCTGGACCTCCTGCTGGAAATCTGAAGGGAATGGTGAGATCCTGGGCTCCTGTTTGGCCCCATGTTTCATTTACAGCGAGTGTTTAGGGACCACTGAGAGTCACAGAGGTTTTATTTGATCTTACTCCTTAGCTTTTGTATCACTTCTCTTTTTCTGAAAGCTTGCCAGCAAAAGCTTTTGCTGTGCTGCTGTTTGAGCCTCACAGTGCTGGACTCTTACTCGAACTTCTGAATCAATTCCCATGTACAGTGTAGAATATCCAGCTGCAGATTTACCAGGCTAGAAAACAGATTTCCCCTTTGTTTTTAGCTTCCCGTGGTGCAGTCCATAGCTCCTCTGAATGGCCCGAAGGCAGGAGGAACAAGAGTGACCATCAGAGGCAGCAGGCTGGATGTCGGCTCAGAGCTCCGTGTCCTCATCAACTCCTCCAAGCAGTGCACGGACCTCAGGTGAGAGCAGGGCTGGGGGCTGGCACTGGAGTAGTGATGAGAGCCCAAGCATTAGGAAGGTTGGTATTGTCCCCCAAGAAGTCAGGCAGAGCGAGGGTTTTGATGGGGGGCACCACTGCATGCTGGCATGGCATCCCCCTGCCTGCCCTTCCCCTCTGCGTGCACGGGCCCAGCAGCCGGGTGCTGAGCTGGGAGCTGCCCCTGGCAGGCCTGGAGGAACAGCTGTTGGCACGGCACTGGAAGCTCCTTGCCATCTGTGGCTGCCAGCTGCCTGTCAGGGTGCTCGGGCCAGGCTGCAGCCTGCAGCTCCCTGCAGCTCACCTCGTGTCCTACGCAGCCGCACGGACAGCAGCATCACCTGCACCATGCCCGCCGTGGAGCTCACCACGGCTGTGCCAGTCTGCGTGCAGTTCGAGAACAAGTCTTGTGCCAGCCACAACATCACTTTCAAGTATGAGAAGAACCCGGTTATATCAGACATCAACCCCAAAAAGAGCCACATCAGGTGAGATCCTGCCCTAGCTGAGGCAGCCTGGGAAAGAGGGGGTCAGCTCCAGGTGGGAGAGGGTGGGGAGAGGGTCCTGCCAGGAGAAAGGGGCTTCTCAGCCCTGGGCTGGACAGGTATAGAGGGTGCCTTAGCTTGCTCTTGGCGTGCTCCAGGGTAACCCCAGCAAGGGAGAAGAAGAGGTGTAGCACACCAGGACTGTCCATTGCTTATTTTGATGCATTTACAAGTGGAAAAATGTCAGCCTTGGTAACAATACTGTGCACACCTCGTGAGTGTTTTGGGGAGGCCCAGGTGGGGGCTCTATGAGACCCTGAGGGTTTTTCTTGGCAGTAAAACTGCTGGAGGATAAGATGCGATTTGTAATTTTGGATTTCAACCTTCCCCGAGGTCACAGTATTTAATTTTTAAAGTGTGTTGCTTTTAGTTTCACATCTCAGTGGAGTTCTCAGACTTCTGTTCCTTTGGATACCGTGGTGAAATACCACCCTCCTCACCTGTGGAGGCTGAAAAACCGAGGGCTGACTAGGAAATCTGGGAGGGCAGCAGCTGTGCCACAGGACATCGCTGAAAGCACGGCCAGGGCCGAGCAGGAGAGGCTCTGGTGGTCTGACCCTCTTGGAACAAAGCTGCCTCTCTGTTCCCGAGCACAATGCCAAGGCTGCAGGCTGTGGGAATGTTAGGGGAAAGGCAGAGCCATGACTCAGCCAGGCTTCCAACTGCTGAGTGGCAAGAGCAGTGTCTAAAAAGAGACAAGGGAAGAATGTCCTGCCTGCAGTCACAAAGGAAACCACTGCGGTGTTTCTCAGTCACCTTAGTCTGCTTCCTTGGTACTTAGAGCCGTTCCCAAATTTCAGATAATGAGGATGGCAACTGCAGGCTCTCCCCAGCCTCTGGCGTTGCTCGTGCAGTCTGACTGCTTCAGCACATTGCTGGACTATTGACCATGAGGTGCCAATAACTTGTGTGAAAATTTAGCTGGTTCTGATTTCTTTTACCATATTGATAAAATAATCCATATAACCAAAATCTAAACCGATGCAAAATTGTACACTAGTCTGCAGATGTGAAAGGCTAGTGAGAAACTTGGATCATAACTTCCCAGTGATATCCCCAGGCTTCAGAGAACCCTGGGGCCTCGTGCCCAAAGTCACTGTGCCTGGAGTACTCTTCAGATAACAGGACTTGTGAGTCTTGCCTGTTCCCTGGCAAATACTCCAAACAAGTCAAATGTGATATGGGGAAGGTTGATCTAGGGTGCAGATGAGTGGTGATGGTTCTCCAGCCCTTGCTCTGCCTTGTGCACATTGGAGCTGCTCATTATTCTTGTTAGTTGACTGCACAGTGGGAAGCTCATGTGTTGCAGTCCCCCCAAGCAGATTCAAAACACAGCAATTTTCACATTTTGGTCTAAATCATAACTTCCTGGAAGATGTAGGATGAGGGACATTTCCCTCTCCAATCTCACAGCTCTGTGTGGGTTGCTGCAGGGCAGGGGCAGGGGTGAGGGCAGAGGCTGTGTCCTGGCCATCGCTTTGCAGGTCACTCACAGGGGCAGTGGCCAGGATGCCTGCTGCCTACCCTGGCATGCAGAGGCTGCTCCTCTGAACAGTGGGAAGGGGGACGGCTCACTGATGCTGGAAGAGGCTCCCCCCTTTCCACCAGAGCATCTACTCCTCTTTCCTTGCTTTCTTCCATGACATTGTGGTAGCTGTGTAGGTAGCTTCCTACTTCTGCTGTAAGTAGGAAGAAGACTTCGGCCATTGGGTCACATTTTCTGCTGAGGCAGCTTGGAAACATCTCTGAGGAAATGACAGGAGGAGGATGCAGCCCCCACATCCCACTGCTGCACTGTCCTCTGCAGTCACCCTCTCTTTCTTCCCTTCTGGCAGCGGGGGCAGGATCATCACGCTGGAAGGAAGAGGCTTTGGGCTGGTGCAGAACGTGTCCATGGCTGTGCGTGGCATCGGCAGGGAGCACACGGTGGGTGTCTGGGCCAGGTGTGGCCCCGTGGTGAGCAGGGCTGCGTGCCTGCTCCAGCTGTGAGGGTGGGGCTCGGCCCGTGCCTCAGGGTGGGCTGGGAGCGCTCTGGTGCTGGGTTCTGACACGCTCACGCTGCTGCTTTCAGCGCTGCAAGGTGCACACTGACACGGCCATCACCTGCCCCTCTCCAGCTGCCTCCAACGTCACTGTGGGGACCAAGCCAGCCCCTGTGGATTTCTACCTCAACGGGCGCCTCTACACTGACGAGCGCTCGGCCCTGGATGAGGAGATGTACCCCGAGGAGGCCCTGCACATCAGCAAATTCAGCCTGGGCTACTACGCTGACCCCCAGTTCTCCACAGCCAAGAAGGAGAAGTGGATCAAGCACCATCCTGGCGAGCCCTTAACTCTGGTCATACATGTAAGAGGGTGGTGGTCACAGCTCTGCTTCTCTCCGCGTGCTGCCATCTCCACCCTGGGCAGCTCCTCAGCCCTAAGTACCAGCACAGGGACTGTCCACAGACACAGGGCAGAGAAAGGGGTGGATGGGAACTGGGGCAGCAGGAGCAGCTGATTTTGGCTCAGCCTGCAGCTTCTGCATCTCTCCACCCCAGGAAATGCAGTGTGGTCTGGGGATGCCTTCTCAGGCATGATGCCAGAGAGCTGCCTGGGGAGGGTGCTCTAGCAAGGGGCTAAATGAAATACTGGACATGTGGAAAAGAACTACAGTGCCCTGGCCTGAAACCAGGCAGGTGCTGCAGAAGGGCCTGACAATAGGTGTTTATTCCTGCAGAAACAGATCATTCATTCTTCTCTTTTGGCTACTGAATTCAGCTCAGCTCACAAGGAAGTTGGGGTGCAGAAGCTGATTGGCCTGGACAATGAGCAATAGTAATTCAAAGGCCATTGTTTGCTGCAGGATATCCTAATGGTTTGCAATGTGCTCCAGAAATGTGCTCCCCCTCTCTCAGGCTTTGCAGGCGCATCCCCTGGCTGTCCCCTCTGTTGTACATCCTTCCCCCCTCCCAGATGGGTGCTTACATCCTTATCTTCCAGGCACAGCAGGCCCGATCAAAAGCAGATTTTTCCAGGTTCCATGAGGGGCTTGTTCATCCTATGCCCCATGCTGAGTGAAGAATGGGAAACAGGAAAATGGGGAATGGCCTGGTTTTGGCTTTCCTGCGGAGTGCTGGAAAAATGTCCTTGGTGAGGGAGAGTCTTCCCAGGTCTGCAAAACAGCAGGGAATATGGAAAGTAAAGCAGGAAGATCGATTGCCATTCTGACTGCTATGCTGCAGCCTGACATCCTGATATTTTTCCTGCCTTTAGAAAGAACCTGACAGCCTGGGCCTGGAGAGCAATGAATACCAGGTGAAAATCGGCCTGATCTCGTGTGAGATCCAGATTGTTTCAGACAAAGTCATCCACTGCTCCATCAACGAGTCGCTGAGCTCCTCGCAGAGGCAGCTGCCGGTGACGGTGAGTGGGGGCTCTGCGGGCAGGGGGTCCCTGCACCCTGCGCTCCCTGCCAGCCCCAGCTCACCCTGCAGGAGGCTGCGCAGGGGAACGGTGCCCCAAGCAGGCTGTGCTGCCGCAGGGCAGTGGCCAGCAGGCTGCAGGGGCCAGGCTGAGGGCTGCTCCAAGCCAGCACTGCCCGCTGAGCTCCGGCGCTGCGCCCGGGGAGGCTGCTCAGCTCTAAGAGGCACACTGAGGTCTCGGGCATGTGAGGTTTTGTCACCTGCCCTGAGTTCCTGCTCCTCATGGGATGTGTTTGGGGATTTCCTTGCAGCTTTAAGCCATTGGCTCTGCCCCAGCAGCAGAAGGGCTATGAGTGGCCATGAGAGCCCAGCCTTCACCCAGCTGGGTCCCTGACCGGGCGGGTGAGAGCAGCACTCAGGGCTTCCAAAGGCTGCTGCTTTCTTACTGCAGAGTTCAGTGTTCAGGGCTGCTGTTTCTCTTTGTGTCTGCAACTGCCCACACTTGGTTACTGTCCTGTTTCCCAGAGGGCTGGACTGAGCTGCTGTGCTTGCCTCAGTTTCCCTCGTGTCGTACCCAGCCCGTGGCCATGCAGGGATGTGACCATGGCTCTTTGTATCTGAGAGAAAATGCCTCCACCCCCGTGGGAGACCCCACTGCCCTCTCCCAGTCCGTGTGTTGGCAGGGGATGGATGGGAGCCTGAGGCATGGGCAGGGAGGGCAAGGAGAGCTGGAGGCACCTGCAGAGCTCTGGAGCTGGGCTGCCCAGGAGAAAGGCACAATGCACTGCCAGTTTGCTGACAGGACTGTCCAGTTTACTGCCAGCAGTCTGAGGTCTATGAAATTCTGTTGCAAACTGGAAACATGGAAATGCAGAAGTAACAGAATTTCTTGAGTCATCTTAACAGGAATTTTAAACAGGGTAAATTTTAATTTTTTTTTTTTTTTAAGAACTGAGAAACAGGGGAATTCCTTTGTGGAAGAAAAGGAATTTTTGAATTTGCTAGTCTTGGTGTGACATTAACCAACCACGGCAAGTCCCCAGGAAGCAGGAGAGTGATACCCAGCCCTAAATATCACAAGGGTGTTCAGAGTGCACCAGCAATGAAAGTGCAGCTAATTAATCTGCTTATATTCATACCTGTGCACCCTTACTAAACCTACAGGCATGGCTGGGGCCCTTGCCTGCCATTCCACGAGTGGCTGCTGCTTTGTCACACATGAGAAATGGCTTTGGTGACACAGGGCGGGATCTGCAGGGCCTTGCCTGGGTCGCACTGAGGGTTGAGTAGAGCTGTCCAGCTACACTAGAGAGACTTGTCAAGACATTCAGGCTCATCTTTGTTTATGACCAAACAGTTTAAGCATTGAACTAAACAGTAGCTGAAGGATTTTTTTCTCTGAAAAATACAAAAGGCTGAGCTGGTGAGGGAAGAAAGACTCAAAACACCTTAAGGAGTTGCCTCGTTGCAGCATTTCAGAGGGAAAAAGTGGCGATCCTGAGGCTGGGCATGTGGCTGTGAGGCTGCTGAATAAACCTGCCCAGGTGCTCTTGCAGTGCTGTGGCTCCTGTCCCTGGCCAGCACCATGGCTCTTGGACAATGTGCCAGGGTAGAGACCAAAGCTCTCAGTCCCTGGAGCCTCCCCCCGGCAGCAGCCATGCCCTCACAATGCTCCCAGAGCTAGGGCTGGATTTCCCTCAGGATCCAGCTGCGTGTCTGGTGGTGGAGGTGGTGGGAAGGTCCTGCTTGTGGGACAGCTTTGGTCCAGTGGCTGAGAGCTGCTGGAATTTCACCCCAATAGGCATCTTACCCAGAGGTGTTCCATGACACAGGAAATCAAGATTAATTTTGATTAATCAAATGATTAATTAAAATAATAAGATATTGGAGCTCTTCCCTACCTAATTTCAAGGTTTTTTTCTCAAGTTTCTCTCACTTCTCGTTCCTTGGGAGAAGTGAAACTCACATTTCCAGAAGCGAAAGCCTTGTGTGGTCATGAGTTTTCCTTATCAGATGATGCTGTGGAATCCTTTCATCCCAAGGGCCCAAAGAGCTGTTTGTAAACGGCACCCAGGAACTTGCCAGCCTGTGATGTGTGCTGGCCTGTTCCCTTCTGGGATCAGGAGACCCAGGGACTGAGCTCTAGTGGTTTGTGCTTGTTGTCACAAGAAGTACAGGCTGGGAGCAGAGCCAGCACCTTCTGACACCCCTTTCACTGCTTTAGCCACAAGATCATTACTCGTCTATGGTCTCGTTTATTTTTATTCCCTAAGTTTATTTGTATTTCAAGGACTTTAAAGTTTCTTAACCCTACTTCTTCTGGGTGGCAGCCGTTCTGATTTGGGAGGAGAAAGGCGAGTGCAGCAGGGCTCCAAATGCTGTTCAGAGCCATAAAGAAGCTGATGATTAATGGAAGTGATTTTCTAGTAAGAGCAGCACAGGCAGCCTTGTGCAGTGCCATGGGCTCTCTAGGAAAGGGCTGTCTCTTCTGGGGCAGGTGCAGTGGGGCCATGGGACCCGCAGTTCTGCCACCAAAGCCCTGTGCTGGCACTGGGATGGGCACCACTGCAGCATCACAGCCTGCTGGGTGTGGCCTTGGCATCCGCCAGAGCACAGGAAGGGAGCTGGGCTCCCGGAGAGTGCCCAAGGTCTGGCAGTGAGGGGCACAGCCCAGCCTCCCTCCCTCCGGGCCTGGGAGGCTGCGCCAGCTCGCTCAGAGTCCGCGGGTGAAGGTCTCTGAGTGCTGCCCCGTGTCCCTCCCTGCTCCCAGCCCTTTGGCAACATGCTGCTCAGCCCCTGCTTTTCCTGCCTCCTTCTCCTTCCTCAGATCCAAGTTGGAAAGTTCAACTACACAATTGCCATGCTGCACCTTGGGGGAGGAGAAACCGCGATCATTGTCTCCATCGTTATCTGCAGCATCTTGCTGGTCCTCTCTGTTGTAGGTAAGGGAAAGAACGAGGTGTTTCCAGGCTGTGGCAAGGTTTTTCTCTCAGCATGTGGAGGTGTGAACTCTGAGTGCTGCAGTTGTGCAGTACCTGAAGCTAGTCTGGGTGCAGCAGGTATGGCACACAGCTAGTGCCAGGACGCAGCTCCCTGCAGCACAGAGCTTTTCCTGGCTGAAACCACAGCTCAACTCTGTTACTTCAACCTGTGATATTTATAAACTTACCCTTTTCCCCAAATACTCAGTAGTTACTATAATAAAAAATAAAGAAGGATGTGAGAAACTGATCTTGGTCACAGGCATGATTGTCCCAGACCATTCTAAAGGTGCTCTTAGGCCAAGATCCTGTCATCAGGAGCAAGCAGTGGCAGGTGCCTGGCTGAGTAGGAAGAGCAGAGCCAGCATCCTTAGCTGCAAATCTGAAGCAGGCACATTAGTGTATGTACCTGGCTGGAAGCTGTGCTGCACACTTTTGTCCTTGGGCTAGGGTCCCTCCTCATCACATGCCCAGAATGACTGCACAGCAAGAAACCTGCTAGTTCACAGCAAGTGAGGGCTTTAGAGTAAGGATTTAATTTATTTTTAACAAAAGCTCTAATGCACCCTATTTACTAGATGCATCACCCATCATTAGAAACATATTTCTGGAGGCACGGGAAGACTGTCAGATATGAACACTGTAATACAGGTGGTAAACGTCCTCAATTCTGTATTCATTAATCAGCTGGAACACATTAATACACAGTTAAGCTGAATACCGACAGCCCAGACCTAAATTGAAGATGACAGTTACAGCATGATCATTAAATTCCAGCTGGTTCTACTTATTTACAGATAATCGACAACTGCCTGAGCAGATACCAGTCTGCTGGTAGGCGTGAAACCAACTCTGGATTTAGCTTTCTGCACTTGTGTCAGAGAGAACTGCTCTGATCCCAGTTGCAGCTGCTCCTAAGCCCGGGTCCAAAAGGCTTATTCTCTTCCTCTTTTCCAGCTCTCTTTGTGTTCTGCACAAAGAGCCGCAGAGCTGAGCGCTACTGGCAGAAAACCCTGCTCCAGATGGAGGAGATGGAGTCACAGATCCGCGAGGAAATCCGCAAAGGTAAGTCACTGTCTGGGTGCCAAGGAACCATGGCTAGGAGTGAGATGTCAGGTTAGCAGGCTTGAAGCAATTCACCTTGTGCTCTGTAGAAGTGTATAGAACTAATTGTAGGAGAATTTCTGTGATCGCCTGTGAGTTTTTACAGGGTTTGGGAATGAGGCTCAGTGGCTGGAAGTGTGGCCCTGCCACTGTCCTGCTGCCTGGCTTGGACAAACCACTGATCTCCAGTGCCACCAGCTTCTCTGCCCTGGGACTAATGGCCCTTGGCTGTGTCAGAGGGTTACTTGAAGGTCACGCTAACCTTCCGTGTGCTTTCCTCTTGGGCGCAACAGAAACTGCAGCATGCCCCTGGTAGAGCAATGGCAGAAGTGTTCCAGGTGTTGGCACCCACCACCCCACGGTCCATGATCCTGCCACATCGGCTGACATCCTGTGCTGAGGGCACTGGGGCTCCTGGGGCAGAGAATGCTCTGTCAAGCTGGGGCAAGGTGTACAGTGTGGTGGTTAAACCCCGATGGGCTCAGAGCAAACGGCTTCAGCCCCCGCAAGGACGGGGCGTGAGGGGGCAGAGATGGGATGTGCCCTGCTTTCCAGTGCCAGCCTCTCTTGGCTGGTGGAGGACTGGGCTCTCACCATCTGTGGGTCTCTTTGTATAAGGTTTTGCAGAGCTGCAGACAGACATGACAGACCTGACCAAGGAGCTAAACCGCAGCCAGGGGATCCCCTTCCTGGAGTACAAGCACTTTGTCACCAGGACATTCTTCCCCAAAGTAAGGAGACAGCGCGTGTCACGGGTACCTCATTGCTCCCAGATATGTCCCACCCAGTTTAGGGCTCTGCTACAGGGCTTTTACAGTGTCACAAAATCATTCCACTGTTATGTATTTACTTGTCACATATTTCAACCTTAATTATCATCAAAAGTGGAGCCGCACCTCCTGGGGTGTCATACGAGATCGGGCTTGCTTGCACATGACAGAAGCTGGCGGCAACTGTCCCAGGAGTTGCTCTGGCTTGCCTGTCTGGGGCCATTGCACACCTCCTGTGAAAGAGCTCTCACACAAGCACAGTGCTGGGGTCTCCTCCTCAAGGGCTCCAGTGTCACCCCACTCCATTCAGCAGAGGCTGAAGGGTGGCTGAAGGGTGAATTGGCAATCAGGAGAGAGGCTTTTCGTCCCATGCAGGGTGTCCCCAAGCATTCCCAGCAGCTCGGCCAGTCCTCAGGAGTTCTTTGGATGTCTCTGTCTCTCCCTTCCTCCCTGTCCAGGGTTGTGTGCATGGTGCTCCCAGTGAGAGGTCCCTTGGGCACCCAGTCCCAGTCTGTCTGCCCGGGGTCCTGCAGCAGACGTGCTGGTGCCGCCGTTCCCGTCCCCGGCTGCTCTGCCTGTGGCTGTGTGCCCTTCACTGCGGCTGTATTTCACCCCCGAGGCAGTTGTGTGTCAGTGCTGAGGACTGAGATGATGATTTATGACTGCAGAGTGTTTCATTAGTAGCTATTACTCAGGTTTTTCAGTTACCCAGTCTCCATAACCCTGCACACTAGAGGCTTTAAGATTCAGGCTGGTATATGAATGCTAGATATTTAAACATTTATCCCATCTGTTTTAAAAGTTACATATGTTGAAACACCCAGAACTCCTCTATTTTGATATAGTCTTCTGTAAAGCTTTCTCTTCTGGGAGTTTTCTAGCTGTCACATTACTCTATTTGCAGTCTCCTTGCCCTCACAGCCTTGCATCTGAGCAGACGTCTGCCTCCCCCCATCCTTGTGGTGTTTGCTCATTCAGGAGGCTCTTGCAAAGCGTTTCAAGGCTCCATAAGCCAGCCCCGTGCATGTCTTTGGAATGGGTGGCTTTAGTCCCAGTGGCATGTCTCCCCATCTTATTCCCCTGAGGTGCACAGCCTGCAGTGCCCTCCCCTAACGCTGTGCTTGGTTGCAGTGTTCCTCTCTCTACGAGGAGTGCTACATCCTGCCATCCCAGCAGCTCAGCTCGCAGGTGGGCTCCCAGGTCCAGGAAACACATCCCCTCCTGGTGGGGGAGTGGAAGGTGAGTAACCCACTAGCAGAACCAACACTTTTGGGTGTGGCTAACCATTAACACAGACCAGCATGGATCAGCTTTGGCTGGCTGCAGAAGGCAGATCTGTGAATCTGCTCTTGCGTGGAGAAGCGTTGGCCTGGGATCCTTCCTGGCTCTGTAACCCCAAGGCTGCAGTAAGGTCTCCCTAGAACTTCTGAAAGCTGACCAAACCCAGCCCTCTTCACCTCTCCTTGTACAGCCACTAATGGTTTTGTTAGCCCTCAGCCGCACTTGCTCCATCTGTCTCATAGTGGGGAGGCCCAAACTGGCCACAGTGCTCCAGGTATCCTCAGCAGTGCTGAACAGAAAGGAATGGCCACTGCCACTGGCCCAGCTGGTGTTCCTTGCCAGCAAAGCTGCTGGCTGTGTCAGGTAGAGGGAAGAAGGGCTCTTCTATGTAGTATCTCTGTGCTCAGTAGGGGTGTCCCTGCCATCAGGAGGGATAAAATGTGGAGGAAAACAACGAGCAGGGTTTTCTTAATCTGCCTTCTAAATTTTTGTTCAGATCCCTGAGAACTGCAGACCCAACATGGAAGAAGGAATTTCTCTGTTCTCCACCTTACTCAACAACAAGCACTTTCTCATTGTATTTGTCCATGCTCTCGAGCAACAGAAGGACTTTGCTGTCAGAGACAGGTACAAGCTTCAGAACCAAAGACTTGTCTGGGACTGTGTGTTTCAGTGGATGCTTGAGTCACACTAGCCTACACATTTCTGCTAGAGATGGGTGGCCATAAACCCTGTAGAGCACTCACTGATTTGGCTTACCAGTAAGAGTGTGCAAGCTGACCTGAGGTCCTGCAGCATTGAATGAAGGTTAGAACTTCTAACACCATTAAGAAGGCTCATGAAGATTGTCTGAAAGACTGCCTTTGTGTGTTGGGTATTTTAGTGCCAGTCAGCACTTCAGTCTCGTTGGATTGGGGCTTGAGTCCTGTATCATTCTCTGTTTCAGGTGTAATCTGGCCTCCCTGCTTACTATTGCACTGCATGGGAAACTGGAGTATTACACCAGCATCATGAAGGACCTCTTGGTGGATCTAATAGATGCTTCAGCTTCCAAAAACCCCAAGCTTATGCTGAGGAGGACAGAATCTGTGGTGGAGAAGATGCTCACCAACTGGATGAGCATCTGCATGTACAGCTATCTCAGAGTAAGAGAACCAGTCCCTGCTGTGGTGGGAGCAGGGATGAGGGATGCAGGGGGTAGCCTAGGACCTGACACTTGCTAGCAGTGCCACTCACATGGTCACTAACACTTGGCAAACTGAATGATTCAGGTGTAGGAAAGCAACCTGAAGTTCAGTTGCTTCTCCAGTTCTGCCCAGGATTTTGGTGAGCTCAGTTTTCATGGTAGGCCAGAGCACGGATCAATATTTTCACTGTGCTTGAGAAGAGCCATAGGGGACTGAAAAATAAGCACAGTGGCTGGAGGTTTTGGGGCCCACGTGGTTTTGTGCTGTTTCTGTGACCAGCTGGCACAGCCATGCTGGCCAGTCATTGTGTCTGCCCCGGGAGGCTCAGAATGGCTCAGGGGCTGCTCTGTATCAGTGCCCACTGGTGTGTGGGGCCTCTTATGCAGAGGCATCCTCGTGGTTCTGCACAAATCTGAGCAGGAGAGGTGGGGTGTCTGTCCCAGAAGGCTGAGGTCTTCTCTCGGTAATGAGCAGGAAAATGTTTGGCATCTCAGAGCCATCAGCAGTCCATCTGCTCAGTGCTTTATCTCCAACATTTGCCAGTTCTGTTTGGAATTCCCCAGAAGAATTGAGCAATAACTTAATTGATTCCACAGCAGTTAATTGGAGGATACCCCATTATGCCCACGGGAAGAGCCTTGAAAAAGCCTTTGAAAAAATCTCTTTTCCCAAAGTGTTGTCTACATCCACAGAAGTGGTTCTATATTGTCTTCTTACATATTGTGATGTCTTCTGATCCCAGATGATCACTTTTTTTCCTAAAGCCAGTGGTTTTGTAGTTCATAATCTTTCATTCTAGCCGACACAGTTAGCCAGTCTAATAAAAGAAGAGTTACATGAGTGGATGAGGATGACTGTGCCAGTGTAGCCCAGCTATCCAGCCTGTAAGGATAGAAAAGAGGAAATTAGTAAATTTTTTTTAATCTTCAGATTTTGTGCCTGTAGTTAACCACTGGAGAAAAAAAAGTGCTGATTTTCCCTTTTGGGGAGGGAGACCACATGTGAGGCATCTGATCCAGCTCCAGCTTGTGCTAAAAATGGACATTGTGCAAGAAGGCTTTCCCAGGGAAAAAAGAAAAAGAGGAAAGTGGAGCCTTATCACGTGGGCCTGAAGGCTTGAGCACATTACACGGCTCACTAATGGAGAGGAGCTCCGCACTCAGCACCGGGTGGGAGCTGCCCATTCCTGCAGGCTGGTCTGGGGCCGGGGGCTGTGGCCATGCCCGGGGGGCTGTGGCCATCCCCAGAGCTGGGCAGTGCTGCTGTGGGCTGTGGGCTGTGGGCTGTGGGCTGTGAGCCATGGGCTGTGGGCTGTGAGCTGTGGGCTGTGAGCTGTGAGCTGTGAGCTGTGGGCTGTGACCTGTGAGCTGTGAGCTGCCTTCCCCCAGCTCGCAGAGGAAGGACAAGAACAGGGTATGGTGGGAGCAGGGCTGTAAGGTCCTGTGAGGTGACTGGGTCCTTTGCAGAGCTGCTGGGCTGCTGGCTGAATGTGCATTTTCATCCACCTGCAGCAGGTTCTTGGCAGGGGCTAAGGCTACACACTGTTTGCAGTCCCCTGCAGGCTCCCATGCCCAGCCTGGAGCTATGGCATTGCAGAGCACTGCTGCAGCCTCTTTCCCATCTCTGAAAGCAAATGCACAATGAAGTTGATTTCCAGGAGACTCTGATATCTCACATGCTCCACAGTGAGACTGGGATCAGAGCAGACAGGAGTGTCTGGAGAGAAAATTTATCCCAGGTGACACAAGCCCAGCTGTGCAAAGGGACAGGAGCTTGATGCAGATCAGCAGAGCTGGCATCTTCCCCACCACACAAAAGAGGATGGAGCTGCTGTGGTGGAACAGACAGCACCTCCTTCCACACGGCTGGTGTCAGCTCAGGGCTGTGATGTAAATGGCAGCGATAGCCAAAGGCCTCCCATGTGCCTTGTGTTCCTAAGGATCAAACTCTGCTGCCTTCAGAGAGGCATTTCTTGGTTAAAAAGAAGGCTTGCCTGCCTGTAGCTCTGCTCTGTCAGACATGTGATGATGGGCCTGGTTTTCATTCCTGAATTATCCCCATTAATCACAATGTCTATTTGAAACAGCTGCTGTGAAAGTCCCCGCCGTTGTGCAGTGGAAAAATTCCAAGTGCTTGTATTTTCCCTTGTAAGTCAACGCTACATGCTCAAAACATTTGTTTCACATTAATGCTCTGCCTAACAGCCCGTCCATTTGTGTTTTGGGGGAAAATGATTTGAAGGAGCTGTCTTCAGCTGGGAAGGAGCTGCTGGCCACAGGCATTCATGGCCTGCACATGTGGAGGGCACCTGAAGGCGATGGAGTCCACTGGCAGGGGCTGGCTCAGTGTGGGAGGGGTTGGGATGAGCTGGCAGGGGCTTGCTGCGAGGCACGGGGGCTCAGAGGAAACTTGCAGCATTTGCACAATCAAAGCAGAACTCTATGGCTGCAGAACTGAGTGAGAATCGTAGATGAAATGGTCCACGTCTCTACTTTGTGCTACAGTTTTGGTGGAAAAAGCTTTAAAAGAAACCCTTCTCCATGAGCTACCATGGTACCATTGTGCCTGGCTCCTAACAGGGGTTAAAGGAAAAGTAGGGTTCTGGAATTTGGCTTTTATGTCTGGGTCCAAGCTTACCCAAGTTTTGCATGTGGGATGGAGGTTTGGTTCTTCACAGAATACAAACAGATAATTGTCCCAAAATTAGCAGACGCTTGGGATAAGCAGCTGTTTTCTGTGCTGTTCCTACCCCTAGGCTCACCAAAACATTTTGGAAATGGCTGTAGTGTGTTCCTGGGAGGACATCTATAATAACTTGTCAGAATTGTGTTAATAGGGCAGCAGCATGTGAATCCAGTCTGTGCTCTAAACCTTTTTGTTTTCCCAAGCACATAAAAATGAAGCCCTCCCACGCTCCGTGTGCGTGGAACAGTTCAAGTCCTGCCAGCCTGAACTGTGCTTTCCATTACTGCAGTTATTTCAGTGCCCTGGGTGGCTTTAAAGGCCCATAACAGTTCAGTCAAAAATGAAAATGAAGTCTCATTAAAATACATTCACAATAGGAGGAAAAAAAGGCCCCAGACTGTGTTTTTTCAAGTATTTTTTTGTCCTGAATCAGCACTGATCTCTTCTGGTTAAACTTCCTTTCTCCTAACTAGCCAAGTCCAAAGACAGTTTTGATTCCTTTCCAGATGAGTTTTCCGAACGATGCTGGAGGTTTCACAAGTTTGCCATTTTATCTCTAGTCCCTGCCTGCCAGCCCTTCTTTCCCCGCTTTGAAATTCGCTGTCTGATTAGCACTTTTGCAGATTTCCATGAAATCCCACAGTTCCTGAGCCTGAAAGCCAAAAAGCCAAACAGAAATAGCATCTCGGTGGTGGAGCGCTGTGTGCAGTGGAGCTGTGTCCCCTGTGGGGATGTTTGGCCTGGGCTGCCCGTGCACCCTGCAGGGTCTGCAGGGACCCCCAGCTCCACGGCTTCCAGGGCAGCCTCGTGTGACAGGAGGGTGCCCCAGGGTGGCCAGCCCTGACCCGCTCAGCCCATGCTCATTTCCACCCATAACAGCTCCCATATCAGTAGGACTCGCCCTTTTTTAAGGTTTTTGGAGACACTGCAGTCTCCCTGTGGCTGGAGCTGCCCATGGCGGGGATGGGAAGGCTCCAGAGCCCAGCCCTGAGTTTAGCCTCAGGTTTGTCGCTGTTCACATGTGACACAAACAGGGTTCCTGTTGGTGGCATGGCCAGTGTCAGAGACTGATGACTCTGTGTGCGGGGCCAGCCAGTGGTGTCCTGCAATTTGCAGTATGAGGGCAGTGGTACTGCAGCCCGAGGAGGTCTCCATGTCAGTGTTATCCCCTTGTTACATCTTGCTTCTGCCTTTCTCTCCAAAATGAACTCTTTGTGTCTTCTGCACATTCTTCACTCCTTGCAATGCTCAGCTTCTCCACTTCCTGAGTCCACACCTTCCTCTACATTCTGAAAGCCATGCCTTCCTGCATTCCAGCGCCCACAGCCCTGCTCTGAGCCCATTTTGTGTTGCTTGCTCACAGGAGCATTGCAAGAATCATTAAACCCCTGCAGCAGACCCAGGGAGCTTCCCAGTATTCATGAAGTTACCCTCGACAAGGGAGTGAGTGCCCTGCTGGCACAGACGGCGTGTGCCCACTGACAGCCCTGCTCTATCACCCTATCATCAACCGCACCAAATGCAGCGCATCCAAATTGACATCGAACTAATTGCTTTAGCAATTAGCAATTTTATAGGGCAATTAGAATAAAAGAATCACCAAGTTTTAATTAAGAAGCAGATTGAACAGGATTTAGCAGTTCCTAGCTGAGAAATATCAGAACCATGGGGTATCTGTTGTCTTGAGCAGGCTCTCAGATGGCAGGCCTGTGTGTGTGCAGGGGGGAGGCTCAGAATACATAAATGTGCAGAATTTGCACTTGCCTCTTTGGAAGGAAATTGAACGTGAGCATTAGAGAGAATGGGATGTACTCTAACACTGAAGAGTTCCTTAAGAAAATAGCTTGTGTTTCCCTTGCACATCAGTGCAGCAGGCAGAAGTGGCTCAGAAATTTGGCATTAAACTGCGTAGCTGAATCACATCAGAAATAGCTGCTCCCTGTTATATTTTTCGTTCTTGCTGCAGGAGTGCCACAGTTCACCTCTCTCCCATGAACTTAGGTTTGATGAATGTAAGGAGTTAAATGGTGTGTTTGCCTGCTGTCACATGGGAACAGCTTGTTGACCTTGATCCTCTGTTTTGCTGTGATGAGGGCTCTGCTGTGGTATGAGAAGTATGAACACTGGTTCCCAGAGCCACAGGCCCAGACTGTGGGCTCACTCCCATGGAGTTCAGTTCAAGCCAGGCTGTGCAATGAGGGGTTTGCCTGACATGTTCATTAGAAAGCTGGATGCCCAAATATCTCTGTTCTTGGATTTTTGTGCACACCAGCCCTGTCTTGTCCTGCTGAGTGCAGCATGTTGTACAGTCTGCACCCTGTCAGATTGCAGGAAGCATCTCTGTAGCACAGTATGCTAGATTCTCCCTGTTCCTGTGTAATTCACATGTAAATTAATGCACATTTGCATTTTGCTGAGTATCATGTGTGCACGCCCCTGCTCAGCACAGCCGTGCATATGCCCCTGCCTTCTGAGCAGCACCCCAGCTCTGCCCCTGAGACAGCACAGGCTGGCACAGCCCGTGGTGGCAGTCCACAGCTCCGGTGCTTGCTGCAGAACTTGGATGGGGTATGTTGATGCTGACAGCTACAGCATCCCCAAAAATGGCCTGCGGCTGTTGTTGGCTGTTGTGTCCTCTTCCCCATCTGCGCTGTCATGTTGCCACAAGTCTGAAAACTTCTGAGCAGCCTCAGAGAGAGGCAAGTGGGAGTTGGGAGGCAGTGGCCCCCACCAGGTGTTTGCAGCACCAGGGGTGGACCAGTCCTGCTCCCCGGTGTGCAGAGGCACCTTCACTGTCCACACAAAGCCTGTCCCTGCCGTGTTGCTGATGGACCTGTCACAACCAGGTCCAGTGTGCTGACTTGGTCTTCTTTCCTTTCCCCAGGAGACAGTTGGAGAGCCCTTCTTCCTGCTGATCTGTGCCATCAAACAGCAGATTAACAAGGGTTCCATCGATGCCATTACAGGGAAGGCCAGGTACACCCTCAACGAGGAGTGGCTGCTGAGGGAGAACATAGAGGCAAAGCCGAGGGTGAGTAGCCATGTGCTGGGGCTTCCCCAGAGCTGGGCTGAGAGGGAGCTGCCATGCTCACAGCGTTTAGGTCTGCACCGCTGGTGAGAGGAGGACGCACCCAGACGAAAAGAGGAGAGGATTTCTTATAGAAAGAGCTGCTCTCCTTGCCCTGCAGCTTTGGGCTGCAACTGAGGCAATAGCTGTGCCTCCCTGGTCTCCGAGTGGGTGTCTGTGGCAGCCTGTAGCCCCTCACAGCTGCCTGTCTTGCTGTCCAGGAGCTCTCAAGGGCTCCATACACTGCAGCAGACCCATCCTGCAGCAGGCTCAGCGCTGGTTAAGCAGTGGAGCTTGTCCCGTTGCATCAAGCAGAGGCTGAGCAATGAGCTTTGGTGGTCCTGTTAATCGCCAGTTGGAGCCAAGCAGCTGAGGACACGGCTGGTAATGGGGGCTGACCCTTCCTGCTGCCTGTGGTGGTCAAACCCCATTACCAAGACAACATGAGATGGGGCTGCTCTGTTGCTCCCTGTGTTCTCCCACCTTGGTCAACAGAGCCCTCAGTCCCTGAGGCTGTAAATCAGTGCTTCTCATGCTGTAAAGCATCGATGGCCACATTAGTTCAGCCTGATTTCCATCAGCATGGGGCCCAGGGCGCACCAACCAGAGCTGTGCAGACACCACAGGTTCCAAGCATTCTTGGGAGCCAGCAGAACCAGGCAGATTGTTCCTAACACAGCCTCTCCCTGCAGAACCTCAACGTCTCCTTCCAAGGCTGTGGGATGGACTCCCTGAGTGTCAGAGCCATGGACACGGACACACTGAGTCAAGTGAAAGAGAAAATTCTGGAGGCCTTCTGCAAGAACGTCCCCTACTCCCAGTGGCCAAGGGTGGAAGACGTTGACCTCGGTAAGGACCAGGTGCAGGGAACCAGCCACTCTGTAAAAACAGGTGAAGCACCTGAGGTTGTGCAGCAGCTGTTGGTGCCTGTCAGAGCAGTGGGTGAAGCAGCACAGACAGGAGGACAGACACCAGGGCAGCCATGCAGTCCCAGACCCCCTGGCCCCTGCCTCCTTCGGGCTGGGGTCTCACTTCTCCCCTCTCTGTGTTCAGAGTGGTTCGCCACCAGCACTGACAGCTACATCCTGCGGGACCTCGATGACACCTCGGTGGTGGAGGACGGCAGGAAGAAACTCAACACGTTAGCACATTACAAGGTAAAGCTAGACCCCTCAGGGGAGCCCTGCCTCCCCGGAGCCTGCCTGGCCTCCAGGGCGAGCTGCGGTTCCCCTCCAAAACGGGATCATCAGGAACAAGCAGAGAGGTTGCCATAGCTCCGTGAGAGCTTCCAGGGAATAGACATCTGCCCTGGCGAGAATCTCGTTAATATTGCAACACACAGAAACTAATTAACACTCTTCATGCAAAACAAGTTATTACTGACAACAGAAAGAGGGGGGGAAAAGCTTTTATTCCCAAGGGCCACCAGCCTGGCTGATTAGTATCACTGTGCTCTTGATCCACACTCCTGCTGAAATTGCAGCTACAACTGTCAGTGCCTGAGAGCAGGGGCTGGGGATACCATCGAGGAAGTGAGGCCAAAAATATGAGGAAACATGGTGAATCAGATTGTTTTCTTGACTGTTTTTCTGTTTAAAATTAAATGGAACCAGAAATACTTAACGATTTTCATATTCCCTGGTATGCCTGGAAGCGTAATCCTCCCTGGTGTGTAGCCGTGCCTGGAAAACAGAAGTGGAGCCGAGTGCTCATGGCGTGGTTATCGGGGCAGCAGCCGTGCCGCTGGCACGCTGCCCCCAGCACAGCGGCTGCGCCAGCCCCGCCGCGCCACCACCCCTTCTCCCCTTTGGGGAATGGCAAACCAGCCCCTGCACAGCCAAACTCTCCTTCCTTTCCAAATTACCTGGTGTCGACATCCAAAAATGTACCTTAGATGCGTGTATTTGCCCAATTCCCATCGGGTTTGAGAACCTCACTGTCTTGTAATTGTATTGAAAATTCCCTTTCCACATAATGGGGGATGGGGGCAGAGCAGGGCACGTTCAGGGGATGTTTGTGGCAGAACTATGATTGCACCAGCATCCCCCAGCTCCTGGGATGTCCACAGGACCAGGGAGGCACTGATAAGGCCCCTATCATCAATGCATGCTCTTCCCTTCCTGCACAGATCCCTGAAGGGGCATCCCTGGCCATGAGTTTGACAGACAAGAAGGACACCACGCTGAGCAGAGGTAACGTGTCACTCCTCTTCCCTGGTGCTGATGACTGGGCAGGAATGCTTGCATTGTCAGGGTTGTCTCTGGCTGGGGATGCTGGAAGACACTGCCAGCCCCCTTTCCTGGGTGCCGTGGATGCAGTGGCTGTAAACATGTGCTCTTCAATCTCCTCCCTCTACCTCATGGTGCTCTGCCAGCCCTCAAGGTGTTTGCACCTTCCATCTCACACCCTCACTAGGAGCTGGCATCCAATCTGTGCTGACAGAGTGAGAAAAAGGAAGAATCTGAAATCGCTTGGTTGAAAAAGTCCTCTCCCTCCCAGTTACATATATTTAGTCCTTTGCCAGTGCATTTCTAGGTTTCAGGCTGTGCAGAATGAAAACAGACCAAGTGAGACAAAAATCCACATTAAACAAGGAATTTCAAACCCGGTTTCCAGGCTGCCTCCAGAGAGCCTGGCTCTCCAGGAATCCTTTGCCTGCTGTGGCAAGGAGCTGCCCTGATGCTGAGGCTCAGAATAATCCTGGGAGTGTGGGGCACAGCAGGGCACAGCAGGGCACCACAGTGCAGGAGTGCCCCTGTGCTCACCCTGCTCTCGTGCCCTCTTGAGTCTCTCTTAAAATATCCCTTGGGACACCTCAGGTCCCCCTTAAAGTACCTCCTGGGGTACTTTGTCATGAGCCTGATAATGCCATAAGCAACCCCAAAACAAGGAGAAATGCTGAGATCACTTGTGGTTGATAACACCAGCTTGGTGTTGGGCTCTTGGGGTTCAGATGCCTCTTGGCATGGAGGTCACCAGTGGAGGTGGATTTCAGTTTGGGCCCCGCTGACTGAGCCACTGTGTCTCTTCTTTTTCACAGTGAAGGATTTGGACACTGAAAAGTACTTCCACTTGGTAAGTATCCCTCTCCTGGCTGCAGGGATGATGGCTGCGTGTGGGGGCTGCTGATATTAACTTAAATTATGTCTGTGGGCTGTAGTGCCAGATGTGATGAACAAGCTGCATCAGGGCTCATTAGTTCTCTTCAGCAGGGTTCAGAGGCACAGAAAGGTGATCTGTTGGTAAGCTTTATCTGTAGATAAACGGAGGGACATGATAAAGAATTACCGGGATGGCAGAGAAGTTGCTGTGTCCGATCGAGCTGCTGGCAGCCGCAGAGAGCTCAGGGGCGAGGTCAGAGCGTGGCACAGTGTCAGTGGTGGTGTCCCAACACCTCGGCTGTCACCTGCTGGGAGCTCCTGGCATCCCGCCTGCTTCCCGGGCTCAGCAGGTCCGTGGGCTCCTGCTGCTGCACCGTGCTGGAAGTGCCAAGTGCTAAATGCTGCTAAAAGCTGTTATGAAAAAAGGTGTCATGGACAACAACAATATTTTATAGCCTGGTTTGAGGCTTTTTTTTTCCCTGCAAGCATTTCCATGCTCAAGTAGAAGCACACATGCACATACACACATGCAGAGCAAGGAGGGAGAAGGGATGGGAAGCCAACTGTTCACATGTGAAACAATGCCAAGATGGATGTCAGTTTCTTGCTTTGTCATTATAGAGAATAATTCACTGACCTAACCAGTGGAATATTCATTTTTGTTTTGAAAAAGCCAGCATTCCTACATACTGTGCTGTTTCCAAATCCAAGCAAAGCTGGTTTCTGCAGAAGCCATGTGCACTGCTGCTAGGAGCCCAAGGTGCAGCCCAGCCTGGGGGTCAAGCAGGCCAGCATGCAGAGGAAGATGGATGGGTTCATTTACTTCATCTAGGGCGAGAAAAGCAATAAAGAGCACAGGAGAAACAAATGTCATAAAAATTAGTATCATAGATCACTTTTTTAAAGTCATATAAGGGTGTGTTTATAAAGCAGTAACTGCTTTTTAATTGAATTTTACATGTGGTTAAAATTCAATGCTGAAAGGAAAATTTAGTGGGATGCTTTCAGGGAAGAGGGCTCTGACCATGTGCTTTGTCTCCAGGTTCTCCCAACTGACGAGTCAGTGGAACATAAGAAGTCCCACAGACAGAGCCATAGGAAGAAGGTTCTTCCAGAGATCTACCTGACACGGCTACTCTCCACCAAGGTAGGAGCTGGGCGGCCCCCAATCTTGGCAGGTGGGATTGTCTGTGGTCTGTAGGGAGAAGCCTGCTCCAGGGAAGGAGCACTGCAGGGCTGCTTGCTCCCCAAAGGCAGTGGGACTGCTCTGCTGGATGGCTGGAGCATGTTTAGTGAGGCTGTCAGGCTCCTCGGGGTCCCTCCAGCTTCCCGGTGCATCCTTGCTGCTGTGTGTGATCTCCCTGCAATGGACTGGGGTCTGTGCAGACAAAAGGGATTCTGGCTGCCTCAGGGCTTGAGATGCATAGCTGAGACCTGAGACTCTCTCCCCAGAAAGAGATGCTGCTGGGACAGGAGATGGAGAGGCTCAGCTGTGGGAGCAGGAGAAATGTCTGTGTGATTTGAGGTCAGGTCTGGCCCATCTTTAATCCCAGCATGGTGCCTCACTGAAGCAAAGATCACAGGGATGGCCAGCAGTCTCTAGTCTTCTCTGTCTGTGGTGTACAGACCAAGCACAGATGTGAGATCCCAGCAGTAAGAAAGAAAATCTCAATGCCAAAAGAAATTAACCCCAAATGCAAATTTATTATATCACTGTCCACAAACAAACTGTTCCCTCCCTGCTTCGGCATCCCCTCTCTCTTCTGATTTATCCAGCTGGCAGCAAAGGGTTTCCCCTGGTGTGCAGCAGTCCCAGCCCCTCTGCTGTTCTCCTGGGCTTGGGTGCTGCTGCTCTCCCCAGGGTCCACTGTGTCCTTGTCCTGCAGGGGACACTCCAGAAGTTCCTGGATGACTTGTTCAAAGCCATTCTCAGTATCCGAGACGATAAACCACCCGTGGCTGTGAAGTATTTCTTTGACTTCCTAGAGGAACAGGCAGAGAAGAGAGGCATCACCGACCCTGACACTCTGCACATCTGGAAGACCAACAGGTTTGGAAAAGGAAATCCTTCTTTTCTTCCTTCCATCTCTTGGGAGCAGCAGCTACAAAACCCTTGTGTCCTGCACTAATCATTAGATTGCTAAAAGTAGAAGAGGGACTTGGAAAACAGGGGGGGTGGCAGAGAGGGCTGTGAAAGATGAAGCCAAACATAGGATTGGAGAGCTTTGAACAAATATGAAGCCCAGAGAAACAGTGAGCTGAAAGAGGAGGCATGGGCAGACAAAGGGCCGAAAGAACTGGCACACAAATAATGAAGGGAGAAATAGGATGATGGCAGACAGCAATGGTGTCAGCTGCAAGCACTGGAGATCTGAGACAGAGTCCAAGACCATGTCGGGTCTTAAAAATGTCATGAAAATTTTAAACCCCACATATTTGGATCCTTTTAATTTACTTTTCTGCCTTTTCAGCCCTTTAGTGGCACTTTTCCTGCTTAGGTCTGTAACCAGGCTGTCTCCAGGGTGTTCAGGGGACCCCAGGAGCAGGTGCTGGGACAGTGGCCTGCTGGTGAGCACCACAGCAGTGGCACTGGATGGAGCGGTGCTGAGGGACATGAGCAGCAGGAATGGGGTGGAGGAGCCAAAGTGAAGGGGAAATAGTGCAGCAAAGAAGCCAGAGGATTTAAATGGAGAGAGCGGGGAGCTTGGAGAGAGTGTCAAGAAGAGGCTCAGCAGTTTGGAGACAGTGGAGGCAGGAACTGTTTCCAGCCCAATGTGTGAAAACTAAAACGAAATTTTACAGGGAAAGCAGGCATGCAGATGCAACCATTGGGCAACAGATTTGCCTACCCTTTACTACCGTCACTGGTCCGTAGACCCAAGACTTAGAGTGGTTTTCACCTTTCAGCTGCTGTGGAGGGTAGGAAGGGTGAGCAATAGACTGAAGCTGTGTTGTGGCCAAATCAGCAGTGAAATTACTGGAGAAAATGATGAGAGAACAGAAAAAAAGACAGACGAAATGTGTTTTGTGGGGCTTGCTATCAGAACCAGATGATGGGTTAGTGTCAGGAAAGAGGGAAAAGGAGGTGCCACCATTGCTCCAAAGAGCAGCAAGTGGGGAAGCCTGACTCAACAGACCCACACAGGCAAAGCTGCTGGTGCCCCTCTGGGCCTGCAGCTGCTGGGAGCTGCTGAAGGAGCAGGGGTGTGTGTGTGCCTAGAGAAGGCTGTGTGTGCCACATCCTCCAGCCTGAAAAAAATATCTGGAGGGTGAAGGTGCCTGCCCCTCTATCAAGGTAGGGATCTGTACCGGAGGTGATTAAATAGCAGAACCCATCTCCTCAGCTTTCCTCTCTACTAATCCCTTTCTATCACCCTCTTTTCTGCATTTCCGCCCCTCTTCCTCTGGTACACAAAAATTCATCCCGTGTTTGTCCCTGGATCCTTCCCTTTGCAGCCTACCACTGAGGTTTTGGGTCAACATCCTGAAAAACCCCCAGTTTGTGTTCGACATTGACAAGACAGACCACATCGACGCCTGTCTGTCTGTGATCGCCCAGGCCTTCATCGATGCCTGCTCGCTCTCCGACCTGCAGCTGGGCAAGGTACCTGCAGCCAGGGCAGCCACGGGCCGGGCTGGGAGGCAGGGCCTGGCACAGGGCACCAGCCCACAGTGGCCATGCCCAGCGCGGGGCTGGGGTGGGCTCAGCACACCGGAGGGGGAGCTGAGCCTGCTCCAAGCAAGCACAAGGCTGCAGGAGCCAGGGCCATCTCCCACCCTCGGGCCCCACGCACAGTCCCGCAGGGCTGGCTGGCTGGAAGACATCCCATGTGCATATTCTCTTTTCTCCCACTGCCTTGGCTGAGCACAGTGCTGACATTTGAAACTTCCTGACATAAAAAAGTTTTATTAAGAAATGCTGTAAATCACCCCCACTGCCCCCCCACCCAGAGGCTGGTGGTGACAGTGTGTGACTTGGGGGACACCCTGCGGTGAGGAGGTGGGCGCTACACCCCCAGCCCCAGAGCTGCAGGAAGCCTTTGCTGGGAGAGGTTAATGCTGGGGGAAGATCTAATGAGTGCTTGATTTTTTGTTTGTTTGGGTTTTGGTCTTTTTTTTTGCATGTGTTACGAAACACCTACAATTTGTCCTTGTCAAGTGGCAGATGAGGGGAAGAGGGGTCAGCTGGAGTCAGACAACAGATGGAAACACTTCTCTGGAATACAATAGTATAAGTGAATGAATTGTTGAGTAATGTGGGAAGAATAAATCCTCAGCATAAAAATCAGCTTGCATGTACATGCAGTGTATAACTGAGCATTTTCCAGACTGGATTCTTCCCTTGGTTTCAGCACGTTGCTCTTGATACTGCAAATGTGAGAGCAAACTCAGTCCATACATCCACACTGCACAAGCAGTTAAGAAATCAGTGCCCATCTCTTCATCATAGAGGCAAATCAGACACAAATTAAAAAATAACTTAGAAAAGAGGCAGCATGATTTTCCTTCATGTTTGCAAGGAAAAAAAATAATGCTAAAAGCAGGCTCTCTGTAAGTTGGCCATAGTCTCACAATGCCTTGTCACTGGGTTTGAAAATAAACTGCTGTGGGATCTGGTGCCCGTTTCCTGTTTCCCCTGCAGTATTAGCCAAGCTACAGATTGCAGCAGCAGATTGGAGTCACCCCAGGCTCCCCTATTCCTGCCTGGCAGAGCCAAGTATGCTGCCTGTGCCAGAGCCCACCACTCCCTGCCATCAGCAGGTCCTCTCCCCTCTCCACCTGTCAGAGCACTGGGGAGCAGTCCCGCACACCGGTGTCGGGAGGACAGGACGTGGTGATCTCACTCCCTTTGGTGTCCCCAAGCCTGGGGCATTCCCCATGGGGATGCAACACAGGCTAGTCAGCCAAGTTCATTCCTGGGGTAATGAAATCAGGAGGGCAGGATTGCCTTGAGGTTAAAATTATTCATGCTGTGTTTGCAAGGAGGGCAGCAGGGTTGTGCCTCCACTGGTACAACCCAGTTGTATGGCTGGGAGGTTAAGGCTGCTGTCTCCAAGCTGACATTAATCAAGAGAATTCAGTATTCTCTGTTAATTACTTTACGTGCACTCAATTTAGGCCAGGCAGGCTGGATTAGCCAATGCAAAATAAATCAAAGCTACATGAAAAATCCAAAAGCAACATTTCAGCTAACGAAGTTCAACTTGTAAGATAGCTTTGTTCTTTAGCTTAAATCGATGTGGCTGCTCAAGAAACTCCAGCAACTACGTGCAGAAGCCCTTCCCTTGTTGCCAATTTCCACACACAGCAGCAGAGAGCCCAAGTGTTTGATCTGGCACAGGTGTGCTACCTCACCTGCAGAGCATCCCCTGGCAGTAAGCCACCCCGCCTGACCCTCGGCGTGCTTTTGGCCTGCGCTTGCTGCAAATTAAAACACACACCCATCACCCCCTTCTCTGGCATTGAGCTGAAGGATGTTCAGCTCATGCAAGGGCAGCAGGATGGGGCTGTGTCTCCACAGGCACATGGTGCCCATCCACCGATCCTTGATGTGTCTGAGCTGTTCTGCCATGAGCTGTTCCGTGCCTCGGTGCTGTCCAGCACCGCAGTCCTCTCCGGTGACAGCTGCGACCAAAGGCAAAACTGTTCCCTGCAGCCAGCTGTAGGTCCCTATCTGGTGTCTGTGCTTTGGTCTGAAAACAGGGTAAGGTTTTCAGCTGGGAGCAACCCAGTGCCTGAGTTCTGTGTCTCGCTCTCACTCTAGGACTCCCCGACCAACAAATTGCTGTATGCCAAGGAGATCCCTGAGTACCGGAAGATAGTGCAGAGATACTACAAGCAAATCCACGACATGCCCCCTCTGAGTGAGCAGGAGATGAACGCCCACCTCGCCGAGGAGTCACGGGTATGTGGGTGGAGAGGATGGGGTTGAGTTTGCAGGCTCAGTGTCCTGCTGGAGCTTGGCAACAGCAGGGAATGCACATAGGCTGCAGTCAGCTACTGCTTAGATGCTGGAAGGAGCACACAAGAAAGGATATTGTGCCTGAAACTTCCACACACAAACTTCATCTGACCTAATTCCAAGCATCTTCAATTACTGCCAGAACTGCAGTAAACACCCATGAGTTTGCTTGAGCCTAACTAGCTCTGGCACCACTGGGAATTGAGAGCAAAATTCAGTGCCAAAAAAGCCAGGAAGTTTGGACAAGGATTTTTGCAGTCCCACAGCCACCCAGCCAGCTGGCTCTCAGGCACAACTGCCAGGGACAGCCCTGAGTCCCAGGCAGCCAGCCTGGTACCAGCCTCAAGAGCTGGCGACCACATTCCAGATCTGAGTCCTGCCAGCGACGCACCACAGGTTCCTCAAAATCAAACCTTCTCTCCAGGGCATTTTAGCTTTGGGCACCAAGCAGGATTTTTCTGTTGATATTCCACAGCACAGCTGGTGCACTGTCCCCTCCTGTGAAATAGCTTTGGGCACAGAGGGATACGCAGTCTGCTGCCCGGTGTGGGTATTTACAACTGGCTTTGAAAAGACCAAGACCCATCCTGATGCAAGCAAATGCACCTTCCTTAAAAATCCAGCTGTAGCAATGTGACCATAAAGTCAGGCACAAGCTGCTTTTACCATAGTCAGTGACTGCTGGCTAGGCTGGAACTCATGAGCTCCATCCTGCTAATATTCTCCCCTCTCTTTTCTGTCTTTATAAAGAAATACCGAAATGAGTTCAACACCAACGTTGCCATGGCTGAGATCTACAAATACGCCAAGAGATACCGCCCCCAGGTGAGTGGGGATTACAGCACATGGGCTCTGGCCTGCCTGGGAAGGGAGGAACCATCGCTGCAGCAACCCTGCAGGCAGACACCTGCATCCAGTCCCACAGAGCAGGATTGCTGGTACATACAGCAATTACATATGTACTGCTGTAATTGCAGTACATATGTAATAGATGCATATGCACCTACTCTCTGTCCCTTGGCTGGCAACTTCTTGGAAGAGGAGGCTGGCTATTCCCAGCTGATCTTAATGGCATTTGGCTGGGCTGAAGAAGGGCTGCCAGATGTATAGATCCTTTCAGGAGAGCAAAACACATGGATACGGTCCACCCCCAAATTAACTTGCACCTGCTGTCCCCACTCCATTGAGGCAGTGACCCTGGCTGGCTCCTGCCCCCCCTGCAACCTTGGGCTGGTGCTGTGCCCTCAGCTCTAGTACAGCAGTGCATTTTTGCCATGTATCACTGCACTCCTAGCCCTGACCAGGGACCCTGGGAGAGCAGGGGTGCCAGGGGTGTGAGCACAGGGGCTGTGGCGCTGGGCGGGCTCTCGCCTTTGGAGCTCTGGCTGGAATTTGGGCTCCATAGGTCTGGTGGGGTGAGCTGGGCTGGCAGGTGAGCACCCCACACTGCCTCAGCACCCTGCCTGCCTGTGTCTCCCACAGATCGTGGCCGCCCTGGATGCCAACCCCACGACAAAGCGCACCCAGCTCCAGCACAAATTTGAGCAAGTGATTGCTCTCATGGAGGACAACATCTATGAGTCCTGCAGTGAAGCCTAGGCTGGCTGCAGCCCTAGAAGTGACCTTTCTTGCAGCACAGTGCCGCAAGGGACCCTGCCTTCAGCCGCAGACACACCTTGGTCATACTCAAACCAGCCTTGTGGAGGGGGTGGGCCTGGCCATGGCTACAAGTTTGCCTCACTTCACAAGAAACCACAAGACACCCTTCCGAGCAGCTAAAACTCTTCTGGTCTGCACTGTGGCACCCATAATTTATTTGCTCTTGCCATCCAGAAATGGAGTCATGACGCTTGTGGCAAGCTCAGTTCACCACTTTCCCCTTGGTCAGCAGCCAAGCCGTCAGCACTCCGTGCATCCCTGTGCGTGGTTCCTCGGGACGGGGCTGCAGAGCCTGGAACAACAGACACAAAGCAGAAGGGTCACCTCAGGGAGTAATGACCACAGACAGCAAAGACCATCATAGCCTGAGCTCCCACTCCATCCCTCCAACATCCTTGTTTTTCCAGCATCAGGGACTCTTATCAGCTGTTCACTATCTGCTGCATTCTGTGTATATTTGTGCCTTTTAATTTTTGTACTGTATGTGTAAACATAACCACTCCTCCATCTGAGACTCGGGCAACACAGGGAACTCGGGGCTGAGACAAAGCAGTTGCTTCCCAAGCAGCTAAGGCAAGGTGAAAGCACTTTATCCCTAATGGAGACAGCTGTTTGGGAGCTGCAGGGAGCCCAGTATGTGCTAGCACAGGAAGGGCTGTCCCCTTTCCTGGCTCATGCGGGGCTGGAGCACAGCAGGGAGGTGAATACTGCACAGCCCACCAGCCGGGGAGCAGTGGCTGGGGAAGGAGCTGGCCCTCACTGCTGCCCACCACGCTGGCCCCACACGTGTCCATGGCACTGCAGCCCCAGTAACACTGTGTGTGCCCGTGCCAGGGGCCTGCTGACAACCCTCTGACAGCAGCCTCAGGCCACATGCAGGGCAAACACCAGAGAGCATTGTCTCTGCCTCTCCCTGGGACCATCACCAAACACGAGGCCAGTCCTGCAGAGGTGTCTCCTGAAGCGGCGTATTCTGCTTGCTTTGGGCCAGCCTGTGGCTGGTACCTGAGAGCAGCCAGCACAGTGGGGCTTGGCTGCATGGCCAGCCTGCTATCAGCCCTTAAGGGCAGAGGGACTGGGCCCAGCTGCTGCCAGCCCGGCAGTGACACAGGCCAGCAGAGCATCTCCAGCACCCAGAGCTGCAAACCAAGGTAGAGCGTGTCCCAGCTCAGGCTGGGGGCACTGAAAACGTCCCAGGGGCAGACAAACGGAGCTTGCCTGAGACTAGACACCCCAGTGCCACCCTGCCAAGCCAGCTTGGTGGCCTGTTGTCCCTCCTGCAGCCTGGGGAGCTGTGACCGCTCCGGTGTCCAGTGCCACACAGGCCCCATGCAGGCTGGACGTGTTCAAACCAGCATTCCTGCACAGGCAAAGGCTCCTGCCCGCAGGCTGGCCACCGCAGCCACCACCCCAGCTGCCACACAGGAAACAAACACAGTTACTACCTCACTGCAGGAGGGTGTAAGGGAGCCTCTGGCAGTCATCCAGCTGGCTAGGATGCATTCTGGCATTGGATGACTTTGTCCACCAAAACTCCTGGGTGATTCACTGCCATGGACAGGTGGTCTCCATTCCATCATTTCCAGTAATGCCACAATTGTCAGAAACCAGAACATCAGAGTTGTGTATGTGTACATAGATATCTATTTTAAAACAAACAGTAGACTTTATCCAGTATGTTAAAAGGTGGGGAGGGAGGGGAGGGAAAGGGGAAGAACAGAGTTTTGTTTTTTTTAAAGAGAACTACAGAAAAAGTACTTACACTGTGGAGGTCTCAATGTCTTTGCTGAGGATGTGGCTTCAGAATAGAAACTCTAAGAATGTAGCTGGGCTACATTTTATTTTGAAAGTGATTTCACAAAAACTTCTTGATGTTTTTGTCTTTTAGAAACTGTGAATAGCTGCCAGAGATGTAGGCAGGCCCAGCACAAGAAAGGCCAAGGTGAGAAGGACCAAGGTAGCAGAGAATGTTGAGCTTGATTGGAGGCAGGGAAAGGGCCATGGAGCTATAGCCCCATGTTGTTTATTACAGGGAAAGGATACAGGTAAGCCAAGAGTAAGTAGAGTTTGCCTCCAGGTGCTGTGGCTGGGCCATGTATTGGGGCTATTGTCTTATTATTTAATTATTTTCCAAAGCCAAAAGGAAAAAAAAAGAAAAAATAAAAAGTAGTTGCTACAACCATTTAATGAAACAACTTTAGCAGAGGGTTTGTAGTGTTGCCTTGAATCTCCAAGCCCTTTGTAAGATGTTTTTAAACTTTGGCACGTGTTGTGGGTGTAGTGCCCTTACCTGCTGTGTAGTGGAAGTGGCAGACTCCTGGCAAAGCCTATCTTTGTAATAAAACAAGGTGCTGAACCTGTGGAGTGCAGTTCCTGCCAAGCACACGGGGAGGACACACGTGGATGACACCTGCACAGACAAGTTTTGCACATGCAAGACACACCATGTGTGGGGTCAGCAGCCCAGTGAGGACAGGTTTGCACCCCTCACACACACCACTCCCACAGCCATTGCCCCAGCTCCTTCCTGGACCAGGCACGGGAGGGGACAATTGGCACGAGGACAGCAGGCCCTGAACTGCCCAACGCTGGGCACATGAAGATCAGTAACCCCACAGAAGCAGCTGCTGCTCACCTCTGTCAGGTGCCTCCCTGCACCAGACTTGAGCCTGCAGCTTCAGCACCCCAACACCAGCTGTGGCCCAGGGCCCTTAATAACCACGGCATTGCTAAATCTTCCCCCTGCCCTAGTAAAAGCTGTGCTTTCCACACACCAGAGGGATTTTCTTCCTCCACTAGTAGGAAGTTGATTCTTTGCAAAGCTAAATCCAGCCATTAGATTATTTGGTCTCTCTCAAAGCAAGAGAGCTTTGCATTTCACACCTGGTGGCTGGTGAGAGGGAGGACACAGTCCCTGCCTGGCACTGCTGGGGACATTGCCACACGGGTGAGTGGTGCTCTGTGAGCCACCCCCATCTGAGAATCCAGCGAACTCTGCTCAGTTACTGCCACCACATTCCCCACCCTGTCCCTGGGGGGACACGAATTCCAGTTCCATTAAAGATAGATCAACGCAGCCAAGGCTGAAGTTTAAGGGAAGTTAGTTTGCTCAGCTCTTGCTTAAGCCCCAAGGCAAGGCCAGGAGCCTTGGAGGGCAATGGCAAGGCCAGTTGCAGATTAATAAAATCCTCTTTAGAAAGAGTTTTACTTCCACTTATTTTCTCCCACCCAGGAAGACTGTAACCCTTTACATGATCAGCATGACCTTCAGAAGGGCCCCGCTCTGGGCAGAGCAAGAGAAATTCAGGCAATCGAAGCTATTAAATGGAAGTGTGACACACTGACCACAGGAGCTCACAAGACAAGTTTGTAGGTGGAAACTGTGCCATGGACTGTAATAAGAGGATGAGTTTGCACTGGTGGCTACAGTAACACCCCAAACTTGATTTTCGAGCCCTAAGACACCTCTGTTTTCCTCTTACTGTAGTTAAAGCACAGGCTGCTTCACCTCTGCTGGGAGACACCTGCCTGTGGCATGCACCCAGACCTGCCACCCTGGTGCTCCTGTAATCCCAGCTCAGCCAGGCATTAGCACAAGGACAGCCAGGACAACAGAGGGCTGGACATCTCACACAGCCTGTGGGCACCGTGGCTCGACAACAGCACTGGCCAAGCCTGAGCTTCTCTGCTCCCCGGGATGTCACCATGCTGTGTCCCATGGCTCTCAGGTCCCTGCCCATCACCTGGCACACTGTCAGCCTGCACACACAGACCCTAAGCCCAGCAGCCCTTGGCACCACAGCTGGGGACACATGGGGACAGAGAGAGAACCTCTCTGTGAAGGCAGGCAGCAAGGTAGCTGCCTGCAGCATCAGCTCACCACCATGCTGTGCAGGTTGAGGACAGGGCCGAGGGATTTTGGCACTGAGAGATGGAACTGCAGGGACAGGGACTCACAACAGTCATGCCATTCCATGAGGCAAGTAAAGAAGCTTTATTAGGATGAGGTGAACACAGAGTTAAAACCTGGCCTAGGGACTGAAACCAGCACAGACAGCAAGGGCCTGGGACCCACTGAAGCAGGGCTAAGCTCCCTAAGGAGCCTTTCTGTCTGCTGCTACGGGGGCTGCCTTCTTCATCCTGGCCTTCCCCTGCCCAGCTCCTGCAGTCACCCGGGGTTTCTTCACCTTATTTTGACCTCCCTGTGCCTTGGGGGCCTCCTGCTGTGCCCTCCTGGGCACCTTCCCCTTGCTCTTTCCCCTGGGGGCCTTTGCCTCCGCCCCAGCACTAGAAGAGCTGTCGCTATCGCTCTCTCCTGCGTTCTCAGCAGCCCGAGCTGTGCTGGGTCCTGAGCGTCCTTTTCGGGGGGCCTGGCGGTGGCCAGCAGCCTTTGGGGGCCCTGAAGGCCCCGGGCCATGAGCCTGGGGCCAGTCAGCAGTTTGGGGATGCTTTGCTCTATTGCTCCTGGGCTTCTCTGCTCCTCGTGGCTGGGCCTGGAGGGAAGAGAGGAGACCACCTCAGGGTGCTGCTATGCCACGAGCCACCCAACCCCGCTGCTGGCCCCGACTCACCTTCACGGGCTTCACCTTGGGCTGTTGCTTGGTAGCACCTGTGGAGGAAGGGCAGCAGATGAGTCCAGGTGAGGCCAGGCAGTGCCAGCTCGTTCACAGCACCCGCAGCCTTTACCTCGTGGTCGTGCTCCTGCCACGGGGGCCTGGGGGTCCTTGATGCTCCCTTTCTGTCCTGGCTTTGGGACCTGGTCTCTGTCAGGATCTGCCTGGCCCAGCTGCTGCTTGTGCCCTGGTTTCTTGAGTGCTAGCTGGAGGTGAGAGAGGGGTGTCAAGAGGGCCAGCCAGCACCTGTCCCCAGCCCTGTGGCTCCAGCAGCCCTTGCTCACCTTGAAGGTGCCAGTGGCCCCCACAGCAGAGGAGTTGTGGGGCCGCACCAGGTCCCCGCAGCTCAGTCCCTTGCTCAGCGCCTGCTTCAGCAGGTACTTGAGGCGGATGGGGTCCACAGTGGGGTACTTGGCCAGGATAAAACGCTTGATGGCGACGACAGAGGCACCCTTCTTCTCATCGTGGGCCCGCAGTGCCTCCTTGACCATCTGCAGGGTTGGAGGGTGCGAGGCCTGACAGTGCGGGGAGATGCCAGCAGTCTTGGCTGCTGGAAAGGGAACCATTTGGGACTGAAGTCCGGTCCTGAGACATTCACACCCCCAGCAGCCTCAAAGCCCCCAGAAGCCAAGGTGCCACAGCCCTGCTCATCCCTGCAGCCCCCTAGGGAGCACAGCACCCTAGCCCAGAGCATAAGCCAAGCTCCAGCTCTGAGGGACCCCACAGCACTTGCTAACCCCTTACCCAGCTGAGGCTCCATGGCAATACACAAACCCAGGCAGTCACAGGCACCTCTACCCACAGCAGCACAAACCATACTGCCATACCCAGCTCACCTCCATCCAATTTATCTGATGAACAGCCTGGCTGCAGGTGCTGGTTGGCAGCTGCTAATTGCTGTGGTCGAAGCCCTGGTGGAAGCCAGGGTCTGGAAGCTGATGGGCCTTTGCCAAAACTTTGGGAGGGGCTGGAAGGAGAAGGATGAGAGATGGGGCTTTGCAGGGTGAGTGCCCTGAACGGGCAGACAAACGGTGTCTACCTGCTGCAAGGTGGGTGTTGGGGTGCTGGGATTGCAGCTTGTTGACAACACTTGCTGTGGGGTGCACAGGGAACCAGCCCGGAGCATGGGGCCCACACAGACCCGTTGCCAGTGTGGAGGTGGGATGTGCTGTCTCCCTTACCAAGTATGGCCTCACTAGGAACTGGGACTCTGAAAATGGTGGGGGAAGAATATTTCACAAGTGAGAGGAGGAAAATGAAGAGGTGCTTGGTTATCTAGCAGAGGCAGGAGGAGCAACTCTCACCCAGCATCCCCAGGTGTCTCAAGCAGGACAACAATTTGCACCCACCCTCTGAATCCCATGTTCAGGGGAGAGCACTCCCAGCCCTGGACATGGGCAGCCGCGTGACTTCCATGACCCCTCCGTGCAGTGAGGAGAACCTGAGTAAAACACCAATGGCTCTTTGGTGTAGAAACAGTCCCCATTGTTTCCCCACCCAGTCTGGTGTAGAACAATCCCCACTGCAAATGTCCCCACGGCAAGGACTGCCCACTTCACGCAGGAGTCACAGGGGTTTTGTGTGCATTGTCTGTTGGAAATGTGAGGAAGTTGTAAAGCAGGATTACATGGTGGCAGGACTGGCTCATGGCCATCTCAGCAGAGCACAGCAATGGACCTGAAAGGTCTGCAGCCACCTCTTGAGCCCAAGGGCCAGATCCTGGCTGAGGTGCCAGTAGGAGCCAGGTCTGGAGCAAGGAGCTGTGAGATAGACCCCTGGCCTGGAGCCCCACATGCCCTCCTCCTCCCCAGACCAGCACCAGCCTGTTTATCCTTTATTTCCAGTCCATTTCTGAATTCTCCAGGAAGGGGACAGTGAGCTGCTGGGGCTGGCACCACAGAAGGTTTGGCTGCACTTCCTCATCCTGGATCCATCCATCACCTCTCTGGTAGCTCTGTGATGCCTCTGGCCCCCGGCTGAACTGGCAGGAGGGTCTCAGATCCTTGTTGCCCCTAGCACCAGCAGCAGCAGCCAGGTGTCACAGTGCGGGGACAGCCTGCGGGCTTGGGGCCAGGCCTTGGGGCCAGCCTGGTTTGTGCCAGGGCTGGTCCTCCACGGGCAGGAGAACCACAGTGCCAGGCATCGCCACACCCCTGTGGAGCACAGCCTCACGGACAGCAAATAAACACTGAATCCTTCCTCCTCTTCCCTCCAAAACCACCTCCCAGATTTGAAGAGCATGAATCAGACATCAGCCTAAACACTGAATTATTCATAAAACTCTAATCTTTAGATTTCACTGAATATGCAGAAGTATCGATAAAAAAAATAATGAGAGAATTGTACTTGCAAATTGCTCTTTATTAAGGGTTTAACTCGCATGGGCTGTATACGTTCCCTATTAGTCCTTGCAAAGCTGCATAGGATTAGAAATCAGAGAGGATAATAATGTACAAAAATAGTTTCAAATGTTGATAACACTGAACAGTGAGAAAAACATCTTATTTGTATAACTGAACTAAAAATAAAAATGAAGAACACCGCTACAATTGCAATATGCCATCTTGTAGTGCTTGGAACATATGTCGGCATGGCTGAGCCATATGCTGCTGGGTCCTGCCTGCTGCGGCGGGGAGGGAGATCAGCCCTGGCCCCGCAGGCCTAGCAGCACCAGAGCCACCCAGAACCTCCTGCTGGGCTGAGGCCAGACTGACCACAGCCAAAATGGGGAGGGCCATGGGCAGGCTTGTTGGGGGCTTGGCCCGAGGGGTCCAAAGATGCCTAAGAAAGAGAGGTAGGACTGTGGGGAAGGGGTTCTGGAGGACATGGAGCAGAGCTGCTGCTGCTGAGGGTGCAAACACCGTCCCTGTGCTGCTGCACCAGTGCTGGAGGACCGAGCACTGAGCTGTCCTGGAGAGCTGTGGCCACACATGGCTGTGCCATGCTGGCAGGGCCTGCTGTGCCACCTGCCTGCCAGGCGGCCCCTGGGCACCGCTAACTGCCCCATCCCCTGGAGGAATCACAGTGTCCCCCAGGACTTCTGGCAGGTGGGACAGGGCCAGAGCTGGGAGCATCTGGCAGAGCCAGGGCACTTTGCAGCAGCCAAACGTGCTCCGGGCAGACAGAGTGTGATGGGGCTGAGCAACTGGCAGCACTGGCTAGGATCCATCTCTGACAAAAGGACCAAAAGTGGCCGCAGCTCTGGCCCTGGCAGCAGCAAATGCAGAACGTGCCCTGGCTGGGGTGTTAGGGTGGGTTGAGGGGGGCAAGGACAGCTCTGCCATGGCCCCTGGCATGAGCTCTCCAACCCAGCCTGCACTCAGAGAAGGGGCATGAGGTCTCAGCAAGTCAACAGAAATGCATGGATTTACGCCAGAGGAGCTAAGCCTTTGCATTTTAATTACAAAACATGTGTACACATTTTCAGCCTTGTTCCCAGGGTTCCTAGAGCCAGAGCGAGGAGCCCACCCCACAGGGCCTTGGCCATGGTGGAGCAGGGGCAGGTGGTGGCAGCGATGGGGTTAAGTTTGTGCTGCCAGGGCAGCACCCCAGGGACTGGCTGCTCCCATGGGGCCTATGCAGGAGAGACCTGGCTGGTGGAGACGGAGGAGGTCTCTGTCTTGCCAGCAGATGTGTCCTCGTCACCCAGAGGGTTCTTGCCACAGCAGAGGGTTGTGATCATGCAGTTACGGAACTGGGAGAGAGAGAAGCCCAGGGTGAGCCAGCTGGACACCATGCAGCTCTAGCTGCAGAGCTGTCTTTGAGCCCAGCAGTGCTGTGGTGCAGGAAGAACTATGCCTATATGGAGTCTCCTGCCCCACTGTCTGCTGCCCACCCCATCTACTGCCAGCCCTGCCTGCTCCCATCACGGCTCCTCCATCAACCCAGCACCTGCATCACTTCAGGTGGAATGGCCTTGCACTTGTGAGATTTATGCAGGACCAAGGATGAGCTGCACAGTCAGTTTCTCATGTGCCAGGACTAGATCTCCTGGAAACAATCCCCAGACCACTGGCACCTTGAGATGCTGTAACTCTCTGCCTGCTGTTATAAAGAGAAACACAATAGAGGGGCACCCTGCCAGTTACCTGTTTGTTCATTACGATGTAGATCACAGGGTTGTAGATGGCCGAGCTCTTGGCAAAGAATGCCGGGATGGTCATGAAGATGGGCCCGAAGTCTGATCCCTGGTTGGTGAAGATGTAGAAGGCGACGCTGGCATAGGGGACCCAGCAGATCAGGAAGGAGATGACCATGATGATGACCATGCGAGTCACTTCTTTCTCTGCCTTCTGGGTGGTGGCAGACTCCTGCTGCTGGGCGGCAGCCTGCAGGCAGAAGGGCACAGAAACATGTTGGAGCCAGTGGGTGCTGCACCAGTAGGGACACAGGGTCAGGGCTCACAGCAGTCAAGCTGCACATCTGCAGTTTGCTATTTGCCTCTTCATGGATGGCCAGGCTGGCCCCTGGAGGACCCTCCCTGGCACCATTCTTGAACCTGGTGTGGGTCCCTTCCCAGCACTGGGGACAGGGGTAGCCCAACTGGCCACTGCATCTGGCAGGTACCCACCTCCTTAACCGTGCAGACCAGGTTCCCATAGCAGAAGAAGATGATCGCCAGCGGGATCATGAAGTGAACCACAAACATGTAGATGACAAAAGATTCATTGTTGACCTCTGGCTTCAGAGTGTAATAGTCGATCCCGCACGAGCACTGCATGCCCTCGGGGATGTACCTGCAAGGCGAGCCCAGCAGGTCAGCGCCCAACAGAGGACACTGCCTGGAAGCCACAGCTGAGCCACCAGCCAGGCTCCCACACCCCTGACATTGGGTCCAATGCCCTCCCTACCTGGACCAGCCAAAAAGTGGGGGAGCTGCACACGCCAAGGCCATGATCCAGGAGAAGGCAACACCCATGATGGCATGGTTCTCTCCAAAGCGGAAGTTGCTCATGGGCTTGCAGACCACTACGTATCTTTCGATAGCCAGGACCACCAGTGACCAGAGAGCAATTTCACCTGCACCGGGGAGAGGGACAGAAAGGACACAGGGATTTTGAGCAGGAAAAGAAACCACCCTGATGGCAACATGAGGTCTCCTCAGACTGATGTTCCTGAGGCCAACCCCTGGCAGAAGCTTAATCTCTGACAAGGGTTTAGAAAGATAAATGAAGAATGGTCAAGGGCAGATGTGGTAGGACAGTGTGAGAAGACCCCTTCTCACTGTACTGCTGACCCACAGGAACCATTTTGCTGCAGTGTTTTGAGATTCATGGCTGATCCCACCATTCATCCCAGACAGCATCTGCACCTGCAAGCCTGTGGTCACACTCTGATATGCAGCAAGTGCCCGTCATCCCAGGACTTCCCCTCACTGCCCACAGCTTCCCAGGAAACTTGTGCCACAAGGACCAAACCAGTAAAACAGTAGCTGTGGCTGAAGGCTGAGGCAAATGGAGGAGGACGTTTTTAGGCACACAATTTCTGTTTCACATCTGTTTGGTTCCATACCAGGCTGGCATGGGGAGGAGAGGCAGCTCTGCTTGCCTGTACCACCATGCACCACACCAGAGCCAATGGCAGATTCAGCCCTGCAAAATAGGAGGAACAAAATTGTCATCTCTTGAGTCAGAAAGTGAGCCAAGGAGATGCACAAATCCGACAGTTGCAAAATCTGGTATTGGCTGCTTTTCATTGCTGCGCTGTGGTACTCAGGATGCTGAGCAGCTGGCTCCCAAAATAAAGTTTTTTTTTAAAAGTGTCACTTGTCACTTTCTTCAGCTCCTACCCAGAAACAGGGCAAATCGCCTCAGTCCACATCAGCAGCAGGTCAAGGACACCACAGGTACCATGTTTTGCCAAGATCATCTGTGTTTTCCCTCCCACTACTAAAATCCGGGGAAATTCCTGACAGAAGACATTTGAATATTTGGAAAACTTACCGCCCAGTGTGGCAAAGAAGCCTTCAATGTAGCACCCTGTTACTCCAAAGACAAAGTACCCGTTCATGGAGGTGTACATCGTGGTTGTGAAGCCCCCGAAGACCATGAAGAGGTCGGCGACGGCCAGGTTCAGAAGGATGTAGTTCAGAGGTGTGCGGAGCTTCTTGTGCTGGATGGTGACGTACAGCGTGAGGAAGTTGATGGGGAAGCCGAGCAGAATCAGCATGAACATGTAGGCAGCCAGCGCCGAGAACTTCCAAGGCTCGGCCAGGTAATACTGGGGGTACTCAAAGGGGCTCCGCACCACCCCGGTCTTGTTGGACATGGGCACGTAGAAGTCTTGGCCTTCTGTCCCGTTCATGGTTGCAGTTTGTGAGGCGCCCTTTGCTCTTACTCCAGGAGTTCTTTTGTGCAAGGGGAAATTTGCCTCTGAGATGGAACCCCTGCCACCTCTCAGCCTTCACTGTCACCCCAAGGAGAACCAGTTACATTCTCCTCCACGGGGCACCTCTTATAAAGTGCCCCTGGGGTAAGCTCCAGGCACTGGTGTCAGCACGATTAGGGTTTAGAGAATTATTAATCATAATCATCCCAGGGTAATTGGCTTTCCTGGGAAGGTGTTAAGGTGACACTAGTTTCTGGCCAGTGCTGTCATTGTTGGAGACCATGGCTCATGGTCACATATATAGAGAGGTAGTTCTGCACCACACCATTTATTTGGAGGGGCTCAAACCAGGCAGCAGCTCCCTTGCACAGCCTTGCTCTTCCTTTCTCTTCCCCACTAATAGGAGGGACATGTGTGGTTCAAACCCCAGGACTGTGGGTTTGGGGGCTGCAAATGGTGGCCTGGCTGGGTTCCTGAATTCCACTTCCTCAGTGACAGAGGAGTGTCCCAGCCCCACTCTCACAAGGGGAATGTGGGTCTGTGAGACCAGCCAGTCCCCACTGGAGAGCCATCCCCACATACTGCCAGTCCCTGGGGGAGGCTGCAGAAGGCAGCGTGACCAAACCTTCTTCCACAAGCTCCAGCCACCTCTCTACTCAGGATCTGGCTGTGGACGTTTGACCACCACCATGAAACGCTTGGCCCACTTGCAGGTTACCAGTTGGGCCATGCCCTCTGTGCCTTTGTATCTGGTTTGGGTCATGCCAACTCCATTGGTAACAGCTAATGAACAACCTAGTCCATCTGTCCTGGACTGGAACCATTCTGCAATGGTGCTGAGAAGGCTGCTGGACCAGGGCACTGATGGGATGTTCAGAGCTGAAGCCAGCACTCAGCTTCATATACTGGTTGACAGACAACCTCACTCTCCTCAAACCTTGCATAATTATCAAACTCCACAGGGAAGGCTATTGTTGGAGCCTTCTGTGCCCTCTATGTCTCTCTGACTCACCACTCTGTGCACTCAGTTGTGCTTGAAACATTTCTTGTGCCAACCAGAAGCTGAGTTATCTTCCTAATTTTTCAGAGGCAGTGGGACAAAATGTACAGGAGGTGAGCACAAAGAGAGACTTTGCTCTGTCCCTTTGTAGGTGATGGAGGCTGGAAGGGAGCTGAGCACCCACCTCCCTTGCTGTTTTGGCTGCACTGAGGGCTGAGCTGAGCATTCCTCACAGCCAGGAGCAGGTGAATGTGAGGGCCTCGTCCAGTACAGGAGGAAGTACCAGAGCTGCTGGAGCTCATGGGTGTAAGGTGGGCAGAAGTTCATGTCCTCTTGGCCTTAAAAAACTTCCTCCAGCCTGGCCTAGTTTTCACCAATGTTCCTTGTAAGTTAGTTCAGAAATAAGTTTAATGGGAAAAAGCACAAAGCACTGTACTCTCCTTAAAGCAGAGACCAACCTGGGAACCTGCCCTCTAAGTGGGGAAGGTGGAAGGAGCTGAAGTGCTGGCACCACAGACTAGGGCAGACCTTGCTGGCAGCCCAATGCAGGCCACAGTCTCCAGACAGTCCCAAAGGTCTTCCTTCACCTTAACATGAAAACACCAGGTCCTCACACACACTCTGTTCACCCTAAGTCCCTCTCAATTAATTTCTCACACTTGTTTCCAAGGCCAAAGCAGTGCCATTTTCTAACTGCAAATGCAGCTCTTTACACTTGTACCTGAGCACACAGGGATTAAAGGTTTATTTCCTAAAACACTTTAAGCTGATGCAGTAAGCCACTGCTGAGGTAGCAGCTGCTATGCAGAGCTTAGGGCTGGCGTGCGTCACCACTGGATGCAGCAGTGGGACAGGCAGGCAGCCGAGAGATAAAGGAACAGGGCAAATTGCTCACAACTTCCAACCAAAGTGCTGTGCTGGGACCTCTTGTACCTCCAGGGACTCCTCAGCATGAAGCCAGCTGGTGGGCTCCATGGCACAGGGCAGCCTGGACTAGAACCTTTCATCATGTATGTATGAGACATGCAGAGTGCTTCTGCCCAGAAAAGCCCAAAACACTTTTCAAAGCTAGGCTGTATTCACGGAGTTGTTTAAAAAAAACCATTGGTCCATTTTGTCTTTGTGTCACGGCAAACCCTTTCTCTTCAGTTTTATAATTTTTCATTCCCACTGGCTCTGCACAGCCAGCTCTGTTCCAGAAGGAGCTGAATTCCACCCTGGCTCCCATCTCAAACAGCATTGTTTATCCATGTCAATAGCAGACTCTTCACTGCAAACAGTGACAGCTGAGTCAGAAAGCAGACGAGCTGTAATTAGAACAGAATGTTTTTAAAGTGGTAAATCAAGCAAACTTGGTCAGGAACCACTGAGGGACTCGGAAACTCGGCAGTGTGATTGCAGGGTCTCCTTTTCCAGAGCAACTCGAGCAGACAGACATCCCGTTTCACGCGCAAAGTGCTGCTCCCGCGGGAGCTGCCCTGCCAGCACCGACCACCTCAGCCAGTTGCTCGTGTCCTTTCCCACTCAGGGTAAAGGCAGGCTGGAATACACAGGCTGCCATCACACAGAACTTGTGGCAACACGGGCACAGCCTATACTGGATTAAAGTCAAGAGGCACCACTTCCCAGCTCCAGCCAAGCTGGTGACCTACGTGAATCTTCCTGCTGCTGGGATGACCCTGTGTCCCTCCTCACGAGATTCCCTGCCCGGGGCTACACTGGTGTCATCGGCACGGAGCTCATTTCCCTCCCAGCAGCACAGTGGGGTGTGAGTGTTGGGGTGTAAAGCAGCACTTGGGAACACACCAGAGTGCAGCTGCATCCTGCCTGCCCTGTCCCCCTCAGCTACAGACCAGAGCAGGGCTGGCAACGGAGGGACAGACCTGGGACAGCTGGCCAAAGCAGTGTGCCACTCCAGATGATGTGCTCCAAAATAAAAGCTCAGGGAAAGGGGGAGGAAGGGAGGATGTTGTGTTTGTGGTGTTTGCCTTCCCAAGTGACAGTTACTCATGCTGAGCCCTGCTCTCCAGGAAGCAGGGAATAAATTCCTTCTTGCTTTGCTTTGCTTGCAGGCAGAGCTGTGCTGCGGCTATTAAACCATCTTTATCTCAACACAGGAGTTTCTTGGCCTCTGCTCTCCTATTTCCTGCCCAGTCCTGCAGGGACAGCAAGCCATTGTAGGGGCTCAGGCGCTGGCTGGGTCTGATGCCCCCCGTGTCTCATGCCTCCACAAGAGGCTGCAGCAGAGAGCAGTGTGTCTGCCTCCTGCCACACGCCCACAGAGCTCCTGCTTGGCTCAGGACTGACACGATGCTGGGGACACCCTGCTCAGCAGCTCTCCCATACACAGCCCTCCATGGCAGCAGCACGGAGCTCAGGTGTGCACAGCCTCACATGCTGCACTTTAACCAGGTGAATTCCACACAGATTCAGCCACCACCTGCCCCAGGGTGGCTGTGAGATGCCCCCAGTGCCAAGAGTAGTGGAACTCTTCAGATTATATTTGAAGGGCTCTAAATGCTGTTCTTGCCTAAACGGAATAGAAAGGAAAAAGAAATTTCTGATCAGAAGCATGAGTATTATAGCAAATTCTGAGACAATAAATAGTGAAAAATAGTCCCATTTATTTGAAGATCTGTCAATAACTGGTGTGTGTTAAGGAGCACAATCTGGAGTAAAACCAATTACTTGAAGGCTGAACTTGATTCTAGAAATATTCCTGTAAAATTCTGTGGCACTTCAGCTGCTTGCCTGGAAAATGCAGAGCACATTCACAAAAAACAGACGTTTTAATTTAAAAAAATAGTTTAAATTCTTCAACTTGGTTCCACTCTTACATACAAAATGAGACAAGATGACATAACTAAGTTATTAGGAAAGCTCTACAGATCTAAGAAGGGTTTTGCTGAGCCAACAGGGGAGTCTGTTGTTGAGGTAAAAGACTGGTTTTCTTCATTGGTTTGACTCATCTATTCTCCGCCGACAGAAGGGACAACAATTATGCTGGAGTATGAGGAGCTCGTAGTCTTCTGTGTGAAACATCTGTTAATTAGGAACACATTTAAAACAAGTTAGCCTGTACCCTGCTCAAAGAAAATGCAAACTGAGTTCAATGGCTACTCAATAGCACAGAGACTCTGGAACTACCACCACAGAGAATCGGGCCTCTTGGTTTCAGTCACCTGAGATGCTACAGCCTGGAACACAGCAGCGAGCATGTCACAGACCTCTGCCAGAGCTGCTAACTACTTTTGCAAAAGGATTGACAATTAGGCAGTTGAGTAAGCAAATATTACTGAATTCCAGCATTTCAAAAAGTTATTTCTGAGCAAGGGTTTGGACCCTTTTGGACGCTTTAGGAGCAGGTCTGAACCACAAGGCAACAGTCACTGACTGGTCTCCTTGCTAGACCAGGCTGCAAGTCAGAGAGACAGAACAAAAGGAAATAAATACAAATACAGCTTCTGTTGGTCAGCCAAGGTTTGCTCAAGAGGCTCTGACTTGCTGTCAGGGCAACTTCTCAAATTCAGCTCTGGCCAAGTCTTCCAAGGCAGCTGTTCCCCTGTCTATCACACAGCTCAGAGCTGGGGTGGCACTGCTCCCCTCTACCTCCTTCAGGAATTTGCCGAGTACATTTCAGAGCGCGAGGTTTCAAAGGCTGGCGCTGTGTCTGTTTGTCTGCACAGCCCGGCGCAGCAGTACCTGGAAGCAGGAGGGGCACATGGTGATGGAGGCGTCGGGCAGCAGCGAGCGGTAGTACTGCCAGCGCAGCGGGCGCGGCCAGCGCTTGACCAGCACGTCGCGGCGGCTCATGGCGCGCAGCACGGCGCGGCTCACCACCACCGGCACGAACTCGGAGCCTCCCTGCTGCAGGAGCAAAGAGCGCTGTCACCGCCTGCCCGCCGCCGCCCCTGAGGCTTTCTGCTTGTTTTAAGAAGCTAAGTAAAATCCAGTAGAAGCTAATGCAGACCTGGCCCAAGCCTTGTCCCACCAAACTCTCCATCAGTTTTATCAAAACCTCCAGCAACAGCAGCATCCAGCCACATCTGTTTCCAGTCAGCTTTGCTTGTCTCTTTAACACAGCTCCTTGCAAATAACAGCCACGCTCACAGTCCCTATGAAACCCTGCAGTAAGGCCTGCTCTATAGGTGTGCTGCTGCTGCACCAGTGCATGGTGAGAAAACAAAATTCCAGAAGTGTTTGGTTTAAAATCATTGTTGTTTTGTGAGGTTTGTGTTTGTTTGTTTGAGGGGGGTTTGTGTGGATTTTGCTGGTTTGTTTGTCTGTTTTAAGGGGTTTTGTTTGTGTTCTTAAGGGAGGAGTTAACTGGTTAGTCCATTTCCCTCTCAAGTGCCATCCCCCTCCCAGTCCCCTGCTCTGCAGCTCTCTTTGTACCACATATACACCATAAAAGTGACTTTGTAAAGTAAAATTTTCTATTAAAAAAAAATTCTATTAAAAATTTTCTGTTGGTTGACACAGGTACGGTTCTTACCTCAAAGCTCAGTTTTGCTGTAAAGGGATCATCATCCTCAATAATATCTGTACTGTCATCAAGCTTCAAACTCTGAACATCTGTATGCATGTCTTAAGGAAGGACAAGAATTCCTGTAAAACTGCTTACCATAGCCAGCAATGATAGAATCAGCATGAGAGCACCCCAGCAGGACCCTTGCTGCTTCAGAGTATCTCAAATTGTGACAGTGCCCAGACCATTCCAAAAAGTACCAAGAAGGCCCTGCTGGGGTTTCCAGTGACTGGGGAAGTTTATCACTGCAGCTGCTGTAGAACAGCCAGAACAGACTGACCACAGCCAGGCATGACATCAGCTCTTACCCTTCCACAGATGACAGAGCAAAGGAAGCAATCTATTGAAGTTACATTTTTGGGCAGCTTTAGTCAGAGTTTGTGTGTTCCTGTGCATTACTCTACATCAATCTCATATTCTATAACCCTGACAGCAACTGGGAGCTCTGGATGCCAAAGCATTCCAAGCCAGATCTCAACAGGAACAGTTGTGAAGTGCTACTTCCCTTGGCTAGGAGAAGGCAGCCTCTAAAAGAAGCTGTTATTGGAAGCAACACACTCCAGATTCCCTTTATCCTGGTCAGAAAGTAGTTCACACAGAAGAGGTAAAGCATGGCATTCCACTGTTAAAAACAAACATTGCCAGGATAATAAATAAACTGTCCTGATGGAAAAGCGTCTTGACAATATTAGGTTTAGTTAAACTGTGTTATACTAACACAACAAAGAAACAAGATGCAATTGTACTTACATCAGTCATATGACAGAACGGTTTAAACCTAAGAGGAAAAAATAAACTCTAAATGGTTTAATTTTTCCCTAAGAAAAGGAAACCAATTTTAATCAAAAGGATACGGTCAGTCATCATCTCTTGCCATTTATTCTCTCTTTTACTCACTCTTGGAACTTCAAGATCAATGAGAGCTACAGCTTCTTCATCTGTGATGCCATCTTCCAAATAGAACTCAACCAGATGCAGCACCTCTGAAAGGAGGGAAAGGCAGGAAATGTTCAACCTGCAGGAACTCAGGAAATGCCTCATTGCAGATACTGTGCTCCTTCATGTCACTGGTGTTCTGCCCACCTTCCCTCATGAAACAAGTTAAATAAAATAAAATTGCAGCAAACCAAACCCCCACACTTCTGAAAGGGTTGTGTTCACCTTCACAGAACACCAGATGCATTTCAGTGTCTGGCAATGCAACAATGCTGTGCTGCTGCTCTGCAGTGAGAGCCAACAACCCCCACTTAGTCAAATTTAGCAACAGTAAAGGAACATTTGTTTGGCCAAACAGCACTGCAGAAAGAAGGAATTATGCACTGACCTACTCTGTTAACATTTATCTACTTGCAAAGCACGAGCAAACGCGGCGTCCCAACGCACCGTAGGAGGAGGCCGAGAAGACGAAAGGCTGCCTGCAGTTAATGCAGACATTCCCCAGGTTATTCAGCAAGGGGTTGTTGGTGGAGCACCTGTAACACAGGGGCACGAGCTCCTGGAAAGACAGATGGAGAGCATGGTAACCACAGACCGGCACATCCTCAGCTCTTTGTTTTCAATTAAATGCGGGCCCCTTCGGCTGACAACACCGACACGGCACCAGCGCCAGTCTGGAGAGGCACTGCTGTGAAATCAGACCCTTCAACATCTGAAAATGCTTTCCCTTTTTAACAAACAGCAAGTTTTCCCATTAAAAATAGCTGTCTTCACCACTTTAACAATTAAGTTTTCACCTTGCCTTGCAGTAACAGAAGCACAATTCTGCATCAAATACACAGGGACAAAAGAAGCTGAAGAGAAGTTTACTGAAGCAAAGTTTTTTTGCTCTAAGATTTGGTCAAATTTAGGTTCTCCAATTAATTCATCTCTTTTCAAGAGCAGAGTTATTTTAGGCAGTTCTTAAAGGGTGTGTTTCTCTTATTTCAGGAGGCCAGGTGTATGTTCATTGGTACAATGCAATTTATTTTTAGTGAGTACTCCCTGAGACATGGCTTTATAGAACACTGCAGAAAGCCAGACTTCAGTGAAAGAAGAAAAGGTGTTAAAATAAGATTTACGGAAGGAAGGTCACTGAAGGGATGGAGGGAGGAGGGGAAGAGTGTTAGGAGTGGGACAAATGAAAGTGACCTCCAGCTGAAGAGAGACAAAGGCTGTGGAACAATAGCATGTGAACTGGGAAGAAAAGGGCTTGGAAGAATTAATAGGCAGTGAGGAAGGTAACTGCAAGAGAGGAGAGGGAGGATGGAAGCTGCCCACAAAGAGAGGGCTGATTTTAATTTGCTCTCAGGAGCAGAAGGAAGTCTGACTCGAAGAATAACAATAAAAGGACTGTGTTTCCAGCAGAAATACAATTGTATCACAGAGCCATGCATAATATATTTCAGACTGTTTTGTGCACACAGGAACTCATATTCTAGGATTAGACCACATATTAATGATTAACATGAAACACATTACAGCTTACTTCACTGTCATGGAATGGCTTGGATCGGATTGTCAGGCTGCCCAGCTCAACAGATTTCTGGAACCTGTCTGGGATCTGCAGTCCCTGCAGCTTGTCATAGGCATGACGAGCCAATTTATATGCACCAAGAGCTTTACTCTGCTTTGCCAGGGCCAATAATGTATTGCTATAATTTAATTAAGGAATAAAAATACATACAGCATTTATGAAAAAACGCAATACTCTGTCTAATCACAGAAGTTGTGCAATGAAGCATATCCAACACCGGGACTTCAAACAGGCTTTAACCAGAGAAATCTATTTACAGAACTTCATTTACAAACATGTGTGAAAGGACTATCAAAATATCTGTGGGCAATTATTAGCAAGGTAAGGAACTGATGCTACATAAATACTGCTATGGCTCCATTTACAATATTTCAGTAATTTTGGGGTGCATGCACTTTCCCCCAGCCACAAAAAACCTTAAATCCTAACATTTTTTACAGCATAAGTAAGCCTCTGATACTGAGTAAATATACCTGATGTGGTTTGAAAGAGTGTGCCCCATGTTAGCAACCAAGTGCTGTCCTTCCCTCCCACCTGAGGGAACTGCTGTTTACACCTACTGACCACAAGGCCTGTTATCAAAAACTTCATGAAAGATTCTACATTTCTAAGCAAGGAAGTTATGAAAAGGAAAGCTAATATCCCATCCAAAGCCAGAAATGAAGTGAAACCAAGACCTCCCTATGGCATCCAGTGACCTCATGGCTATCTCTTACAGAAAGGTGCATTTCACTGGGCTCACACAGCCCCTTCAGGAAGCACTCCCAGAGGTTCACTAGCACTAACAGGGCCATGCAGATGGTGGCCTGACAGACCACGTGGCCACACCAACCTCACAGGAAGCAAAAGCTCCTGGGTTTCCCTGTTTCTGCCTCAGTTCAGTCTCCTTGTAACAACGCTGTCAAGATTCAGAGCCAACCCCTTTTTGCACTGACTGATGTCCTAGAACTTGCTCTTCTGACACAGGTGACACACCAGAGGAGCAGGTGTTCAAGGTGACCTAACAGAGTTTGACATTAGTTGATTTGCATAGCTCTCCAAAACCATATCAAATAACAAACCAGTGCAGCTCAATAGTTTGAAGATGCTGATTATTCCTGAGGGCCAGAAGTCAGTTCCCATTAATGATAACCAACAGGTGACACCAAAGATTCCTTGCAGTAAGTGCCTGCCTTGGACCAACAGCAGTTATTCCTTTCATGTATCACATGATAACTTTTAGATTTTGTACTATATTGGAAGGATACACTTTTGAGATCCCCAAAGGAGTCTCCTTTGTTAAGCTGTGAAGCAGAAACCTGGAAATATTGAAGAGGGTTTCAGGCAAGTGGAAGCTGAAAGGCTCCTCCTGTGGTATGAAAAACATAGACACACATTTCTAAGCTGGAAAACCAACAACTTACATCAGTAAGCAACACAGCACAAGGCATCTCTAGTACGGTGTTTCTTTCATCCATTGAGAAAAGAGGTGTTGACAGAACATAACAAGTGGATTTTGCATATCTGTATCACCAAAGCTCATGCCTAATACACAGAGAAAAGAGACACAGAGATCAGTGTAGCTAAGACAGAACCTTTAACAGGTTATTTAAAAATGAGGGCAGTCTGCACAGCCACAGTGCAGAGTCTCTAGCACTGTGAGATCTAAAGTAGTCTGACAGCAAAGACTCCACAGCACCGAGTCTTCTTTTGGGCAAGGGCACAGAGCAAGGGTTCTCAAATGCTCTACAACAGGTATTTGCACCAAGGGTGATGGCAGCATGACTCTAATTGCTGGAATTAGTAGGAGCTCTTCACTCGTGACTGCACATCAGTGACACATGCAGCACCCTGTGGAAATCCCTGAGCTAATGTGCCTTCTGTTCAACCCTGTTTTCCAGTGACTAAGGGAAAAACTGACCCTGGCCTGTGCAGGAGCAGAGGCTCAGGTACCATGGGACCAAGCCAAGGCAACCAGCAGAAAGTGCCATGGGCAGGAGGGAGGTCAGGCATCACACAGCCCTGCCCCACCTGCAGCTGTAAAGAGAGGAGCAAGCTCTTGTACAGGACAGCTGAAGACTGCATAATAAAATAAAATAAAGTTAAATAAATAAATAAAGTTACTATACAGTATCACTGATGTACATTCAATATTTAATTGCCTGAAAAGTCGTAGTTATTTTTGGACTCCCTAAGGAAAAAGCTCAGGAAGCATAAATACACAATTCTAAAGTGAGTATCTTACAGTGTATCTTTGGATAAAGTGATAGACATGGTAAACTTCTGCCAAATGCTGGAAGTGATGAAACTTCTGCAACATTTCAGTCTGCTGTCCTTCGTTCTCTGTGGGAGGCAAAAGCATTGGTGTCAGTCTCAAAGAGCAGTCTATGGACTCAGCTGGGAGAAAACAACCTGTTAACATTTTAGCACCAGCCAGAGGAGATAGGTACCAGGTCAAGTATGCCCCATCTACCCATGCAGATATATGCTTACAGAGTTGCTATTCTTCTGAGCAAACTTCTGACCTGAAACAAGCAACAGGACAGTTGAAGCAATGGTTTAACACAGCCAGAGGCTACAGAAGAGCTACAGACAGAAAGCAGCAGGTGTGCATTCCTGGAAACCTCTTCCAGAATGCCAGAGTTCACAAATACAATTGGTTTTGAAAACTTTCACAAATACCAAATACACTACTAAGCCATTTGGAAAAACATGCATCTCAAACATCTGAGGGGTGACAGATCAGCTGAACTAAAACCAAAGGCACCAGACAAAAGGCAGTATTCCCAACCTTCTGCATTATCACTAAACTACACCTATTAACTATTGACACCTCTCTCCCAGTGACATACAGTTTGGAGACAAGATGACAGCTAGCAAACAATCAGTTTTACCTGTTGGCAGAAATAATTTGTAACCTCCCTAACCTATGTTCAAACACTTGAGGTAACTTACTCTCCAACATCTTTTATTTACTAGCACTTTAACCGTCCAGGCAATGGGTGTGATGGGAGGGTGAAGGAGGATACATGGTCCCAGGAGGCAGGATTTTCATCCCAGCCAGACTACAGAAGGAGCCTTATGCCTGCTGATGTCGCTGGTTTGTTTATTTGTTTTAAATTAGCACATGGGAAAAACAGGGGACTACAAAAATAGCACAAGCCCAAGATGTGCACAGCATTAAAAAACCCAAATCAAAGCACCCAGCGGAGAAGCAGCTGCAGCAACGCTATCACAATGCAGAGCTGTTTGTCTACGTGCACAACAAGGTAACAAACACACTTCCTTTCGGTGACTCACCTCGGGCAATGTCTAAGCACTGCATGGAGAGCATCCAGTAATAATAGGCTGCGTCGTTGAAGCGGCTCTCGAGCACGGCATTGTGTGTGAGCTGCTCCAGCACCCGCACGGCCTCCCCCTGCCTGCCGGCCTTGTGAAACGCTGCCCAGCCAAAACAAAGAGGGGCTCACTGTGTGATTACATCAATTAACGGAAACTAATGGTTTTGAACGGAGAGCACTCTACTCAGCCCATATCAAACACTCTGTCCAGGGCAGGATAAAAGGGATTATACACTCGTATTTTCCTCCTTGAATGCAGTGACACTAATGGAACATGAGAAGAACCTGCAGGTATTTTGAAGCTTTTGCACTGTCTCAGCAACTCTTGAGCTCAAGGAGTATATATAATACGGGTTACTGGGTTTTTTTAAATAGAAAAGAGAAGATGCTGTGATGATTAGATCTCTGTACAAACAACAGTGATCTCCAAATACTGCAAATCCCAACTTCATTCAAAACTACAGTAAATTGTTTGAAGCCAGTGCTCTGGTGTGTGTGAATACTTTAAAAGAGTACAGCTACTACACCCTCCCATCATTTACTAACAGCATCTCCTTTTCTGATGCACCAAGTAACACCCTGAATTCTCACTTGGCAAACTGCATTTGGCCAAAGGAACAGGGCTGCGGGGGAACCAAGCCCAAAAAACCCAGCCCCACAGCACTGCTGCCCCCTGAATGAAGCCAGCTCAGCTTCAGACCTCACATTCTGTCTGAGACCAGAAGAGTCCCGTGAGGACCTCCAGCTCCTCCAGCTCTGGGCACCTACACTTGCTGAGCCCCAGCAGCACAGAGCTTTGTGGAGCACATGGGGCCTCCGACCTGCATTCAGAGAGTGCAAACTACCACCCTGCCCTCAACCAGCTGCTCAAAGGCTTGGTGCCAAGACACACAAACTCGTCCTGTGCAGAGGCAGATCAGGCCCAGCCCAGCCCCTACCTGGCCCTTCTAAGCCAAGCAGTGCCAGGCTTGGATCCGAGCTGGCTCAGGCAAGCAGGGGCACCTGTCACATGGAACTGCACCTGAGCCAAGGCACTGCACACAGAGCTCTCACTTCAACAGCTTCTTGTCTCTCCAGTAGTTTGTGCACTGAGTTTTGAAGGCTTTCCACAGAATGGAAAGTTAACAGTTCTGTTCAAATGTAATCTTATAAGCCAAACAAACCTCGCAAAAACCTTAAAGGAACAGGAAAACTCGACTTGTGCAAATCCAGTATTGTCTAAATAGAAGGAAAAATTACTCAGGGTAATAATAGAGCTGCCATATTTTGATTTTTTGCAGGATAAAAATCTTACAACAGTTAGGATTATATGCCAAATACCTCTTTATGTGCCACACTCAGATATACAACAAGATAGAAAATCTGGACTTATATTTAGATGCCATAATTTCTGATAGATTTATCACATTTTCCTATAAAATATGGAGATTTCCAGTTACTTTAAAACCAGTATGAAAAGATGGGTTATATTTGGTTTTGAATACCACTGGTAAGAAATTTGCCTGGGCAGAGTCTACTATGGAGTAAATATGGAGCGAGCAGTGATCTGTCAGTGACATTCTCACCTTTCTGGGCTTCCTCAAATCGATCACTCTCTGCCAGCCACTGAGCATAAGGGACATAGACTTCATCTTTGAATTCAGGATGCTTTTCACTCAGAGCAAATGCCTGACATAAATAAAAAGCTTATTCTTAGAAAATTGCACGGTTGAAAAGGTTAAAGGTTTTAAAGTATTCCAAGGGATCAATCCTTCAGCTCTAAGAAAATTCACAATGAAACATATGCACAGAATAGAGAGTGTAATCTATATTTTCTCCAGTATGAAACTTATGTGTTTTAAAATAAAAAAGCAATCAACAACAAAAGAAAAGAAGCTTAGCATAATAACAGAATGACTATTGAAACAGAAAGACTCAAAAGTGATTATCTGGGAAATTTAGTAGATTTCCCAGCAAGAGACAAAAAATATTTGTATTTTTACTGAATGCATTTCCTAAAGAAATTGAAGTAACACTATAAATGCAGTTTAGATTCAGTTTCAGAAGACCATACCACCACCAAACACATGCTGGCATACACAATTAACTGAAATACTCTGAATCCTTCTGCAGAAGCCTTCCTCCCTCATTACAATGCTGGGGGAGCCAGACATTTGCCTCCCTTTTTCGTTGCAACCAGTGATAATAAGAAGCAGTGGTTTTCAAAACACAAATCAAGGGCACACTCACTTCCTCCCAGCGATGAGTCTCCACGTGGAGCTGGACCAATGCTTTCAGGTCACCAACCTTCATGTAGGTTTCTGCAGCATAGCCAGGGTTATCAAGTTGCTTAAAATAGAAGGCACATTTGGCCAAAGGCTCACGCTCAGCTTTATCCAGTTTTCGAGCAATTTCGATTAACCTAGGCTCAGAAGAAAGAAGCCAGATGTTTGCTCTGGTGCTTTGCCTTTTAATTATTGTCATAACTTCACCTTTAATCAGTTAACATTTAATAAACATCCTAATAGTACTGCCATGCAATAGTGTTTAAACAGTTTCAGTAAACATTCCAAATAGCTTTTTCCTTTTGCAAACTCAAAGCCCTTCCTTCCCTCTTTGCTCACACATTCAGTTCCGTATCTCAGACTCTGCAGATGGAAGGAGGGAACACGTCCTGCATGACTCAGTGGCACAGGACACACTTCCCAACCCTGACCTGAGCAATAGGCTCCTGAAAAAATAGCAGCCCCTGTGCCACACAGCAAAACAGAGGCAAGGCCAGCCTGAAGGGCCTGGCCACGATCTCAAGGCAGCCCAGCAAATGACCCAAAGTGCCACCTACATTGATGAGAAACAACCAGAGACAGGAATGGCCACAGAATTTGTAAAGACTCTGTGCTCCAGGTGACTTCTCTCCCCCCTAGATGATTATTCTAAACAGCTGAGAACAGCAGCACTGGGCTACCTGGTACAGTTACTGCTGTGATGATCACTCTGAAGGCATTCACACTATTTTAGACAATCTCATATTGTAGATAGATCTATGCATACTCTTCATTGCTGTAATGCATTAGTTTTTGTAACATATTTATGGCCCTACCCTCTAAACATATGCAACTTTTAAAACATTTTAAATCATAGGTGTGTTTCAGATACTCAACCTGATATAAAGGCAGATACAAAATACATTTGGTCTTATTTTAAAATTACGGGGAATTCATAATGTCTCATTCAAGCTTTTATTATCTGTTATCTCTGAGGAGACAAAAAACCTACATATCCACCCAGCCGTGGTTCCCGCTGATTTCGATGGCCTTCATGTGCTCTCCAGCAGAGAGGTACATCTCCACTGCTGCCTTTGGTTCATTGATATCCTTGGCCCAGTCTGCTTGCTTTTTTATCAGCATCTTTGTGTCTTTGGGATCTCCAGACCCCAGAAATTCCTGCAACAGTGCAATACAGAAGTCTGCATTATCTTCTGGTCACAAACATCATTACAGTCTAAACTCTAAAATAGATAAAGGCTTTTGTAATGAAAACCATGATGCCTCCCAAGGACAGAAATACTCCATGGAGAGCAGCATGCACTGAGCCAGCCTTCAGCAGCTCATCATCAAGGCCCCGTGTCTGGGAGGAAACAATGGCAAGTCTCACATTTATACAGTTTTCGATTAAAAAGAAAGCAGGAGATTGTGGCCAGGCCCAGAGAAGGACAGTGCAGGTGCTCAGAGGCAACCCTAATGTCCCCTCCTGCTCTCTGCTAAGCCTGGTTCGGTGGATACGAGTTACAATTTCTGCAAGCTTGTCAGGAACAAGCCTTTCCAAAACAAAATGGTACTAATCTAAAAACTCTAATAGATAATTCCAAGTTTTAGATTTTCTCTTGCAAGCCAAGCAGGTATGGATTGCTTCTCAATGACGACCCAGTCCCAGCCCTCAGCAGCACATCCACTTAATCACACACTGGCATCAGGATGAAATAATTATCAAGTGTCTTTGCAGGAAACAAGGTATTTAAAAAAATATATCCATTAAGTTCTTTTATAATACCAGAACCACAGCTGCTCAAAAGTGAGAGTGCTCTGAAGCACTGCTTGGACTTGTGGAAGGAATGCAAACACCAAGCCTGGACCCTGTGTTGACAACCATTTTGGAAATATTTCTAATAGTTAGTTCAGCTTCTTCTGCCAGAACTAAAGCTCTGGCACCATATGGTTCACATCTGTTGACATCATGTGCCAGGAAAAAAATATAAAACCCCCCTTCAACACCAGAAGATCGATTAAGGGCAATTTTGACTGTTAACAGAACAGGCTACTGCCCATTAAACAGCTTTTATCAAAAGAAAATCAGAACAGAGGAGAAATGACAGGTGGGAAAAGAGTGGAAAACTGCATATCCTTTATGTTTCTGGCAAATTCTGACAGAGGTTTAAAAAACCAGAACCAAAGCAACAAATGGACAAAAACCTGTACACCAGGGCTGCTCCACCACTGCAATTCAGCAGCTCCCTGAAGTCAGAAGTGCACCCGATCTGTGCCAGCTCCAACCGAGCCCCAGGCCTGCCTCCTGCAGCACAGCCCTGCTCCAGGAGCAGCTACACAGGTATCCCAACAGCCTCTGAGTATGGAAAACTGCACTCCAGAGTGAAGTCAAACAATCTCTTTGGCATGACTGTTTTCCAGCTTAGGTCACCAAAACAAGCCCCAAATCAAAAGCTAAGCTCAGCTTCCCACAGTATAAAAGGTTTTTTGTGAGTTGCCAGTAATTAGTGATCTGGTGCTGTGATAAAGAGCCTCTGACCAGATATCAAAGGACTCCCAACCTCTGCCTCCAGTCTGGACCCTCCGTCCAGACCTCATCAAAGTCATGCACAAGAAACCAGGTTCTGTGGGTCCCTTTGAATAATTCTGGCAGCATCAGTGAAAACAGCACCACAAAAACACACCCCTCCCCCATGTATTTTTCCTTGGATGAACAACTTGAAAACAAGGGGGGTTTACATGCTCTTGCATGTCCTGTGCAATCCCTGCACAAGAAGCTGCCTTATGAAGTACCTTGAATTTCTCAGCATGGAATCACTCCAAAGTATAGGAGACATGAGACCTCTTGCTCTCTACTGGTTAAATTTAGACATGACTGCAGCCAAGAATTAAAAGATTCTTACGAAGACTTATGGGAACATTTTCCTGTATGAATTACATTTATGTTCAAGAGGAGCCAAAACACTGAAGCTAACAAAGACTCATCAGCCAAAAATAGCGGAAGTCAGGCTTACATCAGCAAAGCCCCCAAATGTTTCTGTTGAGCTCTTGGAAGAAAAAGATCTCTGCAGCATGGCTTGGGGAATCTCTGCTAAAGAGTTTCTGTGCATATCACGGTGAATTCTTTGTCCTGGATTGGGCAGAATAGGGCTCTGATGAGTGATGAATGAGACTAAACAGTGCATGCATTCTCGGGGATTTCGATAAGAAAACACCACAGAAGACTTAGTAATGCTCCTTATCACCATATAAAACCAACACTTTTCAGAATTATATTCAATTTATTCCTACTTGGAACTGAGTTTTAAAAAAAGCCGAAACACTGAATCTTTGGAAGAAATTCTGTAGTAAACAAAAATATTCTAGGTTAGCATATTATGCAGTTTTTAAAATGCATCAATATAGACCTGACTTACTCCTACCCATATATTTTTATTATAACGTGGGTACTACCTTGTCATCTTTGGAGGACAAACAAACAAAAAAGGACTCTCAAATGAGATAATGCAAAAGGAGTCATAAAACCAAACTTTTTCATTTTGAAAGAAAGAAAATTACTATAGATAATACTATGTAATCACAAGGTCCACTAAAAGAATTCACTGAAAAGCCCTGAATTTCCACAGCCATATTTGAGACTCTACAAAACACAACCTGCTGCCTTGGCAGCAGACTCTGAAGAAAATGCCACTGTTGCACCAAGGCCGGAAATACTTTTCCCCTTAGAAGCCAAAAACCTCCAAACAAATACCTGAGAAAATGAGATTGGAATTCAAAGCTCACAGTTCTTTTGTAGGATCACACACTGGAAACAGTGAGAGGTACATCAGAATTTCTGGGTTTGAAGCCCAGGTGCCAGGTCCTACCTTTGCGTGCTCGAACATGCGGAGGTCCGAGTACATCTCCAGGGCCAGGCTTTCGTGGCCGCTCCTCTTGTACAGCTTCGCTGCCTCGTGGAATTTTCCCTGGTAGGCATAAACATCTGCCAGGAACAGCTCCTGGTTGTTCTCTCCGTGCTTTTTCCGATCCTGGAAAAATAGAAAAGCTGAAGAGATGTAGAAAATATTCTAGATGATCAGCACCTAGGCGAGAAATAGCCTTTGAGGAATTAGATTTTCAGGCTTAGATTTTAACTGCTAATAATTAAAAACCTGTAATGGGATAGCATAATTATGCCTCTCCTACATTTCTGGTGAATTTATAATTAAAGGATTAAATCCCTCCTTAATTAAAATTATGAAGAGCAAAATTAAATGTCACTATACAAACCAAAGTGATGAAAAGTCACTTCTCTTGATTTCACACAGGAAAATGAACACATGCTATCATTATGCCAGTCTATTTTAAAAAGGCATCTGATGGGCTCCTCATTTTCTCCCTACAATCTCACCAGCATATAATTTGGCTACATTAACAATATGTGCAGGTGGGATGACAAACAGGAGGATAACTGCCAGCAATAAGTAGATTCAGGAAGCATGTTAGCCTGCCTCTAAATACAAACCAGTGACACCTCCACTGTCCCCACATGCAAGAGCTCACGGATTTGGGTCAGCATCAGTCACTTCCAGAGCACCTGTACATGCTCTCCTGGAAACCAGAACTGCTTGTTCTGTTCTGGCCTGGGAAGGGACCATGAGGACAGCATTAGTGCAGAGCCACGCAGTAACGTCCCATGTGTGTGCAGAGCCACGGAGAAACCCTGCACATGAATCAAACTGCAGCAGGACCCTGACTCTGAGGGACCCAGACAGGTTTGCACACGTGTGTGTTTCCATGTGTCTGCCTTATCCTGTGTATTGGACACACACCCCTACCCTGCCTGGGATAAAATTATTGCTGCAGTTTGCCCACATCGTATGGAAACACAGAGCTGTGAACTGAATTTAAAGAAAACTGCATGCAAAGGGAAAAGCATTCCACCAGCATCCAAATTCAATCCTCTGCTGCCAGAGGGTCTCAGCCATCACTCCATGGCCACACTGACTGACTGGGCTGACACTGAGCTGGTGTTCAAAGTTTCCTTCAAAACCTTGGTTAAATGAACAATCAGGGGACTTGTTACACCCTTTTTTGAAGACTCCACAGAATCTTGTCAGATAGAGATGGCAACAATGTTTGTCTGTCATCAATTGGGAAAGAAAAAGTGTCATTACTTTTTGAGAGAAAACCATGGCATTAATGGAACATGTGTGTTTAGTTACACCCTACAAGCCTTAAAAGGAATCCAATCCACTGCAGGCGAGGGTAAGTGGGGATGTAGAACTTACTGTAAAAGGAGCATTTTCAGGATGTGTGAAAGTCAGTTTATGCCTATTTTTAGGGGGATTCTTTCTTACTTAACAGAATATGACAAATCCAGAATATCCTCAATATATGAAGATCTGGAGAAGCATATGTGGAAAAGAAAGGTTACTACTGGTGAGAAAACACTCTCACCTACCTATACCCTTGAAAAGAAAAAAAAAAAAAAGAAAACCAACTGAAAAAAGGGGCTCTTAGTGCAGACCTTTGTCCTGTGTTAGAGAAAAGTTCACTGCAACCAGATGGCATTTTGACAGCAGCAGGACAGCTCTGCAGACATGAAGACAAGGAGTGTATCTTTTAAGAGAAGGTGTAAATTTAATTAAAACAAGGAAGAGGAATTCCCTTTATGCCATCTCCAAGCAGATCTTTAAGCATTATCTTGCCATCTCTGCAGAAGGACAAGGGTGATGAGTGTATTTTCAAGTGCTCATGACAGACAGTTATTGTTGAGTGAAATTCTATCAAGAAGTGTGAAAAGAATAGGAAGGAGGGATTAGAGCACAGTATAGAAGTATGGAATCCCAAATTCTATTTCCAGTTGTCACAGACTTGTCATGAGACCCCAAGTTTGTCATTTCATTTCTCTGGGCCTGTGTCTGTCTCTGCAAGGAGGAGATAATAGTAATTACCTACCTCCAGGGGGTAGGGAAAGGCTTAATGAACTCATGTTTATGAAGTATTCTGTACTAAGCTCCGTCAGCACAGTAGTATCCTACCAATTATTAATTGAATACTGAACATTTTTCCAGTTTTCCTGAAGACAGTTTCAGAAGTTCCCATCCCACACCCACATTTTGGTCCACAAAGTTCCAATCCTATGATTAGAACTTGAGTCACCTCTACTACCCAGGATTTTTCACTTCAAACACATCCCCAACAGTCAGAAGCACTATTCAAACAAAAGTCCTTCCAAAACAGAAAGTACTGAATTTGGTACAGCAGTAACTTTAAGAAAATACACCTTCTTGAACACTGGCTTACCTCTATGCTGCTGATCAGTTCTAAATATCGAAGGTCTCGTACTCTGGTAAATGCCTATTGAAAATAATTTTAAAAAAAGAGTAAAAGGCATTAACTTGAAAACCCAGAAAACACCAAATATTATTCTGCATGAATCAAGCTGTCTTCATGCAAAAAGGACAGGCAGAAATCTGCTGGGTTTGGGTGTGTGTAGTCCCAAGCCTGAAGGACTCTGACAGTGACTGTGGCCCCTGAGTTGTGGCAGGAAAGGAGACAAGGCACAACAGGAACAGCTCGGCACAGCAGGCGGCCGAGCTGTGCCTATCAGTCCCCCAAGAAATACAAAGTGTCAATTAAAATATTACATGCTTTTATTCTGGCTATTTTATAGCTTCTCCATTTTGATGTGAGGTGTGACACAGACAAGGAAATCTCAGGAAACTGTTACAAGGAAGGGCACATAACCAATCGCATTGTCAAAGCCGGCTGCATATGCTCCTAGTTTTTAAACCATTCCGAAAATCCAGCATGAAAGGAGCTCAGAGAGAGGAAAGGAAGTAAGAAGACGATAAGATAAAAGTACTTTAAGACAGTGTAATATCTTTGCAAATGGAGATAAATGTGCAACCCAAAGTCTCAAGTGGCAAAGTCACGTGCAAGTTGCAGCAGCTCAGCACTTATTCCTGACATGCATCACAAAACAGAAATTTAACTCTTTGGGCTGCACATTCAAGACTTCCAACCAAACTGAAGAGGGCACAGAATATTCTGCTTACATCGGATTGAACTAGGAACTGTAAGAGCCTTTAATGTCAAGAAGCTGCTTTTGTTTGAATTAATCCGCTCTAATTCTAAGAGGGCACTACTTAAAAATTCCAAGGAGGCACTGAAAACTTCTTTTCAAAAGTATCTATTTGCATAAAGCCATCCATGAGACTGGAATTATTCTGATGCCTCCACTTAAGAAAAAAAAAAAAAAGCATTTAATTTCCTTTTAAAAAAAAATCTGTTATTAAAAGATGTCTATCGCTTCAGACCATTCTCAGTGTATTTTTAGAATGTTTTGTCTTCCATACAATATTCATGACATTGAACTCAGTTTGCTCTCTCTTACTTGAGAAGAGATGGTGAAAGGAAATAGGGAGGTATTTTATGCCAGAGGAAACTCAGCTCTTCAGTCTATGCCCACTCACAGACCACTCCCCAAAGCAAGGCACACCACACAGGAAAGGCCTGAAACGATACAGCACCACTGCCTTCACACAGCCTTAACGGGAGATAACAAAGAGCAGGAAACCTTCACATTTGTACTGAGCTCATAATAAATGTTTAGGGGGGACAAGGGCAAGTTTGTGGCACTAAGGAAGGTGGGAGCCAAAGGCAGGTGAGCATCCTCTGCTGCCACCCGGTGGGCACTGCTTCCCAGTTCTGCTCCCCTAAACCCATCAACGCATTGCCCAGATGAAACCATTTTCTTTCTGTCAAACACCTTGATTTAGAACATGGCATTTATCTAGAGAGATACTTTAGATTTCAGTTCAAAATCTCATCTCAAAATCATGAGTTTATAAAAAACAATTGCTTTGTTTGTGGAATAAGACACAAAAGACAAGCAAGACAGTAACCCAGGAACACCACATATTCCAGCCACAAAACATGCATTATAGTCATACACACACACACACATATAAATATCAAACCCAAGCTTTCTGCTAAACGAATAAACAAATGCTTTACCTTTTTAGCAGTTTCAAACTCCAGCCCTTCCAAGGCTTCCATGGCCAGCTCTCTCCAGTCAGCATCAGTCACTCCTAAACATGCAATTTGATAGGCTTCTTTAAACATTTTTCGTTCCAGATATTGATACATGGGTGCAGACTGAGGATTGTCATAGAAAAAAGCATGTATCAGAAAGCATAATACTGAGATATATTAGTGAAATTTTCTACATATATTGGGAAAAAAAATATATTCTAATTACAACCGTTACAAGCTGCCCAGAGAATAAACATCTCAGTTTTGTACACAGACAGAACAACATTCTGGGGTGATCTTTATCTTATCTTTAGACAAGCTGGGTTAATTACATTCCAAACTCATCCATTTTGAAATCTTCAGTTCCCTGCAATATTAGGAAGTAGTTAAGGATGCAAATTCTTCTGGGCATTGAACATGCTAAATATGCTGTACACTGCGCTTTTTTAGTACTGTGGAAGCAGAGCAAAGGAGGGGCAGCGTGCTCTCAAGGGCCAAGAGCAGGAGGAGTGGCATGTCCCTGGAAACACCCAGACACACAGGAAGGGGGAGTAAAGCAACTCTCCTGCCCCAGCCTCGAGGACAGAGCTGTGCTACCAAGTACTTGGTACAAAGCACACTGGGGTTTTCGAGGGCCTGCCCCAAAGGAGATCCCCGTGGGGAGCTGCCAGCTGCTGCAGGGTGACACACAGACACATCTGTGGGTCTGCACCACAGAGCCCTCTGGGGGAGCAGGGAGCATGGCAGCACCACTGCCTTACCCTGGCTTTGCAACCCCAGCACGATGCAGGTCCATTTCTGCATTACTTTTACCATTTATCTGAACGTTGTACACCCTTTACTACTCCCTCTCTCCAAAAGCACAGCTTTGGAGAAGCTGCCTCTGAGATGCTGCGCAATAATTCTGTGGCATCTTTGTGCCTACAGCATGCCAAAGGCAGACAGGAGTGTTCAAGGCCCAGTGCTCCTGTCTGTGGCTGCCAACCACCCTGGACAAGCCAGAGCCTCACCAAGGACCTGCCCGGGGCCTCAGGGGACAGAGGGTCTGTAACACAGGTGTCCATCAGTCAATACAAGCACAGGACATTCTGCTATATTTATCAATTCTCAGAGGCAAGTTCTGCACACTCTTGGATGCACAGAGTCACAATCCTTTTACTTTCTTTTTTTGCTTTGTTTTTTTTTTTTTTACTTCCATGATGACAGAAATCAGCATTTTATGGAAGGCAATCTCTAAATTTTGCATATAAATACCACACAGGTACTAAACATTCAGACTAAAATATTCTGTTTAAATATTGCCTAAAGACATCTAGATGAAGCAACAATAAAACAGTATTTTATGTATTCAAGGAAAATGAAATTACAATGGATAAAAGTTATATAGAGAGAACACAGCAAAAATCCTGCAGGAGGTAAGGCTTGCACTATATTAGATTATGTGCATTTGCAAGTAGAAAGGGAGAATCAGACACAATTACCAACAGCAAAAAGGAAGTTAATTAATGCCAAAGAAACAAAAATAAAATAGATCACACAATATAACTTAAATAACAACGAAGGAAGTGTGAACTGCAATCATTTTAGTAATGAAATACAAGTAAATCTCAGAAAAGCTTCTTCACTTGTTAAACATTCATGTTTATGAGATATAAAGCAACACTTAATGAGATTAAAGGATTACCTGCGGAACTTCAACTGCTGACATAGAGAAAACATGAAGGCAGAAGATCTTGGAGCCATTGTAACCCACAACAAAGCCTTGCAGTTTTTGCTGGTGGACAGGGAAGTTGCTAGCTTTGATATTGAGGTAACCCCCTCCAGAAAAGCAAAGCATATCCTCACACTGGGTATTCCAGGCCACACTATTAGCATTGGGTTCCTAATGAGCAAAACATCTCAGGATTACAACTGATGCAATCACATCTTTGCTAAGAAACATGCCTCCTTCAGCTGGAGTGTTTGACCCATTACAGCCTGGTGTGTACACATACACTGATTATTTACATTTGCAATATCCTAAAGCCTAGAATATTCCTGAACAGATTCACTGGGATGTATTTTACATTTTAATACTCAGCTATAATTGTCTTGTCTTTTATGTATATTTACTAGCAATCTCTAGAATCAATCTGTAAAACATAATACCAAATTCCACAACAATATACTGCTAGTTAGCACATTTAATTGATCATTTCTCAGTCCATTACGCAAAGGAAGTTGCAGACCCTATCTTGCAGCACTCCATCCTTGCTATCCAGTATGTTCTGAAAACATTTAATCAACATTAATAAGTGACTGCTAAACTGCCAATGAAGAGAGCATTATCATGATTCCTTTTATAGCCTATGAATACCCAACGAACAAAGATGTTTAGGCTTTAATTCTGTTCGTACTAATGATAAAACTAAAATGCTCATTAACTGTAATGCTTCAGAGGGAAGCAGGGCAGAGTTCTAAATTAAACTGAAAAGGTCACATGTCTAAGAGCTCTTTATTCAGCTGTTGCTCACATAGATTTCCTATCTTCTCATTCCTACTCCCCCATCTCTGAGAGGGTGGTTTTGATAAACAGATCACAGGTAAATTCTACAAGATGCGATTAACAGCTTAAATGAGTTACACATATTTCTGCACAGCAACACTTTTGGGATGCTCTGTGCACAAACTACTTCCTGCCCTCCTGCCCCCCCTTTTAAAAACCGCAGCAAGTGCTGACGCTCACCTGGAACAGGAGCTCCTTGGTGTGGATGTCGTAGACCAGGCAGGTGTCGTTCTCGTCCACCACGGCCAGCTTGCTGCGCGAGGCGCTCATGTCCAGGCAGCGCACGGCCGTGGCCTGCTTCAGCAGCACGATGGCCAGCGCGTTGTCCACGAAGATCTTCAGGATCTAGGCACGTTGGAGACAAACCCGCTCAGACTGCCCTGTCCCCGAACCGGAGACAGCACCGCGCGCAAAACCTTCAGTGCTGTCTGAAGGGTGAAACTGCAAGCTTTTTCACAGACAAACTGCAATAAAATTAGGGAAATGCTTCCAGTTTGTCTCCTGAGCAGCCTGGCTGACACAACACGCTCTAGGTCGCAAGCCTACACAGATAAATCAGATGCCATGCATCCTGGATTCTCCACTAGTCACACGATTTCATCACTACAGGAATACATTACTTACAGAAGACACACAGGATCTCAATGTCCTTGCTATCAGTACCTCTGGGCTCCAGTTTGGCACATCCAGCTGCCACCTGGCGTGTGAAACAGAAACCCCTACACCTAGACAACAGCCACACCCTCAAAGTGGTCACCAGGAGAAGTGTACACACCTCCAACCCCCACTAAAGGCAAACCTGCTCTCTTCACCAAGAACTCAATTTTGTCAGTTGATACTAACAACTCACAAACCTCCAGATCCAGTTAAACATATTTATATGAATTTTATTGTCAGAGAATGTGAAAGACAGAAGTAATTAATTTTTAATCCCAAAATGAGACTGTCAAATAAAATTCTAGGTTGCAGAAGAGCCTGCTGCTCCTAAGGTCTCCCTCTAAGAGCACAGAACACATTTTGTTTGCTGTGGAAAGACACATACCAGAGCTGATGTGTTACCTGACCATTCTTCAGACCAACTAAGAGGCCTTCTCTTCCTGGAGGTCCTCCAATTACTTTAATGTAACGAATAAGAGATTCCATCAGCCATTCTCGTTCTTTAACACCACTAAATGAGAGGCACTGCAGTCTCTTCTCCTAAGGACACAGTAAGGTATAAAACACAGCCTGGAGGTGAAGACAAAAATCTGTGTCTGATGTGTGATGTTTACACCCATACTAGCAGGTGTGTCTACTTCTACATTTAAAAATCATAAAGTCAAATACTCAATTTAATGGGTGAATTCTTTAAGATTTTCCAATCCTATGAGCAAACAAAAACAAACACCCCCAATCTTTTTCTAGTAGTCTTCTCCCACCCAAAAGAACCCCTGGATTCTGTGCTAATTTATCAAATTCACTCTAGAGCCTGCTTTACTGAACCAGAGTCACCTGAGCCACGCCACAGTGGCTGCCCTGCAGCATGTGAGCCCAGCAGGGCACAGCAGGACTGCCTTGGCAAGTGCTGCAGCAGATCCCACAGGACGCTCATGTCCTGCCAGCCACTGTCTGGGACAGCTGCCTTGAACACTGAACACACCCCAGCACTATTCTAGCTTTTAAGGCACATACCTGGCATAAAATAATGTGATCTGAACACACCACCAGCAAGTTACATTCAAATTTCTTTATGATCTTTTCCTTCACCCGATAGTACATATCTGCAGAGTCATCCGTGTACAACTCATAAATCAGGATTTTCTCTGGCATCTGGATGGCTAATCTGTTTTTGTAGATTGCAATTTTCTTCACAAGCTCTCTGCCTTTTATCCTAACTAGAAAGAAAAAGCACCAAAATGATAAAGTATAAGCTGACACAAAAATAACATACAGAAATCAGAGAACTAATACACTAAAACTGAATCTCCCTAGAGCACTTCTAAAATTCAAAGCACATTGCTGCTCAGATACATCTGCTGCTCTGCATCTACGTAATCTACTATCCCTGTCACAGTTTACCACCCTCTATGAACAGCACATTCTGGAGCAGTACTTCAAATCCTTGCCATAAAAAGACAGCAGAAATGGAGAAACAAAATAAGCACAAATGCTTGAGGTTACAAGTAAGGAAAATAAAAGCTAAATATAATACATAGTATTTTTATCTCATTTTCAGAGATTAGAACCTTATTTTAAGAGCCCCTGTCCCTCCCAGTCTCTTTGCCAATGCCCACATCTTTCATTAATCTTGTCAGCGCTGAACTTGCACACTCCAAGCTTGCCCTCTCCTCATCCAAAGTGTGTTCCATGGTTTGACTGCCAAAGTGACAACAGCCTGTCAGGTACATGCAGTACAGTATATCCCAAGTGTCCTGATGGATATTAATTAAAACAAGCTGCATGAAGCTTTGGCCTGCTTGCAAGTGTGGAATTACCTTTTTGCTCAGTGATGAGGTGCTGGACAATAACATCGGTCATGCTGTCCCTGTAGGCGTAGCGGTCTTTATAGAGGCCATGGACAGTGCTGAAAATCAGCTGGTAGAAGGAGATTGTTCCATCCTGACACCCTACTGCCTGAACACAAGAAGGGAATGATTTCAGTTAATTGGTACAAACAGGTGAGAACTGACAGAGGGTGTGGTGTTTATATGAAGACCACGTCCTTCTTCCTGCATAATGAATAGACCAACACCAGCTACAGCTGACTTATATTTAACCATGGCACAAGTGCACTGAGAATGGACTGACCTCACCACAGACCATGGAGACCACCATGCTGAGGGGGGCCTTGAGTTTATTTGGTTGGGGTTTTGGTTAGATTTGATTAGACAAACACACAGAGGGGGTGTGTTTGTTTGCTCACTTTTAAATTTGCTTTAATTCTCTTCCCTCTTGTACAGGACTCAAGAGTGCAGCATTTTAGCCTGACAGTTGCCCTGTAGGCATTTTCTTCCCATCATGGAATTAGATTTGGTCAAGTCCAGGAGTTATTAGCTGATACTTTAAATTATTTTTCCCTCCTCTTTTTTAACCAAAATGCAGCAAATGCCTTACGACTTGAGAGCAGGTGTTATGCTCCTTAGATCCTTCTTACAGCTCAGGTTTTACTTTTGTGAGATATATGTAATTCCAGTGGCAGTTGTAGGACCTCCCTAGTCACTGCTGAAGTTCTACTGCCTCGGCAGGAACGTCCAAGCAACTAAGCTGAGAATGTATGATCCTACTTTAACTAACAAATTCCCTGTGAAAATGTTAGAAAAACGTTCCTACTCACCACATAGTTGGAGTCTGGTTTAACTTTGCAGGTCCACACCCAGCTGCTCTGCTCTCCCACAGTGCCCAGACGCACCCCATCCCTTGTGAAGAGAGAAACCTGTCTGTCTGAACCTCCCAGCAAGAGATACTCTCCTTTAGTAAAGTAGCTGATGCAGCACGGGTCAAAATTGAGCACTCTGTCCTTCCCAATCTACAAGGGAAAATAAACAAAAAAAACCCAATCAAAAACATTAACAAAAGGATCATTTCATCTTTCCTGAAGACAACGAGTGCCATCGCTGACACCATTCATCTCCTCCATGCATGGACTTTCAATACCCAGAACCACTGGCTATATTAAGATTCCCAAAGATAGCTCTAAAATACATCCAAGAATCCCTCCAGTCCCAAACCATTCTGCTCAGAACACAGCAACCACAAAACCCCTTTGCCCAGCTGAAAAAACCCACAAAGATGTTCTCTACAAACCAGTGAACCATGTCACACAAGTCAGCAGAGTTGTAAGGCTCTAATGGAAGAACTGTGAGACAGCAGGGGAGCTGCTATGTGAGAATAAGAGCTGAAGGAGGAATGGTTAAAAAAAAGTAGACTCATAAAAGGCTGGGAAAACAGAAGACGTTTAATGAAATTAATAAAGCACCTGTATACAAGTATTTTGATTGTGGGACACAAAATAGAACAAAAAATACCCTGTGACTCTTGAATAAACTCTCTAAGACATACCTGCTTGCCACTCAGGTGGTAAAAGGAAAGCTTCTGACCCCAGTCTGCCACAGCTAAAATGTCATTGCGTTCATCTCTGCCAAAAAAAACCAAAACAAACTAGCAATTCTACAGCAATTGAATTAACAAATCTCTTAGAGCAACAGAACCAAGTCACAGAATAGTAGAATTCACTTCATGCTACTCTTTAAAAGTCACAAACTGAAAGGACAGCAGTTTGTCATTTAAACCTCTGGAAAACAGCTTGGGGACACAAAATCAAAACCAGTATCCTCTACAGGAATAACTCAAAGCTTGAGTGGAGGAACAGGGACACATCAAGAGGAAATGGCCTCAAGCTTTGCCAGGGAAGGTTTAGGCTGGGTATTGGGAAAATTTCTTCCCTGAAAGGGCTGTCCATCAGGGGTGGAGTGATTTAAAAGCTGTGTGGATGTGGCACTTGGGGACAGGTGCTAGTAGTGGCTTTGGCAGTGCTGTGGGAGTGGTTGGATTTGATGTCTTGTTGTATTGCACAAAATGGATTACTGCAATGTCTCAAAGGGTTTTTTCAACCTAAACAATCCCATGTCTCCAATCTAAACTTGTTCCCAGGTTCTCTATTCAGTTGAAGACTGGCAGCAAAGCCAAAACCCCAATATATAATCACTTAAAGAAGGTAACACATATGGGAATTAACCTGCTCCAACAGGGATAGAAGTGAAGCCTTTCTGCAATCAATAAGCCAAGGATTATCTATTCAGAATGAAAAAAAAGGATGAAATTATTTACCTGGAAGGATTCCAACAAATTGACCATACTGGAGAGGAAGAGCCCCCTGGCCTCTCTATTTTCACTTTCTCATCACCATTTTTGTTCCTTATGCTGACAATGCCATTGAACATCCCCAAAGCAAGGTACTGGCCATCATTTGTCCAGCTGAGAAAACACAGACACACTGAAGAGTAAACTACTACAAACAAGCAGCAGGAAGGCAGGATGGTGTATAGCACACTCACACAGGAATGGTACATTAAAGTGTATTTCTAAGAGGGAGTTCTGGGAGGTGGCTAGTAATCCTATGGTTTGTTTATGCATCTAAATCCACATTTATAGGAACAGCACTCTCTACATAAAGGACATTTTATCATATACACAGAAGTAAAATAATAAATTAAAGCTTGCAATATTTGTAACATAAGTCAGATCCAGTTTGGGGATGGCAGTCTGGGAGGGAGCAGACCAAAACGCTTTAAAAGCCACATTTAGAACATGATCAGATGGAACTGTCTGGTGTAGGACAGGGGAGGCCTAGGGTCTATTCTGGTCTCTTCTTCAGTCAGATGAATGACTTCAGTTATGAATTCCTGCTTCAGGTTCCCCACAAAGGTAATACCTTCTTCAGCTGAAAACACCAACAGTACAGGGAATGAACGACAAACAAACATTGGAATTATTTTTCCTGTAACTTCATTTTATTGTTGTTGCACAAGAGAGATGAACAGAGGGAAAGAACAGCTAAGACACCTGCTCAAGACCAGAATCTGTCTCTGATGCCTTCAGAAGGACTTGGTTATAAACAGGACCAAGCATAACCCAACACTTTGCTACTGAAAAAGAAGGAGGGAAAAGTCCTTTTTTTTTAAGCTTCCATCTTACTTGAAATGGTTTGTATTGAAACTAACTTAAATGACACAGAAAACCCTTAAAACTTACCTACAGCAAGTAATCCTGCTGCTTGTTTTATGTTTAGAGACTGACTTCTGTTCTGGAGACCACAAGCCTTGATGAAAGAAAACAAAAAGCCAATGACAAGTGAGTATGTGCCAGAGCTCAGACTGGAAACCAATACTGTCAGAGAACTCAGCTGGGATTTTAGAGGCACCAAAGTCTTGTACACTGCTAGTGGACATTTAAATACATATTATTTATTATTAAATGGAAAAAAAATCCATCTAAATAACTGAGGGTGTCTCTGCAAAAAAATCCAGTAACAGAGCAGCACATTTGATCCTGTGACCCCTCACTACTGTCCTTTTTCACTGAGTTTAAGTGGTTTAAATCAGTATCGAATGTCACTGAATGTTAGATAGCTTTGTGTCCCATCTCTCCTGGAGTCATAGAGCTGTACTATCTGTAGTTAGCTAAGCTATCCAGCTGTAATGGAATTCACTGTCTTGATGGAAAAGTTCAAGGGAGAAGACATACCAAAATCCCCAGACGAGCAGGATGCCAACTGATGAGTGAGAGGATTGTATGAAACGCACTGGATAGAGTCATTATGCCTAGAATGAAGTTATAATCAGATTTCAATAAATCATTCTTAAATGTCCCTTTTCTGACTTTCAGCAAGTGAGCTGAAAGCTTTAGCAGATGCCAAAATAATTGGATTGGTTTATAGTACATCAAGTAAGTCTGCTATTACTGTAAAGTAATTAAGTAATAAACCTTGTAAAAACTGTCTCCAAGTAGCAGGATTCACTGTATTTCACCAAGATTACAGCAACTGTGAAGGTTGTATCCAAATCCTAAACCAAGTGTGCTTGTGCAGGCTCTGTGCAGTGACCAGCTAACTCCTGATAAATGTGCACTCAGGAGAACATGAAGCTGTTGCTTCAGAGGGCTGACTGAAAACAGAGCCAAATGATTGAAATATACCAGAAGTGACAAACCATCTTTAATTTGATCTTTGAACCAGAATTATGGCTTATTATAGAAGACTGGTCATATTATGTTTAATTTTATTCTGACCTATTCTGACTTTCCCTAGTTCTCTGTCAGCCCTCTAAATTCACAGATTTCTCTGGATTCCCCAGTTCCTTTTATGCCTTTAATTGCTTTCCTGCCTCACTCAGATACTTCAGCTGCTCTTTTCCTCCTCCCTCCCCTATCACCCCTTTTCTCTGACCTTAGTGAACCTTCTCCCAAATCTAACAGCTTGTGCTCTTTAATTGCAGCAGTGCATAATCAAAATCAGCTTCTGAAGCACAGAACTGAACAGCATCACTTACGTGTACTTCAGAATTCCTTCTAACTTTGAAGTCCAAATTATCACACTTTTATCAGCAGAGCCAGATGCGAAACGCTTGCCTAGGAATTAGAGATCATTTAAATCCCACACATACAAGAATCACTTTCACTCCAAATACTGAATCAAAGAGAGAGCAAGAAGTTCTTGAACTTGACAAGGCTCAAGTAATAAAGGGGCTGACACTGAGTCCTGGATGTGGTGGTGCTTCCCCAGGCACATGGAGTTCCAGTGGCTGTACTATACCATTTCCATGGCCTTGCTAGTAACCAATCCTTCCAGTGCTGTCCAGCCCCAGGCTGGAGATTGATGGGAAACAAGTTAAACTGGTACAGTGTCACAGGAACTCCCATCACCCAAACAGCAGCACCTGCAGGAAGGCCCCCCCAGCCCACAGAGCGAGTCCCACTGAATGAGAGTTGTAGACCATGAGAGAACTGGAAGCAGAGTGCACTGAGCAGGTAACATATGAAGGATCAGGAGATCAGGAAGCTCTGGGACAGAGGAAATGCAGGAAGAAAACTCAGAGCCAGATGAGCAGTAGAAGCAGGAATCTCTGAGGTGAGCCCTCTCCTCATGTTACCCATGAATATACCCTTCACCAGAGCTAAGCCTAACACTAAAGTCAAAGAGGAGGAGCAGTGGGACCACAGCTCTTGGGTCACTGGTGACCTGTGCAGGTAGATCTGCACAGCAGATCACAGCCTCCACTGGACAGCAAACCCAGCACTTGCTAAGGAACAAACCCCAGCAGTCCCACACTGCGAGCAGAGCAACGCCCACTTCTCCATTTCCATGGGCAATCAGCAGCGGGAGAGATGCACTCTACAAACCAGGCTAAGAGAGCCCCAGGGTGCTATTTACCATCTTTGGCATAAGCCACGCAGTACACAGTGTCTTTATGTCCCTTCAAAGGCTGAATTAGGGTTCCATCAGAAGTATCATATACCTGTTCAAATGGGGAGAAAAAACCAATCCAAATATACAAACAAAAGAACTTATGCAAAAAAAACCCCTTCATTGAATCAGAGAACCACATTGGGGTGGGAAGGGACTTTAAAGCTCATTCACTTCATGCCCCCATGGGGCAGTGAGACCTTTAACTAAACCAGGTTGCTGCAAGCCCCATCCAACCTGGCATAAACACCTCCAGTGTGAGGGCTGGGATATAAAATTACTGAAGGCCAGCAGATTATGCACTTCCTTTTGTGCCTGCTTTTTGGATTTCATATAGTTCATACAAGACAAAACATTTTCTAGCACAGAAACAGCTCTCTGTAACATGATATTCTTAGAAAGAAGTCAGTACTAGAAAATAGCATGCACAAAGGACATTTTTCAACAGCTTGTTTGGCAGCTTGTTTTACATCTTATTGGCCATTTATCTTTTATTTTTATATTTTACATCTTGCTGTTAAAACATCTCTCTACGCATTTTATGTTTAAGCATAATAAATTACTGCAAAGGAGCATCACTAAATACATGATTGCTTTAGCCCTGAAAATAACAGCAGTTGTCCTGCAATGCTGAACTCTACAATCCATCCATCCCATCTGCCCCTTCCTGCAGCTCCTACACCTGCCCCACCTGGAAGCTTCGCAGGACCTGTGAGCAGCTGGTCCTGAGCTGCTCTTGCAGCAGCCCCAAGGACCCACAGACAGCTTGAGGTGAATGTTCCCACACCTGTCCTGTCACCACAATGCCAGGACACGGGTCTGAGCCTCTGCCCTTGCCACAGAGATTTAAGGAGACTTGCACCAGCACGGCCCCTGCGCTGTGCCAGGCCTAGGGGCGGGTTCATGGACCTCAAACCCCGGGCACCGCACAAGAGGACGAGATGACACAAATAACTTAAATCCCATTACTTTTGGAAATAGAGCTTAAAACTTGGTAAGAAATATTTAAAAGCTTCAAAACACTTTAAAATTGGCCTGCATTAATATGTATGTAGCTGGGAGGCTGCACTGACAGAGATAAGGGGATTTCAGATAGGTTATATTCATAAGTTAATGTGAAAGAAATCATGCTCATACAGCTGGAAAGGAGTGAGGACAAGGAGATTTCCCTACCAGCAGCCTGTTTCCAGCAGCAATTATCAGCTGGGTCCCATCCGGCTTGAACGCGAGGTCGTAAATGCTGCGGGAAACAAACAAACAAACAAACCAAGAACGGGGTGTCAGGAGACAGGAACTGACAGAGGTGCCGCCCGGCCAGCACTGCAGCGGCCAGGGAGCGTGGCTGTGACTGCCCACAAACCGCGAGCGGCAGGAGCGGCCGGGCCCGACCCCGCGCTGGGAGCCCCGCGCAGCCCCGAGCAGCCGCCCGGAGCGGAACGGGCCGGCAGGCCGGCTGTGCCCGGGCCGCTCACCACTGCTCGGCCCGGTCGCGCCAGGTGAGCGCGGCCCGCATCCCTCGGACCCCGCACGGCTCGGCACCGCCCCTCACAGCCGGACCCGCTCCGCGCCGGGCGCCGCTTCCCCGGCCCCGCCGCTGCCACGGGCAACGCGCCTGCGCCCGCGGCCCGCAGGTCCGCCACCCCGCCAGGGGGCGCTGCCAGCGCCGCGGGGGCCGCTCGCGCGGGGCTGGGCGCGGGGCAGGGCGCGGGGCGGGGCGGGGCGCGGGGCGGGCCCTGAGGATCACGTGAGCGGCGCGCGGGAGATGGCGGCGCCGGGAGCGGTGGGCAGGTGAGGGCGGAGCGGGCCCGGAGCGCGGGTCTCGTCAGCGGGATGCGGGATGCGGGATGCGGGATGCGGGATGCGGGATGCGGCCCCGGCCCCGGCCCCGGCCCCGGCCCCGGCCCCGGCCCCGGGGGCATGTGGGGATCCGTCCCCAGGCCTGCCCCCCTGTCCCCGCAGCTCCGCCGGTAGCGGGACCTTACCCGGGCTTTTCTTCTCCTGCAGTCCCGGGGGCGGCAGTCGAGGCGCGGCGGCGGCGGCGGCGGAACGGCCCGGCCCCGGCCCCGGCCCCGGCCCCAGCCCCAGCCCCGGCTGCGGGGACCACGGCCCGGCGGGGCCGAGCGCTGTCCCCCGCGGGTGGCAGCGGGTGAGCAGCCGCAGGCGGGCGGGCAGGACGGCCGGGAGGATCGATGTGTACTTCATAAGGTGAGGCTGGGGCTGTCGGTGAGCTCCGTGTGGCCTAGCTTGGCAGGACCACAGAAATCTGCCCACACGTCACCCTCAAAAACTGGTTTTGTCCTTCGTTTTGGCATTGTTTTCATGTATTATTGAAGATGTATAAGCAAAGAGCGGTAGAATGAGAAAGTCATTGCTAATTTACTTTCCCTTCCTACCACAGCCCTGAAGGGAAGAAGCTGAGGTCAAAACGAGCACTTGCGGAGTATTTACAGAAAACTGGGGAGACAACACTGAAAGCAGCAGATTTTGATTTTGCAGCTCCTCGAGGGAGCACACGCTCAGGATTGAAGGGATATGGTACAGGAGCTGCGAGGACTGACCTGGAAAAGGAGGATTGTCAGAGCAAAGTGCAGGAGCTCCATGCACAGAATGGTGCTGAGGTTGGAATTCAGAACATCCAGGCTGGGAGTGGACACCTGGAAGATGCTACATCTCCTGTGGAAGGCACAGATTTAGTAGTAGTAGGCACAAACCCAGAGGAGAATTTGAAAACCAGAAGAAAGAGGGCAGATGGGAGAAGTGTCCAAACTAGGAAACGTGAGAAGGGCTCAGAAAGGAGGAACCAAGGTGACGCCGAGAGCAAGAGGCAGAGAAGAGTCTCTAACACACGGGAGACCAAGTGTGTTCAGAACAAGAGGGTCCGTAGGCAGACAGACACCCGTGGAGCTGACAGCCAGGGAGTGGGTGAAGCAGGCACTGACCCTGTGGGTGCAGGGACAGGGCTGCCAGCTATGGCCAGGGCACGGCTCAGGCCAGTGGCTGGCTCACAGAGGGAGCTGGCTCACCTGCCAAAGGAGGGGCCCTGCTCCAGTGACACACCTGCTGTGGGCTCTGAGGAGAAATCCTATGGACTGGAGACAGGGACGGTGCCAGAGCCGGGGCCTCTGGGTGAGCAGAGAGTTCAGCCTGACGCCGAGGTGGATGCTGAGCCGTGGCACGGGACCAGCCTCGCAGCAGTCACAATGTCTCCAGGTGCGTGTGAGAGCAGAGGGTGATGCCAGCCCTCACCTTCTGCCCAGGCCTCTCCTGGCTGTTGAGGCCACGTGTTCTGCTTCAGGTCAAGCTGCTCTGACATCCAAATCTCATTTTTATCCAACAGCATTTAAATTAATGCAGACTTACTCAAAACTGAAATTTACTGTGCCACGCTCTTAAGCTGTACAGTGTCAGGCAATAATCTGAGGAGATTTAAGGTACACTTGTGTTCTGTACACGAGAAGAATTCCTTCTGTTTCCATCGCTGCATAAAGCAGAGGTGGTGTGTGAAACATGACAACAAAATACTTGCTGCTTTTTCTTAATGCTGAAGTTTATTTCTTTACAGAAGAGTCTATCTCACGAACACAAGTGGAGAGAAGGAAAACGAGTCCCTATTTTTCCAGTAAATACAGCAAAGAAGGTATTGTATTTAGGGAAACACATTTTTTTATGGGGAAGAGATACAATGGCTCAGAATCAAGTGATGATGTGGAAAATTCCTTGCAGCTTGACACTGGCTGCAGCTGTGCCAAGTGGGACAGTCCCCTGCAGCCGTGTAAAGGCTGTGTGGGAACTGCTGTGCTGTGGCTCCATCTATGCAGTGCCTCCACAATAATGCTTCTTTTTTTTTTTTTTTTTTTTTTCATTAAATAGGTAAAGCCATCCTTCGCTGTCTAATAAATGTTCCTGTGTTGCCCCTGTACAGCCCTCAGCCCACCCAGAAGGAAGGCCCTCAGAAAATGGACTCCTCCACGTTCTCCTTTCAATCTTATCCAGGAAACACTCTTCCATGATCCATGGAAGCTTCTCATTGCCACCATATTTCTCAACAAAACTTCAGGTAAACAGAGTAGCAGGAGTAGGTGTGTAAATGTTGGGAGGTGTTACAGGGCTGAAACAGCTGCCAGTTTTAATGGCATTAGTGAAATAATTGATTTTTTTTTAACGTGTGTCACTGTGAAATAATAATCCTTAGTTGGTACCTTACCGTGGAAAAGCTCACTTGGGAAAGCATATGGATAGTGCAGAAGGAGAACTCAATCCCAGCCTCCTGCTCACAGGATTCTTTCACCAGGGAAAATGGCCATTCCGGTGCTCTGGGAGTTCCTGAAGAAGTATCCTTCTCCTGAGGTAGCCAGGGCTGCAGACTGGAAAGAAATGTCAGAGCTGCTCAAACCTCTGGGCCTCTATGAACTCAGAGCCAAAACCATCATCAGGTTCTCGGGTGGGTTTTCCTGACATCTGGAACCATCTTGGTTATGCTGGCAAAAGACAAACAGCTTTGATGCAAACGCTGCTCTGAGGATTGGGTGGGTTGGTGGCTATTTTGTGCAGCACTTGGGATCCATTGGTGTCACACAGGCAAAGCTGCTGATCTCAGTCTGAACTGGGAGGGAAATGCCAGCCACGGTGTGTTCTGCAGGAGACCAGAAACTGGCTGGAGTAGAAGAGACCCAAGCACCTGCAGCACTGCTGCTGTGTTTGAGCACTGTTACAAGGTGGCTCTGCTCAGGGTTGCTCTGGTGACCTGCAGAAGGCCCTTCCACCTGGGATTTTTCTGATTCTATACTCAGAACCTGCAGAGGAGAATTTTGTTCAGATGAGAGAGATTATGATTAAAACTCCCACGGTGGTTTGTTGAAAAGCAGTTTAATGTGGTATTCACATTCCCTGAACAGAGAATGTAAACACCACAGTTTAAGATTAACCCGTGGGGATTCACGGTCTGCGTGCACCAGGAAACACCTGGTGCATTTGGTTTTCATTTGAAATGTGCTGAAGTCATGTAACAGTGGCACAGGGTGCTCCTGTGTGCAGGCAGTAAGGGCAGGCGTGTGTGTGCGGGTGCTGAGTGCTGTGCCCTGCCCCGCAGGTGAGTACCTGAGCAAGGCGTGGCGGTACCCGATCGAGCTGCACGGCATCGGCAAGTACGGCAACGACTCCTACAGGATCTTCTGTGTTAACGAGTGGAAGGAGGTGGGTGGTGCCCTTCGGGTCTCACTTGTGCCCACCGACCCCTGGCACTGGAAAACCAACACTCACAATGTTGGAATAATGAGATATTTTAAGGTGTTTTAGTAAATATTTTACATTTTCCCTGTGTCTCAGGTGCAGCCACAGGACCACAAGTTGAACGTGTACCACACGTGGCTGTGGGAGAACCGGGAGAGGCTGAGCATCGATTGAGCTGAGCTGGGGCTGACCTGGCCCCACCACCTCCCCTCGGGTGCCCTCACAGCTCTGGGTGTAAATATTTCTGTGATGTCATGGCTAGAGTCGTTGCTATTTTTTTAATAAACATGTCCCTGTTTTGTAGTGGCTGTCTCTTCTTGCAGTGCAGCTCTGTGTCCGCAGCTGCGTGCCCGGGCTGGGGGCTCGCTGGGCACAGCCATCCAGTGCCCACCGTTACTGTCCCGGGCCCGGAGCAGTCGGGCTCTGATCTCAGTGCTGCTGGACACGGGCTGAGGGAGAGAGCGTGTGCAGGGAGCAGCCCGGGACGGACCAGACCCCGCTCCGTGCCCGCTGCCCGGTGCCGCCGCAGCTACTGGCGCCTTCCCAGTCTCATGCAGGGACGGGCCCCGTGTCGCTCCGGCAGGAGAGGGCCCGAGGCGGGTTCTGGCTCCCGGAGCCGGGGCCGCTCTCGGTCCCTCGGGCCGTGCTGCGCCGTTCCGGGACTGCGGCGCCCGAACGGGCCCAGCCGGCTCCGCCGCGCCGCCGGGTGGCACTCGCCCGCCCGCCCGCCCGCACTGGCGGAAGCAGCTGGCGGGCACAGCCTGCGCTGTGACGCAGACAGGTCCTGGCAGCCCCGTAGCAGGCGCGCTGTCCGTGGCCGTGGGCGGGAAGCACCGATCTGGGCGCCCCGCCGGGCTGAGCCTCCCTGCCCGGTGCCACCTCGCCGCGGCGGCGGGCTGGCCTCCGCGCCGCCCCGCCGGTGCCCGGTGCTCTGTGTGCGCGGCCGCAGCGCCACACGGCCCTGCCAGGACCGCCCGCCTGTCCCATAAGCGCCTGCGCGGGGCCCCTCCCTCTCTCGCCCGGCCCGCGGTGGACGCGCCATCGGCACCGGTGAGTCCCGGCCGCGCCATCCGAGGCCATCCGGGCCCCGGCGCTTCTGGCACGGACCGGTTTCCTCCCTTTCCCTTCCCCTCCGCCGCATCTTTTCCCCGTGGCGCGGAAAGCGGCCCCCGCGGGCCGGCACCGGTCCTCTGCCTGCGGAGGATGGGCGGCGCTGGGGGCCCACCCGTGCCCCTTCCCGGGCGGCGGGGCCGCCGTGACCGCGCTCGGTCACCAGCCGGGCCGGGGCCTCTGGAGCGTGGGCGGGCGGAGCCGGGGGGTCTCGGTCGCTGTTGGTCTCCACGGCGTGCCGCGCCGGGCTCCGGGCAGGAGCATCGCAGGCCCGCGGGGATAACACCGCGGCACCTCCCAGGATCGCATCTGGAGAGCTCCCAGTGCTCTGCCAGCTTCGGAGGCGGGAGGAAGAGCCCCAGCAGATGAAGACCCATTCCCTCACCGGCCCGCCCGTGGCCCCTGGGGGAAGGCAGTCTGCGACACGCGTGGCCCGGGGAGCTGCACCGCACCTGGGGCACGCCCCTCGCTCACCCCGCTCTGTCCCGCAGCCACCATGCCTGCCCTCAGGCCTCTCGTGAAGCCCAAGATCGTCAAGAAGAGAACCAAGAAGTTCATCCGGCACCAGTCTGACCGCTATGTCAAGATCAAGGTGAGGAGTTGCAGCAGCTTCCCCAGGACAGGAACTTTTGGGGTGCCTTTGGTTTAGGTGGTGAAGGAAAGTCCAGCAGGATGGTGCCAAGCTGCAGCAGCTGGGCAGGGAGTGTGGGGGCCGGTGTGGGCAGCCCTCACGCCAGCTGTGGTCAGGGTGGTCTTGTTTTGTAACTGCTCTCTACATTTGTGCAGCGCAACTGGCGCAAACCCAGAGGCATCGACAACAGAGTGCGCCGGCGCTTCAAGGGACAGATCCTGATGCCCAACATCGGCTATGGCAGCAATAAGAAGACAAAACACATGCTGCCCACAGGCTTCAGAAAGTTCCTGGTCCACAATGTAAAAGAGCTGGAAGTGCTGATGATGAGCAACAAGTGAGTGTGTGGGGGCTGTACTCCCACCTGGGAAAGGTGGCATGGTCGGGGGAAATGAGGAAAATCATTGCTTTGAGAGTGTAGATGCCCTCACTATTCCCTCAGTGAATGGCTGCTGGAGGGTAGGGGCACAGAGGGGCCCTGGGGCTGGCAGTCTCATCCCCTTGGCAAAAATACAGAATGGTGGCGAGCAAGGCTGTGCCACATCACTGGTAACCTCAGTCAGAACTGGGGCTCTGGGTCAGACCTGGGCACAAGTCTGCTCCAGTGCTTGTTTTTGCTACAAAGTAGTAAGAACAATAATTATCGACTGCCTTTGACTGAGTCATTCACAGGAAAAGATGAGCTTTTCTGGAAGGGAGCTCCTGCTTCAGGCCAGTGAGGGGTGGGAGTCATGGTTCAGTGGCCGTGCAGTGATGCCCTGAGCTCAGCTCTGGGTGCTCCTGGAGCCAAGGCCAACGCTGTGTGTCTCCAACAGGTCGTACTGTGCAGAGATTGCCCACAACGTGTCCTCGAAGAACAGGAAGGTGATCGTGGAGAGAGCTGCACAGCTCGCCATCAAGATCACCAACCCCAACGCCAGACTGCGCAGCGAGGAGAACGAGTAGCAGCCTCTGCAGCACAGGTGTATTTAATAAAGCCTCAGTCAAACTTGGGTTCTGTTTTGCATGGGCACAGGAGGGGCAGCAGCCTGTGTTTGGCTTCAGGGCTCTGCTTGTCGGGTACTCTAGAAGCAATGTCATGGTGATGGTCAGGGAACTCAGGGTACACAGCTTCAAAGTGTATTTTATTTTCTATACCACCCAGACAACAGATATCCTTTCACACAGCACTATAAACACTATTCACATCAACCACTCTGTCAAAAGAGAAAAAAAAGCACAGAGCAGTTCATGGCTAGAGCAATGTGTCATGATTGCCTCATCTTCTGGTTGGCTGTTAGAACCTTTGTCTCTTAAGGCATTTTCTCTTGCACAAAGCAGGATTTGAGCACAGCAGCTGCTATGGGCTGTGTGCTTGCACCCCTGGCTCCTGCCTGCCACCTCTGAGCCCTGTGACTGACACTGACCAGCAGACCCCTGTGACTGGTGACACCAACACCAAGGTGCTCCAAGGGGAGAGAGAAGCCAGTGTTAGTGCAAAGCAAAGCTTTAAGCAGAGTTTGTCACTGAAACAGTAATCATCCGTCAGGGAAGATGGCTGAGGTATTTTGCAGTCAAAACCATAAATATGAAAGCCAAGCAACAAAGCTTCATATTGCACAAATGCCAAACTGGAGCCCCGGGAGGAGGGTGGGGATGTTGGGTAGCCCCCCTGCCCTGTGCAGCCTCAGCAGCTTGGCAGGTGCAAGTCTTCTTTCCCAAAAGGCCTGTGGGATGAACTCATTACTACATGGCTTCCAGTTTTTAGCCATGTTTTGTAGTTAAACACTATAAATACATTCTTGGGCAATTTAAGGTAGAAAGTGCATGTGCAGTGATTAAAAACCTTTGTACTGCAGTAAGGAGTATTTGAGGGAGCAATTTCCATTGTTCATGGAACCACAACTGTGACTGCTTTGTGCACCCCTTAAAACTTCCTGAAAAAAATTGGAATATTCATCTTCTAGCCCCTCCCCTATGTGAGGCTGTATTCCCTGATCTCAGGTCTCATTCCAATTCTCTGCGGTGTCCGATAGGAAGGCAGCTGGATCAAGCCAGTCACGTCCAGGTGTCACATTTAACACACCGTCCCCAGTTTCTGCTGGGGCTGCCCAGGGACTGGGACTTGGCTGTGGCAGAAGAGCAGCCCAGTGGCATTTTTTCTTCCCCACCCGGCTGGTGTCTGGCTGAGGCATCCCAAGGCAGGAGGGTGGTGGGGAGAAACATCTTAGCTCATGTCCATTGACTCTGAGGCAGGGAGGGAAGCAGAATCTTTCTGAATGCTCTCAAAAAGTGATGCCATTTCAGGACTGGATCTGATCTGGGATGAAAACTCAGCCATTGCTGGGCTTTTCTCCACCTCAGGGATGGTGAGGAGAGCAGCCACTGCCCGCATGGCTGAGCGCTTCAGCTCATCCTGCTTCTCAAACTCCTGCTTCACCGAACCAGCTTTCACCTGCAAATCCAAAGCCCCGTTTTCAGTTGGCATTTAGAAAAGCCCATACAGGGACAGAACCAAGAGAGCAGCAAAGGCCAGCAGAGAATTTTCCAGCTGGGGAAGTGAGGGAAGCGGGTGCTCAGCAGCACTGAGGGAGAAGGCCAGGAGCAGAGGCAGCTTTGGGCAGGACCCAGCCCGGGCCTGCACGATCCTGCTCTTACCTTAGTGGAGCAGGTTGCCCGGAGGGGCTCGATGAGCCGCTCGAGCCGCTGCAGCACAGCGTTGGGGCAGAGCACCGAGAGCCGCGCCAGCATGATGAACGTCAGCATCTGGGCAGGAGGGGAGAACACGTGTGGGTGCTCTGGGGCACCCAGCTGGGCTGCACTCTGCTTAGCTCCTCTGCACTTGTGTAAGGGGCTCTGCTAAGAGCTGCAGGCGCACCCCTGGCAGCCAGGGGCTGGAGCTGCAGCTGGCCCGGGTGTGTGCAAAGGGCTGACGGCCCTGGGGACACTGCACCACGGGGCTCTGGGGATACACAGCCCGATCGCAGCTCAGGCCCCACACAGAACATGACAGCAGTCAGGGCACAGCACCTACCCGAATGTCATAGTGATCTTTCAGCCCATCCTCCACGTGGTTCAGGTAGTCATAGATGTCCAGCCGGTCCAGGCAGCTTTCCAGCAGGGTGTACATGCACTCGAAAGCAGCTTTCCTCACATCCAGGCCATCGTCCACTGTGTGCTTGAATGGCCCCATCTCTACCTGAACCAAGACGAACAGTACAGCTGTCACCAAAGAGCAGACAGCAGCAGCTCCTTCCTTCGGGGCTCTGCAGGCTGCTGTGAGTCACCGCGTGCCCCCCGCCGAGCCCAGTTACCTCCCGGATGAGCTCCCTCCGCACTTTGGTTTCATTGTACAGGCTGGGGAGGACTGAGTTCAGTAAGTCCCGGATTAAAGAAGGCTTGTTGTGAGCAGCAGAATTAAACAGGGCTAAAGCCACACGGCGAACGTTCAGGTCTGGATCTTGCAGAGTTTGTAAGAAGTCACCTGTGGGATAAGAGCACATCAGTCAGTCCTGCAGCCAACAGGCTGCAACATTTTTGCAGTAATTTAAAATATATTGGGATGTATTTCAAGGAGGCTGGTTATGAGAGTATTTATGGTAAAATAACTAGTAGCACAGTCTGTCAGAGCCATTTGAGATGCTTTCTCTCCCTCCATTTGGGATACAGCAAAGAAACATGATTCCTGCATTTGGGCATAAAAACAAATGATGTGACTCTAGCTACTCTACCCTAAAGTCAAATCAGAAGCATTGTTATTCAAGGAAGTTGTGGGGGATTTTTCTTGCTTAGATCCCATCTGATCAAACTTCTCTGAAACAGAAGGGCCAGTTTTATACAGCAGATCCTTTTGTGGGCTCCCTGGACATCAGACACTCCTCGTGTAGGTTATACTTCTGAAGATCCTTTTTGTGGGGTGCTGGAATTCTGAGTTTACATGCAGAAAGAACTTAAGCACTCTAAAAAATAATGGAACAAGCCCAAGAGCAATGCATCAGTGCAGTTAGCAAGGGTTGCTGTTTAATCCCAAAAGCTGAGAAACATTGATAAAAACTAACTGGACTAGATGAGGTTCACACAGGAATGGAAAATCCCTGAGGTGCTAACAACACCCAGCCTCCCATGCCCCCAGTCCACACCCCTGTCCAAGCCAGCCTACCTATGCAGCCTTTCAGGAGAGCATCAATAGGCTGAGGCTGGTCTGTAATCGTGAACTTGATGGCAGTAACCACCGTGCTCCGGGCATGTGGGGAGCCTGCAATGAAGAGGGGAAGAAAAACAGTGAAAAATAAAGGGAGAAAATCACTGCTGTAACTCTGTAGTACATATTCTGTCCTTGATCCTGTTACACATGTGTTATAAGGGAGCAGAGGATTCTTCTTATCAACTCTGTGTTTGAATCTGCTCCTGCACAATCTCCTTGTGTAGTCCCTGTTCCCTTCACCTTCCTGCTCTTGTGCAGACCAGTGCTCCTCTGATCCTCCTTGCAGAGAGATCCATCTTGTTACTTGCTCTCCTCTCAACTGGATTTGCTCCCTGTTGTAGCCACAAGCAGTTTACAAAATGAATTCCCATCAGAAGGCATTATTTTCCTGCTCTGGTCATTGCCCTACCCGTTACCTGCTGACAGCTGTTTCCTCAGCCGGGGCAGCAGCTCAGCAGGGTTCACCAAAGTCAGCTTCCCCAGGCATTCCGCCACCACGTTGCGTGTGCCCTCCTCTGTGCACTCACAGTGCTTGAAGAGCAGAGCCCAGATATCCTCCACGTAAGGCGTGAGGCTGTCAGCTGGGGAGCAGCTGATGGCCTCCTTCAGGGAGTGCAGCAGCAGGTACTGTCGCTTGGGCTGGCTTCCGATCTCCTTCAGCATGAAGGGCAGATACTCCTTCAGATTGCCAACGCTGACGTTCCCCAGTGCGTAGGAGGCAGCGGATTTCACCTCTTCGCTGGGGGAAGAGAACGCTTCCAGGATGACGGTTCTGAGCTCCCTCTGAGCACTGAGGTTCGTGGTGCGGCCCACCTCTGCCAGGAAGAGGAAAGCCAGCACTTGGACAGCAGGGCTGGACTTGGGACTTTTCACATCCTGGACGAACTGGTTCACTGTCGCAGGGGCTTCCTTAGGGCAGGCTGAGGACAGGGCTGCCACACACTTGGCGATGGAGTGATACGCCTGCTTGTGCAACGTCAGCGAGGCCCCGGCCGAGCCCGAGGAGTAAACGGGTGCTGTCAGCTGCTTCACCAGCTCCGGGTAACCCATGGCAGCCGTCTTTGTCAGGACCAGTGCCTGGAAGAAGTCGATGATGGCGTTCAGGGCCCCTCCTTGAAGCAAAGGTGAGTGAACAAGCTGAAAGATTTCAGCAAGGACAGAGCCACTGATCTTGGAGATACAGGATGGATAAACCTTGGCCAAAGTCGTGAGGAACATGATGGTCACCTGGGACACATGCATGTCATTCTCGGTTATTAAGACGGGGAGCTCTGTTAGCATGGCCTCAATCGTGGCAGGCTTGAGGCTGTCACTGTAGTTCTTCACCAGGATGTCCAGAGCATTCAGAGTGCTTAGTTTCAAGGCACGTTGATTCTTTCTCAAGAAGGAAGCTAGAATGGGGAGACCTTCCCCTAGGATGGGTCTCAAATCTATTTTAAGTGGAGAACTAGCAATTAAGGTTAATGCTTTGACTGTTGTCAGTCTGGTGATTTCATTTTTGAGCCTCTCCAGAAATATCTTCAGGGTTGGCTGGAGGTCAGTGCTTAAATGGTCTCCCAAGTTGTAAATGATTTGTCCCATGCAGGAGATGGCACGTTCCTTCACCTCCTGGTCGATGTCAGCTGCCTTCAGCCGATTCAGAGTACCAGGGAAAAGGTCCTTCATGTAGGGCTTGGCATCAAAGGTGTAAGGTTTGTCCAAAGGCCTGATAACCTTCACAAGCTGCTGAGTTACCAGCAGAGCTTCTGACGTGATCTTATAAAAGGGGTCTCCAATACAGGTGACAACAGAAGGCAGCAGGGCTTTGACATGAGGGTGAAATACCTCTGGCTGGTGGTTGCAGAGAAGGACGTGGAGGAAGGACAGTGTGTCAATCCGCATGTTGGAGGAGCTGGATTTATCCGCCAAGGAGAAAACAATACCTGTGCAGAAGAAAATATGATGATGTCATATTTTTCCCAAAGAAGGAGGTTCATGGATCCAGACAGGGACAATCATAGGAGACTTTTCTCATATTCACTATACAATCACACCAAAAGCAAAGGCAGGAGCCTTCCAGCAGTGGGATGCTTCATGAGCTCACCAGCCAGAGAGCTCAGAGAAAAATGTGGTGGTGCAAATTAAAGAATCAGTCAATATACAGAATTTTTTTAAATGCCACTGCATTTTGCAAAAGGAAGTGGCATTTGTATTTCTGATCTCAGTGTGGTAACAGCACAATTCCAGCTACTTTCAAAGGAGGCTGGAATAGGCCCTCCCAAAAGCATCTTGTCAGGGGACTGTGGAAATGAACTTGACATTTTTATCCTGGCTTTCAGTGCAGAGGCCAGAATTAATCAGGGAGCTGCTCAGCACATCAGCACAGAGCAGAACTTCATATGTTTGTCCTAATGCTTAGCAGAATAACTCATAGGAGTAAAACTGGAACACACAGGCAAGAAGCACATGTGTTCAGAATGGATTTTGCCAGCCCTGCTGCTTCACCCCAGACCACAGACAAGCTTACCAGGGATAAGTGCAGGTATATGATCTGCCAGGCAGCCAGGAAGAACACTGGCCAATTCTGTCAGAAGGCTGAAACAACCCTGTCTGGATTTTATGCTCTTTTCTTTGAGCTGCTTGTGCAAGGCCTTGATGATGCTGGGAACCTGCAGTTTGGAGAAGCAAATGAAAAGGGGACACCTCAGTCACCCCAGCTGCTTTCAGAGGCTCACTCTGGTACATTTCTACCACAGTTTATTCAGTGAGTTTCTCAAGCAACAACTGTAGTAAGGTACCAGCCAGACACTTCCCCCAGAAGCCACCCTGCCTCAGCTGCACACATGCCAGGGCTGGTGGAGGAGCAGTGCTGGCTGGACTCCCGCATTCCTGTGCTGTGCCAGCCAGGAATGGCAGGAGACTGACAGTGAACAGCCAGCCCTCTCTGGATCTGGGGTCCTCTAGATGCCTGCCCCAGGGCTCCTTCAGCTAGCCACATTCCCAAGGTACCTACTTCTCACTGCTTTGTGATTTAGCCCAGCCACCACCTGCTCACACACCTGGTTCTGAAGCATTGTCAAGGGAACGTCATCCTTGCCAGAGGCATCTGAAGTGTGCAGCCAGCTCTGGGTAGGCAGTGTTTGCTTCAGCAAGGAGATGTAAGCATTGAAGATGTCAGCTTTGACATTCTCCTCCCTCTCTTTGAATCTGCTTATCAAGGCTGGGGAGAGAGTTCTGTAGAAGTCCTGCAGGAGGTCGTGCCTGCTGCTGACAATGGCCTCCAGGCACTTGGCCGCAGCCCTGCGGACCTTCCAGCTGATGTCGTCATCGTCACTGTACTCGTCGTCGCTTTCTAGAAACAACACAAGGGGAAACAAGTGCAATTATGAGAAAACTGGAGCTAAAGGATCACTTGATCCTCAGAGCTGCCCTCTCCAGGAGGAGAAAGCAGGAAGGGGAGAAATGTTAACTGCGTGTTCTGCTGAGCACAGCCATCCTCACAAGCAGGCACCTTGCTCTTCATCCTCCCCATTTTCAGTTTCCATCATCTCTTCCTCTTCCTCCTCATTATCATAGTTGTAGTTTGGGTCAAAGGTAATGTACTTCAAGCATAGTCCCATCACACTTGAGATGTGAGGGTCCATTTCCTTTGGGCACCTATCACAAATGAAAATTGTAAGAGTTAGTAGGAGACTAAGCTGTTTTAAATATCCAAATAATATTAATCTCAAAACAATCACAAAGTGCTTCACAGACCATTTTGATAATATGAGTTAAACTGAAGATGTTCCTTCCTGCTGAACATGTTTGCTTCCTGCACAGCAGGAAGGAACATCTCCTATGGGGAGGATGCAATAATTTTTTAAGGACAAATAAATAAATCAATTGCCTTCACCCTGTTGGGAGGACTGAGTTAAAACCAGAAGATTTGGTGAGGAGGGAATAGTTTTACTCAAAGAAACCTTGCTACTGGGAAGGCTAAAGATGTCAGTGTGGGAAAACTCCATTTATTATACCTAATGTTGTTCATCCTCTGTCTATTTTCAGAAGTACAATTCCTGTGGAGAGATAATACACTCTCACAGACATGCAGGAAGCCTTCTGTTAGAGTGAGGCAGCAGCAAGCCCCCTTGCCCTTCTCTCAGCTGGGATAACTAAGCCAAACACCAAACAGAGCCTGCGTCCCCATGTGTCTCTGTCACCCAGTATAATTAGCAACATAACAAAATAAACCTACTGTTGGCATTTCAGCTGTGGTTTGATGGTGGCCCTTGGTTACCTGCATGTGTCAATGCACACATACAGATCCTGGTTGAATCCTCCCTTCCTTGGGAGAACACCTCAACAGCTCTGCAGGGCTCCTTTTCCAAGCAGTAAATGTTTGACCAAACAACAGGAGAGCTGCAGCTCAGCAGTTCTTCTGCCCAACCCCCTTGCTGCCTCCAGCTCCCTCCAGGCACCAGGAGCAAGGCAGTTCCCTCTGCCTAAGGAACACTCCAAGGACAAGGAAAACTCCCACTCCTGCAAAACCAATCCAGAAGGACAGCCTCACATGCTGAGGTAAAGCAGCTCATGATTCCAGTCCAACTGTGCATGTGCAGAAGAGATTTCATATGTGAACTGTCTTCCCAACAGGAATACCTGCAGGAAGGCCCTCCTTTGAGGATGCTGAACGTATGGATATCTACACCAGGAGGACACAGATGCCCTGGATGGTGCAGAGGCATTCCCCAAGGACACACACCTTCTCACAAAGGACTCAAAGGCCTGGAAACAGTACTCTCGCAGCTCGTCGTCATCCACGTTACAGTACTGAACAATCAGAGGAATTATCTTCTCCAGGTGTTCTCCTGGGAAAGACAAAGCAAACAGCAGTGAAAATCCATTCCAGCCTTCACTCACCTGGGCAGCTGAGAACTCAGCCAGCTGCCACTTTCTTCCTGTGCCTGGTAGAGCATTCCTGCCACAGACCTCATGGGCAAGGAGCCAGCAGCCCACCAAAACCAGCTGTGCTGGTTTTCAGCAGCCAATCCCTGCTCCCTGTCTGCAGCCCCTTGTTGGCATTTCATTCACAGGAAGAGCTGTCATTAGAGATCTCTTAGAACCTAATCTCAACTCTGGCAGGTCTTTTACACGAGTAATACAATATGTTGCCATCCCCTATGCCATTTAAAAATGGGTGAATCCACTGACCTGGTTCAGAGAGGTGTTAATTCAAACCAGGCAAGAGCTGGAAGATCTTGAGGGGAAGACCATAGCCACTAGCAAAGGGCAGCCAAAGAGATACTCTGGTGTCTACTTTGCAAGTGAAGATCAGAGAACCAGACCAGAGGCACAGAGAGGATCACAAGCAGAAGCCACTAATACATTAAGAAAAATGAGCACTCTTCTTTTACCACTAAGAGGAGCTGCTCTAAAATGCATGTACATTTCCCAGCATCATTTCAAGGTGCTCATCCTACCTATGCGGTGCCCAGCCTGCCTGCTGATGCCAGCCACACACTGAATGTATGTCCTGGTGGTAGATGTGGACTCGTTCCTCTTCAGCTCTGCCAGCAGATGCTCTGTAAGCTCTGAGAAGATGTTTCCACTGCAGGTCAAGACCAGGTGCCCCAAGGCAATGATGGCCCGTTTACGTACTGCCAGCCTGGGGCTCGTCAGCTGGGGCAGCAGGCAGGTCAGGATGGAGGAATGGAATGAGTAGAGTGTTCCTCCCAACCTGCAATGAACAGAACAAGGCACAAGGTGAAAGTCAAAGGCTCAGAAAAAATCCCTTTTGGCAGCAACAAATCTGAAAATCCTTCAGCTCTGGAGACTTCATGCACGTTGTGGGGAGGGGGAGGAGAAGGATGGGTTTGTCATTTTGGTCTGAACACTGACTTGGTCTGTAAAACACAGGGAGAGGTAATTTGTCTCCATCGTGGAGGAGTTTTTGACTGTGTCCTTCTGGATGACCCAAAGGTGTGCTAATAATTTCCTGCATGCAGATGACATACGACACTGTCACTCTGACTTATGCAACAAGAGGCAGCCAGGAAAAAAAAAAAAGCTTATGTGATGGGCTCATAGGGCTAAAATAAACCTCCCTGCCTCCCTCCCTCCCTCACCCTTGCACGTTTGTGTGAGCTAAGCTTCTGTGCGATCCATCACCAGAGGCACTGCCATTCCCAGCACAGAAAGGCTTGGCATGTTATCTCTCATCCCTGCTGGGGACCTGCTCTACTCAGATATTCCCTAGGAGCAGCCAACCAAATCCTGTGTTTTTAAGTCCCAGTAATAGGATTAGAGAAATAAAGAAATCAAAAGCAGATACATCCCTGCAGCCCCCTCCTATGCACAGCTGCCAGAAGGAAATCCTCTAGTACCTGCTCAGCATATCTGACAGGATGTCAAGAGCTTCCAACTGCACGGACACATCCTCCTGCTTGCCAATGGCTCCTGTCAGCTGGGCTGTGATCTTTTTGCACACATTTGCTGTCATGGTGGAACCTGCAAGAGAGATATTTTTCCCTGCTGTCAGTAAACACTTTTTGCTGCTAGGAACCATTCAATTCCTGGTATGCTGAAAAAAGAAATCATCACTGGGAGATCTAATCAGGACAGATTCATGAAATGGCTGCAGAGGAAAATCCTGTTGCTGGGAGTCTCAGGTATCCCCTGAAAAGCTGATGCATTTTTGGGATACACAGTTCCAAATACAGCTCAAGTTTTAATTTAATTCTGCCTTTCATCCCATTGGTACCTCAGCTCTACAGTCTGATTTCACAGACTGTCCTCTGGCAGGCCAGTAAAGAATCGGTAACTTCCAGGCTCTGGACTCTACATTTTCCCCCGTTTGCCAAAGGCTGGGACTCCCCGTCCCTCAGTGACAAATGGGGACAGCCAAGGTACCTGTGGCAGCTGGTGGCAGCTCAGAAATAACTGTTTTGAGGCCGATGCTGGAGATATCGCGCAGCTGCTCCTTGTCGGACAGCATGTTGGTGCAGAGCGTGTCCACGATGGTCTCCACCTGGTACTCCTTCACTTTGCCCACCAGCGGGCCCAGGCTGCGGGACGAGAAGCCAGTCAGGATGAAGGGCCTAATCCAACTGTCCACGTCCTTCAAACCATCACACTGCTCCTTCTTAAAGATCCTGGCCACCTATCTGGGAACGACTATTCCACTCTAAGCACCTCCTTAGGCACGGGAAGGAAACTTTCCTGGTTCCATTTTGAGGCCTCCTCATTATCACACTCTGGATGGATGAGAGATTGCAATGAGTATGGACTTACTGCAGATAGCACCAGAGATAACCAGGCAAAGAAGTTGAGAAGTTGAGAAGGTCCTCTGCTCAGTGCCCAACTGTTTTGCTTTAAAACCCAGAATAAACCAACCCAAACCAGGCAGAGAGAGGAGCAGGGCCAAAAGAAGTCAGGACAGTGGGAATCAGAAAGAAAGGGCCAAAGATAACAGGGAAAGAATGGGGATAGAAGCAGCACATGGTTGAAAAGAAGGGAATATGAATAGGATCCACAGCAGGAAAAAATAGAGGAACCCAAAGTTGTCTTTAAATGGCCCACCTTTCTGGAGCCCTGGGGTGAACTGAGCCATTCAATGGCATTTTTAGACTGAATACGCCCACTTAGCCATGCTGGGGAAAGAGATGGGAAAGAACATGTCAGCAGCAGGATCCCTTTATCAGAGGATTCACTAATAGAGGAACCTGCTACTTTTGTTCACGTGGATTAAAAAAATATGGGAATGGTCAAAGGCAAAGCAACAGCATAGGCTACACTAGAGTCAAGTCAGGGAAAAATCCAAGTGCGTTATAGAGTTCAATTAAAATTCCTTTGAAGAGAAGGATTTGGACCTGAAATTAAAGCCCATAAGGGCTGTACATGCTTAGTACCATTGCTATCAAAGACAGTTCCATGGAGAAATTCAGTACTGGATTTCAAAGCCTGAGAGAGGTCAAGAGGCTGATGAGCAAAATTTTTAAGTGTGCTTTTCCCTGAAGAAATAAAATACTAGGGCTCTGCCTTCCATATGGTAAGGTTTATAACAGGAACACTGAAGTACTTCCAAAATCATCTCTTGCTGCTACAAAGGAATCTGTGTGCTCAACCCTTGTGATTGTCTACACTGGGAGAAAGTGCAGTGCCTGCAACAGAGGGCAAAGTCCCTTGCAGAGGAGGTTTGAGGGAGGTGTCAAGGGCCAGGCTCTGCTCTCACACTCTCTGCAGTCTGTGATGGCTTTATTAGTGCTAGGGAACATGGCTGTTACTGTCTAGGCTCTTACCATTTGACAGCAAGGTTCTGTACCTCCCCATTTTTGTCCTCCAGCAATTTCAAAAGCATTTTCACAACTTTTTTCTCACTGTCTTCATCTAGTTTTATTGAGTCTTTCTGCAGTTCCATCATCAGGTCATTGGTGGCCATAAACCTGAAAGGACACAGGGAGAAAGTGGATTGGCTGATGTGCAGACACAAATGCATCATCTTTGCATCATCTGGGCAGAATCTGGCAACTGGTGCTTGTATGAAAACACACTACCAAAGAGTAACTTACAACACTGTCCTAAGAAAAAGGAAAATTACTATCTTACTAGTAGATAACTACCTAACAGGGGTCAGGTAAACAAAAACTCTAGAAGCAGCACTCAGCATGGGTATTTTTTCTCAGTGACTACATGAACATGGTTAACTATGCCAGAAAAAAATCATGATGGCTTTTTTCACCAAATTTTCACCTGGCCTAGGAAAAGCAGTCTAGGGTCTAAGAATTCACCTGGCTCTGTTCTTTCTGGCTAACTTAGCACTGATAGTATGACCCCAGACATGGACAAGTCCTTTCACTTTCAAAAATGAAAAAATCAAGTAATGACTCCATGCAAACTACACCTCAGAAGTGTACTAGGCTATATTTAGATTGCTGTGAGCAAAACAAATTGAGTATTTATCACTCCAGATTAGAAAGAAAAACAAAGACCCAACTGACAGTCAGTTTTCTAACAGGAACAGAATGGATATTGAGAAATTCTGGAAAGTATCTATTTTCCCAGGAGCAGGAAAGCAAAAGGTGTTGGTATAGGAGTCTGAGGTTCTAAGAAATCTCAGTGTGGCTATCGTGTGTTAACTGCTTTCCAATGTTAGCCCTGCACAGAATGGATGTCTGACAGGAACCACGAAGTCCTCTCTTGTTACAAAATGACAGCTCGTTTTTAAATTAGGCTCTGATGTCACTCATTCAGCACACAAGAGCTCTCGTGTACATGTCATCGTTTGAGGGGCTTCAATCTGCCAGCCCATTCCTGAGCAGCAATGAGGTCCATCTGGAACGAGGGAGTGCTGCGGTGTTCCCCAGGCAGCCCGAGATCCAGAGTGAGCAAACTGCAGTAACATGCCCTAGGATGTTACCATGCAATCTATTTCTGATTCTGCGAGAGCTCCTCAGCTGCACTCCGCAGTTCAGCGTCTGTGCCGAACCAGCATGACCAATTATGGCCACGGGCTGAACAGAGCCTTCCACGGCAGCACATCCCACTTTGGCCTCACTGCCTGCTGCCATCCTGCCCCAGCACCCGCTCTGGCCTCGCTGCCATCCTGCCCAAGCACCCACTTTGGCCTCGGTGCTGCTGCCATCCCTCCCCAGCACCCGCTCTGGCCTCGCTGCCATCCCTCCCCACATCCCGCTCTGGCCTCGCTGCCATCCCACCCCAGCACCAGCTCTGGCCTCGCTGCCATCCTGCCCCACATCCCGCTCTGGCCTCGCTGCCATCCCACCCCAGCACCAGCTCTGGCCTCGCTGCCATCCCACCCCAGCACCCGCTCTGGCCTCGCTGCCATCCTGCCCCACATCCCGCTCTGGCCTCGCTGCCATCCCACCCCAGCACCAGCTCTGGCCTCGCTGCCATCCCACCCCAGCACCCGCTCTGGCCTCGCTGCCATCCTGCCCCACATCCCGCTCTGGCCTCACTGCCATCCTGCCCCAGGACCCGCTCTGGCCTCGCTGCCATCCTGCCCCAGGACCCGCTCTGGCCTCGCTGCCATCCTGCCCCAGGACCTGCTCTGGCCTCGCTGCCATCCTGCCCCAGGACCTGCTCTGGCCTCGCTGCCATCCTGCCCCAGGACCTGCTCTGGCCTCGCTGCCATCCTGCCCCAGCACCAGCTCTGGCCTCGCTGCCATCCTGCCCCAGCACCCGCTCTGGCCTCGCTGCCATCCTGCCCCAGCACCCGCTCTGGCCTCGCTGCCATCCTGCCCCAGACCCGCTCTGGCCTCGCTGCCATCCTGCCCCAGGACCCGCTCTGGCCTCGCTGCCATCCTGCCCCACATCCCGCTCTGGCCTCGCTGCCATCCTGCCCCAGCACCCGCTCTGGCCTCGCTGCCATCCTGCCCCAGACCCGCTCTGGCCTCGCTGCCATCCCTCCCCAGGACCTCGGGATGTCACCAACAGATCCATCTGTAAGGGGAACAAGAGAAACAGGTCATGCTTGGCTCTGTGATGGGAGGAAGTGGCCCTGCAGTACCTCTGGGACATGACGTGCCTGGTGTCGGGCATATCTCCTTTGGAGTGTTAACTGTAAATTCTTTGAACAAACTGTTTGCACAACTGCTCCATCACTGACTTCGTTATAAAGTACCTATTTTAACATCTGAGAACATCAGCAGCTTCTACAAAAATCAACCAACTTTTAGGCTATTACTAACCCCTCTCTTAGACCTCAAAATACCAAGTCTGGCCCAAACATTACCTTCCAGGATGATACTGAGAGAACAATATACTAAGGAGTGAAATCTTTCTTACATGTCATTTTTACTTTTTGATAGACTACCTTACATATCGAGCCATCCGTCTAACCCTAAAAAGATGCCAACTTTTCTGCTGACATAAACAAAGAAACAAAAGCATCTCAGTCCTGTTAGGAAGGCATATTCTCCCATCACACAGAAAAAGTTTTCCAAGCAGCCTGAGCAGAGCTAGCATGTGCATCACCCAGGGACATGGGGGTCTACTCACCCCTTTTAATGCACTGACTATCTCACAAATTATCAAAACAAACTAGAAGCATGTCTGCTACGATGTTCTTTATTCACAAAAGAAATAACAACTTGGAGTCCAGCTGCCCAGACTTATTCCCCCTTCCACTTTCATCAGGCACCAATCTAGGCAAGGGAGGGGAGCTCCTCTAGCTTCTCTACACCCCCCCTCAGCTAGGACACAGTCGGCTAGATACCCTGTAAATACAGCTGATGCAAATCCCAGGTCTCCTGCGCACCCGCCCCTGGCGCGGCAGGACCCCTCTCACGGCAGCCCCCTCCTCCCAGGGCCCCGTTCGCAGGTGGCTGCCGCCCGCAGGGCCCGTCCCGCGGTGCCACACCTGAAGTCCTTGTCGGTGGAGGTCATCTTCTCCAGCAGGCTGGAGATGTGGTAGGAGACGCTGGCCATGGCGGAGGGCTCTGCGGGGCCCGGGGCCGCCGCCCGCTCCGTGCCGTGCCGGGCGGCCCCAAGGCGCCGGGAGGAGCCGGGCCGGACGGCTTTGGGGGCCGATGAAGGGCTCTGTCCGGGCCCCGGCAGTGCCTCTGGCCGCTCGGCGGGCTCGGCTGGCGGCGCCGGGGCAAGACCGGTCAGTGGCCGCTCCCGCCCTCGCCCTCTCCCGGCCTAGCCAAGGCAGTGGCCGCCCCCGGAACCCGGCACGGGCGGAACGTCGTCGCAGGCGGGCGGGGCGCGGCGGGGCCTGTTGTGCGCGGGACCGGCGTGCCACGTCTGAGCGCGCGGGCAGAGGCCGGGCCGGGAGCGCCGCGGGGCCGGGGCCGCCGCCATGGTGAGGAGGGGGCGAGCGGGGCCGGGGGCGAGCGGGGCCGGGGCCGCCATGGTGAGGGGGGGCGAGCGGCGCCGAGCCGGGCCGGGCCGCCGCCGCGGTGAGGCGGGGGCGAGCGGGGCCGGGGGCCGGGGCCGCCGCCAGCGCCGGGGCAGGGGGGAGTGGGGAACCGGCGGCGTCCCGGTGCGGGGCCCGAGCGGCGGCGTCCCGTCGCGGCCCGGGCAGCCCGGGGCACGGCACAGGGTACACCGGACCCGGCTGGGCGGCCGGGGATGGACCGGGGCTCCAGAGGCCGCGGCCGTGCGTTGTTTGCGCTGAGCTCGTTCTGTTCCTTCTCCCCGCAGGTGTCGGTCATTAACACCGTGGACACGTCCCACGAGGACATGATCGTAAGTGTGCGGGGAGCTGCTCCGCCGGCCCGGTGGCGGCTGTGACAGAGCTGCTCTGGGGCTCTCTGTGAGCACTGAGCGCCGCATGTATGTGCTCGTGAAAGAGCACACTCGTGGGGTGTTGGATTCAGAATGCTGTCTGAAATCCTGATCTTGCCATTTTATACTGTGTGGAGAGAAAAACTTGGCTGGAGGAAAGGGGAATTATTTAAAATCTTAATTTTCATGTGAGGGCTTTTTCTGCCCTGTTTTGTGAAATAATAGAGATATGTGTATATTTGCTGGTACAGACCTTCAGCTGATAAAAATGGTTTTCCTTTAAGTGGATGTGTCTGGGAGTAGATGTATTAATATGGGTAGGAAGAAAGGTTTCAAAGTAATTTGTTGAAGGAAGGAGCCCAGTTAGATAAGCCTAATTCTTCAGGAAGTATTTCTCCACAGAAAAGGCTATCAAGCATTGGAAAGGGTTGCCCAGGGAGGTGGTGTAGTCACCATCCCTGAAGGTGTTCAGGAAATGACTGGATGTGGTACGAAGTGTTCTGGTCTAGTGACAAGTGACAACCGTCGGTCAAAGGTTGTAGTCAGTGACCTTGGAGATCTTTTCCAGCCTTAAAGATTCTGTGGCTTGGTAATGGTGAAGTTTCAAATATAATTAAGAGCAGTATTCGTACACCTACTTCACATTTTAAGAAACACAAATATAACTTGTCACTGCTTTGTAGTCAGCAGCGTGAATTCCCTGTCATGAAAATGCTGTGGTGGTTGCTCAGAATTGCCTGGATTCCTTCTGTGTAACGTTTGTGCAGTGATTGAAGAAGCAGCTGGGGACACAAATGGCTTGTGTGGCACGGCCGGGTTGTTTAGGATGGTTCCTCTGTGCCCGGCGTGCGGGCCCGGGGCGGCCGTGCTGCGGTGGGGTCAGCAGGCCGGGCCCGCCGCGCTGAGCACGGCTCTCCTCTCTCCTCTCCCCTCACAGCACGATGCACAGATGGATTACTACGGCACGCGCCTGGCCACCTGCTCCTCGGACCGCTCCGTGAAGATCTTCGATGTCCGCAACGGGGGGCAGATCCTCATTGCGGACCTCAGGGGGTGAGATGGCACAGCACCAGAGGTTAATCAGGGCAAAACCTTGGTGCTTTGTCCTTTTGCCCTGGGGCAGCACAGAGTGCAGGTTGAATTCCAGGGTGAACTCCTCCAAGACTGTGCTGAAGAACTTCTGGGAGCTGGGGTGGGGATAGAGCCCCAGTGGGAACCACAGTGGGGCTTGGTCATTCATTTAGTACTTTGCATCTGTAATTTTCAAGAAGTACCATGGACTGATACAAGTGTGGATTGTTTTCTGTGACAGTGAGAGCCCTGTGTCACGGCACTAACATTGCCATCTTAGTATTACTCATTCCTCATGTCAGATCTCTAATCCCTCCCAGAGCAGCGATTCACAAGGGTGATCTGTGGGGCCGCTGCAGTTGGAAGGGGTTTCTCTCAGCTCTTCCTAATGATGCTGTTTCTTGCAGGCACGAAGGTCCCGTGTGGCAGGTTGCCTGGGCTCATCCTATGTATGGGAATATCTTGGCTTCTTGCTCCTATGACAGGAAGGTCATTATCTGGAAGGAAGAAAATGGCACTTGGGAAAAGACCTACGAGTACACGGGACATGATTCTTCAGGTATGGAGGGTTGGAGTGTGGAGCTGGGAAGGGAGACTGAGGAGATGAGGGGATTTGGGCAAGACTGAAATAAATCTATTACTGTTGAGGAAGAAAGCCTCTGTCACAAAGAAAACGATAAAAACTGAAGGGAGAGTAAATGTGTTCAGCATTAACAGGACATTTCCCTAAGACTGTATTGCTGGATAAGCCACTATTGATTCATACCATGTGTCTGTAGGTGTTATTATACAAATAAGTCAGCTTTGAAATAAAGATGGCAGGGAACAGAATTCTTGAGGAAAATACTGTCTGTTTCCAGTTAGAAAGACTGCATTTTATCATGCTGTATTTTGTTTTAAAATTGAAACTGTTGTGTTCAGATGATTTACCCTCCCAATGCATATCTGTTACTCAGTAAACAATGCTAATTGGCTGGCTTTTGCTGAAATTTGACTCATTCTCAGCTTTCAAAGCCACTTGCTTTTGGTGACTGTGCCACCGATACCAGTCAGTGAATTTGTCAGTCAGTTTTAGGTAGGCCCTGTGCTGTAATCTGGTCTGTCTCACCCTTCCCAGTGAATTCTGTCTGCTGGGCACCACACGACTATGGACTGATCCTGGCCTGTGGCAGCTCTGACGGGGCCATTTCCTTATTGAGCTACACGGGTGATGGGCAGTGGGAAGTCAAAAAGATCAGCAATGCACACACGGTGAGTCTGGTCCTTTGGAGCAGCCCAGAGTTCCCAGAGCTACAGACAAGACCAAGGTGATACCTCAGAGACTTGAGCAGATAAATACTGAAATGCAATGAAATGATGTGAAACATCCAGAACCAAGAATAGTTTCAGTTCATCCAGAGTAGGCAGGTATACTTTTTAGTCACTAAAATGAAGTGGAAATACAATGAAGTTCATTATAAACAGCACTGGCAATCCCTGTTTATTGGGCATTATTGTTAAACACAGTGCTGAAAGTTACCTGATAAGAAATGGTCTTGGTCCTAAGAATACCTGCACCAGATGGAAACAACTATGGGACTCCTGTTTTTCCCAAAATTGTGGAGATTTTTGTTTCAGCAGAATGTTATAAGCTAATGGCAGTGGCCCCCAGTAGAAAGAAATTCAGCTTAGGACCAAAGGTTCCTTCTACTCCTGTATTCCTAAATCTTAGCAACTGTATGTGCCTTTGTCTTTGTGGTTTCTGTCTCTGTCTCCCCTCTTTGCACGTCCAAGATGAACTATTTTGTGTGCAAATACCCTTGGCCACCTCAGGCTTTCTGAGTAAGTGCCTTAGTGAGGCTACTCTGCATCTGGATTTCTTATTCATCTGATATTCATCCAGCATGCAAGACTTCAATTTTTCTGAGATGGGCTTATTCTCCATTCTCAATAGAGAGTATGCTACATGTTCTTCACCCCCTCAGCAGCCTCTATCTATTTACTTAGTTATTAAAGTAATCAGCTTTTAACAGTGATGCTTTTCATTAACTAGATTGGATGTAATGCAGTTAGCTGGGCTCCTGCTGTTGTACCAGGAAGCCTTATAGAACAACCCTCTGGTCAAAAGCCGAACTACATCAAAAGATTTGCATCTGGTGGCTGTGACAACCTGGTCAAGATCTGGAAGTAAGTGCCCTGTCGCAGATAAAACCTGACACTTTGGGCTTTAAGTGTCCCTGTTAGTATCTCAAGTAATATTTTTGTCTTCCCTATTGTATCATCTTCAAATTGCTGTTTTAGAGAAGTGTTTTAAAAATGGAAACTTAGTAATGCACAATATCTCCCATGGTTCTTGCAATTTGTGCCAGCCCTGTGTGATCTTGTCTCCAAGGGTGGCTTTGTAATGGTCTTTGGTTACCACTTTGGTTGTAGCAGATTTCTGACAGTAACTGGAGGTCAGAGCCTCTTTACCTCTCCTGCTTTCTGTCCCCTGGAAGAGATTTTGTCAGTTCAAGCCATAAAGGTTTTTGGAGAAGTAGGGAACACTTGTGCTTTGTATTGCATTGATGAACAAGGAGTTTGAATGCTACAGTCCAGAGCCTTCCCGAGGAGGGCATGAGATGATCAAGGATGCTGCCACTACCCTTCTGACGATATAGTTGTGGTTTCAGGGAAGAAGAGGGTCAGTGGAAAGAAGAGCAGAAGCTGGAGGCTCACAGTGACTGGGTGCGAGACGTGGCCTGGGCTCCATCCATAGGTTTGCCCACCAGCACCATTGCTAGCTGCTCACAGGTGAGGTTTCTTTGGAGTGACAGGGGCAAGCACCAGGTGTGCTCACTCCCACAAGCTTCCTTCCCCTTTCCATAGTGAAGGAATTGTAGGGATAGAGCTGCTCTAAAAGGTCGTCGTGGCCATCTTTGCTATATTTGGGTCTCTGCATAAGAGCCTTTGACTCCTGTTCTTCCCAATCTCAGAAGCCCAATAGGAGCATTTCTGGAGAAGGGTTTATGGGTGTGTGTGCCTCTGTACCAAAGACTGGCTTCTGGTTGGAAAATCATGAGCGGGATGATCTCACTAGGAGGAAGACCTTCCAACTAACGTCGTATTTAGTGGTTTTGGATGAAATTTACTGAACTTCCTTCTAAAAATACTGTTTTCTAATAATTGGCATTCTTAATCAGCTCTGATGTCGTCAGCCTTTATATTGACTGTTGTGTTCTTGTTGCTAATCTGTAAAAGCTTTTTTTTTAACATAAGAAGACTGCTTAGTGAGCTCCTGCCATGTGAGTGGAAAACAAAGTCTCATTCTGGGGAAGTATTTCAGCTGATACATATGTATTTTGGGGGCTCTTCTCTGGTATTTGCAAGTTGTTGTTTGTTGGTAGTTTTTCTCATCAGAGCTCTACTCCTGCCTTGCCTTTATCCATAGCAAGGAGACAGCCCCTTGCTGTGCTGAGCACAAATCCATGCAGACACATCAAGGGCGGTGTGCAAGCTGTGATTTGGAAATGTAGCTCCAAGGGCAATTCAGGGTTATGTTTCTTGTGCCCAGCCTTGGTCTCGGTGCTTTTGCAGGATGGCCGAGTGTTTATCTGGACGTGTGATGATGCCTCTGGAAACTCCTGGTCACCAAAGCTGCTGCACAAGTTCAATGATGTTGTCTGGCACGTGAGCTGGTCCATCACTGCCAACATCCTCGCAGTGTCTGGAGGAGACAACAAAGTGAGTACTGCTGCCTTGGCTTTTACCCTGTGCACGCTGTTTCCAGAGGAGCTGAGATGAGACTGTTGTCACGTGTTTAACACAAGGCTGTCATAGAGTCTCCTTTGCTGCCATGGGGACATTTTTTCTTCTGATTTATCAGGAGGGCAGGAAGACCATAACCTTTGGAAACCACTTGCACTGCATTCTGAGTCCTTACTGGAGGGTAGAAATGCAGGCTGACCTTGATTTTGTGGGGTACTGACAATTCACACTCTCCTCATATGACTGCAGGCTATCACCAAACCCATGCTGTGGTAGCTACAGAAAAGGGGAAGCAGGATATGTTTAAAGCTGAAAGCTGTTGCTGCTCTGTTTTTGAGGTGACCCTGTGGAAGGAGTCGGTGGACGGACTGTGGGCCTGTATCAGCGACGTGAACAAGGGCCAAGGAGGGGTGTCTGCTGTGACAGAGGGGCAGCAGAATGAGCAGTGATGCACCATGGAATACTCCAGCTGCAACAAGTCACCACTGTCCCTGATTTGCAGTGTCTTTAGCTGGATGAGAACTGATTTTATCTAAACTGGACATGAACATGGGAAACAATTATCCAATTTTATGAGCACTCTATTACTGGGAGGCTACAATATGTTGATAATCAGCCTTAATTGACATTCCCTTAAATTTAAGATAAACGGTATAGCCAAGTACTGTGCCTGATACTACTCCTTGATACTGTAGGAATTATGCCCTGCTTTTCTGGTTTAGGGGTCAAATTTGAATGGCTGTGCTGTGGTCAGAGTTCATGCACTTCAACAGAACAGGGGGAAGCTGTCAAAACAACAAGATGTGATACTCCTTGATGCAGGGGACAAGTACTCTGTGCCCTCAAAGACCAGAACTTTGTTTCAAGTGAGGAAATGGGCTGGAGTTCTCGGGTTAGCTGGTAGTGTGCTAGCTAGCCCTGCTGGTAACAGTGCTGTTGTCCTTGTGTCTTTCTGAAAATAACCTGCTTGGTGAAAGTCTCTTTGCTTTCTTGAAGATGAAAAGGAGTAGTGGAATGCATATGTCTTCTGCTATATAATAATCTCAAACTGGGTTATTTAACCAACATCAATAAATCAAACCATGGTTTGAAGATTTATTTTTTTTAGTCACACTTCTGTACTGTACCTCAGTTGTTTGGATTTTTTTTGTTGAGAATACCAACAGAATAAAATCGTATTGGTTAAAACCTGGTGTGCTGTATTAAATAATCTTTTCACAGGACTGCCTTGTTGAGGCAATCTGCAGTGTGGCTGCAGCCAAGCCATAGTCACATCTTCCCATCCATGTCATTAGCTTTGCAAGAGCTTGGCTTTTTTGGTGGGGTTTTTTTCCTGTAATGGTACATCATGAGACAAGGCTTTACAAAGCCGTTGCTCTTCCTTTGGTCTTGGCAATTCCCAGGGAGGATGTAAGCAGTGCCAGCTTCCCTTTCTGCTCTTACAGCTTTACTCGTAATGAGTGAAGAAAGGAGGACATGAACCCATGCGCGCACTTTGAAATTATTTTTCAAACCAACGTTAGCCAGTGGAAAGCGAAGCCCCGGGTTTGTGACAGTTCTGCCCGGCCTGCCTGCACCACAGGAACCTTGGTAATTAATTTTACAGTGAAATTCTTCTCTAGAGCCATCAGAAAGGAAAAAAAATCAGCTATTTGAATGAAGACTGAATAAACATGTTTGTACTAGTAACTACTACAGAGAGCAAAGTGACCTTGAGCTTCTTTTGCCCAAATAGGGTGGAATGAGGTACATTTTCTGTGCCATAAATCATGAAAAAGCAGGCTAGAAAGAAGGGAATTTTTCAGTTTTTTTATTCAAAAAGCTAGTAGTAAATGGTAATGCATAAACTGGCTTGTGAACTGCCAAGTTACATAACAGTGTTAATGTAACACCACACAGTGTCTTATATATGCCATACTAAGGTAATCTGTAAGACTACCTAAATCACCTCAGAATATTTCAAAACTATCAGGGTACAAGACAAAGAATAACAATTCCATCTGGTGCCTACAGGAGAACAAAACCTCTAAAGCACTTTGGTGAAACAGAACTGTGCACAAACTACACTTCTCTGTTTCAAACTCTCGGGTTTGCCATTCAGCTCTGCAGTTTATCCATGTGCATTCCTTTCTGGAGAAGACACAACGATTTTACCAAAGGTCTCCCAGAATATACCAGTGAAAAACAAGGAATATTACATTTTGAATAAAGTATCTTGATAAATCTCCTGTAGAATTAAGTAGTTATTAACCAATCTGAGTATACAATGTTTCTTATGTCAGTACTAATCTTGGTTTTCTTCTGGTAAAATAAAAAAACACATGTAAATATAAAGACAGTATCCAAGGCACTTATAATTAAGGAATTTTACCAGTTTTTAGTGTAGAGAATAACTTGAGAAATGTGTAGATAACTCCAGTACTCAGGTCTTTAGCTAAAATACTTTTACTTGCTCATAATAATACATGCAATGAACTGGGTACTGTACAAAAATAGAAGGGGTGAAGCCTTTGTGTAAAGCTAGGAATATATACTATATATATATACACAATTCCACTGAAAATAATTACATATAATTAATTTTATTTTTGCTCCCTGAACTGCACTGTGAATTGCAGCCATTTCTGCACATCAGGCCCTGTTCCCCATGCTCAGGAGGCAGCTCACCTGTCTGTAAACAGAGCTACATACTCTGATAATTCTTTTGGTCCCTCATAAACCTGTTTTTCCCTAGACTGCACACAAGTGGAATATGCTAGCAACAATAAAAATAATAAATATCATAAAAACAAAAGTGATACTTGCTTAAGGGGGCTTTCACTTGATCATAAACACACCAGCATACAAGTTTCTATTTTTTCTTTTGCATGTGATCCCTGGGCCTGAGACTGAGACTCCTACTGCTCCTACAACTAAGGGACAACCACAAGGATTCCTCTGAGAATGCCTGGTGAGTGTGGAACCATCAACCAGTCCCCTTATTAGCTTATATTTGACCCATTGCCAAAATAAATACAAAAAATACGTTTCAAGTGTCCTATAAAAAAATCAAAGCTATTTTAAATTAAAAACTTTTCCCTAATCCAAAATATACAACAGTTACCATGTGAAACACAAAGAGAAACATTTCCATGTAAAGGACACTTAGGAAATAATTCCCAAAAATACTCCTATGAAGTATTAAACATGGTCTTAGAGCTCCCAAGAGTGAACTGAAAGGTTGGACTTAAATGGTGTCACAAGTGTATGTGGAGGGAAGCTCAGAGGGTGGAGGAAAGTGGCTGAAGTTAATTACCTACACCTGTGGTCAGTGCAGTCAAACTGAGATGAAGCTGTACAACGTTCTGAGAACTTGCATTGAAATCCCTCTCAGGTAATGCAGTGGTTCTGGGTGTGTGGACTAAGATGGTACAGAAGAGGAGGGAGCAAACCTGCCAGCAGCTCTGAGGATTCCTGTCTGGGAGAACAGCACAGGGCATTGCTGCCTGCCACTGCTCAGCGTCTGCTCTGGGACTGTGGTTTAATGACACCAGCAGATGCTTCCTGAAACACTCTGCCAATCAAGCACAAATAATTATGGCACTTGTGTTTGCCATTCCTTTTCACATTGCAGATGAAAAGGCAGAAGGCATTTCTGTGTACAGAGTGGGACTGTGCATTAATCTGCTATAGAACAGGTATTTTCTGGTGCTTCTCTGTGTGGTACTTCTTGTTTCCTTCAGTCAGGGCTAGTGTTCCTGATCGAAGCCTGCTACCTAATCTTACGTGAAAGGTGCACTTTTACCATCTTTCTAATGAGGAGACAGTCCTTATTTCTTCTTCTGAGCTGGCCACTGCTAACTAATCCATCCAATTTATGATTCAAAAAGTTCAGAACTATTTAACTTGTCCTCTTCATACAGCAAGATATTTTCCATGAGCTTCTTTTTTTGATCATTTATCTGTATTTTCCAAGATGTCTCTCTGGCTGAAGCTGAAAAACAAAAAAAGCCCAAATACTGAGGGAAAAAATCCATGTATTGTCTAAGAAATGGATGATAATTTTAAATTTAAGAAAAAGCAAGCAAGCAATCAACCAACCAGCCAAAACTGGCTTAGGAAAAAAATCTGACAGAAAACTGCTAAATGTTTTGTAGATTTATTAGTAAATTCATAACCAAGGAGAAAAGATTTACTCATATGTGTTTAAAAGTAGGAAGAGGAACCTAAGCAGTTCTGGAGAAGGGAGTAATGTGTCCCTGTATTGTCAGAGGAGGGCATTTTACCTTGTGGAGCACACGAAGAGTCCAGGTCAGTGTTTGCCTGCACACAGGTGCCCTGTGCAGCAGCTGCTGCTGTCTCCAGGGTGCCATCGCCTCTGGCGCACGCCAGGCTTCTCTCCTGCAGCCCCTGCCTGCTCCTCTCATCACAGCCCGACGCTTCTTCTGGACTGGCACACTTGTGGCCAGCTAACTCCTCGGTGGATTTTTCTGGAGGATTCCATATGAAACTGCTGGACTCATCTGACTCACAGGGGACCCGTGACACGTAGATGCCACACGTGTCAGGTGCCACGGCTCCCACGGAAGGCGCGCAGGGGCTGCCACTGCTCACGGCTGCTGCCTGGCTGCTCTCCTCCTTATTGCCCACTGCTGAGGGCACGTCCACGCTCACGCTGGCTGTCTCATCATCAGTTTCTTCTGGAGTGTTCATGGAGAATCCAGAAGTGCTGCTTCCACAGATGTAATGCTCTTTTAATTTGTTTTCAGCCGTTTCCATAATTTCACGTACCTGTTTTTAACAACCAAATCTGTGAATGTGTAATAATTGTTGTACCTACCCCTGCTTACATATATTCTCCTACGTCAACACTCACAAAATAAGCAAGACATGAATGTTGAAGTTTTACACCCTGATGACAAGGAGACTTAAATCTCGGCCATGTATTTAAAATATTACCTCTGCTATGTTCAAATTCTTCTTTCTCAGGCAAAGGCAGATCACTGATGCAAAATCAACAGCCACCTCCTCCAGCAAGTGCCCTGCTTTTCTGTCTAGGTATTTGCAGCAGATTTCCTTGGCAGCCAGTTTTTCCAAATTTTTTACTTTGGAGTTTGAGCTTTCCTTTGCTGCTTGAATTTCGTCGGCAATCATATCTTTCTGTTCAAAGGAAGGAGATGCATTAGACAAAATGAACACAAGCATTTATTTTTGAATCTCTGAGGATTAGTATTGCTGTGTATTTGTCATTGGTGTTCCTCAATGCCTGGTTTACAGACTTAAAACCTTTAATAATCTCTGTTCATGCAACTGACTGAAATGTTTGTTCTCACAGGAGAGAAAAAGGCCAGTGGCTTTCTCTGCATGTGTCCAATGTCAAATTCCCTAAAGCAGGGCAAGCTCTTCCTGGCTTGTGCTCATTTATATAGGAATGGAAAAGAGCCAACACTGTGTAGAGCAGGATTCTTACACAAGCCTTTATAGCACATGTTAAAGAAATCAGGAACGTAGGATCTTTGATTCTCTGAACCCCTCTGGACACTTCTGAATTGCTTGCAAATAGTGGGAATACTGCTGTTCTCCCCTCCAAGGCTTCAGCCAGACAAGAACTCAGGAGCACATGCCACAGAAGGAATGCAGGGGAAGGCTGCTTTCTACAGATGGTTTAAGGCATTCAGTGAGTTTGGCTGTTTGATTGCTTGTGAAAGTTGTTCATGTAGCGCTAACCTCAGCTTGGGAAACTGGTGAGGATATCAGTTCCAGGCATGAGCACAAGAGAAACACCTGATAAACATCATGATGGACTCCTGCAGCTCCTGCCTACCCAGGTTTCCCCACTCACTGTGGCTTAGACCACCTCCTCCTGGCACACAGAAAATATGCAGCAGCATTTCAGCACAAAGCCTTGTCTCCTAAATATTTATTTATTTTGCAGTCTCTCCCAATGCAATTCAGGCCAGCAGCCATGAGTGGGTATGTGAAATGGGAATATCTACTGTGCTTCTGTTCTAATGGCAGGCAGGCTACTAACATTAATAGAACCAGGATATGGCTCCTAAACCTCCCTTCTGCAGGACATGTATAGCAGACAGCAAATATCAAATTGTATTTAAATAAAATTAAAATTATTTTTATGACAGCAACCCCATTCATTTGTATTGGTGTTCATTACTGCTGTTTTTTCTTACCAGGTAAATTGGGTGTCTCTCTTCATCCAGTGCCTTCATCCCAGTCAGTATCTCTGCTAAGACCTAGAAAGTATATTTGAAAGATAAAATTATTTGTTCAGAACTAACTATAATTTTAAAATTAAGTTCCTAACGAAAGAAATATTGAACTTTCAGTGCATTCTGATATTATATTTTTACTTCAGATGGCTTAACAATGCCAGCTCAGGGCATTTATGAGACTTTAGATCTACCTCCAGAGCCAAGCCCAGATTTTATCGTTCAATAGATATTGCTGAAACAAAGAACAAGAAGAAAGTAAAGCTAAATGTAGATAAGAAATCATACTGAACAGAGTAACTTCCTACTTAAATGGAAACACCTGGAGATGGGTGACATCATAGACTATCAATTATTTTAGCTGAAACTGTAAATGAACAGGCAATGTTTGTAGAAGTTCATGTGGTGAGTCTGCAAGAATTTTGAGCATCTAGTTTGTTTTAAGCCATCAGCAGTAATACTTCATTTACAATAAAAACCACTTTTGTTTCTTTTATTCAAAAGATTCACCTAATTTTGCCATGAACTGAGATATATTTGGAGTGTGAACAATTAAAACCAGGATTTCAACACATTATAGAGCCAGCAACTACAATATGAAATTGCCAGCAAAACAACCATATGAGGCACTTGCTCTCATATTCAATTTCTTGTCTAGAAACATCAAAAAATAAACCAGAGCATGGAAAAAAGGCAACATACCACACCACAGCTGAATATATCCACTTTTTCTGTTAACTGCCCATGTCTGACAAAATCTTCTGGCAGGTAAGTAAGAGAAGCTTGTAGGACTTTGGTTTTCATCATGGCATATTCTGATTTTTTATCAGAAGAATGCAGCCGCAGTCCAGAATGCCCAAGCTTTGGTGTAAAGTTTTCATCCAACAGGACATTTGAGCTGCGATAATGACAGACAAATAACAATATTGGTCAAATCATTATTTTATCTTGAGGCAAAGAATTAGTTTTATACTTTTAAACTTAAGCACTAAAAGAGTCCAGCATTTGGCCTCCTGCATAGCACTGAAAGGATTAAGAATGTTAGAAGGCAAGAAGGGGAAAAAACAAGCACCCAAAAATTCAAAATAATTTACTGCCATCATTTAGGAAAGAGAGACAGGTTAAACAAAAAATGGCAAAGGCCCTACAGAACAAGGGACAGCAGAAAATACTGCAAATGGATTTCCAAATTGTATAAACTTTAGCCGTGACTCTTAAAGAAATCCTTAAATTACCAGGTAACCAAGGAAGTGCTGATATGCCAAAGTACTCACCTCTTGATATTCCCATGAAGAATCCCAAAATTATGCAAATACTCCACTGCTCTGACAATTCCTAAAGAAATGCTAATTCGCATCTCCCAGGTCAGTGGAGCAGAATCATCCTGCAAGGAAAGGAGGAAAAAATTGGTAATTAATGGAATAAAACACTGTAAGACATTGGTAGTTTAGAAAACCAAAGGCTCAGCTGAGTCCCAGTCCAACTCCAGGCAGAACTCCAAACCCCAGGAGAAGAGCTGCTGCCTTTCTGGTGCTTGCAGCCAGGGCACTGGGCACCCTTTTTTTCTGTCTGTCTCTCAGACATCAAAGAGATGCAATTGTTTTTCCTGGAATTGCCTTAGAGGACTTGCAATCACAGGTAGGTGTCAGACCCAGATTATTACTCACGTGGCACTGAAGCTTGTTTTGCAGGGAGCCATTGGGCAAGTAGGGATATATCAGACAGTGCAATCCAGTTTCCACCGAGAACCCCAGCAGCTGCAGAATGTTTATGTGACAACACCTGCAGGCACAGATCAGCAGTGATTTGCAAATGACGTAAGAGCAACACAGGAAAATACATTCCTGAGCTGGAGTAACTTCCTAAATTCAAGGCAATGGTGTGCTGCAGCTGGAGGCACAGCTGGCGGCACAGCTGGAGGCAAATCTGGAGGCACAGCTGGCGGCACAGCTGGAGGCACAGCTGGAGGCAAATCTGGAGGCACAGCGGGAGGCACAGCTGGAGGCACAGCTGGAGGCACAGCTGGAAGCACAGCTGGAGGCACAGCGGGAGGCACAGCTGGAGGCACAGCTGGAAGCACAGCTGGAGGCACAGCACGGTCTGGGCAGGAGACAGACAGCAGGAGGCTGACTGAGCAAGAGCCCACACACTGCAGCAGGGGTGGGCACAGGGTGGGCACCGTGTCCTCCCCAGCCCAAGGCTGTGCCAGCCCAGCCAGCACCAGCTGTGCCCCCGGGCACTCGGCTGCTGGCCCAGGCTCCCACACAGCAGCACGGGACCGCTTGTCCCAGCCCAGAACAGTGCCTGGAGCAGACACCCCTGTGTTTAACACCCAGCACCAGACCACGAGCAGGACATGCATCACTGCCTCTGAAAGCCAGCCACTCACCGAAAACAGATCTGCACCTCTGTATGAAAGAACCTCTGGGTGGAATCTGGGCTTGTGCATTCCAGCTGAAAATGAAAACACGCAAGAGAATGGCATTGGAAATTACTAGGACTCTGCATTTATACAGATCTGGTAGTCTCTAGATGACAAGCTAGTGCAGGAAACAGGCATGTATCACTCATGGCTACATTAAGTCAAAGGCAACAATTAATTGGCAATTAGAAAAAAAACTTGTGTAAAGACACCCCCGATCCAATCATCAATGCAGGCAGCTCTACTGCAGGCTGCTCCTGTCTATAGAGTTAATGGAACTACTCACATGAGTAAAGTATTCATCAAAGTGTGCTTTCTGAATTTAGGTTTAATTATTTACATAATTTCATTTTTACCTCCCCTCTTGTGTAGTTATTCTGGTTCCTTCCCACACAATATTAAACAACACCTGCTAATGGGCAAGTCATGCTAATAACACACCCTCTTCTACAAAAAAGTGCAGTACTTGCCTCTTTGAGTCTTTTGATGACAAACACCATGTTGTTCCTCTGACCTTTGTAGACATCTGCAAAAGTACCTTCACAGATTCTGTTCTTGTCACTGAAGCTGTTGGTGGCATTAGCAATTTCCCTCTGGCTCCACAGGAGACTCCCGCTAGGGAGATCAGCCATCGTCTCCTGCTGAGGAGTAGAAGAGCTGCAAGGCTACACACATGTAGAAGAAACAAGTTTATCTCATGATAATTCATATGCTTTTTCTCTCTTTCAGTGTCATATTTTCCTTCCCATGTTTTAAGCAATCTTTGTGATTGCTGAATGAAACTGTGAAAGGTACTATGCAATCACTCCTTAGGGTGTAGGTAACTCCTGTACTCATGTGTTGAGATGATGTAAAACTTTTGCACAGTAGAAGTGAAATCAGTTACCAATCTGCATTTCCACCTTTCCCAGGAAAAAGTCCATATATTTATGTGAAGTGATGTTACATTTACAAAAGATCTTAATCTTTATAGCTGGGTTACATATTAAGAAACAGTTGGATGAGAAAGTGGGGTCCCTCATAATGTAATTATGCTCTGGTAAACTTCCTATCTACTTTTGAAGCATCTGGCCTCAGTTGCACAATAATTTGTTGCTTCCAGTGTGGCAAGTCCTAATACCAAGTATAATTACAGTCCCCCTGGAGCCTAATCATGCAGCTTTCACAACCTTAATGTGCACCCAACTTGAGGAAATAAAGCACTAACTTCTTCTCAAGAAACTCTGAAACTACTTGCACTCTGAGTCAGTCTTCCCTCCTGGCTGGTAGTCCTGGACCATGTCACTGTGGAAGAGCTTAAAGCCTCAGACAAAATAAACCAGAGAAAACAGGCCAAGAACAACCATGATGGGACTAAGGTGTGCCCTGGGATCTGGGAAACACTTTGGGGACAGGACAGATCGAGTCAGACTGTATGAAAGATGAGAGAACTGTGGGGAGGAAGGAACAGGAGACTTCATGCTGAAATCATCAGGAACATGAGGGGAATTTTTCCCACTGTGATGGTTAAGCAGCTGAACAGGGGCTCAGAGAGGTGATGGAACCTTTATCTCGGGAGATTTTCAGTTGTCAGCTACACAAGGCTTTGAACAACATGACTAAATTCAATACTAGCCCAGTTTCGAGCAGAAACCACATTTTAAGTCTACCATGAAACTAAAAGAGGTATCTAAAAGTGGTTCTGACTAATCAGTGGTATATACTGTCCTGTCCTGCGATTGCACCAGAAATGCAACTCCTCTGTAAAATCTACATGTGAGAGTCCTTCAAACTCAGTTGCTATTTGTGGGTATGCTATCCCTTCTGAGCTATGCAGGAAATAATACTGTCAATTTTTCCCTCACTGGTCCTTCACTGGCAAAAAAAGTGATGTAACCACAAGCAATCTAGCTGAAGCATTAGTACTGTATTCAGTCCAAACCCTTTGTACTGAGCTCAACGTTTTCACTACAGCAACATTTTTGTACAAGTAGAGGGATAAACTTTAGCTGAAAAAAGACAGAATGTCATAAAGGGAATTTTCCTTGTATAATCAGCGAGCACTAAGGGGATTTACCTTCACACTTGATAAAACAGGAGGATTGGACTGTAGGGAATTCAAAAGGTCTCTCGGGGGAGGTGGTGGAGCAGGGAGGGAGTACAAGGCTCCTTCAGAAATAGCACCTGAAACTGAGATAACAGCATTGAAAACACACCTTAGTTTTGTGATACAACCACCTGTGACTAACGACAAAGGTGTAAGAATTATGAAGATCTGGGGTATTTTTTTCAGCTTTCTGACCAAAGATAATCTGTGACAAGCTGTCAAACTGTGATATTCTGTGTGAAGACAGGGAGCTCTCTTCCTGGTTCTGGTTGGCAGGATGAGTGTGCAGCCCTCTCCAGCCCTGGCTGGGGGCACAGAGCTCCCTGTGCTGGTGCTGGTGCTGTTGCAGATGCTCACCCCAGTACGTGCTGGGGCTCTCCCTTCCCTCTCCCAGCAGAGGGGCTGCTGAGCCCTGCCGGGCTCTCTGCTGGCCTGGGGTTACTGTGCATGAAGAGAGGGACACGGGCAGGACGTGCATGCACTGGTGTAGTGTTTGTATGGAGCCAAGGTGGGGTCAAGGCATTCAGAGACCTGGGAATCATCCTGAGATCCCAGAGGACAGACACAGCCAAGGGGGCCAAAGGAAGGACGACCAGGAGGCTGTGTGCTGAAGTCAGGAATAAACAGGAGACAGCAGTGCTAGGAAAACAGCACTCAGCTGTGCCCATCTGGGAGACAAGATAGAGAGTTCACTGTACTATCCTGACCACAAACACACAGCAGCCTTGGCTATACAGTCATTTCATGGCAGAGCAAATCCAGAGTCCAGCACTGTACTTACTGCCTGATGGGACTGCTCCCAGGTGTGAGGAGTCTGGGGATGGCAACAAACTTAAGGCATTTTCTTTGTCTCTCCTTTTGCCTTCTGTGGGAGGTACAGATATGGTCTGTTTGGGTGGCTCTGGCTCTTCTTTCTCGGGGCTGGTGATGCTAGAGGCTGATGTCCCTTCAAAACAGAGCAAAGGGGAGATAAAGATAACCAGAGAAAATAGAGTCTGACTCTAATCAGTGACCACAAAATAATCCTAATCAGGACATCAGACTTCAAATTAACATCAACATTAAAATGAACATTCAAGCAATTTAGGTGGTATTTAACTTGAGACTATACCCATGACATTAACTTTTACTTAAAATCAACAGGAACTAATTGCTTCAAATAAACACCAGCAATGACTATTCCAGAGATGCAGAGTCTCTTACAAGAAGAAATTAGCAATAATGATATGTTTATCATTTTCTATATAACATCCTTCAGGTAATGATCTCATATCACAAACACCTCCCAGCCTAAGGAAGGCATTGAGTTCTCTGCAGTTGTCATAGGACTGAGGGGAAGATAGACAGAATTGTGTTGGGTTTAGCCAGTTAAATATTTTAGGACTATTTGCAATTGTGTGATTTTAGTGGCATTTTAGGCTCATTCCCAGGAAAAACTTTCCTATACAGGACTATTTGCAAGAAAGACTCACACTTCTACTTAGCAACAGAAAAAAACAAACCAAAGACAATCTAGGGAAAACAAAAAATGGTCAAAGCTCAAAACTTATTGATATATAAGGAAAGTTTAAAGGATGCATTATTGATTGACTTCAGCTCTAACAGTTCCTGTGCTGTACACAGTTTGGCAGAACCTCAGAGTCAGGCCTGAAAAAGCAACGTGAAGTCTGAATGAAAGAAGTGCAAAGATACAGTGTAATACAGGAAATTAAAACTATGTACACCTGAGGGGGGATTATTCAGATGAGATTAGGCTATAGTTAGGATGGGAAGAAATACAGTACAAAAGTTCAGGATGCTGTGATATATGAGGTTGTCAAAATCTCCAAAGCAGGTGAATTCTTATCTCTTAAAATGTTCTTAAAACTGAGGTTGAAAAGGAGCCTGAAAATGCCCAGAGTGCACTAGGGGTGATGTAAGGGCTTTCTACTCCCTGATAACATTTTCTTAAAAATCCAAATTAATGTTTTATACCTTATACAGAAAAAACATAAGCACAAATATTATTACATGGTGGTTCTTATCCTGCTGTTCTAAGAGCTTTGGTGATCTCAGAATCAAATGTGCCAGGCCTCTGTTTGCATCTGAAACCAGACCACAGCTTTGTGTTCTTTTACTTGTACAAACAAAGGCCAGGAGTACCTGGAACAAGCAGGAGCCCAGTGTTTGTTGTGTAGTCTGGGCTACTGGTTTGAACCATGAGCCAGTGACTGTGGGAGAGAAGCCAAGCACGCTCAGGCTCGGGGGCTGAAGGACAGCAGGGCACGAAGAGCCACAATGGCAGAAATGGGCATGCTCTCTTTGAGCTTTCCATCTATTCTCTTCAATGCCACCTCTGAACTCAGCTCTGAATGAAACCAGGTCTGAAAACTAAAACTCAGAACACTCAGGTATTTTTGTTACTCTGTTAGAATGCTATAAAATCCCAAAATTTACAGGGTTTTAGGATTAGCTGTCAAACAGTCTGCAGGCCTTTAGTCAAACCTGACAGTCCCTTCATTCTGCAGGTAAGTCCCTGTATTGTTTTTTTCCTCACATGGTTTAACCTAGAAGCCTCAGAACTTAGCATCACTTCCCTTATTCAACCTACTTTTCAGGGTTTTTTATGACTTTTGCAACTTCCTGCATGTCAGACAAACAGGGCAGCACTGCAGCTAAGGAACTGACACAGAAAACATCATTATGGGCAATCAGAAGTGGGACTAGAGAGCACAAAAAACTCTTGAATGGATGTAGAACTCTTTGGGAAGTAATCTGCCAGCAAAAGATCTCCCTTTGTGCTGTGTCTGATTCCTTTAAGTAGGAATGAATTGGAACTGTGGTCATGTAAGAACCGCTTAGTTTTCTGAAGTGCCCAACAGAACAAGCAACATGTCCTCTGTATCTGCCCAAGAGGGATTACCTGAGTACACAGAGAAAAGCTCAAAAAAAAAAAAAAAAGTAACTGACAGCAGCATAAGGGAAAGCAGGTAATGCCCTGTCATACCTGTGCCAGGTGCAAATTGTGCAAGCCATGGCCATACTGACACACCTCAGGGAGCAAAGCAGACCCAGAGAGGGATGGCGAGTGTTTCCCTGCAGGGATGGTGATTGGTTTTGTCTGTGCTGTGTCTGTGTTTCAGGGCTAACTGCTGGAACCTGCTCTTGGACTGGAAGCAATCCTGGCAGGGGCTGCAACTTGCCATTTCTCAGGTTGTGATCCAGGCCACAGGACCAGGCCTGAAGGGCAGGGACTCTTTGTGCAGCCTCTGGTTCCGAAATCCTGTCTGATGTATAAAAGCACCAGCCCTGGTGTGGCCACAGCTCATCTTCCTGGCACTTCTTGAAGGGTCCAAGATGGGCACCACAAAGATGGGATGATGAGCTGTGGGGACCCATGAGTCTACCTGTGTCACCTCTTCACTCACACCACCAATTCTACCCGAGTGAGCAGGGAATCACAATCAGTGGAGACATTTTAGAATTTGACACAGGATGTGACTTCTAACAAAAAGCTTCTTCAGCTAGCAAGGAAGACATCCTAGGCCTGGGTGCTGTGAGGAGCAGCACAGAGCCGTGGGAGGAAGGGGCAGCTACTCACAGTCCAGGATGACCTGAGCTGCTCGGTAAAGCTGCAGCCCTTGCAGCAGGTCCAGGAGCTGCTGCACTGTCGCCAGCCTCACTCCCCACCACCACATGAGCTCCCTCGTGATGCTGATCCCTGTCTTCTCCATGCACTTGATTTTCCGTAGCTCTGTTTGATCAGTGATCACATAGGAGGCTGGTGGGAGAGAATGGATATTTCTGATTAAAAATATTAGAAAAAACAGGCAAAGGCAAGCAGGGCAGGCTAAGGTGTGAGACACAGTTTGCTTTTGCATTTGTATATCTTTAAAAGAAAGGATCACAATAAATTACCTACGTGGACATGAAGAAATTTCTGTTCCTAAAGTAAGATATCCCTTTTCCCCCTTCAACTATTCTGGAAAAAATTTTGTTCTATCAGAGACACTTGAAGACCCACTCATACTTTTCAGCGTATTTTCCCTGTAATCTTTCTCCTGAATACTTTGTACCAAAGTAAGGTTAGATTAAATTCCTGGGGTGATTCTCCCAAAACAGGGGACAGCAGTCAGTGGAGTGGCTGCACTGCCACTTGCATTCCTAAATCCCTGTGCTGTGGTGAGCCAAGCAAGAACTGAATCACCCGGGTGTTAGCTACACTCCGATAAAGCTATCAGGGAAATGCAGCTAGTGTTAGATCCTGTGCCAAAGCTGGCCCTACACAATGTGTCCCAATTCCTGACCATGCCTGTCACCTCACTGTATTCTTCCCAGCTCACTTAGACAAAACCCCCGTCCCCTGGCGAGTCCCCAGCTCCACCCCACACACCCAGAGCTGGAGTCTCAGGGGGCTGTGCCTGAAGGGAACAGGCCAGGGGCTGGGGTGCTCGTGTGGAGACAAAGATCCCCCAGTTCTCACCACGGCTGGCTTTGGAAGGACATCAGAAATACAGCTTTATGCATCTGAAGGTAGTGGAGATGAATCCCACTACATTGATGCCACTCCTGATCCCGCTCTACATCAGGAAGTTTAACGTGGGTAAGAGCTTATTCAGCACACAGTTAGGGACGTCACGTCAAATAAAGGAAAGCAGGTACTAAGAAAAGATTCAGCATAGAATTGTTTGCACAGGGATACAGAAAAAAGAGTAAATAACTCAGGGACTATATTTTCTATACTTACTGACCGCACACAGCCAGGACGGAGAAAAACAGGGGCACAAAGTATGAGGGAATACAGATGAAGAGAAAGAGGAAATTAAAAACCAGAACATCTGAGCAGATGTGAGGGACGTTGTGGAAACAGGCAGTGAGAAGTGGCAGGAGATACAGAGTGACTGGAGAGGGAAGTGCGAAACATTGGGGAGCGTGAGAGGAAGGAGCCTGGCTGCCCAGGAAAGGCCAAGGAGCCACACAAGTCTGGCATTCCAGCTGTGTTTGAGAAGCAAAGCCAGACTGGAGCCCGGGAATTCCCTGCTGACAGGATGCGCCCTGCCGAGCGCTGGGAAGCGCGGGGGACAGCGCGTCCCCAAGGCGCTGCTGTCGCTGCGCCAGCCCCGCTGCGCCGTGCCCCTCACCGAACCGCATCCAGTCGTAGTCGCTCAGGCAGTCCATCTTCTGGCAGAAGTCCTCCAGCACCCAGGCGGGCATGCTGTGGATGTAGAGCGCCGGGGCCGGGCCGGCCCTGGGGGCGAGGGCTGGCTGCTGCAGGGCCATGCCCGCGCGGTGCCGCTCCGGACAGCCCCAGCTCCCCGCCGCGGCCATCAGCAGCGCATGCTGCGCGCCGGGGCACGGCCCGCGGCACGGGCAGCTCTCCGGCCTCTCCTCCGTTCCCCCCGAGCCTTCTCTCCTCCGCCGCTGCCCTCCCAGCCTGTCCCAGCCCGCCCCAGCCCGGCAGGCGCGCTCGCTGCCCGGGAAGGAGCCCGCGACACTGCCCGCGATCCCCGGCGCGCCCCGGGGTTGCTTCCTGCTCCGGCTGACGTCAGGCCCCGGCCCCAGATGCAAATCAGATTTTCCTTTCCAGGAGCGGTCATTGCTCCAGCGCGGTTGCCTAATTACGAGTGCCGGAAGCCAGAGCCGTTCTCCCGGGCCTTGCGCAGAGCCGGCGGCTCGGCCCAGCGGGATGGGCCGGGCCGTGGAGCCGCGACCCCGGGCGCTGTGCCCGCCGCTCCCCCGGGAGCCCGGCTGGCCCTGGAGGGCGGCTGCGAGCACAGCAGCGTGCGGGGCCGCTCGCTGGGCAGCGAGACACGCGTCCCGCGGTGCCTGCAGAGGCACGGGCACCGCCGGGGAAGCTGCTCAGCGCTTCAGGGACCCTCCGGCCGGGGCTCGCCCTCACGGCAGCGCACCGGAGACCACCCGGTACAGTCCGCGGTACGGTACCATAGGCAAGGAGCGAGAACTAAAGAACATCAGAAGCGGTCACAGGGCTGGCCGCTTGTCAGGGGTTAGGTTTAAAATATGTTCTGAAAGTCAACAATTTTTTTCTGATTTTTTTTTTTGTTTAAGCTGATTTTGATAAAAACGTATAATTAATTAATTTGCCAGTGTAAATATTACTAATACTTGTGGGAAAAAGGAGAGCCTTCATGACATACTACTGCTGTAGAGACTGCCAGCAGATATTTAGTGTAACTGTCTGTCTTCTGCTCCTGTTGTTCATACTTAGCCCTAGGTCTAAATTTGTATGAATTTAAAGAAATGCTGTAAGTTTTGACAGCTTTTAATTCACCATTTCTTTGTACTCTGCATATATGTTACAGTACAGCTTACTCTTGTTTTCAAACTTTGAAACTTTTGCAGTTTTCTACACTCCTGGCCTCAGAAATCATTAACTTAGCTCTGCTGTGACAATGAAAAACTGAAAAATGCAATATTGCTGTAGCTATAAGATCAAAGAATGGCAAAAAATGAACAAAACTACCAAAAGTGTATTTAAAATATGACAACTCAAAGACTGCCTTGGGATAAGCTGTTTTATCAGTAGTACCAGTTCAACGATAATAGTTGCATTTATGGGGTTTTCCCCTCCCTTTCCCCTGCTTACTGTCCCTCTGACACACACCTAAATGCTCTGAAAGTGATGTAATATGAGACTGAAATTGTGTTGCAAAGAACTATGTAAAAGTAGGAAGAAAATACTTCTTCTCCTTAGGTACTGGAAAAACTTGCGAAACCATTTGAACTATTTGCCCCGGCTGGAAACAAGGGGAAAGACCACATCCAACCGCGTGTATGGCTTCAGTTCTGCTCCAAATGTCACAAGTAATGCAGGGTCTTCCTGGGGAACTGAAATCGGCTGAATAGAGGCTGAAGCAATGCTGTATGTGCCTGCTCTTAGGCCTTCCCTTTCCGTGCTGCGGGCAGACTCTGCAGCGCTGGGTGCTCTCCCCGGGGCTGCGGTGTCAGCAGCGGTTCTTGCCCGGGCTTCTCCGGTTCAGCGCCTCCCGCACAGCACAGCCGCTCCCAGGGCTGCCCCCCGGCTCCCTCTGCTGCTCCCGGGGTGGCCACCGAGGCCATACTGGACCGGCTGAAAGGGCCCAGGGCTAACGCAGCCGCCACAAGTAAATGAGGGCTTACGCTCGTTACTAACCCGTCTGAGTAACTGCTAGGAGACTGCATTTCCCAGTGTTCATGGGTTAAAGCCGCCTGGGGTTTCTCCAGTCCTTTATTTTGATCCAAAGGAGCACTCCAGAACAGAAAAATACACTCTAATAAGAAACACAAGAAATCACAGACCCTGCCCAACTCAGAAATAGCCAGAAGGTGTGTGCCATGTACAGACTGTTAAACCCAACCCCTGACACCAACTGGGTTACAGGAAAAGCTGCAGCCAGGCAGGTCGGCGATGGTGCCATGCTAACTGCAGTGCACAGCCCCACAGACAGCAGGGGGAACCTGCTCTCACGAATGGTCAGGAGCAGGGAACAGCACTCTCTGAGCCTCAGGCTCCCTGGGGCACTGACCCAAGTCTGCTCCAGAGCCCTGCATGGGCTCACCTCCCCGTCAGACATCTGTGAGAGGTGCAAAGAGCAGAACTGCACAGCAGCCCCGTTCCTGCCCAGACGCTGCCTGAAGCTGTGCTGAGAGCTCATGAGAGCCACAGCACAGCCCTGCAGCAATGGGCTGGGCAGGCCAAAGTGTCAGTTTACTGCCCAACCACAGCGACTGTCAGAGTATCATCAGTATCTGTATGAACAGAATACAAACACAGAGGCACTGGGGACTTACCTGACAGAATTACACTCAGAAAGCTAGCATGCATTTCCATTTTTATGTGAAAGATCAGTTTCTTCAAATATATAAGAGAAACACGTTTACAAATAGGGAGACGTTGCATACTTACAAAATACATTGAGATTCTCAGTTTCACAGCTACTCTCAAAATGTACAACTGGAGGGAAACATATTCACAGAAATAACCTGTTTTAATTAATCTAACCAATCTGTTTCTAACCTGAGCTGCACCACATCTTGCTTGATGGACAATTAATGGAACACTAAACTACAATGCTTTAAACTCTCTGTGTTCACACCAGAGCACATTCCACTGAGATGTGGGGAACAGAATACAGGCAAAGAAATATCATCTCTCCTTCTCCAGCCTGTTGTAAGCATGGCCCTGTTTGTGAGCTGGCTGTGTGAGCCAATACAGCTCCCATTGGTCCTGAGAAGACACAGGCAGCTGGAGAGGCCCATGCTCCCTGAAAAGGTCTCCTACTACAACCTGGACTACAGCACTGTGAGGGGAAAAGACAGAACTTAAAGCATCTACCTCCTGTGAACCCTGCACAGGCTGCTGGGGAAGCAGCTGAGGAGGACAAGGGTGTTCAAAAACGAGGGTCTGGTCTGTGTGGCTGAGATCAGCCAGACAAGAACCCTATGACAAAGGCAAATAAGGCATTTGAGGTATGATGACAGTAAAAACATGTCAGACCTAGAGCAGATAGTACATGGCTTTGTACGTGGAAAGGGTAGAGGCAGAATAACCTGCAAGCATTTACACATCATCTTTCCACCAATGTAACGTTTGTCACACCCTCAGGCACTGCTAGAAAACAAACCTCATGTACAAACCCCTCATGCTCTGTGACCCACAGGCACATTGAGGCAACATATGAAAGGGAAATTCCATCAAAACAAATTACTCAAACAAAACCCATGACACTTACAACTATTAGTCTGGGCTAAATTAATCCTTGGTGTAATTTACTTTCTAATACAATGAAAATTACTTTGTATGAATATTTTCCATTTAGCTGCCTGATCTTACCCTACAGTTTGCAATACCTGCAATGAAGAAATTAACTGAACCATCAGAACCAGCATGCCTCCCAGTGCTGTCCAGTCTCTGGGATTTGACTGTCACCAAAGTTATTGAGTTTATGTTTCAAAACATTAAACAGAGGCATCAGTTGGTGTGTGTCCTGGCAACTCTCGCTGCTCACTCAGTGGTTTGTAATGAGGAGCCTGAAGTGAGTAATCCTGTTATTCCACAATTTAGTTCCTCAGTGCTTCATTCCTCTCCAGAGAAAGCCGCTGAAGATCCTTCCAAATGTCAGGATGATCCTCCAGCTCATCATATAATGACTGAACAATGTCCAGTTTCCTGTAGTCCATGGGGCTGACCAGGCTGCGCACAACCTGCAGACACCTCTCCTTCAGGGTGAACACTGCAGTCAGACACAAGCACAACACAGCCTCGTCACGAGGGCTCCCAGCTGCTGCTCCAATGCCAACAGTGCTGCTCTGAGCCTGTGAGCGCAGCCTGCAGCAGTGACCCACCACAGGCTGGGCTCCCCAGACATGAGAGAGATGTGGTTCTGCCATGAGGCACCTACAAAAACCCCTCAGAGACCCCTTGAAAAGAGAGCTCTGCCACTAGCTCCATCCAATACAACAGTTCTACCTACAACCCCTCACCACCTCTTCCAGTGTCTGAGCAGGTTTAATTTCATGAGGATCTGATTTCTCAGTAATCCTAACAGGTCCAGAGAGACCAAGTTCAGAATTCCCTGGAGCATGTGTCGTCCTGTCCCTTACCTGGCAGCGTGATGTCAGCTTTGGTCACATTGGGGGCTGCCACGAACAGCTCCTGCTGGTTGACGAGCAGCCCGTCATAGGTCCCTGCATCCCGGAACAGCCAGAGGTGCCCTGGCAGGGAACAAGGTGGGAATGCGCCAATTACATAAGGTTTTAATGAGCGCCTCTGAGGGGCATCTGCTCGCAAGGGACCAAGCTCTCCAGCTTAGCCCTGTGTGCACAGGGCGCTACCACTGCCCCAGTCACTGGTAGGAATGGGGAGGGGAGACGAAAAAGGGGGAAAGGAAAGGAAAAAAGGAAAGGAAAAGGGAAAAAGGAAAAGAAAGAAGAGCAAAGGAAACGGAGAGAGAAAAGGGGAAAAGGAAAGAGTGGAAGACGGAAAAAAGGGAAGAGAAAGGAAAAAGGGGGTGGTGGGACGGCAAAAGGGTAAATTCCACCGCCACCAGCTCACCCAGCCGGGCCCCGCGGGGCCCAAACCCGTCCCGTCCCGCCGTACCCACCCCGGTAGCTGCGCATGACGCGCCCGCTGCGCGGCTGCAGCACCGGGTAGCAGCGCGGCCGGCCCTCGAAGTCCAGCCAGACGGGCAGCACGCAGCGGGGGCTGTGGTTGTTGAACACGACCTCGGAGAGCTCCCGCGTGTTGACCGAGCGCAGCGCGGACCCGGACCCAGCCTCGGGCCCAGCCCCGCCCGGGCGCCCCGGGCCTGGCGGCGACATCGCGGCCCCGGCCCGCCGCGCGCAGGCGCCAGGGGGCGGCACCGAGGGACGGCCCCGCCCACCGGCAGGCACTGCCCCTCGCGCATGCGTTCCGGGGGCGGGGCACGGCGTGAGGGGAGCCGGCGCACGGAGCCGCCAAACCCTCATTTTAACAAATAGACGGAAAACAGCAAAGGGCGCGTGGAACGCAAGTCGTCGCTGAGAGCTGTGAGGTCTTTGTCATGTCTTATCGCCCAGCAGCCTCAGTTCACAGCTCTTGTGACTAAGGCACTGGGCTCACCAGGGCTGCCACAAACCAATTCTTCCTCAGCCAGAAACAGTTAAGCTGCCAGTTCCTTCCTCTCCCGATCTCAGGGTGCCAAAATACCTCAGGTCCTTTATCCTTCAGCTGTAGATTCACAAACACTATATTATCTTTCTCACACACACGAAAACACTAAAATTTGAGAAAAATTAACTAGATATTGGAAAATCTGGACAAGAACCAGAAAAACAACACAATTAGGACTCATCTCTTTATGCAAAACTTCTAAAACTTTAATACTTGTTAATTCACCTCTGAACAGTTACACAATCTTAGCATGAACACACTGTAATGGAAATGGCAAACTGGTAATTTGTTTTCAGCCTCTGATGAGCAGAGTGAGAGGCCTGAGAAATCCTAGTATGGTCACAGAAGAAAAAAAATATTTGCAACAATACTTTTGTGAATACTATGGCAGCATAGCTGTGATAGTTAAATTACCTAAGAAATTCAAATTGCCACCTTGATGCATCCATGGTAGACACCGAAACCATGAACTTTTTAACATAACTGCTAAAAGAACCTCTGTCCTCAAATAGTTAACTACAGATTGTTTTCTAGGGCTTTGTGTTAATCCCCTCACCCATGGCAATGGAACACTAAAATACAGATCAGACATTTACTGGTAATGAGCCCTAAGGTGAGGTAACAGGCAAGAGAACCAGTAGCACAGCATACTGTTTGCCAACTGGAATCGGCCTATCAGACCACAAAAACCAGATACTGGTTTATTATTAGTTTACATTTGAGCAATGGCATAAATTAGAAAACTGCATTAGAGATACTACCTCTGAACCCTTTAAGGTGACTGTCCTAGTAGCACTGTTAGTCATTTGAGGATACAGCTTAGTAAATAAATTAACTGTTACACCCAGAGCTGCCTCAACATGTTTTCTACTGTAAGCAGAAAAAATAAATGTTTAACTGAAAAATACAAGAGAAGATTCAAGCCAAGGAAAGAATTACTAATTCACTAATGAATTTCAGTTTGGGTAGAAGGGAGCAGAGGTGATTCAAATAAGGTTTCAGAACACACAGTAGAACTGGCAGCTCTCAAGTTGATCCCTGGTTTAATATTTGTGTGACAATTTCCCCGCAGGTTGTTTGGTTTTCAAACTGACAGAGCTATGCTCTCAGGTGTCTGCTTTACCAGCGGGCTATTCAGCAAGGCCTGCAGGTGTCTCATCTTCCAGGCGGCTCACCAGAAGGGCCTGGTGTCCTGTGCCGGCTCCGAGGTGCGCCTCAGCAGGTACACGGCAGCGTGGAGTCCCCCCACGTTCACCCACACGGTCTGAGCTCTGCGCCAGATGTGTCCCACGCGCGACAGCGCCTGCGGGCCAGAAACAGCCAAAGAGCGCCGGTAGGACAGCAACGTTCATTTTTATTATTCTATATCGCATCTGATGGGAACATCAAAGGACTTCCCAGGTCCAAAACTGAATTTAAGTGTTACTAATGATTGCTCTACAAACGGAGTATCTTTTGCAATGATGGCAGCTTACAATTTTTCCCTCGATGTATTTTCAAGTGTAAATAGGTTTGATTTTGTCTCACAGAACAAACCTTGGCAAAGCATTTCTTGTCCTGGGTGAGCAGCACAGCCCTGCCTGTCCCTGGGGTGCAGATTCGGCCCATCTCCATCAGGCAGGCTGGGTACAGGTCCCAGTTCTTCTTCTTCGACCCTATCCTGCAAGATACATTCAGATCCCCACTGCAACCCCTGGCACCAGCTCAGTGTCGCTGTGTCTCGGACATCAATCTGCTCATTCAGGAGCACAGTCACTTCAAGCTCATTTTTAACAGAGGGCTCATGACTCCTGCCCAGCACCCCAGTTCAGTGCTGAGCTGGGGAGGAGCTGCCCTGGCCAGGAGAGCAGAGCCCCTCCCCAGCACAGCTCACCTCTCACTGGGGAGGAGCTGCCCTGGCCAGGAGAGCACACAGCCCCTCCCAAGCACAGCTCACCTCTCGCTGGGGAGGAGCTGCCCCGGCCAGGAGAGCACAGAGCCCTCCCCAGCACAGCTCACCTCTCGCTGGGGAGGAGCTGCCCCGGCCAGGAGAGCACAGAGCCCTCCCCAGCACAGCTCACCTCTCGCTGGGGAGGAGCTGCCCCGGCCAGGAGAGCACAGAGCCCTCCCCAGCACAGCTCACCTCTCGCTGGGGAGGAGCTGCCCTGGCCAGGAGAGCACAGAGCCCTCCCCAGCACAGCTCACCTCTCACTGGGGAGGAGCTGCCCTGGCCAGGAGAGCACAGAGCCCTCCCCAGCACAGCTCACCTCTCGCTGGGGAGGGGCTATCCCGGCCAGGAGAGCACAGAGCCCTCCCCAGCACAGCTCACCTCTCGCTGAGGAGGGGCTATCCCGGCCAGGAGAGCACAGAGCCCTCCTCAGCACAGCTCACCTCTCACTGGGGAGGAGCTGCCCTGGCCAGGAGAGCACAGAGCCCTCCCCAGCACAGCTCACCTCTCACTGGGGAGGAGCTGCCCTGGCCAGGAGAGCACAGAGCCCTCCCCAGCACAGCTCACCTCTCACTGGGGAGGAGCTGCCCTGGCCAGGAGAGCACAGAGCCCTCCCCAGCACAGCTCACCTCTTGCCGAAGGGCATGTCTGTCACCACGATGTCCACGGAGCCCGTCCGCAGAGGCAGCCTGCAGATGTCCCACTGGATGACGTCCAAGGGAACGCCCAGGGCAGTGCTGCTGCAAGAGCAAAAGCAGACAAGAGCACTCAGAAGGGTTTTACACTGGGGAGGTCTACAATGTTGGCAACAAAATAAACAAGAAAATAAGAACCAGACACTCAAGCGCATCAATGCAAAGTGGATTTCCGTGCATGCAACACTGCAGGAAAGGTAAATCCCTCAGGCTCCTCTCACCTGTCCTTACTCTCGTTTTTCCTCAGTAAGGAGCTGATGTTGTTTGCTGCTCTCTTCACTGCCTGAGGGTTGTTATCCCCTGCAATGTGGTAGCAGCAGGGCCATTCTGCAGCTCCCTGTGGGGGAAATAATAATAAGCAACATTAGCATCAACATTGCTTGAATGAAAAAACCTAGAATAAGTTCTCAAACATGACAGAATACAACAAAACAACTGCAAGTGGATGGCTGGAAATATGGAATTCTGTAACAGATAGCTGTATTTTGCACCTTTAAAGCTCAAAATACTTTTGGATTTAGTGTCTTCCTGCTACATCCTATGGAAGGAAAATGAGGATATTTACAAAAAATGTATTTGCATCTGTTCAAAAACTGGTGAGACTGAAGCTTACTATTCAGTCATTACTAAGAAGATTTACACATATTATTCAGCTATAATAGAATATAGCTAAGATATAGACAAGTTTAATTAAGTTTAAAAAATCAAGGAAGAATCACCTCTATTGGTATCGCACCTGTACCACACATGGGATCAACTATGATATCTGTGGGCTGGGGATCACAGAGTCTGAGGAACAGAAGAAAAGATATGGTGAGAAATGTCTTAAAAAGCTGAATTTCTGTACATAAGGGAAAGTGAACTATTTAAATCTCTCTGATTCTACCCTTCTAACAAAAAATAGACATGATTATTTTTTCCACTAGTTACATTTTTTTTATAACCAGAAATGAAGTGAAATTCTTTCAAGACCGTGGTACACTACTTTGAAACTTGGCTAATACAGCAAATGTTTACTTTTACTTGTCTGGGAAACACCCACTTTTATTACAAGGCACATGGTGTCAGCAACTCCAGGGTTTATTTATTTTTCTTTAAGAATTAACAGACATGGCTTCTGAGGAAGCAGTGGGGGAGATAAAAGGTTTAATTTCTTAAACAAAAGCTGCTGTTTCTTAAACAAAGAGACTTGTTAACTGAGCATAATACAGTGTAACTGCCCTGACCTGAGCATGCCGTAAGCCAGAGTGGAACGCAGTGTTGTGGGTCCAAAGTGTGTGATATTCCGTCTGTGGAGACTCTCCTCAGTTAATGCAATCCCCACCACCACTTCATTGCTGTGAATATTCAGAAGAACCTAAAGAAAAAGCTTGAAGTGAATTTCAGGAGTAACAGAAGCTTTCCACAGAATGCCTAGTAAATACTTAGAAGAATCTTAGATGGTAATTTAAAATCCAGGAATGACACATAAAAAAGCTTTTCTTGAAAGTAAAGCAAAGCACCATTTTAATAGGACAGAATTCAGGTGAGCATTCACACCAAATCTGTTGCAGAAGACCTCTCAAAGTTATAACCATAGCACTAGCTTCTTAAAAGATTTGGTTTGTAAGTCTGGGGCAGAAGCTGGGTACGTCCTGCAAGACACAGTGAACCATCTGCAAAAGCAGCAATTAAAATCTTTTGTGGTGGGGACTAGATTAACTAGGAAGGTGAACTCTCACTCCAGGGCAGTGGCCAGCCCTTAGTAAAGCTGCCAGAAAAACTTAGGTCTTTCTGCCCCTCAAAACCAGTGGTTCCTCACCACCAACAGGCCAGGGGTGCTGGTTGTATTTTCCCAGCCTCTGCTCTCCCCTGACGGAAAATAAATACCTGACAGTTATTGTTAACTCCTTCTGTCTCCTTCACCCCAAAACCAGCTTCCATTTGGAGCATTTCCCAGTGACTTAGACTGCTTTAAACAATGCATTACAGGAAGGTGAAAGCAAGGCAAGTGCTTGCATCAGAGGACACACATGCTGCTGCCAGGGAAAAGAACACTTCAGAGGAGGCCAATTTCAGCATTATCAGTTTTCAGTTCCAGAGTCTCTGGAAGGCAGTTTGGAGATCTCTAAACATCAGAAACAAGAACTAAATATTTGTGCTGCAGAAACGTAGGTATTTCCAAGGTATGCCACTATACCTCCACATCAAAATGAGTCATGTCAGCTTTCCACTGGAAGTGCTCTTGGACAGCTCCACCGAAGTCTCTGGCGGCCTCGTTGGACGTGAAGCTGTGCTTGTCTCCAGCTCTGTTGCACGTCACTCGGAACCTCAGCACCTTGGCCTCGCCTTCACCCGTCTGAGCCTCGTCAGCCTTGCTCCCACTCTCAGAACTCGCCTGCACTTCAGCTTTCACCTCTGACTGCTCATTATCTTCCTCCTCCTCCTCCACCCCATTTCTGGACGTCACTCCTTGGGGATTCTCTTTATCCTGGCCACCAGTGGGTTCCACAGCCACGGGGTTTTGGGCACAGTCCTCCTGGTCATTCGTGTTATTTTGGTCTGCTCCTCCCTCTTCTCCACCATCACTCAGCTTCCCTCTGCTTGCAGGACTCTGCAGATTGTGTTTTTTGCGTTTTGTCTTTTTCTTTTTCAAGCTGTTGTTCAACTCCCAAACTTTCAACGGATCAGTCCAGGGTAGCTTTTTAACCAAATCTTCCAAATCCTTTAGAGCATCTTCCTTTAAGAGAGAAACAGTGGTGCTTTGAAATGATTCCATCCTTTTAAAAGTTATCCTTTATTGTGAGGTCTCTCAAAGTAGTTTATTAAACATTAATCCACTACATGTTTAAGCAAAACTTACAGGCTTTTGTCTGGTTTTTGCTATAACTAAACGGAATTACTCTGAAAATCACATGACCCACAGGATTTCATCATTTATATTGCAATACAGACAACTAACAGTGTATTAAGTGACCAAAGTGACACTTCACTGTTCTATGTCTGTGACCTACAAACATAGCATCACCTCTTATCCCAGATTTTGCCAATGTAAAGTATTTAACTGCAGAAATGATGTTAGACCACATGGCCACACTTCCATTTACAAGCCAGAAAAAGAGAACTAGAATAACATCACAAATAAAAAACTTGTTAAACAAACAGAATATTTTGATACCAGTCTTAAATTAAAAAACCCAAACAACACTCCAAACCCCAGAATCGACAGAAAGAGTAATTCACCTTATTTTCCTTAAATTGATAGTCTTTGAATTCCTGAACAACAACAAATAAATTATCCACCGACCTCAGACGATGGACCTGGAAGAGATGAAAAGGTGACACATTACTAACCGTGTGCCGTAGGGACTGTGTTTACTGTTGCCAGAATTTTGCCATCTTACGTCGAGGTTTCAGAGATTACAGTTTTCCACCTTCAGTCCCCACATGAGTTATCAGTTTACGTCTTTGCACTGACCCCATCTATCATTTCATCTCCCCCGGACACCCCGGTACAGGCGGTACCGCTGCTGCGCCCAGGCCGGCCGTGGCCGGGTGCGGGATGCGGTCCGTACCGGCGGCCTCCGCCACCGAAGCGTTCCGCTCGGACGGGCTGGGGAGCACCGAACCGAACGGAGCCGGCCAGAGGGGGAACAGCGGCGGGCGGAGCGGGGCAGGGAGCTCGCACGGACCTGAGGCAGGCTCCGGGCCGGGACCTCGAAGTAGATCTTGCCCCGATCCTTGCTGATCCTGGAGGCCGAGCCCAGCTTCTCCCGCACCTCCTCGGCCGCCGTCTGCTCGAACCCCGTGGGCACGGTGGCGCCAATCACGGCCGCCAGCTCCGCCCCGTCCTGGGCTGCGGCCGGACTCAGCCCCGCGTCGCCAGCCGCCTCCGCTTCCGCCATGCCGGGCTGCCCGGGGAGGGCGAGCGCTCCCACCGACCTACCCACAGCAAACCGACCGACCACCGGATCCCCCCGGCCACACCGCGCCAGGCGCCGCCACCGCCCGCCCTTTCCGCTTCCGCGCCGGGCGGCACCGCCCCCGCTGCCCTCGGGCCGCTGCTGGGCCCGGGCGGGAGGCGGCGCCGCGGCCCCGCGGGTGCGGGGTGTTGATCCGCGGGGACCGCGTGTCTGTCCGCCGGTACCGGCTGTCGGTCCGTGCGGCCCCGCAGGTACGGGGTGTTGATCCGCGGGTAGCGGCTGTCGGAGCCTCGGCGCGGCTCTGTGCGCGTTCCCCCGCTGTGCCAGGGTCATTCATTTCCCTGGCGGAGCGCTGCCGGGCCCGCGGGGCAGTTGCCGGTTCCAAGCCCAGCACCCCGGGTGTGGATGTCCCCGCGGCCCCTCGGGTCCCGGCGCTGAGCTCCCGAGCTGGGCTGCCGGGGTTCTGACCCCCGGGCACGGCCGCCGCTGCTGCCGTAACCCCTGTGCCGTGGGTGGCAAACCACGGGGGGGCCATTTCTCCTTTGGTTCCTTGTTGCTCAGTTCTTTCGATGGTTGGGCTGTTTCCAGAATTAGAATTATTTTTTTTTTAAGGAAAATCTAGTGACTAAATGTCTTTTTTCAGGAGAGACAAAAAGAGAGGCCACTTTACCTGCCATGGCCATGCCCCTGTCACCATGACCAAGTGTGAGCTGCATGAAGCTGAATAGACATTATTTTCCTTCCTCATTTCAGGTCCCAAGGTCTTTACACGCAGTACTGCAATGATAATTGTAAACACATCTTGCCCCTGCAGCTTCTATCTCCCCAGGTGCAGCATGAACAGTCAGCAGCAGCGTTTGCGTTCATTTCCCCCTCTGTGTTCTGGTTCTGCCATCACATTTAATGTGAAACAGGAGGCCTGAGACACTGCTCTTGCCATTGAACCTTCTGAAGCATTACTTTACTTTCACGTGAGAAGGATGAGGGAAGGTGTGGGTTGACTTGTGATTCAAGTCTGAAAATATAGGATAAAAACCAAGGAATTTGGGTCATAGACACGATGGAGAAAGTTTGTGAAATAGCTTTCAATGAGGGTTTAAAAATAAGCTAAAGCAGAGGTAGTCACAGATTTTGCTCAGCTTTATCCTGCAGCTGTTATCATCTTATTGCATAACTCCCACACCTTCTCAGTGACTTCTCATGGGCATCTCCTCACAGCACTAACTCCTTCACAGTACAGCCAACAAACTCCATCTCTCTTCACAGCACAACCAATAAACTCCAACTCTTTCTCAACCACCTAATCCCCTCTTTTGTAGCCCTCCTCTTCTTATTGGACACAGCTGTGGCCTATTAAGGGCAGGCCTGTTCCTAATCTTTGGTGATTAGTACAGCTACAACTCCTCAGGGGTGAGATTGCTTTCTGCACTATTCTCTTACATTCTATTCCTCCACATACAGCAACACCTATAGCAATGCAGAACTTTGTGGTTCAAGTGGGAAAACAAGCTCAGATTGCTGAGATATGTTCACTAGCAGAATTTTCAGCATCTCTTGGTGAAGTTGTTTGCCAGACACTTAAATGAATTCCATGTGGCTGACCTAGCAGGAGCGGCTCTGACCCTCACTCACAGCTGGCCTCACACTGGAAGGTAAGAAGCAGGTGACAGCTGCAGCCTGCTCCGCTGCAGCTCTTGGAATCTGTCCGAGCACCATTTCAGAGCAGTTTCTGGTTGCTGGAAGGTTCTGTAGCAGCTCTCCTACCTGTGTTTTGGGAGGGGAGAGAATACGACAAACTCTTCACGGCCAAACTAGAGCTGTGCTTTGTGTCCATTTGAGCCCCTTCCCAGAGCCGAGGAGCTGAGCTGGCTCCCAGGTTCAGCAGCATTCAGTTCAAGTGAGCAGCTGCCCGTTGGGCATGTCTGAGAGCCCCGTTTACAGGGAACAGTGGTTCCTGATGAGCTGGCAGCATCGTTTTCATGGCTGGCTGAGTGCACACCTGCAGAGGAGCATTGCTGCTGTCCACCTGTCTGGAAGGGTTTGTGCTCCAGGCTGACCATTTGGAAGGCATGTATCAATAGCAGGCTGGGTCCCAGAGGATGCTGAGTGTTTCTGCACTCTCGCTCCTCAGGGTTGTCAGTGGAATGATGGACATAGCAATTGTCCAACTAACCAAGGGGTCCTAATATTGTCCTGGAATCATCATTGTTTGTCTCACAAGATTGGCACACAACTAAAGAACATTGGCCATACACTTCTCTTATTAAAACCAATAACTTACCCTGTAATTAGGACCAGACCAGGTTTCTCCAAGCCCCATCCAGCCTGGCCTTGAACACTTCTAGGGGTGCAGCAGCCACAGCTTCTCTGGGCAACCTGGTGGCCTCACCACCCTTACAGAAAACAATTTCTTCCCAGTATCTAATCTCATTACCTAATTTTTCTCAAGTTTTCTACTTTCATGTGTGTGAGAAAGATAACATAGTATGGTGTTTGGGAATCTACAGCCGAAGGATAGAGGAATGTTATTTTGACACTAAGAGATTAGGAGAGAAGTGAATTAGCTGCTTAACGGTTACTGGAGGGGGAAGAATCAGTCGGTGTTTGTGGCAGCCCTGCTGAGCCCAGTGCCTTAGTCACGAGAGCTGTGAACTGAGGCTGCTGGGGGATAGGACATGACAGAGAGTTCACAAGTCTAAGTGAGGAATTGTGTGTCAAACCCTTGCTGCTGGAGGTGTGTGGTTAACAGGGGACTGTCCTTCTTTTCCTGTCCCCAGCAGATTTTGCACAGCAACAGATAAGCCACAATTGCCAACTTGTGCTGGGGCAGTGTGGGTGGCTGCAGAGCGGCTCTGGGAGGTTACAGCAGTGATGAGGCCAGGAGGATGAGCAGCCCATTCTGCAGAATGTGCTGAAAATGTCAGACTGGCCAGCTCTGCCCTACTGATCGTGCACCTGTGCCCAGGGACCGAGCTTTGTCACCTGTGAGATCTGTGAAATGGAAACTGCTGAGGGAGCCTCATCAGCAAGAAACACTGTGCACACACAAAACCTTACCACTCTGAGTTTTGTGAAAACAGTGAGATGTGGTCCAAAGTCTTGCCTAATTTTTACCAAGATAACTGAAATTAACTTCTTGGATTGCTTTAATTAATTTTTAGGGCATAAACGAATTTACAGAATTGAATTTCCAATACAGAAGTGCCAAGTTGTGCTTGCACTTGTCTTGCCTGGGAAAACTGCTTGGTTTGAATTCATTCATTCCAGAGCTGCAGAAAGAATTTGGTGTGAACTGATCTTGTTCATCTAGCAGTGATAGGCATGTGCTGTATAAATTCCATTCAGCACCTGAGTTTGCAAGGGTTAAAGTTCTTCAGGCTGCTTCCTGGCTCCAGAGGTTACTTTTAAAAATTTAGGTTTTATTGCAATATGTGCACAGAGAAGTGAAATCAAAACTTTGCCCTTCCAAAGTAAAAATGTTGTGAGCAGTATAGAAAGCTTTTCAGAGAAAGATGCACGTGAGGGTGCCAGGCTCTTCCCTCCTGTGACCTCTTGAAGAAAGTTCTGCTTTCAGGGGACTGTAGGCAAGGCTGTACCACTTCCTCCTCAGTGGTATTCAGGCTGCATGCTCTCTGGTACTGGAGTTACTGCCTCCTGTGCAGGACCTCCCTGCTGCTCACAAGGTTACCACAGGAGTGAGGGTTAGCACGGGGATGTGTTCAGATCACCTCTTAACCTACAGCATCTGCTTCTCACCTGACACTCCAGCTTACTTTGAGACAACTCAGTAAAGAGAAGATTCCTACACACATAATTAAACAAAAAAGCAGGCAAAGATTAAGTAGTTTACAATTCAGAATTTTTCATGGGATTTTAACCTCAACTGGTGCTGGCAAGGTCTGAATGAAGTGTGGTGTGAACTGCAGATCAGTCAGACAGGGCTAATGGGGTCCAGTCCTTTGTGCTGCCTCGGTGGCCTGTGTGAGGAAGGGAAGAGACTGCACAGTTCAGGATTTCTTCCTCTTCTAGCCAGGGATACAACTTGATGGTCTTGAATCTGCTTTGGCAGCCAGGAGACTGAGATTGCTCACAGTGCTGATGGAGCTAGCATGAGCTTTAAGGAATGGAAAGCTAATAAACCCTATAGTCATTTTAAACAGATCTGGAAATACAAGTCAGGAATATATAATCTCATTGTGACTCTGCAATGTGCATTGTTGTATTTTTCTGTTACACCTGATTAGCTCCTACCCGAGTCCAAAATGCCACTGATGCTAAAAATATACAGCCTTGGGAAGTTACCACAGGCACTGCTGAGCATCTTCAGAGTCTGCAGCTGTGTTTTACTAATGCCTTTGATCTGAAGCTTTGTTTTCCTAACAGCTAATTTATTAGTGAGCAAATTGAGGCTTTTGCATATTAACAGACTTGCCAAGTATCACTTAGGGGCCAGAACAGAGGCTAATGGAATTATAAAGTCTCTCCTCCACACCCAAAAAGCTGTCCCTCTTATAAAGTCAATTTAATTATTCTCTAGGATGGAATGTACAAGATGCATAGTGTATTGCAATATCAAAAGATTTCAGTTAATTTACCTCTGTTAACCTCTGTGTGACCCTGCTCTGGGGACTTGAGGATCTGTCACTCCTCTTGCTGTTGGCTCAACATCTGTCATGTTAAACCACACATTCAGAGGATGCATTAGCTGCTCAGCACTCCTGCTATTGCTGATATTTTGAGCTGAGAAGAAATCAGTTTCAGGCTCTTTTCCCTAGAAGCAGCATTCTGCATTCCAAGCAGTGGCACACAAGTGCTGTAACCTCTTTTCTTTTGAGCCAGCACAACCAGCACCTGTCAGAGAGATTGCCTGTTCAGGCTGCTGTCCAGACCTTTGTTCCTGGCTAGCTGGTCATTTCCAGCTAATCCTTAGTCATGGCTGTGGGAGGAAAAGCAGAGTTGTTGTAGTGCTTAAATAGACCTCAGTGACATGTGAGGTGCTGTGTGTCTGGGCATGAACATCACCGTGTCCTGCCCACAGCAGCTTCTACAGTGCAGGGAGCTCTGCTGGATTTACTGGGAAATCCCAGCTCCTTAAACAGCAGAAGCTTGGCAGACATTGGAGTGACCTTTGTGCCAATGACTCTGTTGGGAATTTTCTTAGCCTGCATGTAACCTTTATGAGCATTGCAGCTGGAGATTGCGGTGGACAGCTCAGCTGAATTGTCAGCTAATTTCTTCAAATATGTCTGCAGAGAAGATTTAAATTATGTTACTGAATGGAAATCCTTCTGTTGGGAATATTGAAAGAAAACTGGCACACACACACTTAAAAAGACATTTTTGGGGAGCCTGAGGGTTTGAGTTTTATTTTAAAAACTCTGATGTACTAGTTTATTTCTGTTCTAAACATGCTTTTAAATGGGAAACCTACACTGTCTTTTACCACGTGAAGCAAACAGTTTGGTCGCCTCCTTAAAGCCCATTCTGCACAAACCTGTGCCTGTGCTTGGGGTTTCAAAGCAGGAGAGCTGCTCAGAGGCCTGTGGAGGCAGTGGGGGAGTGTGTGCACAGGAAGCTGTCTCCATCTCCATGGGAGACACTCTGCAAGGGGCTTTCCCTAAATGATGTGGCTGGATCTTTGGTACCTTCTGTGAGGCTGTGTAACAGCACACAGGAACACACAAACTGATCCAGCAGTGCAGATCTAGCTGCACCCATCGGTGCCTGCTTGCAGGTCCTTCTCCTGGGAGTGCAGTGCAGGGAGCACCAAGGTGAGAAGCAGCAATGTGCAAACGCTGCATTTCCTGCTGCCTGTCCTGCCAAACCAGCATCTCCTTCCGGCCCAGGGCGTGCACAGCTCGCGGGGCACTCACAGGCAATTGCATGTGCTTCACACCGCTGGAGTGACAGCCCCTCCTCTGCTGGGAAAAGGAGGGATTGATCCTGGTAACCCGTCTGCTTACTGCTGCTACACCTTCATCCTAAATCATTTTGAAAGGATGATGTCAGTAAGATGAAAACTCAGATCTGATAATTGTTTCCATTCCAAACCCGCAGTCCCTGGCAGGGTCTCATGAAGCACCACTGATCTGTGCTAATTCTTCATGCAGTTACGTGCTCTTCTGGGCCAGAGACAACCCCCTGCACACTCTGGTTCACGTGTGAATTTCTGGCTATTACTGTGCTGTGATGAATGTTCTGTCTGAGCAGATATCTGACTGATTCCTCAACAGATTCTGCAGCACTGGGTTTTCAGAGGCTGAGGGGAGATGCCTTCCAAGTTAGACAGTGTTCAATTCAATCTGTGAAGTCAGCCATGGGGAATCCAGGCTTCACTTGAAACCCAGCTCTTTGGCATTAAATCACAGAGATATTTTAAAGTGAAACCGGGAACGTTGTGCAACTCTGCAGAGAGCAGAGTCCAGAACAAACTCCAGGTTTAAATTTTCTCACTGTTTTCCTGCAATTTAGTGATTTGTTTGTTCTATATCCATGACTACATGGCTGCAGACATTATCATCAAATGTGGCTCGTATGAAATACTTGCAGCCATGGCAATAATTCGAGGCTCCTCAGTCTCCTGGGCTGTGGATGCCAATCCTCTGGCTAGGTTGTCTTGCTCTCTAAGCTGCCCTTCCAGCATGCCTCACTCTGGGCTGGAGGGAATCCCGTCAGCAGAGACAGGGATTTGACTGAGCTGCAAAACAGTGAAGTCAGAGAATGAAGGCTTGTAATTTTGGAATTCTGAAATGTGATTTCATAGTGAGGGAAGATAACCCTTTGTTGGAATGAATCCAACTTAAGCACTGCCATGGGTCACTCACCCAAATTCCTACCTGTAAGATTTTGGGTTGGAGGGTATGGGACTCCCTCCACGGTGATGAGCCCATTACCTGCTGTGTTCATTGCTCCTGTGGTGGGCCTTGGCCAGCTCTGCTTCTGGTGTGTCAGCTGTGCTGTGTGTAAGGGCTGTGATGCACAGCCTGCAGGGCACCAACAGCCTGTGGTGTGTGGCTCCTGCATGGGATGACAGTATTTCATCTGTTCAATCAGCTGTGCCTTATTTTGTGGGGTGAATCAGTAGGTGGAAGTTAGAGTTAGGGAGGTGCCAGTTGTCCCAAATTCTTGGTTTTCCTTGCCCAGCGATTTCCCAGTGTTTCCTGTCTTAGGAGAGTCTGGAGGTGTCAGTCACTGTCTCTGCTGACCTGGTTCTTCTTTTTGACCTGGATGCGCTGTGAACTGGAGCTGTTCTGGAGAAGAAGTGACAGTTGAGGGAAGAGGGAGCAACAACTCATCCCCCTGTACCAACCTGAGCCACACTCACACAGCAACCCAGTTGTGGATTAGTGGGACTCAGTTTAGTGGGAAATATGTCAGAGCAAAGATCTTGCAGTGTTGGTGCAGAGTTTTTGTTGCAGTTTTGAAGCATTTGCAGGAGTGTTTCATTCTGCTCCCCCATGGTCTTGCTCAAGTTGATTATGAAACAGTGACCTTGTGGGTGGTTTGCTCAGGAAATGGGGCTCCCTGTGCATGCAGCAGCTTCCCTGTGAGGCTGCAGCAGGCTCTGGTGCTGGTGTCAGCTCAATTTCCTCCTCCTAGGAGCATGCCAAGGCCTAGATCTCAAACACTGGCAATGAAACAGCTCTTGGAAGAACCTAGAGCAGGAGAGCAAGAGGACATGGGAGGGATGCCAAGACTACAGAAACAGGAGACAGTAACTGCCCAGATGGTGCTTGGGCAGGACTGCAGCTTCCAGCACTGCTCCCCTCAGTCCAGCAGAAAGGAAGGGGCTCTTAATGCTGGACACCACTGTTAGCCTTTTTCTGTAACTATTTCTGGGCTCTCTGCACATTTGCCTGGGGACAAACTAGCATACTCCAGACAGAAAGAGAAGCAGGTGAGCAAACCTGAGATGAGCATGCTGAGATCCCATGGAGCCCAGGTCATGCTGCCTGGGAACAGGAACAGGAGGTTTGGGACTAGTTCATAAAGAATGGAGATCTAGACCTTCAGCCAGAGACTGACAAGAGCTCTGCAAGTAGCTCTTTTGAGTTGAGGGAGTGAAAGGATGGAAAAAAAATATCCTGAATGCAGGTAAATCTGCATCTTGTGATAAGATGAAATGCAGGCTTGTATCTACGACTTGTCTGGCATTTGATGTGTCCTTCAGAAAGTCAGACTGTGAGCATTGGGGAAGCTGTGTCCTTTGGACTAACAAACTTACTATTAAAACAACAGCAGCTCAGAATTTTGCTCGCCTTTGACATTTGAGACTTTACCATGCTCTTGGATTATATTTTTCAGGATTTTTCTCAGCAGCTCTGAGGCAGGGGAGCTTAATTAAAACCTGAAATGAAAGGTCACTCCAGCCTTTATTTCAAATTAAAATCCCCCACAACATGTTGCCTCTCCTACAAGTACTGGCTGTGAGTGCCTGGGAGCAAGCAGGCTGTGCTGTTTGTATTACAGTTGAGGCTGCCAGTTAGATCTGACAGTGTTCTGCACCAATTCCGGGCACGCGGACAGCTGGCACAGAGCAGCCGAGTTCCTGTTTCACACATGTGCTTTGCTCTGCCCCTCAGATCTGGGAGCTGCTGGAGCCAGCTGCATTCCTGCAGTGGCATGCTTTGGAGCAGGAGCCCCAGAGCGCAGGGCCATGTCCTCACTGGAGAGAAGCTGTGAGAGCTGACAGGTATCTCACCTCTGCAGGGCTGCACAGCAGCGACACAGAGCCTCTGGAGTCCTGCTGCAGGGAGAAAGGGTCAGTGCTGCAGGGTTAGAGGGTCAGTGCTGCAGGGAGAAAGGGTCAGTGCTGCAGGGTTAAAGGGTCAGTGCCTTGTCTTCTGTCTTTTCTGGAAAGCAGTCATGGCAACACTTAGAACATGCTGGGGCATTGCTGATGCTGTCAAAGGGAAGGATTCACACGCAGCTCATTGAGTGGCATCACAGGAGGAGCTGGCCCATCCCAGCAGTGGAGGGTGGATGCTCTGCTGAGCAGACCCACGGTGCCTTCGGGGGCTGCAGGAGCAGACCTTGGGCCACCAACAGCTGCTGCTCTGCCAGTCCACATTCCACAGGGCTCTGAGAGCAGCACACTCAACACAGCATGAACTTAGAAAGAGGGGAAGGAGAAATCAAACATCAGAGTGTAGCTGAACAATAGCAGGGTTGCTATTTCTGTTGGAGCTCTTGGAGCCTCCCTGGAGCTTCCCCCCAGTGGCTGCAGCTCCAGCAGCCACAGTGCTGTCATTGCAGGGTGCAGTTCTCCAGCTGGAGGGACCTGCTCACACACAATTGCTTTTACTGGTGTTGAGAATTCTAGTTTTCTGGGCCTCCGTGTTGTGCAAGCCTCCCCCTTATCGATTGCATATCTGTTACGTGACACTCATCTGTGCTCTGAGGCTCTGCCAGCACTGCAAGGCAGCTCAAAGCACACAGCAAATCTGCTTTAACTGCCTTGGAACAAAAGCCTAATGTAGTGTGCAAAATAGAGGGAGACAAAAAGGATAAAAATCAAATTAGATTCACTGTGCACACAAACTGTCAAACCCAAAGCACAGTGATGTGGTCATAGAGGGAAGAAAACAGCTTTAAAAACATGGCATGAAAGTGGATTGCTGTCCTTGCCTCACTCTGGGAGTCTCTTTGTGTCCTGCAGGCACAGCCAGGCTGAGATGCTGTAGTGCCTGCCCCAGGCAGCTGTTTTGTCCCCATGGTGCTGATTGGAGGGGACAATCCTGGTGCTGCCAGACCTCACTCCCTGCAGGGCAGCCCCACGGCTGAGCCCGAGCTGCAGCCAGTGAAGGTTCAGGATTCCCTGAGGGCTGCAGCAGCATCCCTGTCCTACAGCTGAGGCAGGGCCTGGCACCCTCGCAGGGGTGGCAGCCTGGGCTTGGCCATGGGGGCCCCTCACTGCTGCCAATGCAGCCCAAGCCCTCTGCAGACCCAGGAGGGCTTGGCCAGGTCTGGATGTGCTGACACAGCTCATGTCAGCAAAGTGCTGATGCTGCTTCAGCTGTTCTGGGAAGGTTCGACTGATGCTGCTCCGGTAAACAGCCTTCTTCTCCAGGGAAGGTACATCTCCATCAGCACATCTCCCTGGCTTCAGGTGCTCCCTGCAGGGCTGTGCGCCCAGGTTAGAGGCCAGAGCCGGCACTGATGGTGCAGAAGATTTGCACAGTGTGCTGAGTGAGCCCTGCAGGAGTGTGAAGGCCTTGGTGCAACCCTGTTCACGCCCTTGCATGAGGGTGTCGTGCCAGTGCTCTCCTCTCCTCTCCTCTCCTCTCCTCAGTGTGACCTCATTGTGTAATAGCAATAATAATAATAATAATTACCAGTTTTCTCCTGATTTTGCAATGTGAAAGTACAAAAGCACATGCAGTGGCTTATGCCTTGTACCAAGGGCTGCCTTCACCTCCCGAGGCAAGGCTGGGTGTCGTGGGGCCTGAGCAGAAGGCGATGTCTGAGGACACAGACCTCAAGAACCCACGTGGTGCAGTGGGGCTCAGCAGGCCATTCCCCTCCTCTCTGCCCTTACACGCCTGTAGCTGTGATTATCCCAACCTACTTTGTATTCAGTTGAGTTGGTGGAGGAAATCAGAAAATCCCCAGCTGCTAAATTACTGCTGAAGCCAAGAGCCCGGGAAGCAACTTGTATGTGGAAGTGCTGGTGTTTCTTGTGTGGGCCCAGTGGTGGACAATCCATGGGATGGACAACGATGGATGCCTAGCCCGAGTTCCTGAGAAAAGCTAAAAAATCGCTCCGTGTGGGCTGCTAATAGTGACTGAGACCTGAGATAACAAAATCCAACCCCAGCGTCTCGGCGCTGCTGTGGTGCACAGGCCAGGTCACTGGGTCTCTGTGCCGCGGCTGTGCCCGTGTGAAGGGGCACTTAAAAACACCCCAAAACTTCCCACTCTTTCAGGAAATAACACTTTCATGCTGGAATTTGCAATGAAGTTGTGAATGTGGCTGGAGCCCGGGGCTTCTCCAGGAAAAGGCCCCTTTGGCCAGCTGTATTCAGCTCTAATGAGAGAGCTGAATTCTCCCTCAAAGCTGTGTTTTCCATTTGGCCCCTTTTCCCTCATCAATCGCTGTCAGTTCAGACAGAGGCCCCACATGCAGCTTCCCCTGGGCCTGTGTGCCGCCCGGGGCTGCTCGGGGAGGACAGCCTGCCCTACTAAACTGCATCTCTGAGCCACGGACAATAGCGCTTTGTGTGAGCACACAGTGCGAGCTCAGTTTCCCAGGCTTTTCCTTTTCTCCTGTCCCCTGTCCCGCTGGAAGCCCCCGGCAACGCAGGCCGGAGCAGGGGCTGCTGGCCCCGAACAAAGGGACTGGGGTGGGCCCCTCTGCCCCTGGCTCCAGCTGCAGGTACTGGATCATTTTCCTCAAGTACAACAGACCGAGTAATTCGAGCAAAGATGCACAGCAGGATGCAAGGAGGGCTCCAGCCAGTGCTCCTGCAGGTCCCCAGGCAAGCAGTGCCCTTGCTGCAGCCTGGAGACATGGTGATGGCACCAGGGCTGGCTTGGGGGACACAGAGTGCCCTGGGGCTTCGGTGAGGGCTCCCTGAAGGCAGATGGAGATGCTGGAGAGGGGAGCTACAGAGGGAAGCTTAAAGGAAATCAAACTAGGCTGAATCTCTGCAACAAGTTGGTGGTGCCCCTTCACACAGGCAAGACTGCAGGGCCAATCAGTCTGCATCACAAGGGATGCTCCTTTCTATCAGCAGCCATGAAAGAAGTAGGAATGCTAATTCCAATTATAGATGTGGAAATGGGGATGTGGGCAAGACCTTGGTGTCCCAGATGAGCCCGTTTCTGGCCCAGTGGGCCATGCCCACCTGCCTGCCCCTCCTGCCCCTCACTGCTGCCGAGGGCTGGGGATGCTGCTGGAAACGCTGGGGCACAGGCAGGAATGGGGGCTGGCCCTCAGTTCTGTCCCTGCTGGCAAATCCAGCCAAGCACCACCTCAGGGACACCTGCTGGGATGTGCAGGGATGTTCGGGGCCATGGTGGCCAGGCTTGCTGGTCCTGCTGGGCTGTGGAGGGGCCCTTCCACAGGGCACACAGGGAGAGCTCCTGCAGCTGCTGTCCAACCTGCTCCTGCACTTAGGAGCTCTGCACCCCAAAATGCCTAAAATTGCCATTAGTGGGTTTCTCACTGCAGATGGAGAGTTGGAGATCGTGTGTGACTAAATTAATTGGGAACAACAAACAGCAGGGACCCAACTATTGGAAAACACTGACAGCCCCGGCACCACCAACCCTGGAGCTTCCTTTGCTGCAGCATGACCAACTGCACGCAGCTCTGTAGGGCAGACCTGAGGCTGCTGGCATCATTACCCTGCAGCTGCTGCCTTCTGCTGCCCCACGGCCTGTCCTTCCTGAGCTGCCGTGCTCCTGGCCTTGTCCAGAAAGGCAGTGGTGGGGAAAGCTGTCTCTTATTTATAGCTGCATAGTCCCACGCAGTGCTGATCTGCAGGGCGCAGAGCCCCCAGTGATGGAAATGGATCAAGGAATAGATGCATCTTGCATGTGACAAGAATGGGCTCCGTTCTACAGAAAAGAGTTGCCACCATGTGACCTGCAGAGAGGAGCTGAGAACACCTTTGTGTGTGTGACAGGTGTAACACCTGCAGGCTCTGGCCTTGTGTCCATAGTCATTGATCCTCAGGAAGTGATTGATTGGCTGTAAACAGTAATTTAGGGAGGGTAAAGAGATGTTGTTAAAAGAGCAGCAAGCTCCTCCTCTTGTGCAAGTTCTTTTTTTGGTCTGTTGCTACAGCAACTCTCTACCAAGAACAAAGATGACAGCAAGATATTAAATTTTGCAGCAACTCAATTGACTCCTGATTTCCCTTCTTTTTTTGCCTTTGGTAACTGAATCCTGCTGTACTAATTGTGTTAGATTTCAGATGGAAGTCGTGTGACAAGAATTCCTGTGTTGCTCTTTCCTCCTTCCCCTCAGAAACCAATTAAATCAATTTATTTAAATCCAGTGGGTGATTATAAGCGCTGAATTTCTTGGCCTTATTTCTTTTGCATGTGAACATCATGTATTTTACCCACAAATCATATTCTGTACCAAAATCCCCAAAGCTTTGATATTCTTTAAAAAGAAACAAACACTTCTTGGCAAGTACTGTTTCAGCAAAGTTCAACATATGCCAGTGGCACAGACCAGAAATGTGAAATCTGAGTAACTGCAACAGAGGTCATGTGGATTTGGGAATGCTAAAATTGGTTTTAAAGCACTGCTGCATTTCAGTCCCCCCTCCCCACAGCTTCTGTTTCTTGTGGGGCAGACCCTGAGGAGGCCATGGACCTGCATCTCTGGGGCCGCGTGTGCACATGCAGAGCCCTGGCTCTGGGGGAGCAGAGCCCACAAGGACCTGCCCCACGTCAGGGCCTGTCACCCTCAGAGCCCACCTTGGCTCTGGAGCTCCAGAGCTCCTGCGTGGGGACAGCCTTGGAGCTCTGTCCCTTTGTGTTTGACTGTCACCTGTGTGTGCTCCAGGTAGGGCTAAGGGAGCTCAGCGCTGCAGGGAACGGCGGTGAGGGCAGGAAAGGCCAGGGGAGCTGGTCTGAGATGACACAAACGTGACTGCTTCTGGCACTGCATGAACTCCTGGGAGCAGGTAACCAGGGGAGAGCAGCACCATCCTGCGAGAGCAAGGCATGGGTCAGGTCACAACCAAACTGCAAATCCAACTGCACCAAATAGCAGAGGTTTGTACCCAACCTTGAAGAGAATTGTGCCTGCATGGTGGAAGAGGAGATGGTGGGACCATGCTGGATGGTGGAGCCACAGCTCTCAGGAGCGCAGGGTGGGGTATCCTCACCCCTGGGGAGGGAGAGGACGGGGGAAAATGGAGGCAGAGAGGAACAATAATGGAGAAAAGGGGGATGACTGATGGACATGAATTATTACATATTTAGCTTTCCTCTGAATCAGTGGGAGTATAATTAGCAATCTGGTTCTGGCAGCTTCAGCTTCAGCACAGTGTGCACAGGAGGGATGGGCCCAAGAGGAGTCTGGGCGCCCCTGGTTTAGCACAAGAGCAAAGCTGTGGGAATGGCCCAGCAGAGCAAACAGCTCCTGTTGCTTTTCCTGGAGAGCTCTGTGCAAAAGCACTTCTTTGGGGGCGTACGTAGCACAGGGCACAGGGCTGCCAGCCCCCCCAAGGGCAAGGCTTGAGCAGCCACTGGGATTTCAGATGCACACCTTGGAGACCAACAGGCAAATGCCAGCGTTGAGCAGGGCATGTCCTTCCTGCAGAGCCTGGGCGTGGATGCTGAGGGCCCTCTCCCTAAAGCAGCGGCTGCTCAAGCACCAGCTGAAGCTGCTGCTTGCAGCGGGGAAACGAAGGCGCAGCTTTGCCCACAGAGCCTGGGCAATCTCCCTGAGGAAACGGGGGCTGCAGATCTAGCAGGAAACTGCTCGCAGGAGCCTTTTCACCACTGATAAGCACCGTGCAGCGTGGCCTCGGCCCTGTGCAGTTACCACAGGTTCTGAGTAGCTTGGGACTCCAGTGCCTTTTACAGGAGAATTAGAGCTACTGGGAAGAATTGCTGTTGCCTTGCCAAGTTGGTTATCATAATTCTTCATGCATTTAGTCACACATAAATATTCCCATTTCTTACAGAGACTTGAATTATTGACCAGCATAAAGCTGAATTCTCCTGGTACCACAAGGGCTTAATATGGCAATAGTGGAAAGGGCTGGGATCAAGATGGGTGTGTATTTTAGAACGCTCTTTTTCTTCTCTGAATATTCATGGCCTCAAGGATACTACGTGTGCATTTTCAGATGATACCTTTCTGCTTACAACTGAGCTGTTGGAGACCTGAATAAAATAAAAATCAAAAGCAAACTTCTGGGATGCTTTACCTGAAAAACAACCTGCATTTCCACATACAGAAATCTTTGGCTGCAGTTATTTTGGGTGCAAAGGCAGGACCCATTGATGAAGCTCTGTCAGTGCTAAGCTACAACTGCACTTCACTACAGAGATAAAAAAGGGAACAGAGTGAGAAGTAGTTCTCTGTTAATATGACAAGGTAACAGCACTTTGCTGGCAGGAAAGAAGATGTAAGGTTCAAAAAACAAAGGTGATGTAGTGCAGCACCAACAGCTGCTGTGTTAGGTGTCTCCAGCTCGTTTACTCTTACACTGGAAAGGTGTGTATGGAAGCCTTTCCCAGCAGTGCAGCGTGCTGTGTCAGAGCCACTCCGGTCCCACAGAGGGGACAGCCAGCAGGGCTGGCTTCTGCTGCCCCGACTCAGATGGATTTTATTCCCCAGCTGACCCTGCTGCACTGAGCGCTGTCCTGCGAGGGCAATCGCTCCCAGTCTGGCTGGTGTACTGCAGGCCTCATGAGCCTGAGGCAGAGCCCACACCTCCTTGGGACCCTCCAGCCTGGACCGGAATAGTTTCCATCACCAAGCAGGGATTTACAGCAACTTCTTCCCAGAGAGGCTGCAGAGGGTTTAGCCACGTATCAATGGCCAAAGTCGTCCACCTTCCCCAACTTCTTCAGCCCAAGGAATGGCACAAGGGATTCTGCCTTTCAGAGACCTCAGGAAGGCAGAAAGACCAAGGGAGAGTTGGGGTCACGTCACAAGCTGCCTCACTCTGGGATGAGTAGCTGGCAGCAGTGTTGCAGCTCTGCACTTGTGAAAGGCTGTGAAGGGTTTCATCACACAGCTTGGTGTCCATGTCATCTGTGGCTTGGTGTGGCCTCCAGCCTGGCTCCAGCCTTCTCTGGCAAAGCTTCCCTGGTGTGAGAGTGGGAATGATGGATGCTCCATCTCTGGAAGTATTCAAGACTGGACAGTGCTTGGAGCAGCCTGGTCCACTGGAAGGTGCCCATGGCAGGGGGCTGGAATGAGATGAGCCTCAAGGGCCCTTCCAACCCAAGCCATGAGGATCCATGACCAGAGGGTCTGCCCAGCTCATGGTGACACACGTGAGTGTCTCTGGAAGCAGCAGGTCAATGCTCTGCTGAGGCTGCTGTGTGGGACCCCTGTGGTACCAGAAGAATTCAGCACACTGTGAAACACTTACAGTTTGAAGCTGGAAACAAAGATTGCAAGACAGCTTCTGCTTAAAAATTTTTCCTTAATTTAGGAATTGCTTTAAGCCAACATTACCTCTGCTTCCTGAGCACACACAAGGCTACTGCCCTGGAAATAATCTGCATTAGCCTTACTGGAGTGACCACGTTGCCATAGCTACTGTTGGTTTCTCTATACCTCAAGCTTGAAGTGTTTATGATGATTAAATCCTATCCCGTCCCATTCTTCATTAAAAAATTCTGGGTTGAGAGTGTCACAAAGTGAATTACAATGTAATCCTTCCTTTTAAGCTATTGCAAGTAGAAATTCCACAAAGTATCTTAGACATTGATATTTATTAAAGATCATTAATTCATGATGGGATTATTTTTCTTCAGCCATCGCTGCTTCTTTATTCTTTATGATATCTGAGTAGCAGAAACCCCTGGTGCTGTTGGATCATTTCATGACTGAGATTTTTCTTTCACCACTCTGAGAAAAGATGCTTAACACTCTCAGACACTCAGCTTTGACCACAGAGCTGGCCTCACAGGTTTGAACCAATTTGGCAGGAAAATCAAAATCTGTCTTATGGCACAGGTGTTTATCAGGCATGCTGGTCCTTGCTCTCTGAATCCCTGTGGGTGTTGCAAGAAGTGACTGCTGCTAAGATGAATCCTTTATCAAAGGCCTGTGCTTCTCTTTCCTTGCTTAGTTTGGTTTATTTTTTCTTTGTGGAGAGTGAGCTCAGAACCGTCAGGTCCCTCCAGGGTGTTCTTGGCTGTGAAGGAACACAACATCATAATCCCTGGATTTTTCTGGTCATTGTGTAAATTGGCTTTTCCTTTCTTTGGGAGATGACACACCACTGGTGTACAGCAATCATTGCACACCCCAGTGGCACCCTCTCCACCAGAGACCTGATGTTCCTGGAGGATCATTCTTTGATACCTCTTGACTCTCCTTGATGCCTTTCCAGCCCTGCTCCAAGTACAGCTTAGGGCAGTCACACACAGCATCCCAGCCCAGCCCCTTCTCAGATTCTTGGCAGGGGATGCAGCGACTCACCCTAGGGACTGGTACTGGCTGCTCCTGCCGTGCCACAAAACACTGACCCACGCTCACAGCCACTGTCCCTGTGCCTTCCCTGTGGTCCCTGTCCTCTGCCTCTCCCTGTGCCCAGGGGGGTCTAGCACAGTTTTTGCTTTCCCCGAGAGTCTGAGCCCCTTGGTCCCCCTGGAGCTGGAGTAACGCTGGTCAGCCCCGAGCCTGTGCCTCACGTTCTGCTGTGGCTGCCTTTCCCTGGAAGGACTCGCTTTTTCTCCCTCCTCCCCAGGCCTTTCCACAGCCACTGAGATGCAGAATGCTCCTCTGTGCCGCCTGCTTGCACTAGGTAAATTATTTGTGTAATGGGCTGGGGTTATTCGTTAAAGTTGGCAGAGTAACTGTGAATCATCAAATCTCCCTGAATTCACTCCTCACAAGACACCCATAAAAGACCCCATTGTGTGGAGCAGTGATGGGAGCGGAGCCGGGGCCGGACAGAGGGACCCACTCAGTTGATTGTGGATGTGCAGAGGCTGAGTCCGCGCATCGCTGTCCGAGGGCTCGGGTGTGCCCGTGCGCACGCCGCTGGCAAGTGCGTGAGCTCTCGTGGACTGGGCGCTCAGCGAGGACCCCGATACAGCGCCTTAACCACTGATGTTGCTTCTGCTGGAACGAACACTTTCTCCTTTTTTCCTCAGTTTTAACAAGAAGTGACAAATCTGCTCCAGTGCACCCGCGCTGTCCCAGCGGCGCCCGGCGGTGCCGGAGCCCCGGGCTGCGGAGGGGCCGCTCCGGGCGGGACACGCGGGGAGAGCGACACATCCCGCAGCGGGGCGGGCACGGAGCGCTCGCACCCGGCGGGGCCCGGGGGGCGCGGCCGAGCCGGGCCGAGCCGTGCGGGGCCGGGGCGGGGCCGGGGCGGGGAAGGGGCTCCGGAGCGCCCGCCCTGCGCGCAACCTGAGCGCAGGAGCGGCGCCAGGGCCCCGCCTCGGCCGGCGGCGGGAGCGGCTGCGCTCGGCTCGGCTCGGCTCGGCTCGGCTCGGCTGTGCCCGGCTCTGCCCGGCCCCGCTCCGCTCCCCGCGCCGCGGGCGCTGCGCGGGCTCCCCGCGGTGTCCCCGGCGCCGCCAATGACGGCGGCCGCTGGCGGCGGCGGGGCCGCGGCCGGGTGAGGCGGCGGCGGCGGCGGCGGAGGAGCGCGGCGGTGCCGGCGGGGCCCGCGCCCTCCCGCACGATGTCAGCGCAGGGCAAGTTCAAGAAGGACAAAGAGATCATCGCCGACTACGAGGCGCAGGTCAAAGGTGCGGAGCGCGGGCCGGTGCGGGCGCGGCGGGGCCGCCTTTGTGTGCGGGGCGGGGCGGGGACGGGCCGGCTCCGGCCGCGGGGCTGCGCCGCCGCCCCCCGCCCCTCCCGCGCTGCGGCAGCGCCGGGCGCGGAGCCGCGGAGGCTCCGGCGGGGGAGCCCCGGCCCGGCCCTGCCCGGCGGGCGCTGCCATCGCCGTGCGGCGCTCGGCGTGCGGGGCGCGGGGATGGGCAGAGGTCGCTCGGCCCCCGAAGCGGCGCTGGCCGGGGCCGCCCTCGGCGGGCAGCGCCCAGCTGCGGCCGAGGGAGCCCCGGGCTGTGCGGGGCGGGAGCGCTGCCCGCGGCCTCCCGGTGCGGAGGGCATCGATCCTGCGGTCCTTATGTAAGGAAGTTCGCCTTCGTGCTCCGGCCCCTCGCCTCCAGGCCCGCTGTCATTATTATGCAAGTGCCGGTGGTGGTGCGGAGTGCGGAGCTGTGCGGCAGTCGCTGCGTTCCTGAGTGTTGGAGAGGAATAAAACTAGAGGTTTTGTCTGTTGAGAGCACTGAGCAGCAAATCCCAGGCTGCAAGTTAATTCTTGTTTCGAAGGAAAGTTGGTACCCTGTGACACACGGCAGCTCTGCAGCCCAGGGAAGGGCTCAGCGGCTTGGAGGCAGAGGGAAATGAGCCAGTGTAACCTTCTGTCTATTGCGCGCCCAGGGATTTTCGCGTTGGTACCAAACTGTAGTAATGGGCATTTCTGGGTAACTTGGTAATAAATCAACTCCTTACTGCGATTATTGCTAATTCTGTTAGTTGATGACAGTTCCTTTTCCCACCTTCAGACGGAGGATACTCTCAGCTGCTTACTTCATGCCTTTCACTTGCATTGCCTCCTTCAGTGCCCCCACTATTATATAAAACCAGCTCCACTCCCCCTTTGCTCAGCTGTTTTGTATGGATATGTGTTCACCACTTCATTATATTTAAGTCCAGGACGTGGTTAATTAAAAGTGTAAAATAGCTTTTCTGCAGATTAATTTGTGCTTGTGCAAACTCAAGAGCTGCCATTTTTCTCCAGATCCCAGATCAGCTGGGTGATGGCTGGGCTGCACAGGCTCCGCTTGGAAAAGTCTCTGCCCAACTGCGGCAGCGCGATGCCAGAGGGAGGGATTCTGGGGAAGGGGCTGGCTGTTGGTTTCGTGCCATTGTTTACTTTCGTGAATTTCAGTCTTTTGTAGCTGGCCTCGGAGAGTGACGGAACAGTCACAACACACCCTGCTCGGTGCCAATTACCTTTCTGCTTGTGTGTAATTTGGGCAAATTGATGTTATTGCACCCTGCAGTTAAGCAGATGAAATATTCTTTTAGTCTGTGGTATTGTTCGTTTTATGGGAGGGGATTTGCATTTGTTCCTAGAGACTGTCCCATGGTTTCACGTTATTCTCAAAGATGTCCTGGGCCGGGTGATTCCTCCTTCTCGGGTGCTCAGGGGCAGAGGGGTCACTGGGGGCAGGACTGGTCCTGAGCTGTTCCGAAAGCTTGGCTGTGGATGTCTCCAGTGCTTTTCTGATTGTTGTTTGCGAGTGGAGTACTCACAGGCCATGATCATTCTTGGCCTGGCTTCTGTAGCCTCATGGTTTCCATATGTGAGGCAGTTAATGCTGGAGTGTGTGAGGGTGTTACATTACACCACAAGTGATCACGTTTTGGGCAGCTGTAATGCAGGCAGTTTGCTGCTGGGCCAGTAATAATTTCCTTGTACTGTTCTGTGCATAATTACACCTCCAGGAATGTCTGATTCCTATATGGGGGACCTGGTCTGTGTTTTCAGCTGCATAGAGGCTAATTCTTGTGCTGACAGGATGTGAGGTGCCTGTGGCTGGGGAGAGCTGGGCAGTCACGCCCCAAGGCCCGAGTGTGCTGCCTCTGGGGAGGTGGCGTCCATGCCTGGGCACGCTGGGTCTGTCACAGCACCAGGGTCATCTTGGGGTGACCATGGTGAGGTGCAGGGCTCCAGTCCTCACAGCTGTGACGGGGCAGCCATCACTTGCTGTCACCTCCCTGTGGGGACCAGGCTGCTCCTGATTTTCCCACCTTGCTAAACTGTTGGAGGAGGATAACCATGTGAGTTTGGAGCGATTGGTGCAGAGCTCTGCTGTGGCCTGTGCTTCCTCACTAAATAGGGGCAATGTGAGCAAACGTGGCTGAGCAGGTAGGACAGCATTGTCACTGCATTTGTAGGGACCCAAGGAGGGCTGGTGGCCAGGGATGCACTGCAGAAGGAGGGGGCTTTTTTGTGCTCAGTTGTGTGTTGAGTGTGCCAGCCTGACATGGACCAGGGTTTGTGATCATCTGAATCTCTTCTGAGGCTGTGGCAGTGACATGAACACCCACCTCCACTTGTGCACAGTGTGGTCTCTCCTGGCTTGACTGAAGGATTGGATGTAGACTACCTCATTATCCCAGATATCCTGTTTATTTTCTTCAAGGATTGAGTCATTACACTGTTCATCTCTAATCCCTTGCTACCCTCGTGAAGACAGATGCCCAAACCTCCAGAGAAAGACTAAAATGGAAGAGAAAGAGAGATAAGAAGAGGGGAAGTGGTGGCAAGGGGGACTAACAACCAAAGTGTTGATACAGAAATGCTGAAATATGAAAATGAAAAATGATAATAGCTGAAAATTTGAAGCAGTGATCTCATGCTAGGGAGGATGGGCCTGGAATCTGAACACGCACAGTGCTTGTCCCCACGGCATGGACAGGAGGAGAAAATGGAAGGGAGAAAGGTGGAAAACCCTGCGTGTGAGCTCCAGGCATATGTCAGCATGCACGGAAGAGCAGTAACCTCGGCAAAGCTGCGCTGGGAATGCATCTGAAGCTGAGGTCAGAGAGGGTTGGAAGCAGGCAGGGTGCTGCTGCTGTGAGGTGCCAGCCATGGGTGAGGCGATGATCTGCCAGCAGCGCCTCAGGTGCGTACAGTCAGAGAGGAGCTGCCGAGACACCTGGAAGGACACGGAGGGGGAAAAGAGGCTGCTTTCAGGGCAGTTTGGCTGCAGCCTCTCGCTCTGGCTGTTGGGAATTGGAGCCAGGGCTGGGGTGGTTCGGGGTGGGAGCCCAGCCCTGCCCGACCCGCGGGTGCTGCAGCCTGGGCTCCAGCAATCGAGGAGCCCACGCGCTGTGTGGGGAGTGAGATTGCACGGGGGAGGGTTGAACTGGCAATTATCTTCGGGCACAGGGTGATTTACTGGCCATGATGGCTCTGTTCCTTCCCTGGAGAATTGTGTCTGCTCCTCTCGCGGTGGGAAGGAGCTGTCCTGAAAATGCTTGCAAAGATAGCAGGGGCATGTGGGGTGCGTGTGGGGTGCGTGTGGGTCTGCTGCGAGCCCTGCTGCACACGCTGTGCCTGGGGGCTGGGACAGGGGCTGGGACAGGGGCTGACAGTGCTGCAGGGCGGTCAGGCTCTGCTCGGTGCCACTGTGCTGCTGGGAGTGGGAGCACCGGCAGTGATGGCTGCTATCCGCGGCGGCTGCAGCGCAGCTCTGCAGAGTGTTTGCTGCCTGCCCGTGCACGGAGACCTCTCTGTCACCTCTCCTGCACACACGCAGCGCTGGCAGGCTCCTGCCCACGGTGCAGTGTCTCCTGTCACTTATCCGGGCTCTGTCCTTCTCTTCTGCTGCTGCTTTGCACCCTCCAGCTGTCCAGAGAGGGGAGAGCTGGCCCCAGCACTGGCAGGAGATGCTTGCTGGATGGTACCAGAAAAGAAAACCTGCCTCCTAAAAGTATTCTTAAATATTTTCTATTTGCCTTAGCCTTGCAGACAGGAGTGGTGGTGTTAAAAATAAACACCAATGGAGATATGGCTGCAGATTTACAACTGCCACATGACAGCTGCCTGCGGAATACAGAGCACAGCAGATCCTTGGATGCACAATTTAAAGTGCGTGTTTTCAGACGTACAGGTTTTTTTTTTTTGGTCTATCTGGCCAGAAATCTAAATAAATGTATTTTCCTCATTATGGTTATATGCCTGATTTGTGGCTTTAATGCAGCAAAACGAACCAGTTTTAATTATGCAGATGCAACCGCCTATGGTCCAGCGTTGGCAATCTTGCAGAAAATTGTGCATTGTGTTGATTGGCTGTTTAATTTTATATTGCTTCCTGCAGTTTTGCCTTAACCCTGGCAAAACACAGGCCCCTGTGTGATCCCTCTGGCTGCTGCTGGCAGGAGACTGCTGTGAGGCAGTGGCATCTTGTGTGGTGTGACTGGCAGGTGACACGATCCCTTGTGATCCTGGAGGTGGGGCTCTCCAATGGTGCCTCTGGCTGCACAGTGGCAAGGGGATGATTCCTTGACTCCCGTGACTCTTAGTTGCTGCATAAATTGATAATAAAACTAGAGTTCTGATGGTTTTAGCATCTAAAGACACTAAAAAGATTTGCAGACTTGGGCCTAAGAAAACTAATGTATTCTTTCTCATTTTCATAAAGTTTAGGCTAATTTGTCATTGCCCATTAGCTTCCTTTGACTTCTTCTATTGCAGTAGCTGCATCCCTTATTTGTGTCTATTTTCTTTTCCTACCTCTTGCCCTCTTTCCACTTTGCTCAGAAAATGTTGGGAAAATTCCCATGCCAAATAATTTTCTAGGATACTGGTTTGCTCAGGGGAGGAGCTCTGCTTCCCAGCGAGGAGAGGCATCAAGGCTTGAACTTGGCAGCTCATTGAATGAAGTGGTTCTGTGCAAGAGGGAAAGTTGCACCCCTTCGTGAGGGCCAGTGGGGAACTGCTAAGTATTAATCACAGAAACAGATAGAAAATGTCTGTTGGCTTAATTGTTGTGCTTAACAAAATGTGGGGAAGTGTGACCCAAGGGCACCCAGTGTGCCTGGCCCAGCTCAGCTGGCTCTGGTGGAGCTGGCTGCAGCAGGTCCTGATGGCTCTGATCTGGTTCCTGCTGTGGCACTTTGGGAGAGCTGCTCCACGCTGCTCCTGGTTCCTACCACCCCTTCCCTGCTGTGTTTCCTCTGCGGGTCTGGAGCTGGGTTTTACTGAGCCCTCCGTGTGCGGGCACCGGGCAGGCCACGTGCAGGGAGAGCAGGGAGTTTAGACATGATTCCTAATAAAGATTAATTGTCAGTTTCGAATGGAAACAATTTGAATTTATCAGAGATGTTCCTGCAAAGTGCGAGTCCTGCGTGCTTCAGCTGAGTCAGCAGCTGCTGCCTGTGACTGACCACCAGCAGCTCCGTGCAGCTGTGGTGGGATGGTCCATCCATCCTCAGCAGCTCCTCCTCTTGTCTGCTTGGCCAGAACTGCTGGGCAGCATGTGTGGGTCATGGCTTGTCCCAGGAGGCAGGAGCTGGGGTCCTGCCGTGCTCTCAGGTGATTTAGATACAGGAGAAGGGTATTTTGGTGCTCTAAGCCTGGGTATTCTTCCCTGATAGCTGGCAGGTGCTGGAGTGTGCAGCTGGCATTATTTGTGAGTCTACCTCTCCTCCTGATAACAATAAAATCCTCTTACAACACTTACTCGAGGGCTGTAGCTAGTCCTCGTTCCAGGTGAAGAGTTTTAAGGGCCGTTAGAGTGCAGCACCAAACGCCCTTCAGGTGCTTAGCAGATATTTATAAGCCTCTGTAAGGTGGAATGTTGTAAGTTCTGTGTGCGGTTTCAGCCCCTGTCAGGAGCAGGATTTACTTCCCCTTTTGCTGGCCTGTGGAAGATGAGGGGGGAGCTCTCAGGTTTTCTCCTGCCTGGCTTTGGCTTGGTTTCAGAGGCTGTTTGTCAAGCTCCCAGCATGGCACAGCAGTCACTCCTGGGATGCCTTTGCTGCCCTGGGAGCAGCCGTGCCCCTCACAGGGACAGGGAGGGGACAGGTCACACAGGTGACACGGGACAGGTCACACAGGGGACAGGGAGGGGACAGGTCACACAGGGGACAGGGAGGGGACAGGTCACACAGGTGACAGGGAGGGGACAGGTGACACGGGACAGGGAGGGGACAGGTCACACAGGGGACAGGGAGGGGACAGGTCATACAGGTGACACAGGGGACAGGGAAGGGACAGGTGACACAGGGGACAGGGAGGGGACAGGTGACACGGGTGACACGGGACAGGGAGGGGACAGGTCACACAGGTGATACGGGACAGGTCACACGGGTGACAGGGGACAGGGAAGGGACAGGTGACACAGGGGACAGGGAGGGGACAGGTGACACAGGTAACGCCTGGCCCGGGGCTGCCAGGGCTCAGCAGCGTGTGCGGGCACGCTCCTCGCTCCTCCTGCCACCCCTCAGCACAACTGGCACCAAGTAATCTCCCCTTTCTTACAGCCTGGGTGGCTCTGCGTCCTGACTGTTGATTTAATCCCAGGAGGGATTTTGCTGAGCTGCCAAACAGCCCTGCTCCTGAAAAGGTGAATATTCCTTCCTGATGACTGATGTGCTGTGTGTGCCCCACCTCTGTGTCAGTGGTGTGTGCCTCAGCAGTGGCTGAGGACAGGGTGAGCAGTGTGAGTCCGTGTGCTGCTGGGTGCAGGTGGGCTGTACCTGTCACCTGTCACTGCTGGCCATGTGCAGGTGGGCTGTACCTGTCACCTGTCACTGCTGACCTTGTGCTGGTGGGCTGTACCTGTCACTGCTGACCTCCCTAGGGCTGCCAGCCCTTGCCCCATGCTCCTGCTCTGGGCCTGTGGTTATTGGATGCATTTTACGCTGTTCACGTCTTTGAGAGCCTGATTTGTAAACTTTTCCCTGACAAACTGGCCTGAGATAACTTATTTTAGTCTCCCTTTTCTCTCTGTAAGGCACTTGCAGTGGTTTGGGCAGAGGCAGCCACTGAACAGTGTATTGCAACATGCAATTTTAAGAGAGGAAATGGAGTATCAAAATAAAATTAGTGCGGGAGTTCATGCGGCTGTGGTGTGTTCCCTGGGCTGGTGTGATGGGGCTGTGTGTTCCTTAGTGCCAAGATGCTGTATGTGGGAGTGTTTGCTGTCTGTGATTTTCCAGCAGCTTGGCTTCAGAGTTCACATGAGAAATGCTCCATCACAGTGCAGCAGGCAGGGACATGCAGCCCTGCTGCTCATCCCAAGGTTGTGCTGTTTCTCCCGGGGTTGTTGGTACTCAGCAGTGAGGAGACAGCTGGGAGGATGGCCACAGTAGGGAAGGAGAGGTTTTAAAGCCTCCTTAATTTAAATATTCCACTTTATTTTACCGACAAAGACATGTAAAAAAGGTGTGGTAACATAATCCCAGAGTGGAAGTTGGTGCTTCTTGCAGAGGTGGGTCCCCAAAGTCAGCTCTGCAGGCACAGCGTTAGGGGAGCAGCAGCAGTGCCTCTGCTGGCGTTCATGTGGCTGGGGAGTGTCTGTCTGTCTGTCTGTACTAGGTGGGTTCTCTAGTTTGGGAACCTCTGGCCTGGGAGGGATTGGGGACCAGAGGGCTGAAAACTGGGGGGAAGCTGCTGCTGTCAGTCTTTGCTTGCACGACTTGTGCTGTTGAGCTGCCTTGAGCAATCTGCCTCCCAGAAGTGTTTCTATTAGCTTTACAAATGTGCTTTCCTGGATAGGAAGCTCTGCTTCTCCTTCACCATGACAGAGCCCAAAGATCCGTTTCCTTCTTGCTGCTGTAGTGTTGCTGCTTTGTTTGTTTGTTTGAAGAGTCGTTTGTGGTCTCCAGGCACTTCTGTGGCACGGTGAGAGCCCGAGGGGATGTTGTGCTTTGGAACTTTAAGAGGAGACGATCTCGAGAACAGATCTAAGCTCGAGATCATCAGTTTGATAATTTTAGGTTGCTGGCCTCACGTGTGTGTGAAGGAAAGGCGTGTGTGTGTGTGTGTGTGTGTGTAGAGGCTGCTGTGGCTGTGAGTGCCCTGTGCGAGGTCTGCCTGCACCCCTGCTGCACCCACGGCCGGGCACGTCCTGCTCAGACCACCTGGAATTAATTCACTTTTACAGTCCTAGACAGAAACTCTTGTATTGGCTGCAAGGTCTGCCTGCACCCCTGCTGCACCCACGGCCGGGCACGTCCTGCTCAGACCACCTGGAATTCACTTCTGCAGTCCTAGGCAGAATCTCTTGTATTCTGCCAGCTTTTCCTTTAATCGTTCTAGTTTTATTTTCCATTAAATACCTTAAATGTTTTGTAGGGGATTTCCTATTGCCCTGTTCTTTTTTACCACCAAAGTGAATGGGACTTCTACTCTGGTAATAAATGAACATGGAAATCAGGATCTCCACTGTAATTGGATTTTTCAGATAGCTCAGGAAGAGCCTGAGGAAGTGTGGCAAAAAAGAGTTTTAATTTGGAATAGATCAAGTAACCTGGGAATCAGACTCTCAGTAGGTTCTTTCAAAGCATTTTTTGTTTCTTTTAACATCCTTGCTGGATCGTGTTCTGAGTGACTCATGGCTTTAAAAGCATTTTTTCCTGCATGTTTTTTCCTGCTTGTGCGCTCTTGACCTACTGTTGCTAAAATTCCTAAAGAAATACTAAGTAAACATATTGTAAGTGAAAATGTCATATTCTAAACCCCTGGAAGTGAAATCATTACAAAGAGTACCCATGTAGTCATTGTTCTGCAGGATGGCAGTGTGAGATGCACTGCTGAAATAACAATAATCTGTTCTGTGGGAGAGGTCAGCTCCGAGCTAAGGGGGAGAGAGAAGAAGAGGAAAAAAGAAATGCACACTCTTAGCCTCTCCTCCTAATCACAGAGCATGTACTCGTTCATCCCTGGGACTGTGATGTGGATGTAGCTGCCTGCTGCTTTTAAATGCCTGTCCAGGGCAGGGAGGAGACATCTGTGTGGCATGGGAGAGGAGCCTGGAGCAGATGGTGTGTACCTTTCTCTGGGTGGAAGGAAGGAATTTTGCAGGTCACAAAGCCGAAGAGTAACTTCAGAATTAAACCTTCATTGGGGGTTTAGTGCAGCTGGTCATGGGAAGAGTCCCAGGTTGTGTCCCCAGGATTTCCCTGACTCTGTGAGAGCTGGGTGCAGACCCTGCTGGTTTCTGGCGCGTGTGGTCTTGTTGGTGTGCCAAGAATCTGGAGGCTGGTCACATTGTCAGTGTGAGTTTGCTGCAGTGTCCTTGTCTGTGGTGTACATCACAATGACAGTGAAAAAGACATTTATGGTCACCAAGCTAACTACGGAGCCTGCAGCAATTCATGGTGGCAGTACACCTTTGGAAGAAAGAAAAAATCTTCAGCGTCCTCTTCTTTCACTTTCTTGGAGTCTTCACCAGGCTGTATGTGTCCAGAGTTTGTTGGGAAGAGCTCCTTGTCCCCAGTGTGACGTCTCAGGTTTCCCAGGAGCTCGTCTGCTCTTTGTCAGCCTGCATCCAGACTTGCCAGGACAGGAGCACAGCTGGTCCTTGCAGGCTCTGAATTGCCAAGGTGACAGCCGTGGCTCCAGCTGCAGCTTCAATGGGCACCCAGCATCCTTGGCTTCTGGGATCACCCTGGCTGAGCTTTCCTGTTCTCCTGCATTGCAAGGCCTGTCCCAGGTGAATCCATCTGTGTGCCTTTGATGGCAGTGCCACCGCTGCCCTTTGCTGTTGTCCCTAAGTGCTGCCTGCTTGGTGTTGCACTGTGGGGCTCTTTAATTGTTGTTTGTCATCGTGGGAATTGCTTGTTCTAAAACCAATTACAACCTGACAAAACTGATCTGCCTTATTTACAAATACATCCATCTGGCCATGGATTGCCTGATAGAGCTGCCAGAATAATGTGAGGCCTGGATTGCTGCTGAGTTACCAAAAGGCTCCTGTGCCGGCATCGCCTGGAGCTTTGCTGCATGGGTGTTCTGTGTAGAGCAGGGGAATTAGTGATTCAGGTGACAAATGCTGTGCAGACCAGGCAGAGATGAAGCAGTGTGTGCATGTCCTGGCCCCATGTGGAGCCAGAGGTGTGGTGGAGGTGCTGCTGCAGAGCAGCTCCACGAGCACCAGCTGCCTCTGGCACCTCGCAGGGGCTGGGTGAGCTGTGCCCTGCTCACGGGGCAGCTGTGCCAGGAGAGGGATGCACACAGGGGCTGGGTGAGCTGTGCCCTGCTCACAGAAGGATGCACACCCCTGCTGGAGCTGGCAAGCTGGAAGCCTGGACTTTGGGGAAGCTGGAAGCCTGGGCTGGTGGTGGGTGCCACTCGGGACGGTGTTCTGTGCCCTTTGGCTGCTGCAGCAGCTGTGGGAATCCAGACTGCAGGATGCCCACCTGAGAAAAGTTCCCAATCTTACAGATTCCTAATCTCCCAGAAACCTGCTTGATAATCGAGGCAGGACTAGATTCCTCCTTGGAAGCTGTAGTCTCAGAGTAGGGTTCATGTAGGCAAGAGGAGGTGGAAGGTGCCTGGGGTGCGAGACTCCGATTTCAGCGTGTTCCTGGAACTCAGCTTTGAAAAGGCTCAAAAAAGGAGAAAAATGAATGGCTGGTGTCGGGACATTGGAGATAAAAACCATCAGATCTGGTAGCTGAAACTGTTTCAGACTATTTTAGTTTTCCTATGAATGTTCAGTTGCAGCTTAAAAAAGAACTGAGACATTATGAGTCAGTTCTGATTTCACCCTTGGGCCAGCAGTTCAAAGCTGAATATAGTGAATTTCAGAAGCCTTCACTAACAGCCTCTGTTCCTTGTTTACTCTGTGTGTGGCCCAGAGAGGGGAGGAGACAGAGACATACGTATGTTTGTTTATATACGTATATAAACAAATATAGCACGAGGAAAACAGGGAGGAGTTGCCCCCCTAAAATAAGTAATTGAGATTAGTATGTCTGGGTTTTGGCAAGTAACTGGAGGTGAGTGAATTGGTTATTGTGAATAATTGATATGAGAAACTCAGACCTGTTTTTGTTTGCGATTTATCTAGGAATGAACTTTAACTTTTATACTTATTCATAATCACTCGCTTTTCTCTGGCTGGCTGAATAACTGAAAATTCATAAATTGGGATTAACTGTCAGTACAGAACACTGCAATCTGTATAGGAAAACCTGTGTTTACAGGGATCTAAGTTTTTTTTGATTCCCCGTCACCATGGTTACAAAAGATTTTCCATAAGGGTGAGCTAGTCTGGCAATGGGAGTGAGGTAGGACATTCCCATTTTACCTCCAGATCTCTGAACGTTCTTTGACCTCTTAGCTCAGATTTTTAGTACCACATAATGTGGGCTTTTGGTGATGGGATCTTTGTAATTGGTGACTGTTAGCATGCTGAAATTGGTATTTGTGTTATAATCCATGGTTTCCCCGATTCTCAGCAGTGCCTGGTTCCTGCTAACAGCTTTTCATAGGAATTTTTCTGAAATTCGTTAGAGACAAATAACGGCCCTTTGATTTTCCTCTTCTTTCTCCTAATACTGGACCACAGTTTAAAGCTGAAAATATGGGGGCTCCTGTGTTCCCCCATGGGTTATGGGCACTCTGGGGCTGTCCTGGTGAGCCCTGACAGGGTTGTGGGCACTCTGGGGCTGTCCTGGTGAACCCTGACAGGGTTGTGGGCACTCTGGGGCTGTCCTGGTGAGCCCTGACAGGGTTGTGGGCACTCTGGGGCTGTCCTGGTGAGCCCTGCTGGGGCTGTGGGCACTCTGGGGCTGTCCTGGTGAGCCCTGACAGGGTTGTGGGCACTCTGGGGCTGTCCTGGTGAGCCCTGACAGGGTTGTGGGCACTCTGGGGCTGTCCTGGTGAGCCCTGACAGGGTTATGGGCACTCTGGGGCTGTCCTGGTGAGCCCTGACAGGGTTGTGGGCACTCTGGGGCTGTCCTGGTCCCCAGTGGCTGCTGAGGAGGTGCTGGCTTTGGCCAGGTCCCTCAGGGCCCCACCATCCAGTGTGTGCTGGTGCAGCTGTGGAGATGCTCCAGAGGAGCCTGGGATTGTACACTGCTCTTCACATGGGCACTAGTTTTGTTCACTAGTTTTAAATCCAAATAGAAAATCGTATCCCTGTTGATGATCTTTTCCTTGAAACATAGTTTTAGCTCTGTATAATGCAGCTGTGTCTTATCTCATTAAAATGTCCTGGCTGGAGGCAACTTATTGGACACAATTTATGAGCAAAGGCATATTCTGAGATTTTTTTGGGAGAGAGATAGAAAATAATCCATTAAAATTTACAGTAAAATTGTTAGGATAGACCCTATGAATTAAAAAAAAAGTTAATTTGCTTATATTTATTAATGAAATCTATGGCTAAATTTAGGTGAGTTCTTTACACATTCCTTAGTTTGGACAACTGCTCTGCTTTGTTTTATTCAGTTTCAGCATTCATTTGAATGAAAAGCTCCTAAGTTAAAGGGAGATTTTTTCACTTAACTAATTCTGCTGAATTTGCAATTATTCCCTAGTAAGAGGCAGTCAACCTAATATATGGACATTATTTCTGGGAAATATTAATGTGTAGCCTTCTACCTTTTCACTGAAGTGATTGTAACTTTATTTGTAATTTATATTTTAAAACTTAAAAGTATGCATCTTGAGTTTGATCTTAAAATTTCCAGCATGTTGGAAATACACAGTTTTTTGTGAGGCTCTTGGATGTTTTCTTGCCTGCATTTGCCTTGCGGTCAGTCTGTCCGTAGCCTGTGCCTTCCTCAGCTCACTGTGTGTTCTTAATTAGCTCCCCGAAGGCCACACTGTGATTTTTCCCGAGCAGGGAGCGAGCACAGGGCCATGATGATAAAGCCTGGAGAGAGCGGCTGTGGCTCTGTGTGCTGGGATAAACCAGGGGTCCCTCCCTCCCTCCCAGAGCAGCACGCGGCTCCTGGCAGAGCTTCCCTGTGTGTTGTGCTGAAATCTCTTCGGCTGTGCCCCGTGAGTAGCAGCCGTGTGGTTTGGGGCGTTTGCAAGGGGATTTCAGTGGCTTTCGGTGCGGATGTGCGCTGTGGGCTGGCTGCCCTGTGCTGGGGAGGGCAGCGGGGCACTGACACCCCCTTGGTGCTGTGGGAGCGCTGGCTCTGCCACAAATCTCCCTAATGCCTCTCTGCTGTATCTCTGTATCTTCTGGCAGAGCACGCATCTTCGACATATGTTCCTCTAGTCTGCAGATAAAATCCTGCAGTGCTGGAGATCTGACATCCTCCCTGGCTAGCCTGTTACTGATTTGATACTTTTGTCCCAGTACTGAAACTAAATTTTATTTTGCTTGAAGGAGGTGACTCGTTCCTGTGTTTTCCTTGGTGCTTGTGAGACGGGATTCTCTGGGAAGAGTGCTGCAGAGAAATCACATTTTTCTGGGAGTCCAGCTGTATCCTAGGTGAAGCAAGCAGCCAGCCTGGCAGTGCTCCAGCTGGAGCGTGCAGGGGAACTGCTGTGTGCTCTGAGCGTGGCTGATGGACCGTGCTGCTGCTCAGAGGGACCTCGAGAGCCTGGGGACACAGCAGCAGGAGTCTCATCAAGTTCAGCAGGGGAAATGCCGAGTCCTGCAAGTATTTTTTCCCCCAAAGGTGGGGAAATAGCCCTTTTAGACTCACTGTGCTGTTGCAAGCTACATTTCTTAAAAAGCACTCTAATAAAATAATGGTGGGCTGGTCTCTAGCTGGATTTAAAATGTTTCTTGTAATTCACTAATGCACTTCCCATCATGTTGCCAGAACGTATGCTGTGACTTTGAGGAGGCAGCAAATGCAAGTTGCAGAGAATTCCAAATGGCCATTTATTTTGAGCAGGATCTTAGTTCTCACTTGGAGTTTCCTGCCATTACTGAGAAGGCTTAAACATTTCTCCTTGTTCTTGTGTGCTATTTAATCCCCTGAGTGTGTGGAGGCCCCCCAAATCGTGCTGTGTGGCTCCATTCAGTTCAGTTTGATGGAGCTGATAAAGGTTGGGTGCTTGCCTGGGGCACAGCCTGTGGGCCCCGTTAGTTGTGGGGCCTGGGGACCCGGGGTGTGCTGGCACCAAGCTCTGCCCAGCCATCAGTGGAGCAGCACACTGAGAGTCCATGGCAAGTACTTACACAGCCCTCTGCTTGAGTCCTCTTGTTGGCAGTATCTTTTATCTTTTTCTTCTTGGTAATAGCTTCTTTCTCTTTTTGTAGTATCCTGTATCTTTATTAATATAGATTCCTATAGGATTTTGCTAAGAGCAGACCAGCCAGTCTTTGGCAGGATGGTGCTTTAGACAAAGAGCAGGAGCTGTGCTCCTGTGTGCTTCTCTGCTGAGCAGAGTAACTGTGCTCCTGCAGGAAGGACACAGCTGTCCTCTGTCCTGCTGTCAGCGCCGTCCCCTTCACCAGGGACCATCATCGACAGGAACAGTCAGTGCTGGTGAAACTTAGCATTTTGTTCTATTTTTGCATTTATTAGCATACACTGATTATTCATAAGAATAATTACCCTTTACCAATTCACATTAATTTAGATGGCTTTTGAAAAGCAATCAAGAAGAGTGGGAATGATAATGCATCAAAGGCATATGGCACAGAGGAAATAGGGTGCATTTTACGTAATGACCATGTCAAGACACTGTCAGCTTTTCCCTTCAGACTGCAGTCATTGGAACCCAGTTTGATGGTTGTGGCTAAAGGCCACAATGTGCTCCCTACCTACCATGCTCTTTGTCTCGCTTCTGTGTCCCTTCAGAAAGAAACAACATCATTTTTGGGGGGACAGCGTGAGCATGAAAGCAGACAAAACCATATACTGTGTCATTTCACCATTCCAAAGTGCCTTGCCTGTCCCTGCACAGGTAGGGTTAAATTCTCAAGTGCTTTTATTATCAGGGAGCACATGAAGCTCAGAGGATACAGCAGATTCTTGTCTGCCCTCAGCCACAGGGAAGAGCCCTGGAGTCTTCTTCATGGCCAGGGTGTTTCTTTGGAGGGGAGAAGGTCTTGACAGTACAGTCACATCTTGGCTTGTTTAGAGGGTCACACACCTGAGCAGGGCTGTGAAGTGTTGCTCTCTCAATCAGGGTGAGTCTTCTCTGACTTTGAACTAGGCAAAAATCCGAGTGTCACGTGGGACTCGTGGCTTAAAAGTACTGAGTGAGTTCCTTTGCTCTGGGTTACAGATGCTGCTCTGAAAGCCAAATGTGATGTGATGAAATAAGAGTGCCTTGGTAGACAGAGATGTGGAGTGAGTAATCCTTCGAGAAGGGCAGGAAGAGGCAGGGTTCAGTTCAGGTCAGAGGACAGGCTGAGCAGTGTCATACACGTTTTGGAGGAGGATAACAGCAAGCATATATAGGGCTGGTCTTCGTGATGCTTCTGTGGTTAAAACCCTGTTTTCTCAATTCAGGGAGATAAATTCTTCTGTTTTCCAAGTGAGCCTGGAACTGCTCCTGTGCAGATTGGTACGAGCGTTGATCAGCTGGTGCTGCTCGGCAGGAGCAGCTCCCCAGCCCAGTGTGGTTCCAGTCAATATTGGCTGCTTGCAGTGAGCACAAGTCATCCCTCATTGGGAGTGTCTCACAGAAGGAATGGCTCCTGCATGGAAAACAAACACTAGTGAGTTGTGGCAGATATAGCTCCAGGATTATTTTGCTGACATTGTCAGGATTTTAGTAACTGAGAAGAAATCTCCATTGAGGAACGTTTGCAGGGGGTTGGTTACACACTTTGTGCGCAGGGAGGGGTGGGTGTCAGTTCTATTAGTCTGGAATAATGTGTTGTCAGGAGCTATGAAATGGGGATGCTGCTCAGGCTGGCTCTGTGGATTCTGCTGCACGTCATTCATGCACTGTTCCGCATTCCACGTGCATTATTTTGGGCTAAATAAGTGAGCCCCTGAGTTCATCACTGCTTCAGCTTTGTGCTGTCAGATTGGAATGAGGACACGCTCTGGATCTGTGTGATAGAGTGGGACTTGTTCCACCAGAGCCTTGTGTTAAAGGAGGAACACAGTTACTGCAGTGTTGGAGACTTCTGTTTATTCCTGGCACTGATGGCAGGATGTAATCATAAAATTAGGAATTCGTGTGAGGAACAGTGACAGCATGCTGCCACCTTTATTTGTTTGAAATTTTGTTTTTTTCTAAATTTCTAAAGGAATCTGTTTACAGCATAAGGAGAAGAGGAAAATACAGTTTTCTACCAGCAGTGCTTTGGTACTTCATTTGATTTATAAATTATTTGATAAGCATGGACGAGCAATCACAAAGAATACTTTAAAAAAAAAAAAGCTTGTAATGTTTTCTTTCACTTTGGGGTCTGAACTCATGAGACCCCCTATCTAGGACCTCAAGATTCGTTGGACTATGCCATGCTTACCTCTTGGCAGCAGTAGGTGCAGTTCCATGGGGGTTTTAGTCCACAAAGTGCTGTTGAGCGTTGGTGGTGAGCTGTTCACGTGGGTGGGTTTGTCTGGTTTGTGCCCAGGTGGGCAGAGCTGGTTTAGGAGCAGGGAGGAATGTGTCCCCTGTGTGTGTGAGTTACACTGTGCTGTGCACAGGGGTCTGAGGCTGACTGCTGCCCCTGTGCACGGATTGCAGACCCATCCCTGCCCTTCCAGGCTGCCTCTGCTCTGCCCACACACCTGCGTGCTCCAGAGACAGGAGGCGTTTTACGGTGGGGAGGTTTGGGCTCCAGTTCAGATCCAGCTGAGTGAAGAGAGGGTGCTAAACAGAGCTCAGGATCACATAAACGGGCAATTGATGTGCGGGAGAGAATGAGAATGAGACGTGGGGCAGAGGAAGGAAAGGCTGGCTCTGGGAGGAGCCCAAGGGACTCTGACTCTTCGGAGGGTTCGTGCGGGCGGGTGGTGATGGGGGCCCCAAAGGCAGAGGCTCGAGGTGCCCCCGTGTGCTGCTGTTTGCAGCCCCTCTGTGCTGCTGTCCCCGGGATAAATGACACCAGAGGGGTGTAGATGATGCCAGATACAAAGGGAGCTCTGCCCCCGGAGCAGGCACAGGTGTGGGGAGCAGCCTGGGGTGGCAGCTGCACTCCTGTGCCTGTTCTGCCATTCTAGGGGGCTGAGATTGTGGCTGATGCCTTCAAACACAGGAGGGCTAGAGCAGAGCAGAGAATACGTGTTTGGAAGGCTCCCAAAGTGTAACATATTGCACATGTATTATGTAGGCTCGGGAAATGATGTTTAAAGTAGCTGAGCCCACAGGCTACTTGGACAAAGCAAATATCAAGACCATTAAGTTCTCTAGCTAAGCTTGACTTGTTATTAAGGTCATTTCAATGCGTATTTTGATAACTGTGAGGTTTCTGTGTAACAACTTTGTGCTTGAAATTTTTTTTATATCAGTTGGAAACATTTTGCCAGATCTTTGTCAAGCTGTCAGTGAGAGCTTTGTTATATGCAGTAGTGATAGAGAAACACTTTTGAAAGTAATTTTTCTTCTTTTTCACTCTTAGGCTGACAAATTGGGAGAAGCGGGTTCTCTGGTCATGCAGGTCAAGCAGAGAAAGGGAGGTTCTCAGAGGGACTGCAGGTGTGGGGCTGGGTTGGAGGGGGTTGAGAGCCTGTCAGTCCCTGCAGGGAGTGCTCAGGGAGCGTCAGTTCCATGTGTTTTTATAAGCCTGTTCCAATGTCACACCCTGTCCTAAAAATGTGCTAAAATTGCCTGACAGTATTGACCCCTCAAGATGATCCCAGGGCCAAGGGAAGTTCAAGATTTCTGCTCAGAGAAACTCAGCATTTCAAAAGGGGATTCTGGGAGGGCTGGGGTAAAACAACTTCCATATGGAATACAGACTTGTAGGTAACAATAACACATTAAAGGATGGTGATGTGTGTAAGGCGCTGCTGCTGCCGCCTAAACTCTGTGCTTTAGTGTATTTATACCTGCCTGTAGCAAATCCTTCCTCTCCCTTTGTAACTAATTGCTTGCTGTAGTCTCTTTCCAGCTAGGGGGAGTTGGTGTTGGCAATGTTAGCACGGTGTGGATGGACATCCTGAGGCCAGATGGAAGGAAGGGTACCCGCGGGAGGGCTGGGGAGGAGCTGCCTGTGGGCTCAGCTGCCCTCGCCTCAGAGCAGGCATCCTGAGCTGGCTGCCCTGTTCCCTCAGCTCTCCTGCCTGACTCAGGGTGTTTCTATCAGATTTAGCCAGGTTCTGTTCCTCTGAGCTCCTGAAGTCGGGACAAGGAACGAAAGTGGAAGGCAAGGAAGTTCTGGACATCCCCACCCATCCGCACAGAGAGGCAGAGGACTCTGTCTCTTCTCTCTAAGTTTTGGAAGGGCAAAGTGTCAAAATTACATCGAGAGTGATAAATGTGACACTGTCAAAAGTAAATGTAGTTAAAGCAGGTTCCAAATAAGCCAGGAGCAGCTCTGAATCAGCAGAGAGGGGCTATAAATACAGAGCTGATGCAGCAGCTGCAGCTGGGGGGGCCACCGGGGAAGAAAGGAGTGGAGAGGCTCTGGGATGTACCAGGATCCACATGTGTTTTGAGAAGCTGTCAGAGAGAAGAGAACCAGAACTGGTAATTACAAGGTGCTCTCCAGATGCTTAGTCTAGAGTTAAATGGCTGGTTTTCCTAGGTTCTCCCTAAGATGAAGAAAAAACCAGAACAGGTGACTCAGAGCTGTGCTTCAGTGGCAGGGGGAGCTTGTGCAGGTGTACAGGGACTTCACCTGCACTGGAGCAAGCACTGCTGTTGCTTGTGCATCTGTACTCCCAGCACCCTGGAGGGAGAGCTCACAGTAAACAAACCTTTAATTTAGCAGAGTTTTAAAACAAAGTCTGTGTTCACTGTCTCTGTGTGGTGTTTTTGGGAGATACAGAAGCAGGGGAGCAGTGCCTGCATGCTGCAGGTTGGGGATGTGCATGGAAGTGGCATGGTCACAGCTGACAATTCACAAAGATTAAGGGCAAAATAATGTTCTGATGTGCTTTTGCAATTGAAGATTATCTGGTGATAAAGTCATGAGATGTTTATTTGTGGGGAGGTTTGTGTTTTGTGTATGTAATTGCTTCCTTTTTGCACCTTGGACATCTGCAGCCATGTATTTTTAAATGAATGGTAGAAACCAGGGCTGACAGGTTTAATTTTCCACTCCTGCAGGGCTCTGCCCACTGACATGCTCCCCTCTGCTGTCCCTGCTTGCCAGAATGATCCAGCTTCTTGTGCTTCCATCTAGTCTTTGTTTTCAGTCCTTAGTTTAAGTAGCAATCCATGCCTTTATTCGGACCAGTCCCCTTGTCCCTCCTGCTGTCCCTGTCCTCAGATGGGGTGGCAGTGGCATGGTGAGGGTTGCTGGTGGCTGCTTCCATCCTTCTGTCTCCTGTGTGTTCTGCTCAAGTCTGGATTTCAGGTGGGCGGGCAGTTCATTACTCTTTCTGCAGCATTTATGCAGATTGCGGTCTGAGCTTATTTTAGAAGAGCAAAAATCAGGAGCAATTAGCAATCTGCTCAGGAAGGAGCTAGGAGAGAGGCAGACAGCAGCTCTGTGGCATGCAAAGGACTGGGCTGTCTGCTGAGCCCGGCCAGCCTTGTCCCCATGGAGCCCCTTTGTGCATCAGTGTGGCCGTGTGGGCGAGCACTCCTGCTGCCAGCTGGAGCAGAGCCACTGCAGGTGAGCAGTGCAGGAGTTCTGCTGGCCTGAGCTGCAGGCTGCAGCCTCAGGGGCTCAGGTGCAGGCAGGGCAGTGTGGCAGCAGTGCTGTACAGGAGAGGCAGCTGTGGCCAGAGCTCAGGCATGGCTGCCAAACCCTGCCAGGGGCACAGGCTGCCCCAGCACAGGGCACAGGCTGCCCCAGCACATCCCTGCCAGGGGCACAGGCTGCCCCAGCACAGGGCACAGGCTGCCCCAGCACAGGGCACAGGCTGCCCCAGCACACCCCATGGGCACAGGCTGCCCCAGCACAGGGCACAGGCTGCCCCAGCACATCCCACGGTGCCTCCTCACCCAGCAGCCCTGGGCCAGGCCATGGCTGACCCTGTTGGGGAGATCTGACCAGGGCTTAGTCTGCCCTCGGTAACAGTTCACATAAATAAACAAATGCCAGTCTTTATTTTCTCCCCTGCCAGGACGATGCATTGCTTCATTTCAGTGACCATCGTTAACATGGCTGCGTCTCAGCCCCGTACTTCTCCTTGTATGAAGGGATGTGAATTCAGTGAATTGGAGAACTCTGCATGTCAGAGTGGGAGCAGAAGAGAAAGAGTGGATTTTTTAAGAAAACAGTGCTTTGACAGAAGGAATGCTGGAATGTTTACATCTATATCTTGTCTTCCATATGCGTGTGGCACGAGGCAAGCATGGCAGGAGAGTCCTGCAGGAGCGGTGCTGCAGCAGCCCTGCTCTGCATACCAAGGAAATCAGCTGAAATATCTGAGGGATTATTTTCTGGAAGTGATGGACACCTGCAGTGACAGCTGACTTTAGCCAGAGCTGTAGCTGCAGGAGCCCTTTCTGTCCTGATAGGGCTTCAGGAAAAGCTGCACACACTGGTGCATATGGATTGCATTTGTCTGCTGGCTCGCTTCCCCTGGAGCTGCCCAAGTACCTTTAATGCCCTTTCTTATTTCTGGGTGGGAATTTAACACTCCTGTACTACACCAGGCTATTTCTGTATTTTCTTTGGTGTTTATCTATAACCATCTGGTTTTGCACCCACTAATAAATGGGATGCTGGGGAAGATGGTGAGAGCAGACAATATGCTTTATGCTGATTTACCCTTCTTTAGAAGGCAGGAGCACAATCACTTTATACTGAAGAAATGAATAATCTCTGCTTTGTGGGTGGCAGCTGCACAACCCAGTGATCCCAATGTAGAACATATTATTAGCCTCAAGCTAAGCTGTCTGCAGTCTGGAACTTGCTCCAGGTCTATAGTAAATGATGAATTCATGAGGAGGTTGTGAAGGATTGGGCTGGATCCTGCCTGGTAGCGAAATCCCTTTGGAGACAGTCTGCTGGATGCTCCATTGCATGTCTGTTACCTTCTGAATATCCATGTGAATATCCATGTGAATATCCATCCTTCTGCACTGCAGTGCTGGGGTTCTGAAGGTCTTTATTCACCCTGAAACACCCCAAGACTGCTGGTGCTGCCTGAGGCTGCGTTTGCAGCCGTTGGGGAGGGTTGTGCTGGTTCTTGGGAAGGTGAACTCCCTCCCTATGTTTGTGCTTCCTGTGTGCAAGTTCCAGGCTGGCTGGATCCGGTGACGGATGAAGCACTTCCATTGCTCACGGCGCAGCGTTCCCTTGCTATTGCAATACTCTGCTTTTTCTGGAAAGGAGGAGCAGGGAAGAGCAGGGTCAGCCCTGGGCTGGCGTTTTGCTGATCTCTGGGGCAGAGGCTCTGAAGGAAGCAGCGCTGTTGATTCCCTGGCAGCAGCTGAGGCTTTCCTGGTCAGTGCTGATGGAGGCAGGGGCAGAGCATCTGCTCTTGCCTTTGGCCAGGTCCTTGTGCTGAAATTGAAAAAGCACAGTGGAGATAGTCAGCCAAGAGGACATGGAAGAACAGCATTTCTGGGTGATGAGGACATGCTCCAAAGGAAGCATGATCAGGCTCCAGGAGTGCTCAGGAGGTTTTGGTCAGAGGCACAGTGTGAGGCTGGCCATGCCAGGTACAGGGCCCAGGGAGCCAGCTGCCTGTGATATTTTTAGGAACATTAAATCAAACAAATAAGAGAAATTGGGCAACTGCTGCTGTTGGAGTTGCCCATTCCTACAGGTTCCTCAGTTTGAGTCTACTGCTTTGGAATTTGTTTTTCTTGTTGTTTTCTGTGTCCCTTCAGACTGGGAGCAGTTTGGCCTTGAAACAAAGTTCAGGCCCATCTCCACTGCAGAAAAGCACAGTGGGAAACAGCAATGGAAGAGATGCCCAAGGAAAGACTTGTTTTATCCTATCTGTAAAATTAGGTTGTAATCCAATCCGTCTCTCTTTCTGGAAGATGTTGAGGCTTATAGGATACTTTGAGATGTGAGATGAAAAGTTCTTAAAAGGAATTATCCTCTGTTTTTAATGCATGTAAAGTATTACTCTGGAAGAGAATTGGTTCAGTGGATCCATGAATACACAGATTTTTCAGGCCAGAAGGCACTGCCGGGTAATCTGATCTGATTTGTGTGTATAATATTTGATCCTGTTAGGGCTGTACAGAGGTTGGGGAGCTCGCACAGATACAAGGGGCTGGCTCTAGGAACTGTCTGCAAAGCGCCGCTCTCTTAATGATCTGTGAAATCTTTCCATGCCTGGATTAAGGAATGTGAGGTGCTGAAGTGAACCGTTTAATGATCTTCTCCTTTATTCCATCTCAGTGGCTCAGGGCAGGATTCACATTCTTGTTCAGCTCTTTCTTTTCCAGTTTGAATACATTCTCCTTTGCATCTTAATAGCCGCCGGCCCGGAGCTCCGGTTACATCATTGCAGGGCTTTGAGCTGTGAAAGCCCCCCTTTCTCCAGCCATGCCCTGCCTCCCAAGCGGGCAGTGAGGGTCTGGAGCTCCTGCCGCCTGTGCAGGAGGGCAGGCAGAAGAGCTGTTTTCTCTGGGGAAAAAGCCACCATCTGGTTTGGTGACGCTTCCTTTGCTCTTCTTAAATCATGAACAGATACAAAAGATCTGTTTGGTTCTTTCTCTTTAATGCTTTTGTGCATCCCTTGTGTTCCTAACAGGCAAAACCAGAGGAGGCACAAACTCAGCAAAGGCAGCTGTTCTGCCTTCCCCCTTCTCCTCCTGGGGACAGAGCTCACTTGGGCAGAAGTGCTGGCTGTGGGGCACAAGGGGTTCCCCAAAAGACACAGGCAGCAAGCAGGGGATTGCCAGGGATCTTGGAGTGCTGGAGGTTTGGGGTGGACCTCTCTAAAGTTTGGCTTCTCTAATGTAACACCGAAAACCCCAAAACAAACAAACAAACCCAAATTCAAACCCCAAACAACAAAACCAATCCCAGCCTCCTCCGAGTCTTTTTAAATGAGCATTTCTGGGGTCTCACTCCAACCTTAGTCCTGTAAATTCTCCTTCCCATTGATCAGCATGATGAGTGCAGGGCCGCATAGCCAGACAGCAGGGTGCAGGGACAATAAATGAGATTTACTCCCTCGGTGCTGCTCGCAGTCAGACAAAAGTGGCAGCAGATGTGACCAGTTCAGGCTGTGAATTACAAGTGGACGAGTCTCTGTTCCCAGGGAAACGTGGAGGTGCCAGGGGCTGTGGGAAAAGGAGCTGGAGGATGCTGCAGCCCAGGCCAGGGGCTTCCCCCACGCCAGCCCTCTCACTGGGGCTGGGGACAGGGTCCCTGTGCCTGGGGGGGGGGGGGGTCCCTGTGCCTGGGGGGGGGGGGGTCCCTGTGCCTGGCGGGGGGGGGTCCCTGTGCCGGGGGTCCCTGTGCTTGGGGGGTCCCTGTGCCGGGGGTCCCTGTGCCGGGGGTCCCTGTGCCCGGGGTCCCTGTGCTGTGTCCCTGTGCCGGGGGGTCCCTGTGCCCGGGGTCCCTGTGCCCGGGGTCCCTGTGCCCGGGGTCCCTGTGCCGGGGGTCCCTGTGCTGTGTCCCTGTGCCCGGGGTCCCTGTGCAGTGTCCCTGTGCTTGGGGGGGTCCCTGTGCCCGGGGTCCCTGTGCCGGGGGGTCCCTGTGCAGTGTCCCTGTGCCTGGGGGTCCCTGTGCCGTGTCCCTGTGCAGTGTCCCTGTGCCCGGGGTCCCTGTGCAGTGTCCCTGTGCAGTGTCCCTGCCAGGCCCGGTGGGCTGGCACAGACCTCTCTGCTGACATGAACCTTGAAGCACAGCAGGATTGAGTGAAGCAGAGAGCTGGGGTGCTCTGGAACTTTGGGTGCTCCCTGGAGAGGGGACACGGTGTGGAGCTGTGCCTGTGCTGGTCCTGTGCCCTGCATTTGGCAAGGGCCTGGGTCAGTACCTGCTGCCAGGCTCCAGCTCTGCTTGTGCCTCTCTTCACAGAGAGAGGCAGGGAAAAGAACCACTTTGGGTCACTCTGGCTTATTTCTGTGAGTGGTGCCGAGTGAAACAAACCAGCTCCCATGAGAGTGAGGATTTCCTCTGCAAGCAGGTTTGCCTTCTCCTTAGTGTCAGAGAGGAAGGACTGTGGCATCCCTGCACAGCATTGTCCAGGAGATGAGAGAGAACCTGGAGAGGCAGCTGCCCAGCTGTTCCAGAGCCAGGGAAGCTGTGGCTGGCATTGGTGCCGGGTCTGGACACTCTGTGGCCAGCTCTCCTCCCATCTGGCACACATGATGTGTGGTTTGAAGTGCTGTTTCTGTTCTGTTCTTAAATTGGACATAATTGCCGCACACCATTGTATCTGTTCTCACTCTTGATCTGTGGGAAGTTTGGCCTTGAGGCTCAGCTGAAGTTAACAGTACCCACTGTTTGGATTCCTTTGGTTGGTTTTTGGTTCCTGGTGTCCCAGGAGCATGGGCTGTGATGCGGGCAGTGCTGCCTGTGGAAGGAACTGGGTGCTCTCTTCACCCCAAACACTTAATGTTCCCTGCTGCCTCCTCATGAGCCAGGCTGGCTGCTTTCAGAGCTGCATTCAGAGATGGTTTTTAAGGGAAATCCGCTGTCAGGAGCTCCTGTGGATGTGGAGTATCAAAGTCTATGACAAATGCCACTGCCTTGGCAGCAGCAGCCACTGTGGTGTGCAAGGACAGGAGAGGGAAGGGAGCAGCGTGTGGGATCTGCTGGTACTGTGCCTCTCGGTGGCAGAGCTTTGCCACCATCTTCTTGTGCTTGCTAAGCTCATTATTAATCATTTCAAGCCTTCATTGTCACCTTATCAGCTGTGGTATTTGTTCTTGGACATTGAGGGGCTGTTCTCATCTTCCTTTGCCCTTTGCATTAAACGAGGGCCTGCTCCAGGGCAGGGGTTTCCCAGGAGGGAAGAAGTCCCTGGGTTCAAGATAGGCTATCTTACACTTTCACTTCCCTTCGGAGTGGTTGCAGATGAAGCTGTTGCCTCACAGCCCAGCAAGTCCTGATGTGGGTACGAGGGAAAACTGGGGCTGTGCCCACAAAGGGCTGCGGCACGGGCTGGGGATTACAGACACACATGAAAATACCTGAGAAATGCCACTGCCAGAGGAGTTGTTTTCATACTGGAGAGAAGTGGTTTCCTTTCTCTTTTTTTTTTTTTTTTTTTTTAACCGGGAGCACTCGTTTCAGATAAAAGGCTTGTCTTGTTCTTTGTTTTACCAGGAGCCGTATCTCTTGTCTTTGTCTAGGCAGTGATGTTACTAATCACACGGAAGGAAGGAGAGGGGAGGCTTGGGCAGCTTTGGGCTGTTTGCTTTCCCTGCAGGTCCCCTCTGGCTGCTCCACAGTAGTGATGAGGGCACCCCTGGCATTTGTCTGCGGATGCGCCAGGCTGAGGGCCTGCAGCTCCGTGGCTGTGGGGCTCAGTGCTGTCACTGCTGGGGCCTGACAAAGCCTCTCCTGTGGCAGCCCATCCCGTGCATCCCTCTGCTGCTGCTCCAGCCCCGGAGCCGCTGTGCAGGGAAGGCGGTGCCCGAGGTGCCGGCAGCAGGGGCACCCCAGGGACACGTGTGGGCTCTGAAAAATGCCCTGCCAGCCTGGGATCCAGCCCGGACTGAGCCTGGCTCCTGGGCATGGCTCCGGCGCTGTGCTGGCTTCACTGCCCGCAGCTGGGGCTCTCCTGCTGGAACGAACAGTGGCTGGTGCTCCACAGTGATCCAGGAGCTGCATCAGCTCCGAGTGTGCGTGAGGGCTCTCCCCGGGGAAACCGCGTGTGCTGGTCACACACGGGGTGACAAAGCGCTGGAAAATGCACCCAAGGCATTTCTGTTATGGAGAGGGCTGGACTTCTAGGGCAAGCAGCACATGGATACTCTGAATGTGACATAAAAACTATTGAGAGTCAAATGGCCTTGTTAGTGTGTTCTGTATTTGTATAAGAATTGGATCCTCCCTGAGTCCAGCTTGCTGTGCTATATTTGCAATGAACTATTGGGTCTAATCCCAGTTGTGAGAAAATAATGGCTTTTGTTGCCAAGCATATTTTCTCACTTGTCACAAATCAGTGGGGTGAGGCATATGTTAGAGGAGCGGCTGTCTCAGGCTGCCCGGCGGGAGGATCCGTGACAGCGCAGTTCTCCTGGATGGATGATTGGGATAATTCGGGGCGGTGGAGCAGCGGGGGTGGGCGGGCTGCACCCCAGCTCCGTGCCGGGCTTTGTGCCGGGGGTGGCCGGAGCTCCGTGCCGGGCTTTGGGCCGGGGGTGGGCGGGCTGCACCCCAGCTTTGGGCCGGGGGTGGCCGGAGCTCCGTGCCGGGCTTTGGGCGGGGGGTGGCCGGAGCTCCGTGCCGGGCTTTGGGCCGGGGGTGGCCGGAGCTCCGTGCCGGGCTTTGTGCCGGGGTGGCCCGAGCTCCGTGCCGGGCTTGGTGCCGCGGGCACGGGAGGGGCGCAGCTCCGGCTGCCTTGGCCCAGCCCGTTGCTGGAGAAACCTCCGCCTTTGTTTGGCCCTGTCTGAGCAGCCAGAGCGCGGCTCGGGGGTGCTGTGCCAAGCCCCATCCCCTGGAGGAGCAGGAGCGGGCTCCGGTCCGCAGCTGCTGGGGCAGGCTGTGCGGGCTGCAGCAGCCCCAAGCCCACCCTGCAGGCTCTCCTGGCTCCCCTGCCTCCCCTGGGTCAGTTTAGGCTCCGACCTTTGCAAGTCTTAACTGCCCAGGATTTTCCACTGTTTGCCTGTGGAGAATTGGGTTTATTTAATAGCCCCTGCTGAACTTCCCGTGTGTTGCCTGTCCATGAGCTCTGCAGGGTATCCTGCTGTCCTTCTGCTGGGGCTGGCTTCCATGGTGGCTGATGCCAGCCGAGGAGCCACAGGTAAAGTTTTGGGGTTTGGTGCTGAAGAGAAGATTATCTACCATCTATTATGTGGAAAGCATAACTGGCAGCTGGTTGAGGGTTGGAATTGCAGGCCTGTGAATCCCCCGAGGGACAGGATGGATGTAGCATGGCTGCAAGCAGTGCAGGAGCTGTCGGGGCTGCCCCAGAGTGCTGACTGTCAGGGACCCTTGGAGCACTGAGCAATGTCCTTCTCTCTGCTACCACATCTGTCTTTGCATTGGTGATGCCAGCAGCTTTGCACTTTGTTTTCTACACAAACCCTTCCCGTTTAGCATGCAGCAGCAGCCCCTGGGGTCAGTGCCCATCTCCACTGTTGGTGTGATGGTTTGTCACTTGGTGGCTTTAGGGACACAGCTGGCAGCTCCCTCTGCCCACAGGGCCTGTCCTTCGCCTCTGTGCTGGGCTGGCACTGACCTGGCTGAACTCCTGCAAGGAAACAGAAGTGTCAAATCAACACGTTACAGGCATTGGAAAAACAAAGAAATTCTGTTGACAAAGGTCAAAGTGTGCCAGGGACAGAGAGAGCTGGGTTCCAGCAAACTGGGAACAGAGAGAATAAAGACCAGTTCTTGTGAGACCTTGTTTGCAATTTAGCATCCTTTCCTCCATTCTTTTAGCAGAGAATTTAACTTTTGAAGGTATCTCTAGCATTCCCAGTGGAGTGGGATTGTCCTTCATTCTGGAGCTTCTGCAGCTTGCTGTGAGTGAGGGCTGATGTCTGTATGTCCGTGTGCAGCAGATGCCCAGAATGCCGGGGAAAGCCCTGTCTGGGCAGAGGCAGCAGCTGTGCTGAGCATCCCTGCTCTGCCTCACCCGTCCTCCTCTGCTGGGCCCTTGGCTTCTCACCGGTGTCAGGTGAGCAAAGTGAGAAAAACAGACCTTACAAACCTTAGGGAAGGCAAAGGACATCCTGTGTGTCATGGATTGCTGGTACAGCTGTTAGGAGCATTCAAGAGGCTGTTTCTGTAGGTGGACTAAAATGGCCACAAGTGCCGTGGCTGGTCTGGGCACATGAGGGGAGGAGTGAAGGGTCTCAAGGTGAGCACGTGCAGGAGCTGCGTGGCCTCAGCTGTGCCCACCTGCCTTCTGCCAGGGCTGAGTGGTGCTGGGGAGCTGGGGCTGCTCTCCCCTGTCCCCGAGGGCTCTGGGAACGGGAGGCAGCACAAGGACCCCTTCCATCAGCTGACCCCTGCCATTCCAGCTCCTCTGATCCCTCTGCCGTGCAGCTGCCCCTGCAGCCAGCTCAGCCCAATTGTTCTCAGTTTGAATAGATTTTCCTATGGTCTAGTCTCATTTTGCCTCTCCCTTCAGTTCTGCACACACCCTCCAGGCAGAGCTCAGCTGCTGCTCCAGGGAGAGTGAGCAGCTCCTGCACGGGCTCCTGGCCAGGTGCACTTCACAAAGCTGCAGAAACCCTGCCCGGGCTTGGGAAGAGTTGGGGAGGTGTATTTCCATCGCATCCTGTGCCACAGGTGCTGTGTTGCTTCTCTTGCAGACAGGGCCAGGGGTCTGGCTGTGCCCGTGAGCAGCTCTCCCTCCCTGCCTGCCTTGCTGGGATCAGTATTGGTTATTTGCAGCCGAGGGGCTGGGTTCTGGCAGCGCCAGGCAGGGCCAGCACTGGAGCCCAGCTGTTCCTGCAGTGCCTGTTCCTACAGGATGCAGCAGGGACCCAGGTGCTGCCGGGGACACCAGCTGCCCAAGGAGCCCGTCCCACGCTCCACAGGCACCTCCAGTGCTGCTGAGCCCACTTGGGGAAGGTCACAGGGGACTGCAGTGTGTCTGTCCTGGTGTCTGAAGGTCCTCTGGGGAAAGGAAATAAACACGGAACAGATGAAACCTTTGGTGGTTTGAGCTGGGATTTGGAGGGTGTGAAAGACTTTTTAAGCCTTTGAGCCAAAGCTGGGTTGGATTTGTTGTTAAACCTGGCAGTGCAGGGGGATGGGGTGAGAGACGGGTGCATGGCAGTGCCAGCTTCCTTAAGGTCAGTGCTGGCTATATTGAAGGTATTCACATGGACATTTATCAAGAAATAAAACCTTAGTTTACATGAGAATAGTGTGTGATTTCAGGTAGTACCAGATAGATAGAAGTATGGTTTTCTGGTTTCAAAAGGCAATTGAAAGCTCTGAGGTTGGTCTCAGTGTTGTAAGACTGTTTATTTTGACAAAGAATAAGGTTTAATGTGAGGCTGGTCGATGGCACTGTTCTGCTGTCTCTTGGGAAGCAGATCCTGTGGTTATTGAGGCCAGAATTCACCCAGGGCTTGGAGGGAGCTCCGGCAGAGCTGTGCTGTTTGCTCTGGGACAAGGGAGGAGAACCTTCCTGGCCAGTGTCTGTAGCTGATGTCTTTGTTCCTCTCCTGTCCTGTGCCTGCAGAGATCCGAACGCAGCTGGTGGAGCAGTTCAAATGCCTGGAGCAGCAGTCGGAGTCGCGGCTGCAGCTGCTGCAGGACCTGCAGGAGTTCTTCCGCAGGAAGGCCGAGATCGAGCTGGAGTACTCCCGCAGCCTGGAGAAGCTGGCCGAGCGCTTCTCTTCCAAGATCCGCAGCTCCAGGGAGCACCAGTTCAAGTGAGTGCTGTTCCCAGGGCAGACTGGTGCAGAGCAAGGGGCACCGGGGGCTGGCCTGCGGCCTCGTGCTCCTAAAGCAGAGTGAAGTCACGTCAGCCTCGTCTGTCTCATCCCTGCGTGGCTCACAGAAGGAACTGGACGTTTGTCTGTCCAGGACTTGCACCACAGCATCGCTGACCTGTGCTGCCTGAATTGCACTTACTGAGCACTTCCAGAGCAACACAATAAAATAGGAACTGGGGACTAGGAAGGAGTCAAACCCCTTGATTTTTTGAAGGGTCTTGAATTCAGCCACTGATTTGATTGTGCAAATAGGGCTGGGCCTGGTCCATAATCCTGGTTTTTGTGTGTAGCCCAGTCACCAGCTATCCAGGTGCTGGGTGTTTCATGCCGGCTCACTGGCAGGCTCAGGGTTGGAAGCAGTTTCTGAAAATGGAATTTACTGCACTTTATTTGCAATAAAGTATGTGCTTTTTCTGTGCTTAGCCGTATGGTGTTGGAGGGAGGCAGATCCTTAGTGGAAATATTGTGAAACAAAGCTTTGAAATAGGAAATATGAACTGAGTCCTGGGATTGTGTGAGAATCAAACCAGTGATGCAATTGTGAAATCCATGAATATGTAAATATGTGTTTTCAAAAGCAGCTTCTTTTCAGTTTAACCACACTTGTGAGCTTGGCTAAACCAGAAAATATCTGAAGAAAATAGAAAGGAAAACAACCTTGACTCAGAATTTCATTTTGGAGGCGACTGCTCTGTGTTGAGGATACTGGCTTGTGCCGTTCTGCTGGCTGGTGACCTCAAGGCCCTGTGGAGGCCACTGCCCCTTGCAGCTGGGGGCTGCTCCCTGCTCCCCGTGTGTGCCAGGCCAGAGGGACCCGGCTGGGCTCTGTGGGGCCACGCTTGGTGCTCGTGCTGGGGTTGGCAGCTGCTGTGGGTTGTTGTGTCCCCTGCCACAGCTGGCTCTCCTGGCAGTGTTGGGGTGCAGGGTCTCACTGGGCAGCATGGGCAGCGCAGGAGCTGTGCCTGTCAGGATGTGTGCCCAGTGCCCAGCAGGATGTGTGCCCAGTACCCGACAGGCTGTGTGCCCGGCAGGCTGTGTGCCCAGTGCCTGGCAGGAGCTGTGTGCCCTGCAGGCTGTGTGCCCAGTGCCCTGCAGGCTGTGTGCCCAGTGCCCGGCAGGATGTGTGCCCAGTGCCTGGCAGGCTGTGTGCCCTGCACAATCTGTGCCCGGCAGGCTGTGTGCCCAGTACCCGACAGGCTGTGTGCCTGGCAGGCTGTGTGCCCTGTGCCCGGCAGGCTGTGTGCCCAGCACAATCTGTGCCCTGCAGGCTGTGTGCCCAGTGCCCTGCAGGCTATGTGCCTGGTGCCTGGCAGGCTGTGTGCCCTGTGCCCGGCAGGCTGTGTGCCCAGCACAATCTGTGCCCTGCAGGCTGTGTGCCCAGTGCCCGACAGGAGCTGTGTGCCCAGCAGGATGTGTGCCCTGCAGGCTGTGTGCCCTGTGCCCTGCAGGCTGTGTGCCCAGTACCCGACAGGCTGTGTGCCCAGTGCCCTGCAGGCTGAGTGCCCAGTGCCCTGCAGGCTGTGTACCCTGTCCCTGGCAGGCTGTGTGCCCAGTACCCGGCAGGCTGTGTGCCCTGTGCCCTGCAGGCTGTGTGCCCTTTGCCTGGCAGGCTGTGTGCCCTGTGCCCTGCAGGCTGTGTGCCCAGCACAACCTGTGCCCTGGGACCGTGTGGCACTGGCAGCATGGAGCCAGGTGCTGGTCCTGGCTGCTCTCCTTGCAGCACCTGACCCGAGCTCTCCACCTTTGCCTCCCTGGGCCACAGTGTTTGTCCCTGTCTCAGTTTCTGCCAGCGGTGTCTGTGAAAGTCTCTCAGCTGGAATTGTGCCCTTTGTTCCGGATGAAGCTCACGTTGTTCAGTCAGTGGCCAAAGGCTGCAGCTGCTGTTCAGTGCCTTTCAGAGAGAGCCTGGGCTTTGCCTGCTTGCTGCCCTTCTCCTCACCAGCCCCAGGCTCTTCACAGAGAGTTTCTTCCTCTAACCCCTGGTGATTTTTTTCCTGTTTCAGCTGCAAGAGCAGTGATTTTTGCTGTTACATTACTAAATCCTATTTATTCCATATTACTAAATCCCATTTAATCTGTTTACTCGGTCTCTCTGGTGTGAGGCTTTACTGCTGTCTTATGCCAAGCTCTGCTGATGATGAGTTGCTGTTCAGATCCTCTCTGTCCTTCTGGCATCTGGCTGTTGCATGTTGGTTGTGTGGTGCTGGGTGCTGCGCTGTGCACCAAGGAATTGAAAGAGCTCTGGTTCAGAGATGGAGCCCACAGAGGCTCAGGGGCTGTCTGCCCTCACCCATTAGCTCAGAGCAGTATTGGGACTTTGCATTGCTTACAATTCCAGAAGCTGCTGCTGTGCAGTGTCCACAGGTGACAAGTGGTTCTCCACTGTTCTAAAGGACCTGGGCACAAGTGCTGGTGTTGGTGGTGTTAGTTGGGTCAGCTTCATTTCAGTGCTCTCTCCTGCTGAGTCCTCACTGTCCATTCCATGTCCAGAGACTCCCTTCATACATTTTTATCTTCCAGACTGCTGTGTACCTGCCCTTAGCAGGCCCATCTGCAGCACTTCCCCAGCTGCTCATGTGTGTCATTACTGTGATGAGGCTGTGACTCTCAGGATTCACGTCCCTGCAGTGCTGCTTTGTCCCCGTGCAGCCGTGTGCAGCGGGCTGTGCCCAGCCCTGGCTCTGGCCATCGTGGTGCCTCCAGGGCCAGGACTCGTCCTGCAGTCTGCAGGCAGTTGTTCTGTCTGTGTGTGCATGCACAGGGTCTGCAGTCTCCACGCTGTCCCCCACAGCGTACCTGGGTGTGTTCATGTTGTGCACAGACACTCTGAACTAACGTTGGGTGCAGAACCCTTTGGTGAGCACTTTTCAGTGCCCTAAAGCCAGCACAGTGCAGTGGGGGCAAAGGGCCCTTCTGCAGCAGTGACAGCTGTATTCATAGAGCAAAGCTCTCTCCCTTTCCAGGGATGTCTCTTCTCCTGCGCCATCTTCCAGAGCACAGTTTGGGAAGGGGCTGGCTGGGGGCCGGCTGTGGTACAGGTGCTTGCGTGGCACTGGACATCCCTGTGTGGCAGTGCTGGTGCAGCTGGAAGGGGAGATCATGCCCTGAATCCCAGTGGCTGTGTGCGGGGAGGGAGGGAGGCTATGTGCCCACAGTGTTCATTTGAAAATGTGTGCCTTCTTGACATGTTCACCTGGCCTTTTTGATTTTTCTTTTCCACGATTCTCTAGGAAAGATCAGCACCTCCTGTCCCCTGTGAACTGCTGGTACCTGGTTCTGACGCAGACGCGTCGGGAGAGCCGGGACCACGCCACCCTGAACGACATCTTCATGAACAATGTCATCGTGCGGCTGTCCCAGATCAGTGAGGATGTCATCAGGCTCTTCAAAAAGGTGACTGGGCAGCCTTGCTTCATGAGCATCCATCCTGGCTTTTAGTCTAAAATAGAATTGTCATCAATGTTGCAGAGCAAATCTTGCAAGGGACTATCACCAAAGTCATTCCAGGTAGTATTTATCCTAGAGTTTGAAAGGAACTGAGATCTAGACCTGTCAAGTCTGGAGTGTGAGGTGTGACCTGGTGCTCAAAGTGTCAGTGCCAGAGAAGTGAGAGGTGGAAACGGGCTGACTCTTTTTTCCAGACTCTTTGGAGGGCTTCAGAGAACAGGTCAGAACAGGCTTGTTGGGTGGAACCTTGCCCAGGAGCAGGATGACAGCCATGAGGCAGCACAAGAAAGGAGTCACTGTGCTTCCTGAGGGCAAGAGTCATGCCTCAGAAATTCAGGGGAGGTATTCCCAGGAGCCAGAGATCATGTCATTAGGGCCTTCACTGGGAAAGGGACTTAGCTGAAATTCCTGAGGAGCTGTTGAAGAGTAGAGAGGGGTTGTTTTCTGGATTAATGATTAGTTAAAAGGCAGGAAAAAAGGGAAGGAGAGTTCCAGTGCAGTTCCTAAGAAATTATTTGGAAAAAGCCTGAACAGTAAGATGACAAAATCTGCTGATGATACAGAATTATTAATGATAACCGAATTAAAAAGGAGCATCAGAGACTTCTGAGAATCACACAGTCAGGTGGACCAGAGCTGTTCATTGAAGGTGTGGGGTGTGGTAAGAGCATGAAGAGTCCCAGCAGAGGGTAGGCTCTGTGGCCTTGTTTCCATCAGGGGACTGTAGTGAGGGAGCAGGGTGAGCCACAGGGCACCTGCCTCTCCAGCAGGAGAAGGCTCATAATCAGGGCTTATCTGGAAATTTCAGCCTGACTGGAGAATAAATTTCATGTGATATTTTTATGGCCAGTTTCCTCTAGTTTATAGATCTGACCTAGAAATTAAACTGCAAGGTCAGGTTTGTGTTGGCTGGTTTGATATGGGATTTCATCCCTTTTCCTGTTCTCCTGCCCTCCAGAAATGGAGGTACTTGGTAGATGTCAGTTAGTCCAGTTCTATCTCAAAATGTTCCTCTCATTTGCATTTTGCTCTGAACCGGTTTTTGAGATTTATATTTAAACTATGCTTCTGCTTTCCCTGCCCATGTCTGGGGATGGTGTGTCTTGTTTGGAAACACAGCCAGCTTGCAAACAAGGACATATATTGAATGTGTTGAGTGTTTTCCTGTTGTATGTCAATCCTCAGTCAGGACAGGATGGTGAAGAATTTCATCCATTCAGCAGAATTATTTCTTTGTTTTTGGTGTTCTTCCATCTCCCCTTACTTTTGAACTTAAATTTCAACTTCTAAGGCTCAACACTTAAATTTGATAGAAATGGTTGCTCCTTGTTTGTCCCTCCTCCATCTCCTCCAGGAGAGGTGGGTGACTCCCTCTGCAGCCTGCCAGAGCCAGCACCTGCTTTGCATCCAGAGGAGCCTTTACAGCTGTGGGCATCTGTGATTTCACTGGGCTTGTTCCTTGGACTTACCTGTCCCTGGAAATAAGGTTCAGCTAAATCAGGGAAAAGACTTACTTTGTGTCAACATTTACCTTTCATGTGGACAGGGAGGCTGCCACTTTTGGGCATATTCAGGTTATTTATTTTTCTCAGCCTATGGCACACCTTGTCTGAAGGGATCTGAGGCTGCACTTCCACTTCACAGCAGTGCTCAGTGGGAACCTGGGGCACCCCTGTGGAAACAGGAGCATGCTGGTAAATGGGTCCTGAAGGTCCAGCCTTGCAGCATATGAAGCTGCTCAGAGGAGGGAGCTTTCACTGTGGTGCCCAGTCTGGATTTGAGTGTGGTGGGTAAAACCCTCCAAGGGGGCCAGGCTGTGCGAGGCTGCTGGCAGATAACCTGGCTGCAGAAGGGTTAAAGCAGTCATGGCTCAGCTGCTGGGTGTGCTGGAGATTGCTCTTTGATGGTAAATTAGAGTAACATTTTTTTCCAGAAATGTCACTTTTAATTCTTCCCATCTAGAGTTTATTAATGGCCTGTGACACGCTGCGGGGACACGAGGAGCCAGGAGGTTTTGTGTTTCCTGCACTCATTATGTAAATGCCAGCAGTCCTGGGAAGGGTGGGGAGGGCTCAGGGCTACAGGGTGAGCATAACTAAGGAGCTCAGCACGTGGTAATCTGCCTGGAGAGATGTGGGTGCAGAGCTGCTGCTCCCTCGGCTTCCCTGGCTGAGCCTGGCACAGGCGGGGTCACAGTCACTGAACCGGGCAGTGCAGTTTGTCCCTCTCCACCCAGTGTCCTCCTGTCCCTGAACCAGGCAGTTTGTCCCTCCCCACCCAGGTGTCCTCCTGTCCCTGAACCAGGCAGTTTGTCCCTCCCCACCCAGGTGTCCTCCTGTCACTGAACCAGGCAGTTTGTCCCTCCCCACCCAGGTGTCCTCCTGTCCCTGAACCAGGCAGTTTGTCCCTCCCCACCCAGGTGTCCTCCTGTCCCTGAACCAGGCAGTTTGTCCCTCCCCACCCAGGTGTCCTCCTGTCACTGAACCAGGCAGTTTGTCCCTCTCCACCCAGTGTCCTCCTGTCCCTGAGCAGTTTGTCCCTGTCCACCCCAGTGTCCTCCTGTCACTGAACCAGGCAGTTTGTCCCTGTCCACCCCAGTGTCCTCCTGTCACTGGGCAGTTTGTCCCTCTCCACCCCAGTGTCCTCCTGTCTCTGAACCAGGCAGTTTGTCCCTCCCCACCCCAGTGTCCTCCTGTCCCTGAACCAGGCAGTTTGTCCCTCCCCACCCAGGTGTCCTGGCACACTCAAACCCAGGGTGAGGCACCCATTGCCAGGGAGATGTTTGCTGCAATCTAGCCTGCTGTGCAGAAGGAAGGAAGTATGATGCTTCTTCCAGGTATGGGATACAGGAAATTACATGTTTGAGACAGAGCATTGCTATGTCTAAAATAAGGGTGCTGGCTTATTCCCCGGTGTGGGATTTAATTACGTGCTGTGACAGTGTATTTAATTACAGCCCGTGCTGCTTTGTCCTGGATGGAGGTTGGATGAAGAAGCAGTGTCTGGATGGGAGCTCTTGTCTTTGTCTTGGATGTCCACTGCCAGTCATCCATGCTGCTGCTGCCCCAGGCTTTGTCAGCATGGCAGGAGTTTTAATAAATTGCTAACTTGAAGCCATTGCTGTCTCAGTGAGCAGCTGTGGGTTTTAGGAGGAATGTGAAGCATAAAGGAAGCACCTAAATTGTAGTTCGGGTTTTGTGGATGGTCCCAGGAACTGGAATGGTGTTTTGGTGTTGTCTTCTGTAAGTACACAAATAAAATTTCTCCACTGGAGAAAGGGAAGGCAGCAGGCTTGGAGGACAGGCAAGTCCTTCAGCTTGGAAGAGGCTGCACATCCTCACTCATCCTCACTCATCCTCACTGCCCTCTTGGATGCTGGGGGTCTCCCAGCAGTGCTGCAGGCCCTCTGCAGCAGGGGCCAGGTGTTGGGTTAGTGTCTGGAAGCAATTGGCTCTTTGACTGTGCTCCCCACCTGTGGCTGCCTGTGCAGGTGTAGCTCATGGAGCAACAACCGAGCCTGTTTGTGTTGCTCTATTTCAGAGTCTAAAATTGGGTTGAAAATTACAGCTCTGCGGCCTTGCCCTGCACGGTGCAGGAAATCCGGGGCAGAGGCAGAGCTGCGGCCCAGCTGGGCCACAGCTTCTGCCACCAGCCTGTCCTGTCCTCCCCAGGCCTTTGGGAAGCCTTGGCTTGGGGCCTGCTCCTGGCAGCAGGGGTGGCTGCAGGCTGCGTGTGACTCCTGCAGGCTGTGGGCTCCAAGCCCCTGGCTGGAGACCTTGGCTGCAATAACTCACATAGAATCACAGGATGGTTTGGGTTGGAAAAGCTGTCTGAGGCCATGGAGCCCAACCCTTCCCCCAGGACTGCCAAGGCCACCACTAACCCATGTCCCCAAGTGCCACGTCCACACAGCTTTAAAATTCCTCCAGGAATGGAGAAGAAATTTGTTCCAAGTGTTCAACCCAAACTTCCCTGGTACAACTTGAGGCTGTTTTCTCTTGTCCTGTCCCCTGTTCTCTGGAGCAGAACTTGGCCCCCACCGGGCTGCACCTTCCTGTCAGGAGCTGTAGAGGGTGAGGAGGTCCCCAAACCTCTTTGGGCTGTGTCTGGGGGGATGCAATCTGTCACAGCTCTGCTGTGAATGAGGCCCCAGTGAGATTTTTGGGAGCAGTGATGACCATCAGTGTTGGTGGGCAGGGGACAGGGCCTGGGCTCCAGTGCAGATGGGTTCCTGGTGGCCGTGGGCCTCCACTGAGGTCCAACCTTGTGGTCACTGGCATCATCCTGGCACCTCCCTGGTACCCATGGGAGTGGGGGCAGAGTGCTCAGTCAGGCCTCTGAGGATGGGGCTGTCCCAGGTGCCCTGCACCAACTCACAGACACACTGTGGTTACTGGGTGGGACTGTCACCCTTTGGACTGCTTGTTTCAGGCTTTGCTTTTAGCCTAACTTCTGATAATCTAGATTAAACTTTCAAAGTCTGTAGGTTATCTCATTGACTGGAATTAGAGGACATTTCCATGTCGAGGGCTTCTCTCATCACCCAGACTGGTGGAATGTTGTTTTCCCTGCCCACGTGCACAAAACTTCCTGGAGTTATTTGAGGAAATCTGGGAGAAACTGCTCAGTTTTGTTTTGGTTTGGTTTAGGGGAGGGAGGAGGGGGTGTCTATACTTAGTTTAAACACATCTTCAAGCTATAATAAGTGTTTCCTAGCCAAGAAGATTCCACGGAGAGATTTGTGGTGTAATTTCAGGCAGGCAGGAAAGCAGTGTGAGCACATCCCAGCACCTCCAGCTGCTGGGCTGCAGCAGGAGCTGTTGGATCTGCAGCCAGGCTCCAGTGTTGGGCAGCTCCCCATGCTGTGGCCTCTCCATGAAGGGCTGTGTCCATGCTCTACGAGGCTGGCAACTGCATCTGCCTCATCCTGCCTGGCAAGGAAAGGGAAAACACAGCCTGATAATGGCATTTCAGCAGACAGGAGGATGCCAGGAGTTCCTCACTGGCACGGAGTGTCTCCTCAGCTGGCTGAACTTTGGCTGCTGCTGTTGTGAAACTGGAAACTTTATTATATAACTGTGGTGTAGCTATTTTGTAATGTCCTTTTTCAGAGATGCTTTGGTTCACTCAGGTCAGAATAGTGAAAATGAGCTACTGAGGAGGAGCTGGGGGCTGGGTCATGGCCGAGGGAATTGTAAACCTGGGATGCTGGTGCTGGGGAGCCCTGGTAGTCTTTGCTCTGAAATACCAGCATTGGCTGGAATTGCAGGCCCAGCAGCAGATGTGTTTAATCACAGAGCAGCAGAGTTTTCAGATCAGGACAGACTGATTGGTGACGCTGTGGGGCTGGAGAATGCCAGTCTAGGGAACACAAATGGCTGTTGGATGATGTACACCCTGCCAGTCCCCAAACTGGGGGACAGTGTTGGGTGTTATACCCAAATGGGGACTTGGCTGTGGGCTGGGAATGAATTTTACCAGTGGAAAGGCAAAGCAGTATTGCCTGTAATTTCAGATTCATCTGTTTTGCAGGGTAAATAGGTTAAATTATACGAAATTCTTCCTCATGGTCTCTGAAACCCAGCTTGGGTGATCCATGGGCAAACATCAACCTCAAATGAATACAGAGCTGCTCTGAAACTGCACGAGACTTTGCTGTGCTGTGCATTCACGTTTATGATTCCTCTGAACTGTATTTTCATTTTCGATCTGCATGTTTTGAGCATAACAGTCTCACCTCTCCTTGTTTTTGTCTTGCAGAGCAAGGAGATTGGCCTCCAGATGCACGAGGAGCTCCTGAAAGTCACCAATGAGCTCTACACGGTGAGTACTGAGCCATCCCCCTGTTCCCCAGCCTGGGGAGCACAGGCTTGTTCAGCAAATCTGAGAGGGCTCTGCCCTGGCTGTCCTGCAGCGGGGCCCATCCCTTCCCCTCCATCCCTTGGGAGCTCTCTCCTCACTGGGGTGGCAGTGCTGGAGGCCAGGGCTGGGTCCCAGTGCCCAGCTGCTTCCCTGGAGCCTGGAGGGGCAGTGTGGGTGTGATCCAGGCAGATCCCTGTGTCTGCAATGCCCTCACCCCTGGGGCTGTGTGATCCAGTCACATCCCTGTGTCTGCAGTGCCCTCACCTGCTGGGGTCTGATCCATTCAGATCCCTGTGTCTGCAGTGCCCTCACCTGCTGGGGCTTGGGCACCCCATCACCTTTTGGCCCTGCTCAGACCCTGGGTTGGTGATTTCCAGGCACCAATGGCTCTGAGCTGGCCCTGCTTGTCTGTTGGACGCCTCCGTGCCCCTGTGAGCCCTGGGGGGATGGCTGAACACGACATTCTGCTGGGGAATGCAGAAAACTTCTGGCTCATAGGGGCTCAGCTCTGTCTTGTGCCCCGAGGAGCACTTTGGCTGCAGAGCTGTCTGTGCCTCCCAGTGAGATCATGTGCTGTTAGTCAGGACGTGGCTCTTCAAGCGGGTTTTCATAGCAGAGTAGTAAAAGTCTTTGTGTTGCTTTTGCCTCTTGCCCTGTAGCAAGTGTTCTTTAAAAAAATATTTTATTTGTGGTTTAGGAGCAACAAAACCATATAAAGTCTGCCTTTTTGTTGGAAAATTGAGATAATATATTTTCTTTCTTTGGTTGTATCTGTAACTGGTACATAAATAATGCTGCAGTAGGTTTATTCCTAAACAATCATTCTATTTCATCTTTTTGAAAAACAGGCCTAAACAACAGAGCATGAATGATTGTATTTGAAATTTCTGCCATAAATCTCCTCTTAACAGGTTGGTTCCTGCGCTGGCTGTTGAAGGATTTGATTGTTGTGAGACCTGCAGTGTGGGTGGACAGCAGATCAGATTAAAAAGCCTGTGTGAGATTTGGGAGTGCGTTGTTGATGGTTGAATGTCACAAGCTGTGTTAGGGGTGGTGACTAATTAGGATTAATTGCAGCAGCAGCATGACAGATGCACAACAAGGGGAGGCCAGCAAGGGCTGGCCCGAGCTGCATAGCTGTGGAGCAGCCTGCTCTGAGCCCAGCCACGGGCAGGCCATCCCTGGGGACATGGGGGCCAGCACTGTGCTGAGTCCCACTGCAAGCAGTGACCAGGGAGGAGCACAGGGTCATTCTGCTCGTCCCCACAGGAGCTGAGACTTCTGCCATTCGCTGCTTTGCTCCGTGTGCTGAGCAGAATGGGCTTGAATGGTGAAACAAACTGGTTTGAGTGGGAAACTGGGACAGCTGGAGGAGCTCTGTGTTTGCGCCCAGCCTTGCTGCTGAGATAACAAACTGGTTGTGTCATCCAGGCGGGAGGGAGCAGGGAGGGGACAGATTTCAAAAGCATGAAGAAAAAGCCCACGGGGCAATCAGGGTCACCTCACGTGTGCTTGGTGCCAGCAGCTCCTGCTCTCAGAGTTCTGTTCCTGAGCCATCAGGTGAAGGGGCCCAGCTGCCCCCAGCTCAGGGGTCTGGGGTGCCTGGGGACACTTTGGGGCTGAGCTGCTGCTGTGTGTTCTGTACAGCACGTGGGGTGCCCATGAGCAGCACGGGAGCTGTGGCTGCTGGCAAAGCCAGGCACGGGGTAGGGACCTGGCCCACAGGACACCAGGCTGCTGCTGTGTCAGAAATGTCACTTTGCTGTCAGCACAGGGAAGTTGATTTTCTTGCCTCTGGCCAGGCCTTTACCCACAGCTCGTCCATGCCCTGGCAAGGCTGCTTTTTAAGCCTCTGCGAGGGGAATTCTGTGCACTGGGTGGAAACAACAATTTTTTACAGGCTTCTCAGGCATTCACTGTCTCAAACCTAAGCCAAAACAACCACATTGATTTTAGCTCAGCCTTGTTGCTGTTCTGATGCAAGTCACCCTGTGGAGTCTGTATGGAGAGAACCAAAGCCACACTGATTTTAATCAAAATGGAAGTGGATGACTTTCATTCTGAAGTGGAGATGCTTGTGAATGGTTTTGTGCAGAAATAGTTCAGCTGTGAGTTAAAACCAGCTTTGTTCCTTTGGTTCCTCCTTATGGATTCCAGAGAGAGGTACCAGCTGGAGCTGGTAAAGGCAGAAGGCTGAGGGGGCCTGAGCCTGTACCTGACACGGTCCCCCCATTTCTGCTCTGGCTCCTCTGCTGGTCAGAACCTTGGGGATGAGCTGTTGAGGAGAACAAAGCCCTTGTAGCTGGAGACTGCCAGCAGTGCCATTTATGGCCGGTATTTTGGCAACAGCCTTTATCCAGAACATGTAATTAATATGGAAAACACAACTCGTGTTGTTAAATAACTAATGAACATTGGAACATATTTTTCCTCCTTGGCTGCAGCTAATTAACTGATTTGCAGGAAGGATCCCCGGGACGCAGCTGTGGCAGTTTGTCTTTGTGTCACAGCACTGCAGGCCAGGGACAGCCTGATCTGATTGCAGGCACCGAGATGGCACCAGGGAATTGCAGATCAGGGCTGATTGCTGCACTGCAGGCTGGCCCTGGCCAAAATTAAGGCAGATATAAACAGAAATATGCTCTGAATTTCCAGGAGCGAGCTGTGTGGCAGGGCAGCTGGTGAGGAGCACAGCGAGTTGTTTAAGGTGTCTGTTTTGGTTGGGTAACTGTCCCATAACCTTCAGATTTCACAGAACCCTGCAATGTGGAGCCCTGTTACTCGTTGGGCTTCTCTGCCATGTCGTGTCAGGGCCTCTCTGCGTGCTGCAGGAGCCTTCTCTCTTGCTGCCTGCAGCCCTGATATGCAGCACTTTCCTTTCACTTCCCTCTGTGTGTTCACAAAAAGATGTAGGTAGTGAGGGTGAGGAGGGCTCAGTGAAACCCTCTGGTCTTTCTCTTTAAGAAAATCCCAGGAATCTTCTGGTCTATGTGGATCCTGTGACATTCACTGCAGAAAAGGCAGTTTGAAATATGTGGCTGGAATCTGTGTTAAGAATCTTTGGGGTCTGGAAATGCAGCAGCTCAGGGCCAAGCAGGAGCCTTTGCTCACTGCCCCTTGCCTGTCCCTGGCACTGGGGTGTCCCTGGCATTGGGGTGTCCCTGCACTGGGGTGTCCCTGCACACTGGGGTGTCCCTGCACACTGGGGTGTCCCTGCAGCAGGGGGTTTGTGCACTCTGAAGGGCGTTGGGAGCCTGCTTTGGCTGAGGGCTGTGCTTGGCAGGAGGAGGGGCCCTGCAGCTCAGCCTGACCTGCTCCAAGTCAAACACTCCTGGGTCCTGCTGGCAGCTGAGGAAAGCTGTGTTTGCTTCATTAAACCTTGTGTAAAAATCTCCTGCCTTTGGGGACTCCTGCTTGTTTTAACCCTTGGGCCTCAGGCAGCCTGTCCCAGCGTGTCCCAGCGTGTCCCAGCGTGTCCCAGCGTGTCCCAGCGTGTCCCAGTATGTCCCAGCCTGTCCCAGCGTGTCCCAGCCTGTCCCAGTGTGTCCCAGCGTGTCCCAGCGTGTCCCAGCGTGTCCCAGCCTGTCCCAGCCTGTCCCAGCGTGTCCCAGCGTGTCCCAGCGTGTCCCAGCGTGTCCCAGTATGTCCCAGTGTGTCCCAGGCTGCAGTGCCAGCCCTGCTGAGGCTGAGTGCAGTGAGCAGTCAGGCACTGTGTGCTGTGTCAAGGCAATGTGAAATAAACCACCCACATCCCGAAGGGAGATGATGGAAGGGGACAGTGTGACTAAAGGCATAAAGAGAGAGGAGCAGATGTGTCCCTCTTGCCAGCTCCATTAAAACGATCCAGTGTGCCCTTTGGGCTCTTGTTTCTGAAAGGGGAGGTTGTGCTGGAAGTTTTGCCTGTAGAGTGTTCCAGGATCAGCATCATCCCTCCTGGATCTGGAATGTGAAGGAGAAGGTGCTGCTGCACCTGTGCTGGCACTGCCTGTGCCTGCTGCTGGCAGCAAGGGGAGGATGAGCTGGTGACAGGAGATAAACCCCATTTCTGCCTGGGGATTGCAGCTCCTCCACTTTGGGGTGGTTCTGCTGTCTGGGTGGCAGAGCAAGGGCTGGCTGATGGCTTAGCAAGTCCAAGTGTAGGAACAGAGGGGTTAGATCAAAAGGGAGTTCAGAGTGACTGTGGCCTCCCTCACAGTCACTTGTCATGGAGACCCTTATCCCAGCTGCAGAGCTCTGAGGTTATTCCTTATTTCCCTCTTGGCAGGCACACGGTGCTCTGACTGCAGGCATGGGCTGGATCATGTCCCCCCCATCACAGCTCTTAGGCCAGCCTGGAGCCTCTACAAATAGGGCTGGGGCTGGGATTCCTCTCTCAAGCTTTCCTCCCCACTGTGTTCCTTAATGCCCCACAGCCCCTCTGCCCTGCCCAGGGCTGCTGGCTTGTCCTGCTCTGGTGCTGCAGGTGACCATGGGCAGGGGGCTCATGACCTCCTGTGCCTGCAGGTGATGAAGACCTACCACATGTACCACGCAGAGAGCATCAGTGCCGAGAGCAAGCTGAAGGAGGCAGAGAAGCAGGAGGAGAAGCAGTTCAACAAGTCAGGGGACATCAGTGTGAACCTGCTGCGACATGAGGACCGGCCGCAGCGGCGCAGCTCTGTCAAGAAGATTGAGAAGATGAAGGAGAAGGTGGGTGAGAGGGAAGGAAGAGGGACCTGGGCTGGGGTTGGGGCTCCCTGCAGGCAGTGGGGGTTGGCCTCAGCCTTGTCCCTGTCTGTGAGGCCATTCCTGTATCTCTGGGAAGGGGCTGGGAGGGCTGGTGTCTCGTGTGCGCGTTCTGCTGAAGGCAACCCAAGGAGGCCATCACAGGTGTCATCCCTGCTCCTGGCTGTGGAGAAGGGCAGGACCAGCTTCCAGAGAAGGCTTGACTCAGAGGCAGGATGGCATGACAAGGACAGGCAGTGCAGCCTTGGATGGAGGGGTGGACCTGCTCAGAGCCACGTGGACCCTCCTGGCTGTCTCTGCAGAGGGAGAGCTGAGACAGGGGCCCTGGGGGCAATGGCTGCTGGAGCACAGGACAGGGAGAGGTGCTGGAGCTGCTTCTCCAGCAGCAGCTCAGGCCACGGCGTGCTGGGGGCCTGGCTGTGCCACTGGGACCCCAGAGGCTGTGCTGAGGAGGGCAGTGCAGCAGGGTGCCCCACTCTGCGTGGGGATGCACCCTGGTCTGGAAAACTGGGGTTTGTCTGGCATGTGTTCTTTGAAAAAGGGCTTTTAAAAATGATCCACAGCCTTGGATTCGCTCAGGCACTGACTCCTGGTAGCAAAAAAACAATTGGATCTATGAAATACCAGTGTTCTTCCTCTGTAGACTGTCTGGGAGTGAGAGTGCAGTATTTAGATGGATTTGCTAGGCAAAACCCTTTGTGCTGTTGTGGCCTTAGCAAATCCCTGTGACCTCAGGATCTCCACAAGTTTTTGTGTTAATTTTGGAGAAAAGGGGGCAGTTTCCCCAACCAGGATGCCTTTACTCACTGGCTCACCCAGCCCTGGGACATTTCTAACAGTGAACTTCTCGGAAGGGTTAATCTTCTGATTCAGCCTTCAGAGCAGGGATCTGCCTGAGCAGATGTCCCAGATCTGGAGCACATCTGCTTTCCTACAGTTTTGAATTCTGGGTCCTGTTCTGAATTGTGTAGCTTGGGCCTCTGGGCCAGATTCCACTTTGATACAGCTGCACACATCTGGAGCAAGTCCAAATGTATGTCAGCATTTCTGGGGGGAAAATTTGGCCCTCTGGTTTTGACTGATGCCAAAATCCCCAGCAGCAGCTGTGCTCAGGGGCTCCAAGTACCTCTGAGCAGGATGCACTCATCCTGGCTGGCTGGCAGTGCGAGGGGTGTTCAGATGGGATCTCCTCCACCCTGGCAAGGTCCCTGTTTTCATACCAGACACCAAATTTTAGTAATTACCTCATCACACCCAGGCTGCAGGGTGCTGTGGGGGTCTGGGCAGGAGAAACTGTGCCAATACCACCCTGTTTGTGCTCTGACACTGCATTCTGCTTTTTCAGAGACAAGCCAAGTATTCTGAGAACAAGCTGAAGTGTACAAAAGCCAGGAATGACTACCTGCTGAACCTGGCAGCCACCAACGCGGCCGTGAGCAAGTACTACATCCACGACGTCTCTGACCTCATTGATGTGAGTGCCTTCCTGGGCCCAGCCAGCCTGCTGGGCTCCTATCTGCACCCTGTGCTGCTGAAGGGCTGTCTCTGGGGCCTTGGGATATTCTTAACTGGGGCTGAAGGTGTCCTGTGAATTGGGTTTGCCTTGGGGTGAGCCAGGGGAGACTGAGGTTTCTTCTTGGCCCATTGGTTAGTCTGGATTGGAGACAGAGAAATGCTCCCCCAGGTCAGGCACAGCCTTCGTTGTGGTGCTGAGCCAGAGGGGTTTTTTCTCTCTATGACCCGGTGACTTTGGTGGGGATTCAGCACACGTGGCAGCGCTGTCCTGGCTGGGGAAGGCGCCCTGGGGCTTTGTCCCGGTGCTCCTTGCAGGGAACAGCCTCAGGGCAGGAACTGCTGGAGGCAGCTTCATGGCAACGGCAGGAACTGAGCGCTGGTGACTCCTACAAACTGCTTTGAGATGATTCAGAGAAGGGATTTGCCCAGAGAAGGGATTTCTGCTTCTTCCTTTATCGGGCATCCCACAGCGTGTAGATTTCACTGTGCAGTTTCTGCCTGCTGGAGTTGCCTCAGTGAGTGCATAAATAGCTGAGCTTGAAGCACTGAGTTACCATCATTACCTAAATGTACAATTTAAAAAGCTGCTTGAATGTTTACCTCCTTTCCTACCCCATTAGCATGTAGTTACACTGCTGAGAATTAAAGTAAGTCTGATGCAAATCCCCAATGACTTCAAGATTTTCATATATGATAAAATACTCTTCATTATGTTTTGTTCTCTTTATTATTGAAGATGTGTTAAAAAACAAGTAAGTTGATCTTGGAGACATTTGAATGGCAGGGTATGAGAACACCTTGATTTATCTGCAGGCTTTCTGCTTTTGCAGTGCATGTTCTATCTTTCTTTTGTTAAATTATTTTTTAAGCAAGGATGACTTAGTTTTGTGGAGATTTTTGAACTTTGATTTTCTGGAGATTTGCTGAGTTCCATTTTAGCTCTGTCTGTTTATATTATTCTTCCCAGCTTTTATTTCCTCACTGACACTTCCTCTGGAGTCAGCAGATGGCATTTCTCCCACATTCTAGAAATCCCTTCAGGGACTTCAGCTAAAGCATCTTTAACATGGAGCAATGAAATTTCCCCAATTACAAAGTCTGTTCACCAAAGAAACAAAATACTGGATGTGTGAGCTGAGCTTGCGTGAGCCACGCTCCGAGCCTGGCTGGCTACTACTGAGCCTAGGGCAGCTCTGAGCCTGGGGCAGCTCTGAGCCCGTCTGGGCACACTCTGAGCCTGGCTGGGCACATTCTGGGCCTGGCTGGGCACACTCTGAGCCTGGGCACACTCTGAGCCTGGCTGGGCACACTCTGAGCCTGTCTGGGCACATTCTGAGCCCGTCTGGGCACACTCTGAGCCCGGCTGGCCCTGCTCTGAGCCCGGCTGGGCACACTCTGAGCCCGGCTGGGCACACTCTGAGCCCGGCTGGGCACACTCTGAGCCCATCTGGGCACACTCTGAGCCCAGCTGGGCACACTCTGAGCCCGGCTGGGCACACTCTGAGCCTGGCTGGCCCCAGTCTGAGCCTGGGGCAGCTCTGAGCCCGGGATGCACCGTGCTGCCTCTCTGGGACACAGGAGAGGCGACAGGGCTCGCACACCCCTGCATCTCCGGTACAAATTGCCACGTGCAGCTGCTGGTTTCACACAAATCCGAACCGTCAGGACACTGCAGAGCCAATTTACCGGCGTTTCCCCCAAATCCCAGCTGCCTCAGTGTCATCTCTTGGGCACAGCCTTGCCATCACTTGCTCCCTGGGTGTCCCTGCAGAGCAGTGTCTGGTGACAAAGCCATGCTCCACTCTCCTGCTCTGGCGAGACAGAGGCCCCAGCTGCTCCGGGAGGGAGGGAGGGAGGGAGGGAAGGCTCACAGGGCTGAGGTTTAATGAGAACTGTGAAGCCCATCAGAGGAGCCGTGAAGGGGCGCAGAGCCGTCTGCCCCTCTGCCTCCTGTGGCCTTGTTGTTTTGTCCTAGAAAGGAAGGGAAGAATATAGAGATAGATCAAATTAGCCTTGGACTGTCAGTGCACCACGGGGCCTCCTCCTCGGATGACACATGTGCCTGTTTAAGCGCCTGGGCTTGTCTCATTACTGTCATTAACTGTGTGACCAAGTTAATCTTTTCAGCCACGTATGTGAAGAGGAGATAAAGCTCCTTATCCATCCCTCTGGAGTTCTCTGGGAAATGGCTGCAAGATAGTTTGAAGTGGTCACATGAAAGGTATCACTAGATTCAGCAGAGAAAATGGAACAGGCAGTTTGCATACAAACTCATCTGCCAAAACGTGTGCAGCCTCCTCTGAGTCCTTCTGGAGCAGTAGCCCACTTCTCTATGGATTAGTGATTGCTGTATCTGAGACAAGCCAGGAAAGGAGGGGAGCTCTGAGGAAATTCAGCGTTACATGGAACTGTGGAATTGCTTGGTCCCTGGAAAAATTAGCTGAGTCAAGTTAGGGAACAGAAACAGCAGCTGAAATAGTTATGCCAAATATCCTCAGTTGGCTTTACTGGCCTGGTTGGAACAGGGCTTGGAGCAACCTGGGCTAGTGGAAGGTGTTGCTGTTCGTGGCAGGGTGGTTGAAATTGGATAATCTTTAAGGTCTCTCCCAACATAAACCATTCTAGGATTCTGTGATTTACTTGCCGCACAGTACAGCTCTAGATTTTGCAGCAATGTCAAGAGAGTAGAGGCTAGAAATTAAAATAAACATATAATTATTTTGTATTATGCATATAATTAAAAATAATGCAGAATATTTTTTTAAAAGCAGATAAGGAAAAAAATGCAGAGAAGAGGGAACAGAGCAGAGCAAATGAGTTGGGCTCTTTGTTTGCAGGCAGGGTCCTGTGGAGGCAGGGGCGTTACTGCTCTGCTGGGATGTTAGGGCATGGCTTGCAGGGCACACAGGTGCTACTCAGGTGTTACTCTGAGGTTCCACTTGCTCAGGTCCGAGGCGTGGGCCTGGCTGAACTCTGTCATGTGCAGGCTCAGCCTCCCAGATGACAGAGGGACTCTGTTGCTGGAGCCACAGAGCCCTGTGTGCATTTCCTTCTCCCGGAGCCCAGGAGTGCCCCTGTGCAGCTCTGGGTGGCCAGTGGGAGGCACACAGGTATTTGGCTGCTCCCATGGCGTTTTGGCCAAATGTGCTTGCTTGAGCTGCAGGAGCCGGTCTGTTTCTCAAGCTGAACACTGGGATATTTCCAGCCCTTGCAGGGTGTTACCAGCCGTGATGAATTAATGCTTGGGGAGCTCTGAGCTTGGCAGATGAAAGGCGCTGCGGAAGGGCCAGGATTATTATTTGTGGTTCTAATTTATTTGCCATCAAAGGGATGAGAGGGGTGAGAAAATGCCATTTGTTCTGGGGCTGGGAGCATTGGTTTGAAGTCTTTTTTTCTTCCTTTTTCTTCTCCCCTCCCCATTGTGTGTTCCTCTGGGAATGGCGTGGAAATCCCTGCTCCGTCTTTTCTTCTCTGGGCACCCGTGTGTGAAGCAGCCGTGCTGATCACCAGGGGCTTCAAGGGCTGCAGAGTGTGCAGGAGGTGCTGCCCTGCTTTTCAGGAGCAGCTGATTTCTGGGCACTGCAAATCACCGCCGGCTTCAGGGTGAGCCCAGCAGCAGAAAAGGGGAAACATTTCACATGGAATTTTGTCCTAAAAGCAGCTGGCAATGCCCTGAGCCCCTCTGCTCGGGCTGTGTGCCGTTCAGTGCTTTGCCTTGTAGTACCTCTTGGTTTTGTGTGCTTTGGGAATTCCCACCCATGTTTCCTCCTGGGACTGTTTTTTGTAGCAAAGTAGCTGTGATTTCAGGGGCTGGGAGGTGCTGAGGAGCGCACAGTCCGTTCCCAGGGCACAGGGCTGTGGTCAGCTGCTCAGGGCAGCAGTGCTGGTCCTCCCCCAGTGCTGGCACAGGGGTCCTGGCCCTGGTCCCTGCCCCATCTGTGTGCAGCCCCTTGGCTGCATTGTTCCAGCTCTGGGCTTTCTGTACAACCTGCAGTGGTCATAAAGGTGTTCATGCTGAAACTGTCTCACAGGAAAGACTTGCAGCACAGAATGAGGATTTGCCCCAAGCAGCAAATGAAAATTCACCCCTAATCTTTTTTGTGTTGCTTGTTGATTTTTTTTAAGGCAGGTCTGTGCCAGTCCATAACTGCCCATATTCTCAATTAATGTAATTAGAGGCTAAACAGAAGCAGGATAAATGGAGAGCTGTGACAATTTGATAGTTTTTACAAAACTGCTCATTATTGCACATGGGTTTTCACAGGTTTTAAAGACTAGGAGGGACAGTGGGGCTGGGAATTGATGCAGTGTAGCTTTGCTGCTGCTGGTTTGAGCAGAGGCTGAAGGCAGCACAGCCCTGCCATGATGTGATCTGAGCCGAGCGGTGTCACCTCACATTGGCACCAAGCATGAGATGGCTTCTTGGGTCAGAGCTGCTTGTGGCACCAGCTGAGCTTTTGGGTTTCACTTTGAGTTTATCAATATGAATTTCAGGAAGTATTTCTTCTTGGAAAGGGTTGTCAGACACTGGAATGGGCTGCCCAGGGAAGGGGTGGAGTTTCCATCCCTGGAGGTGTTCAAGGAATAGCTGGACACGGCATTCAGTGCTCAGGGCTGGGTGACATGGTGGGGATTGGTCACAGGTAGGACTGGCTCAGCTCTGATGGAGCTTTCAGGGCAGCAAATCCCTGTTCTGGTATGACACTTGACATGCCAAATTCAGTTATAGTGGGAACAATGTTTAAAACCAGTTTTTTGTGTAAAGTACAGTATTTTGGCAGCAGTTAACTCAAGTGTTATCATTTTCCCTAAGACAGACATGAGAGTGATGATCAGCAGCATGAGGAGCTGCTCCATGGTGGGAGGCAGGCAGCTGCCCAGGGACAGAGCAGGATGTGCCCACACCACAGGGCCTGGTGTCCACTGCCACGCCTTGCTTCAACTTCCATCTGTGTTTGAGAACCTTGAAAATGCTCTGGGAGTTTGTGTGACCCGACCCTCCTTTGTGTTTCCCAGTGCTGCGATCTGGGGTTCCATGCCAGCCTCGCTCGCACCTTCAGGACGTACCTGTCTGCAGAGTACAACCTGGAGACGTCGCGGCACGAGGGCCTGGACGTCATCGAGAACGCCGTGGACAACCTGGACGCGCGGAGCGACAAGCACACCGTCATGGACATGTGCAACCAGGTCTTCTGCCCGCCGCTCAAGTTCGAGTTCCAGCCTCACATGGGGGATGAGGTAACGTGCTCACCTGTGGGGCTGCGCAGGGGCCTGGCCCTCTCTAAACCATCACTTTGGAATTGTTCCAGATCCTCACCCCTCTCTGCTGCCTTCACACACTGCTCTTCATGTGTCCTTTCCTCATGAGACTCTGGGCTCGTTAGGGCTCCTCCTTTCAGGCCACCTCTTGCTCCATGTCTGTCCCAATTAGGGAGCCCATGGTTTGGCTCTCTCTGCCCCACAGATGTGCACAGGGGAGCTGTGATTAACCTGCTGTAATTGGGAGATGGCAGAAATACTCGGTGCTGGCCTGGGTCCAGGGCACTGCTCATGGGACACATGGCAACACAACCTCTCTGGAGGCTGCCAGGAGCTTGTGGGGGCTGGAGGGAGTGGTGTGGGTATGGAAATGTGTGTCTGGTCCGTGCATGACCCGTGGATTGTCTCCTGTCTCAGGTGTGCCAGGTGAGCGCCCAGCAGCCTGTGCAGACCGAGCTGCTGATGCGGTACCACCAGCTGCAGTCTCGGCTGGCCACCCTCAAGATAGAGAATGAAGAGGTAAGAGGTGGGCTCTGTGGGCAGCACTGCTGAGCCTTTCTTCCACTGGAGCTCTCCTGGTGTGCTCAGGTGTGGAGCCCCTCCTATGGCAGAGCTGGAAGTGCCCACAGACTGCAGCCAGTGCTAGCCCAGGGCTCAGCAGCTGCCTGTTGAGGGGTTGTTTTGGCTCAGGATGTGTCCTTTTCCCAGTCTGCCTCAAACCCACGCTGTCCTGTTTCCAATAGGTACGGAAAACGCTGGATGCCACGATGCAGACCTTGCAGGACATGCTGACAGTGGAAGATTTTGATGTTTCAGATGCCTTCCAGCACAGCCGCTCCACTGAGTCGGTCAAATCGGCTGCATCAGAGACCTACATGAGCAAAATCAACATTGCCAAGAGGAGAGCCAACCAGCAGGAGACTGAAATGTTCTATTTCACTGTGAGTCTCAGCTCAGGCATACAGGACACGAAGCATTAATTGCCAGGGCTGAGGCCCAGTTAAATGCTCATTAGTGAAGAGCAAGAACCAATTCAGTCTCTTTAAGTACTTGTCTTCTGTCAGATTTGGGTCTGGAATGCATTTCAGTGGCAGGGCACTACACAGGGACTGACAATCCAGTGCCTGCCTTGTTTTGCTCTTTGAAGGAACAACTGGAGCAGCCAGATGAGATTCAAAACTTACAGAGTGGAGTAGGAGAGGCTCAGAGCAGGGTGCAGACTCCAGATGGCCTCACCATGGGCCACCGTCCAGGGTCTCTTCAGGAAGGCCTTCAGGACTGTGAACCATGAGCCAAGTCTTCCTCTCTAGCCTTTACAGCCTAAATTTGCCCTTGGCCCAGGGATGAGCTGAAGCCGCTGACATGCCAAGGAAGGCACAAAAGCAGGGCTGTGGTGTGTGTGCCTGCCCTGCAGCTCTCATGCTGCACTCCCAGGCAGGGCTCAGGTCTCTGTTCTGGTACCTGAAATACAGGCAGCAGCCATGAGTTCACCAGAATTCTCCCTCACTTCAGTGTGGGTCATAGCCTATGGTTAACAGCATCTTGTGGTGTATTACATATGCATAGAAGAGCTTCTGCTTTCTCTTAGTAATATTATTGTAAATTGGGGGGAAATTGCAATTTTCATTTGGAATTGTGCTTGGGATTACTTTAATGGTTTTTGCAGAGATTTGGTCTTTCCCATTCTCCATCTTCCATTTTCTATCTCTTGCCTCCCTCTGTGCTCTTACCTGTGTAGTGCCTTGCTCTGGAGTGTTCTGGGTGTCTGACAGCCTCGCTGGGGGATGGCAGTTGTTGTGCACAGTGTCCCCAGCTGCATGGGGCACCTGGCAGTCCCTGCCTGCGAGGGCTCAGCACTGGGAGTTCTTGCTTGCCTTTGTTGGTTTGCACAGAGGCGAAGCCTTGGCAGTGCAGGGAAAGCTGCTTTGATTTCCTAGGCTGTTCCCAGAGGCCTGACAAAAGAAAGCCAGCTTTGAACTCTTTGTCCCTCCCTGCGTTCCCAGGCAGGAGGGGCAGCTCCAAGGAGACCAGGCTCATAAGACCATCAGGGCAGGGGCTGGAGCAGAGAGAAGTGATCAGACCCTGCTGAGCCCTGCAGCACAGCTGGTGCAGCCTGCAGCCTCCTGAGCCCCCCGGCAGCATCCATTAGGGGCTGTGTGCTTAACTCACCCCTTTGTTCTTTAATTCCAGAAATTTAAGGAGTATCTGAATGGCAGTAACCTCATCACGAAGCTCCAGGCTAAACACGACCTGCTGAAGCAAACTCTGGGAGAAGGTGAGTTGGGGTCAGGTCCAGAGAGGATCCTCCCATCACCTCAGAGGGTTTAAAGCAAGTGTCATCTGCCAGCCTCCCCTGTGTGTGTTCTCCTGAGTGACTGAGGGTTCTGTGCCTGCCTGCTGCTGCTCAGCCTAACCAGTGACACACAAAACCATGATTTCCTTGGACTTCTCCTCCCAATTCTCTTTGGGAATGCACATGGGGAAATCTCTTTGAATCTGGAACTGTGTGCTGAAGTGCTGGCTTACTTCTCCAGCAGCAGAGATTGCCTCTCACTCCCACCTCTGCCTCTTTCCTTCCTCTCCCTCATCTCCCTCCAGATTTCTAATCTGTCTTTTAATGGTGGGGGCACCAGTGGGCATCTCTCCTCCCCACATGCAGCTTCTCTCTGCTGGAAGCCATTCCTTGGGGGGTAGGAGCCAGCAGAGAGGGTGTGAGCTCCTGTGCAGCTGTGCTCTGCAGTCCTTTGCTGGTGGCTGATGTGGAGGGATGATGGGAACTTGTGTTTCTTACAGGTGAAAGAGCTGAGTGTGGAACAACCAGGTGAGCACTTTCTTCCCCTTACTTGCTCCTGGGGAGGGCTGGCACTGGCAGGAGGGGGCTGTGGGAAGGGGGGTTTGCTTTGCTGCTGGTGCAGCTTGGTGGGGCTCAGCCCCTGTGCTGGCAGTCCCTGTGCCCACCTCCTGCTTCCCAGCTGCATGGCCTGGAGTGCTGGGCTCAGGGGGATGGCAAGCAGCCCTTGGTTCTGCTGCAGTGTGGTTTCTGGCTGGCTGGCTCTGATGTGCCTGGATGTGCTTTGTCAGCACAGTGCAATGCCCTGGAGCATAGCTGAGGTGGGCTTGTGTTCAGACAGGGTGACACCAAGGTGTCCACTCGCTCCCTGCCATCCCTCTTCCTTTGAGGACTTTAATACCTCCCTGAAATCCTCTCCCAGCTCTGGCTGCTTTACCTATGAGTGCAGAGCATGCCTGTGTCACAGACTTCATCCCTCTACTGCAGAAGATAGGGCTGGGGCAGATGTGACAGAGAGGAGGCTTTGATCCGTGTCCAGTCCATGGAGCATCTCCCCAGAGCTCCGGTGGCTTGCTAGGAGTGTGCTGGTGTTCTGACAGTGAGACACAGGCCAGCAAAGCCTCCAAACAGCTCCCTAGAAGATGCTCTCTGTGTGTCAGCTTGTTCCAACCTTGTTTGTGTTTGATAGAATTTATAATAGCAGCCCCAAAGCTGTGTTCCCTGTTGGAAGTTGGGAAGCAGATGGTGCAGCCTGGGCTGCCTTGCCAGGCAGGAAGGAGGCTCCTTGTGCTGCCAGCACCAGGGCTGGGCACCAGCAGGGCACCGAGGTGCTGTCAGGACAGAGAGCCACCTTCAGAGAGCGGGGCTGTGCAGTGTGGCACTCCGAGGAGCTGAGATGGCCCTGCTCCCCGTGTGCACTGTGGGGCCCTGGGGCTGTGTGCAGGGCCCTGCCTGGGGCTGCAGGCACAGTCCCTGCAGTGTGTGGGGCAGGGCTGCTCCCACAGGCAGCATCACCTCTGCTCCTCACTCAGTTACCCCTCAGAGGAGTGCCTGGAACCTCTAGGAGTGTACAGTCACGTTGCTTAGTTAGAGGCATCTGATTAAGGAACCAGCAGACCCCTGCTGTCCCCTTTGCACCGAGCTCTGTGTAGTGTCCATGTCTGTTCCATGAGATCTCCTGCATGAAGGCTCCCAGCACCCAGTTTTGTGTGTGTCTGCAGTCGTGTTCTCTCCCCTGCAGACATCGGTACAGCCTGGGCCAGAGGGCAGGGCAGAAATCTGTTTGGGATTTTGTGGTGTTTTTCTCATCCCCATCCCTGGGATTCCAAACAGAAGTTAGATACAGCACTGTGGGGCTGTCCCCACTGTCCTCATTCTGGCCTCTTTCTGTGAGCAGAGTGAAATCTGTTTAGGAACAGGAATACCCCAGCGTTTTCTGGGGTAGCTGTGGATATATTCTTTATTTTGGATGTATCTCCTCAGCTGCTCTTGGTGCCTGTTCAGGCTGAGGGAGTGCTGAGCTGGCGGTGGTAGGAGGCAGGTGTTAAATCCAGCTGGCCACCAGTGCTGCTGGTTTCCTGCTGCAGTGGTGTCCATGTGGGTCACACCAGTGTCAGGGGCTGCAGGGTATGTGGAGCTACACATCAAATCCTCGCAGAGGGACTCTTCTGTTTGATTTCTTATTCTCAGTTATAACCTGTGAGATCTCGCCCTGTCTTTGCATTTATGTTGGTGTTTTGTTGATTTATTTTGTTCCATTTTCTCCCAGGCCCCCCTGTCTTCCCCCTAAGCCACAGAAAATGAGGAGACCTAGGCCTCTCTCAGTGTATAATCATAAACTCTTTAACGGCAATATGGAAACATTCATTAAGGTACTTGCTGGCTTGCAGTAGGAGTGTCTGTGAACGCTGGGAATGGAATGGTGGCTTTCCTGTCCTGGCTGCTTGCCATCCTCAGGGGTCCCTCTGGCCCATCTGCACCCAGCTGGCGTGGCCAGCACGGCTTTGCCTCGGTGATGATTTCTCTCCATAGTTCCCCTGGTGCATTCCTGGTGTTCTGTCCCATCATGGGTGTGCTCCAGACCCCACCCCTGGCTGCTGGCCATGTGCACTATGAGGCAGTGCTGACTGAGTGTCCTCCTTGTCCTGCTGCTTCTACCCATCCTGGGAAGAAAGATTGCACAAGCTCAGCCCAGCCCTCAAAGGAGCAGCAGACACACCCCCTTCCTCTTTTTGGTGCTCATCCATCCTTGTGGCTGAGAAGGAAGATAAAATGACCCCAGAAGTGTTTCCCCCTTTCAAGGACTGTCAGCCTGGGGTAGAAGTCCTGCTGTAGGGGTGTCCATGTTGGAGGGCAGACAGGTGACCCTCAGCCTTACACACAAGGACAGCAGCAGCAGCCAGCCCAGCTGCTCATCCCCTGCCAGCTGCTGACAGGGGTGTCCTGTAATCCTGCTCTGGAGAAAGCTTCAGGGAAAACACTTTGAGAAGCTGTAAAGACAAACTGTTGGATTAGGTGACTAATAGGCATCATCTGGCTGGGGTTTATTGCCTCAAGCTCAGCCCTAAGCCCGAGGGCAGTGTCTGTACACAGCACCAGCACGGGGAGTACTGACCTCACTGGCAAAGCCTGTAATCCCGTTAGGATTTGTGATTACTCCTGACTTAAACTGGTTTTTAAAAAAGTAATGCTCATTAAATCCCAGCCTGTTCAGCACTGAGAAGGAGGAATTACCTGCTCTAGAGATCCATCTGAGCAGGACTGTCCCGTGCAGAGACCCTTTGGGGATGGCTGCCTGCCCTTGGGCTGTACAGCCTCACAGGCAGCTGGGTCATGGGCAGCTGCCCAGATGTCCCTGGTCCCCAGTGCCCCCATGGCTGCCCAGTGCTCCAGGCAAGGGCTGTCCCTGTCCTCAGGCTCCTGGGAAGGCCACAGGTTCAGGCAGGGAGGAAATCCCAGAGGCTGTCCCTGCAGGTCACCGAGGCTGGGGTGCAGCGTGCCAAAGGGGTTTGGGAGGGAGGGTGGACATCCCAAAGGCCTGTGTTGGCCCTTGCTAAGCTGCCATTGCATTTGAGCATTCATGGCCTCCGAAGGAGATGCTTACCTCTAACTGAACTTATCCCTGCTTAATCTGTTCTCTTTTTCCACTCTGCTGCTTTTTTTGTGCTCAGAGGAAGGAGGAATGCACGAACGAGGAATCAGGTACTTACTGGAGACCCCAGATTCCCGTCTGTGAGACAGAGGGAATTGCCCAGAGATGCCACTGTGCTCTGCTGGAAAAACCCAAAGAGAAATGTGTCCCCTTGGGCTGTCAGACATGGCCCACGGTCCCCTTGAGCTTCTGCCACAAGGGGCCTGGGGAGAAGCCAGAACTCACCACTGGTTCAGACTCAGGCACTTGGTTCTGTACCCAGTGGTGTTTGTTGGGCTTTTTAGCACCTGCTGACAATGGCTCTTTCCTTTGATGGAAATATTGTTGTAAGCTGTGTTACGGGAAGCTTATTCCATCAGCCAGGTATAGCACAAGTTTTATTTCAGCCCGGCATTCCATCTTTGGGGTGGAATAGCTGTGATCCCTCGTGGCAGTCTCCTGTCTGAGCCAGACAGGGAGCAGCAATGTTTCACACACCTTAGTGACAGCTTTCCTGGGCATTTTTGGCTGTACACGGTATCCTCAGCGCTCTTTGATGGCTCCATGTTTGTAACACCTCCTTTCCTGCCTGTCCTCTTACTAAACTCCGCAGCATTAATTTTCAAACCTCTGGTCTTGCAATCTTTAATGCATTTCCCATGCTTTGTTAGCAACAAACCAGTCATTTTTCTCTTTTCCTTTCCTTTCCTGAAGGATTCAGGACAGGCCATTCCACTTGTTGTAGAAAGCTGCATCCGCTACATCAATCTGTATGGTAAGTTGGCTCAGCACAGCCCCAGCAGCCTGCCAAGGAGAAAGTACCTGAGTGAGCAGTGAGAGCCAGCAGGGGCTCCCAGGGCTGCCTGCACTCCATTCTCCATGGCTCAGTTTAGAATTCCACTGGCATTGGCTGACTGGCCACCAGTGAGGTTTTATTAGCCCTCACCCTTTCGGCACCTTGATCTGGGGGCTGTGGTTGGAGAATATGAGCAGAAGTGGGGTGCAGCAGGCTGTCCCTGCTTGGTCCAAGCCTGTCTGGTGCATCACCTCCTGGGTTCTGCTGGTTTGACCTGCAGGTATTGCCCAGCAGTTCCAGAAATCTCTCCTAAAACATTGTTCTCTTCCAGGCCTCCAGCAACAGGGCATCTTCAGAGTCCCTGGCTCCCAGGTGGAAGTCAATGACATCAAGAACTCGTTTGAGAGAGGTGTGTAGCTGGGGTGTGCAGGTACAGCAGGATGTCCTGCCTGAGCAGGATCCTTATGGGAGGTGGTGGGTGCATTAGCCAGGCTGTAAAGCCTGTGTTAAAGCCCTTTGTGCTATGAGACATGAGCAGGTTTTATCCCTTCTGAGTTTCCCAGTGTTGTGTCTCTGGCAGTAGTGAAGAGTTACCCAGGGAAGGAGTATGAGAGGTAGGGGTACGTGCAGAGGTCTTTTCCACAGTCATTACAAACACAAGAGCCATAAGAGAGTTTGCTGGGGACCTATGTTCATCCTTCCTGCAGCAATTACCAAGGGAGGCACAGCATTCCCTGTGCCTGGTGCCAGGGAATCTGCTGAGAAAATCACACTCAGGATGCCAGGCCAGTGAGAAAGGGAAAGCAGTCCTGCTGTCCTGAGTGGAGGGGAGCTGTGACAGGGACAGTCCTGCTGGGAATAGTGACCCTTAATCCTTGAACAGCATTGGAAGGATCAGGATGAAGGTGGATGGGCCAATGGATAAGGCGGTGTTAGGATTGTCAAAGGCTGGAGGATTTGCACATCCAATTTAAGATGAATTAGTATCCAAATCTCAGGGGCACTGAAAGCCTTTCACAGATTTAAGGCAGTACAAAGCTATCCAGAGCTGTTGGGTCCATTCCAGAGGTGTAATTGTATCCTCCAGCCAAGCCTGTCCTCTCAGCCTCTCACTCTGTGTCGTTCAGACCTCCTCAGCTTTCTGGGCTGGTGCTGTAGATGGAAGGAATGCACTGAGCTGGAAACAGTGAAGGAGAAACAACCAATATCATCCTTGTCCTCAGGAAAGGTTTGAAATCCCCCAGTAAAACTGGTTTTCAGGAAAAATCAGCATTGCCATTGCAGATGAGGAGGGTTTCTGAACCCTGGGAAATTTGGGTGTTCCACTAAATGAGGAAAACCACTTGTGCTAGTCCAGCTTGCTGGGGATGCGGGATATAAAACCTTTTCTGTGGGCAGGCGAAGACCCCCTCGCTGATGACCAGAACGAACGAGACATTAACTCAGTGGCTGGAGTCTTGAAGCTGTATTTCCGAGGACTGGAAAACCCCCTCTTTCCTAAGGAAAGGTTTCAAGATTTGATATCTACTATAAGTAAGTACATGTGACAGCTCTTTGTGGAGAGCTGGGTGGGACAAGAGAAGCACTAAATGGGTGTCCCAGCCTAAGCAGGGTGAAGAACTTCTCCTTTTGCTCTTGCAGGACTGGGGGGTTTATGTGGAAGCTCCTCAAAGGCACAAGGACAATAGACAGGTCAAAAGGACTTTTCAGAGTCCACATGGGGCTGTCCTTGTGTGTGCAGTGGTGGTTGGTACCCTGTTAATTCCATATGCCCAGTTGAAACATTTTGCTCTGGGAGAAGGGCAAGTGTTTTGAGAGTTTGTTTCTCTGGGTGTCAGAACAGATATCTATTGGCATAGGGTTTTATCCAGTTTGTATTTAGTTGGGTTTTTTTTTTAGGAAATACTCTCCTTTGTAAAACCAAACTGAAGAAGTAGAGAACCCAGCAGGCAATAATGGGATAAATCAAATGGAAAAATTCCCTGCATGAAATACTACATAACTTTCCATCTTGGTATTGAGGCCAGATTTTGCTCAGAATTTTGATTAAATGGCAGCCTAGCTACATGTTGTCAGTGAACTTTATTGTGATTAGCAAATGGCATAGTTTGAGCCAGAAGAACAAGCACTTCTGTGTGATCTGCCTGCTCCTAAAAGCTCTGGTGCTTGTCCCCTGCTTCCTGTGGAACAGCAGCCACAGGATTAACTCTCTACAGAACACAGGGGTAGCCTAGGGCAGGACAGCCCTGAGTCACCCCCTTCCCTTGGGAGGCAGCAGGTGTCTGATGGCAGCTCTGGGCTCTGCACCCCTGTGGAGTGGAGAGCAGTGAGTCTGACAGCACTGACTCAGCACTGGTTCAGCTAACCTGTTTCCTGGGAGTTCCTAATTCCTATTCGGTGCAGCAGCAGACAGGAGCAGAAGGGCTCAGAAGGATCCAATGCATAACCCAGAAGGGTAACCTGAATAAAAGCCTCGTTTAAAAATCTGCCCTAGAAAAGCAAGCAGTGCTCTGTTTTCAGTGTCACATTGACTCAGGCTTTTGAGGAACAGAGGAGTTGTTGAGGAATGAAATGAATAATGCATAAACATTTATTTTAAAATCAAACCCACGGAAATGTCTTTATTTGCTGTTCGTACTGCATCTGAACATAGGAATTCCCTGCTGGAGGAGCAGTGTCCCCCATTCTCTGCCTGCACCTTACTACCAGCCTGACAGATGACCTCTGGAGACAGGCTTTTGTTTTCCTCACTTACTGGGCCACTAGATCTGGAACAAGTCCCTGTGGTGTCTGGTCCTGAAAAGGTTTTTAAGGATGTGCTTTCTATCCATGTGTTCCAGAAATTGAGAACCCTGCAGAGAGAGTGCACCAGATCCAGCAGATCATTGTCACTCTGCCTCGGGCTGTCATCGTGGTCATGAGATACCTCTTTGCTTTCCTTAACCAGTGAGTCTGTTTTCTTGCTTCACCAGGTTCCTCCTTGCTGTCCCCTTTGCCAGGCCTTCCCTGTCTTTGGTGCACGAGTCCCTTCCGGTGTTGCCATGGGGAGTCGTGATTGGGTTCTTCCCAGCCCTGCTGGCCGTGGCTGTGTGCCCAGGGAGGGGACAGCTCAGTGCCAGGGCAGTGGGGACAGCTTGGTGCTGGTGCATGCCCAGGGAGGGGACAGCTCGGTGCCAGGGCAGTGGGGACAGCTTGGTGCTGGTGCATGCCCAGGGAGGGGACAGCTCGGTGCCAGGGCAGTGGGGACAGCTTGGTGCTGGTGTGTGCCCAGGGAGGGGACAGCTCGGTGCCAGGGCAGAGGGGACAGCTCAGTGCCTGGGGAGGGGACAGCTTGGTGCCAGGGCACTGGGGACAGCTCGGTGCCGGTGTGTGCCCAGGGAGGGGACAGCTCAGTGCCAGGGTGGAGGGGACAGCTCAGTGCCCAGGGAGGGGACAGCTCGGTGCCGCTGTGTGCCCGGGGAGGGGACAGCTCGGTGCCAGGGTGGAGGGGACAGCTCAGTGCCCAGGGAGGGGACAGCTCGGTGCCGGTGCGTGCCCAGGGAGGGGACAGCTCAGTGCTGGTGCATGCCCAGGGAGGGGACAGCTCGGTGCTGGTACGTGCCAGGGCAGGGGCTCTGCTGGGAGGTGTCCCAGCAAGCAGGACCACGGCATGGCAGCTCCTCACCATGTGCTTGCAGCTTGTCCCAGTACAGCGATGAGAACATGATGGATCCCTACAACCTGGCCATCTGCTTCGGGCCCACGCTGATGCACATTCCTGACGGGCAGGATCCGGTGTCCTGCCAGGCCCATGTCAATGAGGTCATCAAAACCATCATCATTCACCACGAGGGCATCTTCCCCAGCCACCGGGAGCTGGAGGGGCCTGTCTACGAGAAGTGCATGACTGGAGGGGAGGAGTACTGGTGAGCTCTCTGCAGGGTTCCTGGGTACAAACACCTTCATCAGGCCAAGAGGCTCTTTCACACTGAACCATTTGATTTAGTCCTACTAGTCAAAACAGGCAGTTTCACCAGGTATTTAATTTTCTTGTGCTGACTCAGTATTTTAAATCTCAGTAAAAAACATCAGAAGAAACATTTTCCAGGGCAAATACTAATACTGATGAAGATTATTTTTGTAGACCCACAGAAGCATGTTCAGCAAAACAGAATATTGAGTAAATTCTGTCCAAATTCCTCCTAGGCTGGAAATTTTGAGTAAAGACCCCATAGTTCCATCAGAATTTGCTGGTTGGATGAAATCCCTTGGCCGAGGTTAACCCAAACCTTCCAGTTCCCTTTGTTGCTGGAATTCTAACCCAGCATTCAGGTCTGGATTTAGCAAGCCAGGATCAGTAATATACTTGAACTGATTTTCTACAAGTTTCGTACAATTCTGAGACCTCGCCATGCCTTTTACTAGTCACCTGCCACCATCCTTCCTGGTGCAGCAGAGGATCTAAAGCTGAAGCTCACTGTGAATTAGGGAATGGGGCATTTAACTTGGTGTCACTTCGTGTTAGTTTTGCCAAACTCTGCTAAAGACTCAAGAGCCAGCAGAACGTGACGTTCTAGGCCTGGCGATTGTGGTGCGAGTGTCTGCTGTTCTCAGCAAGTTCAGGGATCTGCTGTGGTTTGAAATCAGAGAATCACAAATCACAGAATTAGTTAGGTCGGCAAAGACCTCCAAGACTGAGTCCAGCCTTTGACCAAACACCACCTTGTTGCCCAGACACATCCAGTTGTTTCTTGTACACCTCCAGAGAGGGGTACTCCACCACCTCGCTGGGCAGCATGAGGGGTGCTGAGTGCGTTGGGAGCAGTGTCACTTGCTGTGTGACAGCCTGCTGTGTGACAGCCTGCTGTGTGACAGCCTGCTGTGTTCTCTGCAGTGACAGCCCGCACAGCGAGCCGGGCACCATCGATGAAGTGGACCACGACAACGGGACAGAGCCGCACACCAGTGACGATGGTGAGCAGGGCTGAGCAGGGGCTGGGTGCGTGCCAGCAGAGCTGTGCATGCAGGAGAGCAGCAGGCACTGCACGGGCTGAGGCTGGCTGCTGGCAGGGCTGGGCTGCAGCAGGAGGCAGCGCTGTGCTCCCTGCGTGCCAGCAGCGCCAGCCGCGAGCGGGCGGCTGGGGGAACGCCGCTGGCACTGCCCTGGGTGGGGAGCCATGGCAGGGCTTGCTGTGCTGGAAGGGCCCTGGGGAGCTGAGCACCTTCTGCTTCGACAGCTGCTGCCACCCTGGCTGTGTCCTGCCTCGGCAGAGCACACCTGCCCTGCGAGGCTCTGGGGAGGAGGGAGGGCTCGCCTGGCAAGCGGGGCCACGGGAGCAGGATGGCACAGGGAATGGCACGCGAGGCCAGGCAGCTCTGGGCACGGGAAGGGCACAGGGAAGGGCACAGGGAAGGGCATGGTGGCCCAGGCGGCTCTGGGCACAGGGAAGGGCACAGGAAGGGCACAGGGAAGGGCACAGGGAAGGGCACAGGAAGGGCACAGGGAAGGGCATGGTGGGCCGGGTGGCTCTGGGCACAGGGAAGGGCACAGGGAAGGGCATGGTGGGCCGGGTGGCTCTGGGCACAGGGAAGGGCACAGGGAAGGGCACAGGGAAGGGCATGGTGGGCCAGGCAGCTCCGGGCACAGGGAAGGGCACGCAGGGCTGGGCGGCTCCAGGCCTGCTCTCAGCTCCAGGCAGGAGCCGACAGGCCTGGCAAAGGGAGGCAAGGGAGCTGCTGTGCAGCCAATTTCACACTTGGGTGGCCACGTTAATGGCTCCGATTGGGGTTCCCAAGTGATTAACTGTGGTGCCAAGTGTGGAGCAGATGAGCAGCTGTATTCTGTGGATTTACATATTCCCTCTCCCCCTTCCCTGCATACACTCCCTGCTGGTAGCCCAGCTTTGTGTCAGGGCTGTGGGAGCTCTCCTGGCTCCGTCTCCTCCAGAACTCTCTATTGATCCTCCTGTGGTGCTCCCAGACACTGCCCTCATGTGGAGGTTGCTTAAGGTGGGGAAGATGAATCTGCTGAAGTGGCCTGTCCCGTCCCAGGTGGGGCTGGAATGGGGCAAGGGTCCGATGCAGCATCCTTTGTCCTCCTTTGGTGTCCCCTCCTCTACATGGGTTTGGTTCCTGAGCAGTGTCGGGTCACACACTGATGGCTGCTGAGCCCACAGTCAGTAATGGGGCACAGCAAGTTTCCATGTTTAATGAAAATGAGGCAGATCTGGAGGAACTGGGGGGGCTTGCCCTGTTTTGCTGTCATTTTCTGCCTGCCAGTCTCCAGGTGGGGATTGAAATGATCCACTGTCTCAGGTAATCGAGGCATGCTAATGTGCCAGCAGTGGCAGGGGTGGCTGGGGAGTGGCAGCAGTTCTGCCACCCAAGCAAGGCACAGTGTGGGTCACTCTGGTTAATGAGGAGGGAGACACTCTTGCTGCTTTGCAGCTGTTGCAATGGTTTCTTTAGGATTCCCCAGCTGGAAACGGATCTGCATGGGAGCCAGGCTCTTTCACAGGCTCCTCAGTGCCGTTGGGTGACACCCTTGCCCAGAGGCGTAGAGGACCCTGGTGTGCTCATGACCTTCCAAAGTGAAGTTCTGCCTCAGCCCTCCTGTATTTCAGGCCCTGAGCTCTCAGTTTGAGTCACGGGTGTTTGGTAGAGCTCGCATTAGGAAAAGTGGGGAAACAGTGGGGCAGAGTGCTGCAGATGGTGGGGTGCAGCGCAGCTGCCTGGCTGGAGCTGGTATCATTATTTCCATGGGGATCCCCAAAGGGGCATTAGTTGCTCATCAATAATTCAGGCCAAACTGTCTCCAGGATAAGGAAGGGAGGAGAAGGTAAGTGGGGTTTGGTCACAGCATCTGACATGGCTTGACAAAATCTCAGGCTTGAGGATAATGGGTTTCTGTAACCGATGTGAGTGAGGGTGCCATATGCACAGAGGGAGATTCCTGCTGCTCCCCATCTGCTTTGTAGCTATTTGTAATTGCCAGTAGTTTGTGAGTCTGAGAGAGGTCCCAGAGAGCCTGGAACAACAATAAGAATTGATCAGTCTGAAAACAAGAAGGCTTGTGCTCAGTGTGAGCTGCTCTGGGGGCGCTGGGCAGCAGCAGCACTGCTCTGCTGTTCTGGGGAGGGGCTCTCAGGGCTTCAGTCTCTCTTTAGGGCTGAGCTGAGCTGCTCTCGCTGTGCCTCTCTCCTGTGCAGAGGTGGAGCAGATTGAAGCCATAGCCAAGTTTGACTACATTGGGCGATCTCCACGGGAGCTCTCCTTCAAGAAAGGGGCCTCACTCCTGCTGTACCACCGGGCGTCGGAAGACTGGTGGGAAGGGAGACACAACGGGGTGGACGGGCTCATTCCCCACCAGTACATCGTGGTGCAAGACATGTGAGTAAAGTGAGGGTTGTTAAAATCATGTGCTTGCACAAGGTCCACTTCAGTCACCTAAAATAATCAGTCAGTTTTGCAGTTTGTTTAGTGACTTGGGTGAGAAATCTGCTCCTGTTCACTTCTCCCTCTCTGTGTATTGTTTGGCTCCATTTGTTTCTCATTTGGGCTGATAAAGACCAGTACTAAACATTGTACCTCAGTGTACCTGGGCCCCATCTCTCATTGACTCCCCAACGTGGTGTGACCCAGGCTTCCCACTGGCCTTGTCCCTGTGAGCATTGGCCTGGGTTGTTCAGTGCTCACCTGGCCTGCGGGCAGATCCCAGGGCCCTTTGCAAGTGCTGTATCTGGAGCCATCACAGTGGCAGCCACATCACAGGGGATGGGAAGGCAGATGTGCAGTTTCCAAGTTCCCAGTGAGGTGGTGGCCCTGGTGCAGCCCCTTGTTAACAAAGTGTGGAGCTGCTGCCGTGGTGATGTTCAGCTTGGCGTGGCATCCGGGCCCTGGCTCGCCTGGGGCACAGCCCTGTCACTGCTGTGGTGTCCTTTCCCAGGGATGATGCCTTCTCTGACAGCCTGAGCCAGAAGGCAGACAGCGAGGCGAGCAGTGGGCCGCTGCTGGACGATAAAGCCTCCTCCAAGAACGACATCCAGTCACCCACAGATCACATCTTGGACTATGGCTTTGGGGGAGTGATGGGCAGGTAACTCACATTCCTGACCACGGGGGTGGTGGCTGTCACAGGTGTCAACAGTCAGTGTGTGGGGCAGGGCAGGATGGGAGGGAATGCTCTAGAAAGCACTGCAGGGTAATAGGGGCTTGGAGGGGATTTTATGTGCACTGCTAACGGGGTTTTAACATCTACAGAGGGTACAGGGACCCTGGGCAACCTGGGATAGTGGAAGGTGTCCCTGCCCATGGCAGGGGGTCAAAACAAGATGACCTTTGAGGTCCCTTCCAACCCAAACTACCCATATGATTTGATGCTGTCCCTTTCTTGGTACTGGCTAAAATATTTGTTTTCCTTCTTGCCTGAGTCTCCTGAAGCTGGAAGGCTCTAATTTGGTGTGAGCTGAGCCCAGGGTGAGGGGGTTGCCTTGCAGCATGCAGCAGTGGGGCTGACAGACGCTGACCTGTGCTGTGCCGGGCTCTTTGCAGGGTGAGATTGAGGTCTGATGGTGCAGCCATCCCCCGGCGCCGCAGCGGGGGGGACACCCACAGCCCGCCCCGAGGGATGGGGCCTGGCATTGACACCCCTCCCCGAGCAGCAGCCTGCCCCAGCAGCCCCCACAAGATCCCCCTCAACAGGGGCAGGATCGAGAGCCCTGAGAAGCGCAGGATGGCCACGTTCGGCAGCGCGGGCAGCATCAACTTCCCAGACAGGAAGGCTCTGGCTGACAGCCACCCTCTGAGATCCACCTGTGGGTCCACCCGGCACAGCAGCCTTGGAGATCAGAAATCCCTGGAAGCAGAAGCTCTTGCTGAGGTGAGAGGGCTGGGAGGGCACCAAGAGGCTACAGGAGCTCACTGGGGAGTGCCTGGAGCCCCTTCACTTCAGACATGGTTACAATGTGCTGTCACACCCAGCTCTCTTGGGTTGTTCTTGGAAAAGATGCTCACCCAGATGATGTTAATTTTCACCTTGAATCTTGTGGGGTTGCTGGGCTTGGGAGTTCTGAGACTTCTCTGGAAGAGTATTTTGACTCATCATCTTAGGAGCTTAATAGAATGAATTGGAGCTAACTTGATAGTTATTTCCCTTCAGCTGATCCTTTGAATGTTACCTGAGGGTCACTGAGCATTTTGTAGGTGTTATAAAATTAAGGACTTGTCTACACCAGGACAACATTAACTAGAGTGACTTTTCAAACAATTGACTCTGGTGCCTTAAATTGCTTCTCCAATAGTCTTGCTGAGTGGCCTTAATTAAGTTAAGGTGGATTTAAGCAAAGGCAAACTAGGGCCTCTCCATTTGTACAGGAGGCCCCAGCACTGTAGCCGTAGGCAGTAGCTAGTTCCCTGTGCATGGGCACTTCTGGTTGAACTGGGTTCACCTTCTGGGGGATCTCCATGGACAGACTGTGGAGCCTGGAGGTGGGTGGGCACTGAGGGGCTGGAGCCAATGTCTCCTTGGCTGCCTCAGGCCTTGTTGCTGCCTCTCGTATATCCATGGCGAGCTGCTGTTGTGCCATTCACTCCATAAACATCCCAGTGTCTGTCCCTGCCATGTGTCCTGTGGGCATGGGGCAGCAGAGGCCCCATACATCAGTGGAGGCTGCAGGGCCTCTCTTGTGAGGAAAAGCCAGCCTCAGTGCTGTGGGGGAGCTGTGTAGGCAGGCTGCTGTTCACCCATCACTCCTGGTGCCCAGGATTCATGCCCTTTGCAGCTGGTGACCAAGCTCCTGCGGACCTGGGGAGCCCAGGGCACCTTAGTGCGGCCAGTTTGGGCTGCACACCTTCTCCCAAAGCTGCCGTTTTCCCTGGGAGCTCTCAGATCAGAGACCCCCTCTGCAGACAGGCACGCCAGGATGGTGGGGTGGAGTGCAGGGGAGCAGGTGGTGCCGTGGCACAGCGCTGACGTGGCTTCGGCATTGCAGGACATCGAGAAGACCATGAGCACGGCGCTGAACGAGCTGCGGGAGCTGGAGAGGCAGAACACGGCCAAGCAGGCGCCCGACGTGGTGCTGGACACGCTGGAGCCCATGAAGAACCCTCCGATGGGCGCCGCCAACTCGGAGCCGGCCAGCCCGCTGCACACCATCCTGATCCGGGACCCCGAGGCGGCCATGCGGCGCAGCAGCAGCTCCACCTCCGAGATGATGACCACCTTCAAGCCGGCGCTGTCGGCCCGGCTGGCCGGGGCGCAGCTGCGGCCGCCGCCCATGCGGCCGGTGCGGCCCGTGGTGCAGCACCGCTCCAGCAGCAGCAGCAGCTCGGGCGTGGGCAGCCCCGCCGTCACCCCCACCGAGAAGCTCTTCCCCAGCAGCTCGGCAGATAAATCGGGCACCATGTAGGCCGGGGCGCGGGGACTGCGGCGCCCGGACGCTGGGAGCGGGGCGAGCGGAGCCGCGCCGGGTGGGCAGGGGTCAGAGCCCTGCTGGGCAGCCTCTGTGGAAGGAAACACGCGTGGGGCCTGGGCCTGGTGCTGTACATACGTGTGCGTGTATGTACATAGGTGTGCACACACCCCATCCATGCAGAAACACTTCCCGAGCTTGCAGTCCTACGGCAGGAGGAGACGGCAGGTCTGAGTGTCGGCACTGGAGAACACATTCAGTGTAGAAGTATATATTAAAAACAAAGTGTACAGAATTCAGTGACTTTTTAAAACAGTAGATTTACCTCAGAAACTGGCTCTGAAATGTCCTCTCTTGAGACAGTGGGTTGGTCTGGGTTTCCAAGGCTGTCTGTGTGCACCTGGAAGCCCACGCTGCAGCAGCTGTGCGTCAAGCAATACAAGGCCATCCTGGAATTTATTTTCTGTACCTCTTGGCATTGAAAAAAAAAAAAAGGATGGGAATGCAGTGGGGTCTGTTCACTGCTGGGCTGTGGAGAAGAGCTGGAAATCCATACATGATCATGTGTGACCGGCCAGCTGGAGTCTTTCCAGTCCTGAATCCTGAGATGTCTTCATGTGCCCGTGATTCCCTGGCAGCAGGGACAAGCAGGGTGTGTGCCATGGATGGGAATGGAGTGAAGTGAGTGTCATGAGTGGGACAGAGTGAGGTGTGTGCCATCACCCTCGTGCAGGAGGACGCTGCGCTGCACTGGGACTGTGGAATGCTGCTTCTCTGCAAGTTCTCAGAGTGAGCAAGGACTAGTGACCAAACCTGTGGTAAAGCATGGAGTAACTTACAGAGTTTGGAGATTCTTCATCTCCCTTTCCCCACGTGCTTTTTCCTTTTTTTTGTTTTTTTTTTTTTTTTAATCAAAACCCAACCCAGTGGTCTCTTGAGAGTCAGGCCTGAGCAGCAAGGAGGGGTCTCAGGTCAGAGTGGTTGTCCTGCATGAGAAGCATGAGCCGTGTTTGACCACATCAGATGCAAAACTGATCTGATGGGTGATACTTTGCACTTTCTGTACTGTACCATATAATACAACAGTTTGAGTTTATGCAAAAGAATCTACATTTTGTTTTACCCAGAGGAAAAATATGCAGAAGGCTGTGGATTGCATGGTCCTGTGTGATAATCCAGACTCCTCTGTAAGCACTGAATCCGAGATGCTCTGTGCTTCTCCTGCAGCTTTTCCTTGTACAGATTTCCATGCAATGCCCCATGGTTTGATTTGGCACTTCCCCATGGTCACATGCTCATGTCTCCTAACATTCATCCTTCCTCCCTGCTATCTCTGATCCTGCTGCTCTGTGCCTGGGCAAAGAGCCTGCCAGCCCTCCTGACTCACCCAGCGGCCACTTACCCTCCCTGGGGCTTTGCTTTGTCCCCCTCATGTCTCCAGCACTGCTGTGGACCCCAGCTCTGCAGGAGAAGCAGCCTGACTTCCAGAAGGCAGTGGAGGCACTGACCGGGGTGGCAGAACCCGTCAGTCCTGCCGTGGCTCGTGTCTCCTCGGCTGGGGAGCTTCCACGTGTGCAAGGCTGCCTGTACATCCACACCTGTACCTCTGTACCTGTCACAGCTGCACCCCATCTCTGCCCCTCCACAGCTGCACCCCTGTGCACTGGGCACAGGCTGTGGGACTGGCTGGTGCCTGTCCCCTGCCCCTCGCACGTGTCCCCTCACGCCCCGCTCTGCCAGCCCTGTAAATATTGCTGTACTTGCTTAACTGCTCGAAGGTAACTGTTAACCTGTAAACTGTACAAAAATAGGCTAAAGTTAGATAAAGCCGATGCCACTCAACAAATCTTTGCACTTAGTAGGTAGCTCAATGTAAAAATAAACCCAGTAATAATACTAGTAATCCTGAAGGGAAGCGAAGCTGCCGGCACCCCTGGCAGAGCCCGTGGGGAGCAGCTCTGCCCATGTCCCTCCCTGTCACGCTGGCAGGGCAGACGGTGTGTGTGCGTGTCTGTGAACGTCCTCGGCGTTTGGTTCACGTTGGTGTTTATTTCTCCATCATGCCCCTTTCCTGGCACAGCCCCTGGCCGCTGCCCCGCCTGGTGCAGCAGCTGCAGATGTTCAGCCAGGCTGGGCTGGTCAGGGACCTGTGCTGGGGAGGGAAGGACCCATTTGGCACGAGTGCTGTGTATCCATTGCCAGTAATTATTACTTTTGTTTCCATTTAGTTCCTGGAGAACATTCACTTTGCCAGTTTTCTGTTTTTTGTATGCTTTCTGAGATGACTTGAGAGCAAACCCATCTTCATTAGGGGTTTTATTTCCTCCCTTACTTTTGACCATACGGTACAAATTCCAGTGTCTTTCTATTAAATTATTGCCTTTCATTTTCCTTTGTTTTGTTTTGTTGTGGGTTTTAATACAATTGCTTTCTTATCTTTAAGTGCCTTTTTGAGCACCAAAACAAACGGTTGGAGTTCAGGCCTGGGGGCTGTGCACACATGGGTTCGTCTGGGCAGTTGTGTTGTGCTGGGGGTGATTGCTTTTAAAGTCCTTCCATTTTTCTGTTTGATGAAAAGGGAACCAAGACTTTTTGTTGGAGAATAAACTCCCCCTTTGTAATATGGTATTCCAAGTGTAGTTTTAACTACTGTAAATTTAAGGGAAGAAATGTATTTTTCTGTAAGCGAACTTGGCACAAAATTGAACCACATACGTTGTAGGAGCATCGTAACTGGAACTCACTCATGGTTTGTGAGTGACTGACTCCGATCCTCGGTACCTCCCTGAGGGCACAGACTGTGTGTGGGCTTCAGAGTTCACAGAGCTTCACTGTGACAGCCCACGGCCGAGCTGCCGCCGGAGCCAGGGCGGGTGAGCTGAGTGAGGGCGGCTGCTCGGGGCAGCTGTGTCTGCTGTGCAGAGCGAGCTCTGGGCCAGCTCCTGCGGCCCTGCCCCAGCCAGCCCAGCCCTCCCAGCCATGGCCATGGCCCTCACATGAGGCTGAGGGGAGCATGGTGTCACCGCGGCCCTGCCATCCATCCTGGCCATGAGGGGAGCATGGTGTCACCGCAGCCCTGCCATCCATCCTGGCCATGAGGGGAGCATGGTGTCACCACGGCCCTGCCCCATCCATCCTGGCCATGGCCATGGCCCTCACATGAGGCTGAGGGCAGCATGGTGTCACCGCGGCCCTGCCATCCATCCTGGCCATGAGGGGAGCATGGTGTCACCACGGCCCTGCCCCATCCATCCTGGCCATGGCCATGGCCCTCACATGAGGCTGAGGGCAGCATGGTGTCACTGCAGCCCTGCCATCCATCCTGGCCATGGCCATGCCATGAGGGGAGCATGGTGTCACCGCGGCTCTGCCATCCATCCCAGCCGTGGCCATGGCCCTGCTGCGAGGCTGAGGGGAGCATGGTGGCATTGTGGCCCTGCCATCCATCCCGGCCATGGCCATGGCCATGCCATGAGGGGAGCATGGTGTCACCGCGGCCCTGCCATCCATCCTGGCCATGGCCATGGCTATGCCATGAGGGGAGCATGGTGTCACCGCGGCCCTGCCATCCATCCCAGCCATGGCCATGGCCCTGCTGTGAGGCTGAGGGGAGCATGGTGCACCATGGCCCTGCCCCATCCATCCCAGCCATGGCCATGGCCCTGCTGTGAGGCTGAGGGGAGTATGGTGGCACTGTGACCCTGCCATCCATCCCAGCCATGGCCCGGCCATGAGGTGAGCACAGCGGCACCCACCCTGCCCTGGACAGACCCTCACGCCTGAGCGCGGGCCCGGGGCGGCCATGACTGCACTTTGTTCCTTAGGCTGAAGTCCCTGGTAGGTGGTTTTTGTGTCCCAGGTGTGTTATTTAACTAGCAGTGTTGTGGTTCTTGCGGGGCGGCAGTAGATGTCCCAAGTCTGATTTGCTTTGCGTGGCTGGGCTGCGAGGTCTGTGGGGACGGGGCTGGTTGTGCCGGGAGGCCGTGGGAAACGCTGGCTGCTGCCCGCTGTACCGGCCATCCTCCTCCTCCCCTTCCTCCTCTGGTGTTGTCTCTGTAACGTATGGTGAGATGCCGTCAGCTAGAGTGTCTGAGTGGGTCCTCGTGTGTGCTGGTGATGCCATGTAGATGAAGCCACTGGTTGGGTGTGGACTCATCCTGTTGAATAAACTGCTTAACTTTTCTCAAAAATGTTGTCTGTGATTTCAGAAGATTTGCTGCCTCTTGCCTGTGCCTCCTCCCCACACCCTCCTACACCCCACAGCATCCTGCCCTGCCCTGGGCAGTACAGACAGTCTCCTGCCCCTGTAGCCAGGCTCTGGGTGCTGTTTATGGGTGCTGAGGAGATAAAAAGCTCACATTCTAAACAAACAGCCCCAGAGCCCTTCGTACTCAGGCTGTGAGGAACTGCGCTGGACTCTTCTGGCTGGGTTATGTCTCTTCCCAGTTGTTTTCTTTTTTTTTTTTTTTTTTTTTTTGCTGCTGGGTCGTGGCTTCACTTCCCACCCATCTTGGTGGCATGGAGAGACAGAGACCTCCCCGATTCCGTCCATCATCCATCCCTGAGGTGGGGCAGCTGCAGACACAGCTGGTGATGCCCGAGCCGGGGTCTGCGTGGGCCACGGGCAGGCGGAGGGCTGGGCAAGCTGCAGGTGGGGCTCGACCTGCACCACCCCGTCCTTAATTACCCCTCCTTAAATACGGTTAATGGGCTCGGCCTCAGGGGAGGTGAGTGCAGGGTGCGCTTCGGGCTGTCGTGCCCGTCCTGGTCACCACGCTCTCCTCAGCACCGAGAGCAGCCCGGTACCCACCGCAGGAGCATCCTGGCACCGCCCGGGGGAGAGCCCGGGGGTGGCTCCGGGAGGTCCCTGGGCAGCGGGTGCGTGTGGAGGAGCGGGGTTTGGCCAGGCCCTGGAGGGTGCCAGCTGTGCGCGACACTTGTGAGGCCTCTGCGGGGTGCCCGCCAGGTGCCCGCCAGGTGTGTGCCAGGTGCCCGCCAGGTGTGTGCCAGGTGTGTGCCAGGTGTGTGCCGGGTGTGCCAGGTGCCCGCCAGGTGCCCGCCAGGTGTGCTCGGTGCTCCGCTCGTCCCGCGCTGTGCCCGCAGTGTCCGCCCGCCGCCAGCAGAGGGCAGCAGCGCTCCGCCCCCGGCCGGGCCGAGCGACGCGCGGGGAGCGGGGACCGGACCTTTTCCTTGTCCTTCTTTTCCTTGTCCTTCTTTTCCTTGTCCTTCTTTTCCTTGTCCTTCTTTTCCTTGTCCTTCTTTTCCTTTTCCTTCTTTTCCTTTTCCCATTCCTCCGGGCAAAAGTGCTGCACGGGCTGCCGCTGACTGATCGAACTGAAATTAAAACCTGATTCTCTCCAGAGGGTCCAGTTACCCAGGTGAGGTGTAATAATCATTAACTCTGAGTGTGATCAATAAATCGAATGTATTTATTAATTTCTGCGGGCCGGTTGCAGCATTTGCATTTGAATTACCGTTCCACACTGCTGCGCTCTGCCGCGTGTGCTGGTTTGCTGCTGAAGGCAGGAATTCCTTTTAGGTGGAGACTGTGAGCGCCGGGAGCCTGTGGCTCGCGGTGTGCCTGGCCCCGCGGGATGCTGCTGGCATGGGGCACAGCGCAGAGCCGGGCTGGTGGCACGGAGCCCGGACTGAGCAGGGACCGGCTCCTCCCATCCCGCTTCGGGGGGTCAGGGCAGGGAATCGCTCCGGTGGAAAACTGCTGGAAGGCAGGGGCGGACAGAAAGGGCTGGGCGGCGATGCTGCCCCTGCCAGCCCTGCTCTCTGCAGGTGAGGAGAAGCAGCAGAGCCCTTGCTGTCAGCTCTGGGAGTGCTGCCCAGGGGCTGGAGCGTGACAGTGCCTTGGCTCTGCCTCAGCAGCTCCTCAGCGAGCACTGGAGCCCTCCGAGGTGATGGAAGGAGCTCTCAGCCTCCTCCAGTCATCTCTGGGGTACCTGACTGCCAAGAAATGGCCCGGGGGTGACTTGCCTTTAGCTTGGATTGGTCCAGCAGCTCAGTATGCCTGGATCTCACTCTGTGTGCCCCACGGGGCACCTAAGGGCACTCTGGCACCACTCACACTCATAGCTGATGAATGAAAAAATGACATAGAAATGAAATGTAAAGGAAATGATGCAGAACTTAGTGATTAGTGCTCTGAACCTGGACCCAAAGTGAAACAAGTGCTCTCAGTCCTGCTGACTGAATCAAATAATCCAAATTGCTAATACATTATAGTCATTTTTTTTCATGTGCGAGGACATTAAAGAGCTTTTAGTGGATGAGGTAAAGATTTTCCATTGATGTTTAAAACTAAAAGAGAGCTGTGTGCTGTGGGTGCCCAGAGCCTGCCGTGAGCTCATGGCAGGGGCTGTGCATGGCTGCCCTGTCCCTCCTGTGGCCTCTGGCCCTGGCTCTGCCCTGGCAATGACATCTGTGCCCAGCCACGGGAGCCAGCATGGAGCGCAGGGTGCAGAGAAGGGCATTCCTTCCCAGGGGGAGCCAGGGCCATGTGGGACGCTCTGGGGCCACCCCAGCATCCCAGTGCAGAGGGATTTTGCAGCCCCTGCTGCTGTTTCAGCTCAGATCCCTTTGGGCAGCAGCTCTGACTTGCCTGGAGTTCCCTGCTCTTGTGAACATTTGAGAGATGCTCTGTTACATTGGCTTTTGGAGGGTGGGTATGAATGGCTAAGGCTGTAGGTTCATGGCACCCTCATTGCTGGTGGCTGCACCATGCCCTGCTGGGCCTTTTAGGGCCCTTTTTCCTGCCTGATCCCCTCTGCCCGTGGCACCCTCGGTGTCTGGGGCTGCCCGACAGCTCAGCCCCTCAGGGCAGGAGTGACCCCAGGCACGTGGCAGAGATTCTCCTGTGTTGTGTGCGTGGCTTTGGAGGCATTCCCTGCAGCATGTGTCTGATTTCCTGTGCAGAGGAGAAAACACTTGCCAGATGAGACTGATTCTTGAAACTGGCCCCATGTTTTTCAGCTGTCAGCTCCCCTGGCCTGCCCAGTGATAGCTCATCAGTCGTGGGAGGGACAGTGCTGGCACCAGCCAGTGCTGCTGTGGTTTGGTGCATTCTGAGCTTGCTTTCAATTTTAGTATTTTCCTTTGAATGTTTGGCTCCCTGCTCCAGCACAAGCAGTGTCCCCATGTCCCTGGAGTGAAGCCCTTCCCTGGTAGTTCAAAGGGCTGATGTGGTGGGTGTCTGGAGTGTTCCTGGTGCCCCCAGCTGTCCCCGGCCCCTGCCCAGGACCTGCAGCAGGCAGGGCTGAGTGAGCCTGGGGAGGCTGTGCTGTGTCCTGTGCCTGAGCTGGCTGCAGGCACACAATGAAAATAGGAGGATTTACCCAACTTTTGATAACTTTTTTATTTCCCCTTAATATACACCTACAGCCTCACTATAGAAACACTGGAAACCAGACTTCAGCAGGCCTGAGAGACTGCAGCATTATCCATCTTCTGTAAATACTGTGGAGCAGTTGGAAACCTTTCTATGATCCCAGCTCAGCTGGAAAACAGCACCACATTCCTGCTGCCCTTTGGGATCACTTCCCTTGCTTATGGGGTGGAAGGCAGCAGCTGTTGAAACATCTTGTTTTAAGTGTTTCATGAGATAAAAGTGTAATTTGCTGGATTTTAAATATCCTGTGCATCAGATCAGCATAAGCATTGCAGGTAACCCAGCCTTGCTCTGTTCCACAGAGACGCCTCTGTCCTCCCCAGGAAGCTTCCAGAGACTTGGGCTTGGAGTCCTTGGTGCTGCAAAATCAGGTGAGGTTTGTGTGTTGGAAATGACGCTGGAGCAAGCTTATCCCAGACCTTTAAATCTAATAACAGCCTCTGACAGCATCCAAAGGCCAGGCACCCTCTGACAGCTCCTGATTCCACCTGAGCCCCATCAGCGTGAGGCTCATCTCTGGACATGCACACATGTCCGGCTCTATCTAACCAAGATGAATTTCTTCATTAGGATTTGCAGCTGCCTGGGGCACTGGGAGGCTGTGATGAGCAAGAGCTTGGCTGGGAGCTGGTGCAGCTCCCTTGGCTGCTGTCCCAGGGAGCTGGTGCAGTGAGGATGGGGCTGGGTGGGCTTCTGCAGCCTGGCAGAGCCCTGAGCTCCTGTGATTGGCCCAGGAAAGGGCTGTCAGCAGTGCTGGTCACCAGCCCAAACCCTCCTATCCTGCTCAAAGGTAACCAGCTTTCTTCCCTCCTGGATGGGTCTCGGCTGACAAGAAATAACTGCCCTTGGCTGCATAAGTCCCCACCTGCTGCTGCTGAGCACTGATGGAACTCATGTTGGATTTCTGTCTCTAAACTCTTGCTGCATCCATTTTTTTCACCCCCTTCAAGACAGCTTTTATAAAAATAATATATTTAGCAATGACTGGGCAAGTGCTGAGGCTGGCAGAGCTGTGCCATGGAGCAGGGCAGTGCTGAGCTTGTGAGGCAGTGGCTGAGGGTGAGGAGGCTCTCAAGAAGGCTCTAGGGTGAGATGCAGCCTTTTTCTTAAAAGAAAGAAAGAAAAAAAATTGGCCTTACATAAGTCAAAACATCTGCTAGTGCATGACTAATGCCTTCCCTCCTCCCTGGTGTGGCAACTGAAGTCCATGGGAATTGTATAAATGATTGTTTCCTGTAAGAAGTTATACATTGTTCATAGGGCTTTTGGGGACAAGCCTTGTGTGCAGCCACCCCTTCCCTTTTGCTTCTTGCCTGTGGCTTTGGATCCAGCTGCTCCCGGCCCTGCTGCCATGAGCTGACAGCAAGGGCCAAACACGTTGTCCCCAGCCCAGCTGGTGCCAGGGTGGATTTATTCCTGCCAAAGCCAGCTTGAGTGGACAATCCCGTGTGTCCAAGTGAGGTTATGGATGCACAGTGCTGCCAGCTGAATGAGCTGGGTGCTGGGCTGTGGGTGGCAGCCTGTGGTGGCACTGCCGTGCCCTCCAGAGCAGGGCTGCTGGCACTGGGCTGCTGGAGCCTTCCCCAGGACAGGCTGATGGCAGCAAGGGACACAGCCAGGGGCTGCACCCCTTTGGGCTGTGAATGTGTTGCTGAGGGCTGGTCTGTCTGAGGGGAATGCAAGGAAATGTTTTACAGCCCCAACGGCCAAAGTGGCCCCCAAATGTGGCTTTATTCCCACAGAGCTCCCCCATTCTGGCAGTGGTACTCTGCAGCATCTTTATAACTCTGCTCACCTGTTTGCCTCTTGATTCCAGTTCAGACCTTGTGTGGATCTGTGCCCCCTGCCCATCCCAAGGCTCCCACATCCCAGTGGGACTCCTGTGGCTGTCAGTCTGCCCAGTACCACCCAGCAGGGAACGGGGCCAATTCACTTCTGTGCTGAGTTTCTATTGATATGTCCTGAATTTTGGTGCAGTTTCCCTGCCTGGGTCTCAGTTCTGGCCACTCTGGGTCTGTGTCTCTGGTCAGGGCAGGAGGAGCTGCTGGGTACAGCAGAGGTGAGTGCTCCTGGCAGATGGACGGATGCAGGTGTCAAACACTGCACCAGCCACGCTCTGGTTTCTGCTTTCCATGGTCTGGGACATTAACTGCTGCCAGAATTACTAATGGGCTTCTGCTTTTAGCCTGAGTGCTGCAGACTGCTGCTCCAAGGTGGAGATCATGGAGTCAATTAAGTAATTACCTGGTGTTTCAGCTGCCAGAACTCGAGAGGTTTTGTTTTTCACCACTGGCGTCAATCCCAACACCCATCTCACCCCAGATCATCAGCAGTGGTTTGTGCGCTACTAGAGCAGGCTGTGGTGCCATGGACGGGCTGGAGCTGCTTTTTCTGCATGTGTTCTGGTGACAAATGGTTCCTCCTCCCTCTGTTTAGTCTCATTCTGGCACATAAATCCAGGCATGAACAGGCTAAGCTCAGCAGAAGCTGAAATTGCCTCTTCATAGCTCTCTTGCTCTGAGTGTTTTACCCTCGCTGATTTGATGAGCAGCATTCTCCAGTGAGATAGGGCATGGGCTGAGCTGGAGGTCACACACAGCAGCACCAGGAGCAGCCAGACTCTGCTGAGGCCCCGTGGTCCAGGGAAATGCATCTGCAGTGGCTCCTGGGACTCCTCAGCCTCTTGGTGAGCCAGTGCTGGGAGTGCTGCAGTGTGCCAATGTGCAGGACAGGGCTGGTGGGAGGGATCCCTGCCCTCAGCACCTCTGGGCACAAGTGCATAATCCATGGCAAAGCATGGCAGCCTTGTTGGTGAAAACTGTGCTCTTAATTAAATCAGAGCTGGGAAGTGCTGAAGGGGCCAGAGCCCTGTGAGGAGCTCTCAGGCCTCTCCTGCACTCCCAGTAATTCACAGGGAGTCTTACCCTGGCAGAGAGGTGCAGGGAGGTCTGCTACCCTTGCATTGCAAAGGCTGAGAAGTGCTTCATGTTTAGGAACGGGGAAAGGCAGCAATGAAGTGATAAATACAGCAGCAGAACAACCCTAACAGTTTTCAGCAAAGGAATGAAGTCCTAACAATGGGCATTTTGGTGGCAAAGCAGCAGACATATGGCACAAGGGACTGGCAGCAATTTGTATCCAAACTGCTCCCAAATCCTTTTCCTAGTCCCAAGTCCCTTTCCAAGCTGAAAAATGCTAAATCTGTGCAGGAGAGCTGGAATGTCAACTAAGACACACTTCTATTAATGTGTTGACTCTCTTGCCTTCAGATTTCACCTGATTTACTCACTTTTGTCTGCATAGGAATGCAAATTGTTGTTTCCTATTTGTCAGCCCCTGCCTGTGACCTCCATAGCAGGTCTCAGGTGGGATACAGAGCACTGCAGTTACACACGGATTAACTGCCCAGGGAATCACTGAGAGAAACCAGGCACTGGAAAGGAAAGTCATTTCCCACTGAGAAGGAAGGGTCTTAGCCTTTCCTGGGGCTGGCATGTTGCTTCTGGGCTCTTGCTGCTACTCGTTCTCAAAATGCTCAGCATCCTCATGTTTCTGCAAGCAGCTGAATTAATTTAATTCAGCTTTTTTTTTCTTCTTTTATTTTTTTTTTTCCTTTGGTTTATTTAGAATGGTTGGGAAAGGAATTGCACCCAGGCTAAGAACCAAAGAGCCAAAGAGTGACTCTAAGGCCCAAAGCTGGCAATGGAATACGCTGTTGGGAGACAGTCAAAGAGAGTAGAAGGTATTACAGACCTATCACTGTGTTTATTGTCAGTGTGGGAGTTTTTATACTGGAGCAGTTTGGAGCTAGTGAGATTACTCATGATTTTTCTAACATTTACTGGATCAGCATCAGTGTCCAAATGGGAGATATCTCCATGTGCAAAACAATGTCTCTGAAATGTCAGCAAGTGTTGCTTGTTGCTGTTGGCAGAGGGCCCAAACCAGCAAAGGCCAATTCACCACTGGCTCATTCCCTGACTCCGTGTCCCTGTCCCAGGGCAGGGCTGTGCTGTTCACCTGCTGCCTCCTCTCCCAGGTGCCTGTCAGCAGCCACTGTCATTTCATCCTGCCCTCAGGTCAGGCCCAACTCAATCAGCATTGGCTTGCTATGAAATGCCCAGAGTGATTTTATTCATCATGTTCATCTTAAAGCACTCCAGGAGAAAGTTTAAATATTATTTCTGGCTCCTTTGGCTGCTAACTCTCACAGCATTTTCATGGAAGTTTCCACGCTGCTCTGTAAAACAGTAAGATGCTTTTGGCTGACTTATGTTGGCCTAAAATCATTGCAGTAGACTGAAAAACAAAAAAAGAAAAAAGGATTTCATTTGTGCTTTCAAGTAATTTCTGTGTGAAATGACCAGGTACTTGTGGAGCTGTGGCACAGCCAAAGCAGCAAAGGTTGTGTTTGAGGGACCTGCCAGCACAACCCCTGCTAGGGTGATAGATTGCTTCAGCACATGGGTTGGGAACATTTTGACCAGTGAAAGGCTGTGAGCATTTCCTGAGGCCTGGAGGGCTGCAAGGGAGGCTCCAGCATCTCTGGCTGCACATGAGGCTGCCAAGGGAATGGCAGGGGGCTGGTGGGACCATAGCTAGCACAGAGGCTTTAGCCAAAAACATGACAGGAAATGGAAACCAGCACCTCTGGAGCCGCCTCTGCAGCCTGCTGTCTTTGAATATCGCAGTGCAAGCACCAGCAGGTCCCGCAGGGCTGAGCCCACACCCCTCGAGGTGCTCTGGTACTCCAGGACATCCTCTGGCTGCTCCAGCCCTGCTTTTGCCTGGGCTAGAGTTAATTCTCTTCCCAGTGGCTGGAATGGGGCCGTGTTTGGGATTTGTGCTGAACACAGTGATTATAAATAGAGACGTTTTTGCCCTCTCTGAGCAGGGCTCACACAGAACCAAGGCCTTTCCTGCTCCTCGTACTGCCACACTGGCACGAAAGCTGGGACAGCATGGGAGGCTGGGAGGGCAAACAGCCAGGAAAGGTGATCCCAGCTGCCCCAAGGGATGCTCCAGACCACAGGACATCATGCTCAGTCCAAAGGTGGAGTCATTGGAGTTTGTCTTCCCAAGTTACTGCAGCTTGAGATGGAGCCCTGCTGTCCTGGAGGTGGCTGAACACCTGACTGCCCATGGAGACAGTGAATGAATTTCTTTACTTTGCTTGTGTGTGTGGCTTTTGCTTCACCTATTAAACTGTTTTTATCTCAACCCACAAGTTTTCTCACTTTTGCTCTTCTGATTCTATCACCAGTCTCATTGGTGGGTAGTGAGGGAGTGGCTGTGTGAGGCTTGGGTGCTGACTGGGGTTAAACCACGATGATGTGGGACCTTTTGTTCCAAAAGTCTCAACAGCAGACTAAATTTAGCCCTGGAGAAATCAATAAATGGTTGCCAACTTTAACACAAGAGTACAGCAAGGTCAATGTTAAATATTTCTGAACAATTTTACCCATGGTTTCAGGTTCTTCTCCTTTCCAGTTGGGAATGACATGATGAGAAACTTTCCACTGCTTTAAATATTAAGGAATCTCTGAGAATACTTAGAAACAATTAACTCAAAATGTTCTCTGTTTTGGGGTTTGGTATTTTCTTTTTAAGTACAGCATGTTCTTCTGCTGATTTTCCAGCCAATCTACATGCTGGTGTCCGGACGCTTGTTTCTGTGGTGCATTTGTACATCTATAGTGAAGAATGTCCAGTGACACACAGACACATGAGGCAGACCTCAGTGGAGTGTTAGGTTTTAGTTTCAAGATCCATGTACTACAGGCAGCTGAGGATGAGCTGTTTTTTTGTTGGGGCCTGGAGGAAGAAATAGGCCTTTCTGCACGAGGCCCTGAGCACCACGGGGGAACAAATGCTCTTTACATTATTAACTTGTGCACAACAGATGGGAATTATATGAAACCCCACTTAAATATTTCATCTCAACAACACAAGTGAAAATCAGTAGATTTTGGAGACTTGCTTTGTGTCAGGCTGCTCCACCTCCTGCTAAGCTTTTCCATACATTTCTCTGCTAACAGAACAGGGCAACAAGTGTATGAAAATGCAATTGGGACCTGCTGGTATTTTAATTGAAATGAGTATTTCAGGGGCTCAGAAGGAGGAGATGTGTTCTGTGTATAATAACAAGTTGTAGCTTGGTCGTTCAGCAAGATAAAGCCGTTCATTCCTGCTCCACAGAAGCCCAGAGTGGCACTGAAACAGCCGAGCAGGGAGGGGTTGCTGCCCCCAGGCAGGGCTGAAGGAGCCTCGGTGGCTCTGCCCTGGGGGGCAGCCCCAGCACCGCATCCCAACGGGAAATACACAAATGCTCACACAGCCCGGGCTAAAGGGAGCATCCTGCCATGCACCCGAGCAGGTGATGCTCCCCAGCTTCTGCAGCGTGCAGGATTCAGCTGAGAGCACAGATTTTCCAGGGTTCTTTTATATGGTGCTATTACCGTGGAAATAGTTTAAATTGTGTTTTATTCAGCAGCAGTCTGTATGGATGGTGCTTGGCTGTGAATTCACTGCCCTTTGTTCTTCGTCAGTCCACTTAAACAAAAAATAAACATGTTGCTGCAGAAATGAGCCCATGAACTCTCTGTGCCCATTCCTGGGTGAGTTCGTTCCCATCCAATAAACTCCTGTCAGAATGTGTGAACCAAGATCTGCCCTGTGCATGAGGGAATGAAGAGAACAGAAAATTGTAGGAGTTTCATTAATTAGGTCACAGCTCACAGAGAAAGCAGAAATGGATTCCTTAAGGTGAAAAGAACAGGCACTTAAGTGGCAATGACTATTCTGTAAAATCTAGTACTTTCGGCAAGGGACAGGCAGTAATCAGATCCACTCAAATATATAAATTCAGAGACTCACAGTGCCCAAGGCCAGCAGAGAGCATTGTGATGGTTTATTCTGACCTCCTCCATCATGGGGGTCATGGAGTATCCTTTATACAGATATATATGAGTGTTGCTGAGTGCCAATTGAGGGAGCTGGGCTTGATTCAAAAATCAGACTAGCTCAGATCAGGAGCAAGAACATAGAAATTGCACTGCTACAAAAAAACTCATAGGAAAAATCAGGCACAGGTGCACAGAGTTTTCAGGGAAGAGCACGTTTGAGTCAGCAGCAGCTGCAAAAAGCGAAGGGCTTAAAACACACCTGTGACATGAAGTAAGCAGAGGGAGGTAGTGCTGTTCCGTGGAGTATTATAAAAAACGGCTACATGTGCTTCATGTGTGTGCGTAAAAACCTCTACCACAGCAAGTGTAGCCAACAGCAATATCGTTAACAGTGTGAAGCGTGCCGGGCAGCGGGGCGGTCGGGCCGGGTCCGCCGGCACAGCTGCACCGACCCTGCCCTTGCAGCTGGATCCCACCCCCGGGGCCTTCATTTCCCCGAGCTCGGCAAGGCCGAACCTGCCCAGAGCCCGGGGGGAACGCTCAGCCCTCACCGCTCACTGCCCGACGCTTGGGCGCCTTTCAGCCATTCCGCTTCACTGCCGTGCCCGTGGTTCCATCCCCGCTCCCATCCTCGTTCCCGATCCCCATTCCCGGCGGTTCCATCCCCGCTCCCGTTCCCCGTAGTTCCCGTTCCCGTTGGTTCCCATTCCCGTTGGTTCCCATTGCCGTTCCCCATCCCCGTTACCCGTAGTTCCCGTTGGTTGCCCGTTCCCATCCCCGTTCCCGGCAGTTCCCGTTGGTCCCCGCTCCCATCCCCGTTCCTGTTCCCCGTAGTTCCCGTCCCCGTTCCCGGCAGTTCCCGGCGGTTCCTGTTCCCGTTGGTTCCCGCTCCCATCCCCGTTCCCGGCGGTTCCCGGCGGTTCCCGCTCCCATCCCCGTTCCCGGCGGTTCCCATTGGTTCCCCGTTCCCCATCCCCATCCCCGTTCCCGGCGGTTCCCGGCGGTTCCTGTTCCCGTTGGTTCCCGCTCCCATCCCCGTTCCCGGCGGTTCCCATTGGTTCCCCGTTCCCCATCCCCGTTCCCGGCGGTTCCCCATCCCCGTTCCCGGCAGTTCCCGGCGGTTCCTGTTCCCGTTGGTTCCCGCTCCCATCCCCGTTCCCGGCGGTTCCCATTGGTTCCCCGTTCCCCATCCCCGGCAGTTCCCGGCGGTTCCCGGCGCTGCCGGAAGCGCGGCCGGAAGCGCGCGGGGCCCGCCGGCGGCGGAGCGGGGCCGTGGGGCGGCACGGATGGCGCTGGCCATGCCCCTGCTGGAGCCGCCCTGGCCGCCCGGCCTGGCTCCGCTCAAGGTGCGTGCGGGGCCGGGCGGGGGTCCCGGGGCCGGGCCCCGGGCGGTGCCGCTCGGCCCGCGCTGCCGGGCCTGCCGCGGCCAGCCCCGCTCAGCCCGCTCTCCTTGCAGGCCGTGGATGACTTGCTGCGCTGCGGGATTTGCTTCGACTACTTCAGCATCGCCGTGATCATCCCGCAGTGCTCGCACAGCTGTGAGTGCCGGGCGGGGGCTGTGTGTCTGTCTGTGTGTCCGGGGTGTCTGCCGGGAGAGGCCGGGAGCTGGGATTGTTCCGCCCGGCAGAGAGAAGGCGCTGGAGCCTGCAGCAAACGTGGACAGAAACTGCAAGGGCCCGGAGTACCAGCACGAGGGGCAATGGCTTCCCACGGGCAGAGCACAGGGTTCGATTAGAGATCCAGAGGAAGCTTCCCTGGCAGGGTGGGAGGCCCTGGCACAGGTGCCCAGAGCAGCTGGGGCTGCCCCTGGATCCCCGGCAGTGCCCAAGGCCAGGATGGACATTGGAGCTTGGAGCAGCCTGGGACAGCGAGAGGGGTCCCTGCCATGGCAGGGGACGGCACTGGCTGGGCTTTGGGGTCCGTCCCTTCCCCCCCAAACCATTCTAGGGTTCTGTGGTTCTCTTTGCCATGGAAGCTGGGAGGAGCTTTGCAAGATGGAAGCAGCCAGAACCTTCCCTTGTGTAGTTCCTGCTGTAATACAAACATGTGGCATCTGGCATTCTGCATTTAAATATCTTTCTTATAATCTTGGGGGTGGTACAAATGCAAAGCTCTATGTGCAGAGTATTAAAAGCTCAAATTTTCCATGCTGCTCTGTCTGCCCTGGGAGATATCTGCTGGAACTTGGCCCCAAGTGCTTTGCTGAAGCCAGATTAGGAGGGAGGTACCTTGCCTTTTCTCACGTTAAAATAAATGTTTGTGATTGTTTGGTTCAGAAACTGTAGCACTTCCTTCCGTGAAGGGGGACATTGTAGTTCGGCAGTGAAGTTTCGCTTGGCAAAGCTGTCACCATTGAAGCCAGTGTGGGGAGCCACAAAACTGGAAATTCTCTTCACTTGCTGGTGGTGCAGCCTGCCTGGGGCACAGTGGCTCCAAGCAGCAATCATTGCACACGTGGGTGTCAGATGCTGCCAGCCTGGATCTGCCACTTCATTCTTTTCATACAGTTAAAGTTTGTTTCTTTATGGGTTTCTCACCCTATTTCACTTCTTACTATGTATGTAGTAATTTTTGAGCATTTAGATGGATTTGTGGTTTTAGGTGTTAATTGGTGCATTGGACCAGGTTGGATTTGGCTTGGAGCAACCTGGTCTAGTGGAAAGTGTCCCTGCCCGTGGCAGGGGGTGGGATGAAATGAGCTTTAAGGTCCCTCCCAACCCAAACCATTCTGGGATTAATTAATGCTTCTGCTGCTTTTCTGATGCAGTCCCAGAGGGTGTATGAAATACAGATCTCTTTCAGGAGCTGGTGCTGAGACTCTCATCCATGATGATCTGGGAATGTTTTCCTGGAGAATGATGAGACTTTTAAAATCCTGAAGTGGCCGTGAAAGCTCATGGAGAAGTTGACAAAGTGTAACAAACGCAGAAATTTACTCTGACAGTGTGGCATGTTTTACCACCCCATCTGCTGAGGCATCCTGCCATGCTGAGGTGGCATTAAGCTGTCTCTCAGCATTTCAGTGCTGTCTCCCCTCCTTTTTAGCCTCCTCTTTCAACAACAAATTGGTATTGTTTTGGGAAGGGGCAGAAGAGCCTGGGGAAAAGAGGGGATTGTGAGTTTGTGTGGAGGGATAGGATGTAAGAAAATAAAGATAGTGCAGAAAGCAATCTCACCCCTGAGGAGTTGCAGCTGTACTGGTCACCAAAGATTAGGAACAGGCCTGCCCTTAATAGGCCACAGCTGTGTCCAGTAAGGAGCTGAGGGCTACAAAAGAGGGGGTTAGGTGGTTGAGAAAGAGTTGGAGTTTATTGGTTGTGCTGTGAAGAGAGATGGAGTTTGTTGGTTGTACTGTGAAAAGATGCCCATGAGAAATCATGAGAAGGTATGGGGACTTTTGCAATAAGATGGCAACAAGTTTGTCTGGGGCTATGCAGGAAAATGGAAGTGATCAGCATTAGTCATGTCAAAAACCCAGCGTGGTGAGGGAGTGAGCAGTGCAACCACTGCTGGAGTGGTGGGGGCTGATGAAGGGTTTCTTGCACTGGGGAACAAAAGGAAACAAACATCAGCTTTAGGTGGAGGAGCTGATATTTGATGTTGAAACACGTTTGCATAAAATATGGATTGTTTTGTAACAATGATAATCTCAATTCCATGTAAAAATGGTGTGTTTTCAATATTTGTGTATTGTGGAGTAGCTTGCATGTATTGTACAAGGAAATACACGAGCAAGGATGTGGAACTGCATTTGGAATAATGTTCAAAATGATGTGTTTCCTTTTTCCAGATTGTTCCCTCTGTATCCGCAAGTCTTTGTCCTACAAAACCCAGTGTCCAACGTGCTGTGTGGTAAGCGTGGTTTTGGTTTGGTTTTTGCCCCTCGGTTTATTTTTTTTCTTTTGGCAAATCTCAGGAGCTTTTCCCTTTGGGCCACACCAAATAATCAATTCTGATTGCATGGGCAAAGCGTGGTGCTCTTGCACCTGGAATTCCCCTGTTCCAGAAGCACTCCTCTGTCAGTGCAGGCAGAAGTGGATGGAGCATCAGGCCTGGGCTTGGCTCAGGGCTGTGTGTACAATCTGCCACAAAACATTTAATGTTAATTTGTTAACACATGCCATCATTTAAACAAGCAGTGCTGAAACATAATCGCTTTATTTTCTGTGTGTGAGTGGCTCCATTTCATCTCAAATTAAAAAAAATAATAAAAGCTTTGTTTAAAAGAAGAGCAGAGAGAGTTGCAATGAGGTAAAAATCAGAAATTGTTTAAAAAGAATGAATTGAATGCACAAAGGCATCTCATAATTAATATTTTCATTCCATAATCAGAAGATTAACATTTCCCTTCATCAATTTTCATGCTTTGTTGCTTAAGGTTCTTACCACCTTCAGAAGATGGTTTGGTTTGGTTTTCAAAATCATTAGACCTGTGCTGCAGTAAACCATTGTTGGAGCCTGGGCAGACTGGGCTTTGTTTCTTTAGCTTTATGCTTTGTTTTTACCTGTTACCTTAATGTCCCAGACTTAAGTTCTCAGGCAGTTATTTTAATATGAGATATTTTTGAGGAAGAGGTGTTTACCCTTTAAGCACCTTAATCCCTGTAGCACTTTGGTGGGGGTAGTTGAGGCATGGAGCCAAGAAGCAAGTTATTGATCACTTGAACGTTTTGTGGGCACTTGGCTGCTTTCACTGCATTTGAATGTTTGTTTGTTTTGGTTTTTTTGTTTTTTTTTTCTTTTCTCTTTCTTTCTTTTATAGGCAGTCTCAGAATCTGACCTGAAAAACAACCGGATTTTAGATGATCTAGTGAAGAGCTTTAATTCTGCAAGGTATTGATGTAGTTTTATAGCTGCTCTCTCTGGTTTGGCAGCTGGCAAGGTGTGACTGTGTGTGACCAAGCTCAGAGCCCTGGAGGGGAGTGTGTGAGAACTGAGCAAAACAATTGTGGTGTCACAGAAGCATTGCCCAGGATGAATGTTCACACTTTGGGAAAATCCTGCAGTGTTCTGGCTGAAGGGTGCTGCACACTCAAGTGATGTGGAGGTTTTACAAGCTTGTTTTGGTTCTGCTTCTGGTTAGCTGCTCTGGAAGTTGCAGTCCCTGCCAATGTGTAGGAAGTCATCAGATATGTCAGGATTCTCTGGGGGAAATAATGATAGTAAAGATTTTCTTCAGGATCCTTCCTATGTGTGCAGAGGAGATTCTGAATAGAAGGATTTTGTCCAGTGGTTATGGTCACCTTGCAAGAGCATCTTTGGGTGAAGTCACTGGCTAGGAAAAATACAGCTGTTGAAAGACTGAAAATGTGAGTTTTCTTGGGTAAGGAAAGTAATGGAGTGCCGTGCTTTCAGCTTGATTTCTTAGCTACTTTTCTTGTTTTTAAGTCATTTTTAAGCTTCACATCCCTTTAAGAGACAGGAACAACAGAATAAATATGACTTGGTAAAATATCACAACATGTATCACAGATGATGATACATCAGTAGATACATGAAGCTCCTGTGTCTCTTTGCTTTTGATGAGAAGCTACTCAGTGATTTGCTGGGAATTCTGTGGGTGTTCCTGTCTCTGTACCAGACAAATGCCCTTTCATCTTTTTCTCTGAGATTAACTTGGAGCTGGAAGTCAATGAGACTCTTGGCTTCGTAAGTGACAAGAAGCATAGTTCAGTTGATGGCTTTGTTTCATGAGAGAATTTTTCTCTGATGAAGATCATAGAATGTAGATAGATCTAATCTTCTATATGACCACTCCTGGATTTAATTGATTTATTTGAGTAATTTAAATCTTACAGTTCCCCTGTTTCAGCTTGAATTCTGGTGCTTCCTAGTGATAAATGGATTACTATTTTTTTTGCTAACGTCTAATTTTGTGGGGAACAAGTAGTGCTGACTTGGATCCATTATGATATTGAATCTTAAATGTTAATTTTTTTTTGACTTGTTTAATGGATCAGTATAAATCTTACCAGTGAGAGTAGCTCAATAACCTTTCCTTTTGTGACTTGGAGTTCCAGTCCATTTCTCACATGAAGCTGGATCAGTGGGGCTGTGGAGCCCAGTCTGGGCTGGGTGGGGAAGGCTCCCTGCTGGCTGCTCTGATGGGACAGACCCCTGGGGCAGCAGGCAGTGGGCAGTGTGGTGTCCAGGGCTCGGTACCTGGCCTGGGGCTGTGGATGCCCTGAGCTGGGGGGACACTGCTTATCTGGAGAGTGTCCCAGGGCACGAGCCTCATGCAGTCAGAGCAGCACTGCTCTCTGTCCTGCTGCTGCTGGAACAGGACAGGTCTTCTGTCTCCCCCTCCTTCTCCATCTGCTTTGTCTCCCCTTGGCTGTCCCCAGAACCAAATCCACAGTCCAGGGGTTGAAGGAATCAGCATGTTTGAAAGATCAAGTATGTTCTAACTTGACTTTGAGCCTTGGGTAGTTTGATGTTTATGAAAATTAGGCCTTAAATCTTCTCAGCATTTCACAAAGTGCAAACCCATTTCTTAAGTCAGGCCTGGAGGGGAAGAAAATGGTAATGTTGGTGGCACTTAGCAGAGTGAAAGCTGTGCTCCAAGGTCAGTGTGAGCAGGGAATGGGAATCATTCCAGGCAGACTGAGCCTGATCCCGTTTGTGCTCTGCTCAGGATTAGGTGTGTGCCCCCTAGGTGGGGTGTTTGCAGGGAATGGGGATCATTCCAGGCAGACCAAGTGCTGATCCTGTTTTGCTCTGCTCAGCATTGGGTGTGTGCCCCCTAGATGGGGTCTTTGCAGGGAGTGGGGCTCATTCCAGGCAGACTGAGCCTGATCCCATTTGTGCTCTGCTCAGGATTGGGTGTGTGCATGCTGTGGGGGGTGTTTGCAGGGAATGGGGATCATTCCAGGCAGACCAAGTGCTGATCCTGTTTTGCTCTGCTCAGCATTGGGTGTGTGCATGCTGTGGGGGGTGTTTGCAGGGAATGGGGATCATTCCAGGCAGACTGAGCCTGATCCCGTTTTGCTCTGCTCAGCATTGGGTGTGTGCCCCCTAGATGGGGTCTTTGCAGGGAGTGGGGCTCATTCCAGGCAGACTGAGCCTGATCCCGTTTTGCTCTGCTCAGCATTGGGTGTGTGCGTGCTGTGGGGGGTGTTTGCAGGGAATGGGAATCATTCCAGGCAGACTGAGCCTGATCCCGTTTTGCTCTGCTCAGCATTGGGTGTGTGCGTGCTGTGGGGGGTGTGTGGGAATGCAGCTCCCTCCCTGTGCAGGGGTGGGCTCTCAGTGGCACTGGGGCTGTCCGTGGGTGTTCCTGTGAGTGCAGGGAGAGGAGCAGGCTGAGCAGGCTCCAGTGGCTGTGCAGTGCCCTGGTGAGGGCACACCCTGACCCCAGTGGGGCAGGAGCTTGGGGGCATTGCTGTGAGCACTGTTCTGTTCCCTCACCTGTCTGTGCTCTGGGGCAGAACTCATGGCTCTGGCCAGGCCAGGAGAGAAAGATGAGGAGCAGTATTTGCATGAGCTGACCTTAATGAAGACTTCTCTTATCAGTTGCAGTGAGGCCAGTACCTTTAAAAATAACAGGCGAAGTTTTGTGTGAAGTGTAAAGAATTGATATCATTGCCCTCTACTAAAGAGATTATTTTGAGAAAATTTGTCAGTTTCTGCATCACTTTGTTAAATAGAAAGTCCTTGCTGAAAAGAATCTCTGTTTTTCTTCATACGTAGGGAAGAAAAATGTCTTTACTGTCAAGTTTATCTTGTTTCCTAGTCAGGGGGACAGGTAGTGAGTCAGAGGAATAAACACATCGACTCTGGGTGCTGGAGAGAGCAGGTGCTGTCATTGCTGATACAGTGATTGAGCAGGAATGCAGGAGGAATTTCAAGGAGATACATTGCTTTTAGTGCAGTTGGGACTGTTCTGTGTGAGTTCTTGCTAGGAAAATTCACAGCTCCATCTCTTCCTTGGAATTTATTTATGAGGAAGCCTTAGATTCCCAACAGCTCTGCTTCATTGCTGCTTCAGCAAGAGAGAAGTAAACAGACTGTAAAATGGGAACCAGGAGCCTGATGAAGGACACTTAGTTTTTGTGGGTGTTACAGATCTGAAGGAAAAAAGTGGGAAGCTGTTTATGCTGTTGTTGAAGCAGGGGGAGGATGTTTAGAAACCATCCATCTTAGTTAAAGAGGTGATTTTTACCTCCCTGCCCTGACCCGTCTCAGCGACTGAGGGAGGATGGGGCTGGCAGGAGGGTTTGGGTAGTGGCTGTTCTGACACCTGCTTGATTCATCTCTCAGCCTTCAAAGGGAAGGACACTGCTCTGCTCATAAACTGAGCATTGTCAGCTGTGCTGCAGTTACTGCTTTGTGCCAGGAAGGTAAAATTCTGTCAGCTCAGAGCTCGTAGCAGTCTGTTAAGTTCTTAGAGTATCACAGATAATGCTGAGACTGTACACAATATGCAGAGGTTTTTGACCACGAGGTTTGCCATAGGATCAGCTCCCAGGTTTGCCATAGGATCAGCCAGGCTGGGGCTGGCAGAGGCTGGACCCTTCCATCACTGTGTGCTTTCTCTGGGCTTGCTGGATGATGGATGAGCTTCTAGTTGAGTCATGCTTGTCTGAATCTCTCCAATCGCCCCTGTCAGAGTTTCTGTGATTACTGAGAAGTTTGAGTGCTTCACTCTGGTGCTGAGGGAGGGAGGCAGGTGACAATGTTCTGTCCTAGAGCCCAGGGCTGTGCCAGGAGCGTCTGCTGTGCCCTGGCCCTTCTGTCCCTGGGGTGTGGGACTGTGAGATGTTGTCACCCAGCTGCTCATGAGCCCAAAAACCTCATTCTGGGAGAAGCCAGTGTGTTCCTCCTCTTTTGCCCTCAGTCCTGGGATTTTCACAGCCCCAAGAGAGCGTGTGTTGGCACACAGGTTTTCAGGTTCCTCCCACATGCAGTGTGCTAGCCGTGTGCTTTCTCCTGCGTGCTCCTAGGCAGCAGCTGCTGCAGTTGGTGTTGGAGGCTCCCCCGGCTCCATCCCCCCCGGCCCACAGCCACCTGAGTCCTGGTTCTCAGCCGGAGTCTGAGCAGGTGCCAGGCATTGACAGCTCCCTGAGCAAGGACAAAGTCTGCACCTCCACGAAGGCAGGCGGCCTGGCATGGACTGGTGAGAAGAGTCTCAAAACTGAGGAGCACCATGGCCTACACAGCACTTCTGCAGAGCTTGGTGGTAAAGACAGCAAAGTGATTGCACAAGAGATTCCTGGGTGCACCCAAAGTCATGAAAAGCCTTCTACATCTGTGCTCAAAGGAGACAAGAAAGGTGAGGTGCTTGATTTCTGGTTGTGTCCTGCTCTCTCCCCCACGTGGGGCTGGCTGCATGTGTTAGAGCACTCGTCCCATTTCTCCTGTGGTTCTGCTCTGTGCTGGCACATCCAGCTCCTTCCCCCTTAACTGGCCCGTGTGCCTTCACAGCCCTGCTCCAAGTGTGTTCTTCACAAAAAGCTTCAGCTGCTGCCAAGGAGTTAAATGGAATTCAGCGCTTATGGATTCCTTTGCTTTGAGTAACAACACGGAAAAACAATAGTTGTGCAACAGTCTTAGTAAAAATGAAGTAATTTCTCTTCTCCTTCCCCCTAATGACTAGACAGACACTGGCATTTATTCTGCTCTTGTATCCTTGAGCAGGTTATTTTATAATGTGTTTGTTATTTGAGGGGTGAACCTGAACTCAAAATGAGCATGGCAGCAGTTCTGTTAATATTTTTTTTGTTTCCACACTCTCTAAAAGAGTCATCTGCTTTTTTCTTTGTAATTCTAGAGAGTTAAGGTGAATTTACTTTGAAGCACAAAAAAGCTCATTTATACCAATCAACCACAATAAAGTGGCAGAATCCTCTTAGTTCTGATGTGCTGGCAGCCATCCTATTGACCTAGCTAAAAGCCTAAATTAAAACAAAACACTATGTAGGAGTACACCCCTGGTTCTTATTAGTTCAAATTTAGCTGCTGTTTTGTGTAATGATTTATTCATCTGGAACTCTGAAGTTCATATGTATTCATTAGCTGGATGGATCCTGCTGAAAGAGGTGCCACAGCCAGGAAGGGAGCCAGGGGAAACCAGTCATGGTTTTACATCAGACCTGCTTGTGTTGATAAGTTAAACTCACGTGAAGTTTTACTGTGTGTTTATTTTTGAGCAATTAAAACTTTCACTTGCTTCCCATTCTATGATCTTTTTGAATCTTTGAGTGTGCAGCACATGGAAATTATTTCCACAGATGCAAAGTAGTTGGTCAGACAGTATTTGTGAAACACCTGCAGTGAGAGGGTTTAGTGTTATTTGTCCCTGTTCTGAGAACTCAGGTGTAACTTCCAGCACCGTAACAGACAGCTCAGGGCTAGTGTGCTTTGTTACTGCCCCAACTGTTAGTTTTGTTTTAGAGGAAAACATTGGCTCTTTGCTGTTACATCCACATAGTAAATTCCTTCTCCCTTGCTTTCAGTGGAATGTCCTGTTTGTGAGGTTGCTATTCTGGAGCAATACATAAACAAACATCTGGACAGCTGCTTGACCAGAGGGGAGAAGAAGGACAGCCTGCGAAGGTAAGGAGCAGCTCTGAGAGCTCCAAACGTGTGTGGCTGCTTTGAGCATGGCTGGACTGAGAGCTGTGTGCTGCTGGGGTGTATTACTGGTGGTTTGTGTTTGGTTCTGGCTTCCCTGCTGTGTGGAGCACTCTGAAATCACTGTGGGCATTGTCCCCCCTTGGGAAAGAGTGTGCATTGCCAGCTCAGTCACTCTTTGGCTTTTAGTGGCAGGAAAACAGTGGCCAATGCTTTAAAAAGTTCATCACAGGGAGAGCTTGGTCTGTGTGTTGTTCTTGTCACCTTTCTGCTCCCTGGCATTAAAATTCCCCTCAGATAACACTGGTTCCCATTTTTCATTTGCTGAAGGAATTGCTTCCTTCCGTTCAGGTGTGCCAAGAGACATTTTCTTCAATAGCTGTCAAGTTAAAGAATAAAAATTGCACCTTTCTCTCCTCTCTGTGGGGCTGTTGAGGTTTCCTGAAGATCTTGATTTCCATAAGATTAATTCATTCCTTTGGCTTTGTGCCCCTGCCCCAGCATTGGTCATGGTCACCACATTCACATCAGAAGTGGAGTTTCAATTTGTTTTACTTACAGCAGAAATTTAGGCTGCTTTTATTTCTGACTGATCAGACTGAAGTTTAGGCTGTTGTTATTTCTGACTGATCAGACTGAAGGACTGGGAGGATTTGTACTTCAATGCTTGTTTTCCCAATTCCCCTGAAACTTGAATTAGAAAGTAATTTTATGTTAAAGCTCTTGTTTTGCCCAGTCATGCCTAGGGCACAATCTGTAAGCTAAAGGACTTTCAAGATAAAAAAATGGTAAATGAATATTGAAATCTGATGTTACATTTAATTTCCATTTGGAATGGTTGAGTGCTTTCTCTGTTCTTAATAAATGGACAAATAAGCCAGATCTGTCCTTGGTGTCACGCCCATGTCCCTAACAGGATTTAAAGTTCTGCTTATTTAATCTCTAGGCTGCTTGGGCCTTCAGCTGGTGTCAGAGCAGACCCTGCCCTGGGGCTGGCCCTGCTGGGCAGAGCCTGCTGGGTGCTGTTTGGTGCTGGAAGCAGCACATCCCCAGTGCTTCCCTGAGGAGTGTGAGCTCTGTTTGTTCTCAACCCAGGCTGTGTTGACAGCTGAGCAGTTCCAGAATGAGCTGCTCAGTCAGCCCCCAGAGCTCCACAGGGGTAATTCCAACATGTGAATGCGTTTCCAGGGAACACTGTGTTTCTCAAGCATGGGGAAACCCAACCAACATTAGGATTTAAACCTGTTGTGAGGTGTTTTCCTGTGGCTGGCTGCTGGAAAGCTGTCAGCACACTTTAGGTCATGCTGCTGGTGAGCTGGAATACACAACAAGCTTCTGTAGGACTTTCAAAAGATTTACTTTAATTATTCAGTGAAATTTTTTATATTTCCCAAAAGAATCTGAAAAAAGCTTCCCTGAAGAGTGTATTGTGGTAATCCATCTTCTGTTTACCAGCCATGCTACAGGGCTGGATGAGAGTAAATGAATTATTGACAGTTTCTGTGTAAAACTTTTTTTTTTAACCTTGAAATTTTCAATGTGCTAAGTTGAAAGTGCTGAATAGTTTTCAAATAAATCTATCATTTTCACAGTGGAAAGCTGTTAGCTGCTCTCTAATCCAGAGTAATGCAGCTGAGCTTTATTTTGCTGCAGAAAGAAAAATGTCTAATTAAATGCTGTTCCTCTGTGAATTACTGCAGTTGCAGAAGATGAGTAAGGCTGCAGATGGGTTTTGGCCCCTTTGTTTTTCCTGGTTTGAGAGTATCTCACCAGGAGGTGTAGGGCAGCCTGAGCTAATTTGACAGGAGGAAATGTTCTGCTAATTTTAGGTGACAAAAGTTGTGCTAGGACTTGAATTTTCTCTGGCAGTTTCCTGTAATTAAGATGTTTTCCCCAGCTGTGCCAGGAATGTTGGGTCCTGACAGAAAGCAGTGGAAAGCAGTAAGTTTTGGATTTAGATGTTATTCCTCTGGGAGCACTGTTACTTATCTTTAATGTCTCTGTATCACCAAACCACCCTTCTGTTAGCTGAGAGCTGCTGCCTTCGGGTACATGACTATTTTTCTCAAAGACATTTTTCCAGAAAGCTGAAAAATCTCCTAATTTGAGTTTTGGCTTGGTGTTTTAATACTTTTAATATTTCTCCAGCTGATTCAAGTAAGCCATGGCCAGCACTGGGGTGGAAAACCCAATGTGTATGTTCTTTCATGTGTATGTTATCCTGAGTGGATGAGGTACCCTTAAGTAATTGTAAGTAGTTTGATTTTCATAGGAGTATTAATTAAATAAAGTCTCTTGTTTTCCTTTGGCAGTTCTGACCACAAAAGGAAGCTGATGTCCAAAGTTGTTTATAACCTGCTGTCGGATCGGGATCTGAGGAAGAAGCTCAAGGAGCACGGTCTGTCCACCTCTGGGACCCGCCAGCAGCTCATCAAGAGGCACCAGGAGTTTGTGCACATGTACAATGCTCAGTGTGATTCCCTGAACCCCAAATCTGGTGAGTGAGAGGCTGCAGGGAGGCTGCTGCCATCCCAAACCAGCAGTCTGCATTTCCCCTTCTGCTGGCTCTCAGGGTAGGCATAACACTGGGAGAACTGGAGCTGGAAGGATTTGTGTTGGTAAGTCCAGATCAGTGCAGAATGCTGCTTTAACCTGCTGGGGGTGCTTGGGCTGAGCCCACACTCAGTGCTGCTGGTGGATGGAGTGGCACCCAGCCTGTGCCTCGCTCACCCAGAGGGCAGCAAGAGTGCTGGGGTGTGTGGTGTGCACTCCAGCTGCTCTCCCCAGTAATGCCAAACCCCTCCTGTGTCCAGAGCCTGTGGCCAGTAGTGCCAAACCCCTCCTGTGTTCAGAGCCTGTGGCCAGTAGTGCCAAACCCCTCCTGTGTCCAGAGCCTGTGCCCAGTAATGCCAAACCCCTCCTGTGTTCAGAGCCTGTGCCCAGTAATGCCAAACCCCTCCTGTGTTCAGAGCCTGTGCCCAGTAATGCCAAACCCCTCCTGTGTTCAGAGCCTGTGCCCAGTAATGCCAAACCCCTCCTGTGTTCAGAGCCTGTGCACAAAGGGTGAATTATTAAAGCCACACTTAAGATGCAGACGTGCATTTTGGGTGGTAGCAGAGAGCCTGAGGTCGCTGTGGAACACCAATAGCTGAGCTTCTGAGGAAGCACAGGTGCCAAATTCCTGGAGTGTGCTTAAACCAGTTTGGAACAGGTTTTATTCTTTCACAGCTTAATGAGCTTTTGTTCTGCCTGCTTCGCTGTCTGGTGAAGTGTTTGTTTTAATAACTGCCCACAGCTGCTTGGCAGTTCTGTGGAGATGATGAAATGCAGAAAGAGATTTGTAGAAGTAAATGTCAAAGTAAACTGTGCAGGATTCTGCATAGCTGTGGCTCTAGTTAAATGTTACAGTTATGTTGTTTATAGGCTTTGGATGTGTCTGACACTTGGTGAAGTTGGTTGTAATTCCTCTGTGCGCTGTCCCCTTGAGTCTGCACATGGTTCTGTTGCCCTGGAGGGTGGTTTGGGGGACAAAGTAAGATAAACAGTAGATGCAATTATTGTGTCTTCCATTGAAACATCCAATGTGAAATGGAAAATCTGAATGGCAGCCTGTGTGCCACAAGCACTGTTGTGTGCAGGAGGGAAGGTTGGTAGGATGTGGAAAGTCAGCACGTTTGCCTGGGATTGGAGCCTGAGCTTTCCCTCTTGGAGGGCTAATGCTGTTTGTGTTTTAAATGCAGGGTAGTTTCAGTCTGTGCTGTTACAGCTTTTTATTACCCAGCTCCTGTTTCAGTGATCCCTTTCTTGTATTTCCAAACAGTTGCAGAGGTTGTTAAAGAGCTGGAAAAGAATGAGAAGATTCGGGTTCAGCTAGAGTGTAATAAACCTGGTGAAAATGTAAGTGACTGCTCTTAGTTCTCACAGAGGGGTGGCCAGCAGAAACTGCAGAGAGGGCACTGGGAATGTCTGCCTATTGCTTTATTGTGGGAATTCCCAGCTTGCATATTGGAATTCACATTCAGCATCCTGTAGTGAACCTGATTTTCTCACACCACACATTTGTCGTGGGCAGTCCTGGGTGCACTGCTGAGCTTTATGCCCAAACCCTTTAAGTAGGAGCAATTTTTGACTGCAGTAAACATTCTTGAGTTAAGTTCTCCTTGGCCATGCTGGAAGATTTTGACCCTTCATGGCAGTGTGGGGAATATTTTGCTTCCTAGAATTCTCTAGGATTTAGCTAGCAAATTCCATGCTTCCGTATCTGCAAGGACGCCTGTTCTCTTCCCATGACATCTGATACTGTGGTGACTTTTGAAGCCTGTTTGCTGCACAGTGGTAGGAATATGTATAATTATATAATATGCTGAGTGTTACATGGGCTGGCTTGGTCCTGGTGACTCGGTGGAAGCAGGGCAGGACACTGTGGACATGTTCTGGAAATGTGGATTAATGTGATGAGGTACTGAAAGCTGGGGGGGAAAACAAACAGTTGCTTCTTGCAGTTAAGTCTGTAATTTCAAAGTCTGCAGCTTTAACATCTTCTTATTTATGTTAAAAACATTTGTGTGATTTCTGTAGAGCTTGACCTTCACAAAGGACCAGACAGAGGAAGAAATAGATGAGATCCACACTGAATATCGTAAGTAACATGCAAATTTCACCTCATTTTGCTTTTAAATCTACCGTTTTTTTCCTTTGAGCTGAAATGCACACACTGATTGCCTCCAAAGGCTTCTCTATTTATGCACTTTGTTCTTTCTTAGCGTGCTGCCGTGTTTGCCTGCCATGGAAGCAGCAGAGCAGGGTGTGGGATGTGCAGTTGTGTGGTCACTGCTCTGGAAGCCTTCCTGAGCCCACCAGGGCACTGGCCTTCCTGCTCCTGGTTTCATTTTCTTGGCCTGTTGTACACATTTAGAACAAAATATATTAAATACTGTCTTAATTTTTCAAAGACAGGTATTTGATTGAGTTTGGATTGCTAAGAGGGCATGACTACAAGACTAATCACTTGAAGATCTTGATAGTCTCGAGCAGGTTAACTGAAAATTGAGAAGTTAAAAAAAATAGGAAAAAGGGGAAGATAGAAAAGTATTTTAATGGGAAGATATGGTTTTAAAATTAATAAAAAATACTGACCAAAGAGGCAAATGGTAAGTGGTGTCAGGTAATTATTTCTCATAATAAGGAAGAAATCATAAGCATGAAAAAAGAACTGTATGTTAAAATTCAAAAACAGTTTGAGATTAAAGAATTCTTATCAAATGCCATTATTTCACCATAAAACAGATGGACTTTAAACTTTAAAAAGCTTTGTTGCACAATGCTTTTTTTTTCTTTTATTTTACAGCATTTGCACCCTAGACCCTAATTCCCAGCTGAATGAATGAATGAACTCTGGTGTAAATTCTGAATAAAAACCCTCAGATATATTTTTGTTCTGCTTTTCCATATGAAAAAACACACTGGGGCTGTGAACAGCCTTGGGGAAAGGCAGGACAAACTGTTTGGGAGAAAACACTTTTTTTCTGCTTCTTTGCATTTCCCCAGGCTCTAGGCAATTTGCACATTGCACTGTTGGCTTTTTTTTTTGCTGTTTATGAAATAGCAATTAATACTTTGGCTTGAGGAACCTGAGGATGGGAGCTCTGCCTGGCACTTAGAGCCACTGTCATTTCCTTCTGCCCCACAGGACTCAGGGACACCCTCAGCCCACTCTGCTTTTTTTGTGGTCTCTATTTAAAGAGTTAAAAGTCTACAGGAAAGGAAATACATCTGTGAAAAAAAAAATATTTGGTTGCCTTTTCTGCTATAAATCTTTTCATTTGCCATGTTCTTTGGAGGTCTGCTGCTTTGTCTCGTGTTTTAAATATTTGTTGTTCTGTCTGGGGCTGGTTTACGTTGCTGCAGTTTGGTGGGATGTGCTTGGGGTGTTGTTTCAGCACCACAGTGATTTACAGCGTAGCTGAGCAGTGCTTGTGTGCCAGGACATTTCTTTTCAGAAAGCTTTGTAGTTCTGCCATGAGCCAGCACAACAAAAGATAGTAATGCTGGAAAAACTGAAGTGCCAGAGGAATTCCGTAATGAGAGCGCAGCGACTCAGACACGACATCTGGGACAGAACTTGCTTTTTATTAACAGAATTTTTGGCCTTATGTGGTGTTTTCAGCTACTCAGGGAAAGGGAGTGTCTGTCAAATCTGTTTCCTTGTGTGGGGCAGAACTTGGTGTTTTATAGTGGAATACATCAAAGAATTTCTTCACTGGAAGGGTGGTCAGCCATTGGAATGGGCTCCTTGGGGAGGTGACGCAGTGCTTGGCAGTCCTTTCTGAGGAGAAATCCCTGCTGATGTCCAGCCTGGCCCTCCCCAGCCCAGCCTGAGGCTGTTCCCTCATCTCCTGGGGGCAGAGCCTGAGCCACACCTGGCTGTCCCTCCCTGCCTGGCCAGGCTGAGGTGACCCACAGCATCCTACTGAGGACACCGGGCGTTTTCCCAGCCTCTCAGTAAAGCATTTGCACTACCAAGCTTAAACAATTCCATTGCTTTGGCTGAGCACCAGAGGAGCGCTTAAAACGTGATTGAAAGTGCAGAGAGTATTTGGAGTGTTAACTTACTTAAAGGATCTGAATCCCAGCAGTGTAATGGGCATGACACAGAGCCTGAATCGTTCATCTGTGCTGTGCTCTGGGCTGTGGGCAGCTCTGTAACAGCACAGACACGGATTTGGATCCTTAATAGAATGTGGAATGTATCACAGTGCTGGGTTGGTTTTCCTCTGCTGTAACAAAAATGCTTTTAATTCAGTTTTTGGTGTCCATTTCTGTTCACATCCTTGCAGTGTTTGTGCCATACCTTAGCCCTGTGGGGGTGGTCACTGATGCTCTGTACCTTTCAGGAAACAAACACAGAAGTGAATTCAAGTTCTTGGTGGATCAAGTAAATAAACGGTGGAAGAAAATGGGTGAGAGGAAAGCAGAAAGTGCTCAAAACAAAGAGGAAGTTGCTGTCAAAGAGCTGCCAGCAGCTGCAGGTCAGTCACATTTCATATTGTCCCCTCTTGGACCACACTAAGAAGTGATGGATTCCCAAAGAAATGGTCTTTCATCTGTTGTTGTTCTCCTAGACCCTTTAAGGGGTAAAAAGCCCAACCAGCATAAAGATCAAACAGACCCTAGAGTGATTTACTGCTATTGATTTTAGTGTGGAACATAGGCGTGACCCATAATAGATACATTTGGTTTCTGTGTGTTGGGTGTGGGTGTGCTTTATCTGGGGCACATCCAGTGGGCTGAAAGGGGCTCTCAGGTTCTGGCTCAGGTTTGCTGCAGGTGCTGAGGGTGGCCCCATGACCGCTCTGGAATGAAGGTGAGGATGGGTGCTGCTTGCTGCCTTTCAGCCTTCCAGGATCATTACTGTGAGAGGGGGTTGGTAACTGGGAGCTGCAGAAGCATTTGTGGGAATTGGGTTGAGGATTTTTTTGTCCTGAGACTGAAGCAATAAAATCCTTGGGCTTGTTTTCGGCTGTTCATGCAGGGTGCTGCCCCTCTCTGACTTGCTGTGTTTTGTGTTTGTACCCTGGAGCACAGTGGGAGCTGGGAGGGATGGCTGCAGCTCCTCCCTGGCTGGGAGGAAGGGGCACCTGGTTCTGCATCCTCCCCAGCCCCAGGCATCACCGGGCTGTGCCCTGGCAGCGCTGCCTGCAGGAGCCTTTGGTCTCCTCTGCCTTGTGCTTCCTGGCTGCTTGGGCAGGGAGCATCTGGCTTTGAATGTGGGGTTTGGAGAGCATTCCTCAGCCTGATAGAACTTGCGGATTTCTAATGTGAGAGGCTGAGTTCTGGAGAGCCCCCTGGCCAGAGTGGGGTGTGCTGCTGTCGGAACTCTCAGGAAAACATGGCAGTGTTGCTTGCCCCAGCCCTCACAAATCCCTGTGCTCTTGAGCTGACTTCATCTGGGCCTCTCTCCAGTGCTATCTCTTCCAGCAGAGCTCTGCAGAATGAAATTAAGAGAACAGTATAATAGTATGAATTTTATCCTTATTGTCTCCTGCAGACCTTGGACCAGTGCATGATCCATTCTGTGTGAAGGGTAAAATCTCAAGGATTCCTTATAAATAAATAAAAGATTTTAAACTGTTCCTCTTCTATAGCAGAAGAAGAGTCAATGGGTTATTGGATAGTGGGGTCACAGCCTTGATTTCCAGCTCTGGAAGGGAGGATTGGGCTGCTGTGGATTCTGGGGTTTCTGTCTCCTGTGTGAGCTGTTCTGTGTGTGCTGCCCTGCAGGCTCTGAGAAGAACTGATGTAAAACCATGGAGTTTTTCCAAAAGAGTGATCAGGTAGAAAATAACTTGAATCAGATGTATCATTCTGCATCATGTTCAGAATGTGACAGGACCGCATTTGGTTCTGGCAAACCTGCACAATTTCCATTACACTTTGTTCTCGGAGCTTCCAATAATCCTTGGAATTTCAGTTTTATGCAAAACATCTGCACTTGGATGACTGTTTATAAACAACTGAAAAAGCAAAAAGGTGATTTTCAGGGGAGGGAAGAGATGCCTAAAGCCTGTTTGCTCTTGGTTCCTTGTAACAGCAATTGCCTTTGTATTAAACTGGGAATTACAGCATGGGAAAGGAAGAAGGCAGTAATGGCCTGATGGTAAGCTGGTAAAGCCAAGGCTGTGTCTGCATTCCTTACCCACTTGCTTTGTGTTCTCATGGAAGTGGTGGAATTGTACAGAATTGAGAGATCTTTGGTTTGATTGGGGTTTTGTTGGTTTGTTCATTTATACTCATTTCCTCCTCCATCTCTCCCATTGCCTCTCCTGTATTGGTTGATGTAATTTAACCTCACTCTGTTTGTGGTGACATTTTAATCATCTGTTCCTGATTTACGTCATCCTGCTTTTCATCTTTAAGTTTAAAATATGTTTCCCAGTCTTTATAACTTTTAAACATGGGGCTGTGCTTTGTCTAAGGGGAAGGTGCCATAAGGATTTGATATATATTGGTGCTAAATAATTTGATTCAATAAATATTAACTGTGCTGAGCTGCATTATTGCACAGGCCTTTGCTATTTTTACCCTGCTAATTTCAGAGAGTTGTGTTTCATTAGTTGGACAACCGACTCACTGGGATCTGCTGGTTGTTTTCAGCAGACAAAAATATGCCCCTGGTATTTAATTATGCCTGTTAGCAGGAGAGAAAGGGCAAGCTGAGCTGAATCCAAAGACTGTGAAGCCCCTCCACACTCTAATTAAAGTTCTTTTTGGCCATTTCTGTCCTAACCATTGCTGGAGGGGCAGAGAGGTCAGGGTGGCTTGAGCAGGAGCAGGGCTTGGGCCCTGGGGTGGAGCCAGAGATGTCTGTGACTGCCAGAATCAGTTATCACTGAGATGGGGCTGCAGAGGCTTCGTGTCCTGAGTGGTTTTTTAGTTCAGTAACTCACTTGCAAATGTTTGTGGGTATGGCATGAGGGCAGTCTGCCTTTTCATACCAGAATCTTTAACCTGTATCTGTTTTCTCTTTGGAGGTCTCTTTTCAGAGAACTGTTCATCTTTTCATTGAACAAAACACTTGACACAAAAACCAGAAGAAGTGTTTTCAATTTTTGTCTGTTGTGTTGTAGAAATTATTTTTCCTGTTGAAATGGAAATGTCAGTGCACTGGCCTTGTCTGAGCTGCATAAGGAAGTAAATCACAACTGAAAATAAGCCTGTGAACTTGGTCTGTAAAACTTAAAGCTCAAGCTGTCTGATGTAGGGGCTGAAAGGAATTGGTAGCACAAGCAGCCAACAGCACTCATGAAGTGCTTGCTAATTTCTGAAATAAATTCCATCTTCTGAAATGTGTAACACATCCTCACCCTTTATTTCTCTCCTTGTGTTTGAAACTCAGCAGTGAAACATTTCTGGTTCTCAGAGAGTTGTCGGTTGGTTTCTTTTTTTAAATATACACGAAAAGAAATTCAACCTTTGAAACTGTCAAAGTTTTGGAAAATCAGTACGTGGGAATGAGATGTTGGTATTTAAATGTTTATAGCTTAATTTTTTCTTGAAAATCTTATCTCTAGGCTGCAGAATCCTAAACAATAGTATTTTGCATTATCATTCATTCTCATCTCTGTCTTTCCACTTGGTAGAACCTGGAGAAGAGGATCCCACAGTTGGAAAAGCCCAAGCACTCCAGTCAGAAATTCCTGATGGCCAAAGAAGTGAATCTCCTGGCTTGAAGCAGTGGCAGAGATCAGCCTCTCCCGAGTTCTCCCTGTCATCTGGCTCAACATGCAGGTCAGTGAGGCAGCCCTGCTGCTGCTGTGTGCTGGGGAGAGCTGTGGCACTGCCAGGGAGCAGGGCAGGCACCCAGCTCACATGAGTGCTGCCTGGGCTCACAATTCCTGCTGCCCCTGTTCTGGGCTTCCCTAGCTTCAGCAATGGAGCTAAAGTACACGTGGAATCCACTTAATGCTTTGGAATGCCTTCATAAGGGACTGCTAGTGTAAATGTTCCTTTTGCTACAGAAGCAGGGAGTGGAATGTCTGGGGAACCAGGAGTGTGTTTGGTGAGTCCCTTCCACTGCTTTACCCTCCCATCTGCTGGAAGTTTTATTAGAAAGGTCCTAAAATTGATATGGCCTCAGTCTTTTAAATAGTATAGCTGTAAGGACCTGTGACCCCAGTTTCTGGAGGAAAGGTGAAAAAGTCATTGAAAACAAATACAGAATGATTGGGTTTTGCTATGTGTCTGAAAGCAAGAGAGCTAATCTTACCATCTTGTTGGTAACAGAATTGAGAGGAGAATGCAGGTCTGCATTGCCAGGAATAAAAGGGTTTCCTGGGTTTTTAGAAGTGGGAGATAATCAGAGAAAGTAGCTGAAGGTCACCAGCTGAGCTAGGAGTGACATTTCTTGATTTCCCACCCCTTAGACCCCTAGTACCTGCCTCTTCCTCCTTGTTCTGCAAATATTAAGAGTAAGGTAGTAATTGGCATCATTGTTGGTTATTAACTGAGCAATCTAATTGAAATACTTTAACAGAAACCGATTTTCCTAAAGTCAATTGGTTCACAAAGAGCTTTTAGAAGTCATCATGAGGGTTCCCTTCCACAGAGGGAAATGTTGAGCTCTGAGTGAAAGCCTAGGGAGACTTTGGAAGGGGAAGATCAGCTCGGGGGATGAGAGAGCATCAAACAGTAAATGTCTTTGTTTTACAGGATCAGACTTTGCTGCCTGTTTCCATTTACTTGCATGAGTGGGAGCATACAGTAAATATTTGGCAGTAAACAGCAATCTGCTGGTGGGCAAGCACCTGGGGAGGCAGGAAGGGTCCTGCCTTTGTTGTTGCCCTTTCAGAATATCTCTGCATTTGTTTGACTTCAGACCTGCCTTATAGCCCAGTAAAGCCCTTCCCTTCCTGTGGCCTTTCCCCTCTGTGCTCTCTGTGTCTTTCTGCCTGAGCTGGTACTATAACATTGATAAAGGTAACAAATCAGTTTATTTGCTGTTCAGTGTGTAAGAAGCCTTTAAGGTGAGCACTGGACCAGATTTCTCAGTTTCTCAGGATGTAAGTGATGATGGCAGTTTTCCCTTCCCTGTGACCAGGGAGCTGTTCTCCTGCCCGTGTCTGGGTCAGTCCCAGAGCTCACCTTGCCACAGCCCCTGGTGGAGTGCCTTGTTTCCAGGTGTGCTGCCTGGGGCAGGTGCCCCAGCTCCCAGTGGGGCTGCAGAGGGTGGGTGACCCCTGGTCTGACTCTGCCCAGGGCAGGGGCAGCTGGAGAGGCCCAGGGAGCCTTGGGGCATCACACCCTGCAGCCTCTCCTCCTTTGCATCCAGCTCCAGCACGAGGAGGTGAGAGCAGCAGCAGCAGTAATGCAGGGAAGGCTCAGCTGAGGTGACAGGTGCTGCCTGCTGGGGATGGAAGGTCCCTCCTGTCTGACCACAGTGTTCCTCATGTGCCTTCCTAAGGAGCTCTTTAGAGTGTTTTCCTGGGTTTTCTGGGAAATAAAGAGAGGCTGCAGGGAGTCTCCCCCTTTGCAAATGCTGAGGTAGAGGAGCACGTACTGAAAAGAGTCAAATGTGCTCTTTGTCTGGACCCTCTGTGCTCCTGGTGGCTGCTGTGAAGGGGCAGGAGGGCTGCTGGCAGTGCCCAGGTCCTGGTAAGGCCTGTGGGGTCCTGCTGTGCCCACGGAGCAGCTTTGGACTGTGCAGTTCCATCCAGGACTGCAGCTCTTCCTCCCAGCCTGCTGCTCCCCAGGGCTCCGTGTCCAAAGGGCCCTGCATTGTGGCAGCACTGCCAGGGGCTGGAAAACCATTGTAGTCATTCCAACTGCATGAAAGAAAGACATTTTATCACTGTCTTACCACGAGGCTGGGATTTTGTTAATTGTGGTGAAATAAATCCAGCAGCAATCAAACAAGAATGATTTAGATGTTGATGGTTTTAGTAGTATTGTGGTATTGTATCAAGTAATGGGTTTCTGAGGCTTGTGTTTTTCTGATAACGAGAGGGTATCCTTTGCCAAGAGTAAATGTTTTTCACATTGAAATGTCAGAACTGGAAATATATTTGGAATTCCAATCTGCATGCTATGCTCCTGTGAGGAGGGCACTTCTAAATGGAGGGCTGTTGTATTGATGAATTAAAACAAAATGAGGGTGTTGAGTAGCATATAGAATGTAACAGAATAATCAACAAGTTAGAGTTGAAATGTTTGTTCTGCAAAAAGATACTGCAAAGAAATCAGTGATTCTTCTGTTTTCTCCTTCATAAGGTTTGTCCCTTTTCAGTTTCATGTCAATACTTGGTAAGGGAATAGTTGGTCAAGATTAGAAATTCATCCATTGTACACTAATCACTGATGAACTGATATTATTCAAAGGTCTGTGCTAAAACTGAAGAAATGAGAATTTTACTCCTGCTGGAGAAAAGATCCAGGCCAGGTGTGGAGGTTGTAGCAGTGCCCCAGACGTGCTTGTGCTCTAGGGAGATTGATGATCCCACCAAGAGAGCAAACTGTGTGTTACAGATAAGCACCAAAACACAGCCGTGCCTTTGAAAGCGTAATTTTTCCAAGCTCTGAAGTCATGGTTGCACTGGGCTTCCACAGGACTGCAGTGCTCCATGTGAATAGTCCTGTGGAGCTCTTTGACTTCCTGGGACTGAAGCCAGATTTTACGCAACTGCTTAAACAATAGGAAAATTAGAAAATAAATTAGGAGGAACAATGATAAGCCAGTTAATGAGCTATTTAAAGGAAATATTCCATTAGAAGTGTTTTATATAATGGGGATAATATGCAGTTCTTTAAGCAAATTATTTTTTCTTAAAACTGTGTTCTACACAAGTGTCGGTTCTTGGTGACTGGAGTGAGACCTGAACAGCAGACAAAACCCAGCCCTGGCCGTGTCTGAGATGCTGAAACACAGTCAGAATTTTGAAATCTGGTGGGAAAATGCTGTGTCCACAGCCTGTATAAATCCCTGTGCTGTTGGAATACCCAGAGTGACTGCAGTGTCTGCCAGGAGGGGTTCATGCCCAAGGAAGGGGCCCATTTGCAATCAATAAATGGGGCTTTTTGGCAGTTAGTTTAGGAGCCATTGATCAGGATCCAAGCTCTGGGTTTAGCAGGTCACTTATCCTTGGATTTATGTGCTTTACATAGTATGGGCTTTAGTTCAGCAGAAGAGGTAGAAACAGAGTGCCCTGGATGGCAGCAACCCTCTGAAATGGGTGATAGGGGTTGGCAAAGCTGGCAGGATGGAGCGCTTGGAAATGCTGTGTGAGCTCTCCTGGGCAGCTGCCTCAGCCTGAGCCTGGAGGCAGCGCAGTCCTGCGCCCTGGCCATCGCTGTCAGATGAGAGAAGTGTATGAAAATGTGTTGATCAGTGCAATAATTGCCTTTTATAGATCTTCAGGACTTTTTAACTTAATAAATCTTGCACCGCTTTGGCTCAGCGATGATTTGTATCGCAGTGTTTGATCTGTGAGTTTTGGCCTCAAATACGGGTTCATTGTGAAAGGATGATGATACTTTTCTGCTATGCTGTTGATTCATACTTTTCTTCCCAAAACTTTGAGCTGTAACAAATGGCAGGAGCTGTGAGGCCTGGTGGCAAGTCCTGGGGTGGTTGTCAGATAGGGCCGGCTGGTGGCCTCGGATGTGTGTGGAGCAGGAGTTGTGGTAGGGAGTGCTCCTGGTGCTTCAGCCACCACATCCCACTGCTGCCAGACTCCTGGGGGAAGCAGTTCAGGAAGATGCAGCAGATCTTTCCCTTTGCTCAAGGAACAGCCTCAGAGGTATCTTCTCAGGCTGCAGAGTGGGCTGTGAAAAACTAAGGAAGCCTGGAAAGAGTCAAGGAAAACAGCAAGATGGTGGAACCTGTGCAGGGTTTGGTGCAGACAAGAGCCCTCTGTGGGGGCCTGGGCAAAGCCGAGGCTGGCAGAACTCTCCAGGCACAGGAGCATGGATCCATGGGCATGTGCTCTGAAGAGGAGGTTCTAGAAAGCCAGAGACAGGAGCACCAAGCCACAGGCACATGGTCTGAAGAGGAGGTTCTGGAAAGCCATGGAGGATGCTGTGTTGCACAGCTCATCTTGGACATGGCACGGTGCCTGGCTGCTCCAGCAGCGAGCTCATCCCGTTCCTTGCAGGGGGATGTGGTGCAGGCAGGATTGCAAGAGGGGAAAGCTGCTTGCCCTCACTCCTGGGCATTCACCTCCAAATAACTTTGGTAAAACGAGATGGGCTGGAGCTCATCTCTTGTGCCAGCATTGAGGGAAAATATGCCTGGAGCCTGGGCCAGAGCACATGGATGGATGGATGGGAGGATGCTGGCTGCTCACACGAGGCCGAGGAGGAACCTAATCTGCCTTAAAATAAACCAATTCAAAGGGCTGTTTGCTCCTCTCAGTTTTAGAGCAAGACATGTCATTCACACTTAGATCAGCTTTTTTCTCTCTATTTTTGGGTGGTGTGTTTATCTTAAATGAAAAAGGGGGGATGGTGAAAGTCAAACCCTACTGATGGTCAAGAAAGGAAGAGTTGACTCTTGGTTGGCTGGCTGTAGGGGATCAGGGGAACCAATCCTGCAGGAATATGGAGTGGGAGAATTGCCTGAGTCACTGGAGATGCATTTTTCCCAAAGTGGAGGCATGAATAAGTGCAGGATCACCCTGCCACAGGATGCTGGCTGTATCTTGAGCAGTTCAGGTGAAGAACTTAAATCGCTTTGGCTGTAAAAATTGACTCATCTGGAAATGATCTCTAAAATTGTGGCAGAGATTAGTGACCTTCACTTAAGAAAAGGACAGAAAACCTGTTGTGGGAGTTTGTCTTGAATTTGGAGTCTGAATGAAGTCTGAAGGGGTGTTTTGCTGTGCCTGGATGCAATGTAGATAGATACCTCTGAAGCATTCAAAAGGCAGAAAACATTGGAGAAATGAACAAAACAAAAATTCTAAATTCTGTGATCTCTTTAGCCTCTGTGGGCTAAAATTTATAGAAAAAAACCCTTCAGAATGAGGTGACTGTTTCTCTTATTTAATTCATAGTCTTCAGTTTAAGGGCTAAGAAGAGGGAGGAGTTTTCTTCAGGGAAAGAAAAAGTTAATTTAAAATACAAATTCAGTTGGTGGTCAAAGTGGCTTTTGTTTAGTTGACAGTGGTTTTTGATAATTGTTTTTCAGCTACGGCATATTTGAGGATTTTTTTTTAAATTTTCAAACACTTTTGTCCCCTGGCAGAAAGGGGGTGTAATTACCAGCAAGGTGTGTAATTACCTCAGCTCCAAAGCCAGCCTTGCTTGGGCTCAGTAACTGAGACTGATGTCTGGCAGAGTGGGATGCAGAGCGCTGAGTGGCTGCCATGGAGCAGGGGGATGCTGGAAGAGATCCTGAAGCAAAGGGCTGTTAGCTCCAGCTGGAAGTCCAGAGCCCTGCTTTGCACAGCTACTGCAGCCCCTCAGTCTCTCACTGCAATTAGGGCGTAGGAGTTAATTGGCTTCTCTGGGGAGCGATGGCTGTGGCGTCAAGGGCCCCTCATGGCTCCATGTGTAGGCCAAAGGTGGAACTCGCTCCAGGACGTTTTGTACTTGGGCTTAAAAAAGTTTGGTAGGCCTAGACCATGGATTCCACATGTGAATTCTGAACGCACATTACTGGTTTGAACGTTGGCCAGACTTCTTCAGTTTTATTGTTTTGCGGTGACAAACGCGGCGGGTGATAAATGCTGCAGTTTTCAAGGCAGGGAAGTACATCATGTTCAGGCCTCAAACCTGTTCTTTTTCTATTTTGGGGGACTAAAAGCACACAAATAGCCCTGTGTCCTCCCCAATTCTTTTTTAAAATGCAACTGGAACATCAGAGTGGGGTTTGGAAATATGATGATAACTCATTCCCTGGGCATCCACTTTGTGCACTGAAAATGAGCTTTTGATGGGCTTCTAATTCTGAGAGTAAAAACAAGGTTGACTTTCAAAATGTTTCCCATCCATTTTTGGTATCTTTTTCCTTTTTATCTGTATGACTGAATGTGCATGTGTTGGAGTTTACTCTAACTTGGTGTTGTTTGTCCAGCCAAATTCCTGATGGTTCTGTAGTTATCGCCACAGTAACAGCTGAGGACTCTCACTTCACAGGGGAGACAAAATTGCAAAGGGTGAAAAAATCCTGCTGTCTTACAGAAATTTTATGTCACACTGATTTATTTAGGAGAGACTTTAAAAAAAGCAGGTACACTTTCTCCCCCAAGACACCTTGCAGATCCTCTCCAGAGAAACTTTCTGGTGCCTGGCAATACAGAGGTGGTGTAGTTACCACCTAACAGAAATAAACATAGAACTGTCTCATGTGTTAAATAATGGTAATGAGACCCCAGGGATAACTAAAAATGAAGTGAGACAGAAGTTTCTGGACTGTGCTGTAGGTTGGTGTTACTTCCCATTGCTGTTGGTACTGGAGGGTTGGTCTCAGCCAGGGGTTCTGCTGCCGTTGCTGAGTGGAGCCCTGCATTGCTGTAGGTGTGGCTGAAATAATTTCCATCCATTTTGTTTTCCCCTTCAGCACCAATTCGGACATTCTGGCAGATGTGGAAGGGTCTGAGACGTGTTCAGCGTCCTCTGACAGGTGAGTAGAATATCCAAGAGCTGAAGTCCTTGGGATGGGTTTAGGTCTGTAGCTTGCAGTAGGTGGAATCCTGGAGAAGCAAATGCCTCAGGAAAGTCAGATTCTTGAAGAATCCCCACAGTTCTGGGAAGCACAGTTTGGTCAGTGTATGTGGATCCTTGAAAAATGATCCCTGAGTCCTCCAAGAATCCACAGATGCCCAACTGAATATCTTTATTCCAAGGGATATATAACTATATATTGTAATTAAAAAAAAGAAGATGAAACTATTTTGTTATGGAAAATTAAATTTGATCTTCTATTGCATTTGAAAATTCCATTGTTGACAGAGCCGTAGGTGAGGCTGACAAGTTGAACATGCTGGAATTGAGCATCTGTTTTGATTTACTTCTGTTTGAGATTAGAAGAGCACTTCTTCGTTGTTAAAATCTCAGTGTCTGCAAGTCTGAATCATGTTTCTGTTTCCCATATGAAAATCCACGTGAAGGGGCTGGGGAGAGCTGGGGAGGGCCCTGGGTCCGTGATGCCCCTCGGTGCTCTGGGAATGTGTGTTCAGTGCCAGCACCAAAGCCCAGCTGGATCTGGTGCTGGGGTTCACACAGATCTCCCTGGGCATGGCTGGGGCTCCCAGGGATGCAGGAGAGCCATTTCCATCGTGGTGCAGCTCTGAAACACAACTTGTTCCTGCTGTATCTTAGTGTGTATCTGGTGGCAGTCAGCAGATGGGGATTGAGCATCTCAGAGTTGTCCATTGTTATTTTCAGTTGTGAATTCCCAGTTTAAGACAAATGAATAGTCCCTGCAGGATGGATTCAGCCTAGCAGATGGTACAAAACAGAGTGCACTTAAAAGGAATGTTTAATTAGTAAAAGCTGTTGACAGATTAGTGGCATCTTTCATGTCAACACTATGTGGAATTTTAAGCTCCAAGGCTGAATGACGGAAATCAGCTGCTTCATTTACATACAGCTTGTTTAAGAATTTTTTCTTTAAAATTAACTGTGACTAAAAATAAAGCAGTTGTTGAGTTTTCTGTGGGAAATACTTTGTCCATAAATGAGGAGAGTGCCTGGCAAGGCTGCAGGCCCCAAGCCCTCCTTTGGGGGTAATGCTGACCAACCTCTCATCCTGCTTCCAGGTGGCTGTGCCCCAAACTGCCTTTTCTGATAGAGCATCCTTATGGTTTTGTCAGCGCCAGGGGCTGTCCTCAGTTATGGACACAGAATCTAGGGGGTTGCTGCTGTTCCTTGGGTTCCAAACTGGTCTCTGGGGACAGAAGGAGGGGCACTGTGATGACCCTGTTCCTGCGGGCTCTGGGGCTGTGGGGGGTGATTTGTGGTGCTGTCACCTTCCTCAAATGAGAAGGCAGAGAAATATTTCTCTCCCCATCCCTGGAAGTGTTCAAGGCCAGACTGGACAGGGCTTTGGAGCACCCTGGGATAGTGGAAGGTGTCCCTGCCCAGGGCAGGGTGGAATGAGCTGCTCTTTAAGGTCTCTTCCAACCCAAACCATGCCCTGATTCCCCATCACCTGGAGCACGTACGTGTGCAGCATCTGTGTACTGCTCCCAGTGCTTGTGCACAGCAGCAGCAGCGTGTGCTGTGTTGGGGCCCTGGCAGACCCTGTTTCCCTTGTGTTCTCTCCCCAGCAGCAGCTCCGTGGCCCTGACAGGGAACAAGAGGAAGCTGCGGCGGCCGCGCGTCCCCGAGCACAGTGGGGCCGTGCCCCAGGGCAAGAGGAAGAGGAGTTAGTGCTGCAGGCATGCCCAGCTCAGCCTGGGAAACACCTCCTGGCTTCTGCCATTCTCTGCGTGTCGGGTGCTGAGTAAAATGCTGCATTTCCACATCACTGCCATTCCAGCTGCCTTCATCACGGGGCTGCTGGGTTTGCCCGCAGCCCTGGGGGCCCTTGGTGGCTGAGGTTGGGCACGGAGTCCAGAGCCCTGCAGGAGCCTGGCCTGGCTCCTGTGCCCGAGTTCCCTCCCTCGCTGCTGCAGCACCTGGGCTTGTGCTGCCCCTGTTGTGCTTGCACCTGGGCCAGCCCCATGTGCCCTCCTGGGAGCACCTGCAGCAGGATGGTGCTTGCATGGGGGTGGGCAGGTCCTGGTGCCCCAGTACAGGCACAGCCAGGGGAGGGAGGGACCAAGGGAGGCAGGGAGATTCTGCCCTACACTCACAGGCTTTTTTATATATGTCTTTGTAAAATTACTCAGTATTATGTGTCATTATTTCAGTTTGAGGTCCTGAGACTGGGAAGAAGTCGGAAGGTTGTTGGACATGAAATATTTTAGCTTTCAAGCAAATAGTTACATTGAAAAGTGTGATCTTCCTTAGGAGGTGGTGGGATTTTGTAGTGCAAGAAAATGAAGGAAATACAAGAAACCTGAACACCAGGAAAGGCTTTGAAAAATAAAGCTTGTAAGCAAAATATGAAAATACTTCAGGTGCTTTTGCTGAGCCCTGAAGATTTGGTCAGTGGGAACTTGGCAAAGAAGGCACAAAGTCTGGGTAAGATTGAGGGTTATTGTGTCTTGACTTCAGAGTGAAGCTGGGATTCAGGAATAGTCCTCCTCAAGCCATGGTTCCCAGGAGTATTTGTGTTTGGAACAGGCTAAATCATGGCACATACAAATATCATAAGTGCATGAAGTGGAGTGATGCAGAGGCAAAACAGAAATCTGGTTGTGTTGATTTGGTTCATTTTTTACTAAGCCAAGCCTTTTGAAAGACAATTATTGATGTCTGCTTTAGGGCTGCCTTTTTCTCACAGCAGCTCACCTCAGGCATTGGAATTGGTTGCAGTTGGCCAGTGAATGGTAATAGTACTGTAAATGAGTATCATAAAGGGCTTTCTGCAGGCGTTTGCAGAGCAGCTGCTGCTGTGCTGGGGAGGGCCTAGTGTGGGGACACCGAGCCTGCTGTGGCTGCAGTACTGACATTCCCACTGCCACGGGAGCTGTGGCAATTCCAGGGGGCAGAGAAGGCAGAGAGCAGCTGACACATTAAATAGGGCACAAATCAGACTGGTTTGCTGACAGCCTGTGAGGATTAGGGTTTTTATATCACTTATTGTTGTCATCACCATTTAACGTCCAAACTGGTGACCTTTGCCTGAGCTGGAGCTTTTTCCCCTCCTTTTGATGGGGCTGATGTCAGAGGAGGGTGGTGCCACTCTGGAGTTGGCAAACGTGAGTGGGGTGTGTGGCTGTGAGAGATGGTGGTGGCTGAGGTGCAGGGAGAGGCTGCACCCTGGGCAGTGTGGATGCAGGTTTAGGAGAACACAAGGATTTGAGGGGCTGCCTCATTCCCCCCCCGATGGAGTGGGTGCCTGGGCAGGACCCAGTCTCTGTGCCACAGCCAGGGCCAGCTCCAGCCCCAGGCAGTGCCACGGTGCTGCCAGGCCCAGCCTTTGCCCGGAGTGGCTGCTGGTCCCCCGGGTGCCATAAATGATGCTTGCTGCACATCTCACCAACCCAAGAGTCACAGGAACTGCAGAACATAAGGGAAAAAACAGCAGGGAAGGAAACACAGTGTCCTCCCCACGCTGTGCTGTCCCCTGCTCCCCTGGGCAGCTCTGCTCCTCCGTCACTGAGTCAAGGGGCACCGGGAGCAGCTGGGGACAGCCGGGCTGGGGGCACAGGTCACAGCCGGAGGAGCCGAGCTGGCGCTGATGGGGGTGATGCTCAGGGTGATGGGGACAGGGTCCTGCTGGGGCTGAGCATGGCCCCATCGGGGGAAAACCCCACCCACCATTGTGTTCTTTGGGTGAGTAATCAGAGTTACTGCGGCCTCCTGATACCTTTCACTGAGGGTGAGTGGTGTTTGTCACATCCCTGCAGCCTTGGGCTGGGCAGGGGTGGGAGTCCAGGGCCCCCTGTCTCACCCTGTCCTGGGGCCCCTCCATCCCACCCTGCTGTGGGCCCATTCCTGGATCCAAGGCAGGTTCCCCATGACTGCGGCTCCCTGGAGAACTGGGAGTGGGGCAGGAGCTCCCAGGGGACTGATCCTGGCAGCCGGGGTGGGGCTGGGCTGGGCTGCCCCTGGAAGGCTTTGGGCAGGGAGTCCATGCAGCAGGAAATGAATTCAGTCACGGAGCAGTCCCTCAGGCCGGGGCAGAAGGGCGAAAGTGGAAACAAAATAATCAGAAAGCAAAGATGTCCTGTTCCTCCTGTCCCCCAGGCCGGCAGGAGCCGTGAGAAAGGCAGCGGTGCTGGGAGCGGGGCAGAAGCAGGAGCAGTCACCGTGCAGGACAGGCGCCTCCCTGCTGCCTCCCACCGCAGGCACCCTCTGGAACGAGCAGCTGGGGCTGACCCTGCAGCGTGGGGCAGGGGCAGCACCTGGCTTTGGTCGGCTCTGCAGATGCCAGGGGGGTTCTGTGGCATTGCTTTTGGCAGGCGGGGATGCCTCGTTCCCAGGCTGGGTGCCAGGCTCTGCCTGCTCAGAACAGGTCCTGCTCTGTTCCCAGACCTTCCTCAAGCACACTGAGTGAGCTGGGCACACAGCGAGAGCTGGGGTCACTGGCACAGCTGGCACACAGCTGGCACACAGGGAGCTGGCACACAGCTGGCACACAGCTGGCACACTCCTGGGCACACGGGGAGAGCTGGCACACATCTGGCACACAGCTGGCACCTGGGGAGCTGTCCCAGTGCCCGGGGCTGGAGAAGTTCCCTGCCAGCCAGGACCAGGCACTGCGAGCTCAGGACACGGGGGTGGCTGAGCACCCCAGGAGGGCCCTGTGGCCACTGGGGACAGGCAGGGTCAGGGGCTCTCGAGGCCACTTCTCCCAGGGTGCTGTGTTTGCTGGCAGGAGTTAAAAATAAAAAGCCTTTTGGTTGAAGGAGGGTCTGTTTTGATAGAAGAGCAGATATTCTGGAGTTGGAACACCTCACACAAGCAGAGGAATTGAAGATGAATCACAGCTACCTGCTGGGCAAACCCAACACCAGGGTCTGCTGCCCAGAGGAGAGAGTAATCATGGTTCTGTCCTACCTGGCACTGGAGGAGCCAGAGGGCCTGAATTCAAAATGATTTGGACAAATTGGTGAGTTGGCTCCAAAACAACCACCTGGAACTAAATAAAGAAGAGCATGAGTTACCAGCTTCAGGAAGAAGGTAAACATATTACTGCCAATGGGAAGTAATTAGTGAGGCTGAAAAGTTTATATAAATGTAGCTGGGCTTCAGTTTTGCAGTGAAAGCTCACTGCTCTGGTTAATTATTTGGCCCTACAGAGGCATTCCTGGAGCCTGGACTGGGGATTTCATTGCAGGTATTTGGTGGAATAGAGATGGGGCTGTGTGGAAGAATCCTCACCTATGTGGGCATTCCCAGACACATCTGCTTAGACACTCACACATATCCTGGGGATTGCAGTCTCCTTCCTATCACTTGGCTAAGATTGTTGTAGTGATGAGCAACAAACGTGAATCACTTTCTTTTATATACATATGCAAATAAATGTAGAATTTGCATATGAATATATTAAACCAGACTATATTCTGGTTTTGCTGATTCTTCTATTTTTACCTAACAAAATCTCAGATAGATCTTGCTATTTATATTTTGTTCAAAGTGCCTCACTTCAGTGGGCAGAAGCATCAGGGTGTGTGCAGGGGCTGCAGGCAGTGCTGTGATCCACACCTCTGGCTCTGGGAAGGTTTAGTTAACATCCCAGAGCCAGGAGTGGCACTGAGTGTGACACTGGGTGTGCAGGCCCTGTCTGTCAGTGCTGCAGGTGTGCATCCCAGTGCCACGGGTACAGCCCCACGGCTCTGGGTCCCCCTTTGCTTTTCATTCCTTCATGGTGAGTGGGAGTTCAGGGCACTGCAATGAGCACCTTGAAGTTACACACAAATGTAATAATCCCCCCAAAAGTAGTAAAATGATTGTGTTATCTCCCAACAGCTTGAACCTGAAGCCTCTTTGTTAAAAACCACATGGATACATATTTCAACTTTATTATCCCAACTTGTTACTGCCAGGGTCTGGGCAGGCTCCATTGGTTTTATGGGCTTTGAGGCCATAATGCGATGAAGCAAGGAACATTTTAGCACAAACAGCGTCCGTGGGAGCCCTGTGCAGGCCTGGCTGCTCAGGGAGGTGCCTGGGGAGAGCCTCTGTCCCCCTTTGCTGGGCTCGGGGTGCGATGGGCGGGTGGGAGTGGGGGAGTTCCACAGAAACCATCCTGCATCCACCCTGCGAGGCTGTGCCCAGCCTGGCTGGGACTGTCAGGATGGCAGGATCCATAGCCTGCTCTCCTCTAAATGGGTTTAGGCTGGTTGATTTGATCAGAGCCCTGCTGCTGTGTCCCAGGGCCCGCCTGGGGTGGAGGTGGCCCCTCAGTGTGCTCTGGGATGTGTCTGCAGAGCTCTGCGGGTTTCTCCTGGAGTGCCAGCAATCCTGGCCATGGAGATGTGTGCTGGCTCCATGCCGGGAGGCTCAGGCTCCTTTTCCAGGATGTGGCTCCCAAAGCTGGATGAGCCTGACTCGGGCTCCAGTGCTGCTGTGGGCTGCAGGCCATGGGAGCAGAGGCTGGTGGATTTCAGTGAGCTGGGGACCCAGAGGAAATGGTTTGAATCCCACAAACCTTTTAGGGACATGATGTGAAAGGTTCTCTAGCACTGAGTAAGTTCAGTGTAGTGCCACACTTCTTTTCTTTTCACACTGGGGAAGAGAAAAGAAGAAATTTTCTTGATATGCACATGAATTCGTGTAAATTCTCTTTCTGCTGTGAATGCTTTATAGAACTCGAGACTGCAGCATCCAAGTAGATCCTCCCTTCTCCATTTGTCTGCATACACAAGTCAGCTTCTCTGGCTCCTTCTCCCTTCCCAGTAATGTTCTGATGACTCAGTTTCCACAGCCCTCCCCAGCCACGGCACGAGTCTGACAGCCAGGTAGTGTGACAGGCCAGCAATTCTGGCACTGACCATGGCTGCAGGTTTTTTTCTGTTTTTTTTTTTTTTTTTTTTTTTAATTGATCAATCTGAGTACTAGGTTTTTGGCTGGGTTTTTTGGTCATTGTTGTTTTTCAGCTAACAGAAAGAAATAACATGGCCAGAGGACGGTGCAGGGGATGTGATGGATGACACAGCATTACCCAGCAGTGTGACTGTCACCTGCATCTGAGCACACAGGTCTGGACTGGCTTAGGTTCCCCCTGAGCAGTGAACCCAGTGACACAAGGAATTGGGTGTATGGGTTTGGGACCAAATAATTCTGTGCATTGCTGATATTTCCATGTTTTGTCTCCAAAGCTTTGTTTCCTTTGGTGCAGATTACAATATTGATTGTGTATTTTTCTGGAAATCAGCACACCAGCTGGTGAGCCATGGAGGAATTTGATATCAGACTTGAGAATTTACTCCTGTGCACATTTAAGAAAGACACAGAAAAGTTGTAATGTACTGTGCCCTCAGGATGTTCCCAAGCCTGATTTAACACCCAGCATTCATCAGCTCTGTGTGGAAGCACAGGTATGCCTTTTCCATGAAGATGAGTCCATGGCACTGCTCATTTCCATGCTTTTGGTAGATTTACCAGAGTTAGGCTTCCTGCAGGCTGAGTGCAAGAGATGAGGACTAGGAAAAAATGCTAGGATAAAGAGAAATTGCCATGCAAGAGCAGCCAGGGCCCATACCCTGGCTCTCCAGCCTGCTGTGGGCTGCAGCCATGCACGAGTTCATGGGCGGCTGCAGCTCCATCTGCAAAGCTGTGGCCTGGGCTTGACATTTTGCCAGCCCTCTACTGTCCTGGGGACCATAAAGTTGTGATTCCAGATAGCTATTGGAAAAACAGCTATTTCAGATCCAGCAGCAAACCAAAATGCAATTAAATTTAGCTTTATTTAGTGTTTGTGCTTTTGATTGTCCCGAAGCATGTATTTTAAAATAAAACTGTTTCCAGCTCCATGGCATCCCTGAACATTTAAAGCTGGAAGAAGTAGGGATGACTCAGAAAACCCTTTGATTCTCACAGGATTCTTTGCTTCAAACTCACATGTGTTTGGGTTTTAGTCGTGGAGCAGCTGCAGCTTTGCCTGAATAAGGCCTGAGCATCTCTGGCTGTTGGGGCCACGGCCCAGCCCTGATGGGCTCACCTGGGGAAGGGCCCAGGAGCTGGATGTTATCCTGATGCATCCCCAGATTTCAGGCCCTGGGTGTGCAGTCCCCGCTCTGCTGCTCCTGCACTCCAAGTCAAGGCCGTGTGTCAGAGCACGTGGCCCTGGGAGCAGTGTGGCACTGGCATGGGGACAAACAGGGGCAATCCTGGCACAGCTCTTCCCCAGCTGAGCACCTGGGCCTCCTGCTGCCATCAAATGCATTTCAGAGCTGCTCAGCACCCCTGGAGCTGCTCAGCTGCCTCGTGCAGGGGCTGCTCGAGGGACACTGGGCTCTTTCCAGCAGTTCAGGTCTGTTCTGAAGGGAGCTGGGTCTATGCAGCCGTGAGTGACACCTTGTCCAAGGCCAGAGAGGAGCAGTGGCTGCTCTGCTTCACCCAGGCACCCTCTCACGGGTGCTGAGCCACACCTGAGTCCCCAGGGAACTGAGCAGAAGCCAAGGGCAAACCTTTCCTTGCCTCTATTTTGGCCCAGCCACCTCCTCCGAGAGCTCTCCCAGAACCAGCAGAACAGTAAAAAAAGCAGCATTGCACATGGTGAGCAGCGATTCCCACAGCAGTTTTATTGCCTGAAGATGGAAGAACGTGAACCCTAGAGGGAAGAACATGCCAAAGTATGTAACATTTCTTCATCTTGCGTGGAGCTAAAACTTCCCAAAAACTCTTTAAAAATAGCTGCAGGGATGTTTGTTCAGGGCCTAAGGCTGGGCTGAGGAGGATTTGAGATGTGACTTGGAAGTGGGGAGCAAAGGGTGGTGATGCTGGGGGCCTTCAGGGCTACTGGACTGAGGGGAGGACTGGGAGGGTTCCATGCTCTTCTCAGCATCCCACCTGCACTTTCAGGTTCTGGATCCCTTGTAGGGAGCCTGAAAATGGGGACAGCCATTGAGCTGTGCTGATGAGCTGGTGACAAATGGTGTCACTCATAGTACTGCTCCTTCTTTTATAGAAATAATAAAGGAAAGGCAAGTTCTTGGTGGGTGTGTTAATTGCCAAGTGCCCAACTCCTGAGCCTACTCCCGGGACGAGGCCGGGCTGGCACCTACGGGGGGACCTTCCCTGGTGTCCTGTGACAGCAGCCCCGGCAGGGCAGGGCTGGGGGTGAGCCTGGTCCGTGCTCCCACCCACCCACCCTCCGCGACGTGCCCGGAGCCGCGACACCGGGGGCTTTGGGCTGCGCCCATCACCGCAGCACCGCTCCGGGGAACCGGGGCTGCCCTAGAAGGGCTGCGGGGAAGCAGGGCTGCCTGGGGGAACCGGGGCTGCCCGAAAGGGGCTGCGGGGAAGCGGGGCTGCCCGGGGGAACGGGGCTGCCGGGGGAGCGGGGGCTGCTCGAAAGGGGCTGCGGGGAACCGGGGCTGCCCGGGGGAACCGGGGCTGCCCGAAAGGGGCTGCGGGGAAGCGGCGCTGCCGGCCGGGTGCGCGAACGGCCGCGCTCCGCAGAGGGCGCGGGGAAGATGCTGAGGCGGGTCCGGGTGCGGGGCCAGAGGCCGCGGGCGGGCCCCGAGGGGCCGGGCCGGACCCGCCTCTGCCCGCGCCCCCGCCGCTCGCCCGGCCCCTGCGCCGGGGCTGTGGCGGGGCAGCCGCCGGCGGAGACGCCGAGTGACCGGCGAGGGGACAGGGAGGAGCCGCCAGCCGGGACAGGGGACAGGGAGGAGCCGCCAGCCGGGACAGGGGACAGGGACGGGCGGGCACAGGGAGCGGCACGGCGGGGAGGGGACGGCAGCGGACACGGAGCGGGGGCGCACGGAGAGCCGCGGAACACTGAGAACCGGGGAGACGCGGAGAGAGCGGCGGGGACAGCCAGCTACCGCACGGGAACGCATCGGAAGGAGCTCTGCCCACTCTCTGTCCTCACCCTGCCCCAGGCTCGATGCGGGCCGGCGCTGGCCATGGAGAAGCTGTACCTGGCGGGGAGCAGCACCTGGATCATCAACAGCTCCCTGGGGAACGGCAGCCTCCGGCTGGAGAACCTGAGCGCCAGCAGGAACAGCACCGCCGACCCGCTGAAGAGGAACGAGGACATGGCCAAGGTGGAGGTGACAGTGCTGTGCCTCATCCTGTTCCTCGCCCTGACCGGCAACCTCTGCGTGCTCCTGGCCATCCACACCACCCGCCACAAGCACTCCCGCATGTACTTCTTCATGAAGCACCTGAGCATCGCTGACCTGGTTGTGGCCATCTTCCAGGTGCTGCCCCAGCTCATCTGGGACATCACCTTCAGGTTCTACGGGCCAGACTTCCTCTGCCGCTTGATCAAGTACCTGCAGGTGGTAGGAATGTTTGCTTCCACCTACATGCTGCTGCTGATGTCCCTGGACCGCTGCTTGGCCATCTGTCAGCCTCTGAGGTCCCTGCACAGGAGGGCTGACCGGGTCTCTGTCCTCCTCACCTGGCTGCTGTGCCTGCTGGTCAGCATCCCTCAGATCCACATATTTTCTCTAAGGGATGTGGGAAACGGGGTTTATGACTGTTGGGCAGATTTCATCCAGCCCTGGGGACCGAAAGCCTATGTTACCTGGATCACCCTCATGGTCTATATCATCCCTGTGTTGATGCTGAGCATCTGCTATGGCTTAATCAGCTTCAAAATCTGGCAGAACGTGAAGCTGAAGACGTCTCACGGGCCCAGCGCGGGTCTGGGCTCGGGCTCCCGCGGCGGGATGGTGTTTGCCAGGGTCAGCAGCACCAGGCTCATCTCTAAAGCCAAGATCCGGACTGTCAAAATGACCTTTATCATCGTGCTGGCCTTCATCGTGTGTTGGACCCCCTTCTTCTTTGTGCAGATGTGGTCTGTGTGGGACACCAACGCCCCGCAGGAAGGTACAGCTCCCCTCCCTCGCCCTGCTGGCCCTGGGGGCTCTGCTCAGCCCCTGGGGACACCCGGGGGAACCGCTCCGGGCTGGGCTTGGGGGTGGCAGGGAGAGGGGACAAAGTCCTGAGCACAGAAACCCCGGCAGGCAGCAGTGGCTGAGCCGCAGCCTCCTGGGTCAAGGGCTGAAGGGCTGCCGTGGCTCTGGCAAACTCCGGGGCACTGCGGCTCGGGGCCGGCACTGCACAGGGTGGGTGGGCAGTGCAGGGGCTGTCCCTGCCTGGCCACTGTCCCCGCACGGTGCCGGTCCCTGGGGGCTGCTCTGGGGTCCCTGGAGATTCCCTGCCCACCCCGGGTGCTGGGACATGCTGCGGGCTGTGCGGGAGCTCAGGAGAAAGCTGCAGAGCCTGAATTCCTTTCCTTTGTTATATTGTTTCTTCCTCGCTGACTTTTTGCCTTCTGCTCTTGGCCCCTTCTCCCTCTCCTCCTGCTCCATCCACCCCGGCACTGTGCTGCTGTTATTTGATCTCTGACTGGAGCACGGTTCCCGTAGAAAAACCCTGATTTATGAGCGAAACCTTTTCCTAAAGATTGGGTGTCACGGATTTGCCATTTTTTATATTGGGCTGGCTGCTGTCGTCCCTGAAGTTGCAGATAGAACAGAAAGTGTCCCCCTGCCTGGTCTGACACGGCTGGAGCTGTGCAGGTCTGTGCTGTCCCCGCCAGACGGGAGAACCACCTGGGAGGCCTTAAGCAAAAACTCTTCACGACTTTGTGAGGTGGGAGACGGGGCAGGAAAGGGCCCTCAGGGCTGAGAGCGCCGCGGACAGACCGAGCCAGCTCACCAGGGGACCGAGGAGGAGCTGCTCCCTGGCGGCCCGGGCTGTGCGGCTGGCTCGGGCAGCCCGCGGGGCACGGCTGAGCCCAGCCCTGCCCGTGCCGAGCCCATCCCCGCCGCGCAGCCCAGTGCAAGCAGCCGTGTGCCCCCGGGCTGCCAGGGAGCCGTGCTTTGCCTCTCCTGCTTCTCTGTGCTCCGTTTATTCCAGGAGAAGTGGAATGTGGCTCATGCACCTCCCTGGGTGCTCCAGGGGTTTTCCACCTGATTCAGGCTGGTCAAAACTTCCAGTTCCTACACGGGCTCCGGGGTGAAGCAGCCCTCCTTGTGCTGTATTTTAATCCTGCGGCCTTGAGGGCTGCCCCTCCCTTCCCAGCACACAGCCCTCGGCAGCACCCAAATCTCTGCTGCTTTGCTGACCCTCGATGGACAGGATTTGTCCATCCCAATCCTTCTGGCTGCATGGGGAACCTTTCCCTGTTCACCCTGTGCCGTGGGCCTTGCAGCACTTTTCCCTTTTCCCTTTTCCTTTTCCCTTCCCCCTTTGCTTTCAGGAATGAGTGCTGTCCATCCCCTCTGGGCTGTGCCCCATTCCCCACTCCCACCTGGCTCTGCTCCTGCCTCTGGGCAGCCCGAGGCTGCGGCACCGGGTGGGAGCTCTGCCAGGGCTCTCGCTGGTGGCACGGGGAGGAAAAGCCTGGGGTGGATACAAGTGTTGGGAGACCCCAGCCCTTCCTTCCATGCTCTCCTGCTCCTTTTGGCTGCCCAGAGGCACGAGGGGGGCAGCGCAGTCAGATCTCTCTGCAGAGCACTGGGGCTTTGCCTGCAGCATTCCCACAGCCCTGCCTGACCTCGCACCCTTCCCGTGCTGGGGCTCGGGTGCTGGCCCAGGCAGCGTGGTGGGTGCAGGGGAGGGGTTCCCCGTGCTGGGAAGGGAATGGGGCTGTTCCTCCCCCCACAGCTGTGTGGGCAGAGGGGAAGGAGGGCAGGGGGTCCCTGGGTGTCAGCGGCAATGGGGGCACGACTGCACCCCGTGAGCTGCACTGGGGGCGACTGGCCAGGCAGCAGAGATCCCCCTTGGGTGGCCACACACCCCAGAGCCTCTGCAAGGTGAGTGGGAGCTGCACGCTATGATCCAGGTGCTGCTGTAAGCACTGGGGCCCCTCCATGGGAGGCTCCTGCTGCACACACATCACAGGGAACACCTGCGGGATCTGAGCTTGGGGACAGAGCTGGCTCAAGGCACCTGTGAGGGCAAGAGCAGGGCTGTGAAACACCTCGGCCGTCCTACCTCCCTCTCGGAGCCCCTTCCCCCTGGGACAGGTGCTGCAGCCAGTGCTGGGAGCTGGGGACCCCTTGTCCCATCCCTCCTGTGCTGGTGTTGGCAGCAGAGCCCCCCAGCCCTGCTGGGGCGCAGCCTGCATGTCTGCCCACCCTCCAGCAGGGCCTGGGGACAGGGGCCATCCCTGAGGGACACGTTCAGCACGCCTCGGGGGTCCCTGGTGCTCCGGCCAGGGAGGGGAGCGATCCACCCTCCAGACCTGCCCTGCAGTAAGCTCCCTGAAATTCAATTTACCTCCTGCAGAGAGGAAGAGCTGAGTCAGCCCTGGCTGGATGTTTTCAAGTGGGTAGAAACACTGGGATATATTTCAGGTCTTGTGCCTCTGCATGGAATTATTTTTTAGCATATACCTGAAATTAATCATTGTTGAAATATTAATGTTACTTGAAATTAATTGTTAATTATTTTTTAGAATATACTTGAAATTAAAAGTAGTTGGAGCAGACGTCACAAGAGCAGGCATTACGCATCCATTGGCTAAAGGTGAATTTGGAAGGTAGCATTTATAGCCACATTTCTTCACTGGTCTAAAAGCTGCCAGTGGTTTTTTGCAGAGGCACGAAGGGGCCAGAGCAGCCAAAGCCGCCGTGCTCATCCTCGCTGCTGGTGTGTCCTCTGGGAGCAGAGGGGCTGAGGAGATGAGCTGGGGCACAGGGAGCAGGACAGAGGCTCCATCTCCACCCACAGCCACCTCATGGAGGGCTCGTCCCTCCTTGTCCTGGTGCCGTGACAGATGCCAATGCCACCCGCCCCTTGTCACCAGACGGTGCTGATCCAGCCTCCAGGTGGGACAGCCGGTGCTTTGTGCTCTGGGCACAGACAGCAGCAGCCAGGGCTTGATATCGTGGCACTGCGCTGCCACCGGGGATGCCAGGCTCCCGGGCTTCATCCCTGATGTGGGAATGTCCTCCCCCCTGGCAGAGCACCGTGTGGGGAGCATTAATTCGGGGGAAAGAAAGACGGCTGCAGAGAGGTGCGGGGAGAGCACCGGGCCGAGGCTCGGCCAGGGCCGGGCTGGCCGTGGGGACAGCCCAGGAGCGAGGCTGTGCCACAGCCCGAGGGCTGGAGCCGAGAGCCCGTCCCAAAGCAGCCTCCGCTGTGCAGGAATGAGCCGCCGCCTCCACTTGCTCCCAGAGCTGCTCCTGGCCAGGGCAGCTGCCAGGGCCGCGGTGCCTTTCCCGCTTCGGGCGCCTCGAGGCGTGCGGGCCGTGCCGGCTCTGCCTCCTGAGCGGCGCCAGGGAACGCCGGAGCGAGCGGAGAAACGCAGCTCTGGTGGGGAAAAGCCGAACCCCGAGGCGCTGGAACTGAGACTCGTCCCCTCCTTCCCTCCCCTGCAGCAGCAGCAGCAGCAGCAGCAGCAGCAGCTCTCCTGTCAGTGCTGTCCCTGCGGGCTCTCCTGTCAGTGCTGTTCCTGCGGGTTCTCCTTTCCCTGCTGTTCCTGCGGGCTCTCCTTTCCCGGGATATTCCTGCGGGCTCTCCTTTCCCGGGATATTCCTGCGGACTCTCCTTTCCCTGCTGTTCCTGCGGGCTCTCCTTTCCCTGCTGTTCCTGCGGGCTCTCCTTTCCCGGGATATTCCTGCGGGCTCTCCTTTCCTGGGCTGTTCCTGCGGGCTCTCCTTTCCCTGCTGTTCCTGCGGGCTCTCCTTTCCTGGGCTGTTCCTGCGGGCTCTCCTTTCCCTGCTGTTCCTGCGGGCTCTCCTTTCCTGGGCTGTTCCTGTGGCCTCTCCTTTCCTGGGCTGTTCCTGTGGCCTCTCCTTTCCCTGCTGTTCCTGTGGCCTCTCCTTTCCCGGGTGTTCCTGCGGGCCCAGCCCTGCCGGGGAGGGGTCTCGGGGTGCCTGGGGCTCTGCCCGGGGCCGTGTTCCGTGCCCTGACACCTTGAGCCAGCTCTTGTGCCTCTGTCTCGCAGCCTCCCCCTTCATCATTGCCATGCTCCTGGCCAGCCTCAACAGCTGCTGCAACCCCTGGATCTACATGCTCTACACCGGGCACCTCTTCCATGACCTGATGCGCCGCTTCCTCTGCTGCTCCACGCGCTACCTGAAGTCGCGGCCGGCCTGCGAGCTGAGCAAGAGGAGCAACTCCTCCTCCTTCGTCCTCAGCTGCAGGGCCACGAGCCAGAGGAGCTTTGTGCAGCCGCCCACGACGTGAGGCCACGGCCAGCCGGGACCTTGTGCCTCTGCTGCGCTGCTCCGGTGCTTCCCTGGGGACAGCGGGCCCGGACAGGAGGGGTCTGTACACAGGTGTATATATGGCTGTAAGCATGTAAGAGGCGTTATTTAACTGAGACGGGAGCGGGCGAGGAATTCTGTGTCCAGCTTTCAGTGCTGCCTGGGATTAGACCTGACCTCAGTGTCTTGTGAGTGCCACCAGGAGGGACAAAGGACGCGGTGCAGCTGGGGCAGGTGCGATGGAAGGGGCTGCTGCGGCACAGGGAGATGGGTGGTGTCACCCCTGGTACGTGGCTGGGCACTGTCCCACTCCGCCTGCAGCAGGATCCTGCAGGATGGCAGCGCCTGGCACCACGGTCTCAGCATGGAGTGCTCGCTTCACTTGCAGCCTGTGGGGCAGAGGCAGCCCTGTCCCTGCAGCCCTGCAGCCCTGAACCATGCCAGCTCTGAACCATGCCAGCCCTGCAGCCCTGAACCATGCCAGCCCTGCAGCCCTGAACCATGCCAGCTCTGAACCATGCCAGCCCTGCAGCCCTGAACCATGCCAGCCCTGCAGCCCTGAACCATGCCAGACCTGCAGCTCTGAACCATGCCAGCCTGCACCATGCCAGCCCTGCAGCTCTGAACCATGCCAGCCCTGCAGCCCTGCACCAGGCCAGCCTGCACCATGCCAGCCCTGCAGCTCTGCAGCTCTGAATCATGCCTGCTTGCACCATGCCAGACCTGCAGCCCTGCACCATGCCGGCCCTGCTTCCCCTGCCTGGGGCACAGACAAGGGCAGTCACTCCTGAGGTCGGCAGGGACCAGCCTCGAAGGGACAGCGCTGTGGCCCGGGTGTCCCCAGCCCAGCTCTGCTCCCTGTGCCCAGTGAGTCTGGGCAGGAGCCTGGGGCACAGCTGGGGCTGGGATCCCCTGGCCGGGTGTGCCCAGCAGCTCCTGCTCGGGGCTGTGCGGGATCCCTGGCTCCGACAGGGACACTCCTGCCGTGTTCCCGAGCCAGGCTCGGCCCTGGCTCAGCGCAGGTCCAGCAAGCCTCCCCCCGCTCCGCGCCAATCGCTCGCCCCACAGCACAGGGCACGCTCGCGGCATGGATTTTTATTGTTAACAAATACTGTAAATAAAGTTTTCTGACCGCGTCTGGTGGAAGGCGGAGGGAGGCGCGGGGGAGCCGGGCCGAGGGGCTGAAGGGGATGGATGGGAAGCACCGAAAGGCCGGAGCCAGCGGTGCCCTGCCCCACAGCAGGACCTGCCCCAGCGGCACACAGCCGGCTGCGACACGGGGACACGGGCACTGCACGGGGACACGGCTGGGGCTCTCAAAGGGCGATGTAATCCGGCCTTTCGTGATGGGAATGAACACGAAAAATGCATTTAAATGTGTCCTTCATTTCTTCACTGTGGCCAGCAGGTCCATTTGCACCTTTCCTATCCTGACATTCATTTGATTATTTTTTTTTTGGTGGGAACTCCAAGTGAGCTCTCAGCACATTTGCTGACTGGCTGAAATCCTCAGGACACCATGGAGCATTTTCTTCCCACGTTCACCTTCCTTCTCCTTGAGAGCCTCACACTCCTGCACCAAACAAGGGAGGAGGGGTGTCCCTTTCTGGAGAGTCTGAGGTGCATCCCCCTGCCAGGGAGGAACAAGAGCCGTGGATGTTTCTGGGACGGAGGCACGGAGAAGGAAGGGAGCTTTGGGACTCACAGGAATTCCCTTCAGCCCCGGCTGCAATTTCTGGAGGTGTCTGGGGGTCAGGCAGGGCCATGCCCTGGGCCTGGAGGTGCTGCAGCCCCGAGGGGCCATGGCTGAGCTCCTGCACTGGCCCCAGGCTGCGACAGAGCGGGGGCAGCAAGAGCAGCTGGGGAGTGCCCCAGTGAATGCTCTGCCAAAAGCTTTCCAGGAGCAAAAAGTGGAAACAGAGGTGCTGACAGGTGAGCAGGTGTGCCCCAGATGCTGGGAGCCCAGGGAGCAATGTGGTGGGGACATCAGCATTTCAAGGTTTTTTGGGATCAGGCAGTGAACTACTAGAACAACAACAACAACAAGTAGTATAAGCCCATTATACAATTGATTTTAATTATTTTTATTCTCACAAAAAAATGAAGGTTTTTTTGAGACTTTCCTCCACCTCCCTAAAATTACCTCCTTGGGCCCTGATGTTGCTGGAGCTTGGGTACCACATTGCTATGGAATAACAGCAGTATACAATCCCAAGCCCTTGGAAGAGCTCCAGCAGAAACCCTGGTTCTTTCTTGTCCTTGGCGTGGCACTAGAGGAGCCTTTGGCTCCAAGTCTTTGTTGGAATCCAAGGGGAAGGCGCACATGGAGACAATTGAGAGCAGCCTCTGAACAAGGAGACCTCCTGGGCCCTGGTTCAGCAAAGCACTTAAGGCTGGAGCCAAAAGAGCATTCAAGGGCCTCAAAGTGAAAGTGCAGCTCCGTGGAAGAGGGACCAAGCAGTTAATTGGCAGTACAGGGGAGGAAACAGCTCTGAGCTGCACCTCTCGGCCCTGGCTCCTCTTTCCCTGCGTCCGGAGCAGCAGGGCCCCAGCAGAGGCTCCCTCCTCTGCTCTCCCTGTCCATTGGGGCAGAGGGACAGCCCTGGCCTGTGGGGTGCACACCCCGTGTGGCTGAGCTGACTGAAGGCGTCTCATGGAGATTGCCTGGGAAGCCAAGCCGGGCTTTGCTCAGAGCCCAGCTTGTCTCTGAGCTGGGGTTCCCCCAGGCGCTGTGTCCCCCCTGGCCACACTCAGGGCTGGCTCCCACCGTGCTGTCCTGCCCTGGACCCTGCCCACAGCACCTGACAATGCTCCACAACTAATTACATAATTGAGCCTCGGAGTGCCAGGGCGGGTTTGCAGCTGGCCCAGGATCAGCTCACGCTCTGGGAGCAGACACAACATGTCATGCATGGCCTGCTCTGGCTCTCACAGCTTGGCTGAAATGCAAGTAGGCATGAAAAGCGTTTGGTTTAGCTATTCTATCACTAAAAGCTTTGTGCAGCATTTAATGCAGAAGCTCCCACCACAGCAATTGTTTGCCACAAACAATAACTCCTGTGGGGGAGTTTCTGTCAGCACCAGCCCAGCCCCAAGGGATGCAGGGGCAGGCAGGCTTTGGGCAGTGGCCAGCAGCAGCTCTGCAGCCCCAGTGCTCACCCAGCACGTGGACAGACAGGGCTGTGCCCAGGGCTGTGCTCCAGGAGGGGCTGCTGTCCCTGTCCCTCCCAGGAACTCTGGGGGCCTGCAGGGCACAGGGGCCTCTGGGCTGTTCCCTGGGCCACCATGGGCTCCCTTCTCCTGAGGCTTCTGGCTTTGGGTAAGGAGCAGCCTGGCCTGCCTCTGTGAGCAGAGAGCATCCCTGAGAGCCAGCTCTGCTGCGGGGTCCTGCCACGGGCTCCTGTGCCACAGGGTCCCTGTGCGGATCCCCACTGGACAGGGGCATCCTTGTGTGGGTTCCTCACTGGGGTGTCCCTGTGCGGGTTCCTCACTGGGGTGTCCCTGTGTAGGTCCCTCCCTGGGCAGGGGTGTCCATGTCTGGGCTCCTCCCTGGACAGGGGTGTCCTGTGCCCGAGGGCAGGCAGCCTGCACAGAGAGGGCTGTGTGAGGGTGTTGGGGCAGCTGCCAGGACCTAAGTCTCCTTGCGGACGGCAACTCGGACGTTGCTGCAGATCTTGGCGAGTGCCTCAAAGAGCGGGTCACAGAAGGTGTGGATGCACAGCGAGTAGATCCGGCTGACACACTGGATCTCGATCAGGTAGCTCTTGATGCAGGGCACCACGGCCCAGATGTGGCAGAAGGAGATGAGGGCGAAGAGGAAGCCCCAGAGGACGGCCAGGGGGATGCCCAGCAGGGCGGAGAGCAGGCGGTAGCACCAGTACTTGCTGACGGTGAAGGTGGTGTAGCTGCTTTTCCAGACGCCGTCGAAGCTGTAGGTTCCCACGGGCTCAGCTATCACATCCTCAAAATCCACCTGGGGCAGAGCAGAGGACACAGGAGAGGTCTGGGGGTCAGCAAAGGCCCTGATGTGAGCACGAGGGGAGAGCAGATCCCAAATGGAGGGGCCGGGGGAGAGTGGGGGCAGTGCTGGGGCAGGGACAGCCCTGCAGGGCTGGGAGAGGGCTCAGGGCTCTGTGGGCAGCACTGGCGGCTCAGCCCACGGCTGAGGCCCCGGCAGGGGGGTCACAGTCCCTGTGCCATCTCCTGAGCTGGGGAGTCAGGTGAGGCCAGGCAGGAGCCCCTGGAACAGGAGCTGTGAGTGGGAGTGTTGGCCGCAGAGGCAGCCAGAGCCCGTTCCTGCCCTTTTTTAGCATTCAGGGATGGGGCTGCCCACTCGGCAGGAAGGTGTTTGTGCTAATAAAGACCCAGCACCCTCTGGATTTATGGATTATTTATTCATACCCATAGGAAGAGGTGTTCAGTGCTGTCTGTCCATGTTCCTCCTGGGGAAGGGAGCTGGGGCTCAGCCCTGCCCTTGCCATCTGTGCCGGCACTCGAGTGTCTCTGAGTGACACACGCTCCCCAAAACTCCACACAGAGATCCCCTTGGGGTGTAACTCACTTCCAGGGAATATATGAGCTGAGCTATTTGTCTTGAAAACCAGCCCAGCCTCCCCTCCAGCAGCTGACGTGTCTGTACGTTCGTGTTAAATAACAATATTCATTCTGCTTTTGGAAGCACTTGGATCACAAATCACTCTGTGTCATCTTTAATTTCCTGGAGTGAGCAGAGGGTGCTGACAGAAGTATTGACAATGAGGAGACAGCAGCCCTGAGAGCTGGCCCTGAGGTGCCATCAGCAGCCCCCAGGAAACCCAGGTGTGCTGGGGACTAGCCCAGGTTAATGCCCAGCTGCCTGACGAGCTCATCGGGGACCAATTGATGGAGGGAGCAGTGGAATATAAAAGCAGAGGCTCTGCCCCGTTGTTCCTTCTGCTGCCACCACACTGGGAGTGGGCCTGGAGGAGCAGTGGAGGCTCAGGCTGAGTCTGGATCCCGCTGGAGGTGCTCAGGGAGCAGCACGTGCAGGTACTGTCCCTTTATAGAACCATGGAGCCCTTTGGGCTGGGAAAGCCTCACCCAGGGAGCCGTGCCCTGCTCTGGTGCCGTGCTTGGAGGGGTTTGTGACAGGCTCTGTGGGCAGTGCCACTTCTGTGGCATGACCCCAAATTCTGCTGCCGCTCTGTGGTGCTGGGGATGTTTACCCAGGGCCAGGTGAGCCCTTCCTCCAGTGGGGCCCTGCAGCTGCTGCTGCCCGTGCCTCCAGAGCCCTCCTGCTGCCGTGCCCTGCGTGCTGGGATGTGCCTGGGACAGAGCAGGGTGAGCTGTGCCCCTGCCTGGGCTGCCTCTGCCCTCCCTCCCCAGCCCTCCCGGGCTATTTTAAGGTGGAGGAATGCTGAGCTCTGAATGCTGAGCTCTGAATGCTGAGCTCTGAATGCTGCAGCAGCAGCGTGGCCATGGGAGTGGGTGAGCCTGGATTGGGGAAAGGCAGGGAGGGGCTGGGGAAAGGGGCTGGTGGGGCCCTGTGACGGCTGGGACACTGCTGGCACTGTTACCCAGGCGTGGCTGGTGGTGCTCCCAGGCTGGGGAGCCCCAAAGCGCTGCCTGCCCTGGGGTGAGCGGCCCTGCTGGTCCCTGCTGCCGTGGCAGATGGGGCTGCCCTGGCCTGGCACCTCCCCATGCCCCGGGCAGGGCTGTGGGATGAACTGCAGGGAGTGGCACGGGCGATGCTGAGGTGTCAGGGGCAGGTGTGGCTGTCAGGGATGACAGACAGCAGGGATGGCTGTCACTGTCACAGCTCATCCCATTTGACCACACCATGGTTATAGCTGGAATGGTGTTTTCATGCCCAAACTGAGGTTTGTGTTTCAGCAGCGCTGTCAAGGTCACAGCCTGTAACAAAGCCTGTGTGAGCAGCTCTGTGCCCGCTGTCCCTTCTGCTGTGACAGTCACAAACACGGTTTTAACAAAACCCTTCCACCTCCTCCTGTTCTCCCTTGGCTGGAATGATCTTTGCTAACAGAGACAAATTTTGTTTGCAGTTCTAAGGGAGTCTAGAGGAAGCCCAGGAGTTAGAATGGGAATTCCTCTTGGTCAGAAACAGGGGGAGGGAGCTGGGGGTGCTGCACCTCTGGGCTGCCCTGGGGAGAGCAATCTTTTACAAACACCTCAAACAATAGGCACTGACACTGGTGCCTTCAAGGCCAGCAGCCTTTCCCCAAAATCCCCTTAAACTGGCAATATTTAATTTCTGTGTTATTTTTGGCTGCCAGCTCGCTGGTGCAAAGGAAGGATCTCCATAAATTGTCAAGCCACAATGAAACTGGAGAGCCCATTCAAGGAACGGGAAATGCGGCATTAACTGGAGCCAGGCATGCGCCCAGCCAGCAGGGCTGTGCCCTCCCCAGCCCTGGGGACAGCCCTGCCGGGGCCGCACGGGCAGGGGCCGAGCGCGGCCGAGCACACCCCGAGGTGTGACCCCAAACGCCGACTGCTGCTGCTGGGGCGCGGCGTGGCACGGCCCTACCTTCACCACGTCCTCGTTGATGTGCTTGGGGTCTCTGTTGACCAGGTCGATCTCCTTGGTGTGCTGGTCCTTGATGATGATCCTCTCCTCCAGCTCCCCGTGCTCCTCGGCCATGGCTGGGTGGGACTGGGCAGCGCTGGGGGACAGCGACAGGGACAGGGAGGCGCTGGCCCCGCCCGCAGCAGCTGCCCGTGCCCCTGGCACTGCTCCAGGCTAAAATTAATGTCCTGGCTCCCGAGGCCGCCCTGAAGTGTCCCTTAAAGGGGCTTTCCTGGGCCAGCCCCTGTGCTGCCACCTCAGGGGGATGGCATGTGTGTGGGCGGCTGGTGGCCTCTGAGCGGGGCAGGGGTGGGCGTGCAGCCCCTCAGCCCAGCTGTGCTGGTGGGATTTTACCCTTGTGTGGAGAAACAATGCCCAAATTGGGGCAAAAGTCCTCAAAAGCCTAAAAGAAAGAGTTGTTTGTGAGTCTGTAAATGAAGCAGCTCGGGGATTCAGGAATTGTGTCTGTAAATATCACCTGGAGAAAGCTCCTTGTCCTGGGCTGGCCAGAGCTCCTCAGGGGCTGTTCAGAGGCCAGGAGAAGGCTTGTGGTGCCAGCCTGGGTTCCTCAGCTTCCACCTTCCACCCACAGAAACTCGAGGAAATCCAAGACCAAACCACAGAACCATACTGGTTGGAATATCTCCTCCAGGGATACTTGGTTAATATTTATTTAACCTGGGCTGTACTTTGCTAATCCTCCTCAGTGTCTCCTGCCTTTCTGATCTGAGGATTTGTTTAAAAGTGGCGGTTTTGTGAAAAAAGCCCTTTACAAGAAGGGGTAGCAAGGGGCCTGGCAGCTCCTGGGGGAGGGTGGAGGTGCCCCTGCAGAGCCCCCGAGCGGGGCTGGCACTGCAGGGCAGCCATTTTCGGCCCCGGCCCGGTTCAGGTGTCCCCGGCCCGGTTCAGGTGTCCCCGGCCCCGTTCAGGTGTCCCGGCCCCGGTGTCAGAGCGCACCGCGCACCCGCAGGTAGTGCAGGTCTCCGTCCCGCAGGCGGCAGAGGCACGGGAAGGTTCCGTGGCACTGTAGCTGCTATAAATAAATGCATTTCCGAGCACTTCCAGGCTGTGGACACGGTGTGAAAGCAGAGGGGCACACACACGGGGCAAGGGACACCAGCTCAGCGCTGCTCTGCTCCGTCTGCTGCACAGATCTGCCCTCAGAGGGATACCGGGGAAGGTTTTTTCACTGAAATCCACACCTTTCGTTGTGACTACATTTGTTAAGGTGCTGGTGAAACGTTTCCTCGGCAGGAGCAGGCAGTGAGCGCTGCCCCCGGCCTGAGCAGCCTCCTGGGTGCTCTCAGGGCAGCGCTGCTCGTGGAGCAGACTGGCAGGACTGGGCAGGTTGTAGGACTCAGGCTGGGGTCCTGGAAGCCTGCTACAAGTCAGATAAATAACCTGCTGCTAGGACCCAGCAAGCAAAATAGATTTACTTCTCTTGAGCAGAGAAGCACAAAGCAGAAATAAAGCACACTGAGATCAAAGCTCCTGTGGAAATGAGCAGACCAGAACTGCAGTGAAGGAATGGTAAAGAAGGAGAAATTGGGAGCATGGCTTTCCTCCCTGCTAGCACCACTGAGGGCTCCAGCCTGGCTGGGTTTGTGCGAGAGCCCTGGGTGAAGGTCCTACCTTGGGCAGTGTCCTGGCCCTGCGAGGGGCACGGGGCTCTTGTGTTTGGGTGGTCCCTCAGCCCTCCAGGACTGGTGGCACAGAGGCTGCTGAGGGCAGGGATGTGTTGGCATTAGCCCTGCAGAGGCAGCAGAAATCATGGCCGGCAAATATGAGTTTGAGCAGAAGCTCTGTCATGTTTAATATCAATTAAAATTAAATTTCACAGAGGAAGTACAGAAGAAGGGTGATTTATCATTCAAGCTGTTGTCCTAGTTTGTTTCTATACAAGGAGTCTTGCCCTTTAAAACAGAGAGAAAGTCTATGAATATCAGATTCCTGCCCCTGTGATACACAACCATCCATCTCTGCATCCTGGTCTCGCTGTAAGAGCTGGAGAGGAGCTGGGGATCCTGGTGGGATGCTGGGGACCCATGGGCCAGGGTCTGGGCTGTCCTTGTGGAAATGCTTCTTTATTTGTTCTTTTTTTTGAGTTCTTTATTTCCTGTGAAGCCCCACATTGTAGATCAGCTGTGACAGCCCTTGAGGCTGCATCTCATCCCATGGTCCACGATCAACAGCTCTTCCTTTTGTCTTCATCTGACCTATGAGCTTCTTTTTGCTCTGGGCACCTTTCTCATGGGTCACAGAGATGCCACGGGTACACCAGCTGCCATCAGCACCCCTGGTATGGGCTGTTGGTGCCTCAGGTGAGCTGAGAGGAGATGGAGCCCCACAGAGGCACCCAAGGGCAGTTTGATGGCACCTGGGTGCCACAGGACCCATCTGCAGCTGCCTCTCCTGTTGTGCAGCCCCTCAGGCAGGGGCTGAGCCCATTTCCTCTCCCACAGGACTTTCTGGCTCTGGGCTAAGCTGGTTCCAAAGGCTGGACAAATGTCTGTCCTGCTGGGTGTGGGGATGGAGCTGTGCTGGTGCTGAGGAGCTGCCACCCCTCTGGCTGGTGGTGCTGGGGGTCTCTCCAGCAGTGGGGTCTGACCAGCCCCAGCCAAGGCAGGTGCTTCACAGCCCTGCCCTGGGTACTGCCAGGGCTGCTCTGGCTGAATCCAGCTCTGGGCAGCTCCTGGGGTGTTGCTGCTCCTCTGCTGAAGGCGCAGGACAGCTCTGGAGAGGCCTCTTGCAGCTTGTGTTTGTGTCACCTCCTAATCTCAGCTCTTCTCTCTCACTGGCACTCTGAATTCCTCTGCATTTTCATTTTAAAATAGCCTCACTTGGCTTTTCCTTATCAAGAGACAGTCTTGCCTTGATTTATCCCTTGACATAACCAGCGGGGTATTCTGAGATAATCAGAGTTAACCAGTTGTGCTGCTGGTTAGAGCAGGGCTCCCAGCCTGCCTCTGGCTGTGGATTATCCTGGTGGTGTTTGTTTTCTCCTGAGTCCAGAGAGGCAGCAGTCAAATGATGCTTTCCCTGTCCCAGGTGCCAGGGGCAGTGCCAGGAGCCCAGCCATGGCTCAGGGAAGGCTCCTACCCAGCTGCACTGGGTGTAGAGGGAAACCAGGTGGTTAAAAGTGTCTCAGTGAGGAGGGAATGAGCACAAACAGCGTTTTGTAGTGCAGGTTTAAGGTCAGGAGGGAAGGGAGCCTGTGTGCCCTGCGTGCCCTGCCCCATGGCTGAGATGCACAAAGGGGTTGGACATTCCTTGGCTGTGGCACAGCCAGGAGGCTCCAAATGCCTGCAAATACAATCCTTTCAAGCCCTGCAGCAGGATGAGTCTCCTGACAGCCCAGCACAGAACAGAGATCCTATTTCTAGCGCCGGGAGCTTTGCATGTGGAGCTTTCAGCTGCTCTTCCCCATCCTGCTCTCCCTGAGCTGCTGTGGCTCTCTTCTCTGTGGCACTGCCTGTCAAAGCTGAGTGCTGGGCTGGGCTCAGGCTCCAGTGAGGCTGCCGAGCACCTTCCCTTCCCAAAGAGCAGCTGTGGCCATGGCAGATGGCCAGGCTGTGTCTGTGGCACTGGTGGTGGGCTGGGGGTCCCTGAGGGCAGCACTGGCCCCAGCGTGCCAGCTGGGTTACTTTACCCAGAGGCAAAGCTGACAAGTTTGTGAGCACCTAGGATCCCAGCTTGGCACGCTGACAGCTGCTGGAAACCAGGGCTGCAGGCACCAAGTAAATACAGCAACAGTGCGAGAGCTGCCTGTGCCCTCCATCATAGGGGGTGTCCCGGAGCCCTGGGTGGGATGGGCGGCTGCAGGGGCTGCCCTGGGAGGGGAACGGAGCAGCTGCAGGGGCTGATCTGTGGGGAACGGAGCCCATCAGGGGCTGCCCTGGGAGGGGAACGGAGCCCAGCAGGGGCTGCTCTGGGAGGGGAACGGAGCCCATCAGGGGCTGCTCTGGGAGGGGAACGGAGCCCATCAGGGGCTGCTCTGGGAGGGGAATGGAGCCCATCAGGGGCTGCTCTGGGAGGGGAACGGAGCCCATCAGGGGCTGCCCTGGGGGTAACGGAGCCCAGCAGAGGCTGCTCTGGGAGGGGAATGGAGCCCATCAGGGGCTGCTCTGGGAGGGGAACGGAGCCCATCAGGGGCTGCCCTGGGGGTAACGGAGCCCATCAGGGGCTGCTCTGGGAGGGGAATGGAGCCCATCAGGGGCTGCTCTGGGAGGGGAACGGAGCCCATCAGGGGCTGCCCTGGGGGTAACGGAGCCCAGCAGAGGCTGCTCTGGGAGGGGAATGGAGCCCAGCAGGGGCTGCCCTGACTCACTGCAGTTCCCTGCTCCCTGCGGGAGGCTGTGCAGGGGGGCCGAGCCCAGCTGAGCCGAGCCCGGCTGAGCCAAGCCCAGGGCCATGCCTGGCTGAGCCGAGCCCGGCTGGGTTGCCCTGGCCTGGGGTGTGCCGCCTTCCCTGGGGATGCTGAGCAGAGGGGGATGCCTTGGCTCCAGCTGGGTTCTTCTCCCCTTTCTGCCTTGGCTCCCCCCGTCCAGAGGCCGTTCCCACTCCCAACAATGACCAATACCAAGAGGAAGCATTACCTCCACTTTTTTTTTTTTTTTCCCCCTTCTAGACTTTATTTATTGAAAGCAAACAAACCACGTGTCTTGGGCAAATATTATGACATTTCATTATTCACACTTGGTGTGATAAGTGAGCTGGTTTAGGGGCTGTGGTTGATGATTTATTTGGTTTGGATGTGGATATAAATCCAGGCTGTGGAGGAAGCACTGTAACTCTGCAGGAATGCGGATGCTCTCATGCCCATTGGAGCATGGCCAGTACCCAGGACCTAATTTGTGGTGTTTTAATGCAAACAGGGCACACAAACCCATTTGTAATGTTGTAGGAACCAGGTGATTTCAGCAGTGTCCAAGAAGATCTGAGTAGTGGATGGTGCCTACTGGCTTATTAGATGGAGAAGGGAAATTCAATTTAATATATGTATTTATTTAGTGTATAAAATTACTGATTGCTCTGTGCAGGATAAAAGGGAGAAATAGAATAAATACTGTTTATTTTGTCCCATTGCCTTTACCTTGCAGACAGGCTTTGGGGTTTCAGCTGGGACTTCCCATGTCCACACAATGAACATCCATGGCAGTGGCACAGGAGGCTGCCCCTGGGGCCTGGCTGGGGTGGTGGCAGTGACAATCCCAGTGTCTCTGGGGGCTGCCTGTGTGGGCACAGCCCTCTGGGCTGCTCTCCGTGCATGGGTGCCTCTCTGGGATCAGGGCAGGACATGGCTGTGCCCAGGCCTGGCACAACTCCTCCTCCTGTGCCTTCTGTCTGTGCCTCAGATGGAATTTGGCTCCCTGGGGTCTCTGGGGTGGGTAGAACTGCTCTGTATGGCAGGCTGTGTTCCAGGAGATAAAATGCTTTAGCTGCAAGGCAAATGCTCTGGCTGCTGAGGGCTGGGAAAACCAACAGGTTTTGGTCCCCTTTGAGCACAGCAGAGCCAGAGCTGGGGCTGGTCCTGCTGGGGTGAAGCTGCTCAGTGACCCCATGGGGCTGGGCCCTGCTGGGAGCCTGTTCCAGGTCTGTGCTGGGGCTTTCCAGGAGTTAACACTGAACTGTTTGTATTTTTATGGGTACTGCTCACTGGGACTATTTATGGCAGAATGAAGGGAATTAATATTCATAACTTGCCCTGACTGTGCTCTGTAAATCAACAGTGGCTGTCACAGTGGGCCCTCGCTCCAGCCACAGCGTGGCAGAGGCTCAGATGTGGCTGGACAGTCTTGGTGCACAAGCTAAAGCTTTTTGAAAGACCCCTGCCTCTGCCAAGCCCGTCTGGGTGGCTGCACCTGGTGGTGAGGGTGAGCTCACCCCGTGGGCAGGAACCGATGGGCAGGAGGGTTCTGGGCTCTCCAGAGCACACCTGGACCTGCCCCAGGACCTCCCAGCCCTGCAGAGGGGCTGTGCAGCCTGGGCTGGGGGCTGGGGAACGTGCTGGGATGGGCACTGTGCCAGGGGATGGCACTGCAGCATGGGGACGGGGGGCTGGAAATGCCACCAAGGCCCTGTCTGAACCGTGACAGGGCTGAGCCCTCTGAGGTGGCACTGCAGGATGGGGACAGAGGGGCTGGAAATGCCACCAAGGCCCTGCCTTCCCTGGCAGAGCTGAGCCCTCTGAGGTGGCACTGCACCATAGGGACAGAGGGGCTGGAAATGCCACCAAGGCCCTGCCCAGTTGTGACAGGGCTGAGCTCTCTGAGGTGGCACTGCAGCACAGGGACAGGGAGGGCTGGAAATGCCACCAAGGCCCTGCCTGAGCTGTAGCAGGGCTGGGCCCTCTGAGGTGGCACTGAAGGATGGGGACAGAGAGGGCTGGAAATGCCACCAAGGCCCTGCCTGCACTGTGACAGGGCTGAGCCCTCTGAGGTGGCACTGCAGGATGGGGACAGGGGGGCTGAAATGCCACCAAGGCCCTGCCCAGCCTGGCAGGCTGAGCTCTCTGAGGTGGCACTGCAGCACAGGGACAGGGAGGGCTGGAAATGCCACCAAGGCCCTGCCTGCCCTGGCAGGCTGAGCCCTCTGAGGCGCCAGGGCAGGGGCCAGGGGAGGCAGAGGCGTGGAAGAGCCCCCTGCACGCTGCTCGGGGTGGGTGTAAGCAGGAGCTGAGTGTGCAGCACAGCTGTGGCTTCCTGGGGATGGCCAAGACAAGAGGGGACAGCTGGATGTATCCCTTGCTCTGGGGCTGGAGAGCCCCATGGCCCCATCTGCACCCAGAGAGGGGGGACAGGCCCTGGGGGCTGCCAGAGGAACTGGCTGAGCCACCCTCAACTCAGGGGAAAGGATGGCCATAAAAGGAATAAGAAAATTAATTGTTAATGGTATAATAGATGGAGGAGAAAAATAGAAGAGGGTCAGCAAGATCCTAGCTATGTCAGAATCAAAAGGGATTATGTTTGTATGTGTAATCCCTCACTGGAACTGGATTCCATATGTGGAAGAAAAACAATGCTGCTTTTCTGCTTCCACACACTATTTCTGGTGCTCTCTAAAGCCATGGCCCGAGACTCGATGGTATTTCATGAAGAACCTGCTCAGCCTTCAGGGCAAGCAGTGCCAGAGTCCAGAAATATGGACTCTGCAAGAACCACGTGATTGAACAAATGTTATTCTTTCCCTTGTTTTTATTATGAGAAACAGCATTTGGCAAGCAAGCTCCATCACTTTGAAGGCTGACATCCTCCATCATTTGAGCCCTACCTCTTAGATATGGAGAGGGGAAGTTCCCATCCCTGAGGGGAAGCCAAGAGTGCTGGGGGCCCTGAGCACAGCCAGGGAGGAGGGGAGAGCCTGAGGGGCTGTGCCCAGCCCACCTGTCCCACGGAGATGTTGGTGTGGCCCTGCACTGGGTTCAGTGGCCCAGCCTGGCCCTGCAGGGCACACCTGAGGGGTGCAGGGGGTGCAGGGTCACATCCTCCCTGACCTGCCCCTCCCGAGGAGCTGCCAGCAGGAGGGAATGGTGAGTTCAACCAGCCCTGTCCCAGTGATGAGGAGTAGCCTGAAGCCCTACTGTGATTGCTGATTTGGAGCCCTTTCCTGGGAAAAAACAAAATGATTTGTCCTCAGGACATGGTGGTTATAAGCAAAGGGCAACGTTTTCCAACATTCTTTTCCCAGAGAAATATAAATACATGTGAATTTTTTGTGTGCTCGTGCCTGGTTTGACACGATCCTGGCTGCAAATGCCCTTTCCCCACTGAACCTGAGCAATCAAACAGCCCAGACTGACATTTTCCACTCGATTTTCCCCAATGCTGCTGTGTGAATGCTCTGAGGACGGAGGGCTTTGTTTGCACATCTGTCAGCAGCTCCAGCTTTGCTGTGGCTCCTGGGCAGCCTGACAGGGTCTGCTGAGAGTCCTTTGCTCCTTGGGTTTCCCTCGGGTGTTTCCACCCTGCCCTCCGTCTCTGTGACTAAAACAAGGCCCTTTGTGAGCTCCCTGCTGCTGGATGTGTCCAGCAGCCCAGAGCCAGCCTGGGCAGTGCCAGCTCCCTGCTGGGAGCCCACATCACACATCTGCAGCTGGCTCCAGTCTGCAGCTCCAGCCGCTGCAGCCAAGGCAGGTCCCACTGGCTCTGGGCTGCTTTGGATTCACCCTTTCACTGCCATGGCTTTGGAAGTCTCTTGTCATGGTTTGTGTCAGTTAAATGGCTGGGAAGTGAAAATGAGAGTGGCCCTCAGGTGCTCTGAGCCCCGTGCCTGCTGGAGCTGCTGCAGGAGCTCCTGGTTGGCTCTGCTGGGTTCTGCCTGCAGAAACTCACAGCAAAGGATCTACCCTGGGAATGCCAGGAGGTGAGGAGGGAAAGGGGCTCACCTGGGCTGGGCTGGGCCGTGCTTACAGCAGAATGGTGATGGAAAGCACAGAATGGTTTGGGTTGGAGGAGGCCTCAAGGATCACCCAGTTCAGCCCCTGCCATGGGCAGGGACCCCTTCCAGCAGAGACCCTTGTCCCAGACCCCACCAGCCGGGGGCTCCTCCAGGGATGGCCCATCCCAGCTCAGCTGGACCCGCCTCGGGTTTGCTCTGCAAGCCTGGGCTGCCACAATTGACTTCATTCCTTTAGGAAGAACGTTTTGGGGTGTGCAGAAGCCCATAGAGCTGGGGTCACTGCTCCTGGGGGGTGGCTGAGATGAGCAGGGGCTGGCACTGGGACTGAGCTTGGGCTGAAAAGAGCCCGGCTCGGGTCTGCAGCTGGGACAGCTCGTGGGGCTTGAGGTGAGGCTCAAAAGGAATCTGAGCTGCCAAAAGCAGAGCAGGGTGTTTGAAAACACAGCCCTCAGCTTTCCCAGTTGCTGTGGAACCACACTGAGTCCGTGTTCATCAACAGGCCAAGGCTCCTTTTATAGTAAAAGCAAATATTGGAAGGACTTGGGGCCAAATGGCACTTTTTGTCAGTCTGCATTGCTGGTGTGATTCCCAGAGCTCTGAGCCCTCAAATCCTGGCCCCAGGAGGCAGAAGGGATGGTGGCTGGCGCCTTTGGAGCCAGGCTGTGGCACCACCAAGCCCCAGGGTCTGGAGCAATCTCACCTTCCTTGTGGCTGTCCCATGGACACGGCACCTCTTCCTTTCAAATGTCCTCAATGAGCTTCATATCCCAAAGGGCTGATGCTGCTTGCAGGGTTATATCCCTCCTTAAACTAATGGCTGGGCATCTTCTGCTTGCTGTGGAACACAGAGGAGGAGGGAAGACAGATGTAAGCACTTCTGGCTTTACTTTATACAGCTTAAATGCAGCGGTGGCTGGAGCAGGAGTCTAGAAAATCTCTTTGTGCATGTGCAGAGTAAGGGCTGGGAGTTTAAACTTTATTCTGTGTAGAACTCTGTGAAATTACATTAAAAATAGTTTTGTATAGAACCTTTAAAGTAGGTGAAAGAAATGCTTCATAGAGGTGGCTGGAGAACAGATCTGCTCCTGGGAGCTTTGGGTAAAAAATGTACGTTGCAACCAATATGCCAGCCTTGAATATTTTATCAAAATGGAGTTTTTTAACTACACTTCTGATTTGGATCAACGGAGTATGGAAGACTGTAGGAGCTGGACGAGGATTTTGATGCTGCTAAAGCAGGCAGTGGAGGGAGATGCTGTCGGTGCTGTTCTGCTGTCTCACAGCACCATCTAGTGAGGGCTGCCCGAGGAAGAGCTTGTCTGTTCATCAGGAGGGGCTTTACCAGGCAAGGATTTGCCTCTGTTCAGCAGGAGGGGCTTTACCAGGCAAGGACTTTGTTCAACAGGAGGGGCCAGGCAAGGATTTGTCTCTGTTCAACAGGAGGGGCTTTACCAGGGGCTTTGGGAGAGGTGTCTGGGATGTGTGTGTGGGATCAGAAGTGTCCAGGGCAGGGCATCCCTGGGCTCCTCAGGGCTGCAGAGGCACTGCCAGGGGTGCCCTCCCCTCTCTCCTGCCCTGTCAGGTGCCCCTTGGCTCACCAGTGGCAGTTTGTCACTTTGGGGGTGTCTCCTGGGCTTTCTCCTCTGAGCCCCTCTCCCACACCTGGCTTTTGGCAATATCCTCAAATTCCAGCTGCAAATGCCAGAGCACACGTTTGTTTTAACCTCACTGGACTGTTATTTGCAGTTCTGTATTTCTGGGGAAAGTTTCTGCTCCGTGTGCCTGTTCTGCCAGAGTTATTTTTACTCATTAGAACAAGCAGTTATTGGTGCACTTTTATGTTTATTGCTTCTTTCCTTCATGGCTCAATGATAAGAAAAGATAACTCTGGCCCTGGCTTGAAGCTCTGCTGTTCTGCTTGGACTAATAATGGTATTTTAAAGGCTCCAGATAAAGGATTAGCACTTGCTTTTGGCAAAGAGCTGCTTTTACTGCTTGAAATAGTCTGGACTGTGCATTTTATATGGGCAAGTGCCATTAAAAATTATTTGTACCCACCCAAAGGAACAAACCCCAACTATTTGTACTCCTGGGATAAGTCATCAGAAGTGTAGTGCTAGGACAAGGAGTAATGTGCTCAGGCTGAAAGAGGGGAAATTTGGAGACATTGGAGAGAAACTCTTGCCAGTCTGTGGCTGCATGGTGAAGGCACCTCAGAGGAGTCAGGAGTGCAGCTGGGCTCTTGTGGGGTTTGGGCAGCCTGGTGCCCCTTTGGGTGGCAGGCACTGAGATGGAAAGATAACCCAGCCCTGTCACTGGGCAGGTTTAGTGCTGATGGCTGGGCAGTGTTGGACGTGCCTGAGGCTCTGTCATGTGAGGGGCTCTGAGGTGTTGGTAAGGGCGACTATCAGCCAGATTCACGCTGAAAGTGCTTCTCCCGTGTCTGTAAATATTGTTTTAGGGAGCTGTCCATCTGCAGCCAGCCCAGCGTTGGGTTTCCAAGCATCCAGAGAGGTCAGGCCGGGTTCTTTTCAGTGCTGTGTTTGGATGAGAAGGTGTTTGTCAGCTGTTCACAGGGGTGGGGGTCAGTGCCACCGGGGGTGACATCTGGCACAGGAAAGGGCTCGGCAGAGGGGCCAGGGAGAGGTGGCAGCACCTTGTCCCCTTGTCCTGCTGGGTGTGAGTGGCTCCTGCCTGCTCTGGGATGCTCCTCTGGGCAGCACGTTTGGAACAACGTGACCCAGGGAACCCCAGGGTCTCGTTTCAGCTGTTATATCACAAATCCTTTATTTTTATGGCACAGCTGAATGGATTTCAGGTTTCAGGAGCCATACTGGGCAGGTTCATCCTGTCCCAGGAGAGCTGCCCGAGCTCTCCCAGCCCTGGCAGCAGTGCCATGGGACTCCCTGGGTGCAGGACCGGGAGAAAGTGCCCATGTTGGAGCAGGGCAGGGCTGGTTCTGAGCAGGAGCAGCGTTGGCTTGGTCTGACAGCCCCAGCGCTGCCTGGCCACCTGTGCCAATCCCCAGTCCCTTGGGTTAGTGCTGCCAAGCACAACAAATTATCCTATTCCACAGAGTCCAGATTGTCCTTTGCTGCTGGTTTGGGGGGTTTTGATGGCTTTTTCCAGTGAAAGGGAAAAGATCGGGCACACTGCCATCGGTTTCCAGCAGGTCCTTTTGCACAGCTTTGTGCTCCTTTGTGCCACGCTATCCACACGCACTTAAGGTGTGAACACTCCCGAGCACTCACCCTTTCGAGCTCTTTAGTGTCATTCCCGGCAGTTTTAACTGTGCTTTTTACACATCTCAGAGCACAAAAATAGAGGAGAAGCACTTTCCGAAAGTGTCTCCAGCAAACCAGGAGCGGCAGCAGCAGCGAGCCCCTGGCAGTGCCATGTGGATGCCACGCTGACGAGTCTCTGCTGGTTTTGTGTGGTTGCACTTCTTGACCGAGCTATTCATGAGCTGTGTTTTTGAGTAATTGTTAAAAAGAGCCTTTTCCAGAACCAAACTCTCTCTCAGCAAGTGCCGGTGGTCGTGCAGCCGGTGTGTGGGGAAGGGGAGGAAAGGGCTGGCCCAGGGCTGTGACCTGAATGTGTCACACATTGCCGAGCCCAGGGACCCCAGAGCGTGTGGGACCTCAGCCCTTCCAGCTCAAACCAGATTCCCTTTGTCTGTGAACTAATTCTCAAACGGCCTGAGACGGTCTCCCCACCGCTGGGGGATGATGCTCCTGTTTGGTCTGGGCATGACTGAATCCATCTCACTGATTTACTTTTCACTGGAAGCTCCTGCTCCTTGCTCACCAGCCCTCGGGAACCTGTGCTTCTCCAGCTCAGAACAGCCTCTCCTGCACGAGGGATGTGACATTTCCAGTGGAGCCTGTGGGGTTTTATTTTCATAGGAAGAAATAATGGAGCGATTAATTTTGCTGCCCCTGCTCTCGGAAGCAAAGTGCAATAAATCAGCAGGTGGATGACACCCCGAGTCTCCCTGTGCTGTCAGACCGGGTGCTGTGGCCAGGCTGGCATTTTCTGGCTCCTCTCTGTGCTCTTTTCTTGCCTGGATGGAATTTTTTTAATCTGCTGCAGTATGAAGGTCACTTTCATAGGCTGAATAACATCAGGGAGTTTGGGCATCGGGAGGACTGATTGTTCCCAGTGGCTATTTTTAGAGTGATACCTGAGGAAACAAACAGCCCTTGTCCCACGAGCAGAATGAAAATCAGCTGGAAGCTTGAAGGAAAAGGCCATGGAGCCGGGGCCCTGCCCCTCACCTCCAGGGTCTCCTGGCTCACAGGTGTGTGCAGGGCTGAGCTCAGCAGCCTCCCCCTGCCTGCAGGCACAGGCTGGGGCTGGGAGAGCTCCCGGAGCCTTTCCGTGCCCGGTGCTCAGTGCAGTCCGACTGGGGCTCTGCCCTGTCCATCCCAGCACTGCTCCGGGTGCGGGGCCAGCGCTGATGTCCCCGGTCACCCTCAGCCCTCCCGGGCTTGTGGTGGCCGCTGCAGGGCCCTGCAGGGCTCTGCCACCCACACCGGGGGTCAGTGTTGCTCCACGGCAGCGCAGCAGGGACGGGACACCGGGCAGGGACAGCGAGCCCAGCCCTGGGCGGTGGTGGCCCCGGGCACCCGTGTGCTCCCTGCGGGCACCGCCCGCCGCTCCTCGGTCACCGCTGGGCTGGACGGGCCCTGGCCGGAGCCGGGATGGCCCCTGTGCCCCTGGCATGGCCAGGGGACGGTGAGCAATGGGCTGGGCAGGGGTGACTGCAGGGCACTGTCCTGCAGTGGCGCTGTCAGCTCGGGCACGGCCCTGTCCTGCAGTGGCCCTGTCCTGCAGTGGCTCTGTCCTGCTTGGGCAGGGCACTGTCCTGCAATGGCACTGGCAGCTCGGGCAGGGCCCTGTCCTGCCGTGGCCCTGTCCTGCCGTGGCCCTGTCCTGCTCGGGCAGGGCCCTGTCCTGCAGTGGCCCTGTCCTGCAGTGGCACTGGCAGCTCGGGCAGGGCCCTGTCCTGCTGTGGCCCTGTCCTGCAGTGGCGCTCTCCTGCTCGGGCAGGGCACTGTCCTGCAGTGGCACTGGCAGCTTGGGCAGGGCCCTGTCCTGCAGTGGCACTGGCAGCTCGGGCAGGGCCCTGTCCTGCAGTGGCCCTGTCCTGCTTGGGCAGGGCCCTGTCCTGCAGTGGCACTGGCAGCTCAGGCAGGGCCCTGTCCTGCAGTGGCCCTGTCCTGCAGTGGCACTGGCAGCTCGGGCAGGGCCCTGTCCTGCAGTGGCACTGGCAGCTCAGGCAGGGCCCTGTCCTGCAGTGGCGCTCTCCTGCTCGGGCAGGGCCCTGTCCTGCAGTGGCACTGGCAGCTCGGGCAGGGCCCTCTCCTGCAGTGGCACTGTCCTGCAGTGGCACTGGCAGCTCGGGCAGGGCCCTCTCCTGCAGTGGCCCTGTCCTGCAGTGGCCCTGTCCTGCAGTGGCGCTCTCCTGCTCGGGCAGGGCACTGCTGCAGCTGCACTCTGGTGGTGGCAGCAGCTGCCCAGCCGGGAGGTGCCAGGTGAGGAGGCCAGTGCCACAGGACACCTGTCAGTCCCATGGCACATACACCAGCCCTGTGGCACACATGCCAGTGCCATGACCCTCCCTCCTGCCTGCTGCACGTGTGTGCCCAGCTCCCAGCTCCCGTGCCCTGGGCTGCTGCTCCTGCAGACAGATGTTTTGGGAAGGGATTGGCTGTGACACCTGCCTGTGCCTCTCCCTGCTGGGGATGTCACCGAGCCCTCGGGCACCTGGGGAGCTGCCCCGAGCAAAGGGGTGAGCCCTGGCACCAGCCCCCCAGCTCCTTGGGGTGGCGATGGGCACCTCACCGCAGTTCTCATTTTCTGGCTTTTTCCTCCTTATGTGCCAGGTAAAATAGTCAGAGATCTCTTCTTCCTGTTGCTTTCTTCCTCTGTAATTTGATGGCAACTCTTCCCACAGCCTTATCCAGAAGCAGTGCCGGATAATCTTTCCGCTTTCAAAGGAAATTCCTTTTCCCACATTAGCAGAACATTTGTTTGTGTGACAGTTCCCATTTAGCTTTTGACAAGCTCGGTAGCTGGTCAATTTATTTTACCTTTTAAGTGAAATAATTAATAAAGGGAAAAAATTGCTTTATTTTCCCAGCCCTACAGAGACATTCGCCTTTGTGAAATAATTTTATTTATGACTCCTTTAATGGTTTTGCAGCACAATTTTATGGCTTTGGATTGTGTCCCATTAGGAGCAGGATTTTGCCACTGAATTTAGAGGCAGGAAGTGTGCATGTGCATAATGTGAGATATCCCAGATCCCCGGCAGCTCCTGCTGTGGAAGTCCCATTTGTGTCCCAGTCCCGGTACAGGAGGTGCCAGGGGCAGCCTGAGTGCTCCTGTTCCTCCAGCCTGGGTTCCTGCCTGTCTGCTCCTGTTCCTGTTCCTGCAGCCTGGGTTCCTGCCTGTCTGCTCCTGTTCCTGTTCCTCCAGCCTGGGTTCCTGCCTGTCTGCTCCTGTTCCTGTTTCTGCAGCCTGGGTTCCTGCCTATCTGCTCCTGTTCCTCCAGCTCCAGTTCCTGCCTGTCTGTTCCTGTTCCTCCAGCTCCAGTTCCTGCCTGTCTGTTCCTGTTCCTGCAGCCTGGGTTCCTGCCTGTCTGCTCCTGTTCCTGCAGCCTGGGTTCCTGCCTGTCTGCTCCTGTTCCTGGGTTCCTGCCTGTCTGTTCCTGTTCCTGCAGCCTGGGTTCCTGCCTGTCTGTTCCTGTTCCTCCAGCCTGGGTTCCTGCCTGTCTGCTCCTGTTCCTGGGTTCCTGCCTGTCTGCTCCTGTTCCTGGGTTCCTGCCTGTCTGCTCCTGTTCCTGTTCCTGCAGCCTGGGTTCCTGCCTATCTGCTCCTGTTCCTCCAGCCTGGGTTCCTGCCTGTCTGCTCCTGTTCCTGTTCCTCCAGCCTGGGTTCCTGCCTATCTGCTCCTGTTCCTGTTCCTGCAGCCTGGGTTCCTGCCTGTCTGTTCCTGTTCCTCCAGCCTGGGTTCCTGCCTGTCTGCTCCTGTTCCTGGGTTCCTGCCTGTCTGTTCCTGTTCCTGCAGCCTGGGTTCCTGCCTATCTGCTCCTGTTCCTGTTCCTCCAGCCTGGGTTCCTGCCTGTCTGCTCCTGTTCCTGGGTTCCTGCCTGTCTGCTCCTGTTCCTGTTCCTGCAGCCTGGGTTCCTGCCTGTCTGTTCCTGTTCCTGCAGCCTGGGTTCCTGCCTGTCTGTTCCTGTTCCTCCAGCCTGGGTTCCTGCCTGTCTGTTCCTGTTCCTCCAGCCTGGGTTCCTGCCTGTCTGCTCCTGTTCCTGTTCCTCCAGCCTGGGTTCCTGCCTATCTGCTCCTGTTCCTGTTCCTCCAGCCTGGGTTCCTGCCTATCTGCTCCTGTTCCTGTTCCTCCAGCCTGGGTTCCTGCCTATCTGCTCCTGTTCCTGTTCCTCCAGCCTGGGTTCCTGCCTATCTGCTCCTGTTCCTGTTCCTGCAGCCTGGGTTCCTGCCTGTCTGTTCCTGTTCCTCCAGCCTGGGTTCCTGCCTGTCTGTTCCTGTTCCTCCAGCCTGGGTTCCTGCCTGTCTGTTCCTGTTCCTGCAGCCTGGGTTCCTGCCTGTCTGTTCCTGTTCCTGCAGCCTGGGTTCCTGCCTGTCTGCTCCTGTTCCTGCAGCCTGGGTTCCTGCCTGTCTGCTCCTGTTCCTCCAGCTCGGGTTCCCTGCTCTCGGTACGAGCTCTGGGCAGCTGCAGGTGCCCGCAGGTCCCCTTGCCCTCATCTCCATCCCCCTGCTCTCTCCTGTTCCCGGCTGCTGCTCCGGGTCCCGCAGGGACTTGGGACAGGAGCAGAACTTTCCTTGGGATGGTGGGAATGAGGGCTGGGCCAGGATGGGCAGGGCTGGACAGAGCTGGGTTTAGCTGGGCATTGCTCCCCAGGCAGGGGTGCCCAGGCTGGGCTGGACGTGTTAGCATTCAAAAACACATAATCACATAAGCCATTATATGCGGTGCTTTTTATTCAAGGGCTCTGGGAATCGGGGTAGTTTCCACCCAAATCTGATTCTGACCATACATTCGAGGTGAACGTGTTTTATACTCTATCGGTCTATAACTTTCATGTTAATTATTAAACTTATATTGTTCTATTGTATACATAGATTTCAGTCAAGCATGGCTTCTCATGGTTCCCCCTTAAATTTCTAACATAGTTTCTCATGATTCTTCTTATGATTATACAATAATTATATTTAGTTACTAAATAATCATCATATCTAACAATGATATCATTTATCACACTGCTTACGCAGGTGCAGTGATCTGAGAAAACACAAAGCCCAACATTTTCAAGGTCTATCTTTCACATTTTCCAGGGCTCCACTATCAGAGGGACCCTCGGGGTGCAGCCGCAGCCCCGGGGCCGCTCCCCCGCCGGCTCCGCAGCGCTCGGAGCTTTCACGGCCAGCGCAGCCGGGAGAGTTATTACCGCCCTCTGCTTTATCCAAACAATGATCTTTAAGGCAGGAAAAAAAAGAGAAGAGACTGTTCTAAAACCGCTTTGTTTATGCGGCTCCATTAAGTTTGGAATAACAGAGATGGTATCGCGTAACCGAGGCAGTCACTCTAAAGCATGAATCCGCTGGGGCTAATGATGGCTTGAAGAGCCTCAATGAATCAGTGGCTAACTGCTGCTCACCCCGGCTGCCCTGGGGATGCTCCTGCATCCTCCAGAGCACGGGCATCCACCCCTTCAGCGGGCACTGCGCTCCTGCAGGGAGCGAGACTGTTCTCCACCAGATGTGCACGGACATTCCTTGACTAATCCCCCATTCAGAGTTACATTCGAGGCTGGCACGAGTCGCTTGTTTCCCCTGTAAATGCGTTGCAACCCTCTCGGCAGGGCCGGGGATGAGGATGAGCGGTGAACGTGCCACCGCTGCACTCACAGAGCGAGGGAATCGCCGCGGCTCCGCAGAGCTCCGGGGCACGCAGGGCTCCAGTCCCGTGTGAAATGCCGGGTTTGTGCAGCCAGAGGGGCAGCGCTGGCCTGGCCGGCCTTGTGTCACCGCACAGGGACAGGCAGCTCCAGCTGGGGTCCCCGGCTCGGGCACGGGTCCAGGTCAGTGCTTTTTGTTCCTGCTTTTCCTGGAAGGCTCAGGAGCTCGGCTGGGGAAAGCTGGGAGGGATTTACTGCCCTGGGCCAGGGATTTGCCTTTACTGCCCTGGGCCAGGGATTTGCCCTTACTGCCCTGGGCCAGGGATTTGCCTTTACTGCCCAGGGTCAGGGATTTGCCTTTACTGCCCTGGGCCAGGGATTGCCCCCCAGCAGGGGCTTGGAGGGGCAGCTTTGTTCCTCAGTGTGGTGGTGGGAGCTGAGTGGGCTCAGAGCAAGGGGGTGGTTCATGGTCAGGCAGGAGCTCGGGGTGGAGCTGCAGCAGCTGAGCCCCTGCCCAGTTCCATTCCCAGTGCCAGGCTGAGGTGGGGCGGTGCCCAGGATCCTTTTTCTGGGGTTTCAGTGACAGCTGCTGGGGCTGGATTTGCTCAGGCATTTCCATTTGGGAGCTGCAGGGCCGGAGATGACAGATGTAGAAGGGGTACCATAGAAGGGTAGAAGAGTCCTGTGGGGTTCAGCAAAATGCCATTTCTGTCCTGCTGGGTGCTTCCCAAGCACTTCCCATTGCCACAAAGCACCTTCAATGGCAATGTGTGAAGGCCTTCGGGTGCCAAAATACATCTCAGCCATCCCGAGGGACTGGGAAGGGTCCAGCCATGCCCACCACCCTGCTGGGGCACTGGGGTGCAGGGCCTGGGCTGGGCAGCTCTGCCAGAGGAGACCTGCAGCTCCCCTGGGGCCCCCAGGCACAGCCAGCCCTGCAGGGCATGGAGCAGAGAGGTTCCTGTGCCTTTGGAGAGGGAACACAGCACCTCTGCTGCTGCCCCCAGGCACAGCCAGCCCTGCAGGTGAGGGAGCAGAGAGGTTCCTGTGCCTTTGGAGAGGGAACACAGCACCTCTGCTGCTGCCCCCAGGCACAGCCAGCCCTGCAGGTGAGGGAGCAGAGAGGTTCCTGTGCCTTTGGAGAGGGAACACAGCACCTCTGCTGCTGCCCCCAGGCACAGCCAGCCCTGCAGGGCATGGAGCAGAGAGGTTCCTGTGCCTTTGGAGAGGGGACACAGCACCTCTGCTGCTGCCAGGCACAGCCAGCCCTGCAGGTGAGGGAGCAGAGAGGTTCCTGTGCCTTTGGAGAGGGGACACAGCACCTCTGCTGCTGCCAGGCACAGCCAGCCCTGCAGGTGAGGGAGCAGAGAGGTTCCTGTGCCTTTGGAGAGGGAACACAGCACCTCTGCTGCTGCCCCCAGGCACAGCCAGCCCTGCAGGGCATGGAACAGAGCGGTTCCTGTGCCTTTGGAGAGGGAACACAGCACCTCTGCTGCTGCCCCCAGGCACAGCCAGCCCTGCAGGTGAGGGAGCAGAGAGGTTCCTCTGCCTTTGGAGAGGGAACACAGCACCTCTGCTGCCCCCAGGCACAGCCAGCCCTGCAGGTGAGGGAGCAGAACGGTTCCTGTGCCTTTGGAGAGGGAACACAGCACCTCTGCTGCCCCCAGGCACAGCCAGCCCTGCAGGTGAGGGAGCAGAACGGTTCCTGTGCCCTGGGACAGGGAGCACAGCACCTCTGCTGCTGCCAGGCACAGCCAGCCCTGCAGGGCATGGAGCAGAGAGGTTCCTCTGCCTTTAGAGAGGGAACACAGCACCTCTGCTGCCCCCAGGCACAGCCAGCCCTGCAGGTGAGGGAGCAGAGCGGTTCCTCTGCCTTTAGAGAGGGAACACAGCACCTCTCCTTCTGCCAGGAGTCAGCAGCAGGGTCTGGATCCCCGTGGGGATCTCATTTTGGGACTGTTTGTGTATGAGTTATCTGTTACAGGGTTATTAAGAAACTAATGGGGGAGTGCACATAAATTAGGCAGGATTGGCTAGTGTCCTTGGAAATTAGGGAGCATTTGAACATGGCATTGGGAACTCAGGCACTGGGAAAGAGCCTGGAGGCAGTTCCAGAGGGCTTGAAAACGCTTTTGCATTGAGGAGGAGCAGGTGCTGGGGGAGGGTGCCAGAGGATCCTGGTGGGGCACAGAGTCAGCAGAGCAGTTTTTAACCCAAGCTGCCAGCTGGGAGCTGCAGCCTCTCCCGTGGGTGCTGCTTTTGCCTGGGCTGGGGTTAGTTTTCCTCCCAGAGGCGTGCTGGGGTTTGGATTGGGATAGAGTGCCATGGCAGCATGGAGCCTGTTTGGGGCACTTCTACAGGGTCTGGAGGGGAAGGGCATCTTTGGGACTTGCATTTATTCTGAGCATTGCCCAGGTCTTGCTGCAAGAGGGTAAACACAGTTAGATGTTGAGAACAGTCTCAGATTAAATTTTTTATTTAGACTTTGGATCCTTGGCAAATGAAAAAGGAATTCTAATTATCAAAGAAATGTCAATTACCAAATGAAATACCAGCAGAATAGTATTTTAGAAATGTATTGGAAGATTAAGGTGACTGGGGTTATTATTGTCCCTTTTGCATTTTCAGAGCCCAGGCAGACATTATTTATTAGCACTATTTTTACCATAGTAGTTAATTTTGGATAAACATTAGGATTCTACTCCATCTGATCCTCAGTGGAGTGTTGCAATCCCTGTTGCTGCTGCTGTTATAAATGTGATTGCAGATGCAAGAGCTCAGCTAGAACATACTGTCTTCACACACAGGAAAGAGAAGGTTTCACAGGAAAAATGCCAGTGAACCAAAGACCAAAATAAGCTCTAAGATGGTTTGATTTTCCGTGTGGTCTGTCAAAACCAGTTCTTTGGCCAATTCCTGGTTTCCCCTTAATTGCAGGCTCTGCCATCCGTGCCCTCGTTGGTGCTGAGGGCAGCCTGAGCACTGAGGAGCCTCTGCAGCCCCAAGGGGATCCTGAGCTGCTCCATCCCTGAGGGGATCCTGAGCTGCCCCTGCTCTCCCTGCCCCTCCTGGCTCCCTGGGCTCCTGCCAGTCCCAATCCCAGTCCCCATCGCCCTGTGTCACCTCCCTGTTGTACCCAGAGCCCTGTGTCACCCCCCTGTTGTACCCAGAGCCCTGTGTCACCTCCCTGATGTACCCAGAGCCCTGTGTCACCTCCCTGGTGCCCCATCGCCCTGTGTCACCTCCCTGTTGTACCCAGAGCCCTGTGTCACCCCCCTGTTGTACCCAGAGCCCTGTGTCACCTCCCTGGTGCCCCATCGCCCTGTGTCACCTCCCTGATGTACCCATAGCCCTGTGTCACCTCCCTGTTGTACCCAGAGCCCTGTGTCACCTCCCTGGTGCCCCCAGAGCCCTGTGTCACCTCCCTGGTGTACCCAGAGCCTGTGTCACCTCCCTGGTGCTCCCATAGCCCTGTGTCACCTCCCTGATGTACCCAGAGCCCTGTGTCACCTCCCTGGTGCCCCCATCGCCCTGTGTCACCTCCCTGGTGCCCCCATCGCCCTGTGTCACCTCCCTGGTGCCCCCAGAGCCCTGTGTCACCTCCCTGGTGCCACCCCTGGGGCGGGAGCCCGGCCATTCCTGGCAGGTTTTAATAGAACCAACTATATTTAGCTGAAAAATAAATACATTCTTGGCTTGCAGAGCCCGTGTGGTGGCTGATGAATGGGCAGGAGCTGGTTCACAGGGCGCTGTCCATGGCTGGGGCTGTGCAGGGGGCTGGGTGCAGAGCCCCGGGCAGGGCTGGCAGTGGCAGCTGCTCTCTGTCAGTGCCATTGGTGTGCATGGCACTGAGCAGAGCAGCCTGGGCTGTCACACCTGAGCCTGGGTGGCTGTGAGGGCACAGGGACCCTGCCTGGCTCCCTGGGGCAGCACCTGAGCGTGGCCATTCCCTGACAAGGGAAGCTGGGCCCTCGGCAATTCCCTGAGTTCTCCTGGTGCCTGGGAGTCCCCAGAGCTGCTCCTGGGCACAGCCACCCTCGAGCCCGTGCAGCTGGGGCACAGCTGTGGCTTTGGTGAAATTGGTGTCATTCCAGTCCTCCAGAGTCTGAGCAGCCCCTGCTGAGGCCCCAGCTGTGCCTGAAGGAGCAAATTCTGCTGGGGGAGCCCAAATCTTCCCCCAGCGCCTCCCTGGGCCTGGCTCTGGGGGGGTTTATAAACCAGGCTCAATCTTCTGATGCTCAATTCAATTTCATCCCATGAATATGAAAACCTGGCAGTGCCCGGGCTGCCCCCTCAGCCTCCTGCTCGATGTCAGGGCAGGGCAGCACCACAGGGGGAGGTGGGCACACTCCCAGTGGGTTTGGCTGGGCCCCCCTGTGCGGCTCCTCCTTCCCAGGACACCCCAAACACCCCAGGACACCCCAAACAGCTCCTCCACGCCAGCAGGGATGGAGCCTTGCCCTGGGCCCAGCAGCTCCTGCCCCAGCCCTGGAGCTTCCCCTTGTGCAGCAGGGTCCAGCTCCCTCCTTTGGGCTCAAGCCCCTTTAAAATCACATTTCTTCTAGTGCCCAGAACAGGTTTGTGGCTCTGTGCTGGAAAGCCAAAGTCATGCTGAAGGGGCTCCCCCCAGCCAGTCTCTTCCCAGTTCTCATGGGCTGTGTCCCTCTGCAGCACCGGGGTCCCTCCCACGCTGCCCTCTGGCCCTTGTGGGCTTTGGGGAGGAAGGAGCTGTGCCTCGGGCTGCTTTCCCTCATCCATCCTCCAGCTCCTGGAGGGATTGCTCCAGCCCTGGGACTCGCAGCCTCTGGGCTCTCAGCATGGAAATACCATCCCTGTGCTCAGTGCCTGCTGGCCATCAGTGCAGCTCCCATTTTAGGACATATTTTCCCCAAATTGCTGCCTTATTTGGCCTTTCCCCCCGTGGTTCTGGTGACATCACCCAGCAGGCAGTCGGTCCTGGGGCCACCACCCTGAGGGACCCCGTGAGGAGTCGTGGGGAGGCTGGGCTGGGGTCCCCCCCCAGGGGACAGCAGGGCTGGGGCTGGCAGGGGGCTCTGGCCCTTCCCCACGGAGGTGCCAGCTGCTCTGGGGGGCACGGGGCAGGGGACAGCACCTGCCTGCTGCAGGGACAGCACCTGCCACTGCACCCTGACACAGCACCCTGACACAGCACCCTGCCTGCTGCAGGGACAGCACCCTGCCACAGCACCCTGACACAGGACCCTGCCACAGCACCCTGCCACAGCACCCTGTCTGCTGCAGGGACAGCACCCTGCCACTGCACCCTGCCACAGCACCCTGCCACAGCACCCTGCCTGCTGCCAGAGACAGCACCTGCCACAGCACCCTGCCACAGCACCCTGCCACAGCACCCTGCCACAGCACCCTGCCTGCTGCAGGGACAGCACCCTGCCATGGCACCCTGCATGCTGCCAGGCACAGCACCTGCCACAGCACCCTGCCTGCTGCCAGAGACAGCACCCTGCCACGGCACCCTGCCATGGCACCCTGCCTGCTGCAGGGACAGCACCCTGCCACTGCACCCTGCCACAGCACCCTGCCTGCTGCCAGGCACTGGGGGGTTTGGGGGTCACCCACCGAGCCTGGCCCTTGTGTCTGTCCCTCCTGTCCTTCATGTCTGTCCCTGGTGTCTGTCCCTGGTGTCTGTCCCTGGTGTCTGTCCCTCCTGTCTGTCCCCACAGGGTGTCCCAGCTTGCAGGCAGCTCTGTGCTAAGGGGACCCAGCTCCTGAGGAACGTGTGACAGTGACACCCTGTGTGTCCTGGCTGGCAGTCATGGGAACAGGAGCTCTCCCTCCCACTGGAACTGCCCCAGAGCCCTGCCCCAGAGCCCTGTCTGCCCCAGAATCCTGCCCTGAGCCCTGCCCTGCCCAGAGCCCTGAGCCCTGCCCTGAGCCCTGCCCTGGCACCAGCAGAGCTCTTCCCCTGCCCACGCTCCCATCCCAGGAGAAATGGAAAACCAGCCCCTGGCCCAATAAACCCCTTGATTTCCCTGCTCTGGAACCCCCACCTTGCCATGTCAGAAATTCCCAGCCCAAACCATCTCCTTCTGGCTGGAACCCTGCTATAAAAAACTCCTGGCCAAGAGCCAATTAGAAATAAAAAGACTTATTTTGAAAAATCAGATGAAGGGGATATTTCTGGGTTGGGGATATTTCCTGACTGCATAAATGCAAACAAAACAAAACTGGCATATTAATGGTTCTTCAGAGATAACCCAATTTATTTTGCTACATTTAAGAATGAATCTGAGTCATTCTTTTATCAGAAGTGGTGTTGCCAGCTTGTGGTGGTATTTCAGGGGACAGAATGGCTGAGCAATGCTGAGTTTTGGATGTCCATTGGCTGGACCAGGACAGGGCCTTCATTTTCCAGGCTAAACTGCTCCGAGAACCAATTCATAATGAGAACCAGTTCAGAACGTTATATGTTATTTTTAATTTTCCATACTGTTTATGTGGAAAACCGTAACAAAAATCTCTGTCTGAGGCAGGATTCACGAAGCAGCAGCAGGAATTGTGCTCAGCCCTTTGGTAACCCCATGGGGGCTGCAGTTCCCTTGATGGCTTGCATCTATTTTTGACATGGAACCACTCAGATGGTGAAGACATCAGCTGGCCACGCTCGTCCTGCACTACAGAAAACGGGAAATGGCTCCTCCCTGTGGCAAGGGAAGGAGAAAAGGGACTCACGCCCCACAGGGGACTGCAGGGGTGCATGTGGCTGCATGGCATCCCCAAGGGCAATGGGCAGCACTGGCTCCATGGTCCCAGAAGGACAATCCCTAAAGGGCAATGGGCAGCACTGGCTCCATGGTCCCAGAAGGACAATCCCCAAAGGGCAATGGGCAGCACTGGCTCCATGGTCCCAGAAGGACAATCCCCAATGGGCAATGGGCAGCACTGGCTCCATGGTCCCAGAAGGACAATCCCCAAGGGCAATGGGCAGCACTGGCTCCATGGTCCCAGAAGGCTGAACAAACACTTTATTATTCTATACTGGTTAATAAACCCACTGCCCTCACAGTCAGTCTGATACAGGTGGATCCAATTGGCCCTTGAATCCAAACCCATCACCAGTGGCCAATGAGGAAACCACCCTTTGGTAAGCAAATATCCATAACACATGGCACATGTGCACAACAGCAGGGGCAGCAAGTGGAGCTAGGAATTGTTTATCATCCTTTTCTCTGAGCCTCCCACAGCCTGCCCCAGCACCGTGCCTGGGAAAGTTCTGTTTCCTCCCTGTGGCCAGAGAGCTGCTGCCAAAGGCACAGGAGTTGTTTAGGCACTAAGAACGTATGAAATAAATTTCATTTTAGCATTAAGGAGGAAAATCTAGGGAGGCCCTGAGACAAATCTGAGCCCATGTGAGAGTTGCAGTTAATTGAAGTGTCTCAGATGTGGTTTTTTTACACCATTTGGAATTTGTTTTCCCAGAACTGGGATCTCTTTTGGAGAGCTGTGACTGGGGCTCACACACATCACTTTGAATTTGGTACTTCAAAATTAGCTGGGGTTCCACACCCAGCTGCACTGAATGCCAGGAAATGTGGATTACTGTCAGCCTTGCATTTCCACAGGGCTTGTCCGTGTGGTCTCCTCCTTCCAGCTCCTTCCAGTGGAGCAAACACGGGATGCTGGGGAGCCCCAGGGCTCAGAGCATTCCTCTGCACCCCCTGGAAAGGCTCAGAGATGGACACTGGACACTGGCTCTGCACAGGGGCCCAACCAGCTGAACGAGACACAGGCCAGTGGGTAAAGGTCTCTTTTCTGAACCAAGGCCGTTCATGCTTTGCCAGGGCCTTCCCTTGAGATGCCTGAATAGATTCCCTGGGCCTGACAGGGCCTGCAGAGCAGCCCTGTGAGTGACAGGGACTCTGCTCAGCTCCTTCCTCTGGGGTGTGCAGCTCTGAATTCACTCGGGCACAAAGGGTCATTTCTCAAATCCAAGGAAAACTTGTTGCAGCAATTTTTCTTTTCTGGTGACTTTACAGGGACTGAACATATTCTGGAAATCTCCAGATCTCCAAGTGGCCTTTAATTAACTAATCTTGATAAACTGACTGTGCCTAATGCTGGGGGATTTCCCAAAGTCCCTGGGCTTTGGGAGGGACCTTCCTGCAGTGGGAAGAGCACAGGGCTGTGACAGCAGCTCTGGTGGCAGGGGAGAGGAGGATCCTGGAGCCACAGCATGGCTCTGGCTGGAAAGGACCCTGAAGCTCATCTTGGTGTGGGGTTGCAGCCCCTTTTGGAGGGGAAAAGAGCCCAAGAGGTGTCTCTGTGCTTCCTGCAGCCCCTGCACACAGCCTGGGCCACAAACTGGCACCGAGCCTGTTGTTCCTCTGCCTGGAATGCCCCAGCCCTTCCTGCAGCTGCAGGGGCTGCTGTGGGACAGACACTGCCCTGGGCTCGGGGTCCTTCCTATGGGGCTGTTCCAGGCCTTGTGGTGCCAAAGCCCAGCTCCTGGTGAGAGCTGACAGCGAGGGGAAGGGACCCACAATGAGGAGACAGGACCCAGACCTGGGGGACAGCGTGGGCCCTGCCCTGTGACCCAAGGGGACAGGGCTGGGGGCACTGGGGCTCTGGTGCTCTGAGAAACGCCCCCCTTACACCCAGACTGGCAGCCAGGCTCCTCTCTTTGGGCACACAAGGGAGCCCAGCCTGAGTTCCCACAGCTGGGTGGGAACAGCTGGGTGGGAACAGCTGGATGGGAACAGCTGGATGGGAACAGCTGGGTGGGAACAGCCTTCCTTCCCCCCTGCCAGCCAGGCTACCTGAGGACCAGCAGAGCCCCAGGAATATTCAGAGCACAGCTCAACCCCAGGCTTCTTCTCTATTTTTGAGAGAGAAAACACCAGTATTTGCAGAGCCACCCTCCTAATACTTTGCCTGAACAGCCTGATGGTTTTTCTCCTCAGCCCTCACTGGCCCAGTGCTGTGGGCAGTGCTCAGGTACTCCTGGTGCAGATATTCAGATATTCCAGTGTGTTTTGCCTGAATCCCCAGGGCTGGTGTCAGCCCCGAGCCGTGGGAGGGGAGCCAGGCAGTGCCTCCAGGCTGGGGCACAGCCAGGGCTCTGCTGTGCAGCTGTATTTTAACACAGAGCCGAGCAGTGCTGGGTGTATTTTAACACTGTCCAAATATTAACTCTGCCCAGAGGATGTGGAGGTGTTTCCTTGACATGGGAGCATCCGGAGCAGGAGCTGCCAGACACAGGATCTGCCTACAGCTCCTTGGGGCAGCCCTGGCTCTGAGAGAGAGAACAGGCAGGGGGGCAGAGAACAGGCAGGAGCAGGGGAAAGGCAGCAAAGGCAAGGCAGCAGAGCCCCTGGGACGAGGGAATTCACAGGACAGGCTCCTGCTGCCACCCCATGGCCATCAGGGCCACAGTGGCCAGGCACTGCCCCAGGGCACTGCCCCAGGGCCCTGTGAGCTGGCCCTGCACCAATCCTGCTCTGGAGCCACAGTAAACTCAGCTCCCATTGTTCCTGGTTTGCTCCAGGTGGTGTTAGCATTTTTGGTAACATTTTCTGAAATCAGGCAACAATCTACAAAACCCTCACTGTGGAAGGGGTGATTTTTTGGTGATTTGGCTGAAGAAAGTGTGTTGAAAAGTAAACTCGAGCTCAAATTAGATTTATATAAACATAACCTCACTTTTTACAGAAGAACACCCAGGCACAGGGGCTTTCTTTAGCTCTGCCCTGAAGTAGCAGCTGCTGCAGGTCTCAGGAAGTTTCCACTGAAATGCACCCTCACTTCATTAATAGTTGCTTTTCCACCTCTGCATTTTTCTCTCTGGGCTTTTAAGCAAGTTTTATTGTAGTGTTTATACAGCCAACTCACTCTGCCCTTGGTTTATGTTTTTCTCGCCTGCAGCCACTGAATTTTGAGGTTTATTAGTTACAGGTATCTGAAATCACATTTTTTTAGAATTGACTGCCTAATAAAACCCCTTAAAACTTTCTGTTTAAGGCAATTGTCCTCCACCCCAGGATCAGGTTCTTACTGAGTTATACCCAGGATCAACAACTTCTTTCTGGCTGTTTGTTCCACCAAGGCAGGTAACAGGGATCCCATCCCTTCCAATAAATCAGGTCTGCATCATTCATTGGAGAGGTACCCAGGCAAAGAGCTGCCTTTGGGCACAAGCTGTGCAGAGAAGGCTGATTGTTTCCTGGCCTGGAATGAGCAAAGCAGAGCCTGAGCAGCGCCAGGGCAAGGCCCAGCCTGGGCTCTGCTCTCCCCAAAGCTGGGCTCTGCAGGTGAACAGAGCCCCTGCAGCTTCCCTCTCACTCAAGGAATTTCTGCCCAGCTCCAGAAGCACAGGGCTGCAGAGCTGGCTCAGGCTGTGCCCCACAGATCCCTGCTCCTGGCCCCTGGCCCCATCCTGCCACATGGCTCCAGTGCCAGGAATGAATAAATAAATAACTGGAGCTCAGTGTCCAGCTGTTTTCCATGGGCCAGAGGAACTTGTTAAATCCTCCAGACCTGCCTCCCTTCTGGCTGCCTGGAGAGACCCTGTGGGGCAGGGTGGGAGTGAGCCTTGCTGGGAGATGCCAGCCAGCTTCCTCTGGTGGCCCTGGGTGGCAGCTCTGGGACACAGATCACTGCCCTGCTGTCACTGCCACTGGGGTCACAGCAGCTGAGGAACTGAAGTTCGGGTTTAATAGTTTGTTTTGGCCTGAATATTACAAATATTCCAGGGATCCAGCAGTGGCTGGAGGGCTCTCCCCTCTCTCTCGGGGCTGTGTACTGGCTGCAGGCACCTCTCACCCCTCAGTGGCTCCCCCTCAGCAGGGAAAGCTGCCTGTGCCCAGGTGGTGCCCAGGGACAGGGCAAGGAACCTCCTGCCTGAGGCCAGCCCTCCTTGGCCAGGTGGGGCTGACCTGGGGGATTGGGGATGTGGGGGTGTCATGGGGGATCAGGGGGATGTGGGGATGCAATGGGGGATCAGGGGGATGTGGGGATGCAATGGGGGATCAGGGGGATGTGGGGATGCAATGGGGGATCAGGGGGATGTGGGGATGTCATGGGGGATCAGGGGGATGTGGGGATGCAATGGGGGATCAGGGGGATGTGGGGATGCAATGGGGGATCAGGGGGATGTGGGGATGTCATGGGGGATCAGGGGGATGTGGGGATGCAATGGGGGATCAGGGGGATGTGGGGATGTCATGGAGGATCAGGGGGATGTGGGAATGACCTGGGGGATTGGGGGGATGTGGGAATGCAATGGGGGATCAGGGGGATGTGGGGATGCAATGGGGGATCAGGGGGATGTGGGGATGCAATGGGGGATCAGGGGGATGTGGGGATGACCCTGGGGTTAGGGGGATGTGGGAATGCAATGGGGGATCAGGGGGATGTGGGGATGACCCTGGTGCCAGGGGGATGTGAGGATGTCATGGGGGATCAGGGGGATGTCCTGGGGCTGACCCTGGGGTCAGGGGGATGTCCTGGGGATGACCCTGGTGCCAGGGGGATGTGGGGCTGACCCTGGGCTCAGGGGGATGTCCTGGGGCTGACCCTGGGCTCAGGGGGATGTCCTGGGGCTGACCCTGGGCTCAGGGGGATGTCCTGGGGCTGACCCTGGGCTCAGGGGGATGTCCTGGGGCTGACCCTGGTACTGGGGGTGTGGGGAGCAGGGTGACCCACGTGCAGCCGCTGCCCTCAGCGCTTCTGCCCTGCTTCCATCTCCCATCACAGACAGACGGGCCCCTTCTCTGCCTAGAACATCTCTTCAAAAAAGGGGGACCACAAATGAGACAGCACTGCAAATATTTGCAGATTCAGAGCAGTTAAGCTCTGAAAAACTTGAGCTTGCAAAACATTTGCTGAAATGTGGCTTCTGCCCAGGCAGTGGTTATTCCTCTGTAGGGAGGCTCTGCCCTCCCTCTCTCCCACCCCTGCTCCTGGCTGGGTCAGCACTGGGGGAGCAGGTGAAGGATTTTTGTATCCAAAATACTTTATTTAAAGCTTCAGGAACATTCAAATGTATTGTCAGTGGTATTTAGAACAACTACACAGAATACTTGAGTTTAAATTGGAGCTGGAAGCTCACACAGGAGGCACAAATTCCCTGTGCTGACTGCTCTGGCCATCCCAGGACAGGAAGGCTCTGTCCTTTGCAGTCCCCAAGTTAAAATGCTGTCCTTGCTGGGGGAGGATCAGCCCATGCCCACCCTGAATTTCAGCTCCAGTACCAGCACTAAAGGCTCCCATATGTTCCGAGCTGTTTGATGCATTAATTTCACGCTTTTGCTCCCGACACTGGAGAGGCACAGGATTTTGTTAAGCTGTTTAATTGCAGTAAATTTCTTTAGCAGACAGTATTTTACGAGCTGCAGAAATACCTGCAAGGCTTGAGCAGGTGCCAGCAGTCCCAAAGCCTGAAGGCAGTGTGTACTGGAGCAGGGACTTCACAAATTACAATTTCTACATCACAAAACCATAACTCAGAACATGCTGCACTGGGCTGCCACCACGCCTTGTCCACAGTCTCTCTGCAGCTCTCATGGAGCCCCTTTAGGTCTGGAAGGGGTCTACAAGGTCTCCATGGAGCCTTTCATGTGCCTAAAGTGAACGTGGCCCCCTCCTGCCAGGGACACCCAGGGCAGGGAGGGTGCTGGGGATGACCCAGCCCAGGGCTCCCCCAAAAGGGGACAAGAGGAGAGGCCAGGCCAGGGCTCCCCCAGAGCCCTGCTCTGCCCGTGCCTCTGCTCTGACCTCTGCCCAAGCTCCCAGCTGCATTCCTCTGCAGCCTGGCACCACCTCTTCTCCATGCCACCCCCTGAGGCTGGCTGGCTTTTAACCCTGCCTGGGCTGAGGGGATCCCCTTTTCCCCCAGAGCTCCCCAGGCAGGGGACAGGGGAGGGTTACCCCCAAACCAGGGTCCTGCTGAAAATGCCAGCTCTGAAATGCTCATGTGTCCATGTGGGTCCCCAAACGCAGCAGGAGTGCCACCCACGGGGGCTGGCAGAGAGCTCAGCCCTCTGTGCACCTCAGCCCCTGGCCCTGTAGGACCCCAGCGTCCCCAGTGGGACCCCAGTGTCCCCAGTGGGACCCCAGCGTCCCCAGGGTTCCCCATGCAGGAAGGGACAGCTGCCTGGCTCTTGGAAGGGTCACTGAAGTCTTGCAGGGAAAAAGTGGCACTGCAGCATCTCAGGGACACACACACACACACTCTGCCCCCCAGACAGCTGATAAAGCTGTTTGCCACAAAATTCTTTACATTCCAGTCCCAGGGTGGCAGCTCCAGGGGCTGAGTCAGCCACTGACCAGGCAGAGCCTGCCCTGCCCTCTCACCAGGGTGAGCCCCTTGCCCTCCATGCCCACTCCTTGGTGTTTTTGTTGCACAGGACAAAGCCCCAGCTGCGTGTGGCTGCAATTTTACACCATTGCTTTCAGCAAGCTGATCACATTCCTCAAACCCACTGCCTTGACACAGTGGCAGCAGCCTGTTAGCCTAATTCCAGTAAGGATTTAAAAACCACAAACACCCCTTGTTTTTGACCACAACTGTAGGTTTAGTATGCCAGAAGTTACTGTTGAGATGTGTTATTTCCAAAGGACTATTGCAAGATCTTAGTCATAAGAAGGTGGGACAGACTTGACAAAAGCCAGCAGAGCCCAGCCCCTCCTTTGCTTTCCTCTCCAGCTCCTCCTGGCAGGTACACGTGGGCACAAGGGCTCCCTGGCAGATCCCAGAGGGCCCCAAGGAAACACCTCCTCTCGCTGTGCTGCATGCCAGGGCACATGGAGTTGCTCGCAAGTGAATAGTCAGACTCTGAAATTTGGTAACCTTCCCCTCGTGCTGTGTTTCCAAATGCCCCCAGTCCTGGTGGGAGCCCTGCTGGCCCTGCTCAGGCCCTGCTCTGGCTGCAGGTGCTGCACAGCAGGCTGGTGTTGGCCAGGGTGAAGGGTTTGCCCGTCAGCAGCGTCTCACACTCCAGGCAGGCAAAGTGCTTGTGGTGCCAGGCCAGCCCTTCCACCTGCTGGTAGTCGTCCGAGAAGATGATCTACAGGACAGACAGACAGACAGACAGACAACTGCTCATTTCCACCACCCCACCAAGCTGGAGCGTGGCAGGAGCAGGGAGAACCACCCCACACCTCCCACCAAGCCAATCAGCCAGGGAGCTCAGGAATGGGTACACAGAATAATCACAGGATGGTCTGGGCTGGAGGGGACCTGTAAAGGTCACCTTGTCCCACCCCCCTGCCCAGGGAAGGTGTCCCTGTCCCGGGCACAGGGGGTCCCAGAGGCTCAGGTCACTCTGTACCCAGGCACAGGGGATCCCAGGGGCTCAGGTCACTCCCCCCTGGCACAGGGGGTCCCAGGAGCCCTGGTCACTCTGTACACTGGCACAGGGGATCCCAGGGGCTCAGGTCACTCTGTCCCCTGGCACAGGGGGTCCCAGTTGCTCAGGTCACTCTGTCCCCTGGCACAGGGGTCCCAGGGGCCCTGGTCACTCTCCCCTGGCACAGGGGTCCCAGTTGCTCAGGTCACTCTGTCCCCTGGCACAGGGGGTCCCAGAGGCTCAGGTCACTCTGTCCCCTGGCACAGGGGTCCCAGGGGCCCTGGTCACTCTCCCCTGGCACAGGGGTCCCAGTTGCTCAGGTCACTCCCCCCCTGGCACACGGGTCCCTCCCGGTCCGTACCTCGTCGCAGCCGGCGCAGCGGGGCCGGAGGCTCTCGCAGTAGTGGCGCCCACACCAGGCGGCCCCACTCTTCCAGAAGTAGATGAGGTCGACGAGGGGCTCGGTGCAGCGGCAGCACACGAAGCAGCCGGGGTGCCACTGGCGGGAGTAGCCGGCGCGCTCGGCGTACACCACGGGGCAGTCCCCGGGCAGCGGCTGCTGGCACGACTCGCAGCGCTGCACGGAGGGTGCTGGTCAGCATGGGCATGGCGACACCCACCCTGCTGGCCAGCTCATTCTGAGGGGCACTGGGACCCTCCCAAACCAAAACCTCCACCAAAACACAAAGGTTCTCCAAGAAGAAGTTAAGAATTCCTATAGTGCAGCACATCAGAGATGTAAATTTGAAAAGAGATCAGGAATTTTGGTCTTTTCTCATTGTTTTCTGTCTGTGCCTAACTCAGCTGTCACTCTACAGATTTCAGCAAGTGTCTTCTATTTCTAACAGGCCAAAGAGCCAAAATTAGATGTGATTAATCTCAAGATTAATGGCATCCATGCACACAACACACCAGACCAAGTAGGTCTGCTCTTTATCTGTGCCTGCAGAGCAATCCTGTGATTAGTGAAGAGCCAGCCTTAAAGCTCCACTCAGAGGCTGGCAGGGCGCTGTTCCAACTGCCACTGAAGCTGCGAGCAGCCTGTGTGTCACACGGGCTGTGGCTGCCCTGCTGTGCCCCATCAGAGCCTTGGCACAGCAGTGTCCCCTCCAGGTGGCACAGGGGCAGGGACTGGCAATGGCCCTGGGATCAGATGACAACTTACAAACACCCCGATTGAAGCCAACAGTTCCTAACAGGTACAATGGGAGAACCACAGAATGGTTTGGGTTGGGTTCTCCCTTGTGGGTCACTGACCTTCCTGCACCCATCACTCACACCCAGGGCACTGCACCCATCACTCACACCGAGGGCTCTGCACCCATCACACCCAGGGCACTGCACCCATCACACCAAGGGCACTGCACCCATCAATAACACCGAGGGCACTGCACCCATCAGTCACACCGAGGGCTCTGCACCCATCACACCGAGGGCTCTGCACCCATCAGTCACACCGAGGGCTCTGCACCCATCACACCGAGGGCTCTGCACCCATCAGTCACACCGAGGGCTCTGCACCCATCACACCGAGGGCACTGCACCCATCACACCGAGGGCACTGCACCCATCACACTGAGGGCACTGCACCCATCACACCGAGGGCTCTGCACCCATCACACCGAGGGCTCTGCACCCATCACACCGAGGGCTCTGCACCCACCAGACCCAGGGCACTGCACCCATCAATCACACCGAGGGCTCTGCACCCACCAGACCGAGGGCACTGCACCCATCACACCGAGGGCTCTGCACCCACCAGACCCAGGCCTTTTCCCGACACCTCCCTGAGACACCAGAGCTGGGGTCAGCCCCAGAGCCAGACCCTGCAGCTGCCTCTGCCCTGCCAGCCCCAAGAGGCCACAGCCCCAGCCGCCCAGCCCTGCTTATCTTGCAGGATCTAAAGCAAGAACAAACACTGCAGCTTCCAACCCTGAGCTCAAGTTTCTTGCCAGCAAGAACTGTTAAAAAAACAACTTATTTTGCTGTTTCTCTCCATGGAAGTTGTTCACAGGGAAAATCTATTCACGGGGCTTTTCCCAAGCATTGTGTAACCTCCATATCCTGCTACTTACACGCTACAAAGAGGTGATCCTTCAAACTTGAGGTGGGATTACAGCTTGGTGCTCCTACATCTCCATCATGCAGGCAGAGGAGTGAACACTTCACTAGCTGAGTTACCAGAGGTGTTGGCCAAAACCATGTCCTGTTCCTTTAGGCTTTCCCATCCTGCTCATGCCCAGCTCGTGCTCTGCAGTGCCAGCTCCCAGGGAAGGAGCTCCCAGACACCACAGGCACTCTGAGCACTCCCTGCATTGCTGGCCTCAAGCTTTTGGGAACAATGATTAATTTGGATCAATTGCCTCAGGATTTGGTTTGATTCCAGGGCAGGAATCAAGCCTTGTAACACCAGAGGAGTGCCCAGCTCTGGGGGTCAGGACTCTGTGCTCTGTGAAGAACACCCATCCCGTGGGACAGACGTGCAGCAGGGATGTGGAGGCAGATGAGGGCAGTGGCCAGCAGGGCCAGTGTCCCCAGTCCTCCCTGGGTCTGCCCTGCCCTGGGCTGCACAGCCTGGCTGTCCCAGAGGATCTGCCACTGCTCTGAAAGCTGCTCCATTTTTCAGCTGGTGCCTTGAGAGAAATGATGCTTCAAACTAAGGAGAATAACATCACAGTTATGTATTTATTTATTTGAAAGGACAAACTTGCAGTTTAAGTAAACCTTCATTGCTGGGATGACTTATTGATATGTTTAAAGGAAACCTTCCTTTTTTGGCTATTTTTTATCTTAAAATTCAGTGTTTTGTTGCAATAGTGAAAGTCTTTACTGTGCCCCTGGATTCAAAGTCAGCAGTACGTTAAGAGACCATGGCAGAGGGGAGACATTACCCAATATGGACTGAAAATGAAAACTGCTCTTTCATGTACAACCTCAGTGCAGGAATGGCAGGAAAGAATCTCCTCTTAAAAACACTTGGACACCATTTGCTTTTCCAGCTTTAAATCCTCTGCTGCAAGTCACCCTCACAAGGACCAGGACAAGGTATTTCCACTCTCCATATTTTATGATAAGCATCTGTTCAGCAGCACTCCAGACAGTGCTGGGGGAATATAAATCTAAAAGGGTGTTGAGGAATCTCAGCCATTTCTCTGTGGAAATGTATTTGTATGCCCAGGGACCCAGGGCAGCTGTTTCCATTTCCCCAGAGTGATTACAGTCCTGGGAACACTATCTGCATGTTCACAGCTCTGTGCTAACTGGCCAGAGCCTTCACCTCCTGTCATCTGAGGTCTTTCTGGGTAAGAAGCCTCCTTGGAAATACTGACTTGCATCACAGAATGGTGAAGGTTGGAAAAGACCTCCAAGATCATCAAGTTCAGCTTTCAACTGAAACACTGCCCATATCATCCAGGAACATGTCATGGCCAACCTTTCAGAGCTGCCAAGAACCCAGAGCTCAAACCAGTTCCCACAGCAAGAATTCCCTGACTTTGGTGGCCCAGCAAGGCCTTTGCTGCCGAGAAAGGAGATGAAGAAGAGGAGAACGCCGCTCATCAGCCCTGCCAGATGGACCCTTGTGCTCAGCAGGGCTGGCTGGGGCAGAGGAGCCCCCCAGGCCCTCACAGTGCTGCTCCAAAGCTTTGTGATGTGACCGAGCCTGCAGCAGGCATGGAGAATGCCCTGGGAGCAGGATGGGGACAAGGCACAGATCACCCTGCCTGCTGTAGTTGAGACCAAACCTATTCCCAGTGGCTCCCTGAGCCTAGAGCAGCCCCAGTGCTCCCATCCCGTCCCATCCCATCCCATCCCATCCCATCCCATCCCATCCCATCCCATCCCATCCCATCCCATCCCATCCCATCCCATCCCATCCCATCCCATCCCATCCCATTATCCCTCCCCTCACTCACGTAGTGCCCGGCCGTGCTCTCCAGGGCCCCGTTGGGTGACTCGGGGGCTGTGCTGGGGTCGATGCTCTTCTCCTGGGCCTTCTCCTGGGCCTTCTCCTGGGCCTTCTCCTCCTCCTTCCGGCCGCCGCCCTGGCCTGGCAGCGCCACCTCCCCGACGCCCAGGGCCTCGGCCTTGTACCTCGTCACGAAGTCGTGCATGAGCTGCTGCTCGCCCTCGGCGAGGCCGCGGCACTGCGCGGGGTCCTGGTCGTGCAGCGGCAGCTGCCGCGCCAAACGCCGCCGCCGCTGCCAGGCGCCCTCCGTGCCCGCCACGGGCTGCAGCTCCTTGGGGACCAGCTCCATGTACTGCATGGCCTGCAGGGGACACACACACAGCACTGCATGGCCTGCAGGGGACACACACACAGCACTGCATGGCCTGCAGCGGACACACAGCACTGCATGGCCTGCAGGGGACACACAGCACTGCATGGCCTGCAGGGGACACACACACAGCACTGCATGGCCTGCAGGGGACACAGAGCACTGCATGGCCTGCAGGGGACACACACACAGCACTGCATGGCCTGCAGCGGACACACAGCACTGCATGGCCTGCACAGGACACACAGGCCATGCACTGCAGGGGACACACAGCACTGCATGGCCTGCAGGGGACACACACACAGCACTGCATGGCCTGCACAGGACACACAGGCCATGCACTGCAGGGGACACACAGCACTGCATGGCCTGCAGGGGACACACACACAGCACTGCATGGCCTGCAGGGGACACAGAGCACTGCATGGCCTGCAGGGGACACACAGACAGCACTGCATGGCCTGCAGGGGACACACACACAGCACTGCATGGCCTGCAGGGGACACACACACAGCACTGCATGGCCTGCAGCGGACACACAGCACTGCATGGCCTGCACAGGACACACAGGCCATGCACTGCAGGGGACACACAGCACTGCATGGCCTGCAGGGGACACACACACAGCACTGCATGGGACACACAGCACTGCATGGCCTGCAGGGGACACACAGGCCATGCACTGCATGGGACACACAGCACTGCATGGCCTGCAGGGGACACACACACAGCACTGCATGGCCTGCAGGGGACACACAGCACTGCATGGCCTGCAGGGGACACAGGGGCATGTGCTGCAGGGGACACACAGCACTGCATGTACTGCACAGGACACAGAGGCCATGCACTGCAGGGGACACACAGCACTGCATGTACTGCACAGGACACACAGGCCATGCACTGCAGGGGACACACAGTACTGCATGTACTGCACAGGACACACACGAGCTGCTGCAGCAGGAGGCACAGCCTGCCAGGGACATGCTCTGCTTGTGCTGTGGAGCAGCAGCAGACAATGCACCCAAACCCTCCCTTCTCCCTCTGAAGGGTTTGCACCCACTGTGCAGAAATAAAAGGCTGGACTGGCTTAGATGCCCGGGGTAGCAGGCTGCTATAAATCCTTTCATCCTCAGAAAACAGACTGGGTGTTTTTATGGTGTTTTAAATTACTTTTTGTTTGTTTGTTTGTTTAAATACAAACCCCAGTTTGCCCAGGAAAGCAAAGCAGCACAGACAGAACTTGCTTTGCACAAAAATCCCAGCATACCCTCCCTTGCTGGCATTACCATGACACTTTTCCATGAAATTTGATAACACGGCTGCTGAAAAGACCAAAAACCCATAAACGTCAAAACCCATGAGCAGCTCTCTGTTGCCTTGTGCTGGGACAGGGAGAGCTGCAGGGAGTGAGTTCCAGGCCACTCTGAGCACCCCAGAGCCCACAGGGCTGTGTGCAGAGCAGCTCACAGTGAAAGACCATCCTTTATCAATTAATGAAATCATCATAACACAGGAAAAATGCAGCTGGCAGTTGAGTCTGTGTCACTGAGCAGTTCCACCTGACTGCTGGTTTCACAGCAGAGGGAAGGTGTTTCATTATTAATACCCTGTGACACAGAAAGGAAATGCCCAGAAAGTGCCCAAAATGAAGGCTCTGATTTAAGTGGCCAGGACCTCAGCAGCTGAGTAAAGCCCTTCAGTGTGAGGCTGGGTCAGAGCCCGTGGGCCACGGGGGCTGCACAGTTAACTGCTCCTGGCCCGAGCAGGGGAAGGGAGTTTCCCACTCCGGCATTGTCCTATTGTAGTGTGGAGAGTGACAGGGCAGCCACTTGGCTCCCTGCCCTTCCCTGCCACACCAGCAGCCAGCTGCGTTAGATTTGCTTCTTACTTGAGAACTCTAGCTTAAAAAACTTAGCAAAGAGATTTAACTGTTTGTGGCACACAGGCTGGTTCAGGCTGGGCTTTTCCACACAGAAATGCTTGCCCAGCACTGAACTCTTCGGCACGTCAGGAAAAACTTCCAGGTGCCTTCCACGTTGCCTCCTCTGAGGCAGAGAGCAGTGCTGCAGGGCGGAATTCCTGACAGGAAATGTGGAACGGCAGCACGTAATGATTCCATGGAAGCAGGGCTTCTTCCCCACCCCTGGGGTGCAAGTTCAGATCACTGCACACTGGGATATCAGACATCAGCACTCGTCCATCGTGCCCCTGGGCAAAGGGGGGTTGGTGTCCAGTTTCCTGGGAAGGTTGTTGCCCTGTGGGAGAAGGTGGTGTTTGGGAAGAGCTGTTTGGAGAGCTGTGGGATGCTGGGCAGTGACCTGGTGCACAAATGGCTTTCACAGATATGAGGAAACCGAAGAGGAATGAGGAGAAAGAGACAGGGATTCCCTGACTGCTCCTCACAGGCACTGCCCCACAAGTGGACAGGAAACAACTGAAGTGATGCTGTGAGAGCAGGACCAGGCCAGCAGAGCTGCAGCAGAGCAGCAGCGTGGGGAGAAACCTCAGTCCACTGATGTGCCCAGACTAATGAACATTTACACCAGAGCAAGGGGCCAGCACAGGCACCTGGAGCCTCCTGGTCTGCTCCACCTCCAGGATCTCCATTCCCAACACAAAGTGTTTGTGCTGAGAGTGAGGAAAGCAAAGCCTCAAGGCTTTTTTAAAGGCTTACTTAAAGCCTGCCCAGGGGCAGGTTTCAGTATCTGCCCAGACAGGCAGTGGGATTTCACTTCCTGATCAAGGGAATGCTTGAAGTTATAATTGCAGATGTCAATAAAAATGTGTCCAGAGAAAAGACTGGGGGGAAAAAAAATCCAAAAAATCCAACCTGACACCAAAAACTGCCATGAAGAACAAGAAGTTGCTACATCTGCTGCTATCACTTATTGTTATGGCCAATGCTTCGCTGTGCTGCCTGAGTGCAGGTAATTTGGAGGAAGAGCATTTTAGTTTTCACTGCTCACCACTGGATCTTGGGGCTATTTTATGATCTGTTCTTTCCACTGTCTCCAAGGACCTAAGTATCTGCTTCATGACTTCTGCAGGCACGGCTTAACAAGAATGCTCTGAACTTCCTCCTATTATTGACCGTCCACTTCAGCAAAACAAGGTTAAAGCCATCCCAAGTGGCCAGCCTGCCTTCAGGAGGAAAGCCCTGGAGCCAGGCAGTTGTGCACTAACAGCTTTTTGGCCCAAGTCCCTTTGAAACCATCCTGAGAGTGGCTGACATCCAACACTTCTCCCCAGCGTTTGTCAAGATGATCTGCAAGCCAGAATTTATCAAGGTTGTCTCCAAAGCTCCTGCCTGTTGTTTACTTGAACCAAGATATATTCCAGCCTGTCCAGGCACTATAAAGAGATCAAAAACTTTCATAAAGTTTTTGAACCTCCCCCATCAGGAGGACGGGACTGGGCTGGGGGCTTGGGAAGGGAAGGGAAGGGAAGGGAAGGGAAGGGAAGGGAAGGGAAAGGCTCGATGAAGCATCCCCAGCTCAGCCCCAACCCAGCCTGTCCAAGGCCCTCAGGACAACTGGCTTTAAACCAAATTAACCAGTCTGGCTCTGCGGGCTGCCACTACACTTTAACACCTGTATCCCAAATTCTTCTTTAAAAAGGTCTCTGGTTGCATTTTCAGCAGCTTTTTTTTTGTTGATTGGCATCAATAGCTTGCAGCTATTTGTTTCATTTGAGAAGCAGAAGCTCTTCACTGCTCACTCCTGACAGTGGCACCCAGAAGGTTTTACACCACAGCACAGTGAAAAGCCAGCTAAAGGCTTTCCCACAAGAAATGCTCTGCTGGCTCACACCTCCCCATGCTGAAAACCACTTCCACCCCTTCCCACACAGCTGGTCCAGATGGAAACCAGGCATGGCAGGGAGGTGGAGCTGGGCTGGGGGCTCGGTTTTGGATCCAGCCCTCGGAAGGGGACCACGCTCCCTATCTCACCTTTTTACCCTGAGCTCTCTTGAAAATGTTGTATTTATTTGGACCATATTATGCTTAAACTGTAAGGAAGAAATCCCCAGCTCCAGAGCTGAGATGAGAGTGGTTCTGCTGGCAGCAGAGAGGAGCTGCAGGCAGGAGCTCCCAGGCACCCAGCTCAGCTCTCACCAGGCTCACAGCCGGGCACAGGGAGCCCTCCCACTCCTGCTCCTGGGCACAGGAAGCTCCTCAAGGCTGCTGGAACAGGGGTGGGCTGCTGTTCTTCCTCAGAGGGACTGTGAGGGACCCCGGGAATGGGCCTCTGAGCCCACTCTCCAGGCAAGGACTCCTCCAGCAGCACAGGGATGCTCTCTGAGAGCAGGAGAGGAGGAGCCCTGGGGCACAACCACCCAGCTGCCTGCCAGCCCCATTCCTGCTCCTCTGCTTGCCCAGCCCAGACAGCCCCTGGAGTTGTTCTTACATCCAGGCTGGGGCTTTGGAGCAGGCATGGGCTGCCCAGGGCAGCAGGACAGCAGGGATGGTATCTCTCCCCAGCCATGCTTTTACTGCAGATGGGCTTTACCAAAAGACTAAGAGCTTTCTAGTTGTAAAACCCATTAAGACTTCTCCTAGAAAGGTAAACAAAGCCATAAACCCCAAAGGCATTCCATCCCGCTCTCCTACCCACTCTGCTTATGGACAGTGTTCCAAACTCGAGGCTCTGTACCCCTCTGAGCCCACCACGGGTTCCTGTTTCTCCCTGACAAGCCCATTCCACAGCAGAGCTCCGTCCCCAGCCCCCGGCTGCCCTTACCAGCTTCTGGGTGAGCCCGGGGGGAGCCCACTCGTAGGTGATGGTGTCGAAGGTGGGGTCCTTGCCCGAGATGTTGGGGTTGGTGACGATCATGCGGTTCCTCTTGTAGACGCGGGCGCCGTCGCCGCCCTTGAGGCGCGCGGTGAGCGAGGCGTGCCGGGAGCCCGAGAGCAGCCGCCCGATCTTGCGGTCATCGTCCAGCTCCGAGCTCGGCCCGTGCTCCTCCTGGCTGCACTTGCACGACTTGCAGATCTTCCTGGGAAATCCCAAGAGAGCATCCAGGGGATGAGCCGGGCAGGGGCTGCCAGCCTTGCCCCAGGGGCACACACAGCCTGGGCTCATGGCACGGACAAAAGGCTCAGGGTGGAATGGGCTGGGGTGGGTTTGGTTGAGTTGGGTTGGGAGGACCCAAAATCCCACCCAGTGCCAGCCCTGCCATGGCAGGGACACCTCCCACTGTCCCAGGCTGCTCCCAGCCCTGGTGTCCAACCTGGCCTTGGGCACTGCCAGGGATCCAGGGGCAGCCCCAGCTGTGCCAGGGCCTGCCCACCCTGCCAGGGAACAATTCCTAATTCCCAATAACCCATCCAGCCCTGCCCTCTGGCAGTGGGAAGCCATTTCCTGTATCCTGGCACTGCAAAATCTGCTGCCTCCCACCCATGAGCTGCTGCTTCCCCTGAACTCTGGAAACCCCTTCAAGCATCACGAGATTGGAGATAATTATCCTCACCAGATTCCAGCAGAGCAGCACCAGCCTTGCCTATCGTGAATCTTTACATGCCATTAAAAAAGTGACTGCTGGAAGGAACTGATGCTTAATTGACTGTAATTTGAACGATAATAGGTATAAATCACACAGACAAGTGTCTAAGGACACTCTGGTGGCCAGCACTGCCATCAAACACTAATAGCAAAAGGGGCAAAGTAACTCTGACACAACCCCGAGGATTTCAGCAGGATCTTGGAGTAAGAATGAGTCCTACCAGCCTTTAATGGAGTCAATAAAAAAAAAATAATTGTGCTTCCACCAAATGAGTGCTTTAAAGTTTGGATTTCACACAGCTGAGGTATCACAAATGGAGCTGAAGGCATCCAAGGCATTCCAGCTGCAGCAGCACAGCTGGACTGCAGCCTCCCTGCCCTTCCACCATGGGCCCAGCGCCCTGGGGAGCTCCCCAGGAGCACAGAGGAGCCCAGTGTTTGTGAGGCAGCTCAGAGGGCACTAATTCTCTTTCAATTAGTGACATCTGGATGTCTGCATTCCATTTCACAGCCCCTTTGTTGTCCTGCTGGGGCAGGGAGCAGCCCCTGCCCTGAGCTGGGCACTGTCCTGGTGTGCTGCTGCTATCAGGGGCTATTTACCCGAATTTGTGGTTTTAAGAGGAAAAACTGGGAATGAAGCATCAGTAACGAGGTGCAGTGTCAGCAGCAGGCCCATTGCAGGCAGGATCAGGCAGGACCAACGTTACCTCCAGGAGTGTGGCTCGAAGCCCGTGCACAGCCCTCGGCAGCGCAGGCAGGGCGCGCCTCTTCCCACCTGCGGCTGGCTCCCCGACATCTGCAAAACAGCAGCACACAGCTGGAGCAGCACAGCTGGAGCAGTGCACAGCTGGAGCAGCACAGCTGGAGCAGCACACAGCTGGAGCAGCACAGCTGGCAGGGCTCTGTCCCCAGGGAGAGAGGGGACACTGCCCTGCAGACAGCGATCCCTTCCACCATCCCTTGTGTCCCATGAAACCTCAGATCCCCCAACACCACCTGACCACATCCATGCAACCCTGCTAAGTTTATCTAAGGATGCTGGGTGAAGGTTTTCCCTTCAAAGTGAGGGAAGGTGGAGGGGCTGGCACATCAAACCCAGGGAACATGCCCATACCCCAGGCAGCCACCTTCACCTCTCCACAGAGACCTCAGGTCTCATTTTGATCCAGTTCACAGAGTTCATGTACTGCACATGGACCTGTGCAAGGCAGAAGGTCAGGCAGGAGACATGGAGGTGCACTGCCATAACCTGATGCTGAACTTGCTTTACTGCACCTTGGACCTCCTTGGTGTGTCTCCAAGTGTATTTTGGGAATGTGGTAGGTTTCCATGCCCCTGGCACTGGACTTTAGGGGGGGTTTCCATAGTGAGCAGGAAATACACTGGGAAATGCTCTGGGGAGCAGAGGGGGTGCTGGAGTGACACGGGGGGCTGTGGCTGTGCTGCACTTTTTGCTGCTCACTGAAAACAGACAAAAGTCACCCATCCTTGGGTGTTCACTGCTGCAGAGACATCCTAACAACCTCCCAACAGGACAAAGATGAGCAAAAACCCACGCCAGGAGCCCGGAACATTGGAAAACAAACCTATTTCCTGCCTGTCCCGTGGATTTATCAAACATGGCTTCTTGAGCGTGAGGAACACAGCAGGGTACAGCAGGAGACAAAAACAAAGTGCTGCAGGAGGCAGCAGGGCAAGGTGACACCAGCAGACGCTGAATTTATCTCAGCCTGGATGTTTACACAGGAGCTGTCAGGCTCCTGCCTGAAAGACATGCTTGTTCCCTGGAAAAATGAGCTGAGGGGAAACAGGGACAGCGCCAAGCCCAGCAGGAGCAGCGGCAGCACCAGGGGAGGGTCAGCCCAGCTCAGCAGCTCCGAGCCCCTGCAGTCAGGGATCAGAGCCCACAGCCTCCCCCAGCACAGCCCAGCACCTCCAGGGCTGGGCAGGTTCTGACCACTGTGGCCACCACAGATTGCACTTCCCATCAGGGCTGTGGCATACACAGGTCTCACAATGCCAGCCTTTCTGGGGCCATTGATCGGGTTTTGTGAAAGGTCTTTAATCTCTCTGGAGGCAGGAGCTTGTTCTAGGAGCTGACTCCTCAGTTGTGCACACACACTGAGAGCCTGAGAACATCTGCCCTGCGAGAGACCCACAGGGATCCTCCTCCAGCTGGCCCAGCAGAGGCTCAGGGCTCAGCTCTGGCAGAGCAGGGCTGAGGCTGTGGAGGTGCCCAGCGCTGGTACCTGCCCATGGCTGCAGTCCCTGCCCTGCCTCAGTCCTGCAGTGCAAGATCATGCACTATTTAAATCACCCTTTGGCACCTCACAACAGGCTGGCCTTGCCAGACCAAGAGCAGCGAAAGGACTGAGGCAAAAGAGCAGATGCTGCTCCCCAGCAGGGACCCACGGGGCCCTTGGGCTGACCCAGGCTGTGCTCAGCAGCTCCAGGCTCTGAATTCTGCTCAGAGACAAACCCACTGGCAATGCTGCAGCTCTTCTTCCTCCTGTGCCAGCTGCCCAGGACAGACAGACACTGAGGATTCCCACAGACCACTCCCAGCCCTGTGCCAGGTACCATGAGCTGCTGGGGTTTAGCTGGCTCTGATCTTAGTGAGTCAAACAGGAGCTGAGCATCAGCAAGGGACTGCAAGTGGTGGTTTATCTAAAAGACAAACATCTGGATTAAATAAACTCCTTTGGAAAAGGCTCTTTCACTTAAGGGGAAAGGCACAGGGACAAGTGTGGTCAGCAGCACAGGCAGCTCCCCGGATGAGCTGGCACTGGGAGCCCAGGGCAGTGCCAGGGCAGGAAGTCACAGCCCCAAGGGTGCCCAGCAAGCTCAGACCCTCGGGCCAGCAGCTCTGGAGGCTCTGAAAGGCCAGGCAGGCTCTGTCTGGAGGACAGTGCTGCTCCTCACTCCTCCAGAAGCACAGGGAGAGCTGAGCCACTCTCACTCCCGTCCCTGTGCAGGGCCAGACACAACAGGCACCAGTGTCCAGTCCCTGCACGTCCTGCCCAGGCACTGAGCTGCTCCTCTCGCTCTGCTGCAGCTCCTCACATCGGCATAAAAGGAGATTTCTTTGCAAAAATTATGCAAGACACTGCAAAAACCCAAAGCCGGTGAGATAATGTGAAACAAATGCTCTGACTAGCCCAGGCTCCACCTATGCCCAAGCCCATCCGAGAAGTGCAGCTGAACTTTGGCATCACCTTCTAACACAAAGGGTTTGGAGACATTTGTAATGCTTTAAAAAAGCACCAAAACCCCAAAACCAGGCCTATGTCAACAAACTGGTTGAAGGAAAGCAAATCCTGCTCCCCAGGACTAGATAGACGCTCCTTGCAAGATTTCTGTTTTGGCTTTCTGTGCCTCACAGCATTCTTGCTGCTAGAAGACAGAAAGCAAGTCAGGGCAGAGGAAATTCTTGGGTAGTGAAATGATAGGAAATCGAGGCTGTTCTACCCACAAAAACATCAGTGAGCAGTGTCAGGAGCACACCAGTAATGCCACGGGTTGCTGTTACTCCAGCCAAAGGCACAGCCATGGGTTGCTGAGCAGCTGGAAAATGGAGAGCCTGGAGTGACAAGTGACAAGGAAAGAACCCAAACACGGCTCCAGCTTGCTCCAGAGCTTGAGGAGTCCTCTGGAAAGGAGCACTGAGCTCCCCTGGCAGGTCTGGTGGGATGCACTCCTGGCCAGGAGCTCTGAGCAGGTCAGGCTCCAGCTGCACAGCCTGCTCTGTTTGCTGCTCAGCTGAGACCCCACAGGGCTCTTGCTCTGTCACCTTCTGGCCAGCCCAGCACACCTCGGCCAAGGACCCTTTGCCAAAGGCTCTGCGGAAACCAGTTTGACAGCAAACCCCTGGGTTTGCTGCCAGGGACTGTCCCCAGGGGCAGCAGGACCTGTAGAACTCGGGCCTGAAATCCCATTCAGAGTTTCAGGAAGCTTGGCCAGTGTGGAGGTTAGTCCAGGAGCATGGAGGACCCAGCAGGGGACAGGCAGGACTCGGCTCTCTCTGCTTGCTGTGCTCGGTGTGACACCAGGGCAGATCCACAGCAGGTGAAGGGTGTCCCGTGGCAGTCACCGCTCCTGGCACTGCTGCCTGAGTCACCCACGGCTCTCCAGCCCCAGAAGGGCTTTGGGGACACAGTGCCACAGCCACAGGCCCGGGAGGGGCTGGCAAAGGGGGCCCTGCTGCTTCCACAGAGGCTTCTGGGTCCCAAAAGCATTTATTGCACAACACCCTATTTGGAGACCGAAATGGTGCTGCAGACACGTAACCACCTCAAGTATGTTTTCCCCTCCTTTTTAGGGAGGGAAGAGGAAAAGCTGGTTTCCAAAAAGTTACTCCAAGTTCACAACAGCCCTTCAGAGCCGAGGTCCTCGTTTCACCTCTCGCCACAGCCAGTGCTCCTCAGTGGCCACCACAGGCTCCATCCAAACCCTCCTGCAGCATCAGACACCCTGCCCTCGGTCCCAGCCGTGGCACGAGAGAGCTCCAGGGAGGCTGAGAGACCTCCAGAACCCTTTGGGGAGGTTCCTCCAGCTGCAGAGAGTTTGGAAGATTTACAGCCAAGTCTGAGCTAGACCCATGAACAAAGGAATGGGGAAAAGCCACACAATATTCACATGGGTGGGACCAGTCTGCTCAGCACAATTGCTGAGGGATAGGGATGGATAGCAGATCATTTGTTGTCATGATTTGACTATAATAGAGCTAGGCTTGCATAATAACAGTGGGCTAGCTCAAACTTCCTTATGGATTTGGGCCTGGCTCAAACTTCCTTAAGGACTTGGGGCCAGCTCAAACCTCCTGACGGATTTCCAGTAACTGGAGGATGCAAGGGTTTACATCCAAGGGGAATGCTGCATGCTCCAGTTCACATGCTGGCCATTTGGCTGAACTCTTCCTTTCTGCTGGTGAGCAGCAAACAGAAGGGTTTGGGTTGCAAGGGGCCTTAGAGCTCAACATCCTCCTTGACTGCACCCAACGTCTGGGGAGGTCCAGCTCAGGAACCAGCTCCCAGTCCTGGCACAGAACAGCCCAAAACATCCCCTGGACCTCCTGCAGGGGCAGCTCAGGTGGGACACTTGGGGCTCTTCTGGATTTCAGGAGAGGCTCCTTGACAGCAAGGGGAATAGGTCTGACAAGGCAAGCAGCTGCCCTCAGAAGGGCATTAACCAATGAACACATTCACCACTGCAGTTCTGAGAACAGCAAAGGGATGTTTTGATTTATTTTCTTCTCATTTTCATAGAAAACATCCATTGTAATCATGACCTGCAAGCAATTTGTTTCCCTGCCAGATTCCAAGCAAGCGTTATCCCAATTACCACACTCACAGGAAAAAAATTCCCTGACAAAAGGCTGTCTTTCATCCCAAATTCTCTCTATTGGATTTATTTCAGGCATCAATGAATGGGTTGATATCATCTGCAATACTGGAAGCACTTATTGTATTAAACTTTGCAGAGTAAGAAGTTTGCTGCCTTTTATTTTAGCAACATAAAGAGCAGGTAAAGGCTCTGATAATGAAGGAAACTATTTCAATGGAGCTGCCAGATCCCAACCCACAGGATGACAGAGCTCCAACAACCAGGGCCTCTGCAAATAGCTCCCTCTTCCAAGAGCACATAGCTGGCAGCATTCCTTTCTTCACTAACAATGTGTGAATTAATGATAAGAGAAGGGTAAATGCTGAAAAATCAGATTTTTTCACAAAGTCAGACAGTGCTTCAGACACTTGGACTTAATTATAAACCCAAACCAAGATGTGAGGAAGTGTCTGGAATGGGAAGAGCTCCCCAGAGCTAATGAACAGCCCCTGTGCTGAGTTCCAGAGCACTCAGGTAAGGGTCTCAGGGTGATCTCCAGTTACCTGCCCAGGACCAGCTGGGGCCTCCCCATCTGCCACACGAGGAGAAGGTTCTGGATGCCACTGGGAATGGGGAGCCCCCAGGACACTGACAGGAGCTGCTCCCACCAAATCTCCATTAACAGCTGATTTAGGACTGAATATCCTCTCAGCAGTAGGAGAGGGATCTTTGGTGGAGCAAACAGGAGGAAGATGAAGGGGGCACGAGGGCAGGGCCATGCCTGGGCCCCCACCCCTGTCCCTCACCCTTCCTGCACTGCAGCCTCTCTGTGGCAGCCCCGAGCTTCACAATCTCAGCACAGGCTGGAAAACAAAGCGAGGAGGTTTGGAGCAGCAAGTTTGCAGGTGCTCAGAAGGAGCACACCAACAGGTCCAAGTGAATCTTGAGGCTGCTGATGGCCTGAAGCCAAGGCAGGAGCTGTGCCACCCCAAACACTGGCAACCATCAGGATGCTCTGGAGAGAATTCACCTTCCCGTGCCCACCTGATGTAACCAAGCCACGGGGTGGGTGTTGGGAGCAGGTGAGATGGTACAAGAGGGAGGAATCAGCCTGGAAACTCCAGCTCTCCAAAAGCTGCCAATAGCTGCCTGGAAATAGTCCCCTTTCTCTGAGCCCCATCTCTAAATGGAACAGGAGCTCCAAGATGGGACATCTGAGCACTGCCTTTCCTGGATGGCTGAAATACAGTATTTCCTCCTTTAAAAAAAGGAGAAAAACCCCAGCCTAAGCAAATACTCCAGACACTGCCTCTCTGCAGGACCAGAGGGAGTTTGTAATTTGTAAATTGCATTTCATTGGACTCTGCTTAGCTCTGAGTCCAAGTCCCAAAATAAGGTCTTCAACCCCTGTGCTGGTTTATGATTCCATGTCTATAAATACTTACCCAGAGCAGGTTTCTCCATTAGGATCCACATCTGCTTCCTCCCCTGGGCTGCAGCACAAGGACACTGCTCTGGGAGCAGGGGTCAGTGCCCTGAGGACAAAGCAGCCTCCAGGGAGGCACAGCCACCTCCCCAAGTGTGACCTGTCCCCAGCCCTGGCAGCAAGCTCCTCATGCCCCGGGGGTGGCTCTGCAGAGACAGTGCCGGCTCCAGAGGGAAACTGAGCTTCTGCAGACCAGACCTGATGAGCATGAGAACTCTGCAAGGGCCAGACCAGTCCTGGGGTGGAACTGTTCAAGGTCTGGGGCTCCAGCCCCACACTTGGAGCCGAGATGAAGCTGGTGATGAAGATGAAGCTGGTTTCTGCAGCCCTGACAGGGTTTATACCATGGAGCAGCAGCACCTTTGGGGGGCTCAAGCACAACCTCCCCAGCCCCTCACCCAGGATCCTCATCCTCACCCACCCAAAGTGCTCACAGAGCTCTGGGACACCACAGAGGCTTCTCAGATGTGTCCCACAGAAGTCTGGGCAGAACTGCTGTTATCAGGGAGCTGAGCATCCTTCCCACAGAGCCAGGCCCACCAGCTGTGGGGACAGCTCGGGGCTCAGCCCTGCACACCCTGACCAAGGCACCCACCTTATGGAACCATGAGTGACAAAGCTGTGTTTCCAGCTGGGATGAGAAGTTTTGAAAAGCTCCCAGGTTTTGGACTTGACCAATGCAAGCTGCAGTCCCAAGCAGCACTCCCACCCACATCTGCACACAGCTGCAGAGGGCTCTTCAAGCATCCAGTGTTTGCTGGTGAAGAGGGAGCTCTGCCTCTCCCTGAGGCACCAGGACCCCCAGACCACACCCTGGAGCCCATTCAGCCCTGCACCAGCAGCCCTCCTCTGTGTCCTGTAGGACGCCTCAGATGTTTGCCAGTCTCATGTGAAGAACCGAAGGAAGAAAAAGTTAAAGAACCAAAATTTGTGTGAACTGAGTAAACTTTACCTTGGCTTAGACGGGTGCTCTTAGCTTGGTGGGTTATTTTGCTCTGACAAGAAGGGACAGAGTTTAGTGAGAACAGCACACAAGCCCAGGGGCTGCCTGGCCAGCTGGGCCCGCTCCAGCCTCGCGCCGTGCCAGCCATCGCCTTCTCCCTGCTCTGAGCTCTAACTCCACTCAGAATTCAATCTAAACAAGCCCTGTGCCAAACAGAACGCTGTCCCACTCATGCTGCTTTAATTTCCTCAGAAAGAATCCCAGAATACTCTAGGCAAGACATCAACAATAATTAAACCCAACAGTGATTGAAAATCAAATTTTCGGGGCCTCGCGACAAGCTCTAATGAGTTCCAGACTTGCCTTCCCGACTTGCTCAGACTGGCTGTGTGACACTGCCAAGCTAAATTAAAATTTGACAGTATTCCACACCATGCCCAGAAAAAGTGCCCGCCTTAGGATTCAGGAAATGAAGCAGCCGTCTGCTGCAGAGACACCCATTTACGCTGCGACGGCGATTATTCAGACACCGATACAGCGTCTGCATTGTTCTCCTGCCTTGTTTTCATTATGTCATTTCATAGCCCTTCTGCAGTACAAACCAGCTGGCATGTCTGATTTCAGTGTTCAGGTGAGGGGGGACAGGCAGCAGAGCTGTGCAGAGCCTGGGCATCCCCTGCCCCAGCAGAACTGCGCCTTCACTGCACTCTGTGCCACTGCCTCAGATTGAAGTGACAGTAGAGGTGACATCTTGTCCTTTACAGCCCTTCCCCAATGGGAGCTGAGCATCCAGCCGCACATTTTGGGAAGTCTCTGATGCTTTCTGCAATCAGAAGCCTTTTTGGGGTGCACTGTGAGCCCTCCCTGCCGCATCCCCTGCAGGTGATGCTTGAGAAGCTCCTGGGAGATGGCTCCGGGGCAGAAACAGCTTCACCAGGGCTTGTCCCACAGCAGGGATTTACTCAGCCCTCTCTGCTGTCCAAACCCAGCCCTGCTCCTGGAGCCCCCCCGAGGGACCCCCAGCCTGGGGCTGCTGGCAGAGCTCAGCCCCACTCAGAGCCCCCTGCTCAAGACAAGGCAGGGATTGAGCTGCTGGCAGGGCCAGCCTGACCACAGCCCAGCAGCAGCCCCGAGAAAAAGGCTCCATGTTCACTCCTGTGGGATCCATCCCCACTCAGTGCCTGGCAGGAGCATCCCAAAGGCTCCAGCTGGCACCCAAAGGTGCCCTCCCCACGGCAGCCAAGACCCGTGCACATGGCTGAGGCGCCAGCAGCAGCAGGGACCTCTGGCAGAGGACATTGCTCTGAGTCTGGGATGACACACCAGGAGGCCCCTCCAGCAGGTCCCACCAAACCCTGACCACTCCTGCTGGGACAGGGCCACACCGGGGGTGCCACCCCTGCCAGCCAGCACTGATTGTCCCCAGCAGGGTCAGCACGCAGGGAAGGAGGAATCCTGAGTGCCCCAGCCCCACCTCCAAGCATCGTGTGTGTCAGGAGAGCAGGGCAGGGGGATGCTGAGGAGCCCAGCCCAGCATCTGTGGGTCACCCGGCCAGCAGCTCCTGCTGCCAAACACCAGCGTCTGCCTGGCTACCCTGCCAGAACAGCCAGCTCACAGAAACACCGGGCAAAGTTCACAGTGACACCGGGTAAAGTTCACAGTGACACCGGGCAAAGTTCTCCACGGGATCAGCAGTGGCTCAGCTCAAACCCATCGGGACAGGAGGTACCACAGCTCGGCAACAGCCAGGCTGACCCGCCCAGCCCGACGGTCAGCGTGGGCCCCCAGGGCCAGCGCTGCCAGAAAACGCCATGGCAGAAGGCAGTAACCCCCAGAGGGCAGGGTCTGGCGTGCCCCAGCAGGGTCCCAGCGAGACGGGATCACACCAGGCCGACAGGGGCTGCTGAACTCATCCCCGAGCCACGCGGGACAAAGGTGCAGGGAGGAAGGTCACGGGAGCAGCTGCTGCCATTCCACACGCTCTGATCCGGCAGCCAGAATCCCCTCCAGAGCCCAGGGCCATGGCAGCAGGAAGGGCCGGCATCTCCTGGAGCCAACACTCTCCAGAGGGTCTAGAAGGGGACAAGGGACTCCCTCCCTCCCTCCCTCCGGCAGAGCGCAGCTCAGCACAGCTGTGCCGCACACGGGTTCATTCACACAACAACAGCTGCCTTGCCAGCAGACGCCTCGCTGGAGCGATTTTGGCACGGAACGAGCACCGGGCAGGGCGCTCTGGGCGCTCCCGAAGGGCAGGGAGGAGGGCAGAGCGGTGGGCTCAGTGCCCCGGCTCGCACTGCCCGGAGCCGGAGATGCGGGATACCGGGAATAACCCCGGGCTCCCTCCGCCGAGCGCTGCCCGCGGCGCTCCCGCTGTGCCCGGGCACCTCCGGGTGCGGGGATCGATACCGCTGTGCCCGGGACAGGGACCGGGACCGCTCCCGGTGTGCCCCGGGCTGTCCCGGCACGGGGATCGGGACCGCTCCCGGTGTGCCCCGGGCTGTCCCGGCACGGGGATCGGGACCGCTCCCGGTGTGCCCCGGGCTGTCCCGGCACGGGGATCGGGATGGTTCCCGCTGTACCGGGGCTGTCCCGGCACGGGGATGAGGATCACTCCCGCTGTCCCGTACCGGGGATCGGGATCATTCCCGCTGTCCTCCGATACCGCTGTCCCCCGGGCTGTCCCGTCCCGGGGATCGGGATCATTCCCGCTGTTCCCGGGCTGTCCCGTCCCGGGGATCGGGATCATTCCCGCTGTTCCCGGGCTGTCCCGTCCCGGGGACCGGGATCATTCCCGCTGTTCCCGGGCTGTCCCGTCCCGGGGACCGGGATCATTCCCGCTGTTCCCGGGCTGTCCCGTCCCGGGGACCGGGATCATTCCCGCTGTTCCCGGGCTGTCCCGTCCCGGGGATCATTCCCGCTGTCCCCCGGTCTGTCCCGCTGTCTCCCCCGGTTCCCCTCACTCACCTCCGGCCGCTCCCACGCCGCCGCCGCCGCTCGCGCTGCCCGAGCACCGCCTTTCATTGGCGGGCGCGGCGGCCGCGCGCCGATCTCAGCCAATCCCGACCCGTCCCGAAACTTTCCTGGCCAATGGCGAACGGGGGAGCGCGGGGGGGGCGTGGCCGCGGCGGGGACAGCGGGACGGGGACAAGGGGACAGGGACAGGGACAGGGACCGGGACGGGGACGGGGACCGGAACGGGGACAAGGGGACGGGGATGGGGAAAAGGGGACGGGGATGGGGAAAAGGGGACGGGGATGGGGAAAAGGGGACGGGGACAGGGACGGGGACAAGGGACGGGGATGGGGAAAAGGATGGGGACAAGGATGGGGATGGGACAGGGATGGGGACAGGGACGGGGATGGGGATGGGAATGGGAATAGGGAGAGGGATGGGGACAGGGACAGGGACAGGGACGGGACAGGAATGGGGACAGGGATGGGGAAAATGGCCTCAGAGAAGGCACGGGAAGATGCGACATTGCAGAGGAATTGTTCCCTGGCAGGGTGGGCAGCCCTGGCACAGGTGCCCAGAGCAGCTGTGGCTACCCCTGGATCCCTGGCAGTGCCCAAGGCCAAGCTGGACAGGCTTGGAATAACCTGGGATTGTGGAAGGTGTCCCTGCCCACGCCAGGGAGGGTGGAACTGAGTAAAGGTTATCCTATTCAATAATGAAACCATTCTGGGATTCTGTGCTCAGACACCACAGTCCCTGGGGCGTAAAAAAGAGGGCAAGAAAGAATGGAATGGGTAAAAGTTCCTGCCCCAAAGCAGCAGTGCCAGAAAGGGCTGCGGGCAGGGATGGGGCTGATGGTTTGGGGTGCCCAAGCACTGTGCAGCCCCTGGCTCTCCAGGCAAGCTGCCTGTTGTGGCTGGCCTGGCACTGTCCCTCTGTCCTCAGTCCCTCTGTCCCTCTGCTCCACCACGCTCCCATCCCAGGCACAGCTAACACCGAGCACAGGGAAATGGATTTCCGAATCAGACAGGAATGTGCTGGGGCAGTTTATCACAGCAGACAGACACGGAATGTTTTTAGCAGAAGAAACTGTCCAAAACCACATTTCTCTTGTTATTTCAATGCATGTTGGGCACTGAATGACAATCTATTGCCTTTTGTATTTTGGTTTTTTTTTTTTACATGGATTGGTGAGGTCTTTACTGCTTTAGCAAACATTCCAGCCTGCTCCAACAAACATTCCTGCCTGCCCCTGCTGAGGCCAAGAGGTCCAGCACAAAGCCCCTTTGTGCAGGTGAGGGAGGGAGGGCTCCACATGCTCCTGCTCCCTCCCCTGGCTCCCCAGTTCCCACTGATCCCAGCCATTCTCCCTTTTCCCTTGTGCCTGAGTCCAGGAAAACCCTGAAATAACAGAAACCAGGGTCCAGCTGCCTGCTATGATCTGTGATCCAGGCGTGCAACCCCAGCTCAGAGCTGGCTCCTTAAAGCTGCAATCTAAACAAAAATCCTGCTCTCCTTGATTTAATTTCTCCCTTGTTGGTACATTTTTTCCTGAAGTTTCTCACAGCCTTCCTGCAGAGAAGGGGAACAGGGAACCCGACCTCCCAGGGTCCTATGGAGCTGGAGATGCTTTTCCAGCAGAAAGGCCAAAGGCCCTGGGGGCTGGCAGCCCCTCTGGACAGGCGGAATGTGCCCCTGAGTGAATGTCTGAACATTTGCAGAAGAGATATTGGAACATCCACAAAAAATCTGGGTTAAAAAGCAATGGCAGAATAGAAGTTCTGGAGGGATAAAGTCCCTCCAGGGAGGGCGTTTGAACCTGACCTTCCAGAGGCATCTGGGAGCGAGCACAGAGAACAAACAGCACAGGGATATTGTTTTTCAAGCTTCTGAAGGGCTTGGCAGCCCTGGAAAGGTTTGACATGGCAATGGGGTGACATTATCTGCCTTTCCCAGGGCACACACGCACGGGGGACATAGGAAAGAACTCACCCAGGGACTGCAGGGCGCCAGAGGCACGGGTGACAGGAGCAGTGGCACTGCCATGCTGCCAGCAGCACAGGGACACTGTGGAGGGCCCATGGGGTGACAGGGCAGCACCCAGCAGGGGCAGTGGCACTGCCATGCTGCCAGCAGCACAGGGACACTGTGGAGGGCCCCACAGTCTGCCAGGCTCACAGGGAGCCCAGCTCATGCCTTGGACAGGCATGGAGGGAACATTTTTCTGTGTGTGTGGGGGGAATCCACCTAGCAGGGGATGTTAGAGGTGACAGGGACAGCTTGGGGTGGGGATTTATGGGTTGGTTTTGTTTTTAACAGCAGTTGCAGAGCTCCAGGTGCTGAGCAGGACTGGGCACTCCCTCTGCAGCCAAGGCTTTCCAGCAGCACTAAGCCAACACTGGAATACAAATTAAACCCTTCTAGAGGCTTCCTTTAACAATAAAAATACATCTGGAGCAGCTGTAATTGATGCTAGTACAAATAAACAAGGGCAAGTGATAGTGAGACAGGGCAGAGTGTGATAGTGAGACAGGGCAGGTGAGAAGGCACCCAGGGGCAGGTGGCTCCCCAGGTTCAGAAGCTGCTGGTGCTGGGAGCTCTCTGGGATGGGGAGCACAGCCAAGCTGCACAGGCCCTGTTTCAGTTCCCAGGTTCCTGGAGGTTCAGACTGTCGATACACAGCAATAAACAGCTGTGGATGCTGTCCCTGGGGATGAACTGAGCTGCAGTGTCCTGGCAGGCCTGGAGCAGAGCGGGCAGCAGGGAGAGGGGCAGGTGACATCCAGGAGAGGTGAGATCCAGGAGAGGTGACATCCAGAGAGGTGAAATCCAGGGAGAGGTGAGATCCAGAGAGAGGTGAGATCCAGGAGAGGTTGGGGTGAGCTCCAGGAAAGGTGGAGGTGCACTCCAAGAGGTGGAGGTGTGCTGCAGGTGGAGCTGGGGGTGCTCTCCAGGAGCTGGAGGGGCTCTCCCGGAGCTGGAGGGGCTCTCCAGGAGCTGGGGGTGCTCTCCAGGAGCTGGAGGGGCTCTCCCGGAGCTGGAGCGGCTCTCCAGGAGCTGGAGCGGCTCTCCCGGAGCTGGGGGTGCTCTCCAGGAGCTGGGGGTGCTCTCCCGGAGCTGGAGCGGCTCTCCAGGAGCTGGAGGGGCTCTCCAGGAGCTGGGGGTGCTCTCCCGGAGCTGGGGGTGCTCTCCCGGAGCTGGGGGTGCTCTCCAGGAGCTGAAGGGGCTCTCCAGGAGCTGGAGCTGCTCTCCCGGAGCTGGGGGTGCTCTCCCGGAGCTGGGGGTGCTCTCCCGGAGCTGGAGCGGGTCTCCAGGAGCTGAAGGGGCTCTCCAGGAGCTGGGGGTGCTCTCCAGGAGCTAAAGGGGCTCTCCCGGAGCTGGAGCGGCTCTCCAGGAGCTGGAGGGGCTCTCCCGGAGCTGGGGGTGCTCTCCCGGAGCTGGGGGTGCTCTCCCGGAGCTGGGGGTGCTCTCCAGGAGCTGAAGGGGCTCTCCAGGAGCTGGAGCTGCTCTCCCGGAGCTGGGGGTGCTCTCCCGGAGCTGGGGGTGCTCTCCCGGAGCTGGAGCGGGTCTCCAGGAGCTGAAGGGGCTCTCCAGGAGCTGGGGGTGCTCTCCCGGAGCTGGGGGTGCTCTCCAGGAGCTGGAGGGGCTCTCCCGGAGCTGGGGGTGCGCCCCAGGCCGCCCCCAGAGCAGCCAGACCGGGCCGTGCCGGGCCGGGCCGGCCGCCAGCAGGGGATCACGGCTGTAACGAGGCTGGGCTAAACTTAGCTCCGTGCTAGGAAGAGACAGAATCATGCTGTGACTCAACACAGCTGATTCCTGCGGGAGCCATCCCCGGCACTCGCCGCCAGACGGGCAGGGCTGCTCACTGAGGGAACGGGGATCTCAGCGTCCCGCCGATGCCCGGGCGGCTTCTAGGGACACAGAGCTGTCCCGGCGGCACTAAGGTGTCACCGGGCCCTCCCCAGGTGCCCCTGGGCTCTGGGCACAGCAGCCTGGCTCTGGCAGTCCCGTTTCTGCTGGCATCCGCAGGGGTGATGGCCAGGCTGCTCCTGATGGGCTGCTGGGTGAAGGCAGAGTGCCCTGTGCCCCTGAGATCTGCTGGGCTCCTCTGGGCTCCTCTGGGCTCCTGTGAGCCCCTCTGGGCTCCTCTGAGCTCCTCTGAGCTCCCCTGGGCTCCCCTGGGCTCCCCTGGGCTCCTCCGGGCTCCTCTGAGCTCCCCTGGGCTCCTCTGGGCTCCCCTGGGCTCCCCTGGGCTCCCCTGGGCTCCCCTGGGCTCCTCTGCTGGGCCCACAGGCTCGGGATCTCCTCGAGGCCCCCGAGGACAGGGCAGAAAGGAGCTGAGCTCCCCTGGGAGCAGCTCTGTGCTGCTCACAGCTGCCCATGCCCTGGAGGCTCTGGTCACCCTGGCACCTGCGCTGCCCTGGCTGGCACAGGGGGAGGCTGTGGGGCAGCAGGCATGCACACAGCAGGCAGGTGAGCCTGAGGGAGAGACACAAAGAGATTGTTAAGGACTTTTTGTGATTTCCTCAGGAATCCCCCGAGCAGGGAGGGCCAGAGCTCTGCCTGGAATTGAGGCTGGCCTGCTTTGCTGAGGAGAAACAAAAGGCATCTGTGGAGAAGGGGCTGGAGCTGGCAGCTCCCCAGGAGGCTGAAGCTCCGAGCTGAGGAGCCCAGGGAGCCCTGATGCTTGCTGGGCATATCCATACCAGGAGTGCCCATTTCCAAGGGCTGCTTGAGCGGCTCCTTGATTGATTCACGTGAAAATCTGGCCACAGACAGCGGACATGACCAGGACTGGTGAATATCAACAGAAATTGATTGATTCACGTGAAAATCTGGCCACAGACAGCAGACGTGGCCAGGACTGGTGAATATTTCCGCTGCTGTGGGTGGGTGAGGAGGCAGCCAGCACACCCTGAGTGCCAGCAGGGACCACCCCAGCAGCACCCCTGGGACGGGGCTGCCCCTCTGAGAGCATTTGTGAGCTGCAGGAAGAGGGGCTGGAGCTGTGGTGAAAGGAATTGATGCAAACTCTGCCGTGTTTTCCAGGAGGGAATCTGTGGTATTACATTCTTGGCTAATTTTCAATTTTTCTCCTTTGTACAAACATAAAGGGATAAATGAAGTAGAAAATACAGCTCTGCAGCTGCTTTCAGTTAAGTGTTTCCCCCTTCCGTGAACGTAGTAGTAAAGCTACAGATTTGGTTGAAATATTTTGGAAGAAATTTTCATCTCCTGGATCCCCAGTTGGAGCAGAGCAATCAAAGGGAAATGACAGGAAAATAAATGGAAGAAACTAATCAAAAAGGCAGACAAAGGCCAGTTAAATCCAGGAAGCTCCTTTTCTATTAAATATTGAATAGGATAACCTAAATTTTTGTATGGGCTGCCTTTGCCTGTGGCTGATTTACAGAGATACGGGGTTGAAGTAGGAAGGAAAGAAAACACTGCATCAACTCTAAGAAATATTTTGTGGTGACACACACACACACACACACACACAGAGTTATTTCACTGGTCGTGATCAAATGAGTCATCCCGTTTGTAGTCAGAAATAGATTCAGTGATGTAGATTAAAAAATAAACCAGCAATACGTGTGGTTTTGAGCACAGCTGTTGTGGGAGGGCTTTCCTAATTTGGCCATATTCGTGCAGGGTCTTTCTTCCAAAGTTTACGCAGTTGGTTTCATCATCAAAAGATGATTTGTAGTGAGTAAAGGGCTTGAAATCACAGAGCAGTCAGAGGCTGGGACCCTGTGAGCCTGTCTACAGAGTGAGCAATGACATACAGTGTTCATGCAGAAAACGGATTTCCTTTGTGCCCTTTAATTTTGAGTCAAGGGCTCCCTGTGCTTCACCTGGGCTGAGCTGCTCAGGGGGAGCTGTGGCCTGGCACAGCCAGCTCCTGTGCTGAGGCACCTGGGGCTGCTGGGGTGGCCACCCTGGGCTGCCCGAATCCACCTGGGGCTGCTGGGGGCCGTGGAACCATGCCCAGGCTGCTGGGGGCTGTGGGACCATCCTCAGGCTGCTGTGGGGCTGTGGAACCATGCCCAGGCTGCTGTGGGGCCATGGAACCATCCCCAGGCTGCTGTGGGGCCATGGAACCATCCCCAGGCTGCTGTGGGGCTGTGGAACCATGCCCAGGCTGCTGTGGAACCATGCCCAGGCTGCTGTGGGGCCACCCTGCTCTGAGATGGGCAGAGCTCTGTGCTGGCACTGGCCTCGCCCAGTGTGAGCAGGTTCCAGGGCTGCCATCTCCATCACAGGGCTGGCATCCTCTGTCCTGCTGGCCTCACTGCCAGGAGGGCAAATCTGGGAAGGGAGGAGACTGAATCTGGAGGATTCCTGGCCAAACCTCCTCAGAAAGCTGTGGGTGCTCACAAAGAACAGAACAGATGTGCCAGGGTGAGGGGTGCTTCAGCCCCTGGGCTGTAAAGGTCAGCAGCTGCTGCTGGAGGGCACGGGCCAGTCACAGGCCTGGAAGGGTGCTGGGGATGATGAGGGTGCTGGGGATGATGAGGGTGCTGGGGATGATGAAGGTGATGGGGGTGATGAAGTGGAGTGGGATTGAGGTGCTGGAATGCTGGGGGCAGAGAGGATGAGCAGGGTGGGGTAGGAGGATGGAGGTGCTGGGGGCAGAGAGGATGAGGAGGGTGGGGTAGGAGGATGGAGGTGCTGGGGCAGAGGGGATGAGGAGGGTGGGGTAGGAGGATGGAGGTGCTGGGGCAGAGAGGATGAGGAGGGTGGCAGGGCAGACCAGGACGAGCTGTGGCAGACATGAGCACGGGACCCAGCCCTGCTGGAGCAGCAGGGTTTGTGCTGGGGCTGCCAATCCTTCAGCTACAAATGACAGAGACCTCCTGCCCCAGCACCCTCAGGCCTTCTTGGGCATTGAGGGTACAGGTCCATAAAGCCATGGCCAAGCGTCTGTGACACCTCTGTGTGTGTCTGTGCCAGGGCCTTGGAGCTGTCTTTGAAGACTGAAATGTTTTGACATTAGGAACTTTACTACCAGGGAGAAATCTTAGAAATGCAAGAATGCAAAAGTAACAAAAGTAATTTTTCAGATCATTGCAGTTAAAAAATAGAACCATTAGCAAAGGAGGACTAACCTTATCTGATGCTCCTCTTCAGAATCTGGCATGGAGTTTTATGGATTGAGCTGTTTTTCATTTTGACACTAAGAGCCCTCTTTTAACTTTCCAAAAGGCACATCTGAAAACAGCTCAGGAATCTCAAAGAGAAAAAGAGTTGAAAACAAAGATTCCTCCTCTGCAAAGTCTCTTCTTCACTGAAAGTTGGCCACAAAGGTCTGTCTGCCAGCTGCAAACCCTCTTTTGGAAGAACTTAAGAGTGGCCTTTTGCAGACACAGCAGTCCTGTCTGCCCCCACCACGGCTATGGGATGGACCAGGATGGACCAGGATGGACCAGGATGGGGGAATTCTCCCCATAGCCTTCATGAGGAGAGCAGAGATGTTCATGGTGGGACTGTTGCCCACTTTCTGGTCATTCTGCTGCTGCTGGCAGTGTGTAACAAAGGTGCCTCACCTGGGGATTGCCACCAGGGCCATGGGAACAATCTGCTGCTGCTTGGGAACGGGTTCAGGGACTCCTTTGAAAAGGCTGCCAGATCAGCCCCATTATTCACTGCAGAAGGACCCATTGTGGTTTGATAGGAGGTGTCCTGTTTCCTTAAATTAATGATACCCTGCAGGGCTGCACCATATATTTAAATTGCCATTTACTGTAGCAATAAATATTAATCATCCTCTAAGAGAAGAAATGGGCCATTGTCAGAAGGAAGTAAAGGAACATTTCATGTTACCCCAGGCTGTCTTGTTTCTGCAGAGACACAAGAAAAATTGTGTTTATCATCTGGTATTTCAACAGAAAAACACTGTAGGGCCCCTCTAAATCCATCCAGCTTAACTGGCTGCTTGCAAGTTCAAAAAACAACGATGGATTTAAAAGAAAGCATTTATTTCCCTATAGTTTAGCTACAGTTTATCAAATGTTCTTGCAGGCTGAAGGAGCACGTGGGGATGAAGGGCCTGGCTGTGCCAGCAGCGACAGTGGCAGCTCCCAGGGTTGCTCCATCACCTGCACCACCCAGGCATCTCACCCTGAGCTGGGCCCAAAGCTGCCCCTGCTGCATCCTCAGCAGCTGAGGGCCATTACCTGGACCTGCCCTGCATTTCTGCCCATCCCTCCATTAGTTTGTGTTAATCCTGTTTATTACCTGGTTGTCTCCTTAGCAGCAGGTGCCAGCCTGTTCATCTCCCCAGGCTCCACCCAGAAGCTGTCACTGGTTATGTCAGGGCTGGAACTCTCCCTGTCTGGGCAGATTCTCCCTCCTTGGGCTCGGTGCTGCCCGAGGGGCTCTGCTCTGGTCTGCCCTGGGATGGAGGAGTCATGGCCCCTCTGCCCAGAGGCCTGGGCAGCTGCAAATGGCACTGGGCAGCTGAAATGGGCACTTCCCAACAAGGGCCCTCATTTTTGGTGAATTGAGTGGCCCTGGGGGTGCCCAAGGGCCAGGGTCAGGCTCTGCTCCCCTGCTCTCACATGGCAGCCCCTGATGGCCCAGGGATGCTCTTGGTTCCCTGCAGCCAGGCTGTCCCAGGGATTTTGGGGTGATCCCCTCCCTGAGCTCACACTGGATGGGTGGTGCTCACCGGGGCCAGTGCCACATCCTGGGGAACAGAACTGCTCCTTAAACTTGTAAAGTACTGGGGAAAACTGGAGAGGGAGGGAGGCAGGAAAAAGGAAAGGAAGGAAGGAAGGAAGGAAGGAAGGAAGGAAGGAAGGAAGGAAGGAAGGAAGGAAGGAAGGAAAAGAAAGAAAGAAAGAAAGAAAGAAAGAAAGAAAGAAAGAAAGAAAGAAAGAAAGAAAGAAAGAAAGAAAGAAAAGAAAGAAAATAAAAGAAAGAAAAGAGAGAGGCTGGCACTGGCTGGCTGTGCCCACGGCGTGTGTGTCCATCTATCACAGCCTGACACACTCACACATTCACAACATGGGTTTGGAATGTGGCTCCTGGCCCCAGCTGGAGCAGATTTACAGCTCTGAGCTCCATAGCAGCGTGTGGAGGTAAATCTGGGCAAAGGAATTTCCTTGTACCTGTCATTGTAAAGATTTCACACAGCACTGCTCCAGCAGAATTATTTATCTCTACAATCACGGCAACAAGGGAGGAAACAGCGTTATGTAAGGGCTGTGGATGGGTTTGCATGTGAGAGCAGGATAATGGACGTGGCACAGCACACATGGATCCATTTCCCACTTCCCCAGAGGGCTACAAGAGCTCCTGAGCCCAGGAGACATGGCTGGGAGCACGGTGAGGGAATGCCCAAAGGAAGGGTGTTCATCAGCCCAGGACACGGGGAAGTGGAGTCTGCCATTGCTAGGGAGCAAATGCCATTTATTTTTTAGAGGTGATAAAGTAGGAAAAGAAGTGGCTTTGCCAACCTTACCAGCTTGACCATCATTCTAATTCCTTTAGAGAATGAATCTTCTGCCTTTCAATGAGTTCTGGTCTTTTGGGTTGAATTAGGGAACCAGTAAATGGTGATTAAATTAAGGGTAGTCCTAAGTTACTAAATGAGAGAAGATGGGACCAGGGAACCCACAGAAGCAGCCCACACACGTTCTGTGAGGAATATTCTTACCTGCCAGGGCAGCAGCATCCTCAGGGCGCCCAGGCAGCCCTGGCAGTGTGAGAGCTTTGCCCGAGCCCTGGGGGCTGGACGGGGTCACTGGCCCCCCTCACGTCTGTAATGGCTGCAGGAGGAGGAGTGAGGAGCTGGGCAGCCGAGGGACAGGAAAAAGGCAAGCAAACACACTCCAGTGTGAGCCAGAGCTACCCAGGGAATTTCTAACTCATTTCTGGCCCCAGTTAGGGTTTTGTGTGTCTCTGTCCTCCAGGCAGCCAATGAAAGCAGCCCGTGCATGGAAACTGCTCCTCACCACCCAGAGACACCCTCGGAGCTGCTGGTGCCACTTAGCCCCAAACCCTGGGCACACCAAGCCCTCCAGAGGAGCTGCTCAGGCACTGAGCACTTGCCATGAACATCTTTAACCATTCAGAAAGGCTGTGAGAGCCCATCCAACTCGTGGGGGTGATGGATTCCCACAGGAATGGTCTGTGCTGGGAAGCAGTGTCCACCACACTGAGCTCATCCGTGAGTGCTCCTGCTGGGAATCCCAGCCCAGCCCCATCCTGACCCCAAAGGCAAAACTCCTTTTTTAAGGTTCCCCACAGCCCGTACAGACCATATTTGCAAAGCAGTGTCTGCATAACTCATTGCTGTGGAAAGAGTCATCAGGATGATGTATTGAAACCCAGCCATCTCCATTATGGTATGCCATGTATGTTTTTAGAAGCTATTTTTAAAATTAATAGTACTCTGTAATGCTGATAAAGTAGAAAGCATTTATAATTTGTTGCACTCCCAACCTCTTTCTAAGCCCACATTAGTTCACTTTCCACTCGACTGGAGGACAATTTTTTAAAGATATGATGGTTTGGAATTTGTTAATAGTGTATTAAGAGAAAAAACCCTTTGTTATTTAATGAGTACATGGCTCTGAAGTGTTCTATAAAAGCTGTTGTGCTTCCTTTCCACCCTGATTTACGTCTCAATGTTTCATGGCAGCATTCCCAGCCTCCTGCCACAGGAACACTCCTCCTTATCTCCCAGGCTTCGTGCTCTGGGTCAAGGCTGGGTGAGGTTTGGAGCCAGGGACAGGGACAGGAGCTCTGGCTGCCCCATGCCCCAGGAGCACACACACATGGAGGGGATGCCAAGGCTGGATGAGGTTTGGTGCCAGGGACAGGGACAGGAGCTCTGGATGCTCCATGCCCCAGAGGAGCACACACACATGGAGGGGATGCCAAGGCTGGATGAGGTTTGGTGCCAGGGACAGGGACAGGAGCTCTGGCTGCCCCATGCCCCAGGAGCACACACACATGGAGGGGATGCCAAGGGGGATGTTCAGCCCTGTGAGGAGGCTTCAGGAAGCAGCCCTTTGCAGGACACTGAACTCATCCATGCAAATGGAGACCCATGCCCAGATTCTTTCCACCATTGGGTTCAAAAGCCCTGCACTTGCAAGCAAGTGAGGTTCTGGTGGTGTCCTTTGGAACAGGCGTCTCCTTCTCTCCAGGAGCAGCAGCTCCAGGCAATTTCCCCCTTTCTGCTGTGCCCCAGCTGCTGCAGCACAGCCTGGGCAGGGAAGAGCTGCCAGGGGAGGGGAGGCTGGGCTGGTGGCAAAGCTCATCCCCAGGGAGGTGACACAGGAGCCACCAAACCCTGCCTGGGCTCTCCTGCTGCCAGAACCACACTGGTGCACTTGGACAGGGACGGGGGCATAAACTGAGTCTATCAGAATTATTAATGGTGTTTTTCTAACCTTTTTAACAAGGAGATGCTCACTTCCAACAGCACTGCCAGCGTTGGCATCCTTGAATTTTTTTCTTTCCAAAGTGGTTTAATTGAGCTAGGTATAAATAGCATATCAGTAAACAAGACCTTTTGGCTCTGTGAATCATGTCTAAAATATTTGAAGCCCTCCACAGCCTCTCTAATGGTGAAGAATGTGCTCATTAGGCTGGTCCAGATGCATTCTGCAAGGCAGAGAGAGGCTCAGTGTGCAGCAGATAAATCACAGCAGTGCTCATGCTCCTGTTCACTGAGCTCTGGCACCCCCTCCGAGGACCTGGGCACCGGTGGCTCTTGGGCCTTCCCAGATTTCCACAGTTTCACCCCAAAATAGTTTTGACACAAGAACTGCAGTTTATTTCATTCCATTGACTTCACCCCCTGCCTCAGAGAATGCCAGAATGACTCTAAAAAACCCATAAACAATCCTGCACTGGAAACAAAATGGACACTGGGAAAAAGAGCAACTTTTGTTCTGAGTTTACTTTCCTGGGAATTTCTCAGCTAAGCATTTACATGACAAACATCTCCAGTTAATCTGGCTTGGGTGATGTAAGGGAATGGTCCCATCCTGCCCAGGAATGCATTTTATTTTCCTTCAGTAATCTCCATGGTATTAATTACGTCTGGTTCAGGGTATGTGGAAGTGTTTGTAGCATCAGAAACTTTATTTTTAAAGCCACACTAGGCCTACAAACATGTGTACACGTGGGTTCACACCTACCCCCACCCAAATAACTGCTACAATTATAGAAGGGCTGGAAAGCTGGAGCCCAAAAGCAGAGAGCAAATGCCTCTGAGGTGAAGGGCGTAGAGGGTTGTTTTGACCTGAATAGCAAAACTGAAATGCCCAGGTCTAAAAATATCCAAGAATACACTTAGGTCCCAGATTCTTCAAATTTCCTTAAAATGCAAATATGGGGATTGGAACTTTTCTTATCTCGCCCGACGCCTCTCGGAAATGGAATTTGTTGCATTTATAGCCTGCTTTTATCTGAGAGGCTCACAGTCCTCTGCTGATCTCAATTAGAACTTGGATGTGGAGCTGTGCAAGGTTTGGAACTCTCGATCGAGGTGAGGAGAAGAACTCCATTAAGAACAAAAGAGAAAAGAAGAAGCCTCCAGGGCTGGCAGCAGCGGAGGAGCAGAGCCAGGTCCCTGCCCAGCCACTGTGGGCAGCTCCTCTTGCCCAGAGCAGCAGCAGCAGCAGCAGCAGGAGGATTCCAGCCCTCCTGGGGGCTGTGGGGAGGGAACCAAGCCCTGTGCTCACTGTGGGCTCTGGTGATGCTCCTCAGCTTCCCTGGCTGCTGTTGCAGGTCCCCTGGGAGTCACACACAGAACAGCAACAGCAAATGCATTTTATAGAGCTTCCCTCTCCATCTCAGAGCAATTGTTACATCTGATGCTTTATCACTGTTACATCTGATGTTTTATCACTTCTGCTGGGGATTTAATAGAATAAAACTGAACTCATGCATGCCACGGGATTATTAATAGAGTAAAAGTGGACTCATGCTGCCCTTCAGGGTCAGGCATCTGGGGGTGACTGTGCCCTGGACATCTCCATCCTTGTGCATCTCCCCATGGTGGGGAGGTGTGGGCACACTGGCTGGGAGGGGTGGGCGAGGTCTGCAGGGCCAGGGCTGGGCACCCTGGACCTCAGCCCAGCTCAGTGAGAGAGCAAGTCTCAGGCCATGGATATTTCCTGTTATTTTCCAGCCATCGGTGTCTGTTCCATCCCAAATCCATGCCAGGAGTCCTTGCTGTGCTCAGGCAATGCACCCCGAGTTCTCAGGGTGTGAATGTGCTGAGCTCACCCTGGCACTGCTCATCCCCCTTTCCTCCTGTCAGCAATTAGAGCCAAAAAACATCTCAGGCATAATGAATGGATTTATTATGGTTATCTTAGTGCTAAGTAAACTCAGAGATAAGAAACACAAGATGGTCCATCATCTTAAACTGCTCATTGAATTATTATCTTAAGTGTTTTATAGGCTGAGGAGAGGAGCAGCAGCTCCCAAAATTGAATCCCTTGAGAACACCCTGGCCTAGTGGAAGGTGGCTCTGCCCAGGGCAGGGGATTGGAACTGGGTGGTCTTTTAGGTCCTTTCCAACCCAAACCATCCCAGGATTCCTTGAAAGAAAGATGAATGGTTGGGCTCAATGATTTTAGAGGGCTTTGCCCACCCAAGTGATTCAGTGAAAGAAAGCCAAGCACAGGCTGCACTCAGAAGCACATGAAAAGGTCACAGGTGAGCTAAGGCTTGCTTGTTCATAAATCCCAGGTTATATTTGCTGAGATTCTCTTTTAGGGAAAGCAGAAAGATTGAAAAAACCTCTCTTGACCAGGTAATATCCCCCTGGGGTCTCATTGCTGGTGACAATGTCCCCAGTGTGCCCAAGCCCAGGCTCAGGGCGATGCTGAGCTCTGCAGCAGGGCTGGTGGCCCCAGTTAAGGGCACAAAGGTGAATTCCTGTGTATTACAGCAGTTCAGAGGTGTGGAACAGGGCAGGCATTAGTTTGTAACTGTGGTGATCTTTGAGTGCTCGGAATTGGGCAGGATTAAGTGCACATCTTCATGTGCCACTTCTGAAATACACAAAATGTTCTTTAGTCTCTTGCCCGTTTCCAGGCACTGCAGCTCCCCATGCTGGGAAAGCTCACATATTCCAATGAATCACACTCCTTTTCTTGTCTAATCACCAGATCCCTGACCTGGCACAGCAGTAACAATTCACTTAAACTATTTGTAATGGTGAGCAGTGTCTGTAAATCAGCCTCTCTCTGCTGACTCCACTGCAGCCGCGTGGATTTACTCCAGCTCTGGATCTGCTGCGTTCATTTTTTAAACTGAACCTTTTCCTTTATTGATGTGACATCTGTGAAGGTCACAGATGTGTCTGTGTGATGCCATATGAAAGGAGACAGTACAAGGAGATGCTGTTCATCAAAATCCTGGACAGTTCATTCCTGTTGATGCAGAGAAATTCCCAGAACTGCTCCACGTCTCTCTCCCAGTACTGCTCCATCACTGGAGCCATCAGGCATAAATCTGAGTCCAGCCATGGTGTGGGGCTCATTCATCCCTGGGTAATTCTGCTGAAATGGTCAGGAAATGCAGCTCGGGTCCAAACTGTGCTCCTGCCTTCTGGGATTTGGTCTTGGGGCCGTTGGGAGCCTCTCACTGGGTTTGGTTTCGTACTTCAGCAGTGCTGGGGCTCTGTAAACCCGGAGAAAACAGAGCTGGGGCAATCGTTCTGAATATGGAAATTGCATCTTCCTGAGCTCTGGGTCCCCCCCAGTGCTGCTCTGAGGGCCCGGGGCTGGGGATGTGGGCTCTGCCTGAGAGGGCACCCCCGGCACGGTGCCCAGCCCCACAGTGAACCAGGACCGTGCCCAGACCCGTGCCCAGCCCCACAGTGAACCAGGACCGTGCCCAGCCCTGTGCCCAGCCCTACAGTGAAACAGGACCGTGCCCAGCCCTGTGCCCAGCCCTACAGTGAACCAGGACCGTGCCCAGACCCGTGCCCAGCCCTACAGTGAACCAGGACCGTGCCCAGCCCCGTGCCCAGCCCTACAGCACCCCCAGCACCCCCAGCACCCCCAGCATCCCCAGCACCCCCAGCATCCCCATCCCCGTGCCCAGCCCTACAGTGAACCAGGACCGTGCCCAGACCCGTGCCCAGCCCTACAGCACCCCCAGCACCCCCATCCCCGTGCCCAGCCCCGTGCTCGGCCCCGTGCCCAGCCCGGCCCCCGCAGCCCCCATCGGGCTCCTGCTTTAGGGCAGGCGGCACTCGCCACCTACGGAGGCAGGCGGGAAATGCAGCTGCAGCCCGGATCCCGTCCAGGGAAGTGACATTTCCTGTCCAGGCACAGAACCCCAGAGGAGCAGCCCCGCAGCATCACCGAGTCCCAGCTGTGCCCATGCCCACCTTGTCCCCAGCCCAGAGCTCTCAGTGCCACCTCCAGGTGACACCTGCAGGGATGGGCACTGCAACCCTCCCTGGGCAGTGCCAATTCCTGAGCCCCCTTTCCATGGGGAAATTCCTGCTGCTGTCCCCCTGCCCCTCCCCAGCCCAGCCTGAGCTGTTCCCTCTGCTCCTGTCCCTGTTCCCTGGGATGATCCCAAATCCCCCCGGCTGTGCCCTCCTGGCAGGAGCTGTGCAGAGCCACAAGGGCCCCCTGAGCCTCCTCTGCTCCAGGCTCAGCCCCTGCCCAGCTCCCTGTAGGTGTTTCACACCTGTTTTAAGCTTTCCTGTGCTCCTGCACCTCCCGTGGCCAATCTCAGTTCTGTGCTGGCAGCCCAGCCCCGAGGATGGCAGCCATCCCTCCTCCCACAGAAACCTCCCCATTGCTGGCTCTCTGTAACCTGATGTGGCCTTTTTCTCCATCTAGCTCTGTCCATTTCTTACCATCTTGAAAAGGAAACCAGCATGAGATATTGGGCAGGAATTGTTCCCTGGCAGGGTGGGCAGGCCCTGGCACAGGTGCCCAGAGCAGCTGGGGCTGCTTCTGCATCCCTGGCAGTGCCCAAGGCCAGGCTGGACACTGGGGCTTGGAGCACCTGGGGCAGTGGGAGGTGTCCCTGCCATGGCAGGGGTGGCACTGGGTGGCATTTCACCATTCTCTGGTTCTGTGATCACTGGAAATGCCAGGTGGGGCTGTGAAAGCTGGGAGTTTATTCCTGTGCAGAGCCCAGCCCCAGCCCCAGCACAGCAACACCTCCACCACCACTCCAGCAAACCCGTGAGAAATTTATTCAATACATCCTGCCTCATTTTCTTGTCACAAATGGCCAGTATTCACTATTCAGTTAATCACAAAGTAATTTTGGCAGACAATTCTTGATCTGAAGTTCATTTGTAGTTCATCTTCAGAATTAATTTCTTTTTGTTGGACACATGAATGGCATATTACTGGTAATGCTTCTAATGAGGCTTCCAGCACGAGCACTCACATCTGCAATCTGAAATAGGGTTTATGAAAATATTCCCCACTAGGTTAAAATTGATTTACAAAAGAATGTCCAAGTAAACTGCTAAATATTCATGAGCACTGGGCACCAAACACCCCTGAACAAGTGTGGAAACAACTGAAGATGTTGGGGCTCCGTGTCTGGCTCTCTGTGAGAGTTTCCCTGTGTGTCTCTGGTGCTGTTGCTGTGTCCAGCACCAGGCCCCAGCTCGGGGCAGCTCCAGCTCAGCCTGCAGGATCCCCTTGGGCAAATGCAGCTCAGACGCAGCCAGGGGAGGCTCCTCCTCCCTCTGTTCCCCAAGAACATTCTGGGCTACACGTTATCTCTTAGCAGACTCACGGTTAAATGCTTTTAAACTTTATCTCTGATTTCTCATTAAAACTTGCCTGCATTGATGTTTTCAGCTGTTCTGTCAGAGACGTTGCCCTCTCTGTGTTAAACACAGAGTTAATGAGCAGCTTCTGTATTGAACCTTCTTCACTTTTTTTGGTTCAAAATCAGAATCAATAATCCCTGATCAAGAGCGTGGAGTTATTAAAAAAACCCTTGTCTCTGGAATTAGAAGTTAATTTTGGATTTTGCAGCAGAACATAAAATATCTGGGAAGGAAAAGCTTCTCAGCAGAGTGGCCCATGCAGAGCACAGCTGAAGCTGTCCAGAGGAGGGAAATCTGCTCCTGCAAGAGCTCCCTGGGCTGGGAAGGGAAGGGCTGGGCAGGAGCAGGTGCAGCAGCCCCGGGCAGTGCCTGCTCCCTCTCCTCTGGTGGCGCTGCCAGTGACACAGGGAGCACCAGGCTCTGCTCTTCTTGCACCACTCAACACCTGGAAATATCAAATGGGCTTCACAAATGCCTTCCCAGTCGCTGAACAAATCTCAAGCTTGAAACATTGAAGGGAGGGAGGGAGGGAGGGAGGGAGGGAAGGAAGGAAGGAAGGAAGGAAGGAAGGAAGGAAGGAAGGAAGGAAGGAAGGAAGGAAGGAAGGAAGGAAGGAAGGAAGGAAGGAAGGAAGGGTGATACACTGAAATTTTACCTATGTTTCTTTAAACAGCAAGCACACTTACTCCTGTTATTATTTGCCACATGGAAAAGTAACAAAATGTGGCTTCAGCCATTCTGGGATTTGTGGCTTTTTTGCCCTTTCACTGCAAATTAATAATCTGAATGGTAACATCTCTGTGTCTCTTCATTCAGGGCACATGAATCCTGCAGCCTGCAGCATCCCATTCCTAGAGAAGAGTCCAAGGGTGAAAGCAGGGACAGAGCCAAGCAGGGCTGTCCCCAGAGCTGTGACTGCCTCAGACACCGATGTCCAGCCAGGAGCAAAGGGGGTGGATTGCTCAGATTTGTAACTACAAATCCACAGCGGGGATAAAGAGCCAGACAGACTCGTGGGGAGATGGCATCTGTGTTTGGAACACCTGAGCAGAGTTAATCTGATCTTTTATTAAACTTTATTGAATTTATCCATTAATAATTTACCCTGGACAAGAGGCATTCTCTCCCTGAGCAGTTCTGAGCACTGTGAGGCTCATCAGGGGGCAGGAGGGAGCTGAGAGGCTGCTCCTGCTGGTGCTGCTTGGCTCGGGCTCTGTCCTCGCACCACGGGCAGGATTTGGGGTTTGGGGTTTGGGGTTTGGGGTTTGGGAATGGCTGTCACAGAGCAGGAGGTCCCTGAGGATGCTCTCTGCCTCCCCCAGGCTCTGGAACGCCCTGGGCCAAGGCCCAGCACAGCTGAATCAGGATTTTGGCTTTGAATTCATTTTTGCTCTCCCTGTCAGACTGCAGCCCCTCACAGCCAGGACTTGTTTATGTCACATTTGTATTTATTTATTCTCACTACATGTTAAATGCTAATAATGGGGACCTTGAGGACAGACTCTGTTGGTTCTTATTTGCTGCTCACATTTCAAGGCCTCCTCTTAGGCATTATCTAAATTAATTCTTTATTCTTCATCCAGCTGTGATCACGGATGTTTCATGGAGGAAACCCTGGAGCAATGACCTGAGTCCTTTTTAAATCAATGAGAGAACTCCCAGAGAATTAAACCTAAACTAATCTCTACATAAACTCCCTCCACAGTCTTAACCACAATTAGGGGTTGATTTACAGCCTGAGGGCTGAGGTGTTTCACCTCCTTGTGTGGCTGCTCATGACACGGCCCTGCTCCTTGCACAGACACAAAATGCAGGATTTAAAACATTGAAATACCTTAAAATCTTTGTACAATTAGAGTTTTGCTTTTTGTTGGTTTTTTGTGTACTCACCACTTACCTCCTCTTATAGTACATGAACACTTCTAGCACACAGATACTCAGAATTTTTAACTAAATTGCCTGAGTGTAAACATCTGTATTGCTCCACTGGGACATGCAGACTTCACACAGACCTTGAGCACTGAAGCACCGTTTTCCAGGCAGCTCCTAGGAAGGGTGTGCAAGAAAGTCTTGTCTCAGCCTACATTTGAGATGAGAATTTCCCTTTTATTTTGTGCGGCAGAAGAAACTGAAGGTATCACTGAAGGAAACTGAGAGAATCAATCAATTGCTGTGCAGACCCACCTCCAGAGAAGCCTTGAGTTCCACCAAAAAGAAAAACCACGAAACTAATCCCCAGAATCAGGGAGACACTGGAGCTCAGTGAGGCTTGGCTCCAGGTGGGTGCTGCAGGAGCAGGGCCCTGTGTGGGGTGGGACAGGCGCCCACGAGGAACCCTCAGTTTTGCATTTTTGGGTTTTTTTGTTTTGTAGAGAGCAGCCCCGGGCAGGGCAGGGAGTGCTGTGTTAACCAGAGATCCCACACTGAGCAGGGAATGCTGTGTTAACAGAGATCCCAGGCAGGGCAGGGAATGCTGTGTTAACCAAAGATCCCACACTGAGCAGGGAATGCTGTGTTAACAGAGATCCCAGGGAGGGCAGGGAATGCTGTGTTAACAGAGATCCCAGGCTGAGCAGGGAATGCTGTGTTAACCAGAGATCCCACACTGAGCAGGGAATGCTGTGTTAACAGAGATCCCACACTGAGCAGGGAATGCTGTGTTAACAGAGATCCCACACTGAGCAGGGAATGCTGTGTTAACAGAGATCCCACACTGAGCAGGGAATGCTGTGTTAACCAGAGATCCCAGGCAGGGCAGGGAATGCTGTGTTAACAGAGATCCCACACTGAGCAGGGAATGCTGTGTTAACCAGAGATCCCACACTGAGCAGGGAATGCTGTGTTAACAGAGATCCCAGGCAGGGCAGGGAATGCTGTGTTAGCCAGAGATCCCAGGCTGAGCAGGGAATGCTGTGTTAACAGAGATCCCAGGCTGAGCAGGGAATGCTGTGTTAACAGAGATCCCAGGCTGAGCAGGGAATGCTGTGTTAACAGAGATCCCAGGCTGAGCAGGGAATGCTGTGTTAGCCAGAGATCCCAGGCTGAGCTGGGAATGCCCGTGGGTGCCCTGTGCATTATTTCTCTCTCTCTCTGCCTCCTGCAGCTGCTGGGCCGAATTTCCCCAATGCTCCCCGTGCTACCATCGTGCCTCCTTTGCAATGAGGAGCATTTTTGCCATGCTAACATTGAGGGAGTCCTGCGGAGCCCAAATCCCTCCGGTGTCTCCATCTCCTCTTTGCCTGCAGCGCAGGGCTGGAATTCCCGGTGTTCGGGACCCGGCTCGGTGCAGGGCTGGAATTCCCGCTGTTCCCGAGCCCGTCCCGGTGTTCAGGGCTGGAATTCCCGCTGTTCCCGAGCCGGTCCCGGTGTTCAGGGCTGGAATTCCCGATGTTCCCGAGCCCGTCCCGGTGTTCAGGGCTGGAATTCCCGATGTTCCCGAGCCCGTCCCGGGCCCGGCCGGGTCCCCGCACGTCAGGACAGCGGCGGTGCCGTGTCCCCATCGCTGTCCCCATCGCTGTCCCCGCCTGTCCCCATCGCTGTCCCCGCCTGTCCCGGCGCACCGAGCCCCGCAGACCCCACCGGGTGGCACTGTGACAAAACCTGTGACAAAACCTGTGACAAAACCTGTGACAAAACCTGTGACAAAACCTTCGCTCCGACCGCTCCCGGCGCCACCGACCGCCCGCCCCGGCAGCAACGCCGATTTCAGGGCAGCAACGCCGATTTCAGGGCAGCAACGCCGATTTCAAAGCAGAAACGCCGATTTCAAAGCAGAAATGCTGATTTCGGGGCAGAAACGCCGATTTCAGGGCAGAAATGCCGATTTCAAAGCAGAAATGCTGATTTCGGGGCAGAAATGCCGATTTCAGGGCAGAAACGCCGATTTCAAAGCAGAAATGCTGATTTCAGGGCAGAAACGCCGATTTCAGGGCAGAAATGCCGATTTCAAGGCATCTTCAGAGTTCGGCAAATAGGTTGGATCTGGGGGAAAACTCCCGGTCTGTAATGGTCCGAGGTTGCTGTAAAGGGTGTTTTGGAAGATGTGCCTGTTGCTGCACTCTGCAGAGTGCCTCTCGTGCTCACCGACATGCATTCTGAACCCCGAGAAGCTGCAGGGCAGTGGTGAAACCCAGGGTGGACAGAGCATTTCTGGACAAAGCCTCCTCAGTCGTGGAGGGGCCAGGGCACGGCCTTGGCTGAAGGGCGGCGCTGCCAGGCACAGGCTGAGCTGCACAAACCATCCCTGCCCGCGGCTCAGAGCCTGCCCGGCTGCTCCGACACACAGAGCCCCCTCTCAGCCCGGTCATTGCTCCGCATTTCCCAGCACTGAAAGCAAACCCATTTGTTTTTAAATGTAAATCCTCTGTTGAAAGCCATGATGCTAACGGGAGACATCAGAAGTCCCCCTGGCAGCAGCAGGGTAATGAATGTCAGGGCTTGCTCAGTATCTCTCTCTCTCAGCATCCCAGGGGACTTTGCAGATAATGCCCTGCAGAGGCTTTTGGAGCCAAAACAAAACAACAGCTGGTCCAGAGCACTTTACCAATCCCATTCCAGATCTGTTCTCCCCTAAAGCCACTGGGCTGATTTGCCCCCCAGAGCTGAACCAAGCCCTTTGTTTACTTTTGGTCCTTTGAAAAGGAAAGAGAAATGAATTATGGTCGTTTTTCTCAGCACCTCTTGTGCAGACCAAATTCAGACCTGCCCAGAGATGTGCCTGGCACACAGGGAATGAGGCTGGGCTTGACACACACATAGCCTGATCACAAACACTGTCCTGGGTTATGGTCACAAACACTGTCCCAGGTTCTGATCACAAACACTGATCCAGGCTCTGATCACAAACACTGTCCCAGGTTCTGATCACAAACACTGATCCAGGCTCTGATCACAAACACTGTCCCAGGTTATGGTCACAAACACTGATCCAGGGTTCTGATCACAAACAGTTCCAGGTTCTGATCACAAACAGTCCCAGGTTCTGATCACAAACACTGATCCAGGTTATGGTCACAAACACTGTCCCAGGTTCTGATCACAAACACTGTCCCAGGCTCTGATCACAAACACTGTCCCGGGTTATGGTCACAAACACTGATCCAGGTTATGGTCACAAACACTGTCCTGGGTTATGGTCACAAACACTGTCCTGGGTTATGATCACAAACAGTCCCAGGCTCTGGTCACAAACACTGTCCCAGGTTCTGATCACAAACACTGATCCAGGCTCTGATCACAAACACTGTTCCAGGGTTCTGATCACAAACAGTCCCAGGGTTATGGTCACAAACTCTGTCCCATGGTTCTGTGGCACACCTGGAGATTCCAGGTAAGTGTTACAAGGCTACATAGCCTTGACAAGGCCTCACCATCTGAGTAAACTCAATAGGTTTGGTAACCTGATGAGTGGCAGCAGAGGACAGCCCCCAGCCCTGCTCAGCCTCTGTTCACACAGCCCCAGGAACAGAAATGTTGATATAAATTGGTTTGTCCCTGTGGTGTGAGGTGCTCACAGCTCAGGTATTTGACAACTCTTGGATGCTTCCTTGGAAGCTGCAAGCTGAACCTCCCAGCTCTTTTGGGTAACACAAAGGCAGAAGAACACAAAGTTGTGCCAGAAGCACAGAACTCTCTCAAGCCTTTGAGGGGAGCTTGCAGAGTGCTCTGTGCTGCCAGTCACAGGTGCATGAAAGGAGATGCAGGATGAGAGGCACAGAGTTGTCTAGGAAGGGATGGCAGGGGGAGGAAAGGGAGCTTGATGCTGAGAAGCAGGACAGAATAGGAATTATGTAAGCAAAACAGGCAGAAAATGAAAATAATGAAGAAAAGGCTGGCAAAGTTTCCTAGAACTGCCAAGTTTCTGTTTCTGCCTATGTTACTGCTGGTGCTTCACAGAAGGCGCAGTTAAGGTGGGTGCAGATCCCTCCATCCTGCCTGAACAATCCACAGCTTTGAAGAACAGCCCCAAGGCCAGCACACCTGGCTGAGAGTGTCCCTGGTGCCCAGGTCCCGTGCCTCCCAAGGCAGTTCCCACCGTGTGGATGGACAGCAGAGCAGCTGGGGCTGGCAGCGCTGCCCTGCACTGACACCGTCCCCATCAGCTGCACAATTGCCCAGGCAGCCCTGCTGGGTCCCTGCAGGCAGCAAACCCAATGAATTTGGCTTTCCTGGCCCTTTTCCCTCCCTGGCTGCTTTTAATGTGCCCGAGGCCATGCAGGGAATGTGCTGAGGGCAGGAGCTGCTTCAATCGAGGTGCCTGTGCTGCTGCTGCTGCCTTTGAGCCAAAATGAAAGTCATCTTCCCCGTGTCCTTTTGCATCTCACAGCCTGTGAATCCCCAGCACTGCTCTGGGGAGCAGCACATCCTCCTCCTCTGTGTTGTCAGGGCTCAGACGCCTCGTTCTGCTGCAGGGGTTTTGCCAGGGGCCTCTCCTGGGAGGCATTTCCACTCTTGTTCCTGCAAACCACAGCAGCAACAGCTGGAGAATCAAAGCCTGAACTCAGAGGGAGCACCACAGCAGCAGCAGAACATGACTTAGCCCAGTTCCTATTGGGATCACCTAAAGGATTAAACTCTGCTCAGTTCTGCTGAAATCCTGGTGGTTATCAGGATGTGGTGACATTTGGTCTCAGGCTGGATCCAGTGCTCCAGGGCAGGGCAAGGATCTGCAGGCAAACAGGGATGGGGCATAGCTCAGGGAGGGCCCAGGGCCAGGGAACTGCTTCCCAAAGACTCCCTTACTTCCCAAGTATTAACTGTGCTTTCAAATTTGAGGGAAAGAGACCCTGGAGATATATTTGGGGTTGTTTTGTAATTTTTAATCCTTTTTCTCTCTTAAACTTGCCCTTAATCACCTTCTATGAGGGTCTTAAAATAGCACCCATTTCCTGAGCTGGTTCAACTGTGAGGAATAAGGAAGAGAAACATCATGGAAGGCTCAAAGAAAATGTCCATGTGATAGTGTTGTACAGCTTCTAATTACAGCACTGTGTGGCTGCACACTGGGCTGTGCTCTGAAGTGTTCTGCCAGCAGACCTGTGCCAGCTGAGCAGGGCTGAGCTGGGCTGAGCTGGGCTGGTTTAAAGGAATTTATTCAGGCAAGTTACTTGTGTGAAAGCACACTTTGGGGGATAGTTACTCACAAGGCTTTGGAAGGACTCTGAAGGCTGCAGCCACTTGAATCCTGTTGAAATTCAGTAGCTGTTGGTTCCTTCTGTGTTTGCATTCAAATAAAACTTCACGTTTTATCTCCCTTTCTGTTTAAAATGTACCAGCTGTGCTTGACCTTGTGGGTGATGAGCTCTCCTGGGCCAGTGTGAATCTGCAGCTCCCCCACGGCTGCCCTGGGATCTGCTGCTGTTTGCTGGACTCTGGCAGCTCTGCACTGGGAGTGTTGGAATCTCTTTCCCCAGAGAGCCCCCCAGGGACGCCTTTTGCTGGGGGTTTGTGTTCCCCGTGCCTCTGGTGCTGCTGGCAGAGCTGGAGCAGCTGTGCACTGAGATTTCACTGTGCAGGAGCCGCTCTGCTCGGCCCATTCCTGCTCCAAAGTGTCCCCAGGCTGTGCCTGTCACTGCCCTGCAGTGCAGCTTTCATGGCTGAGCAGGGCAAGGACAGGGGATTTTCTCCTGGCAGCAGCCACAGCTCTCAGTGCTCAGGTGGGGTTTGGCTCCTTGCAAACTACAGCAGGTTCTGCCAAGGTGGAAATCCCAAACACTCCCAGCCTGCTCCCCTCACGCCTTCCCAAATACTCTCGTTGTTCTGCCTCTGTCCAGCACTCCAGCTCTCCCGTGCCTCTCCCATGTTTGACTGAGGATCATAAAGACCTCAGAATGTGCCTGGAGCCACGTGCTGGGGCAGGGAGAGCAGGGGCAGGGCAGGGAGAGCCGGCGAGGCTGGGCTGGAGCCGTCCTTGGGCTGTGGTCAGTGCTGGGAGCAGCAGGGCAATGGTGCTGCGGGCACCCACTGTGAGCTGTGACTGGACCCAAAGCTGCACAGGGAGGGACAGCTGAGCATGGGGAGGCTTTGCTGATGACAGGAGATTCGGATGGCCAGGGATCCATGCAGCAGTGCTCGGGTATCAGTCACTGGCTGCTCTGACCCCAGCCCTGTTCCACCCCAGTCACCCCTGAGCCCTGCTCTCCCTGCCCAGCCTGTGCCCCACACAGGCTGACTGCTGGTGCCACAGCCCAATTAATGATAGAGATTCAGTCACACAGCTCCCCTCTCCTGGAGCATTCGCTGTTCCTGTGGTAGGGACCCCGTGAGCCCAGACTGTGGCCCTGGGCATGCACACACAGCCAGGGAGAACAGGCTGGGAGCTTCTTGTGGAGAGAGGAGCCCAGCAGTGCAGTGATGGCCTTTATGCATCATGCATGCAGACATTTCATGCAGCCATTATCCCTTCCCCAGAAGATTTTCTGTTTGCTCCAACCACAACATTTAATTTTTAAAATATAAGCTTCTTTCACCTTAATTTAAAAGATCAAGTCCCTGCTCTGTTGCAATTACAGGAGCCATTACAGGGACTCTGCTGGGAGAAGCAGATCTGTCTGTCTGTCTGTCTGGAACCTGGAATCTGCCATGACAATGCAATGATGTCCATGCAGCAAACCTGGTGGGCATTGTGAAGGGAATTTCCTTCCTCCTCTTCAAAGGTGAAGAACATGACTGGTTCCTTTATCTACTGCAGGTTTCCTGACTCAAGAAAAAAATATTGAGATTTTTTTACTTTTCTTTTTTTTTTTTCTCTGTGAAAAGGCTTCACTATGTAATAGAAATGATCTCATGACTAGAAAGAGCAGCTCAGCTCAGGGCTGTGCTCCTTTGCTCCTGTACCTTTGGAGCCAGCAGGGCAGGGTTCCTGTCCCCAGGACCCTGCTCCCATCACAGCAGCGTGGGGACAGACCCAGACACAAAGGGACATCCCCACACTGTCCTCAGCCCCCAAAAACTACAAACACTGAGGAAATCCTAAAGGACAAACCCTGCTCTCTATAGAAGCACATCCCAGATGTTTGAACTTAGGAAGTGCTGCTAGAAATTCCAAACAAAATGCCTGCTTGTAATTAACACCTCAGCATTTGTACACAAGCTGGAGGGAGCAGGAGGAGTAAGAGCTGCCAAGTCCAGGTTCTCCTGTCACCTGCACTGCTCTGTCCATGTCCCTTTATGGAATGCTTGGATGGTCCAGAGCACTCTCAGTAGCAACAGTTGATTTGTTTCATTCTTGTGTGTCAGAGAAATGAATGAATACATCTCACACTTCACAGCCATCCAGCCCTCCTGTTCTGGGGCATTTTAATTCTCATGGTGTGCAGATGTGTGGTTAGGAAACAACAGGACTGTTCTCCTCCCAGTGGGGGATTTTCCAATGAGACTTGGGTGTGAAAGCAAAAGAAATGTTAATTATTACATGATTTTTAATTTCAATGATCTCAATAAATCATCCAGCTATTTCAGTGCCCATTTCTACTCCCCTCTGTGTGAGCCCACTCCCAGCTCTGCCCCAGCACTGATTGTGCTCCAATCCAGGAGCAAATGCTTCCTCCCCAGCAGGAGGCACAACTGCTGCTCTTCTTTCTACAGATATTGCCACGACTCCTGCGCTAATCGGGAGCTCCTAATCTTCAGATTTCTCAGTGCTGTAACGAATCTTGGCTTTGATAACCTTTTGGCTTTGGAAAACACAGCTTCAGATTGCTCTGTGCAATCCATTAGCAAGGTGGACTTCTTGCAGCATTGTTCTCTTTCTTTACTTTTCAGGCTCACAAGAAAAATGGCTTTTTTATTATATTTTAAAGGCATGTCCCCAGTTTCAGACAGGTCTGTCACCCCCCACAGCACCGGGTCCGGGTTACCCCAGGGCCCTGTTTGCCCTCCCTGCTGCACCCGTGCTGCTCCTGCAGGCACTCCTGGATTGTCCTCAGCTGGAGCTGCTCAGTGCCATTGTCCTCAGCTGTGCTGGCAGCCAGGCTGGCACAAAACCCGGCCTGGGGCTACCCCTGCCCTCCTGGAGGGTCCTGAGCTCGGGGGTACCTGCATCAGCCCCTGCCCCGCATCCCTGCCCTGGGGGCTCAGCCTGAGCCAGGTGGGAGCTTGGGGACCTCGTGGTGGGGTTGGGGTTTGGGGTGGGTGCTGGGGAACCCAAACCCCCCTGGTGTGCTGGGGGCTGTGCAGGGCTCTGTACCCAGACCAGGAGGTGCCAAGGATGGGTTTGGGGAGCTCTGTACCCAGCCCAGGGTGGTGATGGCCAAGGATGGGTTTGGGGGCTCTGTACCAGCACAGGAAGTGCCAAGGATGGGTTTGGGGGCTCTGTACCAGCCCAGGGTGGTGATGGCCAAGGATGGGTTTGGGGGCTCTGTACCAGCCCAGGGTGGTGATGCCCAAGGATGGGTTTGGGGAGCTCTGTACCAGCACAGGAAGTGCCAAGGATGGGTTTGGGGGGCTCTGTACCCAGCCCAGGAGGTGCCAAGGATGGGTTTGGGGGGCTCTGTACCCACCACAGGGTGGTGATGGCCAGGGATGGGTTTGGGGGCTCTGTACCAGCCCAGGGTGGTAATGACCAGGGATGGGTTTGCGGGCTCTGCACCAGCCCAGGGTGTTGGTACCCAAGGATGGGTTTGGGGGGCTCTGTACCCAGCCCAGGGTGGTGATGGCCAAGGATGGGTTTGGGGAGCTCTGTACCAGCACAGGGTGGCTGTGGTGGTGCCCTGGCACAGAGCCTATCCCAGTTCCACCCTGGCTGATGCACCCCTTCCAAACAGGGTCAGTGTGCAGAGCCATGGATTCACAGCTGCAGGGGCCAGGGCACTCAGAGAACTCCTGAATTCACTTCCCTGGGAGGCTTTTGGGAGGTAAGAGCAACTTGGGCTTTCTTGTAACGCCCAGAGGGACAAGGGAGGTGAATCTTTCTACAGGCTAAATTCTGTAAAAGGAATCAGTAATTTGGAGGTTTAATCTCTGCTCCCACCTAGAGAGGAGAGGGCAAAGGCGAGTTGCTGTGTGATGTGAATGAGCACCTTGGCAAGCAGCAATCTTTTTCCTGCTGTTATCCTGGCCTGTGGAAGAGCCTCAGAAAAAGATCAAGAATTGGGAAAGAGTCATAGATATCAGAGTTCTCATTCCCAGTGCTTGAAAGGCCCCAGGGAGAAGTAATTGGAAACTGCTTAAGATCATATTGTTATAAGGCAGCCACATTTTCTTTAAAATTGTAGTGCAATAATCTTCTTTACTGATGGCAAGAAATGTGGTGAATTTAAAAAACCTGATAAAGAGCGGGTGGGCAGGGCTGTGTTTGCAGTTGGTGCAGTGTGAATGTCCCAGAGAATTGCTGCAGCATTCCTGGGAAAACCCCAGCCCTGCCTCTTTGTGTCCCTGGCTCCAGGTGCCAGACACCTGCGTTTTTCATGGGGTTCCCTACAAGGGCTTTGAATCATTCCTTGCTCTTGCATTGCCATGGCACCGTGCTGAGTTAACCTCTCCTCCTGTGTCAGGATGGGTGCTTGGTGCCACAGGGCTCCTCATGGAAGGACACAGAAAAAATGTAATTTATTTATTTATTTATTTTTTGGCATGTTATTCGATCTCAGACTCCCAGGAGGTTTAAAGGAAGGAAAGGGGATAATGACACACCAGGAGGTGTGTGCTGAGCACAGAGAGGTCGTGATTTACACCATGTTCCATGGGAGAGGGAGGGCTCGAGCTGCTCCTGCCGTGCAGACTGCGATGTAGCTGTGAGCTTGAGAGGCTCTGGGTGGTGTTCCTGTGTTCCTCACAGGTATTTTGTCTTCTGATGTGAATTCCTAAAGCGCTGAAGCAGATGAATTCATTATCAGTTTTGATATATGATGAGGTGCTCACCCATGGTTTTTAAACACCTGTGTCACGTGGCTTGGCAAACAACACAATTTGTGAATGTTTGCACGAGCAGCAAGTGAATGTCAGAGCAGATATTGTTCACTTCCCACAGCTCTGTCTTTGGTCTGCTCACTGTTTCATTACACTCCTAGGTCATTAGTGAAGTGACACCCGAGGGGGAAGAGAGAAATCAAATGACAGTGTAGGTGATGGCTGACATTAGCCAAATGTCAGCCTTTCTGATGGAGGCATCAAAATTAATCTGAAAATGTTATACCATTTTAGTCATTTTCCTAAGAGATTGCAAATACGAGAGGCAGGCTGATGACATTTTGATTATAGTTTCAAATTGCAAAGACCTTGCAGAACACACCTTCTTCTCTCCTCTCATGTAATTAAAGCCTGCTGTCACCTTGGTCTTTATTATATTTTTCCATGTCCTGGCAGGTCTCTGGAGCTGTGTGTGCTATTGATCCTTGTTGTTTGAGCAAATTCAACATGTCAATATTGCTCAGAGGAGCAAATGGCTCTGGTGTTTTGTATTTAAGGGTAAATATGAGAGAAGCACACGGCAGAAGCAGCATAGAGAGAATATCAGTACCAGGTGCACAAAAAGGTGCAAGAAAGCGAACTCAAGCCACGGCTCAGGAAAGCTTCAGGCCCTGGGGTGGCTGCATGCAGGTGATGCCAAAGGGGTCCCTGGGGCTCTCCCAGGACAGGAATGGTGTTGGTAGGGCCACGGTGGGACAGAAGCTGCCCTGTCCCCTGGAGCTGGGCTCTGGGCAGCTCCTCCCTCCCACCATCCCTGAGCTGGGTTTTCTTTGCTGTAAATGCTTGGCAGGGCATGCAAGCCAAGTGTGTGCAATGTAGGAGTATTTTTAAAAGAGATTGATTATTGGCTGCAAATCTGATTTTTGGCTGTAAATTCTGCTGCAGGGGGAACCCGGGGAGAATGTCCCACAAGGGTTTTCTGGACTGCCCTAACCTAAAGATTTGCACAGGCTTTCCTGTCAATAGGTTTTATTTGCTGGTGCTTCTCCTGACAAATGCCTTCTGAAAAGCAAGTGGTCTTTAATTCAGCTGTGCTCAAATTTGCATTCCCTTAATGCAAAGCAGATGCTCTGATATCACCAGTGGCAAGGAGATAAGCTCAGTCCAGAGTTTTCTCAAGGAAATTAAAATGTTATGGAAGACAAATGCCCAGACAGGAAAAATCCCACAACAGCCCTAAAGCAATCAGGGAAAAAATTATGTGGATATTTGGACTTTACATTTTAATGAGACTCTTTGGAAACATTAAATCCATTTGCTTTTCCTTTTCTAGGCTTACAGAAGGGACAAGACAATGACTGTAAAAAGAAAATTTGGCATTAATATCAGTGAAGAAAAGGGTTATGTTCAGTATTAAATTCCTTCGCAGATACCTTCAGCATATAGTGAATAAGTAGAAATAGATTTAAGAAACACTGTAAAATTAAACTTTATAAGATTACTTTTTTATGGAATATGCAGTAGCTGCCACATAGAATAAATGTATGTTTTTCATTATATTTTTATTATGCATTTAAAGCACATTAAGGAGCAAACAACCATCAAAGAAAAAGAAACTTATTAGATTTAGCAAGTAATCATATCAGTTTTATGTATGGTTATATTTTGTGGAAGAAGGGAGAGATGCATGTCAGGTGTCCTTTCAGGCTATTCAGTGAGCCATTTTTCTTTGGGAGAACAATATTAATGGCTGTTTGGCTCTGTTCCTGCTGGATTGCGTGAGCATTTTGTCTTCTTTATTACAGTTCCTTATAAGAGTGCCATTACAGCTGGAGCAACCAGTAGAGCATCTGGAGAAATGGATTGCTTTGATTTTGGTCTCTAAATGGGCCTTGGTTTGTGTGCGCTCCTAATTTGTTTAAACATTTAGGGGAAGGTTTGTGGCTGTGAGTGGTGTTGAGTTGTTGCAGGCTGTCCTCCAGAGCTGAGACTGCTGTGGTGGGAGGAATCTGCTGCTAAACCTTGTCCTGGGTGTTTGCTGATCCAAGGCTGGCTTTATCCTTTGGTTTCTCTTTGGTGGATGATGCCCCTCGTCATCCTTTCTGCTCATCCTCAGCTCTTGGTCCCTCCCAGACCAGGACCTGCTCTCTCCTGGCTGTCCCCAGCTGGCTCTGGCCCAGCTCAGCAGGACCCCCCTGCCCTGCCAGGGGTCTCTGGGCTTTGGGAGCTCTGTGGGTTCTCCAGGCTGTGCTTGTGAACAGCCCGGCTCCCCCAGCCTGTCCTGGGCAGGGAAGGGCTCCAGGAGCTGCACAGCATCCTGAGAGAGCTCCCTATGGGCACCATGGGCAGGAGGGGCTGCACAGCATCCTGAGAGAGCTCCCTATGGGCACCATGGGCAGGAGGGGCTCCAAACCCTAAGGGGCTGCACAGCATCCTGAGAGAGCTCCCTATGGGCACCATGGGCAGGAGGAGCTGCACAGCATCCTGAGAGAGCTCCCTATAGGCACCATGGGCAGGAGGAGCTGCACAGCATCCTGAGAGAGCTCCCTATAGGCACCATGGGCAGGAGGAGCTGCACAGCATCCTGAGAGAGCTCCCTATAGGCACCATGGGCAGGAGGGGCTGCACAGCATCCTGAGAGTTCCCTGCAGGCACCATGGGCAGGAGGGGCTCCAAACCCTAAGGGACTGCACAGCATCCTGAGAGTTCCCTATGGGCACCATGGGCAGGAGGGGCTCCAAACCCTAAGGGACTGCACAGCATCCTGAGAGTTCCCTGCAGGCACCATGGGCAGGAGGGGCTCCAAACCCTAAGGGACTGCACAGCATCCTGAGAGTTCCCTGCAGGACCCTGGGCCAGGTGTGCTGGGCAGGGAGCAGCTCCAGAGCCTCAGCAGTGTCACAGCATCCTGAGCTCTCTGCAGGGACCCTGGTCCATCCTGTCCTGGGCAGGGAGGAGCTCCAGACCCTCTGGAGCTGCACAGCATGCTGAGTTCATTCCCTGCAGTTCCCTGGTCCAGGTTCTTGGGCAGGGAGGAGCTCCAGGGCCCCCAGGTGTGCCAGCTCCTGAGCTGGGCTGCCCCACCTGAGTGCTCCTGCTGGGGGCACAGCAGGGTGGGCACGCTGGGGGCAGCAGGGTGAGCAGGGTGGGCACAGCAGGGTGAGCAGGGTGGGCACTCTGGGCACAGAGGGTGTTCTGCCAGGTGTGCCCAGGGCTGTGCTGCTCCCTCAGCCTCCCTGGGCTGGCTGGGCACTGGCTGGGGGAGCTGGGATCCATGCTGGCAGGATCTCTGGCTCAGCTGAAACTCCCTTGGCTGGCCCTGGTGATGGCACTGCAGTGGAGTTAATGTGGGTAATGAATGGGCACTTGAGCAGAGCTGCTGAAAGCCAAAAGGGCAACGCTTGTGTTCATGCTGAATCACTACAGTAAATTTAGCAATGAGACTTGACATTCTCTGCCTAATAAGAGCAATTTTTATGCTCAAATTGTGACTCTCTTTATATAAAAGGAAAATAACATTAAGCAGTACTGTATAGCTTTAGCAGTGTCACAGTTTCTATAAATGTCAAAGTACTTATTCATTTAGTTGACAAATGTCACTTCAGAAGCAAATTATTTTTCTCAGTGGCAACATGATTTATGTATGCAACACAGTCCATTTTTTGAAAAAGTGGGTTTCTTTTCAAGAGCTATTAATTACAGATTATTTTCAATAATTATTTTGAGGATCTCATATTTTCATAACACTTATTAGAGCAGCATCTCTGAAATTTTTTTTTTTTTTTGTGGAAGAACCTTATACAGAACTTTTCACTTGTATGTTAAATGTAGGTTTATTAATCCCTAGATGATTGCAGGGAAATTGAGTATTCAGCAAGAGTGATCTGGGGGGCCCTGGAGGAGGTGAAGCTCTGGTGCTCCAGGCAGGGATGCAGCTGAAAGTTGCATTTTAAGCTGTGAGGAGGAGGAGGAGGAGTTTGGCACCAGCAGGGGAAGGATGTGGGACCAGGGCTGGCTGCTGCAGTTTTGCTCAGAGCTCTGTGCTGGGCACCCCTGGGAAAGCCAGGCCAGGTTTTTATTGGTCTGGTGCAAAGATCCTTGTGCCTCCCAAAGTGTCTCTGAGCTGGACTCCAAGGCTGCACAGCTTTTATGGCCCCTGCTCAGCATTCCATGCGCTGGGAGCCCAAATTCCTCACCAGGAAAGCATCTGCAGCACTGGAGCTGCGAGTTGTGAACACCTCCCAAACCTGAGGGGTGGCCTCAAAAGAAAGAAGGAAAAAGAGTAAAAAATGTTAATGGGCACAGAAGTTCTCCCTAAAGCACCAGTAAGGGGTTTTAGCTTTTGTATTTGCTTGGAAAAATGTCATCCAAATGCTGCTGCCCCAGCAGGGTAAGGAATGGGTGCTTGCCACAGCTGCAGCCACTCTCAGAATTTCTGAGTCTCATTTTGCTGAAGATTCAGCTGAGTTTTTCCTGACACAGGTGAGCCTGCTTTGAGGCAGGGACATTTCATATGGTTTTGGACTGATGAAAAATTGCAAGTGTTTTTTCCTGGCTTTGCTGTGGTTCATGTAGGATAACAAATAATAAATAAATAATTGTAAAAAAGTGTTTTATTTCCAAGTCAATGTGATCTCCCATAGACACTGTTTTTATTTAAGCATAATTTCACCTTAAATACATCCATTCTTTGGAGGTCTCAGCCTCAACAGAGGCAGAAAATGTGATCCAGGTTTATATAAATAATAGCTGGGGTTTATTTTCTGTCCCAGAGGGGGGATAGTACAGGTGTGTGCCTTTGTAGAAATAGTAAAAGATTTAGCAAGGAATGGCTTTAAAATTTAATCTGTGCAGTCTGCTGCCTGAAAAATCAACTTTCTGCTGCTGTGGAGAGGCTCCTGTCCCTGCCAGGGAGGAGCTGCTGCTGTGTGGGACATTGTGTGCTGGAGCTGTGGCAGTGCCTGGCAGCCTGGGCTGTGCCTGCCCAGTGTCTGCAGGTTTTCCCTTCTCTTTGCCTTGGCATTCCGGACATCATTTTCCCATCCTGAGCGTCTGTATTTTTAAATATAATTTTCTTGAATAATTTGAATTAATGTTCAGGCAATTACCAGGCTCTTCATGTACTTAGGGTACATATGTAATTGCATCATTTGGACAGTTAATTGCCCTGTTTAATGATGTTACATCAATTTCCTTATTAAGCATAATGAATCAAATGCAACTGCCGTGCACATGGGGTTTTGAAGGAGCAGTTTCTCACATGGTGGCTTTCACAGCAGGGGAAAGCCTGACAGGAGTGCCTGAGCTGGACTGCAAGGTGCTTTCCACTGCCTTTGATCAGAGATGCAAACTGAGCTTTGAAGGAGAAAACTCTTCCATTGCAGGATTTTGGGGCTCAGCATCAGTTTTGAAGCTTTAGCTCTGGGAGAAGACCGGACAAAATGAGCTGTACAGGAAAGGGGATGGCAGCCCCTGCAGGGAGGCTCCTGCTGCAGCCCCTGCTCCTGTCCTGGCAGCTGCTGCTGTGGGACAAGGCTGAGCCCCAGACTGGCCTTTGGGGTGTGGTGAATCCACACTGGGACAGCCCTGGGGCTGCCTGGGTTCGGGGCTGGCAGAGGCTGTGCTGCCTTTGGGGCACGGCTCCGGTCCCCAGGCTGTGCTGGGAATATTGCAGGAGTTCAATCACTCCCAACGTGTGGCAAAGGAGGAGAAACACAGGAGCTGAAACCCTGGGGAGGGAGCTGGGACCCTGAGGGGGCAGTGATCAGCAATGCTGGAAACAAGGGGAGCTGAGAGGGGGAGGCTGCAGAGGGCAGGCACAGAAACCAAAAGGAAAGGAAAGTTTTGTATTATTCCCTTAAGTTTATTAGCAGTAACATTTCCAAAAGGTTAAGCTGGATTGTTAAAATGAAGACTAACGGTGTTTGTGGTGCATTTGAGAAGTGACCTGCCCTGATGAAGAATTCACAGCCCATTTTCCTTGGTCTGCAGTTTTTACACTGATGATGCATTGTTGCAACACTAATGCCAAAATATTCCACAATTCTGTCATACCTGCTGAGAACTTCCCTTTTTGGGGGATCCTAGTGCTGGTTGTTTCCCCAAATCCTGCCCAGAAGGAATTTTTGCTCAGCTGAGGCAGTTTGGGGTGCACATAGGAGTGGCCTGGTGTGACACCTGCATGGTGGCGCTTTGGGGTGGAAAAACTGGAAATTATTCATCTAAAGGTTGAATCTACAGACCCCCCCAAGCACCTGGGTTCCTATGCACAGAATATTGAAGGATTTTGGTGCTGTTTTATGGTGTCTAATAAGGGAAACACAGCAGAAGGGAAAGGGAACATTTTGTGTTGCTTTTAGAAGCCGAAATATGAATGAATTTTCTTCTAGCCTAGGATCAGTGTGCAGAGTAGCTACCGGAGGCTTCCATGCAATATTATAGGCACAAACAGATTTGACAGGGTTTTCTTTTCCCTGTGGAATTTCTAGTAAATAGAGATAAATTATCTCATCTGTTTTCTGTTTATTAGCTGGGACTGTATCAAATGAAGTGCCTCCAGTATTGCTGTGAGATGGAGGAATAATCCCTGCCCTCTATTTGATCATTTCTCTGCCAGCATGAGCTCGTGGCACTGGGACTGGAGGAATTTGCTGGCCCTGTGTGGCCACGTGTGAGTGCATGTGCAGAGGGGCTGCTCACAGGAATGGCCTGGAAATCCCTGCCAGGAGCTCTGTGCTCCTCCTGCTGCTGTTATTCCTCCTCCTGGTGCTCCTGGTCTCTCACCTACAGCTTGGACACCACCTCACTGTTTGTGACCACACAAATTTGCCACAACACAATCATTTATGGCCAGCTGAATGTTTTCTGTGCAGAGAACCTTTTTCTGAAACAAAATATGTATTTTTGTGTGAGTGAAGCTTTGGAGCTGCGGCCCAGGTTGGAGTGCAGCTCTGTGGATTGGCTGGGCCCCCTTGGGCAGGAAAAACCAATTTTGGGTTGCACCACTTTGCTTGGGGTCACCTCCCCTTGAGCTGGGAGGGTCTCCAGGGCTGGGGATGGCAGGCTCAGGAAAAGCTGATGTGAAAGCAGCATTTCTTGTGGAAGTGTCATCCAGAGAATGGGGGAACTCCCCAGGACAGGTCAGGAATTCACTGCAGCCTCCCTGTGCTATCCTTGGGTTCAAGAGCCTGCCCTGCTGCTGTTGCTGAGGCTAAAAGCTGAATCATTTGAATGATGTGTTTCAGAAAGCAGGTGGTACTTGGAGGGTCCATGTCCTCAGCCTGGTTGTTCATTTTTGTCTTGTCTGCAATCACTGTTATCCTGCAGTAACACACAGCATTCAAGCAGTGCCTTAGTTGTACTCATATGGCAGACTTTGGTTTGAGTGAGCTGTAATTCTTTGTTCAAAACCTCTCCAAACCACCTTTATTGCCTTTCCCACTCCACCTTTGTGAAGGCAGCATTAGCATTTAAAAAATGGCTTTTCATTGCAGGCTCTCCTCTCCTGCTCACCTCGGCCTGGGAGGGCACAGGGCACGTTTGGGATTGCTCACAAATGCCTGTTTGGTGACACTTTAGTGGCGTTTCAGCAGCCCCAGGCCCCTGCCAGGGCAGGGCAGGAGCTCCGGGTGCTCAGGCTCAGTCCTGGGATGCCAACTGCCCAGTGTCTGTTTGGTGATTGGGTTGTTCCTCCCCTAATCCCTTTGTTCTCCTCAGAACCAGCCTTGTCACAGCAGAGGGGATGTCCTGGCACCCTGCTCACCCTCCCTGTGCCAGTTCTGGAACACCTCTCCCTGCCAGCACCCGAGCTAGGCTGCCCTTGGAGTCAGTGCATGCAATCCTTGGCAGTGTGGGACTGGCAGGGAACTCCTGGCTGCTGCAGTGGTGATGATGAGGGTTTGCTGCTGAGGCCCTTCCAGAAACAAGAGCAAGCAAGTTCTTTGTAGAGCCAGGGCTCTAAATGAAACCTGGGGTCCCACTGAAGAAGGTGGCATCACTGCAAAGGTTGGCTGGACTGTCACAACACCTGGGGTGTTCCCTGTGCTCCACTGCAGAGGCACAGAGAGCAGGGAGTTCAGAGGAGGCAGCCAGGGTGGGAACACTCACTGTTACACACACTAATCCCGGGGTTCTGCTGCCTCCAGACACTCAGGAGTTTATCCTGCCCCTAAAGCACCTCCCAGCCTGGTCCCTCACACTTGACAGCTGCTGTGAAATAGGGCACATGCAGCATTCAGAGCAGCTCCTCATTGTTTCCCCTGTTTGGGTGCAGATTGGTGGGCAACAGGGGTGGTAATTGAAGATTTGTTCTGTGCCCTGGGAAGAGAGCAGAACAAAAGCATCTGCTGCAAGAGGGAGGTTTGTGCCAGCTAATAACAAAAACTCTGTAAGTGGGAGGGGAGTTCAGAACTGCAATGAATAGTCACTGGATTTTGTAGGATCCCTAGACCTCCCTCTCCATGGGTTTTGGGGGAGAGAACACGTTGTGCTGGCACACCTCTATTGTTGATTCTGCTTTGTGCCAATGGGATGGGCTGGGGGAGTATTTTAGACTAATTTTTTATGATCCTAGGACAATTTGTGCATATAAGCCCGGCAGAAATTCTTGTAGGATGTGATTTAACGTTGGGGTTTTTAATCCCAATCACAGTTCATGAGTATCCAGAGTGATTCTTGTGCATGTGCTCTGTTTAAATAAAATGTTCTGTGGGGTTGGCTTGTTTTACCTGAATCCATTCAATATTTCTGTTGTTACTGATATTGGATTTTTTTGTCTGTGCGTTTTGTCAGCTACTGCAATGTGATTTAGCAATCCAATAACACTAATATGCTGCAGAAATATGGCTTTATCCACTGGCCACGAGTAACCCACAGAAGTACTGCTGGAGTTTTAACGCTGACCTTTTCTGTTATTTAGCAGAAAATCCACAATTGCAGAAGGAAATAGAGTTTTCCCTTTGTGGGCAGGATGTTTTCCTTCAGGCTAGGAAGGACCGAGGGGCTGGGCTGCTTTCCCTGTGCTAATCCAACAAAAATCAAGACATTTTTGGTCAATAGCCCATGACAGTGCCAACAGGGTCAGGATTGCCATGGGACCACGGAGGGGACTCAGAGCCACCCCAGGGCTGGGCAGGGACCTTTGCTCCTTTGCTGGGCACTGCAGGGACTCCTGGGGGAGTTTGCTCCCAGCAGCTTTTCCAGCACTGTGGGCAGCAATTGGCATCAGTGCTGACCCCTGGGACCGTGGGTTTGTCCTGCCAGGGCTCCCCTTGGCACTGCTCATCCTGGGATTGGCTGCACAGGCTTTGGCTGCTGGGTACAATTGTAAATGCTCCTGGTGAAATTCGTGAGGAAAAAATATGGAGCCCTTTCTAGGGGTTTTATAAGAAGAGATGTGTTCTTATAGAACTCTGTTCTCTGTTCTGAAAAGGGCCTTTCAAATCAGGTATAGCATTATAACCACTGGGCAACTTCTTGAAATCATCCTATAAAGTTTAATAAAAACCCAATGTGTCAAAGAAATTATGCAAAAGGATGCAAAGTACTCTAAAAGAGAGCTTCTCTTTTTCTGCTAAATGCAGTATTGAGAACTTCCAAGTTCTCTATAAAAATATGCTGATGTTCTTTTATAAATATCATGTACCACTTTATAAATATTTTATGAAAAATATTAACACTTTGCTTCGGAGGGAGGAAAGCTTTTGAGGCTTTTAGGCACATCACAATTGCTTTCTCCAGTCCTCCCACACTGCATCGCTTTCCCCACTGCTTTTGTCCTTATGCAGAGTGTTCCTGAGCAAACAGAGGTGCTTCAACCTCTCCAGGGAATCAGCTGAGGGCAGAATTGGTGAGGTTGGAAAAGACCTTTAGGATCAGCAGGTCCAGGCACCGACCCAGCACCATGGTCACCATTAAATGTTCACCACTGAGGTGGCCCCAGTGCCACAGCCAGGGGGCTTTGGGCTCCTCCTGTGCCCTGAGCAGCCTCTGCCAGTGCTGCCACCAGAGGCTGTGAGCACAGGGAAGGAATAACTCTGATCTCCTTTGGCTGGGGGCACTGTGGTCTGTGAGCTGTGCCCAGTTCATGGCTGCAGCAGCGTGCCCAGGGGGAGGAGCTGCCCTGGCAGGGGCTCCTGGGCTGTTTGGGGCACACACACCCTGGGCTCTGCTCTGTGGCTGTGTTTGGGGCACACACACACACTGGGCTCTGCTCTGTTCCTGTGTTTGGGGCACACACACACACCCTGGGCTCTGCTCTGTTCCTGTGTTTGGGGCACACACACACCCTGGGCTCTGCTCTGTTCCTGTGTTTGGGGCACACACACCCTGGGCTCTGCTCTATTTCTGTGTTTGGGGCACACACAGACCCTGGGTTCTGCTCTGTGGCTGTGTTTGGGGCACACACACACACCCTGGGCTCTGCTCTGTTCCTGTGTTTGGGGCACACACACCCTGGGCTCTGCTCTATTTCTGTGTTTGGGGCACACACAGACCCTGGGTTCTGCTCTGTTCCTGTGTTTGGGGCACACACACACACCCTGGGCTCTGCTCTGTTCCTGTGTTTGGGGCACACACACCCTGGGCTCTGCTCTATTTCTGTGTTTGGGGCACACACAGACCCTGGGTTCTGCTCTGTTCCTGTGTTTGGGGCACACACACACACCCTGGGCTCTGCTCTGTTCCTGTGTTTGGGGCACACACACCCTGGGCTCTGCTCTATTTCTGTGTTTGGGGCACACACACACCCTGGGCTCTGCTCTGTTCCTGTGTTTGGGGCACACACACACACCCTGGGCTCTGCTCTGTTCCTGTGTTTGGGGCACACAGACCCTGGGCTCTGCTCTGTGGCTGTGTTTGGGGCACACACACACACCCTGGGCTCTGCTCTGCTGCTGTGCAGCCCAGGTGTTGTGCTCCTGCAGCCCAGGTGTGTGGTGTTGTCCTTGCAGCCAGGTGTTGTTTGTGGTGTGATGAGCACCCTGAGGCAGGGGAACGTGGGCTGGGTCCCTGGAGCATCCCGTGCCCCCTGGGCTGTGGCAGCTCTGTCCCTGGCCCCAGCAGCCACCCCAGGAGCTGGGTTTGCTCTCTGCCTCCCTCAGTGTGAGGCTGGGCCAGGAGCAGGGGCTGGACAGAGCCACCCCTGCTGCAGGGCTGGGCACCTCGTGTGGGGCTGCTGGTTCTGGGGGGCTGGCACAGCCTGTGCATGGTCTGTTTGTGATCCCTGCCTCCCTCAGCATTCTCCCCAGGGTTGTGCTTCATGATTCTTCTCCTTTGGCTTCTTGCACTGCCTAATTTTTATCTTGAGGTGTTGTTTTGCCGTTTTATGTTTTTCCCTTGGATGAGGATTGAAGGAAGGACACCAGGGTCTGTGGTCCCAGAGCCCCTGAGAGGCAGGGCCCTGTCTGTCCTCCGGGCACAGGGAGGGCTGGGGACCATGGGGGTGGGATAAGGGGGTGTCCCCAGCCTGGGCTGGCTGCAGCAGGTGCCAGGGCTGCAGGACAGCTCAGAACAGTCCCCTGCAGGTGAGGGCAGCCTGCAGAGCCAGGACAGTGCTGTTCACCCTGTGTTCTGCCCTGCCTGCCAGGGAAAGCAGTGCCAGCTCCTTGCTGGCTGTGTTGGCTGCTCTAACAGCTGTGTGCTGCTGCTGATGGAACTTCTGAGCTCCCAGGGCAGCAGCAGCACCACCCCAAATGACACATTATGGATCTGTGTGTGTGTTCCTGTACCTGCTGAACCTCAGGGTTTTCTTAAGGGCTTGGCCGTTTTTGTTGTAAAGTTTGACAATGTAACCCCGCTAAATTGAACATAAATGGAGGTTTTTGGTTTTGTTTTTTGATGACTAAGCTCACAGTTCACTTCACATGGAGTCCCTGATGCACAGCCCCACTGGACGTGGTGTTGCTGCTCTCTCTTTCTCCCCTTGCCCTTTTCCCCTTCCCACACTGTGCCTTCCCAGCCCAAAGGCAAAGCCCAACCACCCCTTCATCATCTGAGAGTCTCTCATCTCCTTCCTGGCTGCTGCTCTGCAGGAGAGCTTGTTCCTGCTGCTCATAATGAGCTTTCACTCAAGGGGCTGATCAATAGCAGAGCCCAGCAGGTCTGTCTCCATTGCTTGTTTTCTCTATCTTGAATCTGCCAAGAGAGATTAGACCATTGCCAAGGTCACTCAATAGGCTGTGAGTGAAGGCAAAGATATCTGGCTGACTTTTTTTAGGACAGGCTGCAAAAAGGCAGCAGTGGAGCTAAAACTGAGTGCACAGAGACAGATTAAGTCTGCCTCAAGGGCACCCAGGGGCTGCTGGAGCGAGCCTGGGACGCACCCGTGCCCTGCCAGGGCAGTGGTGGCTGCCCTGGTGCTGGGGCAGAGGGCCCTGGCAGCACCTGGGGGCAGCAGGGGCTGAGGGGGCATCTCAGGGCTGAAATCAGGGGGCTGTGCATGGTTTTGTGGGGCAGAGATGGGGCTGGGGGCAGCCCTGTGGCCTCCTCCTGCTGGCACCTGGGACCCTGAGGAGCTCCAGAACCTCCTGAGCACTGGGCTCTGTGTGCCCGAGCTGCAGCTGCTCCTCAGAGATGGGAAATATTATTTAAAAAAAAAAATAAATCTGGAGTCACTGAAAGTTTTTAGTGTTGCCAATGAGGGGAATGACAGAGGGGAGGCTTCTAGGAAGAGGCAATCTGTTTTATGGGTCTGGCTGCTGGAGCAGGGACAGCAGTCTTCATGGCTGCTGTGTCTGAGAGCTTGTCCTGCTTGTTTTCCCCCAGGTTCCAGCAGCTGATCTAATAAAACACACTGTCTGTATAAATCTTCCAGCCTCAGATCATCGTGTCTGCCTCAGAACAGCTAATAAAGCAGCAGACAGAGTCCCCTCATATTCTTGCCTCATTTGATGGCCACTCCACACAGACCAGCCTGCAGTGCTGCCAATGTTCAGGAGCCTTGCACAGAAAACTCTGACTTGAGGGTTTACCTGGCTTTGCAAATACAGCTGAAATAACTGCTTCCACAATAGCAAAAATTAAAAATCCTCTCCGCTCTCTTTTCATTCAAACTTCTCTGGAGTTTGAGGCTATTTGATCTGTAGGAGAGGAGAGAAACCCCCCTTTCTGTGCCCTGGGGGGGGATGTGGCTGTGCCCAAGCTGTAATTCTGCTTTTATTCCTGCTAGATTGGTACCTTGGTTTCATTGCAGTCTGGTTATTCCTTACTTTTAAGCAGCAGTGTGCAGTGAATTGCTGTCTTGGCCTGGGACCAGAGCAGACAGGACAGCTCTGAGGGAGGAACAGCAGCTGGGGGTTTCTGCAGGGCTTTTGGAGATCAAGGGACCCTTTTGATTTCCTCTGCTTCCCCATGGCCACCAGGATGAGACCATGGTGTCAGTGATGGGAAGGGATGAAGGAAGTTGTGTTAATTCCTTGAACTGTAAGAGACAATCTCATGTAATTATCTGTGAGAAAAAGCCAACAGATAATTACAAACTGCCCCAGCTCCCACTCTGAGTTGTTCTGTGTGACCTAAAGGCTTCAAAGCCTCAGATTTAAATCATGTGAGTGGCCTGACTCCACAGTGACCACACTGGGCTGGAACAAGGCAAACAGAAGAGACTCTGGCTTGGAGTGTGTCTGTCCTTATCTTACAGCTTTGGCTGGGCTTCTAACTGAATTGTCAAGATGCTGGTTATAGGCTGAGGCTCCAGCCCAGATGGAAAAGGATCAGTGGGACTGAGCTTGCCTGGAGCTCCTTTTGGCTGTGAAGCTCTTGCTGTTGTCCTTCCTGGAGCTGGCCAAGCCCGGGGCTCAGTCTGTGCCTGGGTCTGGTGCCTGGGCTCAGCTCAGAGCTGCCCCAGGACTGCCCTGTTTGGAGCTCTCTGTGGCTTCCAGCAGTGCCAGCTCCTGCCCAGCTGTCTCCTGCCTCTCTCCCTCTTGTTTCTCACCCACTGGCTGTTGGTATTTTAGTTCCAAGCCCAGTTTGGCACGGGGTGAGGGAAATGCCAGAGCTGGTGGGGTCTGTCCCTCCCTCACCCGAGAGGCTGCATTTGCTGGGGCTGTGAGAGCTTCTCCTGGCTCTGCCAGAGGATCTGCACTGAAACCACTTCAATTTGAGGAGAATCCTTGCAGTTCTCAAAGTTTGGAGCTGATCCTTTCCTGCTGCAGTGTGGGATTTTTGCAATATGAAGACTTGACACAGGATTGTCCTGTGGGTAAAGGCTGGGCCAGAGCTGGAATGAAAACTGTTCAGGAAGGGTTTTTGTTGGGCTTTGGAGGCACCTTTAGGTTTTCCTTGTCACTTAACCTCCTGTCTGTGCTGTGGGAAGTGATTCTGCTTGCCTTAGTGGGCTCCTCTAAGAATAGGTACTTAGAAAATCATGAGAAATGCAAATTGTGGGGCTGTTCCTTGGCCAGGAGCACAGATGAGCAGCAGAGATGGAAGTGTTTCCTCCCTGTACCATGGCCTCAGTTTGCAGAATGACTGCACCCTCAGCCATGGGCTGGTTATCCTTTGTTTACTCATTTGTCATGTTGTGTTGCACGCCATGAAATCAGTTTAAATGTGATGGAATGGGATGCACTGAGCTTCAGGTCTGTTAACACAATATGGCAGCATGTTTGGATGCATTAGTTTCACTTCATGGAACCACAACTGGCTCTGACAGTGGTGGAGCTGGTGGAGGCTGGGACAGGGCACAACACAGGCCCCACTGCCAGTGCATTTGGCTGAATGAACCTTGGCACCATCCATAATTGTTCTAAAAATAAATCTAAATTTATCTTGTAGAGTGCTCGAGGAGAAAAATGAAGTCCAAGTTGAGTATAATTTCCCCCCATTTTCCCTCTTGAAGCAACAAGACCTGCAGGTTTAATTGAACTTGGATTGCCCAGAGCAGCTGGGGCTGCCCTGGATCCCCCAAAGTGTCCAAGGCCGGGCTGGAGCAGGCTGGGACAGTGGGAGGTGTCCCTGGATGGCTGCAGCACGCCCTCCAACCCCAAACATTCTACAGTTCTGCAATTCCAGCCACTTTTCTATCACTGCTGTGGAAGCTTTGGGACGGGAGGTGGTTGGGGATGATTTTGGTGCTTCCTCTGGTGATCTGTTTTTTCTGTTGCCTGTGCTTTGTTTGATGTTCTAAAAGTGTTTCAGATGGATCTCTGCTACAAGGAGAATAAACACTGCCCTGAATGAGGCTCTATCAGTGTTTGGACAGTGTGCAGCAGGGCTGTAGCTCAGTCTGGGTGATGGGAGTGTGCAGGGAATGCCCTCGGGCAGGGCCAGGGCTCTGTTCTGCTCAGGCTGGCCCTGCAGAGGGTCTGGTGGGGCAGGGCAGGGCAGGGCTGGGCTGCTCCAGACCCACAAAGGGAGGACAAGGCTCTGGAACCCCTGGGGCAAGGCTGGTGACACAAACAACTCTGCCTTTCAGCTCCTGTGTGCTTCCTTCCCTCTTGCCCAGCTGAGATGTTACTAACTCTGTCAGCTCTCTGCAGATTAATTGGAACTGTAAACACTGGAATTACCTCTGGGTTTAAGGAGAGAGCTTATTCAGACCTTGAGGAGGAGAGGGGAGCTGTCTGAACGTTGCTTGGCTTGGTCACAAAACCCTTTGGATCTTTGCAGATGGAAAACAATGGTCTGAGTGAATGAATGGAAGATGTTTGTCTGTTTTCTTCTGCTTGTGTCACTGAGATGTTGAATGGGTTTGGTTTTAAGCTCTATGATTCTCTGACCTTGTAGCAGTGAGGATGGTTGGAATTCTGCTGGGTGTATAAAATGCTGAGTGCTGTAGGGGCACCTGCAGTAATCTGTTGAGGATTGCCTGCTCTGGAGATGCTTTTTGCAGGGCTGTGATTTTCCATGCCCCATCTGGGCAGGGGCTGGGGTCTCTGTGCCCACCCTGCCAGCAGCAGCCCAGGGTTCCAGCCCTCACCCGAGTTCCCTGAGGGCAGGCTGACCTTGCTCTGTCCCTTCCCATGCATTCTGGAATGAGCTGCTAGAAAACAAGCACCTGTTTAATGTTTAGGAGCTTTTTCTACCCTGAGTTTCTTTGTGTAACTCACTGCAGCTTGTCCTTGCCAGCGTGGTATTTTTCTTCTAAAGGGCTTTGCATGTTTATGGATCTGCAGGAAGATGGGAGTGTGTCAGAGCAGGAGCAATCAAATGGAAATACAAATGGAAGCTGGGGCTGGAGGCAAACTGGGGGAACTTGGGCCTGCTGCAGACTTCCAGGAGCTCATTATTGAACTGTTGATTTCATCAGGACAAAACCAATGGTGTCTGAATAATTAAGAATTTGCTTTGTTGGTGGCACGCTTTGTCTCTCGTTGATCCATTAACTTTAAATTGCCTGAGTGCATTTGGGGGTTCAGAGCTGTGCTGGGGACAGGGGTCTGCCCTTGCTGGGCTCTGCCCATGCCCTGGCACTCCTGCCTGCTGTGGCTGTTGCTGTGAGGTCAGGGAGGCTGGGCTGGGTGGCTGTGCAGCTCCCTTCCCCAGGCCTTGCTCTGCTTTGCAGTGAAACACTTCCCCTCTCAGTGCCTGCCCAGCTTTAACACCCTGGGGCTGAACAAACTCCTCCTTTGTGTTTCAACATAAAACAATGCCCTATAAACCAGGGAGAATAGTTAATAGGAATATAAAGGTGTACTGTAACAGAGGATTTATGCATTTTTATTGGCTTTCCTGGTGCTACAATAAGAGCCATCATTTTCTGAATGTGTTTTCTTGTAGTGGGCAGAAATTGTGAGGCTGAATCCTGATTTAAGGGGGGTTCCTCAGAGCGAGCTGGGCACTCCCAGCCCTTGCCCTGAGTGCACATCCCTGGCACCCTCAGTGCCTCTCCTGAAGGACAGGTCCTGTCCTTGCCCAGGGGCTCCATCCCCCTGAGCTCTGCTCCCCTGCACTGAGAAGGGCAGGAGGAGTTTGAGGAGTTTGTTCTGCTCACACCAAAAGGAGCTGCTGGAGGATGAGGCTCTGCAAAGTCAGACTCAGAGTGTGCAGGATAAATGGGGAGGTGACTTTGTGTCTGGTTTTCAAGGCAAATGAAAATTGTGACGTGGGAAGAAGGAAGTAAGAGAGCTGCACCCAAACAGTGTGGAACAGAAATTTGTTCTGTAGCTGAAAGGAGCAGTCTGAAAATCCCTGGTTTTCAACACAAATTGCTTGGGAGCAGTGAGGGAAGCACAAAGCTAAACAATTATAAATGGTAACCTTTAAAAATAGAGACATATTTCCCAACAAACAGCTCCTCTTCATTATCAGACACTTGTTAACTGAAATATTTATTTGGGGTTATGGGATGTTTAAAAATGCAGCAGCTGCTCCGTTTGCTCTCTCCCTCTCTGTGATTTTTTCAGGCTGGGTGCCTGTTCAGCAGCACAAGGCAGGGCAGAGCTGCTCCTGCAGCTCCTGGGGGCTCTGGGGCAGCTGAGAGAGGTGTGAGCTGTGCTGGGTGTGAGTGTGAGCTGTGCTGTGTGTGTGAGCTGTGCTGGGTGTGTGAGCTGTGCTGGGTGTGAGCTGTGCTGGGTGTGAGTGTGAGCTGTGCTGGGTGTGAGTGTGAGCTGTGCTGTGTGTGTGCACACACCTGCAGGGCTCTGGGGTACAGGCAGCTGTGGGCTGTGCTGGGTGTGAGCTGTGCTGGGTGTGAGCTGTGCTGGGTGTGAGTGTGAGCTGTGCTGGGTGTGTGAGCTGTGCTGGGTGTGAGTGTGAGCTGTGCTGTGTGTGTGCACACACCTGCAGGGCTCTGGGGTACAGGCAGCTGTGGGCTGTGCTGGGTGTGAGCTGTGCTGGGTGTGAGCTGTGCTGGGTGTGAGTGTGAGCTGTGCTGGGTGTGAGTGTGAGCTGTGAGCTGTGCTGGGTGTGAGTGTGAGCTGTGAGCTGTGAGCTGTGCTGGGTGTGAGTGTGAGCTGTGCTGGGTGTGTGCACACACCTGCAGGGCTCTGCAGGGTACCAGACAGCTGTGAGCTGTGCTGGGGAGGATGAAGGAGGTGCCTGCACAGGTGTTCCAGCCTGGCTGTGAGAAACCTGGGGTGTCAGGGCTCCTGACAAGCCATACATCCCCTGCTCTCACATAAGCTGAGCATGAATATTAACCTGTCAAAAGCCACCTAAGAAAGAAATTGACCTCATTTGCAGATAGCTAAAAGGAAATTTTTTTCTCAGGCTCACAATGTTATGAACATTTTTTGTTCATAGAAGCCGTCAAGTGTGACACAAACTTTATAGATAGAGGGAAAAATCACTTCTTGTCATTTAGCTCACGTAATTCTTCCGTTTTCACTCCATCAAATTGTGGGTGGGACAGACAAACCCTGCCTGCCCCCCTTCATGGCTGGGTTTGGGGTGTTTTGTAGGCAGAGGGTGCAAAGCAGAGCTGGTCTGGTTGGCATTGCCCTGCTGGGCCCTGGGTACCCCCAGCTGCAGGTGGCACTGAGCCCAGCTGCCTCCCCAGCTGGCTGTGCTCAAATCCCAGCTGTGCCAGCCTAGGGCCAGGCTGGGCAGCACCACCAGCACCCCCTGTGCTCCTGGGGCACCCAGTGACCTGGCAGGGTGAGGGGCCCTGGGGTCCCTGGCGGCTCAGAGGGCACAGCTCTGTCCCTTTGAAGGGACACAGGCACAGCATCCTGTGCTGCTGGAGCGCCAGGGGCGCCCTGGAGGCAGCACCCAGGCTGCCATGGCTCACCAGGGTTAAACTGTGCTCCCATCTGCAGAGATTCCTCCCCCAGGCCAGGAACTCTGGGATCTCTGCTGCTGCTGCTGCTGCTCCCAGTGTGCCATAAAGAGCCCCAGTAGGTTGGTGCCTGTGGGATGGTTGCTAAGGTGACACAAACAGGCTTTTGCTTCAGCTGCTGGAGAGGACAGTTCAGCAGGGGGTGTTCAAATGAAGCTGAATTCAAACCTTTTTGCATTCCTTCACCCTGAAGTAAAACCAATTTTGTTTCATGGAGGTTTGGTTTTGGACCCCCTGAGCTGGGGTCGTTTCCAGGCCAAGCAAAAGCATCATTCTGTGTATCTGCAAAGATGTGTGTGCTTGAGAGAGAAAGAGGAGTCTGCCACAGTGGATTTCCCTTGTAACCCGTGTTTCAGTGCTCAGTGTGTTGCTGCACAGGGAAGCGCTGGGCTGGAAGGGCTCTGATGGCTGAGTTTATCAGAGATCACAGGAGCAGAGCCTTGATGATCCCTGGGTGCTGTGTTACTGCTCAGCTCTGCCCTGTTTGCCCATTTGAGCTGGAAATGAGTGTTCTTGCAGCACTTGGACAGATAAATAAGCACAGAGCTTTGCCAGCAGATCTTGGTTTGTGCTGCTGCGCTCGGCTCTGGCTCAGGAGCTGCCTCCTGTGCTGAGCTCTGCCCCTGCCAGTGCCAGGGGAGCTGCAGGGCAGGGGCTCCTTCCTCTGGAGGGGCAGCAGATGCACTCAGCCTCAGCTCTGGGCACGGGGAGCCTCTTCTGCAGCTCCCCAGCAGGGCTGCTGCCTCCTGCCCCTGTGAGCCTTGCTTCCCTTTTGGCTGTTCCAGAGGCTGCAGCCTGCCCACTGCATTTTGTATCCACATCTGGGGGGCACCCAGGCTCTTTGGGGGGCTGAAAGGCTCTGGCCATGGTCTGCCTGTTCTGCAGGGCACTGCAGGGACCCCTGGGTGCTGCTGGCCATGAGCCCCTGGGTGATGGCAATGACCCCTGGGTGGTGGCAGTGCCCCCTGGGTGCTGCTGGCCATGAGCCCCTGGGTGGTGGCAGGGACCCCTGGGCACTGCAGGGACCCCAGGGTGGTGGCCATGAGCCCCTGGGTGGTGGCAGGGACCCCTGGGCACTGCAGGGACCCCTGGGTGGTGGCCATGAGCCCCTGGGCACTGCAGTGACCCCTGGATAGTGGCCATGAGCCCCTGGGCACTGCAGGGACCCCTGGGTGATGGCAATGACCCCTGGGCACTGCAGTGCCCCCTGGGTGATGGCAGTGACCCCTGGGCACTGCAGGGACCCCCGGGTGATGGCCATGAGCCCCTGGGTGCTGCTGGCCGCAGGTTCCCAGCTCAGGAGCCCACCCTGTGCCAGTCCCACTGCTGCTCCCATTCTGCTCTGCTCCTCAGGAGGACCCTGCCCTCTGGAGATGAGAGCAGCTGCAGCAGTGCTGCCCCTGAGACCCTGAGTGTCTGGAACATTGGTGGTATTTGTTAATTCTCACAGCTGCTGCACGGAGTTCAGCTCCTGGCTGTGCTGGTGGGGGCTCCTGGTGGTTCTCCCCTCCTAACCCAGCTGTGCCAGGGGATCCCTGGTGCCAGGGCCAAGCAATGCCCCTTCCTTGCAGCCAGCTCCTCTCCCCTCTGCAGGAGCTGCTGCTCCAGAGGGCTGGGAGAGAAGGATCAAAGCTCCCTCCAGACCTGCCCTGCTGGGTTATCCCTGTGCCCTGGTGGGAGAGAAGGATCACACCTCCCTCACAGACCTGTCCCTGCCCTGCTGGGTTATCCTGTGCCCTGCATGGAGAGAAGGACCAAAGCTCCCTCCAGACCTGTCCTGCTGGGTTATCCTGTGCCCTGCATGGAGAGAAGGACCAAAGCTCCCTCCAGACCTGCCCTGCTGGGTTATCCCTGTGCCCTGCATGGAGAGAAGGACCAAAGCTCCCTCCAGACCTGCCCTGATGGGTTATTCTCCTGCCCTGCAGCAGCACTGGGGCTCTTGTGGCTCCACTGGCAGCAGACAAATTTGCTTTATTTATGTCTTGGCTGTGTGACCCAGGCACTCTGTGAGTTTGGAGTCTGTCACACAGAGCTCAGAGTCAATAAATCCCTTGTAGTTAATCATACCCTGGACACAAATCATTCACAAATGCAAACAGAAGGTTCCTTTTTGGAAGGTTTAGCAATGGGTGCATTTAAAACCAGAGTATTTGAGCTGTGTGTCAGGTTTAATTTTCTCTTACTAAGAATATTAGTTAGGATGCTATTTACTTAAGAAATTTGCCATTAAGAATTTATTCCTAGGAAATGCAAGCACCTCTGAAACCTTTGTTCTCAGTTGAAACAAAAAGCTTTGTGAGATTATTAAACACTGCTCTGTGAACTTTGAATTTCAAACAAGAGTTGGGTTCAAAAGGGTCCCAATGGATTGAGGAGATGGAAGGGACCAGTGGGGACCCCCCTTGTGCCTTGATTTCTGGGAGGACATATTTACACTCACTGACCTTGTAAAAACTGTAAATTGTAAAAATGCAGCCAGAATTAAGTGTTCTCCTCTGCAGCAGGATTCCAGAAGGCTTTGATTGTGCCAGCAGCAGCACACGGGGCCCTCCTGAGCCAGTGCTGTGCCTGGCACTGGGCTGGTCCTGGGCTCTGCTTCGGGGGGCTGTGCAGGAGGCCTGGTCCTGGCATACCCTGGTGTCCCCTTGTGCTGGTTTTACTCTCTTAACCCCCCTGATGTCCCCTTGTGCTGGTTTTACTCTCTTAACCTCCCTGATGTCCCCTTGTGCTGGTTTTAATTCTCTTAACCTCCCTGATGTCCCCTTGTGCTGGTTTTACTCTCTTAACCCCCCTGATGTCCCCTTGTGCTGGTTTTACTCTCTTAACCTCCCTGATATCCCCTTGTGCTGGTTTTATTCTCTTAACCTCCCTGATGTCCCCTTGTGCTGGTTTTATTCTCTTAACCTCCCTGATGTCCCCTTGTGCTGGTTTTACTCTCTTAACCTCCCTGATATCCCCTTGTGCTGGTTTTATTCTCTTAACCTCCCTGATGTCCCCTTGTGCTGGTTTTACTCTCTTAACCCCCCTGATGTCCCCTTGTGCTGGTTTTACTCTCTTAACCTCCCTGATATCCCCTTGTGCTGGTTTTATTCTCTTAACCTCCCTGATGTCCCCTTGTGCTGGTTTTACTCTCTTAACCTCTCCCCTTTCTCACTTCTGGAGCTGTAGGAATAAGGGCACAGTTGTAGGAGGTTGGACACAATTTGTGAAAGCAAAGTTGGATTTTTGAAAACCTGGGTGCATTCTTGGTGTTGAATCCATTTCACCCCGTGGGTTTGCACCTCAGCCACCTTTGTTATTAGAGTACAACCAGAAATGGAAGGAGCTCTCCTCCCTCTGCAGGGTTAGTTAAATTCTCCATATGCTGGTAGGTTAAATGGGTATTGAACTGTTTAACATTAATTAAACAGCCACGGCTGGGGAGTAGCCAGGAGCACACTGGCCAATTAAAGCAGTTGCCTCTGTGAACAGCTGCCCATAAATCAGCTTCTCTTGTACACAAAACAATTGTTAATTGAATAATTGCTTAAAATTAATCTCTTAATTTTTCCTCGGGAAATGCACCACATTGACTTGGAAACATTGAATTTTTGAGCATGTCTTGATTGACCAGAGCTGAGGTGCAGTGTGTGTGTGTTAGCAGGAACAAAGAGCTCAGCTGGAGGGACAGGAGGCTTTGGGGTGTGGACAGGAGGCTTTGGGGTGTGCTCTTGGTCAAAAGGTACTGGTCAAACCACTGCCAAAACTCATTGTTTCCAAGGGTACAGTGAGGGAGATCCCAGTCTGGGCTGAAAATATCCAGTCCACAGACTGGACACAGAATGCACAGGAAGGGTTTGTGTGTGCTCAGGAATGGGCTGCAGGGGTTTGTGTGTGTGCAGGAGTGCACAGGAGGGGTTTGTGTGTGTGCAGGAATGGACAGCAGGGGTTTGTGTGTGTGCAGGAATGGACAGGAGGGGTTTGTGTGTGTTCAGGAATGGACAGGAGGGGTTTGTGTGTGTGCAGGAATGGACAGGAAGGGTTTGTGTGTGTTCAGGAATGGACAGCAGAGGTTTGTGTGTGTGCAGGAATGGACAGGAGGGGTTTGTGTGTGTTCAGGAATGGACAGGAGGGGTTTGTGTGTGTTCAGGAATGGACAGGAGGGGTTTGTGTGTGTGCAGGAGTGCACAGCAGGGGTTTGTGTGTGTGCAGGAGTGCACAGGAGGGGTTTGTGTGTGTGCAGGAATGGACAGCAGAGGTTTGTGTGTGTTCAGGAATGGACAGCAGGGGTTTGTGTGTGTGCAGGAATGGACAGCAGGGGTTTGTGTGTGTGCAGGAGTGCACAGGAGGGGTTTGTGTGTGTGCAGGAGTGCACAGCAGGGGTTTGTGTGTGTGCAGGAGTGCACAGGAGGGGTTTGTGTGTGTGCAGGAATGGACAGGAGGGGTTTGTGTGTGTGCAGGAATGGACAGGAAGGGTTTGTGTGTGTGCAGGAATGGACAGGAGGGGTTTGTGTGTGTGCAGGAATGGGCTGCAGGGGTTTGTGTGTGTGCAGGAGTGCACAGGAGGGGTTTGTGTGTGTGCAGGAATGGACAGCAGGGGTTTGTGTGTGTGCAGGAATGGGCTGCAGGGGTTTGTGTGTGTTCAGAAGTGCACAGCAGAGGTTTGTGTGTGTGCAGGAATGGACTGCAGAGGTTTGTGTGTGTGTTCAGGATTGTCAGAGGCTCTCTGGGAGCCCTTTGGAGGGGCAGTGGTCAGGGCAGAGCTGTGATTCTGGGTCGTGGGGCTGGGCTGGCGTTGGAAATGAGGAACAGGAGCCGTTGGAATCTCTGGGATCTCTCAGGGGTGTCAGCAGTGGTTGTGTCCTGCCTGTCCCCAGGGCACTCCTGGGCACCTGGAGAGGTTGGGGATGTGCCAGCTGCTGGGGCAGGAGCTGCTGCTGATGCTCTGCAGCTCTGCTCAGGGGGCAGCTGCAGTGCCAGGACCAGTGACACCCTGGCACTCCCCAGTGACAGGCTCTTATTTCAATGTATTGTCATTCTGCCACCTTTCCTTGGCCAGCCCAGGCAACATTGGGCATTGGGCAAGCACCAAGCTTGTACACTTTTCCTCTGCCACTGCTCAAAAATTCTGAGGTGTTTAAGCTCAGAATCCAAACAAGGACTTCTCGTGTATTTTGGATTATTTTATGTGATGTGGGAGAAAAGCATCAACTCTTGTTTGTTCTGGGTGAGCTGGATGTGGCTCCCTTAAGTGTGTCAAGGAGCCCTTGGCACTGTGGGGAAGAGCACCCCAAGGTTAGGAAAGCTTTTATCTGTCCTACTTGGTTTATAATATGAAAGAAAAATCTGAGTCTGCATCTTTAGCTGCTGCAGGTTTGTGAAATTCCTTTGAAGTTGGCAGTCTGGTATGCATACATAAAGAATCAGAATAATTTCAGTGAAAATCTGCTAATACAGATGTTTTCTTCTTTATAACAATAACAGTGAATTTTGATCACTCCTAAACAAGATCAAAGGCATCACAATCTCCTCTTTGTTTTAACATTATAATGAGAATACAATGATGCTTAAAACACTTGAGTGGTTGAAGGCACAGTGGCTGAAATAAACCTCAGCTGCCTGAGCGATGCCTCAGTGCTGGGCTGCAATAACCTGGATTGTCTGTGGCTGCTGCATTCTGCTGCAAGGGGAAGCACAAATGGCTGGGGCCAGGAGTTCAGTCCATGTGCACTGGTGTCCACAGCAGCAAAGGTTCTCCCTTGAAGTCCCCAGCAGTGGGAAACGAGAGGGATTTTTCATTTCTGATGGGGGCGCAGTGGCTTCAGGAATGAGAATTTTCTGTGCCTGGTTGGTTTGGGTGTGCTGGGCAAGGGCAGGGCCCTGGATGTCTCACCTGTGCACCACTGCCCCTGCCATGCCCCTGCCATGCCCCTGCCATGCCCCTGCCATGCCAGCTTCTGTGCTGGGAGGGAGCAGGGAGAGCGTCCCTGGGGCTCGGCTCCACCAACCCCTGCAGGCACAGCTCTGCCTTATTTCCCTCGAGATGCTGAAGGGCTTTGGGTCCTTCCCTCTCCCCCATCCCAGTCTTGCTCTGGAATCGGGGAATGGTTTGGGATGAGGGAGCCCCAAGGCTCAGCCACGGCATGGGCAGGGCCACCTTCCTGAGCTGAGCCATGGCAGGGCTGCAGGGCAGGCAGGGCCCAGCTCAGGTGTGGCATGGCCCAGGGAGGGCTGGCCATGGAGCAGACCCCCAGCAGCAGCCCTGCTCTGGCACAGACAGCTTTTATGGAAAAGCCTTTCCTTGGGATTTGTCCTCCTGAGAAGCTGAGAGGCCTCAGGAACAAAGTGTACCCAATGGTTATCTGCTGCTGTGGGATGCAACAGGAACAAAATGCAACCAATGGTTATCTGCTGCTGTGGGATGCAACAGGTGCATCTGGGATTGGCTCATGTGGTTGTTTCTAATTAATGGCCAATCACAGCCCAGCTGGCTCGGACAGAGAGCCGAGCCACAAACCTTTGTTATCATTCTTTCCTTTTCTATTCTTAGCCAGCCTTCTGAGAAAATCCTTCTATTCTTTTAGTGTAGTTTTAGTTTAATATATATCATAAAATAATAAATTAAACCTTCTGAAAGATGGAGTCAGATCCTGGTCTCTTCCCTCACCCTGAGACCCCTGTGAGCACGGCCAGCCCTGCTCTGCCCTGGGGCCAGCCCTGCTCTGGTGCTCAGGAACCCTCCCACCTGTCCCAGAGCCACACTGGCACAGGAACTCTTGTGGCTGGGGAGGTGGCAGCTGCTGGGGCTCTGAGCTGTCCCCTCAGGAGCTCCTGAGCAGGGATGTCAGGGACTCTGTCCAGTACTGCCCCTCTGGGCAGGGCTGGGCTGGATGTGGTGCAGAATGAGCCCGTGGCAGCCCCGGGCTGAGTGCCCTCTGCAAATGCAGCTCTGTCACAGGCAGCAGACAGCTCCTGTCACCCTCCCAGCAGCTGGAATTGGATACCTACAGAGGTGGTAATTACAATTCCCAGCCAGGCTGCACAGGCTCATTTGTCTCTGTTTATCATCAGAGCAAGAATATTGATCATTACTAAACCATTAAATGTCTTTGGAGAGGAAGAAGAAAATCAGATTAATAAAGGTTGACATGCATTGTGGAAGGTTCTTCTCCATGAAAGTCAGCTTTGGCAAGTGCAGAGATGACAAATGAAATCCCTCTGCTGGCCTGGGACAGACAGCACCTCAGAGAAAGCCACCTGGGGTTCCTGTAGCTCAGCCTTTGTATTTCAGAGCCAAGGCAGTCCCTGTGTGTTTATGTGAGTGTGTGTGTGCAGCTCTGGGCTCTGCTGGGCTCCCTGAGCCCCGGGCACAGAGCTGGGATGCAATTCTGGGGTCAAGCCCTGCCTGGGAGGGGGCTCTGGGTTCAGGGCTGCCCTGAGCAGTGCTGCAGTGCAGATGTGACACCTCTGTGTCAGCAGGGCTGGGGGCTGCAGCCCAGGCTGGGATCTCCCTGCTGCACCCTTGGAACCGGTGAATCTTGGTTTGACCAGGGCCTTTTGACCTGGAGCATTGTCAGCAATTTCCCTTCCAGCCCCTCCATCCATCCCCATTCCACAGAGAAACGGCTGGGAATGCTCCAGGCACCTTTGGCTCCTCAGCCTGGGCATCTGCAGGGAGCAGCAGAGGTGTCCAGCTGTCCTGCTGGTGTCTGTCTGTCAGTCCAGGGAACAGAACTGACCATCTCCAGGGCCCAAATGGTGTCCAGCTGTCCTGCTGGTGTCTGTCTGTCAGTCCAGGAACAGAACTGACCATGGGCCAGGCTGGTGTCCAGCTGTCCTGCTGGTGTCTGTCTGTCAGTCCAGGGAAGAGAACTGACCATGGGCCAGGCCAGGCTGGTGTCCAGCTGTCCTGCTGGTGTCTGTCTGTCATTCCAGGAACAGAACTGACCATGGGCCAGGCTGGTGTCCAGCTGTCCTGCTGGTGTCTGTCTGTCAGTCCAGGGACAGAACTGACCATGGGCCAGGCTGGTGTCCAGCTGTCCTGCTGGTGTCTGTCTGTCAGTCCAGGGAAGAGAACTGACCATCTCCAGGGCCCAAATGGTGTCCAGCTGTCCTGCTGGTGTCTGTCTGTCAGTCCAGGAACAGAACTGACCATCTCCAGGGCCCAAATGGTGTCCAGCTGTCCTGCTGGTGTCTGTCTGTCAGTCCAGGAACAGAACTGACCATGGGCCAGGCTGGTGTCCAGCTGTCCTGCTGGTGTCTGTCTGTCAGTCCAGGGAAGAGAACTGACCATGGGCCAGGCCAGGCTGGTGTCCAGCTGTCCTGCGGGTGTCTGTCTGTCATTCCAGGAACAGAACTGACCATGGGCCAGGCTGGTGTCCAGCTGTCCTGCTGGTGTCTGTCTGTCAGTCCAGGGACAGAACTGACCATGGGCCAGGCTGGTGTCCAGCTGTCCTGCTGGTGTCTGTCTGTCAGTCCAGGGAAGAGAACTGACCATGGGCCAGGCCAGGCTGGTGTCCAGCTGTCCTGCTGGTGTCTGTCTGTCATTCCAGGGAACAGAACTGACCATCTCCAGGGCCCAAATGGTGTCCAGCTGTCCTGCTGGTGTCTGTCTGTCAGTCCAGGGACAGAACTGACCATCTCCAGGGCCCAAATGGTGTCCAGCTGTCCTGCTGGTGTCTGTCTGTCAGTCCAGGGACCAGAACTGACCATGGGCCAGGCTGGTGTCCAGCTGTCCTGCTGGTGTCTGTCTGTCAGTCCAGGGACAGAACTGACCATGGGCCAGGCTGGTGTCCAGCTGTCCTGCTGGTGTCTGTCTGTCAGTCCAGGGACAGAACTGACCATGGGCCAGGCTGGTGTCCAGCTGTCCTGCTGGTGTCTGTCTGTCAGTCCAGGGACAGAACTGACCATGGGCCAGGCCAGGCTGGTGTCCAGCTGTCCTGCTGGGTGTCTGTCCAGCTCAAGGAACAGAACTGACCATGGGCCAGGCCAGGCTGGTGTCCAGCTGTCCTGCTGGGTGTCTGTCAGTCCAGGGAACAGAACTGACCATGGGCCAGGCTGGTGTCCAGCTGTCCTGCTGGGTGTCTGTCCAGCTCAAGGAACAGAACTGACCATCTCCAGGGCACAGCCACTCCACAGCTGGAGCTGCTTGCTAATATCTGTAATCAGCAAAAGCCTTTAACTGTGGAGTTTTAGCCCCAATTTTGGTTTCCACGCATGCCAATTAGGAGAACCTTGTTTTCTATAGATACAGTCTTTTCTATTTTGAAAGCTTGACAGTTCTAATGCTTTGAAATTATTGAAGCTGACATGTCTCCTCAAGAAATGTTTAATCTGTCAGATTCTTCCTTCTTCTATAATCTCAATCATCTAATGACTAAAGAAAAAGAAAACCCTCCCAATGAGTTATTTTCTACCTTTCTTTAACTTGCCAGTAATTACAGAGATTTTTACTTGTGGTAGGAATTTCTCTTTAGAAACAGAGAAGAGCTAATTAAAAACATCCAATATCCCAAATGAAGAATTATGTTGGAGTGCAGAGTGGTCTGCAGGTGATCATGTCACTGTGGGTTGGAGACATGACTTCTTTGTTGCTGGATGCTGAAAAGAAATTGAGCTTTACACAGACCAGATGACCTTTCTGGATTCTTTCATTTTTCCACTAGAGTTTCTCTTCGTGTTCACACAAGCAAATCTCCCTTTTCTGGTGACAGGAATCCTGGGAACTTTGCTGGGAGGGTTTTGTCAGCTGGGTCCTGATCAGTGTGAAGGCAGTGGCAGATTTGGCCCAGACTGGCAGTGTCCCCTCTGAGGAGGGCCAAGGGTGATGCAGCGGGGAGGTCTGGGCTGGGCACCCCTTGGAAATGAGCACAAACCCTGCAGATGATGCTTTGGAACTTCAGAGCTTGCAGGGACTCGGGGCAGGGCTGGAGGAGGTTTTGGTGTGCTGTGGGTTCCTCTGTCTGCTGAAGCTGCTGCAGGAGCCCTGGCACAGCAGTGGGCAGATGGTAAAGTTCCATGAGATCTGCTGAGGTGACAGAAAAGCCATGAATGGGTGATATCAGCACTACCAGTTTCCTTTCACTCCTGCAGTGAAACCAATTATTGATTGCAGTGGGAGTTTGAATAAGGGATGATGGAAAATGGGTGGGAGCAAGAACCTCAGATTTCAGTCTTGGATCTCCAGCTTTGGTGTACAGCGTGTTCCTCCTGTTCAGTCACAGCAAGGAGAGCCTTGTTATTCTGTGGAGGGAAAGCAACAGGATGTTACACATTAACAGCCTTGATTCCTAATTAAAAACGAACAAGAGATGCAAACTCTCCAATCAAAGTGTTTAATTGGTGCAGGTTTCATTTTTTGATGCTCAGTCCCCCACATCTGCATATATAATAGCAGGTAAATCCCCCATTGTGAATGATTGATGTGAAGATATCAACAAAAGCAGCTTTGATTTATGACTTAAGATCCCTGCAAAGGCATTTTAAACAATGTCCCTCAGCTGCCTGTGTCCCTGCACAGCAGCAGGGCAGGAGCCAGACCCCAGTGCAGGGTGGGCACAGCCAGAGCCCAGCCCGGGGCTCTGTGCCCACCTGGGGCTCTGTGCCCACCTGAATTCCATTCACAGCCAGATCCCAGTGCAGGGTGGGCACAGCCAGAGCCCACCTGGGGCTCTGTGCCCACCTGGGGCTCTGTGCCCACCTGAATTCCATTCACAGCCAGACCCCAGTGCAGGGTGGGCACAGCCAGAGCCCACCTGGGGCTCTGTGCCCACCTGGGGCTCTGTGCCCACCTGAATTCCATTCACAGCCAGATCCCAGTGCAGGGTGGGCACAGCCAGAGCCCAGCCCGGGGCTCTGTGCCCACCTGGGGCTCTGTGCCCACCTGGGGCTCCTTTCACAGCCAGACCCCAGTGCAGGGTGGGCACAGCCAGAGCCCACCTGGGGCTCTGTGCCCACCTGGGGCTCCATTCACAGCCAATCCTGCCCTGGGTCCTGCCTTGTCTAATCCCAGATGTGTCACAGGGTTGATCCTGCCCCAGGCAGCTCCCCAGGGACTCTCCTGCCCTCTGAGCCTTCTGCTGGAGAACGTGCTCTGACCCAAAGGGTTTTTTCTACTCAATCCACCCTCAGTTCTTGTTGGCTGAGATGCTCCTCGAGCTCGTTCAGCTGCAGAAGGGGTGGTTCTGTGTAGCAATTAATTAATTAATTAATCTGGGAGCAGCTGCACACGGGCAGCTTTCCCTTGGCTGGATGGGCCTGGTGGTTGAGGGTAACTCAGCAGCAAGGAGAGGCTGGGTTGATGTGAGGCAGGCCCGGGGCAGCTGCGCCCAGGCAGGTTCCAGGGGGCTCTGGGGTACCCCAGCCCCTGCCTGCAGGAGCTGTGCAGCACAGTCTGCCCCACCCTGAGCAGCACAGGGTGTTGTTCTAAGCTCACAGTCTAGATGGATGCAGTCAGAGCACGCCTGGGTTGTCACAGAGGCTTGGGGAGCTCACCCTGAGCAGCACAGCTCTGCCTGCCTCTGCTGCATCCCACAGCCTCCTCCGTGGCTGGCAGTGCTTCTCTGTACATCTGTGCTCGCCTTTTATCTTGCAAATCTCCTGTGCTGGGGCCCAGCTGCATCTTGCACAGACCCTGATTTTCAAGGAATCAGGAGAGGCGTCACCTGCCAGGTGTCTGCAGGCTTTGATCAAGCTGAGGCATGGAGAGGTGGCAGCAGGCACAGGCAGGGATACCTTACTCCTGTATGGTGTCTGAGTTTGCTTGCCCCCTTCAGCCTGCCCTCTGTCCATCCTGCTCTCTGTCTGTCCCTGCTCTCTGTCCATCCTGCTGCTCTCTGTCCATCCCTGCTCTCTGTCCATCCCTGCTCTCTCTGTCCATCCCTGCCCTCTGTCCATCCTCCTGCCCTCTGTCCATCCCTGCTCTCTCTGTCCATCCCTGCCCCCTCTGTCCATCCCTGCTCTCTCTGTCCATCCCTGCTGCTCTCTGTCCATCCCTGCTGCTCTCTGTCCATCCTCCTGCTCTCTGTCCATCCCTGCTCTCTCTGTCCATCCCTGCCCTCTGTCCATCCTCCTGCTCTCTGTCCATCCCTGCTCTCTCTGTCCATCCTGCTGCTCTCTGTCCATCCTGCTGCTCTCTGTCCATCCCTGCTCTCTGTCCATCCCTGCTCTCTGTCCATCCCTGCTCTCTCTGTCCATCCCTGCCCCCTCTGTCCATCCCTGCCCTCTGTCCATCCTGCCCTCTGTCCATCCCTGCTCTCTCTGTCCATCCCTGCCCCCTCTGTCCATCCCTGCCCTCTGTCCATCCTGCCCTCTGTCCATCCCTGCTCTCTCGTCCATCCCTGCTCTCTCTGTCCATCCCTGCTCTCTCTGTCCATCCCTGCTCTCTCTGTCCATCCCTGCCCCCTCTGTCCATCCCTGCTCTCTCTGTCCATCCCTGCCCCCTCTGTCCATCCCTGCTCTCTCTGTCCATCCCTGCCCCCTCTGTCCATCCCTGCCCTCTCTGTCCATCCCTGCTCTCTCTGTCCATCCCTGCCCCCTCTGTCCATCCCTGCTCTCTCTGTCCATCCCTGCTCTCTCTGTCCATCCCTGCTCTCTCTGTCCATCCTGCTCTCTGTCCATCCCTGCTCTCTCTGTCCATCCCTGCCCCCTCTGTCCATCCCTGCCCTCTCTGTCCATCCCTGCTCTCTGTCCATCCTCCTGCTCTCTGTCCATCCCTGCTCTCTCTGTCCATCCCTGCTCTCTCTGTCCATCCCTGCTCTCTCTGTCCATCCCTGCCCTCTGTCCATCCCTGCTCTCTCTGTCCATCAGGACGCTGTGCTCCAGCAGCTGCTGGAAATGTGACCCTGAGCAGCTCAGGGTGAGCTCAGGAGCAAACCCAGCAGGATGGAATTCATTTCGGGGCAAAGGGAATGAGAGGTGGCCGTGCTGTCCTCGGCACCAGGGGCAGGGCTGGCTCTGCTGCTCCTGTGCTGTGCCCTGGGTCTGCCAATGGCTTTCGTTTGTGCTGGCTCTTCCTCAGAGCTGCTTTTTGGAGTCATTTGCTACATTCTGCTCCTGCTTTTTGCAAGTGAAGAAAAATGGGATTTTGAGGCTTTCTCTGTGCCTTGTGCTGCAGGGAAAAGGAGCACTAATAGCCCATGAATAATTAGTGTGTTGTTCTAAGCTCACATTCTCGATGGATGCAGTCAGAGCGTGCCTGGGTTATCACAGAGGCTGGGGGAGCTCTGCTGGGCCGCCTGGCCCTGCTCGTTGCAGAAACTCCTGCATCAGGAACACCCCCAGGGACGGTGCTGCATGCCAAACCGGGGGTGACATCTGCAGCAGCACAGCCCTCCCAACAGGGATTGTTTGCTGTGCACAGCTTCTCCTACAGCCCAGCCCTGGGAGCTCGGGCAGGGTGCCCTGGTGGCTGGGGAGGGCTCTGTGTGTGAGGGGATGCCCCAGGATACCCCAGGATACCCCAGGGTACCCCAGACCCAGCTGCCAGCACCAAGGCAGGCAGCACAACTATGGGCTAAGGGCAGCTTTTCAGCCTCTTGTCATGGGGTGCATTGAGATTCCCCAGCACTGCCAGCCCCTCTGGATTCCCTTGGCATCAGCTGGGATTCCTGCAGTGCCTCAGCAGGGCTGGGCTGGGCCCTGTGGTCAGCTCTGGGCTGGGCTCTGAGGGTCAGTTCATGCTGCCTCTCCTTCCTGCTTGCCCTCGAGCCCCCAGCCCCTGCTTTGCCCATCACCCTTATTTTGAAGGCTGTAATTAGCACCAGGACCCTCTGCCAGTCCCTCACTCAGGGAAGAGCCTGGGTGTGCAATGGGCAGGGAATGGGGCAGGGTTTGTCCCACGGAGTGCTCCCACCCAGGGTACTGGGTAATACTGAACAGTGCAGCCAGGAGCAAGTGCCACTGCTGTAGTTGTGCTGTTATTCTGTTTAAACAGCTGATGCACAGAGCAGGAGGAGCTGGGATACCCGGCCTGGGCAAGGATTGCTGAGCCCTGGCTCTGCACTGCCCCAGTCCCATCCTGTTTGCACACCCAGGAAAGGCTCCCACAGAGCTGAGATCAGATCAGAGCTGCCTCCTCTGCAACCCCCAGCTCTGTGTCCTCTGCTGGAGCAGAACAGCAGCAGGGATTCCATGGGTGTAAGGTCAGAGGAGCTGAGTGCAGGTGCAGGCAGCGAGGAACAAACCCCTCCAAGGGATGGAGACAAGGAGGTAGCACAGTGTGGGAAGGCTGATTGATGCTATCTTGCCAGATAAAGCCCCAGATCCTCTGCAATTCGTTACTTACAGTTCAGCCCTGTGAAATCAATTACTGAGATGCAATTTAATTAAGGCAGGTTAATGCTTGATCCAAGGCACTAAACCCATAAGATGTAATTTCAGTTTACTAATCATTGTGATGCTAATGGCCATTTGACATCTGCTCGGGCAAATGGGGCCATAGTTTGGTGCCAATTGCCCCTGATTGCCCATGCAGAGCAGTTTGGGGCACCGCTCAGGGAGGGACCTCTCCTTGGTTGGTCCCTCTGCCCTGGGGCACCTGGTACCTTTGTGCAGTTCCCATTGCCACTCACCCCAGAGAGCCCAGAGCTCCCCTGTGCCATGGACCTGGCCAGGGCCTTCTGGGAGGTTTGGGGCTTCATTTGTTGTGCAGAGACCCCCAGCCCTGGGGCAGCTGTGCCCCTGCTCTGCCCTGTGCTGGGGTTCACAGGGGTCCCAGGACCAGGGAAGAGATGAGAATTTGACTCCATGTTTCAAAGGGCTGATTTATTATTTTATGATATATATTATATTAAAATGATATATTAAAACTATACTAAAAGAATAGAAGAAAGGATTTCATCAGAAGGCGAGCAAGGAGTAGAAAGGAATGGAATGATAATAAAATCTTGTGAAAGGAATAGAATGGAAAGGAATGATAACAAAATCTTGTGACTGACCGGAGAGTCCAAGACAGCTGGGCTGTGATTGGCCATTAATTAAAAACAACCACATGAGACCAATCCCAGATGCACCTGTTGCATTGCACAGCAGCAGATAATTATTGTTTATAACAAATAATTTTGTTTCTGAGGCCTCTCAGCTTCTCAGGAGAAAAACTCCTGGGAAAAGGATTTTTCATAAAAAGTGTCTGTGACACTGCCCAAGGTGTTCCCATTCCAGTTGTGTCTCTGCTCTGCCCAAGCTGTTCCCACTGCAGGGAAGGTCCAGCCCTTTGCTCCAGCTTGTTCTGTTCCTGGTCCTCGTGGTGCTGATGTGCCAGACCTGACACAACTCTCTATTATCCACTTTACTGCAGCCCTCACTGCCATCCGGGATGTTTGTGTGAGTGGGGACTTGGTCTCTTCCTGGCTTCAGAAAGTTTTTATACTGTAATTTCCAGACTGGTGTTTGTAATTAGTCCATAAAAGAAGGTAATATGTGAAAAGTGTTCGACTGCTCTTGCCAGGATAGAAAATATATATTGTAATGCATTCAGAAAACATTCCAGGGGTAGAGGATCAAGTTGTATTTGATTTTCTCATTCTCTATAATAATCATTTTTGTTGTCTTGCAAAGCTCCAGCTTTGAAGTGCGACACATAAAGATTCTGCAATACCAGCAACTGTTTCTCTTTAGCTATTTTCCAAGTGATTTGATTTTCTCAATAGCATTAACTATATGGAGGTCTAACAAGTTGTAATTAATGTATTCAGCCATTTTCTTTTGTGACAGGCTGGAATGTGAGTGACAGCATGAAGGGAAGAAGCAGAATAGAACTGGATGCTTGAGAAGATTATCATAACATAAAAACTGACAACTCTCTGGCTCTTGAATAACATATTGTGTCACTGAAAAGGGAGGAAAAAGCTATTTCACAAAAAAGCCCAATGGGGCTTAGAAATTTTTTTGAGGAGGGGAGAGATTTTCAAAAGCCTATTTTAGTGCTGGACAGATTTGAGTACTGAAGTCCACAAACAGTTTCTCGCTTGCTGAAGTGTGTGTGCAGGGGAGTTTGGGAGCACAGGTGGGATCTGGGGCTCTGCTGGTTCCTCTGGTGCCCATGGCTGCAGGAGCTGGGGGGATTTGGGAGCACAGGTGGGATTTGGGGCTCTGCTGGACCCCTGGTTCCTCTATGTGCCCATGGCTGCAGAGCTGGGCTCTGCTGGTTCCTCTGGTGCCCATGGCTGCAGAGCTGGGGGGATCTGGGAGCACAGGTGGGATCTGGGGCTCTGCTGGACCCCCTGGTTCCTCTGGGTGTCCGTGGCTGCAGGAGCTGTTTCAGTTTGGGAGCACAGGTGGGATTTGGGAGCACAGGTGGGATCTGGGGCTCTGCTGGTTCCTCTGGTGCCCGTGGTTGCAGGAGCTGCTGGGAGCCAGCACCCTTGGAGAGGGAACAGGGAATCAGGTCCAGAGCCTGGCTGGGCACTGCAAACCAGGCTCCCCATTCATCTGCCAGGAGCTCAGAATCTCCTGAGCTGGGAGGGACCCAGCAGGGTCAGCACAGGCAGCTCCTGGCCCTGCACAGGACTCCCCCAGGGTCCCACCATGTGGTGAGAGTTTCTCCAAAGCTGAAGCACCAGCTCAGCTCATCCCCTGGGCCTGGCTGGTGTTTTGGGAGCTGGGATTCCTCCTTGGGAAGATGCCCTGGGTGATTAAGGAGCAGGGCTGGCAGCCCCTGCTGCCATCCATCCACCACAAGGTCATGTCTGCCCTGGCCCCTTCATGTTTATTCCTGAGCCAATAAAATTCCCATTTGCTCTGGTCCGTTCTGTAATCCCCAGCTCTCAGCCTGGGGATTGATTATCTGCATTCCCAGATAAAATCAAAGTGCAGGACTTTAAACAGATTTCCCCCGATTGTTTCCCCCAGACAGCTGAAAAGGTGGTGTGGAAGCCCAGATTAACTGGGGTGGCCCGGAGCTCTGGACCTGTGTTTGCCCCTGGCCTGGCTGCATTCCAGTGCTCTCCTTCATTTCCCCAGCAGGGAGGCAAGGGCTGGGCCCAGCCTGGGCTGGCACCTGGGCAGGGGAGCTCAGGGAGCCCTGGCTGCTCCACAAACCACAGAAACACCATGGGCACCACGTCTGCAGCTCTGCCTTGGCCTGGGGGGTCCCTTGGGCTCTTCCCATCCTGCAGGAAATCCTGGCTGAGGAGCCAAGGCCTCAATGGAAACCTGCAGCTCTGAAATGTGTTGGGTGAAAAGTAAAAGATGGGCTTGAAACAGGAGAGAATCCCTGGCAGGAATAGAGAATTCCTGTTTTCTCCACCTGCCCCTGAGACTGGATCGAGGTTGTGTTCAAGGAGCCTCTGCTCAGCCATTTAAATGTGTGAAATTCCTAAGGAAATCAGGGAATTAAAATGGATTTCAAGGAGGATGTTAGAAATTAGGATTGGAGGAGAAGTTGTTAGCACTGGTTCTAATATTTCAGTTTGGGACTGGAGGACATTTTTGCACAAGACTTTTTCAATAGAAATATGAATGTAATCCCAGCACGAATTGAGAAACACATTCATTGGGAGCTATACAGTAGATGGAGGCTTTAAAACTGTATTATTTTGCTTGATGTATTGATGGCTTCTTCAGAATTTTTTAATTGCCATTTTCTTCTGAAAACCTTTAGTATCTATCACATTGATAGGTGTAAGATTGAACACTGCCAAGAGAAAAAGGTGTATATATATCTATTTATCCCAAACCAGACATTTGAACTTTTTGATTCATCAGTGTGTTGACATTTATTTTAGTCATGGTTTAATTTTCTTTTTTCCTTTTACACTTCCAGGAATGATCAGTGATTCAAAATATCCTTTCCTTTCCTTTCTACAGGAAACCAGGGCAATGTAAGTGAGTTTTTCACTTCTGGGCAGACAGTTTTCTAATCCAGAGCATTGAGATGCTGGTCAGGGAAAGAGACATTCTCCATCTCTTTCTTGTGGTATTGAAGTGTAAATTGAAACTGTGGCAACAAAGTCCAGTGTCAGTGATAAGAAATTGCAGGTGTGTGTAGTAGGGGATGGATTTGTGCTCACAGACGGATCACAGGTGGATTAGACAAATAATTGGCAAAGGAACCTGCAGCCAGGCCCTCACTGCAGTCAGCTGTACAGCTACCCTGTAATTCCAGTGAAGTTATTCCAGCCACTCTGATTTACAGGAGCCACTGAGATTGGGAAAATTCAAAACTGACTATAAGGGCCTCAAAAGAGCTGCTGAAATGTGTGAGTCATGGTGGAGAGCATCCAAACAGGAGCTGTGGCACAGGATGACGACATGTCTCCTTTGGGGATGTTTTCATCTGAATTTTGCTCCATTTCCTTTGTTCCTTGGAGTGCTGTAGTGCGGGGTGAAGCACACTCTAAGCAGCAGCATGTGGAATAACTGCATGATTTTGCAATCTCTGCTAAAGCAGCTGCATCTGTAACTCATTTCATGGAAGTTTTACTGGTTTTTTTCCTTTTACCATATCACACTCAAAGCTCAATAAAGATAAACTTCAAATAATGTCAGTATATCAGGGAAGATTCAAAGCCCTGCAGCTGAGCCCCTATTCCTCAAAGTGCCGTTTATGAGCTGAGCTGCTTTAATGCAGTGCTAGAAGTAAACCCAAACATTTGGCAGTGTCTGTATTGGCACCCTTGGGACAGATGATGGAGGAGTTATTTGCTCCAGCCTTTAATCAATTTTAGGTAAACAGCACGAGGTACCTGGAGCATCCATATTTCCTAATTGGCTGTGTTCACTGTGCAGCCTGCCACAGCCCAGCAGGACTGAGGGGAGCTCCCACCTGGAGCTGTGATGGATCTGCTCTGGCAGCCCCAGGAGCTGCAGCTCCTGCCAGAGGAATGCAGACATGGCCAGGCCCCAGAGCCCTGGGATGCACTGCCCTGCAGACATGGCCAGGCCCCAGAGCCCTGGGATGCACTGCCCTGCAGACATGGCCAGGCCCCAGAGCCCTGGGATGCACTGCCCTGCAGACATGGCCAGGCCCTGGGATGCACTGCCCTGCAGACATGGCCAGGCCCCAGAGCCCTGGGATGCACTGCCCTGCAGACATGGCCAGGCCCCAGAGCCCTGGGATGCACTGCCCTGCAGACATGGCCAGGCCCCAGAGCCCTGGGATGCACTGCCCTGCAGACATGGCCAGATCCCAAAGCCCTGGCATGCACTGCCCTGCAGACCTGGGGCTGGTCCCTCATTTAGCACTGCCCTGCAGACATGGCCAGGCCCCAGAGCCCTGGGATGCACTGCCCTGCAGACCATGGCCAGATCCCAGCTCTGGGATGCACTGCCCTGCAGACCTGGGGCTGGTCCCTCATTTAGCACTGCCAGCTCTGGTTATTTCACCTGTGCTGAACTCCTGGGCCTGTCTGTTCCTGTTACTCGTGCAGGGCCTCCCATGGGGCTCAAGGAGTTTGACAAATCTGCTTCCTGCACTTGGCTGGTGGAGTGTTTGTGGCCACGTCTGCAGAGATCTTGGGTGAGCTGTGAGGTGGGACAAAGGGGGAGGGGGATCTTACTGTAGGGTCGTGTCCAAAATCATACAGATTGGCAGGACTGGGGAAAGGCACAAGAGAAGAGTGATGGTGAGAAATGGCTTTGCTTTTTTAGGGCATTTGGTTTTATCTGCTTCCTTTGGGGTCTCTGCTGAGCTTGGTAGCCCCAGAGTGACCCAAGCCCTGTGTCCATGTGCCCAGTGAGGCTCAGTGTCAGGGGCTTGGAGCACCCTGGGGCGGTGGGATGTGTCCCTGCCCATGGCAGGGGGACAGGGGAGGACGTTCAATGTCCCTCCCAGCTCAAACCCTTCTATCCTTGCACATGTTTGCCCCCGCAGCCCTGGCCTCACCTCTGGCCCCTGCCTGCCGGGGTTCAGTTCTGATGCTCTCCTGCTGTCCTGATTTTATCCTCTGTGTGTCTGTGTGAGTCCTGGGGCTGTGGCACAGCTCAGGAACTCCAGGGGCTCCAGAATCAGCTTCCTGAGGTGCAGGGAGCCTTTCCCAGCTCTGGCACCTGTGGCAGCACACACACACAGCCCCTAAGAGCAGCATTTTGTGCAATGTTCTGCATTTTCAGCAAGTTGGGACACCCTTCGTTAGGATTCAGACTTTATGCACTGATTACTTCTCCTCTGCTACAGCTTAACTTCTCCTGCATGGCTTAACTTTAAACCCAAGTGAAAGGAAATCCAATAAAGATAAATGAGATGCCTTTAAAGGATCCAAAAGGACATTCAGTAGTGTCAGCAATGAATGTGAAGATACAGTGGGTTGAGGAACTTGAGGATGATGGGTTCTTTATGAGGTTACAGCTGTTCACAAAGGCTTGGAAGTGTTTAGGATAATTAATTGCTTTAGGAGCAACACTTCTTCAAATTCTCATGGCTGTGAGTCTCTGTGTTCCTGCCTAGCCCCAGAGCTGGGTGCATAATGTAGGAGCTGGAAGCTGATGCTGAACAGTGTGCAGTAAGCACTGACAAAATCAGCTCAGCTTCCTGTGGAATTCCTCATGGACAAAGTGTTTAATGTGCTTTCTGAACAACAAAATCCGCTTCCTTTCTACATCTCCTGGTGCCAGTGGTGACCAGGGGTTTCTGCTGTTCCCCAGACAGGTAAGTCACTGAGCTGTTTATTCAAAATGGGTCCCCAGGGGTGGCACGAGCAGCTGCACAGTGCCCAGGAATGATCACCTTCAGATGTATTCCTGTATTTTAAAGGAGTTAATTCCTTCCAGGGCTTGGGTTATCAGTGTTGGGTTCAGTTTGACTGCTCAGGGTGTCTGTGGGTGCAGAACCAGTGAGGTGCCCAAATCCCCGGGGTGTCAGCTCTCCTGCTCTGTGAGGGCCAGCTCAGGGGTGTTTGGCTCTTTCCTGATGGCTCTGAGGATGAGCAGTTCCTGCCCATGAGAGGCCTGCTCAGAGGAGGGTTTTGGTTTCATCAGCCCCTGCCCATGAGAGGCCTGCTCAGAGGAGGGTTTTGGTTTCATCAGCCCCTGCCCATGAGAGGCCTGCTCAGAGGAGGGTTTTGGTTTCAGCATCCCCTGACCATGAGAGGCCTGCTCAGAGGAGGGTTTTGGTTTCATCAGCCTGTGCTGCCCATGAGAGGCCTGCTCAGGGGAGGGTTTTGGTTTCAGGTGCAGCCCCTGCCCATGAGAGGCCTGCTCAGAGGAGGGTTTTGGTTTCAGGTGCAGCCCCTGCCCATGAGAGGCCTGCTCAGAGGAGGGTTTTGGTTTCAGCAGTCCCTGCCCATGAGAGGCCTGCTCAGAGGAGGGTTTTGGTTTCAGGTGCAGCCCCTGCCCATGAGGGGCCTGCTCAGAGGAGGGTTTTGGTTTTATCAGCCTGTGCTGACCATGAGGGGCCTGCTCAGAGGAGGGTTTTGGTTTCAGCAGTCCCTGCCCATGAGAGGCCTGCTCAGAGGAGGGTTTTGGTTTCAGCAGTCCCTGCCCATGAGAGGCCTGCTCAGAGGAGGGTTTTGGTTTCATCAGCCTGTGCTGCCCATGAGAGGCCTGCTCAGAGGAGGGTTTTGGTTTTATCAGCCTGTGCTGACCATGAGGGGCCTGCTCAGAGGAGGGTTTTGGTTTCAGCATCCCCTGCCCATGAGGGGCCTGCTCAGAGGAGGGTTTTGGTTTCAGCAGTCCCTGCCCATGAGAGGCCTGCTCAGAGGAGGGTTTTGGTTTCAGCAGTCCCTGCCCATGAGAGGCCTGCTCAGAGGAGGGTTTTGGTTTCAGGTGCAGCCCCTGCCCATGAGAGGCCTGCTCAGAGGAGGGTTTTGGTTTCATCAGCCCCTGCCCATGAGAGGCCTGCTCAGAGGAGGGTTTTGGTTTCAGGTGCAGGCTGTGGGGTTTGGAAGGAGTGGCACACTGAGGATGTCCCAGGTTCCCCTCCTGTGGCAGCAGCTGCTCCCTGTGGTTGAGTTCTGTGCCCAAATCCCCAGGAATGCCCCAAATGCTGGGTCTCCTTTCCATACCTGTGCTGCTCTCTCTGGTTAATGAGATCTGTGCTGGAGCTGTCATCCCTGATTACAGTTTCCCTGTTTATGTTGTTCTTCCCAGTGGTCACCAGCACAAATGGCTCTGGGAATCTTAATGTGTTTCCTTTTCTTCTAATGCAGAAATGCCTGCAAACCAATCAAAACAACCATCCTACTCTGATTGTGTATTTTATTTCTGCTGAAAGGTTCAAATGTAATGAAAATAAAATGTTCAATGAGCAAACACAGATTTTCCAGAGGAAACAGGCACATTTAACTTGTTTTGAAAGATGGATGAACGCTATTAGTTTTGATATATTCTATATATATCTTCTCACTTGACAATTGTTATTTAAAGATTTAGTTCTGGGTTATTGCTGCACTTATGTTGTAGAGTCGTTTTACACCAACGCACGGATCAGTAACTTAATTATAAATAAGTGGGTTTAAGCCAAGTGTAATGAAAGAGAGTTTTCTTAGCCAGAGTGTCCCTGGCTCAGCTGTGGGGGTGAGCTGGTGCCATGGGGGTGTCCCAGTTCCCACTGCCCCAGAGGGTCCCAAGGTGCTGACCTGGGCTGTGCTGGGCACAGGACAACCTGGAGACCCCAAAATCAGCAAAGCTTGGTGAGCTTGGTGCGAATATGGGGTATAGGGCTCATGCTGTGCACAGCAGTTCCAGGATGTCTGCCCCAGGAGAGCCAAAAGGGATGCTGGGACCAAATATTGCAGGGTTTTATTTTTACACTTCATTCTTTAGCAGACAAAGTGATGGGTATTGTTCAGCCTCAGCCCCTCGATGCATACCATTGTCAATATTAATTGAAAATCCTTTCAAAACCCCTATTTAAATATTTAATTGTGAGGTGCTGTTTTTGCTTCATCTCTCCCACATACCTTGCTCTTTATCTCAGCAAATGAAGCTTTGAGGCTTTGACAGGGAGGGAAGGAAAGTGATTAAAATGTGAGATTGCCCGGAGCCCCGGGTCTGGGAGGTTCCTTTGGGTTTTGGGGGATTTGTGCAGGACTTGGAGAGAAACTCCAAGTTTGTAACTCGGGATCGGAACCTGAGAGGCTGCGCTCCTCTTTGGGGACTGCAGCGGCTGCGAGCGCACCAGCAGAGGGGGAAGGAGAGGAATTGTTCCCTGCAATCACCTGGAGAGAGCCAGCCCCGGCTGTGCCGGGTGCCCAGTGCCCATTTCGGGCTGTGCCGGGTGCCCAGTGCCCATCCCTGGGTGCAGGGGGTGCCCAGTGCCCATCCCTGGCTGTGCAGGGTGCCCAGTGCCCATCCCTGGTGCAGAGGGTGCCCAGTGCCCATCCCTGGGTGTGCAGGGTGCCCAGTGCCCATTTCGGGCTGTGCCGGGTGCCCAGTGCCCATCCCAGGCTGTGCAGGGTGCCCAGTGCCCATCCCTGGCTGTGCAGGGTGCCCAGTGCCCATCCCTGGGTGTGCAGGGTGCCCAGTGCCCATCTCTGGCTGTGCAGGGTGCCCAGTGCCCATCCCTGGCTGTGCAGGGTGCCCAGTGCCCATCTCTGGGTGCAGAGGGTGCCCAGTGCCCATCTCTGGCTGTGCAGGGTGCCCAGAGCCCATCCCTGGGTGTGCAGGGTGCCCAGTGCCCATCCCTGGCTGTGCAGGGTGCCCAGTGCCCATCTCTGGGTGCAGAGGGTGCCCAGTGCCCATCTCTGGCTGTGCAGGGTGCCCAGTGCCCATCCCTGGCTGTGCAGGGTGCCCAGTGCCCATCTCTGGGTGCAGAGGGTGCCCAGTGCCCATCTCTGGCTGTGCAGGGTGCCCAGAGCCCATCCCTGGCTGTGCAGGGTGCCCAGTGCCCATCTCTGGGTGCAGAGGGTGCCCAGTGCCCATCTCTGGCTGTGCAGGGTGCCCAGTGCCCATCCCTGGGTGTGCAGGGCGCCCAGTGCCCATCCCTGGGTGCAGAGGGTGCCCAGTGACCATCCCTGGGTGCAGAGGGTCAAAGTCAGCAGGAATTTCATTTTTCCATCACTGCACTCTGGATGGAACCCGGTTGGGGTGGTCATGGGAGGAGCTGGATTTGGAGTTGGTAAGTGCAGTTATCAGTGACACTGAATTCATGGGGTGAAACTGAACTTGGAGTAAAACAGATGAAGCTTTGGCACTTCAATAACAGAGTTTGGGGCAGGATCTGGAAAATGAGATACCTTAACAATTGTGGCAGAAGTGGGGAACAGCCAGCTGCAGATCCCTATGGCCCCAGAGCAGCTCTTCTCACCAAAAAATGAGGTTCCAGGTGTAGGTGATGGCCTGAGCTATCTGATATGAGGGCAGTGAGATTGTGGTGACAGGCAGGGTACTGACAACCTCTTCTCTTCTTCTGCAAGGGTCAGGAGGGACAGAAAGGGAGCTGGAGCCTGGGGGTGTTAGTGCAGCTCTGAGGCACAGGGCTGGGAGCCCTGGGAGCTCTTTGGGCACAGCTGGGGCACACCTGGGGCACACCCGGGGCACAGCCAGGGCACACCAACCCTCCCTGCTCAGAGCACTCCTCCTTCCCCTGCCTGGTGCACAGCTCTCCTTCCTCTGCCAGCGTGGGAGAGGGGCAGATGACACCTGGCAATTCATGAAGTACATGAAAAATGGGATTTCGCTCAGAAGGGTGATGGGGAGATCTTTGAAAGCACGTTACATCCCGAGTGCTGACATTTGCAGCAGGGAGCTCCTGGCCCTGGTGCTCTGGAGTGGTGCTTTTCTTCTTAAATGCTGCCTCGTGGTTTGCAGCAGGAGCAGGGTGACAGTTCACTGCCCCGAGAGGAGGGGGAGAAGGCATCTCATGTGGAATGAACCGTTTTATTTGATTGAAACACTGAAGCTGCAAGATTTCTTTGTGTGTTTGGCAGGCAGCAAGTGCAGCCTCAGCCAGGGGGCCCAGCAGGACCAGCCCTGTCCAGCAGGACGTCTGTCTGTCTGTCTGTCCCTGTGGGGACACCCAGCCCCACATGTGGGGACCTCGTCCTCTTCTGCTCTGGTGAGGCTCCTGCTGCGTCCTGGACTGCACCTCAGTAAATCAACAGCAAGGTCTGGCTTTCCTGGGGGAAAGCATGGCTGGGCTGGACTGGGAATGGGGCTGGGAATGGGGCTGGGAATGGGGCTGGGAATGGGGCTGGGAATGGGGCTGGGCTGGGAATGGGGCAGGGGCTGGGCTGGACTGAGCTGCCTCCCTCCCACTCAAGTTTTCCTGAAAGCACTTCAGGCCAGTCGTTGGGATTTAAAACATTCCATGGGCTCATGGAATAGCCCAGGTTGGAAGGGACCCACCAGGATCCCCCAGCCCAGCCCTGGCCCTGCACAGACACCCCAGATCCCACCCTGGGCATCCCTGGCAGCTCCTGGAGCTCTGGGGCTGTGCCCATCCCTGGGCAGTGCCAGCACCCTCAGGGGATGAACTTTCCCCAAAATCCAGCCTGACCAAAGTGTCGTTGGCAGCAGCTGGCAGAGGGCCTGGGCAGCTGAGCTTGAGCATCCCAAAGGTGCTTCCCAATTCCTCCAGAGCTGCACTTCATTTAAAGTCTGGCAGGTGCTGTGAGAAATGTTCCACTACAGAAATGGGGAAGAGAGAAGGAAGCTTCCAGTGTGACCTCCATCCCTTCCTGGCAGTAGGAACATCCCTCATTTGTGTCTTTTAAATCATCTTAGGTTAAGCTTAGAAGTGCTTAGATTTATTTTTATGGATTTCATTTTTAAATACTTTCACTTGGAAAAATTACTTTTAAATTATCATTATTTTCTGTGAAATTTGCTTTCTTCATCTGTCCCATGGTTTAAAAGTCAACTGCTTACTCAAGAGAAAACCACTTTGATGTCACGGAAGTAATGAACACTATAAAGAGACTTTTGAAAACTTTCAGTTTTGTTCTCAAAATGGCTGATAATGTCATTTATTCTTCTTCATCCCTTTTTCACTGCTACTGAAAGTACAAAAAGAAAGAAAGGGGAAAGCAAACAATACCCTGGGAATAATAACTGAAATGTTTTTATGGGAATTAATCTATCTCTTTTCTAAAAATGGGTGAGAAAAGCAGAAATAATTCCATGAAGCCGATAGGAGAAACCCCAAGTGTCTGTGCCTGTCCTGTCCCTGAGCTGTCAGCGCTTGGCAAGGGGTGGAGGTGGCCCCATGTGGGATGAACATGGACGAGTGAAAGGAGTGTCTGACACAAGGAATGCTGAGAGGGGTAACTGGGCTCAGAAATGGGGAGAACTGGGCAAGGGCAGCCCTGGCACAGGCGCCCAGAGCAGCTGGGGCTGCCCCTGATCCCTGCAAGGCTCTGAGGCCAGGCTGGGCACTGGGGCTGGGAGCAGCCTGCCCTGGAGCTGGATCCCAGGTGATGGATCCCAGGGCTGGATCCCAGTGCTGGATCCCAGGTGATGGATCCCAGGGCTGGATCCCAGGTGATGGATCCCAGTGCTGGATCCCAGTGCTGGATCCCAGGTGGTGGATCCCAGGTTTGGATCCCAGGTGATGGATCCCAGTGCTGGATCCCAGGTGATGGATCCCAGGGCTGGATCCCAGGGCTGGATCCCAGTGCTGGATCCCAGGTTTGGATCCCAGGTGATGGATCCCAGTGCTGGATCCCAGTGCTGGATCCCAGGTGGTGGATCCCAGGTGATGGATCCCAGTGCTGGATCCCAGTGCTGGATCCCAGGTGCTGGATCCCAGGTGATGGATCCCAGGTTTGGATCCCAGGTGATGGATCCCAGTGCTGGATCCCAGGTGATGGATCCCAGGGCTGGATCCCAGGGCTGGATCCCAGTGCTGGATCCCAGGTGATGGATCCCAGTGCTGGATCCCAGTGCTGGATCCCAGGTGATGGATCCCAGGTGGTGGATCCCAGGTGATGGATCCCAGTGCTGGATCCCAGGTGATGGATCCCAGGTGATGGATCCCAGTGCTGGATCCCAGTGCTGGATCCCAGGTGATGGATCCCAGTGCTGGATCCCAGGGCTGGATCCCAGGTGGTGGATCCCAGGTGATGGATCCCAGTGCTGGATCTCAGGTGATGGATCCCAGGTGATGGATCCCAGTGCTGGATCCCAGGTGCTGGATCCCAGGTTTGGATCCCAGGTGATGGATCCCAGTGCTGGATCCCAGGTGATGGATCCCAGGTTTGGATCCCAGGTTTGGATCCCAGGTGATGGATCCCAGTGCTGGATCCCAGGTGATGGATCCCAGGTGATGGATCCCAGTGCTGGATCCCAGTGCTGGATCCCAGGTGATGGATCCCAGTGCTGGATCCCAGGTGATGGATCCCAGTGCTGGATCCCAGGTGATGGATCCCAGGTGATGGCTCCCAGGACTGGATCCTAGGATCCATATCCCAGGTGCTGGATCTCAGGTTTGGATCCCAGGATCCGTATCCCAGGTGCTGGATCTCAGGTTTGGATCCCAGGTTCCGTATCCCAGGTGCTGGATCTCAGGTTTGGATCCCAGGTTCTGGATCCCAGGTTCTGGATCCCAGGTTTGGATCCCAGGTGATGGATCCCAGTGCTGGATCCCAGGTGATGGCTCCCAGGACTGGATCCCAGGATCCGTATCCCAGGTGCTGGATCTCAGGTTTGGATCCCAGGTTCTGGATCCCAGGTGATGGATCCCAGGTGATGGATCCCAGGACTGGATCCCAGGATCCGTATCCCAGGTGCTGGATCTCAGGTTTGGATCCCAGGTGATGGCTCCCAGGACTGGATCCCAGGATCCGTATCCCAGGTGCTGGATCTCAGGTTTGGATCCCAGGTTCCGTATCCCAGGTTCTGGATCCCAGGTTTGGATCCCAGTGCTGGATCCCAGGACTGGATCCCAGGTTCCGTATCCCAATGCTGGATCCCAGGTTTGGATCCCAGGTGCTGGATCCCAGGTTTGGATCCCAGCTCGGGGCTGCCCCTGGGCCCAGGGGGTTCAGGGGCCTGTGGGGTGCCCCTGCAGCTCCCAGCACATCCAGCATGGGGTGGTCCCATGGGGTCAGGAGCTGCTGTTGGATTGGCAGGGCAGCGCTGCAGGAGCTGCTGTTGGAGGTGCCACAGGGACAGGAGCTGTGCCCAGCACAGGCTCCAGCTCAGGCTTTATCAGAGCAGGAGCCCCCAGAGGCTGTTTCCAGTGGGGTGTAATGGAGGAGACAGGAGAACACAGGTGCAGCCAAGATGGTTTTGCCTTTTTTAGAAAATCCTTGTGATAGCCAAGCCTGGGGAGGTGAAGATGGGCAGCATGAATTCTGTGTTTCACAGCTGGGGAAAAAGGGGTAAATGCAAAGCGTGACTCCCGAGGCTGCAGCAGCTTCCCTGCCTTCCTCCATCTGGTTTTGAAGCAGGAATTGTCTGTCTCTGTGTGACTGCAGCTCTGGCTGCCTGTGCCCAGACTGCCAATGCCCAGAGAATGAAATCACAGCTGCTGTGCAGCACAGCTCGGGAGGAGGCTGCTCCCCCTGCATCCCCAGCAGGCTCCCAGGGCTGTCTGAGCTCTGGGACTGAGCTCTGGGTGCATGCACTGAGTGCTGCCCTGCATGCCCAGGATGGGCACTGAGTGCTGCCCTGCATGCCCAGGGTGGGCACTGAGTGCTGCCCTGCATCCCTGGGTGGATGGATGGGCACTGAGTGCTGCCCTGCATGCCCAGGATGGGCACTGAGTGCTGCCCTGCATGCCTGGGTGGATGGATGGGCACTGGGTGCTGCCCTGCATGCCCAGGATGGGCACTGGGTGCTGCCCTGCATGCCCAGCTCTAGCTGCAGCCTTTCTAGCTCCAGCTGTGGCTGCAGCCTTTGCTGTGCCCCCTCCTGCAGGAGCTCTGGGCTCTGCACTGAGATCCAGCCCTGCTCCTCTCTGCTGCACCTCACTCTGGCTGTGCCAGCAGTGATGCCCTCCTGCACACCTGCCACACAGAACAGGGCTTATTTACTTGTTTGTGCTTGAATTCCAGAGCGGGTGACAGAGGATAAATCGGGCAGAAATTGATACATGAGAGAATAAATTAGACATTAGAATCTAGAAGTAAATGAATAATAAATTAGCAAATAAGTCAGGCGTTCAGACATCAGCAGTGCTCCATCATCTGTGCGTGAGAAGCCACGGAATGAATGTGGTTGGGCTCCTTTGTTTCTGTAACAGGCCAAAGGAAAAAGCCACCCTTGCAAACACTAAATCCTGTTGCACCTTTGCACATGATTTAAAGATCTGAAAGTGAAAGAATCCTTGATTTTCAGTAAAGAGAGGGAAAATTGATAACACTCATGAACCTAATTTGAGTTACAAACTGGGCCCTGGCAGAGCTTTCCTTGGGTTTGGTTTGGCTACTCCATCTTTACCTGCCAGCAGAACATCTTCAAAAGAGAATCTCCCCGAACAAACAGCAGTTACTCATCTAATTGCTCACCAAGGACGCCCCACTAGCAAGATTTATAGAAGCTCTCAACACATGAGGTATTTTGAGGTCCTTCCAGACCGTCCCAGAGTTAATTCATCAGCAGCTGCATCATTTGTGCCAAACTTTGTTCGCTGCTGGCTCAGATCTCTGGGCTGGCTCTGCACCTTCCCTGGGGGTTTGTAGAAACACTGCCACACCAGGGCCACTGCAGGGACTCCCTGATGGCACAGCCCATCCCTGCCAGGGCCTCCCAGCTGGGATGTGGAGAGCTCTCCCTTCCCAGCTTCTTTCTTCTGGGCTCTAAAGGAGCTCAAGTCAACTGCAATGCCCAGACTTTGACTTGACATTTTTTTTTTTCATGTCATTGACATACTTTGTTTTAAACCTTCTCCTAGATGCTGCTAAAGAGCCCAAACCTCCCTGGGCAATGTTATGGGCCAGAGCCAGCTCCAGAATGGGCCAGAGCCAGCTCCAGCCCAGATCAGAACCAGCTGCAGCACAATCAGAACCTGCTCCAGCCTGGATCAGAACCAGCCGCATCCAGCTGGCCCCAGCCCAGGTGGGCAGCCCAGCAATGGGTGACAGTGCCAGAGGTGGGGGTGTCACTGGGGATGGCACCAGGTGACAGTGCCAGAGGTGGGGATGCCAGTGAGGAATGGCACCAGGTGACAGTGCCAGAGGTGAGGGTGTCACTGGGAATGGCACCAGGTGACAGTGCCAGAGGTGAGGGTGTCATTGGGAATGGCACCAGGTGACAGTGCCAGAGGTGAGGGTGTCACTGGGGATGGCACCAGGTGACAGTGCCAGAGGTGGGGGTGTCACTGGGAATGGCACCAGGTGACAGTGCCAGAGGTGAGGGTGTCACTGGGAATGGCACCAGGTGACAGTGCCAGAGGTGGGGGTGTCATTGGGAATGGCACCAGGTGACAGTGCCAGAGGTGAGGGTGTCATTGGGAATGGCACCAGGTGACAGTGCCAGAGGTGAGGGTGTCACTGGGGATGGCACCAGGTGACAGTGCCAGAGGTGGGGGTGTCACTGGGAATGGCACCAGGTGACAGTGCCAGAGGTGGGGATGCCACTGAGGAATGGCACCAGGTGACAGTGCCAGAGGTGGGGATGCCAGTGAGGAATGGCACCAGGTGACAGTGCCAGAGGTGGGGATGCCAGTGAGGAATGGCACCAGGTGACAGTGCCAGAGGTGGGGATGTCACTGGGGATGGCACCAGGTGACAGTGCCAGAGGTGGGGATGCCAGTGAGGAATGGCACCAGGTGACAGTGCCAGAGGTGAGGGTGTCACTGGGAATGGCACCAGGTGACAGTGCCAGAGGTGGGGATGCCACTGAGGAATGGCACCAGGTGACAGTGCCAGAGGTGGGGATGCCAGTGAGGAATGGCACCTCCCAGGAGTGCCCCTGTGCTGGGGGTGTTTGGGGCATCCCCTCCTGGCTCTGGTGCTCAGTGTGGGACCAGCCCCAGACCAAACCCCACATTACCCCAGCCAGGACAAGTTGTCCACACAAAATCTTGGCAGAATCTCTTTGCTTAAACGAATTTCTGTGTGTTTGCATTTGTGAGAGCAAACAAGCCCCGTGAAGTCTTTGCTTAGCAAGGTTATGAATTATTTGCTTATTTGCTTATTTTGTTCCATGTTTGTGCAGCTGCTGATTTTTCCTGTCTGTGGCTGTGGCTCAGCCCAGGCTGCCTCATAGCAGTGAGTAGTTAGGGTGGTAAATGTAATTAAAGGAGTCAATATTGCTCTTGGTGGTGGTGTGGCTCTGCCCTGCTCCGAGGGAGGGAGGCAGAGCAGGGGGGACCCCAGGCTGGGACCCCAGGTCAGGCTGCTGTGATGTGTGATGGCTTTGGCTGTGGGCAGCACCCAGGAACTGTCCCTGATCAATAACCTGTGGGAATTGTGCTCTGCACACTGAGCCAAATTCAGATTAGGGATGGAAAGGCACATCTCAAGGGAATTGTTGGTTTGGTTGTCTCCAGCACTTCCTTTGGACACAGCTGCTTTTCCCAGATTGGGTGTAGTGGTGGACCAGGCATAACAGTAACCCAGAGCAAAGTTGAATCAAATTCACAAGCAAGGAAAAAAAAGCCACAAAGCCACCTTTAAAGTATAACCACAAAGGACCTTCAGGCTGTAATGGAGAGCAGTAATAACCCAGTGACAGCACGAGCAGAATGAAGCCACAGCAGAGAGGATGAGCAGCAGGATACAAAAAGCCATGAGATGGGGACTGCAATCACTGCCTGCTGCTCTGGTGCCTGAGCTTGTTTTCCTCCAGCCCCATTAAATCATGTTTGTGCTGGATCATCATCAGGAAAAAGGCACCATAAAGGTTTATGAGGTGAGTCTTGGAGGGGATAAGTGTTTGTGGGAAGCTGCTGAGGGCTCCTGGGTGATTCAGGAGAGGTGGCAGTGCCAGCACAGTGGCACTGGGGGCAGTGTCAGGCTGTGGAACTGCTGCGTGGGGTGGCACTGAAGGACAGTGCCAGGACAGTGCCAGGACGGCAGTGCCAGGACAGTGGCAGGGTGGCAGTGCCAGGCTGTGCAGGACAGCAGGGCTGCAAACCCACTGTCACCAACAGCTGGGAGCTCTCCAGCCCTCAGAGAGCAGCTTCTGCCTCAGGGCTCCCTTTAGTGCCCAGCTCAGCTCCTGGGGAGCACTCACGATCCCTGCAAGGTCCAGCAGGGTAATTACTGCTCAACAAACCCAAAAATTGCTGAACACAGCCCTGCTCAGGCCCTTCCCTGCACCCCTGCAAGAGATGAGACTTAAAGACTACAACCTACTCAGGTTTGTAGCTTGAATTCAAACACACAGGACTGCGCTGCCAGGAGCAAAGGGGAAACTTCAGACTGATCTGCCTGGGTGCCCTGTGCAGGGGCTGCACCCTGGCAGCTCCTTCCTGGGTTCCCCTCCCCACATCACCCCAGGGCTGTTCCCTTTTTTTGGGTTCCCCTCCCCACATCACCCCAGGGCTGTTTTCCCCACACCCCCAGCAGTCTGTGGGACACTGGGAGCAGGGAATGGGCCCCTCTCTGTTCCTGTGAGGTGCTGGCAGATACCTTTAGCCAACCCAGGGCTGGCAGTCACTGTTTATTCTCTGAGAATCAGAACTGACCAGGTTTTGCACACAAAGGCAGATCCCCATATAGTCAGCTTTCTGGAAGGATGCCAGCAAAAAAAAACCCAACCCAAACCAACCAACCAACCAACCAACCAACCAACCAAGAAAAACCCAAACAAACAAACAAACAAACAAACAGAAACCCACCAAAAAACCCCAACAACAACAACAACAAAAAAAACCCAAATGAAAAAATTTAAAAATTAAAAAAATTGAAAATTCTTGTGCAGCTGCAAAGACTGGGAACTTGATTTACCAGTGCAAACAAGAGGAGCCTGCCAAGCTGCCAACACAGTTGTCTAATTTGTTGACATGGAGATCACAAGCAAGGTTTGATTTAGTCCAGTGCATCTGCATTTGTTTGCTGCTGCTCAGGTCTGTGATCCAGCCCCTCCTGGGTGGGGAGGGCAGCAAGGGCAGGGGGCACTTTAAACCTCTCAGCCTCCCTTGCTGGCAGGGTCTGTGCTCCCAGGGGCTTTGCTCAGGGGCTGGGGCAGCTGGGGGGAAAAGGGACGGGGGCTGCACTGTGGGGTGGGTGACATCCAGCTGGGTCCTGCACTGTGGGGTGGGTGACATCCAGCTGGGTCCCTGCAGGTGGGGTGGGTGACATCCAGCTGGGTCCTGCACTGTGGGGTGGGTGACATCCAGCTGGGTCCCTGCACTCTTGGGTGGGTGACATCCAGCTGGGTCCCTGCAGGTGGGGTGGGTGACATCCAGCTGGGTCCCTGCACTGTTGGGTGGGTGACATCCAGCTGGGTCCTGCACTCTGGGTGGGTGACATCCAGCTGGGTCCCTGCACTCTGGGTGGGTGACATCCAGCTGGGTCCTGCACTCTGGGGTGGGTGACATCCAGCTGGGTCCCTGCAGGTGGGGTGGGTGACATCCAGCTGGGTCCCTGCACTCTGGGTGGGTGACATCCAGCTGGGTCCCTGCACTCTGGGTGGGTGACATCCAGCTGGGTCCTGCACTCTGGGGTGGGTGACATCCAGCTGGGTCCCTGCACTGTTGGGTGGGTGACATCCAGCTGGGTCCCTGCAGGTGGGCTGGGTGACATCCAGCTGGGTCCTGCACTCTGGGGTGGGTGACATCCAGCTGGGTCCTGCACTGTTGGGTGGGTGACATCCAGCTGGGTCCTGCACTCTGGGGTGGGTGACATCCAGCTGGGTCCCTGCACTCTGGGTGGGTGACATCCAGCTGGGTCCTGCACTGTTGGGTGGGTGACATCCAGCTGGGTCCTGCACTCTGGGATGGGTGACATCCAGCTGGGTCCTGCACTGTTGGGTGGGTGACATCCAGCTGGGTCCTGCACTGTTGGGTGGGTGACATCCAGCTGGGTCCCTGCAGGTAGGGTGGGTGACATCCAGCTGGGTCCTGCACTCTGGGTGGGTGACATCCAGCTGGGTCCTGCACTCTGGGTGGGTGACATCCAGCTGGGTCCCTGCAGGTGGGGTGGGTGACATCCAGCTGGGTCCCTGCACTCTGGGTGGGTGACATCCAGCTGGGTCCTGCACTCTGGGGTGGGTGACATCCAGCTGGGTCCCTGCACTGTTGGGTGGGTGACATCCAGCTGGGTCCCTGCACTCTGGGTGGGTGACATCCAGCTGGGTCCCTGCACTCTGGGTGGGTGACATCCAGCTGGGTCCCTGCACTGTTGGGTGGGTGACATCCAGCTGGGTCCCTGCACTGTTGGGTGGGTGACATCCAGCTGGGTCCCTGCAGGTAGGGTGGGTGACATCCAGCTGGGTCCCTGCACTGTTGGGTGGGTGACATCCAGCTGGGTCCCTGCACTGTTGGGTGGGTGACATCCAGCTGGGTCCCTGCACTCTGGGGTGGGTGACATCCAGCTGGGTCCCTGCACTGTTGGGTGGGTGACATCCAGCTGGGTCCCTGCACTCTTGGGATCCTTCCCAAGGAACCTGGGTGCCACTGGAGGTCCCACTGCATCTCACCCAGGCATGGGGCTCCTGCTTTGCCTGCCTCAGCCTTGCTCACACCCAGCAAAAGTCTCCCAGAGTCCCTGAGGGTGTTTTGCCCAGACAGACGGGGAGATCAATTCCTTGCCCAGGAGAATCTCCCTCTCCCTTTCAGACTTGAATTTTCCTTCTTTGCCCCTTCCATCAGCTCATGTCCCCAGCAGGGACAGGGCACCGTGCAAGCCTTGTGCTGAAAGCCCCCAGACCCCCAGGCTGCTGTGACATCTCTGAGAGCCCTTCTCTGCCATGGAAATGGGAGATGCAGCAGGGCAGAGGTCACTCAGGCTCTTACCTACTGCCAGTGCAAGTTTACCTTCAAGAATCAATTTCCCCTGCTCAGGAAATCATTCCGTGAATGCCCAGGTGACAAAGGGATGGCACGGGGTCATTCTGGCTCAGGAAAAATTCTATTTGGCACAAAAACACCGTGACCCCAAATGCTTCCTCCTGACCTCTGAATAATTCTTGTCTCTCAGTGCTGTATTAATAAATTTAAATAACTCCAACCTTTCAAAATGTGGGATGATATTGTTTAGAACTCTGTAAAAATTGGTCAATAACTCTTTTACTCTAATGACAGCTGGGAAAAATAATCCTTTCAAAACTCCAATATTTTTTAAAAGCCCTGTGCCCCTCAGCTCTATAAATGTACAAGCAACTGAAGCCCAGAAAAAGTTTTCCTTTTTTGGTGTCCTGACAAAATCCATCTTGGGATGAACCATCTGGCCCTGGGGTCTGCTGGCCTCATCCTGGGCTGGCTCAGACCCTGCAGCTGCTGCATTTCTGAGTCCCTGCAGCCCTGGGGGTCACACACCCCCCGTGAGGTGTCCCCAGGGTGTCCCCATGTGTCCCCAGGGCTGGGGACAGAGGGGGTGTCCAGCCACGCTCTGCTCCCTGGGGCAGGGCTGCCCCCCAGCCCTGCTGAGCTTTGGCTGAGCAATTCCCCAGCTCCCCTCTTCCTCCTGGGCTGCCTTTGCTGGCTCAGAGCACTGAATCCGTTTGTTCCATGCCAGGCTGGACCTTGGTGCCTTTGCAAACACCTATTAAAACAGAGCCATGGCCTTTCTTCCCCAGAAAACTTCCATTTGTTCTCTGGCTGGAATGGTGATGGCAGAGCAGAGTGTTTAGGAACTCCAAATTCCCTGCCACAAAGCAGGAATCAGCTAATCAGAGGGACAGACAGGCTAATTACAGCAGAGAGAGCACTTCTATTTATTCCCAAGGATCTTGTTAATCAGCAATAATGGAAAAGGAAACAGCAAAAAATTACAAGGCAGTTAAGTGAGTTTGGGGTAAAATATATGTTCTTAAATTAACCTAAGTGCCTTTGAATCACAAGAATGTAATTTAATTAATCCATTAACAATATGAAACGTGAATCCTCCTTCCCCCTGTATTTTCAGTAGTGGAGGCAATGGTGTGTGTGGTGTGGGGAGGAGCTGGTGGTGCTGCCAGAGCCCTGCCTGCTCTCAGGTGGGATAATATCGACCCAAAGATTTCATTTTGGGGTCCCTTTTGCTGTCCCAGTAGAGAAAAGCTGGGGCAGAGGTGCTGGGCAGTTTGCAGAGGGGGCAGATGCAGGGGTGACAGTGTGAGCCCTGGGCTGAGGAGCTTTGGTGGGACAGGAGCAGGAGCAGGAGCAGAACAAGCCCAGCAGAGATGAGTGATGGAGCCACTGGCTCCTGTGGCTGCAGCACAGGAACATTTACACAGACAGCAGCAGTAAAATAAAAGCAATTCCATGTTGGCCAATATCTGATCTCCCTGATGTGCAAACACGCTTTTGGGATCAGGACTCATCATTGGGAGAGGATGGAGAGCAATAGGATCGGGTCTGCATTTGGAGTCTGTTCATGAGCACATTCAGTTTCCTGATTGGAAAGAAACTCCCTTAAAAATCAAACTTTGGTCCCCTCGAGTCACATAGAGACAGGCACTAACAAGCATCTTATGAGCTCAAAATTGAGTTTTACAGCATTTCAGCAGAGCAGCCTTGGAAAATTAAGATGAGGTGTGGAAACAGGAGAGAGCTTGTGTATCTGTGTTTGATGTCTACATGCTGTGTGCAGCTGTGCTTTCTGTGTGTACACTGTACATACACTGTGCTGACCACATCCCCCTGAATTATTGCACCCTGCAGAAAATCAACTTTGGCTGCAGCACACGGGACAGAGAAGAGCCCAAGGAGCAGCTGGTGCCATTTGCAGCCTCCCCCCCAGCCACACTGAGCTCTTCAGAAAATGGTCCCTCAAATATCGATGATTTCATCTTTCCCTCATTCCCAGTGCTGTGTTTGGGGCGTGCTCTGATGGAATCTTTGGGAGCCCATTCCCATGGGCTGTTTGGAACAACACCTTGGATGGGGATAGAAAGGAGGAGGAACATGAGGATGCTGATGGGAGCACAAACTATTGCTGCCAGCAGGGACTTCTCAGTAACCTCCTCAGGCTCTGGGGACGTGCAAGCCCAGCTGTCCCCATGAGGAAAGCCCTGCTGGCTTCCCAGGAGCCAGGGACATGTCCCTGTGGCACTGCCATCCTGGCACCTGGGGGGCCCTGTCTGCAAGGGACAGGGAGCCAGGCTCCTGGGGACACGGGCAGGGACAGGACAATGTCCCCTGCCCAGGGGGACACAGACAGTGGTCACTGACTGCAGGCACAGTTTGGGGGCACTGGGGCTGTGTGTGGCACAGTTTGGGGTCACTGGGATGGGGCTGTGTGTGACACAGTTTGGGGTCACTGGGATGGGGCTGTGTGTGGCACAGTTTGGGGTCACTGGGGCTGTGTGTGGCACAGTTTGGGGTCAGTGGGGCTGTGTGTGGCACAGTTTGGGATCATTGGGATGGGGCTGTGTGTGGCACAGTTTGGGGTCACTGGGATGGGGCTGTGTGTGGCACAGTTTGGGGTCACTGGGCTGTGTGTGGCACAGTTTGGGGTCAGTGGGGCTGTGTGTGGCACAGTTTGGGGTCAGTGGGCTGTGTGTGGCACAGTTTGGGGTCAGTGGCAGTGGGATGAGCCCCATCCCCAGTGGCACAGGTGTGAGGAGCAGGTGAGCAGCACTGGCAGCAGTGAGCCAGGGAGTGCCCAGGTGTGCTGAGGGCACGCAGGTGCAAGGAATGAACAAGGGGGGATAAAGGGCTGGGCTGCAGGACAAGCAGGGCAGGTGCTGCAGCCTCCTGAGGTGCCACGGTGCTGTTCTCTATGGGCAGAGACCTGGAGCCTCCTGATGTGGTATGGTGTGACTGGGGGGGTTGGAGCTTTCTGAAATGTTGTGAGGACACTCTGTGTGTTGTGGCTGTTCCAACTGTGACATGTTCTGTGCCAAGTCACAGGACAATGAGGGACACAGGCAGGGGTCAGTGGCAGGACCATGTCCCCTCCCCAGGGGGACACAGGCAGTGGTCAGTGACAGGACAGTGTCCCCTTGCTGACAGGAGCAGGCAGGGCTGGCACAGCACACCAGGCTCTGGGTTCCTCAGGGCTCACTCAGCTGGCTCTCACTCTCCTCCCTGCTCTCCTGCTCGTCCCTTTATTGCTCAGGACTCAAACATTGCTCGCTCTGGAGCTCTCTCATCCAGCTCTGATTGGGTTTTTAATTTCCTTTGTGACCAAGCAATCCAGCCCAGACTGGGCTGGAGGCTGTGAGAGCTGCTACAATAAAGCTGTTGTTCTAGAAAAAGGCTGACAGCTTCTCAAGGGCTGTTGACATTTCTTGTATCAAGAATTGTACACAGCAACAGCATTTACAGGCCCTGAGCAGGGGATTCCTGTGATTCTCCTGCCTGGCTCTGCTGTACTCCTACATGGGCACTGCTGGTTCAGAGAGTCCCAGAACTCATTTTGGCTGATCTGGGCTGTAATGTTTTGTTTCACTCTGAAGTGTTTTTTTTTTTCCCTAAGATAGAAAAAAACTTATGAAACTTGAAGTCCATGTCAAATAGAATTTTTTTTTTGATGTATTTTATCTCAATGCCATCATGGAAAGTATTGAGTGATCCACTTCTAGCTGAATATTAATGAAGTAAATTATCTTGGAAATTTCCCCACTGTGTTCAGACTACAGGAACTAACAGGCCTCATTAGATGCCTGTTGATTAGAAATGTTCAAGTGGGTTTTCTTTCTTTGAATTGCAATTAAAATTAATTTGATGGTTAACCCCAGCCCTGGAACGGGCTATGACTGAATGGTGTGAGCTGGGGGGGAAGGCACTCCCTGCCCTGGCTGGGACCCTCAGGGACCCCCAGGTCCCTTCCAGCCCAAACCTCTCTGGGGTTCTCCCGAGTTTGCTGCCTTTGCTCAGGCCTCAGCCAGGCTGTGCTCCTGCCCCAGGTGCACCTCTCATCACCCGTGTGTCCTCGTTGTCTCTCAGCCCTGCAGCTCGTGCCCCCCTTGTGCCCCAGCCCTGAGCTTTCCCTGGGCCCCCGTGCAGGCCAGGGGGGGCTGCTGAGGGGGCTCCTTCAGGGTCACCTCTGCAGCCCAGCTGGCAGCAGAGCTCCCTGTAAGAGCCCAGCGCTGCCCAGCAGGAGCATTTGGAGCCTGGCAGCCACCAGGGACACCAGGGTTAGAGATGGCTTTCATCACCAGCCCCTGCAGGGTTAACAGGCAGGGCAAGGGATAACGCTGTAATAGATTTTATCTTTCTGGGGGCTGAATCCAGGCAGATTAAATGCTGCATTCCTTACAGTTATTTCTGTTCTCAGGACGTGTATTTGGGTCAGAAAGCTCCTTAATGCTGTAATGGAAATGCATTACAGGCACAGAGAGCTCTGGCTGGCGCTGCCTCTGTTCCTCTGGGGGTGGTGCTGGGCCCTGGCTGTGCCGGGGCTGTCTCTGGGATTAGGCCCAGGTGCTGCGTGTCCCTGCATGCCCAGGGAGCTGGGCAGGGCCCTGCAGCCCCTGATCCTGCCCAGCTCCACAGGAGGCAGGCAGGGCCAGCAGTGGCTGTGTCCTGAGCTAGTCTGGAGCAGCAAAGCTGTGGGAGCCTGAGGGGCAAATCCTGCTCTCCCTGCAGGGAGGAGCTGGCTGGGCTGGCAGCTCTGCAAATGGCACATCCCAGCCCTGGGGACATCACTGCTGGCACTGCCACCCAGCCAGGGCTTGCTCACTGCCCTGCTTCCCATCCCACTTGCAGGAAGGGTCTGCCAGGGGCAGGAGGTGCTTGGGACCCTTCCCTGGAGCAGGGCTGGCACCTCAGACCCCAGCTGGGTTTGGTGCCTTCAACCCAGGGAAGCATTTCCCACCCAGGAAGCACCAACTCCATGTAGCTGCCCGGGATTCCAGAGCTTAGCAGGGACACCTTGAAGGGATGCCCTGTGCGTGGCATGCACTAAATGAGAACAACATCTCAGCACGTGTTCAATCCAAAATCCTGACACTGTCCCTGCAGCCCTGGCAGGTGGCCACAGCCACAGGTGCTTGCCTGATGCCATGTTCTCCTGGAGAACGCTGCTCAGAGGAGAAGCAGCAGCTTTTCCTGCAGTCCAGGGGAGCAGCAGGCTCAGTCTGTGCTCTTTGCCACAGGCTCAGATGGTTCACTGTGCTCAGTGATTTATTCCTCCCTCCCCTCCCCTGCACTGCCTCTCAAATGGCTCAATTAGATAATTGCCCTGATTGAGACATCAGGGAGCTCTCAGCTCTCTGAGGCCCCGGCTGGGCACCAGGGTTCCTGGGAGGAGAGGAAACCTCCTGCCAGCACAGCCCTGCTTTGGGGTGGGCATCCTGGCAGCTGCCAGCCTGCCTGCTGGGCTCCTGTGCTGCTGCCATGCCCAGCAAGGAAGCCCTGGTGTGGCATTTAAATTGTGCCCAAGGAGGCCCTGGTGTGGCATTTAAATTGTGACCAAAGAACCCCTGGTGTGGCATTTAAATTGTGCCAAGGAAGCCCTGGCATTTGTGGCTGGCACTGGGCAGGGACACGCCTGGAGGGACATCACCCGTGGCAGGGGCCAGGCTGGGGCACATTCCCTGGGGAGAAGGCTCTGAGGAATTTCCTGGCTCAGAACCAGCCCTGTGTGGAGTTTCTGGAGCAGCAGGGATGGTCTGGAAGGGGCTGTGGAGGGGCAATTCCTCCCCATCCTCCCAAACCCCCTGACATTTATTGATCCTGTGCAGGCCCAGCTGTCACTGCACAAACCCACGGCGTTTATTAATCAGCCATGGAAAGATTTCCTGCCACTTCTCACCATAATCAGCCCCACATCATGAGCAGCAATATCCCCTGCTGTGCCAGAGGAGGGGAGGCTCCCACGGGCTGCCTGGGGATGCCTGTCCCTGTGGGGACGGGGCTGTGCCAGCCAGGGAGGGACCCTGCAGCTCTGCCAAGGGGAGCCACTCCCTCACTGCCTGTTGGCACCTGGGCATTGGGCTAAAATGGAAATTAAATACCCACACCCAGCTGGCCTTTGCTGAGCACGTGGGATGTGGGGCCAGGGCTGCCAGGAGCTGCACTTTGCTCCAAACTCCAGCAAAGTGACAGGGGTGATTTCTTATTTTCATTTATTTAACAAATAACTCCAGCCATAGAAGCATTTGCCTGACTCAGTCTACCAGCATGAATTAAAACATTCAATTACACCACTGGGGGAAGTTTAAATATTTACTTATTCTTGAGGGGATTATAAATTAACCCTAAGGACCTTCATAAACCTTTGCCAAGACATTGACAAAAATCTTAAATCCAGACCTTAATTAATCTGGGGAAAACTGCACAGAGGCCCCAGGAGCTGCTGGGTGGGAGAGCCCCAAGGGCCCTGCAGGAACAGGCACACCCAGCTGCAATAATTCACATTTACTGAAGGCATGTGGGGAGGATTAAAAGCACCTGCACCTGACACATTTGATGGTGTGGAGAGGGAGCTCTGGCTGCTGCCCTGGGCTCCTGAGCAGTTTGGGAGGGGCAGCCTGGCCCGTGGGGCTGTGCTGTGGCTGCCAGGGGCAGGGGATGCTGCAGCAGCAGCCAGGGCTGCTCTGGCTCAGTGGGAAGTGCTCCTGAGCAGGCTCGTGATCCCCCTGCAGCTCCTTCCCTCTGCCCAAGGGAAAGCCAGGAATTGGAACTGGCTTGTGCAATACATGCACTGCTGTTGTCTGAGCAATGAAACGGTGCTCTTAGGGATAATCAATTAACGAGATGGCTTTGATGAGCACAGCAGGGCAGGGGCAGCCCAGCGAGGAGGGGTGGAGGGGTTGGTGCTGGCCCTGGCCCTGGGAGGGTGCTGGTCTCCAAATCTGCTCCCTGGCAGGAAAAGGGGAATTTGCTGGGACTCCATTCTGGGAGGCCCTTGCCACCCTCCCACCCCTGCATTCTCTGCTTTTCATGTGGTAATTGATGGTTTATTTCAGCAGAAAAGCAAAACTCTGCCTGAGAAAAGCCTGCCCCGCTTGGCCCTCACTGTGCCTTGGACTGCAGCTGCAATCCTGTTTGATTTGGATTTATTTTCCTGAATTATGTGAATCTGTGGCAGGGCTGTTTGACAATCACCTGCCCTGAGCAGATGCTCCTGCTCTCCAGACACCACTGGGCTCCTGAAAGGATGCTCCCCATCTCTGCAGGGCAGCAGAGCCTCTGCTGAAAGGGCTGCAAATTGGGCCAGGCTGGAGGGAAGCAATTCCAGGGATGAAAGCAGGTACAGTAAGTGCACCTCTGTAACCTGATTGTGGCAGCCTTTGGTGGCTGGGCAGCTCCTGGTGCCCGAGCCAACCTCCCCTGCATCACCTGCACGTGGAAGGTGAAACTGTGGGGGAAAGAAAGGGGCAAAATCCCTGGGGCTGGGAATGAGAAATAGGCTTCACGTGGATTTCTTGGGGCTCTGCTGAGATCTGGCTGGGGCTGGAATGGTCTTTAAGGTCCTTTCAAACCCAGCCCTCTGCAGGAGTCATGGAATACAAATTATTGTGGGTTCTTCTTGCAGGGGTCATGCTGCTGGAGGAGCCTGCAGCTGGCTCTGACAGCAAAAACAAATCCCTGAATTGCTCCAGGCCAGGATTCCCCCTTCTGCCTGTCCTGAACCACCCTCCTGCTCCTGTTCACACCTTCCTGCCAAGGTGGGCACTGGGCAGGGGCTGCACACCTGACCCTGAGCCCCCCAAAGCACCTGCAGGGGGGCAGGGGCAGCCCCAAACCCCAAACCCTGCCCCACAGGAGGGGTTTGTGCTCACTGTGCACAGACCCAGCCGCCCTGCCCGTGCCAGGGCCTCGCCCTGCTCCAGGGAGAGCTGTGCTGTGGTGGCAGCAAGCAGGAGTTATTAATTGAGCAATTTCTCCTGACCTTGATGGAGACCATCACTAACAGCCAAATAAATAGATTAGTACCCTCATATTTCAAGGCCAGGCTTGGCAATGAATTGCATTTCTCTGGCTGGGGCTGTTTTGCCGTGGCAGTGGCCGGAATGTTTTGCACGTTTTGGTTCCAATTTGCACAGAAGCATCCATCACACAGGGACAATGCTGCACCTCATTCACAGCAGCAAATGGGACCAATTAAAAACAACTCAGTAAAAATTATACTGAATCTTCAATTACTTGGGGAGATGAGGAGCAGGACATTCTGTAATTGACTTGTTCATCTTCTCGTCCTCTAAGCACAGCCCTGGCCAGGGTAACCGCCAGGCTGGAGTTTCACCACTGGTTCCACTCTCTGAGCACTGTAAATCACACACTGTGGTTTCAGCTTTCAGGCTGGATGAAGGTTATTATCTGTATCTGTGGGAGAGTGGGAAGATGGAGCATTTTTTCCATCAGAAATGCAGTTTTCTTCCAGCTCTGCTGCTCCTGGTGTGCTGTGACACCTCCTGCTGACACCTCTCACACGGCTCTGGATGGGTTATTACAGTGGAGAAAAAACAGGTAATGGGAGTGAGCACTGGCCTTTCACTGCAGGGCTGGGAGCTGGGGCTGTGCTGCTCAGCACTCCTGGTCTGCAGGTACACACACAGAGTACACCTGTTCTGCATGGTCTGCAGGTACACACACACCTGGTCTGCAGGCACACATACACACCTGTTCTGCATGGTCTGCAGGTACACACACACACACACACACACACACACACACCTGTTCTGCATGGTCTGCAGGTACACACACACACACACACACACACACACCTGTTCTGCATGGTCTGCAGGTACACACACACACACACCTGTTCTGCATGGTCTGCAGGTACACACACACACACACACACCTGTTCTGCATGGTCTGCACGCACACACACACACACAGAGTACCCCTGTTCTGCATGGTCTGCAGGTACACACACACCTGGTCTGCAGGCACACACACACACACACACACCTGTTCTGCATGGTCTGCAGGTACACACACACACACACACCTGTTCTGCATGGTCTGCACGCACACACACACACACAGAGTACCCCTGTTCTGCATGGTCTGCAGGTACACACGTGCACACCTGTTCTGCATGGTCTGCAGGCACACACACACAGAGTACACCTGTTCTGCATGGTCTGTAGGTAATCCCGTGTTTCAATAAGGAGCAAAAATAAAATGCCACGAAATGATGGAAATTCCTGCCTTTGCAGATGCCTGCTTCGAAAATAAAGAGAATGGAAATCAAATAGAATGGAATCCTGAAGGTTGGAAAAGCTCCTCAAGATCACCCAGTCCAACCACAAACCTGGCACTGCCACCATGTCCCTAAGCACCACATCCTTTAAGTACCCTGGCAATCAGATCTGCTGGGCTCTCTGTGGTAAATCCATTTCTAGCTGTGGAACGAGCGTCTCTGGTGCCGCTAATTACCCGGGTGCAGCGCTAATGAAGGCCCTGCTGCACGCTCCTCTCTCACAGCTGAACTGGTCTGGATGAGCAGCAATCAGCTGCTGCTGATAAAGGCAGGATGTCAGTGAAGGTGGGGAAGGCCTCTTGGTGCTGTCCCAGTTTTCAGACAGGTAAGTGCTGCCCAATGGCTCTCAGGGCATGAGGGGTCTCTCCTGTACCCAGCTGTTTGTGTTCTATCAGCCACAGCTGGGGAGGAGCCTGGCTTTCCTAGGGCTGCTGGAATGCTTTGCTCCTGTGGGAGGGCGTTGCTGAACCTGTCTCACTTGAGGGGAAGTTTTTCTCTTGTTGCAGACTGTCTGAAGAAAGCTCTGGAAAGCTCCTGCCCAGGTTTGGCTCTGCCATCCCTGGAATGTGTGTGCCCAGCTGGCTGCCAGCTCTGCTGGTTTGTTCCATTGTGTTTGTTCTACCCATCCCTGCCCTGTGAGGGATGTGGGGAACTTTAATTGCTGGGAGGTCTTTGAGGGCCCTGAACACGAGTGATGGTGTGTGGCTGCTGCCTGGGATGGGTGTATTTACACTGAGTGTATTTACATCTTCTTTTCCTGTCCCTCAATTGATGCCCCTTTGTTCATCCTGAGGCAATATTACAAACTTTGCATAGAAATGAAAAGATGGCTTTCATATTTGATGTGCAGCAAGATGATGTAGTTAGGAGTGAGCCCTCAGTGTGATCCATGCCTCTGTCAGCGCTGTCACCACAAGGGCTCTCTCCTCTCAGAGCAGCCTGCATGTTCTTCAGGCCACTGTATACATTTGCTGCCTTTGATCAATAATTTAGGGTAATCATTTTGTTCTGTAAAATTTCCCAAGTCCATATATATTGCATGAAATGCAGAATAGCCAATCTCAGGATGGATTTTTAAGATCTTTTCATCAAAGGTTTAGGGTTTTTTTAATTTTGAGGAGGGGAAATAAGTGGGTCTAGAGACGTGAATAAATCTGTTTGGGGCCTTTGATTCCTGAAGATTTATTTTCTTAATAGTGCTGGGCAGCACTATGGCTGTCTGCAGCTCCTCAGCACTCATGGAGCAGCTCTTTCCTGCTTGAATTTTTATTTTAGCCTCCAGCCCTCCATGCCCAGTGAGGGGACAGCAGTGGGGCTGGCACATCCCTGCCTGGCAGGAGGGAGCAGAGCTGCTGTGCCCTTGCTGTGCTCCTGCCAGGGAGCTGCTGCTGGGGCACGGAGCTGCCAGCAAGGGGCTCTGCAAACTGGGGTGCAGGGGCAGGGAGAAAGAGCTGCCCTGGGGTGCCAGGGGCAATGGATGGGCTGCCCTGGGGTGCAGGGGCAATGGATGGGCTGCCCTGGGGTGCAGGGGCAATGGATGGGCTGCCCTGGGGTGCAGGGGCAGGGAGAACGAGCTGCCCTGGGGTGCCAGGGACAATGGATGGGCTGCCCTGGGGTGCCAGGGACAATGGATGAGCTGCCCTGGGGTGCCAGGGGCAGAGCAGAGTGTCTGGGCTCTCTCTGTGGGGCAGGGCAGTGTCTGGGCTCTCTCTGTGGGGCAGGGCAGTGTCTGGGCTCTCTCTGTGGGGCAGGGCAGTGTCTGGGCTCTCTCTGTGGGGCAGGGCAGTGTCTGGGCTCTGTTTGGGGGCAGAGCAGTGTCTGGGCTCTCTCTCTGTGGGGCAGGGCAGTGTCTGGGCTCTCTCTGTGGGGCAGGGCAGTGTCTGGGCTCTCTCTGTGGGGCAGAGCAGTGTCTGGGCTCTCTCTGTGGGGCAGGGCAGTGTCTGGGCTCTCTCTGTGGGGCAGGGCAGTGTCTGGGCTCTGTTTGGGGGCAGAGCAGTGTCTGGGCTCTCTCTGTGTGAGCAGCAGAGGTGGCAGAGCCTGAGTCTGCCCCTGTCTGCAGCAGAGACCTGCTGGAGGACAGAGCTGGGTGGAAAAATAATCAGATAGAGGTGGGAATGTCTGTGCTGAGCACCAGGTGGAGGTGAAAAAGGGAAGGAGAAGCACACAACGTTACAGGCTTTTTCTTTTTTGGGAGTGGGGGGAGGCTGATTTATTGGCAGTGTTGACTAAGGTCAGGGAAAACAGATGAGGAGCTGGATCTGTGCTCTGAGAAGCCTCTGCAGTAGAGGCAGTCTGAGGCTCTGCTTTATTTATGTATTTGTTTATTTTAAAAAGGAAGAAAAAAATACCATTAAGCACCAGTGGGGAGAACATTCACGTGCTGCATCTATTTGTCTATCTCCACAAATAATGAGGCGTAGGATTGGAATAGGTGGGGAGTGAAACCTGACTGGAGTCTAATGTGTGGGGATTCAGGTTTCACTTCCAAGGAGGAACATTTAAAATGGCTCAGGCAGTGTGAGCTGATGTGTTTTTCCCTCAGGAAATGGGATGCAAAATCATATTTATTGCTGCTGGTAGGGGATCTGAGGGTTTCTCAGAGCAAACATCTCCATCTCCAGAGGAAAGAGGTACCAGGGCAAGTTCTGAACTCCACGTGCCTGTGCAAGGGGAGAGGGAGCCCCAAAACCTCTGGCTGTGGGGCCCTTTGGAGAGGCAGCACCAGGGGGATCAGTGAAATCCCTCTGGGCTCTCAGAGGCTGGGCTGGCCCCATGGATGGTGAGCTTTGTGTCCCACTGGTGCATTCCATGGGGCCGTGCGTTATCCTGGGATTCTCCACGTTCCTGAAATTAAACAAACCCACTCTGAGGGGAGCTGATGAAAGGAACCTTGAGGAGCTGGGAGAAGGGGCAGAGGGAAGCAAAGCCAGGGCAGGCAGACCATGACACTTGGGGTGAGCTGGCCACAGGGAAATCTGTGCAATTGTGACATTTCGGAAATCTGTGCAATTGTGACATTTCACAGATCTGTGTAATTGTGAAGTGTCCCACAGCACACAGAACCATCAGGCACTGAGCACACCACAGTCTGCACGTGTTAAAATTCCTCCTGTGCTCAGAGTGAAGGGCAGGACTGGCTGTGGAGCCAGGCTGGTGAGGAGGGGCAGCAGAGCCTGGCCGTGATCCCTATGCCATGATCCCTATTCCATGATCCCCATGCCATGATCCCTATTCTGCACCACCCTCTTGCTGGGTTCTGGGGGCTGGCAGCACTCCTGGCACACACACAGCCCCATTCCCTGAACTTTCAGTAGGTGTTTTCCCTCACCTGTTTTTGATTCTGGAACCTAGGAGGAAAAATAATTGGATATAGGGGGAAATAAGAGCCTTCAAATGTGATGTTACCATAATGTGCTCTGGCAGCTCGGGCAACGTGCTCGCTTTTCCTCCTGAGGTGCATGAATAACACATGAGGCAGAGCCAGCTGGAATGAGCTGGAAAGGGAGCTGGGCTCAGGGCAGAGAGCACATAAAAGGTGTTATCCAAAAAGGCCCTCCAAGCTTTCTGTTCCACAGTGCTGGGCTGGAGCCTCCCATGGCCCCTGAAGCAGTGGCAGCTCCTCTGGATGCTCTGTTGTCTCTCTGGTGTTTATTCCTTTCCAGGGTTCGGTTCAGTGCTGCAGTTGATAAAGATATCTCATTTTATTGCCTGTTTGCAGGGCCCTGTGCTCAAAGCAGCTTTGGCCTGCTCTTTAGAACTGCTCTGTGCTATTTCAGCATTGTGTGTGTGAGTGTGTTTGCAGGGAAATAAAGAGAACTATTTGATCTCTATTGCAGAGTGGGCTTTAGGCTTTTACATGAATTGAAGCCACATGAACATAATTAATCTTAAGTCCTTTTGTCTGCCACTTTTCTGGTTGCTACACACAAGTACCAAGATGACAAAAAATGACTTGGCCAATAAGTGGCAATAAGTAAATGATGTTGTATTGATCTGAGCAGACTGAACAACCAGTCTGTTCATTACAGCTCTGCCAGGCTCCTTCCAAATCAGCCTTTCTGTTAAATATGAAATGTGTGTCTCCAGTGCTGGATCAGCCATTAAATTATGCTCATGGATATTAATAAAAGAGCTGGAGGCTTGTCTTTATGCAGGCAGAGAGGGAGCACCAGTTACATGGGAAATGGGATGAAGAATATAGTTTTATGGTGCTCTTAAAATTTATTCCATTTTAAGATATGTAGCAGCGTAAGAAGTGAGAATTCTTAAATTCTGACCTTTCCACGCATAAATTGGCATATTTGGCTTATCTTTTCTCCCCTTTACCCAAAGAATCACTGACAGCTCTTGTTTCCTCTGCAGCAGAGCAATGGCCTCGCTCCCAGCAGGGCTGTGAGGGGTCAGGGACGCCCTGAGGAGCTGCTCAGGCTGGGCTGGGGAATCTGCTGGTTCTCCTTTGGATCCAGGAGATACCCAGTCAGGTAACACCAGGGAGGAGTGAGCATGGTGTTTATGGCATTACAGGATAGCTCTGTCTGGCTGAAAATTGCACTGCCATTTCCACTAATACTGAGGGAACACTCTGGGTTTAGTTTAACCCCTTCGTGCCTGTGCAGCTCAGGCACAGCCCCTGGGTCAGCCTGGAGCAGGGCAGCCCGAGCTGAGGGATCAGTGGAGCCTGAAGAATGGCAGAAAGGACAGAGAGCTTTGGGCCCAGCACCCTGGCACTGTGCCTGGCATGGCCCCCCTGGCTGGGGGTGCTGCCCCAGGCTCTGGGAAGGGCAGCAGCACTCCTGCTCTCTGCAGAGCCCAGCTGAAGGGCGGGAAGCAGGCAGTTATTAAATAATGCTCTGTGGCAGATTCTAATGACAGAAACTGCACTTGCAATCTCCAGGTGGATCTGATCATCCATAATCTGCAGTTATTAAGTTGCTGGGCGAGATGAGAGTGAGAGTGCATTGAGTCCTTGCCATTTATAAGGCCAATTACCAAACCATTTCTGTCCAAGCACAGAGCTGGTGGAGCCTAAGTGAGAATACCCACGGCAGGAAGGAGCCAGGCACAGCTGGGCTGCACAGGGTGCCCGGGCAAAGGACGACTGGCACCAGAGCATCCTGGTGCCCTTGGCAGCGTGGGGACCTGGGCTGCTCCCTCCTGTCTGTGCACTCGGCACCTGCCAGGCTCTGCAGTGAAGGGTGTTCAAACCTGATCTCTTGATCTTCTTTTGAAGGCATTTGAGCTTCCCATCCCTTCAGGGAGGAACGTGTCTGTGGCCAGGCCACCCTGAACACAGCTGCTGCCACTCCCTGCCTCTCACTTTTTCTTCCATTTTTTCCCCAACCTCAATTTTCCATTTATTTAAATTTCAAATGAATATGTTGTGTTTTCACAGTAATACCTTGAGATTGGTTGGATTGTGCAGACGTTTTAGTTAATCTTGATTTTGTGGAATGGTTTGGGTTGGAAGGGACCCTAAATCCCACCCAGTGCCACCCCTGCCATGGCAGGGGCACCTCCCACTGTCCCAGGCTGCTCCAGCTCCATCCAGCCTGGCCTTGGGCACTGCCAGGGATCCAGGGCATGGAATGACAAACATTTATTTATACCTGCTCAGGTTTCTAAGGCCACAACCAGATGCACTAGAAAATAATTCCAAATATTCTTCCTCCTTCTTTGTTCAAAAAAATTCCTCTGGGAAAAGCCTGAGTTGAAAGTAATTTGTACCCCACAGAGGTAATTTTCTACCCCACATTTATAGAAGAAATGCTCAGAGTAAAGCTGGTAAATGGAGTAGAACAGAGAGCCCTGACAGGATTATTTGTATCCTCCTAAGAAGCCAAGCAGAGCAAAGTCATCTGCAGGAGAATGTCCTGGGTGGGCGAGGTGGCAGCCCAGGAAATACCCAGAATTTCTCTGTGCCTCTGCCCTGGGAGGGAAGGCCAGCCTGAGGACAGGCTGCTCTGGCAGCAGCTGAGCCCTCACAGCTGAAAAGAAAGGAATTATTAACAGTGGAAACGTTTAAGCACTTCAGGTAATTAGGAAATATCTCGGTGCTCTCAAATAAGTGAATTAAACGTGTGTTAAAGAAGTGCCCAAAGAAAAGCAGGTGCCAGGGTGCAGGAGGTTATGAATAAAACATTTCTGCAGCATTACCTGGTACTCAGGGAGCTGCCCTGGGTGCCCAGGGGGGAGTGGGCCCTGGATGCCTCCCCATGGGGTGGAGGGGTGGCCTGGGCTGGCTCTGGGGTCTGTGAGGGTACAGGGGTGCAGGGCTGCCCATCCCATGGGAAATGCCCCTAATGGGAGCTGTGGGGTCAGGCAGGGCTGCCCATCCCATGGGAAATGCCCCTAATGGGAGCTGTGGGGTCAGGTAGGGCTGCCCATCCCATGGGAAATGCCCCTAATGGGAGCTGTGGGGTCAGGCAGGGCTGCCCTTCCCTATAGGAAATGCCCCTAATGGGAGCTGTGGGGTCAGGCAGGGCTGCCCTTCCCTATAGGAAATGCCCCTAATGGGAGCTGTGGGGTCAGGCAGGGCTGCCCATCCCATGGGAAATGCCCCTAATGGGAGCTGTGGGGTCAGGTAGGGCTGCCCATCCCATGGGAAATGCCCCTAATGGGAGCTGTGGGGTCAGGCAGGGCTGCCCATCCCCATCCCCTCCTGAGCCCAGAGCGCTCCCTGGGGCACACCTGGGCCTGCAGGTGTGGCCAGGGGGTGACAAACACCTGGGGGACCTCAGTGCAGCCCTGGCTGTGAAGCTCCCCCAGTCCTTTGCCTGTGCCACTGAACTTCACCTCTGAAATCCTCCTGTGCCTTCCCAGGCTGGCCTGAGTGGGGTGAGTCTGAATGGCCCTGAGGTGACACACAGAGCCCTGACCATGGAATGCCTTTGGCACCTGGCAGCTGCTCCCTGTCCCTTTTTATGGATTTTATTTCCTTTTAGGAAATCCCTTTGGCACCTGGGCAGCTGCTCCCTGTCCTGTCTTTGCTGGGTTTTATTTCCTTTTCAGATGGGTGCTCTGAGGAGGCAGCACAAGGCTGCAGTCCCTGTCACCAGCAAATATTTCTTAACTAATACTTTGATTTCTCACAAAATTGTGAAGCAATTACAGAAATTAAGACAAAAGCCTGATTAATTAGAGGATAAATGGCAACAGATCCCAGTGCAGAGCCACCAGCATTCCTTAAGGGTAACTTTAAATGTTTTTAAGCCTTTCCCTAACCTGCTGGATGTCCTCTGCTGCTCATTTAAAGCCATCTTCCCACACTCAAATTTTCAGATTTATATGTAAATGCACTGTCGATCAATTAAAAGATAAACCCAACTTTTATGTGGGAATCTAGAAGGAATAAACTCAATAAAATGCAATTTTCATATCCTGATCTTTGTATACAGTGATCAGAGAGCAATTAATCAGATTATTTTTATTGCCCAATAGTAATTTCCCACTTTGTATTAATTTTCTTGCTCTGTAATTGATAGTTATAAAACATTTTTATATAAAAAAGCTAAGTTTCATGTCGGGGATCTGCTTTGATCAAAGGCAGGCTGATGAATGGTGCTGGAAACACAGTGCAGGGTGACCCTGGTGGGGAATGGCTGTCAGCAGCACCAGGGGCCCTGGAGCAGCAGGATCTCAGCTCAGGTCTCAGCTGAGTGCCTGGGTAGGGGAATTTCAGAGAGCAGAGGCAAGCCCTGCAGTGCTGAGGGCACCCGGAGGTTCCTGGTGGTACCCGGAGGTTCCTGGAGGTACCCGGAGGTTCCTGGTGGTTCCTGGAGGTTCCTGGTGGTTCCTGGAGGTTCCTGGTGGCTCCTGGAGGTTCCTGGTGTGGTACCCGGAGGTTCCTGGAGGTTCCTGGTGGCACCTGGAGGTTCCTGGTGGTTCCTGGTGGCACCCGGAGGTTCTGGTGGGCCTGAGGGTTCCCGGAGGTTCCTGGAGGTTCCTGGAAGTTCCTGGTGGCACCCGGAGGTTCCTGGAGGTTCCTGGTGGCACCCGGAGGTTCCTGGTGGTACCTGGAGGTTCCTGGTGGTTCCTGGAGGCAGTTTTTTTTCCTAAAAAACTCCACTTCTGTCATTTATCTCAACACAGAAGAAAATTATAAATGTTTCTTCTTGGTTTCTTTTCATCTACTTCCAAAAGGAACTTTGTGGTACTTTATTTTTAAAAGGGGAAGTTTGTGGGAGGTGGAAATAGTTTTTCATGGTGGTCTTTAGGTAGACTTTTGCTCCTTTTTTTTTTTCAAGTCACTACCTGTGGCATTTGCAGGGTTTGGTCTGGAATGGGGGTTCCAAGCCAGAGCTGCTCCATGCCAGAGCTGGCTGTGGGTGCTGTGGCAGCCTGGGCAGGGCAGGGCTGTGCCAGCCTGGGGCTGGCTGGGCTCTGGAAATCCTCTGATTTCCAGATCTATCCCAGCAGGACCAGCCTGTGGTGAGGAGGCAAAGCCTGCAGAGTCTGGGGGCAAGCGATGGAGCCCAAACGTGGGTCAGGTGCATTTGCTTTGGGAGCACTGGAGAAAACAGAACAGGAGGTTGATTTTCCAGTGGTGGAAAAAGAGTGGAAAATAGAAAACTTTGCCTTGAAGAAATAGATCAGAGGAACAGGAGGAACTGCCATGCAACGTTTTGTGGCTTCTGACAGTGGCTTCTCACAGTGATATTACTAAAAGTATGAAAACATAATTAATTATTGTGTGAAGAAGGGCAAAAATTAAAGTAATTTTTCCTGTGAGGTTCTATGATGTGCTCTACATGCTCTCCAGATGAATAATTCACCCTGTGTGATGGATGCAGTTAATTTGTGTTACGTTTCTGTTGCCTTTGGGCTGTGGTGTGTGCGGAGCCCAGGGCTGGGCTGTGTCTTTAGAGAAGACAAAGCCGTGGCCCGTGTCCTGTGACCCACAGTGCCATTCCCACGGTGCCATTCCTCACCTCTGCCCGTGCAGAGGAGCAGGAGGAGCTGTGCTGAGCCTGCTCTGCCCTGCCAGGGACATGGTTCTGCTCTTTATCTTCATCAATGACCACATGATTTATTTGGAACGCACCAAACACCAACAAGTGCTCATGCAAGCAGCGAGCAAAAGCTCCCAGCAAACAGTGTGACACTAATCTGTTGTTTGTGCTAAAATACAGAGAGGAAATTACTGCTGCCTGTCATGAAGCTCATAAAGGAAAAAAGAAAAATGCCACCGCCAAAGAATGAGCTTCAGAAGAAAGTTCTATTATCAGTTTGTTTCATGCCTTGTAGCTCCAGCTGCAAACAATCCCTTCCACAAACAGCCCCTCGAGATAAATGGCAGCACAATTCGGGTGCTATTGGGGAGATAAAGCCACAAGTCACTGTTTGAGGGAGGGAGGATCTGCTGCTTTATTTTGTAACATCTCATCACCATCTCGGGGCAGCAAATGAATATGTATCGTCTGTTATCTTGTCATTTTGGAGCCAAACAACTTAAAATACATTTTCTGTGAAATAACCCCAGGGATTTCAAGACCAGAATAAATTATTAAAGCAATTTGAGCTTGGAGTCTCTGCTCTTGCTTGAAACGTGGCAAAAGCTCTTCCTGGTTTGTGAGAGCTGCTTTTGCTTAGGAAGTAAAGGGGGAAAGGAGGAAAAAGAACCACCCAAGGTCCTTACCCAGATACCTGTGCCAAAGCAGGGAACCTGTAGGGTGGGAGTTGGCCTCTTCCCCCAGGGAACAGGGACAGGATGAGAGGAAATGGCCTCAAGCTGGGCCAGGTTGGACCTTTGGGAAATTTCTTCCTGGAAAGGGTGGTCAGGCATGGGCAGGGGCTGCCAGGGAGGTTTGCAGTGCCCATCCCTGGCGGTGTCCAGGGAATTCCTGGATGTGGCACTCAGAGCTCTGGGCTGGGGACAGGGTGAGATCAGGCACAGGCTGGATGTGGAGGTCTGGAGGGCTTTTCCAACTGAAATGATTTTGGATTTACACGCACAGCTGATGATGCAAAGCTCTGGGAGGGCTGGGCCTGCAGGCTGTGGTGGGTGGTGTGGGGACAGATTGGGTGGCAAATGCCCTGTCAGGTTGTGACTCTGATTCTCTGTTTGGTAATTTGTGCTGGGATCTCTTAAAGCCTTCTCTGGTTTCTGTTTTGCTCAGGCTCGGGAGGGTGAGCCCTGGGCCATGGCTCTGCTCTTGGATGCAGCCCTGGCAGGGCCCTGGAAAAAAGGAGCAATTAAATCCTTTAATGGACATGTAACTTCTACCTAAACATGGACATCAGAGAGGAAAAAACACATGAAAAAAGATGGGCTTTTAGCTGTTGCCATTTCCTGCTGTGGCAGCTGAATGTGTGGCCAACCTCCACGAGGCCTGAGCCAGGAGCTCGGCCTGCTGGAGCCAAGCACTGTGACAATCCATGCAAATCTAAGCTCTAATCCTTTTATATTGATGGAAATTAAACTTTTATTCTTGCCATGGATATGGGAGCCTGAAATTCACTTTGGGAAAAAAATCAGGGTTTTATTTTTGGCTCCACTTTCACAATTACTCAGCCCAGGGCGTTTTTATGCTGCAGCTCCATTATGTGAAAATCGTGAGTAACATTTTTCTCTCCAGGACTCTACATTTACTCTCCGAATGTTTCACTGAGAATATGACATGATTTAGACTGCAGTGCTTTTAAAAAAACTACCCAATTTCTAGGACCAAATTGTACCTGTGAAAGTGGCTGCAGGGAGTCAGCGCCGCCGAGGTGGGATGGAGCCAAGAGATGGCTGGAACTCGTTAAAGCTCTCTGCAAATTATCTCATTAAGTGCTTTCAGACTGGGAAGTGTCTCAGCACTGCAGCGCTGAAGAATGGATCTCTTCAGAAAGGGGGTTTTTAATGATTTGGGGGTCAGCATTCCCAGTGTAACCCCCTGCCCCCTGACATGCAGAAGTGCAGGGTCTCAGACACTGCGGGGCACCCAGCACGGAGCAGGTGGCTTGTGGATTTTGTGTACTGAGGTTTTTGGATTCTGGGGACAGATAACCCAAATCAGATCTCAAAGCCAGTGCTGTTTGTTCTGGAGGCTGTTTGGGATGGTGGCAGTGAATGGCTGGGGCAGGATTGAGGCTGAAGAAGAAGTGGAATTCATTAATTCTGCAATTTCCCAGTTCTGCTGTGTCCGTGGGCTCGGCTCCCACCTGCTCCTGCTCCACATCCCTCATTTCTGGGCAGTCCCTTTGCACCCCCTGCTCCTCCCCACACACATCTCTCACCCCCCAGGAGGAAGGGCTGTGCTGAATAATTGAGAACATTGGAAATCTTTGTTCTTCGCCTCCAGACTGAAGTGGAAATTTGTCTTGAAGTGGCAGCTATCTGAAATCAATAAAATCATCAACATTACCTGCTTTTACAAAGATAATATTTCCTTAATATTGCCTGGATTCAAAGGAAGAAGAAAGGCTGTGCAGAAGGAAAAGTCATAAAAAGCATTGCAGTGAAGCAGCACTAAATTTTAGAAAACTTTTCCAAGGCCACTAATTGAACTTGGTTACAAGATTTAAATGAGATATCGAAAATCAAACGTGGCGGCCCAGTTTTAATTGCCTGCTCTGTGCTGGAGCCCAATCTCAGAGGTGTGACCTCAGTTTGGCATCTGTCCAGGTCAGCAGCCCAGGGCTGCCCCTATCCTGTGTACCCTGCACCTGTCTCAGGGTGTATTTGAAAATAAATGCACTTAATTATATTTTAAGTATTGTGGAAGACATGCCTGATACAGGGAACGTGTAGTTCATTTGGAAAAGTTTTAGTGCTACTCAGTAAAAAGGAATTTCTGGTGCAGCATCAGCCCAATAATGGCCATAATGTCTCACCTAATGGACAAATAAACAGCTCTGGGGAAATTAAAATAATCCAGCCTGTCAGAGCTGCAGGTTGGGCAGTAAACAGGGCACACACATGGAGAACAGGACAACTGAAACCCAAGGGGAGTTATTCTGTCCTTCCCAGGAGCCAGGGGAGTTTTTGGGGTTTTGTTTTTGTTTTTTGTTTGTTTGGTTGATAGATTGGTTTTTTTGTTGCTTTTTTTTTTGGTGGTTTTTTTTTTTTTTTTTTTTTTTTTTTGAGAATGAATTTACATTGAAGATTAAAATGCCCAGGAAGCTGCCTGAGCCATCCAAGTTCCTAGTGGGATCTGCAGTGCTTTGTAGACATAAAGAGATTGAAAACATTTATCTTCCCCCATGATTAATAATAAATCAAGCATCTTATGATTCTTCCTTTAGGTTTTAATTTTAAGCAAGCTGTTGAAATACAATCTCTAAGCAAAAAAAGGTTCAGAACAGGCTTTGTTTGGATTGCAAACAGAAGTTTTGTACTGTTTGGGACATAAAAAATACAAGTATATAAAAACTGAGCCTGCTGCAATAACATATGGCTGGGAGCTGGGCTGGGTGAATGAGGAGGATTTATGTCTGCAGTCACAGCAGGGATCTGAGCAGCTGTGGGAGATGAAAAACGGGCGGAAGCACTCGAGGAGGGTCCATGGGACAGCTCTGGGAATTCCAGCGGGACAGTCTGGCCTGAGGTGTGTAAATAAACAAGGGTCCACACTGAGACGTTATTGCCACAAGCTGAGGGACCCCAGGATGGCCTGGAAAAGGGGAAGAAAGTGACTTGGTGTGGTTCAGCTTCCCCCAGAAACTGCGGCTCTGGATTCCCTGGAGCAGCCCCAACCTCCTCCCTCCAGCCCCAGGGACCCAATCCCAGGGGTTCCTTCCCAATTCCAGCCTGAGGGCAGAGATTCCCCTGTTCCTCCTCCTGCTGCCAGGAGCAGCGCTGCTGTTGGATGGGATTTCTTTGCTATAAAATGTGAGAAGGACCCCGAGACCAGACAATTCCCAAGGGAATGGGGAGCCTTACTCTGGGACATTAGTGTGTGTTCCATCCATTCATTGCTGCTCCTCTGAGCAGCTCCGTGTTCCTCAGCAATTTACTCAAAAGGAAATAAGAAAAAGGAGCAGCAGCAATAATGGCACTAACAGGGAATGGGAGAAAACTGAAAATTCTGCCTTTTGCCAGGTGGGTGAGTGAGCAGAACATCAGCTCACCCAAACCAACCCTGGCAGAGGGGCAACTCTGGGTGTGAATGGAACAATATTTCACTTCCTGGGGAAAAAAAATCAGGCTATTGGTCAAGATGTTTCTATGGTAACAGATATAATTTTATTTTAGTGATGGATTACACAGGAAAACTCCAGGGAGGTTTGAGATGATGGAGTTTCATCTGACAGAGCCTGGCAGGCTCGTTCTCTGAAGTTAGCAGGCAGTTCTGGTTAGTTTTATGTTTTATACAACCATTTATAACCATAGATGCTTTCTATTCTGTATGTAACCATTTCCCATGGAGGAGCTGTGTGGGACACAGAGCCCTGGCAGTCACAGCTGTGGCTGCTCTGCTCCAGCAGGAGGGACCAGGGCTCTGCCCAGCCCAGGGATGGGCAGGGGCTGGCATTTCCTCACAAGTTTTGTATTTGCCCATTTCTGAACTTGGAGCCAAGCAGCACTGAGGCAGCAGGTGACAAAATTTGAGATCTTTGTTCTTAAAAGGTGTTTCTGCTGCAGGTATAAACCACAGGTACAGGTGCAGCAGGCAGAAGAAAGTTCATTTTATTCCTCTTGAGGGGATCAGTGTTCCACAGTAGGGAAAGTTCTGTATTCCCATGTAGCCTTTTACAAGCAGCATTTCATTATGGCCATTATCATAACAGGCCTCTGATCTCCTCTGTCAATATTTGGCTCTATCATCAGGCACTGTCTTATCTTGAAAGTGAAAAATCCATCATTGTGACAGAAGGGAAAAAATACAAGAACACCCACCTGCTAATTTCTGTTTGAGGCTGGAGGCCCAGAAGGGCTTTGAGGAGCTGCTGCAGGTTGGCATTAATTGTGTGCTTGAGCAGGGCTGGCAGTGTCCTCAGTGGGCTCTGAAATCCCTTCTGCTGCTCTCAGGGACAATTTGGAATATTTGCAATAACTGAATATTTGGAATAATCAATTGAATATTTGGAATAGTAAATGTCCAGCCAACAGCTGCCCTTGCCCTCAGGGGAGGTGCTGCCCCTGGCCCCGTGTCCTGTCTGGGTTTGGGGGTCCCGTGGGCCTGTGCAGCACCCAAGAGGTGGAAAATGAGATGTTCTGAGAGTTTCCTCACGATGGCACCAGTGATGGGGTTACAGTGACATTTCTGCCTGGAAAGGGACCCGTGGAGCCCCAGGCTGGCCCCGGCAGAGCCAGCCGGGTCCTGCTGTGCTGGGAGGTGCAGCAGGGGATGGAGGAGGGCTCTGAGCAGAGCTGATCCCCTCCCGAGGCCCCCTCAGGCTCCAAGTCCAGTCAGGGCCTCGGGCAGGCGCTTCAGTGCTGCTGGGAAATCAGCATCCCCATAACAACATCCCCTGTGTGCCCAGGGACGGGGGAAGTGCTGGTAATTCAGGCATTTCTACAGGGAAAACCGGCCAGGGGATTCCAGGCCCACCCCTTTCATCCTGGGAAAACAGGTGCAGTGCTTTTACTCCATGGTGCCAGTGCAGGGTACACCCTGCAGGCTGCAGGGAACCAAGCCTCCAAAACTGCAGCTGAGGGCTGCAACTGCTGCTGGGAGGAGAGAAAGGACCCCAGTGCTTCAGTTCTGTGCCAGGTGTGAGGAATTAAACTGTGACTTGTGCCTGGTGGGGACAGCCTGGCCCCAGAGGCCTTTATGGAGAGGAAGGCTCAGCACAGGGCCCTGGCAGGGCAGGGCTGGGCACACACCACCACTGATTCCCCTTCAATGGAGCTGTAAGGAAAAGCTGGGATGGGTTCAGGGAATTGCAGAATCCTCTGAACGGGAAGGGACCCAAACTGAGGCCAAGGAAGGCAGACTTTGCAGACTTCAGGCAATAAATTTAAATTTAAATGCTTCTCCTGTTGGGCTGCTGGGATTTCCTGGCTGCCCTGGCCCCAAATCACCCATGGCCCTGCCCTCCAATTCTGCCTCCATCACAGCAGAGGGGATGGAAAGGGGTCATGGAGGGGAGTGAGAAAAGGGAAGGGGAAAATGGATAGAAATGGAGAAAATGACTTTTGAACAATTCATACACGCTCGTGCATCGCTCATCAAAAGCAGCATTTTAAAAAGGTTAACACCTTGGCAGAGTTAATTGCTGTTCTTCCTCTTAAATTCCAGTGTAATTTCTGATTTCTTCCTCTGTTGTTGATCTTTCAGCTAAGTAGATTTTAAATAAAACAAATATTTACGCCAGTAAAGCACACAAGGGCTTCAATGTTTAAGTAAAGCAAAGCAATTGAAACTTCCTTGTGTAAATATTGAAGGGAAGCAAAGCAAACAAACCCAGAAACTCTCATGGCTGAAGGAAACTGCCTTAAAAACCCGAGGTTACACACCTCCTCCCATATAACTTTTATTTTATTTTATTTTATTTTATTTTATTTTATTTTATTTTATTTTATGTATAAGGCACATGTGAGAGAGCAGATTCAGGATTACACCAACCGAAGAGTTAAGAGCAAGGTTCACATGGTTCAATGCAGTGGGAGACAGTGATTTTTATAAATTAAAGAGCAGAGATTGAGATGCATTCATCACAGATTAGCTGAGGTTCTGCCTTGAAGGGGCTCACTGGAATGTGTGTGATGCCCATTGTTGTGTGAGGGGCTGGTTCCAACTTTGAACAACAAGATAAAAGCTTGTGACAGGGAGAAAGAGCTGCTGTCATTGCTGGATTTAATAAATCTGCTGCAGGGACAATAAGCCTGAGATAAACCCACACAAAGCCTCTTGCTTGGGAGTTCTCTTGGCAGGTGGGAAGGAAGGACACCCTGACATTGTGGGTTGGGACTGTGCACGCCTCTGGGCTGCTGGAACCTTCCTGGGTCAGAGCAGAGCTTTGGCATTGCCTGGGCACAGCCAGGGACTGCCTGGGGGAAAGGGCTGTGGCTCTGCCCAGGGCCACCCCTGGCACCAGTCAGATGCTCAGCACCAAAAACCTGGAGGAAAAAATAAAGCTGAGATCATTCTTATGGGGAAAAAAGAAAAGGAGTATTCTTCTGGGGTGGTGTAAAATAACAGAATTTCCTGAAAAGAAAATGTGCTGGAAATAAAGATGTGGGTTGGAAAAAGGCCTCCAAGATCATCATATCCAACTCTGAACCACCATGTCCATCAGCCATATTCCAAATGCCACATCTCATTTGTTGAACTCTTCCAGGGATGGGGATGCCATCGCTTCCCTGTTGCAGTGCTTGGCCAATTTTCAGAGAACAAATTTGTATTAATAGAACATAATCGTTGAAATTAAATACTAATTTATAATTTATAATTTAATGATAAAATTTAATTGTTGAAATTAAATCATGGTTACAATTACTGTTTATTAATACTAAATAATTGTGGCTGCATCAAGGAGAGCAAATTGCCAATCCTGCTCCCCCTGGAGCTCCCAGGGGACACAAACGACCCCTGCCCCTTAACCCTTCTCACACACACTGAATGATGATTGGCAGGTGATTGATTGGCAGCTCTGGTGATTGGCAGCTCTGGTGATTGATTGGCAGCTCTGGTGGCTGGCAGGCTCCCAGTGGAGCAGGGAATGGAAGTGGCAGCCCCAGATGTGGGAGGTGGAAGTTCCAATTCATTTGCTCCCAAGTAGAACCAAGGCCAGAGGGCACAGCCCAGCGTCCTGGGACTCCAGGTTTGTCACCTGCATTCAGCCACCCCCAACACGGCCCCAGTTTCCCTTTTGAAGTGGATTTGGGAAAGGCCTGGGACACTGAGGGCTGCTGGTGGAATTCTGACTCCACGGGAGCCAGAGGCAAAGCTGGATGGAAGCAGCACCTCGCCCCTCAGCTCTTATTAATCTATTAGAAATGATATTAATTATGCTGCTAGCACAAAAAGCAATTATCAAAATATTTTGCTAAACATCTTAAAAAATGTTATTTACCAAAAACCACTCAACTGTATCAAAGCCCTGACAAAAAGCTCTCTCAGAAATTAATAAATATGTTTGATTAGCACTTTCATGGATGCACAGATTCTGCATATGGGAGCATTATAGTGCATTTAATTATATATAAAGGCAATTAATGTCACAAATTAAGACTAAGCTCTGACTCGGGCTAAATAATTGTCATTATCTATCATACAACATGCCCAGAAAGCTTAACTCTGCAATGATTTTAATGAACAATAAACTTGGCATTTACATACCAAAACAATTTGGTGTAATTCAGTCTCAATAATAAATGGCAACAAAAAAAAAATCACTCCCATTCTTGGGGAATTTTCTCCTTTCACGATCACAGGGGCGTTTTTCACAGCACATTCATCAGTTCCTCTCCATGGAAGGGAACATTTCCTGTCTGCAGCTGGGTCCTACAGCACAGCCCGAGGCCAAGGGATGGTGCAGCCCCACAGCACGCAGGAGTCATCCCTGTCACCCAGGGCTGATCTCCAGAGCAGGACAGCTCCCCATGGAGGTGTGCACAGCACCCCAGGAGTCACTGCAGGGACAAACCAGTACAGAAACCCTGGGAAACCAGTACAGAAACCCTGGGAAACCAGTCCAGAAACTGCAGGGACAAACCAGTACAGAAACCCTGGGAAACCAGTACAGGAACTGCAGGGACAAACCAGTACAGAAACTGCAGGAACCAAACCAGTACAGAAACCCTGGGAAACCAGTACAGAAACCCTGGGAAACCAGTACAGAAACTGCAGGGACAAACCAGTACAGAAACCCTGGGAAACCAGTACAGAAACCCTGGGAAACCAGTACAGAAACTGCAGGGACAAACCAGTACAGAAACTGCAGGAACCAAACCAGTACAGAAACCCTGGGAAACCAGTACAGAAACTGCAGGGACCAAACCAGTACAGAAACCCTGGGAAACCAGTACAGAAACTGCAGGGACCAAACCAGTACAGAAACTCTGCAGGACCAAACCAGTACAGAAACCCTGCAGGACCAAACCAGTACAGAATCTCTGCAGGAACCAAACCCGTACAGAAACCCTGCAGGACCAAACCAGTACAGAAACTGCAGGAACCAAACCAGTACAGAAACCCTGCAGGACCAAACCAGTACAGAATCTCTGCAGGAACCAAACCAGTACAGAAACTCTGCAGGACCAAACCAGTACAGAAACTGCAGGGACCAAACCAGTACAGAAACTCTGCAGGTACCAAACCAGTACAGAAACTCTGCAGGACCAAACCAGTACAGAAACTCTGCAGGACCAAACCAGTACAGAAACCCTGCAGGACCAAACCAGTACAGAAACCCTGCAGGAACCAAACCAGTACAGAAACTCTGCAGGGACCAAACCAGTACAGAAACTCTGCAGGACCAAACCAGTACAGAAACTGCAGGGACCAAACCAGTACAGAAACTCTGCAGGTACCAAACCAGTACAGAAGCTCTGCAGGACCAACCCAGTATCATGACACCAGTGTGTACTTGGAGGGGAATGAGATGAAGCTGTTATGGAAACAATGGTAACACTGCACTGATGCTGAGTGCAGCCAATTGTAAAATAAAAGACTCTAAATGGAGTTAAAGGCTCGTGGTTCTGTGTTTGAAAAGGAGATGTGTGGGTGTAATAGTGTGGTGCAGTTTGTGAAATAAAAATAAAAATTGATCCACAGTGCAGAGTGCAACATCTTCACCTTGTGTCAGCTCTTAAACCAGAGCCTTGCTGGGCTCAGGGACTTGCTTCAGTCTCTAATGCATAGAAATAGGGGTGGAGGTGATAAAAAAAATTCCTAATGCGTTCATATTATTAATTTTTTTTTAATTTTAATACAACCAACACGATTATGTGGTGATTATCAGTTCTGTTTGTGTGTCTTGTAGCAGGATGCTCTGCCTGGAATGGGGTAAAACAACTCCACTGCGACCCTGTCTGCAAAGCTGTCAGTGCTGGATGAGGGGGGTCAGGCTGCTTTTGGAGTGAATAATGCTGAAACCAGCCTGACTCATCAGTCCCAAAGTTAAATATCCCGAGGGGGAGTGAAGATGAGCTTGGGTCCAGCTGCATCCCAACTCTCTGAGGAGTTTAGGAAGCTGGAGGGTCCCTTCTGCCCCTCATGATTGAATGGGTTCCCCTAAAAACTGGGGACTTTGCCTGGGGCTCCCAACCTGCCCAGGACACGAGTATGTAACACAGAGTGGTCATGTGTGTACACATACACACAAAAAGAGATTTATGGATGTGGAGGTACAGCTCCGAGAGAGCCATAAATGCACCCGGGGTCCCTCATTCCCCATCACCTCCTCTCAGCAGCACCATTCCATCGTACCACTTCAGTCCCCCCTTCACCAGAATAAAGTGAAAAACAAACCAGCAAACCAATCTTTTCCCATTCAGAGAAAAAAAAAGAGAGAGTCTTTGAGCATGAAACATTTGTTTGATGCAATGTAGTTATTTAGGCCAACGCTGGCTCTGTCCCTATGTTTATGGGGAAAGGAAAATGCTGTAGCTGCCTTCATTATTAGCTGGCTGGTGATTAGTTTGTTGCTAAGAAAGCCTTTACCTGGTGGAGTTCCATCCCGAGACAGCTGCAGTTCAATGTGAGGTGCAGAACGTGCCCCCAGGCCGTGGCTCTGCAGAGCAGGCAGGTTGTGACACCCAGCTCTTCATCTCCCTGCGCCCTGTCGCAGCTGTCACAGCTCCTCCTGATGCTGATTAACTTCATCAGGATAAGTGATCAAGTTGTCTGCAGAAAATGGGAGCCTAAACACCTTCCCCAGGCTCCATCAGCGCAGCCCAGCCGTGCTGCCATGCCGAAGGTGCTGCAGGTGCCGTGCTGCAAAGGGAATGAGTTTCCTCTTGCCTCAACTTCTCCCTTTTCCTGCCCCAGCTCACCCAGGCTGTGCCTGGCAGATTGACTCGCATTAATTGCTCACCTAATCACCGTCTGGTGTGCTGCTGAACGCGGTGTCCTTCAAAGGAGCCTCAGCAGCTGACAGCAGCTTTGCAGACATCAGACACTGACAGGAGGTTGGCACCCTGGCACTCCAGCTTAGCTTGCGGGGTTGCTACAAACCTTTAAAAGTCCCTTCCAAGCCCTTTTCCCCCTGCAATCAGCTGCCAGCTCCCCCAGGACTTCCTCCAGACCTGCTCCTCGTGCACAAGCCCCTCTGTGCTGGGTTTCTGCATGTCTGACAACATCCTGAAATAAATGTTAAGTCACAAGGGGGAAGGGGGAGGGAACAACTGAAAAAATATATTTATTAGAGTAAATAAAAAAAAGTTAACCAAAATCCTTTATTGATACATTCTCGGATAATATCACAGGATCGAGAGAATGGAAAGGGAGGGAGGAGGTTGCGGCAAAGATTGGTTTCACTAAATTGGCACATAAGCAGCAAGATTAACGAAATTACTTATTACAAACAGTAGAAAACATACATGCTTCTGTAAGTCTTTATCACACTGGTCAATCATGGTGGGGCATCAACAAAGAAAAACCTCAAGACATGTAAAAGCCATATTCTTTCCTCCAAATATCCTAAGAATCATTGAAATTATTGCAAAATAGTCATATACCTTAAAGAAAAGAACAAAGTAGAACACAAATACAAATATCAAACATAAATTATTAACATGTACCATAAAATACATTACTGGCATGCATTCCAAAGATCAAGACCTCTACTAAAACTCAGCAAAAATCCTTCCTGCTTCCTCTGCAGCCCATCGGAGGTGTGAAGGGGGGGACAAACTTCGCCAGCACAGTTTTTGGTCTTTAAATTCTTTTTTTGTTTGTTTGTTTGTTTAGTTAAAAAAAATAAGGTATATGGATTGCAGTGATACAAGAATAATAATACAAGTCATGTACACAGGTCTCAGATCCTCAGTGGTCGGTTGGTTTGAGAGGTGCCGAGAGCACAGGGCCTCAAGGAAACTGTGCATCCAAAAAACAAACAGTGACCTTGGAACAACATGGATGGCAATATGCAAAAAATCCTCACAAACTGTACAGAGAGTTCAAAAACTTGCAGTCTGGAAGTACATAGAAAGACAGAATTAGCCCCTTAGAGTCCAGAGCAGCCGAGCGCAGCCGGCCCAGGGAGCCGCTCCTGAGGCACGGCCATGGCGGCCCTGAGGCCACGGTGGATCCAAGGCCGGAGAGGCCCCAAGGCCATGGTGGTCCCAAGGCCAGAGAGGCCCCAAGGCCATGGTGGTCCCAGGGCCAGAGAGGCCCCAAGGCCATGGTGGTCCCAAGGCTGGAGAGGCCCCAAGACCATGGCGGCCCCAAGGCCATGGCAGCCCCAAGGCCACAGTGATCCCAAGGCCGGAACAGCCTCAAGGCCATGGTGGCTCCAAGGCTGGAGAGGCCCCAAGGCCACGGTGTCCCCAAGGCCACGGCAGCCCTGAGGCCTGAGGCCAGGCCAGTGCCGTGCAGAGCCGGCAGCGATGGAGGAGATGCCGGGAGCGGCCTGGAGCGGGGCTCCTCTCGCCTCCCCCGTGCCCGGTTCCCCGGAGCCCGTGCGGGGAGCTCAGCGAGGCGGGTGGGCTGGTGGCCCGTGCCCCATGGCGGCTGGGCCTAGATCACCAGGTTGTTGTAGCTCACGTACTTCTTTTTTGCAGCAGGGCCTGCAAGAGAAGCAGACAGGGGTCAGAGCCCGCGGCCGAGCCCTCCGTGGGGCTGGCACTGCTCAGGGGGCACCGGGATGGGGACGTGCCTGGATGGGGATGGCTGGGAATGGGGACGTGCTCAGAATGGGGACACACCAGGAATGGGGACCTGCCTGGAATGGGGACATACCAGGAATGGGGACGTGCCTGGAATGGGGACACACCAGGAATGGGAACATGCCCAGGATGGGGATGGCTGGAAATCGGGATGTGCTCAGAATGGGGGCACACCAGGAATGGGGACACACCAGGGATGAGGATGGCTGGAAATGGGGATGTGCTCAGAATGGAGGCACACCAGGAATGGGGACATGCCCGGGATGGGGACAGCCAGTGGCTCCCGACCCCCCACTCCCACCCACAGGACTCGGGCAGGCGGCTCCCAGGCCAGCCCGAGCTCCAGCTCCAGCTCTGGCAATAAACAGAATTAGCAGGGATTGATTTTGTCAGGCTCCCGCAGTCTGGGTGACTGTGCTGCTGAGGCACCACAACCAGATCCTATTAAGATTTATTTTTTACAAAAACAGTGACATTTCCTCCAACATCTTAAATCTCCTGGGCTAAACTTGGCTTTTCTCATGGATAAAGTTGATTCTTATTCAACTTTTATGACTTCTGAGAATTTTTCAATATGGGGATGAAGGTACCAGCTTTCCTAATTATGACCTTCAAATCCAATCTGTTTGCAAACAGAAGGAAATCAAACCAGTCAGAAGGTTATGAGTGCAGCTACACGCTCCTGTCAGGAAAAACTGCAAATATTTAACTGCAGCTGAACACAAAGCAAAATGTCCTGCAGTACTCTGGCAACACTGACAGATCCAGGACACAGAACTGTGGACATCCTGAGCTGGAAGGGACCCACCAGGATCATCCAGCCCAGCCCCTGGCCCTGCACAGACACCCCAAATCCCACCCTGGGCATCCCTGGGAGGGTTTTCCAAACCCTCCTGGAGCTCTGGGGCTGTGCCCATTTCCTGGGGAGCCTGGGCAGTGCCAGCACCCTCTGGGGATGAACCTTTCCCTGAGATCCAGCCTAAACTCCAGAGACCACAAAGAGAGCCTGGATTTCCAGTTATCCCAGTTTGCTAAACCACTGAAGTCTAAAGCCCACAGTCTTTGGGAGAATTTGGCACAACTTAAGCAGTTTGCTGAATATTTCTAGTCTACTAAGCTGGGGTAGACTCCATGCACACTTTGATGTTTTTAATGTCTTCTGTTTCATTTTAAAACTTTCTCAGGAAGATTTAAGAGACATTGTGGAAGGAGAGGCGAGAACAACAATTGGATATGTTCTGCAAATGTGCTTTTCAAACTTCATTGGGTTTGGGTCTCCTGGGGCTCCTCTCAGGAGGAGGATTTAGAATCAAGAATAAGAATCAGCCCCTCAACAAAACCAGACCCAAACAGGACATGGCTCCCATAGGGCTCTGTGTGTCTCCCCTAAATCCCCTGCATCTCTGCCAGCCCCTGAACACGCCCTGCATCTCTGCCAGTCCCTGACCATCCCCTGCATCTCTGCCAGTCCCTGACCATCCCCTGCATCTCTGCCAGCCCCTGAACATGCCCTGCATCTCTGCCAGCCCCTGAACATGCCCTGCATCTCTGCCAGCCCCTGAACATGCCCTGCATCCCTGCCAGTCCCTGACCATGCCCTGCATCCCTGCCAGCCCCTGAACATGCCCTGCATCTCTGCCAGCCCCCCAAGCTCCCCGAGCCCTCAGAGACCAGACACAGCTCCCTGTGCTCCCCAGGCAGGCTGTGGTGTCCCCCTGGGGTGTCCCCCACCAGCAGTGTCACCAGCCAGACATCACTGCTGGCTTTCCAGGAACACCTGCTCTGCTGTGCCCCAGCAATTCAGACTATTCTGAGTGCAGTGCACAGGGTGCAGCCCAGTTTCAGTATTGCCCATGGTGCTCACTGGCAAAAACAAAGACAGGATTTTAGTCTAGGTATTCCCATGTAGGAACCTCACGTGGAGCTGCAGCCCTTGGCAATATTATCCTGAAACCCTGATTCAGCTCTTTCCTCGTGCCCCAGACAGGAGTCAGTGCTGTCTGTTCAATCAAGGATTGATTCCACAAAGCGCTGATCATCTCCAGCTCCCATTAACTTCTCTTGCACATGAAGGTGTCCAACATCTGCCAGGATAAAACTCATTATCCTTCAAGGCTACACTACAAACACCCAATAAACTGGGGAATGCTATTAAACGCTGAAGAAGGGTAAAATGAGCCTGGGAAAAATAATGTCATTATGGAACAGGTTGCAAAGTAATTCCATGTATTATTTTGTGATGCACTTCAGCTTTCCCCATTACATGCTCCTATTTCAAGGAGCAGCAGCGTTTCTATGACAAATTGAGATGCTCCCACTGCGAGTTCAGATCATGCCACCCCTCCAGTGCCCCCGGGTATTACTGGGGCTCCCAGCAAAACCAGTCCTTCTGCTGACGAGTTTTCTCACCAGTTCAGCCCCAGCACTCCCTCGTCACTTCCAAAAGGACCAGGAGCCCCCGGTGCCAAAGGGATGGAGCCAAGGAATGCTGTGGGTACCTGGATGGGCTCTGAGACAGTGACACAATCCTTGGCACGGCCCTGCCTCACCGGGATAATGGAGCTGACAAAAGCATCATCCATAATTCAGATGAGATGATCAATAAAAGCCTCGGGGTTATTTTCAGAGAGGAAAGCCAATCTTCCTTGCTTAAAGGCTGTTAGGCCAGGGGGGATCATGTCCCCGGTGGCTCTGCTGCATGTCCCCTCTCTGCTCCTGCACTAACTCCAGCAATCCGCAGCTCTGTGCAACTTCCAGCCACATTCCAGGCCTGGACAGCTCAGGAGAGGCACGGTCTGCCTCGATAATGAATCCTCCTGAGCCACGGCTCATCATTATCACCGGCAATTAGCACCAGGTATGGATTTGATTTTCCTCAAAGAAATTAATTTACATGAAAATGGGGGACGCTAATGAACCATCAGCTCTGCCAGGCTTTAATGCAGCGTTGCCTGCTCCTTACACGGGACAGATACAGATCGCACTCGCTCCGCTGCTGTTCTGCTAAAGGGTGACGTCTCCGACAGCGAGCCCAGATTGGCCTCTCGCGAACAGCAGCCACATGTTAATTCATTAATTAGTTAATTCATTCATTAACAGGCACGGAATGGCGGCAGCCTCGCTGGGCGCTGCTTTGGGTGCACTGGCAGCGAGGGCAGCACCTGCGCTGCCGGGACACCCCCGGCAATGCCCGGGCCGACCCTCGCGTTCAGTGCCCACAGCGGTGCAGGAAGGGACGAGCCCGGCTGCCGCTCGCCTGCTGCAAATAACGCTGCTCCGGAGGCACTGGCACCGTGTCGCTTCCCTGGGAAAAGGGAGACCTTTCAAAAGAGCCTGAAGCACTTGAGAAGAGTTTCCTGTCACAGTTAGAGACGAGAGCCCTTTTCTGCTATTTCCCGCTAATTAGTGGTGAAGAGTGACAGTGCCGATAGAAGGAACGAGCAGGAGGGAACAGCCAGGACCTGTGCACAGGCACAGGTGAGCCCAGAGAGCCACACAAGCACCGGGGATGGAAAAGGCTCCGAGATCAGCGAGTCCGACCTTCAGCCAGCACCAGCACAGCCACCAGAGCTGCAGGTGCAAGCAAACAACGCTCCTGGGAGCACAAGAGTTCATTCCTTCCCTGCACTGGGGGCACTGACAGCCCACACCCTTCCAGGAGGGAGGAACAGGATGGGGAACAGCTGCATCTCCGTGCCAGTAACACATCAAAAACAAATACACAGAAGCAAAAATCCTCTTTGGACTGATGAGTTTCATCACTTGACTGGTTTTCATTATCTTGGGCACAGGTCACAAAGAAAGGAGCTCCCACAGCACCCCAGAGCCAGGCAGAGCTGTCAATACTGACTCAGAGCGAGATGTAATCGCTTGCACTTCAATTTTATGCACATTTGTACCCTCTTCCATGCTTAAAGAGCAAAGATTTACAGTGCAAGAAATGAATTTTATTGCAGCCCCCAGGCATCTCGAGCTATCAAACACATGAAACATCATCTCAGCATCCCCAGCTCCGAGCAGGGACGGACACGGGATGGCTCCGAGCCTGGAACTCCTGCTCTGATTCCTGTGCAGTCACCGGGGCAGATAATGCTCAGCTCCTCTCTTTCATTTCCTTAATTCTGGCTTAGCAGCCCATATCATTTGTGCCAGGCAGAGCAGAGGCTGATTATTAAATCCTACTCCTAGTCCATCTAAAAGCAAAATGGAGCTGCGTGGCTTTTCCTCGATCTCTGCCAGAAAGACAGAGCTCTCCCCATGCTCTGCTGCCTTCAAATTGGGGAATTTAGATGAGAGCCAGATGAAAGCAACAGGCCTAAATGATTCTACATGCTTGCCCAGACCCCAACAAATGGAATGAAGCTTGGAGAAAATAATTTTAAATTTGGTATCTAAATGTAAATGGATTGTTCTTTCGCATTTTGACATCTCTCTTGTTGTGCTGCCACAGTGTTCTGGCACCTTCTCGGGTCTCTCAGTGGCTGCACTGCACAGAGCATTTCACTGCCTGTGCTGCTGGGTCCCTCCAGCGTGGCCCTGTGGCTTTGCTACACAGGAGCAGTGGAATGTCCTGTCTGAATAACAGAATGCAAGTAAATTAAATGACAAAGAGAACATTAGGAAAAGTGTGTTCCTCCCCAATTGCTTCTTCTCCTAGAAATTCTGTCCTCAGCTGTCAGGCTCCCCTGCCACGGCTGGTGCAGCAGCACAGCCAGGAGCAGCAGTGCCATTCCAGGGCTGGGAGACTCCCCAGCACCTCCCAGCCAGCAGCAGGCAGGGCAGGGCAGGGCAGGGCAGGGTGCTGAAACCATCCCTGCTGTTTCCTGATGGCAGATTTTCTGGGACACAACCACTCAGGTGGCAGCTGGTGATGAGCTGGACAGGGCTGGATGTGCCAGCCACAGGACAGGCTCAGGTGTCACAATGCTCAGGTGCCACAGTGCTCGGTGCCACAGTGCTCAGGTGTCACAGTGCTCAGTGCCACAATGCTCAGGTGTCACAATGCTCAGGTATCACAGTGCTCAGGTGCCACAGTGCTCAGGTGTCACAATGCTCAGGTGTCACAATGCTCAGGTATCACAGTGCTCAGGTGCCACAGTGCTCAGGTGTCACAGTGCTCAGTGCCACAATGCTCAGGTGTCACAATGCTCAGGTGCCACAGTGCTCAGGTGTCACAATGCTCAGGTGTCACAATGCTCAGGTGTCACAGTGCTCAGGTGTCACAGTGCTCAGGTGTCACAATGCTCAGGTGTCACAATGCTCAGGTATCACAGCGCTCAGGTGCCACAATGCTCAGGTGCCACAGTGCTCAGGTGCCACAGTGCTCAGGTGTCACAGTGCTCAGTGCCACAATGCTCAGGTATCACAGTGCTCAGGTGTCACAATGCTCAGGTGCCACAGTGCTCAGGTGTCACAATGCTCAGGTATCACAGTGCTCAGGTGCCACAGTGCTCAGGTGTCACAGTGCTCAGGTGTCACAATGCTCAGGTGTCACAATGCTCAGGAGCCACAATGCTCAGGAGCCACAATGCTCAGGTGCCACAATGCTCAGGTGTCACAGTGCTCAGGTGTCACAGTGCTCAGTGCCACAATGCCCAGGTGTCACAGTGCTCAGGTGTCACAGTGCTCAGGTGTCACAATGCCCAGGTGTCACAGTGCTCAGGTGTCACAGTGCTCAGGTGTCACAGTGCTCAGTGCCACAATGCCCAGGTGCCACAGTGCTCAGTGCCACAATGCTCAGGTGCCACAATGCTCAGGTGCCACAGTGCTCAGGTTCACAGTGCTCAGGTATCACAGTGCTCAGGTATCACAGTGCTCAGGTGTCACAGTGCTCAGGTGCCACAATGCTCAGGTGCCACAATGCTCAGGTGCCACAGTGCTCAGGTGTCACAATGCTCTGAGGAATGTCACCAAACTCCTGTGGCAGGAGACATCCCTGTGGCAAGGGCTGGACTGCTCCTGTGAAGGCCAGATGTGATAGGTGGAGGACAGAGTGTGCCTGCAGTAATTGCCAGGGGCTGTCACCAGGGATGGGGTCAGGCTGGGGAGTGCTCCTGTTTGTCCCTGGCCACGTGTGAGGCGCTCAGCAGGGCCAGTGCCAGCTCTGTGCACACAAGCACAGCACATTGCCCATCTCTGCTAGGCTGGCTCCTCTGCCAGCCCCAGTGGGCTGTCCCTGCTAACTGCAGGGGTGATCTGCAGGGCCTGCAGAGACAGACCCTGCTCCAGCTCCTGGGCTCAGCCCCTCCTGCCACCCCTTGGCCTTGAGGGGTTACCAGGGGGGACCTCAGAGATGAATCCAGAGATGAACCTCCCCACCTGGGCCACCAACACAAATGGGACTTTGAGCCACAGAACAGAGCCAGGCTGTTCATGGCCTGGAAAATCTGCAGGGTTGTGCCAGAAACAGAACTATGGGATTGAGATTTTGAGTCAGGAAATAAAACTGATAGAGCAGGATTAGTTGTACCCTTCCAAATAAAAGCTAAAATCAATGAAGCACAGCCCTGCTGAGGAACATCCATCTCAGGCACCTTTGGCTGTCTCCCTATCTCCTGTTTGGCTGTATCCCTATCTAGCTCCTGTTTGGCTGTATCCCTATCTAGCTCCTGTTTGGCTGCCTCTCTCCCCATCTCCTCCTTGTCTGCTTTGCAGATAAGAACTTGTGTGTCAGGGGAAGCTGAGTGTCTGCCCCATCAGGATCAGGGATGGGCAGCAGGAAGGCTGATCAACACCTCCAGCCCTGAAGGATGGCAGGGGGCACAGGCAGAGCTGTGCTTGTGTCCCACAGGGATGGGGGGACAGAAATCCCGCTCTGAGAGGAGGAGGAGGACATGGGGATGGAGCCAGGGGCCAAAGGAGCCACTGCACAACCCTCACAGCAATCCAGCCCCAGAGCCTCACCTGCACCAGGTCACGTGGAGCTGGAAAGGTGCACAGGAGCTTAGGAAATGTGTTTCCAAATGTTTATGAGATTATGGCAGGGAAGAAACAAACCCAACTCATATTCCTTAATTGGAGCCAGCGGTACAGAAAACCTGCTAATTCCAACTCCATTTCTACTGCTGCTGTGTGAGTGCTGTGGACTGCAAAGATAACAAATGGAAGCAAATTATTTTCACCTGCTTAAAACAAAGTCATTAACAGCACTTTGGTTATCTTACCTGGAAAGCCAGGCTCTGCAGAGAGCTGTTAGAGCCAAGTGTGAAAACAGTTTGCATGAAACATAATTAAAATGATGACCTGAGTGATGGCTGAAACATCCCCAAGGAGGCCTGGAGTCAGAGCTGATGGAAAACAATTCACCTCTGCCTCCTGACTGTGGTGCTGAACTGCTTCCAGAGTGTCCCCAGTGCCTTGTCCCCAACCCTGGGCACAACCAGGGCTCCGTGGCTGCCCTGCCCTCCCAGCACTGCTGTGACCTGTTCCAGCACATCTCCTTTATTTCTCTGCCATCCTGGGACCTGCTGTGGGCTTCATCCCCCTCGCAGGGAGCAACTCCTGCCCAGTATCCCAGCTCAGAATTCCTCCCCATTATCCCAGCTCACAACTCCTCCCCAATATCCCAGCTCACAGTTCCTCCCCAATATCTCAGCTCACAATCCCTCCCCAATATCCCAGCTCACAATTCCTCCCCAATATCCCAGCTCACAGTTCCTCCCCAATATCCCAGCTCACAGTTCCTCCCCAATATCCCAGCTCACAGCTCCTCCCCAATATCTCAGCTCACAGTTCCTCCCCAATATCCCAGCTCACAATCCCTCCCCAATATCCCAGCTCACAGCTCCTCCCCAATATCCCAGCTCACAGTTCCTCCCCAATATCCCAGCTCACAATTCCTCCCCAATATCCCAGCTCACAGTTCCTCCCCAATATCCCAGCTCACAGTTCCTCCCCAATATCCCAGCTCACAATCCCTCCCCAATATCCCAGCTCAGAATTCCTCCCCATTATCCCAGCTCACAGTTCCTCCCCAATATCCCAGCTCACAGTTCCTCCCCAATATCCCAGCTCACAGTTCCTCCCCAGTATCCCAGCTCAGAATCCCTCCCCATTATCCCAGCTCACAACTCCTGCCCAATATCCCAGCTCACAGTTCCTCCCCAATATCCCAGCTCACAATTCCTCCCCAATATCCCAGCTCACAGTTCCTCCCCAGTATCCCAGCTCACAGTTCCTCCCCAATATCCCAGCTCAGAATTCCTCCCCATTATCCCAGCTCACAACTCCTCCCCATTATCCCAGCTCACAATCCCTCCCCAATATCCCAGCTCACAATCCCTCCCCAATATCCCAGCTCACAATCCCTCCCCAATATCCCAGCTCACAATCCCTCCCCAATATCCCAGCTCACAATCCCTCCCCAATATCCCAGCTCAGAATTCCTCCCCATTATCCCAGCTCACAATCCCTCCCCATTATCCCAGCTCACAGTTCCTCCCCAGTATCCCAGCTCAGAATTCCTCCCCATTATCCCAGCTCACAATCCCTCCCCATTATCCCAGCTCACAATCCCTCCCCAATATCCCAGCTCACAACTCCTCCCCATTATCCCAGCTCACAATCCCTCCCCATTATCCCAGCTCACAATCCCTCCCCATTATCCCAGCTCACCACTCTTCCCCAGTATCCCAGCTCCCCCTGCCCTCTTGCAGTGGGAAGCCATTCCCCCTGTCCTGTCCCTCCAATATTCTCTCTCCCCCTTTCTTGGCAGCCCCTCAGGCTCTAGAGGCCACACTTAGGTCACCCTGAAGCCTCTCTTCAGCACTGCCAGCTCTCCCAGCCCTGCCATGGTTGTACACTAATCACACAAGCAATGTTTTCTTACTCACCCCCAGGACTCCTCTCCCTCCCTGCCAGCTGGCCTGTGCCAGCTCCTTGGCAAAGGGTTGCAAGTAACAAACATCTTAACAGGAAAATCAAGAATGTTCACGAGGTGCAAGAGACTCAATTCAGTGGAAAATGTATTCCTGGTGTACAACTGTGTTACACAGTGTCTGACAAAATTACACTCTGAGCTGCACTGTTAAACTGCCCCATTTTGCTGCAATCAACATTTAATTTTTTAGCAGAAAGTCTTGATTTCAAATACCCTGGAAATGTTTAACAGCTGATATTAATAAGAGCCCAGATTTAATGCAGGGCTCTTTATCCCAGGGACATGATAAGCATCGTGACAAGCAGTGTAACTATGGCAACTTTATCTCGCCTGTTTCTTCCTCCCCCGAGCAGCAGGAGCAGGCACCTCGGGGGATGCAGTGCCAGACTGCTCCCAGCTGAGAGCCAGGGCTCTGGGCCACTGAGGGCACCGCGGCCAAACCTCAGCCAAACCTCAGCCAAACCTCAGCCAAACCTCGGCCAAACCTCGGCCAAACCTCGGCCAAACCTCGGCCAAACCTCGGCCAAACCTCGGCCAAACCTCGGCCAAACCTCGGCCAAACCTCGGCCAAACCTCGGCCAAACCTCAGCCAAACCTCGGCCAAACCTCGGCCAAACCTCAGCCAAACCTCGGCCAAACCTCGGCCAAACCTCGGCCAAAACTCAGCCAAACCTCGGCCAAACCTCAGCCCGGCCTGGGCTGCCTTCCTCCCCTCCTCCCTGGGCCCATGCTGTGCTTCACCTGCTCCCTTCCTGCTCTCTCATTTTCCTCTGGCTGGAAAGGAACCCCCTGCCTTTGCTCCCTGCAGCCAGAGCCCAAACAACCCCAGCCCAAAGCCAAACACCTCTGGAAGGCCAAAGGATGCTCTCCTCTAACACATGCCACAGCTCTCTGGGAGATGCCACATTTCCTTCCCTGGAGCCAGCAGGGATAAACAGCCCCTGTGCTGCTGTCCAGGGTGCTGGGGGTGACAGCAGTGCCACATTTCCTTCCCTGGAGCCAGCAGGGATAAACAGCCCCTGTGCTGTTCTCCGGGGTGCTGGGGGTGACAGCAGAGCTGCATTTCCTTCCCTGAAGCCAGCAGGGATAAACAGCCCCTGTGCTGTTCTCTGGGGTGCTGGGGGTGACAGCAGAGCCACATTTCCTTCCCTGGAGCCAGCAGGGATAAACAGCCCCTGTGCTGCTGTCCAGGGTGCTGGGGGTGACAGCAGTGCTGGGAGAGAGGAGCACCCAGAACCCCCCATTTCTGAGTGTTTGCTTGGGTTTGCTGCTGCTTGCTGGCCCTCAAAAGCCAAGCCAAGGCAGGTTCCTGCACAAATATATTCTGTTTGCACTCTGAGAGAGCACAGAGCAGCCCCTGCCTCACTCCAGTGGTTCCTGCAGGGACAGCAGGGCTGGGCTCTGCCTCCTTCTCTGGCTGCTCCCACCTCCCCAGAGCTGCTGGGTTTCCATGTTTGCTTCCCACAAGGTGACAAACACAAACCATGGTTTGCACAGCTTCACCAAAGGCACACAGCGAGGTAGGAACTGAGATTTTTTGCTGCTCTTACATGACCTGAGCAGTTTTCTCCATACTTGCAATCATGCCCACCAAAACCTGCCTGGATTTGTGTGTTTGAGAAATTAATTTTGCTGCAATATTGCTGGAGGTTTGTTCTCCTTTTTACCCCATCGTTATTAGAATTTCCTTTATGAACTCACTTGCCAGATTTTCATTAGATCTATGAAAAAAATGGCCCTTCCAGCCTCTGGCTCTGCAGCTGGGAGCTGCTCCCAAAGCCTGGGTTGCAGAGATTGAGGGGCTGCAGGGGATGGAGGGGAGGCTGTGCACTCTGATCTGCTGATCCCCAGCTCCTTTCCTGAGGCAGGGAGGGATGGAGGGAGCCCTGCAGCACAGGCTGAGCCCTGACATCTGCCCTGCCTGGGAGAAAGGGAGGGATTCCACGTCTGTGGGACACAGGAGAGCCGAATGCTGTGTCTTCTCCCTGATATTCCAATTTATAGACGTGACAGAATCTCCCTCAGAGGATGTGAGCAGTGATAAATTAGTCAAAGGGAGAACTCAGCTGCTGGGAGTTTGCTGAGCAAAGAAGTGAGAGGGACTGGTCTGTGAGGTCCAGCTATGTCTGCTCACTCCTCACCAGGGTTTACCAGGAAAAAAGATCACAGAAGAAGACAGAAAATGTGGAATGAACAATGAATACTTAGACACTAACTAATCCTAATGTGTGCTCCCAGACATCCATCTACTACACAGCTTTTAATATCCCAGGCACTTCTAGCTCTGGGTGTGTTTTTATTCACACATCAGACTCGAAGGTGATGGTTTAAGTGCCCTCAGAATTTCAATTTTTAAAAAAGGAAACAGTCTGACACTTCCCTGCACATTACAATCTTGTATTGTGTACAGTCATGAGAGGTGTGAGACAGTCTGCAGATAATTAATATGGGAGCTGGCAATTATATGAATGTGCCATCAAAAGTAATTATTTTTAGATGTAAAAGAGAAAGTAACATGATCCAAAATGCTCAGGCAGGAGGGAATGTTCTCTATGGAGCCAGGCTGGGACACCTGGGGGGCTCACCTGGACAGGAGCAGCTCCAGGGACACCTCAGAGCCCCTGGCAGGCACTGAAGGGGCTCCAGGAGAGCTGCAGAGGGACTGGGGACAAGGATGGAGGGACAGGACACAGGGAATGGCTCCCACTGCCAGAGGGCAGGGATGGATGGGACATTGGGAATCGGGAATTGTTCCCTGGAGGGTGGGCAGGCCCTGGCACAGGTGCCCAGAGCAGCTGGGGCTGCCCCTGCATCCCTGGCAGTGCCCAAGCACAGGATGCACTTCCATGCAATACTTTTAAAATAAGCACATCACCATTAGAAGGAGTTGGTGATGTTTAGTTTTCCAGTCAGCCGTTCCAGAAGCAAAATAGATGCAGTGAAGGGCTGTCAAAGCCTTTCAGTTATCAATTTTGAGTGCAAATTCTCATTTCTTAGCAGCCTCCACTGAACAGAAAATCCCTCAAGTGAGGTTAAACACGGAGTATTTTCTCAGGCTGAAACTGGCCAGATTTAAAACAAAAATGACACTTCAATCCAGCAAATAATTATTCCATAGCACACACTGGAGGCTGATGAGCTACAGAGCACCTCACAGCTCAGACCCAGAGCCTGCAAAGAGCTGATTGTCCCCAGGAGCACCTGCCTGTCCCCAGCTGCTGTCATGGGCTGCTCCTGGCTGGGACACTCTGGGCTCCCAGGGCTGTGAGCAGGAGGAGAACAGGGGGGAACTGGGGGGCACCTGAACCATTTCCCCCTTCCAACAGCAGCCCAGGTCAGTCTGAGACCCCATCAGGGCTCCTCCCACAACAGCTCCTTACTGGAATCCAGAACCTGCCCTTCTCCTCAGGGGAGCTGTGCCTTCAGCAGGCAGGGGCTCCACAGTGGAGCTGCACAGGCTGTGCCAGCCCTGGCAGTGCCCTGGCTCCAATGCCATGGGAACCAGCACTCCATGGTGTCTGTGTCCATCCCTTCCAGACCCTGGCACCAATCAGCACTCCATGGTGTCAGTGTCCAGTTCCCCCAAATCCTGGAATCAGCACTCCATGGTGTCTGTGTCCAGTTCCCCCAAGTCCTGGAACCAGCACTCCATGGTGTCAGTGTCCATCCCTTCCATTCCCTGGCATCAATCAGCACTGCCTGGTGCCCGTGTCCATCCCCATTCCCTGGCATCCATCAGCACTGCCAGGTGCCCGTGTCCATCCCCAGAGATCCTGGCATCAATCAGCACTGCCTGGTGCCCATGGCCATCCCCAAACCTGGCATCAATCAGCACTGCCTGGTTAAGTGCCCGTGTCCATCCCCATTCCCTGGCATCAATCAGCACTGCCTGGTGCCCATGGCCATGCCCCCATTCCCTGGCATCAATCAGCACTGCCAGGTGCCCGTGTCCATCCCCATTCCCTGGCATCAATCAGCACTGCCTGGTGCCCATGGCCATCCCCATTCCCTGGCATCAATCAGCACTGCCTGGTGCCCATGGCCATGCCCCCATTCCCTGGCATCAATCAGCACTGCCTGGTGCCCGTGTCCATCCCCATTCCCTGGCATCAATCAGCACTGCCTGGTGCCCATGGCCATGCCCATTCCCTGGCACATCCCTGGCCATGCACATCCCTGCAGGACCTGCTGGGGATGCCCTCCCTGCCCCAGGCACACCCAGCAGGAGCCCAGGGAATGCAGAGGCCAAGGCTCTGCCCCACCTGCCGAGGCCAGCACAGGGAGCTGCTCCTGGGCCCTGCAGGCCCAGCCCTGCAGCCCCAGCCCTGCAGCCCCAGCCCTGCAGCCCCAGCCCTGCAGCTCTGCAGCAGCCTCAGCTGCCTCCTTGCCTTGCTCACTGATGGACAATTCCTTCCCTCACACCTACCAGATGTTTTCCAAGCCTGGTATTTCCATCAGCCCCAAGAGCACAGAAGGCCTATTTGTCACTCCCAGGAAACAATTTAGAGCCTTTCAAACCCATCTCCCTGTGCATCACAAGCAGAAATTGATACAGTCACGTCAGGGCTCAGCTCATTCCTACTACAAACACCTCACCAGCAGAACAAGTGTCAATTTACAAGCAGGCCGATGCTTGCTGCTGGCCCAGCTTTGTTTTTAATACACTGCATTGTTTCATGCTGCTTGTTGTTTTGTATTCCCGGGAGAACAAATCAAAGCAGCAGCCGGGGCTGCAGGACCTGGAGCAGCAGTGCTGGGATGGAAAACAGCAGAGGAGCACTGGCAGGAGCAGCACAAGCCCAAAGCGTCCCTGGTTTAGGATGAAAAGCATTTTCAAAGCTTTTCTGGACCAAATTTTAAAATCTGCTTAAAGACTCTGAGTGGCCAGTTGTTTTTTATAGGACCTGGATGATAGAGTTATTTGTGTGCCTTTGCAGGCAGCAGTCCCTTACATTATTCCTATTATTACACAGAAATAAATTAATTTTAGAATCTGTGTGAGCTCCTAATTATTTTTTTGTGCCCTTAAAGTTTTCTTTAACAAACCAATTTCTCCTGAGATTTAGGTGTCTCCCGTCTCTCTCTTTCTCATCTCCTTCCTTTAGCAATCTCATCTTTGCAGAGCTGCCCTTTCCTTCTCCTCTTTCATTTGCAGGAATGCTTTGAGCGGCCCCTTGTCCTCCTGGTGCTTTGTCCCATTTCCCCCAGCCCAGCCCTGCCCTGGGATGCTCGGGGTCACCCCGGGGCTCATGAGAGCTTCAGCCTCCCCTCCTGTGTGCCTGAGCTGGGATAATGGCCCTGATTCAAATACAATCCAAACCAATTTGGGCTCCCGGGAGGACTGAATTGATGCTGGAGCAGGGGCAATTTACACCAGCCAGAGATATTGGTCATTTCTTTTCCTGTGACTCAGAGACTCAATTCAAGCAACACTCCAACCTTTGCTGATAGAAGTTCTCACCTATTAGAGCCCAGCTAAACACTCTGAAGGCTGAATACAGTGATTTTCCCAGCCCTCAGCGCACAGCAGCACAGGAACCAGGTCAGGTACAAGCTTTTGTACCTGGGCAAAGCCCCTGAGCACGCAGGGAACTGTGAGAAATACTTATTAATGGTTGGCAATCATTTCTGTGCAGTATCCCAGGCTTCCTGACCCCTCTGTGTCCCTGGGAAAGCAGAATTCCCGGCTGCTGCAGTCACAAACACCACAGGAGCTCACACATCACCAGATCACCACGAGGCAGCCACAGAGCAGGAAAAGCCAGCCCTCAAAAACTGTTCACTCCTGGTTCCACCCAGTCAGGGCTGCCCTGGGGAAAAGCAGATTTTCAAACCTTTTGGGGCCACTTACAGCTTTGGTGCTGGGGAGGACTCAGAAAACACTGCCTTAGCTGTCAGACCTGGGGGCCAGAATTCACTTCTGGTCATTTGTTTGTTTGTTTTTATACAAATATTCCATCCTCAAGGGCTTTATCGGGCTCCAGCTCCAGTGGTGGGAGGAGGAGAGCTCCCCTTCCCCAGGCAAACCCCCCATGGCAGCTTTTGGTAACAGGTTTGTGAACAATTTTTAAGTTAGATATATTTTTAACACAGCTGCACTAATGAACATTTCTCAAATAATTATGTATATAATAAAAATAGTCACAATAATCAAAACCACCATCATAATTTGAGAATAAAATAAGAAAAGCTCGGTTTTCCTTACCTTTTTGGAAAGCAGGCAAAAGCTATACAGTAGGTGGAAGAGTGTACCAAGTAACAGACTTTTGAACACTCTTTCTTACTGGTGGTATGGAGTCTACAGGGAAAGTAAATACATTGAATGTAGGATGGGTCTGGGCATGAGGAATGCTCCCAGCCTGCCCTGCATGAGCCCTGGCACTGCTCTGCCTCCCACTGGGGTCTGGGGGCACCAGCACAGGGATCAGCACAGGGATCAGCACAGGGATCAGCACAGGGATCAGCACAGGAATCAGCCCTGGCAGCACAGGAATCAGCACAGGAATCAATCAGCTCAGGAATCAGCACAGGAATCAGCACAGGAATCAATCAGCACAGGGATCAATCAGCACAGGAATCAGCACAGGAATCAGCCCTGGCAGCTCAGGAATCAGCACAGGGATCAGCACAGGAATCAATTAGCACAGGGATCAATCAGCACAGGAATCAGCACAGGAATCAGCACAGGAATCAATCAGCTCAGGAATCAGCACAGGGATCAGCACAGGGATCAGCACAGGGATCAGCACAAGAATCAGCACAGGAATCAATCACCACAGGGATCAGCACAGGAATCAATCACCACAGGGATCAGCACAGGAATCAATCAGCACAGGAATCAGCACAGGGATCAGCACAGGAATCAGCACAGGGATCAGCACAGGGATCAGCCCTGGCAGCACAGGAATCAGCACAGGAATCAATCAGCTCAGGAATCAGCACAGGAATCAGCACAGGAATCAGCTCAGGAATCAGCCCAGGAATCAATCAGCACAGGAATCAGCACAGGGATCAGCACAGGAATCAGCACAGGAATCAATCAGCACAGGGATCAGCACAGGGATCAGCACAGGAATCAATCAGCACAGGAATCAGCACAGGGATCAGCACAGGGATCAGCACAGGGATCAATCAGCACAGGGATCAGCACAGGGATCAGCACAGGAATCAATCAGCACAGGAATCAATTAGCTCAGGAATCAGCACAGGAATCAGCACAGGAATCAATCAGCTCAGGAATCAGCACAGGAATCAGCACAGGAATCAGCCCAGGAATCAATCAGCACAGGAATCAATCAGCACAGGAATCAGCTCAGGAATCAATCAGCCCTGGCAGCTCAGGAATCAGCACAGGAATCAGCCCAGGAATCAATCAGCACAGCAATCAATCAGCACAGGAATCAGCACAGGAATCAATCAGCCCAGGAATCAATCAGCACAGGAATCAGCACAGGAATCAATCAGCCCTGGCAGCTCAGGAATCAGCACAGGAATCAATCAGCACAGCAATCAATCAGCACAGGAATCAGCACAGGAATCAGCTCAGGAATCAGCACAGGAATCAGCACAGGGATCAGCACAGGGATCAGCACAGGAATCAATCAGCACAGCAATCAATCAGCACAGGGATCAGCACAGGAATCAATCAGCACAGGAATCAGCACAGGGATCAGCACAGGAATCAGCACAGGGATCAGCACAGGGATCAGCCCTGGCAGCACAGGAATCAGCACAGGAATCAATCAGCTCAGGAATCAGCACAGGAATCAGCACAGGAATCAGCTCAGGAATCAGCCCAGGAATCAATCAGCACAGGAATCAGCACAGGGATCAGCACAGGGATCAGCACAGGGATCAATCAGCACAGGGATCAGCACAGGGATCAGCACAGGAATCAATCAGCACAGGAATCAGCACAGGGATCAGCACAGGGATCAGCACAGGGATCAATCAGCACAGGGATCAGCACAGGGATCAGCACAGGAATCAATCAGCACAGGAATCAATTAGCTCAGGAATCAGCACAGGAATCAGCACAGGAATCAATCAGCTCAGGAATCAGCACAGGAATCAGCACAGGAATCAGCCCAGGAATCAATCAGCACAGGAATCAATCAGCCCAGGAATCAATCAGCACAGCAATCAATCAGCACAGCAATCAATGAGCCCTGCAGCCCCAGAGCAGCCAGGCCAGGGGGCTCAGGTACCCCCAAGCACGGGAGCAGCTCTCTCAGGAGAGCAGGGCTGGCTGAGCTGATTTTCCCTCCTCTCCCCTGAACCAACCTGGGACATTCTGGCTGCACTTTCAGACCCCCTGTCCCTCCCCAGCCCCTCACAGGTTCCCTGGCATCACCAAGAGCCATTTGAGTGCTTTCCTCAGGAAAGGGGAAGCAGTAATTACATGTAAATTAAGCATGGGTTAAGCATGGGTTCTGTCCCAGTCTGACACTGCTCCTGCAGCAGAAACTGGAGCAGACAGCCCAGCAGGGCCCTGCACCTGCTCCACCTCAGGCTCCACCAGAAACACCTTCCCAAAGTGTGAGATTCCAGCAAAGCCACACAGGAGCACAGCAAGCTCACCCCGGGGCTGGGAGCTGCAGTGCCCCACGTCCTGCTGATCCCAAAGGTGCCCCAGCAGGGAAAGCTGCAGTGGGGACAGCAGGCACTGCCAGATGGCAGACAGGAGTGAATAGGAGACTTCTCCTCAATGGATTGGAAGGCTTGGCCCTAACACACCCTGTTCAGCAGGTGTGGCTGTCCCAGGGATCCCAGGCAATCTCACACCGCCAGCCCCTTCCCCTGGCACCTGGGACACGAGGCCACTGCACTGCCAGGGATTCTCCTCTCATGTAATCAATCAGTGCCCCCAAATGGACGCACTCCAGGCCCCTCTCCAGGTGCCCTGCACATCTTTGAGCCTCAACCGCAGCAGATTGCCCCTGAGCTGTGTGCAGAGCTTCCACAGGATGAGCATGCCCTGCTCCTGGGCAGCCACTCGGGAGTGCACAGACCTGCAGCCTGACCTGCACATCTTCAGCCACTGCCACAGAGGGCTCTGGGCTGGGAGGGACCCTAAATCCCCTCCAGTGCCACCCTGCCATGGCAGGGACACCTCCCACTGTCCAGCCTGGCCAGGGCACTGCCAGGGACCCAGGGGCAGCCCCAGCTGCTCTGGTCTCCTAAAGATCTGCTCAAACCTGGAGATCTTTTCAAGGCTATTTCTCTGTAAAACCACCCACGTTTTGCTTGTGCTTTGACTGTGGCCTGTGAGCAGGACAGGCCATAAATGTGGGTGAGCCCCACATTTCCAGGGTCTGGGGGTAGGATCAGCCCCACATTTCCAGGGTTTCAGGTAGGGTCAGCCCCACATTTCCAGGGTTTGGGGGTAGGGTCAGCCCCACATTTCCAGGGTTTCAGGTAGGGTCAGCCCCACATTTCCAGGGTTTGGGGGTAGGGTCAGCCCCACATTTCCAGGGTTTGGGGGTAGGGTCATCCCCACATTTCCAGGGTTTGGGGGTAGGGTCAGCCCCACATTTCCAGGACATGGGTCAGCCCCACATTTCCAGGGTTTCAGGTAGGGTCAGCCCCACATTTCCAGGGTTTCAGGTAGGATCATCCCCACATTTCCAGGGTTGGTTTGGAGGTCCGTGGGACCCGTGCTGGTGCTCCCTGGGCTGGGACAGGGCAACACTCATGGAACACTGGCAGCAGCAATGGCACCTCCAGCAGCTGAGCAAGCAGCAGCAGCAGCCCCGTGAGGAAGAGCAGAAAATCAAAGTGCAAACCCCCACTGTACTTGCAGAGCCCATGGCTGAGCCAGGCCAGCACTCAGCTCGCTCTGGGCACTGCTGACTCTGATCCTCTCCAGGAATTTCCCTGCTCCTGCCCCCCTGAGCTCCAGAGCCTTGCATGGCTCCAACAACCAAACCCTGAATCTCACAAAGAAACACTGAAAAAACATCCTTTGGCTTTCTTTTGAGAGAAGATATTTGAGATTTTAAAAAAATTGCTCCAAGATGCATCCAGGGCAATTTGTAATTCCCACTTCCTATTTTCTGATTGGAAAAACTTGGGAAATTTCTGTATTCACAGTATAAAATATTTTTAAAGTGGAATTGCTATAAAAACATCAAACCCATTTTTATGTATGGACACCATACTCACAATTTCACTGAATATTAAGTTTGAGGAGTTTTGCTTTGATGTTATGACTTTTTAAAAAATTCACTAATACAATTTTCATTTTTTTTCCACCTAAAAATGGAACTGTATGCAATTTTTATTGAACACACTATTCAAACTTTAAAAAACGAAACTGAGTTCAGGTGAACTACTGTTATACACATTCCTGAACACTGCCTGATCAGGGGGCTGATCAATGACCCAATCAATGCCACAGCACAGTAACTGCAGCAGTTACCCTGGCACTAATGCACCCCAAAACCTTTAAGTACAGCAGAAGTTTATATCATTTGATTTTCTAGTAATTGTTATGAATGCACAGACCTGGCGAGTGAATGAGCAGTGCTGGTGCAGCTGAGACTATGAACAGATGGAATTCCACATAAATAATGAAAATGTTTTTAAAATACTTATTTCACAAATGATAAAAAAGAAGCATAAAGCAGAAAGTCAGTGATGGCACATTTCCTAACAAACACATTTATGAGCTTTAAAATCCCACTCAGTGAAGGCTCAAGGCAAAGGTGGCACATCTGGGCAAGCCAGGGGCCTCTGCCCCTTGTGCCTCTTAGAAACATGTCCTGGTCTACAGCCCTGGACTAAAAATGGGTGTTTGACCACAAACACAGGGCTTAGGTGAGCACTGTGTATTTATAGTAGAAATATTTCCTTCCCAAAATAAAGTCTGGCTGTTCTTTGGTGGAGGGGAGAATATTCTCAGAAGGCTGAGAGCAGCAATAAGATGCAGCACAGGAGGATGAGAGCAGGAGGGGACCCTGGGGGGGGGGGATGTCCCCAGGCTGAGCTTCCACAGGGAACATTCCAGCATCACACCTTGGGTGCATTCATCTTTGGCCAAGTTTTGGCATGAAATTCTTACATTTTGGGGTTTCTGGGGGAGAAACTAATTTCAGCTTAGTTGATCCAAAGAGTGGTTAGTGAAGTGCATCAGCAACACAATCCCCTGCCCTGGCCCAGCTGGATTTCAAAATCTCCTTTCCTCCCTTCCCTTCCTGAAATCTGCCTTGGCAGAGGGCCCTGAGTGCCACTGGGGAACAGTCCAGGGCAGGAATTCCATTTATTTCCTCCTGCACTCGGGGCTCTCTCCAGCTGCAAGTCCTTCATTTGTGAGAACCAGTTCATGGCTCTGTCCATGGTGCTGTCCCTGCCTCTGTCCATGGTGCTGTCCCTGCCTCTGTCCATGGTGCTGTCCCTGCCTCTGTCCATGGTGCTGTCCCTGCCTCTGTCCATGGTGCTGTCCCTGCCTCTGTCCATGGTGCTGTCCCTGCCTCTGTCCATGGTGCTGTCCCTGCCTCTGTCCATGGTGCTGTCCCTGCCTCTGTCCATGGTGCTGTCCCTGCCTCTGTCCATGGTGCTGTCCCTGCCTCTGTCCATGGTGCTGTCCCTGCCTCTGTCCCTGGCTCTCTCCGTGGCTCTGTCCATGGTTCTGTCCATGGTACTGGACCCCAGTCCAGCTTCCAAGGATGAATTTGGCTTTCCCAGCTGGAATGGATTTTGTACACCTGCATGATCAGACATCAGGGATAAATCCTACAGGGGTGAGCAGGGGGAGGAAAAGTGCAGTGCCAGGGATCTGCTGCCTGCTCCCACTCTGCTTTGACAGCAGGAATTCCAGCAGCAACAATGAGGCAGGAATTCCAGCAGCATTAATAAAGCAGGAATTCCAGCAGCATTAATAAAGCAGGAATTCCAGCAGCATTAGAGGCAGGAATTCCAGCAGCACTAGAGGCAGGAATTCCAGCAGCACTGACAGGACAAGAAGTGGCAGGGATTCCAGCAGCAAACAGACCAGTGGAGCATGGGCAGGGAAGGGGCATTTCTCCACATTCAGAGCTGGCTTTGCACAGGAACTGCAGACGTGCCCAAAGCTTTGCAGCGTGCTCAGAGCTGTGCAGCTGTCTCCTTCCTCAGCTCCTTCCAGATTCAAATGCAAATCAAATTTGATGGCCTCAGTCTGTAATTTCGTGCTGTGCTATCCTCTGCTATGCACATTAAGGAAACTAGAAGTGTCTTTGCCATCTATTTTCCCTTTAAATCAGTGGCAAGATTTGCATTAAGACCAGATAAAATCCCTAAATGGGAATCTTCAGGGACCGTGAGATTTTTGCAAAGCAACTTTGCAAGAACCAGGGTGAAAACTGGGGTTAGCAGAATTATTGATGAATTTGGTGCTTGCCTGGGAACCTGTCCCTGCCAGGGCCAGCTGGACCTGGGCTGCAGAGTTCTGTACCTGGGCTGCAGGGTTCTGTGCCCAGGGATGTGCAGAGTTCTTTGCCTGGGCATGTGCAGGGTTCTGTGCCGAGGGGATGTGCAGCTTTTTGTGCCCAGGGTTCTGTGCCCAGGGGATGTGCAGGGCTCTGTGCCTGGGGTTTTGTGCCCAGGGGATGTGCAGGGTTCTGTGCCCAGGGATGTGCAGGGTTCTGTGCCTGGGATTCTGTACTCAGGGGATGTGCAGGGTTCTGTGCCCAGGGGATGTGCAGGGCTCTATGCCCAGGGATGTGCAGGGTTCTGTGCCTGGGGTTCTGTGCCCGGGGTTCTGTGCCCAGGGTTCTGTGCCCAGGGTTCTGTGCTCAGGGATGTGCAGGGTTCTGTACTCAGGGGATGTGCAGGGTTCTGTGCCCAGGGGATGTGCAGGGCTCTGTGCCTGGGGTTTTGTACCCAGGGGATGTGCAGGGTTCTGTGCCCGGGGTTCTGTGCTCAGGGATGTGCAGGGTTCTGTGCCCAGGGGATGTGCAGGGTTCTGTGCCCAGCGTTCTGTGCTCAGCGTTCTGTGCCCAGGGGATGTGCAGGGTTCTGTGCCCAGGGGATGTGCAGGGTTCCCTCCCCCTCAGAGGGAAAGCAGCAGGGGCACGGGTCACTCACAGCTCCCAAACCCCTCCTGAGGCGCTGCCCCCAAATGGCACCGCTGGAAAATCAGAGCCAAGAGCAGAGAACCCCACCGCCAGCCCAGAGCCGCAAAGGCCGCGATGGAGCCAAGCAGGAGCAGCCCGGGAGCGCTGGGGAGCCCCGTACTCACTGTTGGGGTCCACGTTCTCGCACAGCTCCGTCTTGGCCTCGCCGTTGGGGCGGTCGCTGGGCTTGTGCGACAGGCGCGAGGACATGGTGGCCGCCGTCACCACCGCCTTGAAGCTGCGCTTGCGCTTCTGCACGTTCAGCTCGGGGTGGAAGATGATGATGTAAACCTTGGGCATGTAGAGCATCCCCAGCGCCACCGACGCGCTCAGGTTCATGGAGATGGTGAGCGTGGTGGTTTGGATGTAGAGCTGCGGACAACAGACACGGGTTACGCGCGGGGTCAGCGGGCTGGGGCTGCTCACACACACAGAAACACCGGCTGGAAAGGGGTTTTAACCTGTCTGGGTGTTATAAACACCATGGCAGGGCTGCAGTGCTTCTCACACACAGAAATACCTGCTGGAAAGGGGCTGTAACCTGTCTGGGTGTTATACACACCATGGCAGGGCTGCAGTGCTTCTCACACACAGAAATACCTGCTGGAAAGGGGCTGTAACCTGTCTGGGTGTTATACACACCAGGGCAGGGCTGCAGTGCTTCTCACACACAGAAATACCTGCTGGAAAGGGGCTGTAACCTGTCTGGGTGTTATACACACCAGGGCAGGGCTGCAGTGCCTCACACACACAGAAATACCTGCTGGAAAGGGGCTGTAACCTGTCTGGGTGTGTCACACACCATGGCAGGGCTGCAGTGCTGCTCACACACACAGAAATACCTGCTGGAAAGGGATTGTAGCCTGTCTGGGTGTGTCACACACCATGGCAGGGCTGCAGTGCTTCTCACACACAGAAATACCTGCTGGAAAGGGGCTGTAACCTGTCTGGGTGTGTCACACACCATGGCAGGGCTGCAGCTCCTCACACACACAGAAATACCTGCTGGAAAGGGGCTGTAACCTGTCTGGGTGTGTCACACACCAGGGCAGGGCTGCAGTGCTTCTCACACACAGAAATACCTGCTGGAAAGGGGCTGTAACCTGTCTGGGTGTTATAAACACCAGGGCAGGGCTGCAGTGCTGCTCACACACACAGAAATACCCGCTGGAAAGGGATTAGAACCAGTTTCCATGTGTTACACACCAGGGTGGGGGCTGCAGCACTTCACACACAAGTAAGTACCTGTTGGAAAGGGATTTTAACCTGTCTGCTTGAGTTACACACCATGGGTGGGGGCTGCAGCAGTTCAAACATAAATACCCACTGTAAAGTCATTTCTAACCAATTTGCACACATTACACATAGGGCCTGGCCAGCCTGCAGCATCTCACACACAAACACCAGTTGTAAAGGAATTTTTAACCAGTTTGCATGCTACACACCACAGGGCTGGCCAGGCTGCAGCAGCTCACACACCCACCCCCTTTTACACCGATTTTTAACCAGTTTGCAAGGCAGATGAGGAAGCTGAGCCCTCTGCCCTGCAGCCACCGTGATGTCCCACACAAATGCCCTGCCTGATCCACCCACAGCCTCAGTGACAGAGACTCCCAGGGGCCTTAACACAGTTCCTACAGGTTTAATTGTGATTTATGCAATTAGGGCACCCTGCAGCTGCTGCTGTGCCCCAGGAGCTGCCCCAGGGGGGAACTGGCCTGACTGGAGCTGCCTCAGCCTTGGGTCCAACCCTTCCCCTCCATCCTGAGCAGCAGCAGCTCAGGAGCTGGGTTTGATTTCTCCTGCTGGGAAGGGGTTGAAGGTGAGATGATTATTTGATTATTTAATCAAAGGGGTCTCTGGCAGCACCTCCAGAGCTCCCACCTTGCAGATGCCAATGGGAGATAAAAGGGAGGCAGAAAAGAGCATTTGTAGAACAAGGAGGGATGAGTGACACACAAAGCTTCTCATGACAAATGGAAGCAGCCTAAAGATAAGGGAAACTAATAGATATGCTTATTATGCAGAGCCTCAGTTTTATGTGTTTTATCTCTGCTTTGTGGTTTTACCAGTCAGACATAAAAATGCAGTTTACGTGAAACTATTTCATTTCTTATTTCACTTCTTCTGATAAATTCTCGGGAAGCATTTTAGATGAATGCAAATGGGTGACTTAAAGTACAAAGGATCAGATTTAACTGACAATGGGACTCTAATAACTCATGCGTGCCTTTTACAGCTGCCTGCTGAACCTGGCAGCTCCCAAACCTGAGATTAAATTAAGAAATTAAGATGCAGATTTAGCGAGAGATGCTGGAACTTGACATGAATGAGAACTGGGACCGAGCTCATCCAGCCTGGAGGGGAGAAGGCTCTGGGGTGACACAAGTGTGGCCTTGCAGGGCCTGAAGGAGCTACAAGAAACTGCAGAGAGAGAGAGAGAGAGCATTTACCTGGGATGGAGGGACAGCACAGGGAATGGCTGCTCCCAGTGCCAGAGGGCAGGGCTGGATGGGATCTTAGGAATCAGGAATTGTTCCCTGGCACAGCTGGGGCTGCCCCTGCATCCCTGGCAGTGCCCAAGGCCAGGCTGGAGCAGCCTGGGACAGTGGGAGGTGTCCCTGCCATGGCAGGGGTGGCACTGGAGGGGATTTAGGGTCCCATCCCATGACTGGAAGTGTTGCCAGAGGAAATCCAGGCTTTCTAAAGCAATCTGGTGCTGGTCTCCCCGGCCACTCCCCTGCAGGGTTTGGAGCCACATCTGCTCTGACAGAAGGACAAATCCTTCTGAGGGGTCACTCTCACCCAAATCTCCTTCCCTCTCCAGCAGACTCTGACTTTTGACAAATCTTAACTTCACACACTGCATTGCAAATGCAGCGACTTTGAAGCAGGCACTGGAGAAAACCCAACCCCGAGGACATCATTCACATGCAAAGGCACCTAGATTTTATCATGGCTTTTACATAAGTGATTTCCATTTGAATTTTAGATTTTTATGTTTTCCAGATTCTTGCTTTATTCATGCAAATCACAAAAATTGCCTTCCAAACCTTGAGAGAAAATTGGACTGGTCTGGAATACACACATCTAATAACGGGCAATTTTTATAGAACAAAATACATCAATGGCTAATTTTGCATGAACTGTGATTTCTCTGGGAAGCAGAGCCCTGTAGGATCAGGCCTCTGTCTTTGCCAACCTAGGAGAGATTTCCAGCTGCTGGGCCAGAAGAACTGAGCTGCCAGTTCATAGAACAACTTAACTCAGAGCTGCAGAGCTTTGAAAAGTCCCTTTAGGAGTCAGAACCCTTTTTGCAGGCTAAAGCTTTGCCTTCAGTCTAATCAGGAGCAACTGCTCCTCTTCTCTAATCCAGCTTTCTAATTATGCACTGAATTGTGTTAGGTTGCAATATGGAAATAAAGTGGTAACTTGAGATATTTTTGGACTCGTGCTATTACAAGCCAATTTATCTCACTTTTATATGGGAATTAAAACAAATGTTCTTACAGATGAAGTAGACGGTTTATAAATCTCCCAGAAGGCTTTTCCAAGTCATCTGAAGATTCTATCTCATTCTCTACATTATGTTGTGCAAATATAAGAATGAGAAACACTTTTTAATAAAAATTAAAATTAGCTTCCCCTGCGCTGTGTCTTTGCAAAACCATGGGAGGTGAAAGGACCCAAATGCAAATGTGCTCTGGGAGATTTGGGGGTGCAAGGGGTGGGAGAGGGCCCTGCCCCTCCTGCAGGAGCCCTGTGCCCTCCCTGGGGACCCCAAACCTGTGCCAGCACCTGCTGCATGCAGGTAGAGACATTATAAAATGAAAGCAGCTGCACCACAAACCAGAATGAGAGCAGCTACACCAGAGACCAGAATGAAAGCAGCTACACCACAAACCCTTCTGCTAAGAGAACCACTTGCACCTGTAAAAAACAACAAATCTGTCCCATGGCAATCAGTGAACACAATATGTAAATAAACCATCCAGAAATAGAAGATTTGGTGGGCAGGCACAAAGGTCATTTCCTGACCCACAAAGTGAGTTTCAGTGTGTTGTTAACCAGTTAGGTTTAACACGGTGCCTTCTGATATTTCCTGTAAAAATGAGCTATGTGAATAAAGAACTGGCTATGAATAAAGAACTGGCTATGAATAAAGAACTGGCTATGTGAATAAAGAACTGGCTGTATGAGCAAAGAACTGCCTTTTCTGCATGAAGGAGGTGAGTCAAGTGTCAAGGTCTATAAACAAATCTGATCTATACAGAAATCACAGGAGCCGTGCTGCTCACAGCCATCAGAGCAGAAACAGCCAGGCAGGCACAGAGAGCCCTGTGGGATGGCTCAGGGAATGGGCTGCACAGCCAGAATCCCAGAGTGGTCTGGGGGAAGGGACCTTAAATCCCATCTCATCCCAGCCCTGGCATGGCAGGGACACCTCCCACTGCCCCAGGTGCTCCAGCCCCAGTGCCCAGCCTGGCCTTGGGCACTGCCAGGGATCCAGGGGCAGCCCCAGCTGCTCTGGGCACCTGTGCCAGGGCTGCCCACCCTGCCAGGGAACAATTCCTAATTCCCAATAACAATTTATGCCAACAAGATGAGAATTCCTCAGACAGAAGCATCTAAAAGACCAGCTTGTGAGGGCAGAGTTGTGTCCCATTCCCTGTGGCAGCACCCACAGCAGGGGTGCAGGGGTGCAGGGGTGCAGGGGTGCAGGGGTGCAGGGGTGCAGGGGTGGAGGGGTGGAGGGGTGCAGGGGTGCAGGGATGCAGGGATGCAGGGGTGCAGGGGTGCAGGGGTGCAGGGGTGCAGGGATGCAGGGGTGCAGGGGTGCAGGGGTGCAGGGGTGCAGGGGTTCAGGGATGCAGGGGTGCAGGGGTGCAGGGGTGCAGGGGTGCAGGGGTGCAGGGGTGCAGGGGGATCGTGTCCCAGCACGTTCCTGGCAGCAGGAGGCTCAGCCACCCTCAGGAAACCTCACTCACATGCCCAGAGAGGCTCCCCTGCAGGGCCACACGCAGAGGCAGCCAGCACGGAGCGAGCAGGACTGAAAGGACAAATTCCCAATTCCCAGCGCCTGCAGGCTGAAACTGCTGCTCCTGATGTCACCTTGTCAGAGCCACCATCCATTCCCACGTCCCCAGAGCACCCAGCACAGCGAGTGTGCCAGCTCGTGGTTCACAGCAAACGTGTGGAGGAGAGCTGAAGTGAATGTCTGTATTTTAAGTATCTCAGTTATTCCAGCTAAGTATTTTATACAGCTTGTTCCCTTATATTAGGAACCTCCTTATGCAAGAAATTTGCATGCACCAAAAATAAACGTTTATGGGTTATATCCATAACTTGTGTGATAATTCAAAATAGCAAATGCTGAATTGCTCTGAGGGTGCTGATGCAGATGCAGACAGGAGGAATTTTGTCCCTCCAGCCTGCGAGAGAAACTCTAACAGCTTATCTGGAAGGAAATTAAATTAGCCAGATAATTGGACAGAGCAGCAATGGAAGAAAGCAAGTGCTGCTTTCAAGCAGCATCTGATGGCTGAGGGAGAACTGAAGCAGTGTCAGGGGCAGCCCCACGAGTCACACAGACAGCACTGAGCAGATTCCTCCAATGCTGCAGAAAGAGCTGCCTTGGCTTTCTGTGCCAGGTTCAGAGACAGCAAAGGGGCCCAGGAGCTGTGGGGGTCACTCACCAAGAAAAGGACAGGGCTGGCCCTGGCTCAGGCCAGCAGGGCATTGAAGGGGTTTGGAGCTGGTGCTTCACTGTCCTTGCACAGAAGAGTCAGGGAGGTGCAGGAGAAGTGACCCTGCAAGGGCAGGGGGGTTTGCAGTGAGCTCTGTGCACCCCCAGCCCTGCGCAGGAGAGCAGGAGAGGTTCTGCTCCCCTGGCCCCTCCTGCTGCTGCTGCTCTGTGCCCCTGGCACTGAGCTCGGCCCTGCTGGGGTGGGGATCCCACTGAGGGAGGGGATGGGATAACGGGATGGGATAACGGGATGGGATAATGGGATGGGATAATGGGATGGGATAATGGGATAGGATAATGGGATGGGATGGGATCCATGGGATGGGATAACAGGATGGGATGGGATGGGATAATGGGATGGGATGGGATCCATGGGATGGGATGGGATAACGGGATGGGATAATAGGATGGGATAACGGGATGGGATGGGATCCATGGGATGGGATGGGATAACGGGATGGGATAACGGGATGGGATAACGGGATGGGATAATGGGATGGGATAACGGGATGGGATAACGGGATGGGATGGGATCCATGGGATGGGATAATGGGATGGGATAATGGGATAATGGGATGGGATAACGGGATAGGATAATGGGATGGGATCCATGGGATGGGACAACGGGATGGGATAACGGGATGGGATGGGCTGTGATCCCTGGCCTGGCTGGTGACAGCAGAGGGACAGCCACAGCTGCAGGCCCCTCTCCTGGTGCTCCTTCCCTGCTGAGCACAGGCCCACAGGGATGGACACAGTTTGCAGTGGATGAAGGACCCAGCCAGGGGCTGCTCCCCATGCAGGAGGGTCCTGACACCTCCCACCCCTGCTGGGGCACCCAGGGACTTGAGTCAGGGCTTGGCTGGATTTCAGGCACAGCCAGAGGGAAGAGCTCCAGAAATCCCATTATCAATCCTCAGAACTGTCTAACATCTCTTGCTTGGCATTCCTGTTTGTGATCATAGCTCTAAAATAAGTTACACATCACTAAAGGAGACAAACACAAAGTGCAGCAGGAGTAATGTACATCCTCCACTTCTATTATTACAATAATGGCTTTTCCCTCTCTCACGGGCTGAGCACTTGGCTTTTTTGAGCTAGAAATAATTCTTCATCTGTCACTTCTTCCAAAAAACAAAAAACAAAAACAAAAAGGAAAAGAAAAAAGAGCAAGCCTTCATTTCATTGCTCCCCCTCACCACTGCACTGCTAAATTGACTGACACACAATCTTGGCATTTTTGGGCATTCAGAGCCAGACTCTGGCTGCTGTTGTAAATCATATTTCTCCACACTTATTGCATTTTATTCATTTTATACATGACCAGAGATTAGAGTTCAAATGAAACAGATTTTGCTATCCTTCTTACATTCCAAACGTCACCAGTCTAGAAATCTTTAATTTTACTCACTTCAGCAATTGAATAATTCAATGTAAAAGGAGAAAAAAAACCAACCCTGCAACCCTCAGCTGGAGATTTTGAGGAAAATAATGTCAGACCCCAGGGCTGTGTCTCTGCAGGGTGGTGGGCACTGCACAGGGCTGCTCCTGGGCACACCATGTCCCGAGGGACACACAATGTCCCCAAAGGCACACAATGTCCCCAGGGACACACAATGTCCCCAAAGGCACACAATGTCCCCAGGGGCACACAATGTCCCCAAGGGTCACACAATGTCCCCAGGGGCACAAGACGTCACCAGGGACACACAATGTCCCCAGGAGCACACAATGTCCCCAAGGGACACGCAATGTCCCCAAAGGCATGCAATGTCCCCAAGGGACACACAATGTCCACGATGTCACCCGATGGTGACATGATGTCACCAAGGGACACACAATGTCCCCAAGGCACACAATGTCCCCAGGGGCTCACAGTGTCCCCAGGGGCACATAATGTCCCCAGGGACACACAATGCCCCCAGGGACACACAATGTCCCCAAAGGCACACAATGTCTCCAGGGACACACAATGCCCCCAGGGACACACAATGTCCCCAGGCACACACAGTGTCTCCAGGAGCACACGATGTCCCCACCAGACCAGATTTCTCCAAGCCCTGCAGTGCCCAGCATCTCCAAATGCCAAAGCCCCGTGCCCAGGTTCAGAGAGGAGCTGTGGAAGGTTCTGAAGCATTCCATGAGATTGACCACGGCCATGCAGCACAGCAGAGAGTCCTGGCTGGGCCCTGGCCTTCCCAGAAACATTCCAGGATCAAATATTGCCTTTGGGGCCAGAGCCCAGGCAGCCTCCCCATGCACACACACACACACACACACACACACACACACACACACACACACACACACTCCTACCTTACCAACAGCTGCACAGTGAACTCCAGGCAAAGCCCCTGGGAGCTGCAGGGATCCATGGCAGGGATGCACAGCAGGGATGCATGGCAGGGATGCACAGCTCTGGGAAGCTGCAGGGATGCACAGCAGGGATGCACAGCCCCTGGGAGCTGCAGGGATCCATGGCAGGGATGCACAGCAGGGATGCATGGCAGGGATGCACAGCTCTGGGAAGCTGCAGGGATGCACAGCAGGGATGCACAGCCCCTGGGAGCTGCAGGGATCCATGGCAGGGATGCACAGCAGGGATGCACAGCTCTGGGAGCTGCAGGGATGCACTGCAGGGATCAGACCTTGCTCTGCCTCCCTGTGCACGGAGCCCTGAGGAAGCTGCAGGAGGAAGCTGCAGGAGGAAGGCAGGGCAGGGAGCATCTCGAGCACGGGGACTCCTCCGTGAGGAGCAGCAGGATGGAAGCAGCAGCAGGAGCTCCCGCAGCCCCTGTGGCTGTGGGCAGGTGAGGACGGGGCTGGGGGAGGCACGGGGGGCCCAGGGCCAGGCTCAGCTCCTGGATGTGCCCAGGTTGCCATGGCAATGGGAACTCTGAGTGCAGCCCTGCCTTGCCAGCACGGGGAGCAGTGCCAGCATCATTCACAGCCTGGAGACAGAGGCACGGGTGCCCTGGTGCTTCTCCCCCCTCGGGCTCTCTACCAGCCTGGGGCTGCGGTTTTGTTCCAGTAAATCACACAGCCACACATCAGGACTGCAAGCAGCCATCTCACCTCAGCTGTTCAGGCCTTGCAAAATTAAACCCCTAATCCAGAATAAATAAAACAAGCACTGCTAAGAGTTCCCCAATCACACATGGTAAGCTAATACTGAGAAAACAAACCAAAAGGAACAAGTCAAGCCCCAAGCCAGCCTCACAAGAGGGGTTGATCAGGCCAGCAGTGCCAGGCAGCCCCAGCACGGGGCTCCTCCTGCCCTGCCAGGCTGTGCCCCAGTGCCCACCCCACCCAGGCTCTCCTGGGCCCTCCAGCAGCAGTCCTGCCAGGAGGAACACAGGCTGCTCCAGCCCAGGCCATACCCTAAGGAGAGCACAGATCCCCACAGAGGGTTCACCTTACAGAGCAAGCTCCAACACCTTTTTTCTGTCCTCTCACTCCAATTCTGCCTGCCCTGACCCAGCCATATGAATGCTTGATTTATATCCAGCCAGTCTGGCCCACTTGGAAGGCTCTCCCTGAGATCAAACTGCTCTTTTTCTGAGACACTGCAGTTAATAAATTCCCTTTGCCTCCACTTGCTTCAGCACCTGAACATCCTCCATGACCTGGCACACCAGGCTCACAAAATCTCACCCCAAACATTCCCCATCCAAAACAAAACCCTCTGGCCTTCCCAGGAGAACAAAACTTATTCCCCTGCACAGCTGGGTGCCAGATGTTCACTGACCACAGCACAGTGACCCCACAGCCTGGTCACTCCCAGCCCCTGGATGTGTGCAGTGAGCCCGGGGGCTGCAGTGGCCCTGCCCAGGCACACAGCCCTGGGCAGTCCCTGCTGGCACCAGCTGGGGATGGTTTCTGCAGAACCCACCCAGTTTCCTCCTGCTTTGGCCCCTCCAGGGTGCCCATTTCAGGGAGCAGGCACCTCATGTGCAGCCTGTGGCCCTCCCTTGTGGCTCCCTGAGAGCAGACTGAGGGGAGGGAGCCCCCTCGAGCCCTTCCCTGGGGGCTGCTGATCCCTGAGCTGGGCACAGCCCTCGGCTGCTCCCTGCCTTGTGCCCCAGACCAGAGCCCCGAGTGCCACATGCAGGGAGGGTCACCCCCCACTGCCCTCTGTACTGAGGCAGCCCAGCATTCCCAGTGTCCTCCCAGCCCAAGCAGTGTGCAGAGCCTCAAACCAGCCCCACCAACCATCCCTTGCCCAGCCAGTGCCCAGGAGGTGACCATGGCCCAGCCCTGCCCGTGGCCACCTCGGCTGCCCCGGTGCCACAAATGCCCAAAGTCAGCTGCAATCCTTCAGTGGCAGAGAGCTCTGACCCAGGCCCACGCTGAGAATCCACTCCATGGATTTGCACACAAAGAAAGATCCAATTCTGCTTGGAGACCTTCAGGGGAATTTGGAGTGCCAGGCAGTGCCAGTGCAGGAGGGGGAGAGGGAGAGGATAATCCCACACTTATTACTTCTCTTTAAAGACCTTGGAGCAGTAAAGAACATGACAAATATACATATATGAAGCAAGCCATTTCTTCAGTGACTTTTGAAATGCTAATGTAATTATTAGTTAAAGCAGAGCATTTACAAATTGCTTTGGCTACTTAGAAAAAACTCATTATGGCTGGACATGTCCTCAGGCCCCACAGTGCTGGGTATGGACTGTGGAATGTGCTGGGGGACCAGAGCAGTCAGCAATTCATTTATTCTTGTTATTAATTAATTCCTTCATTTATTAGCATGCCCAGAGCAGCTGGGGCTGCCCCTGGCTCCCTGGCAGTGCCCAAGACCAGGCTGGGCATTGGGGCTGGAGCAGCCTGGGACAGTGGGAGGTGTCCCTGCATGGCACTGGATGGGATTTAAGGTCCCTCTCAACTCAAATCATTCTATGAAAATGATTTCATTTCTGAAAGGTGACAGTGAGCAGGGAGTGTGGCCGAGCTGCTGAAAGAATGGAAGATTCCTGGGTAAGGCAGCAAAGCCTTTGCTCCTGACCAGCCATCGTTGGGAGTTTAGACCCTGGCACAAGGAAAATCATTCCTTGTACTAAAGAAAAGCAATTTAAACGTCAAAACAATAAAAAAAGATGGTCAGAGCCGGTGTGTGGGCAGCAGCTGAAGCCCCACACGGGCTGGACCCACACAGGGCTGCTCAGATGCCCCTGCAGGAACCAAGAACCCCAAAGCTCCCCCTGAGGCTGTGCCAGCCACCAGCAGCATCTCCCTGGCTGAAAATGCCCTTTTGGAGGCTCTGTGCCCCGGGCAGCTCTGGGCCAGCCCCAGGGGGCTGAAGCACCGGGCAGGAGAGGCCGGAGCAGGGCAGGGCTGGGATGTCCCCGGGCACCGGAGCTGTTCCGCCTCCCCAGCATTCCCCAGAGCGGTGCCAGTTTGCCTTTCATTAACTCCGTGACTGGAGCCAGCCAATTCTTGTTGCTACTGATGAGTCACAATTAGAACAGCGTTGCCATGGCAACTGCCCGGTGCATCATCATCATCATCATCATCATCATCACCACTGCTACCCCGGCTCCGCGCGGTCCTGGGGCTGTGACACGCAGATGGGCGCTTCTTGTTATGCTAAACTGGCAATGGGTAATCCCACCAAATACAAGATCATTTAGGTGCTCATTTCAATGAGATTTAATTACCGAAAGTCTAGCGTTTCAGGAGCTGCCAAATTCCAGCGGCTCCACGATCCCCGGTATCTTTGGGAAGCACCCGCGTGCATCGGCCCAGAGCACCAGGGAAGCGCTTCTCTCTTAATTATCTACCGCTGCCTTTTATTGCAGGAATAAAGCAAACCTCCATCTCAGATCAGCTGCTGCGGTGACAATTCCAGCCATACCCAGACTCGAGAGGCGATCCCGTCCTGCCCAGTGCCACCGCAGCTCCCACTCCATCCCCAGCCCCGAGGAAACTCTGGAATCCCCTCCCACACTCAGCCAGTCAGACCATTCACTGCCAGGCATTCAAGGCATTTGGGGTGCTCAGACCGAGCAGTCTGGGGAGAAAACCCCGAGTTTTACACCCAAACCAGCTCACGTGTTTAACTCGTCGCTGGCCTGACAGAGGTTAAGGAGCTGCAGACACGAATGTGACTCTGTAACTGATTAATGAGTCTGAACAGGATAAAAAAGCAGAGCCTGGTTATGGTGCCTTGAGCGCTGTGAAAGCTCCCCAGGGCTGTTTGGTGCCCAGTGCACGGCACAGCTGCAGCCCCGCAGGAGCCGCCAGGAGCCTGAGAGCACAAACACTGGGGACTGGGGACAAACATTGGGAACCTGCGGCCAACGAGGGGCAGAGAGCACCGAGCTGGGCTGGGCCAGAGAGCACTGAGCCAGGGTCTATTCTGAACTGAGCTGGGCTGGGACAGAGAGCACTGAGCCAGGGTCTATTCTGAACTGAGCTGGGCTGGGACAGAGAGCACTGAGCCAGGGTCTATCCTGAGAGCACTGAGCCAGGGTCTATTCTGAACTGAGCTGGGCCAGGCTGAGCTGAGCCCAGCCGCTTCACAGGGACCTGACCTGGTCCCTCCTGTTCTGGGACCTGACTTGGTCCCTCCTGTTTTGGGACCTGACCTGGTCCCTGCTGTTCTGGGACCTGACCTGGTCCCTGCTGTTCTGGGGCCTGACCTGGTCCCTGCTCTTTTGGGACCTTACCCAGTCCCTGCTGTTTTGGGACCTTACCCAGTCCCTGCTGTTCTGGGACCTGACCCAGTCCCTGCTGTTCTGGGACCTGACCTGGTCCCTGCTGTTTTGGGACCTGACCCAGTCCCTGCTGTTTTGGGACCTTACTCAGTCCCTGCTGTTTTGGGACCTGACCCAGTCCCTGCTGTTTTGGGACCTGACCCAGTCCCTGCTGTTTTGGGACCTTACCCAGTCCCTGCTGTTCTGGGACCTGACCCAGTCCCTGCTGTTCTGGGACCTGACCCAGTCCCTGCTGTTCTGGGCATCACCTCCAAGTCCAGCAGCATGGGCTGGGCTGAGGGCAGCCCCCAAGCCCCAGACCCCGCTGGACCATGGGCAGCCCAGGCTGGGCTGTGCCCCAGGAAAGGCTGGCTGGTGCCATCAGACCCAGCCCAGGCAGGGCTCAGTCCCTTGTGCACCACCAGGGACATCTGCAGGCCCTGACCTCCCTTCCCTATCTGCAGTCATTATCCGAGTTCATCTTTCAGTCAATAAAACCAGCTAAAACAACATTGATTCTCAAGTTCTGGAGAATCAAATCACTTGACTTCCTTGGTCCTCCAATTAAGGCACCAGAATAAATCTTAACTACTCCCTAATACCAGTTTTTACAAGACTTTCTTCAGCTCTAATCACGTTTAAGCACCTTGGCTAAAGGCATTGATTTCCATTGCTTTTCCTTCCTGCCACCCAGGAGAGTCTGCTGAGCCTCCCGTGCCTCTCTGCAGCTCCCTGTGAATTACTGCTGCTAGCTCCAGGTTCAGCAGGAGCTGCTCCCACTAAAAAGAGCTATCTTGTCTCCAAATGATATTTAATTATCCCCATTAAACATTACAGGCTGCTCTGATGCTGGAGATGTAAATCAGAGGAACAAGAGGAAGATGAGAGCATATTGTTCCTCGCTTGTTTTGTCCTCCTACTCCCTCTCTTAAATAAGCGTCTCTAGAGGTAAGGCCAACGTGGAGCTTGTGAACACTCCAGTTATTCAATTTACAACACACACGTTATTTTTCACTGGCGAAACCATGAGACTGAGCCTGGGCAGGGCTAAGCCTCAGCTTTCCTTGCTGTAGCAGAGGCAGCTAAAGACTGAGTGGATGGTGTTTAATGAGCAATCAACAGTGCAAGAAAAGCTGTTATTGCAGAAATATAAACACCCCCAAATCACTTTGGACATGGTAGGGTTGGGAAGCACATTTTTTGCTTTAGTCTACAAAAATTCACTGTTGTTTCTCTTTAACCTTCTGCTAAGCTTATGCCTCAAAGACAAAACATGAGGCAATTTCTATGACTGAGCATGATGGTTTCTATTTTTATTATTATTACATGCCTGCTTAAGCCACTTAAGCAACAAATAAATCCTGCAAGTCGATATTTTTGTGCCCATCTCTTGTGTACAGACTCCTACCTTTTGCTGTGCATTGGACAGGCCCTGCTGGACTGAAGATGGTCCTTGCAGAGCAGCTCTGTTCTCGCCCTGCAAAGGCAGCTGTGCCCAGCTCTGCTGTGCTCAAAGGAGCTCATGCTGGTGTCAGAGCATCTCCAGAGCTCTCTCCAGGATCCACAGAGGCCCTGCTGTGTGGAGAGGAGATTCCCTTCCCAGTGCCTGCAGCTCGGGGTTTTTTACTCTTTTTGGAGGAACAGGCTGAAAGAATGGAGGTTTATATTAGATATCAGGAAGGAATTGTTCCTGGCAGGGTGGGCAGGCCTGGCACAGGTGCCCAGAGCAGCTGGGGCTGCCCCTGCATCCCTGGCAGTGCCCAAGGCCAGGCTGGACACTGGGGCTGGAGCACCTGGGACAGTGGAGGTGTCCCTGCCATGGCAGGGCTGGCACTGGGTGGGATTTAGGGTCCCTCCCAACCCAACCCATTCCCCGGGAAGCCGCCTCCAGGGCTGAATGCTCTCTTCACCCCCAGTGGTTTGGGGCAGGGTGGTGCCCTGGCAGTGCCCTGGGAAGTCACTCACCCTCTGTGACACCCATCCCATGAACTCTCTCCAAGCAAGACTTCCCCTGGCCCTTCCTGCCCCTCTCCTGGCAGTTCTCCTTGCTCCTTCCTTTTGTTCCTGTTTATTCTAAAACAAACAGAGGGGAAGCTCCACTCCAGCCACGAGGGATGCTCCTTCTGCAGGGCTGCTCCATTTGGGGCCCTTTGCTCTCATCACGCACTCACAGGAGCTGCCAGAAGTGCTCAAGGACCAATTCTTGCTGCTGAAAGCCCTGATCAAAGCAAACCCTGACTCCAGCATCCACCTTCACAAGGAAATTGAGAACCATCTGCATAACTGCCATTGTAGTGAAGGGGCCCTCCAGGCTCTGTTGCTGATGAGCTCAGAATCAGCAGCCATTATTTCTGCCTCCAAACACCAGATTGTGTTTGTACAACACAGGGGCAGAGCCTGGCTGTGCTCTGCTCTCTCAGACCCGGGCTGTGTGCTCTGGGATGCTCTGCAGGGGGAGGAACTCACTCCAAACAAAGCAGCAGCAAAGGGAGCCGGGGCTTCCTGCAGCAGAACTCACCTGAGCTCCATCCCCCAGCCCAGCAGAGCCCCCTGTCCTGAGGCTGAGCCCACAGGGGACAACCCTGCAGGGACTGGCACGGGGAGTGGCCCACAGCACCCCCTGAAAGGGAGCTCCCCTCAAACATGCACATGGCAGAGGATCAGGGCTGCAGGGATGGGGCAGTGCCTCTGGGAAACCATCGCTTACCTTAACCCCTGCACACACAGGAAATGCAAAATACTCCTTAAAATCACAGAGTCCCCTCTGGGATCCCCAAATCCCACCACAGCAGCCCCACGTTCACCAGCACATCAGCCCCTGAGGGCTCTGGCCATGGTTTCACCATTCCTGTGGGAACACATGGTCACAAACTGACCCTGCCCTGCCTGAGGCTGCTCATTCTGTGATTTATTCCTTCCTGACTAACTCTGAGGAGCTGTTCCATAACTCCACAGCTCCCATGGGTGCCCGCCCTGTTAATCCCAGGACAGGGCTTTGCAAGGCTGAGCTTTTCCCTCGGCTGCCTCAGCAATTCAGCAACCTGGAAACCCCAGCCCTGCCCAGCAGCGTGGCACGGTCTGTGCAAGGGAAATGATGATGTCAGCCCAGTGGGTTTGACACTCAGAGATATCACAAGGCAAGCACGGAGAAAGTTTCATCAGCACAGTAATTACTGCCCTGGACTCCGCGGAGCTGCAATTATTTCCCGGTGAGGGGCTGTCAGCTTGTGCTGCAGATAAGAACTGTTGATAGGGCTGCCAGGGCCCGTGCAGGGCTGGCTTTTCAGATGCAAAACCCCCCTGGCAATGCTACATTTTCCAAAATAAAAAAAGAGGAACAAAAAAAGTACTGTCAACACTATGCATTAAACACCTACACGTTTTTCCCTTTAAAAATTGTGTTGCTTTTTAGCCAGAGGCAGTTAAGTGTGCACCAGAAATTCCCGGGGAAAAGGGACCTTCCTTCCCCCCTTCTCCTTTGTGGCATAAAGGGTGTGCACAGGGCAGGGGCAGCTGTGGCCTGCCCTGAGCTGGTGATGCTGAGAGCCACGGCCAGTGCCTGTGCCACAGGTGGGAAGGCACCAAAATGCTCCCAAACCTGCTGCTCCAGTCACACAGAGACTGCCCACACCTGGGGCTGGTGCTGAATGGTCCCAACGGAGACAGAGAAACCTGGGGAGGAGCTGGTGCAGCTGCCAGGGCTGCCCCAGTGCCATGGAGGGAGCCTCAGGCTGGATTTTGGCAAAGGTTCATCCCCAGAGGGTGCTGGCACTGCCCAGGGATGGGCACGGCCCCAGAGCTCCAGGAGCCTTTGGAAAACCCTCCCAGGGATGCCCAGGGTGGGATTTGGGGTATCTGGGCAGGGCCAGGGCTGGGCTGGGGGATCCTGGTGGGTCCCTTCCAGCTCAGGATATTCTGGGATTTCCACCCCTGTCATGTCCTCTCCTTTCTGGGTTCCATTTCTGTTCCCATCTTCCAAATGCTTTCTCTTTTCTGTCTCCTCAGCACAGCTGGGAATGGGAAGGGCTAGAATTATCCCAGCAAAGAGATCCCTCAGTGCCAACATCAGACATCAAAGCAGCCACTCAGAGGCTTCAAAGGGTCCCTGGTGACACAGCAGCCCCTGGGGACAGGGATGGAGTCACTTCTGCTTAACTGAGCCTGTGTCCCCTGTGAGAGAGCAGCAACCCCAGCGCGGTCCTGCTGCTCCCTGGCACAGAGAGCTCTCCAAAACCCAAACATTGCATGGGCTGGGGCTCATTGCCTGCCAGCTCTGCCCTCCCTGCACAGCCCCGTGCCAGCCCTACCTGCTGTGCTGGTGGCACTGCTGGCTGGGGGAGCCCCCCCTGCCAGGTAATTATGTGGAACACGATTGTGGCCTTGGGCTCCTCCTGCTCAGTGTTTGCAATTAGGTTTTACTACAAAAGTACATATTAACATTAAAGGAGCATTACAATGCAGCAAATGTGATAAAGCAGAGCCACGGTTACTGCACCTTCTGCTTCTGTTCTTTCAAGAATCATAATCACCGTTAATTTATGGTCTTCTGAGGAGCATCTAATTACTGCAATCAGCCCCTATTTCACTCTGAGTGTGCACGGGTGCTCCTCCCTGCCTCTCAGTGCCTGCCCTGCTGCAGACAGACACAGACCTGCAGCCTCCTTTGCCGGGCAGTGCTTGGGGGCAATCCCCTGCCAGGACCCAGCAAAGGCAGGAACCCCTTCCCAGAGAGCCCTGCTGGGGAATCCAGCACTCTGGGAACCCGTTCATCCCCAAATGTCTTTGCTTTTTCAGGACACCACTGAGGAGCAGAGGCTCCTTCCCCAGCCATCCCTGGCATGGGCAGCTCCAGTGCCGACTCCAGCACCTTTCCCAAGCTCCAGTGCCAAATCTCCCCTTCTCCCTGCTGCCCCTGAGTGTCAGCTGGGGACACCCACAGTCCCAGGTGCCCACCTTCAGGCACCAAGGTTTCCTTGCCGTTTTCCTTTCCCTTTTGCAGCCTTGGTGGCAGAGGGAGCTGTGCCAGAGCTCCTGGTGGCTCCGTGAGCACTGGGAACCAGCCCAGCCAGGAATATTCTGTATTTCCTGGGTGTTCCCTCCTCCAGGAGCCTCAGAGGCCATAGCCCAGCCCACGCCAGGGGTGCTGGGTCTGTGAGTGTCTGTGCAGGGAACAAAGGAGCACCAGGGAGAGGAAAGCAGGAGAGCAGAGACCAACAGCTCCAGAACCTCGGTTCCTGCAGCACTTGAGTGACACAGATGGGAATGCTGGGCTCCTGCTGAGGGTTAAACCATGGCAGCAGGGACACCTTAGAAACCTCCCAGTCTGTGACTGCTCACAGCCCCCGTTCCCACGGGGGAGGCCAATGAGGGCAGGAGGTAATAAAGGAAATCTCACTGAGAACTTCCCCTTTACAGCAGCTGGGCTTGGAATTTTTGTTCAGTTCTACAGAAATTGGAACTGAAACCCTACAGACACTCAAAGGTTTTCACAAGGGTTTTTATGCACTTTTCAGCAGTGTTGTTATGTAACCTGATAAAAACCTAGGCCAGGATCACCTTTGTAGTGAAGGTCATCAGCCTTCCAAAAATTCCACTGAGTATTTGACTCCTAGATTTCAGAGAACACCTAATTTCTCCTCAGTTAAAAGGTGGTTCTCAGCACTGCACAGAAGTGGATTTTCTTGGATACCCTGTGCTTTGAGGCTCTCCAGAGCCTGGAGCTGCTCCTCAGTTCAGGCTTCACCCAGGACAGCTCCAATGCCAGATCCCCAAACTCCAGGCTGCTCTCAGGGATGCAGTCCAGGCTGGATGGAATTCACCACTTCAGCATCTGAACATGCAGGTAATGAAGTGATGGGTGGAGTGAAAGCGCATCAATGAGAAATTCCTGGCGTCAGAATCCTCCTTTCAACAAAAATGATAAAAAAATTTAAACAAAAGCTGCAATCCACAAAAGCTGTCCCTGGGAGAGCCCCAAATCATGGCAGAGCCAGGCACATTCCCTGGGAGCCTCAAAGCCTGGGTTCCTCCACCATCCCACGGTGTGAAACTCCAAGAAATGTTGCATTAAATTCCTCATAACTCCCAAATCCACAAATGCAGAGTTGCTATAGCAACTGTCAGCCCAAGCCTTCCCAAGGGAGAAAATAAAAGTGTGTCCTACCTGGCTAATTGGTATTTGTGTTACAGAGAATTGAAGGGTAACTTAGTTCCACCAAAAAATAGAGCAGAGACTGAAGTGCTCCTGTGCTAATGTGACATTATTTAATCTGAACAAGGACCCATTTTGCATGTGTCTTCAAATTATAGTATTTATGGAACACTCAACACAATAAGTAAAAGTGTTGCTGCCAAATATGCCTGACTTGCCCTGCTTATTGATTTGAATAAAAGGGGCACTGAAAAAATAGAGAAACAAGAAGGAAAGTGGAAGAGCTGATGGGATAAGGCACTTCAAATTTCATTACAACACCTACAAACCCCCCTCCACCCAAAAAAAACCCCAAGAGTTTACAACTGAAAGCTATGCAAAAATAAGCTGATGGAAGGTGACAGCTCTTTTCCCTGTTTCACCTTTTCCCTATTTCTCATCACTGCAGGAAGAACAAAGCTCCCAGGCAGGACAACCACACTGGCTGAACAACAGTCACCCCTCACTCAGAGGCACAGTTAGAACTGTTTTAACTTGGAAAAAGCCCTGAAGATCATTCAAGGGAAGAGCCCCACTGGCAGAATGTATTTCAGCACGCTGACAGTTCTCACTGGCTTGCAAACACATCCAGCAATGGATTTGTTTAATCTCAGCACAATTACTGAATAAAAGCAATCAGAGCTCTGAGGCAGCAGAACCTCTATGAAACATGAAAACATAACAATGATATCTCTGTCTCCATCAGCCCAATGACACAATCTGAGAAAAGGAGAATTTAGGGGAATATTCAGCTTCCCTGGGCCTCCCCATCCTCACAGGGCAGAATTCCCTCTGTATATCCAGTCTAAACCTCCCCTCCTTCAGCTGAGAGCCACAGTGGCTTTCCATCAATTACAGTCCAAAGGAAGGACCTGTCTGAGCAGGGACAGCACAAACCCTGCCCCAGAGCTGATACAGCATTTTCAGGACACACAATCCAGGATAACAGAGCCAGAGCTGCACAGTGCCCAGGTAAGGAGAGCAGGACACACAATGCATCCAGGATAACACAGCCAGAGCTGCACAGTGCCCAGGTAAGGAGAGCAGGACACACAATCCATCCAGGATAACACAGCCCAGAGCTGCACAGTGCCCAGGTAAGGAGAGCAGGACACACAATGCATCCAGGATAACACAGCCAGAGCTGCACAGTGCCCAGGGAGAGCAGGACACACAATCCATACAGGATAACAGAGCCAGAGCTGCACAGTGCCCAGGTAAGGAGAGCAGGACACACAATGCATCCAGGATAACACAGCCAGAGCTGCACAGTGCCCAGGTAAGGAGAGCAGGACACACAATCCATCCAGGATAACACAGCCAGAGCTGCACAGTGCCCAGGCAGAGCAGGACACACAATGCATCCAGGATAACACAGCCAGAGCTGCACAGTGCTCAGGTAAGGAGAGCAGGACACACAATGCATCCAGGATAACACAGCCAGAGCTGCACAGTGCCCAGGTAAGCAGAGCAGGACACACAATCCATCCAGGATAACACAGCCCAGAGCTGCACAGTGCCCAGGTAAGGAGAGCAGGACACACAATCCATACAGGATAACACAGCCAGAGCTGCACAGTGCTCAGGTAAGGAGAGCAGGACACACAATGCATCCAGGATAACACAGCCAGAGCTGCACAGTGCCCAGGGAGAGCAGGACACACAATCCATCCAGGATAACAGAGCCAGAGCTGCACAGTGCCCAGGTAAGCAGAGCAGGACACACAATGCATCCAGGATAACACAGCCCCACAGCTGCACAGTGCCCAGGGAGAGCAGGACACACAATCCATCCAGGATAACAGAGCCCAGAGCTGCACAGTGCCCAGGCAGGGGGAAGGAGCTCTGGAGCTCAGTATCCCAGCCATGGAACCCCAGGGATGCTGCACCATGGGAAGGATGAGCACATCCCACATTCCTGGGATCCACGGGCTGCATCACCAAACCAAGCCCATAAATCACAACCAGCCACACCTTCCCTCCTTTTCTGATGTGGACAAAGAAACAGGATGAGTGAACTCAAGTTGTAAAAGGGTCTGAAATCTGCTTTTACCACATGCCACCCCCCATGTGCCTCATGGCTCATCTCCATCCAGGAGACACTCAGATTTCTGGCCTCCCTCCACCTGCTGCAGCAGCTCCTGCTTGAATTATTCACCTTTTATGAATTAGCTGCAGCACTTTGCTAGGGTTTGGTTGCTTTGTTGTTGGAGGTGTTATTCTCCACCCTGAACAAGGCAGGTGTTTACAATATGCCTTCCACCCAACAATATTATGCTTGTATTTATCGATAGAATGAAATAAATCCATCCCCTGGAACCCCAGTGTTATATATAGCCCCATTGCTCAGCTGAAGAGATCGTGCTGCATGAGACTTTTCAGCAGGTGCAATTTCCATTTCAGCAGACGTGCATGGCTCAGCTAAGGCACAATATTTTCCAGAGGGAATATCTGACAGGAAATCAGTGGCAAGCACCAAAAAGCACAATCCCTGCAGCCCCACCCAAAAGGAGTGCCAGAAAAGGAGGAAAAGCAGCAAAGCTCCTGCAGCACAGCCCTGGGCAGGGCAGGGCAGGGCAGGGCAGGAGGGGAAAGCCCCAGGAGCAGGGGCTGAGCACTGAGCCTGGTCACAGAGCTCAGGAGCTGCAGAGCCCTGTGGGGACACAGGGACAGGGACACGGGGACAGGGACAGCACTGGGGCTGTCCCACAGCTCAGGAGCTGCAGAGCCCTGCAGGGACACAGGGACAGGGACACGGGGACAGGGACACGGGGACAGGGACAGCACTGGGGCTGTCCCACAGCTCAGGAGCTGCACAGCCCTGTGGGGACACAGGGACAGGGACACAGGGACAGGGACACAGGGACAGGGACACGGGCTGGGCTGGGGTGGAGGGGTAAACCAGACTGACAGCAGTTCAGGACAGCCCAGTATTACCACTGCTCTCTAAATACTGCACTTGGTGGTGTTTGCCAAATCCCTCTGAAATGACAGCTTTTCTCCAGGGAGAAATAAAAGTGAATCTGCATCATGGAGCATCAGCTGGAGCCACTGGGCTCAGCCCCTGGAACTCAGGACAGACCTTTCCACCGTGGTGTAAATGTGTCCTGGGGCTGCTCTGTGAGCAGAGCACTCCTCACACTCCACACTGCCCTCAGGTCCAGAGGCACAGGAGCTCACCTGGGCATTTTGACAGTTCTCTTGCTTACATCTTGTATTCAAAGTGATTTAGTTAGGAGATGCCTCTTTGTGGATAATATGACAGCTAATTCCCACTTATCCTACTGTAAAGAAACAATTGAAAGAGATGCAACAATAAAACTAATGGCTAACGTGATTGCTATTGATCATTTGCCAGTTCTTTAAATGAATGGCCCACGAGCTAAAGGGGAAGGAAAACAGTGCCACAGATTGCCCTGAGTCAGGAACGAGTGACTGGAGAGCTCAGCTGGAAATCCACGGAGAGCTGAGCACCAGCACACGGCTACAAGCACAGTGGATCCTGGGCACTCTCACCTACCTTTTCTGCTGACTGGGCAGTGCCAAAAAATATTGGAATGAAGGCAAGCCATACTATACAGGTAGTGTACATAGTGAATCCAATGGGTTTGGCTTCATTAAAATTCTCTGGGACCCCCCGAGTCTTGATGGCATACACAGTGCACGTCACCATGAGCAGAATGCTATAACCCAAGGAACAAATGATTTGTAGATCCGTAATGTCACACTTGAGCACTCCTCGGGCCTGCTCGGGGTTCATAGTTTTCTGCTCATCGTAATCCACGATGATGTTGGGCGGGTCCACCGCGAACCAGATGAAGACGCCCAGGAGCTGGACGGAGATGAGGCTGGAGGCGATGGCCAGCTGCGAGGTGGGGCTGATCAGCCGCGGCGCCGTCACCGACTTCTTGCCCTGCTCGAAGATGCGGTAGATGCGGTTGGTCTTGGTGAGCAGCGCGGCGTAGCTGATGCACATGCCCAGCCCCAGGAAGATCCTGCGGAAGGAGCAGACGGCCACGTCGGGCTTGGCGATCATCAGGAAGGTGATGATGTAGCACAGGAAGATGCCCGTCAGCAGCACGTAGCTGAGCTCGCGGCCCGAGGCCCGCACGATGGGCGTGTCGTTGTAGCGGATGAAGGTGGCCACCACGAAGATGGTGGCCACGATGCCCAGCATGGCCAGGAAGACGGGGATGACGGCCCAGGGCGAGTGCCACTCCAGCTTGATGATGGGGATGGAGCGGCAGCCGGTGCGGTTCTCGTTGGGCCGCTCGTTGTAGGAGCACAGCAGGCAGGTGACCTCGTCGGCCTGGTACTGGTACCCGTCACACAGCTCGCAGTGCCAGCAGCACGGCATGCCCTTCACCATCTTCTTCCTCTCGCCCGGCCGGCACGGCTGGCTGCACACTGAGGGGGGCACAGCACGCACGCCCCCGCCCCACTGCATCTCCTCGATCTGGGGAACAGGGACAAACAGGCTCAGGGTTAGGCCTGGATTAGGGCTGGCTGCACACCGAGGGGGACACAGAACACACAGCCCTGCCCCACTGCATCTCCTCCATCTGGGGAACAGGGACAAACAGGCTCAGGGTTAGGCCTGGCTTTGGGCTGGCTGCACACTGAGGGGGGGCACAGAACACACAACCCTGCCCCACTGCATCTCCTCAATCTCTGGGACAGGGACAAACAGGCTCAGGGTTAGGCCTGGCTTTGGGCTGGCTGCACACTGAGGGGGGCACAGAACACACAGCCCTGCCCCACTGCATCTCCTCCATCTGGGGAACAGGGACAAACAGGCTCAGGGTTAGGCCTGGATTAGGGCTGGCTGCACACTGAGGGGGGCACAGAACACACAGCCCTGCCCCACTGCATCTCCTCGATCTGGGGAACAGGGACACACAGGCTCAGGCAGCCACAGATGTGAGCTGGGAAGGAAGGGAGGGGACTCAGGGGAGCCCCAACACACAAACCCCGAGTGAATAAAGTTCCCATGGCAGAGTCCCAAAACCTCACCCTGGTGCCTCTGTGTGAGCCCTAACTGTGCTCACTGCCTCCATTTCTCATTTCTATTTCTCATTAAGTCTGATGGAATGACATCCAACCCCCAGATAAACCACATGAGGGTTAAAACAACACTGCAAACCTTGAGGGAAGGCAGGACTTTGACCTGCAAGGCTGCTCCCCACAAACCTTGGCGCTTCTTACCAAGACAGAGCAGAGATCTCCCCTCCTGGAACCGCTACTGACCAGGGGAAGATGTGAAATGAGGTGGGAATGTGTTTCTATAGGGCACAGGATCAGTGAGAATGGGGAAAGGTCTGCTACACAAGCCAGGTGAGAAATATGAAGGACAAAGAAAATGGTCATCACTGAAAAAAGCAATAATTAGATAATATTTCATTTCAAAGTCACATTCAGCTTTTGAAATACCACATGTGCTTCTGGGAATGCAAATGATCAGTGATTACATTAAATATATGGAAAGTCTCACTTACTCTGCAGTCTGGAGAGTCCTGAACTCCAAGGCAGGCAACAAAGGCTCCCAAGTACTGTGGAAAACGGGACTCACAAATCATTTCAAATGTGCCCAACTAAAGCCATTCCCCAGCCTCCAAGAACAAGGAAGGTTTAGCACTGGAGCCCCAGACTGGAGGCCTGGGAAGGCCCTGGCAATCCCAGCACCAGTTACCAGCCCAGCAGCACCTCATGGCTCCAGCAGCTGCTCTGTGTGTGTGTGTCCTTTCCAAACTCAAAACCTGATCCCCTGGGATAGATGTGAATAAGTGTCATTAAAAAAACAACATTTCAGCTATTTTTCCTTAGGTCACTGAAATGCTGACAAGCTCCATGATTTTCCCTACAAGCAAAGTTCTCAGATGAGTTTCTTGGATCAGCTGCCTTAGTTATTCATACAGACAGGAAGACTTGAATGGGCAAGTCTTAAATTGAAAGATTCAGTTGCACTTTCCTAATTTAAATCAAAATAGATCCTGTATCATCTTCATTTTATATTTGTGAAAACACAAACCCTGAAGTTGTCACACTCTGCTCACAGTGGAGTACCAAGAGTCTGTCTGTGAATGCTGTAAAAATAATCCCTCAATGAGAGATATTCTAGGGGTCTGCTCCTAAAAGGGGGATTGGATCCCTGCATCCCTGGGAAGGAAGGATGCTCTCCCTGCTCCCAGCCATCCCTGCTCCCCAATGCCTCCAGCAGGAGGGACTGCATCCACTCACAATATACATTCTCATTATGTTCACCATAGAACAAACATTACCAAGAAATGCTTAGTCTGTCTCATAAGGCCTAATGTAATTGTTCATGTTAATGAATAAAGTAACTCAATATCTGGGGATAATTCAAACATTGCTGCTTTGCTTCCCTCCGCTACAAACATTTCCATAATAAGCCATTTGTTCTGAACTTAATTGTTTCGTGCAATGTTTGATTAAAATAAAAATCAGTACAAAAATAATTACATTAGTGGTAATTAACCTACTCAGGGAAGAAAATAGCCACGTTCCCTGATCCCACTTTCATAATGATGGTGCCATTAATTTCAGGACACACAGCAGCCAGCGGCGAGGACTGGGCTCAGATTTATTGCCACCTCCAGACTGCAGCTCCTAACTCAGCAGTTCAGACATTTGTGTATATTCCACTTTGCAGACAGCAATATTTGCATGACTTAGCTCTTCAGGCTCAGCTATTAATGTCTTGTAATTAGTTTCTAAATCCAGGGATTTACCGTGATAATGGTTTTGAGCTAAGAATATGTCAATAACACATCCTCAGCAGAGTCTTCTGCAAAATATCAACTGAAATCCCTGAAGAGATAACAGTGGTGATAAGCCAGGGTGCCAGAGAGGATACAGAGCTGCTCCATGCCTGGCCCAGACACGGTGCCTCACACCATGGAGCTCCTTTTCATTTCCCTGCCTGCAGGGAGTGCTGGGGAAGCCTTGCCCAGCACTGGGCCTGCAAGGGGTGGAGGCAGAACCCCAGCAGTTCTGTGCCAAACAGATCCTGCTCTGAGCAGAGCAGCCCCAACACCTCTGCAGGATAACACAGAATTGCCAGAATACACAGAATTGCCCCCTCTCAGAACAGGAGGATTGTTCCTGCAGCAGCAGCACGTGAGCTCTGGGAAGAGCCATGCAGTGGGAACTCCCACTGCTCCATCCCATCCCATTATCCCATCCCTTCCCATCCCATGCCATCATCCCAGCCCACCCCCTCCATGGGGTCCCACAGCACATCCCAGCCCAGCCCCTGGGTGCTCCCTGCCCCTCCCAGAGCCACCCCAGCAGAAGGAGGCAGAGCTCTCTCCTGCCTGCTCTCTGGGGTTCCCAAATCAATTCTTAACTCCTTTCCTTTTCCTTTCCTTTCCTTTTCCTTTCCTTTCCTTTTCCTTTCCTTTCCTTTTCCTTTCCTTTCCTTTCCTTTCCTTTCCTTTCCTTTCCTTTCCTTTCCTTTCCTTTCCTTTCCTTTCCTTTCCTTTCCTTTCCTTTCCTTTCCTTTCCTTTCCTTTCCTTTCCATCTTTTGTCAGCTTTTCTCAGCAGCCCTGCTGCTCTGCCCCAGCAACACTGAGAGCTCTCTGAGCACTCAGAGCACCCTCTTTAATGAGATCCAAGGGCCATTTGTTCTACATTAAAGCAAGGACATTTCCAGCACACCACTGATGGAGAGAAAAATGCTTAATCCACAGTTTTTGCAAAAATGCTTATTATTATACATTTCTGTTGATGCACAATAAAATGGAAAATTAATTATTTTAATGCTTTTATATCTGCCTACAGCTTTGTGTTGTCTTCTCACTAATGGAAGGGGGTGGACCATGCATCTTCAGTATTCATCCTACAGCCCCTGCATAATATTTTTTTAATTAAAAAAAAGAGCATGTGCTTCCGAATGTGCATTTATAACACACAGCTCTTGTCTCTTTAAATGGATAGGTTAGGGAAAAACTATCTTCTGAAAGCAGAGCTAATCCAAGGCAACTTTCTGTCTAAGGTGGCTTAGAGTGAGGGAAAATCTGAATTATCACAGAATCCCAAACTGGTTTGGATGTCAAAGCCCATCCAGTGCCACCTGCCATGGCAGGGACATCTCCCATTGTCCCAGGTGCTCCAGCCCCAGTGTCCAGCCTGGCCTTGGGCACTGCAGGGAGCCAGGGCAGCCCCAGCAGAGATTTGACCAGTGCAGGAGGACAGGCCAGCCCAGGCAGGGCACACAGCCCCAGCTCAGCACAGCTGCCATCAAACTCTTGTTCCTGAGCTGCTCCCAATGCCCACAGCTGGACAGTCCAACCCCAAGAACAGCCTGGATGACAATGGCCCATCTAGAAGCAGCTCCAGGAATTCTGGTTTTTCTCCTGAAAACTCCTTTTCAGAGCTGCTTTTCATGGCACAGCCACAAGCCCACCTCACCTAAGGTTTGAGGAAAGGATTAGCCCTTTATCTTTGTTTATTTCTCTTATGAGCCAAGAACTTATTTTTCCTGTTCTTTGTGGCTGTGGAAAAGTTCTGCTCCTGCCAAGCCCAACACAGAGCTCCCAGTGTGGAAAGGGCAGTGAGGAGAGGGAACCAAGCTTGTGTGTGTAATTTGGAGAGCATTCCTCCTGGAGTGCCTGCCAGCCCAGAAACGCTGGCATTTATTTATCCTCCTCGTTCCCCAGCTGGTTCAAGGACCAGCATTTTCCAGCCCCATTATTTGGTGCTGGTTTTCCCCTCCTCAGCATCGATGGACAGTGATTTCCTCACCACAGCTCATGTGCAAGGCAGAACAGCACAGGGCAGGGAGGGAGCATGAAAGAAATACAAAATACTGAGGGAGATTCAGTACCCAGCTCATTTAGGCCTTAATTAGATTGCTGCAGGGATATTAATAATACTAATAATATTAAATTATCCTGCTCAGGTTATGCTCAGTCAGTTGGGCCCTAAAAGAACTGCACAGACAACGAGAAGAACTGTACACAGAGAATTGGGAATGGCTGGTGGCAATGCATGCTGCCAGGGCACAGCTGCCTCCCAGCACAGGGAATTTTCTCCTTTCTCCCCACACACGGGGCTGCAATCCCTCTGCAGAACCCTACCCCAGGGGAGGGCACCACGAGCTGCAGCCTGGCCTGCGGGAGGAGGAAAGCCTGTCCCACCCCTGGCAGCTGCATTTGGGGCAGGAAAGGCCAAAATCTGCTCTGCAAAGGGAGCTGAAGTCTGTACAGCCCCTCCCCAGCCATTCACACACAGGCAGTGCTAGAGCAGGGTGAAATCCCTGCTTCCACTGGTTCCAATGGGGAGCAGCTGCTGCCCAGCCAGCCCAGAGCCCTGGCCAGGTAAAGCTGGGATTGGCCAGCAAACAAGGATCCTCCATGGGAACCATCTGCACAGAATGCACATCTTCAGTTTGGTGGAACAAAACCCAAATCAACCAGGAAAACAAAGCAAATCAAGGCTTCCCCAAGTTGCTTCAGAGCAGACTGAGGACCCTTTGCAGCTGTTTTTAGGGCCATTATTGTCCATCCTGTGAACAACTAGCTGGGGACACTGAGTTCCACATCACACCTCTGATGTTACAGCTCTGCAGAAATCAGTGCTCAAGGACATGTAAATAGATTATTTCTGACCCACTCCACACGTGTGGCCTGTCAGGAACTCTGCTCTGCTCAAACGCTGGGAGTTCCCAGGGCTGCTCACACAGGCTGATGTGAGCAGAGCTCTCAATCAGCCTTTGTGGGATTTCTCTCTCCTCCCTGAAGCAAACAGGCACAATCTGACACATCTGTCATCATTTCTGCTCCACCACCCTCGGCACTGGCGTCCGTGTGGGACCAGAATTTCATTTTGCAAACACAGCTGGGTCATGTTTGGGATCCACAGAAGCAGCTCCATGCCAAGAGCTCCCAGAGCTGCTCACACAGTTTATTAAAGGAGTTTGCTTGCAGATTTGATCAACACAAATGGAGACAAAGCAGCAAGTTTTGGCTGCTGCTAGCTGTCACCAGGCTTGGCACCACTGGCAGGTGCCAGCCCCTGATCTGCCACTGAAAGCTGGGGCAGCTGCAGCCCCAGCAGCCCTGCTGAGGGCCCCAGGGCTGGCAGGCAGTGCCAGGCTCTCAGCACTCACAGGGACTGGGATACTCAGCTGCCATCTCCTCCCAGGCTGACCAACAAGAGGAGGTGGGAAAGGAGACCCCAAAGGAGGGAACAGCAGAGCTGCCTGGGGGTGCCCTGGCCTCTGCAGACACAACCCCCCCCCTGCTGACACCCCCAGACAGAAATCACTCCTACACTGCCAGGGAAAGACACCAGTGTCTTTGATCCAGAGGCACAGAGCCAGTCATTGCTGTGCTGACAGTTCTTGGGGCTTGCTCTCCTGCAGGGCCTGGGCCCCAGCACTGCCCCAGCACTGCCCCCATGACCCCACAGACCTTCAGTGGGGAGGGCAGGGACACACAGAATATTCTCCATCCAACCTCCATTTGCTGCCAGGGCAAGGACAGACACACATGGAGCATTTGCTGCCCCTCCATGGCCCAGCTGCAGCCCAGTCCCAGCTGTGCAGGACCTGGGGGTCTCAGGCACCCTCCCCAGCCCAGCTCAGTCCCAGCTCATGCAGGACTGCTTGTTTCAGCCTCACTCCCTCCTGGAGCAGGAGCAATCAGCTCATGGCCATTCTGCAGGCCAGTGGATTGAAAAATCCCCTCCCACTTCATGCTGCAAGTTGAGATAATTCAAGGTGTTTGTGCTGCTCATGGCTGACACGAGCAATGAGAGACTGCAGAGTTTAACAAGGAACAAAACAAACAACATCCACTCCTGCAGCACCCTGCAGGCTGCTGCCAGCTGGGCAGGGGGCACTTCTAGGGATGGAGGCACCTCCAGCTCCTGCCTGGGTCACAGAGCCTGTGCTCAGAGGGGCCCAGCCCTGGCCAGGAGCTGTGACACAGCTGCACATCCCTGTGCAAGGACTGAGCATGAGCAGCACCAGGGCTGGCAAACACTGCACACACCCCCCACCCCGGGAGTGGCACTGCCACCTGTGCCACAGTGCCTGAGGTGACACCTGCAGGGACAGGGGCAGGGCAGCAGAGATGCAGGGTGTCCCTAACAGTGCCAAATCCAGAATCTCCATCTACCCTGACCACATTCTGCTCCAAAGGAAAAACCCAAAACCCAGTGGCAAACCCAAGAAAGCAAGGAACAGAAATCAATTTGAACGTGTTATTTTAGACAAATACCATCTGTTGGCAGAATATTCCTGAGCAACAAACACCACTGAAGAGGTGCTTGGATGCAATTCCAATTCGAATATTTTATCAAAAAAAGGCAGGTACAGCCAGGTCTCTTGCCAGCAGGTTAGACAGTTAATTACTCTCTTCACCAACTCACTATTCATAACATTTATTTCCAAACTCCCTAACAGAGATGTTTATGGCACGTAAATTGATTGGTCTGAGCCCAAACAGATTCAGGAGGTGTTGAAGTGAGCAGGTTTCACATAAATTGCACAGAGGATGACAGAGTTACTCAATGTGCTTCTGTTGGTGGGGAAAACAGGCTTGCAGGGTGGAGTTTCCCTCCTGTGCCAGTGACCATGGTGTCCCTGTCCCTGCTGCTGTCCTGCCAGCAAAGGCTCCCCTGCTCTGGGGGTGACCCCAGCTCACCCCAAACCCTGAGCTCCAGGGACGTTCCTGATTCCAACAGGGCTTTATCTCACACTCTGCTCCCCACGGCAAAGAGCAGCTCCCAGCTGCCTGCCCAGGGAGGAGGGAACCATCCAGGAGTGGGGAGTCATCCAGGATCCAGGGAATCATCCAGGAGTGGGGAGTCATCCAGGATCCAGGAGCAGGGAACCATCCAGGAGTGGGGAGTCATCCAGGAGCAGGGGAATCATCCAGGAACAGGGAATCATCCAGGAATAGGGAATCATCCAGGAGCAGGGGAATCATCCAGGATCCAGGAGCAGGGAATCATCCAGGAGCAGGGAATCATCCAGGAGCAGGGGAATCATCCAGGAGTAGTGAATCACCCAGGAGCAGGGAGTCACCCAGGAGCAGGGAATCATCCAGGAGCAGGGGAATCATCCAGGAGCAGGGGAATCATCCAGGATCCAGGAGCAGGGGAATCACCCAGGAGCAGGGAATCATCCAGGAACAGGGAATCATCGAGGAGCAGGGAATCATCCAGGAGCAGGGAATCATCCAGGAGCAGGGGAATCATCCAGGAGCAGGGGAATCACCCAGGAGCAGGGAATCATCCAGGAGCAGGGGAATCATCCAGGAGCAGGGGAATCATCCAGGAGCAGGGAATCACCCAGGAGCAGGGAATCACCCAGGAGCAGGGGAATCATCCAGGAGCAGGGGAATCATCCAGGAGCAGGGGAATCATCCAGGAGCAGGGAATCATCCAGGAGCAGGGAATCACCCAGGAGCAGGGAGTCACCCAGGAGCAGGGGATCACCCAGGAGCAGGGAGTCACCCAGGATCCAGGAGCAGGGGAATCACCCAGGAGCCCACGCCCCATCCTCAGGGCTGACCAGGGGTGCAGGCCCATGGACAGCTGTGTCCATGGAACCACAGGGATCATTGCCAATCCCATCCATCTCCCAGGCACTCCTGTGGCAGGGCTCAGCCACAGCTCCCTGACTGTGGAGCTGGGCAGGGACAGGGGGCCCCAGAGCTGCTCAGTGCCCCAGGCTGGGGCTGGAGGACAGGGCAGTGTCTTGCCCGTGTGGAGCTGGGCAGGCAGGGACCAGGGGACCCCACAGCTCAGCCAGGAGCCTCCACACGGGGCTGGGCCAGGGAGAGCTGCCCTGTGGGGTCCCTCCAGCACCTCCAGCCCATGGGGCAGGGTCCCAGCACCCCAGTGACCCCAGGAGCAGCTTGTGTCCATGGGCAGGAGCCCAGACAGGCCTCTGCAGCCCTAGCACAAGGCCAATACCTGGAAAAAGCAGGTTCAACCATTTCACAGGGAATGTTTCCTTCACCTATTGATTTTGACAGTTCTGGGATACTTGCTCAAGGAATGGGATGGGAAAACATAATAAACGTGGGAGCTGCTGAGTTGACTGTACCTGGAGGAAGAGAAGCAATATCACCAAATTTCCCAGGAGAACCTGTGCTTCCTCTAGGAGCCATCCATTTCTTCCTCCTTCAGGCACACCAGTTCCTCCAGGAGAGATGTTTGTGTCAGGCACCTCCAAGCAGGAGAAGCTGCATTCTTAGGAGCCAGCAATGTATGGGAGCTGCTCCCATCCCTCCAGTGCCCCTCATCCAAACAGCTCACACAGCAAGGACTCCTCCTGAGCTGAGATGGGGCAGGGCAGGGCATGGAGGGGCTCATTCCTCGTCTGAGATCCACAGAGAAGCACCAGGAGCTCCCCATGGAGGCAGGACCTGTCCCTGGCCACGCTGCCTTCAGCCATGCTCCCATTTCCTGCTGTTGGAAGCACACAGGCCTCAGACACAAAGGAAAGCCCAGCCCAACAAACTGAAACGAGCCACTGGAAAAGCAAACCAGCCCAAACACAACACTCCTCACCCTCCCCAGGGCAGACTGGCTCCCCTCCACCAGCAGCACCTCAGCATTTGAAACAGCAAAGCTGCAGCCAGTCCAAGCAGCTCTGGCAAGGCTGGAGCTGCCCTGGCCATGGAGTGCAGCCTCCCAGAGCCAGGCCTGGCTTAAAGCCCAGCTCTCCTGTGGCCAGGGGATCTCTATCTCTCCAGCCCCATGCACCAGGTGCATCTCTCCAGCCTAAGGGCATCAGGTGCATCTCTCCAGCCTAAGGGCACCAGGTGCATCTCTGAGCCCCATGCACCAGGTGCATCTCTGCAGCCCCATGCACCAGGTGCATCTCTCCAGCCCAAGTGCACCAGGTGCATCTCTGCAGCCCCATGCACCAGGTGCATCTCTCCAGCCCCATGCACCAGGTGCATCTCTCCAGCCCAAGTGCACCAGGTGCATCTCTCCAGCCCAAGTGCACCAGGTGCATCTCTCCAGCCTAAGGGCACCAGGTGCATCTCTCCAGCCCAAGTGCATCAGGTGCATCTCTCCAGCCCCATGCACCAGGTGCATCTCTCCAGCCTAAGGGCACCAGGTGCATCTCTCCAGCCCAAGTGCATCAGGTGCATCTCTCCAGCCCCATGCACCAGGTGCATCTCTCCAGCCTAAGGGCACCAGGTGCATCTCTCCAGCCCAAGTGCATCAGGTGCATCTCTCCAGCCCCATGCACCAGGTGCATCTCTCCAGCCCCATGCACCAGGTGCATCTCTCCAGCCTAAGGGCACCAGGTTCATCTCTCCAGCCCCATGCACCAGGTGCATCTCTCCAGCCCCATGCACCAGGTGTGTCTCTGCCTCCCACAGGAGCTGTGCTGCAGCAGGGATGGAGCTGCCAAGCTCTGAGCCTGAAATGCAGGGCAGGAGGGGTCAGCCACAGCCACTGCACCCCAGATCTGCCTGCAGCAGTGACAGGGGCTTGGCACAGCCCTCACCAAGGAGAAGGGTGGCACCTGGCCTTCCCTGGCCCCTCGGGTGGGAGATGGGTGGGCACCTCAGCATCACAGCCTTGCTGCAGGGAGAGCAGAGCACTGCAATGGCTTTGCATGGAACCCTGGCCAAGGCCAGTAAAATCAGACATCTGCTCATTTTATCCTTGCATGGACACTGAAACACAGCCAAAAGTGCCACTGAACCGTGCCCTGGGTGCTGGGCACAGCTCTGCTGGGCTGGAGGCTGCCAAGCAGGCAAAGGAAAATGGGTGATTGCTCTGCCCTCACATCAATTGCTGTGTCCCAAGCTTGCTGCAGTGAAAAGTCATCAAATGTATCTCAGTTATCTGACCTGAGATACAGACAGGCCCAGGTAATTCACAAACCCAGGTTTATCAACAATAAGAGCAGATTTGAGGAGTCCCAAGGAAGCTGCTACAGCTCTCCCCAGTCTGTCTGCCAACAGAAGCAAGAGACAGAAAACTAAACCACAAGTTACCCTGCAATCTGACATGGGAAAATCCGGTTCAGCTCTCCAGATTATTCCAGAGAATAAAGTACCATGAATGGGGAGATGTCCTTTGCTGAAGGCACCCACGAGAGCCTGCAGAGCAGCAGCCCTGCCAGAGGAATGCCACAGTGAAACATTCCTGTCCCTTCCTGGAATGAGGATGATGATAAAGAAGAGAATCCTTACTCACCGAGCTGGTCTCGTGCAGCTCCTGCCCCCTGGCTCTGCAGGGTCCTTACCTGTGGGCTGGGCAGAGCTGTCCCCATTCCCAGGCAATGCAGACACCCAGGAGGGACCGGGGCTGCCCCCAGGGACACAAAGCACCAGGGCAGAGCTGCCCCCTCCAACCTGCACCAAACTCCCCTGGCTCTGCCCTCTGGGGTTTGAGAAATAAGGACTGGGAAACATCCCCTGCAGGGTTATTGCCACAATCATTACTGAGGACAAATCACATCCTCTGGTAGCTTTCCCTGGGATGTATTTAATAGAATTTATTTTGGTTATTTCCAGGAATCCTTGGCTTCTCTAGACTCCACAATTGTCCTTATTATTGTAAGAAATAATCCAATAATACAAAAGGGACTGTCTTAGATATATATTTGTGTGAGAAACTGGGACACTTGAGTGATTAGAAGGGAAGTTAGTGAGAGAGTCTCAACTACTGATATGACCCTGTGGCCGTGAGGCTACGAGGGTGAGGAAAGAGGTCTTTTTATGGAAACATTTAACACAACAACAGGAATACAAATCAAGCTCCATTAATTTAGCTTTAAATTTTAATGGATCAGGATGTGCAGTTTACATAAAGAAGGATTTGCTTAATAAAATATTAATATTTTTTGCTAAAAGAACTGTAAATTGCAAGTTAATATCGGTTTCCTTATATAGAACATCAAAAGTTGAAAAGCACTGAAAGAGCAAACCAAACACAGAAATAAAAATAGGCCAAAATTCAAGGAGAGTGAAATACTGTGTGTGATCAGCCTCCAAGAGTGGACCCTCAGCGACCCACATTAATTACTTGATTTAACAAAAACCATGGCAACATTAAGAGTAGGAAGTGTGGGGGCTTTGGTTCCATGCCAGGGGGTGGCTGTGACCCCTGTGGGCAGCCCGGGCACAAAGGGCTGGGGCAGCTCGGGTGTCCCCACAGGTCACAGGGCCAACCCCAAATGTGACAGCAGGTCCAGAGAGAGCCCGGGCTGGGAGCACCCCCTGGGGCACCCTCTGTGCCACCCCCGGGGTCACCCCCCATGTCACCTCCCAGGCCACCCCCTGGGTCACCCCCGTGTGTGGAGGGGGTCAGGGCTGGGCCATGTCCTGTCACCCTTCCAGAGGAGATGTGGCAGCAGAGGCAGAGAAGGAGCCCCAGCACACCAAGAACTCCCCATGTCCCTGGGCTGGCAAGGCTGACTGAGGGGGAAAACCCCTTTCCCACAAATTCCCAGGAAGGCCTGATCCCCCTCAGGCCGTGTGGCTGAAGAGCCCAAGGGAGCTGCAGTCTGTGTCTCTGGGTGCTGGTAGCTCTCCACAGGGAGCCAGGCATGAGGTGAGGCTGGCACTACTGCCCCAGAGGGCTGAGGAAAAGAGCCCAGAGCCAGCAGGGATCCTGGAGCCAGCCAGGGCACAGGCCAGGCCCAGGGGATGAGGCTGACATGCTCTGCAGCTCTCCCACCCACCAGTCCTGGGGCATTTTTCTGGGAAACATCAAAGTGCATTTAAGCCCCTGCTCCTACGGGCCTGCTTTCCTCTAGGCATCATCCCAGACAGGCCACCCCACCCACAGGGTTAACAGCACCACTGGAAAAGGGACTCACTCCAAACACATTTCATTGCAGCTTTCCCAAGACAAGAAAATCCAAAAAGCATCTGCAAGTGAAAGCCCAGTGGTTTCAAACTTCAACAAACCACAGCTTCATTTCCCAAGCTGGCACCTGGGGACTGCAGCCATGCAGCAGGAATTAAATTTCCATGAGCACCTCGTGTCTCTGCCAGTCTGAGGAGCTCTGGCCCTCTGGGTGCAGGGAGAAGGCTGCAGGACAGGGGAGAGGGAGACACTGGGCAGAACCTCCAGTGTGGGGCTGTGAGGACACAGCAAAGGGCCCTGCTGGTTCTAGAGCCCATAGCAAAGGTCCCTGCTGGTTTGGGTGCCCATAGCAAAGGTCCCTGCTGGTTCTAGAGCCCATAGCAAAGGTCCCTGCTGGTTTGGGTGCCCATAGCAAAGGTCCCTGCTGGTTTGGGTGCCCATAGCAAAGGTCCCTGCTGGTTTGAGAGCCCATAGCAAAGGTCCCTGCTGGTTGTAGAGCCCATAGCAAAGGTCCCTGCTGGTTGTAGAGCCCATAGCAAAGGTCCCTGCTGGTTTGGGTGCCCATAGCAAAGGTCCCTGCTGGTCACAGAGCCCATAGCAAAGGTCCCTGCTGGTTTTGGTGCCCATAGCAAAGGTCCCTGCTGGTTCTAGAGCCCATAGCAAAGGTCCCTGCTGGTTGTAGAGCCCATAGCAAAGGTCCCTGCTGGTTCTAGAGCCCATAGCAAAGGTCCCTGCTGGTCATAGAGCCCATAGCAAAGGTCCCTGCTGGTTTTGGTGCCCATAGCAAAGGTCCCTGCTGGTCACAGAGCCCATAGCAAAGGTCCCTGCTGGTTGTAGAGCCCATAGCAAAGGTCCCTGCTGGTTTGGGTGCCCATAGCAAAGGTCCCTGCTGGTTCTAGAGCCCATAGCAAAGGTCCCTGCTGGTTGTAGAGCCCATAGCAAAGGTCCCTGCTGGTTTGAGAGCCCATAGCAAAGGTCCCTGCTGGTTTGGGTGCCCATAGCAAAGGTCCCTGCTGGTTGTAGAGCCCATAGCAAAGGTCCCTGCTGGTCATAGAGCCCATAGCAAAGGTCCCTGCTGGTTTTGGTGCCCATAGCAAAGGTCCCTGCTGGTCATAGAGCCCATAGCAAAGGTCCCTGCTGGTCACAGAGCCCATAGCAAAGGTCCCTGCTGGTTTGAGAGCCCATAGCAAAGGTCCCTGCTGGTTTGAGTGCCCATAGCAAAGGTCCCTGCTGGTTTTGGTGCCCATAGCAAAGGTCCCTGCTGGTTTGAGTGCCCATAGCAAAGGTCCCTGCTGGTTCTAGAGCTCATAGCAAAGGTCCCTGCTGGTTCTAGAGCCCATAGCAAAGGTCCCTGCTGGTTCTAGAGCCCATAGCAAAGGTCCCTGCTGGTTGTAGAGCCCATAGCAAAGGTCCCTGCTGGTTGTAGAGCCCATAGCAAAGGTCCCTGCTGGTCATAGAGCCCATAGCAAAGGTCCCTGCTGGTTTGGGTGCCCATAGCAAAGGTCCCTGCTGGTCATAGAGCCCATAGCAAAGGTCCCTGCTGGTTTGGGTGCCCATAGCAAAGGTCCCTGCTGGTTTGGGTGCCCATAGCCAAGGAGCAGGGGACTCACGTTGAGCTGCAGGTCGTCTGTCCACTGCCCCACCAGGCGGTAGCCGGGCGTGCTGGTGTTGCTGCTGTGGAACTGGAAGATGTCGTAGCGCCCCGGGGCGTCCCCGTTCTTGTTGAACATCACTGGAGTGCCAGCACTGCCTGGGGGAAGGAAACCAGACAAAATCCAACCACCCAGCACCAAATCTTTACCCAGTCTTTGAGCTTTCACACTGGAAACACGTCCCAGGCCAAGGCCATCATCCCACAGCCATCCAAAGGGTGGGACACTGCCACCACCCAGCCCTGTCCCACAGAGCCATCGTCCCTGCCCTACCCTGCTGCCCGCAAACAAACACAGCAAGCCCAGGTGAGCCCTGCATCACCCTGCTCTGCCCAAGGCCAGAAAGAGCAGGAGGCTTTTCCTCCTGCCCTGCAGGAGAGCCTGCCTCCCATCTCCCTGTCCTCAGGGAATTCTCCTGGGAAACCCCTCCTGTGAATGCAGCCTCTAAATGCTGCTTTCCCCCTGCAGAAAAGAGCCCATCTGCTCCTGAGAGGTGCTGCTGTCAGAAGCCAGCCTGGGTCTGGTGAGTCTTGACTGCATCCAGAAATGGGCACCATACAATAGCATCCTCCTCCACAGTGTGCTCCACTGTCATGGGGTGGGAGAGGACACAGCAGTCTTGGGAACAGCACTCCTGGTGCACTCCCTTGTCCAGGAACAGCACTCCTGGTGCACTCCCTTGTCCAGGAACAGCACTCCTTGTGCATTCCTTGTGCACTCCCTTAGCCAGGAAGAGCACTCCAGGTGCACTCCCTTACCTGGGAAGAGCACTCCTTGTGCACTCCCTGATCCAGGCTCTGCAGCACTGCCACAGGAGTGTCCTGGGCAGATCCAGAGCAGGACCCTGAATGAACTTGATTTACCATGTAAATGGTAAATAATACCTTGTCACTCCAGTGACAAACACGGGTAAGTGCAGGGCAAGAGAGCCCCAGCCCTTCCTGCGTGCTGGCAAAGCCTGGAGCTGCCCTGACACCTGAGCCCAGCCTCAGGTGAGCTCTCAGCAGGACAGCTGCACTTCAATCAGCACAGCACTGCCTGGGAACCCTCCCAGGAGGAGAACCAAAGCACTGCCTCATTTCCTCGCAGCTCCAGGAGCAACCTTCCAGGGTGACATTTATTTCCAGACATATTAAAATAGGCTGCGGTGGGGTAGAGTAATATTGTGTCAAGATTGAAGATTATGACAATCCTCCAGCATATCTATATTCAAAGCTTCCTCCTCCTAACTTTTTTTCCCTAAAGCAATGAAAAATCTCTCCTGTTGTAGCACTGAACTTTAAGATTATCGTTTTCTTCATGATTCCCATTCTTCATTGAATTCCAGGGAGTGAAAAAAAAGATTTGAAGGAGTGAATTAGCATAGTCTCCATTCTAGCCCTGGTAAATTGTTTCCTGTCTCTCCTACAATCCTCTGAGATCAGATACAAATTCAGTTCAAAGGCAGGTACAGAAAATCTTCCACTGCAATCTCTCCTGGCTGGTTCCTTGTGAGCACCAGGCAGATATTTAATTGTCATTACAGATTCATGCAGCCAGAATACATTGGAGTGGAAACACTTAAGAGTCAATCAGAAGCAATGGCTGTAATTCCTTGGCTCCTCAGGAAAGGCAGCAAAGTGCTAAATGGGATTTGGCTGATCACCACTCTTAGGGCTGCTTAGGGTGAGTTAGGCTCAGCTTTGTCAGAGCTGACAAGAAAGGGACACCTGGAACGGCAGGAGCTCAGGTGAGCTCCCAAAATGCAACAGACACACACAGGAAGGTGCAGGGCTGGCCCAGGGTGAGTTAGGCTCAGCTTTGTCAGAGCTGACAAGAAAGGGACACCTGGAACGGCAGGAGCTCAGGTGAGCTCCCAAAATGCAACAGACACACACAGGAAGGTGCAGGGCTGGCCCAGGGCTGCTGCTCAGGAGGCAGATGGAGGACGGACACCACTGTCACAGCCACCCCAAAGCCAGTGCAGGGACAAACACTGGGGGGACACAGCCAAGAACTCACCACAGCCACCCCAAACCCCAGCAAAGGCACTGAAAGGGACCTGGGATGGCCGTGGGGGCAGCAGGGGGGCACAGTCCCAGTAGGGCTGGGGGCCTGCAGAGACCCCAAAGGCACAGTCCCAGTAGGGCTTGGGGCCTGCAGGGACCCCACAGCACAGTCCCAGCTTACCACAGCTCTGGACAGGGCAGGCAGGAGCACACCCTGCTCACAGAGTCTGTGCTGAAATGACACAGGAGCACACCCTGCTCACAGAGTCTGTGCTGGATGACACAGGAGCACACCCTGCTCACAGTGTCTGTGCTGGATGACACAGGAGCACACCCTGCTCACAGAGTCTGTGCTGGATGACACAGGAGCACACCCTGCTCACAGTGTCTGTGCTGGATGACACAGGAGCACACCCTGCTCACAGAGTCTGTGCTGGATGACACAGGAGCACACCCTGCTCACAGTGTCTGTGCTGGATGACACAGGAGCACACCCTGCTCACAGAGTCTGTGCTGAAATGACACAGGAGCACACCCTGCTCACAGTGTCTGTGCTGGATGACACAGGAGCACACCCTGCTCACAGTGTCTGTGCTGGATGACACAGGAGCACACCCTGCTCACAGAGTCTGTGCTGAAATGACACAGGAGCACACCCTGCTCACAGTGTCTGTGCTCAAGTGCCACAGCCCCAGGGGGAGGTGGGATCCATGAGCAGCTGGAGAGGGAAGCACTGCTAACCCCTGCTAACCGCGGGGCAGGCACAAGTGTCCCTCTCCTGCCTTTGAAGCTGCAGTAATTGGGCTCCAGCCAGGGCTCTGCTCAGCAGGGCCAGCCCTCCTTAACCTCTGGGTGAGGCTCTGGAGCCCTTTCTGTGCCACCTGTCTGCAGGGTCTGTCAGTCCTGGTTTGCATCACTGCAGCGATCCAGCCTCAGCTCAGGCTCCTTTCATGAAATAATGAAATTAATTAAGAGTGATGTACGAAAATCTCACGGCAGAGAGGAAACAGGCATTTCAGAAATAACCCTTGATCTTCCAGGCAATAAAACATGTCGTTATTTCACTGGTGTTTGATCATTTAGGATTTATTTTCTTCCTGTTAAGATTTCCCAGATTCTGCTGAGCCCACTAAGCAGTTCGGAACCTGTGTCAGTCTCCAGGCTGCAGCTTCTTGCTCATGCAGAGCTGTGACAATTTAATTCAGTTCCCAACAAAGGAGCTGCTTCTCCCTACGCAGACACAGGGCACTTGACACCTGCAGGAAGCCCTCAAACCCAGACACAATCTGACTGAATTTGCAGGGTTTCGATCTCTTAATCACTGCAAGATGAGGAATGAATTATGGAGAGGAGGCCAGGAGTGACACAGATGTCACCAGCCAGGAGTTTGGTACTCAAGGCACGTCCGTGGCAGTTTGGGCACCCGAGGGGCTCCCATGAACAGCATCCTCAGCTTCTCACTGGCAAAAACACAGCTGCACTGCAAAACTTCCAGAATTTCACTGGGTGGGCACTTGAGGTTTAAAGTCTTCCACATTTTGGGTCTTTTGTCCTCCAGGCAACGACGATCACAAAATGCTCGGGGACCAGCAGGAGCAGCAGGGTGGTCCCAGCTGCACGGGGCTGTGCAGAGCTGCTCCCCAGCAGGAGGATGGCCAGCTCTGGGGCTGGGGACACTGAGAGCAGCAGCAGCAGCACAGGCCATGCTGCTCCTGTCCCGCACAGCTGCACAGAGCTCCCCTGCCCCACCTGGCACCCAGCAGAATCCCCCGGAGCACTGGGGAGCAGGATCTGCACCCAGAGCAACCCCTGCCCAGCCCCATGGGGGGGTCAGCAGGGGACAGAGGGGGCAGTAGGTGATGAGGGGGGTCAGCAGGTGGCCAAGGGGTGGAAGTAGGTGACAGCGGGGTCAGTAGGTGACAGTGGGGTCAGTAGGTGACAGTGGGGTCAGTAGGTGACAGTGGGGTCAGTAGGGGATAGAGATGTCAGTAGGTGACAGGGGTGTCGATAGGTAAGTGGAGGTACTAGTAGGTGACAGGGGTGGTCAGCAGGTGGCAGGGGGAGTCACTAGGGGACAAGGGGGTCAGTAGGTGACCAAGGGATGTCAGTAGGTGACAGGGGGTGTCAGTAGGTGACCAAGGGATGTCAGTAGGTGGCAGGGGGAGTCACTAGGGGATAAGGGGGTCAGCAGGTGACAGGGGTGTCAGTAGGTGACAGGGATGTCAGTAGGTGACAGGGGTGTCAGCAGGTGGCAGGGGGAGTCACTAGGGGACAAGGGGGTCAGTAGGTGACCAAGGGATGTCAGCAGGTGACGGGGCAGTGTCTCACCGTTGAAGTTGACGCTGCGGATGTACTTGAGCAGCCGCTTGCCCCCGGCGTTCTCCATCTCGGGGCACAGCCCGGCGCTGTCGGCGCACAGGTCGCGGTTCATGTGGTGCAGGGCGTGGGCCATGGCGTACACGGCATCGATCACGAACTGCACCTTCCCCTCCTGCTCGTAGTGCGAGTCCTTCCCGATGCGCTCCTGCCCTGCGGGGACACACGGCGACACTCAGGGACAGAGGGACAGAGGGACAGCGCTGCCCTGGCACACGGCGACACTCGGGGACAGCGGGACAGAGGGACAGCGCTGCCCTGGCACACGGCGACACTCAGGGACAGAGGGACAGCGCTGCCCTGGCACACGGTGACACTCAGGGACAGAGGGACAGCGCAGCAGAACCTGAGGGAGCTGCGCCTTCAGCCAGGACCATGAAACGCTCTGGGCTGCAGCGTTATTGATTAAAACACGACCAAACCTCTGTCGCTGCTACCAGAATCCCTGGCTCTGCTCACGAGTCACCCTCCAGAACCCAGGAAACAAATCCGGCCCAAGCCCACGGGGAAATCCCGGAGCTGCTCCAGGCTCGGGGCTCTCCCAGGCCCGGCTCTGAGGCTCCAGAGCTCAAAGCAAGGCACAGCCGGTATTAAACCTGGTGCTTGTTCTGCTGCAAATCCCGGGCTCTAATTAAAACTCAAAGCCAGATCAAGGGAAGGCAGGAGTCGCTTCAGAGAAAATACCGACGGGGCTGCGGAGAACTGAGGAACGCGCCGGCAATTAACGGGTAATTAACGGGTAATTAACGGCACCTCGGGATGCTCCTGTCACTGTCACCTTTCCCCTGAAGCTGCCCCCTGGATCCCTGGCAGTGCCCAGGCCGGGCTGGATGGGGCTGGAGCACCTGGGACAGTGGAGGTGTCCCTGCCACGGCAGGGGTGGAACTGGGTGGGATTTAAGGTCCCTCCCAACCCAACCATTCCAGGATTCCATGATGGTTGAGGCACCCTCTACCAAAACCCCCCAGTTTTGCATCTCAGCTCCTCTGGAAGCCCTGAAATCCTGCAAACAAGGGAGCAGAACAAGTGAGTTGCCAGCTGGTGAAGTTCCAGGCAGGATCGTTTTCATTATTCACTCCCTCTCATTGATTACAGAACTTATCAGGATTTCAGGCCCTGACAAGGAAAATGCTTTTAAGTGGTTTCAGCTCTGTAACCAAATGAGCAATGCAGCAGGAAGGGATGCCAGGGGAGGGGATCTGGGATTGAAATGCTGCACACAAACACTGATAAGGCACAGCAAGTTCCAGAAGCACGGCTGGGCACACACGTAGCAGGAGGAAAACCTGCAGCAGTGAAGAGATCTGGGAGAGGAACCCAAGCAAACCACACCTGGAGAAACCTGAGAGCAATGTAACAGTGGCCAAACACGAAAGCAGTAAAGATTTTTAAATCTCAACAGAATTTCCAAGAATTCCAAGGATGCTTCCCTGTGCTGCAGCAGCCACTCAGCTGGGTATCAAACATCAGCTGTGCACAGTAAATCCAGATGTGGAGCCAAATGTAACTGCTCACCCCAAACATGTCTGAATTTACAGCTGGGAGTGTGCTGTCCTTCACCAAAACACAGGCTGAGTTATCTTCTAAAGAGATTGTACTGCAATTAGAAGTTGGACCCAAATCTGAAGCAGCCAAGAACCTGCAGAGCAAATGTTATGGACCAAATATTGTTCAGACTTCAAAAAAACCAGCAAATCTCCAAATCAATAGGCCTGGCTGAAGAGTGTTCCCTCCAGTTTGTGTCACCCTGTTGCAGTGAGCAGCAAATCAGGCCAAGAGTCCATTTTCAGGCAGGAATAGACCAAAGGTGACAGGCACAATTTTAATTCCAACTTCAACATTATTGTGGGGAATATTTCCCCCTCTGAGGCTGAACTGAAGAAGTCAGGCAGAACGTTTTACCCCAGGCTCCAGGAGCTGCTCCTGTGTGATGGGACTATAGAAATTCAATTATTAATTACTGTGCAGGAGAAGGAAGCTCCCAAAGGGCACCGAGTTGCTCCAGATGAAAGCAGCAGGAGCAGTGCTGTGGGTGCCTCTGGGGAAGGGGCAGCAGAGACCCCCCAGCCCAGCCCTGTCAGGACATCCTGGGGTCCCACGGAGGGAGGGCTGGAGAAACGGCCTAAAACATGGGGGCAGCAAGAAACCACGAGCCCCTCTGTGCTGCCAGAGCAAAGCCATGGCAAGTAAAACAAACCCCATCTGCAGCATTTCTGATCATTGAGAACTGCACCATTTCTGCTCCTCATTGAGAACTGCACCATTTCTGTTCCTCATTGAGAACTGCACCATTTCTGTTTGTCTCTGAGAACTGCACCATTTCTGCTCCTCATTGAGAACTGCACCATTTCTGTTCCTCTCTGAGAACTGCACCATTTCTGCTCCTCATTGAGAACTGCACCATTTCTGTTTGTCTCTGAGAACTGCACCATTTCTGCTCCTCATTGAGAACTGCACCATTTCTGTTCCCCTTTGAGAACTGCACCATTTCTGTTCCTCTCTGAGAACTGCACCATTTCTGTTCCTCTCTGAGAACTGCACCATTTCTGTTCCTCATTGAAAATTGCACCATTTCTGCTCCCCTTTGAGAACTGCACCATTTCTGTTCCTCATTGAGAACTGCACCATTTCTGTTTGTCTCTGAGAACTGCACCATTTCTGTTCCTCTCTGAGAACTGCACCATTTCTGTTCCTCTCTGAGAACTGCACCATTTCTGTTCCTCATTGAGAACTGCACCATTTCTGTTTGTCTCTGAGAACTGCACCATTTCTGTTCCTCTCTGAGAACTGCACCATTTCTGTTCCTCTCTGAGAACTGCACCATTTCTGTTCCTCTCTGAGAACTGCACCATTTCTGTTCCCCTTTGAGAACTGCACCATTTCTGCTCCCCTTTGAGAACTGCACCATTTCTGTTCCCCTTTGAGAACTGCACCATTTCTGCTCCCCTTTGAGAACTGCACCATTTCTGCTCCCCTTTGAGAACTGCACCATTTCTGCTCCTCTCTGAGCAGAAGGTCCTTTTCTGCTGTTTTTTTACCGTGGGGACGTGCAGGAGCCACAGCAGCATGGTTTGCCTCAGCAGTGGAGCAGCTGGCGCCTGGGACACTCGAGCACAGCGCGATTTCACAACACACTTCTGTCCCACGGGTTTGCAGTGAGTGCCTTGGGATGGCAGCAGAAGATGAAACACAAAGGCATTTTGTTGACATGAGCACTTTTTGCCTCCAAAGGATCTGTTTGAAGGTGATGAGAGGCAGTTTAACCCCCCCTTCCCACTCGAGGCTGGAGTGCTCCTCATCCTGATTCCTGAGAGATGGAGCAGGGGGCCGGCTTCAGGCACATCCTCACAGGAGAGCAGCTGCAACAAAGGCAGGGAAAAAAGCTCCAAACCCAGAGTGCTGAGAACAGAGAGGAAGAATCCCACTTGTTCCAACTCTTTCAGACAGCAGCAGTGAGATGCAGGTTTGAGAGCTGCTGGTCTCCCTCCTTCATCTCGGCACGCAGGGGAGTGACGTGCCTGTTCCCAGCGCCTCTGCTTCAGCTGAGCCCTCTGCTCTCATTGTTATCACCACACAACAGAGGGGACGTGGTAGGAGGAATAAATAGTATCTCCAGGACGATTTTTATGGCATATAATTCACAGAGACAGACATCAAAATCCCACTCCATCGGCGCTCGCGAGAGGAGTTCAGAGCCTGCTTCAGCTCCTGAAGAATTAAACACATCTTCAAAGGGTCTCACACAATGGTGCTGCTGAGAGCCCGGTGATAGTCATCATTAACAAGAGATTTAATTTAAAGATTGTGCAATGCTCACGGTATCAAGCAGGCAGCTCTTCTTTGCACAAGGTGCAATTCAGCAGCTGGGGAAGTGCTGGCAGAAAAATCTCAGCGTTCATGCACCCCAGCAGCATCACAGAGCCCTCCTGGGGGACAGGACAGCCCCAGCCCACAGCCCCAGGCTCCACAGACACGCAGGGCTCTGCAGACACCGTCCCTGATGCTCCCTGCCAGCACAGACCTGCACACACGGCCCCTGCAGGCTCCTCCACACCAACTCCTCACGTGAGAACAGCTGAGAACCAGGGCTCCAGAGCCACCCACAGCATGCCAGGGTCGATATTGCAGTTTGGAGGAGCAGAGGATGACAAGGGGACCTCTGTGCAGTGAAATCCCTGCGCTGACACCTGACAAAGCCCTGCAGGAGCAGTGACAGCTCTGCAGGGACAGAGCCCCCAGCCCAGGCTCAGCCTCCAGATCTCATCACAGACAGAAGCCTTTATTTATCCCAGCAGCACCCAGCAATCCCCAGGGGATTTCTAGGGGAAGGCAGATGAGCTTTTAAATTTCTCCTGCTCACCACAAAGCATTGGATAACACTCCAACCCAAATTCCCTCCACGTCCTGTGGGCCAGGATGTGTGCCAGGAGTGCTGAGCTGCTCCCTCCATGTCCTGTGGGCCAGGATGTGTGCCCAGGAGTGCTGAGCTGCTCCCTCCATGTCCTGTGGGCCAGGATGTGTGCCAGGAGTGCTGAGCTGCTCCCTGGCACCCAAACTCCCTCCACAGTCCCCTGGGTGGGAGTTTTCACCAATTTTCAGTCAAAGTAAAGCAAATCCTCCCATGAACTGATTTCCCCTGATCACAACTCAAGGCAATCACCCACCATGACACATTCCAGCTGCTGCTGGGAGATCTGAAGGGGTTGGGGGGAGGCTGGGGGGCCATCAGGTGCCACCAGCTGTGGCTTCTGTGTCACCAAGGCACAATGTGCTTCTCCAGGGTGTTCTAATCATGGAATCATGGAATCCCAGAATGGCTTGGGTTGGAAGGGACCTTAAATCCCACCCAGTGCCAGCCCTGCCATGGCAGGGACACCTCCCACTGTCCCAGGCTGCTCCAGCCCCAGTGCCCAGCCTGGCCTTGGGCACTGCCAGGGATCCAGGGGCAGCCCCAGCTGTGCCAGGGCCTGCCCACCCTGCCAGGGAACAATTCCATCCTAAACTGTTCCATGCTCCACCTAAACCAAACAAACCATCCCCTCCAGCCGCCCTTGACTCCAACCAAAGCCCTGCTGGTGCCCACTCCCAGGGCAGGAGGAGGGGAGGGGTTCATTCCTTACCTGTGCATTTCCTGTCCGTGTCCTCCTTCTTGGAGCCAGTGATGGTCAGCTTGCAGTTGAAGTTCTCCTCCCAGTACTCTGCAAACCACACGTTCCTCCTGTTGTTCTCCAGGGTGCGAGAGGTGAAATAGGTGTCAAAGCCTGCAGGGAGAGGGCAGGGCTGGGCCTGGCTGCTGTGCATGGGGAGCCTGGCACACACCCTGGGGCCTGGCTGCAGCCTGGCACAGACCCTGCCCTGGTGCCCCCTCCGTGCCCAGCACACCCAGCTCTGCCCATGGGAACAGGGAAAATCCACATTTTCTCAGCGGCTGCATCCTGCAGGAAAATGACTCTCACTGCCAGGAATAAAACTGGGCAGGAATAAAAATGGACAACAGATCAATATTGAAAGAAGTTATAGGGGAAAGGCATGGATTAGAGATGTGCCAATAAGGAGTGGAAATAAAGGACATGGTGCAGCTGATATTGGGCTGAGCTCCACGCTGATTTTGTTCTTGGCCTGCCCAGATTTCAGAGGAGGCATGTCCATGTCAGCAGGCTGTCAGCAGCACCTCTGTGCCCACAGATCCCCCTGGAACCAGCAGCACCCTTCACAACATCCAAACCCTGCTCCTGTCCCACTGCACTCTGGCTTTGCCTGGCAAACGAGGTTTGCACGAGCACAAATAAATCAGAGCACGTCTGTGTGCTCCTTGTGCTCCCACACAGAGCCTTTTGTGGTTTCTCGTGTCTCCTCTCCCCGTGCAGCTGCAGCAGCTGTACCCACTCACCTGCTCAGACAGAGCACAGGAGCTCCTGGCACAGAGCAGGGCAGGTTTGTGCTCCACAAACCATGGACAGGGGATGCTGCTCCACCCCGCAGCCCTGCCTCAGCTCCTGGTGCCCCAAACCCTGCTCCTGGCACCCAAACTCTGCTCCTGGTGCCCCAAACCCTGATCCTGGCACCCCAAACCCTGCTGGTTCCCTGCTGTACCCCCCAGGCCCTGCTGCCCCTCTGGAGCTCTGTGCCAGCCCCACAGGGCAGATGTCACCATCTCACCTGGCTGTGGCTGCAGTGGGCAGAGCAGAGCTGTGCCTGCTCCCCAGGGCACCTCCCAGCCTGCAGCCCTGCTCAGCCCAGGCACAACAGGAGCCTCTTCTTTACTAAGGAGGTTGTGGAGGAGTTCAAACACCCAAATGTGAAACAGGAAGAAGCAGAGCAGGGGTGGGGAGGATTGAGAATGCTGGCTGTGCCCAGAGGAGCTCTGGGTGAATGATCTAGAGTACAATCCTGCTGGAGAGGGGCATTTCAGAGGATGTTGGGGCACTCCAGCAGAGGAGGGTGCAAGGATGGGAGCAATGAGCCCTCTCAGCCCCAGCCAGCCCTGCTACTGCCCCATCCCAGGGCTCTGCAGTGAGGAAGGGCTGCAGATGCACCCTCCATGCACAGGGGAACCTCCCTGGCCCTGCAGCCAAGGATTCCCCTGCTGGGGAGAGCCACCGAGGCTGGCACAGCACAGGATGGAGCAGAGGCTCAGGAAACCCATCTGGCACGGGAAACGAACACGACAGTCCTTCCAGCAGGATAAAAATAGCACAAAGGCAGCTGTTTGCAAACTGGAAAGGAGATGGGAATGGGGTCAATGCCTGTTCTCCCTGCTCCGTGTGCCAGTGACCCAGCTCCAAGCTGTGCCCTCCCAGGGCTGAGGCTGCTGCTCTGCACACAGCCCAAGGCACAGCCCACAGCACCCCAAAGAGCAGCCAGGAACAGCAGCACTGAGAGGGACAGCAGCACTGAGAGGGACAGCAGCACTGAGAGGGACAGCAGCACTGAGAGGGACAGCAGCACTGAGAGGGACAGCAGCACTGAGAGACAGCAGCACTGAGAGACAGCAGCACTGAGAGGGACAGCAGCACTGAGAGAATCAGCAGCACTGAGAGGGACAGCAGCACTGAGAGACAGCAGCACTGAGAGGGACAGCAGCACTGAGAGGGACAGCAGCACTGAGAGACAGCAGCACTGAGAGGGACAGCAGCACTGAGAGGGACAGCAGCACTGAGAGACAGCAGCACTGAGCCCCTCCAGAATCAGCAGCCCTGAGCCCTTCCAGAGACAGCAGCCCTGAGCCCTTCCAGAGACAGCAGCACTGAGCCCCTCCAGAATCAGCAGCCCTGAGCCCTTCCAGCCACAGCAGCCCTGAGCCCTTCCAGAATCAGCAGCACTGAGCCCCTCCAGCCCTGAGCCCCTCCAGCCCTGAGCCCCTCCAGAAATGGGCTGAAGGCTCCCTCACGTTTCACCTGCAGCCTCCCCAGCAAATGATGCACTTTGTTAAACCCAAAGCAGGTCTCTCCTCCGGGAGAGGCAGCAGGAGGGTGCCAAGCCCAGAGCACAGCCCCAGCCTGAAGCAGCCCATGGGAAAAGGCAAGAAAAGCACAAAGTGGCTGGAGAAACCCTCAGGGCTGGGCTGCAGCTCTGCTGAGTACTTGGGGTGCACCCTGAGCCCCACTCCACTTCCCAGCCCTGCAGTGGGGACTGCAGCTTGAAATGAAACCTTCCCAAAAGAAAATGGACCAAAGTGCAGGAAAAGAGAGACCCTGGGGTGGCAGAGACCCCAGGCCTCCCTGCTCTGCTTGTCCTGAGGCAGGGACTCCACCTGGGCCTGCCACAGATTGAGTAAATAATGGGTTAAAACTCCTGGGACACCTGCAGTAGCTAACTAATAACAAATTAGTGATTTAGGAATATTTCTGTGCCAGCACTATTTCTCTACCCAAACCTTTCTGTGATTCTGTGATTACCATTTATAGGATTAATTTCCCCAAGGAAAACATTCTCATGGATATGTCAGAATCCAGGTTTTAGGGACACACAACCAAAACTTCTTCCTGTAAACCTGTGTATTTTGGTTTTGCTCCTAATTAAAAGAGCATTTCAAAGGGGGTATCCAGTCCTAAGATCTACAATATCCATATGGCTGGGAAAGAGCACCAATAAACCCTCCCCACGTGCCAAACTCACTGACCTCTGGAGAAAGTGCTCTATAACTTAATAATGCAAAATCAATGAGTCCTGATAAAACTGTAATAGAATTCCATATGAATTACTCTGAACCTTTACAGATTTAATAACAAATAATAACATTCCCATTGATTGGTTTAATGATCCCTCTGCATTCACAGGCAGGAATATGGATCCCTATTAAAAAGGGAACATTTTTTACCATTCTTTCCTATTGACTGGGACAACTGGGGGGGCAGCCCTGGACAAAGCCCTGGTCACTCTGGGGGTCAGCCCTGGACAAAGCCCTGGACAAAGCCCTGGACAAAGCCCTGGTCACTCCTGGGGTCAGCCCTGGACAAAGCCCTGGTCACTCCAGGCTCAGCCCTGCTCACTCCAGGTCACTCAGCCCTGGTCACTCCAGGTCACTCAGCCCTGGTCACTCCTGGGTCAGCCCTGGACAAAGCCCTGCTCACTCCAGGTCACTCAGCTCTGTGAGTGCATCCCCCTCTCCTGCAGTGCATTCCATTCCTGGGGATGCTGCTCCTGGAGCCAAGATCCTGCAGACACTGCTCTCCTTCCCAGCCTGGGAACAGGGATCTGGGGTGGTTTGGGCTGGAAGGGCCCTAAATCCCACCCTAAATCCCACCCAGGCCACCCTGCCATGGCAGGGACACCTTCCCCTGGCCCAGGCTGCTCCCAGCTCTGTCCTGGGACACTGCCAGGGGTGATTTTACCAGCCAGGACTGTCCCCACAGGGCTGTCCTGCAGGTCCATCTGTGCCAGTGGGAATCTCAAATGCTTCTCTCACTTCAGACCCTCATCTGGAACGAGCTTGACCCATAAACACTCAGGTGAACAAGGCAGATGTTCTAAGCACACACCTGGGGCTGTGCTTCACCTTCCTGACTGAAAACACACAGAGAGCTCCCCCACACAGAGCTGAGCTGAGCCTGCTGGGCTCTGGGGCCTCCATGACCCTACAAAACCACTGGATGCTGAAATGCAAAAGCAGGAATAATCACTTCTCCCCCTGCTCGTGACCAAGCACCGCACTGCTGTGACAAGATTTAGTGATTCCCCAACGCTCTCCATATTTCATACTTTAGCAAATTACTTTTTCAGCAAATACCTCTAAGAGATATAAATAGTTCCTTTATGAGATTTTCCAAATTACAACGAATCTCTTATTACTTCAAATCGCTGTGATTTGATTAAATCATTATTTTTACACATAGAAAGATGATACTACCTAAGGGTTCATTTATTTTCCCCCACGGGATAAATACATACATGAACCACATTGTGATGAGACAGGGGAGAAAAAGGGGGAGTGGGGACAGGGACAGGACCCCAAACCCTGGGGAGGAGACAGGGACAGCACCAGCAGGGATGCTCAGCAGAGCCAGGATATAAACTCTGCTGGCCCCACTGCAAGCCCCAAAGCATGGATTTCCATGTTCAGAGGGATTTCTGTCACCTCTGCGTGGCCACTGCAGCTGCACACACCACAAACCACCCCCTGCACGTGTCACAAGGGACTCCAGGGCCTCAGGGCTTATTTAATAAGGAAAATCATTAAGCCTAATTAAACCACAAAATTATTGACCCAGTGCATTTGCCGTGTGCCTCGAGTGCTCTCATTGTCAGCCCAGGTGAGAGCAAATCCAACATATTGACCCAGTTTCACTGGAGCAGGGATGGCATCAGTTCATGATATTTTTTACTCCTCTATTTAGTCCCAAGGATGTCCACATTACTGACAGCCAGTTATTTACCCACACAGTAAATCATCACCTGCTATAATTATTGATGCCAAATGAGCTGAAAGCAGCTACTCAAACACTTTTCCAATTTTGCTGGCATTTAACCCAAAGCAGTCTCACTTACTGGCATTACATCTGGGATAAAAGCATTAGGTGGGGAATGACAGCATCAATTTTAGGACAGCAAGTCTCTCTGCAGATTTTCTGCTGCTGCCCAGCCACACACTGTGGGGTGGTGTTAAGACAGGCTACAGATATTTTTTTGACCTTCTTGCTCAGTAAAAAGGCCATAAAATAAATGATTTCATTAACTTCCATCACTCCATGAAAGTGCTTTGCAGCTGTTTTCTTTTTCAATAACTGCAGATTGTAACTGTGCCAAGGGATATTTCAGGTGGTGTCACACCTGACTTTTTATATCCATGACATAAATCAGGTACAGAGGAAATTCCACTCAGGGCAGACCTGGAATTTTGGGCTGTTCTGATGGGGAAAAAGATAGAGAGATAGACAGACAGATAGATAGATAGACAGGGATAGATATTTACATAGGTAGGTAGATAGATGATAGATAAATAGATGATAGATTAGATAGATAGGTAGATAGATGGATAGCTAGATGGATAGATAGATTAGATAGATAGAATGAACAGCTCCTGGGAATGGCAGGGAGCAGAGTGCCAGCCAAGGGACAGTCACTGCCCAGCCCAGAGCTGAGCAGGGCACCACAGGCACACCAGGCAGCTCAGCAACACCTCCTGGAGCAGAATCCTGCCAGGAATTCACTGTTTCCTGCTCCTCTCTTGCTGGAAATAGGCAATTTGTTTTGCCAGGACCTTCATTCATGAAAAAATCCTTTTCCTCACACCTGAAGATGAGCTGAAAGCTGTTGAGCAAATAACAGAGCAGCTGGGGCTGCCCCTGGGTCCCTGGCAGTGCCTAAGGCCAGGCTGGACGCTGGGGCTGGGAGCAGCTGGGACAGTGGAGGTGTCCCTGCCATGGCAGGGGTGGCACTGGAGGGGATTTAGGGTCCCTCCCAACCCACTGGATGTTTCTTCCCATCAGTTTCCCAAGTTCCAGCTCCCCAGTCTGTCAGCAGCAGCTGCTCCACAGATGGCCTGTTCCATTTTAATAATGCAGAGCAGCAAAAGCTGAGATGCAGGAGGTCAAAATGCAGAACATGAGAGTGCTTTTCCCCCTGCTCAGCAGCCACTGACAAAACGCCCGAGCCTCTCCTTAAAAGCAGCTAAACTCCAGTCACTCACTGCATAATTGAAACCAGGGTGAAAATGCAGAGATCCCTCTCTGCTGGGATGCAGAGACTGCAGCAGCTCCTGGAGACACTCAACAGGTTCAAGCTGTAATACAGAATTACAATAAAATGCAAATGCAGGGGGCTGCTCTGCCCAGCCTGGCTGTGCTGCACCTTCCCAGCCCGAGCTGATTTCCTGCCTGTCCCTGTCCCTGGCTGCAGCATTCCCGTGCCAGCAGCAGCCCCTGCAGAGTGCCCAGCTCTGTGCAGCCTGGCCTGGCACTGCAGCTGCCCCAGGCACGGGCAGAGCCCCCAGCACAGCCCAGCCCCACTGCCAGGGACAGGACAGCTCTGTCCAGGCAGGAGGGCACAGCTGGCACAGGGGCTCACCCAGAGCCCCCAGGCACTGCCAGCTCACTGCACATGCCCTGCACACAGACACGCCCAAGGAAGTGGGAAGGGACCCTAAATCCCCTCCAGGGCCACCCCTGCCATGGCAGGGACACCTCCCACTGCCCCAGGTGCTCCAGCCCCAATGTCCAGCCTGGCCTTGGGCACTGCCAGGGATCCAGGGCCAGCCCCAGCTGTGCCAGGGCCTGCCCACCCTGCCAGGAAACAATTCCTGCCCAAATTCCCATCTGAACTTCCCCATCTCATTCCCTTGTCCAGTCCCCCCCTGCTCCAGTGAAAAATCCCTCCCCAGCCCTCCTGCAAGCCCTTCAGGCAAAGATCTCTAAGATCTCCCCAGAGCTTTCTCTTCCCTCTGAGCAACCTCAACTCACTGAAAACAGAACCAAACCCCTCAAGTTGCAAGATAATTTGTATTCCCCTCTCTTCACACCAACACATTAACCAAATACATTATTTCCATAATGAGGAGATGAACATCTGTGTGGCTTCCCAAAATTTCAAGTGGCAATACTCGAGACAAGTATTCCCTCTTTGGGACTGCCACATCAGCATTTCAAATAACTGCCACAACTAAAAATATCATTTAAATTCCAAGGAGGTCAAAGACAGTTCAGGTGTGGTTTGGATTTCAGGTTTTTTAGGTAAAGCAAACCAATTGGATTCCATGAAACTAAATTGCTGCAGTGTTGGACTGAATCACTTGTACTTGGGCCTGGGTAAGTGAGGTGCTGAAAGCTCTGCAAGGATGGGAAAGACAAACCCCTGCAGCAGGGCTGTGTCCCTGACAGCTGCTGTGAGAGAGCCCAAAGCTCTGGGTCAGCCCCCCTTGGCAGCAGAGCAGCCCCAGCTCTGTGGCTTCACCTCCTCCTGGCTTTGGGACAACAAACCTGCCCAAAGCCCCAAAAACCAACTCACCCTATGAGATCTGGAATGTTCTTCATTGGCAATTCATGCTCTGGGAAGCAGCAATTAAAGAGAGAAGCAGGAAACCAACGGTGAAAATGAGGATGAGAAGGATTTCTGCTTCACATCTGGGCTCCATCCTCTGTGACTCAGCGAGGGGGCTGAGAGCTCCTGGCACAGCTGGGCACAGGGGGCACCCAGAGGGAGGAAACTGGAGAGGGAACCAGCACTGAGAGCTCAGGGAGCCCAGGGAGGGAATCACTGAGAGGGAATCAGCACTGAGAGCTCAGGGAGTGGCACTGGAGAGGGAACCAGCACTGAGAGCCCAGGGAGGGAATCACTGAGAGGGAACCAGCACTGAGAGCTTAGGGAGTGGCACTGGAGAGGGAATCAGCACTGAGAGCCCAGGGAGTGGCACTGGAGAGGGAACCAGCACTGAGAGGGAATCAGCAGTGGGAGCCCAGGGAGTGGCACTGGAGAGGGAATCACTGAGAGGGAACCAGCACTGGGAGCCCAGGGAGTGGCACTGGAGAGAGAACCAGCACTGAGAGCCCAGGGAGTGGCACTGGAGAGGGAACCAGCACTGAGAGCCCAGGGAGGTGGCACTGGAGAGGGAACCAGCACTGAGAGGGAACCAGCACTGGGAGCCCAGGGAGTGGCACTGGAGAGAGAACCAGCACTGAGAGCCCAGGGAGTGGCACTGAGAGGGAACCAGCACTGGGAGCCCAGGGAGTGGCTCTGTGGCACCAGCCCAGGGTCACCCCTGCCCAGCCACAGAGGAGCCGGGGCTGTTCCTGTGCCATGCAGGTGCCATGGGCAATGTGGCCCCACACCACGGGCCCTAATTAGGCTTCATCATTATTCACAAGCCATTACAGCATCCTCCACAGAACAACCCCTGCAGCCACATCCTTCCAGCCCAGCTCCTCTCCAAGCACATGGCTCACGCCCCAGGGACACAGGAAAAGCTGGAGAAGAGCAGAGAGCTGGAGAAGAGCCTGCAGCAGGCTGTAAACAAACAGAAGGAATCCAAAGGGAAGTTTTTACAAGTATTATTATGCAATAAACTCTGGCCTCCTGCTCCCCTGAGGAGAGGCAGGAAGGACTGAGGGCAGCACATCATTCCCAGGGAATATTCCAGGGAAAAATGAACCCTGAGCTCCTTCCTTTGGCACTCAGGGGCTGTGAGAGTAAAACACTTCAGAGCCGTAAACAAGGAGAGAATTTCATCCTCAGTTTTGCTTAAGTCACCACTCTTTCATGGTTTTTTCCAAGTTCATACTCCCAAATAAAAAAATAGCAAAGCAGCTCTTGGTGGAAATGAAAACAAAATGGGATTCACATCTCTCTGGAAGAAAAACAACTGAGAATTCCTGGGACAGTTTTGTTGGTTTGCAGTGCTTGCAGTTTTTAATTTTTAAATATACAGGCTCATCCCTGTGCTGGATCTGAGCTGTCCCTCAGCCTTCTTGCCCAGAGCTTCACAAACTCCATCCCCAGGCTCTGGAACTGAACCATTAATCTGAAATCCATCTGAATCCCACGGCTCAGTTGCAGCAATTCTCAGCCCAGACAGTAAAGACTGCTTTTCTCCACATCAGCAAAGCTTTTGCCAGACTTTGTAAATAATTCAGCTCAAATCTCTGTCCTACCCTGATCCAGCTGCTCCCCTCTCCCTGGAGCTGCAGGCCATGCACACAGAGCACACTCACTGCTGAGGAAGGGCAGGAGGAGCCTGGCAGGGGAAAACAGCAGAGGAGCCCCAGAGCCCTGCAGTGCCTGTGTGAGCCTGCCTGGGACCTGCCCAGCCCCACAGACCCTGGCCAGCAAAGGGCAGGACAGGGAGGGGAAAGGTGAGCACATCCCTCCCAGCTGAGCTGAACACAGCTTCAGGGGCTCAGGGTGAGGCTTGGGAATCTCTTGGCATCTCATCACAGGGGTTCCAGGCTGTGGCCTCCCTATCACAAAGGTTCCACACCTTCTTGGGTTTCTCATGGGCACCTCCTCAGAGCTCTGACTCTTTCCTCTTCACAAAGCCCCCAACTGACCCCAGTTCCCTTCTCAATCAACCACCCCACTTTTTCATAGCATCTTCTTCTCCCTTCTCAGTAAACCACCCCACTCTTTTATAGCATCTTCTTCTCCCTTCCCAACCAACCACCCCACTCTTTCATAGCACTCTTCTTCTCACTGGGTACAGCTGTGGCCTGTTCCTAATCTTTGATCATTGGCCCAACTGCGACTCCTTAGGGGTAAGATTACTTTCCTCACTATCTTTATTTTCTTATATTGTCTCCCCCTGCAGGAATCTCCTCTGGGGTCAGGAGGACCCAGCTCAGAGCACCAAGGAGCAGGGCACAGCACCCTGCTGCACAGCTGCCCTCTGAACTAACAAACAAACCAATAAATCTATAAATGAATGCAATCTCCTCTTTCTCCTCTGAAAGCCTCTCCAAGCCTCTCAAGTTCCCCGTACCTGGCTGGGCTGGCTCTGGAGCTGTTCCCCACTTGCCAAGGAGTGATTCCTCTTTCATGTGCACTCCTCTGGCTCACTGTCTACTGCAATTATGCAAATAAAATGCAACTTCATCCTTTCAGCATAATTACATCAAACACAATCAGGCTATATTAAGACTGACTTAAGATGAATGAATTCAGTTCATCTAATGATTTCCTAAATCCCCCCCACGGGACTGTGGCAAAGAAAATTCTGTCCCAAGAGTGACATCAAGTACCAAGACAAATAACTGTGGATCTGGGGCCTGATCCTACAAATACCAAACACTTGAGGCCCCTCTGGAGTCGCAGGCTGGGATATCCCCAGTGGCAGGAAAGCAGGAGCATCAGCCCCTGTGTGTAAAAGCACAGCACACCCGCACCTCACACCTGTGTTTTGAACTGAAGTCACTGCTGGGGGAGGAGAACAATTTGAAAAATGCTTTTTTTCTGTGCAGTGAGTGTTCCAGTTTCTGAGCTGTGTGAGCAGCAGCTCTGCAGGCAAACCCTGCTGCTCCAAGGTGTGCCAGGCACCCTGAGCTCCCAGGGACTGAGAGGGGCTCAATCAGCCAGTGCAGCTGATTAAACATGGTTCCATGATTCCATGATTAAACATGATTCCATGATTAAACATGATTCCATGATTAAACACGGTTCCATGATTCCATGATTAAACATGATTCCATGGTTCCCTTCCCTGGGGCAAGGCAGGGCCAACACTCAAGCCAAGGCACAGGAGCTGCAGTGCTCTCTCTGCTTCCAGCCAGGTTTCTTAGGAGCCTTCTTCCAACATATCCCAAACACCACTCCAGACAGAGATACAGGAAAGGGAATAAAGAGGAGATGGTTTGAGGAGCAAAGCAAGGGCAAGCCCCTCATTCCTGACTCTGACACAGGGCTCTCAGTGAATGCAGGGGGAATTATTGAGCTGTGCCCTGCCCTGCAGCCCCAGGATGCTGCAGGGAAGGAGCTGGGCTGGGCTCTGCTCAGGGCTCCACCTGCTCCTTCCTGCAGCCTGGTTAAACCAGGGGGCTCTGTTTCTTTCATTTTATGCCCCCATCAAAAGCAGCTGTATTGCTGAATTTCAGATGTTCATTTCTGAATTATGCAAGGATGACATTAAAATGCCCAATTCCTTTCTCTGGGTCCTGTGGCCAAATGAGACTCAAAGGCCAGAAAGGAAAGCAGAACAACCCCCAGCAGCCTGGGCATGAGGGAGGCAGCAACCCAGAGGGGCCAGGGCCTCCCTGGGCACGGAGACACCAAAGCCTGGGGGCTCCTGAGCATCCCCTGGCTCTTCTCCTGGGGATGGACAGAAATGGGACCAGCCTGAAGGGGAAGGTGGGAGCTGAGCTGCTCCAGCAGCCAGGGCTGAGCTCTGAGCCCCCCAGCCCCTGGCAGCAGGAGCAGGTGGCACATGCAGATGGCATTTGGCATGGATGGGGCTGGGGAGGGCAGGCCCAGCCTGAGCCCCTGCAGTGGGCAGGAGCAGGCAGGAGCCCCCTGCTCTGCACAGGGACCCCTCACCCTGCCCCTCCTGGAGCACACAGACCCCAAAAGGGGTGTCTGTCCTGAAGGACACAGCAGGGACACACACTTGGAGGCAAAATGTACTTGAGGTACCACAGTAACCCCCAGCCCATGTGCAAAACGCAGCCAGGCTACTCCAGGCACTTCCCCACTGGACCAGGAGATATTTGCAGGCTCAATAAATACAATTTTTTTGCAGGTACACCAAATACACTGATACTCATACCTCTAATTTAACTGACTTTGCTCACCTGAACTCTCCCACTCTGCCATCCTCACCACTGCCTCCAAAACCCCCTCGTGCTTCCCATCAGGGGTTTAATGTGTAACATAAAAAGAAAATATTTTAAAACAAACAAACGTGGGAAGTTTTTGTTTCTGTGTACTGTTGACAGAATTTTCGTTTCTGTGTCAGAAACCCTCAGGGATGAATACAGACAGTGGGAAAAGCTTATTAAAATATCCTGCTTTTCAGAAACAAACCACTTCATTGTCTGTCAACTTTCTGTATTTACAGAGAAATAACATCCACGAGTGCCTCGGGGGGCTAAAAATGTAAAAGAATGAAGCAGATGATCTACCTGAGAGGAATAACTGATGAGCAGGGAGTGCAGGCGCAGGAAAAATGCAAATATTTGGTTTTCCAGGGAGTGAAGGCACCAGAGCCCATTTTAACGTGGGCAGTGTGTTCCAGGACTGGGCCAGCAGAGGAGCTGGGTTCCCTGCTCAGTGCCTACCCTGGAAACAACTTTTCCTCCAGAGAACACAGACCCCGACCAGCCTGGCCCAGAGGGAGCCATGTGGGTGCTGAGGCATCTCTATCACAGCAGGGTTAACAAACTGAGCTGAGATCAGACTATGAACACTTGAGAGCACAAAGGGAAGCTGAGAAACAAAGGGGTTCAGCAAAACCAGCTCCCCAAAATTCACCACACACACACACCTGTACAGGTGTGGCTATTTCTGAAGCATGCAGCAATATGGATAAATACAGTGCTTGATCTGAAATAACAGTTAAGCTGAGTTTAAATGGAAACATGAAGTTTCTCTTACCCTCGATGGTGGCTCTCTTGGGCAGGATGGTGATGGCTCCCTCGGCCACGTCCTCCTGCTGCAGCAGCGGGCTCACCTTGGAGCCCCACGTGTCGGAGCCCACCCACAGGAAATGGCCCACCTGGTCTGCCCTCTTGGCTGCTGCCAGGATCTGCCTGTGGAGAGCAACAGGGTTGGCATCGGGGGCACTGCCACGGGGCTGCTCCAGGGAACGGGGTGGCACTGCCACGGGGCTGCTCCAGGGAACGGGGTGGCACCAGCACAAGGGTGGCACCAGCACAGGGGTGGCACTGACACAGGGGCTGCTCCAGGGAATGGGGTGGCACTGACAGGGGGCTGCTCCAGGGAACGGGGTGGCACTGGCACAGGGGTGGCACTGGCACGGGGGCTGCTCCATGGAATAGGATGGCACTGCCACGGGGCTGCTCCAGGGAACGGGGTGGCACTGGCAGAGGGGGCTGCTCCAGGGAACGGGGTGGCACTGGCACAGGGGTGGCACTGGCACAGGGGCTGCTCCAGGGAACAGGGTGGCACTGGCACAGGGGCTGCTCCAGGAAATGGGGGGTTTGCATCAGGGTCACTGCCATGGGGCTGCTCCAGGGAACGGGGTGGCACTGGCACAGGGGTGGCACTGGCATGGGGGTCCCACTGGCACAGGGGTGGCACTGGCACGGGGGCTGCTCTAGAGAATGGGGTGGCACTGGCATGGGGGTCCCATTGGCACGGGGGTGGCACTGCCACAGGGGCTGCACCCTGTGGGCTCAGGGGTCTCCTCCAGCCTGACTGGGCTGTGATGAGGAGGCCCAGCACATTCCTGAGCCCAGCAGAGCTCAGGGGCTGGGACACTCGGGCTCTGGGCCAGGGAAGGATGGGACTGGGTGATCTCCAAAGGTCCTTCCCAACCCAAACCATCCCAAGATCCATTCTCTTTAAATTCACCCTATATCCCACAACTGATTCCACTAAAACTTAGAGTTTTCCCATTGACTTTACTGAAACTTTTCCCAAAATTCTTTTTGTCTCGTTTTGTGGGACCAGGCCTCTCAGCAACTGATGATTCCATCACAATTTTAAGCTAATTTCAAATTCTGGACCCAGAATACGCAAGTGAATAATGAAATATAAAATATTCTTTGTGTTATTTTATGAGCCCATTCCATGTGGTTTAACCTTGAGCATCCAAGTCACTTTATCACTATTAACTTTCATCAGCCATAAACCAGACTGAATTAATGAATTACACCGAGTAGAATGAGCCTGGAGAGGGGGGCGTGTCTGCAATTCCTCTGAGAGGAAAGGTCAGCTCTGCCACCCAACGGGAGCATGGGAAAGCTCCAGGAAAAGCTCCAGGAAAAGCTCCCAGCTCCTGGGCCCCATTCAGGGCACCCATGAGCCAGCAGCAGCAGCAGCAGTGCCTGGTGCTTCCCCCATTCCCAGCTGCCCACAGCCCTTGTGGCTCCCAGCCCAGACCTTTCCCTGCCCAGGGAGGGCCCAGGCTCACCTGATGTCCTCATCATGGGCAAAGATGACAATGGCCCTGGCGTTGGGTGCTTTCCCCCATTCCCAGCTCCCCATGTCCCACATGGTGCCTGGTGCCCCCATTCCCAGGTCCCCATATCCCTTGTGGCTCCCAGCCCAGACCTTTCCCTGCCCAGGGAGGGCCCAGGCTCCCAGGCTCACCTGATGTCCTCATCATGGGCGAAGATGACGATGGCCCTGGCGTTGGGCGTCTCCAGCAGCTGCCGGATGATGCGGTCGAAGTCGATGCTCTTGTCCTTGCGCTCCTGGGGGATCTTCAGGGACTGGGCGATGCAGAGCCCGCCTGTGCCGGGAGCAGAGCACAAAGGGACCCTCAGGGGAGCACAGGGAAATGTCACAGAGCCCAGCAGTGGGGAAGGCACAGCCCAAAGGGAGCCGGGAGGGGAGGAGGTGCCCCGGGGGTCACTGCCCTTCCAGCATCCACGGCCAGATCCAGAGGGGTCCGAGCAATTCCTGCTCTGACAGCACAGCCTGCAGGGCTGGGGGGTCAGGGCTTACACAGACTGTGCCCAGCCCACTGCAGAACGGCACAACAAGCAAAGAAACGGGCAGTGGAAGGATGAAAAGGAATTCAAACAGGAAACAGCGAGCTGAACGAGCCTAAACTGATGAACAAACCCCAAAACAATGGACTGAGAGACAGAAGGTACTGACAGTGTATTGGGCAGGTTTATCTCACTGAAGGGCTGAGATTCTTTTTGATTTTGCAACTTGGGAGCTACTGGGGGAAAATGCTTCCACTGGAATGACTGAGCTGGAATGGGAACAGCCAAAGCTGAGATATTAGCAAAACCCACACTGTGCAACAAAACCCCTGTTTGTTCAAGGGCCCACCACCAAACAGATGGACAGACAAAACAGTGAAACCTCAAGATAAAGTCTGTGAAAGGGATTTCTCATGAACACCCAGAGAACACAGCAAAGAGCATCAGCACAGCCACAGGTACCCTCAGCCAGACCAAAAAATGCCCACTTTTAGCACAGTTCCTGTGCTACAGCTGTCTAGTCTGTTAAAAAAAAATAAATTTAAAAAATCCCATCTCCCATCTCCACCAACATTCTGGTTGTTGCTGGCAGATGAAAACACAACTTTTGCCTTAATTATTTTGATTCTCAGCAGTAATCACTTTCATCTTTTACAGCATCTTTGATACCAACCTGCTCACCATAGTGCACAGAGCGTTAATTAATAACGTATCAGAGCTCTTAATAAAAACCAGCAGTGGGGATGAGTTAATTAAAAGGCAGCAGGACAAGGGAGAGATTCACAGATAGGCTTTAAAACCCAGCTTTACAAGTCCTGTAATTGAAGCACTGGAGAAGGTGTTGCAGGGTGAAGGACCTGGAGGAGGAGGAGGAGGCTCAAGCCCCAGAGCATCCTCCTCATCCCAGGGCAAAGCAGACCCAGAGGGACCCAGGGACAGCTGGGAATGTGAAATGCAGCTCCTGTGCCATTCCTGAGCCCCTCACAAGGCAGGCCAGCCTTGTTTTCCCTGATTTTTGACAGAGAGGAGCTGAGCTGCAGCTGCCTGAAGGCAAAGGAGCTCTGCTGGGCCAGCTGCTCCAAAGGCTCACTGGAACAAAACCATTGCTTCATGGGGAGAAGTGAAACACTGAACAGGAAAGGCTGGAAGAGAATAAAGGAGAATAATAACCCCCAAGTTTTTCTCTGACTCACATAAAACATTTGTTTTGCGATTATCACAACCTGGACATTCTGCAACCTTTCTTTTCCCCTTGAAAAGCAAACACTACCGAGCTTTAAAAATCAACTTCATTTTAAATGAGGATTGAAAGTCTCAGTGCCAGCGAGCTCAGAAATGGGAACAGCTTTACATGCTCTATTTTCCCCAGTCAGAAGGAGACAGGATGAACCCAAGGCCACGAGCAGGGCTGTCCCACTTGGCAGGGATCACACTGGCAGCGGTGACAGGCACACACAGTTTGAGCCTTCCCAAAAGGAGCAGATGCCATGGGCCCTGCTAGCCTTGGCACCACCTCTGCTCAGGGGAATTTAGGAGAAGTGGCAGGAGGAATCAGGGATAGATGGCAAACACCAGCGTGCCCTCTGTCACCCCCTGGCAAGCACAGTGCCCGGGGAACTGGGTGTCTGCTGTCCTAAAGGCACAGGGGAGCAAGTTCAGCTTCCACATCCTCATCCCACACTCCAGCCCAACAGGAAACATGTGCACAGTTATTGGGAGTGTCAGGTTAATTCACAGCACTTCCAAGGGAAAAACCTCCGAGGGAATTAGGTGGTAAAAACACGAAAGCTGCAAATTCAGGATCTTGTCATAGGATCCCTGCAGTGATTCATTACCCCGGTGGCCTGGAGGAGTGACAAATGCTCCAGGCTGCACAAAGTGCCTGGCAAGGGAGCCAGAGACACCCAGGAGTGAACAGGGGCTGCCCTGGGGGTGTCCCAGGCCAGCTCAGGTGTGGGATCCAGAGGCAGCTCAGGTTTGGGATCCCAGAGGCAGCTCAGCTTTGGGATCCCAGAGGCAGCTCAGGTTTGGGATCCAGAGGCAGCTCAGGCTTTGGGATCCCAGAGGCAGCTCAGGCTTTGGGGATCCCAGAGGCAGCTCAGCTTTGGGATCCCAGAGGCAGCTCAGGTTTGGGATCCAGAGGCAGCTCAGGCTTTGGGATCCCAGAGGCAGCTCAGGTTTGGGATCCAGAGGCAGCTCAGGTTTGGGATCCAGAGGCAGCTCAGGCTTTGGGATCCAGAGGCAGCTCAGGTGTGGGATCCCAGAGGCAGCTCAGCTTTGGGATCCCAGAGGCAGCTCAGGCTTTGGGGATCCAGAGGCAGCTCAGGTTTGGGATCCAGAGGCAGCTCAGGCTTTGGGATCCCAGAGGCAGCTCAGGCTTTGGGGATCCCAGAGGCAGCTCAGGCTTTGGGATCCAGAGGCAGCTCAGGTGTGGGATCCAGAGGCAGCTCAGGTGTGGGATCCAGAGGCAGCTCAGGTGTGGGGATCCCAGAGACAGCTCAGGTGTGGGATCCAGAGGCAGCTCAGCTTTGGGATCCAGAGGCAGCTCAGGTGTGGGATCCCAGAGGCAGCTCAGGTGTGGGATCCCAGAGGCAGCTCAGCTTTGGGATCCAGAGGCAGCTCAGGTGTGGGATCCCAGAGGCAGCTCAGGTGTGGGATCCAGAGGCAGCTCAGGCTTTGGGATCCAGAGGCAGCTCAGGCTTTGGGATCCAGAGGCAGCTCAGGTGTGGGATCCCAGAGGCAGCTCAGGTGTGGGATCCCAGAGGCAGCTCAGGTGTGGGGATCCAGAGGCAGCTCAGGTGTGGGGATCCCAGAGGCAGCTCAGGCTTTGGGATCCAGAGGCAGCTCAGGTGTGGGGATCCAGAGGCAGCTCAGGTGTGGCGATCCCAGAGACAGCTCAGGTGTGGGATCCAGAGGCAGCTCAGGTGTGGGGATCCCAGAGGCAGCTCAGGTGTGGGATCCCAGAGGCAGCTCAGGTTTGGGGATCCCAGAGGCAGCTCAGCTTTGGGATCCAGAGGCAGCTCAGGTGTGGGATCCCAGAGCTGGCAGGGCAGTGCAGTGCTGCTGCAGTAGCCATGGATACCCATGGCTGGCTGCTATCTGGGCTCTCTACAACACTAACTACATTATTCTGCTGCCCTGGAATGCTCCAGGAGCTGTTTTTCTTATCACCACTTAATTGGATTATCAGGTAGCAAAAGAGACAATTGAATACTTTTTCAGCTGATTTATCTGCAGAGATCCCTTTTTGGGGGGAATCACTTTTGGCAACACTGAAAACATCACGTCACTAAGTTATGTTGCTGCTGCTGATTATTAAAAGGAACTCTCAATTAATTTGATTAATATGTTCCTTTAAAATTAGCAGCTGCCAGGAGCAGCCTCCTGGGTGTTTATCAGAGCTCTGGGAACAACAGGAAAGCCCCTGGCACAGCTCAGCTGCTCCTCACTGGCAGCAGTTCCAGGAGCCCCCTCACTGCAGCCAGCACAGGAAACACCCCAAAATGGAGATTTTAACCATGCTGTGTTGGGAGGGGTGAGAAGAGCTCGGGTTAGGTACAGGTGGTACCAAGACTCTGTGAGGTAAACAATAAAAATTAAAAGCACAATAAAAATGAGAAGTCTCCAAGTGCAGGAGAGCTCTGATCCCTCACACAGACCCTGCCAGGGAGCTGCTGTGGCCCCAGGATGCTGCAACAGGCAGGACCCCCACACACGGGGGAAATAAATCAGTCAAACACTTTAACTGGAGTTTGGGGGGGCAAAGGAGGGGAATTCACTGGGGAAAAATGAAATAAACCTCAAAGGCACACAGGAGGTTTTTCCCATTTCATTGTACATTTTCTATCCCACTGCTGGGTTCTGGCATTTCCTGCCATTCCCTGCATACCCAATTTATGAGCTGCAATGGATTTCACTTGTAAACCTCCTGTATTCTGCAGGTGAGAAACCAGTGGCAGTAAGGCTGGAAACAGAGTTTAAAGAAGTCAGGATCCTCCCCTTGTGAAAACCTGGACAGCACAACTGAGGAGAGCTCCGTGACAAGGCAGAATCACATCCCAAAGAGCCAGAGTGACAAAGGATCATTTTCTAGTCCTGAGATGCACCTGGGGCTGCCCCAAACTCCTCAGCAGGGATGGAGTTGTTCAAACACCTGACACAAACCCACCCAATCCTCAGGGCATGGAATCCTCACACACTGAGCAGCATTTACAGCATGGCAAACTCATCCAATCCTCCAGGGCCAAGGATGGGAATCCTGGGGAATCCTGACACTGGGCAGCATTTACAGCATGGCAAACCCACCCAGCCCTCAGGGCAGGGAATCCTCACACTGAGCAGCATTTACAGCATGGCAAACCCACCCAATCCTCCAGGGTAGGGAATCCTGACACACTGAGCAGCACTTACAGCATTACAAACCCACCCAGCCCTCAGGGCATGGAATCCTCACACTGAGCAGCATTTACAGCATGGCAAACCCACCCAATCCTCAGGGCCAAGGATGGGATTCCTGGGGAATCCTCACACTGGGCAGCATTTACAGCATGGCAAACCCACCCAATCCTCAGGGCCAAGGATGGGATTCCTGGGGAATCCTCACACTGGGCAGCATTTACAGCATGGCAAACCCACCCAATCCTCAGAGCAGGGAATCCTCACACTGAGCAGCATTTACAGCATGGCAAACCCACCCAATCCTCAGAGCAGGGAATCCTCACACTGAGCAGCATTTACAGCATTACAAACCCACCCAATACTCAGAGCAGGGAATCCTGACACAGTGAGCAGCATTTACAGCATGGCAAACCCACCCAATACTCAGAGCAGGGAATCCTGACAGTGAGCAGCATTTACAGCATGGCAAACCCACCCAATACTCAGAGCAGGGAATCCTCACACTGAGCAGCATTTACAGCATTACAAACCCACCCAACAGTCAGAGCAGGGAATCCTCACACTGAGCAGCATTTACAGCATTACAAACCCACCCAATACTCAGAGCAGGGAATCCTGACACACTGAGCAGCATTTACAGCATTACAAACCCACCCAGCCCTCAGAGCAGGGAATCCTGACACACTGAGCAGCATTTACAGCATGGCAAACCCACCCAGCCCTCAGAGCAGGGGCTGGGAATCCACCTGAGAGCCACACGGGGCTCTGCTGCAGCAGCCACTTCCCAGGGAGGGCTTTAGGGCCAAGCTTTGTTCATGTTTAACCAAAACCCAGAACGAACCCACGTTCCAGGGCCTGCCAGCAGCCTCACAAACAATCAGACCTTCAGGAAGAGGTTTGAGTGTAGGAACATTTGCAGTCCTGTTCCCAACCCTGCAAATAAAACCAGTGAACAGAGTGATCCTGGCCTGGGTGTGCAATATTCCCTGCCCCAGCATGGGAGCCCACCAGGGGCTGCCCTGAGCCCACCCCAGGCTCTCAGGGATTTATCCAAGGGATGCAGAGCCGAGGAGATGCCCAGGGCATCTGCCCCTTGCACCCCAAAGGAATTCCAGTCTGTGGGAATGAGCTGAGGGACAGAAAAGCTCCTGCCACTCCAGAAATGGCAATAAATTGATTTTATAAACTGATGCCCCCCAGGGAAAGCAGAGCAAGGCAGGTTCAGAGGGGCTGGTGGGGCTGGTTCATTCTGCTGCCAGCCAAACCCACAGCTCTGGGAATGGAACATCCTGGGCATGGAGCACACCCTGCAGGGAAAACACATGGAGAGGCCAGATCAGCTCACAGTATGCAGGATCCTCAAGGAAAAGGAGCTTCAAGTTAAAGTAGGGCTGGTAGAGAGATCCAGAAATGCCAGCTGGGCCCTCTGTCCTAAATCAGAGTCCTGATGAGCCCTGCCTTGGCTGCTTGTTCCTTCCTGGAACAAGGAATATCTGCTCCCCAGGAATGCTCACCCTCCTGCCAAGAGCCACTGAGTCCTTGCTTATGGCACTCAAAGAAGTTTACAAATGCCCTGATCTGCAGATGGGCTCGGGTTCAGATTACATCTCCAGAGTATGGAAATTCAATAGTAAAACTGGAAAGTGCACCAATAATAAAATTACATTAACACATGGAATGACAACAATTTATCCAAGGAAAAGGATCCCTGTGGATACCCAACAGCTTTAACTTAGAAACTTTCTACACATGAAGAAGCTACTGAATCACTTGAAATTTCATTTTCACTAATTTTGTTTATTGTTTCATTTTTTCCTATTAGCCCTCATCATAACCCAACAACAGAACACCTAAACTAATATGGAAGACTAATATTTCTAGCATGTTATTCATTAATGCTTAATTCCATTGTGTCAGACCTTTGCTGCATATTTAATGACATTCCTGGTGTGTTTTATCACCTCAAAATTGTCCTTTATTATGGCAGTTAAACTCCAGTAATATACAAAAAATTAAGACTCTCCTTGGGAACACTAAATTAAATTACAAGAACGGTGTAAGATGACTTTGAGAGATGTAGGAAAGCTCTGTTTGTGAGACAGAATAGAAGGAGAAGGAGCTGCCTGTGCCTGGGAACCTCGAGTGAGAACTGGCTCAGCCCAGGGCCTGGCTGCAGGAGGGATTTAGGAGCTTTTGGCTTCCTAAAATCTGCTTCAAAGGTGCATTGGAGGCACGCAGTACAGCCAGGCAGGAAAAGGCAATAGAAAATAGAACATGGAAATGCCTTTTGCTGGTGAGCTCCGTGCCAGGAGCGCTGCCAGGGCCTGGGCAGAGCCCTGCTCAGGAGGGCTCAGGAGGGCTCTGGGATGCCCCTGGCAAGGAGATGTGAGCCCTTGGATTGAGATGGGAGTGCAGGGAAGCCAGAGGAAACCCCTAAATGGATGAACCCTTCCCTGTTTGCTCTCAAAGGCTCAGAACAGGGGGCTCCTGAGCTGCACACCTGCATTTACCGGTGAGCCCTGTCCTTCACCTGCCTCCAGCAGCCAGGAGGAAAGAGAGAGCCCAGGCTCAGACACAGGAGTGCTGGGGATCAGGGAATTGGGGATCAGGGAATTGGGGATCAGGGAATGCTGGGGATCAGGGAATTGGGGATCAGGGGAATGCTGGGGATCAGGAGCTGCTGGGGATCAGGATCAGGGAATTGGGGATCAGGATCAGGGAATTGGGGATCAGGGAATGCTGGGGATCAGGGGAATGCTGGGGATCAGGGGAATGCTGGGGATCAGGATCAGGGAATTGGGGATCAGGGAATTGGGGATCAGGGAATGCTGGGGATCAGGGGAATGCTGGGGATCAGGGGAATGCTGGGGATCAGGGGAATGCTGGGGATCAGGGGAATGCTGGGGATCAGGGAATGCTGGGGATCAGGGAATGCTGGGGATCAGGATCAGGGAATGCTGGGGATCAGGGAATGCTGGGGATCAGGGAATGCTGGGGATCAGGGAATGCTGGGGATCAGGGGAATGCTGGGGATCAGGATCAGGGAATTGGGAATCAGGGAATGCTGGGGATCAGGGAATGCTGGGGATCAGGATCAGGGAATTGGGGATCAGGAGCTGCTGGGGATCAGGAGCTGCTGGGGATCAGGAGCTGCTCAGTGCTGGGCTGCTCCTGCAGGAATATTTGTTCCCCCCCAGCAGTAAGGATGCCACCTCTGGATAAGGAATCATTACAGACTGTGAGCACAGAACGATCCCTAATGATGGAGCTTTTCTAACTCCAGGTTGCAGCGTTCCCAGGTCCCCAATCCCCTTTTTTCTTGGGGAAGGAACGTGGCATTTCAGCTGCTCCCAGACAATGGCACTGCTGTGGCTGCTGGTGTCAGAGCAAGCAAAGACTTGTCACCTCTTCAGAGAGTGACAAATGCAGAGAGCAGCCAGGACCTGTGAGACAGCTCCGTGGGAGGGCAGCGAGCAGAAGCATCTTTGATAGATAATTTTGGAAGGAAGCATTTTCCTCGTTTTTCCACCCAAGGAGAGAGCAGCGTTTACAGCATGACAAAACTCCTCCAGGAGCCCAGAGCCAGGCTCCCAAAAGCCCTGGAACAGATCAGGGACAGGGAACAAGGCCACAGAGAAAGGGTCCAGATGGGGCTGAGAGCTGGACCCCAGAGGACCCTTCTGTACCAGCCCCACCTTGGTCCCCATCCCTGCAGGCATCCCTGCAGTACCAGACCAGGTTTTGGTGGGTCCCTCCTGGGTTTTGGATCACTCCTCCCTTGCTGCAGCACATTTTCCTCCAGACTCACACCAGGGTCTGTGCTGGGAGCTCACACAGTGACCCCTGCTCTTCTGGAACCCAAAATGGGCACATTCAGCAAAGCTGGGAGCTGTTTAAGCAGGCCCTGTCCCCAGCCCTCACACAGGGAAATGGAAAATAGAACTCTGTAACTCCTTGGTCTTTGCTAGTCCTTCTCATAATCCCCATCTCCTTCACACTGGAGTAATGTTCTTAATGTACTCGCTGAGCCTTAATGGCCCTCTCTCAAATGAGTACTAAAAATGCAATATAGCTCAATAAAACCACTCTTGCAGCCTGGCAAAGCCCAGCCCAGCCCTGAGGCACTCCATTCCATGGAGCTCTGCCACAGAGGCTGCACAGGGAGATAGGAGCAGGCTGAGGGAAGGCAGGCCAGGACTGATCCCAGCAGGGCCTCACCTGAGGGAAAAGCTCCTGAGGGATCCCAGCAGACACCAGCACCCACCTGGGGACTCCCCTGGGGACAGGGGCTGGGACAGGGACACCCAGGGCAGGCTCAGAGCAGCCTGGCACAGAGGGAGGGGTCCCTGCCATGGCAGGGGGCACTGGGGGCTCTCCCAGTCCCCGTTCCTGTGCTCCCTCCTCCCCCAGGAGAGAGGGGATGTGGATATTCCTGAGTGATCCAGCACTCTCTGCCTTCCAGGGAGCCTGTTCAGTGGACAGCCCTCTGCAGACAGGGATTGTGTTCACCTGGGGCTGGACCTGAGAGTCCTGTGAAATATCTGCCAATACCCAGAGGGCCCAGAGCCCAGGGATTGCTGCAGGAACCGTCCCTCCACGCTGCCCTAAAAGCTCCCCAAAACCCCATCAACCTTTAAAGCCTCCATTTCCCTGGTGCTGCAGCCCTGATTTTATCAACTGGGCACCCTGACCTGCGACAGTGTAGGAGAAGCTGCACTGTGCCACACCAAGAATAAACCCCAGGAAATTCCCTTTACAGCAAGAACCTCAGAGAGTCAAAATCTTAATGCACCAGCAATGAGGGCACGGCTTCCAATCAATCAATCAATCAATCAATCAATCACTCTAGCTTTAAACATTTTTTATGCCACAAAGAAGGGGTTTTCTGCAGAATCTTGATAGGGCAAGGTAATCAGAAAATTACCAGGAAAAATCAGAAAAAACCCAGGAAATCTGGGATTCACAAGACCAAGGAGAGAGGCCAAAGACAGGATAAGGAAGAATCAATGATGCTGCACGTGGCCCTTTCCCTTTACTGTGGGGCACTCCTGGTGTTAGTCCCATTTAACTGCATTTCCCTCTGTGCCCCTGCAGCGGGCATCACCCCAGGGCATTTCACACATCCGGGGCTGAGGAGGGGCAGAGCTGCCCCAGGGCTGCCAGCAGTGACCCCACAGAGGGGTTGGAGCTCTGCAGGTCCCTGGGCTGCAGGAGGGGCTCCCAGTGCCCCCCGCCCAGCCCTGGCTGCTCCCCGTGCCCCAGGAGCTGCAGCTCCTCCTGGAACGAGGGGGAAGGGCCAGCACATTTCCCTTGGAAAGAGATCCTGACTCCTATGGAGGAATTCAAATGATGTTCTGAGTGTTACACAAATGAAAAGCAATTAAATCAATGTAACTCCTGAGGAAACAGAGCTTAACTGCTATTTCACATAAGACATCCACTTCCTTTATCTTTAATTCATTTTGTGGTCGGAAAAGATGACCAAAGTTATCTTTACTTTGCAAAAACTACTGCAATGGGAGTGAGGGAAATTAACACTTTGATTAACACTTTTAATATTTGAAATTAATTTCAAAGCTCCATCTCAGTTTCCAAGGTTTGTATTAATCATTTCTCCCAATATTATGGCATATTGAAAGAACTTGATTAGGTTGATTCCAAAACAGAGAGTGAAGAGACAGCTCAGCCACCACTGATTCAGCTCCTCCCTGGCATTCCAAGCCTCCCTCCTCAGGGAACCTGCACTGAGGAGGAGCTGCTTTGCTACCACCTCTCTTTTAACAGGAAATGTGGAATTTTGGATGCAAAATTCTCTTTCTCAGAGCTCACACACAGAGCAGCTCATCCCAGGGCTGGGACACCCACAGAGCTCTGGCAAACCATGGCTGGAGAGGAACCCTGGTAACTCACGGGATCAGGGAATGGTTTGGGCTGGGAAAGCCCTCTAGGAACAGAATCCAGCTGGGAAAGCCCTTTTAGGAACAGAATCCAGCTGGGAAAGCCCTCTAGGATCAGAGTCCAGCTGGGAAAGCCCTTTAGGATCAGAGTCCAGCTGGGAAAAGCCCTTTAGGATCAGAGTCCAGCTGGGAAAAGCCCTTTAGGATCAGAGTCCAGCTGGGAAAGCCCTCTAGGATCAGAATCCAGCTGGGAAAGCCCTCTAGGATCAGAGTCCAGCTGGGAAAGCCCTTTAGGATCAGAATCCAGCTGGGAAAGCCCTCTAGGATCAGAGTCCAGCTGGGAAAGCCCTCTAGGATCAGAGTCCAGCTGGGAGGCACAGGGCAGCACAGCTCCCCAAGCTCCTCCGCTCTGCAAACACAGAAAATGCAAAAAAACCCCACCAAGCTGTTGGTTTCTGTCACCTGGAGAGTGCTTGGGACTCACAATGGACAACACAAACCCCAGCATTCATTAACCCTTCCCCAGGCCAGGCCAGCACTGCCCTGTCCCCAGGAGCCACATGCACAGGGCTTTCACACCCAGCATGGGTGTCACACACAGACACAGCTTCTATGGAAAATCCTTTCCTTAGGACTTTTCCTCCTGAGAAGCTGAGAGGCCTCAGGAACAAAATGCAAACAATGGTTATCTGCTGCTGTGGAATGCAACAGGTGCATCTGGGATTGGCTCATGTGGTTGTTTCTAATTAATGGCCAATCACAGCCCAGCTGTCTCAGACTCTCTGGTCAGTCACAAGCCTTTGTTATCATTCTTTTCTATTCTTAGCCAGCCTTCTGATGAAATCCTTTCTTCTATTCTTTTAGTACAGTTTTAATATAATATATATCAAAAAATAATAAATCAAGCCCTCTGAAACATGGAGTCAGATCCTCATCTCTTCCCTCATCCTCAGACCCCTGTGAACACCATCACAGATGGGGACCTTCCACTGCCTGAGCACCTTTCCATGGAGGAATATTCCCAATATCCATCCTGAGCCTGCCCAGCCCAGCCTGGGGCCATTCCCTCTGCTCCTGTCCCTGTTCCCTGGGATGATCCCAAATCCCCCTGGCTGTGCCCTCCTGGCAGGAGCTGTGCAGAGCCACAGGGGCCCCCTGAGCCTCCTTTGCTGCAGGCTCAGCCCCTGCCCAGCTCCTCAGGAGCTCTCCAGCCCCTGCCCTGTCCCTGTTCCACCCCTCAGAGCTGTTTCCAGCACTGGAACAGACCCTGCACACACAGGGAGCTCTCCTGAAAAAGCACCTCCATTTACAAGCCATGAATTTGACTTCTGCCCTCCTGGGTGCCTCTCTCAGAGCAGAGCAATGTTCCCCGCATTAAAAAAACAAACAAACAAACAAAAAAAGGATAAAGGCAGAATATCCACAGAATTCCAGCGAGCCTTGTTTCATCCACTCGCTTTCAGCTGTTCTGCAAACTCCTCATTTTGGGGAAATAAATGTTTTTAATTAAGTTGCCTGCACAGCTGCTGAGGCAGGAGCTGCCAGAGCCAGAGCTGCACGGGATGGGATGGAGCCATTTGTTGAGTCACGCTCTTCCCCCCTCTCCAACGATTCCCCAGACAGTGTCACTTCTCCATTTGTTAATCCATACTTAATTCTTAAATCACAAAACATCGTGGCTTTAAAGATAAGCTTTTAAACACCCTCCCACACAGCCTCTCCTGCCATCTCCCGGGACTCTGCTGATAACCAGCAGGAACCAGACACCGCGAACATGCAAACGTGCAAATGGGAACGGAGGAGCTGCAGCTGGGGCAGGAGAGGGTGAGAGGGGATGGGAGGTGACACCTGCAGGAGCAGGGCTGGGGACAGAGGAGCAGGAAGGAAGGTCAGGAGCTGGGAAAAGGCCCCTTCCCAAAGGCAGGCAGAGGGAGGGAGCTCTGCCAGCTGGGGCCAGAGCCCGGGGCACAGGGCAGCACAGCTCCCAAACTCCTCCACTCTGCAAACACAGAAAATGCAAGAAAACCCCACCAAGCTGTGGTGTCTGTCACCTGGAGAGTGCTTGGGACACACAGTGGACAACACAAACCCCAGCATTCATTAAATCCTGGAAACACCTCAGAGCCACTGAGCTGCTCATGCTTGAAATGCCCTGGGGTGGGAACTGCACCCACCCAAAGCCAGGCTGGAGCTGCAGCCCCAGACTGAGCAGGGATGGGAACTGCACCCACCCAAAGCCAGGCTGGAGCTGCAGCCCCAGACTGAGCAGGGATGGGAACTGCACCCACCCCAAAGCCAGGCTGGAGCTGCTGCCCCTGAGCCCCAGACCCAACAGGGATGGGAACTGCACCCACCCCAAAGCCAGGCTGGAGCTGCAGCCCCAGACTGAGCAGGGATGGGAACTGCACCCACCCAAAGCCAGGCTGGAGCTGCAGCCCCAGACTGAGCAGGGATGGGAACTGCACCCACCCAAAGCCAGGCTGGAGGTGCAGCCCCAGACTGAGCAGGGATGGGAACTGCACCCACCCAAAGCCAGGCTGGAGCTGCTGCCCCTCCAACCCCAGACCCAACAGGGATGTGTGGGGCAGGCACTGGGTGCCCCACAGCTGCAGCAGCCCTGGAACTGCCAGAGGACAGCACAGCCCTGCACTCATGGAGGATCCTGATCTCTGTGTTTTCTAAGGCATGGAGGAGCCCTGATCCCTCCCTCCCTGCTCCCTCAGTAAAGATTTTAAATGCAAACTCGATTCCTCCAACACTGGGAAGAGTCCTATTAAAACTACAGTTACTTTGATGATAAATTTTAATTAGTACTATCCACAAAATGCTAAAATAATCTGATGGAGGAGGCGAATTCCAGCTGAAACAGCAGAACATGTAAATCCTCTGCCTGATTTACAGATCTTGGAAGCAAATCTGGAGCAGTTCCCTCAGCCTCTCATACAATATTTTTTTTTTTCCCAGAAAAGTTGCATTGCCAAGGAGACATCTCTTTTTTGGGTAGATCCCTGTTAATAACTAGCATGGAACTTTCCTACTAATTGAGCAGCCAGCCAACACACCAACTTGGAGATGCACAGCTTGCTGCAATCTGAGCTACAGTGAAAACCAAGGGATTCTTCTCTAAAAAGACATAAAAGCATTTCAGCAATGGTTGAAAGAGAAATGGAAACACTTTTTACCTACCAAAATATGGAGTTCAGTGTTGTGTGTTTCCCCTGCCACAGCTGAAGGCATCACTAACACCTAAAACAGAGCAGAGAGCTGCACTTGCACATTAAATGTCTAGAGGCAGGTGCAGAGACAGCGCAGGTTACATCAGCTCCTCACGAGGAGCAGGCACAGAACTCAGCCCAGGAACATCCCTGCTCCACCCCAGCTAATGAAACGTGGGGCACACAGGTACTGGGAGAACTGGAGCAGGGCCTTGGGGCTGAGCCCTCTCAGCTGCCAGGGACTGCCCTGCACAAGCCCAAGGAGAAGAGGAACAAACCCAAGGAGAAATTCAGGAGAGGGAGGATCAAAAGGAGAACATCTCCTTTAGCACAGCTCATCCCACTGCCTGCAGCCCCCAGGGATGCTGAAATGCTGCCCTGAGCCATCCCCTCCCACCTCTGTGCGCTCAGCAACCCCTGAACCAGCTCTGCCTTTGGGCTGCTCTGAGATGCACCTGGAGAGGCAGAGCCCCAGGGCAGGGGGTGCAGAGTCTGCTCCAAACCTGCAGATTCACTGACTGGGGCACTGCTTATCCACAACAGCCTGGGATTTCTACTGAAACTGGTAGGGACAGAAACCAAACCGGGGAGGAGAAACCAAACCGGGGAGGAGAAACCAAACCGGGGAGGAGAAAATAACTAAAGAGAAAAACTAAACCAGAGAGAAAAAACCAAACCGGGGAGGAAAAAACCAAACCAGGGAGGAAAAAACCAAACCGGGGAGGAAAAAACCAAACCGGGGAGGAAAAAATAACTAAAGAGAAAAAACCGAACCAGGGAGGAAAAACCAACTAAAGAGAAAAAACCAAACCGGGGAGGAAAAAACCAAACCAGGGAGGAAGAAAGGGGAACTGAGGGAGAGAGCAATGTCCAGGGGCACAAGTGCCCAAACCAGACTTGCCTGAGCTGTAACTCTGCTCTGAACTTGGCCAGATCAATACTTTTTGAGACAGATTATATCTCATTGGGGTCTCCTGCTTCACTTGCTGCTTTTTTACCATTCCTCCCAGCATCTCCCACGCGTGCCTTCTCTGAGCCCAGTGCCCACAGAGCCTTGCCAGGACAGAGCTGGGTGCAGTGGGTGTCCTGCAGAATGGCCTCTCCACCCCCTCTGTGCTTTCAGGGTTCCCTGAGGCTGGGGAGCAGCAGTTTGGGAAATGGAATCCCCAAAGAACAACAGCCAGAGCACCCACCCTGAGCTGCACCTGCACACACAGGCACAGAGCTGGAGCTCTCAGCCAGCTTTCTGCTGCCCTCAATGCTCCAGGGAGCAGCTCCTGAGCTCTGGGGATGGGTGGATGTTGGCATCTCATCACAGGGGTTCCAGGCTGTTGTCTCCTTATCACAAAGGTTCCACACCTTCTTGGGGTTTCTGGTGGGCAGCTCCTCAGAGCTCTGACTCTTTCCTCTTCACAAAGCACCCAACTGACTCCAGCTCCCCTCTCAATCAACCACCCACCCCATTCTTTTATAGCATCTTCTTCTCATTGGGTACAGCTGTGGCCTGGTAAAGTCAGGCCTGTTCCTGATCTTTGACAATTGGCCCAGCTGCAGCTCCTTAGGGCTGAGATTACTTTCTACACTAGCTTTATTTTTTTATATTCTATCCCATTACAGATGGATGGATGGATGGGTGGATGGTTGGACACAGGGATGGATGGATGGATGGATGTCCATCATGGATGTCCACAAAACCACCTCCCAACCCCACAAACCTTCAGGAGGATCCACCTGGAGCCCGCCTGCCACCCCTCTGTGCCCTGATCCACCCCAGTGCAGCCAAGCCAAGCTCTGGAAGTGCTTCCAGGAGCCACCTGCAATGCTGGGAGCACAGCTGGATCAGCAGGAGCCACCTGCAATGCTGAGAGCACAGCTGGAGCACCAGGAGCCACCTGCAGGGAGCACAGCTGGATCAGCAGGAGCCACCTGCAGCTGCTGAGAGCACAGCTGGATTAGCAGGAGCCACCTGCAGTGCAGGGAGCACAGCTGGATCAGCAGGAGCCACCTGCAATGCTGGGAGCACAGCTGGATCAGCAGGAGCCACCTGCAGTGCAGGGAGCACAGCTGGATCAGCAGGAGCCACCTGCAGCTGCTGAGAGCACAGCTGGATCAGGAGCCACTTGCAGGGAGCACAGCTGGATCAGCAGGAGCCACCTGCAATGCTGGGAGCACAGCTGGATCAGCAGGAGCCACCTGCAATGCTGAGAGCACAGCTGGAGCACCAGGAGCCACCTGCAATGCTGGGAGCACAGCTGGATCAGCAGGAGCCACCTGCAGCTGCTGAGAGCACAGCTGGATCAGGAGCCACTTGCAGGGAGCACAGCTGGATCAGCAGGAGCCACCTGCAGCTGCTGAGAGCACAGCTGGATCAGGAGCCACTTGCAGGGAGCACAGCTGGATCAGCAGGAGCCACCTGCAATGCTGGGAGCACAGCTGGATCAGCAGGAGCCACCTGCAATGCTGGGAGCACAGCTGGAGCACCAGGAGGGCTCCCAGGGTCACTCCAGCTCCTGGGGAAACGTCAGCAAGGAATGAGAGCTCATCCTGCCAGGGGTTTGCTCCTTGGTGCCACACCAGAACTGGCTGTTACACAGCCTTTGCCACGTCCCTGCGCCAGCAGAAGTTATTTCCTTGGGAAAAAATGTAAAAGCTTTAAAATAGATTTTTAAAAAAAGAGAGAAATCCATTAGAGTAAGTAAAAAGCAAGCCCCCAGCTCCTGCAGAAGTCCTGAATCACTTTCAATTTATCATGAGGTTGTCCAAGGTGAAAAGGTTGAACTTGGTGGCAGTCACTTCCAAATTCTAGTGGCTGTGTGTGGATTTTTGCCTGCCAGCTGGAACAGGAGCTGCACTGAAATGACCCTGCTGCTCACATCACAGCTGGAAGGGACTCCAGGGGTCAGCCCCTGCCCCTGGAGTGCTTGGATGGGTTCAATTCCCAGAGATTTTACTGCAGGTGCCACTTGTGGCTCCTCATTTCAGGGAGGATTTCATCTTGGCTGCAGACAAATTTTGTCTCTGCCTCTCTCTCCCTTCATTTGACAGAAACAGAACTCAAACTTTAATAGCAAAACACCCATAATTTCATATCAAGGCTCTCCAATCATCTGAAAAGTGGTGCTTGGTGCAGCCAGTTCTAACCCTGTCTGGACAGAAAATGTGCTGGAAATAAAATTCAGAGCTCTCCTGTTTCCATGGCAAATTAGGATGAACAACACAAAATCAGGAGAGAGAACTCTGGGGGGAAAACCCGACATGGTGGAGAAGGGGAGTGCCCAGAAGGGGCTCATTAAGGCGTGGATGTGTGTGACACCAATTCCCTCTCAGTGGGGACTGGATGGTGCCACCCCTGGCACCTGTGGGAGGCCCAGGGCAGAGGCTGCAGCTCCTGGGAGAGCTGGGGACACCCACAGAGCCTCAAGGTCTCGTGAACCATGGAATTCCAGCTCCAGAGCTCAGCAGCTCCTGACAATTCCTGTCTGGTTTCCATGCTGCCCTCGCCACCCTCCCTGCAGGCAGCCCCTGAGTGGTGCCAGATGGGAGGAGCTGCTCTGCCTTCATCCCCTGCCCTGCCCACTGTGTCACCATCATAATTTGTGAAAAATCCCTTTGCTGGGGCTTTTCTCCTGAGAAGCCTCAGAGGAAAAGAAAAGCAATAATTATCTGCTGCTGTGGAATGCAACAGGAGCATCTGTGATTTGGTTGTTTTTAATTAATGGCCAATCACAGTCCAGCTGGCTCAGACTCTCTTAGTCAGGAGCTTTTATTATCATTCCATTCTTTTCTATTCCTTTCAAGCCTTCTGATGAAATCCTTTCTCCTATTCTTTTACTATAGTTTTGATATATAATTTTCTTTTAATATAATATATATCATAAAATAATAAATCAGCCTCCTGAAACATGGAGTCAGGATTCTCATCTCTTCCCTGCTCCTGGGACCCCTGTGAACCCCAGCACACCCCTGCCCTTTCCTCACCCCTGCCCTGCAGCCCCTGCCCGTCCCTGCTGCCAGGGCTCCCACAGCCCAATCACCCTCCAGGCTCCTGACTGCTCTCAGAAAAGGCAGAGCATTTTCCAAAGGCTGCAGATGCCTTCCGAGCCCAGCCATCGAGGAAAATGAAAGATAATTCACAAAAATCACACTGAGTTTCCAGTAAATGATGGGCATTATGGCAGTTATCCATTTTCATGCCACTTGCACCCATCCCTTTGTTTCAGGTGAATGGCAGCTGGGATTTTTCCCAGCACCATTTGGTGCAGGAGAGCTGAGGAGAGCCCAGTGCTGAGCACTGCAGCCCTCTGGGGATGGGACACACACTGGGGACCTGTGGTGCTCTTACTCAAAGCTCCTGGTATTTTCTGTTGATTTTTCTTTGGCAATGTCACTTTTAATAACAGGTTCAGAAGCAGGCTGACCTACATAATCCCTGTGGTGCAGAAGCACATGCTGCCTCCCACTATTTCTGGAGAACAGAAATGGAAATGTCTGTGCCTTGCTTGGTCACCGTGTCCCTCCAGAGCTATAAAAATCAAATTGGAACAAATGTCCCAGGCTCATCCAATTCGCCAGGCAAACTCACAGATCTGTTCCTTTCTCACCAGAAGGGCCCAGCAATGCAAAAGGGTCTGATTATTTCATGCCAAGGCATAAATCCTCCTGCTCTACACTCAGACGGCACCGGGGAGCTTCAGTCCCAGAGCTGGCCTCAGGAGGAGCTGGAACCTCTGCCTCTCCTGTCCATGGTTACCAGCTTAGCAGAAGAGCCCAGCATGGGGAGACAGGCTTGAAATTACCTTGATGCATCTGCCATCTGTTTTGCTCTTATTCTGTTACCCTTTAATTGTCCTGAATCAACCCTGCTCCAGCTCTTGTGCTCCTCTCTGGCTGTCTCACTTTGCTTTCCCTGGATCCAAGAGCACCTGCATGCAGCCACGGCTGCCAGGCCCAGCCTGAAACCAGCAGGCCACAAATAAATCCCTTGGGTGGCTTGGCTGGGTCACATCTGCTCTGAAAAGGTACAAAATCTGCTCCAGAACTCTCTCACACTGCCCCAGAACTCTCTTGGTCCAACAGGCATTTCCCAGCTTCATCCTGCAGCATCCTCCCCAGCCCCACAGGGCAGGGACATCATCCTCCTCAGGGACATCATCATCCTCCTCAGGGACATCATCATCCTCCTCCCCAGCCCCACAGGGCAGGGACATCATCATCATCCTCAGGGACATCATCATCATCCTCCCCAGGGACATCATCATCCTCCTCAGCCCCACAGGGCATGGACAGCATCCTCCTCAGGGACATCATCATCATCCTCAGGGACATCATCCTCCTCCCCAGGGACATCATCATCATCATCCTCCCCAGCCCCACAGGGCAGGGACATCATCATCCTCAGGGACATCATCATCATCCTCAGGGACATCATCATCCCCAGGGCCATCATCATCTGTCACTATGAAACACAAAAGAACACAACCTCACACCACTGTTCTCAAAGTAAAGCAAAAGAGAAGTTTATTTTCTGACTCCAACATTTATAGATTTCTGAGAGTGACAGTGGATTGGAGGGTGACAGTGCCACCTCTCCAATGACACTGGACAGACCAACAGCCCATCAAATTTCTACTCCTCCATAAAGGAATGCAAAACAATGAGTTATTTACAGAAAATGCGTGACAAAGTTCACTACAAGAATGTCAACATCAGAAGGCTTAGAAAATCTCAAAAAATCCAAAGTGACAATCATCCTCCCCAGGGCCATCATCCTCCTCCCCAGGGCCATCATCCTCCTCCCCAGGGCCACAGGAACATCCCTGAGCCACAGGAACCTCCCTGTGCCCCCAGCCCTGCTCACCTCCATCCTCACCTGGGCAGTCCCCCATCTCTCTTCCCATGCCAACACAGAGAACATTTCCCTGCCAATAATCTTGTTTATTCTAATAAAGAGTCACTGACTAAAACAAAATCCAGAGAATTGACTGTTGACTCACAACTGAACAGAAATTCCCATAGGCAAATCTTTTTAGCATTCCAAGAGCATGACTAATTCAATTAACACCAGCCAGAAGAAGATTATGTAAAGCTACCAAGTTATACATCTATATATGTGCAGAATAAATAACAATTACACCTTAAGGAACACAGGTAAGAGCTGTGGCTTGCATTTTCTATTTCAAATACTGCTATAAACATATTTGGTGCCAGTTTGACTCCAGGAGGCGTTCACAAATTTTCAGACATATGTGAAAATAAAGTTTTAGAGGTGTGTGGTTTTAATTACCTTTTCTTTATTCCAGCAATTCCTGGATGTTGTTATGGCAGAGCCGTCTCTGTCCATCAGTGACTGCACATGTGCCAAACCCCTCTCCACCCTTCTTTTCCTTTTCTGCTAATTCAAACCCTCCCCAAATCTCATGAAAAGAAAAAAACCAGAGAAGCAAGGAAGTGGAAAGGAGCTTGTCTTGTGGATCACTCATGCAAGGAGAGAACCCAGGATTGCCCTTGAAAGGCTTTTCTGAAGACTTCACAAACCCAGAGCACAATTAAACCACGAGCCTGAAAGTTCTTGTGCCAGAAAACAACTGCCTGTGTTTGCCTTGGACTCCAAAGCAGAGGTGGATGAACCCCCCAAGCAGTGAAATAAATGTGAATTTTGGGCTCAGGTGAGCAGCTGCTGTGGCTGGCTCTGCCCCAGACCCAGAGCCCCCTGACAAACCGGGCACCACAGGTGATGTGGCTCTCCCTGACTGCACCACTCCAAGGACATGAAAGGTTTTCAGGACAAATCCCAACTTCTCTTTCCTGTAAAAATCTTACAAATCTCCTGCCTCGGGTTTTCCATCAGGCTCATTTAAAATTGCAGCTGAGCTTCTCCCATCAACACACACCGAGGTAAGACAGAGCCCCACACTCACCCCATGTCTGCCTGAAAAATCAGCTTACAGGGGAATGCTGCCCTTTGTATAAAGGTGTGGAGCAGGGATAACTGAAACTTGAACCCCCAGATGAAATGTTGGTGGAGCAGCCCTGTGGGTGGATGCTGAGTGCAGGGCCAGGGCAGGGTGTGCACAGTGTGCCTGGCTGGGGACACAGCTCCTGCTCCAGGTGAGGGCTGCCCCTGCTCTGCTCTGCAGCCCCTGCCACATCCCAGGGCAAGGAAACACCCAGGAATGACCCTGCAGCAGAACTGCATCACCCTCATAGCCATGAAAACACCCAGAAATGACCCTGCAGCCCCTGCCACATCCCAGGGCAAGGAAACACCCAGGAATGACCCTGCAGCAGAACTGCATCACCCTCATAGCCATGAAAACACCCAGGAATGACCCTGCAGCAGAACTGCATCACCCTCATAGCCATGAAAACACCCAGAAATGACCCTGCAGCAGAACTGCACTGCCCTCATAGCCATGAAAACATCCAGAAATGACCCTGCAGCCTCTGCCACATCCCAGAGCTATGAAAACATCCAGAACTGCCCCTGCAGCAGAACTGCACTGCCCTCATAGCCATGAAAACATCCAGAACTGCCCCTGCAGCCCCTGCCACATCCCAGGGCTATGAAAACATCCAGAACTGCCCCTGCAGCAGAACTGCATCACTCTCATAGCCATGAAAACATCCAGAACTGCCCCTGCAGCCTCTGCCACATCCCAGAGCCATGAAAACATCCAGAACTGCCCCATGCACCCAGGGCAGGGCTGTGGCACCCAGGGCTCCTCTGCTGGCTCAGCCAGAGCTCAGGTGAGCTCCAGGGCTTTTTCCCCCCATCCCTGAGGGAATCTCACCCACAGCCCCCTCTGCAATCCAATGGCAGTGCAGAGCCCCAGTGCAGCAGGAACAGCTCCCAGGGAGGGAATGCTCTGTGCTCTGGGACTGCAGCTGCCCTGGGCACCCCCAGCTGGGCTGGGCTGGGCTGGCACCCCTGGGCCCTGCCCTGCTCACCTGCCCCCTGCCCTTGGTCTGCCAGGCCCTGCTGGATTTGCTGCTCAGTAAATCACTGAGGGCAGATTTAATTTCTTGGAGCTGATAATGAGTGTAGCTGGATATGGATCCTTTCATTTAAAAGTCTGCTTTGCAATTTAATCAGCCTCCACAGCCTCAACAGTAGCCTGAAAGCAATGTGGGATGGTTGTAATGGTGAATGAAGAATAGAAAAATTAGACAAGAATTAGATTAATGATTTTATCAGAGCTACTGAGCTGCTGTCTGTAATCAAGTTTCACTGCAATGTGCTCTCTGAGCACACTGGTGTCCCTGGGGAGCATCACACGGCCCCAGCACAGCCTGGCCCTGTCCAGGGCTGAGCAATCCCTCTGCACACACAGACACAGGAGACAAGCACCACTGTGAGCAGCAATTCCCCCGTTCCTCCTCCTCTTCAGCAACATTTCCAGGAATGAACGCTGTGACCAGACACCCACAGCCAGCCTGACAGCCCACAGGACCCACCTCCAGACCCTCTGGGGAAATTTGGGCTTGCACCCAGTGCCCTGCAAGGGCAAAGCAGGACTGACCACACAGCAAAGGAAAAAATCACTGAACAGCTGGGGGGACAAGCAGCCCTAAAACCATTGCGGGGGCTCCAGGTACCCCAAAACCATTGTGGGAGCCCCAGGCAGCCCCAAAACCATTGTGGGGAGACCCAGGCAGCCCTAAATCCATTGTGGGGGCTCCAGGCAGCCCCAAATCCATTGTGGGGGCTCCAGGCAGCCCCAAATCCATTGTGGGGGCTCCAGGCAGCCCCAAACCCATTGTGGGGAGCCCCAGGCAGCCCCTGCCCTGGGGCAGCTCAGTCCCCACCTCAGCCCCTGCACTCACAGCCCATTGCCAAGGCCAGGACCAAAGGCTGAGCTGGGAGAGGATTTTCCCCCTGGATTTGCCAGCACAATCAGCACAGTCCCCATGGCCTGGCTGGGTGGGACAGGCAGGCAGAGCCCCTGGGGGCTGGGATCAATTCTGGCCTGGTGAGCAGAGCACAGGGCTGCACAGCAGCTCCCAGCCATCCCAGGCATTTGTGAAAATGCTGCCCTCAGAGGCAGCTGCTGACACACCTGTGCACACTCACTGCTGAAGAGAAACGCAGCTTAGCTCTAATGACACCCAAATTAGATCTCTGCCATCTCTGATGTTTGTGATTCCTGGCTCCTTTCTGAGTCAAAGGTGTTGTTAGAGTTTAATCAATAGCATTCTGCTCAGAGAAAGGCCTGCTGAAGCTGACAAAACTGCACAGGTTTGCTTTGAGACCTGCTCCAAGCTGAGGAGCCATAAAAAGAAAGTGCTTTGCTTTTCATGCTGGGGAGGCTGCTGAGATTGCTGAGGAAACCAAGGAGTGACTGCAACCAAACAGGGAGTGAGCTCAGTGCTGGTGGGAGGCACTGAATGGGGCTGGGAACAGGGGCAGCTCTGGGATCACTGCGGGCTCAGGAACCAGGGACAGGCTGGGGTTCTGTGGGTGCAGCTCTGGGATGGAGCTCTGGGATCACTGAGGGCTCAGGAACCAGGGACAGGTTGGGGTTCTATGGAACCAGCTCTGGGATCACTGCAGGGCTCAGGAACCAGGGACAGGCTGGGGTTCTGTGGGTGCAGCTCTGGGATGGAGCTCTGCTCCTGTGGGTGCAGCTCTGGGATCACTGCAGGGCTCAGGAGCCAGGGACAGGCTGGGGTTCTGTGGAACCAGCTCTGGGATGGAGCTCTGGGATCACTGAGGGCTCAGGAACCAGGGACAGGCTGGGGTTCTGTGGAACCAGCTCTGGGATGGAGCTCTGCTCCTGTGGGTGCAGCTCTGGGGCACTGAGGAAAAACCCCAGGGTGGGAATGTCCAGCTCCAATTCCTCCTGGCTCAGGGCAAGCAGGGCTCTGTCCTGAGCACCCACTCTGAGCTGGCCCTGGCACAGGTGCCCAGAGCAGCTGGGGCTGCCCCTGCATCCCTGGCAGTGCCCAAGGCCAGGCTGGACACTGGGGCTGGAGCACCTGGGACAGTGGAGGTGTCCCTGCCATGGCAGGGCTGGCACTGGGTGGGATTTAGGGTCCCTCCAACCCAACCCTTTCTGATGAGCTGCAAACAGAATCACTTTTGGCACCCAAGCATCCAAAGCCATTTGGCTCATCCCAAACCCCAACCAAACACTGGCTTGGCTGGCCCAGGGCAGGGGTGGGCTCCTCACATCACCTGCAGCACTGCTGGCCCCAGGGCTGCTGGCCAGGGCCACCCTCCCACAGACACTGGGGCCAGAGCTGGGGCTGCACAGCAGCCACCAATGCTCAGGGCTCTGGCAGAAAACCAAGGGGCTCTGGTTCCCTGATCCAGGCTCAGGTGGCCAAACACGAGACTTCACGTGGCATTTGCTTTGGACATTGAAATAGATATGGAAAAAGCTCTCCCAAGGCACAAAAGGAAACTTGGCAAAAGGCACACGCTGCAAAAAATAGAGGCCATTCCTTAAGCAGAGTCCCTGCTATCCAGCAGTGATATACCAGCAGTATAATCTTAATTAGCCAATAAAAGTTTTTTAGACAATCTGTCTAGACTTGCTTTTGCCTGGACATAAAATTGGCTTTAAAAGAAATACATAAACAGCAATGGAACGTCAGTGAAGAGCTGTCAAACAAAGCTCCCTGCTGCTCTACATCTGCACCCTGCTCTTGAAACACAAGCATTTCTGTGAAATCCTTCAGGTTTTAAGCAGGAAAGCTGCTGGGTTTGGGCTGGGAGCAGTGCAAGCTCAGCTAGCTCCAGTCCCTGGGTGCTGCTGCTGCAGGAGCCCAGCCCTGCTGGAGAGCTGTGAGCAGCCCAGCCCAGCAGGTGCAGGAGGGCAGGCCTGTAAATCATGGTAAGTGAGCAGAACCACGTCTGGGGAGCATCTGGGCTGCTCCAGAGCAGCAGGGCAGGACAGGAGCAAGGCTCAGGCACCAGCCTCCAGGAAGGCTCCTTCCCCTGCCCTCAGCACAAGAGAGAGAGACTCTGGGAAGGATTCCTGCCTTACCTTCTGGAAGTTTTAAGTTTTCACAATCAAAGTCAATTCTGCTCCTGGAATCAGGTTTTTTTGGATTAAACAAATGTGATTTTCCAGCCCACTCACTCTCTGGCAAAGCTTCCTTACTCCTGGACAGTTTTCCCAGCCATGGCTCAATCTTTGCAACCCCATCCACTGGTATCACCTTTGTTCTACAGCTTTTCCTCCTCCCTCTCCTCAGCCCCGTTCCTCCCTTGCTCTTTCCACAGACTTGTTCCTTTTGTTGTTCTCTAACCCCAAACTCTCTCCTTTCCCCCACTCCTCCCCAAAACAGCAGCCTCTGCCCTTCCAGGGCATCTCCTCCTCAAGCTCCCTAATTCCCAGTACCAAACTGTGTCCCCATTTCCTCCCCATCTCCCCTAATTCCCAGTACCAAACTGTGTCCCCATTTCCTCCCCATCTCCCCTAATTCCCAGTACCAAACTGTGTCCCCATTTCCTCCCCATCTCCCCTAATTCCCAGTAGCAAACTGTGTCCCCATTTCCTCACAGCCCCCAATACCCAGTTGTTGGGAAGGATGAGAGTTTGACAAGAAAGTCTCACAGATGTGTGTGCTTTGCAGAAAGATTTTTAATGTAGATTTTTAAATGTAGAGTCTGAAGAAGGAATAGAGATGGAAGCAAGTTTTGATATAGAAGAGAAGAATTGCGGAGCCAGTCTCACTGGATAACCAAGGAGCCAAAGGGTGTGTGAGTTAGAAGGGGTTTTATGGCTTAGAGCAAAGGATAAACCCACCCCAAACAAGAAGATGTTTTTACCAAGCAGGAAGAGAGCACAGGCAAACAAGGCAGCAAAGCTGCAAGTAGGAAAAAGGTCTCAGAATTTTCCACTGCAAGAAAACTGAAAATCAACTTCTGGCTTAAACTGTAATGTACTGACTGTTAGTGACTGGAGAACAGTGACATGAATATGGTAATTACAGGAGTTATGATAGGCTGTAGGTAATAGTTAAGGTATAGATTAGTTCTACTGTATGGAGATGCTCAGCAAAGAAAAGTACATAATGCAATGTAACCAAAAGAAAAGTATAGAATGCATTGTAACCAAAAGAAAAGTACAGAATGCAATGTAACCAAAAGAAAAGTCTATAATGCATTGTGACCAAAAGAAAAGTATAGAATGCAATGTAACCCAAACTCAGGGTGTCCAGGCCTGCCTGCAGCTGGAGCTGACAGCTGTGGGCACAGCTCTGTCAGCCACCACTCTGGAAATCCACACCAGGAACTTGTCCCCATGATGGCAAAAGGGAAGGAAATACTTCTGTCACCATGCACCAAGGACTGGATTTGGTTAAAGGTAAGGATACACCTCTAACCTAGGCACCAAGGACTGGATTTGGTTTTCACTCCAGCTCTTTAGCAGTGTGCTTGTGTTTGGTGCCAGCTCAGCCTGTGCAGCCAAAGAGAAAGGGAGGTTTGCAAAGGGAGCTGAGGTTCATCCCCCTCTGTGCTGGGCAGGGAGCAGAGCAGCCCCTCAGGGCCCCTGGGAGGCTCGGGAGGGAAGGGCCCTGCAGCCACCGTGGTTTGGGGATGTAAAACCCCTGCAGCCAGGCACAGGAGGAGCTCTGAGCTCCAGCCAGCTCTCAGGGAGCTCAGCCCCTCCTCTGCACTGCTCCAAGTTCCCAAAGAGCCACAGCAGCTCTGAGCACTCCCAGGTTTTGCTCTCCCACCCTCAGAAATTCCTCCAGGCTCCCACTGCAACCCCAAGCACTCCTGAGGATCAAGGCCAGGGCATCTCCTCCCAGCCCAGTACAATTAACAGGAAACCTCATTAACCCTGCCAGGCTGAGCACAGAACAGCAGTCACCACAAACTCAGAGAGCAATCCTTCCTGGCTGTTTGTTCTGAAATGCCAAAACATTTGTTATGTGACAACAGGAGGGAGAACAATAGATTTCATAATGTTGTTATTTAACATCAGTGCTCACTGAAAGGACACGAGCCTGAGTGCTTGGGAAAAGTGGGAAGAAAAATGGAAAACACTTGAAGTGCTTGGATATAAATGACTCGATTTTCTGAGTGCTTTATCCATTTGTTTTTGTGCATTTGATCCAGAAAACGGGATCCCAGGAGAATGAGGAGAGGCTACTCCCATCCCAGCTGAATGATGAACACAGCCAAAGACAAGGGGAGCACACTGAGCCCCCAGGAGGGGCCTGCAGGGCCCTGAAACCTCCCCAAAGCTCCCCCTGTGCTCTGCACCCTCACACTCATCACACCCGGGCCCTGTGGCCCTCCAAGGGCCCAGCCCCACGCCCAGAGCCTGGCTTTGCTAGGCTGCCCCCCAAAGCTGAGCTCAGAGCGGGCTGAGCCTGCCTGGCCTGCCCAAGGGGCTGCGGGGGGAGAGCTGAGCCCAGCCTGCAGACCTGGGCAGCACCGGCGGCTCCTCCTCATCCTCACTGCTGCTCCTCATCCTCACTGCTGCTCCTCATCCTCACTGCTCTGTCCTGGGCAGCACCGGCGGCTCCTCCTCATCCTCACTGCTGCTCCTCACCCTCACTGCTGCTCCTCATCCTCACTGCTGCTCCTCATCCTCCCACAGCTCAGCCCATCCTCACTGCTGTGTCCTGGGCAGCACCGGCGGCTCCTCCTCACCCTCACTGCTCCTCCTCACCCTCACTGCTCCTCCTCATCCTCACTGCTCCTCCTCATCCTCACTGCTCCTCCTCATCCTCACTGCTCCTCCTCACCCTCACTGCTCCTCCTCACCCTCACTGCTCCTCCTCACCCTCCCCAGCTGTCCCCATCCCCTCGCAGCCCTGCCCAGCCCAGCCCAGCAGGACAAGGAGGGACACACATCGTGCAGCCCAGCAGTGGGAGAGCAGCAGAGCCCCCTGAGCTGTGGGAATGGGCCATTTGGGGAGAGCAGAACGTTCATAAATGCACTCCAGATCTTTCATTTATCTGTTAGGAGGCATTCAAGTGGTCTTTTGCTAACGACTTCAATATATATATTTCTTACAGATAGCAATTAACCTTCTGGTACAGATTAATCTTTTAAAAAAAAATCAAAGATGAATTAATCTTTGAAATTCAAGTATTCAGTAGTTTCATTAATAATCTGAAATTGTCCTTTAGATTTCCCATAATTAGACTATTCCCCTAATTTATTAATCCCACAGACTGCAGAGCATGTTTCAAATCTTCATCTCCTGCCACAATGACATATTCAAACTCGCTTGAAGTGCTCATAATAAAAGTCACTTTGTGAAGAATTATTAACTCAGAGGATCAAGCAAAGTCTTTATGTGCCAAAGCATATTTGAAAACTAAGCAGGGGAAGCACTTTCCACTGATCCTCAGATTTCCTAAGATCCCAGCTGATCAGACACAAGTTTGATGAAACTCTGCCTTCAGGACAATCAGCTGGCTACAGAGTGCAGCCAGAGCCAGGAGAGGTGCAGGTACCCAGGGAGCAGAGCTGCCCTGTGCCAAGGGACAGTGCCTGGGCCCTGGCACACAGCTCTGGGAGCTGCCAGCCCCTGCTCCCTGCTGGCCTGGCTCAGCTTTGGCCTGGGGTCCCTCCAGCCTGGGCTCTGGCCTGCCTCGTCCTGGGGGCTGCACAGGGACAGCCAGGCAGGGGCTCTGCTGCCCCATCCCTGCCCCCGGGGCCATTTCCAGCCTTTCCTGCCCCATCCCTGCCCCCAGGGGCCATTTCCAGCCTTTCCTGCCCCTTTCCAGGGCTGGTCCCTGTCACTGCCCCGGGCAGTCCCTGCCCAGCCTGTTCTGTACAGATTTTGCACCAATACCCACCCTGAGGCCCCTCCCTGTCCCTGTCCCAGGGCTGGGCCCGTGCAGCCCCAGGCTGTGCCAGGGAGGGCAGGGAGCCATGGGAGCCATGGCACCCATGAACACCCCAAACATGGGCTCACAACCCAAGGCTGGGCCAGGCTCCAGTGCCCCAGGCAAGGGCAGGAGCTGCATCTCCAGCCAGCCCTGCTCCACTAAACCTCCCACAACCAATCTCCTTGTACTTGCCAGGCTCTGGAAGCCCAGGGACCTTGTTTAAGCAGGTATTAAGGCCTGTCAGAGCTTCACCTGAGCTGTATGGCACAGGGAGCTGAGCACAGCCCTAGGCAGCAGCCAGGGATCAGGTCATCCCAGCCTGGCTCTGAGGAGCAGCTTTGGGCAGCCTCCCTGTCAGAGCCTTCATCCCCAGCACTGCCTCCCTGCCCCTGCACACACCCAGAGCTGAGGGGAGCAGGCCCTGCTCTGCCTGCAGGGGCCGAGTTTGGTGCTGGCTGCATGGACAGCTCATGGAATAAATGTAATTCTGCACCAAGCCCAGGAGATGGGATCCTGCTCTGCAGCCAGAGCCTGTCCTTCACATGGGGAACACATTTTGGGCACGAGTTTGCAACAGTGGATATTTGCAAATAAAGCCAATTTTAAATTCCAATGAGCACTGGCATTTGTCACTTCCTGCTGTATTAAATCCAAACCCATTTGCTTTAATACCACATAAATATGCATTTGTAGGAACAGAAGAGTTTATGCAAATGTGGGTTCCTTCTGTGACACCAACATAAGGAAACAATTCCAGCTCCCCCTCTCCAAGGCCCCTTCCTTTAAGCCCAGTGACTTTCCCTGCCTGTTCCCTGGCAGGTGCTGCCAGCAGGGATCCATCACTTTGGGGCTGTCCCTGCAGACAGAGCCAGTGCTGTGGGACCAGCCTGGGCATGGGGAGCCCTGAGCTGCTCCAGAGCAGCTCCTGCCAGGCTGGGCACTGGGCTGGGCACTGGGCTGCTTTCATTGAGGCAGTGCCAGGCTGGGACACCTGTGAGTCCCATTTGGGGAGCACAGCAGAGCCTGCCCTGGTTCTACCTGCAAAGCCTCTGGACACAGCCCCTGCATTCATCACCAGCAATGAATTCCATCTTTTGCTGCTTCCTCTTTCCCAGCACAGGCATCAGCTCCAAACACTGCAGTTCCCAAACCCTCACGAGTCTGGATTGCAAACCAGCTGGCCAAGGACTCACACCCAGCTCTGGCATGTCTCATCCCACACCAGCAGCCCCTGGGCCCTCAGGGGAAGGGTCTGGGTTCCCTGCCCTGAGCTGGGCAATGCCAAAGCAAACCCAAAGCCAGCTCAGAGCAGGCTGGCAGGGAGAGCTGGGCACCAATGGTGGCAGCAGCCAGGCTGGAAGCAGCTCACAGCACAGCTCAGCCTGGGGAGGCACACACAAGGCTCAGCCTTTCCAAACCTGCCTTCTGCCCAGGCCCACAGCAGGAAAGCTCAGCCAGGGCAGCAGCAGGAGCTGGGCACATCTCAGGGCTTCTAAATGCCCCAGAAATGACAGAAAACCACGGAGGGCTCCCACTCTCTGACCCTCCATGAGCAATTTAGGAATGAGCACATCCAGGAGCCACGGCAGAGCATTGCAGAGAGCTGGAGCAGCTTCAGGAGCAAACGTGAGCCCTGGGAGCACAGGATGACATTGAGCACAACACGACACGATGGCTTGCTGAGCAGCACGGGCCTACCTGCCTCTCTGGAAATTTGCATGAAGGACTCCACTCCTTTTTCTCCATAATTCCCTTCAGATGCCAAAGTGGACACATAATTCCATCCCAAAGCTTTCACAATGTCCACCATTGCTTGTGCTTGGAAGGAATCTGGAGGAACCACCCGTGAGAAGAAATCATAGCGCCTGTCATCGCTCAACTCGGGGGCAGTTGAGGCATAACTGATTTGTGGGATCTGTAGAAAAAAACAATTTCTGATAAATACACACATTCACATACTCATGGCACTTCTTGCAGCAGCAGCTAAAGCACCTGGCTTCAGCTGAGCTTTGGCTTTGCTGTGCTCTGCACCATGTTCCCCTGCAAGGTACAGGAGCAACCCTTCACTGGCTCCAGTTACCCAGAAAAACTGGGAACCAGCTGCTCCCAGTTACCCAAATAAAGCTCCCAATTACCCAGGTAAAGCTGGGAACCAGCTACTCCCAGTTACCCAAATAAAGCTCCCAATTACCCAGGTAAAGCTGGGAACCAACTGCTCCCAGTTACCCAGGTAAAGCTGGGAACCCACTGCACACAGCTCTGGACGTGCACATCCAGCACTCACTCCTTCATTTAAGGCACTCAAATCAGCACACAAACATTCTAAGCCCTCCCTGCCCTGGTCTGGCTGTGCTGGTTTCAGCAGGATTTGGGAGCCTGGCACAGTGGGGTGAGCTCTGCACCTGCCAGCACTGCCTGAGAGCCAGGCTGACCCTTCCTCAGCCTCAGGAGGGTGAAGGCTCCAGGCCAAGTGGGTTCAGTTTTGACTCCCTCTGATGAAGAAGGGCGTGGAGGCTGCTGAGCAGGGACATCTCTGTCACACACAGCCTGGGCACAGCTCAGCTCTGCCCCAGCACAGCAGGCACTGCCTCCCCTGCTCGCAGCAGGGTGTGCAGCAGCCTGGCAGTGACAGCAGCCTCTGTCACAGCTCCTTCTGTAAGAGAGCCAGAGCAGTGCCCAGGCTGCTCCCCTGCTGCCCCTGGGCCCTGAGCAGCCCCTGAGCTGACAGCACACCAGTCCCCAGGGCCATGGTGTCCCACAGCCTGGGACTGCTCCCTAAGTCAAGGGCCCTGCCCTGACTCCCACTGGAGCCCCAGGGAGGGGAGGGGAGAGCTCTGCCCTGCACACCAACCATTTATTCAATACCTGAGCCCAGGGCAGCACCTGCTGCTCACACAGGTGTTGTCATTATATTGCAAAGGATCCATTCTGTTGTCTCCTTATTTCAAGAGCTTGGTGCCTCCTTGATGTTTCTTGTAGGCAGCTCCTCAGAGCATTGACTGCTCCTGACTCCAGTTCCCCCCCAATCACCCACCCCACTCTTCTATAGCACTCCTCTTCTATTGGCCACACCCGTGGCCTGGTAAATCAGGCCTGCTCCTGATCTTTAATAATTGGCCCAGCTGCAGCTCTTTAGGGTAAGATTACTTTCTGTACCACCTTTATTTTTTTATATTCTATCTCCCTACACACAAGCACCTCCTGCACGCCCAGCTTTGGTCTCTGCACAGCACTGTGCAGTATTTATCACCTACAGGTATTTACTAGCTCCTGCCTCCTCAGAAAAACAAATCTGATCTGTATTGCCCCAGGATGAGCTCTGCAAAGGGCTCTGCACCTCTGGCTCCACAGGGAGCAGGGCAAGGGGAGAGCAAGGGCTGCTTTCTGCAGCCAGCAGGAAAGGGAGGCTGAAATGTCAGGTTTTATCCGTGGCAGTTCTTTGTACTCCAACTTGCCAACAACTGCTTTTTCAACTCAGAATCAAAAGGAGCACATTATGCACTTCCACAACAAGCACAGCTTCTACAGAATCTGCTGCATTGCTTATACTCCTAAGGAGACCTTTTGGATTTTAAATCTTTTTCCACTGTTCATAAAATATTAACTACTGCTGGCTGCTTCAATCACTTGGAGTATAAAAAGCAGATATGAGGTGTTTTACCAGTGTTTCTAACAGGATATCTAAAAGCAACATGAAGTTATATACATGTGCCAAGTAGAATTCTCCTCCTGCTCTGTTCAACTACAGGGAGGAAGGTCCTTCAGTGGGTGTGCCAGGCACTGCAGCCAGCACAATTCCCCTGCCCAGAGTGGCAGAGCCCATTGCAGACACCTGCAAGAGGCACCTCCTGCCCCTGCCCAGCTCCCCATGCACGCCAGCAGCAGCCCAGTGGCCAAACCGGGCACCCACCAGGTCAAAATCAGCTGCAATTTAACTGCTGCCTCCAGGGAGCTCCACACGGGCACCTCAGCTCCTGCCAGCCCTGCAGTGCCCTTCAGGATAAAAATGGATTGTCCAGCTCAGCGAGACCCACGGGCAGCTGGGCAGGGTCCCTGCTCTCTGCTCCAGGGATGCTGCCCATGGTGGCATGGGCAGGGCCAAGGGGCAGCCAGAGTTTTAGATCAGAGTTGGAATCTGAGTTTTAAATCAGAGTGCTCTGTTGAGGGCTTTTCAGCATTCCAGATAAATGTTTTCTGTCTCTTCACCATTTTATTTTTCTCTCATTTTGGTAAAGTTCTTTATCATCAGCTCGGAACTGGAGTTGGAAGAAGCAGGATTTCTGTTCCATCACATTTCCCCATTTTCTGTTCTGCCACATCAGAAGCTGCAGAGGAGCCCAGGGTGCTCTCCCAAAGGCCCCAGCACCTTGCAGAGGGGCTGTGATCCCAAAGGGACCCCGATGTCCTGGCCCCTGCCCAGCTGCCCTTCCCCAGCAGGAGCGGAGCTGGGGCTCTCTGAGGGACCTGAGGAGCTGGCAGGGAGCATCTCACCCTCGGGGGAAGCAGCTTCTCCTCAAGGCCTGTGTTTGTGCACCCTGCACACACCCTGCAGGAGCTGCACATGTGTGAGCTGAGCCTGGCTGATGCTCTGGTGGCAGCAAGGGGGAATGATTAATGCTGGGCACATTGTCTTAGTCAGTGATTAATTGATGTTAATTTATTTCTAACGTTGACCATTATTCTTCATTTATTTCATTTTCTCCTGCTAATGAAGAGCTGTCTCTGGGTCACTCTTGTTGTCTTGCTCAGGCTCCTGCAGAAGAGCAGCTGCAGCAGGAGCAGCACAAACAGCCCAGGGAGCCAGGAGGGTCCTCAGCCTCTCCTTCCACAGCAGCCAGCACCAGCAACAGGCTGGGAACAGCTCAGAGCAAACCCCACTGAAATACAGACTGGAACTGCTCAGAGCAAACCCCAGTGAAATACAGACTGGAACAGCTCAGAACAAACCCCAGTGAAACACAGACTGGAACAGCTCAGAGCAAACCCCAGTGAAACACAGACTGGAACTGCTCAGAGCAAACCCCAGTGAAATACAGACTGGAACAGCTCAGAACAAACCCCACTGAAATACAGACTGGAACAGCTCAGAGCAAACCCCAGTGAAACACAGACTGGAACAGCTCAGAGCAAACCCCACTGAAATACAGACTGGAACTGCTCAGAACAAACCCCAGTGAAACACAGACTGGAACTGCTCAGAACAAACCCCAGTGAAACACAGACTGGAACTGCTCAGAAAAAACCCCACTGAAATACAACCTGGAACTGCTCAGAACAAACCCCACTAAAATAAAAAAACCTGGAACAGCTCAGAGCAAACCCCACTGAAACACCAACTCAAACAGCTCACTGCAGAGCAAACCCCACTGAAACACCAACTCAAACAGCTCACTGCAGAGCAAACCCCAGTGAAACACCAACTCCCTGTTGCAGTTTCCTTTCCAGACCCACTGGGTGTTACTCTCCAGCCCCACATCCTCCTCCTCTCCCTGCTCAACAAACCCTTTTTTCCAAGAAAAATGGCAGAGTGTTTGAGTTGCTCACCAAAGGCACATGTCTGTCCTGGAACACACCCACCCCAGAGCACATCCCAGCCCTCCCTGGGGTACAGGACTGCCAAAGCCTGGCCTGCCAAAGCCTGGCCTCTGTCCCAGAGTCAGCCCCAGCTGCAAACACCCCAAACAAGCAGTTATAGCTGCAAACACCCCAAACACCAAACATCATTGCTGCTGTGCTGCTTGCAGGGACCGAGCTCAGCCCCTCTCGGTCACTCATTACAGATGATGAGGAAGATGCACCTGAACCCACCTCAGGCACTGACAGCAGCCAGGAGACTTCAGAAAGGCAATTTCCCTGAGGACCTGAGCAATTAAGATAATGCAGGAGTGCCCCTACTGAGACATTAATGAGCTCCTAGCAGGGCAATATGAGGTTCACAGTTTGCTGCAATTCTACTTTCAATTTCCCTTGAAGTTTTATCGATTCTGGTTTCCTGGCAATGGGGAGAGCTCAGGCTGCTCTGGCAGAGCCTCTGGAGCCACCATGTGTGGCAGGGCAGAGTCAGGCTACAAACACTGCAAATCCCCCAAACCACCCCAATTCACACACAGGAGCTGCCTGGAGCCTGCTCCAGCTGCAGAGCTCTGGTGTGAGCTGGTGGTTGAGGAACAGCCTGGCATCTGTTCAGGGCTTGGGTTTTGTTAATTTAGGAATGCATCGGGTCAGGGTTTGATCCTCAGTCAGCACAGCTCCTCCTGTGCCCCATCCCCATCCCAAACTGCAGGACAGACAGCCCCAGCATCCTGCCCAGAGCTGCTTCCCCTCTCTAGAGCTCAGCTCACTGAAGTTTCTCCCTGGTTATTTTCTCTGGGCAAAACCCCTCCAGACCCTTCTCATTCCCACTTTGCCTTCTGAGCAGGAAGGAAACCCGGCAGGCAGTTCTAGAAATCCAGATATCCACGGGAAGCAGTCCCTGCCCTTGGCACAGGGCTGAACAGAGCTTTCAGCTCCCTGGAGCCCCAGCCATGCTGTGATTCTATGGAAATTTCACCCAATACACTGAACAAGGTCAGAGCTTGTCAGGGTAACAGGAGCAGATCCTCCTGCTGCTCTCCAGTGGCTGAACTTGAGCTCAGCATTTCCCCAGGAACTGCCCCGGCCAGAGAGAAAGGGAGGGAGAACAATGAAGAAAATTCTCATGTAAGTCCATTTCAGGAGCACCAGCAAATATTCCTGAGCAATGGAGGGAACACTGAGAGATAAACCCAGGAATGATTCCTGCCCCTGAATTTTGGTTGTATCTGCAGTGGCTCTTTGCACCAGCTGGGCTGAGCTCCTGCAGCTCCATCTCCCCCTCCTTGGCCAGTGCCAGGATACAGCAGCACCTTTGAAAATCCCCAACTCCTCATCACCATTATTATTATTATTATTATTATTATTATTATTATTATTATTATTATTATTGTGGATGGAGCCCATCACTGAAACAAACACTTCCAAAACGACTTTGGGTTTCTCAAACAACTGCCTCTCTAATTGAACACATTTCAGTTTAATTAATTTCAAGCCCATTTCCAGGCACACAAACCCATCCCATCCCCACCACAACTGTCATGAAAAGCCATGAAAAGCCGTCCTGAGTGGTCCTGGCCAGCTGGGAGCCTTCTCTGTACTCACAGGGTCTTTCCTGCTTCCTTCCCTGGAGTGAGAAAGCACTCCTGAAACAAATCACTGTAGCAATTAAGGGACAATAATTACAGCAATTAGTACTGTCCACATGGCTCATGGGAGCACTTCATCAGCTCAGAAAGCAGGAGACAGGATCATAAACACCCAGCAAAGCGAGATGTGTCCATAAATGTGAGATATCCTGTGCCTCATCTTGATGACCTGAGCCTCACCAAGGTCTGCTCCTGACAGTGATGAGCTCATGGCACAGATTGGTTTTTTATAGAAAAACGGGGGGATTTCTTAGCTTTTAAATGCTAAAAGAACCTTGGACTTGCAGAACCTGACTTGAAACCAGGAGACGCAAAATTGTAATGAAAATGAGTCACAGCACAAAAATAAACACCTTACCCCTCCTAAAGCTGTAGATAAAACTGTCCTTGAATAAACAAGGACATCATCCCTGTCTCAACATGTTCACATACTGGGGATTGGGACTCAGCCATTTATACTTTCCTAGGGATGAATTATTTACTAAAATGCTTTACTTTCCATCCTACTGACATGGAAAAAGAGTGTTAGATACACACTTACCTAATTTGGGTGTGCAAATTCCTCTTTGTGAATAAAGCTGTGTTTATGTAATCACGAAGATCCTGAGTGAGCACTTCTCAGAAGTAAAGTTAACTGGTATTTCTATTACTCCCATTTTAATTTCTCTTGGTTTATCTGCACTATGATTCAATAATATTGGGCAAAAATCTGATTTATAATTGTTAATTACTATTTCCAAGCCCTTGATCTACAGCCAGCCTTCTTGGAGGGAGGCTCCTGGAGGGCACCAGCCCTTGGCATGGCAGAGGGGCCCTGGCTAAGCCCTGGGCAGGCAGGAAAGGCACAAGCACCAGGGCCACCCTCCCTGGCACACAGGAGCCCCCACAAAGGCCTCTCTGACCCCCAAAGAGGGATATTTATCTCCTGCACCACGGGGATTATTGGTACTGAAGGCCAAGGCACAGGGACAAGTATGACACTTCCCCATTTAATATTTTACAGTGAAATATTCAGCTTGGTGAGACACGGATGGGGTTTAAGGTGCCTTCCAAGCCAACCCATTCTGTGCCTGTTCTGTGCACAGCACAGGGAGAGGAAGGGCTTGTCTGCCTCTCCCATGCCCTGAACACACCCTGCGAGGTCCTAAAAACGACAAAAAATTATTCCCATTCCTCTGGCACTCAGATTTACAGCAGCCAGGGCATTCTCAGGAGGTTCCTGTCACACCCAAAGTGCTGGGCAGACGCTCAGGGTCCCTGGCACTGGCAGCACTGGGGATTTGGTTTTATCTCCTTCCCCATGCACCATTGCCCATCCCTGCCTGTGCTCCCGGGAGCTGAGGAGCCAGAGGGATGCAGGGACACCCAGCACTCACATCCCTGCAGTGACGGAGCTCCCACATCCAAACACGGACTCACCAATTCCAACTCTTCTGAAAATAAATCAGGAGCAGAATATAAACAGAGCGAAGCAGCTTTTATGTTTTATTTATGTGTACACACTGCTCCATTCATCCCAAACAGATAATTGAACCTTATATTGTCTATGCATATTTTAAAAGGTTTTTAATCTGCAAGCATAAATCTCATTGATTTTGAAAGTAGCCCGATAAAGACAGCACCAGTAACGACTCATTCAGCAGCCAGGCTGAGACAGAAAACGTTCCTGGTGGCAGAACAAGGCTCTGTGAAAGCAATCCACAAACAGACACCCAAACCCAGCCCAGAGGAACCAACTGCACTGTGGTACAAGGGGAAGCACTCATCCTGTGAGCCGAGTTATTGGGCTGAGTGAGAGCTGTGGCTGGGGTATGAGCACAGCTCATCAGTGCATCATATAATAATTGCAATCCTAGGAGAGCATCCACGCTCCTGTCCTGGAAAGTAAGGCTGGGATTTGAGTATTTATTCCTGAATTTTCAATATAGCCAAGAGTCTGACAGCCAAGGAGAATAAAGCTCTGGCCTTGGTGCCCTGACACAGTAACACATCCAAAATCTGGCCACACAGATTCAGCTGCATTGAGCGGTCATTTCTAATTTCAGTGTGCAGTTAAACTTTGGGCAGGCAGCTCAACAGCACAGTGAGCAAACCCAGGTTCTGTGAACAATTTCCAGTGAGCAGATAGTGCAGAAGTTGGAGCCTGTTCTCATTCAAATGTCTGAGTGGCCTCAGACAATGGGATCTCTCCAGCCCCCCCAGATCCTCTGACACCCCAAGGGAACCAGCTGCATTTCAAGCAGTAAATGATGTTTTAAACAGGGCTTCTGGAGCTCATTTCCCTCCGTGCAATATTGGAAGTATTTCTGAATTTAAAAATGTGTCAAATTACGAAAACCCCCGGGTTTTTAATGTGCTCACACACTGTGGCTGACTGAACCGTTCTGCTTGAGCTTACACTGCCTGGTTTGGATTGGCACTTTATGGAAAGCTTGAGGCAAGAGCAGAGCTGTGAATTATACAGAATGTGTGTAAGCTGATGCCTGACCTCCCTGCAGCCCTGCTCACCCACACCTGCGAGCCTCAACAGCTTCATCCTCCTCCTCTTCCTCCTCCCCTTGAGGTGTGCCCACAGCCAAAGCCCAGGGTGAGATGTGCTCACCTAACTCCAGCTGGAGGTGACCAAGCCAGGCTGGAAAATGAAACCAAATTCACGAGCAGAGGCACAAACCTGCCCAGCCTGCCCTGGTGGGCACAGCAGCCCTGCTGCCATGTCCCAGTGACAGCAGGGAGAGGAGTTGCCCCAGCCCAAGGGCTCCTGGCAGCCCCACTCACTGCACAGAGCCCCTGTGGGGACAAGGGGCAGGCAGCTGGGTGGGACACAGCTGTGGGCAGGAGGGGACAGCGCACAGCTGATTGTCCTGGGGCTGCCTGCACTGGCTGGCTTGGTTCTGCTGCGAGCTGGTTCCAGGGACTGGCATGGGCTGAGTGATAAAATCTCAGCCATCCATTCCTCATCTTCCCTTTTCTACCAGCAAATTCGGGCAGGCAGCTCAGCAGCACGGTGAGCAGACCCACTGTGAACAGCTCCCACTGAACAGACACTGCAGAAGTGGGAGCTGTTCTCACTAAAATGGCTGAGTGCTCTCATGGAGACCACTGCAAACCACCTCCTCCTACAGCACAGGACCCAGAGCAGCATTTCAGAGCACCTGAGATGTACCAGGCTGCAAGGGCAGCCGGGAAGGGAAAACCCCGTGTAAGAGCAAGGGTCCAGCTGGGTGTTCTCACCCCCCCAACCCTCACAACCAGTGTGCAAACATCAAACTCCTGCCATTTCAGCAGCACCAGCACAAAGGTGTTCTCAGAAGTGGTGATTTGCACTTCTGAGAAGAGCAGCCCTCAGTCCAGGTGCTCCTTGCTGCTGCAGCCTCACTCCAGTGAGGTCACTGCTCCTCCACACCCTGGCACTGCCCGTGTCTCCTGCCCAAGGCACGGCCTTCTCAGCCAGGAGGGCTCCACCAGAGAGAAATTACAAGGCTGAAAACACTCCAAGATCAAATCTAACCCTTCCCCAGCACTGCCCAGGCCACCACTGCCCTGTGTCCCCAAGTGCCACCTCCACAGGGCTTTGAAATCCCCCAGGGATTTGGGCATTCCTGTGCCAGGGCTGGGCATTCCTTTCCACGGGGAAATTGTTCTGATATTCAGCTCAGACCTGCCCAGCCCAGCCTGGGGCCGTTCCCTCTGCTCCTGTCATTGTTCCCATGAAGGAATTGTTCCCAAATTCCCCCCTGAGCTGCCCTGGCCCAGCCTGAGCTGTTCCCTCTGCTCCTGTCCCCGTTCCCTGGGATGATCCCAAATCCCCCTGGCTGTGCCCTCCTGGCAGGAGCTGTGCAGAGCCACAAGGGCCCCTGAGCCTCCCTTGCTGCAGGCTGAGCCCCTGCCCAGCTCCCTCAGGGATTCTGCAGCCCCTGCCCAGCTCCCTCAGGGATTCTGCAGCCCCTGCCCAGCTCCCTCAGGGATTCTGCAGCCCCTGCCCAGCTCCCTCAGGGATTCTGCAGCCCCTGCCCGGCTCCCTCAGGGATTCTGCAGCCCCTGCCCGGCTCCCTCAGGGATTCTGCAGCCCCTGCTCAGCTCCTCAGGGATTCTGCAGCCCCTGCCCAGCTCCTCAGGGATTCTGCAGCCCATTCCCAGCCCCTCCAGGGCTCCCCTGCGCCAGGGGAGCAGCAGCAGCAGCCGGGAGGGGCTCAGAGAGGACAAACTGTTCCATCATCTGCAAGGTCAGCCATCTCCTCCTCGAGTCCCAGGCATTTAAAATTCCTTCAGAACTGTGGGAGGCACGGCTGACCCGGGCCTGGGATGGTTCCACCAGGGACACTGAGGGATTATATTTAGCCTGCCTTTGATTTCATATTTTCTTTAATCCAAAATAAACATTATCACAAGTGAAAAGGCCTGTTGTGTCCTCTGAGCATCAGAAACAGAACAAGGTCCTTCAGGACACAGCCTGGGTATAAAGGAGAGTGAGAAAATGCAGTGAGAGAGATGTGAGCGAGAATGGGTTGTAATTATGGGAGAAATCTGCATTTGACATTTCTCCCACTACATATCCAAGAGTTATAGGGTATAATGAAGTTCCAGTGAATATCTATACCTTTTATTCCCTTATATTTCATCTCTGGCCTTTCACAAAGTGCATCATCACCATGTAATTCCACAGATATCTAAATATTTCTGCATTATTACAGGGAAAACCACAAGGCAATCACACTTTTACCTTCACTGGTTGTCTTCACCTCAACATTGAGCTTGCCAGCTAAATAATTACATTTCTTCTTATCTAACTTGTGGGAAAACAAATTTAATAACAGAAATACAGTCAGAAAGACCAATACTTAGGGGAGAATAATTTTCAGACTTAAACTTCACAAGCTCAGTAGATTATTCTGGACACTGGATAATTACTCTGCATGTCTTTATCGCAAAAGTGCCCGGACATTCTAATTAATCCAAATTACTTTCTAAGGGCCATGTTATTAGACTCATGCAGGAGCAGCCAGATACAGAAATAGTGTTATTTTTTCAGAGGTCTGTAACAGCTCAGCCTTACAGCACCTGATGAAAACCAGCCCAGAGCAGCTCCTGACCCTGCCTGGAGCAGCCCAGAGCCAGCAGAGGAACCCTGGGGAACAGGGAACCTGCAGGGGAAGCTGCCCAGCCTCAGCAGGGGCTTCCGTAACAATAAAAACCAGTGTCCAGGGCTGGTTCCATCAACAGCACCACCCCAGCCCACAGCCTGTGCCCGTGATCACAAAACTGATCCTAAACCACACCAACAAACACAAAACTGATCCTAAACCATCCCAACAAACACAAACCTGATCCTAAACCACCCCAACAGACACAAACCTGATCCTAAACCACACCAACAGACACAAACCTGATCCTAAACCACCCCAACAGACACAAACCTGATCCTAAACCACCCCAACAGACACAAAACTGATCTTAACCACACCAACAAACACAAAACTGATTCTAAACCATCCCAACAGACACAAACCTGATCCTAAACCACAGCAACAGACACAAACCTGATCCTAAACCACAGCAACAGACACAAACCTGATCCTAAACCACACCAACAGACACAAACCTGATCCTAAACCACAGCAACAGACACAAACCTGATCCTAAACCACACCAACAGACACAAACCTGATCCTAAACCACACCAACAGACACAAACCTGATCCTAAACCACACCAACAGACACAAAACTGGTCCTAAACCACCCCAGCAAACACAAACCTGATCCTAAACCACCCCAGCAAACACAAAACTGATCCTAAACCACATCACAGCCACTTCCACTGACCAAACCAACCTTTCCCATCTGCACCTGCCTTGCTTTTATTTTTGCAGTGTTACTTCATCCTTAACTCCATTTTCAGTCATTAAAAAGGCTCACGATTCTCCACCGAGTGACCTTTGGAAATTCCACGTGCCAGATTTGGGGTAAATTGCTGTCAGTGCTCAATAAATGGGATAGCCAAATGACTCCTCATCACAGAAAACACCTGAAGCAAACCAGGTGTGTTTTGTTTTCTCTCCTGAGGGCAGAACTGTCAGGGAAGACCTGACCTGTTGTACCTGTCCTGGTGCTCAGAGCTGGCCTCATTCATAGCTTGGAACAAAAAGAGTACAAAATAAAGGGCAGATAAAGCCACAAGCACCCAGATTCGTTCAAACCAAACTTGATGGATTCTCCCTGCAATTCCTTCAGCAGAGTAAAAAATCCAGGCACTCTGGAAATGTGAATGGCACCTGGAGGAGCCTCCCAGCAGAACTGGGAGCAGCTTTGTCTGCAGCAGCCTGAGGAGCTGGGCTGTGTGGCGCTGGATGGGCCTCCAGGCAGCACCTAAAATTGGCTTCAAGCTCCGAGACACCAAAATAAAGGGCTCTGGCCTTCCTTCCCATGACTCCTGTTACACACAGGTAAAGATATTATAAAATAAAGGCCTTAGAAAAGCAGGCCTTGCTGGGCTGAATTGCCAACAGGCTTGTAATTTCTCATAAGGAAAAACTGTAGAATAACATAACAAATTATTCTTGTAGAGAAAAACAGTCTACACCTGCAAAAACAAGAAATGTGTTCCATAAGAATCAGTGAAGAAAATATGTCAACACACCTAGAGAGAGAAAATTTGACAGATATATTCAGTAACCCTTCCCAAGCAAGGAACTGAGCTTCACTGTACTGCTGACCAGTTAGGTTTAACACAGTGCCTTCTGATATCTCCTAGAAATGTCAACCATGGGAATAAAGAATTGGCATGAAAAAAAAGGAGTGTCCAGGATTTCCCTGCCCTTCCCTCCCTGCCTGTCCCAGTGCCCAGGGTTGATTTCCCTGCCCCAGTGCCCAGGATTTCCCTGCCCTCCCTTTCCCTGTCCCAGTGCCCAGGATTGATTTCCCTGCCCCAGTGCCCAGGATTTTCCTGCCCTTCCCTCCCTGCCTGTCCCAGTGCCCAGGGTTGATTTCCCTGCCCTTCTTTCCAAGCCTCAGTGCCCACGATTTCCCTGCCTGTCCCAGTGCCCAGGGTTGATTTCCCTGCTGTTCCTTTCCCTGTCCCAGTGCCCAGGATTTTCCTGCCCTTCCCTCCCGGCCTGTCCCAGTGCCCAGGGTTGATTTCCCTGCCCCAGTGCCCAGGATTTCCCTGGCAGTTCCGAGCAGGGCTCTGCAGCTGATCCCTGCACAGGGCAGGGGAGCTTTGGGAAGATGAAAGCGATCTCTGTGACCCTGGCAAGCCCTGAGGATGAAAGGTACAGGAGCCATTTCTGGCAAGCACCGAGTATTTGAGGATCCCTGCTCTGTGAAAGGGCTGCTGGTGCTGGCAGTGCTCGGGATTCCCGAGGGATTGATCCTGTGAGGCGCTGAACAAGCTGTTCAGCCTCAGGAGCCACTGAAGGATGGAGCAGAGGCTGCAGGTGGGAAGGGATGATGTGGACCCTGCGCTCTCCTCCGTGACAGAGCAGCCTCGGGGAGCCTCCCGTCCTGGCTGCTGCAAACAGCCCCGGGGCTCGGTGGGGCAGCAGGGCATGAACTGCCCTGCGAGAGCTCCTGCATCTCCGTTTATCACATCAGAGTGAGGCTCCGGAGATCACCTCATGTTTATGCATGCGCAGTTTACACCCTAAATCACCGCTTTTTCTTTTTTTTTCCACTTCCCAGTGAATAGCTATTTCTGAAAGGGAGTTTATGCGGAATGCCGGGTGTCAGATCGTTTGGAGCAACCGATCAAAGGTCCTGGTCGGCTCTCCCCGAGAAACCACGGAGCAGCGCCGGGAGGGCAGGAGGGGATGGGGATGGGATGGGATGGGATGGGATGGGGATAGGATGGAGATGGGGATGGAGCTGCTGGGCTGGGATGGGGATGGGGATGGGGTGGGATGGGATGTCCCCGTCAGCCCCTGACTGGCAGGGCCATCCCAGCCCTTTGGGAATCAGCCAAGCCCCAGCACCCGGAGCCACTGCGGGGCTGGAGCTCCCTGCCAGAACAGATTGGCCCTTCCACCTCCATTCTCGAACCGGGGGAAGGAGAGAGGACAGGAACAGGAGGAGGGGGACGGAGAATGGAAATATGTGGAGATTCCAAAGGAAAGCAGCGGCCCCAGGAATGCCGAACGCCGCTGTAGCTTTCCCAGGCGGGCCGGGGCTGTCTCATTTCCCTGTGCTCAGCCGGAGCCAGCCCCGAGTGACAAATGAAAGCCCAGACATTCCTCCAAAGGCTCCCGCACCTCCCGCTCCGAGGCACAGCAGCGTTTCATGGATGCTGGGGGGCTTTGGGAACGGCACCCCGTGCCCTCGGCTCTCACAGGTGCATTTCCCATCCCAGCCTTAGGAACGCGCACACCGCCTTTGTTTCCTTCTCCTCCATCCCAATCCCTGCAATTCCCTTCCCTCCGGTTATTTATCCCTCTGGAGGGCAGAAGCACGGCGCAAAGGAACAAGCCCCCTGTGCATTGTTCATCAAGAGCTGCAGAGCGGCTGCTAATTACTGCAGCGGCAGCTCTGCCCGCCGGCCTCGGAGCGCGGAGCTCCGGGCTGTGCGAGCCCCGCACCCTGCCCAAAACCCTCACTCTGCCCGGCCCTGAATCCTGCCCAACACCCGCACCCTGCCCAACACCCGCACCCTGCCCAACACCCGCGCCCTGCCCAAAACCCTCACTCTGCCCGGCCCCGCATCCTGCCCAAAACCCCGCATCCTGCCCAAAACCCCGCATCCTGCCCAAAACCCCGCATCCTGCCCAACACCCGCATCCTGCCCAGCCCAACCCTGCATCCTGCCCAAAACCGTGCACCCTGCCCAAAACCCTGCACCCTGCCCAAAACCCACACCCTGCCCAAAACCCGCATCCTGCCCGGCCCCGCAATGGGGTTTTTGAAACCAGCCGTGCTCCGGTATCACATGCAACCAACAGGAAAATTAGCATTGTAAAATGGCAACCTCATTTAGATAAGCACGCTGTGAATCCATCTAATTTGTATACAGAGTCATTATGTGGTCACAGCCGAGTGCCTCCAGCCTCTCTCTTTTCTCCGGCTGCCCCCGCTCCCAAACAGAGCTCGGGGAGGGTCCCGAGGCCGCTGAGCGCTGCTACCACACCGAGAGCAGGACAGGACTGTCCCTGCCTGGCCACGGGCAGTGCCAGAGTGGGACAGCAGCTCTGTGCCATGGCCAGAGTGGGACAGCAGCTCTGTGCCAGAGTGGGACAGCAGCTCTGTGCCAGAGCGGGACAGCAGCTCTGTGCCAGAGCGGGACAGCAGCTCTGTGCCAGTGTCAGAGCAGGACAGCAGCTCTGTGCCAGTGTCAGAGCAGGACAGCAGCTCTGTGCCATGGTCAGATTGGGACAGCAGCTCTGTGCCATGGTCAGATTGGGACAGCAGCTCTGTGCTATGGCCAGAGTGGGACAGCAGCTCTGTGCCAGTGTCAGAGCAGGACAGCAGCTCTGTGCCATGGTCAGATTGGGACAGCAGCTCTGTGCCAGTGCCAGAGTGGGACAGCAGCTCTGTGCCATGGCCAGAGTGGGACAGCAGCTCTGTGCCAGTGCCAGAGCAGGACAGCAGCTCTGTGCCATGGCCAGAGTGGGACAGCAGCTCTGTGCCAGTGCCAGAGTGGGACAGCAGCTCTGTGCCATGGCCAGAGTGGGACAGCAGCTCTGTGCCAGTGCCAGAGCGCTGCCACCTCCCTGGGCCCCAAACATCCCCCAGACATCCTCACCCAGCTGCTCTCGGGGCTCTTCTGGAGCTGCTCAAGGGCTCTGAGCCCCTCTCCACAGGCACAGCACCTGCTCCAGGTACCCCTTGGGGAGGGGTGACAGCTGTGGGCACAGGCAGGACACCCCCGGAGGGGCACAAGTGCCAGGACACCCCTGGAGGGGCACAGGTGCCACACACCTGGCTGCACAGCTGGCACGGTCCCTGCCCCACTCGCAGCCCCCACCTGGAGCCACATCACCCGTGGGATTTGCCTTCCTGCAGACTTTTCCCCAGGCAGAAACTCTAGCAATGTTACCATCAATTCTGACAGCTTGGGAATCACCGTGTTTGATAACAGAAAGCTGCCTGGGAAGCTGGATAAACAGAAACCCTTTGCACTCCCCCACTGCCCCGGTCCATCTGCATTAGCCCAGACATGCAGGAGATCTTTATCAGCCAGGTGCTTACACCAGTTCCATCACCATGGCATCGCAGAGCTCTCAACTCTTTAAAAATAGAACTAATAGCATCTTCTCGTTAGTTCTTCCTCCCAAGCTTTCCAGAGAAACGCTGGGATCACTTCTGGCTTTATTTTATGTATTCCTTTGTTTGTGAGAGGGGCTGAGCCGAGCACTTTGCCTCCCTTCCTGCCAAGGGGGGTGCAAAGGAATTTAAGGGGGTTCTCTGTGTTGGTGTGGGGTCCCAGCACGGGTGGGTGCTCCCACATCCCTGGGAGTGGCTCCCCAGCCCAGCTCCAGCCTGCACAGGTGGGACAGGAGACAGGGAGGCAGAAAGGAAGGAGCTCTGTGAACTGAGAGCAGCCTGCAGAGAGCCTGGGTGAATTCACTGGTGCAGACATCCCGGCTCAGGAGCAGCCACTGCAGCGCTGCTGCATTTCCTCATCCCCTGCACACGGGGAGAGCCAGGGCAGGGGGCTCTGCTGGGACCCTGGGCACAGGGAATGGCAAATCCATCCTGCAGCTCAAGAGAGGTGCCTGGCACAGCTCAGCACCAAGGACACAAATGGTCCTCACACCTCCAGGAGCGACCCAGCCCCAGCATCCTGCAGCTCTCACTGCTGCCACTCTGAGCACCAGGTAAATAACCCCAGAGACTCAGCCCATGCCATTCTGCCACCACAATCCAGCAGGAAGAGCTGGTTCTGCCCAGCCCCAGCTGGGTTTGGGGCTCCATACCCCACAGAGGGCTGGCACAGCCTAGCCAGCTCCTCCTGGGGATGACCCAGCCCCAGCATCCTGCAGCTCTCACTGCTGCCACTCTGAGCACCAGGTAAATAACCCCAGAGACTCAGCCCATCCCATTCTGCCACCACAATCCAGCAGGAAGAGACACTAATTAGCAGGGAGCTGTTGCAGGGATGCATGAATATTAATGCCACCGTCCAAACTAATTTCCCCAATTACTGCTGTTCCAGCAGCTCCATTACAACCCATAAACCCGGGCTGATAGAAGATCTCCCTAATAAGGGAGTGAGAACAACTGCTGGAGAGCTCCAGCACGCCTCAGCTGACACTAACAAGGTTAATTTTCCCCCTGTAGAAAATCACAGAAATCTGTAAATATTTTAAGAACAAAAGCAGCCTTTCCCTCCTGGTATAAATATCCTGCTGGAAAATCCACAGGGAGTTTCCTTCAGCAGAGCCTGAGCTCAGGGAGGTTTGTGATCTCCTGAACTCCCAAGCGTGCAGCCCTGAACACTGGGAGAGACAGAAAGAGCCATTAAACCAATGAGCTGGCTCCTGGTTTGGGATCTTTATTCCAGATTTCACATTGATACTCCTCTCTGAAGTGTCTGTGCTCAGGAATCCATCAGTCTGTGGCATGGCTGAATGATTATACGACATGTTAGAGCTTAAATGCACTTTTATTATGCATAAAGCATTACATTTTGCTATTTATTTCCTTTGCAATGCTTTTTTACCCCTCTGCAAACACAGCCAACACTTGGAAATGATAAAGCTAAAAACTCTGCAATGACAAAGAAATGAAACCTTTTCCTGAGGAAAAAGAAGCACTGTATACATTCAGACACATGATTGAGATTCTCTGATTCACAACAAGGGTAAAACACCATTTCTGCTCCTGAACATGACCAGTGCCTGGTGCAGTATGAGTGAATTACCCAGCAGTGCAGATCCACAGGGCTGGTACATCCACAGCCCTGGGAGTGAATTACCCAGCACCTGCAGGTCCATGGGCATGATCACATCCCAGCCAGAGCAGCAAGAACTGAGCTCCCAGCCAGGAAAACCAGTGCATGTGATGGTCACAGAGCTGGATTCCCTTTCTGACTGACCCGACACCATGAGCACAGCCCAAAGGCCACCAGACCCATGGCCAGACACCATGAGCACAGCCCAAAGGCCACCAGACACCATGAGCACAGCCCAGAGGCCACCTCAAGCCCAGGAGCACAGCTCTGCCAGCTCTCACACCCTCATCTTCCTTCCCAGCTGAGAGGGAAGGGTGGGAGCAGTGGGCAGGACAAGGCAACAGCACCTTCCAGTAGGCAAATCTCAGAATCCCAGAATATCTGGGGTTGGAGGGGAGCTCTGGAGACCGCCCAGCCCAGCCCCTGCCCAGCAGGGTCACCTGGAGCAGTGACACAGGACACAGCCAGGTGCGGTTGGGATTCTCCAGAGAGGGAAACTCCACAGTTCCCTGGGCAGCTGCTGAGGGCTCTGCCCTCTCCATGGAAAGCTCTCCCTCATGCTGAGATGGAGCTCATTGTTTTACAGTCAAATGCCTGCTAGAAACCACTTTCAGTGATTCCTGGCTCCTGAAACAACTAAACCTGGCCTCAGTCCTGGCCCCTTGTTGTGCCCCCAGACCTGAGTGACCACTGAACCCTGCACCAGGCCTGTCCTGGTGCTGCTCAGAGCTCTCACTCTCCAGGAGCAGCAGCACAAGGTGACAAACAGCACAGACACAGGGCTAAGCACAGAGTGGTGTCCTGGTGCTTAGGATGTACAGAAGTAGGGAAAACCCAAACAAGGCGAAAAGCCCCCTGGTGATGATCAGTGCCAGAGGCAAATGGTGAAAGTCCTGTTCAGAATGACCCGGGTGAAGCTGAGCTGCAGCAGATGCAAAGCTCAGGAAATGCTGCAGGATTTGACACGATCTCCAGCTTTCAACACCAGCTTCCCTGGGAGCAGCCTGCAAACACAGGAGCCTTGGAGAGGTTTTTTCTCTGCTTCCACCTGCTGGCCAGACCATCCTCACTCCACCCGGGATCAGCGCTGGGGGCAGCCACACCTGGGGATGAGGAGGGCTGGGCTGGCCCTGGCTCCTGTGACATCCCAGAGCAGCACAGGGGACATGCAGCAGCTCCTGGCTGTCTGTGAGTGAGCCCCAATGCATGGATTACAGCTATTGTCTGAATAATGACACATTTCTTCCTTGGCTGGTGCTGACAAAGTCCTGTGGAAGTGCTGGACTCTGCATTACACATTTCACAGACAGAAACAAACCTGAAATGCAGCCCCCTGACAGCACCACCATTTCCCTGGTGATGCCAAGAAAGAGGAATTTCACAAATAACAACTCTGGGGGTGAAAAGCAGTCCCACTGCATTTCAGGAGATTTGTGTTTCCAGAAGGGACACTGCCTGGGAATTGGAAGAGGCTGGTGGAAATGGTTCCTTGAGATAATCACTACTGATGGCTCTCCTGCAGGATGAACATGGAATTAGAGCCTGCTTCTGCTGAGAGGTGCACTCGAGTGCCTCCCTCAGGTGTGCACCCACAGCTCAATCCAGCACCACTCATGGAGGGGACAGACCCTGAGCTCCTCCTGCCCAAATCCAGCACCACTCATGGAGGGGACAGACCCTGAGCTCCTCCTGCCCAAATCCAGCACCACTCATGGAGGGGACAGGGATGGTTTGGACAGACCCTGAGCTCCTCCTGCCCAAATCCAGCACCACTCATGGACAGGACAGACCCTGAGCTCCTCCTGCCAGGGATGGTTTGCACAGACCCTGAGCTCCTCCTGCCCAAATCCAGCACCACTCATGGAGGGGACAGGGATGGTTTGGACAGACCCTGAGCTCCTCCTGCCCAAATCCAGCACCACTCATGGACAGGACAGACCCTGAGCTCCTCCTGCCCCAGTCCAGCACCACTCATGGACAGAACAGGGATGGTTTGCACAGACCCTGAGCTCCTCCTGCCCCAATCCAGCACCACAAGATCCTCTCCCCTTCCCCCAGGGAATGGGACCCAATTCCCAGGGCTCCAACAGGCCCAGCCAGGGGGGAGCAGCAGTGGAACAGGGCATGGAGGCTCCCCACACTGATCACAGGGCCCAGAGAACAGCCCCAGCTCCCCACACTGATCACAGGGCTCAGCCCCAGTTCCCCACACTGATCACAGGGAACAGCCCCAGCTCCCCACTCTGATCACAGGGCTCAGCCCCAGCTCCCCACACTGATCACAGGGAACAGGGCACAGCCCCAGCTCCCCACTCTGATCACAGGGCACAGCCCCAGCTCCCCACACTGATCACAGGGCCCAGGGAACAGCCCCAGCTCCCCACTCTGATCACAGGGCACAGGGATCAGCCCCAGGCCGTGCCAGGGATGTTCACTCTGCACAGCAGGAAATGTCTCTTCACCAAAGGCTTGTCCAGCCCTGGCACAGCTGCCCAGGGAGGTGGTGGAACCATCACCCCTGGAAAAGGACAGAACTCACAAGGATGTGGCACCTGGGGATGTGGTCAGGGGTGGGGAATGGCTGGGCTGGGTCTCAGGGGGCTCTCCCAGCCTGGAGGATTCCATGGTTTGGGACAAGCAGGAGGGGCAGGAAGAGGAGAGGATGAGGAGCAGAGCCTCCCAGGCCAGGGCTGGGGCAGGAAGGGGATTTGGTTCTCACTCTCCTTGCTCATCAAAGCTGCAGCAGGGCTAATTGGCTGAAATGGAGCTGAATTGCTCAGAGGAGTGACCCAGGCACATCCAGACCAAACCAGCCTGAAACTGCCCTGCCTTGCAGCTGCCTGATCCCTTGTCACAGCTCCTTTCATGTCCCTCTCTCCACCAAGGAGCAGCCCTTTGGTTCCTGCCCCTCAAGGCCTGCTGAGCTCTCCTCTCCCTGGCTCCCTTTAAAGACACTGCCTTGATTCCAAGCCTTTCATACTCCTCCCTTACATATCCCTGCTCCATCTGGCACTTGCAACACCTTCCAATTTAGATTCATCTGGAACGAATCCAGCAACAGCTTCAGAAATGCTGGAGCAGATGCTTTAAACAATGCCTCCTGCACCTTCTGCCCTGCTGGGGAAGAGGGGAGCTGCCAGCCCCTGCTGCCCCTCACCAAGGAGCACCCCAGCTCTGTGCAGGATGGGGCACCCGGGCTGGGGCTGCCACAGCTCCTGGGGGGCTCTGGCCACAGCCACCAGCTGCTCCTGGGCAGCTCCAATCCCCTCATTGCCAATCCACGGCGCATCCTCCCTCCTTTCCAAACAAAATCCCATCTGCTCTCCCCTTCTCCTCCACTGCCACCATCTCCCTCTGTGTCCCTGCTGCTTTCTCCCTCACCGCAGCTGCTGCCAGTGGGCCCAGGTGACACCAGCAGTGGGTGCCCCACCTCTGACACAGCTCCCGGGGGTGTCACGGGGACCCTCTGGGGCTTTCAGCACCCCAAGGTGCAGGGCTGAGGCCCTGGCTCCCCTGCAGTGCTGTGGGGAGGAGCAGGAGCTCAGGGCACCCCCGGGGGATGCTCAGCCCGGCCCCAGCCCCTCCTGCCTGCCCCAGTCCTGCTGGGCTGTCCCAGGGACGCTGCTCAGGGCAGAGGCCTCGCCAGGATATTTTCTGAAAATTCCCTTGCCAGGATTTTCCTCCTGAGAAGCTGGGAAGCCTCAGAAGAAAAGAAAAGCAATGGTTATCTGCTGCTGTGGAATGCAACAGGTGCATCTGGGATTGGTCCATGTTGGTTGTTTTTAATTAATGGCCAATCACAGTCCAGCTGGCTCGGACTCTCTGAGAGTCAGGAGCTTTTGTTATCATTCCTTTCTGTTCCTTGCTAGCCTTCTGATAAAATCCTTTCTTCTATTCTTTTAGTAAAGTTTTAATATAATATTATATTTTATATTTTATGATATATATATCATAAATACAATATATATAATAAAATAATAAATCAGCCTTCTGAAACATGGAGTCAAGATTCTCATCTCCTCCCTCATCCTGGGACCCCTGTGAACACCAGCACAGAGAGAAGCTCCTGGACTGACCCATCTTTAACCACTCTGAGTTGTGTGGTTAAAGGGTCACAGCCTGTGCACAAACACCCAGCAATGGTTCATTATCAATGGCAATAGCCCTGCACAAACACCCAGCAATGGTTAATTATCAATGGCAATAATACCCTGTGTACAAACACCCAGCAATGGTTCATTATCAATGGCAATAACCCTGCACAAACACCCAGCAATGGTTCATTATCAATGGCAATACCCTGTGTACAAACACCCAGCAATGGTTCATTATCAATGGCAATAATACCCTGTGCACAAACACCCAGCAACGGTTCATTATCAATGGCAATACCTGTGCACAAACACCCAGCAATGGTTCATTATAAATGGCAATAATACCCTGGGCACAAACACCCAGCAATGGTTCATTATCAATGGCAATAATACCCTGGGCACAAACACCCAGCAATGGTTCATTATCAATGGCAATACCTGTGCACAAACACCCAGCAATGGTTCATTATCAATGGCAATACCTGTGCACAAACACCCAGCAATGGTTCATTATAAATGGCAATAATACCCTGTGCACAAACACCCAGCAATGGTTCATTATCAATGGCAATAATACCCTGTGCACAAACACCCAGCAATGGTTCATTATCAATGGCAATAACCCTGCACAAACACCCAGCAATGGTTCATTATCAATGGCAATAACCCTGCACAAACACCCAGCAATGGTTCATTATCAATGGCAATACCTGTGCACAAACACCCAGCAATGGTTCATTATCAAGGGCAATAATACCCTGTGCACAAACACCCAGCAATGGTTAATTATCAATGGCAATAACACCCTGTGCACAAACACCCAGCAATATTTAATTATCAATGGCACCACGCACAGAGATGCAGGAATATTTAATTATCAATGGCACCACGCACAGAGATACAGGAATATTTAATTATCAATGGCACCACGCACAGAGATGCAGGAATATTTAATTTTCAGAGGCATCACTGACTGCAGCTCCACGCTCACCATCGCTGCCTACTCAGCAGATCCACCTCAGATTTACTGAGCTGCCTGTGTTCTCTCTGTTTTCTTTTCATCTCCCCGATTATTGCCCATCATTCCTGGGAAGCTCCACCGGTAATTCCAGCCTGGCTCCTGGGCACGGTCAGGGTGTGCTGCAGCATTGATCTGCCTTCCTGTGTGCTGCAATAAACATCAATCCCACGCCTCATCCTTCCCTCTTTGAAATGCAAACCTGAGCCAAAGAGCCGACCTGAGCCTTCCAGTGCTGCTGATTCTTCACCCCACACAGAAAGCAGCCCTGAGTTCCCTGCAGAGCAAGCAGGCGCTGGGGTCACCTGCAGGTGGCTGCAGGCTGCACCTCAGGGGCTGAGGAGGATGGAGCTCCCCATTCACACCGAGCACCCTCAGGGGCTCCAACTCAGAGCAGCCTGGTGCCAGCTGGGACATGCAGGCTGGGCAGGGTGGCATTTCCCAGGTGATTGGGGCCCGGGAGGTCCCCCCAGAGCTGTGCCCCTCTGGGATGCTCCTGCAGCACCCAGGCCCCTGGCAGCTTTGCCGGAGCATGGCCAGGCTGCCCTTGTCACACAGCTCAGGGTTCCCGTGGCTGGGAGGATTGCAGAGCATTTGCTCCCTCACAGGGCCACAAGGAAAGCTGGAGAGTGAGATAAGAGGGGGATGAGCAGCAGCAAAGGAAGCAGGGACAGTCCCCTGCACACCCATGCTCAGAGCCCCTGCCAGCACAGGCTCAGGAGCTCCAGAAGGACCTTCTGGAGCACCAGGAGGCCAAACCTCATTCCCTCCAGCATCCACCCTCACCTGGCCACCCTCACAGTGGGTGACAAGCACACTGCAGCCACTGGAGCAAGGCTCATTAAGTTCATTACCATTCATCCAGGCTCTGAGGGGCCAGGGCACAGTGGGGCAGCAGCTGCAGAGCCCAGCCCAGCCTGGGCCACAACACTGGCACTGAGCCCATGCCCTCAGAGGGCCCTGTGGCCATGGCAAGGGACCCTGTTTTCTACTTGCAGCTTTGCTGCCTTGTTTGCCTGTGCTCTCTTTGTGCTTGGTACAAACATCTTCTTGTTTGGGGTGGGTTTATCCTTTGCTCTAAGCCATACAAACCCCTTCTAACTCACACACCCTTTGCCTCCTTGGTTATCCAGTGAGGCTGGCTCAGCAATTCTTGTCTTCTATATCAAAACTTGCTCTCACATCTCTATTCCTTCATCAGACTGTACATTTAAAAATCTTTCTGCCAAGCACACACATCTGTGAGCCTTTCTTGTCAAACTCTCATCCTTCCCAGCAGCCCTGGGCAGGTGCCAGCCCCTCACCTGGCAGGACAGAGCCAAACCCCCTGGCCAAACATGCTGTGAATTTATTCTGCCTCCTGCTCCCCTTCCAGAGCCCCCAGTCCCAGCCAGGAGCAGGAGCCTGACCCAGCCAAGGCAGACATGGCACTGAGCAGCCTGGCAGTGCCCAGAGGGCACAGGGCAGGCAGGGCTGGTCCTTCCCTGGGCAGCCCAGGCACAGGGGGCTGATCCATCCTCACAGAGGAGCTGCACCTGCAGCAGCAGCAGGGAATTGTGCAGCAGTGAGAACAGCCCTCATGCATTGAAATGCTGAATGAAGCTTTGAGAAAAGCACAATTCCAGTGGAGCCCAAGCCAGAGCTGCTGTAAAACCCCTCCTTCACAGGGGTTCTGCTGCAAAGTGCCTTATGTGTAATTAAATGATACGGATAATAAAAGCCAGGAATCAAAGGGAAGGCAAAATAAAGGTTTGAAGGTAAAAGATGTTTTCAGATCTGATTTCAAAATGATGGTGCATAAATGGAAAAGCAAATTTAACAATATTACTGTACTCTATCATTAGGAGGAAACGAGAGCGATTTACTTATCACTAAACTGCATTTTTTAAACAAAACCACCACTTAAAACAAAACGTGTCTGTGATAGAAGGACCATCAAAGCTGGGCTGTTCACAGCCAAGCAGACTGAGGGGAGGTTTCAGTGCTGCTCCCCAGGCTCTGTGTCCCAGGGAGGGCACAGGGACATTGGCACAGGGAGGAGGAGGAGGGGGAGCTGCACCTCTGACCCAGCAAAGGCACCCAGGGCAGGGGGGACCCAGCACCAACCCCCTGGGCAAAGCTGAGACCTTCCCATGGCAGGGCCAGGGGAAACCCAGGCCAGAGCAGGCTCAGGGCATGGCCCAGGCTCAGGAGGGGCACTGGGAGTGCCCAGCTGAGGCTCATCGTGGAGGTTCATGGGTTCAATGTACAGAAAATGCAAGTCAGCTTTGCTGCCCACAAGCACCAGGGCTCTGTTCTGCATCTGCCTGTGATCTGCAGCTCCCCAGGCTTGTGGGAAATGCACAGATTGCCCCAAATGCACAAAATGCCCCTTCCCCAGGAGCAGGGCTGTGCTGTGCCTGTCCCTGCCAGGCTGCAGAGCTGCCCCAGCCCCAGCCCCAGCCGCTCACCCAGCCTGGCCAGGCACAGCCTGAGCTGCCTCTCCCAGAGGCAGGGCTGCAGCCCAGGGACAGCAGCAATGTGGAGCACAGCCCTCGCGGGGATTCACACACCAAGAGCCTTTTGATTTATATTTCATTGCTAAACTCAAAGAAAGCCCAGCAGCAGCACGAGGCAAAGCACAGAGATGAGAGCTCCAGCTCTGAAAACCCTGAGCAGTGCCTGGGATTTTCCCCACCTGAGCCCTCCAGCCAAAGCTCAAAGGTGGCACTGCAGTCCTGCAGGGGAGGGAGCTCAGGGCCTCCCCAGCTGGGAACAGCAGCAGCAGGGGGATGTTCTCAGAGCACACCAGGGGGAGCAGAGACCTTCAAATACAACTAACACAAAATAAAAATAAAAAATAAAAATAAAAATAAAAATAAAAATAAAAATAAAAATAAAAATAAAAATAAAAATAAAAATAAAAGAGGAGCAGAGCACAGGAAGGGAACCCCTGTCCCAGCCTGGTTGTGGGAACTCAGGCTGGACATCAGGAGCAATTTCTGCCCTGAAAGAGTGGCCCAGGCTGCCCAGGGAGGTGCTGGAGTCACTGGCCCTGGAAGCTGCAAGCAAGGAGCAGAAACTCTGATCTGGTTTAGAGGACATGGGGGCATGGGGCATCTGTCAGAGGCTGGACTGGATGCTCCTGGAGGTGTTTTCCAGCCCTCATTATTCCATGATGCCCCCTCCCTCCCCTCCTCACTGCTCTGCAGCACACACGCCCAGAAGGAAAAACTCATCTGAAATGTTGTGATCTTACTCTAGACAAATTTTACTGTAAACTCACCTGCATCAATTGCTGTAGTCTATTCTTTATTTTTCTGCTAATGAAGTTTTTTACTCTGAAACTCAGACAATAAACCAATTCTGCTGTTGAGCAGCTCTCAAAGCACTGAAGGAATCCACCAGAGTATTTTCCAACACCAAGCAGGTTTTGGGCCAGCCCCCAGGAGCCCAGACAGGCAGGGTCAAACAGGAGCAGCAGGAGAGGCACCAAAGCAGGAGAAATGAGCAGCCAGGAGGGGCCATTCCCCCTGGCCCTGCCCTGGAGGTGCCAGGCTCTGACCCGGGTCCAGCCAGGGCCAGTGGGCTTGGGACAGGCTGGGACCTGGCGTGGGCACTGAGGCCAGGGGTGTTGCCTTGAATTTTTAAATTTTTCTAAGCCTTCTGACGTTTACATTCTTGTAATGAACTTTCTCACACACTTTCTGTAAATAACTCATTGTTGTGCATTCTTTTGTGGAGGAGGAGACATTTGATGGGCTGTTGGTTTGTGCAGTGTCACTGGAGAGGTGGCACTGTCACCCTCCAGTCCACTGTCACTTTTGGGAATCTATGAATGTTGGAGTCAGAAAATAAAGGTCCCTTTTCTCACCTTGAGAGCAGCAGTGTGTGAGCTCGTGCTGCTTGACACAGGGGCAGAGGGAAGGAGCTTCCCCAGGCTGTGGAGGCAGGGAAAACGCCAGGAGGAAGAAGCTGATTGTGTTAAAATGCATTTCCCTGGGAGCTCAGGGCCTCTCTGGAGAACACCAGGGGCAGAAATCACCCTGTGAGAGCAGCCCAGGGCTGGGCAGGGGGAGCTGGGACCCTGGGCACACCCTGGGGAAGGGACAGCAGCTTGATGGGGCCTGCAGAAATGCCCGTTAAAAGTTAATTCTCATAAATATCTTTTACAGCTTGCAGCACTAATTACATTGAATTCATTTAGTTCTCGGACCGTTAAATAAAGTTTTCCATTGATTTACAGATTATAGCTTGATATATCACAGCAAAGCTCCTTCCTGGTTTATTATGCCCCTCAAAGCCTTTTAAAAAATATTATTCAGTCCAAAATCAATAGTTACACTTGCAAAGGAAAAAATAGCAACGTGGAAAGGCTCCCAAAGGGAAGCTTTAACCCCGGGGTGAATCTTACCCAGAGCAAGAAAACATCCCAGCCATGAAAAACAGGACACATGGATATGGAAATATCTGACCAAAACATCTCCCATCTGCACCCTCTCCTCCACTCACTCCCCACAAGAATTTTTTTCCAATAAAAAAGATGATAAATGGCTCCAAGGCTTTTGCATTTCCAAATCAGAGCCCATCCAAGGTTTTGGGCCATCCCCATTTGGATGGGGTTCGATGCAGCTCTCAGCTAAGAGTGGACTGGTTTGGAGAAGGATGGCATTTCCCAGAGGGAGGGGGAAATCTCTACCATGGTAATTGTGTGGGGAAGATTGCATCTCCCAGATCAGGCCCCAGCAAGAGCAGCTCTGTGAGCAGCGCAGGAGCTGTGAGTCAGAGATGCTCAGGAATGACTAATTTGAATTTTAAAGGGGAAAATAAAAGGTTACAGCTCGGGGATGCAGGCCAGGATGGGCGGCTCTGAGGAGCTCTGGCAGATGGGGGGGAAGGAGGAGACAATTCCTGCTGGAGATGCCAGGAGGGCATTTCCCCTTGCTGGGGTAGGGCCCGAGGGCATTTCCCCTTGCTGGGCTGTGCCTGCCTGGCTCAGCTCACCCTGGGTGCTCTCCTCCTGCTGCAGGCCCACAGCAACCAGCGACAGATGGGGGAACACCACAGCACTTGGCACTGCTGCTGTTAGGGATGCATCCCTGAGCAGGGGCTGCACATGGAGGGCCAGCACACAGGGAATGGCATTTTGGGGAGCAATTCCCCTCTCTGAGGCTCTCCCCCACACCTTCCCCTCCTGTGCATCCTTCAGCTCCCAGATAATACCAGAAATATTCTCCACAGCTTTAAAATTGCCATTAAGGGAAGGTACCTCAGAAACACTGAAGTTTCAGACCGTATAACTTTCCTGCCACGGGAGTATTTAAATTGCATTTTGCTGCCTGTGATGGATCTGTCACCCCAGGAGCAGCAGAGCTCCTGAGCTGGGCTCTGGGAATATTAAAGAAGCTCTGCTCCAGGTTCATATATTTCAATCTCCTCTGTCTCACTGGGCAGGCATTGCCAGGGCTGGCAGCTAAGTGGGTAAAAAATTAGCTATTTATTTATTCCCTCCCCCTGCATGCTCCCAGTAGGAGTAGCACCGTCACAGGCACTGGGGCTGAATCTAATAACAGAGCTCTGATTGTGTTAACTGGCTTTTCCTGGGAGCAGAGTGGGAGGCTCTGAGCTGCCACTGCCATGGGGTAACCCCTGCTCATGCCCCGGACCCCAGCACCCCCTGAGGGCTGTGGGATGGACCTGCCATGGCTGGAGAGAGCTGGGGCCCTGCTGAGCCCCTGGGCAAGGAGTGCCAGGCTGCTTTGGGATGGCAGGGACGTGAAATCCCACCCAGGGCCACCCCAGCCATGGCAGGGACATGGAATCCCACCCAGGGCCACCCCTGCCATGGCAGGGACATGGAATCCCACCCAGTGCCACCCCAGCCATGGCAGGGACATGGAATCCCACCCAGGGCCACCCCTGGCATGGCAGGGACATGGAATCCCACCCAGTGCCACCCCAGCCATGGCAGGGACACCTCCCACTGCCCCAGGCTGCTCCAGCCCCAGTGTCCAGCCTGGCCTTGGGCACTGCCAGGGATGCAGGGGCAGCCACAGCTGCTCTGGGCACCTGTGCCAGGGCTGCCCACCCTGCCAGGGAACAATTCCCAATTTCCAATATCCCATCCAGCCCTGCCCTCTGGCAGTGGGAGCCATTCCCTGTCCTGTCCCTCCATCTGTGTCCCCAGTCCCTCCCCTGCCCTCCTGTTTCCCAGCCCAGAGCAGGGCAGATGCTGCTCCTCCTTCCCTTCTCCTTGCACAAAGCTTGGGCTGGATCTTGGAGGTCTTTTCCAACCCTAATGCTCGTGTGATTCCACAAGAAGCAGGTCAGGGTGTTCTCGTTAGGAGCTCTTTGGGGCTCACTGACCCCTCGCTGCACTTTGTGCTTGCACAGAAAATAAATGCTGCTATAAATAAGGATGGAGCTGCCTCTCCCTGAGCATCCCCACCTGGCAGGATTGGTACTCACTGCAGCTCAGCCCAGCCTGGAGAGGAGCTCCTATTACAACTCACACCAGAATGAAGGTTTTTCTTTAGCTGCACCCACTTCAGAAAGAGCAGTATCAAAACTGGCCCTTTCCATCTGAGCAGTGCTCTGCTAGGAAACCCCAAAGCCCTGTAAACCAGCTCACTGGATATCAAACCAGCTGCTTCCTACTGTACTCAGTGCCCAAGGCACTCATTTGCTTTGGAGATGCCAGCACACGATGGCCCTGCCCCATGCAGGGCAGAGCTGCCCCCATTGCACAGCAGTGCTGGATCCTGGCTCTGGGTGTCCCCTCTGCACTGACACACGTGGCAAGAGACAAATCTCTGGTTCCTCACCCACTGCACTGCTGGGGAAGGGATCAGCAAGGTGGGCAAAGACCTCTGGGATCAGCAGGTGCCACCTGGAGTGGCCACAGAGCCCTGGAGTGGCCACAGAGCCCATCTCCACCTCCTGTACTCTGGGAGCACCCAGGGGTCACAGCAGAGCAAAGGCACTGCAGGTTTCTGAAGCTGTGGGCTCAGCAATCACCTCCAGTGCTCTGGAATAGGCAACATGAGTGTGTGATGCATGAAGAGCAGAGAGATCCCAGACCCACATTTGCCCTGGAAACAGCAGTGGGGTGAAAACCTCTCTGGTAACCACACTCAGTGCACAACAGCAATAACCAGGGCTGCTACCTCACCAGCAGCCTCTAGGGAAGGGGTTTAGAACCTCACCACCTACCAGGGCTTTGAAACCTCCTCCTGAGTCATCTCCCTGTGAAGTTCCCTCTCCTGTCACTGCGGTGAACGTTTCAAAGCAGACGTTACGCTTTCATTTCAATTATTCTCTTTTTCTGCCCTCTGTTTTTCAGGGAATGTCAGTTTTCTCCTCAGAATGGTTTATTTTATGGTTTCAGATAAGCTTTTAGGGATATTATAGGGCTGCTAGTCTGGAGCAGGCTCATCACACCCTCCCCAGTGTTTGATGCTGCCCTACTTTGAGGCTGTCTTACACAGACTATATTAAGCACACACATGCAAAAATGTTCCTTGTGATGTCTGGGTGCCTTGGAAAGAAACAAGTGGTGAAACAATTCCAAACAGGGCACACATTTCAGACTGACAAAATTATCCCCATCAGCTGGGGCAAGAAACCTCAAATTATCTCATTGATTAAAATCACATCCTTCCTCCCGCTGATCAAACGGATAATGCATTTTATTTATTTGGAAACAACCAACTCTGCTAAGTAGTACCTGCTGAAATTGAGCTCTCGAGATGAAATTAATGCCATTTGCTGCTCGAAACAGGAGGAAATGTGAAATACCTGTCTGGGGATGCAGGAGGAACATTTAACTTGGAATTCATAAATCCTTCCCTGACACCAGCAAGCTCAACAGAAAGCTCTTGGTAAATTCCTTTAAATTGAAACCTTAAGTGCTTTAAAAACACAAAGCAAAACTTCCGTGGTCTTCAGGTACCAAAGAGGCACCTAAATACCCAAAAACCACAGAGAGGAGATGGAGATGCCCAAAGCCAGGGTGGACATTGGGGTTTGGAGCCACCTGGGACAGGGAAAGGTGTCCCTGCCATGGCAGAGGTGGGACAGGTTAGCTTTGAGGTCCCTCCCAACCCAACCCAACCCAGGACTGCAGGATTGCACAGCCCTTCTCTGGACAGAGCAGCCCAGAGGATGGAAACCAATTCACCCTGAGGAGAACCAGGATGGAAACCAATTCACCCTGAGGAGAACCAGGATGGAAACCAATTCACCCTGAGGAGAACCAGGATGGAAACCAACTGCACCCTGAGGAGAACCAGGATGGAAACCAATTCACCCTGAGGAGAACCAGGATGGAAACCAATTCACCCTGAGGAGAACCAGGATGGAAACCAACTGCACCCTGAGGAGAACCAGGATGGAAACCAACTCCGTCCTGAGGAGAACCAGGATGGAAACCAATTCACCCTGAGGAGAACCAGGATGGAAACCAATTCACCCTGAGGAGAACCAGGATGGAAACCAACTGCACCCTGAGGAGAACCAGGATGGAAACCAACTGCACCCTGAGGAGAACCAGGATGGAAACCAACTGCACCCTGAGGAGAACCAGGATGGAAACCAACTCCGTCCTGAGGAGAACCAGGATGGAAACCAACTCTGTCCTGAGGAGAACCAGGATGGAAACCAACTCCGTCCTGAGGAGAACCAGGATGGAAACCAACTCCAACCTGAGGAGATCCAGAGGATGGAAACCAACTCCAACCTGAGGAGATCCAGAGGATGGAAACCAATTCACCCTGAGGAGAACCAGGATGGAAACCAACTGCACCCTGAGGAGAACCAGGATGGAAACCAACTGCACCCTGAGGAGAACCAGGATGGAAACCAACTCCGTCCTGAGGAGAACCAGGATGGAAACCAACTCCAACCTGAGGAGAACCAGGATGGAAACCAACTCCAACCTGAGGAGATCCAGAGGATGGAAACCAATTTCTGCAAGAGGTCTCCAGCCTGGGCTGCTCAGGTGGAGCCACACAACACCTGAGCCTCCCTGCCCAGCTCACAGAACAACTGAGAGTTTGCCACTCAAAAAGTCAAGAGCACTGAAAGTTTCTGACAGCAGCAATTCAGGCTTTCAGCTTAATGGAAGAAATGGGCAAAAAAAGCAAAACCCAGGACTGGTAGCTATAAAATTCTGTAGAGCAAATGTCAAAGAGTAATTAAGAAGAAGGGAGGATTTCTGTGGACCTGAATGAATAATGAGGAAGGGAGCTACTGTTGAAGTGACACCGCTTAATAATCTCATTGTAAAAACAGAGAAAAGTTGCATTCAGGGGAATTATTTTTTAATTATTTTGAATTGGTAGCTGGAAAATGAAAGGAAAATGGGTGCTTGTGCTGTTAAATGCCACTAATGTACAAGGCTCCTGAACAAAAAGGCTTCTCAATTAAATCTCTCCCAACGCAGGGCCACCACTTATCAGCTGAAATGCATTTTGTGCTGCCTTCCCTTGGGAACGCCCCTGCTCATGGACTGGGAAATGAAGAGCAGATCCATGGACTGCTGGGCTCTCCTCCCATGGGACCAGGTCCCAGGGCTGCCCTGGGCTTTGTGCACTGCCCCAGGCAGAGCTGGGGGCTTCACCTGGACCCTGCCATGCAGGCTGTGCCCCAGCAGTGGGGCTGGAGAGGACACACAGGTGGTGGCAGTGTCACCATAGGACACCAAACAACACAGCACAGACTCCCTGCTCCTTCCAAGGTGAAAAAAGGGACCTTTATTTTCTGACTCCAACATTTACAGATTCCCAGAAGTGCCAGTGGATTGGAGGGTGACAGTGCCACCTCTCCAATGACACTGGGCAAACCAACAGCCCATCAAATTTCTCCTCCTCCATAAAGGAATGCAAAACAATGAGTTATTTACAGAAAGTGTGTGAGAAAGTTCATTACAAGAATGTAAACATCAGAAGGCTCAGAAAAACTTAAAAAATTAGGGCAACAGTGGGAGCAGAATGCCCCAATGGGGCTGGCACAAGCAGGGGCAGCCACAGACCTCCCTGGGAGCCACCACCCTCTCAGCTCATGCAAAGCCAGCTGAACCCTGGGCTCAGGGGGCTGTGAGGGGCTTTCCTTGATCCACGGGGCACATCCCATCCTAACACACCTGGTTTTGTCCATGTCCCAGGGAAAAGGTGGGAGCAAACTCCAGGAGTGCCAAGAAAACAGCTCAGAGCCAGTGACTGAGCATGGAGCTGCTCCCTCCCAGCCCTGCTCCCAAATCTGCTCTTTCCTCACCACATCTGAAGCCCAGAGCTCAGCCTCTCCTCCCTGCCAGATGCACTTCTTCCCCCTGCACTAAATTATAGATGTTAGACCATCCGAGGGAGGAGTGTTAATTATTAATAGGAATTACCTGGATTGATTCACAATTACAGAATATTATTTTCTGTTACATTGCAACAGGACCACAGGAATTCCATTAAAGCCAAAATGAGCATCATCAATTCCCATTAAGGCACATGCAAACTGAGCACATCACGTCTCTGTGGAAGGCAATGATCCCCATGGGCCATGTCCATGGGTCCCCATGAGGAGTGGCACAGCTGGGGTGGCTCCATGTCCCTGTCCCCATTCTGGGTCCCCTGCTCCCCAAACTCCTCTTTGGGCAGCCCAGATCCCTGACCTCTGTCCCTACAGGGGGGATCCCTTCCCTGAAACCTGGCCCATAGAAATGGGCACTTGAGGTTCCTTCCTCCTGATTAACAGCAGAGGGGGAAATGTGCCCTTCCAAGGGCTTTTCTCATCAGAGACATTCCAACAGGTGCTCCACACAACTCACTCCTTTCCTGCGTGGATATTTCTGCTCTGAGACTATAACATGTTACTAAACACTAAAATAGTCATTTATTTCTAAACTTTCTGCAGGAAAGTAAACACTGGATGTAAACAGGTTTTTTCCCATCCTCTTGGAGTGGGAAGAGACACAAGCAGGGTCTTTTTCTACTGAGCAGGCCACACAAATCCCACACAGGTGGTACAGCACAAATATCCAGATGGTTATTCTTTTTTGGTAAGAGTCTCTTTTTTCCCCCTACCGCTTGTGATTCTCACTTCTGAGGGTTATTTTAATTTTTCAAGGGCTCTTTAAACACAAATTGGATGAACTATAGAGGCCAGCATCGCAAAGACAAAGTTAATAGATTAAAGCCCAAATAAAGTGAAAACACTCCCCCACAATGCAGTGGCAGAAATCCCCAGTCTGGCTACAGCAGGCAGCTTTTCAATAAATAAACGCTATTATTGCTGATAAAATGTGATGGTATCTCCAGCTCAGCCAGTCCCTGTGACTCCAGGGACTCTGAGAGCATCAATAAAAGCCCCAGCTCCTGGAAGGGGGGGGTCCTTGTCCTCAGAGAGGAGCTCAGGGCGTGGGGCAGCACCAGCCCCAAATCCTTTTCCCTGCTCACACTCAGCTTCTCCTCCCTCCATCAGCCCTTCAGCAGCTTTTCCCCTGTCCCTGTGTAGGAAGAGGAGTTCAACAACCCCTGGGGCAGCTGGGTGGGCTCTGTCCTGTCCCAGCCCTGCTCCTGGGACCTGGCTGTGCAGGCAGGAGAGGGAAGGGCACAGGACAAGGTTTGTGCTCACCTGGGGTGATTCCCTGCTCCTCACTGCTGCCTCTCCCTCCTCTGTCACCCCTGGTGTCCCAGCCCACAGCCATTCCCTGTGAGCACATGGAAATCCTGGATTTTTACAGTTTTTGTGCCTTTGGATGGCTAACAGTCATTTGGGATAGTGCTTTATGAACCTGAAGATCTCAATTTGCATATCCTTCAACAGATTTGCATATCCTTCAATCTGAGCAGGAAAACTGGAGGGAACACTCCAAACTGGGGCACCAAAGGGAAATGGAAAGCGAGGGGAGCCAAGAATAGGTCACAGCTACACTGAGAAGCACCTGGGAGGCAAAAAGCCAAAGGAAAGGAGATAAATAACTGCATGAATAAATGAGGGCTGCTGCTGCCCTGAGCAGGCACAGACAGGGAGCTCTGCTGCAGTTCAGGATCTGAACAGGGAGCCCTGCTCTCTGACCCTTGTTCTCTGAGCAGGCTGCCCATGGCAATGAAGATTGAACCCTCCCAGGGAGCAGGGACTGGCTCTGAGCTGAACCCCCATGGCAGGGACAGGACAAAGCAGCAGTGACCCAGGGCAGGGGCTCCGTGCCAGAGGCTGGGAGGGACAGCAGAATTAAATGCACAACATAAAAACCTAAAGAGATGCAATTGAGAAACAGAACCCCCTGAACTGCTGTCATCTCATCACAGGGGCTCCAGGCTGTTGTCTCCTTATCACAAAGGTTTCATACCTTGGTGTTTCTAGTGGGCAGCTCCTCAGAGCACTGACTCTTTCCTCTTCACAAAGCCCCCAACTGACCCCAGTTCCCTTCTCAACACCACCCCACTCTTTTATAGCATCTTCTTCCCATTGGGTACAGCTGTGGCCTGGTAAAGTCAGGCCTGTTCCTGATCTTTGATCATTGGCCCAGCTGCAGCTCCTCAGGGGTGAGATTACTTTCTATCTTTATTTTCTTATATTCTATCCCCCTCCACTGAACCTGTTCTGTGTATCACCCTAAAACCCTGCAAGTTTGGAATGTCTGGAATGTCCCCTCCACTGAACCTGTTCTGTGTATCACCCTAAAAACCTGCAAGTTTGGAATGTCTGGAATGTCCCCTCCACTGAACCTGTTCTGTGTATCACCCTAAAAACCTGCAAGTTTGGAATGTCTGGGAGAGCGGGCACCGCACACAAGATGGGAGATCCATTTACAGATTTCTACAGAAATCCAACAGCTTTTCCCACAATGCACTAAACCCAGTAACTTCTCAAATCCCTTAGAAAAACATCACTTTCTGCTACAGAAAGTTTCAGTCAAGTCAGGCCCCAGTGATCATCTAACCTTGAGAAATTGTGTCTTTTTTTGGCGGGACTGTAATAACTTCTGAGTGACATATCTGATCCACTCAGAAATGTCTGGGAATTAAGCAGGCATCAGTAGGCAGAGTCCAATTGATTTTGGAGAAAGCCAGGAAAGAGCAGAGTAAATGAGGCACATATTACTCTCTTTATCTGGTTAGCAGATTAATTTCCTCCAGCATCTCTGTAATCATTTATAAATAGCTGATGGCAGCTTCAGAAAATAAAAAGAAAAGAAAAATCAGTTCAAATTGACATCTCAAAGCCTCACTGCCCATGGAGAGAAATTTAATGGGATCACAGCTCGGGCTGAGGGCGCTCTCATGGAATGATTTCAGTGGGAAAGATCTCCAGGATCAGCCAGCCCAACCTTTGTGGAGGATCCCCAGAACTGAGGACCCAGGACGCCTCTGTGGGAGCCCAGCCCAGCCTGGGATGCTGAGATTGCTGTGCAGAGCTGTGAGTACAGCCCAGAGCTGAATATGACAGGGGATGTGTGGTGCTGCACAGTGGTGCTGCCCTGCTCTGACAGAGGCCTTTTGTGGGCAGCTTCAGTCCAAAGGAAACATCTCTGAGATCCTCTCTGGCTGCTGATGTGAGTTAACCCTTGAGACCAAGCAGCTGTTTATGCAACACCACAGTTCCCAGAACAGAAAATGCTTCTTGCAGGCACAGGGAGCCTTCCCAGTCCACACTGCTGCCAATCCACCCAGCACTCAGAGCTGCTGGCATTCGTGCTGACCCCAAGATGCTTTCCTGCCAGAGGAACGTGTTTCTCCAAAGGGGCACCAACTCCCATGGAAATTCCCTATTTCCCAGCAGTGCTGCAGCAGAGATCCAGTGGCACACCAGTAAAATGAATTCCACTTCTTGAGATTCTTGGTCACAGCTGCACCTCCCCAGAGCTCCCTTCCCACTAATGCTGATCATTACCACGTTATTTATTTGTTATTTCCCATTTGCCCTCAGGAATCCACATCCTCTGGGCAACCTGGAGCTCAGCTCCCTGCCTTCACTGCCACGAGTCTCTCCCAGAGCCCAGATGTCCCTAAAGCACCAAGAATGATCTGCTAATGGCTTTATGGGGTTAATTAACTGTTTCTGTTTCGAGATAACAGAATCCACAATGAGGAACATTATCTTTAGTGCTACCTCTGCAAACAGAGAGTACAGGATAATTGCTAGTGCTGCTATTGCCCATTATGCGCTGGAATTAAGGCAGGGAATTTACACACAGTGATTACCACTGGTGTTTTATTGCCTGCCGTTCTTCTAAGGGATGGCAGCTCTCACAACGGGTGTGCAAGGAAATGCACGCTGTGCTCTCCCGAAGCGAGCATCCTGCTGCAGGGCCCATCTCCAGCCCCAGGGCCCCTCTGCTGATACGGAGCCCACGTCCCTGCCAGGCCTGGGGAAAGCATTAACTGCACTCGGCATCATCCACGGCCTCCAGGAGCATCCAGCGGGATACAAAGTGATGCTCTATCAATCTGGGAGAGTCCAGAGGTGATGAAATGCCTTAGACTTCGTTTCAGCTAAAACCCTTGGAAGAGTCTGGAATGCTCCGGGCTGGAGATGCTGACGAGCAAAGCAGGTCACAGACCCCGAAACGGCTGGCAGAAAACCAACAACAAACTTTGTTCTGTTCTGAGAGCAGGGATGAGCCAGGGGCCTGCTCTGCCCTCCCTCCTCTCGCTCAGGTGTGAGAGCCCGGGCCAGGGCCTCCCCTCCCTCGCAGGGGACAAACCCTCCTAAATTCTCCCTGGATTTAAATCCTCCCTGCATTTACTCCTCTGCGTTCAGCCCCAAGCAGATGTCAGCACCTCCTCCCTTGGTCCTCGCAAAGCCAAAGCCTGTGTGAGACACAGCAAATTCTGTTCAGGAGATTGCCCCATCCTGGAAAATTGTTACAAACAATTTCTAATCAAAACCGAGGCAGATAAGTGACGTTTGTTGTACTCCTCCCAGCACTGAAAGCTTTCTGCATTCTGCTCATCCCTGTCCCCCAATGACAAAGATGGCAATGAAGCTCCCAAATAAGCTGAGTGCATTGTAACTAAAGCTAAAGGGTCCCAAATTAAATATGAGCAGTGTACAATTTAATCTGTTTTCCTTTTTCCTACAACTCAAAAAAAAAATCTCAAATTGTGCTTCTGCAGTTTAAGACATCAGCAAATTCTCTAATTGCTTTCCAGAACCATTGTTATTTTATGAAGGGACTCTCCATCCTCCATGTTCTACAGCTGGAAAATTAAATTACCCTTTGCAGGCAATGTGCACAGGAGCCACAGGCACATTTCTGAAGAGACATTGGGATATTGGGCAGGAATTGTTCCCTGGCAGGGTGGGCAGGCCCTGGCACAGGTGCCCAGAGCAGCTGGGGCTGCCCCTGCATCCCTGGCAGTGCCCAGGCCAGGCTGGACACTGGGGCTGGAGCACCTGGGACCATGGGAGGTGTCCCTGCCATGGCAGGGGTGGCACTGGGTGGGATTTTGGGTCCCTCCATCCCAACCCATCCCATGCCAGAACTGGATATCTCTGCACATCCAAGTGCCTCCTTTCCCAGCCCAAGTCCAGCAGCAGATCCCTTCCAGAAGGGAACCCCCAAGCCCCTGCAGAGGCACCAGGTGCCCCCTTTGCCCTGGCCCAGCCAGAGGCAGGCAGAGCAGGGGAGCTCCTGGGAGGGCTGGGGCTCCATTCCCTCCCAGCAAATGCAGCTCCTTTGCACACACAGACTCATCCAATTTTTGTCTTTTCAAAGCAATAATTCATGGGCAGGTTCTCCTCTCTCTCACTGCCACTGTTCCATTCACAGCCCTGCTCTGTGCTCTCTGCTCTGCCCAGCTCCATCCAGCCACCACTCACTCCCCTCAGCAGCTTTTGTCACCTTTGCTTTCCCCCTCTTTGGGGACAGGCAGCACACCAGGCCTGTGGATCCTCCTGGAGCAACCTGGCTTTGCTCCCCTCTGCTTTTTGCTTATTTCCTTTCTTAGACAGCTGCCAATTCCCCCAAACTCCTTTATGCTGTGGTTCATATACCAAAGCCTGCCTTGGCCATCCCTCATGTCTCCCCCTGCCATGGTGCACGATTAATTCATGGTGATTGCTGCCTCCTCCACCAACCCCTGTCTGCTCTGAGTCTGCCCAACAAACAACAGCAGTTACAGCTGGCCTCAATTAACACACTGCCTTGATGAATGTGCTGCCCCATTCTCAGTATCACTATCTCCACACCTTTTCCATGAGCATCACCACTGCCAATTCATTGATATCAGCATCAGACAGAAGTTTAGGGAGCAGACAAACTCAAGTGCGTCATTGCAGAGCTTGACAGAAAATTCCTTGATCAGATCCTTATAAATCCTCATCTGCGCTGCCATAGATTCATTTGGGGTTTGTGCTAATTCACTGCAGAGTCCTGTAATCCCTTGTCATAAATGTGAAGGATTTCACCCAGCCTATTAACCTGCAGAATTACAGATTGCCAGGGAGTAAATCATCCCCCTTTTCCAGTCACACCAACAAAAGGTTGAGAAAAATTACTCATTCATTTTTATAATCCTTTAATTCTCATAGATGTTCCTCTGGAAATTGATTTAAATTGATGAGTCACAGGGCAGGATTGGTGGGAATTTGTCAGGCTGCAGCCGGTGCCTGCGATGGAGTGATCTCAGCCCCAGCCCTGTGCCTGCCCCAGCTCATCCCTCTGCCACCCTGAGCGCTCAGCATCCAGCTCCCCAGGCTGCCACAGCAAATGGGATTTCACTCCGTGGAGCCTGACCTGTCCTGACACTCATTTTTCTGCTGCTCAGATGGATGAGAAGGGCAAGGCAGAGGCAGAAATTCACCTTCACAGGTGCCAGTGGCTCTGTGCTGGCCTCGGTGACACTCTGTGCCTGGCAGCCATTGCAGGGACAGTGTGCAGCCCTGAGACCCCACAAAGATCCCCTGGGGGAGCCCCAGGCCCCACACAGAGCATCTCACCCAGCTCCAGGCTGACCCACAAGGGAGCACCTGAAGGACTCAGCCCCAGGCACAGAAGGAAAGCACTTTCCCAACTCCCCACATCCTCTGCTCTGTCAAAATAATCCCAAGAGATTTTCTCCTGCTCTGGGTTATTGCTGGTCAGCTGCTTCCCAGGAGATATTTGCCTGATATAATTCACACAAGGATAAACAAAACTAACCCCTGACTCGATCATAATGACTCTTGTCCTTGTTTTGTGACTAGAGAGGATCTGAATTTCAGAAAAGATGATGAAAAGCTACCAGCTTAGCCTGAAAAATCTCTCTCACAGGAGAAGCAGGAGACTGTTAAAAATAATTGAGTTGTCAGTAGCACATGAAGGTACCACCCTCTGCTGCTGGGAGTGGACTCAGCCCGTGCAGCAGGGCCAGCACACAGGCACCCACACTCGGCTCTGCAAAGGGCCTAAAATGCCTCAGAGCTCATCTGGCCAGCTTCTATGTTTGGTGTGGTTCCGTCCATTTAACACAAGTGGAATTAACCCAGGAATTCCATGTGCTGGCCAGCATGTCCCTGTGCCCCTGGGGCCAGCAGGAAAAGGAGACAAACGCAGCCCCAGGAGCTGTGAGCCAGCCGGGTCAGTGCTGCAGGGACACACTGACACTGCCCCCAGGGGACTCAGCGTTCCCATTAGGATCCCCCACATTTTCATTCCAGATGTTGCAGGAACATTCAGCCTCTGGCACTCCGTGTTTGCAGCCCGTGGCACCTGCAGGCACTGAGCACCATTTTCTGGCTAAAACCCCTTCAAGTTCAGAAACTGCCCTGAGTGTGCAAAACACTCCTCTCAAGCTGTGAACCCCAGCACAGCCCCAGCTCCCATTAGCTGGATATAAAGCCTGTAATTACCCCCAGCAATAACTGCTTTCTGCAAGGGAATCTCTGCTAATTTTTCTTTGTCCCTGTGCTGAAAACCAATTCATTATCAGGTGGACAGGAGCAGTGGAATTCCAATTAAATGTGCAGTAAATTTCATTTTATTCCTTCAGCACAGCTTTAGCAGCAGGAGCTGCCACAATCCCGAGAGCCAGAGCAAGAAGAGCTCCAAGGTGGAAGGTGTCCACCAGGTGTGGAGGTGACATCAGTGAACCAAACACACCTGAGCAGGCCAGGTGTGCTCTGCTCGCACTGAAGCAAATAAACAGAAACCCCAGAGCCTTCAAGGGGCTCCTGGAGACTGAGCCAGGCAAGTCCTGCTCCAGCCCTGCCTGTCCTGCTCAGCAGAGTGACCACGGATTTGCCATGCCAGAACAGAGCCAGGGGGTCATGGAGGCTGGCACAGCCCTCCCAGCCCATGGAGTGAGTGCCAGCTGTGCCCAGCCCATGGAGTGCCAGCTGTGCCCAGCCTGTGCCCAGCCCATGGAGCCCCAGCTGTGCCCAGCCCAGGGAGTGCCAGCTGTGCCCAGCCTGTGCCCAGCCCAGGGAGTGCCAGCTGTGCCCCAGCTGTGCCCAGCCCATGGAGTGCCAGCTGTGCCCAGCCTGTGCCCAGCCCAGGGAGTGAGTGCCAGCTGTGCCCAACCCATGGAGTGCCAGCCGTGCCCAGCCCAGGGAGTGCCAGCCTGTGCCCAGCCCAGGGAGTGAGTGCCAGCCGTGCCCAGCCTGTGCCCAGCCCAGGGAGCCCCAGCTGTGCCAATGCTGTGCTCACCCTGTGCCCAGCCCAGGGAGCCCCAGCCATGCCCACCCTGTGCCCAGCCCAGGGAGCCCCAGCCGTGCCCAGCCCATGGAGCCCCAGCTGTGCCCAGCCCATGGAGCCCCAGCTGTGCTCACCCTGTGCCCAGCCCAGAGCCCTGAGTGCCACCCCAGGGATGGGCACTGCAGAGCTCCCTGGGCAGCCCCAGGGCCAGCCCAGCCTCCAGCACAGCTCCTTACACTCTGGGCCATGCTGAGGAGGAGTTTAGTGTCAGACCAGGCACAGACAGAAACACAGCACAGCAACCCAGCTGGAACTCGAGAGGAGCTGACGTGAGAGCCACTGACAGCCTGAGCAGAGGAGCTGGAATGACTGCCCCAGAATGCACTCATCCCTCTTGCTGCCCCTGGCACAGTTTGGAGTGACTCCTGCAGCTTCCCAGGAGCTTTGTACCCACAGCTGGGGTCCCAGAGCCCTCCTTGCAGCCCTGGGGACATGGGGACACCTGGAGGAACCAGCACGGCAGAGCACAGAGCAGCAGCAGCACCGGCACAGGAGCCAGGAGGGGCTGAGGGAGCCCTGGGGCAGCTCTGCAGCCTCACACCCTGTGAAACCCGCCAGGAATGAGTGTGTGTGTGTGTGTGTGTGTGTGTGTGTGCGTGTCAGCAATGCTGCCCATAACACAGCCTGAGCCAGGCCCCCTCTGCTCCCACAGCCCCTGGCTGCCCACCCTGGAACTCTGCAGGGAGCAGCGCAGCCATCCCCAGCCCCAGCAGAGCCAGGGCTGCCCCACGAGCTCAGGGGAGGGGAATTCAGGGAACCCTGTGCATTGTAATTCCCCCTGGAAAGCAGGAGCCCTGAGAATGAGCAGAGCTGACACATGGGCTGGAGACCGGCAGAGCCTGGGACGAGTTACACAACAGCTCTGCCGGGTGAGCACTGCCCTGCCCTGCAGCCCCATGGCAGCTCTGGCTCCTGCCCTGCCATGGCAGCTCTGGCTCCTGCCCTGCAGCTCTGGCTCCTGCCCTGCAGCCCCATGGCAGCTCTGGCTCCTTCCTGCAGCCCCAATGGCAGCTCATTAACAAGAACTGAATCAGGAACATGCCCCAGTATCTGCCTGGCTCTGGGGCACAGCCACAGCTCTCTCCCCAGCACTCCTGAGCCCCCAGTCTCTGGTTCCACGGGCAAAGAAGGGATTGTGGAGTACCCAGGGCTGGAGTCAGTTAGGGTGGAAGTCACTCTGGAAACAGACCAGTCACTTTTCTGTAACATTACTCTAAATCAATAAAGTTCTTCTCAAAAATGATCTTTCCAAAGCAGAGAGTCTGAATGGTGTCTGCTCTGAAATCTGATGAATGCAGTGCACGAGTGCTTTGTGCATCTGATACCACGACTCTGAGATGTAACTCCAGAGCAGTATGGAAATGATAAACTTCCTGCCTGAAATTAAAATTGCTTGTCTTAAATCCTGCTCACAAAATCCTGGCAGCATCACAGCAAAATTGCTCCATGTGTTAAAATTGCTCCCAGGATCCAAACCCAGCTGGAAGGAGCCAACCTTCCATCCCTGGCTGCTCACCCTGAGCAGAGACAGTAATTCCCTTTTGGAAAAATCGGGTTTACCCAGAGAGGCTGACTGGAGGCACAGCAAGCAGGCAAAAGCAGAGAGGAGGGACAGGAACAAAGACTCCCATGCTGGACTGAGCTCCTGAATTTGGTTTATCATCGGCAACAACAACAACAACAAGAAGCCTTTCCTCAGAGCTGCCCCAGAGCAGAGGAGCCCGGTCAGTCTCCTGCCACCAGGGAATTGCTTTTCCAGGCAGCTCAGCCCCATTTAGCACTCAGCCCGCAGGAGGGATAATGCAAACAGACTTCATCGCTACAACTGACTGACTGGGAGGACACAATTCTCAATAAATCTAATATTTCCAAGTGCTCTTCCTGCCAAAGCAGCACTTTGGATTTGTGTTGGTTACAGGAGCGAGCAATAATGCATTTCAGATCTAATAGTGTCTGCAGCAGAGGCACCTCCGAGTGCTCTGCCAGCACTAAAGAGCTCCAGTGGCAGGAGACAGCCAGGGACAGACTGCCTCCCCCAGCCCGAGGGAACAGCATCCCACAGCCACACAGAGCCCTCAGCATGCAGAGGCCAAGCTGGGCAGAGAGCTTCAGCCCCTGGGCTGAGACTGCAGCAAACACCCCAGGCTCCTCAGAGAGCCTGGAGCGGCTCCTGGGATGGTGTGAGGGACCACAGCAACAGCCTGGCCTTCCAAAGCCTCTCTGGCTGGGCTGCTTTGTGGGGAAATGGGACTTGAGAACAGCAGCACCAGAGCTGGGAACATTCCCATCCTCCAGCCCCAGCAGCCGGGCTAAGCAGGGCAGCAAAAGCAGCAAAAGCTGCCTGGCTGCAGAGCCCTGCAGGGAGGGAGGGTGGCAGGATGGGCAGGACTGGAGTGAGCAGCACAGCTGGGGACAGGGACAGACAGACAGACACCTGTCCCACAGTCAAACACATCCCTGTCAGGTCCTGGCTGGCCTGGAGTGCCCAGAGGGACCCTCTAAGCACAGCACAGCATCCCTGGCCTGGCAGGGGCTGGGACGAGAGCCCCATGCCCAGGGAGGAGGGAGGGAAGGGCTCCGTGCCCCAGCTGCTGGCTGAGAGAGCCCAGCAGTGATGGATTGGGTGAATCTACAGCTGTTGCCTCAAGCGCTCAGCACGGGCAGAGTTATGTGACACTCCATCATCAGCACGGATTCCACAGAGCCAGGAACTCGGGATGGCCAAAAAATAATCTGCCATTCATCAGCAGCGCCCCAGGAGCCAGAGCAGCGGGGAGAGCACAATGATTTCTGATGCTCATTGACTCTCATGCAGCTCCTCAGCTCAAAGGAAGAATGGCTTCTCATTCTTTTTGATTTCTGGATCACAAACACCCTTCCTCACAAACCCTGCCTGCAAGAGCTGCGGTTCTGCTTTGTCCCTGCTCCACCTGACTTCCCCCTCGTTTTTAAGTGTAACCGATTTCTTTTTCCTCCATCTATAAAAATAATATTGGCAGCAACATCTGACCAGAGCTCTTGGCTGCTTTTCCTCCCAGAAATTGCCGTGACTCCAGAAATTGTGCTCCTGCCAGAGCTGAGTCCCAGCAGCTCTTGGGCTGCAGGACCAACACCTCAAACACTGATGTCGAACACTGTCACATCTTTATTTTTGGCACATCAGAGACCACATTTCTATTGCTGTCTCCAAAACTTCACAGGCTTTATGGCCAACAAAGCAATGACAACCTACGTGGATGCTCAGTATTCTCTTAATGAAAGACATCCCAAGATTGAGCTATAAAAGATGCAAAACTAAGCGCGCTCACTCCGCAGGAGTTTTGACAACTAAATTTATTTCTTTTTCTCTACTTAACCTTGGGAATGTAATACTGCCACTAATGACTGCAAGAGAGAAGGAAGCAGTTTAATCTGAATGATTATGCTCCCTCTGTGGCCTGGAGAAATGGATTTAAGAAGTTTCCAGAGTTGCTGGATGGGTTGTGCTGGCTCCAGGGCAGAGGAGTGCTGGAGCCCCACTCATCCCTGCTCGGTGTGCCAGGGATGCCACCACAGCTGCTGTGGCTGCATTAAAGGGCAGGGAAAACCATTTTGGGATGGACAAATACCTCTCTAAAATGTCAAGTTCCACTGATGGTGTGGGGGGCATTAAAACTTCCCAATTAAAGGGTATATCCTGCTTTTTTTGGCCATTCCACGGAAATACAAGATACAGGGGCAGCTGTGCCTGGTGCCAGAGGAGCTTGGTAAATCCAGGCCTGAAAGAGTGGTGGTGCTTTGATCACTGCTTCCCTTATCAGCCCCCGGCTGGAATTACAGCCTAAGCTCCTTACAGGGAGCTTTTCACTGCCCTGCATTCTGCAAGAGCTGCCTCAGGTCTCAGAGAAAGGTTTAATCTCCAGCCCACTGAGAAAGGCAGTGCCACTGTCCCTCTGCCTTGCTTCAGACGGTGGAACCCTGGTCAGGAAGGGTGACTGCACTTGGCTGAGCAGCCTGGCCTGGTCCTGGCTGCTGGGGCCAGCCCTGTCCTGGGGAGAGCTGCAGGAACCCACACCCAGCAGCAGCGAGGGCCCTTAACCAGCTGCAGGAATTCCTCTGAGCTGGCACAGTCTGCCCCTTCCAGGGCCACATGGAGTCAGGGCCCTTCCAGTGCTCAGGCTGGTGGCACAGGTGCCAGGGCTCAGCTGGATCTGCCCTCTGAGACAAGGGGGATGAGGGGAGGCTCCTCAGGCTGGTGGCACTGATACCAGGGCTCAGCTGGATCTGCACTCAGTAACTCCACCTGAGACAAGGGGGATGAGGGGAGGCTCCTCAGGATGGTGGCACTGATACCAGGGCTCAGCCCCTGCTGGATCTGCTCTCAGTAACTCCACCTGAGACAAGGGGGATGAGGGGAGGATCCTCAGGGTGGTGGCACAGGTGCCAGGGCTCAGCTGGATCTGCACTCAGTGACTCCACCTGAGACAAGGGGGATGAGGGGAGGCTCCTCAGGCTGGTGGCACTGATACCAGGGCTCAGCTGGATCTGCACTCAGTAACTCCATCTGAGATAAGGGGGATGAGGGGAGGCTCCTCAGGATGGTGGCACTGATACCAGGGCTCAGCCCCTACTGGATCTGCACTCAGTAACTCCATCTGAGACAAGGGGGATGAGGGGAGGCTCCTCAGGATGGTGGCACTGATACCAGGGCTCAGCTGGATCTGCTCTCAGTAACTCCACCTGAGACAAGGGGGATGAGGGGAGGCTCCTCCTGCAGCCCAGCCAGGCAAGTTTGCAGCCAGTCCCACTAATTAGATAATCCATTACCACCAGGGCACTATTTCACTCCTGACACTTTATTTTCCCTCTCCACAGCCACATTTCCCTCAGCACCCAGCATCACTCAGCTCGGTGAAGGGCAATTTGATGCCAAGGAAATCAGGAGGGAGAGAGAGGCACATCAAGCACAGAGAGGCACATTAGGAGCAGGGAGAGACTATTTCTTAATATTTCCTTCCTTCTTATCTCCCAATGACATTAGATTGGGCAGGCAGAGGGCTCCATAAAACATCCCATAAACAATTAGGAGCACCAAAGCCTCTCTGAGCCATTTGTCTGGAGGGCTGTGCTAGGAGGCTCCAGCAATGTGAGGAGTGTGTCTGTGCCACCGTGCCAGGTGCTGCCAGCCCCAGTGCCCAGCCTGGCCCTGGGCACTGCCACCTCCCCCAGGAATTCCTTCCCAAGCCCTGAATTAAATCTGACTTAGAAAAGCTGTGTTAGGGGCTGGACAGTGATCTCCATCCATTCATTTATTTAACTACAGGATTCACTCAAATGAACAATTACACAAGGAAAAGAAATCCAGACATAAACTGCCCACAAGTGGTAAAGAACTCCTGAAATTACCTGGGAAGAGCCTTAATTGCAGCAGTGCTTGAGAAATACTTTCAAATATAACATTATACCTAAAATTCGTGTTTTCCTTCAGTGCCAGTGTCCCACACTGGTGTTTGGGAACAGGCAAGAGGAGCACCTCAGCACAAGGGATGGACATCACGGTGCCCAGCACTGGTGATGTCCACATCTCAGCACAGCCTGGCCTGGGCCATCTCCCTCCCTGGGGAAGATGTGACAGCAGCAGGAGGGCAGAGCCATGGCCCAGCACTGAGCTCTGGGGCAGGGATGCTGGCCCGAGCTCAAAGAAAGGGCACAGCAATTGCACTCTCAGAATTTCATTCCACTGAGAGGGAGTTCAGAGTGTTCCCAAGGCTGGGCATGGCCAGGAGCTTGATTTCGTTTGTGTTCTGGGCAGCAGTGCTCAGTGCTGGGTCAGACCTTGGGGACAGCACTCAGAGGGGGCTGTGCCAAACCCTGCCACAAACAGCTCAGGGCAGGGGACCCATCCCCACAGTGCCACAACAGGGCATGGCAGGAAACCAAACATCCCTGCAAAGCAGCATCTGTACCCCTACAGTCCTGCAAATCCCACCAGGTGCCTTTGTTCCCCTGCTCACTGCCCCACACAGGAGCTGCTCCCTCCCTGGCAGCCAGGGTGACTTTCTGCAGGGCATCTCAATGTCTGAGTACACAAAAGCAGCTGAAATCCAATTATGATCCACTTGGGCCCCTGCCAACCTGCAGATGAAGTTGCCAAATTACTTCCCATTAACTTTTATGTCTCCCACAGCCATGCAGCGTTCCCCCCAGCCCAGCCCTCTGCCAGTAAGTGTTTAATTGCCAGCCCTCCTCTCCCAGCTCTCTCAGGCTGGTCTGGTGGCCCTGCACCCCTCCTGTCCCCTGGCACACAGAGGCACAGCAGAGAAACTGCCCACATCTAAAGGCTTGATTCAAAAATCACCTGAGCCCAAGGAGAGCCCTTCCCTCAGCTCCCCCAGCCCCAGAGGGAGCAGCTCCCTACCAGAACATGCCCCAGAAATGCTGGATGTGGGTAAATCCATGGGCAAAGCCACAGAGCCACCAAGGAAAGCCTTTTCTCCAGACACCATCCTTTTGGGAGAAGGTTTTGGGACTGAAATGGGGAAACCCCTGAGCAGTCTGGAACAGAGACCTCCAGACCTGAGTCATTCCCTGATTACAGCAACTTCTGCTGGCAGCTCCCCTGTTCTCCTGCATCCCACAGCCCCGTTTAGGAAGCACCAGTGCATGTTTGCCCTTATGTGACGTCCAGCCTGGAGCACGTTTAGCACTGCAGTGAGAGCCAGGATCAGCCTCGTCGAGGGAAAAAAAGTGAGAAAGATGCAGGAGAGTGGTGAAAAATGTGAGAGGCTTGCAGCCCAGCCACTAAGGAAATTTAAGTGGTCTGATGTCAAATCATCACCATTTCTGGAAGCAGGAGGCTGTCAGCTGATGGATGAGGATGCACAAGCATCTCTATTCCGCAGGCAGGAGAGGCACTAAGGCTAAAATATCACCGTGCTTGGTGTGACAGTCTCACTTAAAGTCACCAGGTTTGGCAGTGTTTGCCTTTGGAGGCCTGTGCTACGGAAATTCAGTTACCCAGCTTGGGAAATTGCCTTCCAGCCATTCTGCTGGGCTGATTAATTAGGCTCCTTGAGTGCAAACATCTGAGGAACAAAGATCTAACACCTGATTTATTCACTCTGGGGAGAGTGACCCACCCCTGTGCCGCACTTGTGCTTCAGTTAAGAGCTCTCCACACGAGGAAGAGGAGGGCAGGGCCACGAGCACTGAAATGAGAGGAATCCTGCTGCTGGGCACTGCGGAAACGTGGCAAGGAAAAGGTTTCACCATGTAATTTCTGTCCCATTAAAATCAGCTTTTTCCTCCCTGGGGGTCACTTCAATCCCAGCATCAGCCACACAATTCCAACACACAAAAACGCCGACTGAAAGCCCACACCTCCATTAGCAAATCCTCATTTACCTGGGCATTCCTGCCTGGTACTGCTCCTGCCTGCAGGGCTCACGGTGGGAGGGGTGCAGAGGACACGGTGGCTCAGATAATGCTGGGAGCCTATAAATACCCCTGGGAAATATCCTCTTTGATAACATCAGGCCAGATTTCAGAAGTTATTTACTCCCAGCACAGCAGCTAGCCCTACCAATAATCCTGCCAACTGCTCCAGGATTTCCTCTGTGCCAGCGGGTGATGGGTGGCAGGGCCAGGCCTGGGGGCTCAGTGGCTCCAAGCCCTGTGCCCTGGGCAGCCCCTTCCTACCCTGGCACACACAGCTGGGGGTTTGAGTCCTGCCTTCCCACCAGGAGCTGCCCGAGTGCTCCCACAAGGATTTGGCAATTCCGGAACTCAGGCATCAAAACCAAAGGCTGTTCCAGCACAGGGGGTGCAAATTCCAATCCCTGCTTCCTTATCAAGGAGGGCCAGGGCTCTGGAGGGGGCAGATGCGCTCCTGGCACACAGCTCACAACACCCTCCTGCCACACCAGGGGTAAACCATCTTTTATTCCAGCATCATGGAATCTTTGAGGTTAGAAAAGCCCTTCCAGATCACTGGGTACAATTATTACCCCAGCCCTGCCACGGCCACCACCGCCCCTGTCCCCAAGGGCTTTGACATCCCTCTGGGGATGGGCACTCCACCATTGCCCTGGGATCTGCTACCCAGTGCCCGGCCTGCAGCCCAGCCAGCAGAACCCAGAAAACATCCCCTGAGGGTGCTGACCTGGCAGCCAGGGGTGTCCCTGGGCACCAAACCCTCCCCAGTGCTGTAACCCCCAGGCTGGCGCTCGGGAGAGCCGGGATTTGCAGCATTTCCCCTCGGATCTCACTCCAGCACCACCCCAGGGAACAGCTCACTGGGAGGATGCTCCTGCCAGCAACGCCGGTCATCAGGGACAGCCTGGCAGGGAAGGGAAGGACAAACCCTGGTCCCAAATCCATCCCTCTCCTGCTCTAACTCCTCTGGCAGCGCCGGGATTTGCAGCATTTCCCCTCGGATCTCACTCCAGCACCGCCCCAAGGAACAGCTCACTGGGAGGATGCTCCTGCCGGCAATGCCGGTCAGGGACAGCCCAGCAAGGGCTGATTTGGGACAAACCCTGGTCCCAAATCATCCCTCTCTGCTCTAACCCATCTCTAACTCCTCTGGCAGCGCCGGGATTTGCAGCATTTCCCCTCGGATCTCACTCCAGCACCACTCCAAGGAACAGCTCACTGGGAGGATGCTCCTGCCAGCAACGCCGGCTCGGGGACAGCCTGGCAAGGAGGGGAAAGACAAACCCTGGTCCCAAACCCATCCCTCTCTGCTGTAACCCACCTCGGGACTGAGCAGCCTGGGAGCACAGCCGGGAGGTGCCAGAGGCTCACAAACCCCCGAGGGCTGCAGCTCCCAGACCCTGCTCCTCCTCCTCCTCCTCCAGGAGCACTCCGCCGCCCCAGCCACCGCCCTGCCGCCGGTAATTAGGGACCATCCCAACCCTGCTTTGATGCTGCTGTTCTTGTGGAAAGAGCGGAGGGTGGAGCTGGGCCCCTGTTGCTCGTGCTCAAGACTCATTAGAATGTGCTCAGGGATGTAGATGTTTTAAGGGTCTTTTCAAGTTTTGTTCCTTATTTTTCAGATTGATTTACTTGAAGGATCATCAGGGGAGCAACCCACGTGTGCATTTCATGCTGTATCCTTTGCTTTTGAACCAAAAGCAGGGTTTTTAACAAAACTGAGTGGGTTTTTATGCTGAGCCACATGAACAGATGCAGCAGGCGAGGGCTGGATCCCAAGTCAGGCACAGATCTGCAAGGCAAAGCCTGCACCAATTCCTCTTGGAAGCATGGAATATCCTTGGTGGGAAGGGACCCAGCCCCTGGCCCTGGCCCCAGCCCAGCCCCTGGCCCTGCACAGACATCCCAAATCCCACCCTGGCAGCACTGTCCAAAGGCTCCTGGAGCTCTGGGGCTGTGCCCATTCCCTGGGCAGTGCCAGCACCCTCTGGGGATGAACCTTTGCCAAAATCCAGCCTGACCTGCCCTGGCCCAGCCCCTCCCTGGCTCCTGTCCCAGAGCAGGGATGGGAGTGCAGCCCCAGGAATCTCCCCTCTCTCCAGCCCCAGCCCTCCTCTGGCCCCTGCAGACCCTCCCCATCTCCGTGGTTTCCTTTGGCCACTCTCCAATGGCTTTAATGTGTTTTATTTAATGTGTTCTTTTAGACAAAACTGCCCAAGGACCGGGGCTGAGGGCACCCCAGTGCAGAGCAGAGGGGACGATCCCACTCTGGCTGCTGCTCCTAATCCCCCAGGACAGGGACGTGGCCCTGGCTGCCAGGGCACTGCTGCCTCCTGTAGCACTTGGCAGCAGCCAGGAGCCCCAGGCCCTTTGCTTGCACAGCCAGGGGATGAGGAGAGCCTTCTCGCAGAGCTGCAGCCTGGCCTGGCTGTTCTCTGGGACACAGAGGCAGGAAAAGCCGAGCTGAACTGGAGCCATGAGTGTGCCCTGGGCACAGGAGCTGGGGGGCTGACAGGAGAGGATCCCCGAGCTGCAGGCAGGGCTGGGGCTGCACAGCTCTGACAGATGAGCACAGCTGCCATCACAGCTCCCTGGCTGTGCTCTGGAGCTGGGAAGGCCCTTCAGGATGTTCTGGATATATAAGCACTGCGTTAAGGACAACACTGACCTAAATTCCATCCTGGTGGAGCTGCTCCAGAGCCTCTCCAAGAGCCTCAGCAGAGGGAAAAGCTCCGTGCAGAGCCAGCCCCTCCAAGGTGGAGAGCACCAGGAGCTGCTGCAGGCTCAGGAGCTGATTTGCAAGAATTCACAGGAAGGTTTAACAGCTCTTTTATCTTTGGCTCCCTTCTGGTGTTATTTCAACATTGATTTGCATAGTCAATATAAAACTCTTTACATCTAAACTGCCTGCAAGGATGACACCATCAATCCTCAGCTCTATTCACAAAATTTATTATTTGTTTCAATTTAAGAGAGATCATTGCCGGATTACACAGTTGCTGATGAGGATTCATATTTACATTTACAGCAAGCAAAATACACGTCTTCGTTTTTTGGGGTTTTTTTCTTAAGTCATCTCCAGCACTGTGAAAGAGGGAACCAAAATAAAATCAGTGTGTGCACTCTCCTGAATGCCTGCAGATCCTGTTCTGCCTCATCTTTCCTTCAGACAATATTGCAAATTAGTCAGCATCTGTATCACAGCAGAGCATGAGCTCGATCATGAGGCAGAATTAAAGGGTATTACTGAGACAGCCTTAATCTTCCATGGCTGTGAAATTGAATGCTCAGATGTGAAGGAAAGCTGGGATGCAAAGGGCCCCAGTTGTGCCTCCGTGACATCGCATCAGACACCAGAAACCCACCCGAAACAAACCAGGGCATGGGACTGAGCCCTACACAAAACCATGGCACTGAGCCCCACACACAACCAGGGCATGGCACTGAGCCCCACACACAGAACCATGGGACTGAGCCCCACACATGGCCAGGGCATGGCACTGAGCCCCACACACAGCACCAGGGCATGGGACTGAGCCCCACACACAGAACCAGGGCATGGGACTGAGCCCCACACACAGAACCAGGGCATGGGACTGAGCCCCACACAGCTGCCAGGGAAGGAAAACACTCCTGGAGAGATTCACAGGCAAAGGAACCAAGTCCAGCAGACATTACACTGAGCCAGCCTGACCTGTTGAGCAGCATCACGCCTGTGATGCAGCAGATTTCACCAAATAAGTCTTTTAACATAAATCTCATGGGATTTGGAAAAAAAAAAAAAAGCCAACCAACCAACCCACAAAATAACAGGGATGCATCACCAAAGCAGCTGAACTCTGCTTTCCCACGTAACTGAGGAGAGAAAATAACTGAACTGTGATAATATTCTACATCACCCACAGAAGTTCATAAAAGTTACAGCTTCTCTGAAATAAAAGGACTTTGGGTGTGAAACGACCTGAGCAGAAGCTGAGTGGTGAGTTCTGCCTTGGAAAAATAAAGCAAAATTGTTTTCCAGGACAAGAGCAGGAGCAATGCTCCATCCCCAGCGCTCCCCGTGGGCAGGGGCAGCTCCTGGGAGCACGGGTGAGATCACACCCGGAGCCTCCTGCCTGCCTGGAGCTGCCAACACCTGCACTGCCCCCCTCCACAGCAGGAGCAGGCAGAACCATCCATCCCCAAAGCCCCAGGGGAGAACTGAGGCCATCTGAACTAATGTGCAAAGCAGAGAAGGTGCAAACACAGCCAAAGCCACCAAAGCTGCACAGCAAGCTGCTCCCAAAGTTCCCAGCTCCAGCCTGGACTGACACAGTGGGGAGCAGGGTTCAGTTCATTTCCCTGAATTATCACCTCAGAAATGACAGATCCTGCAATGACTGATCCATGACCTGAACAATCACTATGTGATTAATGGAGATGAGAGCAGCTCTCTCTCACCAAACCTGCTCAAAGCAGGACGAGCCCTGGCCTCTGACTGAAGGTCTTGAAGAAGTGAATCATGCTCCAATGTGACCTCATTCACCTGCTCTGTCTTTTTTCCCCCTGTATTTTCTTTTCCAGCTACTTGCAACTATTACAAGTGCCTTATAGTGGATCAGCCCTGGCACAGGTGCCCAGAGCAGCTGGGGCTGCCCCTGGATCCTGGCAGTGCCCAGGCCAGGCTGGACACTGGGAGCACCTGGGACAGTGGGAGGTGTCCCTGCCATGGCAGGGTGGCACTGGTGGGCTCTAATTCCAACCCAAACCTCCTGAGCCTCACTCAGAATGCCAGAGAACAGGAATTATCCCCAAAATGCAAGTCTGCAGCTCCCAGTGTGCCTGCTGTGTTACTGGAGCAGGCAGGCAGGGAAGGAGCCCAAGGGCAGCAGAGGATTCTGACATTTGCTGCCTTCACCTGTGTTTACATCAGCCTGGTATCAGCTCACTGACTGCAGGCAGGAGAAGCCCGTGGTACAAGCATCTCCCCCTCTGTACCTGCCCCAGCATTGCTCAGAGCCAAGGCAGTGATACAGATCCCAGCTGAGGAACCCCTGACCTCCTACTCACTGCCAGCCAGATCTGCCCAAGGCAGCTGTGCTGCAGAGTCACAGCGAGCTACTAATGCAAAGATAAAGACCACAGGACTCAGTCAGGCGGAGGAAATTTCCAGCCACAGAGGTCCAGTCCCCTCCTTTTTGCAATCTGAAGTCTGAGTCTGCATCCTGCTCAGTGCCAAGTCTGTGCTGCTGTCACTGGAGCCACCTGAACCTCAGAGCCACATCTTCTGCAAAGCACAGCCTGCATTATTAATGCTGGACAATAAACACAACCTGCGCCTTCCCTTGATTTGGATAATTGCTGTTGTTTTCTAGTCACTCACTAACATTTGTCTCAGGTGTGCCTTTCAGCTGAGGTACCCCAGAGCTACAGAGCTCTTGGCAGGGTGCAAACAGCAGCAGGTCCTGCCCATGGCCTGCTCCTGTCCCAGCCTTGTTTGTGTTTCCACGGCCTGACAGGGCTCACAATCCCCTGGCACTGGTTGCTCAGAGATGACTCAGCCAGGGCAGTGCCAGGGGGTCAGGCAGCCTTTGTGCCCAGCCTGGCTGAGGGGGCAGATGTGGCTGAGCCCCCCCAGGACTGCAGCTGCAGATTGTTATTGGAACACAAAGCACCCCAAAAAGGCACAGGTACGTGAGCAGGGACTCAGCTGCCAGCCCAGGGCTGTGCCAGGAGCCCATGGCACTGCAGGGCATCCCAAACCGCCTGAGCAGACGCTGGGTCAGAGGGCAGGGATGGATGGGATATGGGCAGGGATGGATGGGATATTGGGAATTAGGAATTGTTCCCTGGCAGGGTGGGCAGGCCCTGGCACAGCTGTGGCTGCCCCTGGATCCCTGGCAGTGCCCAAGGCCAGGCTGGACATTGGGGCTGGAGCACCTGGGACAGTGGAGGTGTCCCTGCCATGGCAGGGCTGGCACTGGGGGGGATTCCATGTCCCTCCCAAGCCAAACCCCTCCATGACTCCATGACCATGGCAATAAATTTGGACAGGATTATGGAGCAGACCTCCCCCAGGATGTTCCTGCAGGTTCCAGCTGCTTCCCCCGAGCTGCCCCAGGCTCCCAGGGCACACACGTGGAGAAGGAGCAGAGCTGGGATGTGTGCCCAGCCCTGCTCAGGGAGAGCAGCAGCCCTGCTTTGCATATCTGTTAAACCAGATTAAATACTGCTTAGTCACTTCCAGCAGCCATGGGAGAAGTGACCCAGAAATCAGCTGGAAACATGACATGTACTCATCCTTGCTTCTGCTGCCAGACATGGGTGCAGCAGCCACCAGTGAAGAAAAAAAGCCACATTAATTTCTCCCTCCATTGCTCTCCTTCACCTCCTAACATGAGTTTCTTTCACATTTTAAGGTCGTGTACCTTGTTTTGCAAAATTAAACCAACGCACAAACATAATAGCAATTCTTCTGTTATGCTCTTGGAATCACCAAAACCATCCAGGACTTGCCCACGTGGCAAAAATTCAAATCCTAATTCAGTCAATTAAGGAATGAAGCAGCCTCAATGCAGCCTTTTACACGAGCACTCAGGATAAGGCTGGATCAGGCTTCATCCACTTCCAGAATGACCTAAACTCCACCAAAGCTCAGCCAGCTCTGCACAAAGAGCCAGTGTGGTTTAATAATCTGACCCAGGATTAATTATTACCTTTACATTGTGTTTTAGTCCAAGCCCATCCCCTGGAACAGGCCACAGCCATGCCCAAGAACATGCAACACTGGAGGGTTATTTTATTTTAATGCAAACAGTCACAAACTCAGCCAAGACCCAAAAAATCCCCTTGGAGCATCCAAGTCAGTTCATTTTAACATTTCTTCACTCAGTTATATTTCCAGACAGAAAGACCCAGTAGGAGCATATTTAATCTGAGCAGCATCTTGTGATGATTTATGTTAATTGATATTTAATGGGGTAATTTTAGCCTGGTGCCATTAGCTTTGAAACCTGAGAGATTAGAAGGATCTTACATTAACTTCTCCATGTACAGAGAAAATGGTGAAGGCAGAAATGCTGAAATGTCGAGAAGATCAGCCAGATCTTCTGCAAAGTGGATGAACAGAGTTCCTTGAGGGGCAATTCTGGAATTTCTCCTCCTTGCACTGGACTGAAGGGGAGATGGGGTGGGGGGAAAGTGGCACAAGCATGGGAAAGGGAAGGAGCAGCTCTGGGCACAGGAATGGAAACCCAAGGGGTGCAGGGAGGGAGCTCATCACATCCCAGCACAGAACTGCCACGAGGAGTCACAGAAAGCTGAGAAAGAAACCCATATGTGAGCACTGAAATTGCATTTTTAGCTCTCTTCTCCCCCAGTGCAAGACAGATCAGTAAATCAGACACTGCAGGTCCTTCCAGCCTGGGAGACCTTCCCACACCTCAGCACAGGCCCTGGACACTGACTCACTCCAAACGATCTCAGGGTTTTTAACCATGCCCTGCTGATAAGCACTGCACCTGCACACGTTCTGAACCCCAGCTGAGATGGGCAATCACAGCCTCCAGTGCCCACCCAAAGCCAGCCTGGGCCACCTCCCTGCAGTGCAGGTGCTCTGGGGCTGCAGCAGCCATCCAAAGGCTTGGCTCTTCCTTCAGGAAAGGGGAGCCCACTGCAGCCTTCTCCTCCCCATCTCCCCCTTCTCTGAGTCAGGATCACCTCAATCTTTTGTATTGCATAATGACAAACCCTTCCCTCCCCTTCCCCTAACAAGGCTGCTCATTTAAAACACTTTTAAGTAGATTCCTTTGATTTGTACATTAATATTCTCCAGGCAGGGAAGAAATAGGACAGAAGTAGGACTTGCTGTAAGGAGGGCTGATCTGGCTGTTTGCTGCTCAGTGTTTGCACCCCGGGTGCCCATGTGGGGCACACAGAGCCATCCCTGGGGCCATCACCTGGCCCAGCCCAGGTGAGCTGGCAGGGCTCCCCAACAGGACACATGTTCCCAGCATCTCCCAGTCCCCTCAGAGCTGCACCCCCGACCCCAGCAGAGCTCCCTGGAACCCAATCCCAGCTCCAGCCCCTCAGCCAAGGGCAGGACAGACAGACAGTGGCAGCAGGGGCACCGGCAGCACAGCTCTGCCTGGGGGGAACAGATCCACAGCAACACTGGGCCAATGCACTGCCCAGGGTGCTGGACTGCAGCATTTCCAGCAGCCTGGGGGGCAGCTGGGCTGGGCAGGAGGGCACCTGTGGGCCTGGGCACCACGGGAGCTGCCAGGGCCATGCCAGGCCCAGCCACTGCCTGCACACCATTCCTGGAAAGGAAACACATTCTGGGGAACAGAGCACCCCACCAGCACTGCTTAAACACGAGGGGCTCTCAGCAATAGCCCCATCCAATTCTCTCTGAGGAAAACGGCCCCAAGGAGGCCCAGCCCTGCCTTCCCCTGCTGGGCTGTCCTTGGGCATGAACCCATCCATCCACCCATCCTATTTCTCTGCCTGGACAAGCAGCAGCTGAGAGCAGATCCAGCCCAGCACCTCCCTTGGAGAGGTGGGAGCAGCTCAGCACCAGCCCAGGGCCCTCAGTGAGGGCACCAACCAAACCCTCAGGAGGGCTGGCAGATATTAATCTCATATATTCCACAAGAACATCCCAGCTGCTCCTCTCCAGCCCCAGCCCAGCTTGTTTTCAATCCCTTGGAGAGCTCTGTGACCTGCCCAGCACAGCCCCTTGTCCACCTGGCCCCTCAGCACAAACACCCACCCTGTATCACAACAGCTCCGCTCTCCCTTTGCTCAGCCAGCACAGATTCATCTGAGCTATCACATCATTCACAGAAAACAAAGATACTGTCATGAAACGCAGATGTGAGGGAGAAAGGCGTTCTGTGGGTGAGGGAGGAATCCACAACATGACAGAGCTCCCAACTCAATGCCCTCCTTGTAGGGAAACACTCAATGCATCATTCCTGATCAATTGTACTTTCAAGTCACTTTCTTATTTATGGGTGACTGAGAAAACACTTGAGCTGGCAAAATAATTCACATTTGTTTGCACAGACAAAACCAAATTTAATAATGCAGCCCTTTTTTAAAATAAATAAAGTCATGCATTACAAAATGTGCATTTAGAGTCATTCTCTGTAGAAAATTCACAGCATGAACTCCAAAGTGCTCCTTTCCTTCCTCTGAAGTGAAAACCTTTTCCAGTGTGTGCGTGATGTGTGCCATACTCCACTAATAAAAGCAGCAGCACCTGAATTTCTGTTGCTCCTACAAATTTAGGCTCATTAATGGCAAAAGTTCCATTCAGCTCCCAAATCCCAGAGCAAAGTCCTGGCAAAGGCTCTCATCAGTGAGCAGGAGATGACTGAAAATTCCTTCTGCCAATGCAAGGGGCTGTTTAATGGATTTGTGGGGTCTGAGGAGCCAGAGGGTGAAGATGGGAATTACTGGGGACAAAGTCAAGCCTCAGACACTCCACAGCAGGAGAGAGTCAGTCCTTGGGAACTCTGAACCATGTAAAAGCACTGAAATACCCCAGGAGAGGAAAGCTAAAGGGTTTTTTCTTGAGATAACATGCTGAAATTCAATTGAAAGAACAAACTCTAAAAGCACAGACATTACAAGAACTGAAAAGCCATCTTACACCAGCAGCAACCACCCCAGACCAGCTGGAACCATCCTTACCTGCACCAAGGTTCCTTCCCCCAGGCTGCTCTTCCTCTGAGCCACCTTCCCCACCCCACCCTGCTCCTCTCTCATTTATCCCCTCCCTCATTAGCCCCCTCTAATTGGGGATTCCCCAGCAGGGGCCTGACCCCACCCCTGGCAGGGCTGCCCCTCTCAGCCCCATCTCCCCAGCTGCTTTCCCTGCTCCCTCCCAGGGCACGTGGCCGTGTTCTCCTGCCTCTTCTTCTCCCCTTCTTCACCTTCCCTAAAGGGAGCAGCACCAAATCCCTCCTGGGGTGGCATTTGGGACATTTCACTGGAAGCCCAGGTTTGTTGTATTTGTGGGCTGTCCCATGGCAGGCAGGGATGAATCTGACTCCATGCTCTCAGAAGGCTGATTCATTATTTTATGATACTATATTATATTAAAGAATACTAAATTAAACTACACTAAAGAATACAGAAAGGATACTTACAGAAGGATAAAAAGATAATAATGAAAACTCGTGACTCTCTCTAGAGTGCCAACACAGCTTGGCCCTGATTGGCCAAAGAGTCAAAATAATTCACAGCAGAGCCCAATGAAACAATCACCTGTGGGTAAACAATCCCCAAACACATTCCACATGTGAGCACAACACAGGAGAAGCAGATCAGATAATTATTGCTTTCATTTTTCTCTGAGGCTTCTCAGCTTCCCAGGAGAAAATCCTGGGCAAAGGGATTTTCCAGAAAATGTGAATGTGACAGGGACATGTCTGACACAGCTGGGGAAGGTCCCTGTGCCTCCCTCTCAGGACTCCCACTCTGGACTCCCCCCAGTGACTCCCTGAGTCCCTCTGCCTCAGGAGCTCCATTGCACAGAACAGCACAGCCTGTCCAGTCCCTGGGTCGGGGAGTTCTGCACAGCAGGGAGGGCCCACGGCGTCCCCAGACAAAGGAACACAAAAAGGGAGCCCTGTTCATTGTCCCCTGATCACTGGGGTGGCGCTGGGCTTTTCCAGCCCAACTAAACCCCCCAAACACCACCACAGCCCCACCCAGCTGGCACCAAACCAAGAGCCCTCAGATGCTGCTGCTGACCTTCCCTGCACGCCTGCAAAACACCTCAAGAATTATTTTGTGGTTCCTTATGGGTCTCAATAAACCCCCAAACCTGATAATGTTGCAATCATATCTAATCATTCATTTATATATATATATTTATTTTTCAATATATTTTATATATGCCCTGCATTTAATTTTGCCCCCAAATGCTCTTGGGGGATTTGCACAGTTATTTTAATAGTCCTAATTTTAAATTCATTTAAATGCATTTATGCACCTTTAGACTGAACTCTTTCAGGCATTTACACCACAGTAATGAATTGTAGGACAGCACTGTAGACACAGAAAGAAATTTTTTCCTTCTGTAGAGTTTATATTTCTAAATTCAATCGTGGGGTTCATTGGCATGCAAAGAGTCCAGGGACCTTTGTTAAACAACGACATTTAATGATAAATGTTTCAGAAGATGCACATTGAGAAAGTCTCTCCTATTTGAATGTCAGGAAATTAGAAATATTCTAATGAATTCCATTTTTTCACATCTTTCATCAAAGCCTTTGTAAAAAAGGTCACTATCTTCAGTTGTTATTTTAAAAAGCCTCCTGCAATTTGCCTTCCTGCCATAATTAGAGGGAAAGTTCCCAGAGCACCACACCACAACAATCCAGGGGGACTCTTCTTCCTCCTGATTGTCAACAGATTTCAGCATCCAAAGGCAAAAATGATGAATTTCAGAGGCATAATGAGGCCGCTGGTCACAGTCAACATTACATAAAGTATTTGCATTTCATGCTTTCTCTGAACTGGGAGCTCCCTGAAGTCTGACAGCCTGAATATGCTGAGATGAATTATTATTTTATTGACATTTTCAAACTACTCCTCTCCTTTTTTATTTTTTTTTCCCCCTTCAGACAAAACTGTTTGAAGCCCCTTTGCTGGATCTGACCCACATTTCAAAGGGGCTCCATCCCCTCCTTGCTGTGGTGACTCCCAGCTGCAGGAGCTCGCTCACAGCCAGGTTCTCATCTCCTTATTGCTCATTCAGGTTCCATCCCAGCCCCAGAATCCGGGAGCTGCTGGCTCCCAGGGGTCTTGGATGGCTCTGGGTACCAGAATAACAACCAGCAGCCTGTCCCCCCAGGGCAGGGCTGTCCCCAGAGCAGGGATGGCCCCAGCCCTGCTGGCAGCGCCTCAGTCCCGCCCAAATGGGAGCATTTGGTGCCTCCTAGGAACAAAATCCAGCTGGGGCTGCCCTGGATCCCTGGCAGTGCCCAAGGCCAGGCTGGACACTGGGGCTGGAGCACCTGGGACAGTGGGAGGTGTCCCTGCCATGCCAGGGTGGCCCTGGGTGGGATTTGAGGTCCCTCCCAAGCCATTCCATGGTTCTGAGGTCTCTTTCCCCGTCACTTCCAGCCCTGCTGGGCTCCTGTGCAGTGCTGTGAGGCCTCGTGGAGGGTTTCTTGTGATTACCAAGAAATCAGGCCCTGAAAAATAACTCTGAGACATTCCATCTGCATTTAAAAGTCAAGTTCAATCTTCCCTTATTACAGCTGCAAAACCCCTCGCTATCTAATTCAGATAAAGTAACAAAGCTGCACTTCCAATGATTGGAACTAAATGCAGTTAACCTTAAAAAGTCACTTTTACAAACAGAGCAGATTTATCTGGATTTAAATTTTAGTTCTTGTGCAAAGGCTTGAGAACAGGTTCCTCCCCATTATTCAATTTAACAATAATAATAAAAACCTCCATGACAACTATTACAAAAAGACTCTGATAAAGCCTGAAACCTTTTTGATAATGGAACATACAATTTCCCTGGTTGAAGCATAATTCCCCAGGGAACATTTTAGAAAAGATACAGAAGAACTGTCGTGTCCCAATTGTTCATGTACAGAACCACACGTGAGAACAGCACATGGGGGAAAAAAATCAACTTTGAGAAAAGCTTAAAAAGAGATCAAGGGCGGGAGAGAGGAGACAACTGCAGTGTCTCATTAGGGCAACCAGAGTCATTAATGGGGGAGAAGCAGGAAGGTTGGGGTTCACCCCAGGGGGACGTGCAGGGCCCCCCAGGCCCTTCTGGGGTGCAGATCCCTCTCCAGAGCTGGCCCTGCTGCACCCCTGGGCCTTCAGCACTCCCTGCCTTTCACTTCTCAAAGCAACAAAATGAAATTTGAAAATTGTCTATAAAATATATGGGTCACAAGCTTAGGTTCCTTCCTGGGCTGGGGAATGTCCTGAGCATCTCAGAGCACTCTGTGCTGCTGCAGCCATTGCATCTGTGTGACTTTAAATATCCCAGCTCCTGCAGCCAGGAGTTACCATGAGAGCCTCCACCCTCATTAAAAGAACTGCTCAGCCATGGGTTTGTGTTTTGGGGTTTGAGGCAGCTCTGTGTCTACAAGGTTTTAGGAAATTTGTAGTTTTAAGTATTTTTTCTATTGGGGCAGGGGACGTTTTTACAAAAAATGCCAGTTCCTGAAGCCCAAAGAGTGTGATCACATCTTGAACCAAGCACATGGTGCCACTCCTCTCTCTGTTTGTTATTTGTGCCTTTTGGCTGCTGTCTCCCAGGACCTCAGAGGTGCTGCTGGTCACAGCCAGCAGCCAGGCTGTGATCTCTGAGCCCAGAACCATGTTCCTGTCAGCAAGGTGTGAATTTAAAATCCCATTTGGAGAGACAGAATGATAAAGTGCAAAGCGGGGGGGAAAGCCAGCTCATTAAGCTGACAAATCCATTGTAACAGAAGGACAAACCAGCAATACCAGGATGGATTTGCCTGCTCTGAGGTCCATCCCAGCAATGCCCGAAATCCCCGGGCTGGGTTTGGCTCAGGCCTGAGAGGCTCCAGCAGAGGCTTTGTGAAACTGCAGAGCAGAGCAGAGCAGAGCAGGGCTCTCCTGCTGCCCAGGGGACCAGGGCTGTCAGGCAGACATTAAAGACCTCGAGGATCCCTTTGTGCTGCAGGGAAAGCTCTGATCCTCGGGCAGGGGTGGGATTCTCACAGCCCTGCTCAGCCTCCTTTGGCTCCTGCCTGGGCCAGCCCCAGCACAGGCTCTGTTCTACCCGGGCACAAACCAGGTTTCATCTCCAGCATCCCCAGTCCCACTCCCTCGATGGGAACGTGCACCTGAGCACACCCAGCAGCACCTGGGTGCCAAAATCCGGGGCTCTGGGGTGGGGCTGGGCCCCTGCAGGGCTGGCAGCCCGAGGTCAGCCCTGGCACAAGGGCCAGCAGCCCCTCCTGCAGCAGGACACACTGCACAGCACTGCCACATCCCAGCAGAACGGGCCCTGCAGAGCCCTGGGAGCAAAGGGGGCTGGTGGCTCCCAGGATGGGTCTGTGCTGGCCCTGCAGGAGCACGGGCCACAGCCCAAGGCAAGGGCCCTGCCCTTGTGCTGACAAATCCACTCCAGGCAAAGCCCAGCCCTTTATGCACTGCCACTGCAATAATTGGGGTATTTTTAGTGCTATTTGGGCAGGGAGAGGCCCTGGTTTAGGTCAAACCCTTCCTGGTCACCTTTCCCAAGACAAATCCTTAGCAGAGCCCTCACTGGGAAGGATTTATACATCCCACACAAGCTCTGCTGAGTTACACACCCATTTCCATGACAGGCTGTATTTCATAGATCAAAAAACCCCAAACAATGTCTTCCAAATATATCTGTTATATCTGTGATGCCTGGAACGAGGATGAGCAGCATGGCTTTAAAATAAAACGGGAAGGGCTTTGTGGGTTTGGCATCTGCCAAAGGATTCAGGTTCAATAGCACAGACACCGCTTTGCCAACTGTTAAGGAAAACAGATTCCAGTTGTACCACATTCTGCCTGATTTATATGAGCACTGGGAGAAAGATGAAGGGGAAAAATAACCTGCAAAGAAAAAAAAAATGTTTTTTTACCTTGCTTTTCTGTTCTGCCCATGAACCTGCCAAGTTTGAGGCTGCAGGAGCTCCCCCACAGCTGAGCACAGGCACGGCAGACCCTGATCCTGTGGATCTGCCACACATCCCTGGGCACTGGCAGGTCCCTGGGGCTGCCTTTATCCCCAGAGTGGGATAAAAATCAGCTAAAAATCACATTGCTGCTTCCCTGGGCTTACAGCAAGCACTCACCTGCTGCAGGCAGGAGTCAGGTCATGCACTGCTCTCTGAAATCAGGTATTGCCTAGCCCAGGCCTGCCAGATTTCCTGGGTTTTGCAATGTAAAGCAGGTCCCAGAGCAGCCCTGGCTTTGCCCTTGCTCCCCACTACCCCAGGAGAAGCAGCTCCAGCCCAGCACCAGCCAGACAAGCCTGGGCAAGTCCTCAGTCCAAATTAGGAATAAAACCAGCTTTGGTCAAGGAGGAGCAGTCCCTGTGCTCCCCCCTGCAGCTCAGAGCGCTCCATGCCCAGCACAGCCTGAGCCCATTAGGGCCAATTCCAGCTCTCCCAGTGCTGCCTCCCTGCCAGGCCATTTGCTCCCTGCTTTCTATTTTTAAATTGCTCCAGCTCCTGAGTGTTTTGTTCAGTGCAGTGATGGGCTGTCATTTCCCTGAGCATGGCCCTGCCCTGTGCCCAGCATGCCAGGGAATTCACCCAGCACCTGGGCACCTCCCTGCCAGGCTCCCTTCAGGGCACCAGGAGCCCAGCAGGGCAGCCACTGGCTCCTGGGCCATGCAATCCCAGAATGGTTGGGTTGGAGGGACCCCAAATGCCACCCAGTGCCAGCCCTGCCATGGCAGGGACACCTCCACTGCCCCAAATGCCACCCTGTGCCAGCCCTGCCATGGCAGGGACACCTCCACTGCCCCAGGTGCTCCAGCCCCAGTGTCCAGCCTGGCCTTGGGCACTGCCAGGGATCCAGGGCAGCCCCAGCTGCTCTGGGAAGAGGGAGAAGCACAAACAGCGCAGCACAGACATTGATTGCTGAAAATGCACTGTGAGAAAGCAGCCAAGGCAGAGCAAAGCAGTGTCTACCAGTAAAGCATGGCCTGAAGTCTGTCCATCACTGCTGGACAGAGTGACACACAGCAGCAGTCTGGCCCCAGCAGAGTGCAATGAACTGCCACAACTGCTTCTCGATTAGAGCAGGGATGGAGCCTCCCAGCTGCTCCTGCAGGCTGGGGATGGAACCTCACAGCTCCTGCTGCAGGCTGGGGATGGAGCCTCCCAGCTGCTCCTGCTGCAGGCTGTGTTGGGGGTCAGAGGAGCCCCAGGTCCACTCCAAAGGCTGCACTTCACCCTGGAGGTCTCTTCCAGCCTTACTGTCACTGTAGGACACAAAATACAACCTGCAGCCCCCGGGATCTCTAAGGTGATAAGAAGGGCATTTCATTTCTGACTCTAACATTTATAGATTTTCAAAAGTGACAGTGCATTGGAGATGACAGTGTTACCTCTCCAAGGACACTGGACAAACCAACAGTCCATCAAATTTCTCCTCCTCCAGAAAAGAATGCAAAATAATAATGATTTAGAGAAAAGTGAGTGAGAAAGTTCGTTGTGAACATCAGAAGGCTGAGAAGAACAGGGCGGCACCTTCCTGGTCCCACGAGTCCAAGGAACAGCCCCAGTGCCCCGTGTCCTGCACAAGGTGCTGGGCAGGTCCAGAGCCAGGCTCAGCTCCCGGCTCCAGCAGAGGAGCACACCCAGAGCCACCCCTGGTGTCCCATGGCCAGGTTTGTCAGAGCAGGGCCATGGCAGGCACCGCTCAGGAGGCACCTCCAGCCTTTCCCTGCCAGCTGGAGCAGCACAGGCTGGGCTGGGCTTGAGCAGGGCATTTTACAGATGAGTTCTCAGCCCCATTCCTCAGTGCTTCTGTGCTCAGAGTTATTTCATTCTCTCCTGAAATGCAAGGAGATTCTTCCTGAGAAAATAAGCACAGGGGTGGGAGGCATTTTTTAACAACAATTCAATTCCCCAGCAAAATACATTTTTCACAGGTAGGAAAAATTGTATTTGGGATTTATTTCATTTCTTCATGGATTTAATGCTCTTCACAGTTTATCACATCACTGAAATATTCCTGAAGAAGGAAAGTGGCTTTTCCAGGGACTCTGTTGCCTCTGCTGTGCTCCTGTTTCACACTGAGGTGTTGGGGATCCTGGTGCGTTGTGGAAGGATTTGAGCAGCTGCCCTGGGATCCTCCATGGGGCTGGAAAGCCCCAGGCCATTGCTCATTTCCACATTTCCAGTTTGGCCAAACAAGAGCACACAAGCTGTCACTCCCTCGGGGCTGCTGCCACCCTGGGCCCTGGAGGCAGATGGAAAATTCATCTTTTTGTGCCAGCTTCCAAAATCCTGTGAAGGCCAAAACCCCTTCACCTGGGATGCCACCATTCTGCTGCAGGAGATGAAACAGGCAAGGAGCTCCCAGTGCAGAGAGTCCCAGGCTCCCTGAGGCTGGCACAGCCCTCCCAGCCCAGGCAGTGCCAGCTGTGCCCATGCCCACCCTGTCCCCAGCCCTGAGCTCTGAGTGCCACCTCCAGGTGACACCTGCAGGGATGGGCACTGCAGAGCTCCATGGGCAGCCCCTGCCAGCTGTCCATGCCCGTTGTCCATTCCTGTTGTCCATCCCAGTTGTCCATCCCCGTTGTCCATCCCCGTTGTCCATCCCCGTTGTCCCTGCCCGTTGTCCATCCCCGTTGTCCATCCCCGTTGTCCATCCCCGTTGTCCATCCCCGTTGTCCATCCTGTTTCCATCCCCGTTGTCCATCCCCGTTGTCCATCCCCGTTGTCCATCCCAGTTGTCCATCCCCGTTGTCCATCCCCGTTGTCCATCCCCGTTGTCCATCCCCGTTGTCCATCCCCGTTGTCCATCCTGTTTCCATCCCCGTTGTCCATCCCCGTTGTCCATCCCCGTTGTCCATCCCCGTTGTCCATCCCCGTTGTCCATCCTGTTTCCATCCCCGTTGTCCATCCCCGTTGTCCATCCCCGTTGTCCATCCCCGTTGTCCATCCTGTTTCCATCCCCGTTGTCCATCCCCGTTGTCCATCCCCGTTGTCCATCCCCGTTGTCCATTCCCGTTGTCCATCCCCGTTGTCCATCCCCGTTGTCCATCCCCGTTGTCCATCCCCGTTGTCCATCCCCGTTGTCCCTGCCCGTTGTCCATCCCCGTTGTCCATCCCAGTTGTCCATCCCCGTTGTCCATCCCAGTTGTCCATCCCCGTTGTCCATCCCCGTTGTCCAAGGCTTGCTGGGGAATCAAAACATCTTTTCCTCCTTTGCAAATCCTCCACTGTAGTCACAGCAGACACATCTCAAAAAGATGATTTTCTTTGCATCATCATCCATGGAAGGGGTTGGGATGGAAGGGACCTTAAGGACCATCCAGTTACTTGGAGATTTTCTGTACTGCTGTCAGATAGAAAAACTACAAACCCACAAAAAGTTGTTTAATTAATTTTTATTGTCAATATAATTTCTGTGCATTCAAGCCCTGCCACAAAATTACCTGCTTTAAAAATCACTAAACCATCTCTATTAGTGCTGAATTTTATTCCTGCAAAAATAACAACTTCCTGCCAAATCTGAGCTGACAGTTTGTCTTTATTTTTGTAGTTATTCCTGCCATTTTTTATTAAATGGAATTTGGCCTTGATCCTATCCATTAGGACTGGGTTTTGGTGGGATCCACATGGGAAACAACTCCAGGCACTGGGGGCTGTCTCTGCTGGGGAGATGCTGTCTGTGCTCTGGGAGCTGCCATTAAATCCCAGGGTTCAGTTCCAGCCCCCCATTAGATTTACCTGGCTGTTATTATCTCAGCACCAAGCTGTAGGTAGCCAGAGGTGCTTCTAAACCAGCAAATGCTGTCCCAGCACGCCAGGACATCCATGGGGACAAGGGCTCTGCTCTGACACCCAGCAGGGCAGCTCCAGGATCACAGCCAGACAGATCCAGGATTGCAGCCAGTTAGATCCAGGATCACACCCAGACACATCCAGGATCACACAGCCAGTTAGATCCAGGATCACACCCAGACACATCCAGGATCACACCCAGACACATCCAGGATCACACCCAGACACATCCAGGATCGCACACCCAGGCAGATCCAGGATCACACCCAGACACATCCAGGATCACACCCAGACACATCCAGGATCACACCCAGACACATCCAGGATCGCACACCCAGACAGATCCAGGATCACACCCAGACACATCCAGGATCACACAGCCAGACAGATCCAGGATCACACCCAGACAGATCCAGGATCACACCCAGGCAGATCCAGGATCACACCCAGACACATCCAGGATCACACAGCCAGACAGATCCAGGATCACACCCAGACAGATCCAGGATCACACCCAGACACATCCAGGATCACACAGCCAGACACATCCAGGATCACACCCAGACAGATCCAGGATCACACCCAGACACATCCAGGATCACACAGCCAGACACATCCAGGATCACACCCAGACACATCCAGGATCACACCCAGACACATCCAGGATCACACAGCCAGACAGATCCAGGATCACACCCAGACAGATCCAGGATCACACCCAGGCAGATCCAGGATCACACCCAGACACATCCAGGATCACACACCCAGACACATCCAGGATCACACACCCAGACACATCCAGGATCACACAGCCAGACAGATCCAGGATCAAACCCAGGCAGATCCAGGATCACACCCAGACAGATCCAGGATCACAGCTCCAGGATCACAGCTCCAGGATCACACACCCAGGCAGATCCAGGATCACAGCTCCAGGATCACAGCTCCAGGATCACACACCCAGGCAGATCCAAGATCACAGCTCCAGGATCACAGCTCCAGGACCACAGCCAGGCAGCTCCAGATTGCCCAGGCTGAGAGCTGGCAGTGCCCAGCAGCCCCAGCAGGGCACTGCCCTGGGCTAAGGCAGCGTGCCAGCTGTCTGGGCTGTGCCCTCCCTGGCCCTGCTGGCACCCCTGGCACGGCTGCAGGGGCTCTGGAGAGCTGTTCCTGCAGAGCATCCTCCCCCAGCCCCTCTCACCCTGCAGAGCCAACACCAGCCTCCCCACGTTCTTCCCTAGCTGCCAGCAGCTTCAGCCTCTCCTGCCTTCCCTCTCCCCACCCAGAGCAGCCCAGCCCCAGCACAGCCTGCTGCTGGTGCTGCTGAAGCCTCTGAGGTGCTCCAGGATTCCTAAGCCACATCTTTTCTCTATTTATCACCCATGATTGATTGTTCTGGGCCCTAACATCATCTTAACGTGAGACAGGCAGGACCAAAAAGCCAAACAGGTGCCAGGGCTCACCCAAAGGTGCTCCATCCTCTGCTCACCCAGCACAGCCTAGCACAGCCCTCTCCTTCCCAGCCCAGGCCCTGAGCAAGCCCTTAGAGAAACAGCTCACATTTACAGTGTAAGAATGCACAACAATGACATTCCTGTCTGTCTGTCTATCTATCTATCCATCTATCTATCCATCTATCCATCTATCTATCCCCACATATACAACCATGCTGAGGGACATAAGCAGAACCATCATCAGGACGAAATCTTGTGACCTGTGCCTGCTCCAAACCCTCCCCCCCACCCCCACAGCTCAGCCCATCCTTTTCCCAAAAAGCCAGACCAAAATAGAGCTGTTGGATGTGCCCTGAATGTGCAAACACTGGACCTGCAGCACCTCAGGCAGCGCAGGGCACTGGCAAGGGGAGGTCTCCAGGCTTCTCCTCTTCCCAGTGCCAGTCAGAGGCCAGGCAGCCCCAGTGCCTCACTGCTGCCAGGGCCCAGGGGTGATCTCCAGCCAGGAGCACGTCCCAGGGCTTTGGGAACATTTGCCAAGCTCGTTTCAAAGGGCTGGGAAGGGAGGCACTGGCCAGCATCACCCGACAGCTGAGGGAGAAGAGAATGCCCAGCGCTCACCCAGCATCTTAATGCTCTCCAGATCCCAAATGACACAGCAGAACTGTCCTCAGCACCACAGCCTCAGCCACAGGGGCCTGGGGTGCCCTCTGTCAGCCAGGGGCACTTTGTGCCCCCAGAAGGGGTGGGAGCCCTGGGGGAAGCTCAGGTGTGCCCGAGGTGCCTCATCCTGCACCTGACACCGGCTCTGCTGCAAAAGGCTTTGCTCCAAAACACAGCCCATGGAGGGGAACACCCCCACAGCACCACCCTGTGTGCCCTGAGCTGCCAAAGGACAGGGGACACACAGCCCATGGAGGGGACACCCCCACAGCACCACCCTGTGTGCCCTGAGCTGCCAAAGGATGGGACACCCATGGAGGGGAACACCCCCACAGCACCCACCCTGTGTGCCCTGAGCTGCCAAAGGATGGGACACCCATGGAGGGGAACACCCCCATAGCACCCACCCTGTGTGCCCTGAGCTGCCAAGGGATGGGGCACAGAGCCCATGGAGGGGGACACCCCCATAACACCCACCCAGCATCCTCTGAGCTGCCAAGGGATGGGACACACAGCCCATGGAGGGGGACAGCCCCACAGCACCACACTGTGTGCCCTGAGCTGCCAAGGGATGGGACACCCATGGAGGGGGACAGCCCCATAACACCCACCCAGCATCCTCTGAGCTGCCAAGGGATGGGACACACAGCCCATGGAGGGGAACACCCCCATAACACCCCCTGAGCTGCCAAAGGACAGGGCACACACAGCCTATGGGAGGGGACAGCCTGAGCACCCACTGTACCCACCCAGCATCCCCTGAAAGGACAGGGCACACACAGCCCATGGTGGCCCTGGGGACACCGAGGAGCTCCTGCCCAGCCCAAGAACTGACAGGGGCTGCTCCTGGGGCTCTGCAGGCTCAGGGCTGGGCTCACTCCAGCCAGGGACAGCACAGGAGGGACCCAGGTGGGACAGGACCACCACCTTTGCTGTCCATGGTCCAGGCAGGAGCAGGAGCAGGCTTTATTGCCATTAAAGTGGTGGTGGTGGCTCAGAACAACTGCACTGCCTTCAGCAGAAGGGCCTGGGAGGAGCTCATGAATCACCAGGAAGGAGCAAAGCTCTGGAAATCCTTGTTCTCCTTTAGCTCTCTCTGCCTGGGTACCCTCTGAGCACACTAATGGCCTGGTTATATTGGATTCCATGCTCTCCAAACTGCCTTCATTACATGCTTGGTATCTCCCAATATTATGATAAAATTCATCATGGTCCAGTGTCTGGGACACTCAGCATTGTCACTCATTGAGATTAATTTGAATACCACTATAAATAGAAATAACAACATCTGATCTTATGAAACAGAGTATTGTGCTGGATGCTTTCAATGCCTTCAAGCAATACTCATTTAATAGAATAAAATATGGAACAGAGTACATGTAGTTTTGTAGTATTACTGTTATGAGATTCCAAAGCAGATCAATAATTCTTATATAAAAATTAATGCCTTGAAATGATCCCTCCATTTGTCATTCCAGAGAGGTCACCTTACTTTGTTTCAAAGAGTAAATGGGGAATTGCACAAATGAACTTGCTGGAAATGTGCTCTCCCTGTTCCTGCACCCCTCGTTCCAGCCCCAATTACCCCTGAATCCTCTGCCCATCATCCCTCCCTCTCCATGGACGAGCATCCCTCTCCTGGCAGAGCCGCTCTCCTTCCAAATGACCCTTTGCAGTCCCTCCTGCCTCAAGAGAGACACTTGAAAACAGATTAAGAGCCAAGATTATTGCTCAAATTGAATTCCGCCTTGTCGAGAAAATGAATTTTACCTCCAAAACACAGCGTTCCAGAAAAATACCTTCACAGCACCTCCAGCCTCTCATTAGTGACTCCCCATGTGGAATTCCTGAAGGGAGGATATTCCTGGCCTTTTATTTATACAAGGAAAATCAGATCCCACATCTCTGGAGCAGCCTCCCAGCTGAGGCACAGCCCTGCATGGCTCAGGTGCTGACACACATCAGGGCCTCACTACCAACAAGGACAAATACATAGAGGCTGCTGAAATGAAAGCTCATTAAAGAACACAAAAACCCCTTTTTCTGAGAGGAGGCAAAGAATTAAAGGTTGCTGTTTCCTATTTTCAGCTTTTTGTTGCATTCTCTATGCGAGAAACTGAAAAATGTGGAGTTTCCTAAAATATCTTCTCTAAAATGAATCATTACTCCATTGCCTAAAAAGTATTGTCCTGTTTGAAGTGAGGAGAGGAAAATGCACCCATCAGGTCAGGAGTTCCAATAAATTAGCATCCAGGGAAAAACACTGCTGAAATGTGGGAGTTTTCCTCTCGAGCCCCAGTGAGAGCCCAGGTACATTCCAGCAATGAAACCTCCCCAGCAGCTCCTCAGGGCAAGGTCAGCAGGAGGGGCTCAAACGTGGGCTGGGAATGGAAATTATCTCCCATGGAATGGGCCTAAACCCCACATTCCTGCAAGAAACGAAGGGATGGAGGCACAACCAGACTGCAGACATTTTCCTGGGAATTACAAGGAGTTTCTAGACATTGGTCAGCTCAGCAGCGTGGAATTCATCAGAGAGCAAACACTTCTGAGGGATCTGATGGAACCAGGGGAGCACACATGGTTCTGTAATTCTCACACAGCCCTGCCCGTCCTCCCTGTGCCCGAGGAGCATTCCCAGCAGGAGCAGGCTCCAGAGCTGCCCTCGCTCCCTGGAGCAGCTGAACCCCAGCCCCAGCCCAGACCATCCCATTGCATCCCAATCCCATCCCCATCCCATCCCCATCCCATCCCATCCCAATCCCATCACATCCCACCCCATCCCCATCCCATCCCATCCCAATCCCATCCCATCCCAATCCCATCACATCCCACCCCATCCCCATCCCATCCCAATTTCATCCCAATCCCATCACATCCCATCCCCATCCCATCCCCATCCCCATCCCATCCCCAGCCCCACAGCCTCCCCCAGAGAGCCTGGCAAAGGCGAGTGCATTTTGCAAGAAAAGAGCAGCATCCAACTCAGAGCTGCACTTTTAAGCTCCCTTCCTTTCCAAATAATCTCATTTTTGTGATGACTGTGTCTGGAGCAGAAGGCAGGACTGCAACTGTCATCTTCCTCCTTCGGCAGGAAGGAAAGGCAGCCAACACCCCCAGGGAGATCAGGGATGTTCCAATTTACACTCCCAATCTCCCTGCACTGCCTCAGCCCACTCTGCTGCAAAGTTCCCTGGAGGGGCTCGGGAACAGCCCCCTCTGGGCCACCAGAGCCACCCCTGATGAAATCCCACGGGGATTTAGACAAGAACAAAATTATTCTTGATTGACTCTTCCAAATTGCATCCACCGAGGACACAAACCTGAAGCAGTAATTTGTTCATTATTAAAGCCTGTCAGGAGAAGTCTGCAGGGAGCACAAAAATAAGTGCAGGGAGCACAAAAATAAGTCTTGCAGCATTAAAAGAGGAGTCAGATATTCCCCATATTGCATGGTTTTACTCCCAGAAGGTATGAAACACCCGGGCCATGGTTTGATCATGGAGTTCCATTTGTAGGGGAAGCTACAGCCCTGCAAAGGAACAGCATTTTCTCCAAAGCAAAACCAGCAGCCTAAAAACATCCTGCCTGAACTCCCTGGTGCATTTGGAAGCAGCTTTCCAAATTATTTGGGTGTTATTTTTAGGAGAGATATTTCATTTATGACCGGGCTGCCATTAACTGGTGTGCACTGATAGAATTCTGTTGGGAAGAAGTCCCTGCCTTTGACACACTTGAATGTTGGTGCAGGGCCACCTGCACGCTCCAGCAGCCTGAGGGTGGTGCCCCTGGAGCATCACCCAGGGCTGGAACCCCCAGAGCATCACCCAGGGCTGGAACCCCTGCAGCATCACCCAGGGCTGGAACCCCCCTGGAGCATCACCCAGGGCTGGTCCCTATGGAGCATCACCCAGGGCTGGTCCCTATGGAGCATCACCCAGGGCTGGAACCCCCCTGGAGCATCACCCAGGGCTGGTCCCACTGCAGCATCACCCAGGGCTGGAACGCCCAGAGCATCACCCAGGGCTGGTCCCCCTGCAGCATCACCCAGGGCTGGAACCCATGGAGCATCACCCAGGGCTGGAACCCCTGGAGCATCACCCAGGGCTGGAACCCCTGGAGCATCACCCAGGGCTGGTCCCTATGGAGCATCAGCCAGGGCTGGAACCCATGGAGCATCACCCAGGGCTGGAACGCCCAGAGCATCACCCAGGGCTGGAACCCATGGAGCATCACCCAGGGCTGGTCCCACTGCAGCATCACCCAGGGCTGGAACCCCTGGAGCATCAGCCAGGGCTGGAACCCCCAGAGCATCACCCAGGGCTGGAACCCCCAGAGCATCACCCAGGGCTGCAGCACAGGCAGGCCCTGGGCTGGGCACACCTGCCCTGCTCCCCAGCCCTGCCTGGGCAGCCCTTCCCAGCAGGATGGGGTGGAGCACAGCCCCAGGGGATGCACTCACAGCCCCAGGGGATGCACTCACAGCCCCAGGGGATGCACTCACAGCCCCAGGGGATGCACTCACAGCCCCAGGGGATGCACTCACAGAGGGCTGTGGCACTGTCACTCCTCCTGATGGATAGGCTGAAGCTCAAGAACAGAGATGGAAAAGAGAGAACCCAGCCCAAGGCACCTCCTGCCTCAACCCCTTCCCCTGGGGAAGCCATGGCCAAGCTGGAGGAGCTCCCCTGCATTCAGACATCCAGGCCTCTCCACCCTGCTCAGGGTGGGCTCTGCCCTGCTCTGGCCAGCCACTGCTGGTGCTCCTCAGCCATGATTTTAACCCAAGGACCTGCAGCAGGTCCCACTGAGCCCTGGGCAGGGGCAGACACTGAACCCGGGGTGCAGCCTCCCCTCTTTCAGACCCTGAGCTTGCACTGGGCCCTTGCAGCCCTCCTCAGCTCACTGCAGTGCTGCTGGAGGGGGCCTGATGAGGCATCCTGACCCCTGGAGATTCCTGTGCCCACCCACAGTCCTGGGGGAGCCAGCAGGAGCAGTGACCAGCCCAAAGTCCCATTTGGCTCCATCAGCACCAGCCCTTCAGCTGCAGAAAGGGAGAGGCAGGGCTCCAGCTGCCCTGTGCCTGCCCCACACACAGCCCTGGAGGGACCAGGGGGTGTCCTTGGGGGGACACCCCAGCTGTTCCCAGGCTCTTTTGTCCCAGGAGCAGCTGAGTGAGGGGAGAGGTGCAGGGCAGGGGCTGTGATCACAGCCGAGCCCCAGTGCCATGGAGATCCCCCCATGGTTTTGCACCCCAGGAAAGCTCCCACAAAGCCTGCAGCAGTAACTGCAGGGGTGAACTGCAGCCCGAGGAGCCCGGCCCTGGCTCTCCTGCTGCTGCACCTGTTGGCTCTGGCTGAGGCTGCTGGCAGCCCCTGCGCTGGGAGGGAGCTGCAGGCACAGCCTCCCATGCAGAGAGGAAGATGAAGAGCCTGCATGGAGCTGGTCCCTCCTGGGGAGAAGTGCCTGAAGCAGCAGGAGCTGCCTGAGGAAGCCCTGCTGTGCCCTGGATGGGTTATGTATTTCTATATATACAGGTTTACACCCATTTGCTCCCTACATCAGGCACAGCACAAATACTTCTCTTCCAAGATATTGTCGGAGAAGCAGAAACTCCATCAAGATTTCTTTGCAGGGGCCTCCAGAGAGCCTTTACCTACCAGATGGGAGGGAAAAGCCAGTTTGGGCATGCAAGTAAACGTTCAAGAGCCATCCACCCTCCCCTCACCCACTGCCCCAGGCAGCAAAACCCACGGTGACCCCTGAGAAAGAAGCTGGCTGCCACACTCAGGAATTTCAGAGAGTTCTGAGGTTAACAAGATTTTTTCTGATTGGTACTTGGTTTTCTTCTTTCCGCTAACTTAGAGCTTCTCATCCACCCACACACAATGACACTTAGCTGTTGAACAGGTCTACTTCTCCTCCTAAAATAGTTATTTTCTATTTCTCTGTGGCTGAGCATGTTCTAAATTGTGTTTTGAAGGAGGAGAGGACAACAGGGAACAGTTTTACAGAATGAAAGATCTGCTTCAAGGCGGCTCATCCAAGCTGTAAAATAGATATTCAGTAAATTCCCTCAGCATGGGCCAGTTCCTGCTTTCTGGATGATCTGGTTAAATTGCAATTTTGAACAGATGCTTAGTCACAACACATTAAAATATTTAGTTTATATAAATATCTCTACATGGAGAAACTGCCCAAATATCTCATTTTCTACAAACTCCATAACGTATCACCAGAGGCTTTGCAGGTACTGTGGCATTATCCCAAGGGTGCCTCGGTTTCCCTCAGAGCTGGATCTCGGCGGGGAGTGCCCCGGGCTGGCAGCGGGATCGGAGCTGGAGGGCAGAGCTGCCTCCTGCAGCCTCCGGGCAGCGTCTGAACGGCGCTGGGGCACAGCGGGAGCCGGGCTCAGGTGGCTCAGGGGAGCGGGAGGCAGGGCACGGTGGGGGCACACACGGACCCGGACACCCAGCCCCGAGCCGGCAGCCATGCCACGCTGCCATCTGCCCCCGTGGAAGCGAGCACGGCAAGGAGCGGCTCGCGGCTGTTAAAACATGAAATAAATACACCGGGGAAATGCCCGGGCACGGCTCAGGCAGCGAGGAGCGAGGAGCATGGCCCCGCTGGCCGCGGCCGGGGATGGCACCGGCAGCAGATGGGAGCGGGAGGCTCGGCGGCTGCCTCAGCACCCAGCGGCTCTGCCGTGACAGCCTCACAAGTTTCCAGCTGGGAGAAGCGGGCGATCTCTCCGCCCGCTGCACAAAAATAAAAAAAAATCCCTCCACCACCTTCCGCATGCGAAGGCGTAGGACAGGGAGCGAAGAACTCCGCTGCTCACGATGCATCTGGTGGCGCTTCTGTCACTGTCACCGCACCCGCGATCGCTGCCGAGCAGCGCCCGGCGCTCGCTGCGGGGCCCGGCGGCTGCAGCGGCGCCCCGGGGAGACACCCTGGCCCTTGGGGGGACACCCTGGCCCTTGGGGACACCCTGGCCCTTGCGGACATCCCGGTCTCGGGGGGACACCCCGGCCCTTGGGGGGACACCCTGGCCCTTGGGGGGGACATCCCCTCATCCCGAGGGAACACCCCCTCATCTCGGGGGGACACCCTGGCCCCGGGGGAACACCCCCTCATGCCGGGGGATCCAGCCCCGGCCAGAGCCGGACAGATGGCCGCCTCGCACGGCCCCGGGGCCGGAGATGAGCGGGGGTGACAAATCTCCGTGCCCGACACCCAGCGAGGCGCGGCGCCGGGGGCGAGACGGGCGCGATGGCAGCGCGAACGGGGGAGAGGCGAGGAGGGGGAGAACGGGCAGCGCTGCAGCGCATCTCCCACACACACACACACACACACACGCACGGCTCTGTAATCCTCCGGCTCTGCTCATCCCTCGCTCCTCCCGAGCCCCGGAGCCTGGGGCTGAGCCGCCCCCGCTGCCCCCGCTCGGGCCGGCGGGCTCGGGAGGGAGCGGGCACCGAGCCGGGCGGGCGCTGGGCGCTGGGGCTGCCCCGCACAGCCCCGGCTCACCCGGAGAGAGCCCCTCCCGACCCCTCCCGACCCCTCCTGACCCCTCCCGACCCTGTCCCGACCCCCCGCGACCCCCGGGCCGGGGCCGCGGCCCCGCCAGCCGTGCCCGCACCGCCGGGATTCCGTGCGGGAGCGGTGCCGGCCGTGCCCCGCTGGGATCCGTGCGCCCGCGTCCATCCCCGCCGAGCCATGGCTCTCTCTAACGCAAACCCAGCGCAACCAGCGCCTCTTCTCTTCCTTTTTTTTTTTTTTTTCCCCTTTCCTCTTTTCCCTCAGGCATTGCTTCGTGCAAATGGGGCGATAAATCCAGAAAGCGCCACGCACCGTGGAGAAGGGAGAGGGCGGCGGGGAGGGGAAGCAGCTGCTCCGGAGGGAGGCGGATGGAGCACCTGGAGAGGCACAGGGGAGAGCGGCGGAGCCCCGCGGCACGGCCCTACCTGGAACAGCCGGAGGATGTTGGCCACCATAATGGACACGGAACTTCCCGACGCCCCGATCACTCCAACTACTTTCTCCGGCTTGACGAAGACGGGCGGCTCGCCGTTGGTGCACCTCACGTCGGAGGTGTCCTTCTGGATGAGCGCCTGCACGAAGGTGAGGGACTGCTCCAGCGCGTAGGTGTCCCGGGAGCAGGTGTCCAGGATGCGGGCGCCCAGCGTGACGTTGGGCAGCAGGTCCGGGTCGCTGTTGATCTGGTCCAGGGCGTAGAGCATCGCCTCCAGCCTGTGGATGCCGTTCTCCTTCTTGATGTCCCCGCAGGGGGAGCTCGGGGGGCCCTTGGCGTGCACGGGGAAGAGGCCGCCCAGGGTGATGTCCCCCTCCAGGCGGATGGAGTGGGGCGCGTACATCTCCTGCCCGCGGGCCGCCTCCCCGAGCAGCAGCTCCAGCAGGCAGCAGGGCAGCTCCAGCAGCGCCAGCAGCCGCAGCACCCTGCCCGGCCGGCCCATGGTGATGCCGCCGCCGCCGCCCCCGGGCGCTGCCCCGCGCTCCCCGGGGGCCGGGCCGGCCGGGATGGGGTGGCCGGGGGAGGGCTGCGGGTTCGGCCGCCCTGCCCTGCCCTGCCCTGCCCTGCCCGCCGCGCTCCGGCACCGGCACTGGGAGCGCGCCGCGCCGCTGCCGCTTTAAACGGCCCCGGCCGCCCGCCCCCCGCCCGCCCCCCGCCCCGCCCGCCGCCGCTGCGCAGCGCCCGCCGCACCGCCCCGGCCGGCCACGGGCACGGGCACCGGCGTGGGCACGGGCATCAGCATGGGCACGGCATGGGCATGGGCACGGCATGGGCATCGGCGCGGCACGGGCACGGCATGGGCATCGGCACGGGCACGGGCACGGGCATCAGCATGGGCACGGCACGGGCATGGGCACGGCATGGGCACGGGCACCGCCATGGGCATAGGCACGGCATGGGCACGGGCATGGGCATAGGCACGGCATGGGCACGGGCATTGGCATGGGCATAGGCATGGGCACGGGCATGGGCATAGGCACGGCATGGGCACGGGCATGGGCACGGGCATTGGCATGGGCATAGGCATGGGCACGGGCATTGGCATGGGCATAGGCATGGGCACGGGCATAGGCATGGGCACGGGCATAGGCATGGGCACGGGCACCGGGGATGGAGCCGCGGGGTCCCGGCCCTGCCCGCCCTGCCCAGGATGGGGCTGGCGGCTGTACCGGACCCGCCGCGCTGCGGACGGGGAAAGCGGGGGATCGCGGCAGCTCCGCTCCCCGCACCCCGCTCCCCGTTCTCCGCTCCCCGTTCCCCGCTCCCCATTCCCCGTTCCCCGCTCCCCATTCCCCGTTCCCCGCTCCCCGCTCCCCGTTCCGTTCCCCGCACCCCGCTGCCCGTTACCCGTTCCCTGCTCTCCGCTCCCCGTTCCCTGTTCCCCGTTCCCCGCACCCCGCTCCCTATTCCCCGTTCCCCGTTCCCCGCTCCTCGCTCCCCGTTCCCCGTTCTCCGTTCTCCGCTCCCCATTCCCCGTTCCCCGTTCCCCGCTCCTCGCTCCCCGTTCCCCGTTCTCCGCTCCCCATTCCCCGTTCCCCGTTCCCCGCTCCCCGTTCCCCGTTCCCCGTTCTCCGCTCCCCGTTCCCCGTTCCCGCTCCCCGCTCCCCGCAGCCGGAGTGGGCTCGGGACCGCGGCTCGGGAGCGCCGCCAAAGGCGCTGCGCGGGGGATGCTCGCTGAGCCGCCGGAGCAGCAGCAGCGGCAGGAGCAGGAACAGGAGCGGCAGGAGCAGCAGGAGCAGCAGGAGCAGGAGCAGCATCCTCCGCCCCGCTCTCCCGGCGGGGAGCGCAGCGCCGCGGGCTCTCCCCTCGCGGGGCCCGGCGGTGCCGCCGGGGACAGCCGGGGACAGCGGGAGCACCCGGGCAGCCCAGGGCATCCAAAGCATCAATCCGGATTGTGCCATGGGAACGGGAGCCTCCGCCCGCCGAGCTGGGTACCAATGGAGCGGTGAGGAGGAGGAGGAGGAGGAGGAGTTTGGATGTAACCCCGTACTCCCAAACCCGAAGAAATGCAGCTGAGCTCGTTCTATTTTAAGATCTCCAGACCCATTTTTCTTCTGCACGCCCAGATCTCGAGGATGCTGGAACATCCTGGTTTTGTTCCCTTTACTCCAAAACTGACACCCAAAGGGACACCACCTGTTGCCATTCCCTCCTGAGCAGCAAATCCATGCCCTGGCACATTCCCAATTCCAGCTAATGCAGAATGCATCCTCAGACGCTCCCACCAAACCCAGCACATTTTTTGGAGACAATCTTTAATTGCTCCTTCATAAATACCAGACCAGGTGTAGCTGCTGTTCATCACCTGGCCTCTAACACACTCTGGGCCAGCAGAACCCGTGTGCCAGAGCCTGCCCAGTCACGGGATCACAGAGTGGTTGCATTGGAGGGACCTTCATGATTGTCTCATCCCACCCCTGCCATGGCAGGGACACCTCCCACTGTCCCAGGTGCTCCCAGCTCCAATGTCCAGCCTGGCCTTGGGCACTGCCAGGGATCCAGGGGCAGCCCCAGCTGCTCTGGGCACCTGTGCCAGGGCCTCACCTCCCTCAGATCACCCACACATCTTAGGAAAGTGATTCCTACACTGCCAGCCACAGAATGGCTGGGGTTGGAAGGGACCTGAAGGATCACCCAGCTCCTCAGAGATTTTCTGTAGTGCTGTCAGACTCTCACACCTCTCCCAGTCTCTGCCAGGGGGGTGGAGCTGAACCAGCCCCATCCCCATCCCTCGCACACACACCCCAACTCCTCACATCACTCCACCTGCTGCACATGGGATTTCCTTCCCAGTTCTCCCTTGTTCCCACCAGCTCCATCTCCTTTTCCATCTCCACCCAGGGAGAGCTCTTTAGTGCCTATTTACCTCTTGCCCACTTAATTAAAGCTCCTCATTCCGAATTTTGCCAATAATAATAATAATAATAATAATAATAATAATTATTATTATTATTATTATTATTATTATTATTATTATTATTATTATTATTATTATTATTATTATTATTAATGCTGACTCTTGTGCTTGGAGCCTTAAGTTTTCCTCAAGTGCTCCAGTTCAGGAAGGATGTGGATAAATCACTTCTAATAAATCCCATTGTTTTGCTGGAAGTCACCTCATGATTTTGAAAGTTTCCCGGTTTGCACTGGTTTTTTTTCCCTTTGGGCAAATCTGCAGTTATTAATATATCATCACATAAATTTCTGTCCTCTCAAAGGCACAGGAAACCCATCTGCTCTCCACTTCATCCTCCTCTTCCTCACACCCTGGTTTCCTAAAGAATCAGTGTCCAGATTGCCCTCCAGGCTCCCAAGGAGCACAGGGCCTGCCACAGCTGATCAAGGCAGCCCCAGGGTCCAGCCCAGCCCTGTAGCTCATCTTGGATTAGCAGCAGATGCACCAGAAGAAAAGGACAGAGTTTTACAGTATGCAGATATATCTTTATTCTCCTCCTGATTTTATTGGTTTAAGCCCTGAAGCATCAAAGATTATTCTAATTACATTACAGAAATGGATGGAGCAATCAGTACTGTGGATCCTCCTGCTATCCATAGGAGTGCCCAGTCCCTCTCCCACTCTTGCAGAGTCCTTGGCTGCTGTGCTCACAAGGACCACTGGACATCTCCTGGAAACCCTGTTTGGCAGCCTGCAGTTTCCTGCCTTTGGAGCTGAACTCTCCTTCTCCTTGTACCTGAGCCCCATCCCCTCTGCTCTGAGCTACCCACACCCAATCTGGCCCTCTCAGACAGGAAACCAAATATAAAAACAGCCTGTGCATCTCTCACTGCTGTGTTTTCCTTGGGAGAAATACCAGCCTCGGGGAGCTGAAAGGCCTTTTCCAAGCAGCAGATTCTGTCATGCTGTGATTTCCTTGGGCTGCCTGAACACCTGGGGTGAGGCAGCGCTGACTCAACCCAGCAGAGAGTGTGTCACACCTGTGCTGAGCAACATCCCTGTCCCACTGCACATAAAGGATCCCTCCCCTCCCCTCCCCTGCCCTCCCCTCCCCTCCCCTCCCTCGAGCCCACCTCAGAGCCACACTCAGCATCCACCACACTCAGAGCCTTCCACACTCAGAGCATTCCACACTCAGCATCCACCACACTCAGAGCATTCCACACTCAGAGCCTTCCACACTCAGAGCATTCCACACTCAGCATCCAGAACTCAGAACATTCAGCACTCAGAGCATTCCACACTCAGAGCATTCCACACTCAGCATCCAGAACTCAGAACATTCAGCACTCAGAGCATTCCACACTCAGCATCCAGAACTCAGAACATTCCACACTCAGAGCATTCCACACTCAGAGCATTCCACACTCAGCATCCAGAACTCAGAACATTCAGCACTCAGAGCATTCCACACTCAGAGCATTCCACACTCTGCATCCAGAACTCAGAACATTCCACACTCAGAGCATTCCACACTCTGCATCCAGAACTCAGAACATTCCACACTCAGAACATCCAGCACTCAGAGCCTTCCACACTCAGAGCATCCAGAACTCAGAGCATTCCACACTCAGAGCATTCCACACTCAGAGCATTCCACACTCTGCATCCAGCACCAGAGCATTCCACACTCTGCATCCAGAACTCAGAACATTCCACACTCAGAACATTCCAAACTCAGAGAATTCCACACTCAGAGCATCCAGCACTGGGTCTGATGCACTGCTACCCCTCCAGGAGTGCCCAGGCACCCAGAACCAAAATCCACCCAAAATCCCACCCAAAACCAAAATCCCACCTCCCATTGCCTGAGCCTTTGCAGTGCTGGGGACACGCTCCATCATCCCCTGGGGAGATTTGCTTCACCAAAAAATCTCCAAAAACCACAGAATAAACCAAAAATTTCCAAGAAAAATAAACCAAACCCAACAAACCCAACCCAAGCCTGATCTTTTAAGCAAGAGAATTTGTTTAGAAGTAAACACTGGTTAAACACATCCAAGAGAATATTCAAAGCCATTTCTTAACTTGCCTGTCAAATAAGACTCAGCCAAGTTTCTCCTGGATAAGCAAAGGCTTTGCCAGAAAGGAAGGGGGTCATTTCTGGCCTCCTCCAGGGTGTGGTGTGATCTCCATCACAGGAGGATCCACTGTCAGAGCTGCTGTATAATTAAACATTGCCTTTATCTGGGCAGCTGGCAGAGCAGACACAAAATCCCATCACAGCCAAGCAGTGGAAGCAGCCCAAAGAGTGATGGAGCAGCAGGAAGGAGGAATAAAACAACCCTTCAAATATTGGTGATGTGGCAGAGGCTGCCATGCAGGCAGAGGTCAGCCTGGACAACTGTAATGGACGTGGTACAAGCAATTAATTTGTTGGGTGAAGTCAGGCTCGGGAAAGCAGCCAGAGCTCCTGCTTATCTGCTGCTCAGAAAATAATGGATTTTTGGAGCAGAGGCCAGTGAAAAGCTCAGATCCTTAACTCGGGGCTTTGTTGCTGCTGTTTACAAAGAGAAGGTGTCAGTGAGGCTCTGGTTTCCAGGGAGGACAGGGGACAGCAAATTTTCCTCAAGGATATGGTCGCTTAGATACCTCCCTGGATCCTTATTTATGAAAGAGAAACATTACTTTTACAATTGTAGCTTATTGAATTATAAAATATTAAAATATATTAAAATTATAAATAGATTGTAATTTATAAAAGATATGAAGTTATTAAATCTACAAGACATTATGGATTGTTTCCAAGACAAAACTGCAATGAACAGGTTGTGCTAAATGAAGTATCTGGGCCTGATTCTCTGCTGCAGCACTGGTGTGACCCTGTGGAAAAGCAGAGCAGCTCTGAGAGCCAAGCTCAGCCATCCTTGGATGCTCTCAGCATCACACACTGGGTTATTTCCCATTTGACAATAACCCATCTCCCAGATGCCCTGAGCCTCCTGTGCCCTGGCTGCTGCCACTGCCTCAGGAAGCAACAGCAGCAGCAGGAGGAGGAGGAGGAGGAGGAGGAGGAGGAGGAGGAGCCCTTGGCTGTGAGCTGAGGCCCAGCTGGTGACATCCAGGCTGGCCTGGCAGTGCCAGTGTCACCCCTGGGTTGAAGATCTGAGGGTGGATCTCAATGACTTTGTGCAGCACGTGGTTAAAGAGCCCCGGGGCAGGGATCAGGTGCCAGCATTCCCTGGTGGGCAGGGAGGAAGGGCCTGCAGCTCCCAGCAGCTTTTGGGTGCTCTGCCAGCAGCTCCCCTTGCAGAGCAGGAGGTTGGTGGCATTTCCCAGGCCCAGGAGAAGCTGCCAGGCTGCAGCCCCATCCATCCCTGCCCAGCTCTGAAAGCCATGCAGGCCTTCCAGAGGAATGGATCAATCAATTACACAGGAGACACCTTCCAAGTGCTCCTCGGAGATCACAAATCTTCCAAGCAGGCAGCTCTATTAGATGGGCACTTCAGCCAAATCATTAAACTGGCTGCCACTCACAGGGAACAATAACTTCTTCTTTCCAAACACTTATTAATCTCTGTTACTTATTTACTAAGAATATTTTGATTCACTTAATGCTTTGAACATCTTCCTGCACTGCTGAATTAGAAATGATGGAATTGCACACTCAGGATAATTAAATAAGACAGCTTTTTCCAAATAATAATAGTGTTGTAATGTCAGACAATGAAGGGACCCAGCCAGCTCAGGCAGGTCTCCTCCTCCCCTTCTGGCTGTGCTGCCTGGACTTTTCCAAGGGACAAAGTGGCATTAAAGCTGATGGAATCACTCAGGATGCTCTTGAGAGGCTTTTCCCTCCCTGCCATCAGCGCCCCTTTTTCTGTCCTTTACAGCTTCGCCAAATTTTCAACACTTTAAAGATACTTGATAGATTTTTTTTCCCCCAAAAGAACACAGGCAGAAAATGCTTTCTGTATTTCTGAAAAATACCTCGAACCAGTGACATCTGTCCCAGCCCCTGCTCAGGGCATGGCACTTGGTCCCCTTCAGGGCAGATGGACACACAACTCACCCTTGGGAGGCTTGGGCCGTGCTGCTCCTGCCAGCCCCTGGAACTGCCCCAGCACCTCCCTGGCAGGCAGCACCCACCCTGCAGGGCCCAGCAGGGCCAGCACCCACCCTGGAACAGCCCAGCAGGGCCAGCACCCACCCTGCAGGGCCCAGCAGGGCCAGCACCCACCCTGCAAACCCTGCAAATGAGTCCCTGATATTCTGCCATTGCTGCCCAGAAGTTAATTACTCTTAATGACTCTGTTTTCAGTAGCAGGGTGTGCACAGCAGCACAGAGACTCTCTGAGGGATGACTTTGCCTGTATCAAGTGCAGGTCAGAAAGGTTTTGTTTGGAATCTGCTCCCAGTGTGTGAGCCCAGGGCAGATTTCACAGCAGCAGGAAAAGGGGTTTGGGGTGGAAGGGCCCTCAGAGACCATGCCAGCCCCTGTGCCATGGCAGGGACACCTTCCATAAGCACACATTTTCACACTCACACCTTCCTGACTTTGGGGACTTCAGTGATTTTTGTTGAACTGAGAGAGGAAGCTCTTAGCAGAGAAGAGAAAACCATCCTGGGAGCTTGATGGGTTTTGTTGTTTGCTGTAGGAGAGTTACAGAAAACTCCAGGTCCTGTGTTCAGGCACCAAACCCATCCCCTCTTGGAGCAGCCCAGCCCAGCCCAGCCCAGCCAGCCCCAAGCTCTGAGCAGTGGCTGCTGCTCCCCAGTTGCCCAGGAAGGGTCCCAGGGGAGTCCCCAGCCAGGAGGGTGCTGTGGCACCCAGTCCCACCACAGCTGGCACCCTGCTAATGAGCCCAGACAGATCCTGATAATGAATCATTGAGAACATGAGTTAAGCATGAAATAAAGCAAACACCAAGGATCTTATGTAATTCTTCCTACTTCAATGGCTGCAGGAATTGAGTCATGAGATTGTTTTGGAACATTTTATGACACAAGTCAGGAGAGCTCTTTGTAAATGAAGTTTTAACTTTTTTTTTCTTTAAGGGCCCTTCATGGCTGTGCACATTTTGTACAAGTGGAGATCTTTTCCTCATCTCTTTTATTTACTCCCTTCATGCCCTTCTTCATTCATTTTGTAGCAAGCCCGGTCTGTGCAAGGCTTTACTCTGTGTGCATCAACAGCAAACTCAGGCAAAAACCATCGACAGCCTGGTGTCCTCAGGTACTGCTGACAGCTCCTTTCTGCTGCTGTGGGCTCAGGGTAGAGATTTTTACCTTTATTCTCCTGCTCTGATACATTGACTATCAGACAATCCTGGAAATTCCCATTTCCCGGTGCTGAACCATGGCTTTCTTTCATGCCCTGTCATGCTCCATGAAATGAATTTTCCCTTGGCTTCACCTCTCTGAGCACTCACCTGTTGGGCCTCTGGATCCTGGTGCTCATCCCTGGGGGAGCCAGCACTGGGTCCTGCTGTGCCATGCTGCATCACCCAGCTCATCCCATCCCATCCCCTCCCATCCCCATCCCATCCCATCCCATCCCATCCCATCCCATCCCATCCCATCCCATCCCATCCCATCCCCATCCCATTCCCATCCATTCCCATCCCATCCCATCCCATCCCATCCCATCCCCATCCCATTCCCATCCATTCCCATCCCAATCCCATCCCATCCCATTCCATTCCCATCCCAATCCCATCCCATCCCATCCCATCCCATCCCATCCCCATCCCATCCCATCCCATCCCATCCCATCCCATCCCATCCCATCCCCATCCCATCCCATCCCATCCCATCCCATCCCATCCCCATCCCATCCCATCCCATCCCATCCCATCCCATCCCATCCCATCCCCATCCATTCCCATCTCATCCCATCCCATCCCATCCCATCCCATCCCCATCTCATCCCATCCCATCCCATCCCATCCCATCCCCATCCCATCCCATCCCATCCCATCCCATCCCATCCCATCCCATCCCATCCCATCCCATCCCAATCCCATCCCCTCCCATCCCCATCCCATCCCATCCCCATCCCACCCCATCCCATCCCATTCCCTGCTGGGGCACAGGCCCAGCTGGTGTTTGGTGGGGGTTTTTCCATCCAACCACACAGTGCTGGATGTAGAAAATCCTCTCCAAGGCACTGCCATGGGTGGCAATGTGGTCTAGAACCATAGGGTTGAGCTCAGGGTCTACCCAGCATTTTTTGACTCTTCCTCTTCAAGACTCATTGTGTTTTCCACATCAAAAACCAATTTACAGGGACTGGGAACATCTCCATCACCTGTGAGATGCTCTAATAGTGTGGTTTTGTTCGAGATGCCTTGCTACTGTAATGAATGAAATCAGATTTTTCTGACCCCATTTAAGGCTTTGGGAAATGCAGGTGCTGAACTTCCTCTCTCAGGAAACCCTGGGCTAATGGGAGCTCTCCAGACTGGTGGTTTGAGCTGAAGGAGTGGAGAAAGGAGCTCCAAATAACCTGGAGCTACCACAGAACAAAACCAAACCTGTCATTATTCACACCCCTCTCTGTGGGGAGCCTCCAATGAGCTCCAAAGGGCTGGGCTGGAGAGGGGCTCTAGGACAGGAATTGTGCCTGAAATTGGTGAAAAGGGCAGGAATTGTGCTGATGTAGGTGAGCAGAGGAGCTCCAGGACAGGAATTGTGCCTGAAATTGGTGAAAAGGGGAGCTCCTGGAGCAGGAATTGTGCTGAAGCAGGTGAGCAGAGGAGCTCCTGGAGCAGGAATTGTGCTGATGTAGGTGAGCAGAGGAGCTCCAGGACAGGAATTGTGCTGCAGCAGGTGAGCAGAGGAGCTCCTGGAGCAGGAATTGTGCCTGAAATTGGTGAAAAGGGCAGGAATTGTGCTGATGTAGGTGAGCAGAGGAGCTCCAGGACAGGAATTGTGCCTGAAATTGGTGAAAAGGGGAGCTCCTGGAACAGGAATTGTGCTGAAGCAGGTGAGCAGAGGAGCTCCTGGGCAGGAATTGTGCTGAACCAGGTGGGCTCCTTTCGTGAGGCACTGGCAGGGGGGGCTGCCAGCCTCAAAGCTGATCCAGTTCCACTTCCAGGTGGATGAAAACTCATTAATTTCAAAGATTGGAGTATGAATGTTCAATCCTTGGGCAGGGGGGGCTCTCTGGAGGATGAAGGAGCCAGGACAGAGGAGATCCTGTGCCCCCACACTGACCTGCACTGGGTGTGAGCAGAACCAGGTTAAACTCCTTACACAGGAGATTAGGGGGCCACAAGGGTTCCAAACAGGCTCTGTGTGTGTGTGCAGCAATGTTTTCACACCCAGAGAAAATGGATTTTATCCTCAATTAGCCCAAATCGAGGCCTGCCCTCGGCAGGGTGCTCTGGTGGCTCAGGATTCACCGGGTACAAATGGCAGTGCCTGAGGGTCAGAGAGGGGAACTGCCTCAACACCCTCCCAGAAAAGCCATCCCAGCCTCAGCCATGATCACCAGCCCCTCTGGGAGATAATTATTATTAGAAAAGGGTTTTTATGGAATCCAGCAGGGCAGGGGGGCTGTGCCTGCACTGAGCTCATGTTTTCCAACTTGTTGGCACTTGGCTTCTCTTGGTTCCTCCAGGAGAACCAAAACACTTTGACCCAAACCAAACACATTGGAATGAATATTTAAAATATTTTCCTTATTTTTGCCAGTTAAATGGAAACAAATATTATCATTTCTTGATATTATTAGGGCATTTTGTTGAAAAAATTATGTCAGAATGCTTATGTATATATTTATTGTGATATGTAGGGCTGAAGCCCAGATCTGATACAGATATTGGATCAAACCCTGTGCTCTGTGGCAATCTAATTTTATCCTGACACGTTGATTGCTCGCTCTTCATCTGTGGCTGCTGTCCCAAAGGGGCTAAGTGAGAGGAGCTGCATTTTTTTTTTCCTTTCCTGTAAGATGACATGAAATAAATTCTGAAGAACACACACAAGAACAATGTGGGGTTTGTTATTCACAAGACAGCTCTGAGAAGGGAAAAAATTGGAGTTGAGATTCGTGAAGGATGGTACAAAATACGATGGAATTTCTGACTAATAAATCACAGAGATCCACTCCAAACCGAGGGAACTGGCCCGTGCAGGGGCTTTTGGAAACCACTGTGTATTGTTGTCCCTGCTTTCCAGCAGCTGGGACACGTGGCATTTCCTGGAATGGCCAGGCCTGGGGCTCAGGCAGGCTATGGGCAGATCTGGTGGGGAATCACAGCTCCCAGGCCAGCCAGGGGCAGCCCCCGGTGCGGGTGCAGGGATTCCTCAGGGACCGGGAGCTTCAGAGGGGGGAATTTCCCTCAGGGGCAGCGCCTCAGGAAGGGACGCTGGGCTTCGCCACAGGGGAGGATTCGTTACCTGTCATTCCAACAAGGGCTTGCAGGGATTTCCACTGATTTCCATGGATATCAAGTTCCAAATATAAAGCTGAGGAACGCCAGCAAGGGGCACAGCACCAGACTTGGCCAGCAAGAACCCTTGAAAACACCAAAGCAAAGGCAAAGAGAAGAAACAAGCCCACATCAGAAAGCCACAATCAGAAGATCCCTGGGTTAGAAGCACATTTCTCACTCCAGCATTGGTGCATTTGAACAGAAGAGGCCCATGATGAACCAATTGTCCCCATTGGTGCATTTGAACAGAAGAGGCCCATGATGAACCAATTGTCCCCATTTAGCTCTGCTGAGAGCAGCCAGGGCTGAGCCCCTGCTCTCCCCATGCCACCCCTCAGTACAGGGCAGGAGCCCTGACCCCTCTCTCTGGGATGGCCCTGGGGGTCTCAGGCTCAGCTCAGCAAACACTGGTGCTGCTAATGACAGAGGAAAGCCTGCTGTCAATATTTGCAGAGCCAAAGCGCTGCCCTTAATTTTCTTGCAAATATTTAAGGAAAAAGTCAAACAGAAACTCACCCTCCCGTCAGGAAAACCTCATTTGCACCACCGACAATCCAGAACTTCTCACTGAACCTCTCTCACTTCTAATAACCCAAAACTTAGAAGTGTTTCTTAATTTTAGCAGCTTTTTTTTTTCTCTTGACCCAGATACCAACAAGCTTTTACTACTGGGAAATGCAATGTTCATGCAGCAGAGCTAAACCCATCATTTATTTCTGTATTAAATTTGGAGAGCTTCTCTCCTTCCTCTCTAATTCCCCACCTTGATGGTGCCCTGCATTCTCTCCAAGTTTAGAAGGTGCCTTGCAGTCCCCCCCTGGTTCCTCCATTAGCTCAGGGCCCAACTCTGCCTAAATCAAACTGAGTATTTCAGACACACCAATGGTAGCTCAGGGTTGGCGTGAGCAGACAAGAATAAAATTGCTTTTTATAAGGTTTTTATTAAAAGCAATTCAGTTTGGAGAACCAGAGGATGAATTAAAAGAGTGGTGGTGCTGGGCTGTGTGTTAATTGCAGCCAGTTAATTTAATTAGGGGTGGCTGATAAGGGCAGGGCAGGGCAGTGCTGGCTGTGTGGGCTCTGGCCCTGCCACAGCCATGGGGGAAAATCCATGTCCTCAAGACATCCCCTAGATTTTCTGGTGGTTTGACTCATTAGCAATTTTCCTTTTCATGCTCTTTGAGGGGGAAAAAAAAGAAAAAAAATGGCATTTTGGAGAAGAGAGGAGCAAGTAAAAGACAGGCAAACCCATGAGAGCACTTAGGGAGGAGAAAGCCCTCCTGTGTCCCTGGTGTTTGCTCGGGAACTTTTCCATTTACACCCGAGGCTGCAGCTCAGGGGTCACACGAGGCAGCCCCAGCCCTTGCAGAGGGCACAGCCCTGGCTCTGGGGAGCCACAGGAGTGGGCAGGAGCTTTTAGTGCTTCCAACCAAGACAGGAATTACAAACAGCAATTCAAATTCTGTCCCATAAATCACCAATTCCCATCGAAGCCACGCTTGGGAGTGGGCAGGATTGGGGTGTGCTGAGTTAATGTTTGAAATCAAAGTAACCGCTGGCAATCCTCTTGAAACACAGCAAACTTCCTTTAGCCTCACCGCCAGGAAGGAGAATCTTCTCTTCCAAAATGGGAATTTCTACCATTGCTTTATGTCCTTTTCTGTGTTTATGAGGCAAAAGTTATCAAGGCATTTCAACCATTAATTAATTGAAACTTCTGCTTAATCGCCACCAGAACTAGGCTGGAATTCTCTAGATTGGAGTGTTTTGGAGTTAATTGTCCATTTTTATACCAATGAAATTGTGGATTCGTTCAAATCTAAGGAACATTTAAGGTTGGACTTGATGTTCTTTTTCAACTGTGATCATTCTGTGATTCTGTGAACACAGTCTTAAAGGAGGAAATTCAGAAGGAAAAAATGAGAATTAGTACATCCCTGAGGGAAACAGACCCACCCCAGTTCCTCCTGTGGCCAGGGCTCCACGTTGGGTCGCTCTTTAGTCAAAGCCTTTCCCTGGTCCTTTTCTGCGTGCTGGGAGAGCTCCAGACCCAATGGGAGAGTGGGCCTGGAGTGTGGGGAAGGTGGAAAGGGGCTGGATTCCATGGACTGACAGAGAGAGGAGCAATCTGCACCCTCTCTGGTAGAGGAGAGGCCTCCAGAGAACGTGGCTGTGCTGGAGGAGCAGCAAAGCCTGGCCGGCCAAGAGCCACACCATAACAGCTGCATTATTTAAAATTATTTAATTGACAGTGAGTGTGCAATCTAAGGCTGCAGTATGAGAAAAACCCACTTGAGCCAGATTGCTGGGACACAATCATTTGCTGATTAATCCCCAAAGTACACTTTAAAGGACATAGCCAAAGACTTCAGGACAATGGTCTTATTTTTACTGTGCCACATCATGTTTTTCATTTACCAGTGCAGTTCTTGCTAAAGACCTGTAATTTCATCTTTGGTTCACCCTGTGAGAGGCCTTTGCCTCGCCCCAAAATACTCACTCAGAAAAGCTTTCACCAGAAGCTTGCAACCAACAATAAAAACAATCACCTGAAACCACCCTCAATTTGGGGCACTTCCATCAATCCAGATCCTGCTGATGCTCCCACTGGAGCTCGGGCTCTTAAATGATTTCTCACTTTCATCCTGGCTCTGAAACTGCACAGAATTCTCACATTTGGGCAGCGCTGGAAGCAAGAACAGCAAAGCTGCAGAACTCCTGGGTCCCCGTGCGAGGCAGGGAGGATTTTGCCCTAAATGTCCCCATTTCCATCCCATCCCTCATGCTAATTGAGTTCTAAACCTCGACTGGAGCTTCCTGTTGGCAGCTGCTGGCCCAGCGCGCATCCATTCTGGGGCCGTTTGTGTCTCCTGGGCTCTGGGTTCAGCTCCAGGTTTTCCACACTTTTCCTGTGCAGGGCTCCAGGGAACGATCTCATTCCCTGCTGCTGCAGCTCCCTCCCTCTCAGCAATAACAAACCCACTAATTCTCATCGCTCCAAGACACCAGAGCCATAGCAATAAAACTTGCAAACAGAGGGGAGAGAGAGAAGCACGTAAATATGATTCAAACCTAAGCTGAAGTTACTAAAATCCAATTGAATTCCAATTTCTTTTCCTCCTTCCCCTGGCTGATGTTTCCCCAAAGCTACTCCCTTGAATTACATGTGCACAGTCACCCTTCATTTCCATCAGCTGCATTCCCACGTTGGAAAAACCTCAGCATCTTGTGTTGCTTACGGATAAAACAATTTCAGTGGTGAAGGTTTTGTCCAGGTGAGTTCTGAGTGCCTGGAATGACTCAACAGCCAGGGATGCCTCTGACACCGGGAAGGGTTTGCAGGAATGAGACCAAGCAAATGTCTGACCCCCACTTCAAAAGGAGCAGAGCGTTTCTAGGAGCACAGCAAAGAGTCTGAGTGGTAACAACCAGAAAAAAAGGGCATGAATTGGGTTTGGAGAAGCATGGGAATGTCTCACCATCATCAGCCCAAAGCTTCCTGCTGGAGCACAGGCAGGTGACCCAAGGGGTGACATCTGTGAAGGGGCCGTGCAGGGGTGACACTGATGCTGCTGGATTTGGGGAGACTTTGGGTATTTCCAGGATTTCAGCCCTAGGGAACAAGAGGATGTTGGTTAGACTCAGCTGGCAGCGCCCCTGTCTGCTTCTTACTGCCCAGGAAATGTGGATTTGTGGCAAGCACAGCTTCCCAATCGAACGGGATTTTGGTGGGATGAGAGCATTGACCATACAGGAGGTGTTGAGCACAGGCCTCCCAGAAACCAACAGCAAAATAATCTCAGATCACCAAGAAATTGCTGAGATCCTCAAAGATCATCCACTGAAGGGAATTCCCAGAGCAGCTGGGGCTGCCCTGGATCCCTGCAGTGCCCAAGGCCAGGCTGGACACTGGGGCTGGGGGCACCTGGGACAGGGGAGGTGTCCCTGCCATGGCAGCCTTTGAGGTCCCTCCCAACCCAACCCAACCCAACCCAGCCCATTCTGTGATTCCCCCTGCAGAGCACACACACAATAAATAATTTTTTTTCAGCACTCTCATGCAGGGTCTCCTCCAGGGGCAGAGCTTTGGGTGCAGACACAGAGGGGTCACCCAGGGGTGGCTCCAGCCCCAGGAGTGACCACAGGGGCTGGAGGATCAGCCCTGAGCTCAAGCTGAAATGTGAAACCTCCCCTGAGCTCCATCAGCCTGTGTGGAGGCCTCTTGCAAAACCAGCCCTAATATTCAAAATTTAGCAACACCATCTGTTAGAGACTTTGTTAAATAAAAACAACTCATTACTGAACTTAGATCTGGGAGAAGGATCGCTTTCCTTCACATACAACTGATTTTCTTCAGCTGGAAAAACACAAATAGTTGTTTCCCAGCATTTCTGAACTGTTTCCAAAGGTTTCTGACAGCAGCCACGTTCCTAACCTGTAGCCAAAGAAATAACTGTACTATTAATCTGGAGCTGGCAGTAACTCCTGACATTTGAATTATGCTGCTGAAAGGTGTCTTTTACCAGCTGGTAAATAACGATCCCCTAATTACAGATATAAATCTGTGGAGGTATGAATGCACAGCTCAAAGTGATGAAAATGTTTAATAAAATATGGCCCAGAAATGGAGAATGTGATTAGATTCAGCACCTTGACCACGGGGGTTTCTGGATCTGCTGGGAGAACATGAACAACCCCTGAGGATGGAACACCCCCTGTCCCAGGGACAAATCTGAAGGTGGTTATCACTGGTGTAACTGGTGGTTATAATCAGTAAAACTGGTGGTTGTCATTGGTGTAACTGGTGGTTATAATTAGTAAAACTGGTGGTTGTAACGGTGTTATCATTGGTAAAACTGGTGGCTGTCATTGGTGTAACTGGTGGTTATAATCAGTAAAACTGGTGGCTGTAATGGTGTTATCATTGGTAAAACTGGTGGTTGTCATTGGTGTAACTGGTGGTTATAATCAGTAAAACTGGTGGTTGTCATTGGTGTTATCATTAGTAAAACTGGTGATTATCACTGGTGTAACTGGTGGTTATAATCAGTAAAACTGGTGGCTGTAACTGGTGTAACTGGTGGTTATCACTGGTGTAACTGGTGGCTGTAATTGGTGTAACTGGGGGTTATAATCAGTAAAACTGGTGGTTATCACTGGTGTAACTGGTGACTGTAATTGGTGTAACTGGGGGTTATCACTGGTGGTTTTAATTAGTAAAACCGGTGCTTATCATTGTCCAAAGAAATCTAAACAACCAGTGTGGTGTGAAACCCCTTCTCAACTACCCAGGCTCCTATGGCTGCTGCAGAGGAGAGCATTTATGATGAGCCCTGCTGGTAATCACAGCCCGTTATTAATTTGGTTTCCCCACTGAAGTTTGATGAAGATATGGTGTCCTTTTGGGGCCTGGATTTGTCACCTCTGTGACTCAGACTTATGTCATAGATCTCTAATGACAGAAATTGGAAAAAGCTCAAAACTGTAGTTTATTTTTTTAATACTTTTTTTTAAAATCACTTTTTAAAATTCTATCCCAAGCCAACTGTTCTACAAAAGCCATGGCAGCTTGATCTGAAATGGCTTTATTTTGGTGCTTCCCTTTCAGCTTTTTTGAGTATTACATTTATTCATCATAATTTTTGTTGTTTTTTTGGCAATGGATAAACACAAATTCTTTTATTTCAGATTGATTTCTCTAATTGCAGCCTCATCAAAAATCCCCAGCAGAGCTTCTCCAGTGGCTTCCACAACTCCCTGACTGCAGTTCACAGCCTGAGACAAAGCTCACCCAAGTGCCTGCATGGAAGAGATCTCTGAGTGTGACCCAATGAATATCATGGGATGTCTTGGGATGGGAGGCACCCACCAGGATCCCCCAGCCCAGCCCTGGCCCTGCACAGACACCCCAAATCCCACCCTGGGCATCCCTGGCAGCTCCTGGAGCTCTGGGGCTGTGCCCATCCCTGGGCAGTGCCAGCACCCTCTGGGGATGAACCTTTCCCAATAATAGAATAAAATAATATGTATTATTTATATATATCTAGATATATTTTTATATATTTTATATATAAATATATATATTATTTAATATAATATATTACATATAGATATTATATTAAATAAATATATATTTCCAGTTTATATATTATTATATTATTTATATAATAATTATATATATTATATTTTATATATTATTATATTATATATGATATACCTTTCTATATACAGGTGTACATACAATATATTGTAAATAGTAACACAGCCTGGGGAATGGTGAGTGATCTTTCTCACTGCTGAGATGCAGCACAGCTCAGTCCAGGCCAGATTTCTCACCTGATAATTGTGATTATCAGCCACAAGGGCCACCTCAGGCCAGGTCTGGATCCCACCTCTGCAGCTTCCTCTCAGCTGAGCCTGGGAGGAAAGCTGGCAGGGAAGGAGCAGGGGGGTTCATTCCCAAGCTGCCAGTGCAGCTCCTTTCTCCAGCACTACAGTCATTAGCTCTGCAGCACAGCACCCAAATGATTCCTTTCCAGCCTCTGCCCAGCTTTCCCTGCCCCGCTCGGGGTGGCTCCATCTCGTTACTGCTGTGCCTCACTGCTCCATTATTGATGGCAGCACTGCCCATCCAAGGACTCATTAATCAGTCACGTTCCTAAATCCATGTGTTCCCCTGGAAGGAAGGGATCTCTGACATAACATCTGCCTGTGCTCAAATTACAAATTACAGTAATGAGCCTCTGCTTCTGCTCATCCCAGCCCAGCCATGGCAGGGACACCTCCCGCTGCCCCAGGTGCTCCAGTTCTGTCCAGCCTGGCCTTGGGCACTGCCAGGGATCCAGGGGCAGCTCCAGCGGCTCTGGGCACCTGTGCCAGGGCTGCCCACCCTCAAATCACCAACCCCACCACCTTCAAATCCCCAAAAACCTTCCTAATGCAGGCCTTACTGGGGCCATCTCTGGCGTGGGGATGGAGAACACGCCGGGGGATCACTGTGCATTTCCTGGTGCCCAACACCAACCTTCCTCAGAACTCTGCTCAAAACCACCCCCACTGCCAGGCTGAGACCCAACCAAGGGCCAAACCCAGCCCAGAGCCTGCCAGTTCCACACCAGCTCTCTGGGCTGGAGATTAGACCAATGAAAGGGGTTTTAGGAGGAAAGCTGGTACAGGAGAGGAAGAGCTGGGCTGCAGAAGCTGGAGCTGGCATGCAAGGCTGAATTAATAGCTTAATGCAATTCAGTTCTTACTGGTTGCCTGGAAACTAACTTCGAGAAAAAAAAGAGGAAAAGCACAAACCATAATGGGTGTAGAGGGCTTAATAGGGAATTATTGATGCCACCAGACTGTCTGACAGTCTGATGGATTTCTAACCAAATCACTCCAAATGCTCCTTTATTATTATTATATGTTCTCTTCAACAACAAGGTGCAAGGCCAGAGGAGAGGAAATATTCCTGGAGCTGGGGTTAATGCAGGCAGGAGGGGCTGGTGTGTGCAGGGCAGCCTGGCTGCTCTCCCTCCGTGCTCAGCATCTCCTGAAGCAGCAAACACAGGGACAATCCTGGTTCTCCTGCCTGGCTGGAGAATCCCTGCCCTGCCTCTGTGTTCAGCATCTCCTGCAGCAGCAAACACAGGGACAATCCTGGTTCTCCTGCCTGGCTGGAGAATCCCTGCCCTGCCTCTGTGTTCAGCATCTCCTGCAGCAGCAAACACAGGGACAATCCCTGTCCTGTCCTGCTGGACAATCCCTGTCCTGTCCTGCTGCTGTCCCTCTGTGTTCAGCATCTCCTGCTCGTGTTCTGCAGCAGCAAACAGAGAGAATCCCTGCCCTGCCCTGCTGGATGGAGCCCTGCAGAGCTGCTCACAGGCAGGAGCTGCTGTGCTCCAGCTGCAAATAAAACTGCTTGGGCAGCCAAGCACTGCCCTGGGGAGGATTTGGTGCCTGCTCATCCCTGTGTTCATGGGGAGGGATAAAACACACCCTGCAAAGCTCCTGCCTCCCCAAAGGCTGGGGGGTCCTTTGGGCTGAGCAGAGCCTGGAGGAGATGAGGGATCACGGCAGGAAAAGGGGACCAGAGACTGCTGGGTTTGATGGAAAGCTCCTGTTCATCCCAGTAAGGACCTCATCCATCCCAGTAAGGACCTGCCAAGTCTGGGAGGGCACGAAGCTAACTGTTAATGAAGCACATTTTAATTAGCTAAGGAAGCAGCTCAATGGTTCTGGCACCACAGAGCAAATCCTGTCCCTGCAGCAGCCCCCAGAGCAGCTCCAACAGCCAGACCCTGGTGCCCATCTTGGGATAGTGCAGGTTTTACATTGATTATTTTGGACAGGAATTAGGTCGGTTTAATTACCCTCACCTTCAGATGAGCATCCACCTCTCTGCTGGGTGTGTAACTAAAGCACTGAGAGCACCAACCCAGGAAACCCCAGCACCCTGGGGCTGCTCAGACCCTGCCACACACCCCCAGCTCTGTGCCTCAGGGACAAGCCCTGGCAGGACTCCAGGGTGAGGACAATCAGGTGTTAGAAACAGCTTTGAGAACAGACCCTGCCTCTCCTCCCGTCTCTGAGGTGCATTGGATAATGTAACTGAAATATAGAACATATTGTAATATAGAACAGAGCAGGGCTAATTTTGAGTCTGCTCCTGATTTATCTGTGATGTCAAGATATTCTGTAGATACCTCGAGAGCATTTAAAATAGTCTCTAAATAAAGCAAGTCATTATTTCTTGCTAAAATGGGGTTTAAAATGAGCTAGTTTCTGGAAAAAAAACAACAAACTGTAAATTGTTTTCCAATTCCATAGGTCTCTTTCCTGTTTCCAAGTGATCTGTGGTAATAAAGTCCCAACATGGAGATCCAGTGCCCCAACAAAATTATTTAATGACTTACAGAATGCACATGAAATCCCTACAAGCAAGCTAAGGCAAACATAATCACACACCTTTTTCATTACAGTTCTTTGGACACTGGAGGTACAAATGGAATTTAGCTCACCAGTTCACTTATTTTTCATTGCTATCCCATTACCCACAAGTTCTGTTTCCCATGTACATCTCTTTTTAGGAGTTCCTGAACCAACAAACCTGGAAGGTAGAGCTGTTTGAGCCCTCAGGTGTGAGAGAAATTTCTACAGGGTGTGACAAGCAGAAATCATTGTGCTGACACCTGTAGAGATCATTCAAATCATTGTGCTGACACCTGCAGAAATCAGTGAAATCATTGTGCTGAAATCATTGAAATCATTGTGCTGACACCTGCAGAAATCAGTGTGCTGACACCTGCAGAAATCAGTGAAATCATTGTGCTGAAATCATTGAAATCATTGTGCCTGACACCTGCAGAGATCATTGGAATCATTGTGCTGACACCTGCAGAAATCATTGAAATCATTGTGAAATCATTGGAGTCATTGTGCTGACACCTGCAGAAATCATTGAAATCATTGAGCTGAAATCATTGAGAAATCATTGGAATCATTGCACTGACACCTGCAGAAACCATTGTGCTGACATCATTGAAATCATTGTGAAATCATTGAAATCATTGGAATCCTTGTGCTGACACCTGCAGAAATCATTGAAACCATTGTGCTGACATCATTGAAATCATTGTGAAATCACTGGAATCCTTGTGCTGACATCATTGAAATCATTGTGAAGTCATTGAAACCATTGTGCTGACATCATTGAAATCATTGTGAAATCATTGGAATCATTGGAATCCTTGTGCTGACATCATTGAAATCATTGTGAAATCATTGGAATCATTGGAATCCTTGTGCTGACATCATTGAAATCATTGTGAAGTCATTGGAATCATTGGAGTCCTTGTGCTGACATCATTGAAATCATTGTGAAGTCATTGGAATCCTTGTGCTGACATCATTGAAATCATTGTGAAATCATTGGAATCATTGGAATCGTTGTGCTGACACCTGCAGAAATCATTGAAACCATTGTGCTGACATCATTGAAATCATTGTGAAATCATTGGAATCATTGGAATCGTTGTGCTGACGCCTGCAGCAGGACTGGCCCTCCCCAGGCCCCCGCGTGCCCTCCTGGGCAGAATGCTCTGGGCAGTCCAGAGCTGGGCTCAGCTGCTCTCTGTGTCCCTGCCCAGCCCCTGCAGGGTGGGGCCAGCCTGGAGCCCACCATCCCCACTCCAGACAGCCTCACCAGAACCTCTCCATGGAAGCTGCTGGCTCCTCCTTGCCCTCTGGGGAACTGAAGGGATTTATCTCAGCTCAGGAGCTGTCTCCCAGCTGGTAAACTTGTGGTGGTGGACATAATGAAAAGCACCCCTGAGCCTTTTCTTCTGGAAGGAGGGAGATGTTGTCCTCAAGTTCAAAAGTGTCAAAGCCTGATTTCTTTGTGGCTGCTGGAACACGTCATTCCGAGGCTGTTACTCTGCAAAATAATTTGTAGATTCCAAACACTGATATTTATAGCTGAAGCACAACTCCTAAAGTCTCATGGTTCTAATGGGAATGTTGGCAGGTCCTTTATTATGTCACAGTGAGCAGTGGTGTTAAAAGTTCTGGAATCAAACTATCAATGCATGATAAATGGGGGGTGAGCTGCTCGTGTCACACCACTTATTAAGTTGGTACCATAAATTATTGCACTGTAAAAATCAATGTTTACTTCAGACTTCCCTCCCATATTTTCATTGCTATTTTCTAGAATTCATTTTAAAAACTACAAGAAACGAAAAAAGAAAAAAAAAAAAGAAACCCAAAACCACGTGGAACAGGAAAATTAATTTTCTTCAGGCTGAATTGTTCTCTATTACCTAAACAAAATAACAGCTGAGGGTGTGCAGTTATTAAAACCAGCCAGACAAGAGAGGATGAATTGGAGATGGATCAGACCGTGGAGTCAGATATTAACCAAAAATTCCAGGAGTTGAGTTAAAGAAAAGTATGATCTGTTTGGGGGTTTTTATGAGGATGAATCACTATTTATCAGCTAATTTAAACTTTTTATTCCCGGATGAGACCTCCAGGAACACGGAGTGTAGCATGAGTGTCCCTTAAATGACAGGCACAATGTTCTAATGTTGATTCTGCTGGATTTTGCACAAGGAGAAACATCCTCTGCTGGGGCAGGCACCCTCTCACCCTCTCCTGCTCCCAGGGGATGCTGAGAGCTGCCAGAATCTGCCTGGATGGCGCAAAGGGAGGAAAATCCTTCATTTCCTTGTCCTGAGCTCTCAGCCTGCTGGAACGCCCAGCCCTTCCACCCCTCCCCAAAAGACTTCCCCCACATTTAGGATCCAACCCTGTAGTTCCAGGGATGTTGCACAGTTGTTAAATCCTGCTGGGCAAAACCCAGGAGCAGCAAAGGCCGAAGGGGTTGGTGTGGGAGGAGATCCTGTGGCCCTGTTTGCCCTGCAGAGCCCCAGGTGAGCTCGGGATCACACCTGGCCCACGGCTGCAAAAGCGTCACACACGTTCAGGAGCAGCCTGGCAGGTCCTGTGAGCAAAAACAGCAAGAAAAACCCACATTTTCTAGGTTTTTACACCCAAAGAGTGGAGCTTTTTTAGAAAAAAAAAAAATTGTCCCTGGTGTTTCTGCCAGTTTGGTTTCAGCTTCCACTTGGCAGGAGCTGCACGCCAGCAGCGCGTTCCTCACTTTGTTTTGATAGACTGTCTCCCAAAATCCCAGTTTTTGGGGATTCCTCTCCTCAAGCCCAGCACCCAAGCACTTCCAGAGCGTTCCTGCATTTATCAAGTGCCACCTGCAATGTACAGGCTGGCAAATTCTCCTTTCCTGCAGGCCAGGCACAGCCCCGGGATTTATTGCCCATAAGTCAGAGATTTTGCAAACAGCAGCATCAAAGAGCACATTAGCTGTGCCTCTGAGTGAGCACAGCCCATCTCCAGCGAGCCTTCCTGACAGATGATGCAAAGGGGAGAAATTAAGAGGCCTCAGAAGCTTTTATGGCTGTTCTTAGCTCATGTGTGTGTGCACATCGTGGGAGCGGCGTGCTGTGTTTGGCTGGCCATAAATAACAGGGTGAAGCAGCCAGGAGTCAGGGAGGGCTGCTGCAGAAACCTGAGAGGGACAATTGCCACCTCCCTCAGCACAGGAGAGGCACCAGAGCAGGGGCCTGTGGGGATTTGGGGTTCCAGCAGGAAACTGCCTGGGTTTGCTTGGTGGCCACCCACACTGGGATTCTGGCATTCCCCTGCCCTAAAAAAAAATAATTAAAAAAATTAAAAAAAAAAAAAAAGAGTAAAGAGTCTGAATTTTGCAGGATAAAAGTTTAAATAATAAACTCTACCTACCTTTAAAAGAAGGGACTGAGGAAGAAGGTATGGCTGCCTATGATTTAACAGTTTCAGCAAGGATTCTGTGCAGAGTGCAGAAAGGAGAAGGCTGTCACAGCCCTCCCTGAAAAGTCTCTCAGATCTCAGGCCAAGATTCCCCCATCCTGCAAATAAACATTTTTAACCCTTTTGTTGGCCATGTTGCCACCTAACACGGGGTCCTAGAGGTCGAGTACCTGTGCCTGCTATTGCCTGGGGCTTCAGCAGCTCTGCCAGGCAGCATTTTGCAGATGCAAAAACTCATTAATCTTGCAGGTTCAGGGTGCATCTGCAATCTTCTTGCATCCCACATTCCCACCTATTACCTCCAATTTGGATCATCTGCCTTGTTTTGTACCCGGCGCCGTCTGCAGAGGGATCAGAGCCAGCCCAGCTCCCTGCATGGAGAGTGCTCAGTGCTGGCTGAGGGAGCTCAGGGCTGGGCAGGGAAATCACAGATCCATGCCTGAGGGGCCTCCCCTCAGTGCCCACCCTGTGCTGGGAGCACGGCCTGGCATGAAATAAGAATCACACACCTCCTTCTTTCTACAGTGGGAAGGTTTCACTGATTCAACCAATTATTCTGCTGTAACAATATGAAATTAAAGGGTATTTTTTTGCTTAAAAGTATAGACAGAGGCAATCTGAGCCAATCCTGTGTGTCAGTGTGGAAGAAGGATGTGCTGCAGAGCACATCTGGGGCAGATGTTTAATGACTGACTGCACGAAGCCTGTGTGCCTCGGCTGGGGCTGTCCTGCCCATCCCAGCATTTTTTACAGGGCTGCTGGGGTTTATGGCCCATCCCTCGATGGTTCTGTCCCTGAGGGACAAAGGCTTCTCAGAATCCCAGAATGGTTTGGGTGGGAAGGGACCCTAAATGCCACGCAGTGCCAGCCCTGCCATGGCAGGGACACCTCCCACTGTCCCAGGTTATTCTGAGTCTCATCCAGCCTGGCCTGGGGCACTGCCAGGGCTGCTCTGGGCACCTGTGCCAGGGCCTCCCACCCTGCCAGGGAACAATTCCCGCCCCACATCCCATCTGACTCTCCTCACGAGTGCCTTTGCGGTTTGAGGAGGAGGGGAGGGAGTTCCCCAGATTTTGTGGTGCCCAGGCTGTGCAGCTGCAGGCAGGATCCCCCTGTGCCCATGCCCCCTGGCTGCCCTGCCCTCCCAGAGATCCCTTCCTGTGCCCCAGAGGGATGGGGGCAGCACAGCCCCACAGCTGCAGCCTCCCCCATGCCAAGGAAAGCTGTGCTGGCCCCAGGGCAGCGCGGGGCCCTGCCCCTGGCATCAGGGAGGGAGGCAGCAGCCCTGGTTTGCAGCAGAGATGGATGGGCTGCAATGACCCAGGCAGGCTGCAGCCCCTCCCCAGCTGGGCAGGTGCACTGGGATCCTCAAGGTCCCTTCCCACCCGAGCCATTCTGGAATTCGGTGCTATTTGAGTTTCTAATTGACTTCCTGCATATTACACATATTATGTTCAACCTTAAAATAGTACTTCTCTTTATATTATTTTTAATTAAGTGCAACATTTCTGGTTTGTTTTTTTTTTTTTTTTGTTGTCATCCTGACCTTTCCAGAGCACTGAGCTTTGCCAGCAAACCCAATCATTGCCCATGCTGCACAAAGGCAAAGCTAACTGCAAAATAATATTGGTGCCATCTATTTATGGCAGGTATAAAATCCCCCAGGAAGCTGGTAAATCCCCTTCTCTGTGCTCAGACATGAGGGGCCACAGCCTTCCTCTCCAGGAGGGTTTCATTATCCAATACTGGTGATTGATGCTGCTCCTGAGTAATCTTTCAGATAAATGAGCCCTCCCCACCTCATTTCCATAACTGTTTTATCTCTGTGTGAATTAGCTCCTCACACTTCTGCAGAGTTACCTCTCCAACAGGAGTTTCTTTACAGAGCAATAGAAACATCCAGCAAATAAAAAATACCCCAGCAAGTGCTGAATACCTCCCAACAAAGCTCAGATTCCTCTCTTTTAACAATTAAAATATTGGCATTTCTTTATCCACTCCTTCCTCAACAGGTGAGAAAATCCAAACCAGGGAACAAGGAGCAGGCAGAAAGGAGGGATATTTTCTAGGAAAAACTGTGGCCATCCAATAAAACCCAATCCAGACATAAAATCCAACTTTGTGAAAATCCTCCTTTGTCAATACCTACAGGAGCTCCCTGAACCATCTCTTCTTTTGGGAAAACAGCGTCAAACTAAATTAAAAACCAGAGTCAGAAATGGGGTTTAGAGGACTCCAGACAAGAAAAGCCATTTGTTCTGAGGCAATCTGGGCTTGCTTAGATTGGCTCCCTCCATCCTGAGCTGAGGAAGGTGTGAAACAGGCAGAGAGGGGGCCTGGGTCTGAGTGCTCGGGATGAAAGGATCAATTCCAGCCGAGTTTCTGTTGTGCTCACTATAAACCCATTTTTCCAAGGGTCTCACATAAATCCAGACGTGCTCTGGCACTGAATGAAGAATGGAACTGAAACCAGGCTGGGGATTTGGGTGTGTGGGTGGTCACACTCGGCAACAGAGGTCTCACACCCCATTGCTGCTATGGATTTAACATGCTCTCTTCATCAAAAACAACTTAGATTTAAAAAGAAAATAAAATATGTTAAGCCCTTTAGTGAGGACAGACTGTGAGATCAGAGCAAAATCCAGGTGTGGAAAACTACAACCATAATTCAACTGCTCAGATAATTCAGTATTTTCAATTTAAAAGTCATTTTTGCACAAAAGTTGTCACATCCACAACTTGACCAGTGCCATATATAAAAAAATGTCATTCAGAATTATTTTAATCACAACAAATGTTCCCAAACCAGGTTTTAAGGTAGTACCTAGTAGTAGCATTTATCTAGAAAAGCACCAACTCTGCTGGCACCTCAGGGGCTTTGGGAATTTTTATTGCTTCTCTAGAATGGGGACACAAAGGCACAGCAGTCCCTGGGATGGAGAACACAGGGATGCAGCCACAGAATCCATGGATTCCCATCGAGGTGAATCCTGCAATTTATCATTCCTCAATAAAATCACAGAATTTGTGTCCCCACTCCAGGAGTTCAGGGCCACAGACTCCTCCAGACTCCTCTTTGCTGCCAAACAAGGCTGTGCATTAATGATGGAATCATTTACATTTCTGTCAAGCTGATGACAAAATGTCCTCATAACTTAAAAAAGACCCCAAAATTTGGGGACATTTGTATAAACTATAAGGAATTGCCACCTCTTAAAAAATCAAGATTTTTGTTGAAAACAAACCCATTTTTCTCCATATCTTGGGACCTTGTTCCTCAGGTTCTGTGTTTGTTCCTCAGCCTTGGGACAAGCTGAGTTTCCACTGAGACATCTTTCAAGCCTTGGCTCCCACATGTTCTTAGATTTCCCATCAAATTTTCCCATCAAATTATATAGAAAATATTTATGTTTGCACCCAGCCTGGCGTTACCTGTGGTGCAGGTGGAGCTCAGCCTTCCCCACTCCCTGTCCCTCAGCAAGGACCCTCTGGGTGTGGCAATGGGAAGGACCCAGCAGCTTTCATCCTCTTCCTCTTCTCCGTGAAGGATTTCCTTTCCTTTGGAATGCTCTCTCTGAAACTGTGCCAAAACCAACAGCATTCCTCAAATTCAATTTGCTATTCCTTGAACAACAGAAAGAAACGTAACATTCTTGGGAATACAATATGCAAAATGTGCTATTTGAAAAGCTCTGACAGCTTTGCCTGTGGAGATAAGGGAGAGCAGAAATAATAACATTCCCTATGCAGAAATAACATTCCCTATGCAGAAATAAAGCTGGTTTTCACAGCAACACCCACAATTGCTGACCCAGGGGTTTCCCTGTCCGTGGCTGGACACAGCACATCCCTGCTGTGGCTGTGAGAAGCAGTTCAGAGCCCATGGGAACTGCCCAAATTGCACCTTGCTCCCTGCTCCCATCCCCAGGGAGCTGAGCAGCTCTCACCTGGAGCCTGCAGGGTCTGATCTGCCCATTCCTGGAGGATCTGATCTGCCCATTCCTGCTGGATCTGACTTATCCATTCCTGCAGGATCTGATCTGCCCATTCCTGCTGGATCTGACTTATCCATTCCTGCTGGATCTGATTTCCCCATTCCTGCTGGATCTGATTTCCCCATTCCTGCAGGATCTGACTTATCCATTCCTGGAAGATCTGGTCTACCCATTCCTGAAAGATCTGATCTAACCATTCCTGGAGGATCTGGTCTATCCATTCCTGGAAGATCTGATTTATCCATTTCTGGAGGATCCAATTTACCCATTCCTGCAGGATCTGATTTCCTCATTCCTGGAGGATCTGATTTCCCCATTCCTGGAGGATCTGATTTACCACTTCCTGGATTAATCTGATTTCCCCATTCCTAGAGGATCTGATTTATCCATTCCTGGATTAATCTGATTTATCCATTCCTGGATTAATCTGATTTATCCATTCCTGCATTAATCTGATTTCCCCATTCCTTGGAGAGCTGCTGTGCTGTCCCTGCCCGTGGCAGGGGTGCAGTGGATTGGTCTCTGAGGCCCCTCCCAGCCCAGCCCAGCCCAGATGCCAGGGCACAGTGCCCTCAGTGCCAGGACAGGAGGGGGATGCTCCATCCCCCAGGGATGCCAGGGCTGTGCAGGAGGAAGGCAGAAGCGCCCAGAGCAGTGCTGCTGACTCAGCACCACCTTTGCCTCAGCACTCAGGGCTCTGTGGGCAGCTCCAGGCTCCCTTCCAGCCCCTCAGGAGAGCCTGTGCCCTTGCATGGACGCACACAAATCCCCACACTCAAACTCAGGCCAGCCCTTCCTCCCGGAGCCGTGGCCACCACGACAAAGGCACAAACCCAGCAGCAGCACTCCCCAGGCTGCTGGACTCCTCTCCCAGCCCTCACTCTCAGCCAAGAACTCCCACAGAAACGCTTTTATATCTCAAGACTACTTGAGAGGAACCTAAGTACTGCACTTTCACTGCCAAATTTAATTCCTTCGTGGAGCTCTCAGCTCACTTAAGGCTTGCCAGCCTCTCTGAGGGCTGAGAGCTCCTCAGGGCACGGCCTGGCCTCTGCCATGGGTGCACAGCAGGGCTGAGGAGCCCTGCCCTGCTGCTCTGTGCCTTTCTCCCGTGTTCAGAGAGCAATCCAGCATCTCGAGTACATCTGGAGAGCTGCAGAGTCACCTCCTGCCAGGGGAGCTCCCAGGGACCCTGAGCAACCCCAGGCTGGCACAGCCCTCCCAGCCCAGGCAGTGCCCATGCCCACCTTGTCCCTGCTCTGAGAGCCACCTCCAGCTGCCACCCTCAGGGATGGGCACTGCCAAGGCCTGGGCCCCCTTTCCATGGAGGAATTCCTGCTGCTGTCCCCCCCGAACACTCAGGTACAGCCTGAGGCCATGTCCTCTCCTCCTGTCCCTGCTCCCTGGCAGAACAGGTCCCCCCTGGCTGTCCCCTCCTGGCAGGAGCTGGGCAGAGCCACAAGGTCCCCCCAGGCCCCTTTTGTAGAGGCTGAGCCTCCTGCCAGCCCCCTGGGGCTCCCCACAGTGCGGGGAGGGCAGGGGGCAGAGCTCCTGCGTGGATTGTCACGGTGTGTCGTGATAAAACCCTCCAGAGAACAGAGAGTGAGGCCAGAAACAGAGATGGTGCAGTACCCAGAGTCAATTGGAGAAACAAAATTAGAAACAATCTGTGTTTCAAAAATGTGGTCAACAGAATGCATCACCATGACAATTCTCGCTAGAAGCAACAAGAGAGGCTTGCTGGCACTGCTGAAGGAGGGCTGGTTCAGAGTGAAGATTCATCAAAATGCAATTTACAGCACCAAAAAAATATATCTGTAGTGGCATTTCATTGACTTTTATTCTTAAAATGTGAGAACCAGACTGAAGAAGCATTACCTTACACTGAATTCTGTGAGAATACTGATCCTGACAGAAAACCAGAGACATCTTTAGCGTGTTCCTTAGTGGTTGCATTCCAGACAAAGCTAAAATAAGGATCAAAGATTTATATCACAGATATAAAATAAAATCCAATGAGAGTCTCAGATTAAGGCACACAGAGGTGGGCTTTAAATGATAAACATGGTTCTAAAAGGAAATGTAAAGAGAGGATTAAGATACCCATGCACTGAACAATAAGTCCTTTTAGAGGTGCCACCATGGCCCAGCTGTGAGAGAAACACAACTTGCTGCAGTTTAATGATGGCTCTGTCAAAACATCCCACCCAGGGGCTGGACATCCCTCCCTGCCACGCTGGGTGAGGACTCAGAGCCACAGAAATGGATTGGTTTCATCTGGGAGAGCTCTCCTGGTGGATGAGGGCACCCAAAGGAGTTCTTTGCATCGTGGTGGGGACAGGGCTCAGCTGCAGAAAGAGAAAAAAGGGAGAAAAATCCATCTGGAGAGAGCCAAGGAGCCCAGAGGGGCTGGGGCTGCCCCTGGATCCTGGCAGTGCCCAGGCCAGGCTGGGCACTGGGAGCACCTGGGACACCGGGAGGTGTCTCTGCCATGGCAGGGGTGGCACTGGGGGGGATTAAAGAGCTGAACTATTCTGGGATTCTGGGAGCACAAAAAGCCCAAGGAAACACAGCAATGTTTTGATGACAAATGAAATCAAGAGCAGCTCTGGCTGGGGGTGGAGGTGGGATGGAAATCACGTCTCCACCTCTGGAGCTTCCCCCAGCAGCTCTCCCTCAGGGGTTACTATTTACTACATTTTAGGGAGTGCAGGCACTGAGGATAAATTTCCTCTCTTAAGCCCATAAATCTCTGCAGGTCTGACTGAACGCTCAGCATGGTATATGTGTGTGGCTGGGCTGACCTTGAGCTGGGGAAAAGTTTGTTAAAAAACTTCTCCTTTTGGAAAAAAACCCCACTGCAGGCTGACAAATCCTGCACAGCTGTCCATCAATTGCCACGAGTTCTCTTAATTTTTTAGTGCCTAACTAACATTTCTTTCTCATCAAAATACTTGGTGTCAAATATTTCATTTTGAATGCTATGCTGTGTTAAAAAATAGTAAATCACTTAGCAACTGAAATGAAATATCTAATGTGAGGTCAGATTGGTTACCTTGTTGATTCTGGGATAAAATAACAGATTTTTATCATTTTTGCTTTTAACAAAGCTTTTTTTTTTTCCTTTTTCCCCCTGGCAATTTTGAATTGCCAGGGAATAAAATAAATATATTATCCCCAGGTAGGTACTGTATAAGTAATATATGGTGGAGTTATAATAGAACACTGAAAAACTCCATTACATTGCTGTTCCTTTGTCAGAGGCAGGACTGGCTGGAGCAGCACTTGTATATCTCAGTGATATCTAATTCCCAGGGAAAGGCTCCCAGCACTGAGAGCTCAGGCAGCTGCAGGCAAACAGGCCCATCAAACACTGCCAGCACTGGCATTATTCACAGGGCTGGGGAGGGACAGGCAACAGCAGAGAGACAATGGCTGATATATTCATAATTCATGGTAACATGAGCTCACCTCACTGCCAGTGCAGCTCCTGATGGGCCCGGGTCAGCCCTGATGGATGCAGATCAACCCTGATGGGACCCAGGTCAGCTGTGCTGGACCCAGATCAGCTCTGATGGATGCAGATCAGTCCTGATGGGACCCAAATCAGCTCCTGATGGGCCCAGGTCAGCTCTGATGGGACCCAAATCAGCTCTGATGGGCCCAGGTCAGTCCTGATGGATGCAGATCAGCCCTGATGGGCCCAAATCAGTCTGATGGATGCAGATCAGCTCTGCTGGACCCAGATAAGCCCTGATGGGCCCAGGTCAGCCCTGATGGGACTCAGATCAGCCCTGACGGGACCCAGATCAGTCCTGATGGACCCAGATCAGCTCTGATGGACCCAGGTCAGCCCTGATGGGCCCAGGTCAGCCCTGATGGGCCCAGGTCAGCCCTGATGGGCCCAGGTCAGCTCTGCAGGACCCAAATCAGCCCTGATGGACCCAGGTCAGCCCTGCTGGACCCAGCTCAGCCCTGCTGGGCCCAGCTCAGCCCTGCTGGGTGCTGTCCATGCCGAGCTGGCCATCGACAGCCACCCGTCTCTCCCAGGCAGGGCCACACTGAGCACAGGCAGAGCTGGGACATTTCCTGGAGCAGGGCCGTGCCTGCACTGACGTCAGCCCTCCCCAGTGGTCCCAGTTGTCACCGTGGGCCGGGCTGCTCAACACCTCCCCCGGGAGGGGAGCCTGGCCCCGGTGAGTCACGCTGCCACCAGCGAGGTGACAGAAGTGCCGCAGCTCCTCGGCAGCCGCGGCACGGCGAGCAGGCACAGAGGGGGCACAGCTCCAGCCCCCCGCTCTATTTATGGCTGCAGGCAGAGAAAAACACGCTCCTGCCACATTTTAAAATAAAATCTATGTGAGTTTGGTGAAAAACACCAGATGACTGCACACAAGGATGAGGGGATATTAATGCACACAGTGACACCTCCAGTTCTTGTGCTGCCTGCAGAGCTGCCAGCCTGGCCCTTGGGCACCTGGCTCCTGCCCTGGCTTCGGCCAGGGGACACACTGGAAACACCAGGAGCACCCAAAAAACCATGGGCAGGCCGAATTCTGGTCTGGCTTTGAAGCTGATCTGGCAAAGAGCACTGTGGGGAAAAAAGGAACACTGGGAAATTCTGAAATATTTTCCTTTTTCAGGCGTTTATGAATCTACAAAAGGCTCGTTGATGCATCTCGAACAGCTCTGGCTTTCTAGTATTTATCTAAAGTAGTAATTGTTCTGAGTATTTTACAGGATGTTCAGCCCTCCAAGTGAAGCTGTACAGCAGCAATTATAAAATGCAAAGGGCAGCACTGCTCAAATGAGAGACCTCAGCCACAGAGAGGTTTTAGCTTCTCTAAACCTCATTTGTAAGCAGGGATAAAATGGAAGAGTAAATGGAGGAACCTGATAGCTTCATGTCAGAAAAGACATGAACCGTGACACAGCAGTGTCAGCTGAAGGAAAATGAGCTGTTAAAGCACCTGGAGTGGAACAACACACGGTTTCTGAAGTGGCAGATTAAAAAAAACCCTGATAATGGGTCACGAGTGATGAAATTTATGCCTTGTTTCTGCTGTGCACTGGGACTTCCACTTTCAGATCTGCAGTCAGAACAGATTAGATTGCCTCCAAATGAAAGTGTCAAGGTAAAACCCAGCAAGTGTAGCTCAACAGCTCTGTACAAACATTGGCAGCGAGGGAAACAAGAAAACAAAGCTCATTGTGCTTTTCAGCCCCTGCACCTGGAGAACAAGGCTGTAACAGGGGCAGCAGCAATGGGATAAAACCCAGGGCCTGCAGCAGCAGTGGGGGGCAAGGGGGCCTTCAGTGCCTGTCAAAAGAAGTTAAATAAGATTCTTTGGAACTAAACCATGATTCAGCTTCTCTAATATCACATAAAACTAAAAATTGGAAAAAAGGTGAGGGGTTTTTAATTGACCTTCAGGAGGAAAACACCTCTGGGTGCCTGGTGGCCAGGGTGGCTGCAGAGCCAGGCAGCTCCAGCCTGGCTGACTGCTGAGCAAACCACTCTCCAGCCATGCCTCAGCACAATTTAACACAATCCACTAACTAATATAACTGCAAGGTGTTTATGTTGCTAGGGTGAGAAGGGCAAAGAGCTCAGGAGCATTTCTGCTGCAAGGTTCGGTGCTGTGTGTCCGGCACAGCCATGGCGGCATTGCCACACAGCTGGGCTGGAAGTGGGAGCTGCACTGCCTGCAAACATCCCCAGAGACACGCTGTGGGTATGAGAAAAACTCCTTTTCCTCCAAGGTGTTTATGTTTCCAGGGTGAGAAGGGCAAAGAGCTCAGTAGTGTTTCTGCTGCAAGGCTCTGCGCTGTGTGTCCGGCACAGCCATGGCGGCATTGCCACAAGGCTGGGCTGGAAGTGGGAGTTGCACTGCCTGCAAACATCCCCAGAGACACACTGTGGGTATGAGGAAAACTCCTTTTCCTCCAAGGTATTTATGTTTCTGGGGTGAGGAGGGCAAAGGAGGGCCCAGGGGCATTTCTGCTGCGAGGCTCGGTGCCGTGTGTCTGGCACAGCCAGGGTGGCATTGCCACACAGCTGGGCTGCAGGTGGGAGCTGCACTGCCCGCAAACATCCCCAGAGACACGCTGTGGGGAGGGGAACAACTCCTTTTCCTCCAAGGTGTTTATGTTTCCAGGGTGAGAAGGGCAAAAGAGAGCTCAGGAGTGTTTCTGCTGCAAGGCTCCGTGCCATTTGTCTGGCACAGGACACGTCCAGCACAGCCAGGGTGGAATTTCCACACAGCTGGGCTGCAGGTGGGTGCACTGCCTGCAAACATCCCCAGAGACATGGTGTGGGGAGGAGAGGAGCCCCTTTTCCTCCTGGCCCTGGCTGAGCTGTGCAGACAAGCCCAGGGCTGCATTGGTGATCCTTGGAGCTCAAGGATGGAGCGCACTGTGCCCGACCCCGAGCGCTCCTCGTCCCCAAAGCTCAGAGCAGCTTCTGCAACTCTTATCAATTGAAACAAGAGATCTTCCTCGGATCATAAACTCTGAGGGGAATCAGTAAATCCTGCTGTTTTATTGTGCTGACCTTTAGACCACCATCTGTCTTTTGGCTCTTCAGTTTATACAGGAGAAAATACCAGGAGGTGCTGGCGCATGGAGCTGCTCCCTCCACAGCACACACAGACCTCAAACTGTTCAGCACTGAGCTGGAAGTTACATTTTTATTGAGTGGCTGCTTTAAGCGATGGATAAGACGGGAAAAACACCCTGCTCATTTATAACCACTCTTAGTTAATGCCAGTGAGCAGGATTTTTTATTTGCTTACATCATCTGCTGCTAAAGTCCTATTTTCTCTGTTAAGTCTATGTTTTGAAAAGTCCTTGGCATTTTAATTGGCTCAATATTTCAATTCTCTGTCAAAAACAAGACTTGCTGAAAAACACCACCTGATTTCTCCATGGATTCCTCTTTCTCAGAGCCCCCAAATGCTGCTCCCCCTGGGCAGAAGTTTGCAGCACCAGCTGCAGTTACCACCTCAACCTCTCCCTCTGAGCAGTCTGGCAAGTTCAAAATCATCCCCACAGCATCGAGCAGGAGCACTCTGCCTGCACCTGGCTCACAGTGAGGATTCCAGACCCAGCTCTGCATTTCTGCTCCTCCACCAAAGAGCGACAAAGAAAGAGTCAGAAAAGAGAAAAAGCTGCAAGTGGCTCTGAGAGATGGAAGGGAAGAGTTCTCACGGCAGCTGCAGCTGAAAGTGTTACCTTTGGTGCCCAGCTGCTCCTTTCCTGCTGTCCATCTCTGCACAGCTCCAATCTGGATACTGGGACGGTTCTCCCCTAGGACAGGGCTCTGGAGAGCAGGGACGAGGCCCCACAGGAGCTTCAGGCTGGAGAAACGCTCAGAGACATCAGCCCAGCCCTGCCAAGGCCACCACTGCCCCCTGTCCCCACGTGCCACCTCCACAGGGCTTTAAACCCCTGCAGGATGGGGACTGTGCCCCTGCCCTGCTGCAGAAGGGACCCACAAGGGCTGAGCCCAAGCCCAGGCTCTGCACAGGGCAGCCCCAAACACCACCCTGTGCATGAAGGTGCTGCCCTCCATGGAAGCATCACGTGGAGTGAGGACCTGCCTGACACCAGGGAAACGCTTGCCAGGGACAATTATTTCCATTTAATTTAGGGGAAGTAATGACAACCCTGTTTTTCCCCTCAGCACTGCCCAGAGCTGCCTCCTGATGCTGTTATCTGAGGGCTGGGAAGAAGCCAACAACCCACTCCCCAAAAAGGCAGCACCCTGCAAGCAGCAGTCCTGTTGCCAGCTCCCAAGGATTCACACAGGTTCCCAATTCTGCTGCATTTCAGCCATTTTGCATTATGCAACCCCCAGTGTGCATTTCTGTTTCCTCCCAGTAACCCGGGCAGGTTGGAACTATCAGGACCTGCCAAAGCTTCCCCATTTTCAGATACCTCAGGAGAAAATTAGCAAGGCCAGAGGTGGTTTTTTATACCAGCAAATAACAGTTTGCTTGCTTCAGTAAGTGAGAGGTTAATGGCTCTGCATGAGAAAACAAGGATCACGGCCAGTTCTGAGCGAGACTCAGTTTGGAGTTGCTTGAAAACTGAAAAGAAGGTCAGCACGCCCAGCCAGGTTCCTCTGTGCTTTTGTTTTATTCAGCTTTGCAAATCAGAGCTCTCTTCATTGCCTCAGTCCCTGGTGGGAGAGCAGAAAAAATGAAGTTGCAAGGCTGAACTGTTGTGTTATTATGTTCCCCATCTCATTATCCAAATTGCTGTGCCACGAGCAGATCCAGCCCAGGAGCCTCTCTTGATCTACAGCCTGGGGACCAGCACTGCTGGGCCTTCCAAGCCCTGGGGTGTGCACACGGGGCTGGAAGCATTTGGAAATCTGTTTATAAGCTGCCCAGTGTAATTGGGAAGGATTTTTCTTGTGCCTTCGAGGTCACACACATCCAAAGGTGAAAGTTGCTGCAGCAGCTGTTTGAAAAGGATCAGGGAGGGAGAACAATCATCTGTGGGGATCAGGAAGGGGGAATCCCCAGGGAGCTGTAAAGAACCAAGAAATAAAGTAGATGATGCACCAAGAACAGGGTGAGTCAGGAGAGGAGAACCTGGGAGGAAAGTTAATGAAATTGGGACAAATTGCATATTGAAAGAGTTCCTAAATCTCCACAGCTTCCCCTCCATTCCTTTGCCTTCTCTCACCCGTGGGTCCCAGCTGGAGTGGGGTCAGGGCCCTGCCTGCCCCCTGCTCTGGCACAGGCCTGGCCCAGCAGTGCCACTGGAGCCTGAAAGTGGCCCTGGGCTCTCCAGGGATTTCCCGGGCAGGAATTTCAGGCACAGCCCTTCAGCCCCCAGAGATGATTTCCTCCCCAGAGCCGTGCAGCCACGGGGGCAGAGAGGTCAGGGACAAAGAGGGGGGCAATTAGCAGGAGATCATTCCATAAGTGCATCAGCAACGAAGGGAAACTGCAAAAGGAGCGGGGAAGGCCATTAACCAAGGAAGTTGAGTGTTTAATAAGCTTTCCTTGCCTCAATCTTCATGAAAAGGCTAACTGAGAGCAGATGGTCAGCACAATAATGCTGGAACAAAGAGGGAAGTTTATTATTTCCCACAAAGGCAACGGGGAGAGAGCCTGGCTAATTTAGATGTTTGCAAATTGGTTATGCTGATGAACTTTATCTTTGCATGCCTAAAGGACTGTGTGAATCAAGATTAGAGTTTCAACTGTTCTTGGGGAAGGCTGGAGAGGGAGAGATGGGCAAAGAGGAGCCACATCTTTAGAATCATCAGTGGCTGGGCTTGGAAGGGACCTCAAAGCTCATCTTGTTCCCCTGCCATGGCAGGGACACCTCCCACTGTCCCAGGCTGCTCCCAGCCCCAATTCCGGCCTTGGATCCACCACAGCTGTTCTGGGTACCCACCCTGTGCCAGGGCCTGCCCACCCTCCCAGGGAACAATTCCTTCCTAATCTCTAATCCAAACCTCCTCCTGTCACTCTGAAGTGCACTGCCCTGGCTCTCCATGCCCCTGTTAGCAGTCTCTCTCCAGAAGGATGAGGGACATTGCTTTACCTCCCAGCTCACAAGACATCCATTCCAGAAAAGAACCTTTCCATAAAAGCAAAAAGGCACCCGAGGTGTGGCAGCAGCATTGCTGGGCTGCAGCATCCCAGTGCATCTCCTCCCATGGGACACTGAATGTTCAGAGCTTGGCTTCAGCTCCTGGGCCAGCCTGGCCTGTGTGACAGAGACCAGAGGCTGTTCCAGAAACAGCCCTGCTGAAAAGGAGGAGATGAATCAAGGTGCTGGGAGACCTACCTTGAACTGAGCATTATGAATTTCTTCATTAATGACTTCCATGACAGAGGAGGGGTGTGCTGCTTAAATTGGCTGCTGGCACTGCACAGGGACTGTGAGCACAGGAGAGCAAGGGACTGAAATCCAGAAAGGTCCTGGCATTGCAGAAATCACCTTCAAAGAACACCTGTTACTGAGGAGAGACAAAGCAGCCCCACACCTGGGCAGAAATAATCAATGCTGGCATTCCAGGTGGGGAAGGCAGCTGAGGATGAGAGGCCATCACTCTGGGACAGCAAACAGAACTGTGGCCATCAAAATATGGAAATTATCCTTCTGCTGGGCTCAGTCCCACCAAGCCCTGCCTGGGGAACGCCATCTGCTTCACACTCTGTGCTAGTGAGGCTGGGAGTGACACGAAGGGAACCAAGGCAGGGCAAGGGAGGAGGTCAGAGGCCTGGGAATCACCCCCAGTGGATGAAGGAAAGTGGGGGAATGGAGCCTTAAACCAGACAGGGACTGAGCTTAGAAACTGCAAATACAGTCAAGATTGCAGCAGAGACAAACCATGAGCTGCTGTCTCCCCAGGCATGGCCTGAAGAGGAGGATGGAGGATAAATCCCAGAGAGCCCCTGGCCATGGCAGAGCTGGGAGTGACCAACAGGGCTGCTCTGGACACTGGGACCCTCCAGTGCCCACTCTGCCCAGCCAGGAGCTGGCACTGACCCCCAACACCCTGCAGACCATCTACCAACAACACCTTGGAATGTGACATGAAAGATTCAGGAAGGTCAATTAAGCTGTCCATGGATATTTAATAAGAGGGAAGATAAGAAAAATAACCAAATGAATGACTTGTTCTGAATTAGCCCTCCATTCCACCTGCAGTTCATTACTGACTCAGATTAATGAACGCTGGAAAGATATTACTCTCGTCTGGATACTCAGACTTTGCTACCTGATTGCAATTTTTGAAATGAAAAATGCAGTATATCAATTCTGGATGAAATTTTAAATAGAGTCAAACGCCAAATGCCCTCCAGCAGCAGGGCTGAGGTGTGAAGTGATCGCGTTGCTCTCTTGGGCTGCCCAGGTTTCCTGCTGCAATGGTTAATGCAGGGATGACCCGGGAATTGGGGCTGGAGCAGGGAATGCCTGCATTCCTCCAGGCAGCTCAGCACTCCTCAGCTGGGCTGGGATAAATGCTGAGAGCTGTGAAAAGACCCGACCCTCCCCTCAGGGCTTTGTGGGCTCCTTTTATTCATTTTCACCTTCAGCAAAGGAGCGTTTGCCAGGGAAAATGCTTTTGTACTTAGCAAAAAATAAAACCTGTGACTCACCAGGGAAGCTGGGAAGGAAAGGTCACCAAGTGGCTTCTCCAGACATTTACTTCATCCTTGCAGGACCTGGGCTCCTTCATGCGATCACTCAGCTCTAGATTTTATTAGACAGAACTTGGTGAAGGTGAGAATCTGGTGTTTCCTCAGGAGAGGCAGAGAGGGCTGACAAACAGCTCAGTGCCAGCTGATTTACCTACCCAGCTCCTGCTAAATGATTTATTCCAATTGCTCAGCTGGGGAAATGGACTGGGACAGAAATCCTGGGATGAGTAACAGGGGAGCAGTGGGGACACTCAGCCCAGGCCAGCCCAGGTGAGGGGCTCAGCCCTGCACACGGGCTCAGAGGGACAGCAGCAGCAGCTCCTGCATGGGAAGGGGCTCAGTGGGACAGCAGCAGCAGCTCCTGCATGGAGAGGGGCTCAGGGAGACAGCAGCAGCAGCTCCTGCATGGAGAGGGGCTCAGGGAGACAGCAGCAGCAGCTCCTGCATGGGAAGGGGCTGAGGAGGGACAGCAGCAGCTCCTGCATGGGAAGGGGCTCACAGGGACAGCAGCAGCAGCTCCTGCACGGGAAGGGGCTCACAGGGACAGCAGCAGCAGCTCCTGCACGGGAAGGGGCTCAGTGGGACAGCAGCAGCAGCTCCTGCATGGGAAGGGGCTCACAGGGACAGCAGCAGCAGCTCCTGCATGGAGAGGGGCTCAGAGGGACAGCAGCAGCAGCTCCTGCATGGGAAGGGGCTCAGTGGGACAGCAGCAGCAGCTCCTGCATGGAAAGGGGCTCACAGGGACAGCAGCAGCAGCTCCTGCATGGGAAGGGGCTCACAGGGACAGCAGCAGCAGCTCCTGCATGGAGAGGGGCTCAGAGGGACAGCAGCAGCAGCTCCTGCATGGAGAGGGGCTCAGGGAGACAGCAGCAGCAGCTCCTGCATGGGAAGGGGCTGAGAAGGGACAGCAGCAGCAGCTCCTGCATGGGAAGGGGCTCACAGGGACAGCAGCAGCAGCTCCTGCATGGGAAGGGGCTCAGTGGGACAGCAGCAGCAGCTCCTGCATGGGAAGGGGCTGAGAAGGGACAGCAGCAGCAGCTCCTGCATGGAGAGGGGCTCAGAGGGACAGCAGCAGCAGCTCCTGCATGGGAAGGGGCTGAGGAGGGACAGCAGCAGCAGCTCCTGCATGGAGAGGGGCTCAGAGGGACAGCAGCAGCAGCTCCTGCATGGGAAGGGGCTCACAGGGACAGCAGCAGCAGCTCCTGCACGGGAAGGGGCTCACAGGGACAGCAGCAGCAGCTCCTGCATGGGAAGGGGCTCAGTGGGACAGCAGCAGCAGCTCCTGCATGGGAAGGGGCTCACAGGGACAGCAGCAGCAGCTCCTGCATGGGAAGGGGCTCAGGGGCTGCCCAGGGAGGTTTGGGGTGCCCATCCCTGGAGGGGTGGATGCTCCTGCTCACCCTTCTCCCCCTGCCAGGCTGGGCTGTGCTGTCACAGCTGGGATTCACATCCCCCAGGTCCCTCCAGCGTTTCACTGCTCCCCTTCCCCAGAAAGCAGCAGGAGCTCCTGGCTCTGAGCCCCTTTTCAGACAGAAACCCACCAAGTTCGCTTCACATGGGGCAGAATTACTTCTTTTAGCAAGCAATGGTCTCCTGCCCCCCAGAAATCACCTGGTGCCTCTCACCCACCCACTTCTTCCTCCTGTGCTGGGGTGTTCCTGCCCAGCCCCTCAGTCCATTCCCCTCCTCCTGCACTCTTTTATGGAATGAGTCCAAACCCCATTCCTCCAAAAGCCCCACAACTGACAGCCCTCCCCTCAGCCCAGCTGTGTTTATGGCATCCTGGTGCCCTGATTTCTCCCCCTGCTGCTTCCCTGGCCAGGTGCTGCTGCCAAGCAGTTCCCGATGCCCAGGCTCCCTCCTGCTCTGCCTTAGGACAGCTCTTTCCTCTAACCAAGCCCACTTTGCTGAGAGTTTTAGTATTTCATTAGCTCGGAGCTTTCCCTCCCTCTGTCAAATCTCTGTGATTTTCTCTGTGAAATCTCCTTGATTTTACAGGGACCAAAATAGCTGCAGAACACTCAGCACTTGTGGGGTATCACAGGAGCCTGGCTTGCAGGGAAATCAGGACAGAGTGGGGCTGGGGGTGATTTGGGGGAGCCACGGGTCAGAGCCTCAGGAGGAAGAGGAGGTGGAGCAGCTCTCACACCTCAGAGCCTGAAATGGAAACGGGGACACGAGTCCACACTGGGCCTGAGCAGGCACAAATTGCCAAAATGGGAAAATTGCATCCAAGATCCTTAATGGCTGGGATGAGGCAGATTGCTCTGCCCGCTCCTCCCCAGCCCTGCTCCAAGGAATTATCCCTGATAAATGATTTGTTTTCCTCCTGCTGCTGCTCAGGTGTCGCTGGAGCAGGAGAGTGGAGAATTACAGCCCATGCTGCTGCTGCTATTATTATTATTTGGCAGTAATTCCTCTAACTTTCCTCCCTGGAGGAAGACACAAGGAGCTGCTCTCCTGCTCCCAAGGTCATCCCACCCGAAAATATTAGCTATTTCCTTCTATTAGTTTCAATTATCCAACTGCAGAAAACCAAATAATAGCAAATTGACACCATTTCATGGCCTGCCCCAAATGCAGGGCTGGAACATTGACCCCACAGCAGGAGCAGCTCCTGGGAAGTCTGCACAAACCCAGGAGGAGATGGGGGTCCCTGCTGCCCCAGCCCCTCCATGTGCACCCCTCGTGTTTGCAAAGAGGAACTTGGAGAAGCCACAAAGCCCCAGAGATCAGACTGGGCTTGGGCAGGGGCTGCCCTCCAATAATTACCAGGGGTTTTGCATCTGCCCTGCCTCAGCATCCCCACAGCTCCCACACTGCCCCTGCTGCCAGCACTGCTACAGCAAAATTGAGTTTCAGCTGCTCCCACAGCACGTCAGGGACCAGAACAGGTAAAGTTTGCAATACACCACCAATGTCAGTGGGAGTTGGAGGGGAATTTAAGGAAAAAAACATTTAGATTTTAGTTCTAGGCAAAAAGAGTGACTAAATAACAAGATTGATTTGCCAGCCCAGGAGGAAATGGAAAAGAGCCCAGACACTCAGCCAACTGAAAATGCAGTGACAGAGGGAGAGGGAAACTTCGGAGGGAATGACCCTGAGCTGGAGCTGACGAGCTTCAATTCCCTTTTTTTTTTTTTAATTTTAATTTCCAGCCTGGTTTATTCTTGCCTTAATTGCTCAATGGGAAAGTGCAATCCTGCAAGTGTTCCTAAAGTGATTTTTCCCAAACTGTTCCTCAAATTACCCACAGTCTAAGGCAAGCCATCGATATGAGTTATAGCTCTTGGTATTAAACTACCAAAACAAATTATTAGCATATAAAAACTGATCTGATCTATTCAGAGGCGTTGCTGTGAAATATGGCCCTTAGCACAGTGCACCTATCTGGGATCATAAAACTTGTCAGAGGTACCCAAAGTTTATTGCCTTGGAAGATTCATGCAGCAACCCTGGAACGCTTGATTTAGGTCTGAGCAGCCGTTTGTAATTCTTGCAGGCATGCAAGCAGTTCAGATTTATTTAAATAGAGAAAAAATAATTTAAGAAGACAAAGCAGCCTTTTCTCCTAATCAGATGAGATAGAAATTATTTCAAGGCACTCTAAGGAACAAATTTGTCATTTTTCTTGCTCTAATTGTATACCACAATAAATCCATCCGTGTGAATTCATTTCTTAAACTTAACAGTTATTTATTAACACAACAAAGCGTGTTCTCACTGTGCAGGGCAGTGTGATCCACCCCAGTGAAGTCATGGCAATCATCTGCTCACTGTCTGGGCACTGTGAAGCTGCTGAGGTGTCCCTGTGGCCCCAGCTCTCAGAGGAGTTGGTGCTTTCCCCACCCAGCTTCCCCCAGAGCAGGGGCTGCCTGGGACACTCTGGCAAACCCATTTCTCTCACTGATGTAGCTCTGATTGAGATTTTGCTGCGTGAAGGAGGAATAGGGAACTTTCTTAATACAACAAAGATGTGAAAGAGAGAAACAGCAGCAAACAGAGAAGGCCACAACACCGAAATCTCTGCCACCACAATCTCTGAGCAGCTTGGGCCGCAACCACTGCTTCCCCCTGACAGCCCCAGCTGGAACCACCTTCCATTCCCAGAACTTTTACCAAATCTTAGGGAAACCAAACTGGAAACTGCTGTTTCTGGGATGCCTCTCCCCCAGGTAACTGCTGCAGCTTTTCCTGCCTTCACACACACTCCCAGCGATGAAAAGCCCCGGGTTTTGTGCATGCTCTGTCCTGGAGTTCCTGCTCTCTCCTGCAGTGATTAAAAAGATTAGCTTCAGTCGTCAGGAGTTGTAGAGAAAAGCACCGACGGCTCAACACTTAATTACAAAGGGAAACATAAACCCGTGGCAATTAACCTTTGTTAAAGCTCGCAGCAGAAAGGCAGAGTGTGTGCTGCCCTGTGTGCTCCACGGAGGAGACCCTGGACACCTCCTGCCCTCTGCCCTGCCCCAGGGTGGGCTGGGGATGCTGAGGATTTTACTGCCAGGTAAAGCAATGCTCACCAAACCTTGGACACCTCCCTGCCCCAGGGTGGGCTTGGGATGCTGAGGAGTTTGCTGCCACATAAAGCAATGCTCACCAAACAAGCCAGAGGCTACAGAGAAACCCATCTTCAACATCTGAACAAGCCCCCCATTTGATCTGTTCACAGCACAGCAGAAGAGGAGTGAGGGCACAGCCCCACCATGGAGGGAAGGACTGAGAGGCCTGGGATGCTCCTGGAATGGGGCAGAGCCAATGGGGGCAGCTCCAAGCTCTGGATGCAGCTCCAAGCTCTGGATGCAGCTCCAAGGGATGCAGAGCCCATCCCTGGCTGCAGCTCCAATGGGTGCAGAGCCCATCCCTGGCTGCAGCTCCAATGGGTGCAGAGCCCATCCCTGGCTGCAGCTCCAATGGGTGCAGAGCCCATCCCTGGCTGCAGCTCCAATGGGTGCAGAGCCCATCCCTGGGTGCAGCCCCAATGGGTGCAGAGCCCATCCCTGGGTGCAGCCCCAATGGGTGCAGAGCCCATCCCTGGCTGCAGCCCCAATGGGTGCAGAGCCCATCCCTGGCTGCAGCTCCAATGGGTGCAGAGCCCATCCCTGGGTGCAGCCCCAATGGGTGCAGAGCCCATCCCTGGATGCAGCCCCAATGGGTGCAGAGCCCATCCCTGGCTGCAGCCCCAATGGGTGCAGAGCCCATCCCTGGATGCAGCTCCAATGGGTGCAGAGCCCATCCCTGGGTGCAGCTCCCATCTGCCCCTTCCCCAGCCCAGCTGTCTCAGCTGAGGCAGTGTTTGAACACTTTGGTTTGTTCAGCTGCCCAGGAGGGGAAGTGGCCTCTTTTCCTGGAGCTGGGGGTAGAATTCACAGAATCACAGAGTGATTTATGTTGGAAACAACCTCTGGGAGCCTGGGCTCGCAGGCAGGCAGGCAGCAAACTCCATCAGAGCTCACCTGGACTCGCTGCACTCTGGGCTCTGCTGGGATCCAGAGCAGAGCATCCCTCACTGCTGGCACTGCCAGCAGCCACAGGTGATTTACTGCACTGCCACCCCAAGTGTAAACAGAAATGTAAGGGACCTCTCTGCATCCAAGGGCTGCCTGTGAGAGCAGAACAAGGAGCAGCTTCCAGGAAGGCATTCAAGCTGTCAGCACCTCCCTGAGCCACCAGAGCCCAGGGGCTGCAGGAGGGCTGGCAGGGACAGCAGCCCTGGCACCAGCCTGGGCACCAGCACTGCACCAGGACCTGGAGCTCGCTCAAACCTTCCATGCACGGAGAGTGGGACGCAGCAAAAACCTCTTCATTTGTTTTTCTATAGCCTACATGGCAGCAAAGGTGTTTAAAATTACCAGGACTTCAAATTATGGTGCAAAATCATCTTGCAGTGTTTTCTTAGAGCTGTAAAATGGGATAGGCCAGCACAAAAGATATAAATTTAATATTATAATATATTATATATTAAGGTTCCTCCAACCCAAACCATCCCTTTAGGGCCACAGGAGTGGGGCTCCCTAGAGGAATCCCATGGTTGTACAAGATCCTCCACCAAACAACAGCCAGGAAATGAATGAACAATAACCACAAACTTCTCTCTGAAGGAGGCAAAAAGACTGAAATAAATCACAGCTTAAACCTACTGCTACTTCTGTTCACGCAGCACCAGCCCGGATTTCCCACTGAGAATAAGGTCAACTTGAAAGCAAAGATTTAAGAAATGCAAAATACCAATGGTTTTATCAGCTGCTTGCACTGAGCTGGCAGCACAAAGTGCACACACGGCCCCAGCCTCACCCCCTGGGCACTCCAGGCTGGCAGGGAGGAGGGAGAGCCCTGGGATCATTGACTGCAGGAATCCAATCCCAGCTGCAGAGCTGCCTCCGGTGCTGCAGGGCAGAGATGGATGGCTCTGTCCCCAGCCCGCTCCTGGGGGACAGCAGGAGCCTGGCAAGCTGGTGAATGCTAAGGATTTTTCTAAATGGCTGTCAAGTCACTTCCAGAGTGCAAGTAATGAAGTCACTTCTCTCTATTTGTTTTGTGCTCAGCCTAAACAGGGATCAGCTCGAGCCTGAAATATGTAAAAGGCGCAGATTTGTTTAAATTCCCATTGGAACAAAACAAAACTAAACTGGGGGGACGGGAGGTGTTTAACCTGGAGAAGAGAGGCTCAGGAACCTCTCACTCTCACAGGTCCTGGCAGGAGGGTGCAGCCAGGGGTCCATCAATGCTTCCAGGGACAAGAGGAAATGGCCTCGAGCTGTGCCAGGGGAGGTTTAGCTTGGAGACTGGGGAAATTTCTGCCCCTAAAGGGCTGTCCAGCCCTGGCACAGCTGCCCAGGGCCAGGCAGGAGTCCCCATCCCTGGGGGATGTAACAGACCTGTGGATGTGACACCTGGGACAGTGGGAGGTGTCCCTGCCATGGCAAGGGTGGCACTGGGTGGGCTTTAGGGTCCCTTCACCCCAAATCACACAACAACCCAATGATCCATCCCCCACAAACAGGGGGGTTCATGCACTCACCATGGAAAGAACATTCTGGGTGCTTTTGGGGTGCCCAGCACTGGAAGGGGGGTGATCCCACAGGGACATGCAGGGCTCAGGCTGGGCTGTGCCTCAGGAGGGGCTGCCCAGGCAGCAGCACTGCTCAGCCACGCTCCAGGGGCTGCTGCAGGAGCATTCAGGAGCTCTCTGTGCAACCCACTTGTAATGAGATACACTCAGACTGCTCCCAAGCACAAAACCTGTTTAGAGGATATTCCAGGGATTCTCAATTATCTCAAGTTAACATCCCTTTAAAAGCACATCATTCACCCTTAACCCTTGCAGTCTTTGGTGCTCTAAGGGAAGGCACAGCCATTGGTGCCACTGAGAGTGAAATGGAGCCCCAGCCCCCTGCACAGTCAGGTTCTCAGGCAGTAGGGTTTGCCTGCCACACCAGCACCCAGCAGGCCCCCAGAATAACCCTCAGTTACATGGCCAGGGGGCAGGAGGGCAGCCTGGGGTGCTGGCAGCTCTGTGCTCAGGCTGGCTCCTCCTGCTGAGCCCAGGGTGTGCAGCTCAGGGCTCCCTCCCCATGGGCTCTGGCCTTCATCACCCCCTGATGTCCTGATGGAAACCCTCCTGCACGTTTGGTGCCTCTCTGGAAGGGAGGGAAAGGAGAGGAGACACTGCACATCCCAGAGAGGGAATATCCCTGAAAGGAGAGGAGACATTTCACATCCCAGCCAGGGAATATCTCTGGAAGGCAGGGAAAGGAGACACTGCACATCCCAATGGGAACCCTCCTGCACGATTGGTGCCTCTCTGGAAGGCAGGGAAAGGAGAGGAGATCCTGCACATCCCAGCCAGGGAATATCCCTGAAAGGAGAGGAGACCCTGCACATCCCAGCCAGGGAATATCCCTGAAAGGAGGGAAAGGAGACATTTCAAATCCCAAATAGGGAATATCTCTGAAACAAGGGAAAGGAGACACTGCACATCCCACTGGGAACCCTTCTGCACATTTGGTGCCTCTCTGAAAGGCAGGGAATATCTCTGGAAGGCAGGGAAAGGAGACATTTCACATCCCAATGAGAACCCTTCTGCAGCGTTTGGTGCCTGTCTGAAAGGAGGGAAAGGAGACACTGCACATCCTAATGGGAACCCTTCTGCACATTTGGTGCCTCTCTGGAAGGCAGGGAAAGGAGACACTGCACATCCCAGACACATAAAATCCCTGGAAGGCAGAGAAAGGAGACATTTCACATCCCAATGAGAACCCTTCTGCACATTTGGTGCCTGTCTGAAAGGAGGGAAAGGAGACACTGCACATCCCAGCCAGGGAATGTTGGTGCCTGAGCTGGAAGAGGAGTGAGACCCCAGCCCTGGGCTTGGAGGGGCTGTGAGCACAGGCTCAGGAGCACTCCTGGGCTCAGGCAGCACACAGGGCTCCAGAGCACCTGCCCAATCTGGGTGCTCCAGGCTCTGAGTGGGCACAGGGCTCTGGGCTGTGCCCCTGTGGGGCTGGGGGCTGCAGTGGGGACACTGAGGAGGAGGAGGAGGAGGAGAAGCACAGGCACAGCCAGCACAGCAGCAGCTCCAGACCTGCTCCCACCCAGGGAAACAGAGCCCAGCTCACCTCCTTGTTAAAGAAAAGGAGCAAAGCCCAGCTCTCCATATTCCACTACACACAGAGAGAGACATACACAAAATAAACAACTGCAGGAGCTTTGTGGCTCTTTTTCTGATCCATTCAAGAAGTATTAATTGACCCAGGATTTTGAAAATAATGTCCAAATGACTGGCAAAGTATTTACCATCCATCAGAACTAATTCCCTCCGTGCAGCCATTACAGGGCTCCCAGAATTATTGGCCTCACCTGCAGCAGATGCAATCACAGCCAAGGCTGAGCACACGGACCAGCAGCTCCTCATTTTCTACTCATCTGACCCTCCAACTTGGTAATTTTCTCTTTTATAACACTCTGTGAAGAGGAGGGAAGATGATGAGTAGGGTAAGGAAGAATAGGTAACAGGAGATAATAATAAAAGGAGTCAGAACAGAGGTGATCCATAATTTACCACGGACAGCAGCACAAGGACTTCAGGCTTTACAGGAACAAAGCAGAACAGAATCTGCATCCCCAATATGGACATTTTCTTGCACCGTGGGTCCTTTCTCTTCACTTATTTCAGAATATGTTTTGTAAGGATCTATTTCAGCCAAAGAAAAACATCTTCTTTCCTGCAGGTACCTGGTGTTCCTCAGGTACAGTGGAACTGTCCAGGCACTTGGTGCCAGTGCAGGAGGGGCACTGGGGGAGGCATGGCAGAAATGAAGGTGCTCAACCAGACCCAGCCTGTCCTAATGCCCAGCTCTGCTGTGCTCTGACATGTACATGAAATCACAGCAGCAAGAGGTGCTGCTGCCAGCTCCTCTGGCACCACCTTCAAAGCCTGATGGTGGGAATGTACCTGAAATTGGTTTGTGTATTTGTTCTTTTTAAATTTTAAAAAATAGATGATTTTGCTGAGAAAATCATTGCAGTGGAAAATATTTCACCTTTCTAAACACAACATGGAACTGAAATTCAATATATTCTTTCTGTCTTACTCCCTAAACCTTCTTTCCTTACCTTTTCTATGAGCACGTGGATGAAGCTAATTGTTCTTAACGAACACAACTCTGATTACTGCTGGAATTCACACTGAAAACCTCAGAGCTGCATCAAGCCTCTCCTGATCTTCAGGCAACCACATCCACTCCTGGTGTCCCTTCCCGTGGTTCCTACACCCATGGCAGGGAGGAGGATTTGCCCCCAGGGTCCCATTCCTAAAGGAGTTTTTGACAGAAAACTGCTGGAGGTTGAGCACTTGAGGGTCCTACCAAAAAAATGCCTGAAATTTGGATTCCCATCAGAAATGAAGCTTTTTAAACAAATCCTTTTTTAAAAAGCTACAGCCACAGAAAGGTTTTCAGGCTGGCAGAGCAGGCTAGTAAACAAGAAATTTCTAATAAAGTTCTCATGAACTTCTTGGAATGAGTTTCCAGCAGATCTCCCCACTGGGAGCCACGCAGGGAGCTCCTGGCTGGGACGTGGGGACCAGCAGCACCTCTGGAGGCCTTCCAAAAGCCCAGGAAAAGGCCCTGGGAGGTGGAGGGGATGAAATGTGAGGCTGAGGACACCTCCAGCAGCATTACCCACACAGGAGCTGGCTGGGGAGTGTAAATCAATGTGAATATTGTGATTCCCAGTGCTCATTGCCAGTCTCCAAGGCCACCTAGCAGGGCCCTTCCTCTCTCTGAATAGCTGATCAGCAAATTAAAATCCCTTCATTAGCTCCTTTTGTTTGAGCGGAACAATTGTGCCCAGCTCCCAAGGACTGCAGCTGAGGAGCAACATCCCAGAGACACCACAGCTCCCTCAGGGCTTGTGCAGCACCACAAGCCCTCCCATTTCCTGCCCATCACACCAAGCACACCAAACACACAGAGTTCTGTTGGCAAATTGGTGGGAACTGGCTGGGAAGGGAGAGCTGGGCAGGGGGGAGCAGCAGGATGTGGATGCTCCTCAGGATGCCTGAGGGGATGATCTGAGCAGGGACAGCAGGTCCTGCCTGTGCCCAGGTGAGTTCCCACCTGCAGAGCTGCCCCAGCCCTGCCCAGCACAGGGAGGAGCTGGAGCTGCTCAGAGAGCCCAGAGGAGGCTCCAGGATGGCCCCAGGGATGGAGCAGCTCTGCTGGGAGGAAAGGCTGGCACAGCTGGGATTGCTCACCTGGGCAGGAGAAGCTCAGGGTGGCCTGGAGGGGATCACAGGAAAGATGAGAGAGGCTCTTGACAAGAGAGGGAATGCCAGGACAATGGGGATGGCTTCAACACAGGGAAGGGAGCAGATTTAGGTCAGGTATTAGGGGTGAACTCCTCCCTGGCAGGGTGGGCAGGCCCTGGGTGCCCAGAGCAGCTGGGGCTGCCCCTGGATCCCTGCAGTGCCCAAGGCCAGGCTGGACACTGGGGCTGGAGCACCTGGGACAGGGGGAGGTGGAATGGGATGAGCTGTAAGGTCCTTCCAACCCAAACCATTCTGTGACTCTGCTGATCCCCACCCCAACCTGCCAAAGCACCCAGGGAATTTCTGTGGCACAAGAAGGAGTGAGAGCCATTCACCTGCAGTATTTTGTAGATATTTACAACAGACTTGCAGGGAGGTGCACTTCCAAAGTGTGAATTCACACTGCCTGAAGTCGTTGTTTCAGCTGTTACCTGTGCAGCTTCCAGCCTCAGTAAATTATAAAATCCAGTTTTTCAACAAACTCAGCTAATAAATGCAGAGATGCCTCTCTGTTCCCTTGAAACAAAAAACTCTTCCACGTGACTACAAGCTGAGCATGGAAAAAAAATTCCCAACAAAGCATAAACCCAAACAGTTCCCAGAGAAAGGCAGCATGCTCCTTTTTTAACACATGAAAAATTATCACAATCAAATCCCATTGTAAAATGCACTTCCGAGTTTGTTTCCCTGCCTTTATTACCTACACTGCTGGGATTTCTTTATTTTTCCTGAAGTAGGAGCAAGTATCTAAATGAGAGGCAAATTGATGATATACAGCTGGAAAAGGGCTATGAAAAAATAAGGGGCCAAAATTTATCTCCATTGTTCCACACCATGAAGCTCATGTGTTATAAAGAGACATGGTAACAGAATAAATCAGAATGGCAGCAATGATCATAATCCTGATTCTGTGTGCCCCAGCCTGGATATCAGGAGAGTCAGGACCCTGCTTTTCTTGGAATGGAGCAGAGGAGGAGAGCAAATAACCTGGGATGGGCAGGAGGGAACAGCAGAGAATGGGAGACAGGACAGGGGGAAAGCAGAGAGAGAGAGACAGGACAGGGGGAAAGCAGAGAGAGGGAGAGACAGGACAGGGGGAAAACAGAGAATGGGAGACAGGACAGGGGGAAAGCAGAGAATGGGAGACAGGACAGGGGGAAAGCAGAGAATGGGAGACAGGGGGAAAGGAGAGAGAGAGAGAGACAGGACAGGGGGAAAGCAGAGAGAGGGAGAAAGACAGGACAGGGGGAAAGCAGAGAGAGGGAGAGAGACAGGACAGGGGGAAAGCAGAGAGAGGGAGAGAGACAGGACAGGGGGAAAGCAGAGAGAGGGAGAGAGACAGGACAGGGGGAAAGAGGGAGCAGGAGCTGGAGCTGGCATTGGCCAGGGCAGGGAGGAGCTGCAGCCATCGGGAGGTTGCCAGGAGGATGCTGAGGTCAGCAGAGCACATCACAACAACCACGGAATCTTTCTGTGCACGTGGAAAAAAGGAACTGATGGGAAGCACAGGCAGAGCAGGACACGGGATGGGATGGGATGGAGAGGATGTTCCTCAGCTTCTGCAGGGAAAGGGGCTTGGGATGGCCAGGGATGGGGGAGGGAAGGACACCCCCTGCCCTGGGTGAGGCTGGGGAAGCTCCTGTGCAGCACAGCTGGGGCCAGCAGCACGGGCAGTGAGGGGGGAAGAGGGAAAATGCCAGATCTGGGGTCAGGATCAGGGATCTGGGGGTCTGTGGGGCTGAGCAGGGCAGGGCAGGGCCAGCCCGGGGCTGGCACACGGATGAGCAGGGTTATATTGGCATTTCCAGGGGGAAAGGGCTGCTCTGGAAATCCAGACCTCAGCAGTGCCAGAGGATCCACACAGGACAGAGCATTCCTCATTCCTGCCCTGGGAACCCAACGTCTTCCCTTCCCTCTCCCACCTCAGTGTTCACTCCCAACCTGAGATGAAAATCTCCATTCCAGGGGAGCTGCCTCGCTGGAAGGCAGCACACAGCAATTCCTGAACACAGGAATTCCAGCTGGAAATGAGTTACAGGGATGTTCTTAGCATTTTCTGGAGGTGTTTTTCAGGAGGAACCAGCACTGCTGGATTATAAAATGCGTTACCTGCATTGCACCTGCCCAGTGCTTTCTGTCCCAGCAGCTTCAGCTCGGGCAGAGCTTTGCCTCTCCTGGCCAGAGGATGCAGAGGTGGGAGCTGCAATGAGACTCCTTAAATACTCAATAAAACCTCCTTAAATACCCACTGAAACCTCCTTAAATATCCAGTGTGACATCCTTTAATAGCCAACAAAGCCCCCTCAAATATCCAACGAAAGCCCCTCAAATATCCAATGAAAGCCCCTCAAACATCCAACGAAAGCCCTTTAAATGTCCAATGAAACCTCCTTTAACACCGACTGAAACCTCCTTTAACAGTGACTGAAGCCTCTTTTGAGTTCCCTTCCAACACCCTCCCAAGCCAAGCTCTGTGATTCCAGGATTCTCTGTGCTGCTCTCCTCTGCTCACCACACATTTGACCTCAGGGCAGAAGTGACTGTGAAAAACAGGCCTAGGAAGAGAGAACATTTACTTTCTGGCATGAATATAATAATGGTAATACAGTAAAATCTGGCTCAGAAGCTGAGGGCTTATGTATTTCACATTCTGTGTATTAAATATTTAAATTCATGGAAATGTTTACTTAGATACTTATATTTCATGGGCTATAAAACAATAATAACCAACTCCAAATTAGTCATTTCCTTTCAGATAATAAAGTCACAATGAGAAAAAATTTGTAGCTTCCAGTTGTTCCAACCAGTGTTTGAAACAACATGAAAATCTCTTCAGCAGTCATTACAGCCTAATTGCTTTGGAAAGCTGCAAGAGAATTACCACAGCTTTTTGCTGCTGCTTGTTTTGCTAAAGGAAAGTTAATTTTATTCCAAATTATTAACTATTTCCATCTCCTTATTCCTACAAAGCAGAGAAGTGAATTGGGAATTTCTGTTCAATATTACAGACTCATTAAGGCTGGAAAAGGCCTCAAAATCCCCAAGTCCATCTTTGATTATCAAATTCTATCAAAAATTAAATCCCACAGTTCATTTCTCCTGACCCTTCTGGAGAGCAGCTCAGAGCCTTGCCAGTGAATATTTTGTATTTTGGGGTACCCCAACATCCACGTGCAGCTCTGCAGTCCCCGGTTGCTGTAAAGCTCATGAATGCTGCATTCCTCCTGTAAACACACAAGGAAACACCATGAGCAATGGGATTTTATCAATATCTATTGGCATTCTTATTCGGTATTTAAAACCATCGCGTTTTAGCTAATTAAGAGGATATTTCATTTCTATTATTTGGGGGATGCTCAGATTCCTATCTGATGATGAAGCACTCAGGATGTCAGGTGGGATTTTTCTGGCACTTTTAAGAAGCTTTTTGAAGAAAAGCAAACACAAATACTCAGGCTGGAGGATAAAAACCTGATGTCCAGGCCTGAGGCTGGGGCTGTCCCTGTCCTGTTCCCCCCCAGCAGAATTCCCTGGGCATTTCCAGCCCTGCCTGCCCTGCCTTGGGGCTCCTCTTTGTCACAGACACATTGTATGGAAAATCCTTTCATTGGGATCTTTGCTCCTGAGAGGCCTCAGAAACAAAATGTAACCAATGGTTATCTGCTGCTGTGGAATGCAACAGGGGCATCTGGGATTGGGCTCATGTGGTTGTTTATAATTAATGGCCAATGATCAGCTGGCTCAGACTCTCATCAGTCACAAGATTTTATCATCATTCTATTTTTTCCTATTCCTTGCAAGCCTTCTGATGAAATCCTGTTGTCACCATATCACAAAAGTCCCCACACCTTCTTGGTGATTTCTCATGGGCAGCTCCTCACAGCACTGACTCCGTCTCTCTTCACAGCACAACCAATAAACTCCAACTCTTTCTCAAGCACCTAACCCCCTCTTTTGTAGCCCTCATCTCCTTACTGGACACAGCTGTGGCCTATTAAGGGCAGGCCTGTTCCTAATCTTTGGTGATTAGTACAGCTACAACTACTCAAGGGTGAGATTGCTTTCTGCACTATCTTTATTTTCTTACATCCTATCCCTCCACAAAATCCTTTCTTCCATTCTTTTAGTATAGTTTTAATATAATATGTATCATAAAATAATAAATCAGCCTTCTGAAACATGGAGTCAACATTCTCATCTCTTTCCTCTTCCAGGGACCCCTGTGAACACCACCACACTTCTTCCTCCCCAAGAGCTGCAATTCCTGCAGCTCCTTAAACAACAGAAAGGAAATTTTATTAGAATCCCAGAAGGGTTTGGGTTGGAAGGGACCCTAAATCCCACCCGGTGTGAGCCCTGCCATGGCAGGGACACCTCCCACTCTCCCAGGTGCTCCAGCCCCAGTGTCCAGCCTGGCCTTGGGCAGTGCCAGGGATCCAGGGGCAGCCCCAGCTGCTCTGGGCCCTGTGCCAGGGCTGCCCACCCTGCCAGGGAACAATTCCATCCTCATAAACCCCCTTGGGCTGGAGGGTGCAGACCCCCAAAGTCAGACTTGCTCCTGCTGGGTGCACTCCCAGCTGGCAAATAAAACATCCAAAAATCCATCCCCAGGCCCAGAATGCCTCGGTGGTGCACAGATCTCACCACAGCAAAGAAAATATCCCTGACTGGGGTTTTCATTTGGTGTTTGGGCATCTTTAGAAGCCTTAACCATCACACAGCACCCTAAGAACCCTAAAGAGGTGATGTTCCTGTGCTGCTGCTTCTTCCACAAAGCAAAACACCCCCCAGGTGACAGAATTTCAGAGAAACCTGCTCAGTATTTAGCCAACATCCTGGTTCTCCAGGAGCTCGCAGCAGCAGCCAGCACCTCAGTCAGTATGATTCATTGGATCAATAATTCTAAGGTCTTGTACCTAAAAGGTTGAAAAATGTGATCTAACCTGGCAGAAGAGAAATGATTGTAATGTTCAGCAAAACAGTTAATGAGGCTTGGAAAAAGCAGGCTTTGAGGGGAGAGAAATATGTCCAGGTTTAACCTTGCCCAGAGCTCCAGCAGAACGTTCTCTCCTCAAGGTTAACTCTGCAGCCCCACAGACACCTTCAGTTTTTCAATATTTCCACTCTTTTGCTGGCTGGCCTCTCCCTTTCCCCATTTCCATGCTCTGGAGCACCTGGTCTCTTTTCCAGCTCCCAATATCCCTCATCATTTCTCACTGAATGCTTCATTTCAGCAGCTCAGTTACATAAAGGCACAGAAATGCTTTTTTCCTTCTCTCCTACCTGCAAGTTTTGTTTTAAAGTCCTTTTTTCTTCCATCCGTTACCATCCACCCCCAAATTTGAAAAATCCCTTCTCAGATCCCTTTTGCACTCTTGGACTCCCCTCAGATAAGAAAATGCCATCTTGTGCTCCAGTACTTTGTGCTCAAAGCAAAACAAATAGCAGTGATGCTGGGAGCCAGGACCGGTGGTGTTATTTTAGCATTTCATTATTCTAAGGAAAACAGACACCGGCAACTCCAATTTCCTGCTCCATAAAGGCTCTTCCCACAATCCACCCAATCTGGGATGTGGGGGGATCTGCCCTGTGCCTGTCCCTTACCTGGGCTCAGCCTCACACCTGCAGTGCCACACCAGCCTGGAAGGAAATGGCAGAGGAATCATTGCAAGCTGAGGATCCAGTTAGAGGGACTTGGAAAGGGCATGGAGGGCCAGGGCAACAGGGAATGGGTTCAGATGGAGAGAGAGCAGGGTTGGATTGAATGAATCCTCCTGCAGGGTGGGCAGGCCTGGCACAGGTGCCCAGAGCAGCTGGGGCTGCCCCTGGATCCCTGGCAGTGCCCAAGGCCAGGTTGGACATTGGGGCTGGAGCAGCCTGGGATAGTGGGAGGTGTCCCTGCCATGGCTGGGGTGGCACTGGGTGGGATTTAGGGTCCCTTCCAACCCAAACCATTCCATGGTTCTGTGACAGCCAAAGCCCCACTGTGCTGCTCCTCAGAGAGCCCCTGCAGCCTCCCCCACCTCTGTGCCTCTCCCATCCCAGTATCTCCCACCTCTGTGCCTTTCCCATCCCAGTATCTCCCACCTCTGTGCCTCTCCCATCCCAGTTCCCCACCCCTCTGTGCCTCTCCCATCCCAGTTCCCCACCCCTCTGTGCCTCTCCCATCCCAGTTCCCCACCCCTCTGTGCCTCTCCCATCCCAGTTCCCCCTGGCTCCCCGTGCCAGGAGCTGAGCCCAGGGAATGCTGGGCTGCAGGGAACGCTCAGGGATTGTCAGGCTGCATTATCTGCAATCCCTCCCTCTGCAAAGCATCCTGCCCACGGTGGAGACAATTACATGTTTCTGATCTCATTTCTAGAATTCACTTCCCTATCTAATCAACAATTATCCCTAACGAACTTTCCAGTGCTCATTCAAACTTGGCAGCTTCTCCTTCCTCAAGTGAGGCAGAGGGAGAGCCCAGTGCCTCCTGGCAGATCATGTTTTATGGAGTGATTTCTGAATAATCACACTGGAATTTTAAAGCTGTTTAACAGCCAGAGCAAATGGCAGGCAAAGGAACTGAAGTGAGGAGTATGACCTATGAAAATGATGCAAATTCATTGGGAAAAATCCGTTATTAGGGAAAGGTCTCCTGGTCACGGCTCCATCAATCACCCTGCAAAAACACAGCACGACTGGAGAAGCAAATAGTTGTATAATTCTGTATCCCTGCAGCCCTCTGAATGGCAATAATGGTGGAGGCAAAAGGAAATATTTGTGTCCTGGTTGAAGGTGCATGAAAATGTGGAACAGGTTATGAATTATCTGTTAGTTGGGATCTAACTCAGAGACTGCTTTGCACGGATGCCTGGCTTAACTGATAGCCCAAATTCTGAGGTCAAGGTAATCCAGCTGCTGTGCCCTTATCACAGATCCCACTGCCCCCAAATCCTGCTGTTCTCCAATATCCCACTGCCCCCAAATCCCAATGCTCCCAGTCCCACTGCTCCCCAATATCCCACTGCTCCCAGATCCTGCTGTTCTCCAATATCCCACTGCCCCCAAATCCCACTGCCCCCAAATCCCACTGTTCTCCAATATCCCACTGCCCCCAAATCCTGCTGTTCTCCAATATCCCACTGCCCCCAAATCCTGCTGTTCTCCAATATCCCACTGCTCCCCAATATCCCACTGCTCCCCAATATCCCACTGCTCCCAGGGATGTCAGAGAGGGAGGCAGCAGCTCCTGGGCACTCCCTGATGAGCAGAGCAGGACAGGACCAAACGCTCCCAAGTTTTGGTGAATTTTCAGGCAAGTACCAGTTGCAATTATTTCATCTACAACAGGATTTTGGTTTGGGTTTTTTTTTTTCCCTTCTTTTTTTGGGGAAAAATAAAAATAAAAGCAGAGCTGAGTAATTTCAGAAGAATTCTGAGTTGTTTTGCTTTCCCAGGTACAATTGCCCTCCTGGAAACACAATAAATGCATTGTGATGGAGCTACTGCCAATTGTAACACATCCAAAAGGCGCTGCAAATATTAAAACACGGTGTAGGAACAGGGGCAGAGGTGTAATCCACTCCTTCCATGCACTCATTTTCCAGCACATGAACTTGCAGTGCTGGCCACGTCAGGACAGCTCAGACCTGTGAATTATCTGATCAATAGCAAACAAGAATGGAAGTATTTTCAGTTCACTGGCAAAAAAAGTCAAGGAACAGAGAAATAATAACAGCAGCAGTGATTCAATCAGAGGCAGCTGGAGTAGGTGGCACCAGGACAAATGTCAAGCACCCAGACAAATGGCCCTGCAGAAGGGAGAGACCAGGAGGTATCAGAAAAGGCTCTGGGGTCAGCCTCCTCCTCCTGAGGAGCTCTTGGTGCAAGAAAAAAATTACTCATGGAAGCAAAATCATGTGAGGCTGCAGCATTTGTCAAATTCATGGTCCCAGTTTTTAAGCCACAGTCACGTCGACCTTCCTGTCATTTTTACTGGAAAACAAAGAAAGGAAAAACCACAGAGCTCTGGAGCAGGCAAGGGGAGCTGGGCTGTGAATGCCCATGTCTGCAAATTCCTCTTGGCTTAGCAAAAAGATTTTTCTTGCTCCGAGTTTAAATTAATGAAAGGACAAATAGGTTCCGAGTGGCAGGGGCGAGGCAGGGCCTCTCATGACAGAAACATTTCATTGTGCCTGAGGACACAGCAGAGCGGGCTCTGGGCTGTGCAGCCCCAGACACTGGCTGTAAAACATTCTGCTCCCACCGAGCACAGGTGGAATGGGGAGTGCAGCTGCTGGCAGCTCCCAGAGCAGCCCTGCAGGGCTGACCAGGGCTGGGGGCTGCCTCAAGGATGTGCCTGCTGCCCGTGGCCCCAGCCCAGCTGAGCCCAGCTCAGGGAACAGCCCGGCTCAGCCTGCCCCAGCACATGGATGGGGAAGGGACAAATTCCATTAGTGTGCACGGGGTGTGAGAAATATCTGCTGGAGAACTGGCTGGGGGTGAGGGACAGGGACAAAGGGCAGGCACGGGGACAAGTGCTGCAGGCCAAGGGCAGAAAAGCCCAGGGTTAATCAGGCAATTGTCTAAACTGGCCCCCAGACAGCCCTGCCTGGTGTGGGGGCACCACCCCAGTGTCCCTACAGCCCCTTCTGGGCTGGAATGGTCCCTATGAACCCCTCTGGATGGAATAAACCCTACAGGCCCCTGTGGGCTGCAAGGGTCCCCACAGACCCCTCTGGGCTGGAATGGTCCCCACAGACCCCTCTGGGCTGGAATGGTCCCCACAGACCCCTCTGGGCTGGAATAAACCCCACAGACCCCTCCGGATGGAATAAACCCCACAGACCCCTCTGGGCTGGAATAAACCCCACAGACCCCTCTGGGCTGGAATAAACCCCACAGACCCCTCTGGGCTGGAATAAACCCCACAGACCCCTCCGGATGGAATAAACCCCACAGACCCCTCTGGATGGAGTGATCCCTGTTCCCTGAGCCCTGCAGGGTCTCTCTCCGAGCCCTCCCAGGCTGCAGGACTCCAGATATTTCAGCAATTGTCATTATTAGATCCCTGCCCAGGGTCAGCTGTTTGTTTCTTGTGGAGTTCAGGTAATTCCCTCTTCAGAAGTTATCACAGAGGATTTATTTAAGCTGCAGAAATCCCTGTGGACAAGAAATCCCAAATGCATCAGGCATCAGGATGTGGGAAGCTGTCGCTCAGATTTACTGGCTGAATGCTTCCCAAGTGCTTTACAGCCAGGTTCTCTCAAAGCATTTGGGTCTGACTACACAGGAACAGAACAGAGCCCATCCTTTAACCCAGGTGTGTCAGTTTGCTCCCTAACTTCACAATTTTCTTAGTTGAATTAAGCAGTGCTGCTCAGTTCAGTGCTTTCTTTGTGCATTGAAAGATACTCCACAAAAAAAACACTGGAAAAGAGAAAACCTTCAGTGGGATGATCTTCCCAGTCACTCCCAGGGTGCTGCTCCCCCATCTGCCTCTCCAGATCATTGCTGAGGGCAAATCCTGCTTTGATCAAGCCTGCTTACAGGTGTGAGAGCCTCCCTTAGCAGAGCTCCTCATTCTCCACAAACATTTCTCACTGCCTCCCATAACAAGAGTAATGAAGATCTTTTGTTCCAGCACAGTGCTGGGCCCTGCAGGGGCTCTCTTCAGCCCTTTCCTAAATGGTAAGTGGGGGAAAAGCTGGAATCCAGTCCTGGGAAGTGTTCCCAGTGCAGGCAATGGGATTCTGCCTGAGTGAGGCCTGGAGAGCTCAGCTAATTGTCAGTAATTTTCTCCTTTCTTGTCCAGCGTGATGAAATGCTGGAGGAGCAATCAGCCTGCTGGGAAATTACACAGTGAGGAGAAAATGGGAGATCTCCCTGTGGGTCAGGGCTGCTCTCAGGGGCAGCTCCAGTCTTGCACAGATCTAAGAGGGAACTTTTTCAAATTTCTGCTCACTTGCCAAGCTGTCATCAGCCAGCACCCCCTTGATTTCCTCGCAGAGCCCTGGGGATGTGATGGCTCTCACAGCCCCAAAACACCCTCACCTGCCTGGTGCTCTGCTCTGGGACTCAGCCCCAGGTGAGGTGCTGGAAATGCACCTCACCCCAGAACCCCAAATCAGTGCTTTCCCCTCCCCTTCCAGTGCCACAGCCCCTGGAGATTTTCTGTGCAGTTTGGTCTTACCTGCTGCTTGGTCCAGGTAGAAATAGCAGAGCCGCGCCTCTCCTGCTCACAGCCATCTCTGCTGCTACCAAAGGGACAGACAGATGGACAGAAAGCCGCAGAAGGGCAGAGCAGAGCTGCACAGAGCAGGCTCCCAGCTCCTGGTGCTCTGGGAACAATGGGGGTCTCCATCCCCAGGACACAGCTGGGTTTGTCACCAGCCCCGTGGAGTCACTGCTGCTCTGTCCTGGGGCACCTGCAGAAACAAAACTGATCCTGTAGAGTCCTGCTGGGGACATGGGCTGACAGGACAGCCTGGCCCTGTCCCAGGGCCACAGGACAACCCGGCACTGTCCCAGCACCAAAGGACAGCCTGACAGTGTCCCAGGGCCACAGGACAGCCTAACACTGTCCCAGCACCAAAGGACAGCCTGACACTGTCCCAGGGCCACAGGACAGCCTGGCCCTGTCCCAGGGCCACAGGACAGCCTGGGCCTGTCCCAGGCCAGGTTGGACACTGGAGCTGGAGCAGCCTGGGACAGTGGAGGTGTCCCTGCCATGGCAGGGGTGGCACTGGGTGGGATTTAAGGTCCTTCCCAACCCAAACCATCCTGGGATTCTCATCCTGCTGGGCTGTTTTAGCCAGCTCCTTTGGGCCCCTGAGGAAAGGCAGGGTCTGTGATGCTGCTGAGGAAAAGGGAGAGGCTTTTCCCACACCTGTTCTGAGGCACATTCACTTGGAGCTGCTCTTACAGCACATTCTCCACGCTGGGGCTGGCAGAGCTGCTCTGGGCTCTGGTTTTCAATGGAAGATCCACAAGAACATTAAAGCCCTTCTCTTCCTCTCTCATCTAACACTGTGATTCTCCAGCTAGGAATGAATTTTTTCATGTTTAAGTTTCTAAGGACACAGTCTTGTCCTTTTAATCGTTACCATCCCATTTTCATACTGCAGCCCTCCCAGTCCAACCCCCCCTCCATCTGCCAGACCTCCCCTGCCCCAGCAGCTTCTGGCAGCTTTTGTGGCCCTGCAGGTTCCATCAGCTCAGTGCCAGCCCTCAAACTGCTCCTAACGAGCTCCACCAAGTGCAGCCCCAGGGAGCAGAGCCCTGCTTTCAGCATTAACCACCCCTCATTAATGCCCTGTCCTACAAAGAGCTGCTGAACAGAAATACCTGAGCATAATGACTGGGAGATTCTGTCTTCTCACCCTGCCTGGGATCTGCAGCTCCTGGAGGAGGAATCAGCCTGGAATCAGCCTGGAACTGCCCATGCTGGAGGCTGCAGGGTGGCCCTGGCAGCTCCCACAGCTCCCCCACCCCACGGGCTCAGTCCATTAATTTAATTGCACACCAGGACATTCCAGCTGGTATGGGCTGATTAATTAACAGCCCTGAGCTGCTGCTGCTGCTCTGTAAGCCAGCACAGGGAATTAATTTGGGTGCCTTGTTATGCAGGCACACCCACAGAGGCACTCAGGGGTGGCCTGGCACAGCGATGGCACCTGGGTGTCCCTCCCAGGTGGGAACAGTGCCCAGCCAGGGGCTGGCAAAGGGCTGGGGGAGCTCTGGTGGCTCCAGTTCACTCCCCCAAGGGCATGGACAAAGGCCTGGAGGGACAGGGCACAGGGAATGGCTCCCAGTGCCAGAGGGCAGGCATGGGTGGGATGCTGGGAATTGGGAATTGTTCCCTGTGGGTGGACAGGCCTGGCACAGCTGGGGCTGCCCCTGGGTCCCTGGCAGTGCCCCAGGCCAGGCTGGACACTGAGGCCTGGGGACACCTGGGACAGTGGGAGGTGTCCCTGCCATGGCAGGGCTGGGATCTCTTTCTGTCCCTCCCAACCCAACCCCTTCAGGGGCTCTGTGATAAATACAGATTTCAGTGAGCTTCCCCCATGACCTGCCCTTGCTCTTCCCTACTGACACCCAGGCCATAAAATCCTTCATAATTATTAAATTTCAGTGTCAGGCCAGCCTGAGGCAGGTTGTGCTGGGGCAGAGCCAAGCTCTGTGGGGTTTGTGGGGTTTCTCTCCCCCCTGTCCATTTCCTGGGGTGCAGCTCTGCGCTGCCCCCAGCACTAACATCACCCCAGCCCTGCTCTGCCCTGGAGCTGTGCTAATGCACACACTGCTGGGCTTTCCACATGCACAGATACTTGTATGTTTATGTATTTATGCATTTATATATTCAATATTTTATATATTTATATATTTGTGTTATCTGTTTATATAAAGTATCTATATAAACTGTCTATTTCTATATTATATATTTATATATTTCCAATTATATAGCTATAATAATAGCTATATTATTATATAGCTATAATAATATATTTATTATCTTATATTAATATTATATGATTATATATTTCTAGAATTTTAAATATATTTTATATATCTCAATATTTCTATATTTCTATAAAAGCAGGGGAATAAAGCCTGCATCACTGAGGCTCTCTGTGCCAAGGCTCAGCCTCCCCCAAACACCAAGTCAGCAAAACCTAAAAGCTGATCCCAAAGCTCCTCCTGGGGCTCAGGGCTGGGCTTCCCCCACTTCTAATTCCCCCAGGAATGCTGCTGTTCCAGGGCATCCTGTGGGGCACAGGAGGGCACCCCAAACCTGCACAGGAGGGCACACCAAGCTTGCACATCAACCCTGCACAGAGGGCACACCAGCCCTGCACAGAGGGCACACCAACCCTGCACCCCTGCACAGAGGGCACACCAACCCTGCACAGGAGGGCACACCAACCCTGCCCATCACACCTGTACAGAGGGCACACCAACCCTGCACACCAAGCCTGCACCCCTGCGCAGGAGGCAGCAGCCCAGGCCTGCAGGGCACAGCAGATAAAACCCCAGTAAAAGCAGCCAGGGGGCACTGACAAAGCTCAGCTGCCAGCTCTGATGCTTTCTGTTCTCCTGCAGCACGTCCTGGGCTTCATGTGCAATCAGCTTCTCCTTACAATTCAGCATTCAATGCTGGATAACTCACAGAGTAAATCTCCATGCTGTGCTCTGGGAACAGTGACTGTACTGCGGCCTCCAAACCCCCTCAGCCCAGGAACCCAGCTCCCAGAACAGCAGCAGACAGGCTGAAATCCAATGTATTCCCTTCCCCAAAGCCCTGCAATGGCTTTGGTAGCACACGATTTTTCTTTTTGAAGGATTTCCCCTCTGCTGACAAGTAAATAAATGTGTAACTTTCCGCTCCTTTTAGTGCCCAAAAGAAAAGGAAGGAAGAGAAAGGAAGGGGGAAAGGACCTGCAACAGGTTTGCTGAATATTGGTTATTCATTTTCTGGAGCACAACAGGGACACTTTATAAACTAATCCAGCTTTACACGGCGCAGTGCTGCCTTCACTTCTGTGTTATTGGATAATTTGTCAGTTCTGGCACTTTGGCAAGTAATCAAGTAAGGAACAACTACCAGAAGCAGAAGGAAATTATTGAATCTGGTTCCTCTTCCTCCTCCTTCTTGTATTCTAAACACAAGCTGATTTTAAACAAAACACTGTTGGCAGAAACAAAACAACCTTTAGGATTTATGAAAGACACAGCACTAAAATAAGCTGCTTGTGTTTGAGGGGGTTTTGATTTTGCTTTTCCCCCCTCCTTTCTGCCCAGATAGATCACTTTCCATTAAATGCTGTGAGCTAAACATGGAAAATCTCACTCCCTGCCCAGGTAAAGCTTCACTTTGCATAACTGGTGGCTGGGAGGGGAAGGAACATCGCAGTGACTGGGGCTCGGCCCCGAGCAGGGCAGGGCTGCAGGGGATTCTCCTGAGCCCGAAGCTGAAAGCACACTCCAATGAACCCCTCAGACCTGCCCTGCCCGGCTGCAGCTCCGTCTGACGGCAAACAGGGAGGCACTGGCAGGGCAGAGGCTGCAGGAGGGAGCTGTTGGTTGTGGGCTGGCTGCTCCAGGGAATCCCATCCTCCAGAACAGCCTGGGAGCTTCAGAGCATCCCCTGAGGCACTGGGAGCTTCTGCTGTGCCTGGGGCTCCCAGGGCTTCCTGAGCCAATCCTAATTCTGCTCATGCACCAGAGGGGGAAAGGAACAGCCCTGCAGGAAGCACTGGGCACTCGCTGGCTACTGAGTCATCCACGGTCACTGACACAGCACCCGGACTTGTCTTGGAAATGGAGGGGTCACCCATGAGGTGCAGACCCTCTAAATGAGCCTGAGAGATGAGCAGCTGGCTGCACAAGATCAAGAAACTGTCAAATAACAAAAGTTTCTGCATCAGGTGCTGATTTCATGGCTCACCTGCAAGTCCTCATGCCACCACCAACAAAGAAAACCAGAAAATCCAGAACAGGGACTTTGAATGTGGAATTCTGTTACTGCAGGTCCTCAGAAGGAAAGAAATCACCATCCCAAATGAATGGAATGGACAAAGAAACACAGATGTGCTTCCACCTCTGCTGGGAGAGCAAAAAATGAAAACATCTCACACTGATTTCATCTGTGCCCAGGACATGGGGAGGGACAACTCCATGAACGAGTTGAACAGGACAAAAAGGCTTTACAAGCCAGACTGCAGACTGTGTAACCCTAAACCCACATGGATACCACCCTGAGGAACCTAAACCCACATGGATACCACCCTGAGGAACCTAAACCCACATGGATACCACCCTGAGGACGTGGGCAGTGACTGTGGTGGTGCTGGGCTGGACCTGGGCATCTCAGAGGTCTTTTCCCACCTGAATTATTCCATCACTCTGCTCCTTTCCAGCGCTGGGAAAGGCATCAGCTCCCCACAGGCATGAATGGAGGGAGCAGCAAGGGCAAGGACAGGGGGGAAACTGTGACCTCCATCCTGCATCCATCCTTGCCTGCATCCATCCATCCATCCTTGCCTGCATCCCTGCATCCATCATCCATCCCTGCATCCATCCCTGCCTGCATCCATCCCTGCCTGCATCCATCCCTGCCTGCATCCTTGCCTGCATCCATCCTTGCCTGCATCCATCCTTGCCTGCATCCCCAGAGCTCCCAACACCTCTCATGGTTGCACTTTGCTCTGCTGGACTCAGCTCAGGCAATTCTGCCTTTAAATGTTCTCCTGCATGACAATGATCCCACCTCTGCCACCCATTAAAAACCTCCTTTGTCTGGCAGTCATTTGCAAGTTTGGATAATGGGTCTGATTAAAGCATTTCCGAGAGGAGCACCCCAAGAGCAGCAGCAGCTGTGTCCAGCCTGCACAGACTCCTGGGCCAGGGCTGCCTGGGCATTGAGGGCTCCCAGCCCAGTGCCACCCCAGCTCCCAGTGTCAGGGCATGATCCCCCCCAGGCTGGCACCCGTGCCCGAGGCAGCTCCACAGAGCTCTGCCCAGGACTGCCAAGGTGACCCTGAGCCATGGGGGAGTGAAAATGGAGTTGGATCATTGCTGCCAGAAACCTGACTCTGCTCTGACAATTCAGTAATGGAATTGTGCAGGGATGATGACAGCATTTCTTGTGTTCCCAGGGTAGGGAAAGTGTGCTGGGGAAAGTGCAGCTACTGCAGCAAGGCAGAAATTGCCACTTCTTATCTAAACCTTCCAAAACCATCTTATAATCCCCTAGTCTGTTATCATTTCAATTTTTAAATTTATTTTAGTTTGACTAGAATACTAAAAAAAAAACCAAAAAACCACAAACTTCCAAATATCCTACTGGGATCATTTTCATAGCCAGACAAGAGAGAAGAAACATTGCCTGAATCTCTCTGACAACTCTGAGCATCCACAATAAACAAACTGTCAAAACACCAGCAGAACTCACCAGTTTGGGGAGAAACAGGTTCTTCCAGTCCCCTTTGGGGAGAAATTCCTGTGGCAAACCCTGCAGAGCCTGTCCAACACCCTGGCTACCAAAATTCCCCATCAGGGCACGGTTACCTGCAGAGCAGAGGGTCCCAGCTCAGCCTCCTCAGTCCCAGGCTCCCCGAGCCCTGGAGGTGACAGAGCTGTCCCCACCTCCCTGTCCCCATCCTGCCCATTCCAGGCTCCTTCCAGCCCCATTCCCACCTCCCTGTTCCCAACCTGCCCATCCAGGCTCCTTCCAGCCCCATTCCCATTTCCATTCCCCAACCCTGCCATTCCAGGCTCCTTCCAGCCCCATTCCCACCCCCCTGTCCCCACCCTGCCCTCCAGGCTCCTTCCAGCCCCATTCCCATTTCCCTGTCCCCACTCTGCCATTCCAGGTTCCTTCCATTCCCATTCCCCTGTCCCCACCCTGCCCATTCCAGGCTCCTTCCAGCCCCATTCCCATTCCCCTGTCCCCACCCTGCCCATCCAGGCTCCTTCCAGCCCCATTCCCATTTCCCTGTCCCCACTCTGCCATTCCAGGTTCCTTCCATTCCCATTCCCCTGTCCCCACCCTGCCCATCCAGGCTCCTTCCAGCCCCATTCCCATTTTCCCTGTCCCCACCCTGCCCTCCAGGCTCCTTCCAGCCCCATTCCCATTTCCCTGTCCCCACCCTGCCCATCCAGGCTCCTTCCAGCCCCATTCCCATTTTCCCTGTCCCCACCCTGCCCTCCAGGCTCCTTCCAGCCCCATTCCCATTTTCCCTGTCCCCACTCTGCCATTCTGGGCTCCTTCCAGCCCCATTCCCAGTTTCCCACTGGAGCTGCTGCCCCACATGGTTTTTGCCTGGGGAAATACAGAATTGGCACCAGGGAAGCCCAGCCTGCCCTGGAGCTCCTGGCCAGGCTGTGCCCCCTGAAGCTGCCCATGAAGCTGTGGAAATGGCAAGAAAATGCTTTTAATTTTAAATTGTGGAAAAAGGGTAGAAAGAAAGGGAGGATTTCCAGCACTGCAGCAAAACAACAGGCTATTCTAATGAAGTTAATCTGAATATGAAATTCAGGACAGAAACTACTCCTGGCACTTTCCTGCTGGGGCTGGGCTGCAGTGGGGCAAGAGCAATGAGATATTGAGACCTTCTTGGGTTTGAGGGGACAGAAAAACTCAGCAAATCATTACCAAGCCCAAGCAGAGCCACCTCAACTTCAAGGCGGTGCTGGTGCCACAACACCAAACTTCAATACCTCTCCTGAAAAAACCTGAGCACAAATGCTATCCCTCAAACTTTTAATAGAGCAGGAGAAGAAAGTGGACTTTGCTGTCCTTGTGTCACCACCTTTGTGAGAGCTGACAAGTGCCTGAGGGAAAGATCTGGGCTCCTCTGTTCTTCCCTCTTCTTTTATCCTTGCTTCTTTTTCTTTTGTATTTTTTTTAATTTTTGTTCTGTATCTTCCCTGCCTTTGTGCCAGGCCCAGGCTGCTCCTGCTGGAGCCTTCAGCAGTGCCCTGACCACCCAGGCAGGGCAGCAAGGCCAGGCTGAGCCCAGCTCAGGGATGGAGATCCTGGAGATCCTCGCTGGCCCCTCCAGCCCTGCCTGTCCAGCCACCCCAGCCCAGGTGATTTCCTCTGCTCAGGGAGAGCCTCAGAGCTCTGACAGTGCCAGTCTTGCACCAAGGCAGCTCCTGCTTCAAATCCTACAAGCAAGGATGCTGCTGAAGTTAATTCCCTCCAGTCTGCAGGAATTTCACCTGTTTTCCATTCTTTTTGCAGATTTTTGAGAAACCTGTACAGATATTTTCCAGCAGAGCTGCTGCAGCCACGTCCACCCCCAACCCCCAAAGAGCAGCAGCAGCAATTTCCTGGCAGTGCCCCTCTGTTAGCTGTGGTTACTCTGGGAAAACACGTGGGGAGAGCAGCTGTGCCTCTGAAAAGCCATTTCCTGGTGGCTGCAGGAGCCCACGAGGGTTTTATACCCACCCACCTGGCTTCACCCCGTTTGCTCCAGCCCATCAATCTGCTCTCAGCCTCCTCAGAGCCCCTGCAGCTCTGCTTCCTCTGCTGGAAGAGACCCAAGGCAGAGCTTTGGCTTCCCTGGGCTGGGCTGGGCCTCAGGAGGGGCAGGGATGTCTGTCTGTCCTTCCTGCAGCAGGGATGCTCGGGGAGGAGGGATGGAAAAGGAGCAAACACCGGGGATGGAAAAGGAGCAAACACCAGGGGTGCAAAAGGAGCAAACACCGGGGGTGCAAAAGGAGCAAACACCAGGGGTGCAAAAGGAGCAAACACCGGGGGTGCAAAAGGAGCAAACACCGGGGGTGCAAAAGGACCAACATCAGGGGTGGAAAAGGAGCGAACACCAGGGATGGAAAAGGAGCAAACACCGGGGATGGAAAAGGAGCAAACACCGGGGTGGAAAAGGAGCAAACACCGGGGGTGCAAAAGGAGCAAACACCAGGGGTGGAAAAGGAGCAAACACCAGGGGGGCAAAAGGAGCAAACACCAGGGGGGCAAAAGGAGCAAACACCAGGGGGGCAAAAGGAGCAAACACCGGGGATGGAAAAGGAGCAAACATCAGGGGGGCAAAAGGAGCAAACACCGGGGGTGCAAAAGGAGCAAACACCGGGGATGGAAAAGGAGCAAACACCGGGGATGGAAAAGGAGCAAACACCGGGGATGGAAAAGGAGCAAACACCGGGGGTGCAAAAGGAGCAAACACCGGGGATGGAAAAGGAGCAAACACCGGGGGTGCAAAAGGAGCAACATCAGTGGTGCAAAAGGAGCAAACATCAGGGGGGCAAAAGGAGCAAACATCAGGGGTGCAAAAGGACCAACATCCTTCCCCCACAAAGAGCCCCAAGAGCCCTCGTGCAGGAGGTCAGCAGCAGGATAAATGGATGCAGGTCTTTTATCTCTCTTTGCTCTCTGGAGTTTCACTTCAGTGCAAAAAAAACCCAAACAAAACACTGGTGTGTGAGCACAATTTAAATGTGTTAAGTTGGAAGAGTGGAATAATCAAAATCCTTCACTTTGTTTGATGCTACAGCAGTGACAGAACTGTAACCCAATAAAGTTAATTCATAGCTTGAGCTGTGCACTATCCTACCCTTAAAAACCTCAATAAACCAAAAAACCCCAAGTTGTTTGTGCATATAAAAACTATCCATTAACATCAATATTTTAGCAAACATAAACGTAACCTTGATCTTAAAACTTTGATTCCAGTTGCAGCTCCAGCACTGTAACCATAGAAATAATCCCATCCCCTCCTACTAAAACATTGTTTGTCCTTGATTGTTGTTTTTCTTAATTGAAATACTCAAGCTACTTGGAAGCAAATTGCATTGCAGCACAATATATTGCAGAAAAGTTGCCTCATTTTGTAACCTGCTGGTACACCACGTCCTACATTTCCCAGTTTTCTGGGAAGCTGCTTAAAGGCATCTTTAATTTTTAACAACTCCCTGGAAATGTGAAAAGGAAGGAAAGGTAGGTCATCATTTTGGGCATCCCATTTTTGGCAGAGCTCTTTGAACTGCACAGCTGTGGTGGTGTCTGAAGGGTCCCTCTGAGCTGCCCTCTCATCTCAGCAGCTTTCAAAGCAGCCAGGCTGGTGCAGGGGGGCAAGGAGGTATCTGAGCATTTTCCTGGGGACAGGAACCTGTGACACCTGCCTGAACTGTGACAGTGACCTGTGATACCTGTCCTGGGGACAGTGATCTGTGACACCTGTGTGTCCTGTAACAGCGACCTGTGACACCTGTCTGTCCTGGGGACAATAACCTGTGACACCTGTCTGTCCTGGGGACAATAACCTGTGACACCTGCCTGAACTGTGACAGCGACCTGTGACACCTGTCTGTCCTGGGGACAGTGATCTGTGACACCTGTCCTGTGACAGTAACCTGTGACACCTGTCTGTCGTAGGGACAGTGACCTGTGACACCTGTCCTGTGACAGTAACCTGTGACACCTGTCTGTCCTAGGGACAGTGACCTGTGACACCTGTCCGGTAACAGCGACCTGTGACACCTGGCTGTCCTGGGGACAATAACCAGTGACACCTGGCTGAACTGTGACAGCGACCTGTGATACCTGTCTGTCCTGGGGACAGGAACCTCTAACAGCTGCAGCTGTCCGTCTTGTGACAGTGACCTGTGATACCTGTCTGTCCTGGGGACAATAACCTGTGACACCTGCCTGTCCCAGGGACAGGAACCTGTGACACCTGGCTGAACTGTGACAGTGACCTGTGACACCTGCCTGTCTTGTGACAGTGACCTGTGACACCTGCCTGTCCTGTAACAGTGACCTGTGAAACCTGTCTGTCCTGTGACAGTGACCTGTGACACCTGCCTGTCCTGGGGACAATAACCTGTGACACCTGCCTGTCCTGTAACAGTGACCTGTGACACCTGTCCATTGTGGTGACAGTGATCTGTGACACCTGTCCATTGTGCGACAGTGACCTGTGACACCTGCCTGTCCTGTAACAGTGACCTGTGACACCTGTCCATTGTGGTGACAGTAACCTGTGACACCTGTCCATTGTGTGACAGTGACCTGTGCCACCTGTCTGTCCTGTGACAGTGACCTGTGCCACTGCAGCTGTCTGTGCAGGTGGCTGCCCACAGCTCCAGCTCCCCCTGCACCCTCCTGCTGCTGGAGCTCTTCAATTCTGCCTTCAGAGCCTCTGGGTTTCCCCACAGGTCCATCCCAGCTCAATCCCATGTCACAGGGCAGGAACTCCTCTGAGGAGAGAATTCCCTGTCCCAGGTGCCTCTCCTGGGCTGGAGCACGGGTGTGATCCCTCCCTGGGGTGCAGAGGATCTGCTCTGGCTCCGTGGACACCCCAGAGCAAAGCCCCAGCCTGTGGTGTTGATGTACAGGATGGACAGACAGCTGGCAGCTGTTACCTGCTCCCAACACGTGCCCAATTCCCAGGGACTGAGGGAACCCAGCTGTGGCAGGGTAGGAACAGCATTTGGGGAAACCAAAGGAGAGCCCTGCCTGCAGAAACCACACCTGAGATCCAAACCATGCCTGAGATCCAAACCACGCCTGAGATCCAAACCACGCCTGAGATCCAAACCAAAGCACACCTGAGCTCCAAACCAAAGCACACCTGAGCTCCAAAGAACACCTGAGATCCAAACCATGCCTCAGATCCAAACCACGCCTCAGATCCAAACCAACCCACACCTGAGACCCAACCCACACCTCAGCTCCAAAGCCCACCTCAGAGATCCAAACCACACCTCATACCCAAACTTCAGCTCCAAACCCCACCTCAGCTCCAAACCACTCCTGAAATCCAAAGCACACCTCAGAGACCCAAACCAAAGCACACCTGAGACCCAAAGCACACCTGAGACCCAAACCAAAGCACACCTGAGACCCAAACCAAAGCACACCTGAGACCCAAACCAAAGCACACCTGAGACCCAAAGCACACCTGAGACCCAAAGCACACCTGAGACCCAACCCACACCTGAGACCCAACCCACACCCCAGCCCCAAACCCCACCTGAGCCCCTCAGCACCTGCTCCACCTCTTCCCCCACCCTGGCTCCCCTGCCTGGCTGCAGATATTTGATTTAATGGCTTGACATGCTGACATTTCAGCAGCACGGAATGGGCTGCACCCTCCAGCCCCTCCTGAGGAATGCACCTGACACCGGCTGTGAGGAGAACGCGATGCTTGCAGAGAGAAATACTTGTTGAAATTCATAGCAGATATGACATTTTCTGGTTTTTCTCTCTACAAAGGTGAAAATCTCCTGGCCATACACGAAACAAAGCAGCCTTTCCCTGCTCTTCCTCAAGTAATGAAAATCTCTTTATTCTCTTCTCTTTTCCCTCTGATTAAAGCCCACTATAAAAAGACTTCTTACTGTGCACCACTAAATTCAAAATGGGAGCAACAAATAGGTAAATTTTTTATACACCCTGAAATATTTAAAATCATTTAAATACAGTGAGTCTAAAACTCAGCATTTAACAACCTTTTCATGTATTTAACAAGCAATGAGGGGAGTTTTATATCAAAGTAACCATTTCCAGCAGAGGAATCTCCAGCTGTTGAATGAGAAGTGTCTCAGCAAGACTTGTTTGAATATTCAGAGTGATCTGCAGAAGATCCCAGTATCACTAGAGATGATACATGAATATCAGTGGATAATATGAGGTAATTACAGGGATTATCCCACCCCTGGGACAAAAAAAAAGGGAATTTCAAGCACTCTTTAATCTCCCTGGGACAGGATGAACCTGATGATAACCATATTCTGTTCAAAAGAATTACTTGTACTAATTAAAGATGAAGGTGGCAGTTCAGAATCTATTCCTGACTGTCATTTCAGGTGTCACATCAATCCATTCCACTGAGAAAATAACAATCCAAGTGCTCCCTCAGTCCCAGCAAGCCAATCTGTGACATGAAATCACTTTGCTGCTGCTGCTGCTGGGAGTTTTCTTTTAGGCACTCAGGTGAGTGAACATTGCCAACTCCACTGAACAGAGGCAAATGGATTTCCAAGGTGGAAATGCACCTGGGCAAGGGCTGTGTGTGGCCTGGGGGGTCAGAGCAGCTCCAGAATTGCCATGGGGTGTCCAGGAGCCAGCCTGGGAAGCAGCAGGAGGCACCAAACCCTCCCAGGTGTGCAGAGGGGCAGGTGCAGGGCACACACCTGGGGCCCTGCATGCACCTGGGGCCCCGCACACGCACACTCACCTGGGGCCCCGCACACGCACACTCACCTGGGGCTCTGCACGCGCACCTGGGGCCCCGCACACGCCTGGGGCTCTGCACACGCACACACCTGGGGCCCCACACACGTGCTCACCTGGGGCCCCGCACACACCTGGGGCTCTGCACACGCTCACACCTGGGGCCCCGCACACACGCGCACCTGGGGCCCTGTGCACACTCACACGCCTGGGGCCCTGCACACACACACACCTGGGGCCCCACATGCTCACACCTGGGGCCCAGCACGTGCACTCACCTGGGGCCCCGCACGTGCACTCACCTGGGGCCCAGCACGTGCACTCACCTGGGGCCCAGCACGTGCACTCACCTGGGGCCCCGCACGTGCACTCACCTGGGGCCCCGCACGTGCACTCACCTGGGGCCCCGCACACGCACGCACACCTGGGGCCCTGTGCACACTCACCTGGGGCCATGAACACGCACTCACCTGGGGCCCCGCATGCTCACACCTGGGGCCCCGCACACGCACTCACCTGGGGCCCTGTGCACACACGCACCTGGGCTCTGGCGCACCTCAATATTTCTGTATGTCCCCGAGATGATCACAGCCAGAAACACCCACAGCTGCAGGAAAGGCTCATTCTCCTTCCAGCCACCTTTGGCTGGGGTGTTTGCCACAGGGAAATGTGAATTTGTGTTCCCCAAGCGCTTTGTGGAAGCAGCCCGGTGCTAAATCATGGCTGTACCCCCACAGCTCACACAGGGTGGAATTCCCAGAATCTCCTGGGTGCTCTCCTGGCAATTCCTGCAGGAGCACAGCATGGAGGTGGGGTGAGGAAAGCTCAGGACATTCTTCTGGAGGTGGTAAAACCCCAGGGACCTTTCCTGGCTGCTCTTAAAACAAACCCAGCCCAAGGAAGCCCTCAAAGGAAGGAGCAGCTGCTGGAGCTGTTGCCAATCCATTCCCCCTTGCATAACTCCAATCTAAATCATTTCTCCACCGGCCAAATTCCCTCTTTTGAGCCTGCATTTAAAGGACCAGCAAGAGATTTGGCTCTTCTTTTTTTTTTGGTCTAATTGCATCCATCACATTTCAACAGCTCCAAGGCCAGGTTGGATGGGGCTTGGGACAGTGGAAGTGTCCCTGCCATGGCAGGGGTGGCACTGGATGGTCCTTAATGCCCCTTCCAACCCAAACCAGCCTGGAATTGTGGGATTCTATCTGTAAAGTTTGAAAAAAGCTACCAAATAAGCCCCAAATCCATTTGCACTGGATTAAAACAGTTCTTTTTGTTAACACAGCTGGAATAAATATGGACAGCCACTGAAGTTGTGTGGGACAGAAAAAACTAGTTCTTATTTGAGTGAAATAATAATAATAATGAATTTGATTACCAGTAGTGTATGAGCAATCCTTTTCCTTCCTCGAGTTCCCTGCCTCATGTAAAAATGATTAAAAGTATGATTTACTAGGCAGTCTGTGGATTTAACTACCATTACCAAATGGCAGCCATGGTTTATGAGCAGTTAAAATGCAAATATTTGTTATCCCATCTCGCTGCTGGGTTCAGTTTTGCTGCAGAGTCATCATTAAGCTGCAGTACAATGTTTGTATATCTTAGTTAGCAAAAACCCCCAAAATAACAAAAACCAAACACCAACCCCTCATTTATTCAACTTTCCTACATTTATATTCATGTTTGAATTTAAAATTCACTTTCCATGAATATTCTTCATTACCTGTCTCCACAAAGGTTCTGCCTGATAAATTAATTGGCTTTGAAGAAAACAAATTCAAGGAAAGAGAAAAAAGCAAATTCCACTTTGGGTTTTCCTTTTGCCCACTCCCACCCTCGAGGCCTCTCACCTCTGACAGGGATATTTTATATTTTATACCTTCCAGTCTGCCTGGGGATGTGCTGATTTCCTGAGGTGGAGAGGGAAAACATCCTGAGGAGCTGAACACCAGAATAGGGCAATTAAATGATTTTATGTCCTAATTCTGACACAATAACACAACAGTTATCAGCTAACATGATCTTTAAAGCTGCTTGATCCTTAAAGCTGCTTGTAAAGCTTTTATTGAGCAGAATAAATCACCCCAAACCCAGCCACTCCTTGTGCAGGCATTGGGGGCACCTGTGAGATCAATCAGCAGCAATTTTATCCATAACCCTGAGCAGACATTCCCAATTTTTTGCTTAAAAAAAAAAATTAATTCCTAGAAGAGAGTTCAAGTGTTTCTTGTGAATTAGTGCAAGCTGCAGCTCCAAAGGTGCAGGAGAGGATTCCCTGTGAGAGGAGGGGCAGGGTTCCCTGAGCAGCTCAGCTGGAGGCACAGAGGGCAGGGACCCTTCCTAGGAATGCCAAAACATGGCTCATCTCATTTGACTCTGAGCATTCCCAGCTTTGGCAGGAATCTATTTCAGTCCCAAAACAATGTGTCATGCCAATCCCAGCCAGAAAGGCAAGACGTGAAATCCTCCATTCCATCGCCTCTAATGTACATAAACTTTATCATTCTGACCCTGGCACACCCTGTGTGTGTGCAGAAGCATCCACCACAGCAAGCCCAAAGCATAACCCATCATATCCCACTAGTACAGACTGTTTCCAGGGTAAAAAGATTTGCCATCAAAATCCAGAAGGGGGAAAAGAGGAAATGAAAATATTTATCAGGTAAGCCAAGTGCACAGCATTTGCACAATAAACTGCATGCCTTGGTTCCAAGGACAGCTCACCTCTCACCTTGAGGTCTGAGCTACCCTGCCTTCAACAGCATCTGCCAGTCTTGCCCTTGGGGGGCAAGAGGATATAGTTCCTTTTCCACTCAGTATTTTTAAAATAATAGGGGCTCCCCACACCACCAGCAAGCTGGGGAAGTGAGATTTTTACAGGGAAACTCCTGGGATGGCAGGGGCTCCAGCAGAGCTGCCTGCCCTGAATGCCCCCCAGGACAGGGAATGTTCCTGTCCCAGCACCTGGAGCTGTGTCTGCAGGGGCCCAGGCAAATAAAAACATTAAACCAGAGAAGGGAACGGGGCACGGGTGTTCCAAAGCACTTCTGGAGGGAACAGCACTTGTCAGGGGCTGACAGAAACGGAACAAAACCCCTCTGAGGTCTAAAAGGCAGGAAAAACCAACGGGAGAAGGTTTCCTGTCCCCTGCTCCCTCTGAGAGCTGCCTGGCACAGGCAGCACGGGGCTGGCACGGGCAGAGGCCGCAGCCTGTGGCAATGCCACAAAACTCTCCTTTGTCCCCTCAGAAAGGAAATAAGCCCAAAGTTCCTCTCCTTGGTTTGGTGCAAAAGCCACCTCACAGGCCTGGGGGACTTCACCTCAAACTTAAGGATGGCCAATTGGACAGGAGCCAGAAAGTCCTGCCCGGGCAATTCACTACAAAGAGAAGAGAACAAAGAAACCAATGGCATTTCTGAGGTGTTTTACCAGGAGCAAGCACCTCTAGCACTTAGCTCCGTTTTTCTTTGTTTGTTATTTTGCCTTTTATTAAACCTTTTTGTTTCCAACACTGCAACAGAGGCCATCCTGCTGGTTTTTATGCTTCCAAGGGTAGCTGAGCTATCTCGAGTGTGTTATAGACCTCCAAGAGCTAATGAGACCTAACTCAAAAAAACCCCTACTTTATCAGCAGCCTCCTGAACTGCCTGAGTGAGCATCAGCTCTGTCTCCAGCCTGTTCAATATGAACTAAACCTTTCTGGGGCCGGGATGGAGCTTTTGGGATCACACTTCCCAAACAGCTCCTCTCCAGATTGCTCAGGGACAAACCCACAGACAGACAAAGGGACTCTCCTCAGGGGTGAGGGACAGAAATCCCCTGGGCAGCCTCTGCTGCCTTGGAAAACACCACAAAAAACACAATTTAACCCACACACAGAGTCTGAGTTGAATTTCACATGCAGAAAACTTCTACGTGACTGACATCTCTTATTCCGTATCTTGATAACAAATTCCATACTCAATAACGTACCTTAGATTCCATGGATGTTATCAGCAGGTGGAAATATCTGCTGGTGCAGAGCTGGCATGGCTTTGACACTATTTTCCTTGGAGAGACTCCCCAAAACCTAAAAGGAAGTGAGGTAATTGCAGCATTGAAGGCAGACCCCAACACTTACTTATTACATCTCTGCCTTTGACAGAAACACTTGGAGGTTTTAATTAATTCCACTCAACATTTAAACATGCTAGATGTCTATAAACAGGAGGATGGGTGTTTAACAAGGTGCTAATTGGGTTTATTAATAAAGTTCAGTGCCTGGGTGGAATTCAGCCCAGGCTGGACCTTGCTGCAGGTGCCACCCCTGAAGTGCAGCAGAACTGGGGACATTCACTCCTGAGGCTGCCTGCCCAGCAAAGGGGTTTGCAGCAAGAGTTCAAAATGCAGCAGTGATTTTTAGGGTTAAATATCCGATATTTTATGCCTAAGGTGGGATGGGAGCAGGAGGGAAGAAAAGGCCACAGATCTGGAGCTGTTGGTTTGCAAACACATGAAAGGCCTTTAAATCCTATTTCTGGAGGGGTTGGTAGCCAACATTGCAGCTGCTTGGAGCTCTGCCTGGAATGGATATTTCTTAATGAATCTTTTACGTGAAAGCTCTGAAAGACTCAAAATTCATCTGGAGTGCAGTGAATTGGGAGCTTTATCCAAAGCCTATCAAAGACTCCCAGCACAAGCACAGTAAGTGGCACATTTAGCTCAGATTATTTATTTCCCCCTACACTAAACACAGTTTCCAGAAGCAAAGAGCTATTAGATCACTCTGTTCTTTCAAGGGATATTTCACCTGTGTTTACTAACTTAAACATGTTGTTGTATTGCACAGGATCCCTGGGTTTGGTGAGTGCTGCTCTTGATTGTACTAATTTACTTTATTCCCTGTGGAAATGGCTTTAATTTGATGAGCAGATGCAACAGGGCTTGGAAATTAGTGAAGGACACAGACCCAGAAAGGGGCCCCAAAACCTCCTTAAGTGCATGGCAATGCAGGGGTATATTATCACCTCAGAAAACAAAAGAGTTGAGGTAATTTTCTTTCCATTCTTCCTTTCACTTGTTATTTAGCTTTACATGGATAAAGGTCCAGTGAGACTGAGGAAAACTCACTCGCTGCCAGCTTGCCAGGAGCATTAAGAACCATCCACTTCTGGAATGAACCTTCCCTCCCTTCTTTAATAATTAACTTCTGGTGATCAAATACACCTCTCAGTCTGAAAAGGAAAAAAGTAAAAAATGAAAAAAAGGGAAAAAAAAGGGAAAAAAGGAAAAAAAAGGGAAAAAAAGGGAAAAAAAGGGAAAAAAAGGGAAAAAAGGGGAAAAAAAGGGAAAAAAAGGGAAAAAAGGAAAAAAAAGGAAAAAAAAGGAAAAAAAAGGAAAAAAAAGGAAAAAAAAGGAAAAAAAAGGAAAAAAAGGAAAAAAAAGAAAAAAAAAGGAAAAAAAAAGGAAAAAAAAAAGGAAAAAAAAAAGGAAAAAAAAAAAAGGAAAAAAAAAGGAAAAAAAAAAGGAAAAAAAAAAGGAAAAAAAAAAGGAAAAAAAAAAGGAAAAAAGGGCACTGGGCACTTTTCCATAAAAGAAGAGCTGACACTGACAGGTTTTGGTTGTAACTGGGATCAGACAAGGCAGAGCTGGACCATCAGACAAGGGAACACCTCCCTGCAATCAGACTCACCTTGGCTCCCTGCTCCAAGACATTCAGCCATGGCATAGAAGTTAAGGAAAAGCTCAGAAAATTCAGTCAAAGAGGACATTCCCCATTTTCTGTGGCAAATTTGTCCATGAAGAATGGGGGAACTGGGTGGACACAAGGATTGAGGGCTTTGAAGGGCTCCTACAAAAAGCAAATTAGGGATTCCAGGATTTTTGGGTTGGAAGGGACCTTAAATCCCACCCAGTGCCACCCCAGCCATGGCAGGGACACCTTCCACTGTCCCAGGTGCTCCAGCCCCAGTGTCCAGCCTGGCCTTGGGCACTGCCAGGGATCCAGGGACAGCCCCAGCTGCTCTGGGCACCTGTGCCAGGCCTGCCCACCCTGCCAGGGAAGGATTTATCCCCAGTATCTAAACCTCTCTGACTGAAGTTCTCAGAACTAAATACACACATAAACCTGGCTGCATGCAGTGGTTGCCAAGCCTGGTGTTTTCAATGGGTACTTCAGTGTCTGGTCAACACCAAACAAAATGAGAACTGAAATCAAACTGTCACAGGAATAAAATTCAATTGAAAGCTTTGATTTACTTGTTTTGGGGTAAATGAAAAATCGACATCCCAGTTTCCAGTGACCATCACAGGAATGCAGTTTAAATCCCATTGACACTTCCCCTGTACTTCCAAACTCACTCTGAGGAATCTGAAATAGTCTGTAGTAACTTCACCTTCAAGAGAGGGAGACAGGTGGTGGCAGACTTAAATATTAGAGGTAACAGAGCCCTAATAATGGCGAGAAGAGAGTGATACAGATGGCAGAAGCAGTGTCAGTGAAACACCTGAGCTTTACAGAGTGACTCCCTGGAGATGCAGCAAGGCCAGTGACAAGATATTTGAATGAGAAGGGAACTGCACTGAGTGCTGTAGCACACTGAGTGTTCGTGTCCATTGAACTGTAGACACTCATCCAGAGGGTGCTGGGGCCACTTCCCCACTGCTGGGCAGCCACATCCAGCAGGGCTGCTCAGAAGTCACTCATGGACAAACTGGTGCCCAGCCCGTGCTCTGGGCACTGGGGACACCTGGCTTTGTCCTCAGCTGGGACAGGGGACACCCCAACCCTGCCAAACCCAGGCACAGCTGTGGGTGCTTCAGCCTCTGCTGAGTCACAGAACACGAATAAAACTGGAACAGAGATGGGGCTGGGTCAGCCTGGGGGACCACAGCAAGTTCACAAGGTAATCTCAATAACTCTGAAGAAAAAGAATTTAAAGAAAACCAAAAAAACCCGTGTAGCTTCAGCTCCCTCAGGTTTCTGTCAGCCAGAGCTGTGCTCTGACGCAGAAAGCTCATTCAGGCACGATTTCTTTTTGGTTTCATTCCAAAGCAGCACAGAAATGGCTTTTACCTGCAGAGAAAATTAAAACCTTCCAGCAAAGCTCTCAGCCCCTTTGGGACACATTTACTGCAGGAGATGCATCTGTGCTGGGGCCTGGCATCGCTGCCTTCAGTTCGTGATAGAAACCAGAAACAGCTCCAGGCACAGGCAGAATTCTGCTCTCCATGGTCCTGACAGGAATTCTGCTGTCCTGGAATCCCGACAGGAATTGTGCTCTCCATGTCCCCAACAGGAATTCTGCTGTGCCCAGGAATCCCGGCAGGAATCCTGCTCTCCGTGGTCCTGACAGGAATCCTGCTCTCCGTGGTCCTGACAGGAATTGTGCTGTGTCCAGGAATCCCGACAGGAATTCTGCTGCACCCGGGAGTCCCAACAGGAATCCTGCTCTCCGTGGTCCCGACAGGAATCCTGCTGTCCGTGGTCCCGACAGGAATCCTGCTCTCCGTGGTCCCGACAGGAATCCTGCTCTCCGTGGTCCTGACAGCACCGAGGGCTTGGAGATGTGATGAGGCCATGGGGTTCTCTGCTGGGGAAGATAATACAGATTTATAATACACATTTCTGGTGCCTGGACCCCAGAAATCACAGGGGGATAATTAATAAATAAATGTATTAAGTGCATGTCTTAGCCAACATCCAGTTGGGCAACTTTGTAATGCATTCAAGAGAAACGTTGGGAAGGGAGGACATTAAACAGGGTAATCCCTATCAGAAGGGTGTAAAATATCCTTCTATCTGTCAAAAACACTGAGCTGTCAGCAGCCTAAAAATAATAAAGACAGATCTCAGTTTCTGTCAAATCAGACTGACACAAAAAACTTGAATATCAGTGTAAAAGGGGGGAAAAAAATCAATGTCAATCCATTTCTCCACTCCAAAGCAACAATCTAACAAGACAATTTGAGCTTTAGCATGAAAATGATTACTGAGAGTTCTTTAAATGTGTTCTGCAAGAAACTGAACCGAAGGGATTGGCTTCAAAACTGCCACTTTCCTGACTGAGATTTCCATAAGTCCTCTATTATTTCCAGAGACAGCAGGCACACACCAGCCATGGATCCTGCAGCTACTGTTGCTTTCCTGATAAAGGAGAAAGCCAGAGGGACTGGAACTGATGCAAATTAGGGAGGTTTCTTCCCTGAGCTGAAAAACTCCCAGGGCCACCTGTGATTTCCAGATTTCCACCCTTCTCAGCTCCCAGCTGTGGCCCTCGAGCAGGGAGGATGTTTTCCACCTCAGCCACAGCTGCTGCAGCACCATCAGGCTGATATTCCAGAGAAAGAAAAGCCCCAGCAGAGCACATTTCCCTCATTTATCAACCAAGCAAGCCCCAGCAAAGCTCAGCCCAGAAGCACCAGCCCCATTTTTAAGCACTCAGTAAGATCTCACTGATACACCCAAGTGAGACACGGTGCCACATCAATCTTCAAAATAACAAATCCAGCAAGAAAAACCTCCAGGGAAGGACAGCAGCTCAGTTCCATGGGGAGAGTGAAGGACACAGGAGATGCCTGTTGATGTCCTGGGTTTGTACATAAAGGAATTTAAAATGGAATGAAAAGGAATTCGTACATAATAACCTAAAAAAGAAATGGGATTTTTTAGCTGAGTTGTGGGAAAAGCTGTAAAAATACTATTAAATTATTTTTAAAAAATAAAACAGTGAACTGCATAACTTGGAGAAGCCTTTTCAGCCAGGACTCTGGTTTTGAGCTTTAGCCTGGTAGAAGACATCATTCAATGGAACTTTGTCCCCTCAAATGGGCTCAGCCTGAGGTGGTGACCCAGACGCTGGTCCTGAGCCCAAGCCCTGGAAGTTGAAGGCAAAATCCATTGCTTGATTTCCATCCAATAAAGTAGCAAACAAGTTCAAACCACAGAGTATCATTTATGCAGCCACACTCTGGTGGAAGCAAAGGGAAATTCTGAATAAACTGCTCACAGCACACACAGTTCTGCACCAGCCACATAAACCATTCCAGATTCTGGCAACGGGCAAGAAGGAAAACAAGAATTACCCCCGGTTATCAACGGAAGGATTTCTTTAATTGCTTTGTGCCTAACAGCAGAGCTCAGCACAGCCCAGCAGGAACCTTCAGGTGCTGCAGGTGGAACAGCAGCCCCATGAAAAGGTCAGCAACTCCTCACACACCCTGTCAGCTCCCATCCAGCTCAAGAGAAAAGCAGCAAAGCCCTCCTGCCCCTCTGCCTGCAGCAGATTCCCCCTGCACGAGTTCCCACTCATTGGAAAGCTCCATGGACACGCAAACAGAGAGAACCTTGTCCATTATTGAATTTCCAAATCTCATTTTTTCACCCTGTATTATTTTGAGATGTAAGCCATTTTGCATTGCCAGGCTGCACCAAATCCTTTTAATGATTTCCTTTTGCCCATGGAAGGTGTGGATTGCTTGTTTCCACACGCATTACCCCGGCACTAGGGAGGTGGGCCCACAAAGCTTGAACCATGGCATTCAAAGTCCATTGAAAAAACACTCCAAATGTGGGGCTTTCTTTAAGATCAAAATGCTACATCACCAAAAAACAAGTGCATGAAATATATGTGATAGATATATATATATATATATATATATATATATATATATATATATATATATAACATTTTAACCAATTTGCCTTAATTTTTAACTTTTATAATAGAGCAATCTCAAACCAGAAATCAAAAGCACTTCATGCTCGTAGCCCCAGATGCCACAAGTTACATTTACCTGGTGAGATGCCCACTAGGCCAATGCCCACTGCACTCCTGTCCTGCCCCTACACTGGCTGCTCCTGCTCTGTGTACAATGGAGTGTGCCTGGAAAGCCTGGAATAAACCTCATGTGAAGCCCAGACGGAAACATCAGGCTGAGCTAAGCCCAGCTTACAGGCCCCGCTTCAAATGTGGCTTCAATGGCAAAACAAAGCATTAGAAAATAATAATAATAATAATTATTATTATTATTAATAATAATATTATTATTAATAATAATAATAATAATAATAAATAAAACAAAGGCAAAATAAACCTATGAGCTCAATCTCACTGTTGGAGCCATGGGGCCGTGTGGAGCTGCTCGGAGCCTCTCCCAGTTTGGGGATTAAACAATGCTGGAGTCATGAATAAGCAAAGCCCCGGTGCTGTGCTGAGGCACAGCAGAGATAGGAAATTGCAGACATATCACTGCTGACAGGGCTAAGCAATAGGTGATTCAGATAAGTGGGGTTGGAATAAAATATGATTAAAGCAGTCTTTCCCATTCTGCTTTGATTTAAGAGTACAAAGTGCAAACTATTCATCTTCTGTCTAGAGGCAGTAAATCAGCTGATAAGAGAAGTGAAATGTAAGTGGGGTGCCAGGAAAAGCAAAGCACCACGTGCCAGCCAATTGCTGCTGGAAAGGAGGAGCACAGGCTGAAATAACAACGCACAGGCACCCACCCCAGGCAGCACCAGCAGCTGTGCAAGGTCAGGAAAGCACAGAAGGCAAAAACCAAAACACTGAGGGAGGAAAAGAGGGACTATCACAAGGGTTCAGGTTCCTTGCTCAGTTTTCTTTTGATTTTGTCAGCATATCACAGAAGTGATGGGGTTTAGGGAGCAGCAGAGGAGCTGCTGATGCACCTGAGGGACTCTGGGGTTCTGCAGAAGGGAACACACCAGCAGCTCCTCCCCAGTCCTGGGAGGCTGGCCACAACCAAGGCTAATTTCCACTTACTATGGGTTTGAGGGTCAGGGATTGTCCTCCTCAAAGGTAAAATCCATCCCTGGGAGGGTGAAGCCAGGGGGCATCACCAGCAAGGGAAGAACCCAGCACAGTTCCCACTTCTCACTGTATGAAAATAAGGGAGAAAGGGAAAAAAACCCACAAGCAGAGCACTTGTTTGATTCAGGTGTAATTCCCCCAAAAAGTGCATAAATTAACAACTCAAGACTAAAAAAATGGAGAATCCAAACCCTAACTCACACTTCCTTTCAAACCCTCCACTTTTTAACGTTCAGTTGAACATTATTTTGGTTTTATTGTATGATAGACAACCTAATCACTAAGTGCTTGCCAAAACTGGTGGGTTTTTACCAAAACCACGTTGTCATTCCCAGCCATGCCCTGGCACAGGCAGGGATTGCCAGGGCTGGCTTCACACTCAGAACACAATGCACAGGGGGGACACAAAAAATGCCTCTTAAATGTGGCAAACACCTCCCCAGCCCCACCCCACCTCTGAGCTCACAGGACACCTCTCTCCTCCTCCTCTGAGAGTGTCTGACAAAGGGAATTCAGTGGGAAAGCCCAGATGCAGGAGGATACACCAGTACTGTGTAGAAATACTGATTCTGTTCAAACTTCATCCTGCAAATGTCCCCAGCCCACCTGAGGCAGCCCTGGGCTGCTCAAGGCAAGGCTGCACCACAGCCAAGTGCCACAGGTTTCAAATAGGCACAGGAGAAGGTCTCTATCATGAATAAAATCCTTAGACTGAGGGTAAAATATAATATTGAGCTACTGAGGAACAGACTAGGGAGCCTCCTGAGGATCAATGTGCCAGCCAGGAAGGGATGGAGCCATGAACCACAATTGGCATCCTTTAGAGAAACAGCAAGGCAAAATGAGCTGGAAACGAGCTGAATGGGTGAAATGAAGGGGATAATCCTGCATTTTTCACAAAAGCCTACAAGCAGATTAGTTGCCAGCACCAGCTCCATTCTTGCAGCAGGATGGTTTGGTAATTATTTTGTTCTTCACCCATTTGTGAGTGAGTAATGATAATGAGAATCCCTGCACTGCCTCACCTCTGCTGCACAATAATAACACATTTTACCCTCACATTTCACCTGCATGACACCGAATTCTCTGTGGGGCTGGGGCTGGTGGGATGAGGCTGCATCCCCAACAGGGCAGGGCAAGGATGGAATTCTTGACATACAAAGCCACATTAGCACTGGGAATACAAGGGTAAAAAGAGATTCCCAGTCAAGGGTTTTTTTCCTAAGACAAGACACAAAAATATCCCTCATTGACTGAACTGGAGCACAAACCTTAGAGCTTGGGGGACGTTGCCTTGGGCTCTGCTGTCCAACACGAGATCCTGGCACTGCCAGGACCAGGCAGAGGGCAGCCAGCCCTGCCCCATCCTCTGGCCACAACACATCCCTCCTGCACTGGCACTTTGCAGCTGAGGTGAATTTTTGCTGAGTTTGCAAGCCTGGGCAGGCCAGCAAACCCTCCTGAGGTTTATAAACCCCGTGTCATTTCCACAGGCCTGTGGAAAAAGTATTACCTGCTGTTTAACTAATGTCAGCAGTTACAGGGATGGGAACAGAGAGGAGGGAAGGGATAGAGAGTATAAGCACATCTGAGCCCTCCCGATTTGCCTTAAATCTCCACTCCCACTGCAGGGAGCAGCATTAGGGTGGATTTGAGAGTGGCTGCACTGGAGCTGGGTTTGGAGGCTCCTCTGCTCCTGCCAAAGCCCTTAGCCAGGGAAATGGATCAGTTCCAGCACCCTGCCATCCAGGTGAGGAGCCCGGGGCAGGCTGCAGCTCCCACCAGGGGCTGGCACTGGCACAGTCAGACACAGCAAAAGGAAAAGGGGGTGATGTAAGGGCATGGACACCTGTGAGAGCCCAGCTCACACTCTGCACATTTGGACAGAAGAGCTCCTCTGTGTCACTCTGGTTTCCAGCAGTGCCCAGCCTGCGCCTGGGTCATTTCCAGGGTCATTATGGGGCTCCCTTGCTCAAAGGGGCCCAAACTGAGGCACTCTGGTGCAGAGTCTCTTCCTCAGGGCTCCTCTTCCCCAGATTTACTGCCGGTGATGGGCAGAGCAGCAGCTCAGGGATAATCCTGCCCTGCCCTCCCCCGGGCAGGCTCTGCTCAGGAACACCTCCAAATCCCTTCTGGAGGTCTCCTCAGTGCCCTAATGGGATTGCAGCATCCCCGGGCAGGGCAGTTCCAGCTCCCAGCCCCGTTAATCCCAGCCCATCGAGCAGAGGCTGAGCCGGGTTTGCAGCCCGGGGCTGAGCCGGGTTTGCAGCGCGGTTACAGAAGGAGGCTCGGCACCGGGAGCTCTGCACAGAGCCCATGGCAGGGGCTCAGCCGGGGCTCAGCTTCTCCCGAAGGACATTTCGGGAGTGAATCCTGCTGAGCACCCCACGCTCCGGGACCGGCAGCACCTGCAAACCCCACCTGAGGCAGGGGCTCACCTGGGCAGAGCATCTCTGGGCAGCGAGCGGAGCTCCGAGCCTCGCTTCCTCCCTGCCCACCGAGAACTCCGGGCCGCTTAACCCCGGAATGCCCGGCTGGCTCACCCCGGGACTCCGGGCTGCTTAACCCCGCTTCATCCCCGAGCTCCGGGCTGGCTAAGCCCGGTTCGTGCGGGGCTCCGGGCTGGTTCTAACCCCGGTTCGTGCGGGGCTCCGGGCTGGCTCTAAGCCCGGTTCGTGCCGAAGCTGCCGGCTGGTTCTAAGCCCGGTTCGTGCCGAAGCTGCCGGCTGGTTCTAAGCCCGGTTCGTGCGGGGCTCCGGGCTGGTTCTAAGCCCGGTTCGTGCGGGGCTCCGGGCTGGTTCTAAGCCCGGTTCGTGCCGAAGCTGCCGGCTGGTTCTAACCCCGGTTCGTGCGGGGCTCCGGGCTGGTTCTAACCCCGGTTCGTGCGGGGCTCCGGGCTGGTTCTAACCCCGGTTCGTGCGGGGCTCCGGGCTGGCTCTAAGCCCGGTTCGTGCCGAAGCTGCCGGCTGGTTAACCCCAGCTCACCCCGCAGCCCCGGCCGGCTCGTCCCGGCCCATCCCGGAGCGGGTGCGGCAGCGCCAGCGGTGCCAGCAGCGCTGCGGCGACCGCAGGGTGACACCTACTGACACCCGGAGCGGCACCGAGCCCTGCCCGCAGCCTCCGTGAGCTGATTTTCAGAGCCCGGTTAGGAGCGGATAACAGGATGGGATTTGTTAATGGAAGATATCGGCCACCGTCAGCTCTGGTGGCCATGGAAGGAAAGACACAACTTCTGTGATGGTGTTTGGATCAAAAAGAACCTCAAAGATGATTTGTTCCACCCCTGCCATGGCAGGGACACCTCCCACTGTCCCAGGCTGTTCCAGCCCCAGTGTCCAGCCTGGTCTTGGGCACTGCCAGGGATCCAGGGGCAGCCCAGCTGCTCTGGGCACCTGTGCCAGGCCTGCCCACCCTCACAGGGAGGATTTATCCCTAATATCCACCCAAAATCCCCCTGTTTCAGTTTGAACTCATAGCCCACGTCCTGTCCCGGCAGTTCTGGTGAAGGTTCCCCCTCTGCTGCCCTTCCCAGGGCTGGCAGGATGAGCCCCTTCCCTCTCTGCAGCCCTGGCAGCCTTTGCGTGTAGCAGCACTGACTGATTGCTTCCTATTTCCTTTATGTTGTGGCTCAACAATTCCAATTCAATGGAGTAATAATAATAATAATAAATATTCGGTATGGGAGCCCAGAATCGACTGTTAACTCTTTATCCATAACAGAGCCTTGCTCTGCAAGAAAAGCAAACACTGCTACAATAGCCTTCAGAAGAATCGACTGTAATTATTATTTCCCATCGCACGAGAACGTCTTCAGCTGTTCCCGGGGGTTTTGCCGTGATTACCGAAAGCTGCAAACTCTGACACAGAAACACACGAATTCCCTTTTTCCCTTTCTCGAAATAGCACAGGGAAAAAGCCCTCTCTGTTCTCTGCCACCTCCCGAGCAGATGGCGATGCAGCAGCACCTCCCTCCCCCGGCCAGCTGGGAGCCCCGCTCCGGGAGAAAGAATTCCTGCCCCCGCTCCGGGAGAATTCCTGCGAGGATTCCTCCCCCGCTCGGGGACAATCCCTCCCCCGGTCTCGGAGAATTCCTGCCTCCGATCCAGGACAATTCCTGCCCTACTCCGGGACAATCCCTCCCCCGGTCCCGGAGAATTCCTGCCCGGATCCGGGACAATCCCTGCCTCCGATCCGGGACAATTCCCCCGAGAATTCATCCCCGGATCCGGGACAATTCCTGCCCTGCTCCCCGGGACCATTCCTCCCCGGTCCCAGAGAATTCCTGCCCCGCTCAGGGAGAATTCCTCCTTGGTCTCGGACAATTCCTGCCCCGCTCTCCGGGACGATCCCTAACCCCAGCTCCCCGGGACGATTCCTCCGACAATTCCTGCCCCGCTCCGGGACGATTCCTCCCCCGGTCCCGGACAATTCCTGCCCCGCTCCGGGACGATTCCTCCCCCGGTCCCGGACAATTCCTGCCCCGCTCCGGGACGATTCCTCCCCGGTCCCGGACAATTCCTGCCCCGCTCCGGGACGATTCCTCCGGGAATTCCTGCCCGCTCCCCGGCAGGGGTGGGAGGTGCGGGAGCCCCCCGGATGTCCCCGCCCGTCCCCAGCCGCTCCTGCGCTCCAGCGCCTCCACTCTCAGCTCACTCGGAGCTCCAGCAGCTCCCAGACCCGTCCTGTTTTCCCTTCTCTCCCAGCTCATCTCGATTCCCACCACTGGAATTTCCCCTTTCCTCTTGCCCTCCCTCCCAGCTCTGTCCTTCATGGAAAGGATCAAACGTTTCTGCCACTCCTCAGCACCACAACCTGCCTACAGCAAGGCAATGTTATTTTTCAGACAGCGAGCACAACATTGGAGAAAAGCCTTTCCAGAATCCTCATTCTGCTGTGCCAGGTCTCTGTGAACGGAGCAGAGCAGCGTGGAACTGGCTCTGCCCACCCTGCTGGGTGACCCAGGCTGCTCCCCATGAGGACAACACAGCCTGGGGAACGGGCAGAGGAGGCATCCTGCCCTCCTGGGCTGAAATTCCTGCTAAAAGCCAGCCAAAAACCAGCCTGAACAGCAGCTGAGACTGCAGCCACCGGGTCAGGTGAACACACGGCATCCACCCCAAAATTAACTGATGAAAAACACCACCATTGCAAGCACCATTGTTCAGGCACACTAAAGCAGCAGGAGGTTCAGCAGGGCACAGAACCAGGGCTTGGACATTCAATTCCTCCCAAAGCTCAGCCCTGTTTTTCTGGGCCTTTTCCTGTGTTTTTCTGAAACGCTGGCAAAGCAACAGCTGCTGGTTCTGATCGAGACAAGGCCACATTCAAGCACCTCAAAAATATTCTCCATACTGTAAAGCACAAAGGGGCTTAAACAGATTATATTTATAAACAGAACAGCACCTGGTTTGGGTTATAATTATCCTCTAAATAGAAATTATCCTCTATCATTTGTTGCTACTGTATAAAAGGAGCTCTGCTCTGATCAATAATTAGAAATCAATTACAGAGCTCTGTGTGACAGTGATTATTGCTCTCGTGGTTTGGGCACCTCTTACCAGTATTTGTAAAGGTGTTAATCCATCCTAATAATTCTTAAATCATGTATGAATACAGAAGTGCCCATGGCATTATTAAATTCCTATTTAAGTCCAAGAAAAGCTGCCTGTTTAAATTATACAGAAGTTAAATTTCTCCTGAAAAGCACTTTGAAGTGATTCTGTGCAAATACACATTTGCCACGAAACCACCTCTTTTTTTACCCAGGTGACCTGGCAATGCTGCTCTGATCCAGGTTCTGGAACCAACTCTGCTTTTACTCTCCCCAGGATGTGATTTATCATTTTTTGCTGTTCTCATTAACGAATCCAAGGCCTGGGCAGTGCTTTGGCAGGTCTGCAGTGATGGGTTCACACCCCAGCCCTACTGACTCGCCCTCCTGAGGCACGAATCCCATTTCTCTCTCCTCCAGGACCTGCTTCACTCTTCATTTCCCATTTGAGACATTTTAGTGACCCAAGAATCTTGGAGTACTGAGCACTGTACGTTCAATTGTCAAAAACTTGGCTGTTTCCCCACTTTTTCCTTGGAAACCAGGCCTGGATTCAGATTCCTGGGAAAGCCCCAACAGCTCCCACCACTGAGCCCTGGACAATGTCCTGTTCCCTCATTTTCTGACACAGCTATGGGAATTTCTGTGCTCTATTAGAGAAAATCCAGGGCTTCCTCTCCCAACAGATTCATACATTTCAATTGTTGTATTCTTTCCTTCTCTAAGAATCCAACCCTACCACACTGTAATTCTCAGATGCTGTAGCTGGAGCTAAACTGGTCCTCAGGCTCCAATAAAGAACCAAAAAATAGGGTTGGGCTCCCTTCTCAGCAACAGAGACAATTTCCTGAGTGGCTCTGTGGGCTCCAAGTACAACCCCAGGCTCCCACAAGGCCAGATTTAAATACAAACCCAATAAAGGTTCTTCCTGCACAATGATCCATCACAAAAGCCTGAACACCACAGCCACATCCAAACTGAGGAGCCCCAGGGGCATGGGAAGAGCCCCAGGATGCAGTTCCAGTTTAACTGAACCAGGCTCACCTGGAGAATTGAAATCCACACTGAAAACACAGGGCTCAACCTACCCACAGCATTAATTGGAACAAGAAAATAAATCCTGCAGTATTTCAACCTCTAATTCAAGATTTTAAATAAAGGCCTCAGAAGGTGTTTCATGTCTGTTTACAGATCTGGCTTTGTTCAAAGTTGCATTTCTAATGGAACAAAATCAGGGGGGATTTATTTCTAATTATTTCTCTTGCCAGCTTCAGCACCCACAGAATTCCATGGGCTGGAGAAAATGGGAAGCAGAAGCTGCCAAGGGAGCAGCTGGGCAGGAGGGGCAGCGAGGTCAGAGACTGCAGCCCAGGGGCTCAGCCCAGGGCAGTGAAACCCCTCTGTGCTTGGCTTTCCCTGGAGCATCCCTTCCTCCAGAATGGAAAAATGAGATTTCCCCTTCCCCAGGCCTTGCAGCAGGGCTCTCTGCAAGGCCCTGTGGGACTGGCAGAGCATTAATGCCTCTATTCCCACTTTGGATCAAACAAGCAAGGATTGAAAATCATCTCACTGAATTACTCGGAGCCATTGCTAATTTGAGGGGTTTGTGTGCTTTTCCTTGCTCCAGATACTGAAATGGAAACGTCTCCCAGGCTCTTCCCTCTCTAAATTACTCCTCAGCCACCTTTGCTTATCTCTATTGTTTCTGAGAAAAACCTGTTCCTTTACAGACATCTGCACTGGTGATAAAGTGTGATTGAAAAGCTTGGCCTGTCAGATAGGGAGCTGTTATCACAGCTTGATTTGGAGCTGTGGAATTACACTGGATAATAGCAGCTCCAAACAACACTCCTCTCAAATGAATTTATGAATGGCCTTTGCCAGATCTGAGGATAAACTGGTGGTAATAGGAAGGAGGCTGTGAGCTGATGGATCAGCCCATCATCCATGAGCCCTGGATATGCTCATGCTGCACTGGGAATTTCATGGAGCAGGAGAAGTCCCTCTGCACTAATTAAATGTCATAGATAAACTTCTCCAATTTTTAAATAATTTATCCTTCCTTCCATTCAGCTCAAAGCCCCAGGGAGCAGAAGGGGTGGGACTGGAAGCACATTCCTATTGGGAATTGCCTGTGGTAGTGCAGAAACCCTTCCAGATCCTCCTGAGCAGGAGCTCCAGGCCTCTGCTGCCAGGGCAGGTCCCAGAGCATGGCCAGGAGCCTGCTCACACCTGGGGCCTTGGGGAGAAGGAAAAATGCACAAACCCACAGCGCCCTGTGCCCTCAGCAGGCACTGGAGAGTCTCAGCCCCAGGGCCCACCCTGAGCTGCTCAGGGCAGAGTGGAGACAGGCAAGGACCTCTGAGGCTGAAGGAGTTCACTAACCCAGGAACTGCCAAAGAGGGATTTTTATGATCACAGAGGGGAAAATGCCCCCCAAACCCTTCTGCCATCAGCCCCTGCAGTGGTGCCAGCTGCCCCAGGGTGCCAGGGTGCTGTGAGGACAGCTCTGGTGCCACACACACGTTAGGGAATTTCTGCCTTAATGAGATGCTCAGATACAACATTAATAGGATCTGACATCCCATGGAGAAAAACAGCAAAGCTCCAGAATTTTAAAGAGGGAGCCTTGAGCAAACTCGAGAGTGCCATGAAAGCTTGACTGCCTTCATGCTCAGGACTCTGAGCTGGGATGGTCTGGGACAAACCTGTCCCCATGCAGGAGATGAAAGTCCTGCCAGGAGCTGACCCAGCCCATCTCCTCTGTGCTCCAAATAAACCAGCTCAGAATGCAGCAGAGACCTCCCACAGCCTCTCTGCCCAACCACAGATAAACTCACAGCACTGGAAACCATGAACTCACACTGGCTGTGAAGTCTTCCTTTGGCCCTAAATAAAACTGATCACCACAAAAATATTTGGGGTTTATTTAATGACGGGAGAGCGTTCACATTGCCAGACAAGAAGATGAGTTCACACAAGTGGCCACAGCTGGCTGAACAAAATAACCCCCAGTGGGTAGGAGATGAATAACCTCATTACCCAGGTGAACCAGCTTCTCTGAGCTGAAGCACAAGCACCCTCCTGGTGTGGATCTGCAGAGCAGGGCACGGGCTCTCACTGAGGTGGACACCAGACAATTCACAGTTTGGGAATTACATCCAGATCATTCCCCCCCTGGAGCAGGGTTCCATGGATATCTGGGGCTCAGGAAGGCTGAGTGCTGCCCTGTCCTTGCAGGGCTGCCTGGCACGGCCATCCCAGCCCAGAGCCAGCCTGGCACTGCCAGGGACCAGCCAAGCTCCTGGTGGCTGCAGCTGCACCTCTCCTGGGCGTCACATTGCTCAGCACAACAGAAATAAAACCAATCCTTAGCCCTGGTCTGAGACTGAGAAAATCACAGAATCCCAGGATGGGTTGGGTGGGAGGGACCTTGGAGCCCAGCCAGTGCCAGCCCTGCCATGGCAGGGACGCCTCCACTGTCCCAGGTGCTCCAAGCCCTGTCCAGCCTGGCCTGGGACACTCCAGGGCAGCCCCAGCAGATCCCACAAACATTGCAGTCTGTGTTCCAGGTGGCAGGGAAGTCCCTGCTGGAGGTGAGGGTGGGATCCTCCTGCTCCAGAGGCTCCTGAGTGAGGGTTTGGAGCCACAGCACAAGGGGCACACTGAGCACAGGGACTGGAGCCAAGGGATCAGGGTGGCTCACAAAGGAAGGCAAAGCCAACAGCATCCCTGCTCCTATTCCTATTTCCTATTTCACTGAAATACTGTGAAAACACCCTCGGAAACGTGGCCATAAAACTCTTGTTGTGGTCACTGCAGCCCCCAGACAGCTCCAGGGCAGGGAGGAGAGGGAAAGAGCAGCCAGGCTGCTCTGCTGCTGCCCAAAGCCTGAAAACACTTTAGAAAATCTTCACTGCAGTGAAAGTTTCCCAAGACCCTAAGGAGCTCCTGTAGGAGCAGCCACAGCCATCAGTGAGGTGTTTAACAGCCTCCCCAGGAGCTGGATTTATGTAACCAACCTCAGGCTGACATCAGCAAGGGCTTTCCTGCTCTTTCCTTCTCCCAGTCCCAATGTAAGAATATTTCTCCCAGAGAACAGACACTTCCATTTACAGTAAGGTCATTAAAAAAAATCTAAAAAGTAAAAAGAAAAGGAGTAAGTTCTTTAAAGCACCTCCATCTCTGCCTCATGTAAGTCTCCTACAAACACTCTGCACCTCTGAGCAGCCCCTCCAGCCACGTCCCAGGGCCTGGCTCCAGGGGCAGCTCCACACAGATGGAGGGGCTGAAGGACCAAGCCCTGACATGCTTTATGAGTTAATTTGCTGTTATTTAGGGCCCTGCACAGCTGCACTAAATCTTCACATCCTTTTTACTGCTTTAAGTAATGCTTTAACTTCTCGGTAGCCACACGAGCTGGTGTTAATCCTTCTCTATTTATTTGTTCAAGCCCCTGGGGAGCTGCAGAGTCTTTGCTAGAGGACGAGCAATCCAGTCCAAGTTATGGAGCTCCACTTTTTCAAGGCACTTTTCCCAGTCAAGCACAGATGAGAGAACAGGAAATAAGGGGGGAAAAAATTACAAACCTCCAAATCCATTCTGTGCTCCCCCTTAGGAATGGATGCTTTATTTCAGAACCAGAGGAACACCTTTCTACCTGAGTCACCCAGCTGAGGGACAGGACAGGGCTCCCCTGCATTTTCCCTGATTCTGCTTTTCTTTATACAAGACCATTTCCTCCTCACATTTCTGTAGTTTCCTACAGAATCTCTACATTAAGAGGTACCTGGATCCCTGCATGACAACCAGAGAGAAGGAAGGAAACCACAGCAGGGGTGAGGCTGGGTGACCCAAAGGTTGGAGCTGCACAGGTGAGCTGGCATTGGGGTGTAGGTGATACAACCCAAGGTAACACAAGGTGAGTCACAGAGCATCTCCCCCCCAGGTGTGACCATGCTAAATCCATGAACTCCACAAAACACCTCGGGCCTTTAACTCGGCTGTTTGAGTCCCAGGTTGGAATTGTTTCCTTACCCAGGGAATGTTGGATAAATCGATTATTCCATCAAGTACAGCAAGTGCCATCCTGTGGCTGGTGCTCAGGAGAGGTTTCTGCCCATCTCTCAATAAAAATCCAGGGTGATGTTCATATATTTTTCATTTTCAGTCCAGACTCAGTTCACAGGCCATAAGAATCTCAGGCAGGCTGGCCTTGGTTCCACTGGACATCCTCCACAGGAGCCTTTTTGTTTTCCTTTTCTAATTTATTAGCAGGAGTTCTTACGCTTGGCTAAACTTAATGGAACAATTCCATTGTTCTGCTGCTGGCCATGAAAGTGGATTATTGCTGTTCAGTGGCACCAGTCTCACACAGGGGAAAATGCACCTTGAAGGAATTCTGCTTTATCCAGGGATCCAAAGGCTCCTGCACCCAGACAGCACATCCAGCACAGAGCCTGAGTTTATACTGAAATGATTGTAAAATACTGGGCAAATGTCTCCTACTGCAATGGAACAGGGTGACAGAACAGGCTCCCTTTTTATCCCTTATTCTTGGATTTGAGATGCAAATTCTGTCCAACACAATTCTCCTTCTTTTGACTGAGTGAACATGATTTTTATAAGGACAATAAAGACCTGGAGACCAGAGCTCAGCCTGTGCTACCAAGAGTACTAAGCTAAATAAACCTTTAAATGAATAAATACACGGCATGGGTTTATCAGAATTCAGGAGAAGCCAAAGCTCAGAATTTAAGCTGGACTCCCAGGCAGGCAGCACCAAACCCCAGAGAGCCTTGGAACCCCAGAGCAGGGGCTGGAAAAGCCCTTTGAGCTCAGAGCCCAACCATCCCCAGCCCTGCCACGGCCACCCCTGCCCCTGTCCCCAGGTGCCACACACAGGCAGGGACTGCACATCACCCTGGGCAGCTGGGCCAGTGCTTGCCAATGTTTTCCATGAAGAAATGTTTGTTAATGGCCAACCCACACTTCCCTGGCAGCGTTTGAGTCTTTGCCTCCGGGGACTCAGAGCAGAGCCCAGCTGGCAGCACTGAGGGGCCAGGACACAGCCAGGGCCACCAGAGCAGCCCCAGCCCAAAATCGGGGGTTCCAGGGCCTGCAGGGAAGAACCAGGCCATGGGAGCCATGGTGGTGTTTGAAACAGGACAAGGAGGTGCAAGCAAACCAGGCTGAAGTGCTGCTTGGGCTGATAAAAATGTGTCAGGATGTGCTGCTCAGCAAAGGAGGCTGCTCGCTCAGGGAGGTTATTAACTCAGCCTGCTCTAATTCCTGTCACAAGGGGCCAGCACAGAAATAGGCACTTGGAGACTGCAGAGGTGTCCCAGAGGTTCCCAGAACAGCTTTAAAGGCTTTAACCTTTCACCAGTGGATGCTGCTTCTGATTCAGAGCACTCAGTCCCTGGGGAGCAAAAAACACCCCTGTTTTTTTAAGCTTTACCCTGAGAATATTAAAGTGAATATTTTTTAAATCCACATTAATTACAGGCCAAAAATAACCATATAAAAATATCTCATAAAGAAGGTGAAACTGTTCTGAGGTAGAGCACATGTGATGAACCAGTGCTTCCAATTAGTTCTAAATTAAAATCTGCAGTAAACCACCATGAATTATTTAAATTTATCTGGAAAGATAGCCAATTTTTAGGGAAAAAAAAGTTCTTTTACTCTGGATTTACTGTGCTCTCTTTTCCCAGCAACAAAGCTGTCTGATCAAAGGGTTTCTCCCTGACTTGCCTACTCCACAATGCCGTGGCATTTCTCAGATGAGAGCACAGAGCACACAGCAGCACACGCTGCAGAGCTCCAGGAGACACTGCTGAATAATTCACTGTGGGAAGAGAGATCAGATTCCAGCCTGGGATGAAACGAGAGCCATGACGTGACGCTACGTGGGCAAACTCAGGCCTAGCACAGCATTTATTCAATTCTGGGGATGAGCAAAGCCCAGGGCAGAGAGTCATGGAATGGGTTGGAAGGGCCTTAAATCCCATCCCATCCCACCCCCTGCCATGGCAGGGACCCCTTCCACTGCCCCAGGGTGCTCAGAGCTCCATCCAAGCTAAAATCCCTCCAAACCACAGGAGGGAAAGGTGTTCAGTGATGCTTCCCAAAAAATCCTGCAAACACAAAGGCCTAAAAAAGCCACCTGAGCTTGGATGTCACATCCAACAACCACGGGGGGACAGTGACCATGACAATGCCTGTGCTGATGCCCCAGAGCCACCCCCACAGCCCAGGGTGGCAAGGCAGCCTGGATGGGGCCTGCAGGTCACAGGAGAAACAATAAAACCCTCCTAGGGCACACAAAGTGCCAGCTGGAGACAGGGTTCCCTTCCCCAGCCTCATTCCCTGGAAATCCCTCAAGGGCTCTGTGCCCAGCACAGAGGGAGCGGAATTTTGTGTGAGAGAGGCAGGTGGGGACAATGCTCCCTAAAACCCCAGTTACTGCCCTGCACAGCTAAACCTGCTGAATCTCCTCACTGCTGTGAGCTGTCCTCGCACGGGCTGGAGGCTGAGGGTGTCCTGGGGACACCCCAGGGCCACCCAGAGCCACTGCCCTGCCTGTCACCAGGAGCTCCTGGCAGGGCTCATCGTGCCCGGGGCTGGGATCTGGGAGCCAGGGTGGATCAGAAACAAATCCTCTCATCAATCCCAATTAGCAGGCATTAATGCAGGGCACGGAGCAGTTCTGGTGAACACCAGCTCGACTTCTTGAAGAGGAAATTGAATTAGAATCTTCCTTCCAGAAGTGCTAAAGAATGGGTTGGTTTGGGCCATAGGAAAGCTGTGGGTAAGAGCCAGGTGAGTGTGATCCCAACCAGTCCTGGGACTTCTGAACTACACCTGCAGCTTGGTCCTGGGGCCAAACTGTGCAGGAAAATCCATTCCATGAGCACTGTAGATGGACACTCCTGAATTCCATCTTCTGATCCTCTCGTGGAGAAATAGAAACAGCCAAAGTTCACCCCAAAAACTAAATTAATCAATACTCTTTTACTCAATGGGGTGTGACCCCTTTGCTCCCCCTGCCTTTTTTTTTTTTTTGCACCTCCTTTTCTTTCAATTGGCCTGACCCCAGTGTTTGAACCCCTCATTTCCAGTCCCACAGCATGGCAGAAGGAAGGACATGGAAATGTTTCATGCAGATGAACCATGCACAAGGGAAACACGCACATAAACCACACAGAACCTGTTCTGAAAATAGCTATTGAAGCAAAAATTGCAGGTTGTTTACCTGCCCATCACAGCACCCATCAGCAGGCAATTAAGCCATTAGGGCAGAAAATCACAGATAATTTCCCCAAATTCCAGCACAGCTCCATGAAAGGTTTTGGAGCATCTGCCCTGAGAGCTCCAGGAGAGCCCTGGTTCTGTGCCAGGGGAACAGAACTGTGCCAGGCCCTCCACTGCAATCAGGGCTGAACATTATCTCCATCCCAGAGGAGGTAATTGCACATGAGACCGGGATCTGAACTGGAAATAGGGATCTGAACTGGAAATAGGGACAGCACGGCCAGGCAGGCTCAGCCCAGGCTGGGCACTGACATTTTCCCAAGGAAATTGCCAGTTCATCCCTCCCTCACCTTTCCAGTTCAGCTCCCAGGCTGCGCCACCCAGAAGGAAATGGGTTCTTCCCTTTCCATCTTGAACCACCAGAACTCCTAAAAGTTATTTATGGAATCCTAAGGGTCACCCACCAGTCAAATATTCAAATGTTCCTCATTACAGGGGGTTCTGACCTTTGCTGTCAATTTGCATTTTCTGTACTTAAATAAATCCAAACACTTCCTAATCACTCTTTCCAACAGGAATTTTATGATTAGTTGGATAATTCCTTTAAAATATGCAATTACTCTTTCCTAATGTATTCATTACTCTCTCAACACAGTATTCTTGAAACATTACAATTTCTCATTGAGAACATATTTCTGTATTCATTTCCATAAGACAGTTTTAAAAATTAGATTAATATACTTTCTACTTCCTATATTAAAAAAAATCCTTTTTGATTAAATCTGAGTTAATAATTTGCAATTAATATCTCATTTGATGGGTTTAGGTTTTTTTCTTCCCCCTCCTTGAAATTATCCTTACAGGGAGGAAATCTTTCATCACTTCATTCAAATTCCATCTGCAAGCCTTGAAATCTGACTTGTGAATAGTTCATAATATCTATTAGCCCATAATAATCACCTAAGTAGATAGCTCCTAAAATCATTTCAAACAGCAGAGGAATGGAAAAGCCTGGTAGTCAAAACAGTTGAGAAATTAAAAAAAAAATCAATAAAAGCTGCTGAGCAATTAGCAACTCTTAGAATTAACCCATTTTGCTAATCTAAAAACAAAAGGGTCCCTGAGTTCACTTAAGAAGACAGCTTGGAAGCTTCTTTCCCCGGATCCCAGTTTTGCAGTGCACAGGACACAGCAGAAGGGAAATCAGATCTCTGCCAGTGCAGAGCTGGAGCTGCGAGCTGGGCACTCACCCAAGCAGAAAGCACCACTCTATTCTTGGATGGTTTTGCTTCTGTGATGGCAAACCAGGAGTGAAATCCAATTATTCCCCCAAACCTTCAGTTTCCCAGCATGTAACAAACCCTCCCAAAGTGGGATTCACAGATCTCACTCCTGAAGGATTTCCATGAAGCAGAACTTGATTAAACCAGTGCTTCCAGGGAATCATGGAATCTTTGGGTTGGGAATCAGTTTAAGATGGAATCCAGTCATTAATGCAACACTGCCAAGGCCACCTGCACCCAGCCTGCAGATCCCTCCAGGAATGGGCACTTGGTACAGAACAACTCCCAAAAGCACCACAATTCCCAATCAGAAATGCTTTGTTTCAGCCCCCTCCCCTCAGGATCACAGCTCCCAGCACCACCCCTGTCCCTGGAGCAGGGGAGATCCCTGAGCTCCAGCATCCCCCAGGGAAACCCCTCAGGGCTCCAGCAGGCCAGGGCTCCGTGTCCCAGCCAGAGATAACCTGTAAAGCTCCTACAAAGCCTCCAGTGGCCAGACCTGGCACAAACAGCGGCCCAGGGGGCACAAACAGCGGCCCAGGGGGCACAAACAGCGGCCCAGGGGGCACAAACAGCGGCCCAGCCCCACTCCAGAGCCCTCTGGGGCATTCCCAAACTCATCCCCCTGAGACACCCTCAACAGGCTGTGAGAGGAGCCACAGCCAGCACATTACTGGGCAATAAAAATCAATATCCATCCAGGAATCTCTGAGACAAGAAGTGCTGGAAATGCTGTCATGGAATTTATGGATAAATAGCCAGGCTGTTGCTCATTAGTCCCAACTCCTGCTGGACAGGGTTCTCAGCAGCCTCCATGTTACTGCAATAACATCAGTGGTACAACGGTGATGCTGGAAATTACTGCCCGTGCTTTCCACACATCAAAACTACATTTTTATTGCTGGACAATTATAAATAGCACTCATAGCTCTGCCTGTTTGGAAATTCCTGTGGTAGCTCTAGAATAAAACTTCTGCCCTGAGTGAGGGACTATGTCACTTTTGGGTGTGGGAGCCTCCTGCCACACCTGGGAGTTTGCTGGGCTGGAACTTTGGGCACAGAAGGAAAGCCAGAGGATGCTGCAGCAGGAAACAGAGTTTGTGATCAGCCTGCACACGTCTGTCATCGGCCTGGCTCAATTCCTTTGGTATTCCCAGTGTAATTTGGTCATTTGGAGCTCCACATCTACAAAACTGTGGCCATGCCAGGGCTCTGCAGCTCCTCTGACAGACCTGTCCAGCCAGCCCACAGCTCTGACTTTGTGCTGGTGTTCACAGGGGTCCCAGGGCCAGGGAAGAGATGAGAATCTTGACTCCATGTTTCAGGAGGCTGATTTATTATTTTATGATATATATTATATTAAAAGAAAATGATATATTAAAACTATACTAAAAGAATAGAAGAAAGGATTTCATCAGAAGGCTAGCAAGGAATAGGAAAGGAAAAGAATGATAATAAAATCTTGTGACTGACCAGAGAGTCTGAGACAGCTGGACTGTGATTGGACATTAATTAGAAACAACCACATGAGCCCAATCCCAGATGCCCCTGTTGAATTCCACAGCAGCAGATAACCATTGCTTACATTTCATTTCTGAGGCCTCTCAGCTTCTCAGGAGAGAAGATCCTAGCAAAAGAATTGTTCATAAAATGTGTCTGTGACGTGACTTCTCCTCTCCTGAGGATGCCAAGCACATCATGCCCTGTGCCTCAGCTCAGCTCCCACTGAGTGCCCCAGGAGAGCACACAGAGCACTGGCACTGCACAGCTGGGACAGGAAATGCAACAAGGCAGGAAAATCCACAGCCCAGGCTCCACCAACGCTCCTGGCTGCCCCTCCAGTGCCCTCTCAGAGCAGAGTGAAAACACCTGAATTTTGGGTAACCCCCCTCGCTGCCCTCTCACCCAGCCAGCTCTGAGGGGGGAGAGAGGCAGGACCCCCTGCTCTGCCCCAGAGCATCCCAGGGACAGGCAATAACCCACACCTGGGTCGCTGAGGGTGAGTGGGGGCCGCAGGACTGTCCCCGTGTCACCCCTGCAGAGCCACGCGCTCCTCACGGGGTGTGTCACCCCTGAGAGCGGAAAATGGCATTTTCTGAAGGCCACACAATCTGCCAGGGCTCTGACCAAGGAACACAATATGCACTGAGATTTGCAGTGATGTTTTCTGGTCATCCACAGTGATCATTTTAGTCAAGTATCTCATAACTCATGGGGAATTTACCAGGATCACCACTGGGGAAACATTTCTCCACTGTCTCCTTTCCTTAAAATACAAGATGCCTGATCCAAAATTGGGGGGGAAATTATGTCCTTTGCCACCTTCAGTTTTTTATGGCCAAGCTTTGATTTAAGAAAATCCCTTTACGAGTAACAGCTCTGTTTTTCAAAGCAGGGCACTTGGAAGCAACAACGTTCTGCAATACAGAAAATATATCAAGGAATTTTCATAATGCACAATAAATTGATTTGGATTTTTCAAACTGGTCAGATTTACACCCTTCTGATGACACAATGCCTGGAGAAAATCTATATTATTGCCCTTTTTAGTAACCCCATTACATCATTGCTGCTCAGAGGCAGCAGAGTGTCTGCACAAGGACGTGCCAGAGCCCAGGATTTATTGGCAGAGAGGATGCAGAGGAGCACAGGAGTGAGCTGTTAGCCTTTGTGTAATGTCTAATTGAAAACGCCACCACAGCCCTGTAATTTAGGGGATTTATTGTGCACAGAGTCAAAAAAGTTATGGACAAAGTGTTAATAAAGCAGGACCAGGAAGGGGATAAATGTCCACACGTGGGGAAGATCCAAAGGGCAGCAGAGGTTCAGGGAGCTCAGCACCTTCCCAAATGGCAGAGGAATTCTCAGCCTCTACCATACTGAGTTTCTTGCTCAAATCTGTACTTGTTTATTAGTTTAAAATTAATACACATTATATTTAATCCCAAGAGAGTCACATCCATCTCCAATCAGAATTCAAGATACTTGCAAAAATAAAAGTTCATCTTTCTTTGGGGAAGTCTCCTGCCTCAACTTCATTTAAAACTCCACATTTGCTATGGCCTCATTTTTCTCAGTTTTAGAAGGAAACAAAGCCTTTATTTCTTTTTTTTTTATCATTCCAGTGCCATATTCTGCCCTCCAGCAAGTCAAGGCAGGCTCTCCCTGATCCCTGGGCTCCTTCCAACACCATTTCCTATTCCTATAAATATTTAGGTATTTTTCTTAACAACACATTTCTTTCAGAAGTTCTGCAACTAAGTGAAAACAGACAAAACTGAGTGGTCTGGAAATTCCTCAGGATTTAGTGATTCTTGAGCATTGAATGTTTCGAGCAGTTTTCCACTTGGATGATAAAATAATGAACACAGAGACAGCTTCTCTCAAAATAGACTCCATCCATAGCTGAAGATGTTGGAAAAATTAATAAATGAAGAGGGAAAAAGCTTTTAAATAAATCCTGGGGAATTCAGAGTTCTCCAAATCATCTTCTCAGTGGTTTGAATGAAAACCCCTGAGCTCCAACCTGCAGCTTCCCAGACCCACAGCTCCCTGTCCCTGAGCCAAAAATCACATTTACCACATTGAGCCCACAACGATCAAAGGTCCTGGAGCCAAATTGCCCAAATGTCAGTGCCCCTGTCAATCTGGGCAGCCCCAGCAGAGCAGGGAACCTTCCAGAGCTCTGCTCAGTCGTGCACTGAACAAGAACATCTGCCCAAAGCCAGCCAGCATCAGGAACACAGACCTGGCTGCACAAACTGCGAACAAGGGAAGCAAAGAATCCACTCAGCAGAAAGCCAGGGCCCAGAGTGGACGTGGCTTTTATGCAAAGGAACTGAAATCCCTGCAAAACAGGACAGAAAATGTTAATTCTCCCAGTAAAACGTAACTATCTCTCAAGTCTGCAAAGGACAGCTGTGACTGGTGCCACAATCTGGAGTGCCAGTGACAGGAATTACAGCTCCAGCAGTTATTCACTCATTTTTAATCATCAAAAAGAGATTTCAGTCATCTCCTCACAAGTCCCACTGCTGTTAACTCGTCCCACCACAGCCTGACTCTGTTTTCAGTGCCTTCTCAATTATTTCTGCTCCTCTGCCCAAGCCCAAGCTGCAAACCCACATTCTGCAGCATGGGCCAGCTCAGAACCTGCTCTGAACACAAACACTTTCAGCTTCATGGGAGTTTCCTGAGCCCTCAGAGCCCCCACAAGCACAAAAGCACCTGTGCAGGTGCTGCTCAGGTTGAATGTTGTTTGTGGGGTGGGGATATTTATTTTATCATCCAGCTGGAAAACTGCTCAAAGCATTCAATCCTCAAACCCTGCAGGAGCCCCGTGCTGGCCACAAGGATCCATCTCTGACACCCCACATTTAAAACCAGGTTTGGAACCCCTTGGGCCAGACTGATACAATCAATAAATGTGGTGATGGGCCTGGCTGATTGGAAATGGAATAATGAAATGAAATGAAGTTAAATGAAATGCAAATTCATTCAGGATGGAAAGTGTTGGAAGATTTGGCTCCTGTGGGAGGTGCCCAACACCCTTCCTGGCTTTCCTTCAAGGGCTTTCCTTCAGCCCCCCTGGTTTGGGCAGAGATTGAAACTTCTGACTGCCATGCCCATCTCTGAAGTGTTTTACAGGCCTTGACTTTTCTCTGCCTTTTTTTATAACCCAGAGTGTGGCTTCCCCACAGAGCCACACAGTCCTGTGTGGCCTGAGCCCATAAATCTTCATTATTGAGACACTGATATTCAACTACAAGCACCTTGCAGGGAGGAAAAACCAGCCCTTATTGCCACTGACAGAAAGGATGGCTGGCAGAGCATGATTTAAGGTAATGAGCACAATTAAGGGCCACAATTAGACAACAGAATATTAAAGGAGGAAATTTAACACATGGCAAATAAATACATGGCTGCAGCAGAGCTGATGCTCCTGAGTGACTCCTTCAAAATCTGCCATGGAAAATAACCTGGGCAAAGTCCCTCTGGGGGAGGCAGCACCTTGGCAAAGGCAGGGTGAACAGGTTCCACCTCTCTGAGGAAGGACCTTGTCATCATCACATTCTCTGAAAAACCCCTGGCCCAGGATCTTCTCCTGGGAAGCTGAGAAGCCTCGGAGAAAGGGAAAACAAATTCTTATCTCATTTGCTTCTCCTGTGTTGTGCTCACATGGGGAATGTGCTTGGGGATTGTTCCATTGGATTCTGCTGTGAGTTGTTTTCACTCTTTGGCCAATTATGGCCAAGCTGTGTTGGGCCTCTGGAGAGAGTCAGGAGTTTTCATTATTATCTTGTTATCCTTCTGTAAGTGTCCTTCCTGTATTCTTTAGTATAGTTTAGTATAGCATTCTTTAATATAGTATCATAAAATGATAAATCAGCCTTCTGAGAACATGGAGTCAGATTCATCATCCCTCCCTGCCACGGGGCACCCCACAAATACAACACTGAGAGCCCAACAAAAAGAGAAATGCAAGATGTGTTCAACCCAGGAGAGCTCTGGGCTGGGAGGGAGGAGGCACCAAACGTGTTGGGAACAGCCCTGGAGCCTGAGCCAGGCTTAGCTGATCCCTGAGCAGGGTCTGGCCCAGGTGGGAACAGGAGAACACAGAGGAGGAAATGACCCTGCTCTGAAGGCTTTGGTGAAGGTGCTGTTTGCTCCTGTTCCACAGCTCTTTGGGACACTGCAGGAGCTCTTCTTTCCTGCATTTCCCTTTTCCAGCCTCACCAAGGCCACAATTCCAGCCAGGAGCTCCTGCAGACCCCACACATCCCCAGAGAGACCCACCCTAAACACAGCAAACCTTTCCCCACCAGCACAGACCCCACAGACAGCCCCAGGCAAGCAGCAGCCATCTGCAGCAGGGAGATTCTCCTGAATCCCATGGGAACATTCCCCTCAAACCCCAGCAATCCCATTGGAGCATTCCCCTCAAACCCCAGCAATCCCATGGGAATGACTATTCCCCTCAAACCCCAGGAATCCCATGGGAAGGAATATTCCCCTCAAACCCCAGGAATCCCATGGGAAGGAATATTCCCCTCAAACCCCAGGAAGCCAATTCCAGCCCCCAGTGACTCAGTTTTAGTGCTGGGTGTGGGGACACAGAGCCCTCCTGGAGCTCAGTGAAAGATGCTGTTCATCAACAGGAATTCCTGTTAAGCACCAGGAGCTCAGAAGTAAAAGAGCAGCAAACCAAGCGTGCTTTAGGTAGAATTTGCAATTAAAGAGTTCAATCCTATTACACACCCTTTTTCCAAGAGGCAGAACACAAAGAGCTCAGCTCTCAATCTCGTGTCTAATTTTGTACATCTTTGCTCAAGCCAGATGAATCTCAGTGTATACAAGGATTGCATGGATGATCAAGGAGTGGGAACAGAGTTTGAGATTAAAACAAAATTGCTTATTTAGCCTGGGAAATTAGCTGGGTTTGGTGGCAGTAAATAAAAAAGGAAGAGGGAAGAAACAGTTCTACTGTAGGACAGAGCTGCACAAAGGAAAAGTGAACTGCCCAACAACCAAGGTGGGCAAATCGAGGTTTGTAACAATAACAAAAATCAAACACTGGAGTAAACTTCCAGCTCCAGGGAGGAGGAAGGGGGTGAAGAGGTTCCATGGTCAGGCTCCATCTGCCACCCCCTTGCTGCACTGCTGCGCTGTTGGCTGGCTGCACCCACAGCCTCTCTGCAGACCTGGAGAATTGTTATTGTTGTTGTTATTATTTTGGCCTTTTAATGCCTCTCCTTGAATTCCTTGTTTGCTGCTGGAGTTTGGGGCAGAGACAGACCCAAAACCCCAGCCCAGCCCAGGGAAAAGCCAGCCCCAGAGAGCACCCTCCTGGCTCACAGGGCTGTGACAAACTGTGTCACATCTGGAAAAGCCAGCCCCAGAGAGCACCCTCCTGGCTCACAGGGCTGTGACAAACTGTGTCACATCTGGAAAAGCCAGACCCAGAGAGCACCCTCCTGGCTCACAGGGCTCTGATAAACTGTGTCACATCTGGAAAAGCCAGACCCAGAGAGCAGAGAGCACCCTCCTGGCTCACAGGGCTCTGATAAAAAACTGTGTCACATCTGGAAAAGCCCCAGCCCCACAAGGCAGGGGCCAGCCCCAGAGCCCCAGGCAGGAGCAGGGGATGCTCACACTGTGGGTGCAGCCCCACAAACCCTGATGCTGCTACAGCAGCCCCTGGCCAGGAGCCCTGCCCTCTTCAAAACCAACCTTTCTACGCTGGTTCATTAAAATAAAACCACTGTGACAAGACTCTGAGTCAGCCAGGGCACAGAGGTAAAACTTTATAGAAAGACATCAAAGACATTGCTGCCTCTTCTGTTCAGGCAGCAAACCACCACAACCGAGCTCTCCAAAGAGAAAAAATGCATTCTACAACGATAAAATAGATTGAAAAGACACAAATAAACTGACCTGCTTGTTATCTTCACTCTGCTCACACCTCCTGCTCATCCCAGCAGCCTCCAGAGGCCCAGAAAAGGCTTTTTATACCCTTGGGGTATTGGTCAGAGCCCTCCTCACCCCAGAGGGACCCCAAAGTGCAGCTGAGCATCCCTGGGCTGGGCTGCTCCAGGTGAGCAGGGCCCAGCCCCACCCTCAGCTCCTGATTTGGCACCCCCAGCTGCAGAATAAATAATGGTGCCAGAGGCAGGAGCAGGTGCAGGCCAGTGGGGGTAAAGCAGCAAACCAGGCAGCTCTGCCACAGAGATGCAGAGCCCACAGGGAAAGGGGTGCCCTGCAGAATGCCTGTGCTCAAAGGCAGAAATAGAATAATATTTTATTTACAAAAGAGCCAAAAAACAGAAACAGCCGTGCTGGAAAAAGTCATAAAGGGAGCAGAGCTGAATGTTAAAAATGAGAAACCTTCCCTTATGGTTGTGGGATGAATGAAGGATCTCTGCAGTCCTCAGCAGAGACGTTTCCCATACAGGCAGGACACGGTGTCCCTCAGCCCTGTGAGCACTCAGACACCCCATAAAACCTCCCCAGGCCCAGAGCCACAGGCTGGAAGTGCCTCTGCTGCTGCTTTTTAAAGCCAGCAAATACTGACTGAGCTCCAGACTGGTTTCAGGCGTGATAAAGCAGAGATGCAAACCAGAAATTTGTGTGGCTTCGTATTAATCAAGCTGTGTATAAGCCCAGAGAGTTTTCTTACCTGGCCACATAAAACCCCCACAGAATCCACATTTATCTCTGTGCTTCATATGAGACATTTGCTTTACTGCCTTCCTCTCCTTCCCTGCTCCAACTGCAGCACCCCATGGTTTAATTACAGCTAAAATTTGTGTTTGCAACTGACTTTTCCAAAGCCCCACAGAAATCCTCCCTGCACAACAGCAGAAAAATTCTGGGGTTCACTGGGCTTTTTCCTGCATTAGGGGAATGGAAATTCAAACGTTCAGGGCAATCCTGCAGATATCCCTTGTAGCTGCTGGGGGTTAACCTGGAGCTCTGACAGGTATTTCCACAGGCTGGGAAATGGGAAATGCTGTGGTGGGAACTGAGCCGGAATTCCCAGGTGGTCCTGGCTCATCTGCAGCGCTCCCAGAGATCTCTCAATTGACACCTTGAAAAATGATGATGATCTGCTACAAGTTGGCTTAATTAATTGAAGTGTGCAGCCCCTTCCTCCCCCACATTAAACACCTGATGTGCAGAGCCAGTAACTGGATAATTACAGTGGGAGAGCAGGGACACGAGGCAGAGGGCAGGAAAACACAAGAGAGAGATTTCTGTTTCAAAATTCAGTCATCCATAGCAGAGAGCCCTGGGTGAATTGAACACCTAAACCCCATTTTTGCTGTGCCCAACAAACAAGCATTTAAATAGAATTTTTCTATGGAAGACAGCAATATTCTGTAATCTCACCTCAGTGGCTCCCCAGTGCCAGAGGGCAGGGCTGGGTGGGGTATTGGAATTAGGAATTGTTCCCTGGGAGGGGCTGGGATTGCCAGAGCAGCTGGGGCTGCCCCTGGATCCCTGCAGTGCCCAAGGCCAGGCTGGACACTGGGGCTGGAGCACCTGGGACAGTGGGAGGTGTCCCTGCCATGGCAGGGCTGGCGCTGGGTGGGATTTAGGGTCCCTCCAACCCAACCCATTCCATGGTTCTGTGACATCAAGGGCTCACTGTGGAGCTCCACTGATATTTTTTCCTCTTCTCCCCAGATGGGCTGAACTGGGATCTCAAATCATGCTGAGAAACAGCAAATGATGGAGATATCCCAGCAGATCCCTCATCACTGCCAGGGATCCAGGGCTTTGTGATGCCCCTGAAGCCTTCCCATTGACAGAGTCCCAGTTCCCCTCCCAGGATGCAAAGGTGTCACTGTCACATTTTCTGAAAAATCCCCTTTGCCCAGGATTCTTCTCCTGGGAAGCTGAGAATTCTCAGAGAGAAATGAAAACAATAATTATCTGATTGCTCCTTCTGTGTTTGCTGCTTCAGAATGTGGTTTGGAGATTGTTTACCAACAGGTCATTGTTGGATTGGTTTCATCTGAGTTGCTTTTACTTAATCACCAACCATGGTCCAGTGGAGTTGGGACTCTGAGGAGTCACGAGCTTTCATGATCATTGAAAATATCATTATAAACGTATAAAATATTATAAAAAATATAAAATATTATTCTAAAATATTATTGGCATAAAATATTATTATTATAAAATATTATTATTATAAAATATCATTATTAACTATCATGATCATTCTTGTTAAGCTTTCTGATGTACCAAGATAATATAATATAATATAATATAATATAATATAATATAATATAATATAATATAATATAATATAATATAATATAATATAATATAATATAATAATATATACAATAAATTAGCCTTCTGAGAACATGGAGTCAGATTCCTTCAATCCCTTCCAACGTTGGGGCTGCCACGGTGCTGTGCAGGACAGGCGAGGCTGTTCAAGATGTTCATGATGATGTCCAGCCACAGGTGAGGCTGTTCAGGCACAGGTGAGGCTGTTCAGGCACAGGTGAGGCTGCTCAGGATGTTCACGGTGCTGTGCAGGACAGATGAGGCTGCTCAGGCTGCTCCCGGTGCTGTTCATGCACAGGTGAGGCTGCTCCCAGTGCTGTGCAGGCACAGGTGAGGCTGTGCAGGACAGGTGAGGCTGCTCAGGATGTTCATGGTGCTGTTCATGCACAGGTGAGGCTGTTCAGGATGCTCCCGGTGCTGTTCATGCACAGGTGAGGCTGCTCCTGGCGCTGTTCAGGACAGGTGAGGCTGTTCAGGATGTTCATGCACAGGTGAGGCTGTTCAGACTGTTCAGGCACAGCTGAGGCTGTTCAGGCTGCTCCCGGTGCTGTTCATGCACAGGTGAGGCTGTTCAGGATGTCCAGGCACAGGTGAGTCTGCTCCCGGTGCTGTCCAGGCACAGGTGAGGCTGTTCAGGATGTTCATGGTGCTGTGCAGGACAGGTGAGGCTGCTCAGGCTGCTCCCGGCGCTGTTCATGCACAGGTGAGGCTGTTCAGGATGTCCAGGCACAGGTGAGGGTGCTCAGGATGTTCCCGGTGCTGTTCAGGCACAGCTGAGGCTGTTCAGGCACAGGTGAGGCTGCTCCCGGCGCTGTCCAGGCGCAGATCTCCCCTCCCGGCTGTGATTTATTAACCCCTGCCACGCCACAGCGGCGGAGCCAGAGGAGCCGATTGCTGTGCCCAAAGCCCTCGGGCTCCCGTGGTGCTCAGCCCAGCGCAGCCCCTAAATCCCAGCTCAGCCTCAGCAGCCCCTGCAGGGGAGCTGGAGCCCAGGCTCGCAGCGGCTCAGGACAAGGGCAGTGGAACAGATGATTCCTGGCCCAGGAGAGCCCATCCATCCCGACCCTGCTGCGGCAGGAGCAGTCTCTGCTGGCAGCTCTCATGGCTCTCCCTGTGCTTGTAGAACACGAATTACAGCAAAAAATCATCTTTAGAGCTGTGTACAGCTAATTTATCAGTGCTCCTAACACTCACATCACTCCTCGTGCTCTTCTCAGCTCTGGAACGTCTCGATATGCCTGCAGTGAATATGAAACCCTGTCTTCTAGATAACCTGCATTTATTTAAATTCCTGTGTCTCTTTTGTCTGGCACCTTTCCCAAACAAACCGATAAAGCACGGATGTGTCAGGGAATCAGATCCCAGCAGCAGGAGGTGCTCAGGATGTGCCTGATGTGTGACTGCCCATGCCAGCAGCCTCCCTGTGCCAGCTGTGTGCATCCCCCCAGCCTGGCAGGAGCAGGCCAAGCCCTCCCGAGGGAGCAGAGCCTGGGGCTGCTCGCATTTGGTGCCTCTTGGCAGGGCTGGAGCTGAGGGAAACGAGAGGCAATCACAGCATGAGAGCCTCTGCTACAGCAAGGGAGCCTTTCCCTGCTCCAGGAGCTCCAGAACTGAGCCTAAAACCTGGCCTGAGTGGGCCTGAGAGCTGGCACAGCAACGTCTCTGCTCCTGCATGAGGGATGGCCAGCTTAACCCCTGTGCTGGCCATGGGCAGAGAGATGGAGGATCCCAATTTTATCCCAATCCCAGCACAATCCTATCCCAATCCCAGCACAATCCCAATCCCAGCACAATCCCAATCCAGCACAATCCCATCCCAATCCCATCCAATCCCATCCCAATCCCAGGACAATCCCAGTCCAGCACAATCCCATCCCAATCCCAGGACAATCCCATCCAAATCCCACCCCAATCCCAATTCCATCCCAATCCCATCCCAGTCAATACCAACCCCAGCACAATCCCATCCTCACCCCAATCCCAGCCCAATCTCAATCCCAGCACAATCCCACCCCAATCCCAGCCCAATCTCAATCCCAGTCCCAGTCCCATCCCAATCCCAGTCCCATCCCATCCCAATCCCAATCCCAATCCCCTCCCAGGGATGCTGCAGAGCACTGCAGGCAGCAGGGGCTGAGCTGTCCCCCAGCCCCAGCCCCAGCCCCTGGGGACACCCAGCCCCAGCCCCAGCCCCAGCCCCAGCCCCCTCAGGCTGCCCCCAGATCCAGCCCCGATTCCCCCAGGGGATGGGGACGGGCATTTCCCTGAGCTGGGCAGGCTCAGGGCCAGGCTGAGCCCAGAGCTGGGCAGGGGCAGGGCCCAGCTCACCCTCTCTGCTCAGGCACAGCAGCGCTGAGCTCTGCTCGCACCCTGGGCTCCCCCTCTGTGTGTGTGTATGGGGGGCACAGGTTCAGCACAGCCCTGCCCTGGGCACCCCAGGGCTCCTTCCTGCTTGGCACTCTCCACTCGGGGTAATTACACATAAGGAGCTTTTCCCCCTCTTTTTGGAGAACATCATTTGCTGCTTGATGAGCTGTGCTCATCACTCCAGAGGCCACAAACAGGGGAGGTGCTGAAATCTGCCAGAATGAAGGAAATAGGTGTGGAACACAGGGAAATGAGAGCATGTTACGTAAGATTAAAAATTAGGAGGCTTCTAAGAAGATAGAGAGGGCCCTTTTTGCCAAGTGGGGCTGTATTAACAACTAAGGCCTCCATCTTATTCAGATTAACCAGAATAAATAATATCCTGGTCTCTATTTTATTCAGATTAACCAGAATAAATAATATCCTGGCATGTTGATCTCTCAGATGCTGCAAACACATCCCAACACACCATTGACCTCCCATTTTGTCTTTCTCACCATGGAATAGAATCCCAGACTGGTTTGGGATGGAAGGGACCTCAAAGCCCACCCAGTGCCAGCCCTGCCATGGCAGGGACACCTCCACTGTCCCAGGTGCTCCAGCCCCAGTGTCCAGCCTGGCCTTGGGCACTGCCAGGGATGCAGGGGCAGCCCCAGCTGCTCTGGGCACCTGTGCCAGGGCCTGCCCACCCTCCTGATAAAGATTTTTTTCCTAACATCCCATCTAAACTCTCTCTCTGTCAGTCTGAAGCCATCAGATCCCCCTTTGTCTTGGCAAAATATTTTATTCCCTCCAAAGAATTTCCAGAGAGGTTTTCATTTTATACCTGGTGGGTTTAAGGATGTTTAGGTGAGCAGAAGTTGAGCAGAGGCAAACTGAGGAACAGATGCAGAAAACGATAGTGAAAGAGCATTTGGAATACATTGAATTTTCAGGAAACGAGTCTGTGGCAGCTTTTAAATGTTGTAGAACCACGTGGGATCACTGGGATCAGCTGCTGGTGGGGTTTGGAGCCTCCCACCAGTGAAGGAGTCAAGGGTGGCACTGCTGTGGGAATTCCTGGTGTGCTCTCCTGGTGGTTCATTCCTTTATGCCCAGTGTGAACCCCATCCTGGGGATCTGTGTGACAGGGAGCAGCAAGCTGGTTCTAACAATCTGATTTTCTGCAGCTGTTTTGAAGCTGAGGCCCTGAGAAGTGCCTTGTGTTGGAATGGGCCAGCCTGAGCTGATCAGTGCTGCTCAGCTGCCCCGCTCCTGGGGAACACAGCACTTGGCTTACCCCAGCCTTGCTCCTCCTGCCTGTGTGGGCTTCTGCTCTCTGTGCTTTTCAGGAGGACAAGAAGCTCAAAAAGGCAGGTAATGGTTTATTTTCGTGTTAAATTCAAGCACACCTGGTGCAAAAGCCAGCACACAAAGGGCAGCCTTGGCTCAGAGAGAAGAGCTGAGAGCAGACTCTGCACTGGTACAAGCAGAGCTTCTGCTACCTTGATTTGCATTTATCAATTAAAGCTCTTTGTATCATTTCTTTTTCCCTCCTTGTTAAACTCCAGCCTGTTTGTTTCTGCTTTTGTTATTTCTGCTGGGCATTGAGCTGGGGCTGGACTCAGGACACAGCTCCAGGGCGATGGTGCCCAGACCCTGCAGGGATGCAGCAGGGAGCAGAGTGTGGGGCAGGGCAGCACATCCCACCCTGCCAGCTCTCCTCACCAGCATTTGCTGCCCAGGGCCTTTGTCCTTCCACCCCTGCAGAAAATCCAACTCCCCAGGGCCCTTCCAAAGTGTGCTTTGCCCTCCTCAGGGCAGTTTTAGTGCCTGTGCACCCTGCAGCTCCTGCCCCCTCACTGTCCTGCACTGGCAGCAGCAGGGCCTGGCACCAGGGCTGTGACCAGTGCTGTCCAGGAAAACACAACCAGAACAATTTATATAAAATGATCTGGCAGATTGCTCTGCTCTCCTCTCCCCCTCTTTCCAGCAGGGGAGCAGGGCAATTAGTTACCTTTTTTTTTTTTAGCAAAATATGGTTTTATAACAGAATCCCAGGATGGTTTGGGGTGGGAAGGGACTTTGAGGCCCATCCAGCCCACCCCAGGCACCTCCCACTGCCATGAACCCCAAATCTCATTCCAGAGCATCAGAATGTGCAGGGAGGAGAATTCCCAGCCCTTCCCAAGCCCTGGGGGCTGACACAGGGCAGGATTTGGCTGCAGCCCACAGCTGATCCCTGTGGAGTCCAGCCAAGGGAGCAGCAGGGAGGCAGCTCCTGCTTTGGCTTTATTCTGATTTTTGCTCACACAGGCAGGAATGCTGTTTATTAATAGCAGAAATTAAGCAACCCAGCGTTCCCAATGTGTTCAGGACAGGCAGGAAGGTGGAGGCACCAGCACAACTGCTCCCTGCAGCTGGGTCAGGCGGATCCCACCCAGCAGGGAGGTGCAAGTGATGCAAGGAGCCTTTGGGAGAACTGGGCAATGTCCCGAGTGGGAAGGGACCCCCGGGATCAGAACCCAGCACCCCAGCAGTGCCAGCCTGCCCTGAGGCACTGTCCAAGCCCTCCTGGAGCTCTGGCAGGTGTGGAGCTGTCACCAGCCTCCTGTGCAATGAGAATTCATTACATGGGGTCCCCCTCTCCCTTTGTTTCTGGGGTTGTGTCTCCCCCAGATCCCCACGTACACTGAAATCACACTTCCCTCCTGCTGCCTGCTGGAAGATGTGTCAGGAAGTGTTTTACTTGGAAACACTCAGAGAACATCTTGGAAGAGCAGAAAACAGAAGGAAAAGCCTGCTCTTGCCAGGAGATTTTCCTTTTCCATCCCACTGCAGAGTGACAGCCCAGCCCTGGCAGATGAGAGAGGGGCTCTGGGGTTTGCACAGCCCGAGTGCCACAGCAGCTCCTGGCTCTGGGATCTGGACAGAAACACCTTCTCTGCTCTAAATCTTTAACATCAGATTAAAAATGAAAACCAAACATTCATTTTTAAAGGATTTCTTAAAAATAAAAGATAAAATAAAACCACTTTCAGTTGCTGAAACCAACACCCAGCTTCAGCTCCCTGCCCCTTGGACTGCAGGAATTTCATATAAATACTGCAAAAGAAGATTTGTTACTACCCCTCATCACTCAGCACCTGCAAGTTTGTTCCAAATCCCAAAATCCACTGGAATGGGAGCTGGATCCTGCAGGAGAGCAGCAGGGCACTGTCCCCACCCCCAGGGACCAGGCTGGGGGTGCCTTCCCCTCCTGGAGCAGGGCCTAGAATCCCAGAATAGTTTGGGCTGGAAGGGAGCAGCAGGGTCTAAAACCCCAGAATGGTTTGGGCTGGAAGGGAACAGCAGGATCCAAAACCCCAGAATGGTTTGGGCTGAAAAGGAGCAGCAGGGTCTAAAATCCCAGAATGGTTTGGGTTCAAAGGAGCAGCAGGGTCTAAAATCCCAGAATGGTTTGGGTTCAAAGGGAACAGCAGGGTCCAAAATCCCAGAATGGTTTGGGTTCAAAGGAGCAGCAGGGTCTAAAACCCCAAATGAGTTTGGGCTGAAAAGGAGCAGCAGGGTCCAAAACCCCAGAATGGTTTGGGTTCAAAGGAGCAGCAGGGTCTAAAACCCCAGAATGGTTTGGGTTCAAAGGAGCAGCAGGGTCTAAAACCCCAGAATGGTTTGGGTTCAAAGGAGCAGCAGGGTCTAAAACCCCAAATGAGTTTGGGCTGAAAAGGAGCAGCAGGGTCCAAAACCCCAGAATGGTTTGGGGGTTGGAAGAGCCCTTCAATCCCATCTCATTCCACCCCCATGGGCACCTTCCTGTCTGCAGAGAGGACTGGGATGGAGAAGTTTCACTCCTTTCCCAGGCAAGCCTGCAGCACTTTTCAAGCACAACTTCAGCTGATGTTGGTGCTGTCACATGAGAACCTGCCTGAACTTTTGCCTCTTAGGCAGAATAATGGGTGCCTTCAAATGGCAAAGGAAACAGAGCCAGGGGGAGAGGGGAAGGCAGGGATGTGGGAGCTGGCAGAACAGCAAGACAGCATTAATTACACACAGCCTGACAGGTGGAGGAGAAAATTCTACACTGCTCAAAAGGTAAAGAATTAAGAGATGATGGAGAGCGGGGAAAAGTGGTAATTTCTTAGAGCTGTTTAAAGAGTTTACCAAGCTCTTACTGGAAGTCTGTGTGTCAGAAAGAGGTGGAAGACAATCCAGGACAAGAGGGAAATCTAGAAAATGCACAGATTTGGAGTTCAGGAGAACTGGAGCAGATAAAAGGGAAAAACCAAGAGTGTGAAGGGCACTTGAAATGATTTTAGATGTCAAAATTAGCTGGAAATCCTTGAGAACCCAAGGAAAAGGTCCCCTCAGCTGGAGATGCTCTGGCCCTCACCTGTCAGGGAGGGGGAAGGTACAAAAAACACCTGTGACAATTTCAACCCAATATTTCCATTTAAAAATCCAACAGGCACAAACCAACGTTGTTTATGGGGAAGGGCTGATGTGAAAATGTCCTGAACTGGCAGAACACAAAGCTGAAAAATCCTTTCCATTCCGAAATAGAAAGAAAGTTAAAATTCAAACTTGATACAGATCAAAGTGCCTTGAAATGCCCAGCAAATGGAACCTATTGCTTGCAGGAAAAACAGCAATAAAGAAGCAAAACCACTCACCTCAGTTTGGGCAGGGACAGTTTCTGAAGTGTTTTGCAGGATGGGAAAACAATTTCACTGAGATGCTCCTGAGGGAAAGCAGGAGAATATGGATTATTGAATTGGATATTCAATTTATAAAAGCAAGACAAGAACACATGGTGGTGTGGTGTTACCTTTGGCTGGGAGAGGCAGGAATGAGAGCTGGACCAGATTCAGGGCAGCAGCTCCCAAACACGCTCCCGCCTCTTGTGAGGGACAGGAGGGAGCTTCGTGCAGCCCCTCTGCCACTGAAACCCTTTCTCACCAATAGTGAAACACCAAGGTCCAAAGGAAAGGGTGTGGAATGTGAGATGGGGTAAATTAAAAACCTCCACGGCGAGTGAGCAGGGAACCCCAGAAGGTTTGGGTTGGGAGGGACCTTAAATAATCCCACCCCAGGGACACCTCCCGCCGTCCCAGGCTGCTTCCTGCTCTCACAGACACATTTTCTGAATAATCCTTTGCTAGGATTTTTTCTCCTGAGAAGCCTCAGAGGAAAAGAAAAACAATAATTATCTGCTGCTGTGGAATGCAACAGGAGCATCTTTGATTGGTCTCATGTGGTTGTTTTTACTTGGTGACCAATGACAGCCACCTGTGTCGAGGCTGTGGTCAGTCACAAGGTTTTATTCTCATTCCATTCCTTCCTTTCCCAGCTTTCTGATGATAATCCTTTCTTCTATTCTTTAGTATAGCTTTAATATATCGTTTTCTTTTAATATAATATATATCATAATATAATAAACCAGCCTTCTGAAACATGGAGTCAGGATTCTCATCCTGGGACCCCTGTGAACACCACCACACCCAGCCCCAGAGCCCATCCTGGCCCTGGGCACTGCCAGGGACCCAGGGGCAGCCCCAGCTGCTCTGGTAACCTTATTTCCCCAATATTTTATCCAAACCCCCCATTTGGGCTGCATTTGTCCCAAACTGCAGAGGCAGTGCTGAAGGGCCTGACTGTGGGGAGTGAAAGGAATTCACACAAACATCCATCACAGGGATGGAGTTACCACTGGTATTTTGGGAAAGGGAACTGCTAAATGACTCAGGGTGGAGAAGAGCTATAAAAAGCCATCAAAAAGATTGTGCAAGGATCCCTGGATAGTTTAAAACAAATATTTTAACTCCGCTCTATTTTGAAAGTGTCTTAAAATAATGTGAGAGTGGATATTTTTATGGTGAAAGCAATGGCACATCCTGCTAATCCAAGTTATTTGTATGCAGACAGAATGCCAATCTTGTGCATTATGGATTTGGGAATGTCCTTCCAGCTCTGGTTTGTTTAACTCCTTCTGTGCTCCCCTAGGAAGATCCAGAACACATCCACTGTGGTTTGCTTCCAGCTATTCCTGCCTTTCAGCCTGGTGTCCCAGCCACACTGGGGCAGGGCTACTCACCCTCTCCCAGCGTGGATCCAGAGCATTACCAGCACTGAAGAACTCCACATCTGCAGAGAACCACCTGGAAAAGCTCTAAATAAAACAGAAAAACTCTCTGGGAAAACTGGAATTTGGGCAAACTCCAATGCAAGGCAATTGCACAGCACCTGCAGAAGGAGCAGAGGGGGAGCTTGAATGGCAGCAGCAAAGAAAGGGACAGAATTTCCTCCCAGGGTGGTGATCCCAGCACAGCAGCTCCTGCTTTCCTCCTGTCCCCTGGGATGGGTCCATCTCCCCTGAGCCCAGGGTTCCATGCAGGGAAGGTTTTACTGCACCCCCATGGGCTTTCCCCGCTGTTTGAATTCCTGTTCGATGTCAAATCTCCTCTTGAGTCCCCAGCTCCTGCTCCTCTCTCCTGTTTGTCCCCTGTGTCCATGGGATCTGTGTGCCAGCCCTGCCACGCTCCAGATGAGAGGCAGGAAAGTTCTGTGCTGCTCTCCAGGGACGAGCAGCACTCCTGGCACTCCAAAAGGGATCACAGAGATGGTGAAAAGGGGAGTGAATACAGCTGGGAAGCTGGAGAAAGGAGCCTTGTTTTACCAGGGAAAAGAGGAACTGAAGTGGTAGGGAAAGGAAAGTGGATGAGCATTGTGGTCCCTGGGAAATTAGCAGGGTGTGATTGGAACAAACCATACAAACAGGAGGGAACAGAAGGATGAAACTGGGTTCAGTCTGCCAGGAGCCCCCATCCCTGGAGGGGTTCAGAGGTTGTGGATGTGGCACCTGGGGACATGGGCAGTGCTGGGAGAGCAGCAGGACTCAGTGATCCCACAGGGCTTGGCCAGTCTGGATGATCCTGGGGTACAGGGAGTTTTGATTTCTGTGCCTGGGATCCATCCTGGATGGACACAAAGAAGAAACAATTCTAATTCCTGTCTTTTTTCCCCTGGCTGATATGAAGAGATAAGCACCACTGCCAGAGGAAAATCCCATCCAAGAGAGCTCCTGGGGAAGATCATTCCTTCAGGTGGAGCTGATTTTTACACATGAGTGAAGGTTCAGAGGGACCTACCCCTCAGTACTTACCAAACTTGTGTTTTATCAGCACAACGCATTCAGCACTGGCATTAGAATATTGAATAAAACATTCCTAAAAGGAAAAGCTCGGTGCAAACATCTCCTTTTGCTCTCAGGTACCATCAGAGGTGAATGACAGGGCTGTGTTTGTCTGTTCCAGCCTGAACAGTTGAAACAATGAGCAATTGAAGGGGAATTCATGGGAAACTGCCCAATTTGCCCACACGTTACTTGAATTCCATGAATGGATCTTTCTCTTGCAGCAGGCACGAGGCAATCAGCCTTGCACCTTACATAAATGCCCTACATCATCCCCGTAGTCACTTTCTGCTCCTCCAAATCCAACAGAATTATTTATAGCCTGCCATGAAATATTCATGGGAAAGTGTCCATTGCCTGAATTTCTGCTAAAGAGTAATTTAACTTGGGTTTTTGCTTTTCTTGCTATCAGAATAATTTAGGTCAGGCAAGAAGCAACAATATCATTTGCCTACAAACCCCTTGTGAGGAGCATGACAAAGCTTTTGGGTTTGGAGTGGGTATTTTGTAAAAACCACGGTGTGAACAATGGGCCCAGTCCAGCTCAAGTCAATTTTCAGCCCAGTATTTCCAGCTATTTCAGCCTGCTGCAGCCTCAGAAGCATTTTTAATTGCCACAGCATTCCCCCCATATCCAAAGTGCTGTTACAGAGCAGGCACAGCAAATCTGCATTTCCTGGGGCCAGGAAGAAACCAAAGCAGCCCCATCCCCTGCCAGGGCCTGCAGCAGAATCCTCCCCTGGCTTGGAACTCCTGAAAGAGCAACTCCAAAGGCACAGGAGCAGCCTGGCTCCTGCTCTGGGGCTGAATGCAGAGAAAATTGGTGCTGTAACCTCAAGGGTTGTTGAACAGGGGCCAAATAATGTCATCTTTGTGCTGACATATTTCACATTAGCACTGAATAAATCTCCTGGCTAAATAAATATTCCTTTCCCCCCCATCTTCAATATTTTATAGATTTATTTTTTTAAACCAATATGCTCATCTTTACCTGCAGATAATAAATATGCAATAAAGCAGAAGCAATAGACGGGGGGGAACATTAAAGTGCAGTACAATAAATATATATTGGTGTGTCAATGAAAGCTGCAGATCCATTTATTTATTTATTTATTTATTTATGTGTGTTTTACAAGGAATGATCATTTCCACAGGCTTTGAACTGCCATTTTCCCTGGGAGGAGTTGGGATTTTATGGCTGGCAGATGTCATAAAAACATCTCCATTGGCACTTGCCAGCAGGAGCTGCTCCAGGCCTCCCTGCAGGCTCTGCTGTGGGCAGGGAGAGCCCTGCAGTGCATGGGATCTCCCTCAGGGCTGGTACCTCCTGTGGGCTGGTACCTACTCCAAACCCAAGAGCTTTGCCATGCTCCTCACCAGGGGTTTGGAGGCAAAAGGTGTCGTTGGTTCTTGCCTGACCCAAATTATTCTGACAGCAAGAAAAGCAAAACCCCACCAAAAACCTGGGAGAAACAAGGGATGGAAATGTCCCCCAACCCTCAGTGTCCCCCTGGCCTGTCACAGCTGGGCTGGGGTGGCACAGGGCTGCTCCCTCCCTGCTGGGGTTTGCCAGTTCTGCCCCTGGGGACCAGCCCAGGTGTGCCTGCCCAGCTCCAAACACCCCAGGCAGCCCCAGGGGCTCACTGCCCCTCCTTGTGCTGCTCTGCTCACTGCCAGGGCACAGGGGATGCTCTGGGAGTTACAGGATCCATCCCCAGCATCCCACATTTCCATCCCCCATTCCCTCCTTGTGCTGCTCTGCTCACTGCCAGGGCACAGGGGATGCTCTGGGGGGAGACAGGATCTATCCCCAGCATCCCCCATTCCCATCCCCATTCCCTCCTTGTGCTGCTCTGCTCACTGCCAGGGCACAGGGGATGCTCTGGGGGGTGTTACAGGATCCAGCTGCACTCCTAGCATCCCAAATATCCCCCATCCTCTCCTTGTGCTGCTGTGCTCACTGCCAGGGCACAGGGGGGGGACAGGATCCAGCTCCATCCCCAGCATCCCCCATTCCCATCCCCACCCTGTCCTGCTGTGCTCACTGCCAGGGCACAGGGGATGCTCTGGGGGGGACAGGATCCAGCTGCACCCCCAGCATCCCAAACATCCCCCATTCCCTCCTTGTGCTGCTCTGCTCACTGCCAGGGCACAGGGGATGCTCTGGGGGGGTTACAGGATCCATCCCCAGCATCCCCCATCCCCATTCCCACCCTTTTCCTGCTCTGCTCACAGCCAGGGCACAGGGGATGCTCTGGAGTGACAGGATCCAGCTGCACCCCCAGCATCCCCCACTGCCACCCTTCCCAGCCAGGCAGGAGCCCCATCCTGGCAGGAGCTCTGCCTGGCATCCCAACACAGCCCTGGCAAAAGCTGCATGGGCAGCCCAGCTCCTCCCCTTGGAGCAGATCTGCAAGGGAGTGCTCCTGATTGTGCATTTCACTATACAGACACCTTAAGATTGTAAAAAAATCATCTAAAACACTCCAACCAACCCTAAAAATCACCAAATACTATTAAAACTTACATATAAGAACTTTAGAGGGTTTTCATGTGATAGATTCAAGTATCTAAAGAACTCCTGTATCTAGAAAAACACATGACAAATATAAATATTACACAGCAACTGTTTAGACAGTCAGACAGAAAAATAGAAAAATGCCTTTTCAGAACGGCACTGCCTGTCAATCTAAATGTCACATTTCTCAATCAAATTAAAACACACCTCTGAATATTTCAGCACTAATTTTGCAAACTTCCCACAGCACAGTGGTTCCAAGCCATTCCTCCTGCTCTCCTCTTGCTCCTGTCAATTTTGCCCGCCTGCATATTAGATGTGTATTTATAATTAAAAAGCAGCCTTTGCTGCAGTGTTAGCCCAAAAAGGTTCTGCACGTCACATGCCACAGGATGTAATGGATAAATAATGGGATATTTCTCCCTCACCTCGGGAAGCTGCTCCCACACGATGCAAAGGGACTTGAACAACGCACCTGAATGTCAAGGAGTGGAACAGGAGGAATCAAAAATTCCCTGCTCCTGCACAGGGCTGTCATTACCATTGGAAATAATCCCTCTCCCCCCAAATTCCTGCGGATGATGAAAAGGAAGAAGTGTTCTCAGCAAGCAGGTGTTTTTCCCATTGCTACCAAATAATTTAGGGCAGAATGTAATATTTTGACAGCGTGGCTATGTGGGAGTGTGAGCAGCTGTCAGGCAGGAATTCCCCTCCCAGAGAAAGCTGCGTGAGAGGAACAATCTGGAAGGACATCAAAGGCTCCCTAGCCCGGGAGGTGGAGCAGAGACCAGGCTGTGCCACACAGCATCACATCCTCGGGACCTGCTTGTTTGTTTTACCAAACAGGGGGAATTAGCTCTCATTCCCAATTCTGTCTTCCCAGCCCCCACAAAGCCAGCCCGTGGAAGGAGCTGGGAGCTGAAATGGTTTGGGTAATAAGGCACTGGGATGGTGATTGGGGTTTCACTGCCTGCGGAGGCTCCACACGTTCTGAGGGATTTTGTGACACCACTGAAATCCTCACCCCTTTTCTCACAATCTCACCCTTTTCTGGGCTGCAGCCAGGTAGGAACTGTGAATCTCAGGTCCTAAGAGCAAAGCAAGGTCAGGCCAGCCCAGGTAATGAAAACCTTGGCAAAGGTGAGTGCAAATTAATAGGAGATCTTGGGATCAGTTTGGGTTCAGCAGGGGCGGCCTTTCAGTGGGACCCATTGCCCAGCCCCAGGTGAGCCTGGCACAAATGGCACTGGGACAGGACCTGGGATCCCCACACCTGGGGTTTTACTGTTCCTTGTGCTGGAGGCACTCAGACATCACACACAGGGCTCCTTTGTGTTGTGCCCTGGGCAGGGGATTTCCTTCCAGCACCTTTCCCTCCCACAGGTGGGATAAAGGCCCCAATATTCCATTTAACCACCTTTGCCCTGCTGAGTGCTGGAGCAAAGCAGAGGTTTTGCTCTCACAGTCGATCAGGACACACCGTGCCCAGCCCAAGGGGATCCCAGCCTCTGCCTGCCCCCATTCCCAGACTGTCACCTCCTGTCCCCTCAGAGTGCATTGGGAGCAGCCTGGGCTCTCCTGGGGCTGGGACCTCATCCTCCTCCTCCTCCTCCTCCTCGCAGGAGCTGCCTGAGGAGCCATGGCCTGATTTAACCTGCACTAATTCCCTCAGTGCTGGCAGTAAATATTGGGAATTGCTGGAGAGCACATTCCCGTGGGGAGGCAAAGGAGCCTTTCCATATGGGCTCAGCCTGGGCTCCTTCCCTCAGGAGAATCTGCCTGCAGATTTAAATAGAAAATAACCCACATTTAAATCCCAGCCTTCCTCTGATTCTCCGCTTTCTTTCTGCCTCTCTCCGCCCCCTTTCATAATCATATTTAAACCCTGCAACCCAAAAGAGCTCTCTCCAGCTCCGTGTAAATTCACATTCCTGGGAGTTTTCCTCCCAGTTTGTGACAGTGTGATTTGCTGCACAACATCTAAAGCTCCACCATGTCACTTAATCCTTTTCTATTTCAGTAAAAGCACAAATCACCAGTGGGATTTGGTGGGCTAGGAAAGGACAAATCAAAACTAAAAGGCAACATTCCTCTACCTATTGGAGAGTTCAGTTCACCTGTGATAAAACCTGCTTTAATCAGCAATTCTTCTTTACAAGAACTTTCACTGTAACAGAGATAAATATGCTAAAAATTCCTCAAAATATGACACGCTTTTCTGTTCTTCATTTATCATTTTTGTGTGAGAATGGATTGTCTTTACATTGCACAGCCCATCTGTTCAAGCACCAAGTTACCATTAAATAAAAGCCAGCATTCAGGAATTCAGTGGTAATGGCAATATTATGAGTGCAGGAAAGCTGTGCCTGCATTCCCAGCTCTCCAGGCTTCCCTCTGAGGACTGCTGCATTTCCTCTGCATCCAGACTTTGCTTTAAATAAAATAAATGTGGTATTTACCTATTGACAAAGCCAAGGGGAGGAATTGTTCCTGCCACCAGCCTGGCTGCTAAAAATAAAGGCAGAAAATTCTAATCTCAAGAGGCAGTTAAAAGAAGCAAGGAAATTCTTCTGCATAACACAACAGCTTTCCCTTTCCAAGGTCCCCTCCACACAGACACTTTCTTTTCCTGGATTTTTGCGGTAGGAGGGGAAAACCCCATTTAAATTTCCCTGCAATAGCAGAGATTGCAGCAATAACCCCTGACCCAGCAAAGCAAAACAAACCAAAGGAAAATCTTTGGATTTCAAGGAGTTTGCCTAAAATAACCTCAGAGAACATCTGAGGTGGAGGGTGCTGCAGAGCAGTGGTGGGAGCAGAGCAGCACTGGCAGAGCCAAGGCTGTTTCCCTTGGAAAAACCCCAGATCAGCTTACCTGGCCTGAGCAGTAATTAAAACATGGGAGCTGCATCTCCACAGAAAAACTTCAGCATGCTCAGAAACTCCAGCCCCAGCACTGGGAAAAAAAAAAAAAATAATTTCAGTAATTTATTAAATTAGAGGAGCAGAGATGAGGCTTAAAGGAGTAAAGTAAGAAAAGAAGACACAACCCCAGTGTCATGGCAGTATGGGAGAAATATCCATTATGAGGAGCAGGAAAGCATGGGATAAAAAATCTAATTATGGACCCACTTGAGGCAGATTCCAGTTATATGGATTTAAACTCAGCAGTTAGCTTGGGAAGATTGGAATCCAATAAATCAAAGTTTTCCCTTCCAATCCAAACTAGTGGATGTGGATGGCTCTGTGATGCATGGGGATGTTCCTGTTCTGACACTCCTGGATTGCAGCTGGGGCAGGCGATAGACCCCGAGGGAAGGGAAGGGAAGGGAAGGGAAGGGAAGGGAAGGGAAGGGAAGGGAAGGGAAGGGAAGGGAAGGGAAGGGAAGGGAAGGGAAGGGAAGGGAAGGGAAGGGAAGGGAAGGGAAGGGAAGGGAAGGGAAGGGAAGGGAAGGGAAGGGAAGGGAAGGGAAGGGAAGGGAAGGGAAGGGAAGGGAAGGGAAGGGAAGGGAAGGGAAGGGAAGGGAAGGGAAGGGAAGGGAAATGCTTGGCTGTAAGATAATGGGAAATCCTCTAAAACCCTGTCCTTGCAGCCCACTGTCCCCCCGAGCAGTCCCCAAAGCAAACACAGCTCTGCTCTAAAGCAAATTATCACTGCAAGCCTGGACCAGCGTCAGGGGGGGCTGGCCCAAAGCAGCTCCACCACTCTGAGCTCCTGCAGGAATTCCCCCATCCCAGCCTCTGGAATGACCCCAGGAAGGGCCAAGAAGCCCCAGGAAAGGCCAGCAGAGGAGGGGGAATGTGCTGCTTGCAGGCTGGAGCAGGAGCTGTGCTCAGAAACAATCTCTGCAGCATTGCCATCCCAATCCCTGGCAGCCAGGCTGACCCCTCCTGCACTCAGAGACGGCTCTGCAGCAGAGAAGTGCCCTGCTTGTTAAGCAGCACTTCCTCAGGTGAGCACTCCATTTGAATTTCTGTTTAAACTCCATTTCCCAGTGCCCTGGAGTGGCTGAGGGGCCTTTAGGAACTTCCCATTGATCCCGGCTGAGCGATGAGGGAATGATGAGCCGGAGTTTTGAGCCCTGTTATCATGCCAGAAGGAAAGTGGTGCCTGCAGCAACTCCTGTGAAGGATCCAGCATTGCCTGGGACAGAGAATGAAGCACAGCTCCCTGCACAGCTCCCTGGGGAGAGCAGCCACTGTCCCAGCCCATTAGGCACAGAAAACATCCGAGGAAGCTTTACATTTTGTGTCCTTCTCCCAGCCATCAGCTGAGCTTTTTCCCCTCTCTCTCCACTTATAAAAGATAAAATCAAAAGAGTCAGGATCCAAAGGAGACTCAGTGTGGGTGAAAACAACAGCAAAGCCTCTTGTTCCCTCTCAGCAGCCCCAGCAGACGCTGCCCGGGCCACGTGTGCCACAGCAGCTCCTAAAGATTCAGGGAAAGGTGATGAGTCAGTTCCTCTATCTTGATCAAATTCAGCTGGAACTGCAACAGCAGCAAAATGCACTTTTATCTCCAAGAGGGGGAGAGAAATAGAGGGCACAGATTAGACACAAAGGACAGAACCAGCACATTCCCAAACCCGAGAGTCTCATTAAGGCACAAGGAGAGAAAACCAGTGACAAGTGTGCTCTGCTGCGAGGCACAGAGTGGAAAAGGTAAAGAAAATGTACATTATGCACAGGACATTATAATTCCTTACAGCACCAAGTTTGCAGTGTTTCAGTCGAAGAGAAGGAGCCAATTCCTGATGAAAGGCTGAGCCTGCCTCAGCCCCGAGCAGCTGATGGTGAGCACGCTGCTGACTTCCAGCTGGATAAAATACAATGGAATGCAGGAGAAAAGGGGATTAGACCGTGAAATATAAGTATGACACTATTAAAGAATATTATGATACTTCACAGTGTAGAAAGAATAAAAGGTGGGATCACTGGGCTGTGAAAGTTCCCCTTTCCTCAGATAAATTCCGAGCGCGGCGTTACCTGACAGAGGCAGAGGGAAGCTCTTGCTTCAATAGTTCCTCTAATTGGTTCAATTCCTCCAGATACCCTGGGAAGCTGAACACCTCTCACTGCCATTCCTGGAGGCAGAGGGGAGTCTCAGTGCTGGTGGTGAGGCAGGCTGGGCTTCACCACCCAGGGACCCCAGGGAGATCCCCCTGAGCCCATGGGCACATGTGGAACAGCTGCATCCAAAACTGGGATTAAACAGAGGGAGATTTCATGGAATACAACAAACACCAGAATCTGGGATTAAATAGAGGGAGATTCCATGGAATCCAACACCAGAATCTGGGATTAAACAGAGGGAGATTCCATTGAATACAACAAACACCAGAATCTGGGATTAAATGGAGGGAGATTCCATGGAATCCAACAAACACCAACAGCTGCTGCATCCAAAACTGGGATTAAACAGAGGGAGATTCCATGGAATACCACAAACATCAGAATCTGGGATTAAATAGAGGGAGATTCCATGGAATCCAATACCAGAATCTGGGATTAAATAGAGGGAGATTCCATGGAATCCAACAAACACCAACAGCTGCTGCATCCAGAAATTGGGACTAAACAGAGGGAGATTCCACGGAATCCAACAAACACCAGAATCTGGGATTAAATGGAGGGAGATTCCATGGAATACAACAAACACCAACAGCTGCTGCACCCAGAAATTGGGATTAAATAGAAGGAGATTCCATGGAGTCCAACAAACACCAGAATCTGGGATTAAATGGAGGGAGATTCCATGGTATCCACAAACACCAAGAGCCCTGGGCAAGAGCCTGATCTCTGCCCACAGAGTGGGAAACGGGTGCACTGGGCAGGACAGGAAGGATAAACAGCAATACCCCACCTACAACAGAACATGAATCCCACCGTGTGAATCCCAGAAATGCTCCCAAAATCCCCCTGTGTGACAGAAATCCCAACGCCAGCAGAGCCTGAGGATGCCTGGGGCCCTGGGAGTCACCTTGACTGAGGCAGCCACACAATAAAAGCCTTGTTTGGCCTGCAGTGTTTGAAAATGACTCCGTTTGATCTTGAGGGATTTTTTTCCCCCTCAGTGCTCATCTCTCCTGTTTTAAAGGCACCTCAAGAGATGTTTTCTGAGAAGTTGTAAGCATTTGTTTTCTCCACAAGAGTGCTTTGCCAGGTGAAAGGAGTGCAGGGCTGCCAAACCCACTGCTGGGTGTTGGTGATGCTGGGCACCCTTCACCACACAGCACCTGCTGCACAACAGGCAGTGAAAATCTGCCTCTGCTGGGCAAAAATACCCTTTTCCTATAAAAATCACCTTAAAGGCAGCCCCATAAGTGGTCCTACAGCTGCCAGGGGGGAGTTCAAGCCCTTTCCCAGGGCAAGAAGGAAAATGTCCCTGGGAAACAAGCAAGGCCATGTATTGGAAAAATAATGGAAATTTAGAAATTTAGATTATAAACCTTACAGAAAAAGATAAAAAGTTCATATATATATATATTATATATATATATATATATAATATATTTATATATATATATGTTATATCTACTTTCCTGAAAAATAATGCCAAAATAAAGAAATAAATAAAATATTTCACTAACGGCTTTTAAAAGGTATTTGAGGCTCCCAGTTAAAACGAAACAAAACAAACTCTTAGCAGGCAGCTAAGGACTGGAGTAGCTCATACTGAAGGGATCTAAACAAGATAAATAGGAGGCAGAAGGGGATGACACAGCAGCTCATTAGGAATGGTTCACAGAACAATCTTATCAGTGAAAACATTTCCCCCCTCGTTTTAAGAAAGCATTAATTTAATAGGAAAATTAATTCTGAGCCTTGACTAAAGGAAGCCTGGAGCCTTTCAGCAGGGATGGAAGGAACTTGGGTGTTTGATTTCCAATTTATGCCCCAGACAAGCCTGGAAACAGCAGAAGTTTGATCCAGGTTAAAAATCCATTCCTTCATTCTTTCCCTGGCGGGAGCTGTGGGCAGCTGGGGCACGCTGCTGCTGCTGCTGCCCTGGGGAAGGGAACTGGGGAGCATCCTGGGGAAATGGGGAGCTGGGAGGGAACAGCTTTAATGCTATTGCTGCCATTTCCCACCACAGAGGCACTGGTGGAACTCCAGAGCTGGTTCTGAGCTGGAGGCTGAGCTGGACTCAGAGCTCCTGGTGGGTCCCTTCCATTCACATCCTGTGAAAGGCCTTGATTGGTTTTGTTTGCTCTGAATAAAATGTGGCATTTTCCACTCTGTCATTTTTGGGCACTGAAGCATTTATTTTTTTAACATTCTACCATCTAATTTTTTACTTTTTTTTTTTTTTTTGGAACTGAAATACTTGCACCCACTTGAAATTGAAAACTCCAACATTTCATTTTCTTTTTTAAATATGGGCTTTTGCAGGAGCGATGGCAGAGATTCCAGGGGCCTGGAGCTGGGTTTTCATTTAGATAAGCTGCCCGTGGCCAGAGAGGTTATTTACCTTATCCCCACCATCTCTGGGCCTGGGACAGCTCCTCAGGAGCATCAGCAAGTCTAAATCTTGTGCTGCCAGGGCAGGGGGAGCAGCAGAAATTATCTGCCATGTCAGACCCTTCAAATATGCAGTAATTCCATAACCATTGGGTTCCTCCAGGCATTAATCATCCCAGATAGTGCAGCAGCTCTTGTCTCCCTCTGCCACAAACCCAGGAGGAGAGCAGAGCAGGCTGCACCAAGCCCAAGGAAGAGCAAATTCAAAATTAAACATATTCTTCTTCTCCCATAAAAGTTACTCATCCCTTCTTAATCCCAAACTGCTTGAACAATAATATTTCCCCAAACTCATTCCCCTAGTGGGAGCTGCTGGAGATACAAACACAGCAGCATTTGATCCAGAGTTCATTACAGTGCTAGGAAAGGCTAAAGGGACCCAATCACTGCACCTTCTGACAGCCCAGAGGAGCCAGAACCTCTGTTAGCATCAAACTAAAGAATGATCCATTTATTGCTCTATTTCTCCATTTAGGACTCACTTCAGGAGCCCCCCTCAAACCTGAGCCCTGTGTCTGCACTGAGGGAAATGCTTCACGTGATAATGACCTTAAACCGTGCCCCTTTCTTGTGAACCATGAAAACGAGCTCCTAAATGAGGAATGTTTCTCATTCCTGCTGGGGAAACTGAGGCACAAAGCATTTCTGGCTGTTCCCTGCAGGAACAGGTGGGTTTCAGCCTGCTGGGTTTGGGTCTCAGAGCCCAAACATTTCCCAGAATAATTCCAAAGCTGTGCAGCTGCCTGTGAGCAGCACCCTCCTGGAGCCTGGAGCCAAACCTCAGCCCCTCCTTTCCTCCCCACCCCGCTGCAAATCCTCCATCCAAATCCTCCCTCCCCTGCAGAAAACAGCCAAGGACACAAAGGGGGTGCCCAAAAGCTCAGCAACCTGCAAGTTGGGATTTTATAGGATCACAGAACAACAGAATCTCAAAACAATTTGGGTTGGAAGGACCCTAAAGCCCACCCAGTGCCACCCTTGCCATGGCAGGGACACCTTCACTGTCCCAGGTGGCTCCAAACCCCAATGTCCAACCTGGCCTTGGGCACTGCCAGGGATGGAGGAGCTGCCAACTCCCACCATTTCCTTTCTGCTGCAGCAATTCAGTTCTGCTTCTAAAAACTCTCTGTGTGTTCCAGCCCAAAGCCAGAATGAGCAATCCCAGCCCAGGAGGAGCTCCCGGAGCCTCTGGCCAGGGTGGCAGTGCCAGCAGTGCCCTGCAGCAGCTCCTGACAGGGCTGGGGAGCTGGCAGGAGGCTCAGGACACCTGGAACACCTCTGGCAGCAGCCAGGGGAGCAGCAAAGAGAGCAGGAGCAGGAGGGTTTCACCAGGGAAAGCCCGGGAGCTGGGCTGGGGATGTGCTCAGAGCTCAGGGCAGTCCAGAGGAACCCAGCCCAGCCCTAACCCATCCCTGCCCCAGTGGGGCACCAGCCTGGGGGCTCACACAGCCTGGAGAAGAGCAGAGCAATTGCAGAAACTCCATTTAAACGAGCTCAGATCTGGCCGGGTGCGCTGCCAATTTCTCCTTGCACATTCCTGCCTTGTACAAAGGGAAATAAGAGCAAAATCTGGCCCCCAAATTGCCAACAGCTCTCTGAATGCTAATTTAGGCTTTTCAAAGATCCAAGTAGATACAAAAGCACAACACAGGTTTGAAAAACAACCAGAACTGGCTTTAAAATGTCTGCAGCCTCTTTTCTGGATGTTCCCCAGGCAGAGCACAGCTCCTCCCTATGGCTGAGGAAAATCTGCATTTTACCTGTGCTGAGCCAGGCCTCACACCTGCAGCTCCATCGTGCTGCTCTCCACCCAGAGGCTCCTCAGGGGCCAGCACAGCTTCCCTGGGGAGCAGCTCATGGCTCCAGGAGGAGTTTGAGACATCAGGGGTTGGTCCCATGCTGGAGAAGGATTTTTCAGAGTTACCCCAGCATGGCTGACAGAGCCCAAACCTCCACTGCCCCATTCCCAGAGCTGCAGTCACCATGGAAAGCCAGGGGCCAGCAGGTTGGAAAGTTTCTTTCACAGATTTCTAATTGTTTTTTTTTTTTTTTTTATTATTATCATGTACAGCTCCTATCCCTTAGCACTTCACATCAGCAGTTATTTTAATTAAGCTTCCCAATGTCATGATTTTCATTCAATTCAATCGTTTCACTGAACCACTGCCAGCTCATGTTTTTAAAAAATTGATGAGCCCCTCTATGAGTTGTACACCAGGCAGAAGCTGTGCAGCTGCCTTAGGGTTGTCAGCCCAGGCACAAATATTCACATTGTGGCAACAAAAATGCCCAGGAATGCCATTGTACAGCACAGTAACCTGCATGGCAATTAACCAGCAATTAATTACTTTAAAATACATTCAGCTGACTGTTGTGGTATTGTGAGGGCCTATAGGACGTGGTGAGAGATGAGAATTTGACTCCATGTTCTCAGGAGGTTGAATATATTAATTATATTTTATATTATATTATATTATTATATTATTATTATATTATATTATGTTATATTATATTGTGTTATGTTATATTATATTATATAGAAGACATCAGAAGGGTAGCAAGGAATGAATAATAAAAACTCATGACTGACCAGAATCCTGACACAGCTGGACTGGGATTGGTGATTAATTAAAAACAATGCACATGCTGGGTAAACAATTCTCCAAATCACATTCCAGGGAAGCAAAACATGGAGAAGCTGAGGCTTCTCATCTTGCCAGCAGAAGAAATCCTAGCAAAGGATTTTTTCCAAAAACATCACAATAACAGCCGAGCACTTTGAGAATGGGTTGATTATTCATCTGGAATTTGAAATGATTATTCATTTGGAATTTGAAACCCCTGAAAGAGCCCCCAGCCCCATTCCCTGCACTGGTGCTCCCCGTGTTGTGCTGCTGGCTTGGCAGAGGCTGCCACTCCTCAGCAAGGAGGGAACACTGAGTGCAGCATAAATTCTGATAAATTTTAGGGCCTCATTTGGAGGCTCTGAACGTGTGCGTGATGCACATTAACAAATATCTCGTATTTTATCATCGCAGCTTCCCTCTCCCTGCTTATTGTGCATTTCATTTTCTTCAGTGAGTCAGATGGGGACAGAATATTCCATCTCTGGGAGGGAGCAAATGCCCCATCAAGCAAAACAGACACTTCTGGATGAACTTGTGCTCTCCAGACCAGTTCCTCCACAGATAAATAAACCACAGGGAAATTCAGGTTATCAAGTAATTCTCATAGATATGATGGACTAGAAATGGAAAATATGAAAGGAAAATTATCTCCAAGTATTTCAAAGTGACTGGAGAAATAAACTCGCTTTTTGAAATTATAAGATACACAATAATATTTCTATTTAAATTCTGATTTTTATATTTATTTGTTAACAACAAGCATTTCAACTTCCATGCTTTCACTTTGTATCCCTTTTTAAAATAACGTAAAAGAGGATTTTCCAAAGAATTTACAAAAAAATTAGAGAGAAGCAGGGAAATGGGAAAGGTGCTCTCCCACAGGCTCACCATTCCTTTTTCTAGAGGTTTTCTCTCTGTAGCATCCTGTGATCAAAATAAGAACCACAGTGGCACCTTCCAGACTGCAGAGAGATCATTACACTGACAGATTTGCAGGATCCCGTTATCAGGACTTATCAAATATCTGCATTTATATTGGAAAATAGGAAATTGCTGTTGAAAATGAGGCAGAAGAAGCGGGGTGGAAGGCATTTTACCTGTGCAGAATTCAGGTGAAATCCTAGCAGAGACATTTATTGCACTCCTTAGGAATGCAGACACAGCCCGGCCTCCTGATGCATGGTGCAGGGGGTGATCAAAGCCTGGCCATGGGAGGACAAGGTTTCCCAGCAGAGGACAAGGTTCTCCTGCCTTTCTGTGCAGCAGGGAGGGAATAAAGGCACATTTTGTCTCACCTGAGCTGGCAGCAGCTCCATGAGTCGATGGCTCTTGCTCCCAAGCCAAGGGATCAAAGCTCTGTGCTCTGCCAGATCTCAGCCCACGTTTGGTGCAGCCAGTTTGTGACAGCCCTCACTCCCTCTGGGACCCTCCCTTCCTCATTCCTTCAGGATTCCTGACTCTTCTATCCCATTTTCACCCCAGGTGTTTGCTGGGGGTTGCACTTAACCCCTCCCAGGGCTCCTGTCTGAGTCCAGGGGTGTCACTGTCACATTTCCTGACAAATCCCTTCACCAGGATTTCCTCTCCTGGGAAGCTGAGAAGCCTCAGAGAAAAATGTAAATAATAATTATCTGAGTCACTGCTCCTGTGTTTGGCTGCTTTGGGATGTGGTCTGGAGGTTGTTTACCAACAGGTGCATGTTGGATTGGTTTCTTGTGAATTGTTTTCACTTAATGACCAATCACCATCAGCTGTGTCAGGACTCTGGAAGGAGTCATGAGTTTTTATTATTCATTCTTGTCCAGCCTTCTGTCTATATCCTTTCTCTTTCTTTAGAATAGTTTTAGAATATAATATAATATAATATAATATAATATAATATAATATAATATAATATAATATAATATAATATAATATAATATAATATAATATAATATATAATAATCTGCCTTCTGAGAACATGGAGTCAGATTGTCATCTCTCGTCCTGGGGACCCTCACAAACTCAACACAGGGGAGCTCTGAGCCATGAAACCCAGGCTTGTGAAGCCTTTATGAGCCAGCACAAATCCAGGGACAGCACCCCATTGTCATTCCCAAAGGGAATTTGCATTGTCCACAACTTCTCTGGTGCCCAGATTGCAGGGTACCCCAAGAGCCAAGTGCAGCTCTGCTTTTGGGATGTTTTAGGCTAAACCCAGTTGATGATGGTGCCTGAACTGGTGCTGAGCTCTCCTCTTCCTCTGCCCTCGCTGTGCTGGGTGTCCCATGAGTGTCCTGAGGGATCAGCCACCATTTCACAGGGAGGGACGTGTCCCTGCCAGGGCAGGCTGGAATGAGATCAGCTCCCCACCCAACCCAACCCAACCCAACCCATCCCATCCCATCCCATCCCAGCAGCCTTTGGTGCTACAGATTGCAAACACGGTGACAAAAATCAGGAATTATCCTCTTCCCAAAACAACCCAGAGATGGAAGAATAACCCCAGCCTCTGCTGATCCCTGCTTGCCCTCCCCAGGACAGCAGATCTGCTGCTGGTGCCACAGAGCAGGGGGATTCTCCTGACCCCTGGGCCCCACCTGCAGCTCCTGGGAGGGCAGGGGGAGCTGTAAATCCTCTCCTCAGGCACTTGGCAGAACCAATCTCCTTTAATCTGCTCTCTTTATGGCACCTCCTTGGGCTGACACAGCTGGGATTTATGGACTGTCAGCAAAGTCCACAAGGCCAATATCTTCCTCCAGGAGCTCCCTTGCAGTGGCCAGGGAGGGATTTAAAGGCAGCATTTCACTCACTGGAGCCTCAGAGCTGCAGTGTTCCAGCAGCAGCAGCAGTGTTCTAAGGCAATAAAAATGTACATGTGTTGGGCAAATTAACACAGAATTAGGGCACTGCTTTGTTGGAGTGATTTTCCTGTAAGGAAAGTGGAGCAGGGCATGGAAAAGTCCAGCTGGGAGCTGTGGGGAGGTGTCTGTGCACCAGTGACCCCTGGCAGACCCAGGGGCCTGCACCACCCCGTTCTTTATCAGATCCAGGGGATTCCCAGGGCTCAGCAGCCTCCCCAGCGCAGGCTGAGGGGATCCAGCTCTGGGGCACTGGCACTGATCAGTCCTGAGCCCCCACACCATGGGTTCCCTCCCCTGCTGCTCCCCAGGGAAGAGCTGGGTGCCTTTTGTGCAGAGCTTACATTTAGAGGCTGGAAAGAGAAGAGGCCCTTGAAGATCCAGAGGATAAAAATAATTACCTTTGATTCTGAAAATCAATATCTTTTCTTAACCAATCTGGCAAGACTGCATCCAAGTAATTAGTTAAGGAAAAAATTATTTATGTAAGATTAGTACTTAAATGTCTCCAATAAAATATTCATTGGCATAATATTGAGGGGGTAATTGTGAAGTATTAACTGCCTTAGCACAACCAGGTCAAAAAAACAACAAATATTCTGGCTTGAAGGGAGTCAACAAGAGATGAGAAAGCTTCTTTCCAAGAGCATGGAGTGACAGGAAAAGGGGGAGCTGCTTCACAGTGACAGGGGGCAGGGATAGATGGGACATTGGGAATTGGGAATTGTTCCCTGGAGGGTGGGCAGGCCCTGGCACAGCTGGGGCTGCCCCTGGATCCCTGGCAGTGCCCAGGCCAGGCTGGACACTGGGGCTGGAGCAGCCTGGGACAGTGGGAGGTGTCCCTGCCATGGCAGGGGTGGCACTGGAGGGGATTTAGGGTCCCTTCCAACCCAAACCATTCCATGATTCTGTGACTTTACAGACCAAAACCGAGTCACAGCCAGACCAAGTGATTGACCCAGGGTCACACAGCCCATCTGCAGCAGAGGCAAAACCAGCACCAACGTGTTCCAGAGCAGTCCAGTGGTTAACCCCAGCTCAGCCTCCCTCTCCCAGCCCCTGAGCCATGCTGTCAGCACCACAGGACAGGGGCTGGGATGTCAGTGCAGTTCCACTCCCTGGAATCTCATCCCAAAGGATTCCTCTGCCTCCATCGGAGTGAAGCCATTCACACGCACACGAGCATCTGCACAACTGCTCCCTGGGTGAGAAATATTTCAAAACATGCCCCCTGCAAGGGGAGAAGCATCTGCCCCCCTCTTTCCTCCTACATGTGTATTTTGCATCTGTAAACCATAAACATATGATAAAAGCACTGCAAGCCTCGGTGGAGCTGGGAGGCAAAACCGATAAGTTTTGGTCTGCCAGTTTGAAAATGGCTTTCTTGATGAAACTCATGAGTCTGCTGGAGACTGAGACACAGATGGATGAGCTGAGCATATGATAAACCTGCTGCATGAGTTTGTAGTTAATTGCCCATCATCTTTTTTGTCTCCCCATAAAACATTTCACGCCCACCTTGCACAGCAAAGGTAACCCGAGTGTCACAAACCATTTGTCTCCTGAGCCTGCCCTGCTGCACTCCCCGAGCTCTGGTGCTGAGGGAGCCGTGCAGACAAGACAAATCTGCTGAACCCTCTCGCAGATGAGCCATGCTGCATCTTTTATCAAATGATCTCCATTCTCTAATGAGGAGAAACACCTCCCAGAGTCATTTGCATGCTAATATCTTTATTTCTAAAACAATAAGCAGGCTGGGAGCCACCAGTCAGCACAGACACTGCATTTCCATGAGCCAGGGGTGGAGAGAGACCAAGGAACCAGGTCCCTTGCCCTGGGCACAGAGGGGACTTTGGGCTGAGCACAGAGAGGGCTCCAGGACAAGAATCATTCCCTGGGTGGGGGTAACATCACTGCTGGGCTGTGCAGGGCCAGGAGTTGGACTTGGTGATCCCTGGGAGTTCCTTCCAACTCAGGGTATTCACAGAATCTCACACTGCTCTGGGGTGGGAGGGACATTAAAGATCATTTGTTCCACCCTGCCATGGCAGGGACACCTCCCACTGTCCCAGGTGCTCCCAGCCCCAGTGTCCAACCTGGCCTTGGGCACTGCCAGGGATCCAGGGCAGCCACAGCTGTGCCAGGGCCTGCCCACCCTCCAGGGAAAGATTTCATCCCAACATTTAATCTAAACCATTAAACATTTAAACGTTTAAATCTAAACATTTAAACGTTTAATGGTTTAAACCTACCACTGAGCTTTAAACCATTCCCCCTGTCCTGTCACTCCACACTTTTGTCAGAAGTCCCTCTCCATCTTTCCTGGATCCCTCCATTCTCCCTCGAATCAGGTTTCATACCCTGCCCTGCCCTGGGAGCTGCTGCAGGGTGCCCGTGGTGGGGCTGGCACTGCAGGCACCCAGAGCTCCCCACACTGCACATCAGCCCTGCATCCCTCTCCCTGTCCTTTATTTCCTCTGGGGCACAAAGCTTGCAGGAGCAGGTCATTCCAGGGCAGCAGCGAGGAACACAAAGCACTGTCAGGCACCACAGCTCTCAACCTGCCCTCAGAAGCTCTGCTGGTGCTCTGCCCCTCCCTGCCACAGCTCAGGGGCACACAGTGTCACTCTGCCATGTGCTGGGGCTTGTCCTGCCTCCCAACACCCCTGCTCGCCTGAGCTGCACGATTCTGCTGGGCAGCACTCACTGAACCAAGGGAAAAGGGAGGAAAAAGAAGCCTTCCTTGCACTGAGGCCATGCAGAGCAGATGGAGCCTTTCCTCCAGCAGAGCAGTGTGCCCAGCAGGCTCCCTGAGAGCCCCAAACCCTCCCGGGCTGGCAGAGCTCCCCAGGACCCTTGTCCTCCCATTAGCAAAGCCTAATGGGCAGGTAAAGGAATCAGCCCCACTGTCCCCATCGTGCTCTCCAGTTCATGGCCCCGATTGATGGGATTTCCATCTGCAGCAGAGAGATGTTCCTGCTGCCCTCAGGCACAGGCTGGCTTGGCCTGCCCGGAGCAGCAGAGAGCACAGGAGCTGCCAGCACAGGGCCCCTCGCTCTGGGAAAGCTGCTGGGAACAAGGAGGACTCTGCTGAACACCTAATTTTGGAATTTGCTGAATAGCAGCACAAAGGGCTCAGGGAAGAGGAACAAACTCCTCCAAATCACCGTGCAGCCTCTGCTGAGGCACGAACCACAGCACACATAACAGAAGTGGCATTTGCTCTATTGGGCCCTGCATTTATGATATTGTTAACCTGGACTTGTTCTATTGGGTCCTGTATTTATGATTTTGGTTCTATTTTGTTGTATTGGCACCTCTCCAGAGGGACTCACACAAAGTCTTCACCTTGCTCATGAAGCTGGTATTTTTTATACCTGTGCATGAAGACACATTTGGTTGATTTTGGTTATGTGCTTATGGGTTTGTGTCCTTACAGCTCTCAGTACATTAAAACTGCCTGTTTGCACTGCCCATTTGAAATTTCACCTCTTTTTTTTTAGCCTAAAATGTAGTTTTACTCTATGAAATACAAGAATATTATAGAAAGGTAAAAATTGTATTTATCTAAGACTATGACTGTTGTAAGCACTTGAGAAGTGATGGAAATTATTAAAACCACTCCTGCCCTGATATAAAGCCAAGAATGGAAATCATCTTGTCAGCAAGCAATTAGAGAGCCTCTGCCTCTCTCAGGGCTCTGTGGAAGTGCCTCAGAGATGCCCATTTCTCCCCATGGACCTGAGGAGAGCCATTCCACACGCTCTGTTTTTCTTTCTGACTGCATTAAAACAAACACTCAGTGAGGGAGGTTTTCCCCATCTCCTTCAAAAGGCTGCCACCATATGGGGGATTGGTTTTAATACAAGGCTCAGTTTGGGGTTTTGCAAGCAGAGCTTGCTGGAGCCTCAGCTGAGCCTCGGGCCCAGGAGGGGAACAGCTCTGGGAACTGTGGCACACAAGCAGCTCTGTGCCACAAAGGCCTGGGGTTACCTTCCCCTTACAAACCTGCACTTACTGCTCCACATGGCGTTGCTTTCATTCCTGTCTCACCCACTGGTGTCACACAGCTCTGTGGATCTGGAACTGCAGCACTCCAGCTCTGCTGGCGGTGAAGGATCCTTGTCACTGATTGTCCCCTCACCACCTGCTCCAGGGAAGGCCCTGCCCATGGCAGGTTCTGGTGGGACCAGACCATCTTCAAGGTTTCCTCCAACCCAACCCATTGTGTCACTGAGTTGTTCAACGGAAAAATGAGCTCACCTGCCCAGCAGGAGTGTGAGGATAGCCTGGATCCAGAGGAGTGGCGTTCCCAATCCATGGAGCTGTGGGAGAGCACTGAAAGCTCTTACTCTGAGAATAAACATGAGCCAAGGTAAAACACATTGTCTTTCTATGGGAATTAAGATAAAGCAAATGAGAGCAGGTGAAATGAGGGAAACATAAAGCCTTATGTTACATGAGAATTTCTCCACCAGATCTGACACTATTCCACACTGGAGCACATCAGCTGAAGAACTAACCCCAAAATAGTACTTGAATTTGATAAATAGAATAAATCCTCATCTCTCAGTGGAACAGATTAAGCCAGAGGTTCTTCCTATCAAGCTATAAATGTCATGTGAAGATCAAGTTCCCATCTCACAGAAGTGTTTGTTCAACAAAGCACAGCAGGGCCTTCCCAGGGAGCTTAAACAGAGCAAGAACCTGCAAATAATCCTGCTCTCAAATTTCATTCAGGGCAGTGCCACAGCCCTGCCCTTGTCCAGACAACCACAGAGCACTGCTGAAGGCCAGAGCTGGAGCTGCCCCCTGATTCAGGTCATTGCCAGGAGCTTTTGCCCTGCAGATCTGTGGTGTTGTGAGGGTCCCTAGGATGAGGTGAGAGATAAGAATTTGACTCCATGTCCTCAGAAGGCTGATTATTCTATTCTATTCTATTCTATTCTATTCTATTCTATTCTATTCTATTCTATTCTATTCTATTCTATTCTACTCTAAATGTTATACTAAAACTATACTAGAGAAAGAGAAAGGAGACATCAGAAGGTTAAACAAGAATGAATAATGAAAGCTTGTGACTGACTCCTCAGAGTCTGACCCAGCTGGCTGTGATTGGTCATTAATCAAAACCAATTCACATGGAACCCATCAAAGATGCACCTGCTGGCAAATGATCTCCAGACCACATTCCCAAGCAATCAGATAATTATTGTTTTCATTCTTTTCCGAGGCGTCTCAGCTTCCCAGGAGAAGAAATCCTGATGAAGGAATTTTTCAGAAAATATCATGGTGGCACAGATCACACCCCTGTCTGTGCAGGGCAAACCTCGGGGCTCTGGGCACCTCTGGGTTTGCAGAGTGTGACTTTGGAACAAGAATTGCACTGAGCAAAAGTCTGAGTAACCCAGACTTGGCAGTGCCAGGCCACCAATTCTGGATGCAGAGCAACCACACCAGGATAAAAATGATGGTTTAATCTGAATAATTAATTCCTTGGGCCATAGTTATATGAATGGGAAGGCATTTTTTCCTGGCCCTTTCTTGGCCCAGAAAACTGTTGGAAATAAAGTGTCCTAGCTCTTCCTGGGGATCCCTCTAGCTCTAAATACATATTGGAGGAGATATTTCTGGGATGGCATGGAAAAGTTGAAAGTTTTCTTGCACAGCAGATGTGGGGTTTGTGTGCAGTCCTACTCTGGAATAGACGACAATAAAAGTAATAAATTCAATGTATTCAGCTCATTTTACCTGGATCTGGCTCCAGCAGCTCCCTTAAAGCCTGGTGCTGTTGGAACACTCTGCTGATGCCTCCACTGCAGTCAGGGGGTAAAAAAGGAGGCACAAACAAGGAAAAAAGGAGCTTTCCCAGCCCAAGGAATGAGCTGAGTGTGCCCAGCTCCGTGCTGAACTCCAGCAGCTCGGGCACAGAGCTGTAAAACACTTGGGCTGCACAAGCTGCTGCCTTTTCCTCACACACAAAGGAGGATTTCACCACGGAGCAGCTGCTGATGCCAAGGAAACTGGAAAGATAAGGAGCGAGAGGAAAAGTTATTACATTTAAAATGTTATCATTAGCACCAACAGGTTTAAAAAAACCATCATAAATATTGCCTGCCACGTTCCCTTCCCACTGCCATGGACCCAGCCAATGTTCCAGCTGCTCCTGGTGGCTGTGGAGCTTAAAGGAGGTTTTATCTCCAGTAAGTGTTTATTTCACTCTCCATAAAGTAAAAGGCACCACAGTTTAGAAATAATGCGTTCCCAGCCCTGAGTATTATGGGGAACCCATTATTTTTATTGCTTGCTGTGTAAAGGATATTTCATATTTAGGGAACAGAGCTGTTCCCAGATAAATAAGGAGGTAGGAGCTGCATTAAAGCCTTGGTGCAAAATACCCATCCAATTATGAGCCAGGCAATGCAGGAGTACATTGTACCTGCTCCCACAAGTTTTATAGCCCTGAGAACAATCCCTTATTTGCATGTGCAATTACTGCAGTTGCATTTACAATTACATCAATTGTCCAATTACATCAGCTGTGTTTCCAATGAGCTAAAAGGGGAAAAAAAAATGAAGTACTCATTGCTCTTTGCTGTAATAAAAATGTGATTTGCATTCACAGAAAAAAAGATTTCTGTTTGCTGGCAGATGAAATTAGACTACCTTGGGGTATTTTGCTTTTCTTGCACGAAGCCTAAGTATTTCTGTGATATTAAAAAAGGTTGGAGCTGTTTGATAACTTGAGACTGCACAGTAATTTCTTCTCTTGGGCCACTGTAATTACTGTGCAGTTTTCCATTGTCATCAGAGAAATTATTTTACATTTAGAATTAATAGGACACAGTCTCGGGGCAGATCCCTTAAAGCTTTCTTTTCCTAATAACTTAGATCATTAGGAGTCACATACATTCCATTTCTCAGAAATGTGCAAATGAAAGAAGTCTGAATTCCAAGCCAGAATTCTCTTTCCAGCTTTAGCAGCATCTGCTCTTTCTAATAACTCCACAGGTGGTAGGAAATCCCTTAATCTGCTCATCACCAATTTCCACGTGTGAAATGAGAGCTTCTGAAAGTGCAGCAACAATCAGAAAATACAGAAATGGAATCCCGGATTTTTTAAGTGTATGGAGCATTTCCAGGATTTTCAGCTCTTACTTTAACAGTTTAGGAACAGAAAGTTTTGCTTATTTTCTTCAGTGCTGCATAAAGGCTGTGATTTTCCCTGTGCTGCAAATTTGGGCATCAGCAGAGAGGAATTTCAGGGAGATGTTCCCAAACCTCTCCCCATCCTCTCGTGGAGGCTGTGCAGGGGACAGGGGGAGCTGGGTGATGCAGGGCCACCCTGGGCCCTGGAAATCCCTTCATTTGGGGCTATTTTGTGGTTTTTCTAAGCCCATGACCAATTGATGCCCTCAGCCCCGAGCAGATGGAGGTGACCAAGCCACCATCCATGTGCCCTGAACCTGGATACCCATGAAGAATTTCCAGCAGGGGATGCTGGAGCCCCTGTGCAGGTCCTGCTCCCACACCTACAGGGATGAAATCCCCTCAGCCCCACAGTAAAGTCTAAAGGTTAAAGAAGAAAAATCTGCTTTGGTGGGTGAATGCTGCACCTGGAGGAAGCAGAGCCTGCTCTCTCCTGAACAAAACAGCAACAAAACCGACCCAGCACCTGATTTGCTTTTCCTCTCCTCAGAAACAGATGGGAATAACTCTGGGGAAGGGAAGAGCTGGCTGGGGGTGTCATCTGTGTGTCAGCTAAATTCAGGCTCCTGGTTAGATCAGCCTAACCAGGGCAGACAGGCTCTCTCTGCTGCCTCTTCACCTCGAGCTTGGGAAATAAGAAAGGTGGTTTGGCACTGCCAGATCCTTCCCTGGCTTTGGCACTTTCAGACAAATACACATGAATTAAAAAGGCCTGAAAAACTGACTCTTACAAAGACTAGAAAAGCTTATTTAATTGTTACTTCAGGTCCAAAATTAAACAAATACCTCTGTCACTGAAGAACAAAAATGGAAAGTGTTGAACTCCTGTCAGTTGCTCGGTTTTGACCTCGTCAGAGGTGACAGTCTTGGCCCAGGGGTCTCCTCCTCCTGCACAGTGTTTATCTGGTATTATTTTAATGCATTCTTACCTTTCCTATTTGCTGCTTTCAGATGTGTTTTTCTCTTTCCATTACATAACAGCACACCCTGAAGCTGAACAGAAGGCAACAGCAAGAACAGGTTTGTGACCAAAGCTCAGCTGTTTCCACCCAAAGCTGCTCCCCTCTCCCAGCAGACACCTCAAGCAGCTCTGGTCTAGAGAGCTCATTCAAACCATGAATCAGACCTTGGGGGGAAGTTTTTCACTGGTGAAAGTGAAAATGTTTTACTTCCTTTGAAATAACTTTCCTTTTACTCCGAAGTTATTAAAAGTGATGGGATGGAACAACTCCCACGTACCGTGGAGAAACCAGGAGCTCTTCCTCTCAGCTGAGTTCCAGCCCCATAAGTGGAGTCTGGGAACCCTTTACGTAATTTTGGCACTCCAGCTGTGTTGAGAGGTTTCCAAAGAACCCTTTATTAATGGTGAGAGTGCCCCTGTGGCCTCTCCAGACACTGAGCATGGTGCTGCACACACCAGCGCTGGCCCTGCCACGTGTGGCTCCCTGGAGATGTTCAGGGTGCAGCCTCCTCCTTCCCTGAAGGACAGGAAAAACCCTCAGCACGAAAGGGTTAATGCCAGAATATCTTTTTACTTAGTCTGACAAAGGTCCTGAGGAGCAAAACTCAGTTTTTATACAAGAAAACAGGGAATATATTGGATGTATTTCTGAAAGCAATCATTTCTCTTGGTGATAACATTCATTCTTGTCTCCAGTCACATTTTGTTTTCATGTGTAATTTGTGTGTAACTGTACATGGGGCTGAGACTGCAAACCTAAACAGCAAATGTTATAAATAAAGACCTTCACAGAAAAAAGAAATGCAGCAGCAAAGTGCTTTAATTTGTATTTGCCAGTTCTGGGAACAATTGCTGTGGGATGAATGCCTGGCTCTTTCTGTCAGGGAAACTTTGCTATTAATTCCTCAGCCTGAGAACAACTCTCCACTTAGCAAAGAGCTTTGGGGTATTACAGCTGGGACAGCAGTTTTACAGCAAGCATCCACAAAGGATGGACCAGCAGAATTGTTGGCTGTTTGCTTGGAAGATGGAAACCCATCCCAGAGCCAGACCCAGTCATGGCAAACATCACCTGAAATTCATTAACATCTTACTGAACAATATTAAATTCATTTATTTCCCTCTCTCCCCTTTTCCCTTCACCAGCTGCTTCCAGCCCAGCTTTGGGTCCCACACCAGGTCTGTGTTTGAACCCCTCAGACAAATGGGTTAATTGTGCTTTATTGGTTCCACAGTGTCAGGAGACTGCACTGACAGAGGCTCTAGAAGCCACTGAGAGCTCCTGGAACAAAAATTATGTGGTCCTTATTTTAATGTTAAATTCACTTTATGAGCAGCAATATAGAGGGAAGGTATTTAATTAAATAACAAGGCTTATCTAGACATTAAACATTTGGCTTTGAGCAAATTAACTAGATAAATTTAGAGCCAGTGTGGGAGGACTGGACTAACACATAAACCCACTGCACAATTTAGGAAACAACCTGGAAAATCAAGAGTTCAATATTAAATGTACAGAGGTGTCCAGCACTGAAGATTTCAACACAAATCATGTGGAACATTTATGACTTGGAGGATTTCTTATTTCTGACTCAGATTCAGCAGCACTAAATGAAGGAATATTTAGTGATGAATTAAACATTTGTGAAGAGGAAGGAGTTTAAAATGCTATGCCTTAAGAACTTAAGTTGACCATTCCCCTTTTCTTGCCCTCTGCCTTCTAAGCTCTCTTATTGGAAAACCAGATTTCCATGAATAAAATAAATTTATTTCACTCTGCCTGTTGAGCAAGAAAAAAGCTTTGTGCAACTCCCAGCTGTGGCTTTGAGATACTGCTGCTCCCCAGTTCTTGGCAACTTCTCTCCCTTATTAACATGCCTATTTTTATAATATTTTAATAATGTTTTTATGGTGTCTCAGTGTCACAGCACTCACTGGGTGCCCTGCAGAGGTTTGGTGAGCTCTGTTGCATTTGTAGCTTCTTTTCTCACATTTTTGATCCTCAGAGCTGCTCGAGGTCATCCCTGAGCACAGAAAGCTGAGCTTGTTTGCCAAAAATAAATATCAGCAAGAACTGAAGAGACACCCATGGATCTCAGGGCTCCAGGGAGAGGGAAGCCTGGTTATTCACTGTACAGCCCACAGGGGCAAAGGTGGACACACATCAGCCAACCCACGTCCTTCCCAAACCTCTCCTTCACCAGCTGGCACTGAATAAATTTCCAGGCAAATCCCAACAAAAATTATGGAAATTGCTTCTCCTACTACAGCACAAGGAAGATGCAAAGCTGTGTTGTCCCATCCAACTGGTAGTGACAACTTTAGCACCCAAAAATAGGTGGTGAGAAAGGAGGGAAAGGAGGAACCATCTGAGCCTGACTTACGTGAGTGCTTTTTTTGGCTTGGAACAGGAATTATTGCCAGCAAACCCCCACACTCTGACAACCAAGGCCACCACAACCTGCAAAACAAAGCACAGTGACACAGATTGAAGTTTCCTAAAAATCTCTGAAGGAAAAGATTGCGGCATGTCCACTGGCCCAAATGAAATTTTGCTCCTGTCCTTTGTCCAACAGTCAGGTGTTTGAACCACCTCAGAACTCCGATGAGAGCACACGATGAGAGGCAAATTCCAATAAAACTGATTTCCCATCTTTAACTGGAGCTCTTTGTCATTCCTTTTGCTGGGTTTGAAAGCAGAACTCAGCTGTGTTTGTTCAGCCCCACCACCCCGTCACCTTCACTGTCAAATCCAGTCACTCCTGACAGATGTAGGACAACCACCTCTCCCAGGAATCCTCTCACAAACAGAGAGATCAGAAACACTCCGAGTGCTTCATTTGCCTTTTTTTGGCAGGGCATTGCTGCTTTTTCCCTCCTTTAAATCAGCACTTTGCTCCCCCCAATGCCTGTGCTTTGACAGCGCTGCTTCATTCAGCAAAACCCCCAAGCCCCCCTTGCTTCCCTGTGATCTGCAACTTAACAACACATATGCAAATGAAATTAGTGCTGGCAAAAATAATTATAGTTCCTCATGGGAGGATTAATAACTGAAGCCTGCCCTGCTTAAGCTGGGGTTTAATTCTGTTATAGGCACTAGAAGAAGTTAATTCTGTGTTCAGTGTTGTGTGTGGCAGTTTAGAGGTGTTGAGTGAACGTAGAGGTAATTAAGTGGAGGGGAGAGGGGGGGGTATGGGGATACATTCCTGAATCCTGTACAGAGAAAATCATGGAATCACAGAAAGGCTGGCATTGGAAGGCACCTGAAGGACCATTTAATTCCAACCCCATTCCATGCTCAGGATATGTTCCACTAGAACAGGTTAATCAGAGCCCCATCCAGTGTACAACCAAAAATTTTATATACATATATATATATATACACACACACATATATACACACACATATATACACACATACATATATATACATATAAACACATACATATCTAAATAGAGAGAGATATAGAGATATATATAAGAATATATTAAAATCCACTAGTGCTCATTAGCAGGTGAATGAATGAGCAGCCCAACCCTTTTCTCCTGGATACACCCCCTGCCATCCATCATTTGAAAGGGAACAGGATTCCTACCAGGTGTAATGATGCTGTATAAACCGTGCCCTCAGGCTGGGAGTATTTAATAAAAGAACAAGCTCCTTTTTATACAACATTTGTGGGAACAAATCAAATTTAGAGCGGGCTGTAAATCCCTCCCTCGTTACAGCACGGCTCTGCTCTGGCTGGGGGAAAAGGGACGGGGAGGACACCCACAGAAAAGCAGGAATCCAGCAGCAATGGACAGGGGGCTGCCCTTCTATCCCAGGAATTCTCCTGCCTGGGAAGAGCTGGGTGGGAAAGCCCTTCCATCCTTTCTGCCCCCCTCCATCAGCAGGGAGCAGAGCCCCAGCCCGGCCAGGGGTGCAAATCCCAGCTCAGGAAAGCCCCAGACTGCAGGGATTTAGCACCTTCCAGGCTGAAATCCCCCGGCTTTATCTGCCTGTTTACAGCCCTGATGAGCTGGATTAGCCGAGTGCAAGCCGTGGCTACAACAGCTGCTTTTCACCTAGGATTAGCATAAAAATCAATCAGCCCCCCTTCTGGAGCCAGCAAACTCAAACTGGGAGAGCTCCAATGAAAACAACGTCCAGGTGGAAAATATGAGAGTTTGATGGAGCCAAGGAACACACGTCCAGGTTGGACCTGACCTGCTGCAGCCGTGTGCTCGCATTTGTTTAAAATCCACAATTCAGAGCTTGTTCCAGGACTGAAATGAGGCAAAGCTGATGTTATTTGATTAACTTGTAACTGGATTTTAAATTGCTGCACACATTAAGCTTTCCAGTCTTTCACCAGAGATGGTATTTACCACAACAAGCTGCTTTTTTTGCTGTGATATCTTCTGGAAAAACACACTTCATTAGTGGGTCGGACATCTCATTAAAGCCCACAAAAAGGGTCTCAGAAACATCCTCACAAACACACTACAGCCATTTCAGAGTCATTGATTTGGGCTTTTCTTTATGGTCAATGGCAGGGTTGAAATAAAGGGAAGACTATCATCAATAATCCAGTAATAAATAAATTTACTGCTATGTAAAGCAGCCAGGTGGAATGATAATTTACAAGCATTGCATTTATACAAATTCCAGTGTCAAAATACTCCATTCTTACGTGCAGCCAGACACTGTGATAGGACTATCAGGTCTCTAAATGGCTGTGATATTGTCTGGCTGCATTGGTGCTGATTTATTGGAAAGCTGCAGAAATCAGAGCATTTGGTGTGAGGCAGAGGCCAAACCTGCAGGTGAAGGTCACAAACCCCCAGCCAACCTGACACTTGTCCAAAACTGTGTTCAACTTACCCCTGCAGAGTGCTCCAGGCAGGTCCGAGCTGTTCCATCTCATGGCCACAGCTTCCACCTGCACTTTCTCCGCAGGAAAAGCCAGGCAAGACCCCTTCCCATAATATTACAACTTCTCTTTCCCCTCCTCAGGTAGATTTAAGTTCATTCGCAACTCACAGGAGTGTCCTTTTAATATTCTAGCACCAGCAGTGCCTTGGGCCACCAAGAAAAATCCATTTTAGCTTCAAATCCAGCGTGTCCCACAGAAACCCTCATTTGCTGCCACAAACACTGCTGGTAATTTATTGTGGGTGTGTGTCAGGCACCCAGAGATGTTCCTGTGCTCCCACACAGAGAAAACACTGCAGAATTTACTCAATCTTCAAGCAGGAAAATGGGTTCTGATTTAGTTCTTGCTCAGCTGCTCTGGTTCATGCCCCACATTCAGAGAATCAGCTTTTCCCCTCAGAATAAGATTTATTGCATTCAGACCAACCAGGATTTCATATTAACCCCCTTTCCTGCCTTTGCTTTTTCTTAACTGATTAAATTTAGCATTTCTACTTCTACCTGTCTCATTTAAATACTTCTTGCATGCACTTTTTTCCCATAATAACCAGAATTATGGACTTACCTCAGTTGTTCACATTAACCACCATAAATGGAATTATGTATTTGTTTACAACAAGCACCCTTCAGGATCAGATTTTCACCCCCAAAACCAGTATAAATTGTGATACAACCACATACAACAGCCTCCAGAGGAAAAAAAAAAAAAAAAAAGATATTTACTGTGCAATCCTGAATTTAGCGGTTCTTTCTTAAACAGTGAAACCTTCATAAGCGTGGGTCATTCTCCCCAGTATTCTCAGTTAAATATTGCTAAAAATGCAGCTTTCAGATACTTCAGTGCAGAACCACCACTCCTGCAGCTGTTTTCTGACCAGACCCTGAGGACAAAAATAACTTGTGGAAGGGATAAGTGCTGAAGCACATGGGTGGCACAGCTGTGAGCTCATTAAACTTTAAAAGTGATTTGAATCAGACACTGAAACTCCTGTCTGCAGTTCATTCCACTGCTCATGCAGGGCCACAGAATGGTGAGAGGCTTTGATTCCTCTCTTTTCCAGGCAGGCTGGCTAACACAGCGTTTGCAGGGATCCCCATGGCAGGGAGGAACGATGAGGACGACTCCATGGATATCAGAAGGCTAATTAATTACTTTATTATACTATATTATTCCATACTATATTACATTACATCCAAACTGAACCTGCCAAGCACTCAGCTCTGCACACACTGCCCAGAATCTCGTGACTGTCCCGACAGTCCTGACACACACACACACCCCAGGCCTGATAGGGCAAGGAACCAAACCCCATCACTGTGGTAAACAATCCCCACATTGAATTCTGCTGTGGCACAAACACAGGCACAGCAAATGAGGTAAGAGCATTCTTGGGAAGAATTGTGCCTTGCTTTTCTCTGTGAAGAGAAATGTGGGGCCACACACCTGGCCCTGACAGGGCAAGGAACCAAACCCCATCACTGTGGTAAACAATCCCCACACTGCATTCTGCTGTGGCACAAACACAGGCACAGCAAATGAGATAAGAATATTCTTGGGAAGAATTGTGGCTTGCTTTTCTCTGTGCAGAGAAATGTGGGGCTGCACACCTGGCCCTGACAGGCCAAGGAACCAAACCACCCTCACTGTGGGTAAACAATCCCCACATGGCATTCTGCTGTGGCACAAACACAGCAAATGATAATTGTTCTTCCTTTCTCTGAGGTTCAGAGAATGTGAAACCCAGAAATATTCTTGGGAAGAATTGTGCCTTGCTTTTCTCTGTGCAGAGAAATGTGGGGCCAGGCTAACGCAGCAAGGCAGAGGGAGCGGGGTGAGGGTGATTAGCCAGGTGCTAATTGAGTTTGTAGGCACTCCCTGGGGCTCTCTCTGCTCAGCACCAGCCAGGGAAGGAAGGACAAGGCTCGGTGCCACAGCAGGCTCTGGCTGTTCCTGCTCCACCTCCTGGCCAGGCTGCAGGCAGGGATGAGCATCCCTCGTGCTGCTCACAGCCCAGGGAGGCTCCCAGCTGGAAATGTCCTCAGGATGGTGGAGAGCCCTTCCACAGCCTTGCTGCCCTCCTGCTCTGAGACATCTCAGACCATGGGGAGGCCAGGAGTGAGCAGGGAGAACCCTTCCCATCTCCCACATCTGCCAGCCCCATCCTCAGACTTCCTGAGAGCTGCATCCCAGGGCCAGAGGGCAGGGCTGGATGGGATTTGGGGCAGGAATCGTTCCTGGCAGGGTGGGCAGCCCTGGCACAGGTGCCCAGAGCAGCTGTGGTGCCCCTGTGTTGTGTTATATATTACAACAGGTCTATTATCATTCAAGTGCAAGGATTCCATACTGCCAGAGCTTTGTGCAGCTCCTCCAGGCACTGACTGTTCCTGCTCCTTGCAGCAGCCATCTGAGTCCTCTGCCCACCAATCTACTCTTTTATGCCACTTGTTCTTATTGGCCACAGGTGTTGCCTGTTATCATCCAGCCTGCTCCTTATCTTTAGTAACAGGGTCCAGCTGCAACTCATTGGGGGATAAGATTACATTCTACATTACCCACACTGTGTCCTCCTGCACCCCTGGATCCCTGGCAGTGCCCAAGGCCAGGCTGGAGCACCTGGGACAGTGGGAGGTGTCCCTGCCATGGCAGGGCTGGCACTGGGGGATCCTTAATGTCCCTTCCAGCCCCATCCAGCCTGGGAGCATTTCCTCCTTTCCAACAGCCAGAGCAATGCCAGTCTCCTCCCCTGGGCTCAGCAGACAGTCACAGGTCTCCCTCTCTTCCCTCCCTTTGAGGCCAGGCCCTCCTCAGGCAGGCCAGAGGCTCTGCCAGGTCACTCTGCCTGGGGGGACAATGCCAAGGCCCAAAGGCAAGAGGCCAGCCAAGGACTGGCACAGGCTTTCCTCAGAGCCAGCTCCTCCTCCAGGCCAGGAGACTCCTTCCAGAGTCACTAATTGAGCTGGAGGTGTTTCATTTACTCTGCCTTTAGCAGGGATATAAAACTGCTGCAGATTTTGTAATATCCATTAATGGGAATAACCCCAGAGCTCATTTTTGTCTCAGATATCCAGATTGATTCCTGAACACAAACCCACCAGCTATCTGACAGCACTTAATAGCTATTGCTTCTTCCTTTTTTCCCCCCACAATACAAAAAAAAAAAAAAAAAAAAAAAAAGTTTTCCTCACTTTATTTTTAAAGCTGAAACGTAAAGGAATCTCAGAGCATTTCATTGTCCACCATCAGTAGCCACTACATTTCATTTATTCATTCATCTCCTCACTGTCAAACAAATGCACCTTCACACTTTCCTGCATTTATAAGGACAAACTTAAAATATTTTATCAGTTTTCCACATGGCTTTCCTCATGGTTAATTTGTTCAGACTTTCAGACAAAAACACCTGCATTTATCTCCTCCGGCCAGGTGGAAGGTACTTATCCAACTGTGCATGAAATAAACAAACATACCCATTGCTGCCTGAGGGAAAATGTTCTTTATAACACAACTTCCACATTGCTGAAGATGCTTGAAAAAATACTTAAAAAAAAAAAAACCCAAAGCAATCATGTGATATTTTTGTGATGTAATGTGAGCAGCAAGGCAGAAATCTGGCCTGTGACATGATGTGATTCCGTTTCTGGTGCAAATGGCCTGAACACAATCCCAGGACCATCGAGGCTGGGGAAGACCTCCAGACCATGGAGTCCCCACCTTGTCACCAGCCCAGAGCACTGAGTGCCACCTCCAGGGACACCCCAGGGCTGGGGACTCCATCAGTTTGAGACACACCTGCTGCACATGAGCCTCATGCTGAACCCCCTCATTCCCCTGGATAAACACACTTGTCAGAGGTGTTAAACACAGAGTGTGACAGCAGCACGTCCCTGTCACTCTGCTACTGCACTTCTCACTGGGACAGGGGCTAAAACCCAAACTCCACTAGGATTTAATGTCACTATTTAATTGCATTAACTTAAAACCTTAACAAAACAGATTTAATGCAGATGTTGAATGGAACTGCAGCAGGGATATAATTGAGGGCTGTTACCCAGGGAAGCTTCAGCAGCAGAGGGTTATGGTATTTTTAGTGCCTTATTAAAACAGCACAGACAGGAACATTTTCAGGGACATCTTGTCACATAAATAACTGGACCATTACTTTCATACATTGTACACTATATAAAATGGTAATAAACCTTATAAAACAGCTCTGCATTATAGAAACATATTTTATATTCCATAAAATATTTGCAAGGTCAGGGGAAGCACCTGGGGACCAGGGGTGCTGCTGGAGCCAGGAGAGGACATCACAACTGGGAGCAGCTTCAGTTCATAAAGCAAATGAAAACATGACCCTACAGAGAGCAGGGGCTCAGGGTGGGCTCAGCCCAGAATTCTCACTCATTGTTGAACCAGAACATCATTTCTCACCAGATAACATCTATCAGAGAAGATCTATGAGCCCCAGACAGGTCCAAAATATGTGCTGTGGTTTCCTGGAGTAGCTAAAGAGCAAAGCAATTCAAAGTTTGGGCTGTTTCTTGTTTGACTCAGCATGTGAAAGTCATTGTCCTCGCTTGTGCTCTCCCGAGGAGGGCCATGAATCAGGTATAAAAGCCCAGAGTCAGAGCTCCCTCCCAGGGCTGCTGTAATTTACAGAAGCCTTGCAAGGCTGTGCGAGGCACTGGGGTTTGATTTAAGAGCTCCCGTAACCGGTTGGAGCCACAGAGAAACTCTGGGTGAGCTCAGGCCTGTCTGGGAGAACATCTTCAAACTGTCCCAAACCCAGCTGGGGGTTCCAACCCCACAGCCAGCAAAACCATTTTATTCACCAGAGACTTCTTACAGGGCCAAAGGATGTGTATTTGAGATTGGGCAAACACCAAAACCCCACAGGGCTCCCACCAGGACTTACTGGGCACTCATTTGTCACCAAGGGCACCTCCTGAAGGCCACCGCTGATGTGCCAAGTGCTTGGCAACTGCATGGGGACAGGGCAGAAAAATAAAACCACCACAAAACTCTGAATTATTAATGGAATTCACTGTTTATAGTGCCCTCCCTTAATAAGGGAAGGGAACAGCAAACAGGAAAATTATAGAATACCTCTTAGAATGGTTTGGGCTGGAAGGGACTTCAAAGAGCATCTAATTCCAACCTTTGCCATGGACATCTTCCTCTAGACCAGGCTGCTCCAAGCCCCATCTAGCCTGGCCTAAATATCAGATAAAATATTTTAACCCCAGACCATCACATTATATATCAAATAGAATATTATATCCCCAGCCACCACTTACCCCCCAGACTGCAACATTTGCCAAGGAAATTGTGAGCAGACTGACTCCAGCCCAGCACAGGGCTGTGATCACTGGGCCCTCCCTCCCTTTTCCTGTGCAGCAGCAATTCCTGCTCCCACCCCTCTGCAGAAGCAGGACCTGCTCCCAAGTGGAATCAGCACACAAAGAAAGGTTTAGAAAGGCACAAAACCCACAGGTTGGGCTTCTTCCCCCCTTGAAAACTGAGGACTGACACAGCCAACTCCAAGCCAAGAAAGGGGAGGGATTGCTTGATTTAAATTGTCCTGTTCTGTACCTGTGAAAGAAAAAATATTTATATTAATTAATTAGGAAAAGCCAGGAGGACAACAGGGCTCTCTGCAGTGGTTTATGAAGAGCAGTCTCAGCTGCTGGGATGTTTCAGCAAAATCATCTCCCAGTGGCTGAAACAGAGCTCAGGCTTTAAGAGGAAAGGAGCATCAGGACCAAGCCCAAATGTTGCTCCAAGAAAAGGAAGTTTCTTTTCATTACTTTTGAGCCCATTTCTTCCCCAGCAAACATCTGAGAAATTGTTGATGGCTGATATCAGTGGATTTTAGCTGCAAGTGCTTGGGGTGTCCTGTGGAGGGCCAGGAGTGGGAACTGGATGATCCCCGTGGGTCCCTTCCAATTCAGGATATCCTGTGATATTTAAATCTGATATTTCAATCCCTGAACTGCCCAGCTGGGTGCAGAATTCAGGCATTTCACTCCTGCTTTCCCCAGCCAGGAACCCTCAGTGAAGCTGGAAGAGTTTTCATTCTGTAGAGACCAACTCCTCACTCCCACTTTCAGAACGCCTGAAAGAATTTTAGATTTGCTTTAAAATAATAAACGAGTATTTCAAAAATCCTTTTTCTCACATCCCCTTTTATGTGCTCACAGCTCTCCATCAGCTCCATGGATCCAGGAGCACACCCAGGGGACAGGCAGGGACAGAATTCCTGCTGCTCTCATGGACTCGCTGACTCACTGGTGGAACTGTGGAGAAGGCAATAAAAGCCAAGCACATAATGGCTGCACTGTAGAGAAAATGCTCAGCAATTAAATTAAAATGAAAGATCTTTATATGTGCCACATTTGCATCTTCTCACCAGGCAACTCAAAAAAAAAAAAAACACATAAAGAAGTAAAGGAAATATTTAAAGTTTACTTTACAAAGTGCTGAGAAAAATGAAGTCTTGCGTACGTGGTTTTATTTATGAAAGTGGAGAAACTAAATTTATTTTTGGATAGGAATTTTAAAAGTGCTAAAATTAGGCATTTAGGCACTGGAAAAGTGTTCCAGAAGTAACACAGCATACCAAGATTATCTACTTAATGAGCTTCCAAAAATAAATTGAATCAAAACTTTGAAGCTTAGGTACAGTGCATTAAACACTGGTAAATTAATAACATGTAACATGTAAATTAAACAGGAGTTCTGCCTTCATAGCAAACACACATGGAAAACTTCACCTCAAATGGACAAAAATTAAAAGCACCTTGAATATTCATCACATCTTCAGATCACCTATTTTTCTGCATTATACTCTCATTAGAGTCACTAAAATTAATGTATAACTATCAGAGAGAGAAAATGTTAGGAAAAGTGAGTCTGTAATGTTCTTCTTAGGAATTGTATTAACTAATTAATCCTGACAAGCAACAATTTCACTCTCAGGTCATAACGATTTCAACTTGAGCTCCCGAATACCTTCCTGCCACTCTTTATTTCTCACGAGTTAAGTGGTTTTTTTAACAACTGCTGACATTCCCTTTCACCCTCTTTTACCTTAAAACCAACCCCCTTTCCTTCACTCTCTGCCTGTAAAAAAATTTGCTCTCCCTCCTTTTGCTAAGCCCTCTTTAACTCCTGGAAGGGGATTTAAGCCTTTCATTGGAGCCTTTCATTGCCCAGGCAGTCACAGTCTCACACCTTTAAATCACACAGGTTTCTGACAGAGAAGAATTGCAGATTTATTTAATGTCCTGCAGAAGGTAAATAAAGAAGGGAACACCTTGCAAACACCGCCTGCACTGGCTGAGTTTGTTTAGCCCCAGATCCAGCATGCTGCAGGTCCCAGGGCTGAGGATTAGCAGCAGCCAAGGACAAGGACAAAGGGTTTGGGCTGAGTTCTGGGACAAACAAACCCACCTGAGGCCCCACGGGGAAAAAATGCAAATGAGCAGCTCTGTGTCTAAATATTGGCTTTCAAAACAAAGGCTTGCTCTGATTATTCAGGTAATTCAAATGATCAGGGCACTGGCAGAGGGAATTCCTGGAAACTTGGCTGTCAACTGAAGGAAACAGAGTGGGACACCCAAAGGGGGTTAAAAAGATCAGCAAAGCTGTACAAACACTGTGTGAGATACAAAGGTTATTATTTTAAAGGTTCACAGGCATAAAACAAGCTGGCTCTGCCTGTGCTGGGCTGTTGCTCTGCATCCCTGAGCCTTGTCCCACATCAGGAGTGTTTTCCCTGGAGCTGAGGCAGCTGGCTGGCCCTCAGGCCTTGGCTAAAGGCAGGCCCAAAGCATCATCCTCCAAATGGGCTGGGAAATCCTGCTGGGCCAGGGGGAAACAGCACCCAGGGGCTGCTGGGGACACCGAGTCCCTCATTCCACCCACGGGAAACTGAGCACTCTCCATGGCTTTGTGAAAACTTAGTCCTGCCAGCATAGAAGGGCTGGAAAGGATAAATAATATGTAATATTTACTAAGGGCTGCTAATTGCAGAATTAGTGTCAGGGCAACGAGACTCACAGAAGATAATGATGTCCCTAGAAGATACACCTGCTGCTAGCTCAGAAATGTTCCTGGTTTTCATAGAGCTACCACTCAATCCAGTGCACACAGAACCTAAAGCAAGACAACAACCTCTCTGGTACTTGAACAAGGAAAAGCTATGAACTTGCAGTGAGACAGAAACAAAACAAAACCTAAATCTATGCCATCAGCTCCAGGCCATTCCCCTCTGTCCTGTCACTACAGGACCGTGTGATAGGGCAGACTACATTCATGCACACAAATATCTAGATCACAAAAGTGTCTTTTTCATAATGCAGAAATCCCCAAGTGTCCGGAAGCCAGCTCATAAAATAGGGACATAATTCATCTGTAATATCTTGGAATTTCACTTGATTAAAACACTCCTCTCCTCACGGTGGGAGCTGCTCAGAAGTGTGGCTGAGCATTGGACACCCCAGCCCTGAGCCCTGTTGTCCCCTCGGGAAGGGCTTTGGACATTTTATTGCTCAGACTCTGCAATTGCAGAGCTCTGTGACCCAGCTCAGCCCCAGCCTTGCCAGGGGCGTTTGCTCAGGGAAATGATGGGACAGGACTACAGGGCAGGGAGCCCTTCAGTCACTCCTTCCAGGGGCTGCTGAGGAGCTCCTGAGCTGCTCCTTGGGATGAGCAGCAGCTCCCCAGGGTCACTGAGCACACCTGAGAGAGAGAGAGGGGGGACCAGGAGTTCTGGCACTCAGCCACTGGGTCAGGCTGAATTTACAGCTGCACGTGCAGGTACTGCCCTGCCAGCGCAGCCAGAGTCTGCCTCTGCAACTCCAGATGGAGTGTGCTTAATGTGAAGGCTGTACACACATTTTTAACAACTGCTGCAATAGCTACATCCCCCTTTTCAAAGGGATTTGTGCGCTGGTAGGAGAAATTCCACATGATTCCACAGACACTTGGGACTTCTGGAGCTCTGCTGTTGTATCATCATTGATCTCAGCCTTCCACTGTGACATGGAACCTGATCTTGGACATGAATAGCTCTGAGAAATAACAGCAGATCTGAGATTGTGCACATTGTATTCAATATTAAATAAAGCTCAACATTTCCCTCTTTCTTCCTCTGCTGCTTTATGGATCCAATAACCTTTATCTGCATTCCAGATGTCGGGAGAAGAGGAACTGCTGTTTGCAAAGCATTTGCAAATGAAAAGCATTACATAAATGTAAGGTAAGCTATTATTGCTATAGTTCCTTGAAGCTGATAATACCATTACACCCCCAGGGATGCTGGGCAGCCTCTCATAATGAAGTATAATTCAGCACAGTGAATAAAGGAATTATGCAGAAGCAACAGTTTCCTCTTCTCCTTGGACTAACTGCACTCCACGTGGCTTTCTCTGCCCTCAGACACCTGTGCTGCTTCCAATGGGACATTGTGTTCTGGGAAAACAAGCACGCCTGCAAAGATTCAAAATGCAAATGAAAAACCTTTGCTGCTTTACATTATCCTTTAAAACATGGCATCAGAAGGAGAAAAAAAAAAAGAAGAAAATGGTTTTATGGCTTTAAACTGAAAGAGAGTAAGTTTAATTTGGATTCATTAAATTAATTGTTGCCTGTCAGGGTGGGCAGGCCCTGGCATAGGTGCCCAGAGCAGCTGGGGCTGCCCTGGATCCCTGGCAGCGCCCAAGGCCAGGCTGGACAGGGCTGGGAGCACCTGGGACAGTGGGAGGGGACAGATCCTTAATGTCCTCCCCACCCAAAGCAGTCTGGGATTACTCCTGGGATTACTTGTGGTGAAGTGTACCCAGCCATCAGGGGCTGACAGAGCCTTTGTCAGCCACAGGCACACAGAGGTGCCAGCTACAGTTTTTGAAACATAAGTTAATCAGAGGAAATAAATAAGAATCCAAGAGAAATCAAACCCATTGGATTGCAACAAAAGGGCATCAGTCTGATCTAAATATCCTCAAAGCCAAGCAATCCAACTTGGCCAAGCCTTCCAGCTGATTTTGGGAACCACCAGCTGCTTATAAAGAACAGGCCCCTGAGGGCCCATCAGTAACACCAACACTTAATGAGCTGGCTCTGGGCATTCCCAGCTTCATCTTCCAGGGATGAGAGCTGCAAACTTCTGCTTCCAGATTAGTGCTGTCCAAATGGCCTCTCCCCAGAAACTGTCTGAGCTAAGAGTACTTAACAGAAGTTGATGAAAACTCCAGTGCTGCAGATGCTGGCACCTGGCAGGCTGAGGAGAGCCAAGCTGCTGGACACCCTCAGCATCCCCTGGGTGACCAGGCTTTTACAGCATGAGGTGATGCCTCCACGAGACACAAATTAGAGATTTAGGAGCCTATTTGGGCCATATTTCTGCCAGGCCATCCCCCTGCCCAGCCTCCCAAGGGACAAGGACACAATTTAGCATCTCTGGCTCCAGACAAGAGAGAAGCACAAGGACTGAGAGTTCCTTTTCAGAGCATTCTTGCTGTGAGGAGAGGCTGAGGTTGATTTGTTTTCCCATTTTCCTCCTACTTACACAACCTGTATTTAACTTTGCCCTAAACAAATACTGCAAGGGACAAAAACTTTCCCTCAGTGCCCTGAGAGCTATAAAGGGAAAAAGGAAGCCAAGCATGCCTGTAAATATATTTGTGAGAGACACACAGATTTTCTATCAACATGAGCTTTTGGACTTTTTAAACAGTGCCAAGCTCAGAGGCAGAAGGTTACACAGGATTAAAAACACCAGTAAATTCTTTTCCTGCCTTAAGGTCATTGAGACTTGTGCCTGTAGATACATTGCACAAAGATTTCTGTAGTAAATGCTCTATTGCCTTTGTCTCTAACTTGTTTTTCCTTTGCCTTTTTAGTGTATGAAATAATTTTCAAATCATTAGATACAATAAATTCTTCTAGATGTTTACCACATCCTTGGAGGTCTGCATCCTTATCTTCCTCCACAATTTTCCTTTATCCAATCTCAAATCTAAATCGCAAAAATAATACCCAGGAAACAACATTAAAATCTCATTGTCTTCTCTGCAAAATCCATGATATTTAGCTCAGTTCTCTGTGACCACCTGCTGCTGTACATTTTCCCCACAGAGAAATGACTAGAAGTTATTTTATGAGGATTTTTGGTTTCGTAAGAGTAGAACTGCAGAGTAGAAGAGCTCTAGGAGGAATTGCCCCCCAAGATCAGCCCAGCTCTGAGCTGTGCCATCATTGTACCTGCACTGCTCACATGGGACACCTGCCTTGCTCCTCCCACAAACACAGGATGGGAATTGTCCCCAAATGGGCCATATGGATACGGTGCCATGGCAGCTTTCAGCATGACAAACCTCAGAGAAAACAGCCACAAGATTCAGAGCTCCCTCGTATAAAATAGATTTCTAAAGGCTCTGATGTTACCTTGAGGGAAGAGAAGTTAAACTGGATTTTCAGCCATGGCAGACAGCAGACTCCTGATCCATTTACCTCAGGGAATAGAACACCATACCAAGGATGGCAGGGAAAAAAACACAAAGGAATTATTTTCCAGCTCACCATCTGAGACCAGGGTAGTGAGCACCCCAAAGGTGTGGCCAGCTGGGGAATCCTGCAGGCCTGGGCAGCCCAAAGAGCACAGAGCTGTTCCTCTCAGCATTTTGCTCAGCTGAGATTGGGAGCCACAGAAAGGAGGAGCTGCCTTCCTGACACAGCTCTTTGGTGGGGCAAAGCACCCACAACCACAGATCACAGCTCCCCAGAGCACCCAGGCACACAGAGTGCTGGGCACCCTTTGCACATCTCAGGGTGTTTCCCAAAGGAGCACACACACAAGGACAGAAGGGAAGGGGCTGTGACAAGAAGAGAGATTTCAGATATATTAAAGAATACCTGACAAAGCCTGAATATGGCACCCCTCCACAGCTGTTATCATTTCAATAAGAAACACAATTATTTAAATTATGAGAAGTTAAAACCAGGCATCACCAGCCCCAGTCTTCACTGAGGTCAGTATCCACTGGCCCCCACACACACCCCCATGGCTGCAGCAAACAGGAATTTGGGCCATAAAGGAGTGCACTGGCTTTTTTCAACACAAATTTTCCATTTCATGCCCATTCCATTTTCTGTTACAGAATTATCCCCACAACCACAGAGATCTGCCGCATCTAAAAGCACAGCATGCAATCAAATTAATTTCTGAATGTGGAGGAAATCAGGGACTCTTCACTGCAAATTTCAGAGCCAAGCTCTGTTCTGAGGTGCATAATAAGATTCACAGCACTCCTCTAACAACTGAGATCAAACATTTACTGCAGATGCACTGGAGGCCACGAGGAGACCCAACTGCAGCAGCTCCACGTGCACCTGCACGCCCTCCCTCCAACACCTTTCCATCTCACTGCTCTGGTGAAAAAGGCCTCATTTCTTTGAGATGTGTTTATCCTACCTTGCTGCAGGCCAGCTCTCTTCAGGATTTCCTTTCTCCTTGTGGCAGCCTGGCTGAATTTTAGAGGTGATGTCTCCCAGCTCCCCTCTCTGGGTGCTGTCCAGCACAGCTCTCCTGTGCCAGCGTTACAGATGCCATCTGCCAGGGGAACACGCTGTGCCAGCCCCTCCTGCTGTTTGCAGATGTTCTGGAAGCGCTCACCAGTGATGAGAACCTGGAAAAATCCAGCAGCAACATCTTGGGAGAACGGGTGGCTGCAGTTTGCAAACTGCCATCCAAGGTGGATAATGGACTTGGCAGAGCACAAGCTGGAAAGGAGCAGAGTCTTCACACAAAGCAGCTTGGAGGCCACTCAACCATCCCAAAAACGCTGGCATTGGCACCCAACCTCCTCTGCAGCCAGACAACCCCAGGGGAGCAGCACATGGGCACCCTGAAGGACAAGGTCACAACTTCAAGGGAGACCAGCCCCAGTTTTTAAGTTTTTAACGAGAGTTCATGGCTCAGTGCAGAGCTGAGAGGATGCCCAGCACTCAGTGCCCCCAGGGGAAGCAGCACAGCCTGGCACAGCACCCACCAGGGCTGGGGATCCAGTCCAGCTGCCCTTCACCAAGTGCATCTCCCATCATGTCTGTCCCCTTACACCATCACAGTCTGATCACCCCAGGAGAAATCCTGCAGCACCTCTGATGCTCTGCTTCAGCTGCAGGTGCCTCCAGGCCTCAAACTGTGATGTGCTAACTCAGAAACATGGAGTCACACACTGCCTTGGGTTGGGAGGGACCTTAAAACTCACCCAGTGCCAGCCCTGCCATGGCAGGGACACCTCCACTGTCCCAGGGTGCCCCAAGCCCTGTCCAGCCTGGCCTTGGGCACTGCCAGGGACCCAGGGCAGCCCCAGCTGCTCTGGGCACCTGTGCCAGGACCTCCCCACCCTCACAGGGAAGAATTTCTTCCCCAAATCCCATCTAAATCTACCCTCCTTCAGCTTAAACCATTGTTTGTTACTTCATAAGAAACCTTTTCTATTTGAACACCTCCTTTCCATTCTGCCTCACTGCATGGAGTCAGAGAGCTGTGATCACCCCTGGAACAGCCATTCCTTTGCCTTGCTCTGGCCTCTCATGCAGAGCAATTTTTTACCTCCATTATTTAGCACTTACGGCATCAGATATTGTTTTCCAACACAGAAGAGGAATAAAACCAGTGAAACAGGAAAGAAAGGAGAAAAGAGAATTCCAGGTCTGGGTTATTACATGCCAAATTTCTACCCAGAATAAATTTTCACAATGGATCACATTGCAAATGCTGACAGACTCTTAATTGGAGCTCCACAGAGCTCACGCACAGCTACAGAGCAACCATTTGGAAATGTCTTGTTTAAAATACATTGAGGTTATTCAAAGCAGATATTGATATTCTCGTGTAGTACGAGATGCCAACAACGCCTCGCAGGCATCTCGGAGCAGCAGAATCCTTTCCAGCAGCAGGTGGGATGAAATGCTGACAAATGGGGTGGAAGCAGCACACAGGAATAAACTCTATAATATCCTATTTGTTTCCCCAGCCTGGCTGCTCGTGTTGTTATTTCTCAGGAGCTGGCAGCTGAGAGCAGCCGGAGCAGAGCCCATTCCCGCAGCTCCGTCCCTCGGGAGCTCGGCAGCAATTTGGGCTCCGTGTGCTCTCCCCAGGAAAGCACAAAGTGTCTCTGGGGCCATCACTGCTGCTGAGCAAAGCTCTGCTCTTCCCTCAGAGCAGCTTTATTAACAGCAGCACCTCTGCCATCCCGAGAGGCACAGGCTGCCAGCTCCCACCCCGCTGCCCCTCGTCTTGGCTGGCACACGAGGGACAAACAGCTCCCGTCGTGCCCAGCCTCACAGGGCAGCAAAATCCCTCCTCTAGGCATGGACTCAGACTCTATCAGGTGTACATACATCTTAGGAAGAGCCAAGATATAAAATCCTTACTCAAGCAGAATGAAAGAGCAAAGGAAAAAAAAAATCGACACCAGGTTTTCAAAGCCTGTAAATTACCAAAAAAACCCAGTTATTTTGTTCTACAGATCTTGTTTGGGACCCATGCAGGGAGGGCTTCAAACGCCTGAAGAGAATCTCTTGAGGAGCACAAGCTCTTTGCAGAGCTCTGACTCTGCACAGTTCAGGCTCAGTGGGAGCCTCGCCAGTTCCTTGGCTTGGCCGGATTTTGGCCAGGCACCACGGCAGGTTTGCTCATCATTTATCATTATGTTGTCTCAGCTCGTGTTGCCTTAGCCATGAAATGAGACAATAAATATTTGCCTCCCTCCCACAGCTGGGGGGAGGTTTAATAAGCTCAGGCCTGCTCGCTGTCTGTAGGAATGCCAAGTGTGGAATTGCATTGGAGTGGAGGAGCAGCACAGCAGTAAATGCAAAGGTCTGGTAAACTGTGCTCCAAATGACCTCTGAGGGGTTCCCAAATCCATGAGTGTTCCATCACAGAAAAGCAGTTTGGGGTTGCCATCCCACACAGCAAGCACAGGTGAACTGACCACAGCACAGACAGAGGAGTCAAGGGCACCTTGCCCTGAGTGCCAAACCTCCTTGAACAGAAGGTAAGCTCTATATTGGGATTTTTTTCTTTTCATTCAGAAATCACAGCATCCCAGAATCACTGAGGCTGGCACGGCCCTCCCAGCCCAGGCAGTGCCAGCTGTGCCCATCCCCACCTTGTCCCCAGCCCTGAGCTCTGAGTGCCACCTCCAGGAATTCCTGGGACACCTCCAGGGATGGGCACTGCAGAGCTCCCTGGGCAGTGCCAATTCCTGAGCACCTTTCCGTGGAGAAATTCCTGCTGCTGCCCAGCCTGACCCTCCCCTGGCACAGCCTGCAGTGTTTTCCCCTTGCTCCTGGTGGCAGGAATGCTGCTCCCTGCCAACACAGGAATGTAAACTCAGACCAGAATCCTTATAAACAGCATTCTGCCCTCTTCAGTAAAACAGTTTCCATTTTTTCTCTAAGCTGTCCATCCAAGCCTTCTTGGCACCCCATTTCTGCACTGCAGCACCCCCTCACAAACGCTGTCCATGGAGAGGAACCTGGATTTGCTCAGTCTGAGCTAACACACAGAATTTGTTACAGATCCCCAAGGGAATGTTCCTCCTCCCAGGCTTGGGGAGGGATGGGGGGAACAGGACAAAATGGACATTGAGCATCCTCACTCTTTCTGTACATAGAGCAAAATAAATTAAGCTGAGGAGAAAATTAAGCCTTTTTTGGTGAATTTCCACAAGGGGGTTATGAATAATGCTCTTTGAATTCCAGGATGAAAAATGACTGAGCACAAGAATCAGGATTCTTCTGTCAAGCTGATTCTTCCAGGAAAGGAAGCAGAGAACATTGATCCTCTCTGTGCTGGATGCACTGCAAGCCTCATCTTTGGGGAAAACATGAGTACATTTTCACCTTGCTAGAGAATTATTAAAGAGAAAACACCCTCAGTGTTCTCTGTAGTGCTCCTCAAAACCCAGGGGCTGCCACAGCTCAGAAAACCTGCCAGGAACCCACAGGCTCTGCCCTCCTGGAACCACTTCACTCTCAAGTGCTTCTCCAGCATTTCCACAGCAATTAAATTGAGATTTAGCACTCAGATATCCAGAAAAGCTGTTTCACAAGTGATTTAAACTCGGGTTTAAGCACAAACACTCAGAACTTTCCCAGACCCTTTGTATTTAGGGTGCCACAGTGCAAGCAACACACAGCCCAGAATAATGCAGTCAGATCCATTTAATGCACTGAGGTTCTCAGCTCGTGGGCTGAAGGGTTAAAATGTCTTCAGCCTCTGCTTTACTCAAGCACAGAATTTTAATGCTGCCTCAGAGCAAACATCACTTATCTTGTCTTTTACTATTGCAGTTTTTAAGTCTCACCACAATCATTTGATTACACTACAAGATGTGCATTTAATGCTCAGTATTACCTGTGGGTTTCTGAAACAAAAATCGCATTTTATGCATTTTTACATCTATAAACTGTTCTTTTTTGTTGCTGTGGTAGAAATCCTACTCACTCAGAATCAGTTTGCCTTTGAGTGGAGCAAGGACAGATTATTCCCCAATGCTGGCATGCCCTTGCACAGAATTCAATTCAAAAGTTTCCCAAATATTTGGGGTCGACTTCAGAGAAGTGTTTTCTACTTTGCAGGATAATAAAGTCCTTTGCAGTAACAACCATGGGACTAAGTGACAAATACAACTTAATCAAGGAAAAATCTATTTCAAACAGAAGACAAATTGCCTCAGGCCTTGGTAATTATCTCTCCGGGATTAATAATCAACTCTAATTTAATAATTGGCTTAATATTTCCTTTTTCAAGTTTTCAATAATTAACCTGCAGTCTCTCAAAAATAATATTCCCAGGCACTTCACAGAATCATGTTATTTAATGAAAATAAAGTTAGATAAGCTGTCACTGGATTAAAAATCAAAGGGTAAATTCTGATATTTAGAAGACTTTCACAACCCACAGATGTGCAGGGAACAGGTACCAGGAGTGCTGTCATTCCACGTGTGGGAGCAGCAGGAGGAGGTGCTGGAATACCCAAAGCCAGCCTTTAAGAGCAAGGCAGGTTAACCTCAAGGAGGTGCTGGAATACTCAAAGCCAGGCTTTAAGAGCAAGGCAGGTTAACCTCTAGGAGGTGCTGGAATGCCCAAAGCCAGGCTTTAAGAGCAAGGCAGGTTAACCTCTAGGAGGTGCTGGAATGCCCAAAGCCAGGCTTTAAGAGCAAGGCAGGTTAACCTCTAGGAGGTGCTGGAATACCCAAAGCCAGGCTTTAAGAGCAAGGCAGGTTAACCTCTAGGAGGTGCTGGAATGCCCAAAGCCAGGCTTTAAGAGCAAGGTTAACCTCCAGAGCAGTGAGGGGAACGTGCAGTCCCACATCCCACACCCCATTCCCACAGAGCACCCACCTGGCACATCCTACATGGATCTGGGAGTTTGTTTGCCATCAGAGTTCTCTCTCAGTGATCTCTCCTGGCCAGCTAAGGGAGTGCATCATGAACAGCTGAATTTATAAAATCTTTTCACACCAGAGCCATGCAGGGGCTGCCAAAGGTCAGGAAATAATCAGATGATGCTGGGAAAGTGCTGGCCATTCTGCAGTGGGGTCTGGCTGCTTTAAATACATTTGTGGCTGAACTGCTGAAGGTCATCCCTGGATATTTCAGGATTTTTTTCTTTTCTTACACAGGAACTTGAAGCCATGCAGCATCTCCTTGATAAAGCATTTAAAGACGCTCAGCTCAAGGCACAGCGCACCCCCTCAGCCTGTGGGGGCTGATCTGCAGCACGCCCTGGGGGTTCTCCAGCATTTCCAGACCTCCCTGATGGCTCCTGACACTTGTGGAGGTGCCCATCTGAGGGCTTTTCATTCTACAGCTTTGATATCTGCTGGTGTTTACTAGAAAATCTCATTCCGAAAGCAAATCACAATGCAGAACTTCACATGGCTTTTCAGGTGTCACACATTAGCTTTAATTCTGCTGAGAAATGGGTTCTCCTTTCATAAAACCCCAATCCTCTCCAGCAGCATGACACACAAAGTGCTCTGATTTCACGTGGCCCTTTCATTCCCAGAGCAGGGAGAGCTCCCACGCTGCTCTGAGGAGATTGGGGCTGGGGCTCAGCATCCCCAGGAGTGGCACAGGGACACAGCAGAGCCAGGGCTGCTCAGTTCAGTCCATGTGCCATAAAGTAATTGCAAATCTGAAAAGCTGAGCTAGAAATAACAGGCTGAAATAACACCGAGATCTCTGACCAAACTCACCCACAGGACTGAATTATTCCCTCCTTCAGCTTTGTGAAATCAGCCCAGATGAGGTATTTCAGAGCAGAGTGGCTGGATCCTGTTAACTTTTTGTCATGGCTCATTTCAGGGAAGTTGGGTCTCAAGTCAGCCTCAATTTGGAACTTTGGCAGTACCTGCAAAGTTAAAATGCACTGGGCAGAGAAAGTCTATTCATTTATTTTCTAGTATCATTATGAATCCAGAAAGCAGTTACCACCAATTTTATCAAGAGAGAAATATAATAAAAATCAGTCTCCTAGCCTCATGGGATTTCTAGGTGTTTTTTAAACCTGTTTTCTTTTCCCAATCTTCTTTCACCAAAACACTTCCGTTGAAGGAAGCAGAGAAAGAGCTGTTCTCACGCTGCTCCAAAGTCACCTTGCTCCTTCATTTTGCCTGTTTACTACTTTATTACTCTTCTTATTCAAAGTTTCCTACTTTATTATTATTATTACCTGATTTCAAACAGAGATAATCCAGAGCTGGGAAATCAGATTCAGCTGATGTGGGGGCAGCTGCACCCATTCCTTAAAAACCACCCCCATCCCTGTGAGCACCTTACCTGGTCCCACACCAAAACCTCTGTCAGTTTTTCCCAGCTCACAAGAATCAAGGAAAAGCAGGATTTCAACCCATTACAAATCCAAATAACTCAGGGTCCAGCAGTCATTCCTTAATCTGCTTTGAACTCCATTTCCCTTTTGAGCTGTTCCTATCACAGTGCTCCCTTTGCCCAAACAGAGCTGGTATTTCTGGATTCCTTACAGAAATATGTTGCTTTTTCATTTTTTTTGCCTGTTTATGTTAATTTTCCCCTTCATTTGCACCCTCAGAAGGGAAAAAGCTTGCAGAAAAAAAGGTGAAAATGTTTTTAAGACCTCTAACAATCAATAAAGGCAGGGCTCCAGAAGGCAGAGTGCTCCCTCCTGCACTGCCTGCCCTGGAAATATTCATAGTGCTGTGGGAGAGCTTTTTTTCCTTCCTGCTGCCTTTTGAAAATACTGATAATATGAATGTTCCCATTAGCAAGAAATACGTCACATCAAAATTAATGGCATTCAGCCAATAACAATGAGACCCTGGCTGTGTCACACTACCTCAATCCAGGGCAGAGAGCAGTTCTGCCATGCAGGCCTCACTGAGAGGCAGAGATGGATGCAGGGGATTGTCCAGGCTGCAGAGCCCTGAGGAGAGTGCCCCGGGTGCCAGTGATGAACTGCAGCCCCCACAGACCCTTCACTGCTGCTGGGCCCCGTCCTGGCCCCAAAGCTGCAGCAGCCCCGGGCAAGGAGGGAAGTGGGAATGTTTCACTTCACCTCCTCACAGTCAGGAAGGGGCAGACCCGCTCTGGGTGTTTGACCATCTTGCTTTGCTCAGTTTCAGGTCTTAGAAGCAAACCAGTGTCCTCTGCATAATATTTGACTCCTTTTTATTGAAATATTCAACAGCAAGTTAAACACTTGTTAAGACAACCGAGATAAAAAGATTTCTTTGCTTGCTTTTCTTATTCAAAAAGTACTCTCAAAAGATAAAAATGTGTTAACAGCTTAGCTAAACTGCAGCAAGACCAGACTGGAGGTATCTGCTACAGCCTCCAAGACTGACATTAAATCTTTATTCTACAGAAGGTTATGGACAGATCAATGCTCCGGGGTGATTAAGTGACTAAATCATTTCAGATGAGCAGCAGATGTTTCACTGGCAGGCAGTGGACAAAGGGAATCTGAAATGAGGTTGCAAACTGAGGTGCCCACAATGACACTGGCACAAGCCTTAAATATTCCAGATACAACAAGAATGTGACATTGTGACAAATTAGCAGTGCCAGCAGCTCCTGTGGTATGAAATTGAGTATTAATGACAATAAAAACACAGCTGCCCATGCTCCAGACACTTTAACTGTTTCCTGGCATTCCCAGTGGTATTCTGAGAAGTACCCCAGCATTTATCCTGTTGATATGATTAGATAAACACTTCTGAAAATTGTATTTGGTGCCTTTAAGAACAAGTCTGCCAGAGCTGGTTTGATGAATGCAGTAACTTTTAACTCAATCTAAATCTCCTCCCAGAGTAAACTGCCCCTCACCAAGACTAACCTGGTTTAAATATTACAGCTTAAATTCAGAATTTATACCTGGGAAAAATCCCTCTGTGCTTAGCAAACAGGTCTTGTCTTCTAGCTCCAAGTCCTGTGGCATCCCAGCCTATCTGTGGCCGGAGTTTGCTGCAGACATCTCATTGCACTGGGAACTCTTGATGATTTCCTTTAAATTTCCATCAGCAATGTTTGCTATGGTCCAGGCTGTGTCAGAAAAGATCTTTTCTCAGTTTCACTGCCAGTGACCAACACTGGTTCCCATTCTCCACCCGGGCAGAATTCACAGGGCAAGCACAGCAATAAACTCCCAAAATCACCCTTGGCTGAGGATTCCTGGGGCTTTGGCTGCTTTAAGTCAGGAAGCCCTGGATGCCACTTGCAGGGGATGGAGTGCTGACCCCCACAAACTGACACCAAACACAATCAGCTCCCACAAGAGCCTGCTCAGCACCCAGCACCTCACAATGCAGTAGATCATGCTATTAATAAGCAATAGAATGAATTAATAACACGAAATCCGAGAGCAACAGCTTCAAAGCAAAGGCCCAGAGCATCTCCTTGATGTTCTGTGAGCCTCCCCAGGAGCAGAGCTGGCTCTGGAGATCAAACCCTGCCCCTGCAGCTCTCCCTGCCCCTCCGTGCACCTCATCCCCACCCTTGTGTCAGGGAAAACGGCTCCACCGAGCCCTGCAAGCCAGGCTGAAAATATGGGGAAAACAAGCAGTAAATTGTTATGAGGAGAACACAGAATTAGATGTAAAATTGCTGTGGACTCACTGCACTTTCAAAAACCTATTTGGCTGCTACCACTAGAGAGTGATCTTCCAATATTTCCCTTGCTTTAGAACAAGCACGGTTTGTTTTGCAGTATTTCTGCAGAAAGAAAATTACTCCTGATTATACTCTCTGCAGGAATCTATTTTTGAATCTATTTCTTCTTTTTCCCCCCTCGACTCTTTTTTTGAAGTTCAGATATGCTCTTTTCAGGCTGACAGTAAAATCAGGAACTGATTGGAGCCGCTCTGAACAACAAAATCATCTCAGAAGCCAAGAGATGATGGGAGAGCTATGAATGTAAACTAAGGAGCTCCAGTTTTACACCTGTAGCACAGCACAAAATGTCCGAAATAATCAAATGATAATTTAATTTCTTTAATCAGTCAAATATATTTGTTTTTATACCAAGTGCTTGAGGTTTTTTGAGCTGCATTTGTTTCATGAGCCATAAAGAACAACTGTTTGCCACCTGAGAATAAGATTAAAACAAATAGATATTTAATTTATTTATTTATTATATTTAACCATGAGTATTTCTTGAGCAATTGTTCACTATTTAGGATCTGTTTGCTTGCTCTTTGACCCCACACTCAAATATAAATTAACTTCACTCAGATGTCACTGGGACTGTTAGAACTGAGTGAAGGGATCAGGGCAATGCTTTGGAAGGTGTCAGAAATCATGGAATTATTAAGATTAGAAGAGACCTTTAAGATCATGAGCCCAACCATCTCCAGAACAATGGAGTAAGTACTACAACAATATCAAAGGTGTAATATGCAAGAACTAACTACTGCTGTTGCTTCATTAATATTTGATGGCAATATTAAAATACTATAATCACCTCTTCTAGACTCAGCTCTGCTGAAATGCCAATGAGATCAAGGTGATTAAAGGCACCACAATATTCATTAAGGCTCAAATACCAGCACCAATGGTTTCTTTTCCATCACAATTACACTGAATTATTAAAACATATATTCCTTATGTCGTACATCAAAGTTTTACCTGTGGAGACTTTGCTGGCATGAAAATGCAGATCTTAATGTTGGTTAACAACACAAATGAAGTAAAGGCCCCGTCAGACAATGTGATCATCAAAACATTTTTTTGATTGCCATATTAAAACTTGGAACGAAGTGGCAAAGCAGCTCCACTTACTCTTAAGCACAGCAGCCAAAATCCTCCATGGAGAATGAGCAGGAGCCATCCAAAACAGTGTTCAGGGCACCACCTCCACCCTGAGACAATATCTCCATGCATTTTCATTTGAAATAGCCACAATTTTCAGACTTATTTTGTGCATGGCCTTGTGAACATCCCCTAATTTCAAAGAAAAAAGAAGTCAGTTAAATTTACAGGAAAAGCCTGTAAATTTATGCATTTTTAATTTATCAATTTATAAAGAGATTTATGTAATTTATAAACAGATTTTGAAGCTTTTGGAACCCTCAGCTCTGCAATGTTTCAGGCAGCTCTGGGTTACACTCGTTGTTCCTGAAGGAATCCGTTGCTCTAGATGAACATTGGTGTGAGAGGCTGCTCCATTTCCCTGGCACCCTCAGCTGCAGGTAAATCCTGAGCCTGTGCTGTTACCACGGTGACTGCTCCAATCCTCTCCCAGCTCCTGCAGTTCCAGGGGGGTTTGGACAGCTGGGTTTGGATACAGCTCATGGGAACCATCTCCAGTCCCAGTTCCAACACCAACAGCCCCACATTCCCCCTTTTCCAAGGACCACGCTTCCCTCTTGAACTGCTGAAGAGACAAAGGTGATCTCTGCTGCTGTAGGGATTTACTGGGAAAGGGAAAAAACCCCAAACCAAACCAACAACTGTGGTGAGTGGAGCATCCCAGAAACTCTGGGCTTGCCCAAAGATGATCCAGGTGATCCCTGGTGCTGTAGGGATTTACTGGGAAAGGGAAAAAACCCCAAACCAAACCAACAACTGTGGTGAGCGGAGCATCCCAGAAACTCTGGGCTTGCCCAAAGATGATCCAGGTGATCTCTGCTGCTGTAGGGATTTACTGGGAAAGGGAAAAAAACCCAAACCAACAACTGTGGTGAGCAGAGCATCCCAGAAAATCTAGGCTCATCCAAAAGGGAATCAGCAGCAGCAGCAATGGCAGACAGAGAATTCCAGAGGGGCAGCAGGGCAAGGCAGGAGAGCTCCATGGAGGGAAGGGCTCTGCCAGCACAGCCCTGCTCACCTGGGATGGAGCTGCAGCCTCCAAGGAGATGCCCTGGAACTGCTTCACAGCCCTGCACCAGCCACTTCCCTGTCACTGCATCTCCCCAGGCAGCCAGACCCACACCTGGTGCCCTGTTCTTCTAAGCCTTCTGATGTTTACATTTCTGTAATGGAGTTTCTGACACACTTTTCATGTAAATAATGGTGGTTCTGCATTCCTTTCTGGAGGAGAGGACTGATGGGCTGTTGGTTTGACCAGTGTGGCTGGAGAGGTGGCAATTTCATCCTCCAACCCATGGTCACCTTTGAAAGTCTATAAATACTGGAGTTCAGAAATAAACTGCCCTCTTCTCACCTTGGACATCTCAGCTTGTGCATGCTGTTCATTTTGTGTCCTATTGTGACACAGCCTGACCCCAGGGAGTGGCTGTGCTGCTCCAGCCAGCCTGGCCAGCTCCTCAGGGCTGCAGTGAGTCCCAGGTTGGTCACGTTTTCACTCAGGGAAATGCTCCAGCTGGGATAAAAGATTCCATCCTCTTGCTGAGCTCTGTGAGCTTTAATGCTTTTGTGTGGTGGTGCTCCTCCTTTGATCTTAAGCACATCTTTTATCCCACAGCTGTCCATGGGAGATGAAAGGAGGGGACAGGAGGTTAATCAGAGCTGACAGACTTGGTGGCGTTCTGGGAGGGAGCCCTGGTGTTGGTGGAGCAGGGAGGAGCTGGGCTTGTGCCAGCTCTGGGTGCTGCCCACATGCCAGCCTTGTCTCCAGAATGGAGACTGGACCTGGAGGGATGGCACCCTGATTTTTTAAGATTTTCCAAGCCTTCTGATGTTTACATTCTCATAATGAACTTTCTCACACAGTTTACGTAAATAACTCATTGTTTTGCACTCTTTTATGGAGGAGGAGAAATCTGATGGGCTGTTGGTTTGCCCAGTGTCATTGGAGAGGTGGCACTGTCACCCTCCAATCCACTGTCACTTTTGGAAATCTATAAATGTTGGAGTCAGAAAATAAAAGTCCTTTTTTTTACCTTGGATAAAGCAGCGAGTCCAGGTCGTGTTGTTTGGTGTCCTACAGTGACAGAGGGACAGCTCAGGACAAGGAACTGCCTGCTCCAGGAGCTCCATGCCCAGGGAGCAGGGATGTTCACTGCTCAGGGATGAGGGCACAGCTCAGGACAAGGAACTGCCTGCTCCAGGAGCTCCATGCCCAGGGAGAGCAGAGAGCAGGGATGTTCCTGGCACTGGCACCGTGAGTGCCACACTGACACAGGGGCTGGGGACACCCTCCCCAGGTGTCCCAGGCCACTGAGGTGGGTGCTGCTGGAGGGAAGGGATGCAGCCAGGGGGACCTGGACTCGCTGCCTGCAGCAGAGCTTTGTCTGCTCAGACATAACTCAGCAGAGACAATGGAAATGCTCAGGACTGTCACACGCTGCCGTGCCACAATTCCACCCATTCCCACTGGGATCGCTCTTCCCGCTGCTTTGTGCCTCCTGCTCTTCTGTTCAAGTGGAAGGCAGAAAAAGTGAAGGCCATTCATAATTCAGAGCTGCAGAAACAAAAACATCCCGAGGGCTGCGAAGTCTAGACAGACAACAAACGAAGTTTGGGCACACCATCTTTTCTCTGGGCTCTCTTTAAGGACACAAACAGCCCACCTTTCCACTGAAATCCTTTTGACCTTAGTTTTGTATGTCTTTAGCTCAGTTTCTGGAGACTTTTCTACAACTGTGCCTGTCTCAGGAATGAGACAAGTCCCAGCATTGTGCTGGGATGGGCCTGGAAAATTTTAAATGGAAAAACTCAAGGGGAGAAATGTGGTCAATCTAAGGGGCACCAGGGCTGAACACTCCAAAGGGCCTGGGGTACTTCAGACCTGAATAGACAGAAAACCACCCAATTATACCCCTGGATCAGAAAAATCCCAGGCACAGCTAAAAATCACTTTAACCCCCACTGTGGGCACTTAGAACTCCATAGAATTTTAGGCTTTGCTTTTTTAATTGCCTTTAGAGACATCTCCAAAAAACTACACTAAAATGAGCTTTTCACTCCAAGCAAGTTCCCAGAGAATGGGGCCTTTCTATAACGGTATCAGCTGCAACTTGTGTTTTAAGGCAAAAATGTTTTCTGAACAAAAATAAAGAGTTTAGTGCAGTGCATAAATGGCTGAAATACAGCAGCTATTACAGGAATGGAAAGAGGACTACAATGCCTGCCTAAATTGATAGCTCCATTTCTCAGTGAGATACACAGACTGGTAAAATAAACCATGTATTACAGTAATGGCAGAGCAGAGGAGCACCTGGAGAGGTCTCTGTGCGTAACAAATGTATATGAACTTGTCTCTGCCATCTCCCAACACACAATTACTGATTTACCGTGGAGTTTCCAAAGGCATCCTCACAAATGGGAGCTGGTGGGGAAGGCTCTGCTGTTAGTTCAGTTTTTTATTTGTACCCAACAGCAAAGCAACACTGGGAAGGGCTCAGCTCCTCCCTCAAACTCAGGGCTGGCAGCAAACCCGGGGTAAAGGAGCAGCCCCTGCTTCTCTCACTCAGGTAATCATCATTATCATGGCCAGCTACCCACAAGGACGTGCCCTCTGATGTGCTGTGCCATTGAATGGACATGTTCCACACACTGCTCTCCTCCCCTCACAGGATTTCATTTTTTTGAATGGCATTAGCCAGACAAGATAAAAATGGGATAATTAACACATCAGAAACCACCCAGCTGCACTGCTCATTCCCTGTTCATTCCTGAGTGCAGATCCACTTGTGGAGCACTGCATTTGGGAGCTGGCAGCATCCCTCACTCGTGCCCTGGCAGACAAAGGTCAGCAGCCAGCCTGGCAGTAGAGACCAGGAGCTCTCTGCTCCTTGCTTTCATCAGAGCACTGCTCAGGGGCTTCAGCTGGGACCAGGGACCCAGCTGGGTCCCATTTGCAACCCAAAGCAGCCGCATTTCTGCTGTGAATGATCCATTATAGATCACATACAGCACAAAACAGGCCTGTAAGGGACTGGGGGCATGGCTCAGTGACCCTGCCAGGGCCAGCCCCTGATCCTGCAGGGTCAGAGCCCTTGGGCAGTGCTGTCTGTGTGTAAGGGGACTGGGGGCATGGCTCAGTGACCCTGCCAGGGCCAGCCCCTGATCCTGCAGGGTCAGAGCCCTTGGGCAGGGCTGTCTGTGTGTAAGGGGACTGGGGGCATGGCTCAGTGACCCTGCCAGGGCCAGCCCCTGATCCTGCAGGATCAGAGCCCTTGGGCAGTGCTGTCTGTGTGTAAGGGACTGGGGGCATGGCTCAGCAACCCTGCCAGGGCCAGCCCCTGATCCTGCAGGGTCAGAGCCCTTGGGCAGGGCTGTCTTACATAGCACTAAAGTTCTATTATCATTATAGTGCAAGGATTCCACGCTGCCAGAGTTTTGTACCTCCTTGATGCTTCTCACAGGCAGCTCCTCCAAGCACTGACTGCTCCTGCTCCTTGCAGCAGCCATCTGACTCCTGATCCCACCAATCCACTCTTTTACACCACCTGTCCTTATTGGCTACAGGTGTGGCCTGTTAACATCAGGCCTGCTCCTGATCTTTAGTGATGGCTCCAGCTGCAGCTCCTTGGGGGATAAGATCACATTCTGTACCACCTTCATTTACCCACACTGTGTCCCCCTGCAGGGCAGGGCTGGAAGGGACCAGGAGCTGGGGAAGGGGCCAGCCCCTTCCATCTCACGCTGCCTGGGCAGGGGCCTGGCCCCACTCTGGAGGTGGCTGAGCACGAGTGACCCCCCAGCCCTGCAGCAGCAGCTGCCCCACCCCAAACCCTGCTACAGCACCCCCAGGACTGTCCCTGGCAGGGAAACAGGGCCAGCCCTGCATGGCGAGGCACATTCAGGCCTGTCCCCAAGCCAGAGTTCACCCACATCAGGGCTGGACTCACCCTGGGCTGGGCTGCACTGCAGGACCAAGTTCAGCCTCTGAGCTCTGCCCATCCTGCAGGATCCAGCTGGGTTTAATTGTCCCCAGGTCCCCGAGGGTTTGGCAGGAATGAGGATGGCTCTCCTTTCATCCAAGCTGATTCACCCTGCAAAAATGCAGGGAGAATTGCAAATAAACAAGGCACAGGGTGTTCCAATTTGCAGGAGTACACAGAAAGGTGAATTCATGGGGTTTTCCTCCTTTTGCTCTGTTAAAAATGAATGTGAGAACCATAAAGTGTTCTATTTGAATACAATTTCTTTTTTAATTTGAAATGTCCTTTTCTCCCCACCCCCAAGAGCCTGCTGTTCCACACGATATTGTTATGGCTCAAAACTGTTTCTGTGGAAATGGTCTGCAGTCCTTGGCAGTGAGGAGGGAGCTCCAGAGCAGAAAGGCAGCAGCAAAGAGGCTTTGCTGGTTCTGGCACATCTACCAGCACCCTCGGGCAGAGCTGCTCACTTCAGCTGCTCCACTGTGTCCCCAGGGCTCACCCAGTGCCCAGCACATCCCTCAGCACATCCTCACCCCAGCTTTGCCCTCTCTCACCTCCGCCAGGACAAGGAGCTGAATTCCTTCAGGGCCCCAGGCACAAACTGGGGTAAATCACCTCACACAGTCCTTGGGTTTGTCCTTTTTCCAGTCAGCTTTGTGCTGTTCAGGATGTTCCAGTGAGTCAGAAGTGGCTGAAAGCACAGGAAAATGAAGCTGGAGCCTGCCATGAGAGCAGGGTGCCAAATCTCTGCCTGTCAGGAGGCAGCTGTGGGCTGGGAGCCATCCCTGCACACCTGCAGGCTCCAGCACAAGGGATCTCCTGGCACAAGGCTCTGCCCTGCTCCCCCTGCTCCCCAGGAAAGGTGGGAAGGGGCAGCAGAGGGGCAGAACCACCTCCCTCCATCTATGCATGTATAAAAATGAAGATACTTACAGACATCTGTTTTTGAATAGATCATGAAGCCATTTGGATATTTGTATTTATCCCCTGGAGATGCCATAGGACACACATTTAACCTCAGCTCTGAGTTGCTCCATGCCTTCCTTCCACATCCTGACCCTGCAGGTACCCAGGAGAGGCAAAGCCCAGCTCCAAAGCCAGCATCCCACAAAGCCCACACTTCATCTTCTGGACCAGGTGCTCCTAAACCTGCAGGAAAGGAGGCAAGAAAAAAAAAAACTGACCCGAGGGGGCACTTCAGACAGTGACAAGGAAGCCCAAATTCCATAATCATTTGTTTCCAAGACAAAAACTGAAGTAGGAGAAAAAGAAACCAGCAAATGGGCTTCTTAAAATATAAACTTCTTAAAATAAAATATAATCCTGTCAACTGTTGTCTCACTGAGAGCTCAAGTGCTATGCTAAAGCTGCAAGGTGTATTAAGAGTTGAAGAACCATAAACTCGACCATAACTCTCAGTAATTTATGGCTGCCTGACAGTTTCCTTCTCCTGAGCCATTTACTTGATGTATACCTGACGTCACCTCCAGTGCACATTGAAAGAGAAATACAATGGCATGGGATAAACAAGTTTGCTTGGGAGACTTTCCAAAGTTGGCCTGGAAAACACACCTGGCTGAGGAACTTTCTCACTCCTCCCCATCCACACATGGCCCTTCCCACACACACACACCCTGGGCCAACATGCAAATTCTGCATCTCCCCTCCTTCCACCCTCTCCAGCATATATTCTAAATATATGATTGTTTGTTTCCCAGCCAGGGAAAGATTCGAGAGATTTTCACCAGGCTTCTCTCTGAAAGCTGATGAAAACAAAAGGTGCTGGGAAAGGGGAGCCTTGTCCCCATTGCCTCGGTCCAGCAGAGCACTCCAGCACCCAGACAATTTCCAGCACACAGATAATGTCACTGTAAACAGTGCTAAAAAGCAATTTATAAGATCAAGGCTAGAATATCCACAACCTTTCCTCATGAAGCCTCAAAAATACAAGGGTGCCTATTAAAGCAGCTTCCTAATATAACATCTCCCTGAAGAGCTGATCCTGACCCTTTTCCTTCTGCAGAGCAAATGTTTATGGAAATCCTCAACAATTAGTCCTGGCAAGGAGGAAAACCTCGCTCACATCCCCCTACAGAGCCAAAGCCCTCGTGGCAAGGAGCTGCTGCTCAGCACCCCTGCGCTGTTCTGCCCTGTCACTCCCCTGGCCAAGGCTCCCCAGCTCCCAGACACGAGGTTGGGTTTCTCCAGGCTTCACTCCTGCTCTGCAGCACCCTGGGAAGGTCCATCCATAACCCGTGGCCAGCCAGGAGCAATGACAAAGGCAATTCCTAACGCTGCCACTGCAAAATCCTTGTCACCGGGAGCACAGTAGCCCATTATTAGCTTGTCAGGAATCTCTGATTTAAAGGCCATAAAAGCTGTATTTTTCCCGGATTTTGCTATCCCAAGGAGTTTCTAGCCTGTAGGATGAAATTGCCAGAGGAGGGGAACTCTCCATCCAGCCCCACCTGCTGCTGCTGGCACGTGGCTGCAGGGCTGTGCAGGCACAGGGTGAGGGCAAGCAGGAGTGCAGGGCTCCCTGCTGGAGCAGGAGCAGCCTGGTGGCACTGGCACAGCCACACGCCCCGAGGGACAGGACCTGCTGCTGCACCAGGGTTTGCACCTGCCTGCTGTGAAATTTGGGGACATTCAGGGGAAAACAAGCAGCTCACCTCCAATCAGTGCAGTGCTTTGCTCCCTCCTGTAGAAAATTACTGATGGAGGGAGAGCTGGAGAAGGTTTGGAATGAGAGAATGTGCTGAGCTGGAAGGGACCCACAGGGACCATCCAGCCCCAGCCCTGGCCCTACACAAACCCCATAACAACCCCAGCTGTCCAAAGCTCCTGGAGCTCTGGCAGCCTCAGGGTTGTGCCCATTCTCTGGGAGCCTGGGCAGTGCCCAGCACCCTCTAAATTCCACCTCAGGAATGTGGCTCAGAAAATTGTAATCTCCAAAGATCCAGAGACCCAAAGAGAAGCTGGAATGGTTCATTTCAAAGCACTTCTCACTCAGTCCCTCCTCCTGCCTGCACCCTCCCTCTGGCACAGGACAATGGATTCCAAGAAGCCCATTGAGGTAGACAACAGATTTCCCATATATTCAGAAAAGGAGGTTAAAAGTGCCAGTCCCTTGTCATGGGCAGTTTTTCCCAAGGAGCTGTTTGCAGCAGATTTTGCAATACTGTTTTCCCATAACATGTAGGCATCTGCATCCTGTTCTCACTTTAAAATCCAACAGCAGAACTCTCATTTTCCATGTGGCAAGAGAATGACTGCCCAGCTTCTCTTCCAGGAGAGCAGAAATGTCTGGGAGGGAAAGAATCTCACCAATTTGGACAGAGCTGCTTGCACCAGGGAAGAAAAGGGTTATTTCCCTTCTGTCAAAACAACCTGTCCTGAAATGTGCTTCAATTTTCTCACAAAATGGACCAGAAGGGAATGGAAAAAAAAAAAAACATATCAGAAAGACTGCTGAAAAGAGAAAATGTTCTCACTGAAGAATGATAATATAAGGCAGAAATATTGGGAACTGTTTCAGGGAAAGGAGAGGCCTTGGAGCTGCCTGGTGCAGGCACAACCTTGGAGAAATTTGAATTATAGGACAGAAGCTTAAATCCCACCCAGTGCCACCCTGCCATGGCAGGGACACCTCCCACTGTCCCAGGTGCTCCCAGCCCCAGTGTCCAGCCTGGCCTTGGGCATCCAGGGGCAGCCCCAGCTGCTCTGGGCACCTGTGCCAGGGCATCACCTAACATGAAACACTTGGAGCAGATCAGGAACCCCTCTGAACCCAAGGCTCCTTGCAGGAAATCACCAAAATTGTTACTGGACCCACAACTGGTTAATGGGAAGAAATCTTCCTTGCTCCTGTTTGCTTGGCAGTGCTGGCCCAGCTGGGCTCCTGTGGGTGACAGCCTTGGGGTGTCCCCAACAAACCCAGCTCTGCTGGCAATCCCCAGTACTCCAGGCTGAGTTTTGCCATCAGCAAGGTCAAACCCAGCAGTGCTTTGTGACTCCTGTGACACTCAGAGCACCAAGGAGAAGCCCCAGGATTTCCAGGAGCATTCCAGCCTCGCAGGAGGAGCTGTGACCCCAAGGAGCTCACAGAAGAGTCAGAAAAGGCGTGAAAAACCCTCCCGGGTACAAACATGTTCTGTTCGTGTTTTCTGTTGTGCTTTTTTAAAAATTCATGAGGTCTTGAACACTGCACAGATCCAGCAAGCGTTGAGCTATTAAAAACAACACAGAACATTAAAAAGTACTTGGGTTTTTTCCCCTCCATAAAAAACCAGAGCAGCCGAGTGGAAAAAAACTGGGAGAAGATCTTCTGCCTTGTGAAGGTTCCTGCAGAGCACAAACCACCCCTGCTCCTTTCCCCCCTCCAGGCCCTTGTTCCCTCTGCAGGCTGGCCCTGGACCCTGACCTGCCCTTGGGCTGGCTGTCCTGGGAGATGCTGGAGTTTGGCCCACAGAACACCCAGACACTGGAACGAGGCACCGAGACAAACAGATTTAAAATCCCATTAAGCTGTGAGTCAGCAGAGACAAATCAAACTATTTAAACAAGTGTTTCTGGTTGGGAAGGCAGGGTGCTGGCACGCAGGGCTGGGCAGGAGGGGATACCTCCCCTGGCGCTCTGTTTATGTGGAAATAAGAGTTTCACCAAATGCTTTGAGTTACTGCGTGAATTCCCAGCAGAAGGCAGAAGAGCGGGGAATTTTCATAAATGTAAATAGGAACTCAGCACCTTTGGGACACTGTTTGATTTGCTAGCTGGCCATCAGCACTCTGCTGGAAGCAGAGGGGCTCCTGGCACATCCTGCCCCCTTTTCCCCATGCCCAGCTGGGCACAGCCTGGCAATGCACAGTGAGAAACGATTCCCACAGGTGGAATGCAAGAGGCTCCTTCTGCCTGAGGCAGCAGCAGCTCCTGCCCATCCCATCCCAGCTGGAATTTGCACATCCTATGGGCAGGACAGTCCCACGGCTCTTCACGTGTTTGCTGAATGTTTCCCTGAAAGCAATCCACCGGAAATAAATAAATAAAAATAAACACAATCAACAGCAGTGCACTGAGCAAAACAAGGAGAGCAGAGCTAGAGAAGCTGAACAGCACTGCTGCAATGCACTCTGCTGGAGGAGAGCAGAAATCCTGCAGACAGGAGGGTGATGCCAGGGCAGCAGCCCCTGAGCCCTTCAGCCCCGAGTGCTGCCTTCCTAAAGCCCTGCCCTGAACCCTGAACAGGACCCACCTCAGCCAATACACAGAGAGGGGCAGGAGCTGACCAAACACTTCTTGTCACCAGGGTATTCTCTGAAAAGCCCCTTCGCCAGGGTTTCTTCTCCTGGGAAGCTGAGAGGCCTCAGAAAAGAATGAAAACAATGATTATCTGATTGCTTGGGAATGTGGTCTGGAGATCGTTTACCAGCAGGTGCATCTTTGATGGGTTCCATGTGAATTGTTTTGAATTAATGACCAATCACAGCCAGCTGGGTCAGACTCTCTGAGTCAGTCACGAGCTTTCATTATTCACTCCTTTCCAGCTTTCTGATGTATTCTTTCTCTTTAGTATAGTTTTAGTATATAATTTCTTTTAATATAATATCATAAAATAATAAATCAGCCTCCTGAGAACATGGAGTCAAATTCTCATCTCTCACCTCGTCCTGGGGACCTCAAAGCCCACACCTCCTGAGTGACAAAACCCAGCAAACAGGTGCAAAAGTACAGAAAAGCTTCGCCCCCTCTACATTTCAGCTCAGGAAACAATTCATTCCTCTCCCCAGGAGCCTTCCAGAGCCCTGCGCCGCTCTGCCCAACAGGACCAGGGACAGCTCCAGGGGCTCAGCGGCGCTCCTGGGCCATTCCAAGCTCTCAGCATCTCTCTGGCGTTTAAGGAGCAGCTCCAATTCCCAGCAGTGGCTCAGACTGCGCCTCCCAGGAAATTCCACCCCCAGAAGCCACCAGGACCCCAGTCAGGATTTGCTCCTGGCCTGCAGCAGAGAAACCTCGGGCTGTGTTTGCAGGGGAGGCGCACAGGGAAAGCGGGACAGCGCCAAGAGCCCGGAATCGCTGCTGGGAAAGGGGATGATGAGCATGACCAAAGCACTGGAACAGCCATTAATAAATAATAGTGATGATAATGGGGGAATAATAACTTATTAACAGCCAGGAATAAAGAAAATTTCCATGCTCTAGGGTGCTACTCAATATGAGGAGCCACTCCAGACATCAGCTCATTAACAAATTGTCTCAGTTGCTCCCTGAAATGATTTGGAGGACGTGGTTTGGGTTTGAAAACGCCGCATTCCGGGTGATGACAATCACAAACCTCAGTCGTGGCTCCAGGAGAAACGAGCAGGTTTAAAATAAAAGAGCAAAAAGCATTCAGGGGCTATCGCATCAACGAATGAACCCAGCACTGGTGATTTTTGGAGGGGTCCCCCACTGCACATGGCCATGGCACAACACCCTGCCACCCCACAGAGGGGACAGTTCTGAAGGACATCTGAATAAATCATAAATAAGCTGCAACATGCAAATAAATGTCTCCAAACTCCACAAATAAGGAGCTATTTCTTGAATAAATTGTTTCCTGAGCATCATGGCTAATAATTAATTTGCCAAATTTCGGAATTTTCAATCTGCCCATAAAAAATACATTTTTACCTGAAACATCCATACTATTTATATTACTTTGACACTCACTCACTACAAAATTCAACCCTTTTGGTGACTGGGCATGCTTATTTGCTGCTAATAAATAGCATTTATATTTGTCACTATTTTTCTTCTAAATATTAAATCACAGACTGATTTTGTTAAATATACAGTGTGATGAAAAATTATATGTGATACTTAATCAGATCAAAATAAATTCAACCTAGCACTGACATCTCCACGAGATAGAAACGTTCTTTTATTTTTATTTTCCAGTTCGTTTGAGCTCTATTTATGTCTGTGGAGTAAATACCAGTAAAATTAGGCACTATTTATAATTTCAAATTATAGCTGTGCATATACAGCAGGATAATATTTGTGTTCCCAACAGTTGCTGGGAAGGAGGGGAAAACTGGAAGGATGAGGTTTGCTCTGCCCTTATTTCCACGTAAAACAACCCCATTACCCCAGATCCTATGGAATGCGTCATTCTGCAGGGATAAAAACCAAATTATTCTAAAGTCTCCATTTATCCAGATTCCCAGATAGGAACCTTTTCTTCAAACCCTGGCTCAGGTTGCTCTGAACCCATCACTGGAGTTACTTCCAACTGGAAATGAGCTTTAGGAAGGGTTTTCAGGCAAGTGTTCCCCAAAGTAATCCTCTCTGGGCACTGGAAAAGATTGAAGGAACTAATCTGGCTCTCCCCTCTGCAGCTCCAAATGTATATCTATTAACAGGAGATAATAAATCATCAAAGCCTGGCACAGCCAGAGACAACAGAATGAGTTGGACAGCGAGGATTAAATAAAGTTTAATAAAAAAGTATTATGAAGCAGTGATAAATGGGAACCAATACTTATTGTGCAATTCTACCATATTTCTTTGACATGAAATATCCCAAAATGTCCAAGTTACTCCCAATATTATCTGGTTTTCAGCTCAGAAAGCATTTCAGGCAGAGCCAGAAACTCTTACTGGGGATCCCAGTAAATGCTGCTTATTAAATAACTGGGAAGGGACAGGTCCTGCCTCAGCTTGTCTGGGAATGGCCACAGCAGCCTTGGGAGAAATTGCATTTACAGCAATCAAGGGGAAAGCAGCAGATGGATTCTCTGGGATTAAACAGCCAGGAAAGGGCAGGGGATGGGGAACCAGGGGCATGGGGAATCAGGGGCGTGGTCACTCACAGGAGGCTCACGGTCACCATCCTCCCATGGGCACTCCAGGGCTGCTCCTCAGCTCCTCTCCCAAGGCTCTGCTCCCAAGGAAAGCAGAAGGATCTGTTTAAAGCCTTAAACCTGCAATTCAGCATAGCTGGCACTCTCATTTCTCCATCATCTCCAGTCTACTGAGGGAAAACACTACATTAAACACAATCCATTAAAATTCAAACACAAAGGAATATTTTGGGCAATTCTTGCTCAGATTAAAGGGATTAATTAATTATTTCAAGTACTGCCAGGAGGTCCCATACACTGAGCTCCCCCTGGAAAAGCATCAGCTGTTATTTTGGAGAGGATAAACAAACAGGAATCTCACAGGGACCTGCTGGTGTCACCTCCCAGGCCCACAGCTCCATCTCCCAGGTTCACTGCTGGAGAAGCAGTGGAAATGGCCTGGGTTTATTCCTGCACATGGACGTGGCAGACTGGGAGCAGGCAGGAGGAGAATTGAGAAGCACAATCTCTTGAGGAGTGTTTTGTTGGGATGGATGGATGGCTCGTGTTTAAAGCTTAATAGAGCTCAGGCAATTTCACCTCGCTGCCCATCCAGATGAGGAAGAGCTCATAAATGGGCGAACTCTGAGACAAAATGAGACCTTTTCCTCCATCCAGGGAGATTGCTGCACCTGGAGTGCAGGAGCCAGGGATATTTCCTGTTTGTAAGGAGCTATTCCCAGTGATCACTGCTGCATTCTGGAGAAAAATGCCTTCAATTTCCACGACCAGAATGCACCAAGTGATTTGGCCAACTCAGATCCTTCTTTGTTAAGCATTCCATTGCTCTTGGCAGAGCAGTGAGAGCCAGGCCTGCTGCTCAGTGGAACCACAGCCCTTGGATGCAGGCACAGGGCATATTTCCCCTTGGGAATGACCCAGGGAGACAGGTGGGTACAGAGCCCCAGCAGCAGCAGCACCACGATTTCTGCCCCTGTCCTGATCCCAAGCACAAGGAGAGTGATGCCCTGGGCAGGCTGACCTGGAACAGAGGCTGGGCACAGCTCCAGAATAAAGCAGGGATTCATTCAAAGCATCTCCTCCATGGATCCACCTTGGGCAGCACCAGAGCCCAGCCAGGGCTGCACCCAAGATGAACCAAAATGGCCCCAAAATGAGCCCAAGATGAACCAAAATGGCCACAAAATGAACCCAAGATGAACCAAAATGGCCCCAAAATGCACGGCCGGGCACGGGCTCTGTCCCTGGGATCAGTTCTGCTCCATTTGCATCTTGCAGTTCATTGTCCCATTCCAGCTTTAGCCCCTGCAGTCCCATCCTTGTTTTTCTCTCTCCAGCCCACGGTGTTTGTGCTCCTGGGCTGAGATTTGGATCATTTGTCCTTGGTGCCCAGCTGGAGCAGGAATTGTTTTGTGTCCCTGCTCTGTGCCCAGAGCTCACCATGCCCTGATGTGAAGCCCAGACCCACACACTAAAGCAGCACAGAATGTGAAAAATAGAAAAGCTCAAACCTGAGGCATCAAGAGGAGCCCATTCTCATTTCCAATCCCATTCAGCCCATCCCTCCACCCCTCATTCCCAGCTCCAGCTCTGCTCCCCACTGTCCCTTTAAGGCTCTCAGGCATCCTAGGCAGGGTTGGGATAATTCAGCTTCCTCTGCTCACAGCAGATTAGATACCGTGGTCAGTGAGTCTGAAAAGAAGAAATGCAGAACTCATTTGCATCAATGCTTTCAATTTGCTCAGAATGTTTTCTCTTTTAATTATTAGCCCAGAGTAAACTACTTATCAATTAATTGCTAGAAAATGGAAGTGAGTGTGTGTTATTGCTTAAATCTCTAATTGGCTAGACTGTTGCTTTCGTGTTAAATGCTAATTAAAGTTTTGAAACAGGCAAACATTACTTAACTTTAAATGGCTTAACGAGACCCACCAAGGAATAAACATTTACATTGCACATTAGTTTTATGCCAGATCATGGGAAACCCAAAGCAAAGATGACAAGAGCTGATTTTCACTAATAAATTACACAATTTATATGGATTTTAATTAAATTAAAAAGGTCTCTTTCTTAATCTCATTTGTCAACTATCTGGTAAATATTGCAGATAACACTTACCCCATCAGTGTTTAGATGTATTTTTTTTTCTTCTCAGAACCACAGAACAGTTTGGGATGGAAGGGACCTTAAAGAGCCTCTGGTTCCAACCCTCTGCCATAGTCATCTCATTGCCATGAGGATAAATTGGGATTTACAACCAAGTTTATCATGTCACCATAATCACCTCAGCAAGAATTTAATTTTTGACTTCCACACACTTTCTAAACCTATGGAAAAACTGAAAAATATTCCTGAAAAAAACATCAAACTAGGTAGTGATGTTAAATAAACTTTGTGGAACTCAGGCAAAGTTAAAACTATAGGCAGGAGAAGAGCTGCAGCAGCCCCAAATGTTATTTTTAGTGTGGCATTTCAAGCCTCAGATTGAGTTCAGCTACTGGAACCAGAAATGTGAGAGATTAAAGCTCAGCCAGTCCCTGAGGCATTGCTCTCTCTGAAAAAGCCTCATCAGAAAAGGAAGGTCTCACATGGGCAACGCCACCTTCTCAGGGCAGACTCTGAGCAAAGAGGGAGGTGCTGGCATAAAGAATGAGCTGCAAACAAAGCAGTTTGCAGCCAGCACAAACACTGGGACTTCTTCTGATGCTTCCAATTTGGGAGTTACAAATAGTTTCATTATAACCCCAGATCTCAATGAAAATGCATCAAGGGTTCATTGTTCAGTTCAAGCAAATCTGCAATCTCCATATTCAATTAGACACTGGGCAAGGCTGATTTATTTAGATCCTGGAAATCAAACAGGGAATCAAGGCCTTGACAAAGAGGGATGAGGGAATAACACAGAGCTTCACCTCTATGCTCTAGGTTCTTATCAAGTGTTCTAAAAACACCATTTAACCCTCCCAAACCTGTGCCCTAAGCAGAGCTCCCAGAACCCTCCTCACCTTTGAGGGAGCAGAGTCAGACAGGCCCAGGTGGAAATGAGGAACTGTAAAACCCAGCCACAGCCAGGAGTACTCCTGAAAATGAGAGAGTCATTTAGAGCCCTAAAGATGGGATTTCTGAGTGCTTCAGTCATTACAAGTGTGAAAGTCCCATTGATTTTCAGTGGAACTTGATTTCCCTGGGCAGGTGAAAATCCCGTTCTGAATGCCAAATAAAGAGGCCAGCAAGGAGCAAGTTTTGGCTAAGATCTGAATGCCACAATTCCACCTGGATGTGCCCTGAGCACCTGCAGGGCCATCCAAGCTCCTGGAGCAATTTCAAGCTGCTCTTTGAAGCAGGAGTCTCTGCCAGGGGTTTATTAACCTGGAAAGGATAACCAGGGAGCTGCTCCAGAGCTGTGTTCCACACCCCACTCCCAGACAGTTCACAAAGCAAACACTGCCTGCTTACAGCCAATTATTGTCACTGCTCAGCACATTCTTCCTTTTCTGAAATCAGCAGAAATAGAAAATTCCCTTTTTTTTTTTTAGCCCAAATGGTTCTGCAGACTGACTGAGCCATTAACAGGGGCCCTGGATGCCCCTTCCCTGCCCGATAATGAGCATTTCCCAGGTTCATTTCCCAAGCCAGCCCTCAAGGCTGTGTTTTGCAGGGATTCAGGCACATGGGGAGGGCACTGCTCCTTTTTGAGCAGCTGGAGCTCTCACACTCACGCTGGGGGCACCGGGGAATTCAGCTCCATCTCCAGCTTCTTTCATTAACCTGATACACAGTAACAAATTAAAACTTCAATTACCTGCGAGTCAAAATGGAGAAGCTACAGAGACTGAGGAGACAGGGGAAAGCGTTTAGGCTGCTGAAGTGATAGGACTTTTTTCAGCTCTAATTGATTCCTAATTTCAGGCTGTTGCCATGGCAGCCACACTCCTGCCTGGTCCAGGAGCCAACCGTGTCCCTCTGGATGCAGCAGCACCTTGGGATCAGGAGCAGTTTGGTGGAACACCACCAGGCAGGGATGTTGGATCAAATTCAAATATTGGGCAAAATCACACCCTCCTTTTGGGACTGTCAGCTTCAGCTGGTTGTGGTAAAGCTGCACAGGTACAAAGCAAAGGTTGGAGACCTGCAGGAGTTGGAAATGTTCTGCATGTCCAGGATACCCAGTCAGTGCATCCATGCGAGGCAGCAGGGACAGAGCTGCTGCAGGCTGAGCTCCAGGATGGGTTAAAATTCCTCCTCTGGCACAGCTGATCCCTATCTAAGATCATCACTGTAAAAAAACCTCTCCACGTTTAAGGTCCTGCAGGGAGAAAGTTCATGAGAAAATTGCCTGATAAAATAAGAGGGGAAAAAAAAACCACAAGAGATTTAGGAAAGAGTTGCCAGGGATATTAGACTGAGCTTGAGAACAGATTCTATCTGATCAAAGCTCATTCCTCTCCTGAAATTTTAATAAGTCTGAGGCTTGTCTGGCTGTTTTGCATCCCCACCTTTCCCTGGCAGAGAGGGGCTGGGGGTCTCAGCCCTGGTCTGGGGAGAGACAAAGACAAATCCCTGGAGCCCAGGTTAATTAGACAGAAACCTCTGTTTGCTGTTTAATCGAAATAAACCATCCCATGAGACAAACTGCCCTGCTGGAGGGGAGCACAAAACCTTCTGGAGGCTCTCCTCGCCTGCACCTTGTGCTGGGCATCAATGCAAAAACCTCTTGGGGGAGAGGGCTCCTTCTCAGAGGGACATGTCCTGCTGAGGCCCCAGGCTCCAGCAAAGCCCCTTTGTCACCTGCAGGCAGCCCCACCAAGAGGGAGAAGTGGGAAAGCTGTCAGGAGAGGTTTCTGAGGAGAGCAAATGTGAGACAGGAACTGGAGCCCAGGTGAACAGGAATCTCTGAGTTCAGCTGGTTAAGAGGCAGCTCAAAGGTACCAGCCTCCTGCAATGCAGAGTGATAAACAAAACAAGCACATAAATAAGTGATTTCTATTAAAAAGAAGCTCCTCAGCACATTTTGGGACAAGCACCCAAACCTCCCCGTTGAATGCAATTCCAAAAAGAGCCAGTTGTGAGCTGACAGTGTTCGTTGGCATTGTCACAAAAATGTAAAATCTGCCCAGAAATAAAGTCCTTACAGCAGACCAATTATTTTTCTGCTCATGGCACAACCAAACACAGAAACCTAGTGTCCCACAGAGTTTTTTATTTCTAAAATACAACACAGATAGCTCTGATCACCCCTTGAAAGCTCACAGGAGAACAGCTTAGGAAAACAATTGTTTACATCCAGATGTTTTGGGTCACTGTTCTCTCACTGAGGCTGATAAACATACCTGCTAAAAAGCAGGAGCCCACAGTGATTATTCCAGCAAAATAAGCTATAAGCAAATGAAATTTTGCTGAAGGCTGTTACCAGAAGAATTCTTTCACCCTGCACTCCCGCTTTTAAAATAATTAATTCCATTGCTTGCTTTGCTCTCTCAGCCTTCAGCTCCTCCAACACTGCTGATTCCAAAGGAAACATTCCTGCTCTGCCAGTGTGAGAGCTCAAGCTCTGATGTCAACATCTGAAATCCATGTGGGATTGCTGGGTATCCTCTGTGCCATGAAGTGCCTGCTGCATCCCTGTCTTCATCCCAGGGGCCATTTCAGGAATGGGAGTGTGACTGTGGGTTATATTATACACAGGACACAATCCCATCCCAGTCAGCCCTGTCTGCTCTCTCCAGCTCCACCCAGATGTGTGGGTTCCACATCACAAAAACATTTCAGCTCCCTGCATCCAGCCCAGCTCCTGCCCTGCCAGAGGCCTCAGCTGCTTTAAAACATCGAATTTCCCACCTGTGAAACCCAGCCAGAGAGGTTTAATGCACTGCCAGCACCCCCTGCACAGGGGGCTGCAGGGGGACAGGGGACCTGGTGGCCATCCCTGTCTGGGGAGGAGAGAAGGCACCTGAAGGGAATTCCCCACCTGCCTGAGGAGGTGAAAAATGGAGCTGGAGTGGATATTGTTCACACGATTTCATGTCAATGGGCTGCTAAAAGCCACCCTGCCATTGGTAAAAATAATATTTCAATATTAACTTTGTTATTTAGGTGAAATGTCTGTGGTGTAACAGCATTGCCCTTGCAGCTGTATGGGTGATGTATTGATGCACTGCACATTCTGGCTGAAGGAAAAAATAGTTGTGATATTTTTAATAAAAACCTCATTTTCCTGTTCATTTTTGTACACAGCAAACAGATTTCACCGTAGGTGGTTGGATCTAATTCATTAGCTCCATCATCACGGATATCACAGAATAATCTCCCCATGAGCCCAGCTGCCTCCTTGCAGCTCCTCCTGAAGGTACTTGGAAATCCAATTTCCATGTTGAATATCAATCAGCCCCTTCTGACTCGGCCAGTGAGGCACAAAATGGGATTTTGGACCCTTCCCCTGTGCCCCAGGCTGGAGGCTGGGAGGGGACAAATCCCCTGGGGCTCCCTCTCCTTGGGCTGGGGCATCCTGGGCTCTCCTTGGCCTCCAAAAAACAAACCCTGTAAAACAAAATGCTGCAGGACTTCCCCCAGGTCCTGCAGGGGATTGCTCCTGGAATAACCACAGAGGCTGGAAAAGCTGCTCCTGGTCATGGAATAATCACTGAGGCTGGAAAAGCTGCTCCTGACCATGGAATAATCACTGAGGCTGGAAAAGCCCTCCAAGGCCAGGGGAACATGAATTTCCTGGAGTTCAGCTGGTTAAGAGGCAGCTCAGGAGTAACATTCTCCTAAAGTACAGAGTGATAAACAAACTAAGGATATAAGTAAGTTATTTCTATTAAAAATGAACTCCCCAGCAAGTTACCAAGGCCATCAGTTCCAACCAGTCCCAGCAGTGCCCATGTCCCCAGTGCCACATCCACGGGGCTTTTAAAGCCCTGCAGGGAATGCAGCAGGACAAGCACAGGGATCAGCCCGTGCCCATCCTATAGAACAAGCACAGGGATCAGCCTGTGCCCATCCTATAGAACAAGCACAGGGATCAGCCCATGCCCATCCTATAGAACAAGCACAGGGATCAGCCCGTGCCCATCCTATAGAACAAGCACAGGGATCAGCCTGGGCCCATCCTATAGAACAAGCACAGGGATCAGCCCATGCCCATCCTATAGAACAAGCACAGGGATCAGCCTGGGCCCATCCTATAGAACAAGCACAGGGATCAGCCTGGGCCCATCCTATAGAACAAGCACAGGGATCAGCCTGTGCCCATCCTATAGAACAAGCACAGGGATCAGCCTGTGCCCATCCTATAGAACAAGCACAGGGATCAGCCTGTGCCCATCCTATAGAACAAGCACAGGGATCAGCCCGTGCCCATCCTGCAGGGCAAGCACAGGGATCAGCCTGGGCCCATCCTGCAGGACAAGCACAGGGATCAGCCTGGGCCCATCCTATAGAACAAGCACAGGGATCAGCCTGGGCCCATCCTATAGAACAAGCACAGGGATCAGCCTGGGCCCATCCTATAGAACAAGCACAGGGATCAGCCTGTGCCCATCTTATAGAACAAGCACAGGGATCAGCCTGGGCCCATCCTATAGAACAAGCACAGGGATCAGCCTGTGCCCATCCTATAGAACAAGCACAGGGATCAGCCTGTGCCCGTCCTGCAGGGCAAGCACAGGGATCAGCCCGTGCCCACCCTATAGAACAAGCACAGGGATCAGCCTGGGCCCATCCTGCAGGACAAGCACAGGGATCAGCCTGGGCCCATCCTATAGAACAAGCACAGGGATCAGCCCGTGCCCACCCTATAGAACAAGCACAGGGATCAGCCTGGGCCCATCCTGCAGGACAAGCACAGGGATCAGCCTGGGCCCATCCTATAGAACAAGCACAGGGATCAGCCCGTGCCCATCCTATAGAACAAGCACAGGGATCAGCCTGGGCCCATCCTATAGAACAAGCACAGGGATCAGCCTGGGCCCATCCTATAGAACAAGCACAGGGATCAGCCTGGGCCCATCCTGCAGGACAAGCACAGGGATCAGCCCGTGCCCATCCTATAGAACAAGCACAGGGATCAGCCTGTGCCCATCCTATAGAACAAGCACAGGGATCAGCCTGGGCCCATCCTATAGAACAAGCACAGGGATCTGTTCAGCTCCAGCCCCCCCATGCCTTGCTGCCCTGACTCCCCAGGATCAGGATACAAACCAGTTCCCCAACCCAAGGGTTTGCAGGGAGCAGGCAGGGGGTGTCACCCAGCCTGGCCCCTCTCCTGCAGGAACCCCTCACAGGGCACTTGGGTCTCTGTCCTTTCCTTTCACTCTTAGATAATTTAGATGGGGGAAACAAGTCAACAAAACCGCAGCTTTTACAAGTTTATCCTCAGCCAAAAAATATCCCATAACCTTGAGGAGATGAACTTCCCCAGCAGTGATTTCAATGCATATTGCTACAATCAAAAGACAATTTTGTTCCCTGACAGTTATGATATTTCTCAGTGAAAATATGGCCTATCACTTCCATTTCCACTGATTCATAAATCACATTGTTGCCTTTTGCAACGCTCTTTCCAAAACATTTCCATGCACTTTGGCTCTACCCTGACTAACCCTTCCAGAGGGGCTTTCAGTGCCCCTGGCAGCAGCAGGTTGTACAGGACATTGTGGTATGAATTCTTGGGCACAGGGTTGTATTTTTAAGGATATTTGGCATTTCATCCCACATTTCCCACCAGTAAATCCCACCCACTCATGGCACTGATCCACTCTGAAGACCTTAAACCTTACAAAAAACAGGTCTGAGTAGTAGAAAGGTCATTAAATAATAACAGGGATTTCATGTCTCAGATATGCAGCATGGGGAAAGGCTGATCCCTGTGCCCTGTGTTTGGGGAGGTGGGCAGGATGTGAAGTGCTCAGAGGAGGATGGGACACAACAGGGAGAAGGCTGAGTCTGAAGGACTCAGGAGAGGAGCAAACCAAACCACATTACTGGGATGCAGCAGTGGCCTTGGAGCCCATATCCCAACAGCACCCCCAGGAAAACCTCCTGGCTGATAAAATATTCCTCCCTGGAATTGCTGCAGCTTACAAGCAAGAACCAACGCAAGGAGAGAACAACAGCATTTCAAATTGGAAAAAAAAAAAAAAATCTGTTTCTAAGCCAGTTTAGGAAACAGTAAACATATCTCCACATCTCCAAATGCCTTCCAAAAGCAGAGCTGGAATGCTGGGCTGTCCCAGAGAACAGGAGGGGCTCCCAGCATCAGGACCTGCCCCTGGGAGCCCCAGGCACTGGAGCTCAGGATCTTCCCCAGCCCCAGATCTGAGGGCATTTAAGGCCAATTTCCAGCCCCAGCCTCATCTGCATGGTGGGAAACCCCACTGGAACAAGGGCTTGCCAAGCGTTTTCAACCATCCTGTTCCAAGGGATCAGCCTCAGTGTTGGTGGGCAGGTCCAGCCCCACAGCAGAGGGGAGGTTTGTGAGAGGGAATTTCTCCACAATTCCTGAACCCACGCAGATCCAGGTTTGGCAGCCACTGAGCTGGAAGTGGTAGCAGGCAGAGAGGATGGAGGAGGACATTTCTTCCTCTTCTCTCTCAGTTCCCACTACCACACCAAAACACAGCACAGGACAACCCTTGCTGTGACCCCTGTGGACACCTCAGAACTTCCATAGGGAACATAATCCACCCTTCCATCATCCCCTGGAGCCTCATTCCCTGAGAGCACTTCAGAACTTCCATAAACATCCTTCCATCATTGCACCACCCCTGGAGCCTCATTCTCTGAGATCCCTCTGTAGGCACCTCAGAACTTCCATAAGGAGCAATAATCCATCCTTCCATCATCCCCTGGAGCCTCATTCCCTGTGAGCACCTCAGAACTTCCATAAGGAGCAATAATCCATCCTTCCATCATCCCCTGGAGCCTCATTCCCTGTGAGCACCTCAGAACTTCCAGAAGGAGCAATAATCCATCCTTCCATCATCCCCCTGGAGCCTCATTCCCTGTGAGCACCTCAGAACTTCCATAAGGAACATAATCCATCTTTCCATCACCCCTGGAGCTTCATTCCCTCCATGGTGGCCACAGAATGGCAGCAGAGGAGCTGCTCCCCAGCTGAGGGGCCCCGGCAGGCAGAGCCCAGGTGCATTGGGAGCTCTCTGGTGATTTCTCTGTGCCCGGCAGAGGCTGCAGCTCCATCCCCACAGCGCCGTGCCCGCTCCATGCGCTGATCCCAGCAGTGATTGATCATCACTTCCACAAACCCCTCCCAAACCGTGCTGCAACTCCTTGAACAGAGCACCAAGGAAAGGTTGGAGCAGCCTGTATCAATATTGCAGCAAGGAGCGTGCACGCAGCCCATCTGCACTGCTCAGGTGAGTGTGAAGCACAACAGCAATGAGGCACTTTGTGCAGTTATGGCCCAATCTGCCAGCATCCCCGGGCTGGCTCTGTCACAGGAATGGGCTCCTCTGCAATCTGAGCTCACTCTGGGAGCTGTGGCAGCAGGAAAACGGGGCCTGGGCTGGAGCCCAGCCCTGCCCAGTGCTCCCAGTAAAGGGCCTGCCCTCCTGGGTCACCATTTGCACCCCAGCCTTGCCCAGTGCTCCAGTAAAAGTCCTGCCCTCCTGGGCCACCATTTGCACCCCAGCCCTGCCCAGTGCTCCCAGTAAAGGGCCTGCCCTCCTGGGTCACTATTTGCACCCCAGCCCTGCCCAGTGCTCCAGTAAAAGTCCTGCCCTCCACAGGTCCTCATTTGCACCCCACTGCAGAGCATCCTCATTCACACAGCTCACCTGCTCAGGCTGAGCCCCGGACCTGAACAGCAAAAGGGATTTCTTCCCAGAGCTCCCTGTTATTTATTATTAATGCAAAGTTCTGCGTCCTTCAGCAGCACAGTCCATGTCACCCTGCCACTCTCCTGGCCCAAAATGCAACACTTTTTTCCTGTTTTACTCTTTCAGTTGATCTAAAAACCCAATCAAGTGTTCAGAAGCTCCCATGTGTGTTGTACAGTTTAAATGAGCTACACTAAATTACATTATGTACAAAGCACAAGCCCGGTGTACAGAAATGATGCTGAATTTTGGGTTAGCCTCTTTGGGGGATTGTTGCTGTTATTTTATCCCCCCCTAGAAATGCAACTTAGGATGGAGTTGCTGGCTCCAATCAGTGTCTGGAGTTTAGTCTTTCTCAAGAACTAAGGAAAAGCTTTGCTAAAAAGGGTTGGAATCAGCTTCATCCAAGCATTTAAAACTGTGAAAAGACAAAGACAGAGCAGGCAATTCTCTGTCAGTTAACTCATCATGGAACATGGGGACAGAAATAGCAACAACCCCAAATAATCAGCAACCAGCCCCCAGTGGCAGAAGAGGAGAATTTGCACACGCACAGAGCTGGGTCTGCCTCCTCCCAAAGCTTCAGTCCCTTATTGGAGTCAGGATTCCTCAGGAATGATGGACTGTTCTGCTTGTGGCTTTGCTGCTGGATTAGATATAACTGTTATTAAATAAAACATCTGAATTTCGAACTGCTCTGTCAACCCCAGCCCTGACAATAGCAGCCATGTACAAACTGCTGGTAAGGTCTGGGCTGTGGGGCTCCCATTTGTTCCCACTTTGGGAATCCAAGGGATTGGGCTGCTCTCCAATGGCAGGACAGCAGAGTAGCAAATATTACAGAGCAAGCTAAGGATATAAGAAAATGTAAAAGAAAATAGTCCCTAAGCAATTTAATACTAAATTAAAAATTGAATCCTAAACCAATTCCCCAGTAATGGACTATTTCTAATTAATTACCTTGTGTGTCTATAAAGATTTTTGTGGACCTCCCAGGCATGAGTCATTTTACCAGGGCTGTTTCTATAGGAACTCATTTATCTCAGTGAATGGGTCTCAAACCACCAGGAACAGTGCTGAGCTTCACCTCCCAGCCACAGGGGCAGGTCAGTGTGCTGGGGGAAACTGAGGCACAGGAGGGATCAGAGGGATTTGTGCGCCAGGATTTGGGCTCTCCAGACACACAGGACTTTGTGGACTTTCAGGATTTACCCTGAATTTATTTACACAGCAGAACTGTGCCTGTCTCTGCAGGGCTGGGATTAAAACCTGCTGTTCAGGAGAGAGCAACTCATCCAAGGCAACAACACAAGTTTCCAAATTTCAGTTTGACTCCACATCACAGGCAGGAAATGCTGGAGAATCTCCCATGTAACAGTGACCCCGTGCAGTCAGGAGCAGCAGAGATCAAATAGCTGAGCAGAATTTTGCAGGAATTATTTGTCCAGTTCACCCCTGCAGAAGGGCAGGGATGTAACAAAGCCTAAAGATCAGGCAAAATCCTGCTGAAAGCACCACAGCACCCCGGAGAGCTCAGCCCTGGGCTGTCTGTGGATGATATCAGTGCAGCAGAGGGGGAGAGGCTCAGCTGGCACAGATCCGGCCTGGCCGTTCCCTGTTCCCATCCCACAGCCCAGGGACAGGATCAGGGCCGTTCTCACTGAAATCCTGCACGCTGCTTTGCTAAATGCCAGCTTGGCCAGGCTGGGGAATCCATCATCCCACACCAGAGTGGGGCACGTGGCCCAGCACACTGGGATCATCCCCGAGCTGGGCAGGGCAGGAGGGGCCCCCGAACCTCCTGAGGGATCCCGCCTGTGCTGCCCATCCCACCCAGCCCTGCACGCCTCCCCCAGCACATCCCTGCCACCTCCACCCGCAAAGGGCCCCCAGTGTCCCCATTCCCCGCAATTTCTGCTATGAAATTTCTGCTGCAATTCCCCTGCAGGCCCAGCCCAGCCCCTCCCTCTCCACTCAGGATCCCTGGGAGAGCTCAGGCCCATGGAAGCAGCAGGAGCAGTTTGCCCCACTGAGAACTTCCTTGAGAGCAATTTCCTGATTTAAAAAAATTAATTCTAGGAATTATTTTGTGAGGCATCTGCTGAGGAGTTATAGCAGGGCTCTTTTCTCTCTCCTAATGTGCAGGTTTTTCAGGAAAACACCAAATGAGAGATAAATTCCCTGTGATTTCCCTGAAGAGAGAGCAGGGGCTGATCTAACAGCAGAATCCCACTGAACCAGGAGAACTCCAACCCATTCAGGAATGGGCATAGGATAACTGGGAGTACTGGTGGGTAGCAACAAGGAATTCTGTTTCTAAAAGGACAATTTAAAGGGCTCAAGTGCTGCCTCAGTGGGTGAGAGCCTCCTCTATCCTGCAGCAAAGCAGATTTGAGCAATGTGAGCAGCACTGAGCTGTACTTTGCAATTATGGCCAAAATGAATTTATAACTGCATTAGTTTGCCAGGTCCCTGCATGTCAGTTATCCAGAGCTGAATAATGGGCAGTTACTGCTGATATTACTGCTCCTGACCTCTCTCAGCTGCTCCTTCCATGATCCCACCAGGTCCCTTCCAGCTCAGGATATTCCATTCCCACAGCCCCCGGCTCAGGTCCCACCTCCCTGCAGGGCACAAAGCACAGGTGAGGCTGGTTCGGGAAGAACCAGGGAATTAAAAAGTTCCAGAGCAGCAGCAGTGATGCTCCTCAGGCTGCTGTAACCCAGCAGGGTTTTATGGACACGTGTCTCAGACAATCCAGGGAGGAATCCATAAAACGCAGAGTTCAGCTTCACTGACACATCACAGCAGGCACACAGGGAACAAACAACTCAGAGCAGGCTCCTTTATGGTCCTCCAGACTCTTCCCTCCTTTACAATCACTTCTCTTCTAAAGGATGTAACTACAGGTTTTGCTTGCAGGTGTTTTTTGCTTCCGAGCAATTTTCCATTCTTTAACTTATTTATAATTAAAAGGTGTGTGAAATGCCAAGAGATTATTTGCTGTTCCACGAGGGATTTAAAGAACCATCACAATAAATCAATGAAAGGTTCACTATAAAGGGAGGGAGATGGACACTGTCAATATGAAACAGCAGTGAACTGTAAAAATAAGAATTAGGCTGCTGAGCTGTTTGTCAAACATGTGGAAGCACTGACAGGGAAGGCAAGAAATTCTATTAGAATCACAAACAGCTTAGGTTGGAAGGGAACCTAAATCCCATCCAGTGCCATGGCAGGGACACCTCCCACTGTCCCAGGCTGCTCCAGCCCCAGTGTCCAGCCTGGCCTTGGGCACTGCCAGGGATCCAGGGGCAGCCCCAGCTGTGCCAGGGCCTGCCCACCCTGCCAGGGAGCAATTCCTTCTGTACAGAACCTCCATTTCCCCTCTTCAGGTGCTCTCCAGGCACCCCGGTCTCTCTTGTACCCAAAATCCCAGCAAAGACCTCCCCTGCTCCCTCCAAAGCGGGCAGGGCCAGAATTCTGCTCATCCCAGCAGAGCTCCCAGCACAGGACAAGGGCAGTGCTCACACCCCCTGTGAGCCCATACCAAATTTCCCAATATCCCAGGAATTGCAGGAAGACAATCCCTGCACAGGGGCTCCTCTGGGCCAGCAGGGTCTGGGGGCTTTGGGGCAGCCTGTGGGGCTCCTTCCAGGGACATCCCTGCCAGAAGAGGGAAATCCAAGCACTGGAGCACCAAAGAGACTGCAGGAAATGCAGGAGCAGCTCCCTGCAGGCTCCCCTCTCCCAGGGATGGGTCACTGCTGGGCAGAGTGCTCTGCTCAGGCCAAGGTGGAGCATTTTGGGGGCAGTCCATCCCCCTCAGAGGGGCGGGAGGGTCATTGTGAGGAACAGAAACCATGTGCAGACACCACAGAGCCAGCTTGGAGTCCCTGAGGAATCCATAATTTACACTGGAATCCAACATCTGCTGATCCCGTGGTGCCACGAGAGGATAAATGAGCAATAACAGCCTCAGGAGATTCCTCAGGGTTGTATTTCTGCAGAGGAGAACATCTCCACTGCCTCAGACAGCTCACAAATCACACTGGAGTGGAACTCACTGATCACAGCATCCAAAGACACGAAAATTCACTCAGTGGGCACCAGAACCGTTCACTGAAAGCTCCACCACAGAACAAGCCACAATTAACTCCTTGCTGGCCCCTCCTGGATGATCTCCTCATGCCAATAAAAGTCCGTTTTATTGCCCAATGCAGAGGCTGCTGAGCTCCTTCCCTCAGCCCTGGCACAGAGGCAGCGAGGCTGGGGTGCTGTAACAATTCATGGCTTTGGAGCGCCATGCAAATGAGCCCATTCACATGCACACATCCCGTACTGAAATTACCCTCCCTGCCGTCTGCCACTCGATTGGAGCAGCTCCAGATCGATGGGGATTCTCCCCAGCGTTTCAGGTCCCTTCTCCAAGCAGAGCCTGCCTCCCTTCCCTCTCCTGGCATTTACCCCTTCCAGGGCTGGATGCAAACGAGAGCTGAGACCCACAGGGGTTCAGAGGGGTTCACTGCTGATAGAAAAGGGAGTTTTTTTATGGCCACAGAGCCCTCCAGCCCCAAATCCTTTTGGGGTTTTGGGGATGGCAGATTGCTTTGTGCTGTCCCACAAACAGCACCGAGCCAGCCGCTGCTTGGAGTTAAAGCTGGCAACAAGTGCAGGCAAGAGCAGCAGGAAGGCTCTCACTAAAAGCAGGAGATGCAGCAGGAGATTTTATTCCAGTTTTGTCTTTTCCAAGACCCACAAGACAAATGTACATCACTCCACACAAGCTCACTCCCTTCCCTCCACAGTTTATCCCAGATTATTTTTCCCAGCCCTTGAAGGAACGTGCCACATCTGTTTAAACCTGAACAATTCAACAACAGAGATGCTTTACAGAATCTTTCATTTCATTCTTTACTCACAATTAGACTTCCCACTAATTCCTGTAGCCCTCAATTATGAGCACAGTTTAACAACATACCTGAAAGAATTTGAGAGACATTTTATCTCCCGATGCAGCCCTGAAAAAAGGCCATAATTGCTTGTCATTCAAAGGAAATTAAAAATCATTTGGGGAACGATGTGAATGGAATTTGCAATTAATCTCAGGGTTTTTTCCCTCTCCAGGAGGAGCCCTGTGCATTGGAGGGCCCTTCAGCAGCCAGATGAAGAACAAGGACTGCTCTGGGTGTGGATTCCACCACACCAAGGGCTCCCGACACGGATTTCGATGTTCAGCTTCACCCTCAGCTGACCTGGACCTCATCATGCTGCAATTCCCCCTCCCCTGCATGGGAATGAAGCTGTCAGCAGCTTCTGGAAGCCCTGGCAGCCAATAAAAGGCAGGAGCTCACACATGTGGCAGCCACTCATCCCATCTCCTCCCAGCTGCTGGGGCCCTCAGAGCACTGACCATCACTTCCCTGATGCCACCAGCACAAAATCACAGCCAAATTAATTCATCCTCAAGCAGGTGGGTTTTCAGGCACATCAGGGGATATTCTCATATTAATAAAAAGAAAACCCAATCAAAAACCCCAGGTTTAGTGCCTGTCTACATTTATTTTTCTCTTTAAAGGTTCAATTGATAATAAACCATGTATTTTTTCCTGTAGAACATCTGTCCCTGTAATCCATAACACATTTTCCTATCAGAAGCCACACAGAAATAATAAGGAAATAGATTTTCACAGGGAAATATTTTTCCTAATTGAAATTTAAGTGGTTCATTTTTTTAAATAAAAGTGTTCATGTTTTTGGTGATTTTAGTACAAGCTCAGGGCAAAACCAGCCAGAGCATCTCATTTAAGGCCCTTGATAATTACAGAAATTAGTGACACGGCATAACTTTGTCTTTCCATTCTCACCCCCACCTGCCTGTGCAGTTCCCTCATTTGCAAGTCTTTAATTACATCATCAGCCCTTCCCCACTGCTCCCTGAGCACACCGAGCTCAATCCTCCCTCCCAAACCAGCCTGGATTTAATATTTCGGGGTTGCCTCATTTTTCAGTGTGTGTGCCTGAGCCTTATCTGCTGCCGACTGTCCAAACACTGCTCCCAAGAAAGAATTTTTCATTTCCTTTGGGCTTTTCTTGCCTGTTTGTCGCTATCTGAATGCTCCACAACATTAATTAAACTGACAAGGTAAGGCAGCAAAATTATCTCCACTCCGCACACAGGGGGCTGAGGCAGAGAGTTCAAGTTGAAAGGAAAGCTGGCCATAAACTCCACAAAAATATTGTGGCTGAAACAAACTCCAAAAGCAGCATTGCCTTTCCACGAGGGCATGGGAGGAGGACCTGGACAAGCACAGGTTTCAGGTGAATGCAGAGAAAACAGCCTGAACACAGAAAATCTCCATTCAGCCTTTGAAGGCTTGGATTCACACTTTGAGCCTGAAAACAGAGCTTGGTTCAGAGCAGCCCAAACCAGCCCCACATTGGGTGCTCCATGTTGGATGGAACTGGAAGTGAAGCAGCCCCAAAGAAACAGCATTAAGGGAACAACATTAACCTTTCTAAAGGAAAGGCTTCAGAGCAGATGGAGAAGCAAACACCACTCTCCAAGTTCAGGTAATGAGGGATCCTCACAGCCCCAAAAAGGCAACATTAAGGGATCTAAAGGAAAGGTTTTGGTGCTACTGAAGAAGCAAACACCACTCTCCCAGTTCAGATAATGAGGGATCCTCACAGCCCCAAAAAACCAACATTAAGGGATCTAAAGGAAAGGTTTTGGTGCTGCTGAAGAAGCAAACACCACTCTCCCAGTTCAGATAATTAGGGATCCATGCAGCCCCCCAAAAAAGCAGCATTAATGGATCTAAAGGCAACATTAAGGGATCTAAAGGAAAGGTTTTGGTGCTGCTGAAGAAGCAAACACCACTCTCCCAGTTCAGGTAAGGAGGGATCCCTCAGCACCTGCTGCATCCCTGAGGGGGCTGCACTGCAGAGCTCCTGCTTTGTGGGGTCAGCACTCACTTTCCCTGTTCTCCACCACCAGAATAAAGCAATAACAGAATAAAGGGGCTGCTTGAGCCCCCCCAGCCCTGCTGCAGTCACCAGGGAGGCAGAGGCACCCCCTGACTGACCCCAGGGGTATTGGTGAGACTTTAGTGCAAACTGCAGATTCTCAGGAGTTGGAGTCCTCCCCCAGCACAGCAATAGCTGCTCCAGGAATAACCTGGAGGAGCTGGGGAGTGGAGCCCAGCATCGCTGCTGAGCTGGGGCTGCACCTCCTCCCAGCCCTGGGCAGCCCCTGAGCCACCCCAAACCCCAGCTCTGGTTCCATAGGGGATTCTGCTCCTTCTGCACCCACTGACAGCCTGCTCACGGCCCAGTTCGCTGAATCCCATCAGAGTCACCCAAACAAGGCCGAAAGGAGGTGTCTAGACAAGGACAGATAATTCTGGATGCTCCAGGGGCTGTGCTCTCCTCTTGGCAAGGCAGAGCTTCGTGAGAGTCCCAACGTGCCAGACACAGCCCCAAAAATAATTTATAGACTTTCAAAGCCAATATTTTCAAAAATAAATGACAAATATAAAGACAAAATCATCAAAACACTTGCAGAAAGCAATGGTTTAAACTGCCAAAGAAATGTCATAACATTTTGTCTGAAAATTATTCATAGCCTTCCAATCAGTTCCAGAATCTTCTGCTTCTTTCTCTCCCTACCAACTGCTATTAAATGTAGCAAGGTACTGACTGCAAGGCTTTGCCTCTGCTAAATCCCTTCCCAGCATGTCAAGTGTATCAATATTTGAACAGGCAATGGCAAATTCCACAGCCTTACGGATATATTTATTAATTTCAATCATCAGGCCAGGGAGGTGTGAATGAGGGCACTGTCATTTAGGGCTGTAATTAATCATCCTGGACACTTCCCTGTCAGGGCCCATAAATCAAGAAGCAAAGTGTTTCTCCTCCTGAGTGATATGGAAGCAGCATTAGCAGGGTGACAAAAATCTAATGCTGTCAGTGAGTGGGAGATATTTTATCTGCCTTTGACACGGGGCTGTTCCACACGGGTGCCCTCCACCTCAGAATTTATTTTCTGCCTGTAGAGCACACATTTTAAAAATATGAACAGAGCAGAACAACGAGGCTGAAGTCCGAAGTTGCCAAATGCCAAGACAGAGGAAAGTTTCTGAAGGAAAGGGGAAAAAAAGGCCTGACACATCAACCCAAGGTGTAACAAACACATGTTGGGAATGAGAAGGGACAAATCCCTGTTTGCAGGGGGTGCTGGTGTTCACAGGGGTGCCAGGATGAGGGAAGGGATGAGAATCTTGACTCCATGTTTCAGAAGGCTGATTTATTATTTTATGACATATATTAAAATAAAATTATATACTAAAACTATACTATAAGAATAGAAGAAATTATTTCATCAGAAGGCTTGAAAGGAATAGAATGGAATGATAATAAAATCTTGTGACTGACCAGAGAGTCAGACACAGCTGGGCTGTGATTGGCCATTAATTAAAAACAACCAACATGAGACCAAAGATGCTGCATTCCACAGGAGAAGATAATTATTGTTTTTTCTTTTCCTCTGAGGCTTCTCAGGAGAAAAGATCCTAACAGAAGGATTTTTCATAAAATGTGTCCGTGACAGCAGGACAGTGCAAGGCAATTCCTGGATTGAACAGCTCTGAACCAGCCCCTGCTCAGCTCCACACCCAACAGCCACAGGGTTGTTGAGGAAAACACCAGGAAAAATGAGGCTTAAGGCACTGATTAAAATAGGAAGAACTAAATCTCCTTTTCCAAGATGAGAGAAGCCTGAGTGCACACGTGAGAATCCCCTGTAACACACAGGACACGTCCATGGTGAGGAGGCTGCCAGCCTGGTGCTCCTCAGCTCCTGGCAGAGGTCACCACCCTGCCCTGCCCTGCCATTGCCTGCTTGCATTTCACACCAGAAATGGGAAATATGAACCGCTAAGCCTCCAGATTCTCACTGCTTCAAGAGATTATTTTCATGTGCAGCTATACAGGACCATTTGTTACCTTCAATATTTGGATGGAGCTGCTGAAAGCCAGACCTGAACCAGCCAGGCACAGCCAGGCTGGTGAGAAGCCTTCGTTTGAAGAGATCCAAGCCCTGCACTAACAGCTTGTCTGAAATGCATTCAAACACTCGAGACACTTTTGAAAAAACCTCGTTAGATCCTGGGAATAACAGTCAGCATCATTTTATTGGACATTTCTCCCCTCTCCAGGCGCACCACGTGCCCCTTGGATTATTCACAGCATCTCCTGCAGGCACTCTGACACCTCTCCCAACACAAATTACCTGGGGCTGCTCTGATCCCCAGGCAGGAGCTGGAGCAGGCTGATTTTAGGGCTCCTGCTGGTACCTGAAGCACCTGAGAGGGATCTCGGGCAGCTGCCATGGGGAACACTGGGCACTGAATTTTCTGGAAGGGTCCAGCTGAACAGAGCCCAGCCCTGAGATGATAAAACACAGCCATGAACACACCTCCCCACCTGGCACTAAACACAGTTCAAGGCTCCCCCCAAGACCTTTCATCTTTAAATATTTGAGATCTCAGCACTTCAATTCTGCCAGTAACAACTCAACCTGCAACTCCTTACCCCACTTATTTGCAGGCTACAAACTTTATAGCCAAAATCAAACCTAAATATACCTATTGGAATCCACCACGGGAAAAGAAATCGTAAAATTTCTTATTTAATCACACAATTCTATCACCAATCTGCTGAAAAAATAGATGCACAAGGGCATAACTGCCTATGCTCTGAGTGCTAAGGTGGAATTCTGCCCACAGGCAGTAACTATAAACCCAGGTCTGAGATAATCCAGTTGTAAAACACTGAGCATAAACCACATGCTTTTAGCCTCTGATGGAAGCATTCTTCTCCAAAGCACAATTTACATTTAAATTGATATTGTAGGGAATCAAATACTCAAAATAAGTGTCAATGTTTTCTTCTTCACCGAGTTGTTTCCTAATTGGATTCAAGTGTTTTGCCTAACCATTTCATAGTCTTATTTTGTTCTGGAAATTAAAAATGAAATCTTTCATTATTCATGATGCCTACCTTCTGGGAAGTGCCTCGGATTGTTTTTGTTAAGAAAATCAGAACAGGCTGTTTCCATTTAACTGCTGAGACCCAGCAAACAGAGGGGAAGCAGCAATTCCTCCCGATGCAGTGACAGCAGAGAGTTCTGATGGAAGCCAGCAGAAACACCCACATCCAAATTGCCTCTCCTGGCCTTCCACTCCAGGGACACAGAGCACCTGGGAACGTGGTGCTGGGGTCAGCCCTGCCTTTCCTTGGCTCTGCTGCTCTTCAAACCGACCCCAGAATCTCAGGGGAACTGCAAACCCAGACTCTGGGCTCCCCACAGGACAACTACAATGCTTCAAAGATAAACTAAAACAAATGCTTTTTCAGCAATAAAACAGCCATTCCCCGAAGAGAGCTTTGTAAATGAATTCTACAACTAAGGAGGCTGAAGAGCATCCTTGAGCAGGGTAGATCTGGTGGCTCCAGGAGCAGGAGGTGCCCACCACACTCTGCATTCCTGGCAGGGAACAGAATCTGCTCAATTCCTCCTCCCCTGCTACAGGGACAAAGCACAGGGGCTGCCATGGGCTGTCAGACACAAATAAAATGCACTCAGAGGTGAAAGAACCCCCTTGAGCAATTCCCTACCAAATTTTGTTGTTGCTGTTCTGGCAAAAGACAGAGTGGGAACAAAGTTCAGTGAGAAAGTTCTTCGTGGCTAATGTAGAAAACCAATCAAGCACCGAGATCTCTCACAGAAGCCACACGAGGTCCAGGTGGCTGCAATTACAAACTGCTCGAGTTAACAAAACCCTCCCCAGCCCCATTTCATTTCTGTCCCGAGTTTTAGGAAGGTTTGAGGGAGCTGGGGCTGTTCAGCCTGGAGCAGAGGAGGCTCAGGGGTGCCCTCATTGCTCTCCACACCTTCCTGAGGGGAGGCTGAGGACAGGCGGGGTCGGTCTCTGGCAGAACCAGAGCACGCAGCCTCCAGCTATGGCAGGGAAGGGACAGGCTGGATAGCAGCAAGAAATTGTTCACTGGAAGGATAATAAAGCACTGGAATGCTCTTCCCAGGGAGGTGGCAGAATCACCATCTCTGGATGTGTTCAGAAAAAGCCTGGCCATGGCACTGGGTGCTGTAGTTTAGTTGAGGTGTTGGGGCACAGGCTGGACTCGATGATCTCGGAGGTCTCTCCCAACCTCATCGTTCTGTGATTCTGAGCGCTGCAGGAGGAGCCCCAGACACGAACCCCAGCTCGGAGCTGCTCCACAGCCAGGCGTGCTGGAGCCTCCCAGGCTGGGCAGGTTCACTCCTAATTCACAAAATCTCCTCTGCACCTGGCTCCTGTCCTGCTCCTGCAGGAGCTTCGGGCTGCAGCTCCTGCCAAGCGCTGCTGCTGCAATTCCCTCCCAGCCGATAACAGCAAAGGAATTTCACTCATCGCCTCTCCTTAGAGCTAAATGTGCCGCTAATTTGTGAAATATTTCACCTGACCCGTCAAACCAACCCAGCACTCCGCTGGCCTTTCTTCCCTTAGCGTGATAACCGATTCAAAACCACTTATTCCACTTCATTAAAATCAAAAGTCGTCCTGAAAAACAATAGCTGGGGCTTGAATCGAGTCGAGCTACACATCATCAATGCAGCAGGAAAACAATAGCAAAAATCAGAATATTGTTTGTCTCTAAATGACCATCACCTTCGTAGGGGTTTATTTTTTACATTGCACTTTTACTTGTTTATATTGGATTTTAAATGCCCATCTCAGCAGCCCAGGGCAGTGCCCCCAAGCGAAGGGAACATCCCATCCCATGCCATGGAGCAGAGGAGCAGCCCCATCTCCAGGGTCCCCACTGGGGATGGACAAATGGGGTCACATTTAGCCCCCCTAAAAGCTGCCAGACCCTGCACAGCCTCATTCAGCCACCCAAGGCCAAAAGCACAAAGATTCCTTCCCAAAAATTCCAACTCTCCCAGAGGAAAAGGAAGGCTACAATAACAATTTCTATAAAACCCAACAGACTCAGCAAGCTGCAAAAAACACAGATCCTAAATTAAGGAGCATAAAGGTGAAAGGAATGAAGAGAATTCACTTTTATTGGCACAAGAAAATCCTTCCCCTTAACCAAAGGGCAACGGCTGGGTACAGTTCAGGTTTTTAAACACATTTATGAAAAGCTTTCATTCAGGAGACATCTATATTTTCAACCCAAATTTCCACCTAATAAATTTTTATCAAATTATTACAAGACCATCAGGAAAGAAGAAAGTTTTAGGACCTCATTCCCTTTTCCCTAGAGGGTGACCTACAGCACAGAGCTGCTTGCAGGGGGGCAGAGCAAGCAAACTCAGGCTACAAAAATGGATTTTGAGAGTACAGAAATTAAATACTGCTGTTCAGTTTGGGTTAAATAAATTCACCCCAGCACTTGAGTTGGCTGACACAACCTAAGACCTAAAAAATTACCTTTGGAAGGAGCTGGATGAGGTCCTTGGCTGGAGGGAAACCACAAACAAGGTTACAGCACAGAAAAAATAATGGAGAAGGAAATTGGGAGCTTTAAATTCGCTCTGCCCCCACCCCTGGGAGGGACCATCCTGTGAGGACAACCAAGGGAATGGGGAACACCTGGGATGTGCCCCAGCATCTGCCAGAGCCAGGCAGGAATTGGTGCCATGGAATGGAATTCTGGAATTCCCAACACTGCTCAGTGCTGGGGCCCTGCAATCCCAGCGTGTGAGCTCCTGTCACAGGCACCTCTTATGGAAAATCCTTTCCTTAGGATTGTTCCTCCTGAGAAGCTGAGAGGCCTCAGGAACAAAAGGTAAGCAATGGTTATCTGCTGCTGTGGAATGCAACAGATGCATCTGGGATTGGCTCATGTGGTTGTTTCTAATTAATGGCCAATCACAGCCCAGCTGGCTCGGGTTCTCTGTCTGAGCCACAAACCTTTGTTATCATTCCTTTCTATTCTATTCTATTCTTTTAGTATAGTTTTAATGTAATATATATAATAAAATAACAAATCAGCCTTCTGAACATGGAGTCAGACCTTTGTCTCTTCCCTCATCCTGGGACCCCTATGAACACCATCACCAGCTCCCATGCTCTGAAACAGGGAATTCCCAGCCCTGCAGTCGGTGATGAGGCTCTGCAATCACAGGCTGTGAGCTCCATGCCAGCTCTGAAATGGAATTCCCAGCCCTGCTCTCACTGGTGGGCTCTGCAATGACAATGACATTGTGTGAGCTCCCATGCAGGGCATTCCTGCCTGGAAACCTCCCCTGCAGGACAGAGCAGAACTCCTGAGCTGTCTCTCAGCAACCCAAGCCAGCAGCAGAGCTTGTTGGAATTGCCATTTGCTCGTTTGACAAAGAGATGAAATAATTCAAATTAAATAAAGACTAAAATTAAACTGAACCTCTGTGCAAACCCCACCTTTCTGGAGGTGTGGAATTCCACTTGCCCTGGAGCAAAATGTTCTGTTTCAGCTGCCTGGAAGTGAAATAAGTGGCACAATTGGGTAAAGATTTTCTGTGGTCAGGTGTGATCAGATTTATTTCCCTCAAACTGGAAGCTCAGAACTCCTTACATTATTCCTCTGGGAAGGGTAAAGTCAGAGAGACCTCAGATACTACTAAATTACTCTGCAGTGGTTAAAATATAACAAATGTTATTATGTGTCAGTTAAAGAGGAGGCCATCATTATAATAACTGTACAGCATGCACACATCACAAAGATTTTTATTCAATTGTGTTGGAAATTACAGTCACACCTTTCAAACACTGAAGTGACAGATTTCTCTGCCAGCACTGTCTCAGAGACTGTTCAGAAAGCCCTGCTGTTGTTCATCAACCTGTGCAGAATAATTGGCACTATAATTTTATACCTGTCAGAAATGCAATGTGCAGCATTGACTAATTGCTATTTTGTGTGCTCAGAAAGGTATAAAATCAATGTAATCACCGTGGGAATCAACAAATCCTTTTGTGGAGCTGCAGAACACTAAACAGAATTATGTTTTTGGGAGCTCCAGATTGGCTTCTATCACACATCATCCAACAACTCTGAGAGCAATCCTGTAAAGCACTTAAGCCCCCTCCCCCTGGTGAGAGACCTGGGAACCTGGCAGCTTCTCCATGAGTTCATGCTTTGCACGACTGTGGCAATAATGGAAGTTCTCTGAATCCCCAGTGATTCACTTTTCCCTCTCCTGGCCTTTGAAACTTTGCCTAAATGGGTGAGCATCAAAAGTCTGTAAAGCTTTTTAGGTTTGGAATGAGTGAATACATGGCAAGGCTTGTGAGAGGGAAAAATCCTGCAAAATGCTCCCTGCTCCTTGTGCCTCGCGTTAGAGAGCTTCACCCATTGCTTGTGCATGAAATAAATGTTATTTTCTTCTTGCTGTGCCCCCTGCTCCCACTGAAACAAACAACAGAACTTCTCCTCCAGAAGCCTCTTCCATGAATGCCACTTTTATCAGGCCCTGGAAAGGACTTCATGAAGCTGGAAGTGCTGCCATCAAATTTCATGTCTGTGTGTTCCAGGAAACAAAGGCTGTGTGCTGGTTTTACAGCAGGTCTGGGCAGTGTTCTCCTCTGTGCAAACAACCTTTCAGTCCCTCCAACGGGGCTATTGGCAGCTGCACTGGATCCTTGCAGATGCAATAAAGGCAGAGAAAAAACAAGTTACAGCCCAAATAAAAGGGTTTTAGCAACAGGTAAGTGCAGAGGAAGGCAGTGCCAGCCCAATTTCCTCAGCTTGCAGTAATGGATGTGCAGAGAACAAACAAGCAGAGCCCCTAACGAGCTGATGGCTGAGAGGAAGATGTTATGTACATTACATAAATCTAATAAATTTAAATGGATTCATTTGGTTTGAAATGCAGCTTTTCATTCCTACACAGGTTTCTGTTACATCAGTGAATCTCACGTGTCCTGCAGCAGCTGGGGCTGTGTCACCACGATATTTTATGAAAAATCCTTTTGCTAGGATTCTTCTCCTGAGAAGCTTCAGCTTCTCCAGGTTTTGTTACTTTGGAATGTGATTTGGAGAATTGTTTACCCAGCATGTGAATTGTTCTTACTTGATGACCAGTGACAGCCACCTGTGTCAAGGCTGTGAGCAGTCACAAGATTTTATTATCATTCCATTTCTTTTCTGTTCCTTGCTAGCCTTCCTATGAAATCCTTTCTCCTATCATTTTAATATATCATTTTGATATAATATATATCATAAAACAATAAATCAGCCTTCTGAAACATGGAGTAAGGATTCTCATCTCTTCCCTGGTCCTGGGACCCCTGTGAACACCAGCACAGGGCTGGAGGGCAATGACCCAGAGGGTGGGGGCCTCCAAAACCCACCAAGATCACCCAGTCCATGTCCCCAGGTGCCAAAACCCACCAAGATCACCCAGTCCATGTCCCCAGGTGCCAAAGGTCACCCAGTCCATGTCCCCAGGTGCCACATCCACGTGGCTTTTAAATCCCTTCAGGGACGGGAACTTGGATGCAAGGCATAAAATCATGGGGGCCAAAATAAAATTGCTTTTCCCAGGCCCCCCTCAGCTGTGGCCCCACTTTTCAGCAGCCATCACCTCTTCCAGTAGGAAACCACATTCTTCTGATAAAACCACAGTGACTGGCATTTGCTTTTGCATTTTTGCCATTAAAAAAAAGCATTTGCTTTTGCATCTTTGCATTTGCTGTCTTAATACATTTAATTAATCCATAACATGAACAGAGGCAGCACGAGAACAGACTTAAGGCTTAGCTTTAATAAGCATTAACTCGGTTAGGCTGGGTTTGGCAGAGCAGCCCCTCCTAATTCTTCTCTTCCCAGATTGCAGCCCTGGAAATTAATGATGTGTCACTGGACTTGCCTGGGCTCTAATGAAGCAGTTAGTCAAGTACAAGTAAAGTCAGGTGGAAGAAGCTGCCTCTTCCCGTTTGCAATGAAGCCTTTCCCCCTCTTTGGCTAACAAATTCAATTAGTTGAGAGGAAAAATTTAATTACTCTCATGCACCATCTTCATATTTGTGATCAAAGACGTGCCAATCTGGGAGCTTTGTAGTCCCTGCTCTGCTGGAATGGGAGAGAAGGAAGAGAAAGTTGGCTGAATATCAGGATAGATTCAGAATTATTGTTTTCTCCAAGTTAAAAAAAAAAAATATATATATAGGGGGAAAAAAGGTTTTATGTCTTCCATTTAAATTAAAAAGTTTATTTTAGCAGAACAGTGAGAGCAGCACTGCTGTCATGTCTAAATGAAGTGAACATAATTATATCTGTCTAATGCACTGTCCCTAAGCCACACAGGGACCCCTGTCCATCTCCTGCTTCTGAAAATAATTCTTGTTTGATGACAGAAATGCAAAAGTTCTAAACTTCTCACCAGCTCTGATAGCATCACACAAAACTCTAAAATGCAGGTGACTGGCACTCCAGTGTACCATGGTTATAGCAGAAACTCAGAATTGTCTGAATATGCTCTACTAACTGCACCTTAAACACATTTTCTTTTCTTCACAATAAAGCCAGGATTTTGCACTCCTTTGTGCCATTTTCTTAGCAAGATCTCATTTAAAAAAAAATGCCCAAGCAATTCTACACCCTTCAATTTCTTGGCCTATAATCCAGTGGCAATGTTTCCCTTAACCTGTTTTCAGTCCTATCTCCTGAAGAGTCCCTGAAACCTCAGGCAGGACTCGCTCGCAACAAAAACCCCCCAACAAAACCCCCAAACAAAACCCCCAAACAAAACCCCCAATAAAAACCCCAGCACAGCTCCCAGCCTGGCAACAAAACCCCAAACAAAATCCCCAACAAAACCCCAGGGACCCCAGCACAGCCCCCTCCTGAACCCCCCTAGGGTTAAACTTCTCCTGAATTATGGGGCTGTGCTCCAGTGCCCTCGAAATCTCCAGTACCTGCCTGCTCCCAGGCAGATCATACATCAAATAAATCCCCAGGGCCAGTCCAAGCCCCAGCGGCCTCCAAGATCTCTCTTTCTTTTTGCATCTGTAAGCTGGAAAAAGTTATGCAGTTCTGGGCACTTTCCCTTGCTCTGCTGTTAATGATTTCTCTCTTTTTTCCCCCAGAACTGATGTTCAGCATCCCCCAAGCCCTCTCTGCAGGAGGAGGAGCTGTTTCCTTTGGCAGAGCAGAACTGAAGTACAACAGAGGAGAAACTTGGAGTGTCCTCTGCTGAAAGGAAGCCTGAAATTTTATTTCTTTGCTTTCTTCATTGTTTGTGCAGGCGGTGGAGAGGATGGGCTGGGATGTGTGGGTTCCTCATGTCACTGGCAATGCCAGCATCACCCTGCACTTGTCCTGAAAATTGAAATAAACAGCAAGCAGGGCTTTCCCCTCCTGGTCCGTGGGAGAGGAATTTTTCCTTAAACCATGGATATTTCAGCGCTATAGATGAGTTACCAAAGAACCTTTTTGTTCCAAATGTCACCCTTGGATTGACCCCTGGAAGGCTCCTGGGACTCCCAAGGGCAGCGGGTGCACATCAGCAGCAGAGCTCTGAGGGTCCTGCCCCAGCTCTGGTCAGCTTTGGGCACTAAACTTTGAAATGAGCTCTTTGCCCCTGGCCTGCAGCCTGGCACTGCTGCCGGGCACACCTGAGCTGCTCTGCTCACCTGGCCCTGGCAGCCAGAGGCACAGAGGTGCCAGGTCCTGCCCCAGAGCTGCCCTCGTGTCCTGGCCATGCTCTGAGTCAGGAATTTCCCTGTGGGCTTCTCCTGTGCCTTCCACCAGGTGTTATCCCAGTGCTCTGTCACGGACACGTTTGATCAAAAATCCTTTCCTTAGGATCTTTGCTCCTGAGAAGCTGAGAGGCCTCAGGAACAAAATGTAACCAATGGTTATCTGCTGCTGTGGAATGCAACAGGGGCATCTGGGATTGGGCTCATGTGGTTGTTTCTAATTAATGGCCAATCACAGCCCAGCTGGCTCAGACTCTCTGAGAGTCAGGAGCTTTTAGCATCATTCCATTCTTTTCTATTCCTTTCAAGCCTTCTGATGCAATCCTTTCTTCTATTCTTTTAGTATAGTTTTAATATATAATTTTCTTTTAATATATATCATAAAATAATAAATCAGCCTTCTGAAACATGGAGTGAAGTTTCTCATCTCTTCCCTGGTCCTGGGACCCCTGTGAACACCAGCACAGAGCTCCACTGCCTTTCCTCATTTATCTGCACACCCACCCTGTGTGGGTTATTCTCCCCAACAAAGCCCAGAACAAAAGACCCAAGATGCCCCAAAGCTGGCTGATGCCTGAGGTCTGAGTGTATTTGCAGAGCGTTTCTCATCCTCTGGAGCCCCACAAGCAGAGAGCAGCAGCAGGAGCTGCAGCTGAGGCAGGGGAGGGGAGAGGACAGGGGGAAATGCAGACTCTCAGCACCTCCTCAGAGCCAGCAGCAAAAATTACAGAGAGCAATTCTAAATGAGCTTCCATCCCTGCAGTTCCTGGGGGAAGCAAACAGTCCAAATCCATCTGTTTTCTAAAAACACCTCTCCCACCTTAAACAAACACCAGTTAATCCCAACAGCACAACAAACACTCGCTGTTTGCACAGCAGCAGAAGTGAAGCAGTAGGGAAAAAATGGAATTTGTAATATTCTCCTCCATCTCCAGCAGCAAGAGCACAGCAGTGTATTTTTCAAACTGCTTCTTTGTGAATATGCATGAAACACATGTAGTGGTGTGGAACAGGCTCTTCTTTCAATGGGCAACTCATTTTTCACACACAAAAGGAAAAAAAAATAAAAAAGAGCTTTTTTTGAGCTTTTTTTTTTGGTTTTTTTTGAGTAGCCACAGAGCCTGCTGCTTGTCTTTTAAATTCAGGCAGAGCACGGAGCCAAACAGGAAACTCTGAAATCCTAAAATTCCGAGAGCCTTAGGAAAGTTCACAGAATTCCAGAGTGGGTCAGGCTGGACGGGAGCACAGGGGTCCCCAGCCCCACAGCTGCCCCCAGAGCCCTGGGCTGTGTGCAGGGGCTCTGGATCCCCCATGAGGAGGCTCCACAGCCCCTGGGCAGCCTGGCAGGGCTGGGCACTGCCCAGCTGGGGCTGCCCGCACACCCAGCCCCTCCTGCCCATGGCTGGGCCCAGGAGCAACCCCGAGCTGAGAGGTGGGGCTGGCAATCACAGAAAATGATCAATGTCAGGAGTGTGGCTGCACTTCTCTTCCAGAACCTTCATCTTCAGAGGGCTCACCCTGTCACAGACACATTTTATCAAAAATTCTTTTGTTAGGATCTTTTCTCCTGAGAAGCTGAGAGGCCTCAGAAACAAAATGTACCCAATGGTTATCTGCTGCTGTGGAATGCAACAGGTGCATCTGGGATTGGGCTCATGTGATTGTTTCTAATTAATGGCCAATCACACTCAGCTGGCTCAGACTCTCTGATCAGTCATGAGATTTTATCATCATTCCATTCCTTTCTGTTCCTTTCACAAGCTTTTATTATCATTCCATTCCATTCTATTCCTTCAACAAGATTTTATTATCATTCCATTCCTTTCTATTCCTTTCAAGCCTTCTGATGAAATCCTTTCTTCTATCCTTTTAGTATAGTTATAATATATCGTTTTAACATAATATATATCATAAAATAGTAAATCAGCCTTCTGAAACATGGAGTCAGGATTCTCATCTCTCCCCTGTGAACACCAGCACACTCTCTCCCTCCCACCCAGAGCAGGTGGGGCAGGCTCTGGTCCCTGACTCCTGAGGAATGGGAGCCAAAGCAGAGCCTGGGGCAGGAACAATCTGCAATCCCCCCTCCCAAACGCTGCTGGGCTCAGGAGGACACAGGCAAGCTGTGGATGATGCCATGATGTTGGATGCTGGATGTTGGATATTGGTGGATGTTGGTGAGCTGTGGATGATGCCATGATGTTGGATGTTGGATGTTGGTGAGCTGGTGGATGTTGGTGAGCTGTGGATGATGCCATGATGTTGGATGTTGGATGTTGGATGTTGGTGGATGTTGGTGAGCTGTGGATGATGCCATGATGTTGGATGCTGGATGTTGGATGTTGGTGAGCTGGTGGATGTTGGTGAGCTGTGGATGATGCCATGATGTTGGATGCTGGATATTGGTGAGCTGTGGATGATGCCATGATCTTGGATGTTGGATGCTGGATGTTGGTGAGCTGTGGATGATGTGGAGCTGCTGGATGATGCCATGGGGTTTGGTTTGCAGGAGCAAACAAACTCCACAGCTTTGTGAAAGTTGTAAAGCCGGTGTGTTTATTAGAGCAGGTGGAGATTCCTCTCTTTAAAAGACCTGCACGCCTCTGGGAGCTCCAGATCCTTTTTTATCCCCCTCTCAAGTACATATGCAGGCAATTTCACAATAGGTTCATACATATTCACTTTTACTGATTTTGCGTGACACTTGCTGCTAATTCTTCTTTATCAGAAAGAGTTCCTAGGTCAGGCTGACCTGCTCTCACGGCAGTCTGTCTGTCCCCCTGTCTGCTTCTCTCTTATCTCTTGATCTTCAGCTGCAGCAGTTTCTCTGAACCTAGGCTTTTTACAAGAACGGGCAGTCAGACTAAACAGCTGTGATTTCAACTCCAGGCTTGACTCAAAGACGTACATTTCACCTGAATCAAAGGAGATTTCCACTCTAGAAAGGTTCTGCTCCGTCTCAGGTTCCTGCAGCCTTTTTGGTGTTGGTGCCAGGGAGGTGCAGCTGCCCCAGGGTGTCCCAAACGCTGCCCTGCAGGAGCAGGACAAGGGGAGCTCACTCTGCTCCCTCCCTGCAGCAGCAGCAGCAGTGCCAGGCTCAGAGCCCTCACTGTGATTTACAGCACTCATTACAGCCAGAGCAAACACTGCCTGGCTACACACACAAAATCCCATCTCCATCTCAGCTCACTTGTCTCCCTTGCCCAAAGCCTCTTCCTCTCTGGCATTTGCCTTGCCCATCCTCAAGACTCCTCCATCTAGAATTCCACAAATTGCTTCTTCCTTGTCCGCTGGCATCCTGAACCAAACCTGGGGTTATCCTTTCTCTTCTTCCTGCTGCTGTAAAATGTTGGTTTGGGTGGTTTTTTTTGTAAATTAAAATAGAACAAATTGCAGGTTACCATCACTCAGAAACTCAGACTGAAACCTTTCACCTGTCACAGTGCTGGACCCCACTAAACTTCCTCCTTCCCCTGCATCTGGGATTCCAAACCAAACCTAATCCCACAGGTCCCAAATCCTCACCCCTGAAGTCTCGTGGCATCCTGAAGCTTTTGTGTCTTTAACTTTGGCTTTTTAAGCCTCAAACAAATCCTTTAAGCCTCAAACAAAACAAACCAGTCCCAACCATCTCTAACAAACTGGGTTCCTTCGAGGGTCCTCCCTCCTCATCCTCACCACCATCACCCCCTACCACCATCAGGACAGCTCCCCAAAAGACAAAGGGGGGGATTTCTCCTTATCACAGGAATTTCAGAGGGTTAAGACAACAAACTACTGATTCTGTGAGTGTAGGAGCTGCTTTCCTGAAAACTCTTTCATTTTGCCATGTGCCTGAAAGAACACACAAAAATCAAACAAATAGGGCAGGAGTTTCAATGACCATGTTTTTAAACCATGTTTTTAAACCTTTCTTATTTCAAGCAGGTGATTTAGCAGGAACTTACACAGCAGAAAGGGCCTTTAAATATTTCACTTCCCATTCCTACAGGGGAGTGCATGGCCCTGATTTTCAGCTGGAGTAATGAGGGCAATGAACAGAAAATTTTCAGAAATTTTTCCAGAAATCCCCTCAGAAACTCGGGGAAATTCCTTCCTGGGAACAGTTAAATATTGTATTTTATCATATGAGGAGGTGTTCATTATTTTGGGGCTGCATTTCATTTAAGCAGTAACCACTGAGAGATGACAAAACCCTCCTGGATCACAGGATCCCAGAGTGGTTTGGGCTGGGAGGGCCCTTCAGGACACCTCATCCCAAACCCCTGGCACGGGGGAAAACTTCCACCCTGCAGAATCCAAGGCAGCCCTTTGGGATCTTGTGTGACCTCCCAAAAACCAGCTCCTCAGCAGGAAAACCAAACACTCAAGCACTAAACTACAACCATTAGCCAGGCAAAACCAGAAACTTTTCAAAAGGGTACTTTGACATCGTTGTTTAAAGTTAATTATCCATTTGTTAAGGAAGATGTTCCATCACTTTGCATTTTGTAGGGAACAAATATTCTATGGTGGCTGCTGTTCCTCAGCTGGGGAAGTGACATGTGACAGCTGTAAAGATTAATTTGTGCTACGTGTGCTCCTAAGGGAGAGGGATGTGGAGGGGGGGGAACATCCTGAAACATTCCAGGCAATTAATTAACAACAGAATGCTCAAATCTAATTAAGAACCCATCAGCTCGTTTGTGCTGGGGCTTACACGAGGTGTATGAAGGGATCTGCAGTGAGGGGAGGCTGCAGGATCCCCCCTGGACACCTCTGGGATGCCCGGCCTCCTCTCAGGGCACTGGGTGCAGAAAAGCAGGGATGAGGTGCAGGAACAAGAAACTGAATTCTTGCTGAGCTGGGATGACACTAAGGCTGTTTTCAGAGCACAGCCAAGCTTTTGGGGAGTTTTACAGCAGAACTGCTGCTTTACATCAGAATCGGGAGCAGGAATGAAGTTCAAGGACACACATTCCAACCAGGACTGGAGGGATTCAAGGGAACAGGCACCTGCTTTACCCAGGCTCAGCACATCCACAAAACCCTGTGCAAAACCACAGAAAAGCCTTTCCCTGCCTCCTCTGCTTCCCAGAGCTGCTCTGGAACTTCCCATCCCACATTCCTGTCCTGCCCTCCCTGGTTATCCCCCTCCCTCTGCTAAACACAGACAGATTGCTGAGAATGGGCAGTAAATTTCCAAAAGTGCCTCTTTGCTATCAAAAACCTCTGCCTTAGCACCACAGACAACACTTTAAAAAACCTCCTCAGTAAATCTTGAATCTCATCAGAGCAGCCAGAAGTATTTACTGCCTCTGTTTCCATTGGCAGCCTCAAACCTCCCAGCTCCTTTCAGCCTCATTCCCTTCTTTCCCAGCCTTGGGATTCCTGGTGTTCACATCCTGCAAGAGCAGCTTCCAGCAGCTTGGGGCAGGTGCTCCAGAGGTTCCTCTGCAGTATCAGTGCTGTGGGGCTCCTCTGGAGGGTCATTCCTCAGCCTTGGAGGGCTGGTCCCTGGCAGGAGATTCGCTGCTGCCTGCTGGATGGTGCTGGTGTCATGGAATCATGGAATTGCAGAATGGTCTGGGTGGGAATGGACCTTAAAGATCATATCATCTCATCTCATCTCATCTCATCTCATCCCATGGATCCCATCCCACCCCATGGATCCCATCCCACCCCATGGATCCCATCCCTTGGATCCCATCCCTTGGATCCCATCCCACCCCATGGATCCCACCCCATCCCATCCCATGGTTCCCATCCCACCCAGTGCCAGCCCTGCCATGGCAGGGACACCTCCCACTGTCCCAGGTGCTCCAGCCCCAGTGTCCAGCCTGGCCTTGGGCACTGCCAGGGATCCAGGGGCAGCCCCAGCTGCTCTGTGCCAGGGCCACCAACAGGCACAGAGGTCATCCATGGATCTGAGAAAAGCTCCAAGGGAAATATTATCCAAGGAACTTTCTCCTACAAGGGACAGAAAAGTCGATTTATGCCCGTAAATGGCAATAATCGTGGCATTAAGGTGATATTCCAGTCACCAGCTTTTTTCCAGCGAATAAACTGGAAAAAATAAAATTTTTCTAGCAGCAAAAATGCTGCTGAGCTGTGTTCAGATCAGTGCAGGTTCCATGGAAATGCACAAAATAAGCATCAAATTTAAAGCACATTGGAACTGGACAGGACCTTCAGCCGTGCCTGTACTGAGCACAGCACACAAAGTGGCAGCTTGTGCTCCAAAGGAGGATGGAAACAGAGGCAAACAGCAATTCCCACCTCCACAGCCCTGTGGGGATGGTGAAGGTGCTTGGGCACCCCTTTGCACCCCACTTCAACTCCGGGACCTCTGTGGGAGCTGCAGGAATGTCTGGCTGCACACCTGAACCACAGCAATTAAGGAAATTAAATTAAAAAGTTGCTTTTTCACAGAAGCCACGGTTAGTTAGGAACTGTTCTGTTCACTTCTACAAGAATTACATGGCTTTTAATTGAAATATTCCTGCCTAAGTGGTCAAATGTTAATATTTTAATGATCTTTACACATTTTCCTACCTCCTCTGTGCTTTTTTCAAACCCACATTACCATCCATTGGGCCTCTTATTTCTCCTATTTCTTCTCCTAAACACAAGTTGCTCTGAAAGATCGCCAGTAATTTGCATAAAATATAGAGCTGTTACTTTTCTTTTCTTAAAGGAAGCAGAATAATTGCAAGCTGCAACTACTGGAGCTGAAAATAACTCTCCAGACAGTTGCACATGCAGAATTCGATTAAAATGAGCTCATTTCTTTAAATGACCTGATAATTTGTGAAGGGAAAGAAAAAAAACAACCCTATCAAAGTATTTTCATCAGTAGAGAATGTTACAGCCCTTAAACCAAGGAGGAGGTGCCTCCCTGCATGCAGATGAGGCCAACAGGACCTAGAGAGGCCAAATTAACAGAGGCAGAGTTTTGTAGACCATGTTGAAATAACCATCACTCTCTTCTTCTGGAAAATGCAGCAGGGGCAGATGTGGGACATTGTGGTGTTTTGGGGGTCTCCTGTTGTGGGGAGGAAAGATGAATTAGATTCTATGTTCTTAGAACATGTTATATTATGTTATGTTATGTTATGTTATGTTATGTTATATTATATTATATTATATTATATTATATTATATTATATTATATTGTACTAAAACTATATTAAAGAACAGAAAAAGGATACATACAGAAGGTTTAACAAGATACTAATGAAAAACTCATGATTCTCTCCAGACTTTCAACACAGCTGGACTGTGATTGGTCATTAAGTAAAAAACAATTCACATTAAACCAATCAAACAACCACCTGTTGGATAAACAACCTCCAAACTACATTCTAAAGCAGCAAAACACAGGAGAAGCAAATGAGGTGATGTTGGTTTCCTTTTTCTCTGAGGCTTCTCAGCTTCCCAGGAGAAGAATCCTAAGCAAAGAAAATTTTTCAGAAAATATAATAGAATTTTGTAATATATAATATATTATTATATATTATAATAGATTATAATATATTATTATATATATATATAAAATAAAATATAATAGTAACAGGACATCCTGTGGGCCTGGGGGAAGAAATCCCATGGAAAACCCAGACGAATGCTGGAAGGGTCAGTGCTCGAGGTTGAAAGCTGAGATCAATCTTTTGCTGCCTCCTCCCTGGCCCTGGGGACACCCCAGCAGCTCCTTCCTGGCAGGAGCAGAAGGAGGAGCCTCAGAACCCTGAGTGCTTTGGGTTGGAGGGATCTTGAAGCCCATCCTGGCTCCAGGGCAGGGCCACCTCTCCCTGTCCCAGGGGCTCCAGCCCCAGTGTCCAGCCTGGCCTTGGGCACTGCCCCAGCTGCTCTGGGATCCCAGCCCAGCCCCTGCCCACCCTGCCAGGGGAAATGTGTTCAGATCAATGGTTTTCCCTGACCACGGGGGCAAATATCACCAACATTTCACTTTGTTGGGCAATTTCATCAAATTTTCCCAGCTCTGCTCAGCCAAGAAGCACTTCCTCGTTTCTGGGGGTCAGTTCAGAAACAGAGCGTGAGAAAGTCTGTCAAGCCCTCACTTTGCAGGAATTACCATCAGGTACAACTCCTTGCAACAATAAATTCTGGCTGGTTTGATGGTTAACCTCTAGTATTGTCAATATTACTGGAACCCCCTTGAGTGGGCTTTGCAGGTTTATAAATACATCCAATTATCATGGTTTTGATGAGATTTCATTTAAATCTAGCAAAAAATATTCCCGAGTGAATCATCTATTATTCATAACTGAAGATGAATTCAGCCTCCCTATCACAACTTTTCCTCCTCCTCCTTTTTCAGACCCATTGCTTCGACATAAATTAAATCCTTCACTACATGCATCCCAGTCAGATTTCCTTTTGGAAAGCCATATTTTAGAGAAAGCAATTACATTTGGTCATTGATGTATCTCCCAGGCTTTCAGGGCCCCCCCAGAATAGAAGAGGGGGCTGAGATGTTAATCTGAACAAATGTTACACTTTGGTAATAACTCAGAGGAGCAATCAGAAATGATCATCCCGTGGGATGTCACCCACTCCAGGCACAGCCAGGGGAGCTGTGGGCTGGGCTGGAGGTGCCACCGGTCACTGCTCACCAGGATGGGAGGAATGGGCACAATTTCTGCAGTGCCACTGGTCACTGCTCACCAGGATGGGAGGAATGGGGACAATTTCTGCAGTGCCACCAGTCACTGCTCACCAGGATGGGAGGAATGGGGACAATTTCTGCAGTGCCACCGGTCACTGCTCACCAGGATGGGAGGAATGGGGACAATTTCTGCAGTGCCACCGGTCACTGCTCACCAGGATGGGAGGAATGGGGACAATTTCTGCAGTGCCACCGGTCACTGCTCACCAGGATGGGAGGAATGGGGACAATTTCTGCCAGCAAACCTCCCTGCACGGGGCTGGGGGAGCCCAGCAGGACCATCCTCACCACGGAGCAGGAAAAGCCTCTGCTCGGAGTTAAACCCCACAAAAACCCCACCTTCCTCCTCACAGCTTTTTCCCCCTTTTCCCCTCGTTTGCTGGTGCTTTGCACATTAATTTGTCATTTTCCTGGTGCCGTGCAGTGGCTGCAGCTCTGTTCAAGTGCTGCTGTTTGGCCGTGGGTTTCTCCTGACTGAAGATCCCTTCAGGCTCCAGCCCCAGCCCAGAGCAAGTTAATTAACCCCAGTGCCCCAGGCTGGCTGTGGGATAATGCTCAGCTAAGCTGGGGAAGACGGGCAGCTTGAGAGGATTTTTAAAATTATTATCATTACCATTATTATTATTATTACTATTACCATAATTGTTATTACTATTATCACTATCACTCCTAATTAAGCAGTGCCTGGCCCTGGAAGGACAGAATCCCCGTGCACTCCTGAGTTTTGTGCAGACACGAGGGGGAGCAGAGGCAGAGGAGAGCAGCTTTGCCCCCAGCTCAGCACTGGTGGGGCTGAGAGGGACAATTCACCCCTCACGTGGGGGAACATCCTGCTCTGAGCTTCCACTGCATCCCTGTGGTACAGGAAAAGCACATGGCATGGAGCCAGGCAATCGTGGAGGCTGGAAAATGCCTCCAAGATCATCCTGCCCACACCTCAGTCACCAGGTCCAACCTTTGAGCAGCTCCTCCTTTAGCTGCTCAACCCAGCACAGATTTAAACAGGGATGCAGGGTCCTTCATTAACACCTGCTCAGGGATGGGATTTATTCTGCAGCCTGGGCTCCACGAGCTGCTCCAGGGAGCTCCAGCACCTGGGACCTGTGTGGGGCATCCTCACCAAGCACAGCTGGGTTCCTGTGGCTCAGAGATGCCCCAGACCAGCTCAGAGACCCCCAGATCAGCTCAGAGATCCCCAGAGCAGCTCAGAGATGCCCCAGACCAGCACAGAGGTCCCCCAAATGCCCCAGACCAACTCAGAGATCCCCCCAGACCGGCTCCATTTGAACACCTGAGAGCAGGGGCATGTGGATGTCATTAACATTAAATCACAAGTCAATTAAATAAGGCAGCAGCTCTGTGCTTTTGGATGATCCTAAATCAGAGGCAATGATTCATTCTCAGGCCTCTTAAGTGAGGGTGTTTAATGACATGCTGGGAAATGGAGCCTTTTTGTAACAGGAGAGGAAACTCTGCTGTCTTTAACAGCACTTACTGAATAATTAACCTGCACCCCTGTCATTACTTAAGAGTATTTGCCATTAACCCAATAGAAAAACCATCTGAGGCATGAAGAGGAAGAATAACAACGAAAATGTACAGCTTAGACCACATTACTGGGATAACACCCACATTTCTGTCTGAGCCTAATAGAGGCTATGCAGTTTAAATCAGTGAGTACAAACAGAAAACATTTGTTCAGTGCTTATTCCAGCTTTGATTCTGGAGCTGAGCCTGACCCTCTCCTGCCATGGCCATAAATCATCCAAAAACAGGTGGCTTTCCCCTTTGTTGGAGTTCAACTCCTTTGTGCCACACTTGACCAGACATGATTATTCCTTTGTGCTGCCAGGATTGCAACCTTTTCCTGGCCAGCAGCTCGGTGAGAATGTCACCACTGCCAGCTCTGAGCGTGGCCCTGGGAGCCTCTGCTCACTCTCTGCAGCAAAGGTGCCCTCTTCCCTTTCCCACAGGAGACAGATGCTTTTACATGATGGATGGAAGGGCTTTGACTCATCTGCCTGTTACCCAAGGAGACCCCTCAGCACTGGGCTCTCTAATCTCACTCGCCCAACTGAGAATTATTGAGGAACTGTGTGTCCCATTCATGCTTTGCCTCAGTTTCTCCCAGCTTCAGGCTCAGGCCTGTTCTGCAAAGCCATCTGGGAGTCAAACATTTGAGAGGCAGTGTTTGCAGAGTCAGTGTTTGCAGACTGGAGGCAGTTATTAGCTGCAAACACACACCTGATTAATGGACACAGAATTAACAGATCCCACGGGTAATTATCCTTCTCCTTCCAAAGTGATGCCAGACAGAGCTTGTTGGGTGCTGTCTGTGCAGCTAAGTGACCTTCAGTGGGGCTGTTAAAGGTGGCCTGATAATGATTTGATTATTATTTCATGCAAATTAAGAGTTACCTCTCCTAAAAGAGCTGATTTTCAATTTCATCCTTATTTGCACACTGCATGAAACCATGACATTTCAGAGCTCTCCAGAGTCTGTCACCCTGCCTGGCACTGTTACTTGCTGTTACCCAGCTCTTTTTTCCTCCTTAATTTATTTCCTAACTCTGTCTTTGTTCTCCCCACAGCTGAATAGGTGCATCCATCCCCCAACACAGCAGGTCCTGGGCCAGCAGCTGGGCTGGGCAGGCTCCTGGCCATGGAACCTGCAGCTCCATAAAAGATCCATCAACTCCTTCCACCCCCAGAGCAAACCTTCAGCAGCCAGAGCACTCAAACACATCAACTGCTGCTTATGGGAAAGCAAACCTTACTTTCTACTCTTAAAATATTGATAAAAAAGGAGTAAGAGAGAAGCTGGGGGTCTCTGACAACCCAAAACCTGGCTTCTCTGGCCAAGCTCTCCAAATTCCATGTTCTGCTTGGGAAAAGTCACTTTTTTTTCTCTAGGTATTTTCTCAGTATTTGCATTTGAACAAGAATCCAAAATAATGCAAAAGCTTCAAGGTCAACAATCCTTTTATAGAAGCAAAAACCCAAGAGAGAAATTTAAGCAATTATTCTTACCCAAAGGAGCAGTCAGTTCAAATAAATGTATCAAAGCCTCCAAATTATCAGCAATAAAGTCTTATGTCATCTAATAACCACAGTGATGACAATAATTACTGGGACAATGATTTAAAGCTCAGCATTTTTATAGTGCCTAATTTAACAAGTACAGGTTGCTTATTTGTGCCTTTCCAGACTGAAAAAAGCATTTGTCTGGCTTTGTTTATTGTCTAAGATGAGACTTGGGGAAGACAAAAAGCTTCCAGAAATTCCCCTGTGTCCTGCAGAAGGAGGTGCTGGTGGAGGCACAGTTTTCATAGGCAGAAAGTTTGCAGCTGTCAGTCAGTATTTACCAATAAAAGGGAGGAATCAGAGCAGAGGAGCAGCAGACACCTGGAAAACAAAGTCAGAATTTGGGAACCACCTCAGCAGCCATGCCAGTGGTGGGAATGATGGCTGAGCCTCATGCCCTGTGTGCCTGGGAGGCAGGAGCAGGGAGCCTGGGCTGAGAGGGGTGCTGGAAACAGCTCTGCAGGACTGCTGGGATTCTGAGCCCCTTCCTTTTGACAGATCACAACAGCACAGAACTGAATTGTTTAGGTTGGAGAAGACCTTGAAGGTCAAACCCAGCACTCCAAGGCCACCCATGTCCCCAAGTGCCACATCCACAGAGGTTTTTACTCCCCACACCCTGCAATAGGCTCAAAATCATGCCCACAGTGCTTTTGTCTCTGTTTTAATCTCAGTCATTTTTTAAATGAGCCTCACTCATCAAACAAGGAGTTCAAAAAGGCTTTTTTTCTTTTTTTTATAAGCATGAGAAATAAAACACATTAAAAGCTGAAGAAATTCCCTCTTACTCTGGACAAGGAGAGATCAAAGACAGAACATTTCTTTGCATGGACCCTGAAAGGTCAGATCTCTGAAAAATCTGGAAAACACTGAAAAACACTCTGTATTCATCTGGAACCTGCAAAACTTCTGAGATCACAGAATCCCAGACTGGTTTGGGTGGGAAGGGACCCTAAATCCCACCCAGTGCCACCCCTGCCATGGCAGGGACACCTCCCACTGTCCCAGGTGTCCCCAAGCCCCAGTGTCCAGCCTGGCCTTGGGCACTGCCAGGGATCCAGGGGCAGCCCCAGCTGCTCTGGGCACTCCCTGAGTAAAGAATTTCTCCCTGACACCAATCTTAACCTGCTTTTTCAGCTTACAGAATCACAGAATTTCTAGGTTGGAAGAGATCATCGAGTCCAACCCATGTTCTAACACCTCAACTAGATCATGGCACCAAGTGCCACATCCAGTCTCTTTTTAAACACATCAAGGGATGGTGACTCCACCACCTCCCTGAGCAGATGATTCCAGTATTTGACCACTCTTTCTGTGAAAAACTTCCTCCTTAATTCCAGCCTGTATCTCCCTTGGCACAGCTTGAGACACATTCCCCGTGTCCTGTCCCTCCATCCCTTGTCCCCAGTCCCTCTCCAGCTCTCCTGGAGCCCCTTTAGGTCCTGGAAAGGCTCTGAGCTCTGCCTGGAGCTGCTCCCCTCCAGGTGAGCACCCCCAGCTCCCCCAGCCTGGTGTGAGGTGTCACCCACTGCTCCCTCTCTCTCCTGCCAGTGACTCCCGCAGCCTTTCTCAGGGAAATGCTGATTTTCCTGATTTCCCAAATTACACCTCATTAACATGAAAAAGATAATTTCCATGTGGCAGCATTAGCATGAATAAAACATCCCTGGGATAATAACCTGCCTGGGGCTGGAGGTGCTGACCTTCAGAAATGAGCACAGACCTGGGGCTGGGTGCACGAGTGACAAAATCCAGGGACTTTTAATGTTCCTGAGCTTGGAGGAGAAGAGAGAAAATTTTCCATTGCTGAATATTCACATTAGGGGCGTTTTTGAGCTAATACATTTGAATATTCACATTAGGGGCATTTTTGAGCTAATACATTTGAATATTCACATTAGGGGCGTTTTTGAGCTAATACATTTGAATATTCACATTAGGGGAGTTTTTGAGCTAATACATTTGAATATTCACATTAGGGGAGTTTTTGAGCTAATACATTTGAATATTCACATTAGGGGCGTTTTTGAGCTAATACAATTGAATATTCACATTAGGGGCGTTTTTGAGCTAATACATTTGAATATTCACATTAGGGGCGTTTTTGAGCTAATACATTTGAATATTCACATTAGGGGAGTTTTTGAGCTAATACATTTGAATATTCACATTAGGGGCATTTTTGAGCTAATATGATTTGGGTTCAGAATTTCTGCATGCTGGCTGCCAGAAATAAATGACTGTGAGAAGGGGCTGCTGTGAGGGGATGAACAGCACACCCTGCACACTCTGTACACCCTGCACACTCAGGGCATGAGCTGCACACCCTGCACACCCTGCAGGAGAAGGGGAACACGAGCAGCCAGCCCAGACACAGCCCTGGCCCAGCAGCTGCCCCTGGCAGCATCCAGCACGTGGAGAGAGGGGCAGGAACCCCAAAGGATGAGGAGGGCAGGGGGTCAGCCAAGCATTTGAGGAGGTCTCACCTTGGTTCTTCCAGCCACAGAGCTCGATATCCTCTCTAAAATATTTATCCCTTTAGGTTTGCACATCACATCCCTGCAGCCTTTTTTTTTTTTTTTTTTGAGCACCAGGACCTCAGTGCAGCAGGAAGCTGAGCTATTGATTACAGGCTGGCTCTAATTAACGAGGCATTCTGATCCTGTGATCAGGGTCCTTCGTGGGAAAAGCTCAATTCCTTCCCTTTAAACCCTGCTGTGGTGGTGCCTGTGCTCTCACGGGTGCCAGCAGGCACACACACAATTGCTGCTGCTGCAGTCCTGCAGAGGCACCCCGAGGTTCCAGCCCTGCTCCTGGCCCTGGGCCACCTTCCCTGCAGTTTCTGCCTCCAAGCGTGGTCATTTGCACCCATCACCCCTGTGACAGAATGTGCCAGCTGCTGAGTGCTGGCAAATCCCCAGCAAGGGTCAAGGACCTCGCACCAAGCAGTGCCCCCACTTCCCAGCCACGGCCACTGCACTTGCTCCACACAATTTCCCAACTCCCGTCCCTGCCTGGGCCCTCCAAGGGTTTCAGAGCAGTGGAATGCATTTGCCTGGCCAGAGGAAGCCCAGAATAAATTCCTCCCTGACAGCCAGCTCTGCAGCGTGTCCCAGCACACTCTGATGTCAGTGATGTGTACAAATGGATATAAATATTGAACTTGGAGCCATTCTGCACTGTCACATTAACAACACCTCGTCCTCCATGGCTGGGGAGGGCAGGGGAGGGCAGGGGAGGGGTTTCCTTCTGCATGGCACCCTGGCCATTTGTCATGCAAGTGGTGCAGATGACCAGTGAGGAGCTGTGGGAAATTCATCATCATAATGAATGGCCACGAGTGCAGCTCCTTCCCATAACATGTTATCATTGCAGTAATTAACTGCCTGCTTGTTCACTTGTGCTCCAGAGTTGTTGCACATAATCCATCACAGTTTCCAGAGGTAACAGCACATCTAACACATCCTCAGCCATGGAATTCCATGGCTTGGGCACACAGGGAGCTGCTGTGACACCCTCACCAGCACAGCCCTTGGTTTGTGTCCCTCACAGGTGCTCCACAGGCCCGTGGTGAGCACAGAACTGCCCTGGGTTGTGGGAGGAGCTGGAGGATTCCCTGCCTTGCACGACCACAAACACAGCCTAAATAATAAATATTAAATAATAAACAATAAAGCTTCCCACTGCAATCAAGGGCAATAGGTTTGCTCTGAGGGTGCCACTTTGCTGTGCTGTGTCAATGCAGAGGAATTGCTCCAGGCAACCCCAGCAATTAAACTGGAACGAGGCTCAAACCCCATCCTGAACCTCCTAAATAAAACTAAAAAATTAAAAAAATAAATTGGAATGTGCATTCCAGAGCAAGGTGGGTACCACGGGCAGCTCAGGGGCTGTGGGACAGACCTGCTGCTCCTTTACCCCTGGGGACACAGGGCTGGGGGTCACTGGGCACAGCTGGCACAGCTGGCACAGCTGGCACAAGCACTGGCAGTGTCAGCCAGGCCAGGGGATGCTCCCAGCTCCAGCCCCTCCATCCCTGCAGCCCATCCCCACAGCTGGGAGAGCACCTGAGAGCTCAGGATGAGTTTTTCCCTTCAGATAATGCATGGAAGGTCAATGGCTTTCATCTCTCACAGTGCTGGTTTTAATACTTCTTCAAATACTGGAATTCTCTGCACCCTTCCTGAGCAGGGGCACTGGGCATGCACCCACCTCCTCTGCCTCCAGGAGCTTCCCAGCTCCTCCTCTGCCCTAATGCTGCCTCCATCTCCAAGAGAGTTTATTCTGATGAAAGGATTCACTTGGCAGAGAGGTTTGAAATATCCCAGCTCCTGCACATCTGCTGTATTTTCCATAGTGCTTCATTCCACCCCAGCTGGAGGAGTCAAACCCCAGGGAATTCCCAAGGGGCAGGCAGTGAAAATCCAGGGGTGGGGAGGTGGCTGCACAAAAGCCCCCCCAGAGCAGCCCCAGGATTGCAGGGATAAGAGCAGCGTTGGTCACTGCAGACAAATGAGATTAGCACAGCAAGACACTGGATGATTAAAACACTTGTCCTTATGCAAAATTCAGCAGATATTCCCAAATGTCCGTGGCAGACAAATTGCACCATCTGGTCAGCGAGATAAAGTCTTTAAACAAGAACTTTGCAGGCTGAAGGTTCTCAGCTGTGGAAACAGGTCGTGCTGGTGCCCTGTGATGTGCCAAATCGAGGGCAACCCGCTCTTCCTCTCTCTCCCACTTCACTGCAACATTAAAAACCACATATGGTGCCTTCCCAAAGTGACACTGCCCAGAACAATAAAGGATCTGATCTCAGCTCTCTCTTTTTTGCAGTGATCATTCCCTATTTTGTCCGATTCCAGATGCCAACATTATCGCTAAAACACCATTTTTCCTGTTAGGAAGCCATCTAATTAATAATTGCATTTATATATGAGCTAATTAATAAATATGGTCTATCTTAATATACTTACCACATATTCAGCAGGGTCTGGAGCCCTTTGAGCAGTGCCTGTGGAACCACACAGGAATTTCTCACGTCATGTCTGTGAAACGAGCCCAGGAGCCACAGGGAGCCCTGAAAGCCCCAATGAATGAACATCTGGGGCAAAGGCAGGGGCAGCCCCTCCATTTACCTCAGCCCAGCTGGGTCAGCCCTCGATGCAGGCGCCCGGGGCCTCCTCACATCAAACACCTGTAAATTGGCCATTATTTTGGCGTGTGCAGGCAGAGCTCCCCAGCCCAGGTAATGAGGGCACAGCTGGAGCCTTTCCCCAGGCTGGCAAGGCCAGGGCACCTGAGACAGCTCCTGAGTGCTTAAAGCACAAAATCCATCCTGAAAGAGAGATGAACTGACACTACATAATGACCTCGGTGCCTGGGCAGAGCCAGCAGCTCTGCAAGGAGCAGCAGCAGCAGCAGCTCTGCTCAGGGGAAGCTCTGCCTTGTCAGTGGGAGCTCACAGACCCAGCAGCCTTAATTACTGCTTTATACATTGCACTAATTTCCTTGATTGTGCTGTGAAATCAAAACACATAATGAAGACCTTTTTCCCCTCTAATAAAAGCTGTCAAAGTAAATAAATATTCATCCCCATCTGCCCCTCTGGATGAAAGGAGAATTAATTGATAATTTTCAGAGCTCTGTAACCTCCTGCCCGGTGCTCTGCTCACTGAGGGCTTTCTATGGAGTCTGCCTTGCTGAGATCCTGTTAATGCAAGTTTAAAATCAGACAGGCATGGTGCACCAAATCAAATCTGTTTGCTAGGCTGCCTCACACGGCCAAACACCCATCTGTTCCCCAGGAGCAGGCTGGTGTCTCATTGCCAGCAGCAGGCTGCTCTCAGATGAGCTGGGTGCAGCCCTGAGCACGGTGCCCATCAGGACACCTGCACAGAGCCTGATTTCCCTGCTCTGAGTAAGTTACTCCAGGTTGGAGCCAGCCCTGAGCCCTCTCAGATAATCTGGGTGCAGTCCTGAGCACTGTGTCCATCAGGACACCTGCACAGAGCCTGAGCTCCCTGCTCTGAGTAATTTACTCTGTGTTGGAACCAGTCCTGAGCACTGTGTCCATCAGGACACCTGCACAGAGCCTGAGCTCCCTGTCTGAGTAAGTTACTCTGTGTTGGAACCAGCCCTGAGCACTGCATCCATCAGGACACCTGCACAGACCCCAATTTCCCTGCTCTGAGTAAGTTACTCCCGGTTGGAGCCAGCCCTGAGCCCTCTCAGATAATCTGGGTGCAGTCCTGAGCACGGTGCCCATCAGGACACCTGCACAGAGCCTGAGCTCCCTCTCTGGGTAAGTTACTCCAGGTTGGAGCCAGCCCTGAGCCCCGTGCTGGGTTTGGGGGATGAAGCAAACCAAACCCAGGTGATGGATGGGGGATCTGCCCCCATCTGTGGGTGACCTCCTTTTCCTGCCCTTGCTGCAGATTTGGGGCGCAGAGCAGAGATGCTCAGGGGGGCAGCTGGGCAGAGGGGAGAGGCTGCAGGTGCTGCTCCCCTTCCCAGGAGGGCACAGCCGTGCCTGGAGAGGCTCTGGGAGGACGTGGGGACATTTAAAAATCATTTGCAGTGCAAACCAAACTCCTCCTTGTCACACAGGACGCTGGAATGGCAGCGTGTGCGCCGTGCCAGGATGAGAGGCAATAATCACAAAGGTAAATGCCACTCCAGGGATTTGTTTCCTGTGACATTTGCAGGAGCAGCCCTGGCTGGACACTCTGCGTGTCCAAGATGCTGCAGCCTTCCAGGAACTCCAGGGGAGGGACACGGGGGTCACTGCAGATGAGCAAACATCAGTGGGGCACAGGACAGGGCCCATGGAATGGGGAGGAGGTGCACATCCCCAGGGAAGCCAATTCCACCTTTCCACAGCTGTCCCAGGAGTGCAAAGCAGCAGCTCTGGGACTGGGGGGTTTCAGTTTGAGCAGGATAATCAATGCAAAGCCCAGCAGCAAAAGCTCCAGCTCCAAACGTTGCAAGCAGACCCACTGGAACAAGTCAGGAGTGCCAGGTTTGTGAGCAGTGGTGTGGGGGATATATACATATTTTATATCGATATATTCTCACACTATGGATCTCCTGAAAAGGAAAATCCATCTCATTCAGAACCAGATGCTGGACATGAATTTATTAAGATGAATGAAGCTACTTCATTCCCCTTTAGTGCCTGGAGGATGGAAACTCAGGCAATATTGCCTCTCCCTGGCATCAGAGCACTCCATTTCTCCCCGAAGTTCTCAACAATAATTCATGTCTCTGCATGGCATTGATCAGCCAGTCTTTGAGATCCTGTTCTTTTGTCTACATCTTCTCCTGCATTCAGCTCCTAAGACCACGGGGAAGAAAGGTTTCTGGCAGGAAAGATAAAAACTATTTATTGTACTGACCTTTTTGATTAATGGGTGGAGTTAGGTGTGAAATCATTTTTATCAGGTGAACATAATGACTTGCAGGACAACAAAAAGGGCATTTCAATTTTTTATCAAAATCCTCAGCGAGAGCACAATCCCCCAAGGTGAACCTTGGGGACAGCCCCAGTAGCCAGGAGTGAATAAATATCTCATAAGTCTGGTATTAGCTGAGGGCTGGCTCATGAATCAGCAGGGATCATTTGAAGGAGCCAGGCTCTCCTGCTCCCTGCCCATGGACAGTGAATCCATGGAGCTGTGCTGCGAGGAGATGGAGTCAGGCAAACTTGGACACTGCATTTTCTAAATAACTCTGTTATCAACAACACCTCTGCTGGGCTTCCTGCTCTGAAATCATCCACTTGAGCCTAATTAAGCAGACATTAATGAGATCAGAGTGGCTGACTGCCTGTTAGTCTCTCAAAACATGATAAAGCCATTCCATTTCTGCCACAGTGCTGCAGGAACCTGTCTGCCCACTGTTTATCAGCACACAAAGACCCAGCAAAACCATGGAACTGCTTCCTTGGGCCCTGTGACCCTGATCCTGAGCTCAGGACATTCCATGGAAACCAAATCAAACCTGCACACACACAGTTACACCAGGCACTTCACAATACACATCAAGGCTTGTGTACATTAAAAAATACATTTTGGATCACTGGTTGAATTAATGAGCCCTTAAAACTTGTTCAGAATGAACCCTCCTGACCCCCACCAATGGGGTTTGAGCTGTGTTTACCCAGCACTGAATCCTCCCAGACACTGGAAAACTCTGACTCTTGGTCACCTCCCATTTCCCTGCATCTGATTGCACCAACTGGAACACACAGACCTGGGTGCTTAAGGCTATAAAAGTGGAAATGTTTCAAGGCAAAATGTCCTTTTAATAACACTTTTTAAGCCCAGCATGGCTGAGATTGCAGGCTGTGGTAACAAAGCAAGGATGTTTTTGGCAGAGGGCTGGAAAGGGCAGACAGAGCTCTGTTATCTTTGTACCCCCAGCCTCCTCCAGTCAGAGAGAGACAATTTGGTAATAAAACAGGGGCTCCTGGGGTGGTCTGCAGGCTGAGAGGGTGGGAAGTGTTCCCAGAGGGTCTGGAGCATCCCTGGGGCTTGGGCTCTCTGGGGGATTTGGTTCTCTCTGGGTGTGCAAGGATGGAGCTGCCTCTGTCCCTGTCCCTGTCCCTGTCCCTGCTGCATTTCCTGGGCTCACCCACTCCAGGGCATCATTATGAGGAGTGTGGAGCTCATTCCTCCCTGCATCATTTCAAATAAGCCTCCCAGGCAAGCAGCAAGGAGAGCTCCACGGAAAGCAGTGGCAGGCTTTGAAGTTGGAGTCTCTGTTCTGTTTCCAGACAGATTTTGATTTAATGATAGATGCCTGCCCTGCCAGGGAAGAAATTTCATAATGAATCAAGCAATGTGGGTATAAATAGAGCCCAGGAGAAAGGAGAACAGGAGCAGAGGACAGGCTGGACTTTGGGTCCAGCCCAGCTGGGCTCAGGTCTGGGCTCAGCCACCCCTCAGGCTTTGCCCTGGGGTAAAAGCCTGACTGGGGACCATTTTCTTGGTCAAGCAGCAACAACCCAGGCACAGCTGGGGCCAAAATCCAGCGTGAGCTGGACCAGAGCCAGCAGCCAGCCTGTCCCAGGGCCCTGACTGGACAGGGCTTATTCCTGAACATGGAGGGCCCCATATCTCAGCTACCCCGAGGGTGGGATGCCCACAGGCTGTCAGCAAATTATTTAAAGGCTTCAGAGCCATGGAATGGCTTGGGTTGGAAGGGATCTTAAAGCCTCTCCAATGTAATCTCAAAGATTATGTAGTGTTATCTGGTTATTATAAGTTGCTTTTTGTTACTGCTCCAGTAGCTATAAATTCCAGTTGGTGACATCAATTATATTAATAAATCACCCTCAATTTACTCATTATAATTTGGGCAACACTTAAACAACTCAGTTAAGATGTAAATACATTTCTCACCCCAGACAAAGCAGCAGTGCCTGTTTTTCCTCTGCCTGGGCATTCAGTGACATTATTAATGCCCAGCAAAGCACTGCAGGCTCATCCCCAGCAGCAGAGGCGCCGTCTCACAGGAATTTCAAACACCCCGAGTGACCTGGGTCTGCAGAGGTTTCACCTTTCCAAAGGCATTGTGGAGCTTCCCCAGACAGATCCCAACAGAAAGGGTTAAAAGGGCAGTGAGTGGCCACCGATGGCTTTCACTGAGGATTCGGGGTTCACCCGTGATGAGATCACTCTCAGAGCCACCTTTCCCTCCACCTTCTGGGAGAATGTGGGACAAATTCTTCAAAAGAGCAGCTGAGGGGGAAACCAAGAGCCCAGGTGGGAGGTGCAGTGAGCAAAGGAGCGAGGCTCAGCCAGGCCGGGCTTTGTTCACATCTGTCACGAATTCCTCTGCTCCTCCCAGCTTCCCCCTGCCCTGGGGCAGCACTTGGGTTTGTGGCCCTGGGTCAGCTGCTGTGGCCAGGTGAGAGGACCAGGTGACAGGACCAGGTGAGAGCTCCAGTGACAGCCGCACTGACAGCCCCACTGACAGTCCCAGCCAGTTCAGAGCTGCAGAATGTGGAGCCAGAGGCCGATGCTGGGTCACCCTGATTTTTTAAGATTTTCCAAGCCTTCTGATGTTACATTCTTGTAATGGACTTTCTCTCACACTTTATGTAAATAACTCATTGTTTTGCACTCTTTTATGGAAGAAGAAAAATTTGATGGGCTGTTGGTTTGCCCGGTGTCATTGGAGAGGTGGCACTGTCACCCTCCAATCCACTGTCACTCTTGGAAATCTATAAATGTTGGAGTTAGAAAATAAAAATTCTCTTTTTACCTTAAGAAAGCTGCGTGTCCTCATGGTGTTGTTTCGTGTCCTGTGCTGCACTCTCAGTGCACAGGATCCCCCAGAAGATTCCTGCTCCCTTTTCCCATTGCCCCCTCCATAAAAAGGAGATCTCACCCAGCTCAGGGCAGCCCTTTGGGACCTTTCCTGCTTTCCTGCCCATTCCCATCCCACTCCTGCAGAGGGACCAGCACTCTCCCCTCAGTCACCCCGAGCAGCTGAGATTACAGAGATCTTCTCACCTGTTTTGGGGGAAATGGCCCAAGAGGCTGGGAGCACTGCATGCAGGCACCCACAGCTGGAAGGAACCTCCTCTCCCAGCTCCCCACTCTTCCTCAGCCACGTGCAGCTGTAATTCCATCTGGAGTGGTGGAAAACGCACTTCCTTTCTCTTTCAGGATTTATCTTCCAGTTCATGCATGTGGTGCTGATATTCATCTTAAAAGCCAGCAGCGAGATGAACCCACTGTGACTTTCATTTCTCAGATCCAACATCCTTGTCAGCACTGGAGAGCTTAAGTGCTCTTCCTTTCACACCTATTAGGTTGGAACAAGCCTTAAAAGCATAAATAACCTTCCCCACAGCATAATGAAAGACCTTATTACAGCCTGGGATTAATTTTTTCTAATCTATTTACAAGCAAAAAGGTCGAACTGAAATTTGACAGTGAGGAAGGGAGGCAGGACTCATTATCTCCAGAAAGAGTGGAGAAAATGGATGAACATAAGCAGAAGATAGTTTTGGAGCTTGAATCCACATCCTAGCCTCTAATTAAAAATTACCCAGCAAGGCACTGCCTTGCAAACACCATTAGCTACAGGAAAAATGAAATTCCTAATTACTGAGCAAAAATATTTTGATCTCAACTTTTCTTTTGTTTTTTTTTTTTTTTAATTTTAAAAAGCCATCTTTACTGTTCAAACCCCTGCTCCACTCCTTCTCCATGTAACAGCTCTGCTTTATCCTTTTATTATCAAAGGACCAGCAGGACACGCCCACACACGGAGCACTGATTATTTTTGTCATTAAGCTGCCCTCACAACCCTCACCTTGCTGCCCACAAATCCCATCCCATTCCCTCTGGCTGCAGCTGTGGACAGGAGAGGCACGGCTGGGGTGGGGATGCTCCTTACTCAGCTCTGCTGCTGTCACAGCTCTGGAGAACAACCTTGGAATGGCCAAACTGGCCAGAAGTGGTGGAGAAAAGGGGCAATCCCTGCAATCCCCGCAATCCCCGCAATTCCTGCAGTTCCTGCAATTCCCGCAATCCCTGCAATCCCCGCAATTCCCGCAATCCCCGCAATCCCCGCAATCCCCGCAATTCCCGCAATCCCTGCAGTTCCTGCTGTTCCTGCAATCCCTGCAATCCCCGCAATCCCTGCAATTCCTTGCAATCCCCGCAATCCCTGCTGTTCCTGCAGTTCCTGCTGTTCCTGCAGTTCCTGCAATCCCCGCAATTCCTGCAATCCCCGCAATCCCTGCAATCCCTGCAGTTCCTGCTGTTCCTGCAATCCCCGCAATCCCTGCAATCCCCGCAATCCCCGCAATCCCTGCAATCCCTGCAATCCCTGCAATCCCCGCAATCCCTGCAGTTCCTGCTGTTCCTGCAATCCCTGCAATCCCTGCAATCCCCGCAATCCCCGCAATCCCTGCAATTCCTTGCAATCCCCGCAATCCCTGCTGTTCCTGCAGTTCCTGCTGTTCCTGCAGTTCCTGCAATCCCCGCAATTCCTGCAATCCCCGCAATCCCCGCAGTTCCTGCAATCCCTGCAATCCCCGCAATCCCCGCAATCCCTGCAATCCCTGCAGTTCCTGCTGTTCCTGCAATCCCTGCAGTTCCTGCAATCCCCGCAATCCCCGCAATTCCCGCAATCCCCGCAATCCCCGCAATCCCCGCAATCCCCGCAATCCCTGCAATTCCCGCAATCCCCGCAATCCCCGCAATCCCCGCAGCCCTGCAGCCCTGCAGGTGGTTGAGCTGGCTGGGGAAATGCCGGGAGCAGCGAGGGTGGTTGCTGTGGAGCCCTGGGCAGGGAGGGCACGCACAGAGCCCCCGGTGAGTGCCCAGGGCAGGCACTGCTGGGCACACAGACCCCATCTGGGAGCGGGCTGGGCTCTGCCCGGCAGCTCTGCTGTTCCTGAGGCTGTGCCTCCCTCTCCAGGCAGCCCAGGGGCTGGCACTGCTGCTGGCTCTTCCATCCAGCCCAGTTTCCTCCTGATATCCCACCTGACCCTGCCCTTGGTCGGTTTGAGACCATTCCCCCTCGTCCTCTCACTGCCCCTGTAATTATTTGCTGTAATAATTACCATTCTTGTATTATTTGCACTGGTGCTCCTTGAGTAGCTGACTGCACTCCCTGGGCATCAGAGGAGTCAGTGGCCAGAGATAATTTGTATTTATTCCATGTGCTAGCTGTATTTGTACGTGTTTATTGCATTTAAGTGTGCAGCCAATTTATTTATTTAACTCTGTGAGAAGAGTGCCAGGAGGTTTTTCAGTTTGTTTCCATCTTCCCCAGCTGTAAATAAACCCAAGCTCATTAAGAGCCCTGCACTGCTGCCATTAGTGCTGGAGCTGGTGCTGCCAGCCTGGGCAGGATCCTATTCCTGCCTCAAGAACCCCATGGAATTACAGTGCCTAACAAAGCAAGAATCAGTGGAGAAGGGGAGCAGAGCTCCTGGAGCCTGCCCAAAACACCACTCTGGGCAATTCCTACTAGAAATACATGCAAATGCCATTATTTTTATGGGGTGCTGCTTCCCAGAGCCAGGCAGAGGGCTGGGGGCACTGGAGGATGCGCTTTTATCTCAGAGTCAGCCTGGGGAATCAGATCCCTGTCTCCCATGTGCTCTTTCTGCTCTTTCCAATGCAGAGAGAGAGGGTTTGGTGTGCCTGGAGCTGGTGTCTGAAGGGCTGGATGGCAGAGGATGCTGGGTGCCAGTGCCTCCTGCCTGGGCACTGGGAATGAGCACAACCAAGGCAGAAACCTCCAGCAGGGAGAGCCCAGGGAATTCCATCCCTGCCTGGGCTGCCCCAGCACAGCAAATCTCCCCTCTCCTAAAGTCCTGTGAGCACAGAGCTCTTGGGGCAGCTGAGGCATCTGGAACAGAGCAAACTCCACCCAATATCCCTTTTACAGGGGCTTCTTCCCAGGGAATTCAAGTGCCTGCAGAAAGGGACCGGGAGTTCAGGGCTTCATCCTCGGGCAGAAAGGTTGGAGTTTATTCTGAACGGCTCTGGAGATCCCTGAGTGCTAAAGAAAGGAGGATTAGGGAAAAAAAGAAAAAGGGGGGGAAAAAGGTGAAATAGAAATCATGAGTAGTTTTAAATCCCAGACTAAACAAACAGGATTATTGACACTGCCTGAGCTGAACAGGTTTCCTGCCCGGGGCAGGGAAGAAAAGGGAGGTGAAAAAGCTTTCCTCCAGCTCCAGGAGGGGCAGGAATGGGAGCAGGTTTGGGAACGGCAGGAAGGGGAGCAGATTTTGGGAATTGGAGCAGATTTTGGAAGAGGCAGGAATGGGAGCAGATTTTGGGAATGGAGGAATGGGAGCAGATTTGGGGAATGGCAGGAATAGGAACAGATTTTGGGAATTGGAGCAGATTTTGGGAATGGAGGAATGGGAGCAGATTTGGGGAGTGGCAGGAATGGGAGCAGATTTTGGGAGTGGGAGCAGATTTTGAAAGAGGCAGGAATGGGAGCAGATTTGGGGAATGGCAGGAATAGGAACAGATTTTTGGAGTGGCAGGAATGGGAGCAGATTTGGGGAATGGGAGCAGATTTTGGGAGTGGAGGAATGGGAGCAGATTTGGGGAATGGGGGCAGATTTGGGGAAGGAGAGCAGATTTTGGGGGTGGGAGCAGATTTTGGGCACCATCTGGTTTTTCAGACATCACAGAGCCCCGAGCCCGGCCCCGTGGCTGGGGATGGAACTGCAGAACCACGGAGCCAAACCCCTGGAATTCCTGCAGAAACGGCACTTTTGAAAACTTCATCCCTGCTGTGGGCTTAATCAAGGGATAATTAGGATTTAGCGAAGCCTGTGACCTTCCTGCTCCGCTCTCTCCGTGCTCCTCATGCGAGGGAGGGGAGGAGAGGCTGCAGCCCCGTTCCCTCTGGTGCTGCTCTCACCTCGCTGGGCACCTCTGGGCTCCCAGCCAGGCTCCAGCATCCCCTCCACGCCCTGCCCAGAGCACAGCAGAACTCTCCAGCAGATTCCTCCTGATCCTCATTTTTCACAAACGTAATTATCAGTGGATGAGTCTCAGCAACTATTCAAAAGGATTTTCAAAAATCACTTTTAAATAAGGCTTATAAAGCCCTTATAAAACTCCTTTCCAAAATCCAGGCATCCATTTCTGAAAACAAGTCTGGAATAGCCTGTTATCACTATTTATGTCTTCATTTTTTGAGTTTGCAGCTCATTTTCTGACACTCACAGGGTGTTTAAACAATTTGGCTGCGTCCCCTGGATAATTATAATGAGCTACAGCCTCCCAAACCCCCCCAGAAAATGTGATTCTGCTCATGCTGACTTGATCTGGCTGCAGCATTCATGCTCTCCCCTGGGAACAGTTACACCATGCAGAGGACTCTTGCCAGAACAGGGGAAAAAGGAAAAGCAGCCAGTTGTGACTGTTCCCTCACCTTTCCACCCCTGTGCCTGCCTGGCACCCGAGCTCTGGGGAAAATCCCCTCCGAGCCAAAGCCCTGGGCCTGCAGCAACACATCTGCCACTTAGTGCCAATTAATTCGGGATAGAGATCCCTTGGGGCTTGCAAACTGAATGGGAAGTGGCTGTAAATGAGAATTATTGGCCTGGGATAAACCTGAGCTGCCTGTGCAAGGTGCTGCCAGGGCAGGGCAGCACTGCTGGTGGCAGGGGTGGATTTTCCCTCGGCGTTGCTGAGGTTGGGCTCCATGGGGAGCTGAGCACTTCTCCCAGCGCAGCCAAAGCCAGAGCTGCTGGAGTTCAGGACATCCCTGGGGCTGTCCTGGAGTGCCAGGACCCCTGCAGGGGCTCAGAGACCCTGGCACAGAGCCCAGGGCACCAAACCAGGGGATTTGATTATGGCCCATGGAAAAAATTACCAGCCTTAGATGAAGATCTGCAAGCCATGAAAGGATAAGGAGAATAATAATCAGTTTGTCACGGGGTGAAAAATAGATTTTTGGGGCACAGGTGCCCAGAGCAGCTGTGGCTGCCCCTGGATCCCTGGCAGTGCCCAAGGCCAGGTTGGACATGACTGGAGCACCTGGGACAGTGGGAGGTGTCCCTGCCATGACAGGGCTGGCACTGGAGGGGATTTAAGGTCCCTTCCAACCCAAACCAGTGCAGGAATCTGGAATTTTCCACAGTGCCCTTGGCTCTGCCAAAAGGGCCATGAAAGCCTGGGAGAGGTGTGAGTGCTGCACAGCCACCCCACACTGCAGAACTGTGAGGGGATGATTTGGCTGGACAGGACCAAGGAACAGCTGGAGGATCTTTCTGCACTGGTGGGAGTCCCCAAAGACCCTGCAGTGCCACGGGACTGGTGAAGGACACATCCTCTACACACTGGGATTTTTTCCCCCATCATTATCATTACTATTGTTGTAATTATTATTATTATTATTATTTGTATTTTTCTGGAATCCCACAGCACCGCGACAGAGCTGGGGATGAGGACTCACTGGTCACTGCTGGATTGGGCTGGTGGGGCCCTGCAGAACCATTCACCAGCCCTGCCTGCCCCTGCCCAGCTGCAGGGGCTCCTCACCCACCAATCCCTGATCTGTGGAATGTTTGCCTAAACATCTGCCAGGCAGGGACCAGCCAATTAACTGGCTGTAATTAAGGCTGATCAGGCGGTGATTTGAGCAGGACCTGGGTGAGAAGGGCACCACGAGTCTCCCATCACTCATTAATGGTGGTAAAACACTGCAGCTCTTCACTAAACAGGTGCCCATCAAGGCTGCTCTGCCACATTGCAGCACGAGTTGTTTTAATTAATCCAGGGCAGGTGCTGCATGGGGATAGACAATGAAGGGGAGCTTGGGGTCAGGCATTAAAAATTGGATTGGTACCAGAGATGAGATGGTTTCCACCCTGTGTGTCAGCAAACCCAGGTGGAAAAGACTTGTCTTCTTTCCAGTAACAACACACAATACACCATTATTTAGCTTAAAACCTTCTGCTCTTACTAAACAAATTTTCCTACAGTCTTAAGGTCTATCTTAAGCAAGCCTAAAACTCAAGCTATTGTTTTATATCCTTGCTTACAATACCATTGTGACTTTTTCTACTTTTAGACTTTGCAGCTGCAGCTCTGAGCTTCTGTTCCTCCTGTTTGTAAAGCCTGCTTTTACAGCTCTCTGCAAATCTTCTTACCTTTGCCATTTCCCACAGGGTGACACTCCACACACAGCCCAGAACAGACCCAGAGGGGCCAGTGACTGAACATCCCACCAGCTGTGGGGTGCTTTGGGTGGGGAGGGACCCCAAGGATGATCCCATTGCAGGGACCCCTTCCAGCATCCCAGGCTGTCCCAGCCCCACCCAGCCTGGCCTGGGCCCTCCCAGGGATGCAGGGGCAGCCCCAGCCTTGCTCTGCACCCCCAGGTGAGAGAGAACCAAGCCTGTCCCACCTGGGTCACTCCAAACCAGCGCTGCCCCTGCAGGTGGGGATGCCATGGGTGCTGCCAGAGCCCCACTCCTGCCCAGCCCTGCAGTTCTGCTGCAATGACACATCTGAGACAGGAAAACAAAGTTATTTATTGCTTACACTGAGGGGTTTTTGAGTGGATGCTTTGATTATGGCATAGTGGTATAAATGCATAAAAAAGAACCAAACAAAACCAACATAAATCAGGTTTAACGTGGCTGAGTCAGCAAAGCTCAGCTGGGTGCAGTGGCTCTCCTGCACCTGCCAGGGCTGTTGTGAGCTTGCCATGACCACACAATGAGCTGTTGCCCACCTGCTCACCCACCTTCTCCAGCAGGCTGCAGGGAATCCCAGAGGGAATGCAGAGGTGGGGCTCCTCAGGTGCCCCTTTTGGAGCCAATCAGGCTTCCCCAACACTGGATCCCAAAAGAGGAGCTTCTGATGGGGCACCAGCCCTCAGCTGGCACCTGGGCCAGGTTTCACCCCCTGGGAATGTCCTGAGGCAGGACTGAGCCCTGGAAGGGTCTGCAGAGGGGGCTGCTGCTCGTTCCCTCAGTCCTGAGCAAATGTTTCCCTTGTCCTTGAGGTCTTCCCATTAAATCCACCCTTGTCTCCTGCAGAAAGCAAGCCTGACCTTTCCCACTGAATCAAGAGCCAATTTATTACATATTTTAAATTCATAATGAGATCAAAAGGGATAATGCTCAGATGACCCAGAGATCAGCCCGAGACACGAGAGATAATTGTGCCCTTAATTGCCACGCCTGATTAAATCACTTGTGCAGCTCAGACGTGTGTGCTCAGATGGGAGGGACAAAGGAGGTGTCAGAGGCCTGCTGGGGCTGAGTTTATCACAGCCCTGCTCACCTGCAGCTCCAGGCTGTGCTCACCTGTGCCAGGGCCACCACACCAGCCAGGCACCAACACACCCCGTGCTCCACTCCTGCAATTCAGTTTCATCCCAGCCTTGGGCAGCTCTGGCACAGCCATGAGAGAAGGGCCAGAGGCTGCCCCAGGGACCTTCCCCATCCCAGGCTGAGCTTGGGATGCAGGGGCAGCCTCAGCTGCTCTGGGCACACCTCCCTCGTTGTCAAAAACTCCATGGAAAAGTTTCAACCCCTTCCCCTGTGAGCTGTGCCAGTGCTGAGGCTGCCAGGGAGGCTCTGCACCGTCCCCTGTGGGTGACAGGGACACCAAGCACCCCCTCCCTGGCAGCAGAGCCTTCCTCCCAGGCAGCCCCAGCTCTGCCCACAGCCCCCAGCACAGGCAAGGTGCATAAAGACACCGATCTGCTCCTCACACTGCTTTTTATGCATTATTTATCAGTGGTTAAGGAACTGGGGCTGTTACAAACAGCAGCAAATGAGGGTGGCATTAATTTTAAAGAGTCTGTAATAGCTATCAGGGGGTTTCAGGATTTATTATAAATAACTTAGGGATTTGCTGAGTCCTCAAACCTGCACCAACAACTGATCACTGAATAAAAACATTCGAGTGAAGTGCAAGTGCAGGTTATTAACCTGAGTATGGAAACCTCTTTAAACCTGCTAAGAAGGCCCAATTAAAGATAGAGCAGACATAACAGCCTGTTGCTGCAGTTCCAGGGTAGGCGACCCAAAGAATTAAAAGGTAACATTAAAATGAAAAGTGCATTAAGAACCTCTTGCATTTCCAGAGCAAGGCGGGAGCACCCCCAGAGCTGCTGTTCCACATTGCCAGCCGCAGGAAGGAGGAGATTGCAGCTCCCAGGCAGCTGGTGAGTGCAGGAGCAGCAGCCCTGGACGCTGAGCACAAAGGGGTTAACAGCAGCTCACCCAAAGGGTTTGTGCGAGGTTAATCGGGGAAAAAAGCACTCAGGTGACTCCCACCAAAAAATCTCCAAATTCTCCGGCTGCAAGTTCAGCGCCAGGAGAGGAAGATGGGGTCAGAGCAGAAAACAAGATTGGGGTTGAACAGAGAGCACAAATCTGTTCTAAACCAGATGGAGGCGCTGAGGTCCCCAGGAGATGCTCTGGCACTGAGCACAAAGAGGAAATGATTGCTTTGGAGAAGGGCAGAGCTCCCAAAAATCCACTGAGCAGCAGAAACTGCTCAGGGCTCCTTTCCAAAGCCCAGCTAACCCTGCCCTGCCCTGTCCAGCAGATTTAGGCACTCACATTTATGGGGACACCACCTCACCTCGGTCCACCTGCATTTGCAATGTCAAGAGGAAAGAAAAATGATCTTTTTCCACCAGGTTTGAGAACTTTTTACCCCAGAAGCTCCCCTGGCCCCAGCTCCAGTGCAGGAGCAGCTCCAGCCAAGCCCTGGCAGGCACCAGCTCCTTCCTCCCTCTCACTGCATTACAAACAATTGCCATAGAAACTGGAAATATTCCCTAAACCAACAGAGGCTCCCTTCTTTCCAGCAATTATCTTAAGGTCTGATTTGCATTTTAAATGTCACCTGTATAAATTAAAACTGTTTACTGCTCGCAATGCCGTTATTGTGAGTCATCTGGCAATAGCCAGCGACAGGCTGGCTTTGTTTGCAGCAGAAAGCTGCACACGAGAGCATCCCCTGGAGCACTCCGGGGCTGCCTCCTCGGCCACAGGTGCCTGGCAGCTCCTCCGGGCTGCCAAACGTTCCCTTTCTCCCTGAGCTCACTCATCGAGGCGGTGGAGCTCTGGCAAGCATCGCTTGGGGTGCATTTCCAGCTGCTGCTGCACAGCTGCTCTGTTCTGGAGGATCCCAGCAGCCCCAGCTCTGCTCTGCATCCTTCCGCATTCATTTTTTAAAACTTGGAGTCATCTGTAGGTTATAAATGACCTTTTTTTTTTTCTCTTATAGTAAACTTCAAGGACAAACAGAGCATCTGCACATTAGAGGAGTTTGAGAAGCACTTTGATAATTCAGCCCACCAACAGGCAGTGCTCCTAATGGATCACTGGCAAACTGGGTGGGCTCCCAGTTCAGACTGGGGTCCCCTCCTGACCCACAGAGCTCACAGGTGAGGCCAGCCCTGAGCCCCAGTCCCTGCCCTTGCCAGGGGGGCTCTGCTCCCTGGATCACAGCCCCCAGTTTGGCTGATGGATTCTTCATTTCTCACCTCCCTTCTCATTTCACTGAGCTGGGAAAGCACTCCCAAGACCATCAGTGCAGCCTTTGACCAATCCCCACCTTCCCAAAGCACTTCCAGCACCTCCTCCCCACCATTGCAAACACCCAAGCCAGTAACAGGCTCTGAAATCTGCCATGCTCAGAGCAATGGCCCCAAATTTTAGGTGGGGAAAAGCAGAGTCCAGCCAAATCTACCTCTATCAGATGGATGGGAGCAAGCAGCAGTGATGAGGGGCAGTTTTCCCAACAGTTCACCCCCAAAAAAGGCTTTAGGAAATGTCCCTCAAAGCCAGGAGAAGCTGGAAGGGCAGGTCCTGACCCCCTGCAAAACCCCTCTGATAATTACTTGTTAATTACATTCCCCTGGTTCTCATTATTTCATTGTAACAATTCCCAAACATTTTCTTCAATTATTGTCCCAATTTTTTCCATCCTTCAGACAAATTCTGGCAGTTGAACCCATCTACACTTGGGATTGGAAACTGAAGAGGAGCTGCTAAAATCACAGTTCCTGCCTGGAAATGAAAAACGGAGAGAAGAAAGACAATTCCCTTAAATATTCCCCAACCAAACCTTCACTTAAAAAAATAAAGCAGAAACATTGAATATCCAGGAAACCTTTCCCCCCAGGCCTGAGCCTCAGCATGGGAGACAGAACATCCTCACTCTTTCCTCTCAAACCAGCAGCTCCGTTTCCCATCTTTCCTCCCAGGTGAAGCACACCTGGAAACCAGAGCCCCACAAGGTGATGTCCTCCAGCACGATTGTCCAGGAGAATTATTATTCTGAGGACGTTTATGGAATTATTATTATTGTGTCCAACTTTCCAGTTCAGCTTAGAGATCAGTCTGGGTGAACTAATTCCATCTCCCTAATGATTAAATGCTTCACATTAATCCAACCCCGAGCAGGCAGGTTCAAGCAGCCTGCCTGCCTCTCATTCCCTGCAATAATTACATCTTGACAATCATTTTGTGCCTCCCTGGCTTTCTCTGAATTTGTTGTTTCTTGAAGGAAGCTCTCCTGCCCCTCCTGTTGCCATCTGTCCCCACGGGCAGACAAACCATGGATTTCCAGACTGGAAAAGCTGCAGGAGCCAGGCAGGGGAAGAGCAGGAGGGAATCCCTCAGGACACAGCCACAAACCAGGGAATTACAGCTCCTTCCATGCTGTGGCCAGAAATGTTTTGACACAGAGGGTGAAATTCAGAAAGAGAACCTCTGGATTCTTCCTAAATAAACCTCTGAGCTGCTCCTGCAGAGAATTCCCTGAACTTCCATCCCAGTGAATCCCAGAGAAACCCCTCTGACCTCCTTCCTTCTGCTTATCACACATTCCCAGCTGGGGAAAGGGAAAAAGGGAAAAGAAAGGGAAAGGGAAAGGGAAAGGGAAAGAAAGGAAGAAGGAAAATAAACTGAAGGAAAAAAGAAAACAAAAAAAACACCCCAAAACAATCAAAAACCAACCAACCAACCAAAAATCCCCCACCAAACAACAACCAAATAAAAAACCAAAAAAAATACCACCAAAAAAAGCCCAAAACCCCCACAACACCCCCCCCCAAAAAAAAAAAAAAAAAAAAAACAAAACAAACAAACAAAAAAAAAAAAAACCAAACCCAAAAAATGCAAACTTTTCTGGGCAGGAGGAAGGAATGGATGCAGCCAGAGTGAGCAAATCCCTGACAGGGGCTTTTCCTCCAGCCCCTCTGGGGTTCAGGCAGGCTGTGTCCCACTGAAGCTGCCCCAGGGGTGCAGCCAGTTCATCTACAGAGTTGGTTTTTATTTTTTAACAGGTAGGGGGTATATTTTATTTATTTATATATTTTTATTTATTTATATTTTTATTTATTTATTTATTATATTTATATATATTTATATATAATATATATTATACATTTATTTATATTATATATTTATTTATATTTATTTTTATTTATATTTATATTTATTTATATATTTTAACAGTGTAGGGAGTGTGGGACCAGAGTTTTTTAATGACAATACCACCACAAAATGCCCAGAACGAATGGCTTTTGCTGCTGCTGTATTCATTATGCAGGCAGAGCTGGCCCTAATTAGATAATATGAGATTTCTTGGCTCACACCAAGCAATTCAGAAGAAAGAGCCTCGTTATTGATGGGACAAACCACACAAAGCAATGGAGCAGAGTTTAATAAAGCAGAGAAGTATCAAAGAGAAAGGTTTTAATTCTTAATAAGTAGATCCATGGGTTTCATTAACCAGCATTCAAAGGGGTTTTTTTCGGGTTGCTTTTATTACATAATTAATTAAAGCCTGACCAATAAGATAGATTAGCCCAATGGAATTGCATCTTGCATTAATAGCAATACTAATTAATCACTGAGCTTCAGCATTCCTCTGCACTGAGGAGAAATCATCCCAGGGTAAATCTGGAGAGAAAGCTGGAAGATAAAGGGGAAGGATGGGCTGAGCATGGCTTTGGGATTGTGATGATCATGGCCAGTCCAGCTGACAAAGGGCAGAAATAAATGTAAAATAAACTTTTTAAATGGCATTTCTGAGGTTTTAAATGTACTTTCTAACCCGTTCTAGGGACCCACCCTTGCTCTGCCCTGTGCTCCATCTCCTCATCCCCAGGGTGAGCAGGGAGTGACAAACCAGGACTGAGCCACAGGGGATGATCCCAACATCTCTGTGAGCTCACACAAACAGCCCCAACTCCAGGGAATCCCAGATGTGACATCAGACCTCCTGCTCTTCTCCCCATCACACATTCCCAGCCAGGAATAAAAAGGGGGAAAAAATAATGGGAAAAAAGGTGGATAAAGGAAGGGTAAGGAAGGGAAGAAAAGAAGAGAGGAAAAAAGGAGGAAAATAAAGGGAAAGGGAAAAGAAAAAAAAGGAAAAAAAAAATCCCAAACAACCCCAGCTGTGTTGAATCTGATTTTTCTGCCACCAAATGATGGATAATTATCCTGCCTGCTCTCCTCCAGCTCCCCCAGATCCCAGCTCTGCCATGGTGCACTCAGCTGCAGGCAGGGAAGCAAAAGGAAAGGAGAGGGAATCATTTGCACATAAATATTAAAAAAAGAGAATCTGTAGCTCTCACATAATTTGTTTTTTCATTAAGCAGCGTCTGCAAGCACGGGGATATTTGATCTATTAAAAATGCTTATTTAAATACTCCTTCTAGAGTTAATTTTTCCTCCTGAAGGCTGCTGTAAAAGCTCCATCTCCTCTGGAACACAGCAGGGGGAAAAGCAGTGTTTTTTCAGGCCAGAGGTTTGGATTCCACATGAAGTTCTGTGCCAGAGCCACGCTGCTGCCACTGCTGCCACAGCACGGGGATGGTGATTCATGGAGCTTTCCAAGAGCCATTCATGGTAGCAATGACTTAGCCCCTGTGAACATTATAAATAATTAACAGTATGCAGATTGCCATTATTGGAAAGCCCCCCGGCCTTACCCAGCGAGTAACTTCAATTATTCAAAAGTATTAATAAACACTGAAATATTATTTTTTTTCCCCTTCACTTAATTTGTCTGGGTGTTTTGTATTTTAGAGCACCTGGCTCGAGTGTGGAAAAGCCAAGGGAGCTCTCCCTGTGATCTTCCAATGCCAAGGGAATTCTCCCCAAGGGAATCCCTCCAGATTCCAGGGAATGTTTCCCATGATCTCCAAATTCTGGGGAGATCTCCCCATGATCTCCAGATTTCAAGGAGTGTTCTCCACAATCTCTAAATTCCAAGGAGTGCTACCCACAATCTCCAAAACCAAGAGAGTTGTACCCATGATCTCCCAAATCCAGGGAGATCTACAATATCCCAATTCCATAATATCCCAAATCCACAATATCCCAATTCCAGGGAGTTTTCCCCACAATATCCCAGATTCAGGGAGTTTTCCCCACAATATCCCAATTCCAGGGAGTTCTCCCCACAATAGCCCAGATCCAGGGAGTTCTCCCCACAATATCCCAATTCCAGGGAGTTCCCCCACAATAGCCCAGATTTAGGGAGTTCTCCCCACAATATCCCAGATCCAGGGAGTTCCCCCACAATATCCCAATTCCAGGGAGTTCCCCCACAATATCTCAATTCCAGAGAGTTTTCCCCACAATATCCCAGATTCAGGGAGTTCTCCCCACAATATCCCAGATCCAGGGAGTTCCCCCACAATATCCCAATTCCAGGGAGTTCCCCCACAATATCTCAATTCCAGAGAGTTTTCCCCACAATATCCCAGATTCAGGGAGTTCTCCCCACAATATCCCAGATCCAGGGAGTTCCCCCACAATATCCCAATTCCAGGGAGTTCCCCCACAATATCCCAGATTCAGGGAGTTCTCCCCACAATATCCCAATTCCAGGGAGTTCCCCCACAATATCCCAATTCCAGGGAGTTTTCCCCACAATATCCCAGATTCAGGGAGTTTTCCCCACAATATCCCAATTCCAGGGAGTTCCCCCACAATATCCCAATTCCAGGGAGTTCTCCCATGGTCTGCACTGTCCCCAGGGCAGGGGCACTGGGGCACTCCCAGTCTCACCAGTTGCTCCCCATGGAGACTGGAACTCCTCCCTGGCCCCAGTAAATCCAGCCCTGACCACCAAGGCTGGGCTGGGGCTGCTCCCGAGCTCTCCTCCTCCACAGCCCTGCAAAATGCCAGGCTACAAAAACCTTTGGGGAAAAAAAGGTGCTTTTCAGTTAAATGGTTCCAAAGCAGTGGCCTCTCATCGGTGTGGGCACAAACAAGGCTGAAGGGGCACACAGCAGCTCCAGGGAACATTTATTGGTGCTTTCGGGTGGATAACCCACACAGGAGGTGCTCAGGGGTACAAACTCCCTCCCAAAAAGCAGTTCCAGGCCCGGATGAAGGCAAACATCTCCAGGAATGAGAAGCGCCGTGTCCCTTTCCCTCTCGGAGATGCTGTGGGCAGCGCTAATCCCGCATTTTCAGCCTTTCCCAGCGCCGGGGCCGGCGGGGTTTCCGTGCTCAGCCAAAGGCCCGAGCCGCGGCACAAGGGAGGGCTCTGCTGGAGCCAGCCGGAGCTACAGCCTCACACGCCTCGGGCCTGCTCTGAAACACGCCCGCATTTCACCCGAAAAAAGGCAGTTTCCCATCACATTCTGGGATTTTAAATCCTGCATTACAAGGGATCTTACTCCACTCCAGTCTCCCAGGAAAGCAACAATGGCAGAATGGCTTTTTTGGAGATAATTTCTTAAATGTGGGCTGGAAAAGCTGCAAGAAAAGCACTCGGTCTCACCCAGAGCTGCTCAACCCTCTGGGAGCAATGAGGCAGCAAGACAAGCTAAGGAATGACAGCAAACAGTGACTCCACTTCTAAATGTGCAGCCACAGGGAAAAAACCATCAGAGCTGGGGTGCTTGCCCCAAAATCAGCATTTCAACCCCTTTACACTCACCTTGGAATTGACTCTTAGAAATCTGAATGCAGCAAAAGTAAAGCAAGGCAAAGATCTCATTATCCAAAAACCCAGAGGAACTTTAAAACCACTGCAAAATCCCCATCACCAGTGTTCAACAAACATTTCCCAGGAATGTGGAGCTTGATCCAGACCCAGCAAATGTCCTGGCAGCCCCAACAGCCCCTGCACCAGCACTGCAAACCAGGAAACAGCACAGAGATAATGCCAATCAGACAGAAAACAAATCCAGGAGGGAAAGGCAGCAAAGGAGAGACAATAAATCAAAGTGACGGTCAGACAGCTCATTTCCACATTGCTGTTCTCAAACCCAGCACGAGCTGTTTCCCAGGCTGGTTCTCCATGGGCTGGAGAGAGCCCAGCAAGGCTCTTGGTGCAGAATTCCAGGTTTTCCATGGACTGATTGGACAAAGGACTGGGAATCCCAGCAGGGAGGTCAGGACCTGCTCATGAGACCAGAACTGCTACACTTGATTCCCCCACATCAATCGCTGCTCTCAGCTGCCCCAAAACCCTCATGGAGAGAAGGGGGAACAGGGGGAGAAGAAAGAGCCCTGTTGTTTTGGGGTAGGTTTATTCTCCTGCAGGAAGGATAAATGGGATTGTCCCAGCTCAAACCAGATGAAATCCCAGTGTACAGAGGGTGCAGAGAGATCCCCTACAGGACAAACACACATCAGAGTAGTCAAACACACTATTTGTTTAATGGAGATTTGCAAAAGGCAAGCCAAGAGTTGAAAATTCAGGACATTTCATGAAAGCACATTTGGTCCTCTTCCAAGTTTCCTCAGTTAAATACTTCATGGATAAATAACAATTAAGCATACATGGCACTTTCAGTTCAGAAAACTTGATATTGCACATGATACCAAGAAATACAAGAGTCTATTTCAGCAAATGATTCCAGCACTGTTATCAGCTCCATTTTGATGCCATTGACTTGTACAAAAGCTCATTTTAGTGCACAACAGGTGCCCTGTCCTTACAGAGTAAAAACGTATCCAAGCAGTTTTAGAACAAAGAGGAAGAAAAGTTGGCTCCTGAAGGAACACAGAGTCTTTTACCAGCAGCTTCTGGGAGGATAAAGAGCATTCCTATGGAAAGATGACTGTCACATCACCTGGCAGCAGAAATCCCACACCAGTCCCCAAGGGAAGCTGACCATGTTTGCCTGGAAGGCTGCAATTCCTGTCTGGGCTGCTCTCATTCTCAGCCACCTTTCACTACCCCTGGCAATCACAAGGAAAACACGATGGCAAAGCAGTTGTGCAACTTCCTCACAGTCCTGGAATTCTCTCTGGAAAGCTCTGGAATGGATTCTGTGCACAGGGCTGGGACCCTGCCCTGGGTTCAGGAGTTCAGAGAGCACAATCCCAGGAGAGTGGCCAGAGTCACACTCAGGGAGCTCACCTGGGAGTCAGGGACAAACCTGGAGCAGGAGAAGCCACCAGGAGCCTCAGGGTGTGTCTGTCCTGTCCCTCCTGGTGTCCTGGCCGTCCCCACATGCTGCCCACGCTGTGAGCTGACCCAGCCACTGTGGGATGCTGGGCTGGGCTCCCCCACCTCTGCTCACTGCAGGGCTGGCCAGGAGCAGCACCTGAGAGCCCAGAGCCCTGCGTGGGCAGCAGTGCCCCTGCCATGCTCCTGCCCTCCTCACCCTGCCCTGGCAGCACTGCCTGAACCCCTGCCAACACCTCTCTGCATCACAACACCTCCAACTCCTGCTTTCCCTTCAAACAGACAACTCAGACACTCCAGAAACACCTTTGGCAAAGCCAGTTCTACAGGAGCTGGAATCACCAGCTGCCTCAAACACCAAGGCAACCCATTCTATTGCAATATTTTAGAAATTTTAACCTATTTCCCTCTCCCCCCTCCAACCCTTCACCCCCTCAAACACACATAATAACACTAAGAAGACTTGATGATTATTTTTTTTGCCTGAATATGAGATTTGACTATCATGGAATAGAAGATTCTACAACAAAGTCCCTGAGATGCATCTGCACATTAAAAGATTCCAACAATAACCTCTCCAGCACAAACTTCATATTTATTAGAAATGTTTTGAGTTGCAACACGTGGTTTATGAAAACCAATGTTGTTGTAAGAAGGTGAAAATACAGCAGATCAAGTTGCCCTCAATTTATGCCTCAATTTAAGTCATTAACCCAAAAATAACATTCTACTACTTCAACTGTAGTCAAAAGTTAGAAGTATATAAACAACCACCAGAAAAAAAAAACCCAACTTGGTATATTAAAATAGTTGTTTTGGCCTCAGTTTGTTGTCATCCCTCAAGCCCTTAACTGCCTTCTTCCTGAAAGTTCACAGATATTTTTCCAGTATCTTCACAAAAACTCCAAACATCTCTTTTTAAGTGACTTTAGGTTCCACTGTATTTTGCAACCAGCTCATCAGAAATACTTTTCCATCTTCCCAAGGAAGCTCAGTTTTCCCTGGTAGTGAAGAGAACTTAAGGCACTAACACATGAATCCTGTCAGGAATGTGAAATAGTTTGTTCTTCATGTCCTGTGACACCAGTTCTTAGCAGCATCTCTCCTGAAAAGGCACTGAAAACTTGGCAAACAAGGAAACTTTGGGAACTTCTGCCTGAGTGGCTTTGCAATTCCCCCTTCCCTGCCCCCCTTCCCTTCCAAAAAGGCACCTGGATTGGTTTGATCACTGCTTTCTGCAGCCACAGGCTCCCACAGCCCTGCAGCTTCTATCAGCTGTGTCTGGGAGGGATGTCCCACTCTACCAGCAGCTCTTACACCACCAGCAGGGATCTTTCCAAGAGTACACAGAGCAGTTTTGTTTCAGCAAACCCAGTGGGTTCCTACCTGAGTAGACCTTTAGGTTGTGTATTGCTAGTCAGAAAAATTCAATAATTCAACTTGGTGTAAAAAATTGCACTTCCCCACTCCTTCCCCAAGCCCCGAGATCATTTCAAATTAAATAGCAGACCCTGCTCTAGAGGGACATTTGTAACACAGCTACAAGGAGGTAGCTAAGTGGCACAGGCCAATTTGCCTTCTTTTTCTTTTAAAATAAATTCAGCCTTCATTTGCAACAACATTTCTCATAGGAAGTCTTGAAACGAGAGCTGTTTGTTCAGCTGGCACGGGAGGTTACCCCAGCTCAGAGGACTGAGCTCCATCTCCTGGGTGTCCAGGGCTGACCACAGGCCAGGGACACCTGGGGGACAGCTGGGGGAGCCAGCCTGTGCAGGGAGCAGCTGAAGGGGAGGAATGTCTGCAGAGGATGCCAAGCTCCTCCCAGGTTCCCCTACAAAATCCCTCAGATCAGCCCCACCATTCTGTCGATCTGTCTCATGTAGTTGCTCTTCAGGGGCAGCAGGTACCTCCTCTCATCAGGGACTCTGTTACACTGTTGAGAAAATTTACATCTTTTTAAAGACTCAGATCCAAACCCAAGCAAGCCATCCCCTCTGCAATCCTCTCAGATCCTCCCAGTACAGAAAACTGTACCCAATAACACTTTTTCCTCCAACTTTCCCTCGTTCTTTGCAGACTTGCAGCACAAATCCCATAAATGAGCAGCAAGTGTTTCCTCAGTGCAGGCTGCAGCTTCCAAACACACAGCACAGCTTGTTGTGCAACTGAGATTTCCTTCACTATGACAACTGTGAACGTTTAAAATAATGCTCTTTTCCTGGAGCTCTGTGGGGAGGAGGGAAGGAGATTTTTTAAATTGTCCTTAACTGCTCTAGTGGCAGGTGTCCCTGCCCATGGGGCTGGAATGAGGTGATCTTTAAGGTTCCTTTCAACTCCAGCATTCTGTGATTAAAACAGATCTGTTTTGGTTGGTGATGGGCACTGGAGCCACAGCTCTGGGGCCAGTTGAGGCCTTGCTGAGAAAGGTCCCCTTTCCATCCCCCAAAACCACACTGACAAAGACAAAGCTGGGTTTGGATGACCCTCTGCTTCTCCCTTTGCCCCTGACAGCAACACTGGAGAGTTTTAGGGGCAAAGAAAAGGGGAAAGGAAAAATAATTGGAAGTAAATTAACAAAGAACAAAACAATTGCTGCAAAGCACTTCGAAGGGGACAGGTTTCACCTTCACCAGCATCCCACACATGATGCCATTTATGCTGCTGCTGCAAGTGCTTTTCAGGGGAGCTCCCTGGGCGTTTGACATTTCTAAAGGGAACTCTCTACAGCAGCCCTGCCTGAGGCTCTGTGTGTCCTGGCTGCCCTCCCCAGGCCCAGGCAGGAGCAGCCTGGCTGCTGCTTACGTTGGAGCTGAAGTTGGCTGCCTTGAGCTCGGAGGCTTTGGCCTTGAGGCTGTCCTCCCCTGCAGGCAGGATGTCCTCCCACAGCGAGCTCCGGAACCGCTCGTCCACCGACACCACGTGGCCCTCAGTAGTGAACATGAACTTATTCCCTGACCTGTGCACTGGGTTCTCTTCATCAAACAGCTGAAGGAGAGATGGGAGACACAGGCACTGTACTACATCAGTAGTGAACATGAACTTCTTCCCAGATTTATGCACTGGGCTCTCTTCATCAAGCAGCTGAGGGAGAAATGGCAGAGACAGGCATTGCAGGTGTGCCCCATCCTTCACCTCCCACTAACAAGCAGTTTGGAACAGGTACTCACGCTTTGAAGGATCACACAAAAATACCTTTTAGTGCTAAATAATGCTGGAGCAAATGGAAATAAATAGTCTTAATGCAAGGGATTGATCTGAGCAGTTAGAAGAGGAGAGCAGAAGAAAAACTTCTCACACAACTGAAAGTGCCCTTATTTTTCTAAGCTGCTCTGTGAGGCATTTTAGGCTGGCATCTACTCAGTCACAGATTTATTTGGTTTTCTGCACTAAAGGAGATTGAGAACAGGGGCTTAGGCAATGCCAGCCCAAATGCTTTCCCCTGTGAGTGCCAAAGCCCAGCAGGCAGAAAGCAGAGGCTGCCCCAGGCAGGAGGGCTGCAAGCAGCACTTAGCTGAGAGCAGAGCAGCAGCTCCCTCCAGTCCTGCTCCCTCTCCTTTCCAGCCTCTTCCCAGAGATCTGCAGCTCTCCAGGTGCAGGAACCACACCTGGGCAGCTGCCCCAGCTCAGAGAGTGGGGTGAGGTCAAGGAAGAGGAGCTCAGCCTGAATCACCCCCATGCACAAACCCCAGAGCCCAGCCTGAATCACCCCCATACACAAACCCCAGAGCTCAGCCTGAATCACCCCCAGACACAAACCCCAGAGCTCAGCCTGAATCACCCCCATACACAAACCCCAGAGCCCAGCCTCAATCACCCCCATACACAAACCCCAGAGCTCAGCCTCAATCACCCCCATACACAAACCCCAGAGCTCAGCCTCAATCAATCACCCCCAGACACAAACCCCAGAGCCCAGCCTCAATCACCCCCATACACAAACCCCAGAGCTCAGCCTCAATCACCCCCATACACAAACCCCAGAGCTCAGCCTCAATCACCCCCATACACAAACCCCAGAGCTCAGCCTCAATCACCCCCCATACACAAACCCCAGAGCTCAGCCTCAATCACCCCCATACACAAACCCCAGAGCTCAGCCTCAATCACCCCCATACACAAACCCCAGAGCTCAGCCTCAATCACCCCCCATACACAAACCCCAGAGCTCAGCCTCAATCACCCCCATGCACAAACCCCAGAGCTCAGCCTCAATCACCCCCATGCACAAACCCCAGAGCTCAGCCTCAATCAATCACCCCCATACACAAACCCCAGAGCCCAGCCTCAATCACCCCCAGACACAAACCCCAGAGCTCAGCCTCAATCAATCACCCCCAGATACAAACCCCAGAGCCCAGCCTCAATCACCCCCATACACAAACCCCAGAGCCCAGCAGGTTGTCATTAATGATACCCTCCCCCCAACCCAATTAACAATTAGTAACCTCTGCCCCCTCCTGTGCCATTTTTGTGCAGTGCCTTGGCAGTGAGGAGCACACACGTACCAGGTACAAATATTTACAGGTTTCACTGAGGAAAAAGCTCTCCATTCGATCCTCCTTGGTCTTCTCCACCACGTGGTGCAACGTGGCATAGCCACACCTGCAACATTGGACAGGGTTTGGGTTCAGCTCCAGCTCTCCTGCTCTGTTATCCCCTCACTTCAGAGCATTCCAGCTGCCAGGGGGAAGCTCAAATGGAACAACTGTGTTGTGCAACACTCACTGCTTATTGCTCTGTGATCACCTGAACCCCACTCACCAGCAATGTCTGACCTGGCCACTCATCACACCTTTGTCTAGAAAATGAGTCAATTAATAATAAGGAATAAAAATTCACTGGCTTCCCCCTGAGCCTTGCAAGAAGTTTAGCTCCTCAGTATTAAAGGATTCACTGCTGCTGTCTTGAACTGGAAGCTGATATCCAACAGCATCTGCCTTAGGGGCCAACCCTCAGTTAAGCTAAACACCAGGAGGTGAGAAATAATCTTGCAGGATCCCTAGGAAAAAATCCCAACTACTGTTTTCAGCAGTTTTTAGCAGCTGATCATCAACAATGCATTTGGAAAGGCAGTGATAAAATTCCAAAGGTATAAAGTTGCCACTGGACTGTAATTTCATTTTCAGATGGGAAAGAAAGAAGTGCTCAATAAATAAATCATCACTTGTGGCTTTCAAGGAGGGCTGGGTTTTCTGGTTTACCTACATGTGGCAGACTGGATTCTATACAATATTTGTATAATAAAATGTAGATATATAGCACTGAGAGAAGAAAAGAACATTGAAGACTGACTTTGCTTTTGTATATTTTTCCAAACTCTGCAGAATATCCATTCCCACATGAAGGTAAAACGGGTTCTTTGTGGCCTAAATAAGGAAGACAGACAAGAGTTAGAGTCAGCAATTTTGAAATCCTGTAAAAATAACACAACAAAGGCCTATTGGTACCAGAGTCTTGTGTATCACAGCAAACTTATCTTTATGGGAGCATGACTTGGATTAGCCAGTGCAAACTTCTCACATTTGCTTTAGAGCAAATCCTAGAAAACCTGCAGTAAATCCAAACTCTCTGATCCCTTCCTTGTAGGCAGACAGTTATTCTAGTTTATTGTATCTGTGCCTGGGGAGTATTGCAAGGAGAGCTCTTATATTTACTTCAACAATTTTGGTTGAGCAGTCACAGGTCTCTGCCTTATAAAAATCTGCCAGCAGCTTTTAGAAAAGGTTGTTTAGTGTTGTTTTTGCCTGCCTTGTAAAAAAGGCTGTTTTTGAAGCAAACAGCAGAGCAACAACATTGCACAACACTGCAGTGCCTGCCCAGAGACTCCACAGGACAAGAGGCAGCTCCAGGGCTGCCAAAATTCAGCTGGCCAGAGGTCAGGGGGATGAAGTGACTTTCTGAACAAAAGCTTTTTGGCCCAGCCATGATGTGCAGCTCAGGGAGGGCAGATACCTGATACAGAAGATAGGTGGACTCCACCAGCTCTGGCCTCAGTGGGTAGAAGGGAACATCTGGGGCCTGCAGCTGCCAGTTGTACCTCTCTGGGAGAGCCCCATAGCGTTTCCAGATGGCATAATAGAAGGCATGGAGGCAAATGGCATCTTCCACATCTCCTATCAGCACCTGGGCACCAGAGCAGCCAGAGATACACACATTTAGTGCTGTAGGCCGGCAAAGATGAGAATGTGGCACCTGAAACAACTCTTCTCCCATAAAACACTCAGAAAACAACCCCCCAAAAGTACTAATGTATTCATTCTTTGCAGTAGAAGCTCTAGCAGAGCCTCACAGCACAGAATACAAATGCTGAGGCTGAAAGAGGGCAGCTGAAAGTCTCAGATCTAGCAGAGAGCGGGCCAGGCCTCCCCACATGGCTGTGTTACTGCAGGGCTGAGCTCAGCTCAGGACTCAGACTCACTCCCAGCCCAGGATCAGGAAAGCTCACCTGCAGGCCAGGGAAGAAGGCCTGAAGAGAGTCAATCCAGGTGTTCATCAGCTGGCCCGTGTACATGTTGACGTTGACGTAGAGGGGAGGGTCCCCTTCTCCTTCATTGCAGGCTTCCCTGCTGCAGGGAACAATGCAGGAACAATGCAGGAGCAATGCAGGGAACAATGCAGGGAACAATGCAGGGAACAATGCAGGGAACAATGCAGGGACAATGCAGGGCAGTGCCTCTGCCTGGGCAGCACACAGCACACTGCCACAGCTCAGGCAGGCACTGCTCTGCTCTGCTGGGCTCCTTGAGACAGGAACCCAAACATTGTCATGCTCTAGAGGAGGTAATTCATATAGGGATGTTAATTCATACAGGGAGCATGTCTTAGAGCTCTGCCAGCAGAATTTCTACCAAAAGTCATGCTAGGCAAGATGAGGCTTTCAGAAGAACAAAGCAGCCAATTTAATACATTTCTTTTGCAGTGCCAGACTTTTCTCAGCCTTTATGTTTATACATGGGACAGGAAGCAGTTTGGCTTCTCTGCACCCCATCAGGTGCAAGGAATGAGGAGACTACCATGGAAAGGAGATTTTGCTTCTTACAGTAAAAAGGGGAACAGATTTTCTAGAGCCTGACACAAAGCACTACAAACAGATGTTTCAGATCCTGCTGGAGGATGCACTGCTCAAGGAATTGATGCTGACATGAATCACATACCCTCTCCTCAAGTGGTTCTGAATGTTCTGATAAGCAGAGTTGAACATGTCCAGGTCTTCCTTTTCCCCAAAGAGGATGTAAGACTTCAGCAGGTACTCATAGAACGAATCTGACCCTGCTCCCAGTCCACTCTGCTTTCCAACCCAGTGACCAGTCTGGATATTCACAACATTTCCTTTCAGAACAAACAACAAGTTTAGTCTGAGGTTGCTGAGCGTATCAGAGAGACACAATCCAGTCAAGACTTGGGAATATCACAGGTTCAGAAATTCCCAAGGAGGAAGAATCAAAGATTAACATCAGATGAAGTGTTACAGTGGTGGATTCATCTGAGGACCCACACACATGCAGTTATTTTAAGAACTTTGAGTCATCTGCCAATCTGAATTATATTAATGGGGACACAAATCAGGGCCTTCAGTTCCGTTCCATTCCCCAGTTTTGTGAAAAATTTGAGTTCAAAATCTGTGCCCTAAGGAATCTTTCAGAGACTCCATTTTTCTTGGAAAACCCCAATGTGCCATTAGTTCAACACAAGCCCTGGGTACACAAGGAGAACGTGACTGAACAGCTACAGGGGGAGCAGAAGGACAAAGGTGAGGACACATGAGGACAAAGCAGCAGCCAGACTTTACCTAGCAGTCCAGTGTGATTGCTCCTGAGGCTCCACAGGGCCTTCACAGCTCTCCTGGCCACCCACTCAAAGGTGGAATCTCCCAGCAGCCTGCTGAGGATCCCAAACTCCACCAGCAAGGACCCAGCTCCTGCTGTGCAGGTCTCGTTGTGGCTGTCTGGAGGAACCCCCTTCTTCAGGTTCACCTGTGGACAGGGACAGGCAGGCTGCACTCACAGCTGTGCCCACAGCTGCACCCTCACCTTTAGGACAAGCCTTTCTCGTCGTTGGTGCACAATGTGCAGCATGGAATGTGCACAGAGACACAAAACCAGCACTCTTGGAAAGCTTTCCTGTAGAATTCCTGACATTCTTCTTCCAGCTTTCCAACACCATGCCTAAAGTGGGCAAGCCTCATTTTTCTCTTATACTTGCTAACCCTTGCAAACTTCACTTTTTCATGCCTTCTACTAAACATTCAGGCTTTTCCTTCTTTGCTGCACCTCAGTTTGTGCTGGTGAAACCAAGAGCTTCCTCAATGGATGCTCCTCCTCTTCCCCACGGGACACAGTGCTGAAGGGAAGTTACAGCACCCTCAGCTGCTTTACCAGGCCCTGAACAGAAGAGAAAATTCCCATTTCTATAGGGGGAAAAGCAGTGCTGCTGTCTCCAGAAATTAAGAGCAGCCAGGCAAGTGCTAATTATAGTTTTGCAGTTTAGGATTGTTGCAGTAGTAGTGACATCCTCCTCCTTGCCAACTGCATCTGCTTAAAACAAGAGGCTGCAGCATCCAAGAATCCCAGAGTATTGAGAACCCACTGAGCAGTCCTCAGGAAAATTACAAATTCCAAGCTCAGTATGGTAAATACTTCAGAAGAGTTTTATGCTAATATAATTGTTTTAGTAGCAAGTCACCAATAGAGTCACTTTCCTCCTCTTTGCCTTCACAGTACTCCTTGTTGCTGACAGTATTGTTTGCTGCTGTGTGACACAGGGCAGGGAATGCTCCACCAACTAGCAAGGAACAAATGACTCCTGACCCACAGGGAACAATAAACACAGTGAAAATCAGCCCAGGGAAAACATTTACTAGACAGAAGGAGCAACTTGTACTATCCACATCACCACAACTCAGGGCAGTTTTCCCTGTGTCACTTCAGAATAAGTTAGAGCAGGCTCAATACCCCAAGTGCACAGAAAAGGGCACAAAATTTAAGTTGCAGGACAGGTGAAACTCTGCTTTGAGCCGATTCCCCCAGGGCTGCTGTGTCACTCACCCGAGGATAGGGAATGCCAGTTTTGGTGTTCTCAAAGGCTGGCAGCAGCCTCACTGCCAGGTCATGAGCCAAGTGCAGCAGCTCATTGTCATAATCCTTAATGGTCATGTCACCAAAGGGCTGCTTGGTGTCTGTAATGATGATGTGGGCAGACAGCAGGCTTCCCAAAACCCTGTGGGGAAAGGAAAACTCAGGTTTTCAGTCTGTTCTGAAGCTCATTCTTCACCTAAACACCTTACTGCTGTCATGCCTGACAGAATTATTACTTTGTGCTCCTTACAGGCACTACACAAAATGACCTGGTTCTCCCCCAGCAGCAGTGAACACATGCAGAAGTCATGCTGCTGTCAGCCACAGTTCCAAAACCTGGTTCTGCAACATTTACCTAACCCAGGAGTTCTTGTAACAAATCTGTTTAGGAGTGAAGACCTCCTTGTCCCTGCAAATGGCAGGAAGGGTGTTACATAAACTTAGTACTCAGAAAAAAGAAAGCCTAGCCAAGTGAAGCAGGAATAAACACTGCTGGAGGCACTCAGAAAACAAAAGCCTTTAAAATCAGACAGTATCTAAACCCATTTCCAACAAAGAAGAGTCTTTCTCTTCTAAAATGAAAGTGAAAATGAGCAGAGGTCCATGAACCAAAAACAGAGCAGGGAAAAGCTGTCCCAGGGTTGTTTGCTGATCAGACCACAGATGTGAGTCTCTGCTGCAAGCAGAGTCTGCAAGCACAGAGCCAACCACTGCCTCACTGCTCCAGGTCACACGGGACTGATTAAAATTGTTTCCTATATGAAAGGATGGAATATTTTCATAGGAGATTAAGAAACAGCTTACTTGAGGAACCATTTAGGGAATAAAGCCTGCCAAAGACCTCCTAATCAATGATTTCACTGTGAATTACACACACCAAGTCTTTAACCTTTAAAGACAGAAACTCAGCACCACATACCTGATTGTTGCCTCAAAAACTTGGACTGTTGAGTCTTTGTCAAATGAAACTGTGTCAATCACCAACTTCACTGCCTTCTGGAATTCTGAGGAGTTTCCCATTACCTGTTACAGAAAAACAAAGCTAGTTTGTACAACTGTTGTTTCAGAAGAGGGCTGGGGAAGAGTTCACATCTTAGCCCAGCAATCAGATTTAGCAACTGAGTAGTCAAACTGAGTATTCAAACTATCAGTTCAAGAGTTAAGCTCAGTTTAAAACATAACATAGCTTGCAGAACAATGAAGTTTGATTGAATGTTTATTTGACCAAAGGCCAGTCCAACCTTTCAGGTTCCCGACACAGCAGTGCACACTCAGGAGTTCCCCTGTGCCTGCTTCCCACAGGTCTAACCCAGGACGTGATTTCCACTGCATCCAGAGACAGATATAAGTTCAGTCTGAGCTTTAGGGAGCAGGAATGTGGAAGGAAAACACAGGTTCCTGCTTGCCTAAGCTCATGAAAAGGCTGGGACATACCTACATTTCTAACCAAAGCACCAGGTGCCAGCTGTCCCCATTACCCAGACCCAGTGGGGAAACATCACGTGTTGGTCTGAGCAATGAGGAGCAGAACAGGCTTGCCCCATGCAGCAGCTTCTGAAACACACAAGATTTAGCAACCAGAACCTTTACATTTGAGAAAAGAAGTTAAGCACAGCCCCATTGGTGATGGAGGACAGGAAGGCACTGTTACCAGGCACAAAGCACAGATCCCAAACTTCTCTCCCAGTAAAACCCAACATTTCCCTCACTTCTGCTTTCAGTTCTGCTCAAGCAGGTCCTAACAAATGCTGCAGCCCAGGGTGGAATGGGAAGGGTTTTATATCCCAAAGAGCCAGAGGAGATACACGTGCCCGTGGCTCCTGCACATCAGTGAGCCCTGACACTCCAGAAGGCACAAAACCTGCCCTGGCTGCACAGATGAGAACAGTGAAACCTGCTGGGCTCTCTGAAAATGCCCAGCTCTTCCTCAGGACCCCATACCCTGGCACTAACACAGAAATGAGCTGCTCCTCACATTATCTTCCAGTTTTATCAGAAATGCAGGTGAGAAGCAGCTTTACAGGTTTTCCCCTCCCTCCTTTTACCACTTCACACAGATCTGTGTGTCAGTCAGGCCCTCTCTGCCAAGTGAAACACCAGAGCTCTTCCAGCCATTGTGCCCACAATGAACCCTCTTCCTGATGGACCTCTCAGCAACTCACAGCAGTTCCAGCTCAAATCCACCCACCCTGGGCATATCCCAAAGAGATCTCGTCTGAAACTTGGGGAGGAGCTCCAAAATTTCCTCTGTCTCTTCTGGAAATCTCTGCTGCCATCTCCAACTACTCTCATTCTGTTACCCCCATGTGACATTGCTGGTTTATGACCCAGCTGTTAGCTCATGCTCCAGCTGTTAGCTCGTGATCCAGCTGTTTGCACCACCTGGGCAAGCCTTGGGGAGCTGCCCCAGCCAGGGCAGGTCCCAGGGTGGCCAGGGCAGGTCCCAGGGTGGCCAGGGCAGTCCCAGGGTGGCCAGGGCAGTGTCCCCACAACGAGGACTCACCGCCAGCGTGTCCAGCGCATCGATCAGCGTCAGGGAGTAGTTCCCCAGCACATCATTGATGTTCAGGTTGGAACTGGAAGAGCAGAATCACAGAATTGTTAAGGTCGGAAGAGATCCATGCAGATCATCCAGTCCAAGCCCCTGTGCAGGCAGGGTCACCTGGAGCAGGTGACACAGGAACTGTCCAGGTAGGTTTGGAATGTCTCCAAAGGGGGAGACACGACTCCTTGGGCAGCTGTCCCACAGCTCTGCCCCACTATGGAAAGTTCATTTCAGTACCTGAAAGGAGACTACAAGAAATACAGAGAGGGACTGGAGTGACAGGACAAGAGGAAATGGCTTCCAGCTTAAGGGGAATAGGTTTAAACCAGATATTAACAGGAAATTGTTCCCTGGGAGGGTGGGCAGGCCCTGGCACAGGTGCCCAGAGCAGCTGTGGCTGCCCCTGGATCCCTGGCAGTGCCCAGGGCTAGGTTAGACAGGGCTTGAAACAACCTGGGACAGTGGGAGGTGTCCCCGGCATGGCAGGGGTGGCACTGGGTGGGCTTTAAGAGGTTCCTTCCACCCAAACCATTCCACGATTCATACAGAGATGGACCTTGCTTATAGCCATTTAGTATTTTAGCTTATAGCCATTACCAACTGTCCCCTGGCTGGGCCCAGCCTGGCCCCAGGGAGGCACACACGGAGCGATGCCCACCCCGCAGGGCCCCAGCAGCCATTCCCCAGCACACATTGACTAACCCGGCCCCAGCAGCCGTTCATTAACCCGTTCCCTCAGCAGCCGTTCATTAACCCGTCCCCCCAGCAGCCGTTCATTAACCCGTCCCCTCAGCAGCCGTTCATTAACCCGTCCCCCCAGCAGCCGTTCCCCCAGAGCCGTTCCCCTCTCCCGGCCGCACTCACGGGTCGCGGCGGTCGGGCCCGCGGCCGCGGCAGTGCAGCGGGTCGAGCTCGTCGCGGGGGAAGGCGTGCTCCATGTAGCTGTCGTAGCCGAACACGAACATGCCCCGGGCCGCGTCCCGCAGCCGCGCCCGCAGCTGCGGCGGGAAGGCGCCGCTGTAGCGCCGCTCGTACTCATCGCCGCCCGCCGCCGCGCCCCACAGCCGGGCCCCGCGGCCCGCAGCGCCCGCGGGCGGGCCGGGCAGGGCTGGCGGCCGCGGGCCGGGGCAGGGCAGGCGCGGGTGCAGGCAGAGCCCACGGGCCAGCGCGGGCAGCAGCGCCAGCAGCGCCTGCAGCCCGAGCCGCAGCAGCAGCAGCCCCAGCACCACCGACCGCCATCGCATGGCCGCCCGCGCATAGCGCAGCGGCGCCGCCCGCGCCGCGCCGCGGCCCCTTTAAGAGCGGAAGGGAAACAAGGGTTGGGAGCGGCGCAATGCCCGCCCACTCTGCGCTGCTATTGGTGGAGCCGGCGCGGAGGCGGAACCGACCTCCGACCATTGGGCGCGCGGTGTGTCAGTCAAAGGCACCGCCCGGCGGCGTTAAAGGGGCGGGGCGGCGCGGGGCTGTCGTGGCACGGCCGGCGCAGGGTCAGGGCGGGGCCGGCAGCGGCGCGGCCTCCCCGGACAGGCCCGGGCCATGAGCCCTGCTCGGCGCCGGGCCCTGCCCTGCCCTGCGGGCACTGCCGCGCCACAGCTCTCCCGGAAAGGCCCCGGGGTGCCGGTGACAGCGGCTGGGCAGCAGCAGGAATTTCTCCGTGGAAAGGTGCTCAGGAATTGGCACTGCCCAGGGAGCTCTGCAGTGCCCATCCCTGGAGGTGTCCCAGGAATTCCTGGAGGTGGCACTCAGAGCTCAGGGCTGGGGACAAGGTGGGGATGGGCACAGCTGGCACTGCCTGGGCTGGGAGGGCTGTGCCAGCCTCAGTGATTCCGGCATTCCGTGGCCGCGGCTCCTGCAGCCGGCTCGGAGCCCCTCGGGCCTGCCCTGGAGCACAGAGCGCGGCCGGGAAGGAGCCGGAGGGGCAGGAGCCGCGCTCCCGGGAACTGCGGTGGGAGGAAGCCAAGCCACGCTCCCGGGCCAGGATCCTGGAGGAGACGGACACAGGGATTTCCATCCCGAAGTGCCAGCAGTGACTGGACGATACATGGCGAGCAGAGCTCACACCAGGCGTGACCGCAGCACTGGTGGCCCCTGACACTGGCTCAGGGACAGAGCTGCAGCAAAAGAGCTGACAGATGCCAGGTGTGGATGTGGATGTGAGTGAACACACTCCGGCAGTACTGGTAAAACCAAACCTCTTGCAGATAAGCAAAAGAACAGAAAGAAACCACAGGCAGGGGAGGTAAAGAGGAAACCCAGCTCCGAGCTACCCCGGCAACCTCAGCAGCATCCGAGTCACTGGCTGTGAACTGGTCACTTGTCACCCAGCTGAGCTGTCCTTCCACGCTGGTGCTGCATCCTTTTACCAAAGGGCCTGGTTTGTTACAAGGAAATGGAACAGAACGTGAAAAATGCCTGCACAAGAAAAAAAAAATAAAGGACTATTATGCACAGACAGACAAGCAGACAATAATGATCTGTCTTCAGCCTGTACTGGAGAGTAGTTCACAAGTCAGGTCTTTGTTTTCAAATTATTGCAACAGGAACACTAGAATGAATAAATTCAAACCAAGTGTCACAACTCAGTGGTCCATCCAGACTTCTGGATGCTGACTTTGGATAAAATCCTCTAGCCTGGACAATCTTTCAGTTCACTTCCTCAGTCTGCAGAATTCATGGATCTTTTCAATGTTACCCAAACCAAGAAGGGACTTCATTATTGATTCTAACAAGAGGAAAATTCCTTCTTGCTGCAAAGACTGAAGTATCCACACTCCAAATTAACACAATTACACAAAAGCACCTTAACAGTTTACTTACTCTTGAGACTCTTGAGAAAACCAAGTTCAGCTTTAAATTTCACACACCACAATTTTTTCTTCCTCTACTGACAAATTTGCTCTGTTTGTTGAATAATATGGTTCAACCCAATGGGTCTTTTCAGAGGGAAACACAAATGAGACCAACCAATGCTTCCAGTACCAGAAAAAAACAATCAGGAACAGGAATTTCACAGCCTGGCCTTTCAAAGTTGCCCCCACTGAGCACAAGGTTTACAGTCATTCTCCAGATGAAGTTATGTAGTTAAAGTTAAATTAGGTAATGAGGGTTCTTAGATATTTCTAACAATAATAAATCAGCTACCCTACTACAGATGAATATGCAAAAAAGTGGTTTTCAACAACACTTTATTGAAGCACTTCAAAATTATCACAATGATACATGTTGCCTTTAACAGAATAAAACCTGTCATGTCATAATTAAAAGGCACTAATCCTGGCACAAAGGTCTACTTACCCACCTTCCACTGGGAGGGAAATAAAAACATCAAGTATTTCACTTCTCCTTTTACAGAGTATGTGCAAAAGCCCCTGTGAGTGCCATTCTGTGTTTGTCATTGGAGTGACACAAGGAGAAAGCCCCTGTTTCACCAAGACATGCTGAACAGCAGCAGCTGCAGCCCTGAAGCAGCAGAGCCCTCTCTCAAGGGTCATGCTCTGGTGAGACAAGTTCTGCACTCACATTTTGGGAACTAAAGCCCTGAAGCTCAGGCACTCACTCACATTATTTCTCCCTTAACATGATTCACTGTCCATGTCACCTTAGAAACACAGCACAATGTCCTGTTCTGCAGCCCTTTTGGGGAGCCACCCTGTCAGGTCAGTGCAGGAGCAAGGCAGGGGAGCATGTGGGCATGCGGGGGGAGCACAGTTCCTGCACAAAGCAAACCAGGACGTGCCACTGCACAGCCACAAACCACAAGGGAAACCTCAGGGACTTCAAAGCTTGATAATCCTGCTAAGCCATGCCTCAGGTTATTACAGATCCCTGCATAGCACTCCTAGATCCAACAGACAGACTGTTTAAGGCATTTTCTTTGGCCTTTACTTCTACCAGAAAGTGAAGATTATGCAGTTTGATATGTCAGCACCCAAAATCTTTCCAACCTGTTTCATCAAGATGCAAAGGGAAACCATAAATCATTGAGGAACTGGATTATTGGTTCCACAGATGACGGAACAGCTCCACATTTGTGCATCTTTCCTGTTGCCAGGTGGTGGGACAGAGCTGCTCTGTGCAGCTGCCCCTGGGTGATGGGAGCTCCCCTGCTCTGTAACTGCACTCTAAGGAAGCACCACCCACACTGAAGCTGGAGGACAGGGACACTCTAAGGAAACTCTGCTGCAGAGCTGTGGGGGCAAGCACAACCACTGCTCATCTCATCTCTGCTGCTTCAGGAGCACTTGCACTGAACAGAGCCACCATCAAGGGTTGATTTAAACCCTGAGAGCTGATTAAACCCCAGGACAGCAGAGTGCCCACACCCCACCAGGTCACACAGGCAGGACTGCTGTCCAGCTCCCAGCTATTCACCACCACACAGTGTCTGCCTTTTCACAAGAGCTGCTTTTCTTAACATGCCAACAGTCAAGACCTGCATCAGGGGAGTTTCAGGAGTATGTGACATAAATATGACTAAATTGATGTCAAATGCAATAATTTATGAAACTAAAATGCATCCTCAAAAGCAACTTTTGTGAAGAGAATGGGAAATTTGATCAGCCTCTATTTACGGTCCATGCTCCCTACAGAGCCTGAGACAAGTAATCCCTGTAAGATTACATTTCTAGAACACAGCTGCAGCACCCAAGTTCAGCAAACACCACTGCTAATGCCTGTGCTGGGCTCCACACCTTTATTAGGCCAGAAAAGATTTAATCTTGGACATAAAGTGCCAGATGAGTACTGTTTTCAGTCCCAGGCTGAGAAGGTGTTGAGAAGGAAACAATTCCTCCCCTTTTCAAAGAAAAGGTACCTGGCAAGTTACTCAAGGCCAGAAACAGAACAAGTGCAGCCACTCTGAAGGCTCCTTCCTGCCACAGCAGTGCCACAACAGCTGTGGAACCCAGCTGGGGCATTTGGGGAGTGTTGCAAATGTTCCTTTCAGAGCACACTCATCATGGGGGTTCCCGTGTCTCTCCCTGCTATTTACTCCTAGAAACAGAAAGTGGTACTGAGGTACCACATCAAGCAAAGAGCTGTGGGGTAGTTCATACCACAGCTGATTTACTGAATGACTGGTGCTGCTATCACACCAACCAGGCTGACAAGGCTTAGTGCACTAACACTGTTTTCACATTTCTGTCTGGAGACCTTTTACTTTGATTATGAACTGCAGGGAGCTTGTTTTGCATGCAGGAAACTCCCAGACATATGCACAGGATCTTCAACAGGTCACTAGTCCTTCCCACCAGCTGAGTTACACATGAAGGATGCTCAAAGACCTGCACTCAGGACTAAAAACTAACCTGACACAGCTCAGGAAGTCTGAAAGCTTACATGGAGACAAGCCTGAAATAAGACATCCAATTTCTTAATATTAATTGGAAGATACTGACAGACACTCCTATTAATTAATCAGTGTCCTAAGAGAAATTAATACAACAAAAACCTTTGGGAAGAACAATCAGTGAAACTTCAGATTAAAATCACAGCAAAGATTTTGTTCAAGACCTCAGTCAACAAAAGCCTCACTTTCCACTGAGCTAAGAATCCTTCTGCTTTAATTGGCAGTGAATGATCAGGCACTGCAAGATCTGACACTTGTGTAGAAAAACAAAGGTTTTACTCTAGGCTCAACACAAGAACCAAGCTTGCAGACACATGCATTTCTTTCTGTCCTGAAAACTGAGCTCCAGAAGGCTGCCCCTGCCTCAGACCCTGCAGCTGACCAGTGCTTTTCACACACATAAAAAAGCCCTACAATCTGCTCAGACTGACTATCCGAGCTTGCTCAGGTAAGGTGAGCAAGCCCCAGGCCTCAAAGGTATTTTTGTGAGCATTTCACTGGAATAGTTGAACCACAGAATATAAACCAGCTCAGGTATTTACCAATCCTTTCTTCCCCCACTGGAATCTTTGGCAGAGGAGACAAACATCCCATTGTGTTTTTCCATGATTTCAGCCACACCAACTCAAGTCAGGCAGTTAAGTGTCAATACAACCCTCAAAACATAAGTTTATTGAATAAAGCTGAAGAGCAGTAAACCAACATATGCATCCACCTAAATAAAAAAAAATCACGTATTTACAAAGTTCAGTAATTGTATAAGTTGTTCACATGCAGAGAGTAATGCACAGGTTAACAATTGGTAGTGTTTGGATGCCATAAATGCTGAAAGCAGTGAAGTAGATAAACACCAAACACATCAAGTTTAGCTATAGGCCAGTTAACTAAACAGTGACCTGGTCCCCCACAAAGATTCACACATTCTAGTTTAGTTTCCTCATGATAGGCACAAGCAAGTTTGCTAAATAAAAGTAACTGTAGCAGTTCTGCTGAACTCGGGACTACAGCAGCAAGTTAATACACTCTCTCGTCTACAGCACCAGAGTATGGATTAATTGAAACCATGCTTCAGAGAACTGAAAGGGGCCAGAAAGGTAAAATGTAACTTCAGACTGAAGGCAGGCAGCGTGTAGTGTCTGTGCAGCAGTGCCAGAGCTGGGACAGGACAGTAAGGCCGTGGCAGGCTGCAGTAACACTGGCTCTCAGAACAGAGGGGACAAGGCTGCTCCCAGCCCGGGGCTCCCAGGGATGCAAACCACGTGAGGTGAGGAGTCACACACAGTGTGAGGCAACACAAGCAGCTGCACATGGATCTGCACACACCAGGAGCTACACTGACACTGCTGGATGAACAAACCAGTCTCAACAAGGCTGTCCCTTTAAATATGCTGAAGTCACTGAGAAAGTAAAGCTACAGAAACGTTACAGTCTTGAGTTTATACACACTTCCCTAAGCTGCAGGAGCTAGTCAAGAGACAGGATCAATTCATTGGCTCTCTTGTGCTTTGACACAGCAAAACATTTCATTGCATGTGACAGGCTTTGCACGTGGTTACATCGAGAAAGCAGGCGGGTCTAGAGTTGTCACAATAGCCCAGGTATTCCATAGCACCAGGTGAAACTGTGCCCAGCCATTCCAGGAGCAGGAGAGACACTGACAATTACACACAGATTGTGCTAAAGGTCAACAACTGCCTCGATACAAGAGCATCAGTAATTTGGGTGTCATGCAGCTGCTCAGAATGCATGTTCTGGTTTCAGAGAGAGACCACGAGTATCTGGAGATAGAAAAATGTATTTGAACACAGCCTGATGTTCCTAGTGATTTGTTTTCATGCTGGAATACTCCAATTTTTGAAAGTTTGACAGAACAGTCCATTCCCATCCCCCACATAAATGTTAAACAGAAGCAACAGAATGATTTTAAACAGATGACTTTCCTAATTCATCACGAGAGTTTTCCTTTTCAAGTGACAGGATCTCAGCTGCAGATTAACGATGCTGATCTATGCCTTGTGCTCCCCTCTGCAAACAGTTTCCATTTCTCTGCTTACATACACACATCACATGCATCTGTGAGATCAATCAGTATCCCACAATTCACGCTTAAATGTTTTCTAACTACTGTATGTGGCATCTTACAGAATCTTAATGCTGTCAAGCATCAGCATCTTCAAGCCACTAAACACTAGAAATAAAACACTTGCTGAAAATCATATAAAAACCTGGCCCTGAAAAACCAGAACAGAGTGTACCATCGTAGTTAACATGGTAGAGATATTTCTTTAAAAAGCCCCCCCCACAACCCTCCCACCACAGATGGTTGTAAAATAAATATTTGTGCTGACTTTATCATGACAACTCTAGTTGTTTTGTGACAGAATAGGAATACAAGTCTTCAGCAGTGCACATGAGAAATGAACCGTGAAAAGGCAGATTCTTGATACAGGATTTTGGGGTAGTATCTCATTATGGAGGGAAGTGGACAATTGAGATTATGGCCAACTGGTACTGGAGATTCCAGGAAGACTTCAGCTTCTTCTAGATTTTGAATGCTGAATAAGCCACTGAAGCGTGATATCTACAGGGAGAGAGAAGAGAAGTTCCACATTCAAGTGTCTGTATTGGTATGAGTGGCAAGGCTTTGGAATTCCAGTGTCCCAAAAATGGGACAGGAATATCCCAAACCTTCTCTAGAGGGTGGCCCAGGGCAGATGAACACAATGATTTTCTGGATGTTTGCTGTCCATGCTTTGATCCTGTAACTGTTCAGCATCCTTTAGGTAACAATGGCAGGCACTGCCCCACACATCCTGCTTCCTCAGTTCAGTCCATTTCCAGGAATAAAATATTCCTTCATGGGACACATCACTGTGGCTCCAATAATTAATTTTAGATCAGCACTGCTCTCTTCAGCCAGCCTGCAGCTCCTGCTCAGATGAGAACCAAGCTGGTTTAGCCCTGTGGTACAAGGCATGGTGCTCCTCCCTGCCTGGAAGAGGCTCTCCTAAGGAAGGCAAAGGCCCTGCCTTTCCCTTGTTTAAAGTCTGTGTGGATCTCCACACAAGGGACTCTCTGCTTCCATCCAGCATGTCTGAACATTTAACTGATGCTAAGGTGACAGAGGCTTCTTGGAAGCCACAACTGCTCCACAGACTACTCCATTTTCCTAGAAAGAAGCTTCTTCCCCTATAAAGCCATCCTGGTATCCTTTAGAGCTTCTCCTGGGGGCATCACTCTGAAGCTTCCTCATCAGCAAACTCCTGTTACCCAGGCAATGCACCAGGGTTAATCCCATGGCAGCCATAGAAGGCATCAGGAAAAGGGTGGAAAGTGTTGTTAATTCTGTTTTCACTCAGCTGAGATTACTCAGTTTACTCACAAAGCTTATGGCAAATACCAGAGATTACAGGGCATGGTTTCTGCTTTGAACTCCAGAAGTTCTGAAGCATATGATGTCTGTGCCAGAAAAAGGCACTCTCTGGCTGCAGGGGACTGGCAGATGCCACAACACAAACTGCTCTGATAACATAGCAAGGGAAGGTGATTATTTCAAGGGAAATAATCTTGGGAAATAAACTTGAGACAAAACTTGCTGCAAGTACTTGGCATCCTGACCAAGTGAGGCAGAGGTGACAGCACCTGACAGAAGTAAAAAATCATTCAGGCCAAGCCAATGGACTAGTCAGCTCTTTCCTGCAAACTGACTGAAGAAAGGAGCAGATTTCACAGGGACTGGCATTTTTGGTAACTACAACCCCTAAAACTTTAACACCAGTCAGGCCTCCTCACTGCCATCAGGAGTTATACTGAATTTAATCCATGCACTCACACACTGGTCTTTGATTTGTTCCTGGCTTCCTGAAGACAAGAAGTTTGTGTTTAAGAACTTTAAATCCCCCCAGTCCATCCTCTGACAGCACTTCATAATTCTCAGGAGTTTGGGTTAATAGTTACCTATATTATCTTTCTCTTTGCAAGAAATTGAGTAGCAGCAGATTTCTCTGTCCTGAATAGCAGCAAGATTCCTAGGAAAGAGAGCACATGTCAGCACACATTTCACTGACACAAGGGATCTTACTGACAATCTGAGCTGCTGCTCCTCCCCTTCCCCACACAACTTGTTCTGTACAGTATTCAGTTACCTGCTGTTGTTGGGTTTTCCACTCATAAATGTGAGCTTCCTGATCTAATAACAACCCCATGTACATGAATTTATTAAGAGAAATGTTTCTTAGCAAGGGTTAGACTTACATCTTTTCAATTAGCTGTTTCTCATCCAAAGCATTAGGAAGGTCTCTCTTATTTCCAAGTACTAGAACCTGAAATCCAGAGAAGGAAATGGTTGTGGCTTTGCTTAAAAAAAAACCCAAACAGACAAAAACCCCAAACAAAACCAGAAAACCAACAAACTTTAGGGGAGTCTCATGAGCAGTCTGCATCTGCCTATTAAATGTAATGGAATGAGATATTCACAGTTAAACCAGATCAAGAAAGAAGAGTGACATAGTCACAGGGAAAGAGGGGGTACAAATAAACTGTTCTGTGCAAAGAGCAAGCAAGAGAATACATCAGCTGATAAATCTGAGAATATTTGCAGCATACTCATTGAGATTCCCCAAATGTACTCTACACTTCTGTACTACACTGTGGTTAACCTTTAGTCAATGGCACAAACTCATACTGTGGAATCCTCTAAACTACTGCTTCAATTGCATTTATTATGTTTTGTGAGCACTGAGTGAAATAAGACCACTGAAGGTCAAAAATTGGTTTAAGGCACTAGGGGCAGGCACTGTCCATGCTTATACTGACCAGTAAGGTTGGGCCTTATAATTCAGAGTTCAAGGCAGATTTCAGAGTTGCTCAAGTGATGCACATTCCTCAGAGACATTTAATGGTGTTTAAGGTGATGTTACTTACAGGGATTCCTTGTAACTGGGGCTTATCTAGAAGATTGTGCAGCTCATTCCGAGAGGCTTCTATTTTGTCACGATCTGCAGCATCTACCATGTAGCTTTAAAGAGAATTTCAGGTTAGGTCAGTGACACTGAGCTCCTACAGAAACATCACTCTTTTTTTTTTTTTTTTTTCCTTTTACACTGACAGCTTTGGGCACATTCAACAAGGCTTTCAAAAAAGGACTTCTGAGCAAAGAATTTAGTTCTTTAAAAAAAGTTCTCTAAGACCAGAGCAGAAGGAAGATGCTTTGAGTTAGCACTGCCACCCAGTTCAGACAGGGAGGAGTTAGTACTCCAGATCAGACACTGATAAAATAACCCATCCTGAGCCCTGAACTGAAGGGTGAACAAGGTCAGTGTGGTTGCAGTGCAGGTTCAGAACCACAAGGAGAACTAGAGAGTGAGGCATGCAGTGTTAGGGAGGCTCCCAGAGAAGAGAAGGCCGTGTGAAGGAAGCAGAGCTGAAGGAAGGACACTTACACAATAGCATTAACTCCTCTGCAATATCGCTCCCACATGCTCCGGAATCGGGGCTGCCCTCCTATATCCCAAATCTTAAGGCAAGGGGAGAAAGACAATTTAGCCATGCACTGTGTTTAAACTTGTCAAGCAAAGATAAGACAAGAAATCACTACAGTTTTTCCTTTCTCCTTAAGCAGCTGCTTGACCCCTCCCATGTTTAAACAGGAATAACCCCTTGCACAGCTGCTCAGAGCTTAGGGCCCAGCAGCAGGAGGTGCAAACTGGAGCACCTTGCACCAGATGTAAGAACATCATCCTGTGTATGAAGGTTACATACTGAGCTACACAAGAAAACACAATGTATTCACTTAAAAACCCTTCCCCTAAGCAAACTGATGAGCAGGAAAGCAGCATCTCTGGCCCTCAAACACTCAGATCTAAGCCAGACAGCATTATCACAACAGTGCTTTAACTAGTCCATGAACCTGGGAATCACACACAGATTCTCATTTCAGAAACTCCATAAATAAACATAAATGTCTTCTTAAGCTACTCGACAGATTTAGCTGAGCCTCTTCAGTGTTCTATATTTGTCTCAAGGCTGGAAGCAAAACAGAGCAAACACGTAAATTTCAAACCAGAACCTAAAGGAAACAGTCAACAATGGCAACATACCTTTATTGTAACATTACCCTTTGTAACTTTCCTCATGTTGAAGCCCACAGTAGGAATCATATCTTCACTGAATTGACCTGACTGGAAAAAGAAGAAAAGAGAAAGTTAAATTTAGTGCTTATCTGACACAACTGGTTTACATAGTAAAATATCACAAGCTTTTTCTAACCATTCACCTTCCAACTGAAGGTTTTACAGCCAAGAAGTCGTGGATGTTAAATCCATGTGTACTGGAGCTTGTGTGAAGTCAGACAACTCGTTTCTTACAAACACTGAAATCGTTTCTCAAGCCTTGAGGCAGCCAGGGGAGCAAAGTCACCTGGGAAAGAGCTTTGCACAGCTTAAAAGATGGACAGCCAGGGCCAGGGGAGAAGGAGCCATTCACCTCCTTCTGCTGGAGCCAAGCCTGCCCGTCGGGATCTCCCACTTACCTGGGAGCTAGAAATTTCCAGAAGGGCTCCCTCTGATGCAAGCTGCTCTCTGGCCAGCCTTGGCAGCAATAAATCACTCCTGTGGAGGAAGCCTCCAACCCACAGGTATGGGGTGACTCCCTGAGGAGTGTGAAAGGCTGCAAAGTGGAAGGACGGGCCGGGTCAGCTTCCTGCCAGGCCAGTGTCCAACATGTGCAGCAGTGGCAAATGCAGCTCCAGAGGATCTGAGCTTGTTTCCAACAGCACTCCCAGCTGGGACAGAACTGCTGCAAACAGCACTGCACTGGAGAGCCTCTCCAGTGGCAGATGTTTGACTGTCTGTAACACTTCCATCTGCAGCAGCTTGAGAGCCAAGTTCCCAGCTATCTCCTGCAGCCATAACAAGAGTTTCTAACGCTACTACAGATTTCTCCCTTGGCTGTTTGGCAGAAGGTGAATCAGCCACAGTGGCCATTATGAAGCTCACTACATCCATTATGTGTAATAGAACCAGACAGTCAAGCACATTTGGAAAAATTAGGGTTGATCCCAAAGCATTCAGTTGTTTAATTAGGGTTTGGTATCACAGCAGCAAAGTCTGCATCTCGCCCCTGCCACTGGCCAGAGAAGTTCCCTGGGGTTCAAAGCCTTTTGGGATCTCTGAAGCATGCACACCACCCAGAGTTAGGGCCTGACTGCCCTCAAGCTGCACAGAGCAACTGAGCCTGAGCATGAGCCTGAGCATGAGCCTGAGCTGGCCACGAAGGGCAGCAGCTCCTGGCTCGTATCAGGAACAGTGTGGGCAGCAGGACCAGGGCTGCACGAGGAGCCTGGGTCAGACCCTGCAGCACTGCTTCAGAAGCCACTGTACCCCTTCTGGCAGCGTGGGTGCCCAATGGGAATGCCAGTCCAGGAAATGCCCATTCCTGCCCGAAATGCCAGGGCCTGAGCTGCCCAGAGTGACCAGCACAGCTCAGAGCCCGTGGTCAGCTGTGCTGCCACGCCTGGGGCAGCTCAGCTCAGCTCCTCAAACCCATCTTGCCTCTGAAGGGTCACTTGCCAGTTGCTCAAGCACCACAGCATTCCTGCCTCCACATTCCTACCTCCACAGTCACACCCCACACCCACAGCTCCTATCCCAGCGTCTCCCAAGCACTCCCTGAGCCTCCATCTCTGTGCTGCTGAGCCTTACCCCAGATGCTGCCAACTATTCCCACTCAGATCCTTCCAGAGCTGTTCTTATCAATAGGAACACATTCCAGGAACCTCCTGGACTCATCACCTCCCTGCTGGGTTTATTTCCAGCAGACATGTGGGAAGCTGAGGTGCCCTATGAGAACAAGGCCTAGCCACAGTGAGACTTCTCCAGGCAGCTTAAGGAGGATTTTGGTGCCTCTTCATCCTGGCCTGGGTGGTCTAGAAGAGACTCCCACAGGGATATCTGCCTTGTTGGCCTGATTCCCACCCATAAACCACCTTATCATGATCCTCATCAAGATCTAGGCTGCCCAAACCCTCCCTGCCCATCCCTGTGAGGGTTTACAGCCCTCCCTTGCAGCACTCCCTGTGCCAGTCATCCCACTAATTGCAGTACCCATTTCATGCTCTCCCACTGCTCTTTCAGGTCCCAGATTCCTGCAGATTGGAGCAGCACTTCATTTGCCACATCTTTAATGTAATGTTGAAATTACTGTGACCCACCACAGGGAAACTTTTACGGAATCTTCAGGAAAGCTGCTGCATCTGATTCCTTCCCAAGTGCTCACTACCCACGCTGCACATCCCCTAACTTGTTTTGACTTGCTTAAAACCTCAAACCCTTAAACCTGCAGTCGCTCAGTTGAGTTTCAGCTGTTCTCTGCTTTGCAGAGGGATGATCCAGAGCTGATGAACACATGGGTCAGCTCAGGTCTTCATTTGAAAGACGTTCCCCTGATATGAGTGTGGGTGTTCCTCTGCTCACTGGACCCAAAGAAAGCTATTGGAAGTCCCCTTCTCTTTTAAGACAGGTCAAAAATTGGTTAAAACTATTGTAAAGGATTTTAGCAGCAGACAGTGATCTCCTTTGATGGATTCTGCTACCACATTCAACTGCCTTGGCCCAGAAACTGTTCTCTACACTCAGAATTTAGAGGGCTTTTGTTTACTACCTCCTCAGAGGAAAAAAGCCAGGAATTCAGCTTCAACTCAGAGCATTCATATGCAAAAACTACTCGAAGAGCAGCACAAAAGGAACATACTTTTACTAGCAGTCACTTGGTTTGAATCAGCCTTCCCTCCCAGAGCAAAGTACTCGGTGCTATGCCTGTGTGCTCACAAGAAGATGCTTTCTCCTTCTAAAGCACCAGCTTTAAAACAAGTGTGATATGCACAGCACTATTTTCAATTCCCGATGTTCCCGATGGGAAAGCCTTTGGCTGTTGTCACACACAGCAGCGCTGCTCCAACACTCCTCAAGGACAGCAGCCTTGATTTCAGCCCTGGAGCCCACCCCAGCAGGCAGCCCCTGAGCTCCCTGCAGGCTCCTGGAAGGGCAGGAGCTGTCCCAGCAGGGATCCTGCTGGAAGCCCCAGCCCCGAGGTCTCACAGACCACGCAGCACCAGCACAGCACCAGCACAAACCGAAGGTCACCAAACAAAGTTAATTCCAAGCCTGTGGGAGATAAGGGCCAGGGAGACTAAACAGAGCCGATTTCAGAGGCCACATGCACAAAGAGCCCCCAGAACTAATCCTTCAGCCTCCTGGTTGGAGAGATGCTCCCTTCAAAGCTCCTGGAGAACCCAAACATGAGATTTTAGTGCAGCATGAACCCACTTGCCCAGATGAGTACTTATTATTCAGAGCAGCAAAACTGCATCCAGACTGAACTAAGGGACTTTATTCCATGGATCAGTTTGGGTTCAGCTCACCTTGTATGCGTGGCAGCAATAAATCACAGACTGCAGCATTTCTGAACAAGCCAGCTACAGGTACAGCTCATTTCCCAGAGGAAAACTTTGGACAAGTGACAACTTGTCATCCCCTGACATTCCAGAAGTGTATAAAGGATGCAAGTTTGGTCCCTTTTATAATTTAATTAATATTACAACAACCTTATTAAACCTACCATTTCCAGTTGTCTTGAGTCAAACCATAAACCAAACAAAACACATTTGGGTTTCTTCATCTGCCTCTCCGAAACCATAAGCTACAGCCAGAAACTCAAATTCCAGGCAGTTATGGAATAATAGAGTGGTTCCACTTGGGAGGAACCTCAAAGCCCATCCAGTTCCACCCCCTGCCATGGGCAGGGGCACCTTCCACTACCCCAGATTGCTCCAAGCCCTGTCCAGCCTGGCCTTGGACAGCTCTAGGGGCTGTCAGCCCCCTAAGCAGCTTGATTCTGATTCCACAGTCTGCACAAGGACATTGTTTGTATCATCAGAGAAGGTCAGGGCAGCCTTTAGTTTGCATCTCATAAAGCTGACATGATTCACTACTGTTATGGGACCAATTTCTTCATAGGAACTTTGCTATCACACAGGAAAGATTGTTTTATCTTTAATCATAATACTTTACATCCAGCTAGATGAGATCACAAACAAGCTTAACCAAGTAGGAGACAACACCACTGGAGTATGGAATCCAGCCAGGACACTCCCAATCCACCTGAACCAGAATATTACACTAAACCCTGCTGCTCATTCCTAAAAATTTCTTTCTTTTCGCACTAAGAAAAAATGCTGCATGTCTCCAAAATGTCTTCTTAAAAAAATTATTTAAAAAGCAGTGCAATTTTAGCATTATATCAAGCTACCCCTACACTAAGCCTCCTCTGCAACACTCATAGCCTCAACCAAGCAGTGCCTCATAAATGGACAAATCAACTTTCTACAGTCCAGCTTCCTTCTTTAGGAAATGCTTCAGCTTTCCAGCCACTTGTGATCATGACCAGAAGCCTGAACTCCAGACTAGAAACTTCAATCCCTGAAAGGCTTCCCAACAGCACTTCCAGGAATGATTCCAAAACGTGGTATATGACAAGAAAAGGCATTTTTATTTCCCCGGCCCTGAGTTTAATTGAATATTTAACAGGACATGGACTGCTTAGCAAATACCTACCATAAAGAAGGCATATGTCTGTCTAGAAGGCAGTCAAGTAAGAGCTCAGGACATTTCATGTTTCTGATAGTCAAGAAAAATGTCCTTATCCAGATGTTACCACTTAAAGCTCTGCCATTGCTTACAAAGTGCTCTACAGGAACTCAGAACCAAGATGGAAAAAGGAGATTCTGATTTCAGTCATCTGTTTTAGCCCATCTAGGGTACAGCCAGCAGGACCTCAAAGAAAGGGTCTGAGTCACCTCCTAGGAGCTTTATTAGCTAATGAAGTGATGCAATGCATTTCAAGAGACTTCTGCCATTAAGAAACACTTCAAATATTATCAGCCTTCTCCCTTAGCCATGGTGTGTATGAAGTGACAACACACGGGATTTATGGCCTACCTGGGTGGTTCAAAAGGCATTAAAACAGCAGTGGAGCTCTTTGGAGCAATATTTTTCTGCACTTCTCTGGTGTGACTTCAAGTCAAAGTTACTTCTAACAGTCATGAGAACAGAAGGAAGTTGCAGCTCCCAGCTGGCCAAACGAATCTTTCTTTGAGAGGCACTTCAGGAATTGCCTCTCTCTAGAAACCACAGTCTCATTCCAACACTTGCCAGATATTCCAAAGTTAAAAAACCAACCACACTAATTCAGGCTCTGACACAAATCCTAAAGAGGGACCTTATTTACCCTGTCACTACAAACAGGTTGAGTTTAGCTCTTTGAGCCTAATAACTGTATCAGAAAAGTCCAACTTCTCCCACTCCTCCAGATCTCTGCTCACTGACTATCAGGCTAATGAGCTTCAGTGCCAAACACCTGGAGCAAGGATCAGCCTACCAGGCGTCAGGAAATACTTCTACAGAAACACCAGCGCATGCCACTCTTCCATGCAATAGGCTGCAGGGGTGGGTGCCCCGTTGTCCCCTGGCTGCAGGGGTGCCCCATTCTCCCCTGGCTGCAGGGGTGGGTGCCCCGTTGTCCCCCGGCTGCAGGGGTGCCCCGTTGTCCCCCGGCTGCAGGGGTGCCCCGTTGTCCCCCGGCTGCAGGGGTGGGTGCCCCGTTGTCCCCCGGCTGCAGGGGTGGGTGCCCCGTTGTCCCCCGGCTGCAGGGGTGGGTGCCCCGTTGTCCCCCGGCTGCAGGGGTGCCCCGTTCTCCCCTGGCTGCAGGGGTGCCCCGTTCTCCCCTGGCTGCAGGGGTGCCCCGTTCTCCCCAGCTGCTGGGGTGGGTGCCCCGTTGTCCCCCGGCTGCAGGGATGGGTGCCCCGTTGTCCCCTGGTTGCAGGGGTGCCCCGTTCTCCCCGGCTGCAGGGGTGGGTGCCTCGTTGTCCCCCAGCTGCAGGGGTGCCCCGTTGTCCCCTGGCTGCAGGGGTGGGTGCCCCAGTGTCCCCCAGCTGCAGGGGTGCCCCATTGTCCCTGGCTGCAGGCCTGCAGGGCTGTGGGCAGGCTCAGCTTACTTGAGTCGTGTTTCAGTGGCCTCACACGGCCCCAGCAGCCCCTTGTGCTCCCCTCAGCAGCACAGCCGTGGCTCTCAGCTCCAGCTGCCAGGCTGAGGGAATGGCCAGGAGCTGCAAACACCACCAGATCCTGCAGAGGCTGTAAATAATGGGCATTTCCAGGGCTCGGCTCGGGAGCCGACAATTCCACATGCGATCCCGGGATGACGTGCAGTTTCTCTGAAGAAGGGCCACAGGCCATCCACATTATTGAAATTAGGACCAGGAAGAAATGATATCCTCCCTTGTGAGCAAGTTTACTCACACACATGGAAAACTTATGCTTAATATCTAATTAGAGACAGTGACTAATGCAGAGCCTTAGAAAAGCAGAAGCTGCATTAGCTGAATCCAGCTCTAACGAGATTTCACTGCTAACATTGGGTTTTAAACCTCCTCATCAAACTGAACACAGGAGGGTTGGTTGGGGTTAGAAGGGACATTCAAGCCCATCCAATGCCACCCCTGCCATAGCAGGAACACTTTCCACTATCCCAGGCTGCTCCAAGCCCTGTCCAAGCTGCCCTTGGATGCTTCCAGGGATGCAGGGGCAGCCACAGCTGCTCTGGGCATCTGTGCCAGGGCCTGCCCACCCTGACAGGGAAGGATTTATCCCTAATATCTCATCTAACCTCTCCATCTCTCAGTTCAAATCCATTCCCTCTTGTCCTCTCTCCAGGCCCTTGTTTAGCCTGATAACAAATCAAGTGTCAGTTTACACTGGAGGAATAAATGTGATCAAAACCCACCACCAATCTAGAAAAGGATTATTCTAGACCTGGACTGTCTGCCTCTCCTGGCCTGTCCACTTCAGCAGCAGTCAGGCCTTGTACCAGCTTCCCTGTGTAACTGGTAGAGTTTTCCCTCTAGTTCCATATGCCTGCTTGGATGGGCAGAGATTACATTAGACATTTATATTAGATTAAACTCGCTGTTGTCAGACTGGCAGCAGCCCTTTGCTGGGCAGCACACAACCTCCTGAGCCACACCAAGCTCCTGGTGAGCACTCCAGCCTTTAGAGCTGTCCTACAGGACATCTTGCTGTGTCATTCCTTTCATTTCAGTTTTGAGGAATCCCAACAGCCTCCTCCACCCAAACCATTAACTGGCCTGCAGAGAGCAGTTGTTCTTTCCCTGCACTCATCCCCAGATGCAGACTCTGAACTAAAGTCAGTCAAGGAAGCAAATAAGAAAACAGCTCTGCAACTGCACTGTTCTAAAAAGTGATTTTGCACTGGAAACTGAAACTTATGCCATTATTTTGTTTAAACCAATAATACAGACCTGGGCAAACCCTTTCCCTCTGCTTTTTTTGTGTAAAGACTCACTAGATTTCCTAATTAAAAACTTCAGAAATGTGACCTGATGCTTCCAAACTAAACCAGCTAAGGAGGCTGTGTCAGCACGCCCAGCAGCTTCCTCCTTGCCCGGGGTTTTGCAAGGCTCCCTGAATGGCACTCACTCAGATAAATGCCTGGGTGTGATCCTAACATGTGGTTGAAACCTTGCAAGATTCAACCCCCGCACAGGAGGTTGGAAACAGACTCCAGCTTTACTTAGGGAAACTTCTCCCACTGGAGACAACTTAGATGGACTCAACTGATGTGCAGCTACTGCAGCTCTGAGTTTCACAGGTTACTCCCCAAACTCGTGCTGCTGCTACTATACAGAAGCAAAGCATTTTTTGTCAAGTGCCATCACCAGGAGGACTCCAGAGGATGAAAAGCCTCCCCAGAGCCCCCAGCTGCAGAAACACTCCAAGCAGTACCAGCTCAGCAGCCACAGATTGAGGCTGTACAACCCTCTCAGAGTTCCATTTCTACAAATCCAAGCGCAGATGTATTGGCAAAGTGTGAAAAAAAAGGCTCCTGGCATTCCTGGGTTACTCCAGCAACTTTTAGCTGACAACTAGTCAGAAAAGTTACCTTTCATGAAGTAACCCATTTTCCATGATCATCAGGAGCCCACTGAGTGCTCACACCTGAGCTACACGAGGGCTTGGTTATGGTTTGCCAGGATGTTTGTCAGTGTGCAAGGATGATACATAACTGAAAGAGAATGAAAGTCCTTTTCCCAGCCACTAACTCATTCAACTGGCACTTAAATAAATACATTCTTACAAGTATTCCATGGTGCTAAGGACACAGCCTCAAAAGCCAAGAGACAAGCTGAAGGTGTGCTCACTCTAAAGCTGGAGACATCAGCCTTCTCATTCTAGGTGCACTGCACTCAGGTCACTCACACTCCCTAAAAAACCAAGACACCCTGGCTGTCGATTTCAGGAGCTGCCAAAGTCCAGCTTGTCTCCTGGAATGTTTTTCATCCCAGAAATCAGCAGAGCAGGGCACTGATGAAGCTGAACACGCCATTTAGGCAAAGCCACTCTTTATCTCGCTCAACAATGGAAAAGCTTCGTGTAGGAGTATTCCCACACCCTTCCTTTACCTGCTCCAGGCACATCACCAGATCAGCAGGCCCCAGTGCTGATGGGCTGCTGATGGGCTTGTGAGCTGTACTTCTTAGCTAAGTTACACCTTAGGAGAAAGGAGATTATTTGATATGGGTTCCAACAATCGATAAGCAAATATTTGAGAGGAGAACCGTGAGTAGGTGCTAACACTTAAATGATTTAGGACAACCGAAAAGCAGTCAAAGGGAGGCGGCAGCTGAAGACACACAATGTTATCTCCACATCTGCTAACAGAGCCCCGCCACACCGACACCCTGACTGAAAGGCGCCTTCCGAGCCCGCTGTGGGCCGAGCCTGCTGCGGGATCGGTGGCCCCGCGGGTCCCCAAGGGTTTACGGAGGGCCGGCGGCCCCCGAGGCTCAGCCATCCCCCCCAGCGAGGGCTCACACGCTGCTCCCCGCGGCCCGGCTCGGCTCCATCCCCGCGGCCCGGTCCGGCCCGGCTCCATCCCCGCGGCCTGGTCCGGCCCGGCCCGGCTCCATCCCCGCAGCCCGGCCCAGCCCGGCTCCATCCCCGCGGCCCGGCCCGGCCCGGCCCCCGCCCGCCCCGCTCACCGCGATGACGTTGACGAAGGTGGTCTTGCCCGAGTACTGCAGCCCCACCAGGGTCAGCTCCATCTCCTCCTTCCAGAAGAGCGAGCGGAACCAGTCGAGCAGCCGGGACAGCAGCGCCAGCATCGTGGCGGCGGGCGGGCGGGCCGGGGGCGCTGCGGGCCGGGCCGGGGACGCTGCGGGTCGGGCCGGGCGATGGCTCCGGCGGGCCGGGACGCTGCGGGCCGGGCTGTGCCGTGCCGGGCCGGGCTATGCCGTGCCGAGCCGCGCTGGGCCGTGCCGGGCGCTGCTCTCGGCCGCTCCGGGACAGCCGCGCTCGTCCGGGCCCGGCTCCCCCCGCCGCCCTCACGTGACGCCGCGGTCACCCGGCCCCGCCGGCCCCGCCCCGCCCCGCAGCGCCCCCTGGCGGCCGGAGGACCCGAGGCGGGAGAGGGCGGGGCGGGACGGGGCCGCCATGTTGGGTGTGGTGAGGAGGGTGTGACACACCTGAGCCGCCATGTTGGGTGTGGTGAGGAGGGTGTGACACACCTGAGCCGCCATGTTGGGTGTGGTGAGGAGGGTGTGACACACCTGAGCCGCCATGGTGGGTGTGGTGAGGAGGCCTGTGTCACCCCGAGCCCGCCATGGAGCGGGGCAGGCAGTGGTGACACCCCTGAGCCCACCATGGAGCAGGCTCTGCCCTGCCCTCTCCATCAAAGGCTCCATTAGGTTGGGGAAGACCCCCACAGCCACCAAGTCCAACACCACCTTGTCACCACATCCAGTCATTCCTCGGACACCTCCAGGGATGGGGACTCCACCACCACCCTGGGCAGCCCCTTCCAACACCTGACCACCCTTTCCATGAAGAAATTCCTCTTGATGTCTAACCTGAGCGTCCCCTGGCACAGATTCTGTCTGTGTCCTATCGTCCTGTGTCAACCCTCACCCCTCATGTGCCATCCCTGCGGTGCTGTGAGGGCCCCTCATGGCCACCCACAAATCCAATCCCAGTTTGCAGAGGAATTAGGATTAAAAAAACTTCAACTGCAATATTCCCAGTTAACCCAAGTGAAATACAAAACCTTTTTGTGCCCACAGAACTTCCAAAACCAAAGGGACAAGCCACTTCACCTCATTATTCCTAACCTCACATAAACCACATGTTCTCCAGAAGTTTTTTGCATGGACTTTGTTAAACTGATTTTCTGCTTGAGCCAAATAAACTATAAGTAGTAGATAAATAGGTAACACTGACCAAACCACTCCATTAGGTGCATTTATAACTTAGTTGAGGTCACTTTAGTTTCCAGCCAGGAAGCACTTCCGAGTGGAGTTGAAGGAGTAGCATGCATTGCATGGACTTTTTGGGTGATTCACCAGGGTTCTTGTCACTGTAACTGGGGTTATTTCAATTCGCAGTCAAAGTAAGCCCAAATTCACAAATGTTGTGGCTCCAGCTCCGTGGGGAGTTACACAGTGGCTTGTGCACTGTGAGGCCAGGCAGAAACAAATGGAGAGGTAGCAGAAAAAAAATCACAAGGAACCTACAGGATGGTACTAACTGGTGTCTGCTCACAGGGCCTTGCACAGGAGGTGCAGCGAGTGCTGCATGCAGAGAATAAATCCCATTTCCATCCCTCCTCGGGCTCACGAGGCTGGGGAAGGCACTGCCTCAAATGCCAGAGCTCTGCCACACTGAAATGAGGAATTCCCAGCTCCCCAGCGGCAGGGAAGGCATTTGTGCCTGTGCTTTTCCACCCCAAAAGACGGCTTTCCTTTGTATCCATAAAAAAAAGCCAACTAACATACTCCTTCCAATTAAGCTGAGATATGAACTGCACTCTGAAAGTTCTTAATGCATTCTCTGGTTCATTAACTCAGAAAATTTCATCCCATGGTTAGCCCTATCAGAGAGGATGGAATGCCTGCCACCAATTAGTTCTAATAACGAGCTAAGTTGTGCACAGATTTCAGAGCCTGTCATTAGTATGAGAAAATAGGACAGCTCCTCTCAGAGCAGAATATCTCACTGCCCGTTCCTTTAATTTGTCTCTGGCTGACGCCTCCTCCCACAGACAAAGGAGCTAATTGATTTGATGAGTTACAGATCCTGCTGTGTGGCACCTCCCCTACTGCCCAGCGAGGAGCTGCAGCCAAAACACAGTGACAATATTGCTCCGAGCTTCTGCTCTCCTGCTCCTTCACAGTCAGTCCATGCGCTAAGGAGGCAAACACATGCCCTGGTAGTGCCCTCTGCTCCTTTGGGTGCTGATTTTCTCTCAGGGATCCAGCTGGGTTATAAAATGTTATAATATAAAATTATGCAAATTTTAATAATTTATATATTTATATTGTATATATAAAATAGAGTAAACATTATATAAATATTTAATATATAATAATTATATATTATGTATAATAAATAATATATAATTATTATAATAATTATATATAATATATTATATAATTATATATTTAAAATATATAATATTTATATATGAATTATCTACTGTTCTATAATAATATAAATTATATATTATTTAAATATGAACTATTAATATAGTAATTAATAAATTGATAATGATATTATTCATATACTAATTTATGAATTAATAAAGTTAAAATTTCTATAAATTTATATTATATCAATAATATAAATAATATAATTTATTATAAAATAGATAATATTTTAATTTAAGAATATAAATTATGTGAAGTGTAATAATATAAAAATGTTATAAAATGTCTTAGAGACTGCGGGTGCCTCCTAGGTCAGGATCCTCCCTTTTGGAGGGAGGGAGAAGCTTTTGGATCTGGGGAATCTGAGGGCTGTGAGGACAAACGGGAGCCTCACTGTGCAGTGCCAGCAGGCAGCTGGGGGCTCTCTCCAGCTCTGCTCTTTCAAGGCTCACTGAAAATAATATCAAAAGAAACGGAGGCAGATGATAGCAGATACAAGATATGTGTCTTCTTATGTTACAGGCTCTTAAAGGAAAGGGTAAGATTAGTGATCACCTCTGGAGAGATGGACATTAAATAGCTGGTTCCTAAACCTGCCACAGCCTGTAAGTGTCCTCCTGTCATTTTATGCAGCATTTTTGGTACTGCCACAGCATAAACAGTCATTAAATAACCCGAGGAGGCAAAGGTAGGATTTCTCTGTGTCTTCCTCACTTCTTCCCTGAAAAAATAAACGTGTCAGTTGTGCTGTTACTGCTTGAGCTAAACCAGAAGCATTCCTTTGCCATGAAGAGTGAGACGCACCATGAAAATTAAACCATAACTTATTTCCTCAGAGGTGTTTGCAGGCTGCCAGCATGCCATAAAATCCTGCCTCTTTCTGCAGCCCAGGAAAGCACCAGGTGGGGAGGAGAGGGGAGGGAGGTGGCAGGGAGGGCAGCCCAGCCCAGCCAGGGCAGCAGCGTGACTCCTGCGCGAGGCCTGACGTGAGCAGCAGGATCTCATTTCCCAGCGCCACGGGATCGCAGCCCTGCAGCAGGGTCGGGTGTAACTCAGGGGGTGCACGCTCGGACACCGAGGTGTCTCCAGGACTGCCTGCAGGTGAGCCCAGGTGAGAGTCCTCATCCCAAGGTGCCCTGCTATCAGCTTCATCGGGAGGCACCGCTCTCCACACACCTCCTTCACCTTGCAGCAGTCCCCAAGGCTGGAAACGTGGCAGCTTGGTGGCTGGCAAGCTGTGCAAGTGTCTGTCACTGCCAGGGAAAATATAAATGATGGCACTCACTTCAGCATTTTGGTTTCGTAGGTGCTGGCAAACATTCCCCAGCAGGAGCTGCTGCATGCAAGTGATGACCTTTAGGAATGCTGGCATCTCCCAGTGCTGAAGGAGCAGGAGCATGAATCAGCAGAAGGAAGCAGGGGAAAAAAGAAAAAAAAGATAGTTAAAAAGGAGCCTGCTGTTAGCAGTAAGTTAAATAAAATTCTCCTGGTCCTCCAGTCAGATTTATTAGCAGTGACCTTGGCACTTGCAGAGCCCCCTGCACAAAAGCCAGGCCCACGCTTGCAGATTTAGTGCACAGTCAGGGCCTTGGCCAGCCCAGTCACCACATTTCACCCTTTCTGTGATTTAGATTTTCAACCTACAAGGAAACAAACCTATTCTTCCAGCCTAAGCACAAACAGCCTCCAAGTGAGGCTCTGAAAGGTGGGCACAGAGCCCTGGGCTCCAGCTCTGCACAGACACCTGTATGAGCAGATTCAGGGGGAGCAGCACCTTGGGAAGGCCACAGCAGGGACTCCTTGGTTAGACTGAGCCAAGAGCTGCCCAGCAGGGACCATGTGCATGGTGCCAGGCCAGGGGAGGCATTTCTGCAGCCTCTGCTTTGGGGTAGAGCTCCCTCCCAGCTGCCAGGCAATACCCAAACAGTGCTGCAGCCCCTCTCCCCACAAGCCCCAGTGCCCACAGTCCGGGCTGCCCTGTGTATTTCAGTCCCACCAGGAGTTGTGCAGCTCATGCCCATCAGCCATGGCCCCTGGGCACACCCTGGGCACCACCCAGGCTACGGAGCTGCTCTGAACCCAGCAGCATGGCACTGAGCCTGCCTGTGCAATCCCGTTTATTCCAGTCAGGATTCTCTGCCTGCTGTCAGACTCTGCCACAGCACCAGGACCAGCCTGAGCCACGGCTCTGGGTGCTGCCCCTGCCTCACTTATCCCTTCCCACCCTGGGAAATGGGATTGTGCCTGGCACAAAGGTGATGCGTCCCAGTTTCTGCACAGCTTGTCCCCAGAAGGAGCCCTCTCACTGTGAGAGGCACGGGAAGAACCCCAGCAGAGCCCAGACTGGAGGCTGCGATGTCCCATCGGGCCCCACTTGTGTTCCTTGCGCATTAATTTCCCTCTTTCTTCTCAGGTTTTCTCCTTGGCCAGCGGCTCTGCTGCCTTTGCTTGGATTTTCCAGCAGAGGGGGATGCAGCCTCAGCAAAGCCGTCCTCCTTCCCTGAAGGGTTTAGCCGTGTCCTCACCTTCATCCTCACCCTCACCCTCCCCTGGCTGGGCTCCCTGCTCAGCACAGCCCCTGCCCTGGCAGTGCCAGCACCCACACCCAGCCCTCCCCTGGCACACGGGCACCACAGGGTCCGGCAAATCTTCCTCTCTATTTTTCGGGATAAATCTAAAGCGAGGAATGTTATCAGCAGTTCCCAAGAGATGGACGGCAGGAGCAGCAAAGCCAATCCCGTGTGAGCCCCAGCCCGGCTGGCAGGAACATCCCAGGGGAGCTGTCCCCAGAGGTGTCACAGGTGTCACCACACTCTCACCTTGTGCTGAAGGAGCATCCAACCTGTGTCAGGTGCTGTGAGGGGCAAATCCCAGCTGGTGCCTTTGCTTTTAGTGAGGGAAGAAGGAGCAATCTACAGGTACAAAGAGGCTCCCACGAGCCCAGCCAGCCGAGCTGCACTCATTTACACTCCAGCCAAACAATGACCTGCTGAGAGCAGCACCTGGTGAGAGTCCTGAGCTGAGCAGGGGACCTTCACGTGTGTCAGTGCTGAAACCAGGAGCAGAAGGGAGCACCCAGCCCACTCTGCAGTCTCCCTTGCATTGGATTTTGGGTGCTCTGCTTGTCTGTATTGTCCTTTGTCATATCTGGAAGTCACCTTCCCTGCTAGCATTTCATGGAGCAGGGCCATTGCAGGAGCTGAGCACCCCACACCATCATGGCAGAGCTGTGCTTCAAGGTTATTTCCTATCAAATGCTCCTCTCCCAGCCATCCAGTTATTTTCTCCTTGGCTAAATCATCTGAAAATAGACTGCAGCCATCCTCGTTCTTCCTGCTTTGTATGCATGAGCAGGAAGGGGAATTTAGGATTTTGCTGTAATGCCATACACAAAAGCCTGCTGGAGAGCATCACTTTGATTAGCTCTTATTGTACACCCAAGAAAACAGAAAAGAATAAGAATAAGGGAGAGCCCAGCATGTGGCTGCTGTGCCTTGCTGCTTCAAGGCTGCTCAGAAAATCTGCCTGGTTGCTCAGGGCCCTCATCAGGAGCATATTTGTGCATATCCCAAAAATGGCTTGGGTTTTATCCTCTTAATAATAACAGGGAGAAGGGCAGGAGCACTGTAATAATTTGCTCCCTAGCACATCCCAAAACTTGGGCTCTGGCAATGCAGCAGCCTGACCCCGAGGCCTCCCTTCCCTTGCTCACCTGCAGGCAGGTGAAGCTCTCCAAGCCCCAGCACACCACACAGGGCACAGCACAGCTCCCCCGCTGCTAACAGGGCATCCCAGCTCCTGGAAGTCTGACATGGAAAACTTGATTTAGATCTGGGAATTAAATTAGCAAAAGGGATGAAAAAGAAGAAAAATATCTCGCATCCAAGCACGCATCTTTGGCAGAATTTACGATTGGAAAAAAATATCGGGATGTGAATTTTGCAGACAGCTCTGACGAGCGATGGAATGGACTGAAGTCCTCGCTCTAAACTGCCTGAACTTTGAGGATTTGATGCAGATCCAGATTTTAAATTTCCATTGAGGCCTTTCCCATTAGAACCAGAAGCAGAAGGATCTTGTTTGCTTACAGAGGCTGTACCAGATATTAACTTGCCCCTTCTCCCCCTGTGTCCTGGCCACCCCCTCTTTATCCTTCCTCACTTTAGGTGAATCTTTGTCACAAGGCATTGACAAACTGAGCAGTCCTGGTTCTCCCAAGGGCACCACACTCCTGGAAAACAGAATTTAGTGCAAGTATCTGCATATGGATTTTTTAAATAAACCCCATCCCAAATAAAGCTCTCATCCAAAGCTGTGGGCACTCAAATCATGTTTAAAAACACCAGAACACAGGAGAGACAGAATGCAATCGATGCTTCCCTGCTTCCCACCCAGCCAGGCGAGCACCAGTCATGAGACTCACACAGCCCAAATCCCACTGTTACGCTTTCCCACCAGACAAATCCTGCTTTATTAAACCAAAGTGCAAAGGAATTAGCAAAACCGCCCCTTTCCTTCGCACTGCAGTATATATAAGCAACCTAATCCATACGCCAAAGCTCCCACCGCTCTCAAAACCTCTCAGCTGGGAATTCCCGTCAGCAGCTCGCAGTCTCCCTCCTGTCAGCTCGGGATTACCTTTCCCTAACAGGGCAGGGAAGGAGAAACACATGTGGGCACCTGCCAAGCTCATCCCTGCGGCTCCCCTCGCACGGTGACCCTGCCTGCAGGGGACAGCCATGGGCCAGGGGGCTGCTCACAGACTAATTAGTGCTCGGCTCTGCTCATTAAAGAGGCTCCTTTGGCTGACCTGACCAAATACTTCCCATTGTTTCCCTCAGTCCCGTGGCCGCTGGGGCTGCTCGGCGGCGCGGGGAGGAAGGGATTGATGAGCCAGGAGGGATCCCCATGCCCTGTCTGTCACCCTGCCCGCCAGGACCGGCCCCAACTCTGCCCAGAGAGAAAGGAGGTGCGAGTCAGCACCATGAGATAAGAGCTCCGTGCAGCAGCAGAAACCGGGGGTAATTGGCGGGGCGGGGAGGACGGAGCCTTTTGTCACACAAGGCTAAACGGGCCTCTTCGGAGCAAGCAGGAACCGGCGAACATCACAGCCTGGAATAGCGATGTGCTACATCCCATTTCTCAGGAGGGAGGAAGGAAGGAAGGACACGTGAAAAGAAAATAGCAGTAAATGATCCCACTTCATAATTTTTCTTCCTGTAACCCTTCTGGCCTTACAAACAGGAACTTGGTTTTAAACTAAAAATAAAGCCTGATGCCCGTGTGGCAGTTGCAGATGGGCGTTCCCGAGCGCCGCTGGGGCTCAGCCCTGTTCTATAAGCAGCCTGGGCCGGGCACCCTAGGAAAGTGCCTGGCTTTGCATTTGCTATATTTACATATCATCAGTTATCAGGAGAACAGGATGTCCCAGGGGATCTGAAATAGGATACACCACACTCCACCTCCCGGCCGGTCCAGCCGCGGCCAGGCCCTATGACTGATGCTGTTTGCCCGTCTGCCGGGGCTGCCCGCTGCTGTCACCCACCCCAGCCCGGCTGGCACGCAGGCCAGGCTGCTGTGGCATCCCCAGCCTCCCTCCAGACACGTGTGGCTACAGCAGAGAAGAGCTGAGGGGTGGAAAGCTCCTATTTCTCTTTCTGCCACGCTATTTTTTATTGTGAAGGAAGAGGAGATTTTTTCTGCCCTCCAAACAATCGGGTCTGTATTCTCCTCCACACCTTGCTCCTTACACCGAAGCCCCAGCAGCCATTTCAGTGCAGGGTGATGGGGCACGAGCAGGCCTTGCCCAGGTGGAGCTGTGCCAGGGCAGAGCAGAACCCTGGCACAGCTTCCTGCAGGCCCAGCACGGAGGCAGAGAGGGCAGGGGGCAGGCAGGGGTGGGTACCAGCTCCTGGCCCTGCACACCCTGCAAGGCACTGGCTGTCCTGTTGGAAGCACACGGGGTGCCCTGCCTACCTCACCACCTTGGATTTAAATGCCTTTCTCACACGCTGGGCGTAGCTGCCAAGTATTGTGCCTTCAGTACATCACTCCACCTTGATTTCAAACCACTTCAGCTTGCGTTTGGGAGTGGTTTCCAAGCATTCAGCTCACCCATATCTTATCCACACTGGTTTCCTTTATGAGCTGCACCCACTACAGGTCCAGAGCTTTAAATGCAAACCCAAACAAATATGTGGTAGCGCTTCCCATTCCCACTGGACTGGCCTGGAGTGGGAGTGGAATGAGTCAGGAGTACCATAAAGGAAAGTGAAATAGATCCACCCTGAGCAGATGATAGGATCAGGGCAGATTAGTAGCCTTGGATCAGATTCAAGGGTCAGCATAAATCTTTAATCTTTGCAAAGTCCTCGAGCCTCCCTCCCCTCGCTGTCTCACATGCACACACACCAGGCATGACTAAACAGCTCTCTGCGGGGATGGCAGACGCTTCAGAAACTCCCGGCTGGTTTTGGTTTGCAAAATACAACAATAAAGCTGCTCTCTGTTCTGTGAACGTGAGAACTTCCCTGCGCAGGCACCTCGCCCCTGGATGCTGTGGGATGCTGCCAGGGACACTCACACCACAGCCACTGCTCCCACCAGCACCAGGGGCCCCTCTGACCCCACAGGCAGGCTGCACCAACCAAGAGAGCCAAGGACAGTCCCCACCTTGTGCCTTATTAGGTCCCAACGTGGTCTGCCAGCACGTCATTACTCATTATTCCTCTGTATTTGCTTCCCACTGCCACTGTGCTCAGTTCACATCATCGGGATAGTTCCCAGGTTTCACGTGGAGCTGCAAGTGCCTGGCTCAGGGGGGTGGAAATGCCAGGCTGCCCTGGGAAGGGGCTGTGTGGGAGCAGAGGGGCTGCAGGAGAGGTGTGTGCCAGCTTTGCACCCAACTGATGCACTAAGGGGAAAAAAAAAAAAGAAAAAAAAAAAAAAACATAGCAAAAAGCCCTGGCCTAGTTTTTGTTTCACTGTGCTGGGCTCAGGCTCGAAGGATGTGGTTTGGTGGTCAGCACATAAGACAGCAAATGAAAAAAAAAAAAAAATTCCTTTGATTAAATCCAGATCGGGTCTGTGCAAGCTCTTCCTGTGGCCATCGGGAAATCACAGAGGGAAAACCCTGCCCACGCTGCCTGTGGCTGGGCACAGGGGATGTGACACAGCCTGGGGTGGTCTGTCCCGCCCAGGGGGACACTGTGTGCCACGGAGCAGGGTGTCCCGTGCTGGCACTGCAGGACTCAGTGCGCCGGGGGCTCTGAGACGTCCCTCTCCCCATGCTGAAGGCTCCATCTCAAGCTGTCTGGATGGGTTTATAACAATTCCAGTCACTCTCGCCACCGCTCTGCGCACAAAGGGCCAGGCGAGCTCTGTATAAGCGAATATTTATATATTCCCATAAACATTTTTAAATGGGAAATTGCCTAATGTGCCTTATTAAAGGGAAAGCACGAACAGCTGGCCGAGGGCGCCTGGCAGGGCTGCTGACGGTGGATGTGCTGTTGCTGCTGCACCTCGCAGCTCTAATTGTTTCAGGAATCCTTTGACTCATCCTCCGAGCGGCTCCAGCATCTGAGCAGAGATCTCTGTCTTGCCGGTCTCCTTCAAAACACCTTTGCCTCGCTGCTGGGTTCAAAAAGCTGGCGCTGCAGATGCCTCCTGACCTCAAGTGCCCAGGTGCTCGCTGGAGCCCGGAAAACCCCTCTGTGGTTCCTGCCCCAGCCGGGCCGTGCTTCTCACACGTGCGGCACATCCCGGCCGCTGCTGCCAGCCCCGGGGGACAGGGACCGGCCACCAAACCGGCCCCGGGGGACGGGGACCGGCCACCAAGCAGGCCCCGGGGCACGGGGACCCGCCACCAAACCGGCCCCCAGCCCAGCACGGTCCTGCCCCGTCCTGGCCCAGCCCCACGCCTGCCCTTTCTGCCCTTCCTGCCAACAGTTCTTTGCTTTCCCGGGGCTGCAGGGACGCGGTGAAAGCCTGACAGGCTCAGGAAAGCTGTCCCCGGCTCCTGCACGTCGCCGAGAAGTTGGGGACATGGACCACGCAGGTCCTTGGCTTCTCCCTGGGGACAGGGATGTCACCGAGCGCTGCAGTGCCAGCCTGCTCTGTTACTATGGGGACAAGCACCACGGGGCCGACAGGAATAAATGTATAAAAATCAGCAGCTTCGCCCCGCGGGTGGCAGTGGGATCACCAGGGTGCCCGAACCTGCCGTCCCTCCCTGCCCCTGGCCTGCCTCGGTGCCCTCCCAGCCCTTGCGACACATCCCGGGGCTATCTCGGCCGGATCTGCCAGGCTGCCAGCTCAGGGCTCACACGCAGCTGTGGCTGTGCCGTGCCCCCTGCCCGGAGCATCCCTGGGCAGCATCCCCGGGCAGCCCGAGCTGCGGGCACAGCACGGGGGGCACCACACGGGCACCGTGCCCCCCAGCACCGGGCTGGCACAGGGGGGGCAAGGCAGCCTCGGGAGGGGACCGAGTCAGGCATCACTCACTCATTCACTCCCTCACTCACTCACTCCTTATTCACCCGGCAGCGCCTGAATTCCCCGTGACCTTTGGACACTCATTTCAGCCACGGAAAAGGTGATGGGCAGCCAGAGGGCAGGGAAACGGGCAAATGGCCCGGCAGGATGGCAGCGGGTGCTGCCCTGGGAGCCTCCACCGGGCTGGGGGTGGCACCACCGCAGAGCCCCCCAGCACCAGCTGAGCAGAGCTCCGGGCACTCCTGCGGGCCGGGGGTCCCGAGCGTGTCCCGCCTGGGGAAGGGCACTGCTCCCGTGGAAGGGGCCCGAGGAGGGATCGAGAGCGGCTGTGCTGTTTGAGGGAGCTCCACGCTCGCACGGCAGGGAGCAGGGACGGTGACAGCTCTCCCGAGGGCATCGTCTTAGAAAGCGGCCCTTGGGAGGCCCGGTGATTCAAGGGGAAAGCTCTGCAACACTCATTCTGGGAAGTTTCCATTTGAATTGCTGCAAAGAGCAGTTTTTCCATGATAAACAGATTGCTTCAGTTCCCCAGCAGCACTGGGGGGGTCAGTGCCACCCCCTCCCTCCACGGGGCCCTGAGTCATCCTCCACCCAAGGCTCAGCCTGGGCCAGTGTGGCAGGGCTGGGATGGGCTGTGAGAGGTGCCCCAGCACCTCCCATGCCACGGGGGAATCCAGCCCCTGGCACCTCTTTGAGGTCAAGCGTTTGTCTGAAATGAAGAACCTGAGAAAACCCCTCCCCAGGCACGTTCTGACCAGTGTGCAGAGCCAGGGCCCTTCTGGTGGGACTGGGCTTTTCATTCCTGAACCAGGACTGCTGGGTCAAACACTTGGTTCAGGCAATGAGAACCCTGCCTCCTTCATCCCCACACCAGCAGGAGTTCTGGATCACAGGGGGCTGCCCAGCCCCTCACCTTTCCCAGAGCAGCACCCCAGCCCTGGCAGACCTGGAGCAAACACCACTCATCTCCTCCTTAGGCTGACACCAAAGCCAGGCCGGGTGCTCAATGTCCCAGCCAGCTCCAAGGCAAACATCTGAGCACAGAGATCAGTGAGAGAGAGGAATCCCACTCCCTGTGCCTCTCTAATCCTGTGGAATAATGCATCCCATGAAGTGCAGCCTGGATGCAGTCCAGCACTCAGGGAAGGCAGTGACAGACCTCCCACTGATTTCAATGGGAGCAGGGTGAGCTGGGGTTTAATCAGTGTGGTACCAGCAGCAACAGCTCGTCAGCCCTGGCATTTCTGAATACATTAGAACATGTTGCCTATGCCCATAGGTCACATTTCATCTCAGATCACACCAATTTCACAATACGTGCACTAATACCACGAGATAATCATCAGTGACTGCTCCCATTGGGGCTGGAGCTTTACCCTGATCAATAGCTGCAGCCAAGCCCAGCAGCAGGTCCCCAGGCCCTGCCACAGCAGGAGGAGGGCACTGGGAAAGGCCCCCAACATGGCCATAACCTTACTAATGATTCGGTGTCGAGAATAGAAATAGGAGTTAAATCTTCCCTAAGCTGCTCAGCTGCACTCTGGTGGTGTCCACAGCCTCAGCAGCAGCACAAGCAGAGCTCCATGCACACCCCGTGACGTGGATAAGCAATATTTCAGCCCTGAGAGTTTGCATATTCATCAGTCCTTTCAAAGCAGGGTAGAGCTCGGCCTTTTCTCTCTCTGCCACAGCACGGAGAGGAGGGAGAGCTGCTGCACCTCAGCAGCACCAGGGGCTGAAGGGAGGATAAAGCTGTGCTCCAGAGAGAAACTAATTATTCCTCTGGTGCAACAGCTCTGGCAGCCACAGACCATGGCCATCATCCTTGGGCTGAGCTGGTGCTCAGAAAACAACAACATGGGAGCCCCTCCTGGGTACTGGAATAAAGAGCAGAGGTCAGAGAGGAGGAAAGTGCAGCACTGGGGGCAAGGCCAGGGCTGAAATGGCAAGCCAGCCCTTTCCCATCAGCACTGCCACCCCACATGGGCAGGGCTGAGGGCCCACCCCAGGGCAAACACCCACCTGCTTAGCCAGGCCTGCCTCTGTGTGGGTGCAAGGATTGGATGCCAGGGACAACCAGCCCAGGACAGAGCCCAGGCAGCTCCCAGCAGCCCAAGGACAGCAAGAGGAGCTGGGGGAGCTGCCTTTTATTTCCAGGCATTCCTGTTTCCATCAGCTGTGTGGTATTACCCAGCCTGCTCCATTTGCAGTTTTAACAAGGCACATGTGGTGAAAAACCCTTCCCGTGCAGAGCTTTCCTGTTTGGCCATTTCCAAAGGCCCTGGCTGTGATGGCAATAACTGCCTCCACTGGGTGACGTGCCTGGGGCAGAAACACATCTGGGAGAAGGACACGTGTCTAAGAAATAAATTATTCCAAAATAGGTAGAAATGTTCCCCTCCATTTCTTACAGCCAGGAGTGAGGGCACCAGGGCACAGGCACCCCTGAGCCGTGCCCAGCGCTCCCAGAGGTGCCTTGCCCAGGGCCAGCAGTGCCCACTGCAATTAGCAGCTCTCCCTGGCACCGGCAGCGTTCTCGAGTGCCATGAACTGCCCGCAGAAGGGCAGTGGGAAAGGTCTGGAACACGAGGGAGCAGCGGGAGCCACATCTCCCGGCCCCGGCAGCGCGCCAGGGTTACAAAACACGGACAGCCCGTGTCACATAGCCAGGGTCGGTGTCACCAGCCCCGCGGGCTACGGTTACAAGGGCTGAGCCCAGCAGAGTCATTCTGCCGGCAGCCCTGGGGAGCTCATCCCGCCTCTGCCCCCGCTGCCCGGGCATTCCCAGCCCTCTCCTCCCATCCCGAGCATCACACGAAATGTCTAAGGGGAAAAAAAGGACTTGCTCAAGACCTGCTGCTTTTTCCACGCTGAAGCAGAAACAGCAATTATCTGGTTCAGTCTGGTGCTGCTGGCCTGGAACATGCCATGACAACGTGTTTCTCGTTTCAAAGCCTCTTTTGTACTAGGACACAGTTCAAGGGATCTTGCAATGCCTGCATTTGTAAACACGCCGCACTTGCAGCTACACGCTCTGCAGATGAAAGCCGAGGCGGAGCACAAGGGCACTTCTCTCTTCTCTTCTCCTCTCCTCTCCCTGCGTGTGTCGGGCCCGGGGCAGCTCCCCCCGGCTCAGCCCGACGGCTGAATCAGGGCCCGGCAGCCCCGGGGCTGGGCAGCCACGCGTGGTCCTCAAAAGTCACGGCACGTTCAGAAAAACGGAGTCCTGGAAAAGGATGGGGGGGGGGGGGTGGGGGGGTGAAAATCACAGCAAAAAAAAAAAAAAAGTGCGTCACTGCAGATTATTTTAGGCCCTGGTCCATGCATAATGCAAATAAGCAGCTCCCGGGGTACATGCCTGTAAAAACCGTCCAGTCCCACTGCGCCCGGCCACGGGAGCTTTCCAAACAGGTGGTGAAAAGCTAAAATTATGTGTCTGTGTGTCCTCACCGGGGTTAGGAAAGGCCCTGGCTCTCAGGAAGGCTCTCCCTGTGCCTCCACGGGGCTGGTATGAAACAGGACCGAGACATTAAAAAATTCAGGAGCATTTCTTTCCTTTTGAGGCAATCCTGCGCTCCCACTCAGCAAACCTCACTCAGCACCTCCACGGCACCCTCTGATCTGCCTGACCCCGCTGCCCCCTCCCACCTGCTCTTCACGCACACTAACTTCATTTATTTTTAATTTTTTGCCCAAAATCATTGTATCCTCCTCGTCTGACTTCAAGGAGTCGCTCGGGAAGCCCTATTTATGGGTTGAAATGCTGCTGAAAGAGTTATTGCTGTGTTATTCAGCTGTTGTGCCAAGCCTGCATGGGGATCGGGTTTCTGCTGAAAGGGTGCCAGGCACGTCTTTTTCCAGGAACCAGCAGCCGTATTTAGCCTCCGGCTGCACATGAAAGACTGCAGTCGGAAACGTGACATTGTGTCAACATTTGAGGCAGGTCAGAGCTGGGTGAGACCATGAAAACAAGCCCGGGAACTCAGCACACCCCGGCGGGGCGGGCGGCACGGGCTGTCCCGGGCTGGCGCCGTGCCGGGGGTCGCCCCTCCATCCATCCATCCCTCCATCCATCCATCCATCCATCCATCCATCCACCCATCTATCCTCCTGGGCTGGGATGGAGAGCCCGGGGATGCAGCTCCGGCTGCTGGGTCCCCACCCGGTGCCACCACGGGTGCAGCCCCTGCCCCACAGAACTCACCTGTCCTGCTGGCACCAGGCCAGGGTGGCAGGGAAAATTCCCAGTCCATAATAATCTTTTGCTTCCTGAGTAAATGTTCTCTCTTTCACTTTTCTTGCATTTTTTTTCCCTCTGAGACTGAGGATCTGGAAATCCTGCAAGTTGTCCCACCACAGGACAAGGGGGGCAGAATATGAGGACCAAAGAGGAGTGAGAGCCATGGAAAGGAGCCAGAAATCCAGGGGGTCCTGAGGCTGGAGACACCTCTGCACTGAGCACCAAATGCTGTCCCCAAATGGGGTTGTCACAGTCAGCCTCAGTAAGATCAATATTTAGCCCTAATTAAAGCAAATGAACACTGAGACATGTGTAGACCCCAAATAGATTAAACCAAGCAGCGCTTTTTTCTAGCATTACTTAAGCTAAGGTTTCTTTAGTTCTAACTACAGTCTAACAGAAGCATCAGCCCCTCCATGTGGGGTCCTGGAGATGCTCAGCCCAGACCTGAGCAGAGCTGGCTCAATTGGACACTTAAACCACTCCCCACATTTTGTGATTCATCTGCACAGTGAAAATCCCAAATCCCAAATCCCCCCTCAGAACTGCCCGTGTCCCATCCACACGCAGGCAGCACCACTGGGAAACAGAGTCCTCCCACCCATCCCTTTGGTTCACCTCTCTTTTGCCTTTGGGGGAGGTTTGGGGTTTTTGTCATTTCCTCTGGAGACCAGAAGCCAGCATCACTGCTGGGAGGGAGCCGTGGTGGGATGAGGACCCTGCCCTCTGGCTCATGAGAGTAGAGGCAGCAGGCGGCTCCACCACCCACAGTGCCAGCTGGAATTCCCAAATCAGGGACACCTGGGACAGGTGGGGGTGGCAGGGATCACTCCAGCACAGGCAGGACCTGACCCTCGCAGCCCTCAGCCCCAGGGACCTGCTGGGCACCATCCCTGGCAGTGCTTGGGCACCTCAGACACAGCTGAAAGTGCTGAAGTAAAAGCAGTTTGCAGCAAGTCCATTATCCTCCAGGAACTGGGCAAAGCCTGGGGAGACACTCCATCCTCTGGGTGAGGGGCTGCCTCCTCCCCACAGGGCCCAGGAGCCAAATGCCAGACACAGGGAGCACAACGTGACAGCAGGAGAGAGCAGGAAAGCCAGCCAGGCTCTGCTGGCACCTCCCTCCAGTCCGGAAGGAAAAAAATCCCTGAAGGTGCCAAGGGAGTTAAAATAAATAAATATCCCTGGTGACACGGGTAATGGGACCCTGAGCTCCTGCAGGCACTGACAGCAGAGGAGCTGGGGGGAGCAAGGAGAGCCCTGCTCCCCCCTGCACCCCAAAATCTCCACTCCTCCCTGCACCCTGAAATCCCTCATCCCCCCTGCATCCCAAATTCCTGCTCCCCCCTGCATCCCAAATTCCTGCTCCCCCCGGTGCCATCCCCTGCAGGACCAGACCATGTGGAATGACCCTGCTCAAACATTTCAGAGCAAAGGAGGCAAACCCTTATCTTCCACAGGAAAAGAATTATTTTATTAAGCATTTTTAAACAGCTACTTAACATTTACTCAAGATAAAAATATGTACAATATCCCACCTTGAAGGCAGCTCCAAAATATAAACACTGTACCTCTCCCGAGAGAAAAACGGAATATTCTTCTCTTCAAAAAAAAAAAAGACAACCCAGAAACAAGAATACATTCATATTTCTCACTTCTTTATGCTCAAGTAGTTATACAAATAATAGACATCTGAAACATTTTAACTTTTAATATATTTATATAATATATATATATATTTATAACAGGATTTTACAAATAAAGGCAACAACTGTATACCAAAAAAACCCAAAAAACCAACAACAAAATAAATGTTAGAACACAATCTGCAATCAAGCATAGTGCATCTCAACAGCTGGTGCAATGGGAGGGCGACATGAGGATCCAGACAGGGGTTCTGCTCACCAGTTCTCAAAACCAGTAAGAAAAAAACCACCAAAGAGCACTGCCTTTAGCAGTGAAGTTTGGGGGTTTTTAATTAAAAAGAAGCTAAACTGGAGAGGATGTTCCTCTGTGGAGGAAGCCCCTTGCAGCTCACAGGACAAGAGTCACCACCCGACCCCTCTCCCCTTAACACGGGATGTGAGCCAGGTGCGCCAGGAGGAATCCAGCTGCTCCAACCCCGCCGGGATCAGGCTCCTGGGAAATCCCAGCCTTGCCATTCTCCAAAGGCACTGCCAGGGCCACGCTCAGCAGGGATGGGCAGGGAGGGGCAGGGATGGCGCTGCCGGCTCGGGCTGAGCCGCTCCCTCCGGCCGGGAAAGCCGCGGTGACTCCCGAGGGAGCGGCAGCCGCAGGGGCCGGTGCCAGCAGCGAGGCGACCCCGGGGACAGCTCCTCCCGACCCGGCCGTCCCAGGGACAGCTCCTCCCGACCCGGCCACCCCAGGGCCGGCTCCTCCCGACCCGGCCGTCCCAGGGACAGCTCCTCCCGAGCCGGCCACCCCAGGGCCGGCTCCTCCCGACCCGGCCGTCCCAGGGCCGGCTCCTCCCGACCCGGCCATCCCGGGACAGCTCCTCCCGAGCCGGCCCAACGGAGCAGCTCAAGTTACACGAAGGGCGCAGGTTAATTTATTTATTAGATGTACGCCATGGAAAGCTCCAAGCAGCAGCTACCTTTTATTTTGTAAAAAAATATCTATGTATCAGCAAAGGTGTGGAGAGAAACCCGTCTTAGGTCTGTCTGCCTGATCTGTGTGTGACCAGGCAGTGACTGCTGCCCTGCTCCTCCTGGTCTCCTGGTGGCATTGCCACCACCACACCACAGTGACCACTGCCCTGCTCCTCCTGTGCCAACAGTGGCATTGCCGCCACCACCAGTGACCACTGCCCTGCTCCTCCTGGTGACATTGCTACCCCTGCAGCGGCCACTGCCCTGCTCCTCCTGCACTCACAGTGGCATTGCCACCACCACCAGTAACCAGTGCCCTGCTCCTGCCATGCTCATCGTGGCATTGCCACCACCACCACACCACCAGTGACCACTGCCCTCCGGTGCGCATGGTGGCATTGCCACCACTACACCACAGTGACCGCTGCCCTGCTCCTGCTGTGCTCACGGTGGCATTGCCACCACCACGCCTGTGGGGTCACTGGGACACAGCCCAGCTCAGGTGAGCCAGCGGGGCCGTTCCTCCAGAGCTGCTCAGGGAAGTACCATGGTTTATATTAATGTATTTTATATTCACAGACCCTCAAACCAGGTCCGCCCAATGGAATATTTCTTCACAGCTTTGCAAGAGATTCACAGCTGACCGAGTCAACTGTTGCTCTGTAGATGTGGAGAGGGAAGAAGGGAAGGGGCCAAGCACAAAATCCTTCTTTAATCTTTTGGAAGTAGTTGTCAATCGCTAACCTGGGCGCATCCTTCATCCTTCTCCAAGCTACCTGACAAGTCAGAGAAAAGGGGATTTAGCTTCCTACGCACAGTGAACCTCGTCCCCACACCTCAGTCCAGCCAATATATAAAAGTGAAACAGTCTCTCAAACTAAAAAAAAAAAACAAAAAAAGGAAAAAAAAAGAAAAACCAGTCACACTGTGCTCAGTCTTTGGTTTCCAAGTTCAAAGGAGGAATCTGCTTCAAAGCTTGAAGCAGAGCCGAGGAGTCGATGGGGGAATGGGCCGGTACAGGAGAAGGGAGTCTCTGGGGCATCAGCAGAGGGGGGGAGATTTTGTCGGGGTTCATGAAGCCCGTCAGTGCCGCGGCAGAGGCCGGCAGGCTGGGGTACAGCACGGGAACCGAGGCCGGGTACCAGCACTTCTCCAGCATGGGCAGGTAGGCGGTGGCGGACGGCGGGATCAGGTAGAAAGGCAGGCACAGGGGAGGCTGGTGAGCGTGGGGGCCCAGGAAGCTGCTGGCAGAGCCCATCATGTCACTGCCAAAAGGGCCCTCGTCCTGCGGCGACTCCAGCCTGCTCCTTTTGGCCGGCGGGTCCTCAGTCTCTTGCTTAATAGAGCTTATTCTCTCCTGGACAGCGTACTTGAGGTCGGTATCCTTTTTGAAATAGGGCTGTTCCGATTTGGAGTCGCTTTTGTCCAGCTCTCCCCCGTACCCGCTGTCCGTGTCCGTGTCGCTGCCGCTCTGCTCCCCGCTGGAGTGAGCGAATGTCCGCTGGATCACGGGCACGCAGTTCTTCCCGTGGCCCTCGCCCGCCGCGCCCAGCGGCGCCGGCTTCTCCTTCAGGTCCAGCATTTTGGGAGGGATGTCCCCGGCCTTGCGGGCCGCCCCGCCCTGCAGCACCTCGCTGGCCATCCGGTGCAGGTGGCTGACCAGCTGCGACGACTTCAGCTCCTTGCCGTTCTCATGCTTTGCCAGGTATTGCAGCATTTCCTTGGCACACATCTGGAAACCGGATCGAAACATTTCCTGGCTGGAATCGAGGTTTCTCGATGACAGGTCACCTAAGGAAACATTAACAGAAAGAAATTAAAAATTAACAACATGCTAAATAGTTCCATTTCCAGCTCCGAGGCGGGCGATATTGGACTTGGGTTACAGCACAGCCTGAGGGGAACGCGATGGCCAAGCTGGACTCTATGGACAGAAATCCCCAGATTCTGCAGAAAAGGACAATTCCATTGGAACATCCACCTGTCTACTTTTACGTAATAAGTAAAAGCGCTGCCTGCTCGTTTTTGCTGTTTACTGTAAAATCCACTTTCAGCAGGTACTGGAGTGTGGAGAGGGGAGTGAGTCAAGCTGTGGCTTCTCCAGGAAACCCCCAGGGAAGGCAGGGTGCACCTCGCCCTGCACCTCAGGGCAGGGAGCTGCCGGCCCTGCCGCAGCTCCGCCAGCCCCAGGGGACTCGGCTGCTCCCGCAGCTCCACTGCACTCCCTGTGGCTGCCGGGGCACGGACCGTGCCTCCGAAAAATTCGGGTTTACTGTATCCAATTCACGTGAGAGCCACATGTGAAATCAGCAGGAGGAAGTGCATCTGAGGCTGATAAGCTGAAGCACCGGGTCCCCTCTGCCTGGAGAGCACAGGCCAGGTCGGTTACAAAGAAACTTAAAAAGGTGTGTATAGAAAGCAGATTTATATCTATTTCCAGAGAAAACAGCCAAATAAACCAGACTGAGTTATCTAAAGCTCACAAACACAAATGGGGAGAACCAAATGGCTTTAGAGAGAACCTCACAGCAAACCTGGGCTGTAACTAAAACTACTTAAAACCCAGTTTAATTTCAAACAACTCCCAGGGCACTCTGCACTGACCATCTCGAGCAAGGCATCTTTTTTTGTGAAAGCTCACAAGCAAAGCCTGAGAAAATGACAGCATGAAAGGCCAGGATTCCTGCCTCCTCCCTTCTCGGGAACAAGGTGTCACAACCGCATTTCACAGGCTCCCCAGGGAAAGCCCATCACACACACACAGAGGCTCTCGCCCTGCCGGCTCAACACTCACCCGCCTGCAAACCGTTCTGCAAAGCGATGATCTTCTGCTGCTGCTGCTCGATGAGATTGGTCAGTGCCTTCACGTGCTTCAAGGTGAGCTCCAGAACCACAGCCTTCTCCAGGTGACCTAGAGTCTGGGAGCACAGGGACAGGTTGGCACCCGCCGCCGGCTCGGCCACGCAGGCAGGAGCTGCCAGCGCCTTCCCGGGAGCCGCGGGAGGACGGGCACGGCGAGACCTGAGCAGGCAGGATCACCACCGGCAACATTGCACGGAGATAAGTTAAAAAGCAGGCTGCAGAAAAGGCTCTCAGGGAACCCTGCGGGTGCTTCGGGACCAGCCGCATAGCCCGGAGAGAAGCGTTTTATTTATCGGTTCTGCAGCCCCTGCTGGCACCGTGACCGGGCAGCCCGGCCGGGGACGGCTCTCGCCCGGCAGCGGCGCGGGGGGGACGGCCCGGCGGGCAGCTCCCGCAGCTCCCGGGGAAGTTTGGGATGTGCTTACAGCCTACCCGGGCGTGCGGCACCACAGAAAAAAAATTTAAAAAAATAAAATAAAAACCCACCCCGAATCGGCGGTGAAGCGGCAGCAGAGCGCCGGCCGCAGGGGAGCCCCGTCCCTCCGCTCGCACCTACCGTCAGCTTGAGGTGCTCGGGCAGCAGGTCCTTCAGCTGCGCGATGCACTCGTTGATCCTGTCGCGCCTCTTCTTCTCGATCAGCCGGTGCGGCAGCTTGTAGGTCTCCTGCGGGGCCGGGGCAGCGGGTCAGCGGGGGGACAGCGCAGCCCAGCCCAGCCCAGCCCCGCTGCTCCCGTCCCGTCCCGAGCGCGCCGGGAGCGGCCGAGCCCCCGCCCCGGGAGCGCTGTCACGGGCACGCACCGGCCGATTCACCCCGTTAACCCCCGGTTCACCCCGTTAACCCCCAATCTACCTTATCGCCCCTCGCTGTACCCCGTCACCCCCCATTTACCTTGTTGTCCTCGCTCCTCTTTAAGCCCCTCCGGGGCTTGTACACCTGGTACATGTGCGCGAAGTCCAGCCTGCACGGGCGAGAGGAGAGCAGCGCGTTACCCCCGTCCCGGAGCCGGCGGGGCCGCTGCCCCGGAGCCCCCCGAGCCCCCGAAGCCCCGCTTACCCGGGCAGGTCTCCGCTCTCCAGGGCGGGCAGCTTGCCCAGGCAGCCGGGCGGGGGCTGCGCGCTGGGGATGCGCTCCATGGCGGGGGGCGCTCAGGGCGGGCAGGGGCGCTCAGGGCGGGCAGGGGCTGCGGGCGCTGCCGGTACCGGGGCCGGTGCCGCTGCTGCTGCTGCTCATGCCGCGCCCGCGCCGCGCGGGCTGAGGAGCGGCGGGCGGCCGCGGGCCGGGTTAAATGCGGGCGAGTGGGTGGACGGGAGCGACGTGCGGAGCCCTGTGACCGCCGGCACGTCTGGCGGCCCCGGCGCCCCCGCCCCGCCGTCACATGAGCCTCACGTGGCGGCGGCGCGGGGGGAGGCGGGGCCGCGGCTCCGGGGCCCCCCCGCACGTGTGTCCCGGCGCGGCGGGGCCGGAGCTGGCGGCGCGGGGCCGGGCCGGGCCGTGCCACACAGTGCCGTGCCATACAATGCCGTGCCTTGCTGTGCCATACCGTTCCATAAAGTGCCATACCGTGCCGTGCCATACCGTGCCGTGCCATACAGCACCGTGCCATACAGCGCCGTGCCATACAGCATCTTGCTATACAGTGCCTTGCTATACAGTGCCTTGCTGTGCCATACCGTGCCATAAAGTGTCATACCGTGCTGTGCCATACCGTGCCATGCTGTGCCATACAGTGCCTTGCCATACAGTGCCTTGCTGTGCCATACCGTGCCATGCCGTGCCATACCATGCCATACAGTGTCATACCGTGCCCTGCCATACCGTGCAGTACCACTGCTGCGTCCCGACATAGGGGAAGGAAAAAAAAATCACACCACACCCCCCCCCCCCCCCCCAAAGCAACACAGGCACAAAACACGGATCCGGAGAAAGCTGAGAAAGCTGCAGCCGCTGAAGTTTGGAAATGTGGGGGAAACAATAAAATAAGTGAGAGTTGATAAAATGCAGCTCTGGGGAAGTGGTGGTGCTGCAGGGAAGTTTTGGGGTGGTAGGATCCCAAAGGAGGTATCCAGGGCTTGGAGTAACTTTCTCCGGTGAAAAGTATCCATCCCTGCCCATGGCAGGGGGTTGGAACGAGGTGGGCTTTAACGTCCCTTCCAAATAAAACCATTCTGTGATTCTATGATCAGCAGGAAATTCTCCCCTGTGAGGGCGGGGAGGCCCTGGCACAGCTTCCCAGAGAAGCTGTGGCTGCCCCTGGATCCCTGGAAGTGTTGCATGGAATAACCCGGTCTTGTGGAAGGTGTCCCTGTGCATGGCAGGGGTGGAATGATGACAATTTAAGGTCCCCTCCAGCCCAGACCCTTCCATGAGATGCCATGCCCGTGGCAGCCTGTGGATGCCAGCGGTTGCACAACGCTGAGCAATGGTAATGGTTTGTGTGTACCTGCCAAGGCAGAGCTCTCCTGAAGGGCCGTGGTCACTTCCCTGCTGAGTGCTGAGCAAGTAGAGGCAGGCTCAGCTGATAAAAGGTGCATTTACCAAGATAAGGGAACAGCAGAGCTCCAGCACTGCTGCTATTTCCTGCAGAGTCCTGGCTGCTCCACCTCAGGAGGAATCCGAGGGCAGGAGGTGCTACATGAGAGCACAGAGAGGTTTTACATGGGTGATGGAGACAGGCTGTTTAAGGCTTACCCCTGTCCAAAGGTGTCTGCTGTTACCAGGAAGAATCCCAAGGGAAGTCGGAGCCTCAGAAAAATGCTAGCTATAAATGTAAGGTCTATAAAAGCCCAAAATCCCCTCCAGTGTGAACAGACAGCACTATATCAGTGACACGGGGCTCCCACAAAACAGATGCTTGGCTTGTCCCACTCAGCATGGTCCTCTCAGTGTTTGACATCCAAGCCTGCAAACCCGGTGATTATGGCCAGGATCGTGGAATCCCAGAATGGTTTGGGTTGGGAGGGACCTTAAAGACATCTCAATCCAACCCCCTGCCATGGGCAGGACCTTGAGGGTCTCTGTGTGCCACAGCCCTGGTGCACCATGGAGGAGTTGGGGCTGAGCATGGAGCTCTGAGTAGCACAGACCCACAGCTCCGAGCTGTGACCTCCCACAGCAGAGCTGCTCTTTCCTGCAGGCACTGAACAGACTCTGCAATAACCACCAGGAGACGTGGGGGTGATGTGTTTGTCCCCTGCTGCTGCTCAGGGGACTGTAACCAGCCTCAGGAAGGAGCCCTGGAGCAGACGCTTCGTTCTCTCTGTGCCCCCAAGACCAAAGATGTTATTTTCCAAACAAAGGGTGAAAAAAACACAGACAATTTTTCATCTGTCCCATCACTGACCCTTTGTCCAAGGCAACAGAAATAATTAGAGCTTGCTGCAGCCTTTTGCTAATGAAAAATGAGGTTTGGGGCCAATCTGCTCTGCATTTGAAGTTCAGGCTCCAAGAGTACGTGGACAGCTTCATGCCCGTGGATTGTCTGACTCCTGCATGCTCCTTCAGATATTCGGTACATTCCTGCAGTGGGTGGTGAGCCACAAATCAGGGTCAGAGGTAATCCCCAATTATTTAGCCCTTTTACTGTTCTCATGCTTGCCAAACAATTCTCCATATCAGGATTTACTCATGACCTTAAGGGATGTTGCCAAGGATTTAGGAGTCCCCCTAAAAGGAGGATCCAAATGAAGTTATGGCATTCTTGGGCATCAAGTGAGATTGCTCGAGAGTTGAGTTACATTTTCCTGGGGATCAGTTTTCATGAGCAAGGACTGATGCAATCATCAATTTGCCTTCTCGCTTGTGTTTGCTGAATTATTTCTACATGGAGGGCTCCTTTACACCACACGACTCAGGCAGTAACAAAATGTTTAAAAAGGCTGAATTCCCTCCAGCCATCCGTGGAGCAGCAGCTCTCCTGAGCACTCCTCCAGCAGGGCTGGGAGTCACAGGACCGCGACAGCTCGTGTCCAAGGGGATTTGCAGTTATTTACAGAGGCACGAGAAGGTGAGAGTTTGGGGGCTGGTTTGGGGGTGGGTTGGGAATCCGAGACTCAGGATCTGCCCCTTCCCTGGGACTGTCCCCTTCCGACCGCAGGGATTTGGGGGAAAACGTTCCAAAAATCCCTGGCACTGCTGTCTGATGGAAGCCTATGTGGGCAGCGCCGGGAGTTAACAGATGGGTTGTGGATTCGAGCTTACGATAAGGTTACTGAGGGTGGTTTTGTTTTAAAATGTCTCTTACTTAATATATCCATGAAGGCCAGGCATGTGCCTGTGGCCTGTAATCAAATCGCTGACTCTCCCTCTCTCCCGTTTCCAGCAATCCCGGCTCGGGTTACTGGCACCGGAGGTGAAAGCTCAGCCCTGCCGAGGCTGGACGCGCCGGGATGCGCTCAGCGCTCGGCATCCTCGGCCCCGAGCCGCCGGCAGGGCAGGAACACCCCGTGCTTTCCGCACCAGGGAGAGTTCCTGCGGGAGCCAGGCTGTCTGTGACAGAGCTGGGGCTCTCTCCTGTGCTCAGCAAACGTGACGGCTCCGCTCCGAGCCCGGCAGCTCCGCAGCTGCTGCTCCCGCCCCCGGCACGGACGGGAGGCTCGGGCGGGGGACAGCGCCTCCATCCCAGCGGGTCTGTGTCCTGCACAGTGCGGGCAGTGTGGGCAGTGTGGGGCTCCATCCCCACGGGTCTGTGTCCTGCACAGTGCGGGCAGTGTGGGCAGTGTGGGCCTCCATCCCCACGGGTCTGTGTCCTGCACAGGGAGGGCAGTGTGGGGCTCCATCCCCATGGGGTCTGTGTCCTGCACAGTGTGGGCACTGTGGGCCTCCATCCCCGCGGGTCTGTGTCCTGCACAGGGAGGGCAGTGTGGGGCTCCATCCCCACGGGTCTGTGTCCTGCACAGTGCGGGCAGTGTGGGGCTCCATCCCCATGGGGTCTGTGTCCTGCACAGTGTGGGCACTGTGGGCCTCCATCCCCGCGGGTCTGTGTCCTGCACAGGGAGGGCAGTGTGGGGCTCCATCCCCACGGGTCTGTGTCCTGCACAGTGTGGGCAGTGTGGGCCTCCATCCCCATGGGGTCTGTGTCCTGCACAGTGTGAGGGCAGTGTCGGCCTCCATCCCCATGGGGTCTGTGTTCTGCACACTGCAGGCACTGTGGGCCTCTATCCCCACGGGGTCTGTGTCCTGCACAGTCCTGGTCAGTGTGGGATGCAGCCAGCCAGGAGCTCCCAGGAGAGCTGCACGTCTCTTTTCCCACCCACAGTGTCCAAGGCAGGCGTGGGAGAAAGAGCTCACACCCCTCAGCCACAGCCGGTCCCAAGGGACACCATGGGACCTCACAGCGCAGGGTGTGAGCAGCAGTTTGACACCCACCAGGCTCTGCCTCAGCCTTCTGGGAGTTGCAAAAGCCCGATTTGGTGTGGAGCTGGGCGGTTTCAGCTTTGTGTGACTCTCGATAGCACAGCTGGCCGTGCTCACTGCCGCGGAACCGTCAGGAACCGTCACGAGTCAGAAGTCGAGATTTAATATTGCAAATATGTGCATCCATCGCTGCTTAATTGCATTGGTTTAGGCTGCCATGGGCTCTGGCTGGATAAAGCACTGGGAAAACACAGCAGGAGCTGTTGTCTCTGTGCCCTCCCTCCGGCACGACCCTGGAGCGCTGCCGGGCACGTGAGAGCTGCGGGAATGGGGAATGACGCTGGCATTGCTCAGTGAAACTCGCCCGAGGACTATTCAAATGAAAGCCATTCCCCTCTTTGAGCGGAGATGTTTGCCAGCACCCAGTGCAGCAGTGGGAGGAACATGTAGGTGGAAACTGTTTGGAAGTGGCAGAATTTGTGGACATTAATAAGAGACTTTAGCCCACTTTGATAGTGTGTTTAATAAAACACAGGCTTCCTGGTGACATGCTGCCCTGCCAAGCCCCGGCAGCTCACGCTGTTTAACCAGTTCCCCCCCGGCTCTTGCACCATCTCGTGAGAAAGAACCCCGGGCATGCACACCCGGCACACCCCGGGGCTGCACAGGCCCCAGCTCTGCCTGCACACGGCTTAACCACAGAATCAGGGACTCATGGAATGGCTGCCTTGGAAGGGACCTTAAAGTTATCCAGCTCCACCCCTGCCCGAGGCAGGGACACCTCCCACCAGACCAGGCTGCTCCCATCCAGCCTGGCCTTGGACACTTCCAGGGATGGGAGTCCTCAACCCAAGAGCCATTTCAGAGGTGACATCTGGCTGCTGCAGGTGGGGCAGGGGGCAGCAAGGGGTGACAGCAGGGTTTGGAGGGGCAGGGAGGATGAGGAATGGCTTCTCCTCCCGCTGCTGGCGTCTGGTGGATGCTCTGCACAATGGGATCTGATCACATCCCTCCTCCTGCCTCACATCAAACAGTGAGTCAGCGCTGGAGCCCCATCAGATGTCTCTGCCTCGGCTTTCAGATCTGGGAAGCAGAGAGGATGGTGCTCTGTGAGTATGCAAAGCAAGGAAAGCAGGGTGCCTTCAGATCTGCCACTTGGAAAATACCACGTTATTTATTTTCCACTGGCACCCACGTACCCCGGCAGGAATCAACACCACTGAGGCTCCCAGGCTGGAGAGATGTTGTTCTTTCGGGGGATGCAGGTAACAACAGCTACGGGGCTGACTCAACTATTAACATAGAGAATATTCTCAACTTGCTAATTGAGTCAAAAAAATTACACACCCACCCCTAAAAATAATAATAAAATAAAGCTGGGACAGGCAGCAGAAGAGCCCAGGAGTGTGTCCCTCCTGCAGTTCATGTGAGGACATGAGTGAGTTAAAGCTTGGCCTCTCAACTCAAGGATTTGGGACAAGGTCTGTGTGACCTCCCTGCCCATGGGGTGCGAGGCACTCGAGGGCCAGGTTGGGGGGAGTTGGTTCAAGCTGCAAAAGCCATCAGCACAGCAGGGGCTGCTCCTCAGGACACGGGGCACAGGTGGGAGTGTGGCAGGCCAGAGTGGGGAGCTAGGGGCTGCAGTGCTGCCTGGGAGGTGCTGGAGTCACCACCTCTGAAAGTGCTCAAGAGCTGTCTGGGTGGTGGGACTGGAGGATCTTGAAGATCTCTTCCAACCTGGATTCTGTGATTCCATGTGATTCTGGGAAGGGGCACACCAGGAACACAATGGGCTTTGCCAAGATGCCACCAGCTCCTGTGGCTGGAGCCAAGGGACAGCAAGCCCAGGTGGCCTTCCTTAGCTCAGTCTGGTCTTTGTGTGATCCCATGGGACCTGCTGGGAGGGCTCGGGATGTCCCTCACCTGGCTGAGGGCTGCAGTTGTCTGGATTGACTGGGGCTGCTTAAGGTGGGTGGGAGAGGAAAAGGGATTCCTGGCACTCCAACTCATCAGGATTTAATGAATATTTGGGCCCTTGGAATAAATGGGATGCAAAGAAAATGAAGGCAGAAGGGGAAGTGCAGGTGCACGAGGCCAGACAAGTCATACACATGACATTGTTTCCTTGTCAGGCAGACTGAAAAAACCCTTGGCCAGGAATATCACAGAGCTCTGGGGCAGTCTGGAGCAGCCGTGGGAGAATGCAACCCGTCATTTTCTAAATAAGAAGCCAAACCTCTGAATCCAGATCCACCTCCTCCCAAACTCCCAGTCTGATCCCATGTGCATCACGAGCCAGATGTGGCTTGGGCATTACTCCTGCTGCAAATTCAGCTGAAATAAGCACAAACAGGAATTAAATGGAATAGGAAATATTCACGGTGGATTTCTGCCTAATCAAGATCACACATAGTTCTGCTGACTGTGAGGACCCTCCTACATCACTCGTGGACCCCTCCGTGCCAAACACAGCCCCGATTCCAGCCCCCAGAACACCACCTGGAGGGGAACATTTAGGTTTAGGTAAAACACAGCCCACCAGGACAGAGAGAAAGGCAAAGGACACCCAAGGCATCCCCACGAGGAGTAGTATTTGACAGGAATGTCTCTCATAGTGCCCTTCCCTCTGTATCAGCAGGGATCTGGCTGAGAAGTCCTGGAGCAAACCACAACTGAGGGTGTTGCTGTCTTCCCCAAATACTTTCTCTAATGAGGTTTTTAAATAGTTTTGCCCCGCCTACACTGGCAGCCAGAGCACTTTCATCTCCAGGTGAATGGGAACCGAGGTGGGACTCAGCTGTCTGCCGGGAGGATCATTTCCATACAGCACGGAAGAGCTCCAGCTCCTCTGGGAGCTGATCCCGGCGCAAATATTCACCTCGAGCATCAGCTTGAGCTGCAGGGAGCGCTGGGGCAGCGCGGGCTGGCAGCACGGGAGGGGCTTTGGGCTCCACCCGGGCCGATGAGAACGGCCCTGAGCGCACAGGTACCCGCTGGAAAATGAGGTTCGCGAGCAGGACTCAATTTGTTACAACCTGCTCGGAGTAACCACGCAGCTCTGGCTCTGAGGTGGCAAAGATCACGTCTGTCCCGGGGGCCCGGGGTGGGTGTGGAAGCGCTTTCCGCGGCGCAGGAGCGCACCTCGCCCCCCTCTCCTCCCCTGCTGCCGCCGGCGCTGACGTCGCCGGGGAGGCGAGCGCTCGCCCACCCGCACCAGCCCAGGAGGAGCCCAGGCTCCAGGAATTCCTGAACCACCGAGGCTGGAAAAGGCCTCCGGGATCACCGAGTGCCAGCTGCGCTCGATCCCCACCCTGTCATCCAGCCCTTCCTTGGACAGCTCCAGGGATGGGCGCTCCAGACTTCTCTGGGCAGCCCCTGCCAAGGCCTGGCCACCCTTTCCACGCAGAAATTCCTCCTGAATTGAGGCTGTTCCCTCTCTTCCTGTCCCTGGGAGCTGAGCCCCCCCGGCTGTCCCCTCCTGTCAGGGAGTTGTGCAGAACCACAGGGTCCCCCCGAGCCTCCTCTGCTCCAGGCTGATCTCATTCCTCTGCAGGGGTGTCTCCCACAGGCATCAGAAAATCATAGGATATCCCGAGCTGGGAGGGGCCACGAGGATCATCAGTCCAGCTGCTGGCCCTGCAAAGGACACCCCAACCACCACTTCAGAGTGGCCACCGAGCTGGCCCCACACACAGGGCTGCAGGGCTGGGGGCTCTGAGAGGTCAGACAGGGCTCTGAGCTCCTCTTCTAAAGCAAAAGGAATCATTTCATCCCCAGATATTCACACGGGCTATACCGCAGTAGTCTGGGGAAACAGAAATGGCCTCACAAGCTTATTACAGCTGTCCCTTCTGATTTTACAAACTGCACGTCCCTATCGTGGAAACAGAGCCCAGCCCTGGAGAGCTGTGAACATCTGCAGCTGCTGCCCAGATGTGGTTGCCAGAGCCTGAGCAGAGGTTTCAGGGGAAAACCCCGTCTGCCTCGCACCGAATGCCAAACCAGAGGGCACAGGTTTCCCTTTGTAACCCTCGACCAAGGAGACATTAGGTGCCTTTGATCTCCAGATAGAAAAATGATCTTTTGATTTCAGATTATGAAAATGAGGAACCATCTGCTAAGAAGCAGCTCCGGACCCACGTTTTATTGAGGCCAGATGGTGGCCAGGGCTCCTACGTATGAATTCAATTAGCTGCCTGTGTCTGCGTCAGCGAGTCTGGATCCACCCAGTCATGTTTTTGGAACAAATATTGTAATATTCCCATGGATCCTCCAGACAGTGGGAGGTGTTTCCTTCACTGTGAAGGTTTTGGGAAGTGGTGACTTTGTCTCATTTTCATCATTTTCATCCCTGCTCTGCATTTCTAGTCCCTTGGTTCTCAAGGCTCAGGGTTTTCCCTGGATCTCTGAGCCAGCTGTGCTGAGTGAAGACATCCCTGACTCCAGTTTGCCCATCAGGGCTGAGGTTTCAATCCCTGGGAACCTCTCCCATCCACCCCTCCTGCACGGGGACTGAGTTTCAGCATTATTTGGAATATAACTCATCTCCAACATCAGCCAGACCTGCTCCAGTCTCCTTTCTATGGTGCTTACAGGGCTTTACTCAGGGTTTAGCTCTGCTGAGAGCAAGGTCCCTGCTGCCAGCACCTTGCAGCCTGCAAGGGTGGCACAACAGGAGACCTTTCACAGGATGCAGGATGTGGGAATGAGCAGTTCCCTGAGCAGCCACCAGCCCCAGCACAGGTGGATTTTCTGCTGGACAGCCAGGCTCTGCAGATCCCAATTAGCTCCCCTCACCTTTCCAGTCTAACAGTCTGGAAGTCCCTGCTTGGTTTTTTATCCAGGTGTGGCTCAGCACCACACACTACCCTCAGCAAGCTGCATATTTGCACCAATTTCCCTCACTATGGGGTGGAAGGGGGGAAATCCTGCAGTGGGAATGGGCTGGGCTGGCCAGCAGCCTCAGGAACAGCATGTTGTGATTTGGGGCTGCAAGGGCCTCACTCACATCCCTGACCTCACCTTCCTCTGCATCCTGGGAACTCACCTGCCTTCAAAAATGTTCCTGAGCAGGAAGTATCCCTGGCAAAGGGACAGCATTTGTTGTTTTCCCTTGACTTTGTTGTTTTCTCTTGCCTTTTTGGGGAGGGATGGGGCTGTCGAGCTCAATTGCTGCTCACAGCCACAGGCTCTGGGCACAGGGTCTGCTGCTGCCCACGGTGACATCTCTTGTTTCAGGGTTCCTCACCCAGGAGCTGTGTTTGACTCTGGTTTTCCATCACTGGGAGTTCCATGCTCTCTCTCCCTGCCTTTCCTGCCATGGAATCATGCTCTGTCCAGGCATGCTGTGCGTGGGAGTCCCCAGGGCACCTTTCCGGGCTGGCTCTGCTCCTCACCCTGCATGGCTGTGATTACAGCCCCATTACCAAATTAGAGGATTATAAGCATAATAACGCACAGAGAAACTACTAATTTCCAATGATTTCTCCTTTTAAAAAGAAAATCCGAGCCCTTTAGCAGATGGGGTTTACAAAGAGCTCTGAAGGAGCAGCCATGAGGGAAGAGCCACGGAGCAGAGGGATGAGAAAATGGAGCAGGTTCTCATTAAGGTGTGTGAATAATTACTTGAGGAAGCACAGGCAAGGCAGGGCTGGGTTCACCCTGGATCCCACAGCCACTGCAGGCTCCTCATGTGCAGCTGCTGCAGGTCTGGAACACGATTTCACAGCTCTGCCCAACCCAAGCGTCCCTCACCCCTTCCTTCCCAGGAATTCCCAGGAATCCATACCTGATCCCACATGCCATTGGGGTTTTCCCTCCTGTTGGTGCTGAATTGCTCAATAGAGCTGTTATTGCTCCAAACCCAGATTTCAGGCAGCTGGTTCAAGTTTGACACCCCCCAGCACGGATTAGTCAGCTTTACACCGTACTCACACTCTGTTCATTCAGCCTCCATTGACAATCTCACCCCCACCAGATGTCCTGGTTTTCCAGCCTCACACTTTGTGTTATTCCAAGGACCCACCAAAGCTCCTTGGATCTGCTGGCAGGTCCTTTGGGATTCCCTTAGAGCAGCAGGCAGCAGCTTTAGGGCTCCCAAACCTGGATGCAGAACCTTCCAGAAGCACTGAATCCGCCCACCCGTCCCCATCTCCATCACACACTACCAACGTCACCCCTGCAAACCACTTTGAGGAAGGTTAAGAGTTGGCTGCTTGAAGCCAAAGTTGTGACTAATATTTTTTGGGGAAAGTACTTGATGTCAAAACAAGTGAGAAGTGAAGCGGAGACATGTGGTAGAGAGATGTGGGAAGGGATGGAGGGGCTTTTTGGTGCCAAATTTCCCTCTTCCCTGAAGGGAGAACCCAAGTTGCCTTATTTCTTGATGTAGAAAGAGACAGAGAAGGAAAACAGAGAAGGAAAACTTCCTTCTTCACTTCTTTTAGATCCTTGCATTTCTAGAAAGCTGCTGAATCACCCCTATGATACGGTGTCATGGAAAAGGGTCCCCTGGTCACGCCAGTGGCCACAGGCCAAGCCCCTGCTGGGTTCCAGAGCTGCTGGAGCCCCTCAGTGTCACCCCCTGCCCCTGCCCAGCGTGGGCAGAGCTGCCAGAGCCCCCAGCAGTCCCTTTTCCTCATGGCTCCTTCCCACAGCCACAGGCTGCAGGTTTCGGGTTTTCCAAGCCTTTTTCCAGCCAGAGCAGGCACACAAACACCTGGAAAAACAGTCAGTGGGGTCCAGCCCCAGGGCCAGCCAACACATCCAGGTTCAGGCTCAAGAGCCAGCTGGGTCAGGTGTGTTACACAGAAATGTCTGGGTTCTGTGACTTGGGAAGAGAAATAAACCCAATTATTTTCAGTCATTTAGAGCAGGCAAAGGACTCAACCCTCAGAACTGCTTTGCTTCCAGGAGTTATTCAAACCCTATGGAGCCACATACATTTGCTTATTAACGAAGTGCCTGCGCTGGCCGAGCCTCCTCCCTCCTCTGTGCCCCGGTGCCTGCGGAGGCTCAGCTGCAGAGCTCATTTCCTATTTACATCCCAAAAAAGCCCAGTTTAGCAGCGTTGCTGCCCCTGCAGCCAGCAAGGTGCGCTGTGCAGGTGTGGGAGGGTGATTCACCCTGCAGCAGCCTCGGGTTATCTGCGTCCTCTGGCTCCCGGTGCTTCCCCGGCACAGGCAATTCCAAGCACACCCAAATAAAGTCCCAAATCAACCCTGTCTGGCCTCACCCTCTTTCTCAGCAGAGGGTTTGGACAGCTTCCATGGCTCTCTTTCTCTTCCTCCCAGAGGAAGTTGGCCTCACAAGCAACTCCCTGTGGAGGCTGAGCCAGAAGGTGGGACCTGGCCTGCTGTCCCTCTCTCCCGACCTCTCCTGATGGGAATAACAACCTCCAAGTCTCTCCTACGCCCCAGATGGGCTTTCCTCTTCCCCACTCACAGCAGCCCAAGTCCCCCCATTAACCCCTGCTCTGCTCTGGCTGCACAGCCTGGACCGGGGAGCCCCAGGTGAGCTGAGGGGATCAGTGGGGGCTGATTCCTGACCCCATGGATAACCAAAGGAGGCAGCCAGGCATGAGGAACTGCACGTGGAAACAAAACATCCCACCACATTCTCCTTTCAGCTGGGCCTGCTGCAGTAGCACAAGGGGGGATGGTTTTAAACTTAGAAGAGGAGAGATTCAGATTGGGTATCAGGAAGAAATTCCTCCCTGTGAGGGAGGTGAGGCCCTGGCACAGGGTGCCCAGAGCAGCTGTGGTTGCCCCATCCCTGGAAGTGTCCAAGGGCAGCTTGGATGGGGCTTGGAGCAACCTGGTGTCCCTGCCCATGACAGGGAGTGGAATGGGATGGTTCTTAAGGTCCCTCCCAACCCAAACCATTCCATGACTCTATAAACAGCTGCCTGGAGCCTGTCAACTTTGGCTACTCTTTACAAACTCATCGGAAATACTAAAATACCCTGACTTTGGTTTGCCATCCCTGGGGAACAGTGGTATTGTTCCCAGCCAGCAGCCAGGAGCTGTCAGGATGCCCAGACCATGACATGACTGGCGGAATGCCCCTGACAACCCCAGCTTCACTGGAAATGACGGGGCTGGGCTGGACATCCGGGTGCTGTGGCTTTGCCAGGCTCCAGCCCTCTCGGTGCTAACGTGCACCAGGAGGCACTTCCTGGGGACAGACAGGATAAAAACTGAGCTATCACTGCCAGCTCACCAGGAGCAGGACTCATGGCAGATAATCTGCAGGGACAGGGACCTCAGGAACAACCCACCTGAGCAGAGGCTGCTCCATTAATCACTTTGGCTGCCCCCAGACGCAGCGAGGTTTGAGGCTCCCTCCTCCATCCGAGACGCCGTGTCACACTGTGACTGGATCCTGTGCTGAAATGCAGCTGCCGGAATTATGGAGGTGGAAGACCTTTATTTAGCCCAATCTTCCATCATGAAACCTCCTCCAGACTTCCAGCAGCCCCCTCCCAGAGCACTGAGTAACAGGACCAGCGCAGCTGCCTGCCATGACCTCCCCCGAGCCGCCGAGCCTTGTGTATTTTGGATACCAAACTATTTCCATCAGAAAGTAACTTCCTCAAAAAGTTAGTGGGATATCTTGGGGTTTATTTTTCTTATGGGACTTAAGAATACAGATAAATTCTATTTACGTTTGCAACGAAAACTCTGAAATCTCCTTTAGCCATAAAACAATTTGGGAGCCCTCAGGCTGTTGCCTCTCTCCAGCCCTTTGAGGCATCACTGAGCAGCCCTTATGAGCAAGGCTTTGTGCTGTGCTGGGGTCACCACACCCACCACCACATCACACATCTGCACAGCCAACTTTCCAGAAAATCGAAATTAGAAAAACAACAACAACAAAATCAACTCTTTTGGCGGCTTATTCCCGCTACTCAAACGTTACTGATTTGGGGTGGAAATTCCCTGGCAGGAGCTTCTGTTTCTATTCTGTGTCTTCTTGGGAAACGTGGTGGGGAGGGTTTTGGGAGATGAGCTGGGGGTGCCAGAGCTGCAGCCTCCCTCAGAGTCCCTCAGACCCCTCAGGCTGGGCACTGCCAGGGACCAGGGTGCTGGTGCAGCACACGCTGCTCCCCAGACTCCTGCACGGGGATGCTCCCAGGCTCCACTGCAGGAGCAGCTCTGTCACACACCCTACACCTCCCCTGCACACACAGACACCCTGCCACAGCACACGGGGTTCACAGGTGGAAGCCAGAGCCCCCATCCCTGGTGAGGAGAGCATGGACACACTTGGACCTGGCCTCCCACAGCAGGAATCTCCTCCAGTCCCAGCCAAGGACAGGATGCAGTGGCCAAAGGAAGGCCTGACCTCCATCACACCCTCCCAGGACAACCAGCCATTTGGAGAACTTCTCCCACCTGGCTCAGAGGCACCTTTAATGACACACAGCTTTCCCTGTGTGACACTGAGAGCTGCCATGGAGCCACGGTGATGCCACCAGGGCTGGCAGGAGGTGACAGAGACCTCACTCCCCACGGGACACTGATGATCCACCACTGTCCTCTCTTGCTCCTTTCCAATTGCAAGACAGGAAAACCCCTGGAGCCTGCCCTGGCCATGCCCCCAGGGCAGCTGAGCAGGACAGCAGTGACTCAGGGCAGGGGGCTGCAGCTCAGCCTGGTCACAGGGTCCCTCCAGTCCCCCTGGCCCCGGGGCAAGTGGGATGGGGAAGGCCCTGGGTCAGGGGGGCACAGGGGCACTGCTGGGCTGCCTTCCAGCTGGGGTTTGGGAAGCAGGGCTCGTTCTCGTGCCTCTCACGAGGGCGTGGGGTGTGCCTGTACAGATATCACACAGATCTGTCTGTCTGGACACTCCCTTCCCTCAGCATCCAAACCAGAAAGTTCTTCTTTACTTTTCTTGCCAGGCACTATCACACTCCATTGCCATATTTTATCTCCATGCAGTTTCTGTATGGAATTCTCTGCTCTGGGCCTCTTTAGGATGAAAAGCCCTGTGTAAGTTTGAAACTGTCTGAGTGCCATTGAAATTACCTGGAAATAAAATAACCCCTTCAGTTCTGGAACCTCAGCACGAGGCAGGATTTCATCATTACCTGCCCTTGGCCAAGCACACTCCTGTGCTCCCCAAGGTGTCTGAGCACCTGCCCTGAAGTGCCAGCACTGCAGGGCTCTGCTGTGGGGCTCACGACTGATGGATTTTCACTGCTTGGGTAAAGTAAGGGAAGAAGTGAAATACTGAAATGAATAGAAGTAAACCCACAGCCTCATTAAAAGTGCATTACCCCCTTTCCATCAAAAATCTGATTTCTGCAGCCTGGCTGGCAATGCCTCATCACTTCAATGCCATGTTATGGCCCATGACATCCCGAAAATCACAGCAGCACAAATCTGTGCTGTTCCCTGCCTCCCTTCCCCAAGGCAAAGAATTAGGAATGGTGAAAACAAAATCATGGGACTGAAATAATAAGAATTAAAAAAAAAAAAATAAAAGAAGGGGGAAAAAAAGGAATCACAAGACCAGTGGTTTGGAGCTGGGCAGTGCAGGGAGGGAGCCCACAGCCAAGCAGGGACCTCTGCTCGGGCCCCCATCACCTGGACACACCACACAGAACCTTCTCAGTTGGGATTTCTCCCTCCTTTCTGCCTCCTTCCAGCTCCTCAAGTCTGCACCTGAAAGAAGGCCCAGAGGAAGCAAACAGATTTAATGAATTTTATCCTTTTTTTCCCCTATAAGGAAATGTTCTTTTTTTCTCCCATGAACATTTCAAACCTTGCACATTTTGGGGATGAAAGCTCCTCTGTGTGTCTACAGCTAAAGAGGGACTTTGACTTCCCAGCTGCCACTCTGGGACTGATGCAAGCAGGAGCTTGAGCAAGCTGACTCTGATTTCCCAGGAGACAGATCAGCCAGATTTAGGAAAAAGTGAGCAGTCTCCTGTGCCAGGACCCATGGCAGATGCTGTGGGATGGCAGGGATGGAGCTCAGAGCCTGTGCTGGTTGCCAGGGATGCAGCACAGGCTGTGCTCAGCTCTCCCTTTGGGGACCCCTTTGGGATCTGCACCCCAATACCTGAGCTGGGTGCCCTCACCTGGGCCTGAGTGGGGGACAGGTGATGGCCACACCTGTGACTGCCCAGTGCCTGTGGAGGGACCCTGCCTGTCACAGAAGCTTGGCCAGGTGTGTTGTCCCCTTCCCAGCACGGCTGGAGTCAGGGAGAGGGACAGGGTGACACCTCCTGCCCAAACAGCCCTGGGCAGGAGGGGAGCCAGCCCTGTGCTCCCCGTGTGTGCGGGACCCCAGCACCTCACACACACTGCAGTGATGGCCCCCAGGCATTCCACATTCCTGCAAAGGAAAGGGGATTCTGGCACCTTCAGGAGAGAGAAACTGTCATGAGCTGGGGTGCAGGGTTTGATGGTGAGATAAGCACCCTGCAAGTGTCCTCTCACTTGGGATGACTGTTCACACCTGATTCACCTCCCTCCATTACCCCTCATCCGCCATCCTAAGGGCCCTTTTCCCAAAGTTCAGCCCAAGGCCACTAAGTGTTCTTTGGCTCCATCACAGTACAGTTCACCATTTAAATTACTGTGCTAAATCCCTCCAGCTGCTCCTCCCCAACAAGACCATCACAAAGAGCCCCAAGGGGCAGCAGGCAACCTGCACATTCCCAGAGCGCCCGTGCCTCTGGAGGTGTCGGGGCTCTCCCCTCCTGTTGGCAAATCCAGCTCTGCAGTGACCCACATCGCCTGACTCCTGGTCTTGTGCCCTGATCACAAGATGATCTTTGCCTGTGCAAGAGCACCGGGAGCGAGGGATGAAACACCCCTTGTGTTGCCCAACACCTCCCCCAGGCCCTGCTCCTCTCAGCCTTGGGACGTGGCCGGCAGCCAGGACCCTGCACAGGGACACAACTCCCAGGCAGCTCCGAGCCTCCGAGCGCTTCCACTCCCACCTTGGTAATCCCCAGTTTTTACAGCACGGATTTGGGACTGAGGTGAACCTCGGGCAGGCAAGTCTGCATCACAGGCAATATCAGCTCTGGCCATGGGAATCTTGTTTTAGGGGGCAAAACCCGAGATAACATCCTGGAAATTAAACACAACTTTCTGTGTTCCCTTTTTCTTCTCCTGAGGCCAGGGAGGCCCCACTGCATTCTTGACAAATACAAATGCAATGAACCAAATTCATTTATGTGAGCCTACAGTAAGGATTCAATATCAAGATAAATTTTACTCAATGGAGCATCTTTATAAACTGAAATCCTGTGAATTCATCTTTTCAGGATATCCCCATTTCCCACCTGCTCCAGAGCCCACTGGGAAATTTGGATCAGGTCTGAGTGGGGACTCAACCTGCAAACTGCAGCAGACCAGTCAGAGTCCTGGGGTACTGAGGCCAAACTGGGGCCAAACTGGTGAGAACTGGGGAGCCCAGCCCCGCTGTCCCTCCTCTGTGGATGCATTGCTGGCACTGCACAGCAGCACAAGCCCTGCCTTGCATAGACCAGAGATGCTCAGGGGTTTCAGGTGCCACAGACAGACCTGCTCCTGCTTTGGTTCTGATTCCTGTCTCAATCAAAGTTTTGAAACTGTCCCAAGATAAAATAATGATCTCTAGATGAAGCAGTGATCTACAGAGCAGAAGCAAAGCCAAGGACTGTGCTGGTGGTGCTGATGCTCTGGGTCAGGTGTTTGTTGTACCTGTATATTTACACTTTGAGGAGTCATTCCCTGTCTTGCAGAACTGCTTTCATGCAGTGTTAATATTTCTTGAGCATCCTGGAGCTTTACTCCACATTCTTTCTCATTGTTTCTGTGATTAACAATGGCCCTCTCCAGAAGCAGATAATTTGAAAATACAAATGTTATATTGATCACATTTTTACTGATCTGAACTGGACTGTCTCCCGAGGAGACAGACACCATGGCTCTGCATTACCCTGCTTTCCCCTGCTTGGCTTGACCCATTTTCCTCTCTCTTTCCAGCATAATCAAATCCTGCAACTAACCTTTAAGGCTTCCTTAGGCTTTATTTTGCTCCTATTAACCTTCTGCTTCTCTGGATAATTCTGCAGCCAAGAGTAGGTGTGACTCCCACGGCACAAGTCTCGCTGTGCTGTTGACTCATGTGCTGTGCTCAGCCAGCTCCCGGGATGGGAGGCTTATGCAACCTAGCGAGGTCTCCCGGAGCATATGCTGCTCTGGAGCTGTGAGATCCCGCCGTGCTCTCCTGCTGGATGTGCCCGTGGGATGCACATGCTGCCAACCAGCCCTGGCTGTGCCCCGAGCACGCACACAGGCTCCCCCCACACGTTTAACAGGCTGGCTCCCCCCTCCTCCAGAGCTAAAAATCAAATCTCTGTGCAGAGAGGCTGCTGGGCTCAGGGTAGGGGTGTTTGTGCAGCTGCTGCCTGCCCTGGGCTCCAGGAGCTCCCAGTGAGGAGCCCTCCCTGGGTTTTTAAAGGGCACTCAGCTCTAAACAGAGATTATATAAAGTGAACTTAACAGACGGTCAGATTTGGCCTGGCATGTTGGGAGGGTTCTCACACAGATCTTTTTTTTTAGGAGGGAAACTAGCAAGACATGTGGTGAAAAACACCCTATAGCTTGTAACTCCTGTCTCTGAGATCCAGCCATCTGTTCTCATGAACTTCAAGTGAGAAGCAGCCACCATTTTGAAGGCAGACACTTTAAAAAGTGAGAGGATCCAGCCCTCGATTCCTTGGGCAGAAAGCAGCTCCAATGCCTGTCTGAAAGGGCAGTGCACAAACTGCAAATCTCTCTGGGCAAGATCATCCTCCCTGCACGGCTGAGCTAATGGCTATAAAATAATAGAAACACAGGATGGTTTGGGCTGGAAGGGACCTTAAAGCTCATTTAATTTTCCATCCCTATGCCACGGGCAGGGACACTTTCCACTATCCCAGACTGCTCCAAGCCTTGTCCAACCCGGCCTTGAACACTTCCAGGGATGAGGCAGCGACAGCTTCTCTAAGAAACCTGTGCCAGGGTCTCACCACCCTCACAAGAAATAATTTCTTCCTAATACCTAATTTAATCTCCCCTCTTTTAGTTTAAAACCATTCCTTCTCGTCCTAGCACCACCTGTCTGCGTAAATTCCTGACTCTCTGCTCCCCCATGGAGCAGGGAGTGAGCTGGGGCTGATGTGAGGGGAGGGAAGCCAGGCCTGGCACAGGCAGGGGGCCCTGGCATCCCTGGCAGGCAGCTGGGGCAGGGGGCCCTGGCATCCCTGGCAGGCAGCTGGGGCAGGGGGCCCTGGCATCCCTGCGCAGGTCGCAGCAGCCCCTGCTTCCCCCTGCGTGACTCGCTGCCACCCAGCCCATAAACTCACCAGATTCATAAACACACACAGAAAGCCTCCTTAAAAGCCCTGCTAGGGAAAGGACAAACCCATCTCCTGCCGTGCAGCCCGCTGGGCTCTGAAGCCAGGATTTCCCAGAGCGAGCTGAAAAGCCCAGGTTTGGGGCGAGGTGTCACCGCGTCACCGCAGCCTTCGCTGGAGCTCCTGCTGGAAGGCAGCTGAAACATTAACCTGGGCTGGCCGTGGCACCTTTCCCAACAGGAGATGGAAGCCAGCAGCTGCTGATATGGAAAGCAACTGTTGGAGCTGCCGAGCACTGACACATGCGATCGCACGGAGCCACCGGCTCCTGCAAACGTGCTGCAGGAAATGACTAAACATTGAGTGCTTGTTATTGAGCAGGATTCCTGGAGACACGTAGGTGGTGTGGACAGCGTGGTATGTGCATTAAAGTGCAATTTAGGTCAATGATTCTTTGAAAGGACCATTCTCCCTTTCTTCTCCCCCCTTTCTCCCTTCAGGGACGTTTCCTATTCAAAGATTAACTTTTCCAGCTTTTTTTTCCCAAACAGTTCCCATCAGCTCTAAACAAAATTAAAAAGGGGGGAAAGACAGTAAAAATTGCCCTGGTTTAATATTGAAATCTTTCTGCAATTTTTTCCTCATTTTAGCTGTTTTTAATGGTAAAAGAGGGTTCCAAAGAAACATTAGAGGGAACAGTGCGTGTTCGGACAAAACCAATCCTATTTCATGAGGTGTCTGAGTCTCACTCTTTAACAGGTGAACCCAAAATGAGAGCCAGCCCTGGAGGGACTGGACAGATTCAGGCTGTGGGAAGTGTCAGCACAGCTCCAGCTCACGCTGGGGCGTGCCAGGGCTGTGATCCACCTTTTCCATGGACCCTCCTGTGCCCAGCAGTTCCTGAAGCATCTCCAAGAATGTGAGGCGGTGCCTCCAGCACTGCCCCAGCACCCAGAGACTTCATCAGGAAACACAAATCTTCTCCAAAAGCTGCTAAAAGCTGCACAAACCCATCCTTACATCACTGATCACATTTGCATTATTGCACAGAAAATCAGATTCCCATGGAGCCAACAGCTCCCTGCCCTCCTGGGAGACACAGGGACTCAGGGGGCTGAGGCTGCCATGAAAGCACTGCAGGGTGCTCACCATGAGACCCACGGCGTCCTCCCCACCACTGAGGGACTCTGACACTGTTTTCAGTGGGAATCAGAGAAATCCCAGCCTGGGATCAGTGGGATGTCTGCAGTGGGGCTGGGGGAAGGGAGCTGGGTGTGCTGCAGGACCGGCCTCTAACACAGGCATCACCATAGAAAAGGTCTCCTTGCTAAAGAGAAATAAATTATTGATGGCAATGCAGCTTCCTGCAGTGAGAAACCCCAAAGACCCTTTCCAAACAGGAATGAGACCTGGCAGATACTAGTGACTTCTCAGGCCACCTACTTTTTTTTTCCACCCAAGACCCAGCTAAACAAAATCCCAAGGAAAGCTCATTTGTATCCATTTAATTATTTAATCAATAGCTCTGCTTTCAATGCTCCTCCTCACCCTCACTCCAGCAAAACCTGGTGTCCCACAGATCCTTGGATATCCAGAGGACAACAAAGAATTGTAGTGGGCGACTGTTACAGGAGTTAAATTTAAATAAAATTCAATGAAAAAAGCATTAAATTAAGGGGAGAGAGCAAGTGGGAACAAGAGCTGGAAGCCTCACCAAGGCTGACCGGAGCATTTGGGTACAAAAGGTGGCTTTGAGGAGGGCGCGCACGGCTCTGGGGTGCCCAGGTTATCCCAGTGTCCCTCCAAAAGCGCCAGGGGCTGTGCAGGTGCCGAGTGGGCAGCGAGCAGGGCGGGCAGGAGGGTGTTCAGGGGATTGTCTCCTGGCCAGGACACCACCTCCAGCAGCCTCGTGCCCCAGGCCTGAACCTGTCCCCTCCTGACCCAGCAGATCCCAACACCATTTGAGTCATGCAGACGTTTAACGGCGCCACTGGCCGGATGCTGCTGCTGTTCTGGAACCAGGAGAGGGACCACAACAAACCAGAAGCCCAGGTAATTTTAAAAAGCTTTCTCCTTGCTTTTGCCAGTCTCTCCAAGTGTTTCCCATACACATTTGGAGTGGGGGAATGGCTGACTCCAAAGTGCTGCCAATGGTGGCCAGGCACTGCTTCTCTACCAGTGAACATTTTCTGGGAAAAAAATTTCAAATAATTGGGAAACCTCTGCTGAATTTGAGATGTGTCTCTGGAGGCTCCCATCAGCCTTGCTTAGAGGGCCTACAGGGGAGCTGGACAGGGACTTTGGACAGTGGCCTGGAGTGACAGGACAAAGGGGAATAAACTTAAGATGACTGAAGGCAGGGTTTGACTGGATATGGGGAAAAATTCTTCGCTGTGAGGGTGGTGAGGCTGCCCAGAGAAGCTGTGGCTGCCCCATCCCAGGAAGTGCTCAAGGTCAGGGAGTGAGATAAGTTTTAAAATGAAACCATTCTATGACTCATTTCCAACCCAACCATTCTATAATTTTTTGGAGTTGGGATGGGTCAGACCCATGGCAAAGGGATTGCACAAGGCACAATTTCTGTGGAACTTCCTTGTGATGATGGGCTGCAGAAACACATTGGGTGTGCATCTCACAAGAGAGTCAAGGGGCATAAAAACCCAAAGTAAAATGCAAAAGGGCTCAAATGACCCCTTTGATGATGCAAAACACTACACAGAACTGCCATTAGTTTTCTCACATCTCACATTTCTTTCCCCACCTTTCCCTTGCTCCCCAGTTTTGGTTTGCTCCTGATTCCCATTGCTCCTGAGGTTGGGACCAGACAGTGGCACAACCAACCTCCCAGCAGCAAGCTTTGCCTTGGCCAATTTTCCAGCATTAACTGCCTCCCAAGGCCATTTGTTCTGAGGTATAAAGCCTTTTTTTTCTCTGGAATTGATCTGGCAATGCTTTCGGGACTGCAGCCAGGGAAAGAGTGTCCCTATTGCTCCTTCATTACCATCACAGCTACTGGGACCTCTGCTGCCTGTCTCAGGATCTTGGCTGCAGTTCCTGAGCCTGAATAATCTTTCCAAATGCAGGGAATTCCCTTTGGATAACAGCACAGGGACCGTCACAGGAGAGCTTTGACTGTCATTCCTCAAACATATTCCCCTTCATGTCCTTGCAGGGAGCTGCCAACATGGCTGGAGCCAGCCGGCACCTCCGGGCTGGCTCCATCAGGCTCCAACCCAGTCCAGGGCACAAACACCAATGAAACCCCCAGTGCAGATGCAGAAATCACTGTGCAGCAAAATTAAAAAATAGGAGATCGACACTTCTTTTTCTCTTAACCCACTTAAAGGCCTTACACAGCAAAAAAAACCCCCACATTACTGGAGAGAAAAAGGATGTGCGAATACTGAGCATCATTAAAACAGGATCAACTCATACACACGTGGTAAGGAACTCCAACATTCCCACTCCTCTTAGGGCAGGGAGAAGCTGTGGTGATCCTACAGAGTTCTTGCTCCCAGCAGCTCCTGTCCTGGTTTCTGCACCAGAGGAGCAGCATCCTTCTCTCACCTGCTCTGTCACCTCCCTGACCCTTTCCCAATCCCCTCTCATATCTCATCTGTTACTGCCATATACTTTTCTCTCCAGACACTCTGGAGCAGTTATTACTCCAGAGTGTAATTGCTTAGTGCTCCCTCAAGTCATAAGCACAAGACATCAGAAGACATCTAAGAACAGTTTCTCCAAGGCCCTGAAGTAAGGAGACAAAGGATGCCTTTTCCCAGGAAAACTTGAGGCAAACCATAGCTATGATGTTTAAGCCACAAAGACGTCTCAATTCCTTATTTTAAACAGGGACGACTTTGCATTAACAATAACATTGCCCTTTTGCTCAAGACCTTGAGTTTGAGTTTCACAGAATCATTTAGGTAAGGAAAGACCCCCAAGATCACCAAGCCCAACCTTTAACCCTTGGTTTGGGAGCAGGGATGGTGTGGTGAGGAGCTCACGTGCTTCCTGATAACCACGCTTGGCCACATGACTGAGCAGCACACATCCCACTCACAGCTCCTTGCCTCACACACTGATCTCTGCTTTCATCTCCCAAACATAACATGGGTGGGATTTGTTTACACTGGGTGGAAGGACGAGCGGGAGCCAAGCCGGTGACCGCAAGTGTTAGGAACTGGCAGAAAGGGCAGCAGCTGTTATGATGCAAAAGTACATATTTGCCTGAAGACTCTGGCTAGGAAACCATCAGAGAACTCCAGACTGATTCATGCTCTGCACCCTTCCCAGACGACTTCCGAGAGTCACGCCAGCCCTGCTGCCACAGCTGGAGCCGTGGTGGCTGCCCCAGGCCAGCTGCTGCCACCTGAGGCACCGGGCTGGGACCACCCAGCTGCCTCCTCTGCCAGTGCCACACATCAGATAGATTTCTCTTTAATCCAAGTTCTGAAGGAAGATATTAAATGCTGCTTTAACTACAGCATCAACAGCTGAATCACAGCGGCTGAGCAAGCGAGCAGTGCCAGACAGTCCTGGTGCCTGGGGAATGCCAGGGGAGCAGGTGAAACCAGGCAGGAATGCTCAAGGCTCCAGCACCTGCACTGCCAAATCCATCCAGCCACAGTCCCATGGCAGGGCCAGGAGAGAAATGCACAGGGACTCCCTATTTGCTACTGGGAGTAAAAGACTCCGAGCCTCATCTGTGTGACTTGATGCAGAACAAATCTCCTCATTCAAGGGACAAAAGTCAGGCAAGTGGGAGAACAGGCTCTCCAAGACATGAAATCTTGGAAATGTGGACTGAAGTTTGAGCTTATCAGAAGAAGACTGCATAAGTTAATTTATAATCTCTACGCACCTCTTCCTCAGCCAGAGCTTCCCATTCACCCTCTTGAGGATAAGACAGAGAAATACTTCTCTGGGGGTTTTCTGAGGTTCCAATTCAGGTTTCTACATTTGCATGTGATATTAAATGAACAAAGTATGCTGCCTGAAGAAGCTTTCACCATCATATGTCCTGGTTTTGCCAGGGTGGAGTTAACTTTTATTCCCAGTAGCTGATACAGGGCTGTGCTTTGGATTTAGGATAAGACTTATGCTGATAACGCTCTGATGGTTTAGTTGTTGCTGAGCAGTGTTTACATCAAGCCAAGGACTTTTTCAGCTTCTCACTCCAAAATAACTTCCCCTAAAAAGTTCATAAATATGACAATTATCACAGATTGATGAGTGGCTCAAATTTCCCAAGACTGGCAATTGTGGTTGCCACATCTCAACTCTCAGTGGAGGAATTTTCCCCCACTAGCCATATATCCCAGTATTCCATTGCTAGCAGCAACACTTTTGGGATCTTCTCCAAACTCTATCCAGCAACATTCTCAGACTAAGTGCCAGTCCCAGATAAATCAGTACCAACCAGCAGTACCTTCCTCCACTTCCAAATGGCTTGACTTGTGCCCACAAGTCAGGACAGGAATCCTCAAGTGAAAAGGCCAATCCATCAGGTTTTGGGATTTGGGGCAGCCCACCCTGGAATGGGACAGGCTTTTCCCTACCTGGTGACACAGCTGCAGATCATGGCCAGCACGGACAGACCTCAGCTCCTGGCAGGACAAACACCTTCATGGGCTGAACAGTGAGTGGTTACTGCAAAAGGGAGAAAATGGGCTGCTCTGCAGAGAAATAGCAGCAAACCCTCCCAAATTTTCTTCTCAGAAATGAAGACTCCTTGGGAATATGTGTTTTGAGTAAAACCTGCTCCAGGGTGAGTTGCTCTGTTCTGCTGGGTGGCAGAATGGCCTGTGGAGCTCTGTGTGTGACAGCAGCAGGGTGAGCAACGCCACACCAGAGCCAGAGGTGGATTTTTTGCCTATATGGTACTCCCAAGATATCCTGCTCCCCTTCAGGTCATGAACAGAGTTTAGCTGCTATTTTTCTGGGGGGTTGCAGTCTATTTTTCCCTCCCAGTGCTTATAACAAGACCTCTATTCACAGTAATGCCACAAACTCTCTTACCCAGCCCCAAGCGAATGGCTGAGAACGTTGCTCAACCAGAGCACAGGCAAGAAAGCCATCAGCTGACAGTCCCAAAGCCTCCAGCACAGCCCTTGGACTGGGATAGAACAGGGCCAAACACCAGCCCATGGGCACACAAAGGCCTTGGCAGCTGCTCTGCCCTCCCTGTCTGGTTTGCCTGTACAGCTGACACAGCCCAAGGACCCCTGTGCACAGGGAATCCCCTCACCCATGGCAGGGCTGCAGCACCAGCACTGGTGACAGAGGCCCTCGAGCCCAGAGGGGCTGAAAAAGCTCTGGGTCTGTGCTTGGTTGTTTGAAGGGGCTCCTGGCACAGTCCCCTGGTGTTCTCCAGCCAGGGGAGCTGCCCCACTGCCCAAGCAGCTGCTGGGGATTCACACTCTGAGGGTGCTACGTGCTGTTCCTACCCAACCATGTCCCTCTGGGTTACAGGTGAACTGCATTACAGAATCCAATGCATAATAAAGAAATGCAAGATATTTCCCTGCTTTTGTTTCCCTCCTCCTTTCCAGCCTTGCAGCAGCTTTTTCCTCCTCTCCTGCATTAACTCCAAACTCCCTCCCTCGCCCTGAGAAGAGCCCTGCAGCAATGCAATGTCTCTGGGCTCTCCAGCTTGAGGACTTTACTGCCCACACTGGATTTATGCTGTGTTTGTTTATTTAATGGCCCAGTTAGGAAACCCAGAGTGGGATCTGTGCTTGGGATATGCACAGATCTCAGGAAGACTTGCCTGGGCAATCTCTGGCCTCCAAATCAGTGCAGTGTCAGGCCATGCTGCATTGACATGGAAAACAGGAAAATAGCACTGCCCTTCTCTGTGAGAGAAATCACCCATTTCAGCAGGGCTGTGCACAGAGCTGGGCAACCAGCACCTGGCCTTGGGCCACTGGCAGCCAGTGGTTCCCAGCCCTGTGTTCTCCATGGGCTGGCATGCCACAGGCCTCAGCCCATAGGAACAGGCTTTCCCTCTCAATTCCTGCCTCACTGCTGTGAAAACTGTGCCACAGAACTGTGGAATCAAAGAAGAGTTTAGGTTGGAAGGGACCCTGTCATGGGCAGGGACACCTTCCATCATCCCAGGTTGCTCCAAGACCCATCCAAGCTTCCCTTGGACACTTCCAGGGATGGGGCAGACCCAGTTGCTCTGGGCAAGCTGTGCCAGGGCCTCACCAGTCTCTGAGTAAAGAATTTCTTCCTAACACCCACTCTGAACCTTCAAGGATGCTGGTCCCACATCTTCAGCCTTTGTAACCAGTCCATAGTTTGTCACATCCAACTCACAGGCTTTGCTTGCACTGACAGCCCTGCTCCTCCACTTTCTGTCCCTTATGTCACAACAAACTGTCTGGACACTGCAGGAAGCATTGAGGACACTTCTCTCAGTTTTATATAAACAGAAATTTCTGTTCTGGAACTCTCTGACTGGGTTAGCTTTGCCTTACACAACACAGAGCAGCACATCCAACACAGAAAATGACAGAACCTGGGCTGCAAGCGTGAAAATTCAACATGAAACAAGGGCTCCTTTAACCTTCCCTACTCTGGATTCAGGTGGTGGCCAGGCACGCACAAGATGAAGTTTCTCCTCTGGCCAGCAGCCAGCACTGAAGAAATGCCAAACCTGAGCACTTGGCTCCTGCTGCACTCACACCAGCTCTGCTCCCACCTCCAAGGCCCACAACTTACTTTGATGCTATTCCGAAATCTCCTTCTCCCAGCTCCAAACCAAGACTTGAAATTATTAGAGGGAGTAATGCCTCTCAGGGCAGAATGCAAATTTAAAACACTTGTCCCAAATAACAGGAGGTAGTAATTAGGCTCCAGCACTCCAAAGCAGCATCCCTCAGCTACACCCTTTCCTGACTGCTCCACTGATGTAGGACATGTGCCATGTGATGCTGTGAAAACCCTGGTTGCACAAGGCTGTTTTTCTTTATCTGTATATAGATCAGCTCCCTGCTTTTAATTTTCCTCCTTTACTTTGTGCTCTGGTCTATGAGCTTTGCTCCCTGCTTGTTTAAACCTTTTGCTTCTTGTTGCTATCCCTTTCCCTGGTCCCACTGTTTTGTTTTTTTTTTTTTTTTTTTGTTGTTTTATCTGCTCAAGGTGCCTGTTTCCTTAAATAGTTCTCCCTCTCTGTCTTATTCCTTCCTCTCTTTCCTTATCATCTTTTCTTTCTCACAGTTAACCAGAGCCTCCTTCCTCTTCCCCGGGCCTTCCTGTAAGGCCATTTGCATTCTTTCTCAATCACATCAAACAGGAGATTTCAATTTAGCAGCAATCAGGAAAACACCTCAGACATCCTCAGCACGGCATCAGAGCCTCCTGCCACCTCCGTTCCCCAAATCCCCCTGAGCTCTGGCTCCGTGAAGCAGGAGCTCAGCTGCCCATGGCACCAAGGTGACAGAGTGTGCGAGGCACTGCCATGCCCTGCTGCCACCCCCAGTCCTGGCTGAGCACACCACATCCTCCTGTGCATCTCTTCAGGCCAGTGAGGGCAGCTCTGCTGCTCCTGGGAGGCACAGAATGAAGTGAATGATGCTGACTGCCACAGGGTGAGGGCTGAGCTTAGGGCTCGCAGGGATCGCGTGCCCGAGGCAAAATAACCGGGGACGCATCTACTTTGCCCCGCTACTGCCCGTGCCCTCGGGGAGGAGCAGAAGGCTAAAGAAGACAAGCCTTCATGTGGCCTTTAGGAATTAGATATGTTCATTATAATCTGATTGATATTCCTTACAAATACACTTTAGCTCTGGAATCAGAGAATGGTCGTGGATCTCCTCAAGCACAGGATTTGTGTTTTAGAAATTCTATTGTTATGGTAAATCCATGAAGAACGTGTCCAGTTGGGTTAGCACTTCCACGAGAGCCTCTGGTTCACTGCTCATCCTCACTGCCAGGTTAAAGATGGGCTGAGACTGAAATTCCAGGGAAAATAAGGCAACCTAGAAATAAATGTTTTCAAAAAAGCCAATGGAAGCAAAATGAGTATGTTTTTTTTTTTTTCACTCTCAAATTGTTTGAGGTGGAATTTGTATGGGAAAACATCTCCAGCCCATCTAAATGACTCTCAGCTAAAGATGCATGTGCTGAGAAAGCAGAGGGAAAGGGAAGCAGCCCGGTGCCAATTACACCAAGCCGAGGTTCCAGGACTTTTTCTTCAGGGCAGCCAAAAAATTCATTGGAGTAATGTATCAATTGCCAGAATATTTTTGAAGTTTTCTAATTCATCTGGAAGTTTACTTGCTCTGAGTATTGAGATGCTTGTCTGCACTTTGGATCCTTCTGCAGCCATCCGGACAGCTCGAGAACTGCTTTGTTTTAAAGAGGTAGCAGAGCTTTGTTTTAAAGTGGCAGCAGAGCTCTTGAGACATCCCCCACCAGGCGTGGGGGCTCTGCACATGCCGTGAGCCTCGCAAAGCCGGGGCAGTGCTGCTACAGCAAAGGTGGGAACATCTCTGTGCCGAGGATGGGATGTTCTCGGATGTTCTCTTCTCCTGGGAGAGATGAGCTGTGTCAGCCCTGTCCTGTGCTGGACCATTCCCAGAAGGAGATGGGAGGGAGTGTGGGAGAGGGCTGGCTGCACCCCGGAGCGAGGGGGGGACATGGGGCAGCGCTCTGGTCCCAGCCGCAGCTGCCGAGAGTTTTGAGGGAGCCTTGTTCCCGCAGCCCCAGTGCATCCCGACTCCGGGACCAGCAGCCTCCTCCCAGCCAGCCCAGGGCTGATTTCACATCCTCCAGCCCGGCGTCCCTTCCCAAAACTGCTGGCACGCAGTTTTTACAGCGCTGCTTCCCAACGCCCCGCCGCCCATCCCTCCCGGTGGCTCTCGCTGTGTGGAGCCGGGAGAAGCCCCCGGGCCCGAGGAAGGCGTTTGCCCATCCCTCCCGGAGCCTCTCGCTGTGTGCAGCCAGGGAAGCCCCCGGGCCCGAGGAAGGCGTTTGCCCATCCCTCCCGGAGCCTCTCGCTGTGAGAGCCGGGGGAAGCCCCCGGGCCGGGTGAAGGCGTTTGCCCATCCCTCCCGGAGCCTCTCGCTGTGTGCAGCCGGGGGAAGCCCCCGGGCCGGGTGAAGGCGTTTGCCCGCTGCCCGGAGCGGGGCGCGCAGCCCCGGCAGCAAACACAGCGCGCTCTATTTTAATCCCGTCAAGGGTCTTCTCGGGAGCGAGGCAGAGCCCGGCTGTGCAGAGTTAAGAATGAATCCCTATTTTTAGCCCGTCCTGGGTGAGGTAAGTGCGCGTGAGTCAGACGCCGGCGTGGGATGTTGCATAAGCCGGGCCTGCGCCGCAGCTCCCGGCGCACGGGGGTGAGAGGAGGAGGATGGAGGGAGCCTTCCCTCGCCGCTTCCTGGCATTGTCATTTCAAGACAGACCCTTCACGGTATTTAAATGCAGGGTTCTTTCTTCCCTCCCCACCCTCCCCGAAAAATTTAATTAGAAACAGCAGTAGGCTGGTTATGTAATGTGATTAATTGCAGCATTAGAGTGAAAAAATATAGGGCATACAGGTCTTAAAGATTCACATGCAAAGTCATGTGTGGGAGTGAGAGAGGCAAGGGTGAAACGCAAGACTTATCTGTTTGATTAGGTGCTTTTCACGGGGCAGTGATTTATTCCCTGAGTAATTTCGTTGGAGGAATCTGCAGATAGCTTAAGCAAAAAAATAAAAAATAAAAAAAGGGGCAAATAAACAGCCAGGAGACAACGAGCCAGAAGTGCTTTCACAGCACCTCTAAAGGTTAGTGTTGTACCTGGGAGCAGGATGTTCCCTCAGCTGCAGACCTGCCCCTTAAAGCACTCACACCAATAAAAATGAGGTTTTCCCCTGACTCATGATGAAGGAGCTGCAGACACTGCAGCTAAACTTTCACTGTGCTGGAACGTTATTCCAGGGAACATGTGAAGCTTCAGATGAATTCTTTTCCCCCTGCCTTTTGTGAGCCTCTCGGCAGGGAAGCCCCGGATTCCAGGCTGGCATTCCCTCCCACCGGTGACCTCCAAGCACCCGACGCTGAGGGCGCAGCGCTGGAAATGTTGTGCTCGCCACGGCTGCTGATTAAATCCAGCCCAGTTCAATAATGGCAAGAAGTCACCAGCGTGTTTGATTGCTCCAGTGTCCCACATGTCCGTGGCTCCGCTGCAGAACAGCGGCTGTCGGGGTCTGAGTGAGCTCCTCTCTGCTAAGCTGGGCTCTGCCACGACTGAGGAGGCACCACTGGCTGGATTTGAGCACTGCAGCTCTTCAGAGGGAAACAACTGCTGTTAATATTCATGCAAGGGGGGAGATGAAAAGGCACCGAAGAAGGGAGCTCGTGGCAGGGTACCAAGGATGTCTCAGCAGGTTTTATCCTGTGCTCTTGCTGGGAAGAGGAGGGTTCACAGCCTGAGTGCAGGTGTTCTCACACCGCAGATATTCTCCAGCATTGCCTTTATGCCAGCTATGCCTAAGCTCAATTCTGAGGCTCCACTGAATCAAGTATTAATTTGAGGCAGCCTGAGCTCCCTCTGAAGTGAAGGCTCTTCCCTCAGTCAGCTCAGTATAGCTCTAGAAAGCTTAATTCCTGGCAGCCTTAGCTGTAAAGCCATGGCTGGAAACACAAAATCCTTCAGACTTGTTCTCTTCTGAATAAAAACTTCATTTGTTACAGCTGTGCAATGATTTCAGAGGCTTCAGATTTGTCAAGCAGCTAAATGTCAAGATTAATTTAAAAACAGTTTTGCAATTACCTTGAGTTTGCATCTTCTTTCTTGCTTTACTAATAAGCAAAACACTAAATGATTCATATTAGAAAAAAGATTTCAACAGTCTTCCCAGGGAGGCCAGGAGCTCACTCCAAGTGATAAATGCAGAAATTCCCTCCCACGAGGCTTCCAGTCCTAACTGGAGCCATGAAGTGAGGGAGAGTGAGTGGGCCAAGAAGTCCAGGCCATGAGCTGGTTTGTGCAGCTACACAGCCTTGCAATATTCCTCAGCTGCTTTCCTGCCTTTCTAAAGCCTTCCTCTCCCTGCACATGATAGCCAAGCATGAAACACATCCCTGGAGCCAGCATTTGACTTCACCTGTCCCAATGCATGTGTTCCATATCACTTGAGCACATTTCCTTTTGTAGAACCTATTTGGAGACAATTAGAGGGACGGATCCTGAAGATGCTGCTTTTCCTGGTGAAACTTTCCCAGGAACCATTTTCCAGTGGAAATTTTTTTCCTCTCTTAGAAACTGGACAAAGAAAATTTGTTCAGGTTTCTCAGCGCTAAGTGCACAGTAAAATATCTCTTGAAGAAATCAAGATCAAAGCTCGCACAATTAGAGACAAACCAAAATCAAGGGCACCTTTACCGAAGCTCATTAAAAATATCCTTTGTACTGCTCTCCTGTGTGGCACCCAAAGTCTCTTGAATACTGTGGTCTAATGAGAATGCAGTGAGGGTTTTTTCCCTCCAGTATTTTTCTTTTCCATAGTTAGCAACTGTCATAGTTTAATTAAGGGATGTCAGAGGCACGGAGCGCTGCCCCAGGATAATCAGACCCTGCTGGTAGATAACTGCTGAGGTGAAGACAAGCAGGAACAGCCACCGTGCAAGTGCCAAATCATCAAGGGAGGGCAAAGTTCAAAAATGGAACTGACAATCCTTCCTTTATAGAGGTGGGAGATGCTTTTGCCAGCCTTTGTGAATGGGCCCCTCCACCCAGGTCTGCCTCACAACCCTTTCTGAGCTCCTGACTCCTCTCCAGCCTCTTTTTGCTCCCATGTTGTGCCTTGCAGGAAGATTCACTGTGAAGTATCTCTCACAGACAGATGTGCTGCTGGCACAGTCCTTTCCTTGGAGCAGCCACTGACATGCCCTAAGGGAGGATCCCAGCTCCCACCTGGACACCCTTCAGCCATGAGCCCTGTGTAACCTCACTAAGAACTGACCCCCAGCCATTCAAATTTCTACAAAGGCTCCCACTGCCTTTAATTTAGTCTTTCAAAGCATTCACGTCTTTATTTGTTAATATTTACCAAAGCCCTTCCAGTCTTTGCTCTTTGATTTTGCAACCTTTTATGATTCTCACTAGATGAAGTTTTCTTTTCCTGAAAAACAACCCAGCCCCAGCCCAACCAGCTGCGTGCTCCTCTCTCCTGCTGTTTGTGCCTGCTTTCCTGGGAAGGTTGGCTCCCTCTCCTTTTCCCTTTCCACCCAGGTCATTATTGATCTGATCATTCCAGCAGCAGTTTTGTGCTAACAGCTGTCTCTGTGCTGTGCCCTCTGATGAATCCATGACCTGCTAACCATCCTGATTTCTTGCTTGTTGCCCTTGCCTGCGTTCATTCACAGATCACACAACAGTTTTTCATAGGGGTGGTCTATGCTTTATTTCACTAATTACTTCTATTTCTCAGCTTCTGTAGCACAACACCTTACGGGTTCCTCATCTCTTCAGAATTATATTCCAATTAGTGTACAGGTACTGTATTTCCAGCAAATATTTTTAATAGAAAATGTGCCCTAAAAATGGCATGCAGGAGTCCCTGAATAAGTTCATCAACACAAACTGCTCTGAAGATGGCTGGATGGGGCTCAGGTCCAGGCTCAATCCCTATTCCTGATGAGGAGCCCACCAGACACACAGAAATAAAAGAAAACCTCTCTTTTGGATTATAACACCTTGTACAATTTTCCCATGGCACTGGGGACAATGCCAGCATGGGGCTACAGCATTTTCAGACTCCACAGGTCAAGCAAGATGGATAATTTTTCTTGGATCCTGGCTGATCCCTCACTGCATTATTAACAGACAGCTGTATTTTGATCAGCTTTGAGATAAACTTTATCTGATCCAGTGGTGAGGTTCTTCAAGTGAGACCACCCCACAGAGGTCCCTGGGTGAGGGGTTCAGAAAATAATTGTGAGTAACAAAGAGGACCCAAATAATTCCTTCACTCTGAGAAATGGTGTGTGTCTTCTGAGCCAGGAAACAAAAGGATTTCCATGGCATTTCCGTACAAAAGTATTAATGATTTAATTTCCATGAAACCAGCTGCATAAAAAATTCTGTGGCTTTCCCAATAAACTGTGATAAAACCAAGCCCCCATACTGCTTAATTGCACTTATTAGCAAGCCAATTGTCTGTCACATTTATTTTGTTATGCAGGCCGTGTTTTGTCAGAAAGAGCATGAGGTTTTTAATCAAACTTGTAATAATCACCACAAGACAGATTTTTGAAGGGCACAACTTCACCCAAACAAGCACATTTATCATCGCTGAGGACACAGAAGAGGTGGCTGTATCTTGGTATATGAAAACAGCTGGTTGTATAAAGATTTATTTCTTCCATCCTATTCTGACCCTAATGCATTTGCAGACCTGCTTGATGGACCTTGGGGTGAGCCTGGGGCTCAGGTCCCTGCCCAGGTGAGGGGAGTCACAATGCACAGCACATAAATCATCGTCAGACACACAGATTTACATGCTCAAAGACTGTCACGTTGCTTCTTCTCCAGCTGGGACATCTGCATGTCTCTCTACCTGTTCCACCAAAGTTCAGCCCCACAGCTCTTCTCTGTCCTGAGAGCCTGGTCCAGCAGGGACGTGCTCAGCGAGCACAGGGCCGCGGGCAGAGGTCACAGCAGTGCTGCCTCCCTGGCAGACGTGGTGTTCCCAGTGGACTCTGGCCTCTCCTCGCTGTCACACCACCCCTGTCATTGCCCTCAAGGTGCCTGGCACGAACATTTCCTAGGCTGCAGAAAGCACCGCGACTGAACTTTCCTTCCAGACGTTTATCTTAATAACCCACACACATCCTTAGCACGCCTCCCTGTTCTTGTTTGTTCCATGAATATTCCAGATGATCACAAAGGTTGTCCAACACTCTCCACCATAAATCCTCGGTCTCAAGTTGATTACAACTTTGTAAAGGTTCACTGGCTCTCTCTGCCAAGGAAGCAAGGGGGCAGGGATATTTTGTCCATGCTAAAATAATTCTAAAATAATTTTTTTGTGAAAAGGTCTGATGCCAACATGCCAACAAAACCTGGCAGCGGAGAGAAGGGTTAGTTCTGCCATCTGAACGCTGAGGTCATTGACCTGATAAGCTAATAACTGATAAGCTTCCGAGAAGCTGCAGTTGTTGCATTTCTCAGCAGAGGTTTGATAGATGCTCCCAGCTGAATTCCCCGAGAATCTCATTGATGTGAGGGCCAGTGGGCTCTCCTCTGCAACTGCAGATGCTCTGGGCTCAGCCTGGGCACTTGGGCTGAAGATGGGATATTTAACTTCCTTGTTTTCCTAGGGATCTTTGGGGGTGAAGCTGCCCCACTCAAGCACCAGGAGGGCAACACCTGCACTTGTGTTCGAGAAACTGCAGTTTGTTCTAGCTCAAACTATTTTTTTTTTTTTTCAGAAACTGGTAGAGAGCAGTAGGGCTGGAAGGGAGATTAGGGGCCAGGCAAGGATGTAAGTGCAAGCAGCCCTAAGAGTGAAAGTCAGAGGAACAGGCTGAAGGACAAAGTCCTGATGGGCTCAAGCCCAATGTCTGGCAGTTCCCTTTCACAGCTTCAACCAGATCCTAAATCTTCTAACTCCCACTGCACTTCCACCATCTGCAAGTGTCCATGAAACCTTCTGGCCCTATGCAAAAAGCTGTGAGAGCATGGCTGACTGCCCCAGAGCTGGCTTGGGGCATGTGGGTCTCCCAGCCACAGGCAACACCCTGAGTTACAAAGGTAAAGCAGCACACCAAGTTCTTGCTCATTAAGAAACACCCTCCACTCTGCTCACCGGCTAGACAGGGCTCCGTGCAAAAAGCAGGAGATGAATATCTAATAAGGCTTCTAATCCATGCCCAGAGATAAGCCAAATTCATTTTGCACAGGCATCTCTTTTCAGTCCCGGATTTGGCAGCCACAGAATTGGCCTTTGAGGAATGTTTCATGACTGTGCTTTAATCATTTGGGGCTTCACTGTGCCAGCTGTGGTACAAGTGGGGACAATAATGACCAGGGAGACATTTCTGTGTGGCAAAATAGACCCAGCAGCCACTTTTGTGTAGTAAAAAAAAAAAATCCAGGTGGGTACAAGAGGCAGGAGGACACTGAGGTATCACAGGTGGGTGAGGGATGGTCACTAATGACTCATGGAGGCAATTTAGAGATTTCATGGAGGCAATTTAGAGACCCAGAGTAACCTTCCAGTATCTGAAGCGGGCTACAGAGAAGCTGGAGAGAGACCCCACCATGACCTGTAGTGACAGGACAAGGAATAATGGGTACAAATCAAAAGAGGGAACATTTAGTTTAGATATTACAAAGTACTTCTTCCCTCTGAGGGTGGGGAGGCCCTGGCACAGGATGCCCAGGGAACCTGTGGCTGCCCCATCCCTGAAAGCATCCAAGGATGGATGCTTGGAGCAACCTGGGGTAGTGGGAGGTGTCCCTGCCCATGGCAGAGGGGAATGGACAGGATTTAAGGTCCCTTCCAACCCCTTAACATTCTCTGATTCCATGAATTTGGAAAAGACAGTGAGCGTCCTTGCGCGCAGCACACGCAGCGAGGCAGCGCTGAGGCCGCTCACACACACGCGTAGGTGCGAAGAAGGAAATGTCACATTCATTTTACACCGTTTCCCACGCTCTACCATCAGCAGGATCGCTGCCCGGCCGGGACATCCACTGTGTCCCTGGGGAGCGGAATTCACACTATTTCTGAGGGGGGGTGAGGTGAAGGCTGAGCGGTGTGCGGCTGCCCGGGGCCGGGCCGGCTGTGCGGGCACGTTTGCCCCGGCGCGGTCCGTGAGGGGCGGACCGGGCCGGCTGTGAGGGAGCGTTCCCCGCGGCATGGCCCGTGAGGGGCGGACCGGGCCGGCTGTGCGGGCACGTTTGCCCCGGCGCGGTCCGTGAGGGGCGGACCGGGCCGGCTGTGAGGGAGCGTTCCCCGCGGCATGGCCCGTGAGGGGCGGACCGGGCCGGCTGTGCGGGCACGTTGGCCCCGGCGCGGTCCGTGAGGGGCGGACCGGGCCGGCTGTGCGGGCACGTTGGCCCCGGCGCGGTCCGTGAGAGGCGGGCGCTGCGCGGCCCCGAGCCGCCCCCGCGGCGGCCCCTGAGGGCGGGCCGGGCCATGCGGGGCGTGCCGGGCCATGCGGGGCGGGCTTGCCCGGGCCATGCGGAGCGGAACGTGACGGGGCCGCGCCGCTGTAGGAGCGGGGGAAGCGCCGCCTCCCGCCCGGCCCGGCCCGGCCAAGCCCCGGCTCCGCACGGGGACAGGCGGGCGGCCAAGGCGTGTCGCGGGCGTGCGGGCAGCCGGCTCCCGTCCTGTTTCCCTCCCTCCCGTCAGCCCGGCCCCCGCGGGCACGGCCCGTGTCCGCCCGCCTTCCTGCCGCCCCCGCCGCCGCCTGGCAGCCGCCCCGCGGGGCTTTCCAGCGCCGCCGCCGCGCCCGGCACGGGGGGGCCAAAAGGCGAGAAAAGCCCCCAAAACCACGAGCTGCGCCAGCCGCGGGGCCAGGAGCGCCTTCGGCCGAGCCCCGTTAGGGGCTGGGGACGGACGAGGTGCAGGTAGCGGCTGCCGCGCATCACCGCCCGTCCCCTGAGCCCTCCGCCAGCCCGGCTGTTCTCAGCCATTCTAAGATAAAATAAAAACACAGCACTGCTGGATTTTTATCTCGGAGCTGCCTCATGGGCAGGGATGTCACCCGCAGCCCCGAGAGTGATCCCGGGCTCCCGCGTAGCCTTGGACGCGCCCGCTATGCCGATGTGGCACAGCGCCGATGCCCGAAATCCCGAATTCCCGAATTCCCGAATTCCCCGCCCAGCGGAGCGGCTCGGTATCTTTGGAAATGTTGAGCTCACCTTTTGCTAAGCACACTCCCCGGGGATTTCGGGAGGTGCAGCAGGCATTTAAAATAGAAGAACATATGAGACCTTGTTCTTTCCAAAAGGCCTAAGCATGCAGTTGCATAATATTCAAGTGTTATCCCTGTAATTACATTAGGTTTTACTTTTCACAATAGTAAAAAAAAAAGAAGTTCAGTCAGAACTTCACTCTGCAGAAACTAATATTTCTTCTTTTTAACATTTTATATATTTTATTGATAATATTTTACTTTAAAAATTAAAAACACTGCTTCTCAAGCTGTTACCTTGCAGTTTATTATTTATCAGCGCAGAACTGCAGTTACTTGGGATCTGACTGATCCACTTGACTCGGGCTTGCAAGGACAATGTGATTTTCCAGATTTTATTATGTTGGGACTTATATATCTGGAACCCAGCGGGCAATTTATGGCTGCAACATCGCGCCTGATGTGCCAGTGCCATTAGTGGCATTCTGGGCTGGTCTTAAATGCTTCATCTGCCCCAGTCAATGCATTATAGTGGTTCAGCAGAAACTGGTAATTTAGCACAATCGATGTCTTGCTTCCTTGAAGAAAGAAACCTTTCAGAGTTTTTAATTCAATCTCTCCTAATCTGCTGGAGGTATTGTATTTCCCCAATATAATACTGAAAAAAACAGTTGTTTTTAAATAAAATATGCCTAATACATAAGTGATACCTTAAGTAAAAGTTGAGCCCTGATAGGGCACAGAGAGATACGATCTCTCTTTAAAACAATATGAAATGCAGTCCAAATGTGTTCATGTTTGTTCCAGTAATGAGGGAAAGGTGGTGGTGGTTAACAAGAACCAAGAGAAAAACCCCCGGCACAGTCATTTTTAAAGTCAAACTGAGGTCGTGCCAAGCCAAGAGGGAAAATGTTTTCTGCTGTATTTTCACATGACATCGAGGGGGTTGGAGAGGCTGCTGCTGCCCTGCCCTGGCACCAGGAGCATCCGTGGCTTAAACCTGAGTGTTCCAGGGTGGGTGCCCTTGGCCAGCTGGGTGCATGGAGGGGTCTGGGGTATATACACACACCTTTAAAAAGTGAGTTGACTACAACACAGGGATTCTTACATTAAAATAAAATTTTTAAGTGCATCAACAAATGGTTACTGCAAGTACCAGTGACTTTCCCAAACACCTTTTCATTTCATTGTACCAATTCTTCTACTCAGTGGCCACTTGCTATAGCACGTGTGTATCTTTAGAATGAGCAGGAAGCTTTTTCCATAGTGCAAGAGATGGCAAATCCAAATCCCAGCGGGGCTGGTGCAGAGAGGTGATAGTAAAGTGAAGAAACCTGGAACAATCTCTAACATCCCATGCCAGGAATCACCCTTCTCATCAAACGTGTGGAAGACAAATTGATAGTACAGGAATGGAGAAGGTCAAAGAAAGTCTATGAAATATTTGACCATTTTGTATTTAAATCACTTCTCTGTAGCTTGTATGCAAAGTGCCAGCCTGATGCAAATCAACACTGCTGAGTCATGGCCAGAGTGGGGAAAAAAAAGGTAATTTAAAGTGTGACCCAAGAACATTGTGAGGGAAAGAAAATCTTTTTGAGTTTGGAATTTGAACCACTCCTTCATGACAGTCACAGCATACAATTAGAGGACAGTATATCGAGATAAGAAATGCTTAGAATGACTTTAATCAAACATTTATAAAGCCCAAATTATTGTAAATATCAGGTAAGGAACTGCAAAAATATTTTTCATCTCAGCATTTTTCAACAGCTTAAAAAAGAAGCCCTCAACTTAAAGTCAAAGGTACAGCAGAGTAGATGGGTAAAATTCTGAATAGCAGCAAAACCTGCTATCAGCTCTGGGGGTATTTTGTATAAAATAAGAATGTATCAATGAAAAGGACATGATTTTCCTAGTCATTCTGGGTTCATGTCTCTAAATATTTTGGGGTTCATTCTACAGAGGTTCTGGTGTAAGGCTGCAGGGTTTATCTTAGCCCTGTTTTCCCAGCTGAGGATGCAGGGCAGTGCTGGAGGGAGTTCGTGTGAACACAGGGGAGAAAAGCTGCTTTGCTACTGCAGCAAAACAACTTCAGCATTCCGTGCTATTCCCCCTGCCCGTGGCTTTCTGAGAAGGGAGGCTGGGGCCGGCTCAGGGCAGGGGATGGATTTGGAGTGAGGGCTATCGCCGTCCTGTGTCCCGCTGGTGCTCGCAGGAGGGGAGCAAAGTCCTCCTCGTCACTCTGCCGTCACTCGGCACTTATCTTCAAAGGCCCCGTCGGTAGGGAGCTGTAACAGGGCAGAGGGAGAGAGGTGGCAACGAGGACTTTGGGCTGAACCGTGCCTGCAGCAGCAGGACTGCAGCCCACGGCGTTGAACTTGCGGTGTTCAGTGGGCTTTATCAACTCCCTTGAACTGGTAGAGGGTGCTGGCTCTCAGTTCCCGGCACAGCTCTTCGCTTGAATTCCCATTCCAATTGTTCTGCTGGCTGAGGTTTAGAAATCTGTTAGGAGAAAATTTTATCCCTGTTATTTCCTACCAATCACATCCTTCCACTCTGGCATTTTCCTGCCTTTCCCTCTCAGTTTGGGTGAGGCCACCTGAGAAGATCCCTGGCCAGAGTTTGGGCAGGAGCTCTGCCTCTGAGTGGGTGTTATGAGAAAAACCCCTGAGCATTCAAATGAAGGACAAGAGCAACAGCTGTAGTAGAGTTTATATTCCAGTGATCATGGGACTCTGGGTCGTTTCCTATCTGTTTTTCAGTAAGGTGTCCGGGGGTTATAAAATGAGCAGTATTTATCTGACCCGGGAGGCAGAGACATTACCTCATTGTCACGGGGTCAGTGGCAATTAGAGTGCAAAGCCCAGCCAAGCAGCGCCGCTGGGTACAATAGTCTGTGGCAGGCTTAACCTTTACGGTCACCGCTGCTGCGGGGGACAGCATCGGAATAGCCAGAGCAGAAATGCCCTTTCCTCCCCAAACCCCTCCCAGGCAGCTCACACACGCTCCTCCCTGGATATGTTAAAAGACTGCAATATATTAATTTAGGCAGGATGGACGGCTTAATGATTTATACCAGTCTCGATTTGGAGTTAAAAATTAAGTTCGTCCCCAAAAAGGTGTAGTAAGGACTGAGTGTAACACAAGGGCAGTAATTTTTAGACATCAGCCAGCTGGTGGTTACTGTAAACACGGTGTACAAAGGTGAGCAGCCAGGTCAGCAGCCGTGCCCAGCGTCACCAGCCCAATTTAACCTGCACCTGGAGACGATGACAACGGCACCGGGGAACAGCGACGGGCCCTACCCACTGCTGCCCACCAGCAGCTGAGCCTGTGCTCAAGGGCATTCAGAACTGAAACCAGGTGCTTTTCATCTCTGGAGGTGGCACCCTGATATTTCTGGCCTGTTCACACACAGTTGTACGTCACACACAGCTCCTGTCTGTGGGTGACAGGCTCGAATCACAAGGTAAACCCCAGCTGTGAACGTAAGGGCCATTCACTTTCAGAGAGCACCTTGAACTGTCACCCCAGAGGAGCCACTGAGGAGCGGCGCTGGTCACAACTCCCCAGTGTTACTCACTGGTGCCTGCAGGGCTTTGTCGGGGGTGGGCAGGATGCTGCGGGAATGCGCCGCAGGAGCTGTGCCTCAGCCTGGCCGCCTGCCACCAGGGCTTTCCTGCTCCCTGGAGTCACCCAAACCTCTGATTCACACTGTCTGCCCAGCCTGCTCCTGCACCACTTCATGCACCACCTCTAGGCTCTTGGCTCAGGAAAACTGAATGTTCTCCCTATTCATTTTTTCACTGTATAAAATGTGGGGTTTGGCACAGGCTGAGCTGACCCTGGTCTCCCAGAGAGACAAGTTGGGAGAGAGGGGAGGGGGCAGCACTGTAGGTACTGTACAAGCATATGATCTTCCCTCTTGCTTTACAATTCCAGTTACTCAGAATTAGGGTGAGGGTGTGGGTAAGGAGCAAGATTTTCTCCTACAGCCATGTCAGACTGAGTGCTAGACCCACAGAAAGACCAGGAACTAGGCTTAGAAAATACCTGAAAAGCAGAAATCTGAGAGTTTATGTTCTTACCTTGTAGGCACTAGCTCAGGCCCCGAGTTGGGGGGTCTCGTTTCTTATGGCAATGGGGAGAGAAAGGTGGGTGTACATGGGAGGCAGGAGAGCCTCTGGCACAGGGATGTGGCCTCTGGTCAGCACTGAATACACTTCCAGCTGCTTTTCTCCATGCTGGAATCACAGCTGGGAGCTCTGCCCAGGGCAAGGTGGGAAGCAAAGCGCAGAATGCACTGGGCAGCAGCCTGGAAGAGCCAGGTAAAAGCTTTAACTAGCAAGATGTCCCTGAGACAGGAGCTGCTTCATTCCTCCTTGGACACTTATTCCTTCAAACCGCTCCCAGGTGAGGGGATCCTGCAGCCCACAGCCTTGCTATCCATGCCTGCTCCAGGCAACAGCCAAGGATTTTTATTCACTCCACCCCTGCCCTGTGCATCTGTGGCAATGTTGAGGAGCAGTGGTTGGTAGAGCATTCCCTTAATAAATGGATTGCTCTGTTTGGGGTGGTACAAGGTGGCTCCTTCGGGGCCATCCACTCATCCCAGACATCCTTTGCACTGATGCCCTTGGCTCTGTGCAGGAAATTTTCACAGGGCCAGGAAGAAACTTAGGAGCGGCCGTGATGGCACTGACATCAAAGGGCTGCGAGGAACCTGCCTTTCCATCTCTTCCCAGCATTTACATTGAGCCGGTTTTAGAGGCCACCGTTTCCTTCTATCCCTCCCACTTCCTAATTTTAGGGAAAAAAGGGAACAAGCTCTGGTTGCCAACCACAAGCACACACCTTTGGGAGAGAGGCTCCTGACGCAGCAGAGCAGGATGTCTGGAGCACATTCAGGAGGAGCCCATCAGCAGCATTTCCCTGTGGGTGACTCACCCTGCCCGGCCAGCCCTGCCTGTTTGAGGTTTTCCATAGCCCTAGTCTTGGCTTCTTCCAGACTTGGAGCAGCTGTAGGTTTGGGGGTGTCTCCAGGGTGAGTCTGGATTTCCATGCATTTTGGGTTTAAATAGCTTAATTCTCTCATCAGCTCCCGATCTAAGTGGACACAATCCAGGTTGCTCTCCTCAGAAGTCTGCTGGCTGTTGAGGTGACCTTTTGTGCCAGAATGAGATTCACTGGCAGCAGAAATTCAAATTAAAGGCAATAAGTACATTTATCAGTAAAAGCAGTCGGTCACAGGGCCACATTGCAAAGGTCTACACCAAATTTAGCATCACATGGACATGTTCTTGAAGATGTGGGGCAGTTTTCCCACCACTTTAGGGCTGGACATGGGGAGATACTCTGTGATTTGAGTCCTGCAGGTAGTTGTGCTACTGCACAACCACAAGTTGCACCAGGGAAGGTTTAGATTAGATGTTAGGGAAATTTTTTCACAGAAAGGGCTGTAAAGCATTAGAACATGCTGCCCAAGGAAGTGGAGGAGTCACCATCCCTGCAAGTGTCCCAAAAAACCTGTGGAAGTGGCATTGAGGACATGGTTTAGTGGTGAACATGGTGGCAGTGCTGGGCTGACCATTGACCTCGTGATCTTAAAGGTCTTTTCCAACCTTAACAATTCTGTGATTCTACTTGATTATAATGGTTCTTTGGTTTGTGAATAATGAATGATCCTGTGATTAAATTGCTGTGAAAATTCCCGTGGTGTGTAAATAGAGGCAAGCTGCAGTTTTTAGCTCCTTTTGGGGTTGCTAACATCGAGGGGATAGAATTTTCTTCTTGGAATGTGATTGTACATGATGTTTGCACCCATCATTCATAAGGAAAAGTTTCTTACAGACTTAACAGATTGTGTTTCCATCTCTGCTGCGTAAAAACAGTGTTATGGACACAAGCGAAATGGAAATCATAACACAGCATCTCCACTATTTTAAGAGTCATATTGGAACACATGGAACAGAGATGGAATTCCGCTCTTCACTGCCTTCAGATTTGGTGTTCTGTGTATTTACTTAGCGCTAGAAAAGGAAAGTGAAAACAAACCCGTTGCCTCAATAAAGCCCAGGAACAGGCTCTGCTCCTGCCCATTCCCTTGGGACCAGACACCATTTCCAGGCAGTGGAAGGTCTCTGGGCAAGCAAGAGCTGCAAAGTCATTCCTGAGATGAGACAAGAAAAGGGAAAAAAAGGGCTGAGAGTCAGGGTGGGAAGAGCCATCTGAGGAGAACTAATTGGTGAGAAAGCCGAGAGACAGGTCTGAGGGATGATAGTGCTTCTGGAGGGAAGGGCTGCCTGGAAATGGGTCTGGCTGTTCCTGCTCCGTGGGGCTCCTGGGGAAGCACCTGCCTCGAGGCAATTTATTCAGCTGTCAGCATGTTCTCACACAGACTCTGGATGCATCCCAGCACTGGGAGCTGGGTTGCGCACAGGGTGCTTTTCCCATCTCCTGGTTATTGTTGAATTTCAGGCTTTTTTCCCGTGTTGTACTGGCTCAAACTGCTCCTGTTTCTCCCATGGAGACCTGAAAATAGGGAGAAGATTGGGCACTTCCACACCAGCAGTCAAGCTCTAAATCAATCAGATTTTCTGGGGGTTTTTTCGTTATTTTGCTGTTTTTTTTCCCCTGTAAACTTCTCCATGCAATTCCAGCTGCACCTCCTGAATTACTCTGATTTGGTCCAGAGTTACTCTTTAATTTTTTTTCCTTACACAATTTCAATTCCAAGTGTCCCCCTCATACACGTAACTGCAGCACAGCAGCCAGGATTGGGCAGGCTGCCCTGATCCAAGTGTCCGGCGTGGCACCTCCTGCGTGCATGTCACAATTTCGGGGTGACTAAGCACATTGGCAGTGGCTTTCAGTGGCATCTCTAGAGCACTGCTCTATATTTGTCTTTCCTTCCTCTGTTTGTGTCGATTTAAAAGAAATAAAGCGGCTCCAAGCTGCATGCTGACAAGATTTGGCGATTCTGGATGGCAGGAGGGGTACGAGGCTCAGCGCAGCGAGTACTGGAAAGATATTTGTCACTGCAGATTCTGCTTGTCATATGCAGAGATGACATGCAGATCTCCCTCTGACAGATTGATAGTCATTCCGAGATGCATCCACCCACAAAAACCACAGACATGCTGCTTGACTCAAATCTTGACTTTAACCACAACTTTGTGATGCAAAACTGGTGGAGTTTTTGGTACTTTTTGTTAAAAATGAAATCTTTATAGGGGTTTTCCAGCATCCTTGCTAGTTACTAAAAACAAACCAACATCAGCCTACTGGATGGGACAGCTCAGTTTACTCGTGGGTGGTTTTGACATTCAGCTCATTAACATGTTTAGTCTGAAAGAATGTTGGGAAGGTAGTAAATAAAAAATTGGATGGAGAAATACAGCATCTCTCCAGAAGTTACTCCTTATGTCGCAGTGACAATGCCAGTTTCACTTAGAAGGAATATTTGTCCTGATTTTACTCCAAATACCCACAGCTTGTCCTGGGCGAGCTCAAAGCTTGGTCGGTGTGTTTGTAGAAGTAAACGCACCGTGCTGGGTGTAAAGGTTACACTCTGTGCTGGCCGGGGCCAGGAAGTTCACAGCTTGGCATGGAACTTCCAGTGCAGCGTGGGAGAACCTGGGGACACGGGCCCACAGCCAGGGAATCTCCCAGGGAAACAGGGAGCCTCCCCAGTCCGTCAGCACCAGCTTTGTGTCCCCAGGTGGGGAAGGCACTTGACATGGAACTGGCCTTGGCTGTTCTGGCACGGGGTGGCTCCTCCTGTGCACTCCTGACAAGCTCTGGGATGGCGCCAATGGAGCAGGGATGTTGGACCAGGTGATCCTTCCCACCTGACCCATTCTGGGATCGGATCTGTGCCTGGAATTGCAGCCAGGGGGTCTGCAGAGCATAGAGAACACACATGGCAGTGTCTTCGGCTGCTTATGTTGGAAATGGGAAAGGGAAAGTACTCCAAATAAGTTTCTCTTGTTCGGAAACACAATGGGCAATTTAAAACCCCTATTAGGCATGTGTGTAGGAGCATTTCCCATCCGGGGAGACCAGGGGGATTGCTATGGAGCTGTATTATGACTTCCCTGATATCAATCAAGCCCCCATTATGTAACGAGGTCTCCATCACGCGCGCCCCAGCGCGAGGCCCCGCCGCGAGCACCGAGGCTGCAATCCCCGCTCCTTTGTCCTGCCCTCTGCCAATTTGCTGCAAAATTGAGGATGAGGCTTGAATTTGCCATTGTGGCGGTGCTGGGGCCGTGGCTGTGCTTTCAGAGCAGTTATTTGCATTGCCTTGATTAGCATGTCACCTGCTTCATTAGCGGAGAAAAGGCTCCTCCACACGCTCAGCCAGTCATGCAAATTGAGGAATGCACGGAGATCCTTCCCCTCTAGGACTTTCCATTATTAGCAAAATTGGTAGATTCGGTTTGTTCCTTCCTCTTCAAAAGGTCATTTTTGATTTCCACCTCCAAATGGAAGTTCTTATTTAAGAGACAAAGTAATCGTGGTCCCAAACTTTTAACATCCAGCAGTCCTGCTTAATGAAACCTGATGCCAAAGGAAAACCCAAGTGTGTGCAGGGCAGGTGGAACCTCCCTGGTTTCAATCTAATCCTTAAACCAACAGCCATCTCTCTGTCACCCAATCATTGATTTTACTGGATGTCAGCGATGTGTTTTCAGAGCCAAAAAACTCCCTCCTGTGCAGGACCTAAACTTACATTACAAATGCCTTTCTCAGGTTTTGGAGGATTTTTTTCACTTGAGAGTCCACTAATTGTGAATAAAGCTTTTTGTGATGTCAGAGATACTCAGCTTTTGTGGAAAAGAGTACCCCAAATGGGGAAATTAAACAGATCACTCACACAGCTTTTCTCTGAGATCAGGAAGTTGCCATGGGGCACCAGATCTCAGTCCAGAATGGGAAAGTCCTAACACAGATTTGACCTCAGAAGCTTCAGGGACAGAACCACCACCAGCCCCAGCAGAGTTTTCACCATTCCCTGTCTCTGCTGGCACAGCCATCATGGGCAGAGGAGTTCAGCCAGAAAGAAAAATTTAAAAAAGCTTAGAAAACCTAAGAGTGAAAGAAGAAAAAAGGAAAAATGTGATGGTCATGGATGAAATGTCACTGCAGAAATGAATCTGCAGTCAGGAATGACCTGTTCGTGGGCTGAGGGGAGGAACAGAGTCACTTTCCTCTGCTGACCAGATGACACAGCCTCTGCTCAGGCTGGGGACACAGTGTGACCTCCTGAGCCATCTGTGCCACCCCCGGAACCACCCACCCGCCCTGCATCCCCACTGCTGGGGTGGTGGCTGTGCTCTGCTTCTCTTGCTGCAGCTGCACCCGAGGGAGAGAACCTCCCCTTTTGCATCTCCCCACAGCTCCTGGGAAGGCAGAGCCGCGGTGAGAGGCCCGGGTTCCACCCTGCTGCTTTCACACGGATCACAGAGCAGAGCAGGGCTGTGCCGGTGCCCAGGCACTCACTGCTTCTGCCTTTTTAAGGTAAAGATGAAGCAACAGCGCCCATCCTCAGGGGTGCCCTCTCAGGCTGTGCTCAGCCGCCTCCCTCTCACCTGACTGGCACAGGCTCTGGGAAGCCTGACAAATTTGTGTGTCTGCTTATCCCTGGATGGCAGGAGGGGAAGGAGTGAGTCAGGTACGTGTCTCTGCTGCTCAGGGAAAACGAAATCCTGCTCCTCCACCGCGCCGCGCCGGCGGCAGCCGCAGCGCCGCACTCCCCCTGCACACACCTTGCTGCAGAGGGGAAGACAGATTTGCCAGGAGATATATATGGAAATACATGTGATTAAGGAGTCACAATCTCACCGATAAATCAGGCTGGGAGACTGCTGGTCAGGCTGCCCTCCTTCCTCCCTCCCCTCGGGTGCCCTCCCGCTGAGCTTTCCTGATGACCTGAGCTAGGGGCACGCACCCACCTCAGACAGTTGTGTGCACTTACCAGATTAAAGATGATTAATTGTACCAGGTAGTTCCTGCTACATCTTAATCAAATACACATAATCAGCAACGCTCCTGTGCACACGATCCTTGGAGCTGGAGGGGTTTTTAACTCTCGCATGCTCCCATGACAGCCACAAACCTAAACTATCAGTGGGGACAGTGTGAAGTATCCCAACCCGGAGTGACCACAGGTGAAGTTCCCTGGGTGCCAGTGCCTCTCACTGCTGGAAGAGGGACATGCTCTGGTTTAAAAAAAATCAACCTCTGGCCCTGTGGGCACCGGGAAAAGCCCCATCCTTACCTGCCAGGCCCCTGTGACACCACATCCCATGACACCTGTGTGTGACAGAACTGCCACACACCACCTTGGAGGGGACACAAACCACCAGCAGCCTCTGACCATAGAGTATTTTGCATCATTTATTTAAATACCTATATTTATGCATTTACAAATTTTCATAGCTCTTTCTGTAGCTTTTTTTCATTTTTTTTTCTTTTGTAGACAGTATTGCAGAGAAGTCAGCTTCTGTAAAATGAGGTCCATGTATAAAACTATGCAGCGGATCGGAGGAAAAAAACCAGCCAAACAACAACCCAACAAGTTTCCTTTCACACTCTGGAGAATCAGAAACCAAAGAAAGTGACCAAATGAAAGGGGGCAGGGAGAGGAAGGGGTGGGACAGAGCAGCCTCAAACCAGTGGCTCTCACACAAGCATTACACACATCAGTGCTCAGCTACAGGACACGTTTCAGTCGGTGCAGTGCCTGTTTGCTAAAGCTTTAGCAGGCACGTAGGTCTCTAATGAAAAAATAGAAGGAGAGGATCCTACACACTGAGAATGCAAAGCCTGGACAGCCTCGGCTCGGTCCTGGGAGACTGCACCGACTTGCCAGCAGTGCATCCTCATTCCAAACTTCATTTTGCATAAAAAGTTCCCTTTAAGAAATCTTAGCATTTAAAAAACCCGGCGTCTGAGCTCTTCTAGCTTCAGTACTCTAAAGAAATCTCTTGAAAAATACCTCCTGCTTTCCTCACTCGGAAGCTTCAAAATAATGTTTTGCTTTAATCGATACCAATCGAACAGCTCACGGAGTCCCAGCATCATCCCTGGGAGGAAGAGGCAACAAATATGGCATTGCAAGATATTTACACACATGGTACAAAAATGTCCAAGGGTATGAAAAAATCACCAGTTACACAATTTTGCAGCAGCCTCATTTACACCTGTAATTTTATACCATTTATTACATTGTACTAACACACCAGATCCAAAGATGTGCACTCCCTTAGGACATTCAGGAGTTCCAAATATATTGTGATTGCATAATTCATATTGCACAATTGTATAAAAACATAAATACTAGCTATTCTATTCTTTTTTTTTTTTAAATACAAAATACATGTCACATAGTCAAATAATCTTTTCAAGTGCAATTCAGGTGCTCTCTTAAGTCCTTCCAAGGAAAAGGCAATTTTGATAGTTTTGGCACAAAGTTTAACCTCTGTCCCGTGCCAACAGTTCTAATCACAATCCACGCGCCCCCAGCTTGATAAGAGTAGCAGTCATATACATCTAAGTATAAAACCAGGGTATTTACAGGATGCACAGAAGGTTCAGGGAGCAGCCTCCGGGCCGGGGGTGTTCGGGGTGACCCTCCCAGCTCAGGCTGGTTGCTGCTGCAGGTTCACATTCATGGGCGGGGGGTGTCCAAGGAGACCGATGCGCTGCTTCTGCTTCCTCTGCTCTGTCATCTGGAAAATTAACAAGTTTGCTCATTAGGCCCCGGCGCTTCCTGTGCGTCAGCTCGCCCGAGGGCCTGCTGTGCTTGGCGTTTGCTGCAGAGCCCTGGCTACAGCCAGCGCCTGCTCCTGGGCCAGGGGTGACTCCAGCCCCAGCATGGCCATGAGTGTCTGTGTGCCCGGACACTGCTGTGCCAGGGACAGCCCCTCTGTGTGCCCAGACACTGCTGTGCCACGGACAGCCCCTCTGTGTGCCCGGACACTGCTGTGCCAGGGACAGCCCCTCTGTGTGCCAGGGACAGCCCGTCTGTGTGCCAGGGACAGCCCCTCTGTGTGCCCGGACACTGCTGTGCCAGGGACAGCCCCTCTGTGTGCCATGGACAGCCCCTCTGTGTGCCCAGACACTGCTGTGCCAGGGACAGCCCCTCTGTGTGCCCAGGACAGCCCCTCTGTGTGCCCAGACACTGCTGTGCCAGGGACAGCCCCTCTGTGTGTGCCCAGACACTGCTGTGCCAGGGACAGCCCCTCTGTGTGCCAGGGACAGCCCGTCTGTGTGCCCGGACACTGCTGTGCCAGGGACAGCCCGGCAGAGCCCGGCAGACAGCAGGAACTGGAGCAGGGAGCAGCCTGCAGAAACCTCCCCTGTCAGGAATTCTCTGTAACCCGTCCAGCAGAGGGGGCGGAAAAAGGGGCGAGCCCTGCAGTCAGGCTGGGAATACCCTTGCCTTTGCTGGAAAATGCTGAGCACTCCCTGCTCTCATCCCGAGTGAGCCAACAGCCCTCCCCATCTGCCAAGGCAGGACTTAACCCCCTCACTGCCACACAGCCCAAACTTCAGCGTTCCCCATCTGCTTCCCTCTCATTAAATGACGTTCTTCCAATCGGTGAACCGTGAATGGGAAATGGATCACTGATATTACTGATATTGGGAAATGGCCACAAACCAATGGCTCCATTCTGGTTTTTTTAAAACTCTGGGAGGCTTCTGGCAAGTTACATAAGCCATGTAAGGAATGACTCTGGCTGGGCAGGGTCTCGGGTGTGAACAGCTGGATCCCACAGCTGGATCCCACAGCTCCCGCCACGCTGTGGCTGCAGAGGAGCCACAACACGGGATGGCTCATAGGGAACACCAGGCCAGCCTCATCCCTGCCCCACCGAGGGCACCTGGGCTCCCCCAAGAGCCCCCACACCCTCAGGGCTCAGCACTTGATCCACACTCCCATCCTGCTCCTGCTGCTCCTTCCAGCTACAGCCACCATTTAACTTCTCCAGTTTGTGCTGTTTAATGACAAATGCCAGCCAGTGTCACTGCTTGTGGCAGCAACCCCAGCAGAAGGGAGGTGGCGTGTACATGTTTAGTTCATCTGTCACGCATTTGGGATGATGGAATTGGTAAAGTTGGAAAAGACCTCCAAGATCAAATCCAACAGTCAACCCAGCCCTACCACCATGGTCACCAGGAAACCACTTGAGAGGGTCTGTTTAAAAGCCCAGTTCCAGCGCTGATGGAGTTTCCCAGCTGGGGCAGGGTATCCTGGTGGCTGGCCAGTGGCTGACCTGGAGCTTCTGTGGGAATGGGATTGCTACAGACGGGCAGTGGGGGACAGCCTCTGCAAGGCTCCTTTGGTGCACGCCCCACAGCTCACCATGTGCCCAGGGGCACTCCCTTAACCACCAGGAAAAGGGCTGAAACACCATCATTCCTCTTGAAACCATAATTAACCTTGACCTCAGCCCAGCACCTTGCTCACTGCCTGGCCCAAGGGGAGGCAGAGCTGCTGTTTTCCCTTTCCCCAGGGCTGACTGCAGCCTCCCGAGGCCAGGGCACACCTCCTGGAATTCTCTCCACAAAAAGCTTCTAATGCTCCACAGGGAATGGGAGCAGGAGGAGAGGGGAGGGTCCTCCCAGAGCTCCCTGAGCACACACACAACCCACTCCCTGCTGAAGCTGAATGTTAAACTGCTGCTAAGATAACCCACAAGTTATGGAAATGCAGAGAGGCCACAAGGACTTGGCTTAAAAATGCCCCTTGACATTAATTATCTTCACTGAGCAAACTGAGAGTCACAATCTCACACTGCAAATAAACTGATTCGGAGGATGCATGGAATAAAAATGGAAAGAAAGAGGAATAAATAAAAGGTACTGTAGGAGATATTTTTCAGGCTGGGTAGAAAAGGGATTGTGCACCCTGGTGCAGGTGTTTGTAGAAGATGTGGCTTTAAAAAAAGGGAAGAATAAAGCAACCAACCATAAATAAGAGGGAGAAATGCAATTTTGGTGTCAATGCTGAACATTATTAATCCTGCACTACGCTTAATGCTGTGTGGAGGGCACAGGGCTGCAGGAGGGAGCAACTTATTGCCATCACATTTACTGAAGAGTGAATCTCCTGCAAAAGCTCTCCAGTGACAGCTCACCTGGGCTAACAGGCCATAAAAGCCAGGCACAGCAAATCCCCAGGGAGCTGCCAGGCCCTGGAATTGTGCTGACAGGACCCAAACACTGCCCAGGGGGCCCGGGGTTCAGCTGAGCCAGGCTGGGCTCCCCAATAACGCCTGGGCCTGCCAGAGGCAGACTGGCTCCAAAGGTTATGGTGAGCTGGAGTCACCTTCAGGACAGGGCATCCCCCTGGACACAGCACCTGCCTGTGCCCTGTCACCCTGAGTCTCACCTGGAGCCCGGGGGGCTGTGCCCAGCCAGGGCCGGCCCCAGGAGCCATGCTCCAACTCTGGGAAGGATTTCTGGGTGATTACATCTAATCCCCTGCTGCTGCAGACAATTATGGTGTAATCTTTTCACACAGAATTAAAGTGATCAGGATTTTAATGGCTCTTGGTGCACTTTGGGGAAGCAGGCAGGCTGGAACTCGGCTTCTAATAATTAGAGTCTCCAGAAACCTAACAAGCTTGAAGAGCAAATGAATGAGAGGTTTTCCCTTTATTTAATTACAAGAAAATAAATACAAATAAAAATTCCCTGAGTTAGTTCCTTTCCTGGAGACAGTTCCTGATCAGGAGGAGGGATATACTGGCTTTGTCACATAATTGGAGCATCCTGCATCTTCAGCAGGGCTCTCAATAATGGTACTTAGGGGAATTCCTAAAAGCTATCACCACACTAATGAAGCTGGTTTCCTCTCTTGCTTTTACAGTCAAATAGCCCTCTAAAAGCTAAACCCTTCATTCTTATTGTCACAAAGAGCAAGGAGAGGTTTTAGCGCTTGGTCAGCCAAGAAGGCTGCAAGCTTCAGAAAGAAGAAATGTGTCGTGAGGCTGTGGCCAGTGGGGAGGCTCCTGTGCCTGCACTTGGAGTCAGAGCCTTCAGCAGGGAGACACAGGACACATGGGGCAGGGTAATTGTTTCCAGGCAGAACAGCCAAACCACTGCCTGGCAAGAATTAAAGCCCAGACAAAAGAGCAACTGCCTCTGCCCTCCATCCTCAGACCAACTGGAGCAAGGGGCTCTGTGGCACCGTGCCTGAGCACTAATTACAGCCCGGGGCAGCGAGGCTGTCAGCTCCCAGTCCCCCACATTAATCCCTTCCTTGCCTCCACAGGGTGCTGGGGCAGGGCCCAGCTGCAGCCCCAGAGCAGAGCTGATGGGAAGGCAGGAGCTGATCTCAGGCAGTGCTGGCTGCTAGGGCTCCTGACAGAGGAGTGCTGCATGGAGACACCCAGCCAGCCCAGCACAGCACAGCTGGCCAGCAGGGATGGCACTGGTGCTGGGAGAGGAACTGACCCAGAGCTGCTGGGCCACCCCTGCCCCGGGCAGCTCCATCCACCACCCAGGTGCAAGTCAGCAATTAATCCCAGCCAGTGCCAATACCTACATCAATTCACTAATTGAACCATCTGGCTCAGGTTATTAATACACAGAGATAAGCAGCCACCACAAACAGCTCCTGCCAGCACAGGCAGCAGTGCTTTCCCTGCTCCCTCCAGTCAGGCTGGAATCCCCAGGGACAGCACCAGCTGAAGCCCTGCTGCCTCTGTCCTTCACAAAGCCATCGCTGGGGCTGGGCTGGGCACAGCCCCACGACAGCCTCGAGCCCAGCCAAGGCAGAAGCCACCCAGCTCTTGCTGCAGAGAAGCTGCTGCACCAGAAAAACCCTGTGAGGTCTGTGGAGCACTGGCTGGTTCGCAGCAGCAGCAGCAGCAGCGTGTGGTGCAGTGCAAACCCTCCTGGGATATGTGAGCTGCAGGCTGAGGGTGACAGCAGCCAAATCACATCTGCTCAGCAGCACAGCCACAGCACAGAGCGACCAGCACCACCAGTAACCACTCGAGTGCTCCTCCAGTTTTCTCGGTGGGTTTTGAGGTGCACAGGGTGACACAGCCCCGGTGTCAGTGTCACACCCTCTGGCTGACAGGATCGCGCTCAGCTCTCGGGGTTAAAACCCCAAACAACAACAACAACACCCGCAGGCTCCCTGCCCCAGCCAGGACTGATTTAAGTTGACTCTGGTGATTTTTTTAACACAAGTTTTCCCTTTCTGATGTGGCCACTTTGGAACTCGCCAGCTGGGCCAGCACCAGGCAGGTCAGCTGGAGCATGGGGCTCTGGAGGGACTCTGGTTTGTTCACTGCTTTCCTACCCAAGAGTCACTCTGGGGAAGCTCTTCCTGGGGTCTGCAGAACCCCAGCTGCAGGAGGGGCTGGCAGGAGCCTGTGCTGCCCATCACAGTGTGTGCCTGCTCCTTACCTGATCCTTGAGCTCTGAGAGCTGCCCAGAGAGGTTGGTCACGAGCTTCATGGTGGACTCCAACTTCTCCTGCAGGTTCCTCAGCTCGTTCTGCTCTCCCTCCGAGTCGCTGCTGACCAGTGACATGGCCCTCATCCGGGGGAACCAGTCCAGGTTTCTCTCCTGAGGATCACAGAGCAGGGCACAATTAGCGTTTGCCACCTGAAAACCTGTCCCCAGAGCACGGCACAGCTCTGCAGCCACGGAACATTCCTCGGATGCAGCAGCTCTGTTCTTATCTGTAGCTATCTGCAGTTATCTGCATTTGCATCTCACTGGAAAGTTTGCAAAGTGCCAGCCCGAGGCACTGAGGCACTGCTGGGAATTGGGGCTGCTCATTTCAGGTTTCCTCTCCAGCTACTCACTGCCCCCAGCCCTTGCTCCCTCACATACACCTCAGCATAAATGCACAACCACTGGACATTAAACCAGCCCAGATGTCACGTCTGGACAAGCATTTCCCAGTGCTAGAAATCCGCTGCCATCTCACTATCTTTTCATTTGTGTTTGAGGAAGATTTTCTGCTTTTTTGGTCAAGCAAAGCTTGGCTGTGCTCTCTGATAAAAGAAACCAAGTTCTGGAAATTCTTCCATAGCTGAAATACTTCCTTTTTAATGAAAAAGAAAATCCTATTATGACTGTCTGGTTCAGGCTAAAATGAGGGACAGATACAATGCACTGCCTGTAGGGCTTTCCCACAGCCATACAAAGTCTCTCATAGTCCATGTGTAAGTTGCACTCAGGAGTGTCCCTGGACACAGGAATGTCACTGGACACACACTCAGGCAGAGGAGCCTGTACAGAGTCACACAGGCACTCGTGTACTCGCCAGAGATGTTAAAAATAAAGGCAGGAGCGGAACAGAAAGCCACAAAAGAGGAGGAGGGGTGCACCCCACGTCCTGACACCTTACACTTCAACATCAAACTGGTTTCCCATCCAGTCTGGTTCTCCTCCCACGCTGGAGATATGCTCTGAAATGGAAGCTGAACTCGGGCTGGCTGAGATAAGGTGTGTGTGCTCTCACAGGTGACACAGCTGGGGAGCTCTGAACACACCAGGCACACTGAAGGGCGACTGCATTAACACCAAGGGATGCTGTTAATCAAAAATCAATCAACACCGCTGATTAACCAAAGCTCACCCCACTGGCTGGCCAGGCTCTTCTCTGGGCTCCCAGCTCGTTTTTAAAGCAGCACTGCAAACTCCTGCCTTTTTGTCATTCCCTGCCTGAATCTCCAGCTCCAACCCCTTCCCTCCATGCTCCCCCTCATTCCCAGGAGCATCCATCCTGCTTAATCAGGGCTGTGCACCTCTACAGAGAGCTCCAGTCACATCCTCTCTGCAATTCAGATGCGATGCCAAGACTCATCAGCCTAAATTAGCTGCCTCTGATGTGCCTGGAGTTTCCTTTTGCCAGGATGAGAAGGCAGAAAGCAGAAAGCAGGCCCTTTCCCATGCAGGCACCACAGCATTCCCATGTGATGCAGAACTGCCAGGAAGGCTGTTTGCTCCTGATCTCTGTTTACAGGGCAGATGGTTTCTGCTAATAAAAGGGGGAAAAAAAAAATCTATGTACAAAAAAAATATGCCTTTACCAAGACAAGTGCCAAAATATTTTGGACTTTAGGGAACGGCAGTCCCACAATTAAGGTTTAATAGTAGGAACAGGCAGCACTGCACTGTGTTCTTCCAGCTGTAGTAAAAGCCTCATTAGGGAGGAGAGGGCAGCTCAACATTTGTGCTCAGGTCCAGCATCTCCCACCCAGGGAAAACCAACAACACCAGCTGCACCTCCTGCTGTTCCCCCAGGGAAGAAACAAGGGCAGAGGACGAGGAAAATTAGACTAAAATGCAATTTATATTGGCAGGATTACCTGGAGCCTCAGGTCCACATCCTGAGGTTTCTAGGCAGACACTGAAGCTCCTGCCTGCCCCATTCTTGCTCCAGAAATATTCTCCTTATTCCCAAAAACGTTTCTAAGGCCATCCCCAGAGTGTTCCCAGGCCCCTTCCTTGAGAAGGATGAAAGGGATGAGGGAAGCACCAACTTTCCCTACCTGCAGTGTTTCATAACAAATACCCCAAGCACTTTCCAACATTACTCTGCAATTTAAGCCAGCACTGCAGCTGCTGTAGAGGCTGTGACTTGATCCTTCCAGGCCTGGAAGGTGAAATCAAACAGCACCCACAGCTTCTGCAGCCTGCTCAGAGCTTGCAAACTCGCTGGGTTTCTGAAAGCCCCAGCCTTCAAAGTCAGGAAATCTTGGCTTTGATTTGAACAAAACCAACAAAGCACCTCTAGTTCTCATGTCAGGCTGAAAGATGAAAACCAAACCATGAACTCCAGAGGCTGAGGCAGGGGAAGGCTGAGGACAAGGAGACACAGCCCTGTGGGCATCTGAGCTGGGGCCAGGGCTCACACTTCAGCTGGAACTGGCAGTGCCCTCTAAGTGCTGACCCACCTGGGAAGGGTTAGGGGCACCTGGAAATTCCCTGTGCAGGGACAGCCTCAAGGAAGGACCTGGACATCCCCTGCCCACTGTCACTGATGTGCCTCCCCACTCCCACAGCTGCTGGCACCACCCTAACCCAGCATTCATCCGGACACATCCAACTGCCACCCAGCAAGAACCAGGGGCTGTCCACCCAAACAGGCTGGGAAAGCACGGGGAGAGAGGTGCAGCTCCATCCCCAGGATGCAGGTAGGGCAGGCACCAGGCAATGCTGCTGGCCCAGGCTGGGGCTGGTCTCTCCAGAGAGGACAGAGGGAAGCTGCCAGTACGGCAGGACACAGCTGTGCCTCCTGCACACACTCCTCATGCTGGATTTCCCTGGAAACCTTCAGCCTGTTCTTCAGCCCCCCCCAGCCCTGCAGAGAGGAGCTGGATGTGACCAGGCTGCTGACACACAGCCCATCCCTGTCCCTGTCCCTGCTGGGACTGTGGGGGTGTTTGCTTTCAAATAAATATTTAAGCAGAGCCAGCACCAACGGAACGGAGCAGGAATGCTGAAAGGTCAGGGGATGGTGATCCTGCTGGGCCAGCCTGGCTCCCAGCACTGCCACTCAGGGGTCAATAAAAGATTTATATCTCCATGATCCAGTTTCTGCTGAACTTCAGCTCAGCCCTGGGGTGCCTTTAAAGGCACAGCTTCATGTCCATCTTGGGGCTTTGGAGGTGTTTCAGAGGCACTGAGTGAGCCTGGAGAGGGGAGGCTGCCCGAGCTCCTGTGCAGCTGCTGGCACCCACAGACCAACGATGCCCTCTGCACCCTCTGCCCTGGGACACCGGGGTACAATCAGTTCCCCATTCCCAGGATCTTGGGGTACACTGTGCTCTTCTTCCCTTCCCAGGATCCAGGGCACCCTCAGCTCCCCATTCCCAGGATCCCAGGGTACTCTCAGCTGCCCATTCCCAGGATCCTGGGGTACCCTCAGCTCCCCATTCCCAGGATCCAGGGTACTCTCAGCTCCCCATTCCCAGCATCCTGGGGTACTCTCAGCTCCCCATTCCCAGGATTCGGGGTACTCTCAGCTGCCCATTCCCAGGATCCAGGGTACCCTCAGCTCCCCATTCCCAGGATCCAGGGTACTCTCAGCTCCCCATTCCCAGGATCCTGGGGTACTCTCAGCTTCCCATTCCCAGGATCCCAGGGTACCCTCAGCTCCCCATTCCCAGGATCCAGGGTACTCTCAGCTCCCCATTCCCAGGATCCTGGGGTACTCTCAGCTTCCCATTCCCAGGATCCAGGGTACCCTCAGCTCCCCATTCCCAGGATCCAGGGTACCCTCAGCTCCCCATTCCCAGGATTCTGGGGTACTCTCAGCTCCCCATTCCCAGGATCCAGGGTACCCTCAGCTCCCCATTCCCAGGATCCAGGGCACCCTGAACTCCCTGTTCCCAGCCCAGGCCCAGCCCTGGAGCTGCAGCAGCCGGAGCCAGCGCAGCACTGCCGGAAGCTGCCTGACCACAAGGGCTGGGTTTCTGGGTTTCAGGCTGCAGCTCTTTTCTAGGTAAAGTTGGAAAAGTCCCTGCTGCAAGGGCAGCAGCAGCAGCAGCAGTGTCACAGCCGGGTGGGGGTGCTGCCATGCCCCTGGGAAGGCAGAGGAAGCGCTGCTGCCATTCATTCTGAGAAGCGCCGGCTCCTCCCGCCTTCTGCCGAAGAGCTGGTTCTGAGAAAGGCTGAGAGGCGACCTCAGCATGGGCTGTGCCAGCAGAGGCATCCCCCTGCTCCTCCTGGGCAAGGGATGGCAGCTCATGGCAGGCAGTGGAGCTCTGCTCGCCCCAAGGACTCACCAGACCTCTCCAGGGTCCCCATGTACCCCGTGCCTCAGAGTTACGGGTGCTGAAGGGCTCATTCAGCCCTCTCCAAAATAAATCCCCACAGCTGCCAGCAAAGGGCTGCCCAGCAGCATCATTTACAGAATCACGGAATTATTTTGCTTGGAAAAAACCTCCAAGATCACCAAGTCCAAGCTGTGCCCCATCTCTACCTTTTCACCCAGCCCAGAGCACTGAGTGCCACGTCCAGTTGTTTCTTGAACACAAGCAGGGAAAGGCAGCAGCAGCAAATTTCAGTTTCTGTCATGGGAAGTTAAAAATCAGACCCACACAGCTACAAAAGAGCTCTGTGAAGCACTCTGAAAATGCATCTGTTTGTTTGTGGTGAGATGGGACTCCTCTTGGGTCTTTCTTGAGCTTCCTGGAAAAATCCCCACATCAGGTTCTGTCTCTGCTGCAAAGGGCTCACCATCACTTCTTCCACACGGAGCTGTACTTCTCCCCTCCATAAAAAACAGCTCCTGATGGTGTCTCCCCCCTCTACACAGAACATTCTAAATTCCTCCCATGCCCTGTGTTGTCCCACAGGAGGCTGACAACACAAGGTTCAGGGTGCAATAAGCTCCCTTTCTCTGTTCAATACCCAGGTGGCACTTGGGCTGGCGCAGGGCAGGGAACCCGGAACACAGACACCATTCCCAAAGGTGCAGGATGACCATGGCCCTACCCCTGGGACAGCTCTGCTGTAGGTGACTGCCCGGAGCCCAGCTGAGCACAGCCAGCCCGATGGAGCCCAGGGCTCCTGAGGGCCCTGTCCGGCCTGCCGAGAGGATAAGGCCACGTCTCCACACCATCTCCTCCTGTTGGGCTGTTTGATCCCACTGAAGTAGGGCACGCTACGCCCCCAGAGCTGGGCAGGACAAGCGATTCCCCAGCAGAGGCTGAGCTGCACAGCTGGTGGCAGTGGCTGCTGTCACCCACATCCTCTTGCACAAGGGCCAGCGGGGTCAGGGGATGACTCAGGGCCGGCCTCACCCCAGCCCGGGGCCACCTCGGGCACGCTCGGCCCCAGGGCCTTTCTGGTCCCAGGGTTTGTGTTCCCAGTGCTGGTTTGTGTTCCCAGGGCTAGTTTGTGTTCCCAGGGCTGGTTTGTGTTCCCAGTGCTCACCCCACGGTTTCCAGGCAGGAGCCTTCCCCCTCTCCGACAGGCACCCACCCTGGCAGCTGACTGGGATCCGCCCAAAGCCGGCATTATGCAAACATCCATTCCCCAGAACTGGCCTGAAGCCTTTCCTTCTGCTTTCATCCACTCAGGCCCTGCTCATACACATGCTCAGCCCAAGGGGAACCTTTGCCTGGTCAGCTGGGATGCCGACCCGAGATTCTCAGCATGGATACCAGGTGGTTTATCCCAGAAAATCAAGCACTGGGTTGGAAGGGATCTCAAAGCTCATCTTGTTCCACCCCCTGCCATGGCAGGGACACCTTCCACTGTCCCAGGTGGCTCCAAGCATTGTCTAAGCTGCCCTTGGACACTTTCAGGGATGGGAAGCCAGAGCTGGGGAAGATGAGGCTGACCATTCCTTTCTGCCAGTGCAGCTCCTGGTTTGCACCAAGGGTGGAACAGGTTCCTCCCTGTGTGAGCACAAAGCTCAGCCCGTGCCTATGACACAGTGTTTCCAGCAGCCCAGGGCCTGCTGCCAAACACTCCAGGCTCTTCCAAGCCTCTGCCATGATTTCTTGATTAACCCTGTAATTATATTGGCTAACTCTGGCCAGCTATCTCAAGATGCAGCTTGTTGGGAAGTTACCACCAAACAAAGCACTGTCAGCTCCAGGTCACATCCTGACCTCCTTGGTCTTCCTCCTCCTCCTCCTCCTCCTCTCCCAGCTTGCACCAGTACCACGGTGACTGGTAGCCCCAAAACCCCAATTTCCTCATCTGTAACCCAGTCATTTGCACGGGCTGCTCACTCCTGTGTCTGCAGCTGGTTTGCTCAATATTGATATGACAAATCTCTCCTATTTGACTCTGCCTGAAGTACAGGATTTCCAGGCACAAATGACAGATGAACATAACTACATTTCCAGCACTTTCTCAGACTGTAATTTCATGTCCATATGTCTTTCACCAGCGCTGGAATCATTAAGGGCCTTTTGGAATGCTTTGGGTTGGAAGTATCCTGGTGTGCCCTTGTCATTCCTGGGGTGCTGCAGTGCAAAGCCAGTCTTGGCCATCTCCAGCTGAACTGGGTTTCATGGAGAGCCTGGGACATGGCCACTCCTCAAAGCCATCACCACTGCTGAATGCCACCTTCCTGCTGGGTTTCAGAGCAGTGACTGTCCCTGCTGGATAACTCCCTGGGAAAGGCTTCAAGTCACACTTGCACTTCTAAAAGGATGCAGTTTAAAAGCCTGACACTGATGGAATCTCATCTTCACTTACCAGGAGGCTGTGCCTTGGCAGCAGTCACTCAAACCCAGAATCAGAAACACTTTACAGGACAGAGCTCAGGACACCAAAGCCCAAAAATATACTTTAAAAACCCCAATAATAAAAAAAGCCCAATAATATACATATACTTTCCCCAGTTGGGAAAAAGCCCAATAATATGCTTAAATCCCCAGCTTTGTACACAGAGGTTAGCTAAGGTACAAAGGGAAATCTGTAACCTTCATTCCTATTCCAAATTCCTTTAAGGCTACCTGTGCCATCACTCCTATTTGTAAATGGTTCCTTTTCAATGACAACACAATCCAGATTTGGAAGTCAGTGCCCTCGATCTGGACATGGAGCTTGGGCAACTGTGACACCTCTGCCTCATTTCTGCAATAAAGGCTGCTAATGACACAGATCCTGCTTGGACTGAAAACAAAGGGGAACTGCAGGAGCTAGTCAGGAAGATCCATGCTAACAACTTTCCCAAAGCAGCCTTTACTTTTTAATGAGCACATCTGCATGCACAACCCCTGACAGCCCAGGCTGCTCGAGGTGCAGAGCAGGGGATGCAGGAGTCGGGCATGCAAATATTTGTCTGTGCTGTGACAGCCCATGCAGCTGCCTGCAGACAGCTCAGGAATGCACACAAACCCCGGGTGCCTGTGTGGTTTTCTCCTTACCGAGCTGCAGAGTGAGAGATTTTACATATTCTAAATGCCTGCACACAGCTGGCTGTGGCAGAGCCCTGCCAAGGCCCCAGTGACAGCTGAGCTGGCAGGGCTGCTGTGCTGCCCAGGCTGCCACAGCAACTGCAGGCAGAGGGCAGAACTCCAGGAGGAATTCTCAAGCCAGGATGGGAAGATAAGACATTTAAATGAACTAATCTGCAGGGAGTTGCACGGAGTTCACATGAGTCATCTGGGTGTGGATGTCAATGTCTGGCCAAGGCAATAAGTGGATCCCCCCACCTCCCACACACAGGGTGTTATTCAGACATCACCTGATCTTCCTGGTGACTGCAGAGCCTCCAGAACCGGGGCCTTTGTTCCTGGGAATCACGGGAGGCACCCTCAGCATCCTTGCCCATGCTCCAAGCACGGAGCCAGCCCCTCTCTCTGCAGGATGGAGTAGAAACACCCCTGCTCTGACCAGCAGAGCTGTACAAACACCAGGAGCTGAACATCACCTCTGCCACCAAGAGACGCTTCCCCACATCCACAGCATTGTCTGTGCCATTAAACTGATATTAAGGAGGTGGCTCAGGGATGCAGTGCCAAGGGCACTGCTCCACGCCAGCTGCTGAGATCCCTTTGCCATCTCAGGGCACCACGAGGCTGCCAGGGCAGGGGGGCAGCAGGGCAGGGTGGCTCAGGGCAGCAGTGGGGTGTGCACAGCCTCAGCTTCCCCCACCCCACCCCTGCAGCCCCATTCCCTGAGCATCTCCAGCGATTCCCAGCACGGATTCCTGAGATGCCCCGAGTTTGACATCATCTGCGGCAGCAGGCACACGCTCCCCTCCTGATGAAAGAGAACATTATCCCTGTTTACAGCAGCAGGAATTCCAGCCTCCATCAGCAGCCTGGACCTGCAGCTACAAGCCCAGGGCAGCCTGGCCCTGCATGGGACTGAACCAAACCAGTCCAGATCCAGAGCCCAACAGCCCCAAACTGGTGCCAGAACAGGGCTATGGGAGGGAGAGTGACAGTGCCACAGCAGCACTGTCAGAACAGTTAACAGATTTTATTTTACAGAATCCCAGACTGGTTTGGGTTAGAAGGGACCTTAAAGCTCATCTCACTGGGCAGGGACACCTCCCACTGGTCCAGGCTGCTCAGGTCAGATCACTGCTGGGTTTTTTTGACTTTTTTGATCAATCTTCAGTGCCCTAAACTCAACTCTATTTCCCAGTGCACCTGTTGACTTCTTTCCTCGTGATGTGTTTGAACTTAATGAGCTTCTGTCTGTGAAGAAATATAAAATTCACTAAGGAATTGTAGTTAATAATTGATTTTCAAGGCTACAATTTCTTTTAATGTGGGGCCAGGATCGTGAAGGGTGCAGGATGAATGCTATGGGCCAGATCCAGCTCTGCCATACCCAATACAGTGGGAATCCTCAAAGCTGCCTTTCTATACACATTATTTTTAGACAAGAAAGCATCAAAATTCAAGATCACTTTTCAAGGTGCCTGAATATTCACTAACTGCATAAATGAAATTGTCCAGGATTCTTTTGATACCACAGTGCTTAAAATATTCTTAAAGCACTGCACAAGCAGCACTGGAAGCAGCTCACAAACTGACAGTGGATATAATTTAAGTGTCCTAAATTCTTTAACTTTTTTCTTTACTGTTTTGTAGTGTCATAACAACCCACAAATACTAAATGGCAAAGGCAATTTTTAAAATTGTATTTTCTTAATATTTTTTTCTTTCATTTACGGAGGGACAGAAATCCGAGTATTCTGAGGGCATTTTGTTTGGAGTCAGAGCACAGGTGAAACATTTGAGGTGTGTTCTGCCATCACAGGGGGACTTGGAGCACATGATGCTTCCTAGCCCAGCTCCTAAAAACGGGCACAAGCAGCAGCTGAACGCTGGTCCCACGCACAGACAGCCCGGGGAGGACGTGCCCCATCTCTGTCACTATCCAAGATGTTACAGTGCCACCTTCAGTCGGAAACACGGGAGGAAAATCCCTTTACAAGCCAGCCATGCCCCAAGGAGGCTTCCCAGGAGAGGCTGGTGGCTGCTAAGGCAGCCCCTCCACAGTGAATCTCTGCCCAGGCACTCATGGCATCAATTTAATTTAAAGCTTTCCTCGGTCTGTCCCTCTGCATGCACGGGATTTTGCCCAGAGAGGCTGGGGTTGGGGAGTCCCCATCCCTGGCAGTGCCCAAGGCCAGGCTGGAGCAGCCTGGGACAGTGGAGGTGTCCCTGCCATGGCAGGGCTGGCACTGGGTGGGCTTTGAGGTCCCTCCCAACCCAAACCAATCTGGGATTCTGTGAGCACAGAAAGCCTGAGGAACAGATGAACTAGGCCCCACCCAAATTATCCCTAAAAACACCTTAAATGGGAAAAACCCCACTTCTGGCTCCTCCAGCAGCATTTAAAACAGGTCTGGTAGAAAAACAGATTAATCATGTTTTACACCCAGATTTCAGGGCAGAAAAGGAAGTTCTAATGTTAAAGGACACTGGGAAGAAATTGATTTTCAGAGTAAGCTTTGCCAAATGGCTCCTCAGGAATCCATGGACTGCAGAGGCCTCCAGAGGCAGGGCACAGCAGCCTGAGCCTGGGGCAGGATGATGCCAGAGCACTGAGGTGAAATCCACATTTCCTGCCTGTCCCACACTCCTGCAGGCACACCCCACATTCACCAGCCCTCACTGAGACCTGCTCTCAGGTCTTCATTAAAAATTGGCTCATGAAATGCAAACCCCACCAACTACAGACACACTCCAAACCTCTACCTAGAGCACATGGTTACATAAAATTGCATCTGCATGAGACACTCTGGCTATGCATAATTTATCCCTACTCCCATGCACACACAGTAATTAGCCCTTGCTGACACTTAATGAATGGGAATTCTCATAAAAGTTCTCCAGTTTTTGTGCTTCATGCAAACATATTCAGTGACTAATTTTTGGTTCTTATCTAATCCAAGCCGTTCATCTGAAATAATGAATTGGTTGCCAACTGAAACTTTCTTTTAACTGCTTTTAACAACAACAAAAACACAGCACAAAATCATCTTTTAGAGGCAAAAGCACAACACAAAATTGTCTTTCAGAAGCAAAAGCCCTTCAGAAGTGCAGTGCTTCCCCCTGAAGTCATGCGTGCTGCGGGGGGATAAAGGAAGGGAGCAAAATAATCAGGCAGGCTGGGAAGCAGCAGTGATGCACTTGGTTATCTCACTGTGCTAATCCTCCATCAGGTGACTGCTCACAAGATTGCTTTAAGCCCTCATTACTGAGGGAGGACTCCAGAAGTAGGACGGACACTCTGGTGACCCCAGAATAACACGTTTGACCTTGGAGAGGGCTCGGGGGGATTGGCAGAGCCACCCCAGGGAGATGGAACCTCCCAGCAGATGTGCAGGGAGGGGGGCAGCAAAGTGCTCTGCTCTAAGGAAATCACCCTGAAATTCTAGAAATCAAACAGCTTTTGCTCCCCGGCCAGAAGACACAAATTAGTGCCTGGGCTTTGGATGTAATTCCAGGAGCTCTGAACCTGCAGCTTGGCAGAGATGAGGCTTTTAATTCTCTCATTAAAAGCCCTTCCAATTGAGTAGACATTAATTGTAGATTTTCACAATAATAAGCTCAAATCATATGACAACAAATCCTACAAGTCAGTTGGAGATATTTATACCAGGACAGGTTATAACCTGTTGGTTGTGCTTCAGACACTTCCACCAGCTTGAAAATACTCCCCCTAAATGTGAATTTAAGGCAGAACAGCTTCTCTTCCCCTGATCCAAGCCATGGGGAGTACCTGGCTGTCACCACTCACTGTCACCTACTCCAGCACACACAGAGAGGGCTCTGGAGGCTGGGAAGTCACAGGTACATTTACAAAATAAATTAAATACAATACAGAGCACTGTACCAAATATTCCACTGGATTGGTCTCATCTAGGAAAGAAAAAAGCAAAACTCCAAACTCACCTTGATCATTTCTGCCACATAACTCTCTGGTCCTGTGTATTCTGTGGAATCTTTGACTTTCACTAAGACAATAAAGCACAAATAGTGCCACATGTTGTGCTCTTCCTTAATGTGCTCTTCAAAGGTCACTGTCTTGTTGTCAAACTTATCTCTCTCCAAACCTGTGAGAGGACACAGGGAGAAGAACCCTGAGTGTTTGCCAGCTGGGGAGCAGGAAAATCAGCTCTAGGACAAAACTGATTTCTAAAGTCTGCTGCACTTCTGCAAGTCACAATCATTCTGGAATGGACACTGAATAGCAGGATAAAATGTGACAAACAGCCAGGGAGAGAAGGAAGGGGAGAAGGAAGGAGAGAAGGAAGGGGAGAAGGAAGGGGAGAAAGGAGAAAGAAGAAGAAGAGAAAGAAGAAGAAGAGAAAGAAGAAAGAAGAGAAAGAAGAAAGAAGAGAAAGAAGAAAGAAGAGAAAGAAGAAAGAAGAGAAAGAAGAAAGAAGAGAAAGAAGAAAGAAGAGAAAGAAGAAAGAAGAGAAAGAAGAAAGAAGAGAAAGAAGATAAAGGAGAGGAAAAAAGGTCAGACAAGAAAGAGAAGAAAGAGGAAGAGAAGGAAGAGAGAGTAAAGTGTAACAAGTACTGCTTATATTTATTATACATAACAGAAAAAATTGGTTAAAAAAGGCAACAACCCTGTAGCAAGCAGTTAGTTGGATTTCATAACACATCTCCTATTTTTGGGCAAACTGATAGCAAAAGCAACGTTTGCTTTGCAGCAAATTTCCAAAGGTTACCCCGTCAGGCTGTGTGTTATGCAACATGGCAGGACCATGTCAGTCAACCACAGCACCTCCACTCCCAACCTCCTGGTGGGAAAAGCTTCCACAGGCACGCTTGGAAAAAATGACTGCTCATAAAAATCCCTCCTGTTCCCATAGGAAACTGTTCTTCGAGGCAGAGGGGAAGCAAGAGCTGAAGTCTTGAGGAAAAATGGCATCCTGAGCATTCCCCATCTGCTCCTGCTGCCAAGCTGCAGTGCACGTGGTACCCAGGAACATGAACTGGCTGAGGAATGCAAGGAGGAACAGCCAGCAATTCAAGGCTTTTTCCTCTGAGCTTGCAGCTCTCCCTGGCTCACCCAGAGTAACCCCTTCTTGTTAAGTGTGTCTCCACACTTACCACAAATAAAGCAAGTTGTTTTTAAAATTTCCTCTTTCTTCTGTTTTTCACTCCTTAAATCAGCAAAGGTGTCAATGATCACCCCAAAAATCAGGTTCAGGACAATGATGATGACCATGAAGAAGAACAACAGATCATAGATCACTCTAGCAGCAAAGAGAGGTTCCTGCAAGATACATTTTGGAATTATTAACAGCCCAGTTAGGTACACATCTCACCCTTAATACAACCCTGCCCCACACTCCTTTGCCTGAGGTTCTCCCCTGCTGATGCTCTCCAAGGGGAACTCACAACTCAAAACATTAAATGAAACTAAAAAGCAAAAATCACTGAAAGAAAAGCCAAATTGATCAGCTGCCAGTGTGGGATCTCTGCAGAGCTGTTCTTCCTGTGTCCAAGACTTTGGACTTCTCTCACTTTCACAAGAGAAAAAACTCTTCTGTCACACACTGAAATTTGTTCTCACCCCTCCCTGAAGCCCTTCCATATTATATACTTATATTAATCTGCAGTGTATCAACAGAGGATCAGTGTGGACCATAAAGTTTTTAACTGGAATTTAATATCATTAATTGCATTTAATAGCTGTGTAAGTTGGACTTTTCAGTGCACATTCCACATTTACTGCAGGCCTGAATATCCAAAATATCCAACCCCCATTTTCACAATGATCCTGCCAGTCAAGAGTCAAATTTATTATTAAGAATTAAGTGACTTTGAAGGCTAAGTTTTAGAAAAAAACTTTGAAATGTCAGGTAAAACAAAAAAGCACTGCCCCCAGTGTGGCTTTGGGAGTGACAGCCTGAGCCTCAGATCACAGAACCAGCACAGAATGGCAGAATGGGTGGGAAGGGACCTTAAATCCCCCCCAGGGACACCTCCCACTGTCCCAGGTGCTCCAGCCCCAGTGTCCAGCCTGGCCTTGGGCACTGCCAGGGATCCAGGGGCAGCCCCTGCTGCTCTGGGCACCTGTGCCAGGGCTGCCCACCCTGCCAGGAAGGATTTCTTCCTAAATGATGGACAAAAAATCTTAAACAGCAGTCAGAGGGGGAGCCAGAGGGGTGTTATGGAAAATTCCTGCTGCTTAGCCTGGCTCTCACTCTGATGACAGCTCCAAACCACATCATCCTTCCTCCCCCACACTCCCACCAGCCCAGCCTGGTCCCTGTCCTCTCCCCCCTCCCATTGACACACTGCCTCTCCCTAGGGATGCTCCCACCAAAGCTGGTGCCCCTGGCATCCAGCAGCCACCTCAGCATTCCCTGAGCACCTCAGGCTCCTCCCTCACTGATCTGTGCTCATCTCCTTCCTTCAGCTCCCACTGCTGCTCTCTGGGCCCACTCTGGACATGCCAGAAGTGATGAAAGCCTGGGAGGTGTGGCTGGTGCTCGGTGTGACCCCAGGGATGTGCCCCAGGGATGTCCCCCCCCCCAGGGATGTCCCCCCCACCAGGGATGTCCCCCCCCCAGGGATGTCCCCCAGGGATGTCCCCCCCAGGGATGTCCCCCCCCAGGGATGTCCCCCCCCAGGGATGTCCCCCCCCAGGGATGTCCCCCCCCAGGGATGTTCCCCCCAGGGATGTCCCCCCCAGGGATGTCCCTCTGTGTGTTCAGAGCAGTGCACACACGCTCTCCCAGCAGAGCAGATGCCAGCCCTGCTCAGTAGCACTCCTCCACCCCCAGCCCTGGTAATTTACCTCTTTGGAAGGTTTCCTGAGCACATCACCTACTCCACCCCCGCTCCTGAGCCCGTGACTCAGAACAGTAACAATGCACATCAGCAGCGTCTCGCACGTATGCTCCTTGTTCTCTTCCTCCAGCTCCTCAGTGAGCAGCTCTGGGAACACAGCAAGCAAAGACACGTTTCACAGCCAAGATTAGCTCTAAATCCTCCTCTCCATTCTTTGCTGGGTATGCTTTCTCCCCCCTCACACTGCCAGCCTGTGCTGCCAATCCCTGTAGGTTCATTCCCCAAATAATCAAAGAGTAGTGTGGGTTGGGGGCACCTCACTCATCCAGCCCCTGCCCAGCAGGGTCACCTGGAGCAGTGACACAGAACACAGCCAGGTGGGGCTGGGATGTCTCCAGAAAGGGAAACTCCACAATTCCCTGGGCAGCTGCTCCAGGGCTCTGCCCCCTCCATGGAGAGAAGCTCTTCCTCGTGCTGAGGCAGAACCTGTTCTGGTTTATGGCCACTGCTCCTTGTCCTGTCACTGGGAACCACTGGGAAGGGTCTGAAAGCATTCTCTGACACCCCCTGGGGATATTGTAAGGATTGATGGGATCCCCTCTCAGTCTTGCCTGGACTAAACAGGCCCTAAACAGTCTCTGCCCATAGGGGAGATGCTCCAGACCCCTCCCCATCCCATGGCCTTCCCTGGACCCTCTCCAGAGCCCCCTGGGAGCAGATCTCCTCCCTGCCCTCCTCTCCCCACCACCAGTTTTCCTTTGTGCCTGAACTGCTGCCTGTGACTCGGTGAAATCTCTCTCCATCCCTGCTCTCATGCACAGCTCAGCTCAGCAGATGCCTGTTTATACAGAACCCGAGCTTTTTGACAGCTCAGAGGACAAAGTGTTGCCTCTTCCACTCTCCCCTGGTGCCTGACAGATTGCACAGCCTTTGGGCTGCACTCAAAATGGCAACTTCCACTCGGAGCTTTCAAATGGCTAAAAGATCCCTGCTTGTGGAAACAGCACTCTGCCAGAAAAGCAGCACACCTCTTCTGACCTTCTCTTCGCTCAGCTCGAGGCTCCAACTTCACTGCTTCACTTGCAGAGCTGCTAAAATCCACTCCCTAACCTCACACACTCCCCTGTACCCATTAAACAGCTCACAGAAACGCTCCTGAGCAGATCCCACCTTCCCACAGCCAGCCCTGCAGGGGCCCCAGTCCCTGTGCAACCCTGAAATAACCAAAACCCGAGAGCAGAGGCCAAATATGGGGCAGCAGGAACATCCCTGAGCACACAGGACCCTGGCACTATGCTGATTATTTGTCATACACAAACATCCCTGAATTTTCCTTCCTGCAGCCAGCGAGAAGGAGCTGAGAGAAGCAGCTTTTCCTGCAGCAAGGCTGAATTTTACTGTCTCAGAGAGGACCCCTGAGCCAAGCAGAGCCTCTCCTCCTGTGAGCAGGGGCTGGTGGCCATCGCTGACCTTTGGTGGCCATGCAAGAGCTGCCCTTCCCAGAGAAACTGGGATGTTCTGTCTGCCCCTCCCAGCCAGCACCGTAAATCTCCCACATGGAAATTGCATTTTCTAGGAATAAAACTGAAATATTTCAATACCCAGGTAATATCTCACTTTCTTGATCTCCCAAAGCCCCCCAAACCTATCCTTGTCTACTTAATCCATCAAGCACTTCCTGCCATGATATTAAAAGAGTTTCCTTAGTTTGAGACAGAAACAATGCTGCCAATGAACCATATTTCACAGGGCATTATCCTCTGAGATCACATTTAATAGCCTCATGTTTTAAAATAATAAACTTTGCAAAGAGGCAAACTGCATCTCTTCCTTCTGCAATTGATGCAGAAAATTAAAGAGTATGGCAGTGTTTTATGAAGTCTGGTTTAGTTGTAAGTTTCTCTGCTTTAGTCACTTCATGTAAAAGATGTTATTTATGCTGCTGGCCTCAATTAATCCTATCTCAAGTTAATCTCGTGATAGCTTTGTTCTCAAATTTATTGCATAGGATTTTCTAAAGAAGCCATTTTAATTGAAGGTGATTAAGTAAAAAAAGAGTGCAAACTCAGGGTGTGAGTTAGCAACCCCAGAGAGGTACTCACGGTCCGAGGGGATGATGGAGGAGCAGTTTTCACTGCTCCCTGCCTTGCACACATCTGAGTAGAGGAACTCTCCAGTCATGGTCTCACCGGGCTCTGTGCGATCTGAAACCACAAAATGCTGCATCAAAGGATGCTCCAACACCTTGCAAGGTGACTCCTCAGGTGTTGGGGCTCCCCATCACACTCAGTGTGCAATTACAAGGCATTTAGAGCAGTATCTTACCCTAGAGTTTAGAAGGGCACAGTTACATCCTGATTTACACACGCCATGGTTTTAAATTCAACCGCAAAACCTCTTTTATTTCACAGAATCCCAGATTCACTGAGGTTGGAAAAGACCTCCAAGATTCTCCATTTAGTGGCTGATGCCCCAGCCCAGAGCACTGAGTGCCACATCCAGCCCTTCCTTGGGCACCTCCAGGGATGGACACTCCAAACCTTTCTGGGCAGCCCCTTCCAAGGCCTGACCACCCTTTCCACGGAGAAATTCCTGCTGCTGTCCCACCTGGGCACCCCTGGCACAGCTGGAACCCATTCCCCTTGTCCTGTCCACGCCCTGGGGAACAAGAACCAACACAACCCGGGGGAAGGAGCTGCCGGCACTGACCTGGCAGCAGGGTCTCGTTGGGCAGCTTGTCCACTTCCAGGATGAAGTCATCCTTGAAGAAGAGGTAGCCCACGATGGAGAACAGGTAGACCAGGATGAGGGCGAGCACGGCCGTCAGGATGATGGAGCGCCCGTTGCGCGTCACGCTCTTGATGACGTTGAGCAGCGTCTCCTCCCGGTACACCAGGTCAAAGAGCTGGGGACAGCCAAGAGCAGCACGTGGGGCACCAGCAGCACTGCTGCCACCGTGCCCTGGCCCAGCAGCAGCGACTGAGGCAGCTGTGCCTCCCCTGCAGCAGCCCATGCTGCGGGCAGGTGCTCCTGCCCCGGTGCTGCACACACAGCAAGCTGCCAGCACAGACTGCTGCCTGCCTTTCATTTCATAGTATTATCTACCCCCTCACAGCCTCCAAACAGCTCACTGCACGTTGCAATTTGCTGTTTTCTTTAAATCTTAATTTATTGAGCATTTCATTAAGTAAGCAATATTTTCCCCCAAAATCTGTGTTTGGATTTCTCTGCTGATGTTTCCTTCATTTTTCAATGGGTCTGGGATAACCCACAGCAGAGCCCAGGCAGGTTGTGGCAGTGATCCTGATGGATCACAGGACAGGTATTTGTTAAACTAGACCCCCCTTCAGTGTTATTCTAGAAGCACTGTGCTGTGCAAGGTGAATCCCACCCCAGACAGAGGGAATGTGTGCCAGGATCTGTGTCCATCTGTGAGGGCTGGAGCCATGGAGACACTCCAGAGCCATCCAGCTGCTCAGAAAGCACAGACACTGTGCTACAGTTATTGATAATAACACAGCAAAGCATCTCAGCCCATCTCATTCTGCCCCATGGCAGGGACACCTCCACTGTCCCAGGCTGCTCCAAGCTCCAGCCTGGCCTTGGGCACTGCCAGGGATGCAGGGGCAGCCACAGCTGCTCTGGGCACCTGTGCCAGGGCTGCCCACCCTGCCAGGGAAGAATTTCTCCCTCATATCTCATCTAGACCTCTCCTTTTTGGTTTAAATCCACCCCCCCATGTCCTCTCCCTGTGTGCAAGAAGTCACACATCAGCAGAAAGGATGTGGCAGGAGTCCTGCTGTCTCCCTCAATAAATTCTCCTAAAGAAAACCTCCAGTCTGTGGCTCTTCCCAGTGTCTGTGCAACAGTTTCCCAGCAGAAAAGCAGAAATTTTCCTGGATATGCCCAAGATGGGAGTTCACAAACAGAGCAGATGATGTTCTGAAGGCCAAGCCAACACCCACCAAGAGGCTGTAAAAGAACTCGTGCACGAAGAGCCCCAGGGCACAGATGAGCAGGTACAGCAGGTGATAGAGGAACTCCACGTCCATGATCATGGCCTTGTACCCTCGCGTGAAGGTTCCGCAGTTACCCACAAAACTCATCAGGAAAATGATTTTATTACAAACCTAAGGGAAGATCAATCATAAATTAGTTACAATATCATGGAAAACAGGACTCTTTTTTCAAGCTGAGGGTAACTAGGCACTTTGCTGGGCAATCCTTTCCAATGCTTGACCACCTTTCCATGGGCAAATTCCTGCTGTGCCCACCCTGAGTCTCCCTAGCCCAGCCTGAGGCCGTTCCCTCTGCTCCTGTCCCTGTTCCCTGGAGCACAGCCCGATCCCCCTGGCTGTGCCCTCCTGGCAGGAGCTGTGCAGAGCCACAAGGGCCCCTGAGCCTCCTTTGCTCCAGGCTGAGCCCCTTCCCAGCTCCCCCAAATCGGACTCACAGTGCATCACTTCGTGAGCCTCACACAGCCCCATAAATTCTGAGGCACTTTGGGTGAATAACTTCATGCTTTAGGTCACAGACTCCTCTCCATGTTTGTCTGAAGCTGGAGCTGTTCCTGCACTGAGCAAAACCACAGCTCTGTCTGCAGACTGGGGAACCAGGATTAAATGAACGACTCAGAGCCCTCGTGTGAGGAGCAGCCCAAAGAGGGAATTACTCCTCCGAGCAGTCCCACCAGCACGTCCCAGGCTATTTCTGCTCCGCATTTTCACACAGGGGTAAGGAACCCTTACATCAGGGGCAGAGGAGGTCAGAGAAGCCCCCGGGTGCTTACATTGAAGGCTCCCAGCAGGAAGAGGGTGGGCTGCAGCCCCACGGAGAAGATGAGGCGCAGGATGGTGGAGGCGATGAGGGCGCGGATGCCGTGCGGCTTGGGCAGGGCGATGACGATGGCCAGGGAGATGAGCATGGCTGTCCACAGCAGCCCAGACAGGTGGGGCTCCAGCGTGCCTGGGCAGAGGCAGAACACACCATTGCTGCCCAGCCAAACCCAGCAGAGCACTGCCACGGGTCCTGCCTGGCTGGGCATCACCCACCCCTTCAGGCAGCCCTGGTGGCACAGCAGCACCTGAGCCCAGAGCCTGCAGCAGCTTTAATTACAAACTCGTTACTAAATCATTGTGCAGGTGATAAGTGCTACGGGATCTTCATTGTGGTGCTCACACCTGAGTGCTGAGGGCCCTTTGCAGCCCCTTTTGCTGCGCAGAGGCAGTGCCTGGGCAGGTGAGGACACTCCCTGACACTCCCCCTGATGTGCTTTTGGTCAGACCCTCACACCCACTTTTGGCATCTTTTGCTATTTCTGGGTCTATTTAGACTGTCCCCTGAGACTGGCTGCTTACACAACACTGAGCCTGTGTAGCTAAAAATACACTTCCCTGAAAGAGCCATAAAAAAGATCCAACCCAAAACACCATTTACCCAGGCCTATGCAGAATGCCAGACACCTCTTCCTCAAAGTGACTTAAAAAATTTTTGCCTTCAAGCAACTGGTTCCTCAACAGACAAAAAAGAGAGATCCCCCAAATTTCACAGCACTCTGCAGCCCTTCTGCAAGCACATCCTCACAGAACTTGTGTCTGACTGGCAAGATCCTCACCCAGGGCTTTTTCCCCCTGCTCCCAAATTCAGGCAGCCTAGGAAATATTACTCTCATCTGACTACCACGAGCAGCCATTTAATCTTGTTCCAAATCACTGCAGATTAATAAAGACAGCAGAGGATGGATGGAAATTAAAAGTTAATAAGCGTAAAGTTGAACAGCTGTTTTGGCTGCCTGGGGGGAGTTTGGGCTCCTGGAGCTGTCACACAGCACGAGGTGCAGAGCTGGGAATGGAGTCACTGGGTGGGAACAAGCACCAGCATGGGGAGGAACAGAGGAAATGTGCAGCAGCTTATTTAGGAACGACTTATCTAAAATCTGAATAAGATTTATTGGGAATTCATTTGCTTTCAGGAGTTGCAGCAGCTCCCAGCAGGCCTGAAGAACACCTGGAGTGAGTGAGGCTCTCGGAGGCTCCCTGGGACACCCAGAGCCCAGCCCAGAGCTCCAGGCTGCCCAGCAGCACGAGGAGGGCAGTGCCAGGACCTGCTGGGACCCAGCTGTGCCACCTCAGGGCCCCAGGCTCCCCTCTCCTCCCAGGGACAGAGGCTGGGAGCAGCATCCTTGTCCTGGAACACAGGGCTAAGGGAGGTCACTGCTCGACTGCTGCACCCACCCTGACCCCAGAGCCTTGCTGCAGCACAGGGACTCCCTGCACAGCCACTCCCATGCAGCCAGCAGGGACTTCTGCCTGTCTCTGGAATTCTCACCATTCCAGCACCAAATTCCAGGCATCCAGTTTTGTTTCTGCTCCTCAAGTCAGAAGTTTTACAGCTTCTGCTACTGTCAGATGCTCATCAGCTGCTCAGTTCACCGTGTCTGAGCAATTCAAGACACTGACAACTTCCCCCAAACAGTCTGTTTGGAAGAGTCTTTTTTTTTTTAAGCTAAATATAAGATACACATGTATTTATTTATTTTACTTTTTGGATTCTAACTAGGAGAGGAAGAGGTTTTATCAAAATGTTACCTGATAAATAAAGAATTTCAAATATGTAGGGTAGGGCACCTTCAGAATGCCAAACAATCCCCCCACAGCCTTGCAGTTTGTAATCTCAGAGAACTCATTTAACCAGCAGCTTTCCTGGCAGCCATAAATTCAGAGCTTTTAACTTGGGATCTTTGCAACTAGAGACAGAGATTCAGTTGCTCTTTGGGCTTCTTAGGACCTTCCAGCCAGGATCTGGGTTTGTCCCCACCCTGGGTGTGACACTGAGGAGCAGCAGCTGCAGCCACAGCCTGGTGGTCCTGATGGCAGAAGGCAAAACTGTTCTGGAATTTGGTCTAAAATCTCCCTCTGGCAGGCTTTTCCAGGATGCAAACCCCCTACACACCCTTAGGAAAAAGCTCCTAAGCAGACATTGCCATCCCCCTGCGAGTGATGCACGTGGCACTGCTGAGAACATCCCTGTGGATTTCCCAATGCAGGACCCAGCCCTGCCCTGCCAGGGTGCAGCTCTGGGAGAGGCTGCATCTGCTCAGTGGCCCTGAGAGCCACCAGGGGCCTGGCACTGTGCAAGCCCACGGTGCCAGCCCAGAAGTGGTGGCAGCAATGTGGCACCTACTCCCTGTGGGAATGCTCTGCTCCCCACACCCCGGGCAGGCAATGCTGGGAATGGGCTCCTCTCCCTCATCCTCCACAGATTCCTGCTGGGCACTGCTCCCCCTGGCAAGGCAGGGCAATGTCACCCACCCCCAGCACTCAGAGCCCTCCTGGAGCACCAGGAGAACTCTGTGGAAAATGCCATTGATAAACTGCAAGCTCAAGGAAAACAACACATTCAACATTTCACCTATTTTTAGCTCAATCCTTAATTACAGGACTTTAAACTGAAGTAGAATAGTCAAGCAATTAAGGGAGGATGTTTGTCTCAGGTAATTTTTTTCCCCTAGGAAAAAGCATGGCTCTACATTTTCCTTAAAAAATGTCTCAAGAAAGAGTAAGAGAACAGCAGAGTTTAAAACAAGGCAATTCTGTTGCCAGAAAGGCAAATTCTGTTCTCCTACCCCCACAGCAGTACACAGACACGAGTGGGGAGAGCAGGATTTGGCTCACTACACCTTATTTGTTCACATGCTTTTTTAGGTTAAACATCAGTACCTCCTCGAATTCCCTTGAATGGGTAGAAAAATGCCACGAGCAGGTTCATGAGGACAGCCAGGTTAAAGGAAATGCTGCTCCAGAAGGACATGTTCCGAGCACACCAGTACAGGAAAGGCTGAGCTGAAAGAGAGAAAAGAATTTCTTTTTAATGGAGGGTTTAGTAAAAATAAAGAGATCTCTATAAAAAAAAATGTTTCACCACCAAAACAAGTTTGTTTTCAGTTTGCCCAAAAGCACAGCATCAAAAGTAATAATATTCATGGCTTATTCCGAATTTTTTTTTTTATTATCCTTTATCTTGGGCACCCTTCAAGTTTCCTAGATGGTGTTTTAAGGCAAAGGATCCCTGTTTCCAACATGGTTTAGCAGCAGCAAGAGAACAAGCTGAGGAACTGCAGAGATCAAGCACTTGAGGTCTCACCTAATAATATACTTTGTACTCAGAGTCACACCAAGAGCAATTTGGAGGAGGAAAATGAGCTCCAGCCCCATCCCTCTGTGTTCTGCTGCTCACCTGCACCAGGCAGTGCCACCTGCAGATTCATTTTCTGCTGAGAACAGCCCAAAATAGCCCCAGAATAACCAAAGGGTGAAGCTCCCTGGCCTTCCCTCTGCCCTGGGGGGCAAAGGACTCAGCACATCTGCCCAGAGCTCAATGTACAACCAACAGCACATTTAAATCCTTAATGTTACCCAGAAATACTTCTCAAAATGACTCCTAATTTCAATAATCCCTGCAGCCAGAACCAAGAGGCAGAAAGCACATAGATTCCTTTGCTGAAGTGGTCATGGACCCAACAAAGCTGCCTTGCAGTAATTCCCTCTGCATCCAGGCAAAATCCCCCTGATTTTGGCTCCTGCAGGCTTACTGCACAGCAAACTGTGTCCTCCTGAAATCTGGGGTAGTGAAAAAAATCCATTCAAAATGCTCCCAAAGGGAAAGGACAATTTTGCCCTGGTGGAAGGAGGCAGCTGGTTTAGATATCAGAGAGCAAAGAAAAAGCTCTTAGTAAAATTTAGGAACAAGCTGAAAATGCAGACTTTGGGGGGAATGATAATTTATAACATGCAGGAGAGTTCTGAGCCTTGCATAGCCACCAGCTCTCTCCTCTAACACCCCCAGCTAACAAAGGGGTAAAGAATTCCACAATATCTCAATGTTCTCAATTTCCTTCTAACTGGAAGAATGTGTAACCAGATTTAATTAATTTATATGGGATTATATAAGGGGGATTATAAAGGTCCAGGTTTAACTTTAAACCTTCCTTTGGTGGTGGACACTGCCTCTCTGTCTGTGTAGTGCTTCTGCCTGGCTTTGGCAGCTCATTTCCATTCTTAATTAACAATTAAGAGACTTCTGGTGCTCAGATTGTGGGCCAGCACCATGAGCTGAAGGGAGAAGTATCTTTATTTTAGAAGCCTTTTTGAGGGTTGAATAGACTCTAACTGGCATCATGTGAGCACACACAACACTGCCAGAGGTCACAGCTCCAACACAAACTACTGAAAATGTGAGAAACGACTCCACAAATGCAAAAAATCAGAGGACAGGCAAGGCCTGGATATTAGAGACAGAATAAATGATCCCAGTTTCCTAAAGGAAAGAAAAAAAAAAGAAATATTCTCCACTTCTGCAGGTGGATCTTGGCTAATTTGTGGCCTGTTGTTAATGATGGATGCCTCCACAGCTTGCTTGGAGACAGCCTCGAAGACAAAGTGACTCAAACAACAAAACCTAACAGAATCTATGGATGCTGCTGAAACTGCAATTTGTTTAGGATGTCACACTCCCAGATTTCTTGCAGAGCTCTCAGATCTTTGGAAGCAGTCCCACATCTGCCCCAGGAGGGGGTTCCAGAGCAGTCCTGCTCTTGCCCTGGAGCTGCAGTGGGGCTGGAGCAGGGGAGGTGCTCGCAGATGGAGGGGCTGAGTCCAGCAGGAAGGAGCTGCCTTATCTCACACTTCACAGGGTCCCTGCTCCCAGCACTGCCCACTGAGCCTCAGCATTTGGCCTTCAGCTGAACAACAACAAAAATATTAAGCAAATGAACTAAAACATTTACTGGGAGACGTGGTGGCACTCTGTGAATTAAAATATAATTTTGAGGGATTTGCCAGCTGCCAGTGGGAACATCAGAGGGAAAATCAGAGCTTGAAAGCACCTGTGTTCAGACATTTTAGCATCACAGGCATGGAAGGGACTTATCAACCTGTCAGCCAGTCTACTTGCCAAAAAAGGATAAATTCTACTTTACAAGTACTCAGAAATCCATCTTTAACTTGTTCTTGAACATCTCCATCCCTACAGATGCCGTAAGTCCACAGAATCTTTATGATTGGAAAAGACCTTTACAATCACCAAGTCCAACCTTGCTGCATTCCCCAGCCTTACTCCCCCCTGCATCCAGCACTGCTCTCCTCAGCTGGGTCCTCCCTGAATCCTGAATTTGTTTTTACAAACAAGTTGTGGGTTTGCTGGTAGATAAAACTAGTACTGGGAGATCAAAGAAATAATGGGAAGGATTTTACTGATTGATGAATGGAAAAAGATATTTGTTTTACAAATAAACTTTAGGTTTGCTGATAAATGAAATGAGACATTGAAAGATGAAAGAAACAATGGGGAAGAAAAACTCAAATTCTGTAAGAATTAAAAATTAAAAGGGAGGGCTATACATTAGAGGGAAATTTTCAGTATCAGGTGTATTGGGGAGTTTGTATTTTTAAAGTATTTTACTTAATGGGGAAAGAGAGAAGGCAAATGCAGCCAGGAAATTGGGATAAAAAGGAGGCTGTATCTTCCAAAAATTGGAGAGATTTCAGGGGAATGTTTCATGGCTTCTCTCTTGATTGGAATCACACCTCAGCGCTCCGCCCCACGTGGAGCAGCACTGACCCACCTCGCAGTTTCTTCTGCCAGTTCATCTCGTTGAAGAGGTCCTCAGACTTGAGGAAGAAGTCGTTGATCTTGCTGCCCTGCTCGTCCCTCTCCGTGGTGTAGTAGATGCGCAGCTTGGACTCCTTGGTGAGGAACTCGCAGATGCTGGGCACGGGGAACACGATCTGCTCCATGGTGCGGTCCGACCTGACAATCTGCACAGCAGCCTCGTCAGCCCTTCTAAATGCTCTCAGCTCTTGGTTTTCCCCCTGTTTTGCTCCCCCCTTTCAAACCAGCACACACATTTCCAAGGAACAGCAGCTTGACACAGATTGCATTTAATTTACCTTTCAGGGCAGGTCTACATTTAGCTCCAGAATTGTAATTTCTATGCTGTGGTCTTACTCTGGCAGTACTGGTCTTAGCTGGGATTTCCAAGGGGCCCAGAGAATCCCACATCAAAGCTGGGATGGAGTTCAGAGCAATGTGGTGGCCCCATTCAAGAAAGTTGCCAAATCTGGGCCATAGACAAGTACAAGGAATAACAGTTGTATCTGTATTGCCTATTGGAGAGTTTTGGGAAGTCACAGAACCATGGACTGGTTTGGGTTGGAAGGACCTTAAAGCCCATCCAGTGCCAACCCCTGCCATGGGCAAGGACAACTTCCAGTGTCCCAGGCTGCTCCAAGCCCCATCCAACGTGGCCTGGGACACTTGCAGGGATAGGGCAGCCACAGCTCCTCCAGGAAATCTCCAGATCCGTGAACATTTTACTTTTTATAAAGCTCTTAGATGGCACACGAGGCCAAACTGTCATTTGAATCCAGAAAGAGTGGCAAAAAGCTATCACAAACTTTCTGGATTCAGCAACAGCACCGGCCAAAATGTAACAGAAGCGAAGCCACACTTGCTGCTGCCAAGAGAGCTCTGCTCAGCTCCATCCCCGAGCCCACACATGACAGCTCAGGAATAGCTCCCCCCGCCACTGCCAGGGAATTAAATAAATAACTCTGCCTGCATGTTCTGTAGCAGAGACAACAGTCCACAGGCAGGCAGGCAGGCAGAGCCGTGGCAGCACCATGAATAATGCCCTGGGGCTGCCCTCCCTGTGGCTCAGCCCCGGGGTTCCCTACCTCGATCTGTGCCGTGTGCTTGGCGTAGAACTCCAGCGCCTCGTCCCCCTCGATCTGACCCCCTGGCTTCAGCATGTTCTGCAGCTCTTTGTTGTGACGAGCCAACTAAAATAAAGGAATGCACAGGGAGTGGGAGACACCAGATGTCTCTCTGTGATATTAAATTTCTGATTTTTGGCATAAAAAAAGAAATAGTACGCAGTCAGCTGCTAGGAAAGGGCAAAGTTGACAGAAGGCTTGTTCTGTTCCAACCAGACACCCTGCAGCTCTATTTTGGGAGCAAGTCAGAATGATTCAAATATGTATTTCTTTAATGCCAGTGTTGTACTCCTCTTTTCCCCATCCTCTCCCACCCTTTGCCTGGAATCTCTCTGATCAAACAGAAATTCACATTTGGTCTGTCCTTCTACACCAGCCCAACCCAAAGGTGTGCTCAACACCCAAAGATCCAGGCAGGGACAAAGAGAAAATCTGCATCAACTGAGCAGCAGATGTCCAGAGCACTGCTCCAAAAATGCTGCTGGATGCTCCAAATTCATCCTGCAGCACAGTGAGGGTCTGTCTGCTCAGATGCTGGAGGAACAAGAAGTCTCTAATGCAGTGAGAGATGCAGCACCAATATATTAAGTAGATTTAGACACAGTTTTCTCTCCTTTGGTTTTTTGCCTTTCAAACACACATTGTATCAATACAATGGCTCTGCTTGGCTCCAGCAGAGAGAGAATGTGGCAAGGACTGAGATTTCTGATTACACTTTAATTGATCTGTGAGTAGAATTTCTTTGGGAGTATAAAGTAACCTTTGATACAGCTGAAAAATAATACACTGCTGCTCAGTGCTGCCAAGAATTGAGCCACGTGTCCTCAGGAACTCAGTCCAGAGCCTGCCTGCTTCCCACGATAAAAGAAAATTCCCAAAATTTTCTTGCATTGTACTATTTTTGTTTCCGATTAAAATTAGGATTCACTCTGATAACAGGAGAATGTGCAGTGAGTCTGCCTCAGCGATGAGCCATGAAAACAATTCCAGAGAAAAGCAGAGTCTGGCTTTTCCCAGTTTGGGACTCGTGGTGGAACTCTACCTGATGAGCCAAGATATAAATGTTGTGTCCCACGTTCCTTGGAGATGCAGCGACATCCTCCCCGTTCTCTCCATCCTCAAACTCCACCTCTCCCTGCAGATAAGCCTTCTTGATCACCTCCACCTGGAGAAGGAGACAGGCAAGGAGAGGAGGCTCAGGCAAAGGGTGGGAGCTGCTGAGGGCAGCACTCCCAGGGACGGGAATGGAGCAGAGCAGGGACATTCAACGGGAGCTCAGTGGATAGGACAGGATAAACTGAACTCAGCTCCAGCCCAGCTCACTGGCTCAGCAAACTGAACCTCACATTGCCCTGAAGGTAACATGTTCCAGGCCACCCTCTCTGCACCTGCATCACATTCTGAGCTCAGCTCCAACACAGCCCTGAGCACTGGGATGAGTCAATGGTGCCTGGGCTGCACTTCGGATCTCCTGCTTGTGTTTTCACCAGCTCACACATGAACCAGCCCCAAAACCCTGCTGGGGTTCACTGGACAGCTCTGGGGCCACAAGGGATTGTCACTTCTCTGTCTCCTGTGTGTCAGGAGCTGGGAAGGGGTCCTGGGACTCACCAGCTCCTTGGGCCTCATGTTGTAGAGGATCCTCTCTGCGTTCTCACTGTCGTGCCTGCTCTCCATGATGGCCAGGAGCAGCTTGGAAGCATTGTTCTGAGGGCAGGGGAAAGCAATGCAATCACTGCCAGGAGCCAAGAAATGAGGGTCCCCAGCCTGAGTGGCACCACTGTGCTGCCAGAAGGGCTTCAGGGACACGGGTGCCACAGGCAGCAGCCACTGCAGGCAGAGGGTGCCAGCCAGCCCAGGGCTCTCACCTCACCAAGCCCTCCCTCTCCTCTCATTACTGACCTACACAACTTATCAGGATACTTTAGCAGTTTATTTCCCAAATCTTACTCATTGAAAGACATCAAATTAACCCCAGCCAAGGTTTAAATTTCTAAAAATGCTGCTGTTTTCATGCTTGTGCTGTTTTGTTTTGATTTAAGGATGCTGCAGCATCACCACAAGCTCTGAGCTCCCAAATGATGCAGCTCAGCTCTGCTGAAGATGCTGCTGATTAAATCAAGGGACAGCCAGGGCTGAAGACACAGATGTGCTTTGCTGCTTTTAACTGAAATCACTCTGCAGTCTGCTCACGCCAAGGAACACAGGGAGGAAATGGGAAACTACCACAAGGCACCAGACTACTTTAATACGAACAATTAAGATTAAAATCCATCGTGCCTGACAATAAAACCCAATAAAAGTATTTAATTTTGAAGTATAACGCTAATCGAGTCTAAAAGCATTTTTTATTTACAATAATAAAAAACCCACATTACCCATAATAATGGTGTGAGTCGGCAACGGAAAACAAGGAGACACTGCAGTGTCAGGCAGGGCAATAAGTCAGAAAGGAAATATTTCTCATGCACAGGCTGAAGCAAGAGTCCTCTGGGACTGTTGTTGCTAGAGGGGAACCTGCTCCTGTGTTTTTGTGTTTTGAAACCAGCAGCAGGGCTAATTATTTCAGCATTAATATGGACAGCCATAAAGAATTGTTGATTTAATGTCAACCTATTAAACAACACCAATAAAGTGTTAGGAAAGTAGTTGCAACATGAGAAATTTCACTTCCACAGTCCATGTAAAAGCTCAGCAACAACAGAAGAGTTTTCATCAGCTTTAGGTTTTTTACAGGAAGTGATTTTAGGATTCCTCAGCATATTCTAACTGCCTGCATCCCCCATCTGAGAACTGGTGGCTCCATGTCATCATTTAAAGGATGAAATACCTGTGACAAACAATCTTTGGGCACTGCCTGCAGCTCACTGATGTGTATCATTTTTGGGCACTTACGAATATTGGGATATAACAAACACCCACATAATTTTAACAGGAAAATCACATTTCATCCCACTGTTAACGTGCCTCACACAGAGCATTCACTTGCCTTCAGCTCCAACACGAGGTCCATCCTCTTCTTTCCCAGAGGGTTGATGTCATTGAGAATTAATGCTGTGATGATGTCAATGCCGTTGGACTCGTGGGTAGCAATGCAGTTCTGTCCAAAGAAAAGTCATCAGCCTTCATTAATTGCCTGCACTACAAACACAGCCCGGGCCAGTGACCCCTCCGAGCAGCAGAGTCCCCTCTGTCATCACCTCGTGGGCTGCCCAAGCTGGAAAACTGCACACAGAGCTCCAGGCAGGGCAAGAACAAAAGATTGACGGCATTTTGTTCCAAGCTTTTCCTCTCCTCAGCCATGGTCCTGCTGGAGCCCCCGGGCTCAGGAAGCAGGAGAACCACAGCTGATAAATGAAGCATTTCCATGCCAAAGCTGCAGGCTGGAGGAACAGTGCTTTACTGAGATTAGGGAGAGTTTTCTTTATTATAAACGTGCCAATCAACACCTACTTCAGAGCTGTCTACACAAAGAAAGGGAATTTCCATAACCTCCTGCCTACCCTTCAGCCCTGCTCTTGGAATGGCCTGTGCCTAAAATGTACAAACAGCAGCTTGCTGCCTTCAAAATCCAGAGAGAGATTCCTGCTCTATCCTTGAACTCCACACCTAGACCACCTGAGGGGTTTTATTCCACCTGACCCAGAGAGCAGAGGGACACTGACAATTCCCCCTGGCATGCACAGCCTCTCACATTCTCTTGCAGAGACAAGAAAGACAGAAAAATCACATTTCAGTCTTTCAGGACAATATTATGGTTCAATTAATAAGGAAATTGAGAGAATAAGCAGAAACTGGCACAGGTGCCCAGAGCAGCTGGGGCTGCCCTGGATCCCTGGCAGTGCCCAAGGCCAGGCTGGACACTGGGGCTGGAGCACCTGGGGCAGTGGGAGGTGTCCCTGCCATGGCAGGGGTGGCACTGGGTGGGATTTAAGGTCCTCCCAACCCAACCCATTCTTTATTATATCAAGTACAGCAATTCCCCACTCTCCCTGTCCAGTCTAATGGAACAGATCTTAGCAAAGCAGAAACACTTCTACTGCTTTGAGTGCTTCAACTCCTCAGAGGGAGCCCTGAGAGAGACAAGTTGATTATGAGGAGTTTATAAAGGAAAAAATCCTCCAACCTGGGGGGGAAATAAAGTGTTGTAAGACAACAGCAGGCTAGCAGAGCTGGGGCCCAGGGAGAAGGGGGGATGCATTTGCCAGCTCAGGGTTCATTACCTGGTTCTCATGGCAGGGCCCCTGACAGTACTCAGTCAGACTTTCCAGCGTCTGGTTGATCAGTGCCACGTTTTTCTCGTTTATATACAGACCCAGCAGTCCAAGTCCCCCAGTTGTGCTCCCACAGATGCAGTCCAGGAACTGCAGTGTCTCACACACCAGGTTGTAGTTGGTCTTGTTGTTCTGGCAGCGCAGGAAATTCTGTGAGGAGAGGGTCAAAGCCATGAGGGAGGGGAAAAACCATGCAAAACGCTGTTTAGCTGATAGTATTTATTATGTTCACCCATCCCCAGTTCCACTGCATGGTGGATTGCTCTGGCTCACTGTACAAGCAGTTTAAGCCTCTTTTCAGGGCTTATTTGCAATGCTGCTCTCCTGAGCAGCTTGCTGGCCTCATGCTGTACAGCAGAGAACAGAGTGCATCCCATAAACACAGAGATCCATTAGAGCCTGACACACCCAGCACAGAGCAGGCACTCTGGGAAGCTCTCTGGGGGCTGGAAGCTTCACTCCACCTGCTGCACTTCCCTGCCCAGCATCACTCAAGGCTCCCTCCTCCTCCCAGACCTCTCTGGGTTCCCTGCCTGGGGCCTCACAGCAGCTCCACCTGCACAAGAGGCACCTGAGTGCACACCTTGAAGGAAGGTGCCTTAAGATGGAATTCTCTCCACTGCATTTCTTTCCACGTAATTATTGTGATTCCTGCTTGAAGCTGCTGATTGGGAGCAGCTCCTCTAATGAAAAGCCAGATTTGCCACCATGGATTTAACAGCTTTCTGCTGTTATTTCTCCTATATTCCAAATGAAGAAAAGCACCAAACCCACCCAAAACTGAAGGACAACTAATGAAAACCAATCTCCCAGTGACTCAGATGCTGTTTGCCAGTGCATTCCCAGCAGTGCTGCAAAGATTAGCAGCCACTACCACTTGCTTTTCCTTCAAGTTTCAGCGGGAAAACTCTTATTTAGCTTAATTCCAACAGTAACAACAATTCCAGGGTGAAAAAGCCCTCAGAGGAACAGGAGCCATGGAGTATGGAACCATCAGGGTCTTTCCTGCCAGCCCAGAGAGCAGCACTGTCCCTGGCTGTCTCTGCCTGAGTCAGACTAATGAGTCTTTTAAGGCAACCAGAGAGAGAAATTGCAGATTCAATGGAAGGCGAAGCTAAAAAAGGAAAACGCTGTCTATGAATGCAGACTAAAGGTGACAGTGATTCAGCACATTTCAGCTGATTGCTCATTTAGTATCCTGACTTCTGATTAACTTGTCAGAATGTAAAAAAGGTTGATCCTACAGAAATTGGAGCTCGTGCCTTCCCTCCAGGAAAAAAAAGCAAAATGAAAGGATAATACCCAAAGTGAGGAGGTAAAAATGCTCCCTGGCTGCAGCACAGCATTTATTCTAATTGCAGCTAAGCTGGTACCTGACCTGCTTGACCCACAGTCAGCAAGGAGAGAAGAGGAATGAGGCACAAGACATTGTTAGGCTGAAACAAGGGGAAGGAAAAGATTGTACAAAACACATCCCTGCTGCAGTGTGAGAAACTGCCCCAGGGAGTGTCTGCTGCTGTCTCAGCCAGGACAGAGCGAACTCCTCATTTTCAGTCCCCCAGAGCACCTCAGAGTGGGAACACAGCTCTGCAGTGCTGAGTGTGCCAGCCCACTGCACCCCATGGGAGTGTGCACCCTGGGACAGAGCCTGCACCAGGAGCAGCAGCCACAGCAGAGCCAGCCAGAACACCTGGGAAGCATCCACTGCTCATCCCAGTCCTTGCATTCATCTGGAGAGGGTACTGCAGCTCCTCCAGCCCCATGGAGGGCTGTGGAACAGCATCCACACTGAGCAAACTGGGGCTGTACTGGGAGGGGAAGGGAAGGGCTGCCTGATGCAGAGGGCACAGCACTGCAGCTGCCTCAGCACCCAGAGACCTTCCTCCTCCTCCTCCTCAGCACAGCAGCTCCTCCAGCACGACTGGCACTGCCCTGTGTTTGCCCATCAGCTCCCACAGCTGCCAACAGCCTGGAAAGGCTCGGGGTGCCCAGCACACACCTGCACCAGGCAGGTGATCCCAACTCCCTCATTGAAATGTCATGTGCAATTCCTGGAGAGCCCTTCCCTGGAACTTCAGGCAGCGAGTCCTCTGGCACTACTGCAGGGAGCTCAGTTACATGTACCAGCTGCAGACACCAAGATTTTGGAGGATCAGACACCTGTGCCTTCCCTTTGGGGCTGACGGAGAAGCACAAACCTCGAGGCAGAAAGAGGATTACACTGGAAAAGCTGCTCTACCTTTTTTTTTTTTTTTTTATTGTTGCTACAAAAAGAAAACCCTTTTTCTCTCAGAGCTGACTACAGCTACCTGCTGTTTGGGAAACGGAATTGTTCAGGCCGGGGAAGAGCTCAGGCCAAGTTTCTGCCCTGGCTGGAATTCAAGTGTGCTCCTATAGCTGCGGGTGCCTGGCCAAAGGCAGCAGCGCATCCTGCGCGTGCGGTTTGGAACCGCGCCACGGGAACGGCACCGCCAGCGGCACGAGAATCCTCTGACAGAACACACATCAAAGGGCTCTTTTCCTTCAAAACGAGAGAAAGGCTGATGTGTGTAACCTGGGCACTCAGAGATGCTCCCAGAAGGTTTCCATGCAGCTGGGATCCCACGTGCTGCCCTGCCGGGGCATTCCCGCTCAGAGGAAGCGATTTGGCAGCTCTGCAAAGCTCTCACGCAGGGTCCCACGCTCCTGCCGGCCACGGAACAATGGGCAATCAAGGCAATTATTGTTCTTTCTGAGGGCATTTAGCACATTGTACAGCGCCTCACCAGCTCCTCCATCCCAGCCCGGCAGCACTGAACAAAAATCATCTGAATTAGAGCGCCTTTGTGAGGGGGAACCTGCTCTGGGCTCCCTGAATTGTACAAACACATCCCAGGGCAGCACAGGACACCGAGGCTGCCAGGACCTTTGGACACTGCCAACTCCAACCCCTGTCACGAGGCAGCTGGAGCAGAGCCTGGCCCGTCCTCTCCACATCCCCCATCAGGTGTTTACACACATGGGTAGAGATCCTGAGCCTTCTCTCCAGCCTGACCTCTCCCAGCTGCCCCTGCCTCTCCTTGCCCATCAGATGCTCCAGTCCCATGGTCATCTCTGACACTCCCTGCTGGACTCAGAATCCAGGGCTGGAGCCAGAATTCCACAGAGAGCCTGGGGATCCAGCTTGTTTAGATGTTTCCCATCCCAATTCTCCACCAAGGGTAGGATTCCCTTGCTCCAGACCTCACCAGGGTCTCAGGGATGTAGGGTTGGTGAAGGCCAGTCCTACCAGTAAGGGGCAAACTGAAGGTGGCACTGAGCTCCCTGACTTTCTCCATGCCCTCTGTCACCAGGGGCTGTGCCCATTCCACAGCAAACCCCACCTCTACCTATCTCCTCCTGTGTGGATACAACCTAGAAATCCTTCTCACTGCCCTTCGTGTGCCTCAGCAGATTCACCTCCAGCTGAGGCCTTCCTGACACCTTCACCATGTGTTCAACTCTAGTTAGGCACATGAACAGATCCAAGAAAATCCAGGAGAACCTGGTTACTGGAAAGTTAATCTTGAAGGCTGCTGGAACCAAAGTCCCAATGCCCTCTTCATTTTCCTACATGATTTTTCTTTCTTTTCTTTCTCTCCCCTCTCAAAAGCAAATCAGTAACTTCACAGTACAACACCTGCCTGATTTTAACAAATACTTTTTAAAAACCCCAAGAAGTGTTGATCCCACCACCTTTAATGTATGCACCTTTCAAAGACCACTGGATAACTGGATTTGCTCGTATCAGCCCAGCAAGGTGCAAGTACTTTTTTTTGGATTAAAATCACGACCAAAGAGAATAATTGGTCACATAATCCATTTAAAAAGGCCTGGGGTGAGGGATAATGGTGTGGCAGCAGTGAGTGCAGGAGGCACCTGAGCACAGGTGCCCGGAACCAGGCGGTACCTGCAGGTCCCGGTTGTGGTTCTCACAGAGCAGCTGCAGGAAGCGCAGGATGGGCTGCATGATGGAGATGACAGCACTCATCTCCAGCTCATCTTTGCTCTTGTCTGCTGCAGCCTGGGCCCCCTCCCCTGCCGAGTAGTGCTCCTCGGGGTCGGCCTCTCTCCGGTAGGTGTTGTACGCCTTCCGCGTGGCCGCCGACGCCTCCAGCAGCTGGTCCCGCACCTCCTCTGTGATCTGGGTCATGGGCTCCCTCACTGCAACACACCAGCACACATCCTCCTCAGGGAAGCTGTGTGGGAATCTGTCCCCTGGCAGCTTCACCCGCAGGCCCAGCTGATGAGCAGCAGCTCTAGGTGAGTACGTTTAGTGTAGGTGAGGGGCTCGTGCCACACTCTGCACCTCGTACACCAACCACAGCAGGGTTACCAATCTGGGGATTAATTGGTTAGGGCACACACATCTAGCACGAGCAGGAGTTATGGTAAAAGGACCTGCTTCAGAACAAAATTAGATTTTCTTCACTTATTGTTAGAGAAGGCACTGACCACAACCCACAGCCCGGGGTTGTTCCTATGGATCACGTTTGGGCAGCTTGTCACAAGACAAGGCAGCAGAGTCTCAGCTCAGAAAGACTTTTCCTCATTTCAATAACACAACCTCACAAATGGATGAAGAGGGGATGAAGCTCTCGAAATCCTGAGCCAGGGCACCACTGATCTCTGAACTTTGCTCTGTGGGATCAGAGATCAAGGCATTATTGCATCAATTGAAATGAGTTCAAAACACACTCCCTGTCAGTTCAGAAGGGGAATGACTGGGGATTACCTCTTTTCCTGTTGGGGACATCTCTGTCTGAGTCTTCATCTTTCTTTTTGTTTCCTAAGTCACTGGTGTTGACTGTGACAGTTGCCTTGATTTCTTGCTGCGCCACTTTCATGCGGTCATAAAAAACCTTAAAGAACTTCTCAGATTTCTTATCTTCCGTCAGTCGGCAGAAGAAGGAATGCTACAAGAGAAAAGGAACAGCATCTGTAGCTCCACACGCAGGTCTGAACCCAGGCAATTCCACCTTTCTGCAATGTGTGGTATCCTGCAGGACTGGGAGCTTTGTTAGCAGTTAGGGAGCTGAAACTCACAGCAATGGAAACGTGAAGTTTACTGTGAGGCAGCTCCAGTGTCTCAGCTTTGTTAGGTCTCTCATTAACAACTTCAAATGCAGGTTTAAAGAGAAGTGAGGACAATAAATCGCACCAGCCTGATACAACTGGGCAGCACACCTCACTCTCAATGAGGGAGATAAGGTAAGTACCACAAATTAAGGTAAGGAGAAGGGAATTCCCTATAATTTGATTATCAGTGCAGAAACACAAGGGCATGGGCAAAATATAGAAGAAGAACTGTCCTGCCTTCTCACCCTCAAATCCGAGGGACTGTGACTCACAACAGGCAAAAGCCAATGTTAATCACAGTCCAAAAATGTACAAACAGGGCGATGCTGTGAGGGACATCTTGTGCTGAGTTTCCCCTGCCCTGCCTGCAGCAGGCTCCTTCAAACCCCTTTTAGTTCCCACCCCAATATATCTTTAAGTGACAGAAAAACTCAAAGCACTGACTACTTTTAAGAAGGTTTATTACTCTTCTTCTGCACATATGTGCACAGAGACAGAAAGTTCTCCCTAAAATCGAGAAGAATACAAATCATGCACAGGTCAAGAAGGAGCCAACACAGTGAGTGATCAGACAACTCTTGATGAAACCAATATGCTGTTACATAAATCAGGACCAGAGCTTAAACACGACTGAAGGATGAACTTGTAAGTGGGTCACCTTATGCAGAGCATTATGAAATTAGTTAGCATTCTGCAGTGGCTCGCCATCCAACAGCTTTACATGATGAATAGGAATGAAGGCTGATTTATTGAAAAAACAAATTAAAATGGGAACAGCAATATATCCTGCCCGCTCTGCTGTGGAGCACACGGGGCCGTGGCTGCTGCTGCCTTTGATCACTCCAGCAGCTGCACGGAACACACGGAGTGACTTTGAACACTCCCAGAGCTGTGCCTTTGATTACAGGCTGAGCAGGAGTGGGGCTATTTAAAGAACGTGGTCAATATTCAGGAGATACCCCTCCCACCACTGCAACACCTCCCACCTGCCCTTAGCACCTCAGGTAAACTCTGAAGATTGTGTTTATTTCTGGTATTAACAGAGAGGAGGGAAAAGAGAACAACCCAGGGCAGAGACCCCAAACCCAGTCACAGCAGTACCCCCTCCTGACACCCACCAGAGCCCAGCAGAGCTGCCAGAGCACTGCAGGACTCTGTGCCCTCTGCCCAAACACTGCTGGGCCTGTGATGTGCCCAGGCTGATCTGGGTGCCCAGTTCATTTATTAGCATTGCTACAGTAAAAATAAAATATCCAATCCAAGATTTTCTATCGACAATTTGAATGTTTTCTCATAATGTTTTTCCATGGCTTTAAACTGAACGAGGGCTGACTTAGATTAGGTATTCAAGAAATTCTCCCCTGTGAAGGGGGTGAGACTGATCAACAGCCCCTCAATAGCTGGGGGGTTGAGGCAGCCAAGCCTGAACTAACTCTGAGACTTGGTGGCTGCAAGGATAGAGAGAGGAAGAGTTTGTATCCAAGGAGCATCTTGGAAATTTCACTCTACAAAGATTACAATAGTAACAACAACAGCAACCATTTACAGATAGACCAGCAGAAACCTCAGGCTCTAAAAAGGCCAAACACTTTCTGAAAAATTTGGCTGTCAGGAAGTGATGGCCATGACCTGACTGTCACATCTGCAGAGCCCAGACAGGAGGAATTTCCCTGTGATGAAGCTGTGCTGAAGGAAAAGCCTTTTTCTAATGAACCACACCAAAGAAATACCTTTTATGAGAGTAATTACTTCTTGCTGACAGACTTGATTTTTGTCGTCTTTTCAAGCTTTTTAACTGAGTTTCCACTGCACTTCAGAGAAAAAGCCCCAAATGAAAGGAGCATTTCCAGTAAAGCTTTTTGTGCATGCTGTGCATACACTGAAGGGGTGTCACCAAATGATTGTTTCAGTTTAGGTCAGGATGCCTAACACCTTCACACATATGAATCAACCACATGCCAGCTCCCAAAGATACTGTATTTTAAGAGGTGTGATCTTGCAAGTTGCGCTTGAGCAGGTAACGGGTGGTGATAATTATGACAGAAATCCTAAAATCTTATTTACAGATATAGCCTCCAAGCAGAAAGTGGAGAAATCTCCCTTTTTAAAACGGAAATCGAGTGGCCATTTTAGAGCACCGTCTGCTGGGGTCCTGGCTTGTGTACAGACACCATGGAACCACAGGCTGCTGAAAGAGCAAGCGTGGAGGAACAGCCAACCTCCACACTCCTGTGGGATTTTGAGGAACAGAGCTTTAAACATAGCCCTGACACTGCAGCATCTGACACCAGCCATCCCTGAGGATCCACTCACCATCACACTGGGGTCTGGGAGCTCCTTGGAACCTGCTGCAGGCAGGGAGCTGTGTCCCATAAGGAACCAGCAGGGGCTGTGTCTGGCTGTCCCAGTAGGGAAAAGCTGTCTGAGAGGTGGTGGAGACACAGCTCCATCTGGTACTGGAGACATGGACAGTGAAGGCCAGAGAGGGATTTGTGACAAGAGCACAGGGAGTGGCTTCCCAGTGCCAGAGGGCAGAGTTAGATGAGATTTTGGGAAGAAATTCCTCCCTGTGAGGGTGGGGAGGCCCTGGCACAGGGTGCCCAGAGAAACCATGGCTGCCCCTGGATCCCTGGCAGTGTCCAAGGCCAGGCTGGGGCACTCTGGGCTAGTGGAAGGTGTCCCTGCCCATGGCAGGGAATTGGAAGCAGATGGTACTTAAGGTTTCTTCCAACCCAAAGCATTCTGGCATTCACACATTGTGAAACTACATTTTAATTCAACCTTGCATTGTTAATGTCTGTTAAATCCTCAGCCCTGCACAGGAGCCATGGCAGGGCCACAGCAGCCTGGGAGGTTTGCCCCATGGACTCAGGCTCAGCAAAGAGCTTTTCCAGTGCCCCCAGGCCAGGGAAGCCCAGCTGATCTCCAGAGCACAGCAACCACGGCTGGATAATGGGATGGTGATTAATTACACAGCCTCAGAAGGAAACACAGACCCTCCCCACATGACAAGAGTGTCTGACAGCACAGATACTCACTGTGAGCAAGGACATCACCACAGAGCCCTCCATCATTTCCAAGCAGGGAGCAACCAACCACCTCCTGCACAGATGCAGTGATGCACATCCCCACAGAGATGCCTGTGCTGGCTTCTCCTTCCATCCCCTTGAAACAGTGAAGATCCCCCTTGAATCATTCAGTGATGTTCAGTGTTCCAAGGGGATGGAAGGAGAACCCATCTGCAAAGCAGCCACGCCACTGCTCCTGCTGACATCCAGAGTGAAGCACCACAGAGCAGATCAACTGATCACACCAGCTACCAGGAAACCTGTGGAATAACTTCCTTTCCTCTCCATCACCCAACTCTGCTCCTAAGGGACTCCAGCCAGAAGCCTCATGCCCAGCAGGGCATCCCCCTGGGCCAGAGGAGGTCAGTAAGTAAATCCCATCATCACCTATGACTTTATCTCCCGGTGCACAGCACAAGTGGCAGAAGAAGGGCTGCAAATCCAGAGATGGATTTCTCTGGAAAAGAAAAACCAAAGGCCAAGTTCCAATTGCAGGACCTGGACCAGGAACAGCCCTGCCCACCCTGGAGCACCAGCAGCCCCTCGAGCTCCCTCACTGACTCTGCCTGTGTTTCATGTGTTTTTTGAGAAAATAATAATAATAATAATCCTGTCTTTCTTGAGGAAGTGTCAGAGATGATAAACTACATCTCTCTATGGTCTGTTCCAGTGGTTAACAACTGTTAGAAATGTTCTTTATGCCCCTAACTTCCAGTTACTGATGTTTTTTTAAGCCTGTGTCTCTTCTGTAGTTATTCCCAGGAACTTGGTCTCCTCTTCCCTTCTGACTATTTACATACTCTGTGAAATGTTTACCTAACGTTTCGTGCTAAACTGAAAATACCATTTTTGCTTGCTGACTTTTTATTCAGCATTACTATCATTTTCTGTGGTGGGTATTTTTTGGCATGTTCTTAAATATTGCAAATCATTAACAAGCTGGATTGTAGAACCACATTAAAAAAAAATAAATCACCAAAGAATGGGCACATTTCCTGGCATTAACATTTAATTCTAAGACCTTTGACATATGTAATATACAGAATTTCTAATGATGAGTGGAAGAGAAGCTCAGCTAACTCCCCAGCACTTCAGGGGGGATGGGGATTATGGAGGCAGGATAACCACAGGGCAGGGACAAATGCTCCTTAACATGTCTCTCATACCAGCAGTGGGTAACAAATTGGATTTAAGCCAGCAGAACTGACATCTGTCCTGTGGAGAGTGAAACCACACAGCACAGCAGTCTGGTACCTTTGTGTAAGGTGTACAGAGGACACACCCAGGTAACTAATCCACTCTAAATGTAACTAATCCACAGTAAATTTAATGATGAGTGAGCTTGTGCCCAGTGTAGGATTGTTAAATGGGAAAAAACCAAAAAGAGGCAGCAGCTGAAGGCAGCTGATTTCTAGCCCTTGCCTCTGAAAGCCTGGCCAGTTTGGGCCGTGTGTGCTGCCCCTTAACTGGGAACACCTTTCCCTACCCCGTCACCTGGCTCTGCCCCCAAGTCAGGACAGTTCTGCCAACCAAGAAAAGGAACAGCACTGGGACTGTTTCCATTGGAACACCTTGACTCGCTCCAGCCTGGGCTGTCTGACTGATCCTGGGAGAGGCAGCAGCAAAACCCAGCAGTTTAAGCAAACCCTGGGTTCAGGCAGGCTCTGCTGAGCTGTGTTTGCTCCCCAGGAGGGGTGGCCTGGCCTGAGGCAGCCCTGGCTGCAGGAGCCACCCCGAGGTTGCCGTCAGCCCACGGAGCTCGGAGCGTTCCCGGGGCCGCACCCTCCCCTGGATGTTTCATCAGCCACCAAGCCCTGCCAGACCATCCCAACGCATCCCAAAGAATTCCCCAGCAAAACAAGCTTCTGATTACCGAGAAACCACGGAAAGCAAAACCCCAGCAAGCACCTCAGCAATTAAAGCAAACTGCTTTAGCTGTTGTCTCCTTTCCTGTTTCCCAAATGCCAGTGAGCAGAAAATACCCCTGGAACTTGGTGAGCCAGGGAGATTGCAGAGAGGAAAGTCCCTCCAGAAGGAGGAGAAAGCTCAGTGATCTGGCTTCAACTCAGGACATTTTATTCCAACACTAGAGAGAAATCATTGCAGGGACCTCAGCTTGCTCGGGTTATCCAGCCAGGCTGCCAGCACGAACTAATGCAAAACTTGTGTGCTACTTCATCTCTGCAGGAAGTTTGCCACCCCCAGACGACTTCTTAGAGCTGGACTACTTCAAACAAGCCACATTTTAAGGGGAACTGCACTAACACAAGCACTGAATTAAGCACAAGTGCCAACCCTCTACATTCTGCCTAAACATATTGCGAGGGCTTCCACTGCAGAGAATTCCAACCTAACTCTGCTTTCGGTCCCTCCTCATTTATTTATTTTAAATATCACTAATCTCTCTCTCTCTCTCAATCTCTCGTACGTCCTGGCTCGCTGGAGATCCATCACTTTGGGCATGAGTGATGGATATCATTAGTCTTGCATAGCTTAAGGAAATGGCAGCTGAAATATTTCACACTGAACATACTTCACAGTTTGAAATAAACCCATAAGGAAAATCTGCCAGAACACCTCAATTGCCTGTTTTTTTTGCAAACTGTAAAATAAACTTTGTCCTGAAAGCAGAAGGAGGACTTCCCAGCTCTATTTTTCACAAATAAGACAAACTCTCCCTGCCATGGGCATCCACTCTCCACCCTGCACAGCTCTGCTCTTTGCTGAGGGTTCTGCCCACTTATAGGAGAATGTTTTTTGGGGGTGATGAGTGTACAGAGCCTGACCTGTGGAAATGCTTGCCTGTCCCAGCCAGCTTTAAATGAGACCAGCAGCACAACTACACCAGAAGAGCCCCTGTATCCTACTTGTTCTCCTACTGCAACACCCAAAATCTTGATGCAACTTAAAGTCGTCTCCCAGAAGAAAGCAAGAACAAACCTCACACAGAGACACTTCCCTCACACCCCTCCAGAGCCAGCATGAGCCCTTGGAAGGATGAGGTGACACTGGTGGAGGCACAGTGGGGGAACAACAGGCACAAACAGCACTGTGGGGTCTGGGCTCACAGATGGCCTCGGGAGCCTGGGAGACTCAGGGTCTGTCCTGCTGATTTGGGTTCCTCCTGCATCCCTGTGGGAACATGCAGGGCTGGGTCACTCAGCTCAGCCATGGCAGGAGCATGGGGCCCACATCCCATGGCAGGAGCGTGGAGCCCACACTCCATGGCAGGAACAAGGAGCCCATATCCCATGGCAGGAACAAGGAGCCCATATCCCATGGCAGGAGCATGGAGCCCACATTCCATGGCAGGAGCATGGAGCCCACATTCCATGGCAGGAGCATGGAGCCCACATCCCATGGCAGGAGCATGGAGCCCACATTCCATGGCAGAATCAAGGATCCCATATGCCATGGCAGGAACAAGGAGCCCATATCCCACAGCAGAATCATGGATACCATATCCCATGGCAGAATCATGGATCCCATATCCCATAGCAGGAGCACGGAGCCCATTCCCCACCGAACCGGCAAGTGCTGCGTAGGTGTGAGAAACAAGGAAGTCTGCAGACTCCCCAAAAGAAAAAAAAAAAAGTGTAAGATCTCCTTGAGAGACAGAGGAATTAAAGAAAACCATAGCAACAAGTCAGTCCACCTACCCAAACCACCCACCCACCACCAGTTTCATTTGCTGACGCACTTCAAAAACAAGCTGGCTCCTACCCGCTCTGGAAGGTGAGCAAGCCCTGAGAGCTCATTAAATTCCCTTCTCAGCTACTCTTGTGTGCCTGCAGCTAGTGAGCAAGTGGGATATAAATAGAAGTTATATAACAGTGCTTTGTTGATTCCTGTGCTTACCAAAAAAAAGGCAGCATGACCTTGTTTTGCTGAATAGCTTTGCCTCTGCCTGCTCCGGGAGGACTTTAATCCTGCTAGGGATCATCTTGAAAGTTTATGTTGGACCTGGATCCCATGGAGAGGAATTGGGAGAATTCCTGATTTACCTCCCTGCTCGCTCCTTGCAGGACCAGGATCCCAGTGGAATGCTGAGAGGAGTGCCACACAGGAGGTGGTACCCAGCCATGAACACCACGAGGCCACCAAGGCACAGCTGAACCCTGAGGTAGAGCCTCTTCTCCTTTTTTTCCACCTACACTGCTCAACCACACAGATGGGCACCTCAGAATCCAGCAGGAAACTTCTCTTTGGGAAAAAGACTGGAGGATGCTCTGCTCCAGGAATACTGATGGCCCAGACACACCTCAGGAAACAGCAGGAGCTGCAGGTCAGGAGCAAAGACAAGGTGCTATCGTTACCATCTCACCTCACCCAGCCTCAGTCTCACCTGGGCATCCCAGTGCCCTGAATGAAAACAGAACCTGCCCTGCAGGAAGGATTCCTCACACTGCATTAGCAGGGGGGCTGGGCTGTTTTGAACATGGTGGCATCCAACAGATGAGGAACACTGAGACTTCACCGTGCTAAAAACATCAAAATATACGAGGAGAAGATGGGTGTGCTCCCACAGGCTTGGCAGCCCCAGATCCTTACGTGCTGTGGAGCTGTACAGCATCAGGACAGAGGTTCCTCATGGCTACTGCAGGGCCTGTGCCTTCTCTGGAAAGCAACTCCACTGTCAAGGAGGTCAGGATCTGCACAAGGTTTCCTTCTGGAGAGGGCTCCTTCAGAAAAGGACAAGATCTCTGCCCACAGTTGATGATGCAGGTCCTTATCAACAGGTTTTTTAATGTCGTGTTCATGACATGATCAGATTTTTTTTTTCAAATGCTGTATTTTATCTTGAGTAAAAGCACATTAAAACAGTGAAAGACACAGGCAGGTGATTGTTTAACATGTGCCAAGAGATTGCTGGGTGTGCACTGGTTTCCTAAACAGGTACCATTAAAACAATGTAAAAAAAGATACCCCATCCTCTATCACAGAATTCTGTCTGTTAGAAGCAAACAGACAATTTAAGACTTGTTTTATCAATGATCAGAAGTTTTCAAGTGCTATTTACAGAAGTTTAGTGACCCAAAGACATTCTTGCCTCTGCAGCCTTTGCCATCATATACAATTGCCTGTGCTCACTGATATCTGTGACTGCTGTAAATCTTGCAATAAATAAATAAATCTGATTTTAGAAGTCCAAACCACAAATTAAAACACTATTGTATCACTAAGCCAACATCTCACCCCACCAGTACTTCTCTAATGTTTTGCAGAGTTTTCCCCTTATTTTGCAGGGCAGTTGCAGCCACATAAAAAAAGAAACAAAGTGTTCCTGCAACCAAATAGGACATTTTGGTCACAGTATTTCACAGCCAGTGCTACAATGAGCTCAAAGACATAAATTTGTCTTGAAGTCTCTGCTCTCTCAACCCCAAGGGCTGTGGCTGACCAGCACCAGTGGCTGGTACAGCCCAGCTCTGGGATTCCCTGTGTCCCCCAAGTGCCAGAAACACAAAGAACTGGACAACTCTGGATTCAACTCCTTTTGTGCATCAATCCTGCAATTATGTAATAACTATCAATCATCTCTGGACTGCTGGAGGCACAGAAAAGGAGACCACAATTCACCCTGGTGGAGTTTCCTCGCTGGTGGCAACGCATGAGGAGAAACGTTGAGAAACGTCAACTGAGTCCAAGCATGGAGCAAGACCAGGGTGGGATGGGAGAGTTGTGTGAGTCCAGAATTCCCTACCAAACCTGACTGCTGAGGAGCTGGCTGCTGAGATTCCTGTACCCACAGCACCTGTTCCAGGGACAGCACAGCCACAGCCTCCAGCCTCAGGGGCACTCAAGGGAGGGCACACGGATCCTCTGGGGAGGCTCAACCAAAGAGCTCTGGAGTTCAAACAGCTCCAAGCCTGAAGCTTTTTTCACTGTCACATCTCCAAGGAGCCTCACACACCCCAGTGAGCTCCAAGCCACCACTGCATACAGCACTGATTCACTCCTGCCATGCTGTGATGGAGGCACAACTCTCCACCACCAGCGGCTCATCGGTGCTGTCTCGAGCCAGGGTGGCCCCTGCTCCTCATCCCTTCCTCAGCTGCTGGGGAACAGAGCTGTGCAGCACATCCCACCATCATCCTCTGCAAAGAGCAGCAACTCTGCTCAGGTGCCTTAAAGCCAGGAGTAAATGCCACTTTCTGAAAAAAAAAAATCAGCTTTTCCTTGTGTGCCAACTCCCATCCTCTGTGACTGCAGCCCACCTAGGGGACAGCAGTGGACAAAGGGAACTGAGGCACCACCACTCTCAAGTGACAGAGGTGCATTGTGTCACCTTGGGGCAGCGCTTAAACACTGCCTGCAACAACCAATGTCATCAACCTCATTTTACCTTCCCCTGCTGAAAGCACCAACATGTGCATGTGGGTAATTTGTCACGCAGGCTGACTTTTGAGAAGATCCCTAATTAAGGGAGCAGAGTCTCCATGGAGAGGTGTTATGTAAGGGGCTTTACTTGCCATTAACTTCCACCGACCGAGGAAAGCCGAAACTCGGTGGAGGTGAGGCAGAGGAACAGCACATGGGATTTTTATTTAGCAGATGAGAGACGAGCGTTGCAGGACGAGTCCTCAGTGATCTCCTGCACTGTCACTCACTGGCTGTACCAGAGAGAGCCTGGCCCTGCTGCCATGCATGTGGGGAGGGACTGAGCGCTCATCCCTTCCCAAGGAGATGCAGCTCTGAGCAGCCAGCAGAGCATTCCCTGCTCTGGAGAAGGGAGCCCAAGGCAGCACCAGGACAGCAGCCAGGCAGTGGCACCAGGGAGCAGGGCAGGCTCAGCCCTCACCCTCTGGAGCAGAGCGTGGGGCACCCCCAGGGCTGCTCAGAAGCGCTGAGCCAGCGCTCCCCAGGGGGATGCTCAGGGTTATATAAATTAATAAAGGGGTTGATGTAATTTGCAGCTCAGTGAGTCGCAGCATTTGTCAAGTTAATTTGTTGTCTGGTGCTGACCCCGTGGTTCCACCTCTGCTTCTGTCTCTGTGCAAACGAGGGCAGGCTTCCCACTGAAACCCAGGGCTCCTGCTGAGCCGGAGTGACAGCCACCACAAGGTCACCACCATCCTGCTCCCAAAGAACCTGACAGCGTTTCCAAGTGAATTCCAAAAGCTAAAGCCCAGAAAGTTTCCACCCAGAGAGCTGGAAGCGGGCAAAGACCTTCCCAGAAGAGCTAATTTGCCACATTCACATTCACCCCTGCAGCAAAACACGGAGCAGCGTGGGATCCAGGGTGCCACACACCACCAGCTCAGCCTCCTTCCTGAGGTGAACCAGGAGCCTTTTCTCTTGTCCTGCTTCTCCCCCACATTCATTTTCTTAACAATACAATAAAAATCCCTCCTACCAATTACAATAAGGAACGTTTCGAGATTTGCTTTTCTGCTGGAGTTGGCAACCACCTACTTTGCCTACCCTTAATACTGGCCCTGCCTGCACCTAATGAAACAGCAACACCTATTGCAGTTATCCCTTCCCAGCATCATGGGGATCTGCTCTCCCACTGAAGCTCATGGGAGTTACCTGGGAACTCCCTTTATTAACCATATTACAATCATCATGTGCAAGCTCCTGTGTGTTGGTACAAACCTTCTGCTGCACTCCAGGCGGAATCAATTTCCCGTGTGAAAACCTGGAGTTAGGAAAATGCCATGCAGGGGTGACACATTTCTGGCTTTGCTGCCAAAGAGCCTTTTTTACATAACCTGCCCCTATCCCACCACTTTCCTATTCTCAAAGGCCTGTAGATAGAGGCAATTGAAGTTCAGTAGAAATGATTCAAACTGAGCACAGAACAAACTTGTTTGGAACACTATCAATCAAAAGCTGCTAATAATAACAAAAAATAAATGTTAAATGAAGATAAACTCTGTTAGACCTCAAAGACAAAGCTGGCTGGGTCAACTTTCTCAATGACAAATGCATCTGATGCAAAATGAACACAGTTACTAGTCCAGAGACTGGGGATGACTCTTCCACTGGCACTTACTGGAAATTGCAGAAGAACTGCAGAAAATCCACTCTGCAGGTTGCAGAGGTTGCCAAGCCCTACCTACCCACTCTGCAAAACTTATCGAGGAACACCAGAGAAAGACTGGGATAAAACACAAGGGAAATATCAGGTTAATTTTCCCAAGTGCATCTCGTTTCCATAAGCAGCCAAATTTTGCAGCGTGTTTTGTAGAAATTAATTCCTGCTAAGGGGAGGCCATCACTTTGCTGCACTCAGTAAATCTTCACTGTGTCACAGCCACAGGCTGCTGTACAAAACCAATCAGCTTTGCAGATGAGCAAGTACCCACACAGCTCCCCTGAGCAGCTGGGCTGCACCAGGGCCCTCTGCACTGGGAGCCTTTCTTCCTACATGGGGACAGCAAAGCTTGGGGACGAGTTCCCTGTCTCAGGATACCAGTTTAACCTGGCCATCCCATCCCTCAGCAATTACCTACCCTGGGAGATACAGCCCTGAACAAATGATTTCACTAAAGAGCAAGCCTCCACCTTTGCTTTGATTCCCAGTGTGGAGCCAGCTGCTCTCCCACAAGTCAAGCTTTGTGGTTGGTGTTTTCCCCACTGGAGTTCTCCTGACTTGGCTCTCTCAAGCCCTCCTGAGAGCTCAGAGTGCTGAGGACGTGCTGTTCCCAGCTGCCACTGCCAGCATCCCATGGGCCCCCATGTGCTGGAGCCACTGCAAGGCACCAGAAAACTCTCTCCCTACCACCAGGAGTTTAACCAGCATGAAGGAAAGGCACAGAACACGTCTGTGCACTGACCATGCTCCTTGTTTGCTGTTTGCCATCAAGTCCATGGAGTGTTGCAGCACGGAACACGCACATCCCAACAGCTCCACGGGATACTTTCAATAACATCCCATTCGTGCTTTGCATGCATGAGTAAGAGCTGCTGGGTGTGTCTGAGCCCTCAGAGCTCACAGCATTAGCTGTAGGCATCACAAGTCATTTGGTTCCTAAAACATTCTGTACTTAAAAGCAGCCCACACTCCAGCAGAGCCCCCTCCCAGCCCATCCTGCCGGAGCACGCACCCAGGGACTGCTGGCTGCGCTTATTCCTGACTGGGAAAGGATGGAAAACATCCACCCTAGGCTCTGGAAGCATGTTTGTAGAGGCTGGAGTGCAGCAGGAGCTGGCAGCAGTGCACAGTGTGGGGTGGAAGTGCCACTGCCCTGAGAGCCATCCATCACTCCTGACCACTGGGTTATTCCACAGCCTGCCAGCTCCTGCTCACAGACAGCAAATGCAAACTGAACTGCCTCCCTTTTGGGCAAAAAGGCGTCTTTGGAAAGGGACTGCAGACTTTCCTGTTGGTTTGCAGTGGGTGAGCTAAGGAATCTGCTTCCAACATGGATTTGTGCACTGTGCAAGTGACTCTGCCCAATCCTCTAGCACTGAGGTCCAGCACAAGCAAAGGATCTCTCCACCTCAGGCTGGTGCAGTTTGTTTTTCCTTCCAGCATGACAGTGAGAGGTTACCTGAGGCTCCCTGAGAGCTGCAAGGATGAAAGCTCAGCTTCCTTTACATTAGAGAAGAGCAGGAAATTTAAAGGAGTGAGTGTCCCCCAGGAATGTTAATCCTGTCATTGCAGTTTAAGGTGACACAGGCTTTTCAACACTCAGTTCCCACTTTATCCATTGCAAGTTTCATTCCAGAGCTTGTACACAGGGGATTAATGAGAGCACTGATTACAGAGACAGAGTGAAGGAGCCCAGAGACATTCCCTGTTCTCTCAGGGGAAGTTTGCATGGACACAGGAGGTGCTGCTGTAGGGATCTAGTGTGTGTTCCACCCACAATAATCAGTTACAACTGGTCAGGACTCAGCCCCACAGGCAGACTGCAAGCACAACACGTGCAGAGCTAAACAAATAAGATATCACAGATTCCATCATCTTTGTAAGCAAGTTCTGCTGTAATAAGGTTTTCCTTTCTGTTTGGAAGAAGGTAAGAGCTCGCTGGTGTGTGTTCATTAATCCACACCAGGGACAATCTTCTTTTAGGGGAATCTAATCCTTATTGAAAACACAGAAAGGAAGAACAGATTGAGATTGCTGGAGAATGGTGGTGGTCTGGAGTTTACCAAACCCTTATGTCAAATTCCAGTCTGAAATTAAACAGCTCATTGTAAAAGTCTCTGAGCATGTTACAGTTACTTAAGTTATTTGTAAGAGCAGTCAGTAACTTATCTACAAACCCATTTTATTACACATTCCTCTATACTGCCCTGGGAAAACACCTCATGTACTCAGTGCCCGTGCAAACATTCAATAAGTTCACTTTCGCATGGCAGACATTAATATTTCCCTTAATTACAGGTCAAAGATCATTCAGATAATTTCCCCTCCCGCCTCCTTGACCCTCTCAAATTTCCTGGATTTCATAAAAACATTTCCCTTCCCGACAGGGCTCAGTCACAAGATGGAGTTTTCCATTTCCCTACCTGTATCGTGGTGTTCCCACCTTCCAGCAGGGCAATGGCCAGCAGGATGCTCTCGTGGAAGACTCTGTCACTGGTGGCATTCATGATGAGATCTATGACCAGGTTGGAAGCACCCTCTTTATCCAGGTGGCACTGCACATCTGCCAGGCTCATCTCCCCTCGGCTCATGGAGCTCGACCCAGAGCTTCCTCCTGTAGAGTGACCAGGACAAACAGGTTGGCACTGCCCCCATGGGGGTGGCAAGGCCAGGGGGACAACAGCATCAAATTAAATAAATTTCACTGTACAACTGGCTTCAAATGGAATTTTTGTCCATCCTACCCCACCATCTCTGCAATACCATGAAATGGTTTTCTTTCAGAAATGGTTCATAATCTGACATCCTGATGGGCACATTTCCTAGATATTACCGCAAATATTAAATTGATCAGGATTTCTAAGTACGTTTATTCAAAGCAATGTCACAAACATCAAGCCAACCCAAGGCAGTCACTGAAAAGCACAGAGAGCTCTGTCTGCTAGATTTGCTCCCAAGTGCAGTCACCCACATGGACAGTTTTACTTTCTTTGGGAGCTCATAGACAAGACCATGAGGGAAAACAACCCAATTTGAGCCATAGGGTGCTGACTGGTCAGGAACACACATCTGTTAGATTTTATGAAAAATCCTTTTACTAGGATCTTTTCTCCTGAGAAGCCTCAGAGGAAAAGAAAAACAATAGGTATCTGCTGCTGTGGAATGCAACAGGTGCATCTTTGACTGGTCTCATGTGGTTGTTTTTAATTAATGGCCAATCACAATCCAGCTGTCTCGGACTCTCTGATTAGTCACAAGATTTTATTATCATTCCTTTTTCTTTCCTTGCTAGCCTTCTGATGAAATCCTTCTATTCTTTTAGCGTAGTTTTAATATATAATTTTCTTTTAATATATCATAAAATAACAAATTAGCCTTCTGAAACATGGAGTCAAGATTCTCATCCCTTCCCTGTGGGAACCCAAGAAATTCCTCTGGCTGCCCTAGAAGACTTGAGCCCCTGCCCAGGGGGCTCAGAGACCTTGGCACAGAGCCCAAGACCCCTGTGCCTTTGATTTAGCCCTTAGGAAAAACAATTACCAACCTTATATGAAGAATTACAAGCCATGGAAGTTTAAGTAGAATGATAGTGAATTTATCACAGGGTGAAAAATAGATTTTTTGGGGTTTTTAGAATGGGGGTTCAAGGGGCAAGATGGAGGAATGTGAGCGTGTCCAGTCTTTCTCTTCCTTCTTCTTCTTGGCCTCCATCTTCAGCTGTGATGTTGGCACTTTTAGATTGGTTTAGAGTAGAAGCTCACTGTCTAACATAGGTAATGGGTATTGGGAAGTAATTGTAAATATTGTACATTTAGTTTTTAGTATAAGAAGATAACATCACCCCAGGGTCAGGCAGAGTGCCTCTGACTGTCCTGCTGAGCGGACCTCAGCTGGACAGGAGAAAGAATTTTATAGATAAGATACAATAAACAACCTTGAGACAGAGAAATGAAGAGCTCTGACTCCTTCTTTGAGCATCAGGCTGGAAAAAGAGACTTTCCAACTTATCTCGAAGTCACTCTGAGCAGCAGAGACTCCAAGATTCCCTCATTCTGGGACCCCTGCGAACGCCACCACCCAGATCCCAGCGAGGGAGGGAGGCAGATGCCCTGGGGAGGCAGGCAGGGAGGAGCAGAGCGTGTCCTACCTGCCGTGGCAGCCTTGCCGGGGCCGCTGGCAGCCAGGGGCCCGTTGCCGAAGGCGGTGAGGCTCTCGCGCCGGCCGGCCGCGCGCACCGTGCCGTAGTAGCGGTTCACCAAAACCTGCCTCAGGGCCTCGCCCTGCAGGCAAAGAGCACAAGGAAATCACCATGGCAGCTCCACGAACAGGCCAACCACACGTGTTCATTGGCAGCAGTTAACCAGTTAGTTAACTGCTGTTAACCAGTACCCTTCTCGTGGTGAGGGAGGGGGAATGAAGCCCTGGAGAGTTGGAGAAATCCACCCAGCAGCTCCTGATGTGCTGGGGCAGGCTGGGACATTGGAGGGGTCTCATGGGGCTCAATAAGATTATGGGTTCCCCCATGCATCACAGAGACAGCTGCACTTCAGGTTTTGTGTACAGCTTTCTAGACAGATTTAATTTTCCGAGAGTTTCATTTTAATTAAGTTTTATTGTCTCGGTCTTAAACGCAAAGGAGTGGCATCTGTACAGCACCAACACAAAATCAAGAGGTGGATTAGAGGAACACCAGAAATGGTTTTAAGGAACAGTTTAATCTCCTCACACCTCTCCTGCCATCCCACCAACCCTGCAGGGCTGTGCTCCGCTGTCCCTCCATCAGCAGCTGACAGGACCCATCAGCTGCGAGCGGAAACCCGAGCGATCCCGCTGGATCCCGGCTCTTTGTTCCCTGCTGGCAGCTGCCCGAGTCACACCAGCCCTCCCACCCCAGCACCCAGCCCAGCACAGGGCAGGACCTCACACAACCCCAAATCCTGGAGCTCCCAGAGCTCCGGCACAGCCCCAGCACGAGCCAGCAGAGATCCAACACCTCCAGTCACCCCAGTGCTGCCACTGCAGCCTCCACAGGAATTCCCTGGGATATGGGGAGCTGGACAAAGCTGGAGGCACTGCCAGCACACAAACGCTGCACAGGGATTAAGGGATTTTTGTAAGGATTGTTGTCAATCCGGGAGCTCCTGCCCTGCTAATGGCAGTGTGGTTACAGCAGCACCATCCCAGGACAGAGCTGCAGAAGGGAGGGAAGGGCTTTTCTGGGGAGTCAGAAAAAAAAATTAAAAAAAATTTAGCCAAAAATAATTTTATATCAAAAATATTTCCAATGAACTAAAGCATCTTATCTTTAGTTCCATTCACAAAAAGTGCTTGTCGCTGATTTATTGATTTTCAGTTGTATTTCAAATGAAATTGGTTGTCTGACTATAGATTCAAGATGTCATTTAATACATTAGCTATCATAAAAGTGAAGTCTTACTCTTTAAAATTTCACAGGAGGCCTTTAAAACACAAGTAAATGGAACGACATAAATGGGCATTAATTGGCTTGTACAGAACTCCAGCCCTGCTGCAGTCCTACTGATTTTATAAACAGCTGGCACTCAAAAAAGTCACTTCAAGAGATCCTTTTACCCCAAAAGAAAAAAAGACAAAAGCCTGTCTGATAATAATCAAGTTATTTATCAAATTTCAGAAATCACTTCCACAGGGAGAAGCCCAACACATGCCTGAGCTGGTGAGGGATCTCTGCCCTCCCCACAGGGCTGGGGCTCAGGTCAGGGCTCCCACTGCCACCCTGTCACCACAATCCAGCAGCTTAGAAATGGTTCCTGGGGATTCTCAGTGTGAAGGCTGCAGCCCAGGAGCTGCATTTCATGGGATTAGATGGGGAGGGAGCAGGTGTCAGGGAACAGGATGCAAAATAAACACAAAGTCAGTGTTCCAACCAGCTGCTTCCAAAAACTCCCAAACAGCGGAAAAAAGGAAAACTCCTGTGGAAGCAACAGCAGGAGGAGATGAGCACTTCTCCAAGGGGCACATGCTTCCCATCACTGCTTGGGCCAAAGAGTGAACACGTGGCAGAGGCAAGAGACAGCTCAGGAGCTCCAGCAAACGCTGTCCTGGAGCAGCTCCTGCGCCTGACAGAGACATCAGAGTGCTCAGTGCACGAGGCAGGGCCTTACCCACCTCCCTGCTCCCAGCCTGGCAGGTGAGGGAGGCTGTGTGACAGAACAAGGCCAAGCCAGACAAAAAAACCCCTGAACTACATCTGCCTTGGACATGTGCACTGATTGGAAAGGCAGCTTGACACCCAGATGGGCCCTAGGACACAAATGGCTACAGGGGAGCTCTCACAGCACCTTCTTCCTCCTCTGTTGAACTAACTGGCAGTCATCCTGTCAAATGGCATTTAAACCAGGGATTTTTACTACTTATTACAAAGATAACACACATCCAGCCTCGAGAACAGCTGCTCAGCAAACTCCACCTTGCCTGAATTCAGGAGGGCAACTAAAGCTCTTGGAGCTGCCCCCAAATTCTCCTTTTGGCCCCTTGTGGAGCAGGAGGTGACTTCTATTCCATGGTCAAAATAGTTGGGGTGAGTGGAGACTTGAGCAGGACAGGCACCTCTGGTGTCTGTAGGTGTTGTGTATCCAAAACAAGGCAAATCACCCAAAAATACAGCAGGAACAAGTATCAAGCAGCTGTTTCTAGTCAGAGTGTGCTGATCCAGGCCTGGCAATACACAGTCACCAGCACTTCAAACTCTAACTGGAAAGAAAAGCTTTGGTTCCTACAAATTTATCCAAACCCATGGTATCAGCTAACAAAATACAAGTACGTGATCAGAGCAGAAGGGAGAAAAAATAAGTGGTATTTAAGAAATGTTCCAATTAATTCAGCTGCAATGCTTGGCTCCAGAACAGTTCTTTAACCATCCTGTTAGTGCTGTGCACCACTTTGACGAGGGCAGTGTGCAAACAAATATCAGATGTTTGGCACTAACCAGAAAAATCAAATATGGTACCTAGGGAAAAACCCAGCAGCATCCAGTTTCATCTGCATTCACACCAGGTAAAGTAAGGGTAAGTCACACAGAAACATCACTGTACCTGCATCAGCAATGCAGATGCAACACACAACTCCAAGTGATATCAGAAACTTGTTAGAAGCTTTAAAACAGAGCATCTTTCATGTTTTAGAGTGAAGCAGTTATAAGTTGTTGCTGTTGTGCTCCCAGCTACAAGAGCAAAGAAATGGAGAAAGGGACCAACGATGCTGATTTTGCAGCTTGGCTGGCTAGAAAGGGGTGGTGTGGCCAGAGGAGCCAGCTCCAGCAGCACTGATGGATGTCACTGCACAGCAGAGTGATCAGCACCCACAGGGAAGGTTTTGACAGTGGCAATGGACCAGACCAGGACCTGAGCTCAATTCAGAACAGCCAAGCACTCATTCCCCTTCCATGTAACCCAGAGAAGGGGCTGCAGCACCTCACTCTGTCCATAGGCTCATTTTTCGGATTTTCCAGCCAGCATTTAAACCACACAAGTTTCTTACATGACTTAGGCTTCACTGTTCACAGGGGAAAGGGAGAGATGAGTTCTGAATGTGCTCGACTGCTGTACATACCCTTCTATGATCCTCCAGTTGCCTCTGGGGTAGAGTTTGATCAAGCTCCTGCTGCACGTGCAGAAAGTTCATTTTAAAGCAGAACAACACTCAAGAGAGACCAACACCTTGGCACTCATGGGAATACTGGGGGAGTCACAGCTGGATGCGAGGCGGGAGATGAGGGAGATGGACTGACAAAGCACCAGAACAGGACACCTGCCCTCTGGCAGCCCTGACCCCTCTGCTCTGCCACCCTCACACACCCCCTGGCATGCAGGAGTGGCAGCAGTGCTCAGGAAACACGGCTCTGCCTGGTGTCACAGCTCCACACAGCTCCACACAGCTCTGGGGGCTCAGCCCACGCATGCCCATGCACAGACACACAGAGCACCCCCAGCCCCCTGGACACACACTCTGGGGGTGAGGGACCCCAGCACATCCCACTGTGGTCACTGAAACTCATTTGAGACTGGGGAGGGCTTCTGGCCCAGCCTGGGGGCTCCCTCCCCATGGCCAGGATGGCAGTGGGGAGCCACTGAGCTGCCCCTCGGCACAGGCACATCTCCAAATCAAACCCCTCTCACTTGAGAAATTCATTTCCAGGAATGCAACTTCCACTTTGCAAAGCTGAAGCACGTTATGGTTTTGCTGCTTTAAGGCATCTCCAAAGGTGTAGAATAACAGCTCTGTACAGGGACCCATCAGAAACCAGGAGCCATCTCCCAGACATCTCAAATCCATTTGATGACCACTCAGAGTTTCAGGTTACATTTAAACACTATTTCACAAAATTTACAAATACAAAGGCCTAAACCATCACAAACACTTCTTTTTCTACACGATCTCACATTTATAAAAACTTCACAGCTCAGAGAATCAACACTCTCCCAGATTTAGGCTTCCATGTTGTTTCATTTAGATTGGCACTGATTTGGCACCCAGTTGTACAATCTACCAATGCCATGTCTGGATGTCCCATGAATTTCAAAGGAATTTAAGATTTGATAAATTTTCCTGCCTTCTTTTTGGCAAATAATCTGCTTTATGGACATAAAGGGAATGGTTCCACATATCCAATTCCCTTAGAACCAGTGGCCTTGACAATGTGCAGGGACCCTGAGTTTGTCCACTGGGGCATTTTAAATGGGACACCAATTGCTCTGGAGTTATGAAGCTTCCACTAAGAACTTCCCTTTCCTTAAAGTATTGAAGTTTTTAAGTATGTGAGGCAAAGGGAAAACCAAATTCTGCATTAGGGGCCAAAATGAAGTCTCATTTTGCCAATGTAGGAAAATTTGAGAGGAGACTTTTCCCAGTGCCACCCTTAAAGAAAAAAGGAAATGGCTGAAAGGAACACACTTAGGATTACTTTACAAAATTTTTTATATTTTCACACTACCACACTGATGCTGTACTGGATTAAGGCACTTTTACAAATCTACTTCTTTCCACTGTCTAACACCAGGCAGGAACACACATTTCACAGGGGTTTTTACCAACAAGACACTCCACTAGGACTAGTGAAACACCAATATTTGTGCACTGTACAAATATAGGTGGCTGACACACCTCTACAGGGCTCTCCGTTTCTGGGGCTTGCGGCAGCTAGTTGAAAGTAAAATGCAGAAAAATTAGTCATTCCTCCAGAATCTTCCATCCCAACAGCAATCCAGTGGGCAACAGTGAGGGGAAGGGAGCTGGCAAAGCACTTGACTTCAGCTGAATCATCACAAATGAACTGTGGCTGTAATTACTGGTTACACTCTCCCACCCTGCTCCAAAAGGGCCACATTTGGCAAATTTTGCAGGTATCCTTTGAACATCCCAAACTGCTTTGCATGAACTCAGAGGCACAAGCAAAAAAATGAAGTTGCAGGTGCCCAGAGCACTTTTGGGGACCACACCCCCAGGATCTGTCACTGGAATGCTGCACATCCACCCCAGTGGGGAGGAGGAGGAAGCCAGGGCTGCATATCACAAAGGGAGCAGCCTGATAATTTTAGCTGAAAAAAAGGTGTTCTGTGGATTCTCATCTCTAAACATACTTTGCTCAAGATAAAAGATACACAACACAGCACCAAACAGGAGCAACGAAATAAGGGCCTGAATGGTGACAGCTTTTCAAATTTAAAATGCTGATCTTCAACTGAAACAGATGAAGACAAGTAACTTTTATCTAGTCAAGCACAGACACACAACAGAGAACTGAACATTCAAACTCAACTGCTGAATTAATTGTGGGGAAATTGCTGTAATTCTCAGGAGCAGACACCAGGAAATAACACCCTCACAATCCTGTAACCCCAACCTGAGCCAGCATTCCTGGCCAAGCGTGCCACAGGGATGGACAGACCAAGGGAGCACAGACTGGGAGAGCAGCCCAGCACCTGCTGCAGCCTGGGGAGCCCCAGAGGGAGGCCACAGATGCAGCAGGAGGAAAAATGAGACTCCACTTCCCAGGAAGGAGCCCCAGGAGCAAGCACTTCCCCTGCAGGGACTCCTTGGCCAGGAAAAAGACCCTTCTCCATTCTCCTCCTAAGGGACTCTGCTCCTGGCCAGCTCCCATGGCCTTTGGCGGTGGCTTCCTTGCATTGTCACCGCTCCTGGACACGTCTCAAGCATGCTGACCCCTTGTGTGGCCGAGTGGAAGCAGGCAGGGTTTGACCCAGAGGAGCAGGAGGGAACAGGAAGCAGCAGGTTCCTGCAGAGGAACACACCGTGCTGCCCTGCCCTGCTCCCAGGCTGCAGCCCCACAGCCTGGGCACATTGTCCCACTGCACAGCCTGCCTGGGGCACAGGAAACACCCCTGCCTTCCCCTGAGCCAACAGCAGCAAGGAAAACAGGCCTGTTCCCTGCAGGGGAAATGAGCTCCCTTCCTCCTGGGGAGGGAGACTGAAGCTCACAGGTCAAGTGGACATGACTGCTGGACTCGGGATTCCAAACAAAAGTTTCCTTCTGGGCACTGGTACAGGTTTCCCAGAGAAACTGTGAATTTTCCTGCCCTTCAAGTGTCCAAGGCCGGGCTGGATGGAGCTCTGAGCAGCCTGGGACAGTGGAAGGCGTCCCTGCCATGGCAGGGGTGGCACTGGATGAGCTTTAAGGTGCCTCCCAACCCAACCCATTCTGGGATTTCTGGGCTGATACCTCGACCCCATTTCAACCAAACATACATTTACATTTTGGGGCTGAAATGCCCAAAAGCACAGATGAAGAATCACATAAAATTGATAGTTTGCTCCTTCTCAAGCTAAAATTACAAATTCCAGCTCACAAATTCCTCTGTGGCACAGCCAGCACATCAGACCCAGCCCCACACACTGACCTGGCAGCAAAACCACTGCCCTGGGCAATGCCCACAGGGATCACCCACAGCAGCACAGCCCTCAGCCATCTTCCAGTAAGAATATAAACTCCAAATCCTGAAACTGCCATTCTTTGAGTCAAAATGGGGTCAAATAGCAAAGAATTATTGAGCTCTTGTTGCTGTGCTACACTTTGCACTCTCCTGTGTGTGCTGCAACAGCAAAATATCACCTTATGCTTTACAAGGATTGAACAGGGTGGGAGAGCAGCCCAAAGCAGTCATGTTTCAAGATCCCTTGTGCCTCCCTATATTTCAGCTCTGCAGCTATAAGAAAGGGATGGTTTGGGGGGCAGGTTTGTGGAGTACCAAACACAGGCAGTGATGAGCAGGACACAGTGGACAGCTTCTAAACTGGAACCCAGTGGGTGGCCAGGTCAGAGGCCAACATCTGCGCTTTTTACGGGCAGGAGGGAAAGATCCTTTCAACTTGCTGAGCAAAACCCTCTCTCTTCCTTTGAAGTTTGCACTCCCCCAAGGCTGGCCAATAAAGCACTCCTCATGAGGCATGAGAGGGATGCACAATCCCTGACCCTCTGGTGACCGCAGAGCTTCCAGCATCCACTTCCCCAGCACAGGCCACGTGTGCTTCCCAGAACAGACTGTCTGACTCAAGAGGGGATGTATGGCCCTCAAAAACCACCAGGGCACGTGACAGCTCCAGGCTGAATTCAATGTCTGAGATACAGATGAGCTTTCCACCCTTTTCCTTTGCAGTTCGGAGCAATTCTTCAAAGTTTTAGTTGCGTTTGCTTTCAAAATAACAACCACAATGGAAGCTGCTTAATCTTTCCTTCAGAGAAAATTCAAACTACTGCTGTGATAGAGTAGAAAAGGTTTGAGGAAAAGCAGAATGATTTTCATTCAAGTTTGGAGCATCAGAATTGCTTTTCTCCACTTTTTTTACCCAACTATGCAGTGAACACCCAGACCACTGAGGAGTGAAAAGGCCTGAAGTGCATTTAGGAGGCTGGTGGAGATTCCAGTTCACAGACTGGGGCTGCTCCAGAGAGTGGCTTCAGCAAAACAGGCTGGGAAACATCTCACATTGTAATTAATGAGAGGGAAATAATCTGATCAGGAAACTCACATTTGTGTGGCCACACAAACACCATTCAAAAACCTGGTCCTTTTCTCTTCGGCCTGACCAGACTTTGGAATTTTGACAAAATAATGGACAAACCAGCACAATTCCAAGCACCTACACTTCAGGCTGCTCCAGAGTCCAAAGGACTGAGAGGTGACAAACCTGACTGCTGAACTGATGACATTTTCCAAACCTCCACACAATTCCTGCAGACCTCTCCAAACATTCCTGTCTCCTGTCCTGGGAGGTCCCTGAGCTCAACGCTGAGCACTCTGCGGAAGCTGAGCCCAGCTCCATGGATTTGGCTCTGTGGACAGACAGTGGTGAGGAGTGGGATGCCCTGGGCTGTGCAGGAACTCAGGTTCAATCACTGAGAGGTCCCTTCTGGTCCCAAAATCTGTGAATTCAGGAACTGACCCAACTCCACGCATATGGCATCTCATTACTGGGGTGGCAGGGGGAGACATTTGGCAGAGAGGAGGAAATAAAAAGGGAAAACACAACTGCAAATTCAGCCAAATTGCACATTAAGCTTTTGATAGCCAGGTTGTACATCCACATGCGAGGAACTAGAGTGAAGATCTCAGATAAATGTTACTGTGAAGCCTCTGCCTCAGCTCCTGCATTGCCATCTACAGCAGGAGCTGGAATTCCAGTGGGAATGGCTGCTCTGATTGAATCCTGCAAGTCCCTTTCCACTTTTTCCTCCCTTCTCTGAACTTCTCTGCTCTTCCCTTTGAAATGCCATCAGCTCTTCCTTGAAAGGCACACAGCAAAAGCATCACCTTGTCTGATTGGTGGCAACAGACTAGAGCACAAATTATGTTGCTGTCCTTCATAACTCTTTAAAAATACCACAAAACTCTGTGCAGCTTCCTTGCCAAGTCCCCTTTGTAAAGCCAACACTGTTACCTTGTGGAGCTGAGGAGAAATTTGGATAGGAAATTTCTAGCCCCTGCAGATGATCTGTAGGTGTTTGTCAAACGAGCATTTGACTTGTTATGGAGAAGTTTCAGGGCAGAGGGGAATAACTGGGACCCAGGAGCACTGAACTGCTTTGACAAACTTCCCACGTTGCATTTTCAGGGATGGAGCATCTCAGCCCTGCCTAAATCAAGCAGCAGCAGGAGATGTGGGGCAGCACCTTGTTCTGGCACAGGTTCCCCAGAAGCCATGTAGGATTTTGGGGCCAGGGGCAGCCCCCCAGTTCCCAGCCCCATCACACACCCAGGGCAGGGACACGGCTGAACGTCCTCCCTGGTCCCAGGGAATGTGCAGAGATTTGTGCACTGCCAGCTGAGGAGGAGGCAGGTCTGCCACAAGGGCTGCCAGTGCCTGCACTACAAGGGCACCAAGATCTACCTAGGGGAATGCCTTCCCTCATTTTCCAGAGTTTTCAGTGGAGAAATCATCTTTTAACTCAGGCTGGGACTTTCCAGTGTCTGCCCTTCACTGGGAGTGCAGGCACTTCCTTCTCTTTAAATCCTGTGTCTTGCAGGACTTCTGCTGAATTCACTGAGAGCTGCCCTCACAATACATTTTACAGCAGCGGTTTTAATTAGCAGTAAGAATGGAATAACTGCTATTTTTTTGGTGACAAGTAACGGTAAGAAATGTTCCAGCCTCCTTTTCCAAGGATCTCACCAATTCCAGTCTGTGTCAAAAAAAAAAAGAAAAAAAAAAAGCCCTGTCCAAAGATCGCAGGGGAAAAAAAATATAGAGGCAGCCCACAAAAATTTATGAGTGCCTGCATTTCCTCTGCTTGAGACATAACAAGTGAAGCACTGTCTAAGTGCAAAACACACAAGAGAAATGACTGCAGAGTAAGATCTCTACAAGGAAAATAATTCCCAAGTGCAGCTTTGCAGCTCTGAAGAGGTTAATAAATTTCCTAACTCCAATCAAAAATGCATAAAACAGCACATATTTTGCACCTTAGACATTGCAATTTTAGTTTCTCATAGTAAAGAGCAGGGAAAAGGTTAATTCAGGCAACCCCTCTGAACAAGGATTTTCAGTTCCCTTTCCACCTACTCAAAACCTCAAGACTAATGCAAAGAGGTGAAAAAACCCCAAACCTAAACTTTACTGAGTGGGTCTGCAAGTGCATTTTGCTGGATAGAGCTGCCTGTAGATATATCAGCTGCATAAAGAAGTGTCACTACTGAAAAAACAGATAAAACACCAACACAACCCTAACAAATAACTAAATAACTGCAAGGGGAACTCTGTGCTGAATTTGGCTAGGTGGCTGCTGGCCCATACCCCAGAAAGAGCAGAGCACCCCCATTTCACCCTGGAAATTGGAATAGAGCTGCAGTGGTATGGGGTCAGGCTGGGGAGCAGCAGAGCACCCACATTTCAGTGTGGAAATTGGGATCTAGCTGCAGTGGAGTGGGGTCAGCTGGGGAGCAGCAGAGCACCCACATTTCAGTGTGGAAATTGGGATATTGCAGCAGAGGAGTGGGATCAGCTGGGGAGCAGCAGAGCACCCCATTTCAGTGTGGAAATTGGGATCGAGCTGCAGTGATTTGGGGTCAGCTGGGGAGCAGCAGAGCACCCACATTTCAGTGTGGAAATTGGAATAGAGCTGCAGTGGAGTGGGGTCAGCTGGGGAGCAGCAGAGCACCCCATTTCACCCTAGAAACTGGGATATGGCTGCAGTGGAGTGGGGTCAGCTGGGGAGCAGCAGAGCACCCCATTTCAGTGTGGAAATTGGGATCTGGCTGCAGTGGAGTGGGGTCAGCTGGGGAGCAGCAGAGCACCCACATTTCAGTGTGGAAATTGGGATCTGGCTGCAGTGGAGTGGGGTCAGGCTGGGGAGCAGCAGAGCACCCCATTTCACCCTAGAAACTGGGATATGGCTGCAGTGGTTTGGGGTCAGCTGGGGAGCAGAGCCCAGCCCCAGCTCGGCGCTACCGGCGCAGGCCGCGGGCCAGCGCGGTGCCTGTAAACATCCCCAGCGCCTTTATTGGCAATTACTGCTGAAGGTCACACATCAGCAGCGGGCCTAAATTCCAGGAAAAAAAGCTCTTCTTATGTAACTGCTGCCTGAATGTTGGCAGGTGCCCAGCGGAACAGCTCACTGCAATGTGGCTGGGAGGGGAAAAAGGAACATAAAAAATAAAAAAGCAAAGTAGGCCATCTCCCAGCGCGATCGGCATCCTGCGCGTGCCACCTGCAGGTCAGCGCCGACGGGCCCTGCCTGGCAGGCCAGCACAGATCCATGGCTCCTCCAGGATGGGGGCGTTTTAGCAGCCAGGACTCGCACTGCAGGTGGAAACTGGGCCACGGTGTCCCCAAAGGGCAGCCCTGGCCGGGGAGGATGGACAGGAACCTTTCCCAGAGCTGGGCTGGAGCACAGGGAGCCCACGGTGCAGCTCAGCATGCAACACCAGCAAATCTGCATTTGCATCACGCCTGCACTTCTCAGTGGGCTGAGGATTGCATTAACAGCACATTAAGCTGTTGTGTGTAATTACAAGCAGGGTTTAGCTCTTGCTGTTGTGTGAAGATTCTCACTTGGTGGAAGAATTCACCTTGGCCCCAAAGCTCTTCCCTGAGACAGCAGCACAGGCTCCATCAGAACAGGATTAGAGCAGCTCCAGCCCAGGAAGGAGGCCACCAACAGAGACTCAGCCCAAGGGCTTCTAAGGACAATGCCCTGCCTTGGGCATTTGGCTTTAGCTACCTGAGACACCTGCACAGAGCCCATGTCAAACACACCCCATTGAGCCCTTGAGCTGCTGCTCCCACCCCATGCCCCAGGAGAGGCAAAGAGCAGCCACAGCACAACCCAAAGGCCAGCTCTGAGCTCACAACTCCCCCAAACCAGGAAAGAACCAACACAGCCGTGGTGCCAGTGTGGTGAGACACAGTTCCTCATGGTTTGGGTTTTCTATCAATGCTCCACTGCTTCTCCTTGGAAAACTGCAGCTCCTCCCTGGCCCTCCTTTCCAGCAAAAGGGAATTCCACTTAAACCCTCAATAAAAGTGTGAGTTAGGACAACAGCACCCCCTCTGCTGTTCCCTTCCTCTCCACTTCTCCAGCACCCAAAGCCCCCAAGCTCAGTTCAAAATTGTCCAGGGCTGGAGCCAACCCCACACTCAGGGGATTTCCTACCATTGGGTGAATTCCAGCATTATTCACCCACTTCCAAAGGACACTCCCTTCTTCACTCATAAAAACATTAATGAGGATCTGTCTGACTTTCTGTCATGACTTTCACCAACAAACAGAGATCTCCTGGTGGTTTTTACATCCTTTGTTTTTGGGACCCACTGCTCACTGGGATTACCTTGCAGGACACAACTAAGATAACTCAACCTACATAAAATTCCACCATTCCACCATGAAATCATGCCATCAACAGCTACTTCAGTGGAGTATTCCCTGAGGGAACAAGGAGCATTTCAGCTGATCAGAACAATTCAAGTGTACATGGTCTTGACAGAAAAGCAAGTCAATAATTTTGCTAATATTGCAGAGTTTTGTATTCTTTGCCCTAAATGTTTACAGTTTCCAGGGGTGACAAGGGGATAAAAAAGGAAACCAGAGAATCCCAGGATTTCTGAGACTTGCCAGTGGTTCCTGCTCCATCTGAATCCCTTTCCCTGTGCAGCCAGTGCTCAGTGCTGATGGTTATACACACACCTGCTCCTTCCATGCACTTGCTCCATTAAGGAGCAATAAAATTCCTCCTTTGCAGCCTCCAGACCAAATCCTAAATTGTTCTCCACGCTCTGGCTGATTTACTGCAGGCAAAGACAGCACATCACAGCCAGAAACCAAAGGGGAAAGAGTTTCACATTATGACTTAATTTGCAATTAAACAATTCAACTTTCTCTCTGAAGTTTCTCCAAGCTAAAATTATACATATACACACGTGCTATTCTGGGAAGCTGCAGCAGCACATCATCCAAAGGACCTGGCCTGGTGGAAGCGTTTTTGTGCTACAGGTTAACTTCTGGAAACCAGAGCAGGCTGCTGGTGTGTATGCCCCAGGTTAAAAGGGGAAAAAACTGGGTTTATTAACAAAAAAAAAGAGAGAAACAGACAGCAGAGCACCTCTGTAATGCCAGGAGTGTGTGTGGAGCTTGGGGACACACCTGAGATCCCATCCCAGCACAGCTCAGAGGTGATGGCACGGCAGTAAATGAACTTGTGCAACAAGAAATTTGTCTTCCAGGTCAAAATCAGACTCTGGGCCAAAAGCAGTGATGGGAAACCAGTTTCTTAGGGAAGGGACCTTCAGCTCCAGCCCTAAAAGCCCCCCTGAACAGAAAACACCCTCCAGGCCAGCCCTGGGTAATGTGCACAGTATTTGTCCACTTTAGTGACAAATAGTTTGGCTTTCAAATCCATTTCACCAGGCAAGGTCCCCATATATTTCATTTTCAGAATGAAGTTTACCCAGTGAATTCAGGTGGTTAACAGCAAAATCAACGAGTCACACCGTAAATTGCTTTCTGTAGATTTCATGACCTACTCCACTAAATAAAGGTCAGAAACGCTTTAGACATTTTAAGTGGTTGAGCTTTGTTCCAAATAAAAGGCTGGCTTGGGAGAGAACACAGGAAACAAAGCACTGAGAGGAAAATATTTCTTTTTTTCCATGGTATTTCAGTAAAATAAGGTGTCAGTCAATCACTTTCTCAGTATTATACATTTATGCAAATTCCACACCCACACCAGGATTTTTTTGAGCTGATGAGGAAGTTGCAGAGCAGAGGCAGCTCAGCTCCCTCCGCCCTGCGCTGCTGCCCCAACCAGACACCAGGCTTGTCAGAGTCCTTGGAAAGCTCCACGTCAGCTGAGCTCCAAGTTTTCCCTCAAAGAGGGCTTTTCACCCAGAAACAGCTTCCCCAGGCACCCATTCCTCAGGTTCCACACCACCCACCCCACTGGGCACAGCCAGGGCACTGCCGTGCTCTCACCAGCTGCAGCAGCAGCACAATTCCTGCACAAGGACCTGCCCTCCCCATTCCCACCTGCACCCACCTTCCTCCAGCTCCTGCATGGGCACCATTAAAGCTCATTATTTGGCTTTCCAAATAAGCCAAATAATAAATATAACATAATAAAAATAATAAAAATAACCCCTTCACATATGACACAGGAATGGTGTGGCCAAGTGCTAAATGCTGACTGCTTAGAGCAGCTCACCCTCCAGATCTCATCCTAAACTTCACAGGATCTACCCATGGCACCAGCTGATTGCAGACTACCAAAAATGATAACTCCATCTGGATTAATATTCCAAGAAATGACATGTGGAATTAGTTATGGTAACTATTCCCAGGATAGACACACAGCAGACTGAAAACTCCACTAATTCACTGACACAGGCACACAAATCAGAACGCTCAGTGCTGCAGAGACAGGACAGATCACAGGGCTACTGGTAAAACAAGCACCATAGAAACAACACTGGAGAAGAGAAATAAAATTAAAACCTCAGCATTATCCAATTCAATGGTAATCTGCCGGGAAAGAAAGAAGGGGAAGAATGGAAAGCAAGGATTAGTAAGAGAAAAGAAACATAAATTTCATGTAAGGATCTTATAAATCATTTAACACTTGAATGCTGCAATCCAACGTTATTTCTGCAGTGGGCATGAGGAACATCTGCCAGCTCTGGGTTAGGGAACAGCCACTGCTGGGAGAGCTGTGCCAGGCAGCTTGGGAGGCAGGATGTACCCTGGCTTTGTTCCTGTGCCAGGGACAGACCACGTGGGCTGCCTGACCCAGAGCCAAGGACTTCACCCTTGGGCACGGGAGTGTCACGAGCCCTGAGCAGAGCAGCAGCAGCTCAGGGGCTGCATTTCCACTCTGGGAGGGAAAATGGAGCTTCCCAGTGCGAGTCCTGCAGAGCTGAGGCGAGTCAGCTGCTAGGCACCCGGGGAGACGTGCATGAATGACATGTTTCAGCACAGTGAAAAACTTGGGTCTAGCCTACACTGTCAATGTAGAGCAGTTTTGTGCCTATTAAATCCTGCACAGTATGCTCCCCGTCACTGAGCCATCCTGAGCGCGTGCCAAGCGAGGAGTCTTCAGCAATATGGAAAAATTTCAGCCTTCCCACAGGCTCCTGTACATCTGTGCTCTGCCCACGGGTTCTGCTGGCTGCTGAGGAGCCCCAGCTGTGGGAGCAGGGCTCTGGTGACAGGAGCACATCCGTGTCCTCCTGCACTGCCCACCCTGCTCAGGGCCAGCAGGGTGAGGTGATCTGTGTGCGGGAGAGCCACGGCACAGGAGGAGCCCTGCACATCCTTCCACCCTTATGTAAGCCAGGCTGCTCCAGAGGGCACCACGTGGGGCTGCAGCAGGACCACAGGCACTGCCAGAACCTCCCCAGAGCTCCGGGGCTGGACACGGCTGGGGAGGGACAGCTGAGAGCCCTGGCACAGGGGCAGGGCAGGGGTGGCAGCTCTGCACTGCCAGGGGCTTAAAGGGGCTCTCAGGAAGGAATCCTGCCCTGTCAGGGTGGGCAGGCCCTGGCACAGGCTGCCCAGAGACACAAGGGATGGCTGCCCCAGCCCTGGAAGGGTTCAAGGCCAGGCTGGCTGTGGAAGGGAGGGAACTGGGTCATCTTTAAGGTCCCTTCCAAGCCAAGCTTTTCCCTGGTTCTATGCTTGAGGTTGATAAACTGCTCCCAAGGGTGAGCTCTGCACCTCCATGGATGGAAGCACCTCTAGGCAGGGACTCCAGGATTTGCAGCAGGGTTTTTACAATATAAGAGGGGTTTTTCCTTCTCTCTTTTTTTTTTTTTTTCTTTATTTTGTTACACTACAGGATGATTTTAAAAACAAAAGGTGCTACCTTTTAGGTGGTGACTAAATTAGTTCTCTGAGTCACAAGGGAGAATAAATCCCACTGCAGTGCTCACAGCCAGACAGCAAAAGCTGTTCTACTACTACTGACAGTCTATCTGTGAGCAATCAGCTGCTCCTTCCGACTCAGAAATCACTTCACAGGCAGGCATATCCTGACTCCTTATGTAACTGAGCCACTGCTTCAGAAATCAGTGCTTCTGCCACACTTGGAAGATTTTTTAGCACCTTGTGGGGTTCTCCATGGTCTGAATGGTGCAAGGTATGTTAACTGCAGCTTCTAGAAATACTGCTTCATCCAAGTTAGCTGAATGAAGCCTAAGAAACTCCTAGAAATTAATTTCCATTTTGGAAAATCTCTCAGTGGCAAATTACATTTAAGGAAAAACTCTCAAAGCTCTGATTTGGGTTTCACTGGTGTCTGGTATACACAATATGCATCACACATTGCTTTTATTACTTAAGGTGACCTTGACAGTGGCTCCTGGCTGTTCTGACAGGAGAGGACACACTGATCTGCTTAGAGAAGGGTAAGATGTGATCTATGGTTACACTGAGTCTGTCACAGCCCCAGTGCTGAACATCAGGAAATACCAGCACCCATTAGAGGATCACCAGTCCCACTCCTTTCCCCTCCAGGAGCAGCCTGGCCACAGCTGGGATGTCTCAGAGAAGGGACCTTGAGGAGAGCACAGGAGGTGATGCCCCAGCACAGGATTCAGCCACTAGGGCAGAGGACAATGTGCCCCAAGGTGACACCTGCAGCTGTGCCCTGCCCTGCTCCCTTCCCATCGCACAGGGATGTGCTGCTTTCCCAGGGAATTCCCTCCAGCCCAGGAACTCACTCCAGCCCCTGCTGCTGCACAGGGAGACAGTGCCCAGGCAGGAGCAGAGCAGCAGCTGGAGCTGGGCTGGGCTGGCAGCTCTGGGAAGAGCCTTCCTGGCAGGGCAGGGAGCACAGCCCCGGCCATCCCTGCCCTGAGGGCATTTTCCTGGGAGTCTCCCCTGCCTGGCACTGCCTGTGCAGCCTGGCTGTGCTGGGAGCAGCCCACACGTGCACACCCACGTGTGCCAGGCTGCCACTGCTCCCTCCCCAGAGCCCTGCACCACGTCCTGCTCCTGCCTCCTGCCGGCATTCCCAGCTGCCCAGGATGCTGCAGGTTCCTCTGCCTGTGGAGCCTGTGGAGCATCTCCCTCCCTGGCAGCTGCTACAAACCATTCCTGCTGTTCTCAGACTGATCCCTGAAGTTTTTGCCCTTTTTGCTGTGAAGTGAGCACGAGCAGCAGCTCCAAACCCATCTGTGGGGGAGAACTGGGCTGAGACACCACCTGCTCCTGGGCACAGCTCCCAGGGGCACAGAGAGCCCTGCCCCACCCCAGCTCCCCCAGTCCCCACTCCCAGCTGCTCCCCAGCTCTGTGCTCCTCTGCTCCCACTGGGTGCCATGGGAAGAGCCTCAGCTGACCAGAATTCCAGGAGAATCTCCAAATCCCAGCCTCAGCTGACTGCAACCACTTCTAGAAGCACAAACATATGGGAGCATACACACTGTCCTGATGGAATCAAGAGCAGGTCTGTACCTACAGAGAAATGTTCCTCTCAACCAGTCAAGAGTTGTATGTAGGAAAGGGAAAGAAGAAACATGGGTGGCGTACAGAGAGTTTCCATCTGTAAACCACAACAAGATTACTCAGTTGTACATAAATTCAAATTAGCTACAAAACACCCTCTTGTTGTAAGGTTACATGACCTTAAGAGTCACCTAAAGCTGAGAATCAAATAAAGATCTTACAGCCTTCAGAAAAAGGTAACAAAATTGATATTTTAGAGTGCCAGCAACTGCAGGGATTAGACTTAAACTTCCCAGTCTCAAGAAGAAAAGCAGCAGAAACAAGCTTAACTTCAAATATGATCTGAAAGGTATTAGTTGACTAAAAATGTTTTGTCCCTGCTCCAGCCTAGAAGTGCTTACACATACAAAAGAGCTTGAAAAAGCATGAGTTTTATTTTCCTTTACTGAATAAAGCCAGTGTTTAACAGAATGCTGGACTGTACCTTACCTTTTCTCCATAGCCTCTATCTTTGGTCATCATTTCCCTGAGCGTCTGCAATACCTTAATACACAGTTTCTCCTCATTCTCCTCCAGCAGCTGCTTTGTGTGCTTAATTAACCTGAAAAAAGCCATCAATCAGGTTAGTGCAAATATTCTAAAAATGGGGTAAGATATATATGCTTATCTCCACTGGTTTATGCTGCAAACAAGGTTTATCATCATACTGTTACACAACCATTTGGGAGCCTCCTCTCCAGAGCAACACCTGACAGCTCCCAGGGGAAGCTGTGGGCAGGAAAAGAGCCAAAAAACCCCTCTGGCTGCAGGCAGCAAGGAATCAGTGGGATCCAGGACCTGGTGGTCCTCCAGAACAGCCAGTTAACAGTGAGAAACCTGTTCCACTTGGTTCAGAAACAGACTGAGAGCCCTGGAGGTGCAACCCCAAATCCATCCCACCCAGCATGTGGGACTGACTCAGTGCCCAGCTTCCACAATCTCTGCACAGAGCCCACCCCTCCAGGAGGTGAGGGGGATCTGCTCTGAATTGCCCTCTAAATGACCTGGTAATCTCCCCTTCCCTTCCCTCCAGCTGTGGTGATGCCCATGACAACAACTGATCCTGGGGTATTCACCCAGCACCTCAGGAACATTCCTGGGGTGAAGGCAGGTATCAAGAACTGCTCAGCTCAAAGTTCAACTCATTTACACAACTGCTCAGGACATTTGCATCCTGCAGCAAACAGACATTTTTAAGCATTAGTTGGGAGAACATATCAACCAGTCTTTCCCCATTCCCACAAGCAGTTTTTCTTCCCCACCAAGGACAAATTTCCTTGACCATCCCACAAAATACTGATTTTTACAGGTATTTCAGAGGACATCAAGTATTCACCAAGCTGGGCAAGAGGGCTCCATTCCACAGGGCATGGGAAGACTGGGAAAAAACAAAACCAGCCAGACTTCTAAGACAACTTACTTGCAAATGAAACCTCCACTTTCACATTTCCTCCTGGCATCCGTGTTCTCTGGGAAGAGCAGCTCAGGCCTGTGGAGCACATCCACCAGCACTGACAGCTCTGCCTGGACCAGGGGGCGCAGGCGATCCTCCAAGGCTGACACGATGTCCTGGGGAACAGCCACACCAGGTTCAGACAAACATGAACAACACACATCCAGAGCTGAATCAACTTCACTAACGGTGCATGAGGGGCAGGACAATGAGCTCTGTCCTGGCTGAATAAACTAAAAGACCTCAGGGTTTGGTCAGGTGAGGTTTTCAGCGTTGCTGTGGCCCTGCAGGGGGAAGGGGGCTGTGCAGTCACCTGCAGCCTCTCGATGATGTTCCTGTAGTCCCTGGAGGCGGCGAGCACCGAGTCCCTGCGCGCGGCGTTGCGCGCCGTCATGCGCCAGTTCATGGCCGTCTTCTGCACGATGTTGTGGGACTTCAGGAACAGGTTGTTCACCTGGCTGTCCAAGTCCACAGGGATGGCAATGGCTCTGCTTTTGGCTGCAACAAGCACAATCAGTGGGGACTGAGACCCTGAGCCCATGAACCAACACAAGAACAGGACCAAGGTCTACGCAGTCCCTTCCTTCTACAAACTCTCCTTCCCAGGCTGCGAGGAAACAGCCTCAAGCTGCACCAGGGAAAGTTTAGATTAGACACTGAGAAATTAGGACATTAAGACTTTTTTTCCCCACAGAAAGGTTGTAAAGCATTAGAAAGGGCTGTCCAGAGAGGTGACAAAAAATATTTGTACGTGGCACTTGAGTTCATGTTTTACTGGTGATCACAGTGGGCTGGCAGCTGGACTTGACCACCTTAAGAGATCTTTTCCAACCTTAACCATTCCATGGCTCTTTGAGTGCAATTTAAAGAGGGCGGGGTCAGGCCTGGGCAGGATTATGTTTAGAGGCTTCCACACCTCAGAGCTGTTACTGTTGTTTGAGGTGTGGGAGTAGGAATCCTTCCCTAAACACACAGCCCCAACAGCTCGTGCTGGCACACGTGGACACACAGCAGCAGAACATGACCCCATATCCTGTACAAGCTGCTCTTGTGGACACTGAAAGTGGAGCGAATTCATGGGCAGGAGTGGCACTCCCAGCTGCACCAGGGAAGGGTCAGGCTGCATAGCAGGAGGAATTTCTCCATGGAAAGGGTGCTCAGGCTTTGGAACTGCCCAGGGAGGTGTGGAGTGCCCATCCCTGGAGGTGTCCAAGGAAGGGCTGGAGGTGGCACTCAGGGACAAGGTGGGGACTGGGCACTACTTGGACTCTATGATCCTGGAGGGCTTTCCCAACCTCAGTGCTCCCATGAAAACCATCTCCCTGCTGCAGATCAACAGGACTGCAGGGAGTTTTAAGGTCAGACAGACAAAGCACTTCATGTGGCAGTGACAACACCCACTGCTCAACCACCATGATCTATCAGCACAAGCCTGGGCTGTGAGTTATCCCAGTGGCACCTAGAGGACACAAACCACACTGTCCCTGTGGCAGGACAACACAGCAGCAGCCAGCCTGGATGGCTGCAGTCCTGGAGCAGGCAGCTGTGCTCTCCCCACTCCTTACCTACGTCGGAGAGCACCCGGATGCAGCTCTCCACAGAGGCCTTCTGGCTGGGCATGAGCCAGGTGCAGTGGTAGACCCTGAACACCCCCTGCAGCAGCTGCACGAACACGGGCTGCCGGGTCTGCAAGGCAAGCACAGCACAGTCACAGCCTCACCCCAGCAGGGCTCCCTGCTCCCAGCCCAGCTGCCGCTCTCCAGTCCCTTCCAGCTGCTCTGCAGCACTTGTTGGGCAACTCCCCGTGGTGGCAGGGTATCTACCACGGGATCAGCAGCTGCATGGGAAGGGTGGGAACCAATGCTGGAAGGGAAAATGAAACAGGAGCTTCTGCAGCAGAAAGCCCTGGTAATTGAAGCCTGACTAAGCAAAGGAAGTGAGCAGTCACCTTCATCTGTTTTATCAGAGCTATCAGCAACCCTGGCACACAGATTTCTCTTTTAGTGTTGACCAGCAGCTGACTCAAGAGGCCACAGGTAAATGGGGCTTGGCTATGTGACAGCAGAGCTCCAGAGTTGGAAACTCATCATCCCAGGCATTATTAGCTGGTATCCAATTCACTAAGAAAGCAGCTGTGTGTTATTTGGAACACAGGCAGTGGTTAGTGGCTAACACTGCAGCTGCTGCAGGATCAGCCAAAATCAAGGTGTGGTTTTCAGCCCTGAATTTCACAAGATGATCTTCCACTACAGACAGGTGAGCTGCTCCAACACACCCAAGCCCATGAGCTCTGTTCTTTCACCTTTGCAGCTGCCCAACAATAGTGACCAAAACTCCATTTGGTTTTGTACAGTGATTACTTTGTAGAACAACATATTACAACCTGTAGAGGAAGGAGCATTTTAAGTATTTGAATCTGAGAGGGAACACCCTGTGTCCCTGTGCCCACTAGCTATGGAATGCTTCTATCAGCTACAGGAACTACACCACAGTGCAAACACCACAGGACTTAGGAACCAGGGGAAAAAATACCTCATTTATTCTGGTCAACAGTAAAGCCTGTTTGCAAGAAAAAAGCGGAGTTAGAGTAAAAAGCCAAATCTATTAGCTAATGAAATCTATTAGATCAATTAAATAAAACACCATTACAAAATGTACAAGAGGAGAACCAAAGTTTAAGCCCCCAGAATTGCTAAGAGGCAAATATCCATTTATCCTTTCTGGAAATAAGCCAAACACCAAAAACCATGGCAATCAAAGCATTCACCCAGAGCCCTGAAAATACCAGCATGTTTGGATTTAAACCACCCACATATTCCTTTCAGTTCATGTCTAAAGACTTTTTGGTCTCCAAAACCCTTTAAGATGTTCCATTTGCTTAAACAAGGTCAATAAATCAAATAGGAAATTTACTCCATGTCCCTCATGTCTCCAGCTGCACTTGGGAAGGGAAACCTTGGGCAGCAACAACTTTGGAGGCAAACAGGCTGAACAACGTTTGCTAAAGAGAAGCTGTGGGCAGCTGTCCTTTGCCAAGAGATTTGTGTTCTTCTAATTTTATGTGATTTGAACCACATGATGGATGGACAAGGTGTTCCCTGAACTAGCAGGGCTGACTCAGGGCAGGAAGGATTTCAGTCAAACAAGCCCTGACATGAAGGACCAGGAGGCAAGAGGAGGCTGGCTGGGATGAGAAGGTGCAGCAGAAAGGGCAGGGAGGGACTGAAGCCAGAGCAGAGTGGCCACATCCCCTCCCTACAGAGATCAGCCCACCTGCAGCACCCCAGAGGGGAGGAAATCCCACCTGGAGCAGGGGTGGACAATAGGCTGTGCTCCTCAGGGGGAGAGTCCCTGGGTATAGACAAGAGTATTGACAGGCAGGAAAAGGGAGAGAAACCACTTCTAACTTGGAGATGAGGAGGAAAGATGAATCTAGGACAAGGCAGATCTATCAACTGAGAAGGGAAAAGAGGTGAACCAAGTGACTTCATCTTGCTAGACAGAGGGGGAGATTGAGAAACTAAAGAAAAACTGCTGATATAACATTAACAGATGGCTAAAATAAGATGGCAAGATGTGTATTCAAATGCTGCATCTCAGAGATAACAAGTAAGAGCAGGGCAGCTCAGGTACGTGGCACAGAGGAAGGGCAGAGCCCAGGACAAGGCCACAGTCTCCATGTCTCACTTCTCTGAGGAGCACAGAAGGTGCAATAGCAACCAAAGTCACCTGAGGAGCAAATCAGCTGCTGCACTGCTCACTCTGCTGAGGTCAGAGACAGGCAGGGGTAGGGCTGGATGAGCTTTAGACCTGGAGGTTGCACTGCAAACACCTGCCCTTGGCACTACCAGGTTGCATCAAGTTTCAACAGCTGCCCCTCTCAACCTCCTGCCAGAGCTGCCACACACCTGACCACTCCACCCACACCCTCCCAGAAAGTTATTTATGCATAAAGAACAGGGTTATCTCTGTACAAACATAAATATTAGGGCAACATCCTGACTCTGCTGCTCTGCTGTACAACTCTCTGCCTTCTCCCCTTCACAGGTGTTCCAAGCTCCTCCTTCACATTTCCCCAACTTCTGAACTAGCCAAAATCTACTTGGTGAGACACATGAGAGCTTCTGGATTCTTGTTCTGAATCCTTTCTTTTTAAGGGAAATTGAATCTTTCTGTAAAATATGCTGTCCTTAATCAATCACCCTTGCTCCCTCTGTGGTATCTGGGGCAGGGGTTGGATGAGATGGGCTTTAAGGTCCCTTCCAACACAAACCATTCTGGGATTCAATGACACACAAGAACTCTCCACAGAAGACCTTGGTGGCAGCACAGAGCTGAATGCACTGATGAATTAGTGTGCCATTTGAGCTTTTCTAGAAGAACATTTGTACAGTGACCTACATGTTTTTCCATTTCTACAGCCAAAGGACCAGTGTGGTCACCAAGAACTGCGATGTATTTGCCCCCCAATTACAGCAGCACTGCTCCCCCGTGTTTCCTTTGCACTGTCAATGGCACTAAGTGGAATGAACACAAGTGCCCTGGCAGTGCTCTCCCTGCTCTGTGTGCATTCCCCACCTGCAGGGTGGTGCTCTGGTCAGAGAAGGGGGAGCTGAAGAAGGTGGTGACGATGCTCATGACGATCTCGGTCACGTACTTCTCCAGGATGGCGTCTGCGTGCTTCCTGTCGCTGGTGTTGTTGCAGGCCTGCAGCACAAACCACAGCAGGGTCAGGGCAGCTCACCAGAGACTGGAGTTCCTCATTTCACATTGTCCTGGTCCCAGCAATGCAGTGACACGGGGGCTCTGCATCTCCAGCCCACACCAGAGCAGAGCCAGAGCTGCTCCTGGTTTGGTGTGCTGGCCCAGAGCATGGCTGGGGGAGGGAAAAAACCACAGTGTCTTGGAGGAAGGCAAGAGCAGGATGGGGAGCACTGAGGTGTAATGCTTTCGTATGGGGAAATACTTGGAATCCCAGGCAAAAAGCCATATGGCCAAATAAACACCAAGCCTGGAAAACAATCTGTCCTGACCTGCCAAAAAACGCTGAGTGCTGCTCAGGAAGGAGCTCAGAGATGTTGCCAGAATAAGCAGGCCAGGTGGCAGGACAGAAAAGGCACTGGACAAAGGAGCAGGGTGTGGAGCTTCACTGAGCTTGGGTTTGGGCTCGGATTTTTCTTTTAAAAAGGAAAATATGGATGTGTTCCATGGAATATGACTAATGAAATCCACAGGCACAGGGAAAAGGAGGCACATATTTGCAGGAACAGAGTATTCAGGGTACTTATTGCCTTGATGCACTGGGATGTCTTATCCTTACTGCTCTGGAATAAAGAGGTTTTCAGGCTGAATTCAGTTCCTTGGGGCAGATACATTACCCGACAGATGTCAACCAGGAAGTTCTCAAACAGTTTCCACATGTGATTACTGGTGTAAATCTCTTTCATTTCTACTTCTGTGTCCACATAGCAGTGATTCAAGAAGTTGATGTATGCTATTTTGACCTAAAAGTAGAGAAAATAATTCATAAAGAATAAGAACCTGAATGGTGGTATGAATGAATATAATGCCACATTAAAAGTGCTACACAGATAATTTGGCATTCTACTTCTTCCTTTCACTTAAACACTGGTGAAATTTAATGCCATGAATAGCAAGACACCATCCAATAAAAAACCCCCAGGATTACTGCAGACAAAACGTCAGCATAATAATAATTTCCAGTTCTGCAGAACCATCTGTTCAAGGTTAGCAGCACATCCATAAACCTCTCTGCCTCAAGAACCCTATAAAATAACCAAGTACAGCATCACATTGCCACTTGCAGGGTAGGGAGGAAGTATAAAAGGATTTAACAGGACTATCCAGGCTGGCTGGAGGTGCCAACAGCAGCAGCAGGGAAGGGCTGCAGTTCCCAGCTCGCTGCCCACCTGCACCAACCCCTGCCAGGCCAGACCCAGCAGGAACAACCCTCTCTCACCTCAGGTATGCAATCCTCGTGGGTCACCACCCTGACAATGTCATCCAGAGGGAGGAGGGAGTTGCACTTGATCTCTGTGTAGACGTTTTTGCCCTCTGTGCACACAGCCAGCAGCTCCACCAGGTGGATGTGGTACATCAAGGGGCTGTTCTCATCCATCCGGTCCCTCTCCGACCTCATCATCTGCACCAGGGTCTGGAAGGAGGCTCTGTCGTTGTAGAACACCAGCACATCCTCGCCTGCATTCACCAGCTGTGGGGCAAGGAGAGCATTCCATCAGCAGAGCCAAGCCTGGGATCCCCCCACAGCATCCCCTCCTGGGGCTGTCCCACTGCTGCTGCCCAGCCCCTCAGGGACACAGGGCTCCCTCCAGGAGGACATTTCCCATCTAACTGACCCCTTCTGAACCACTGAGGAAATTCAAAGCCAGCCCTGCAAGCCAAAGCCTGGCCTGCTAGCCAGAAGCTCTGCCAAGAAGTTTGTGACTTTCCATTGTGCCTTTCCATGTCACCCCAGGTGACTTCCTAAGGCAGCTGTGGACAGCCCTGTGCTGCTGGAGGGCTGCCAGGGATGGGAGCACTGCAGGGCTCACTCCTTCCACCCGTCCCAACAAACACCAGCCATTTGCCAAGGCCAGTGACACGTCAAGTCACACACTGGAGATTTCCATCAGCTTCACATTTGACACCTGGCTGGCCATGATTCCAGAGCAGCTCAGACCTCCTGGAACTCCAGGAAGGGAAGGAGATGGAGCAAACTGAGCCCTGGTCCACTGCTGAGCACACAGCTGGAGGGATGCAGGGCTGTTCTCCCACAGGGTTTGGGAAAAACAGCAGGGTAAGATGTAGAAGAAAACCCTCAGGGCAGCTGCTGACCTTGGGAGAGGCCCTTGCTGAGCATCTCACACTAAACTAAGTGTTGAGAAGCTCATGGAGCTGGTTTTGAGCTGAACAACAAAATATGAAATATTTTCCATCTTCCCATCAGGACTGATGCTCAAAAGCCAGACTGGACAAATCTGATCCTGGGGCTCCCCCTGCTGAGGAGGCCAAAACACTCCATCAGATGTGCAGATCTGCCAAACAGATCCCATCCAACATCCCCCTTAAAGGCATTCATTCACCCTTCTCTGACCTCTCCCTTTCATCCTTGCTCCCCAGTTTCCAGTTACCCACACACCTAAGGCTGAGCCTCATCTGCTCCCCCTTCACACTCGAAAGCTGAGTAAGCACATCTTGCTAAGACAATCTGCAAGGGCTTGGGGAGAGACAGTACAAAGGGGGATGGCTTCAAATTGAGAGCAGGTTTAGATGGCAAAAAAATATGGGTGGTGAGGGCTTGGCACAGTTGCCCAGAGAAGCTGGGGCTGCCCCATTCCTGGAAGTGCCCAAGGCCAGACTGGATGGGGCTTGGAGCACCCTGGGATAGTGGAAGGTGATTCTATGATGGTTCTAAAATTTCATAAAAAACTCTCATCAAAATGCTATCATGGTGAAATTCTCCTTCTGCTTTAGTGATCTTGAAATTAAACTACTTCTCTTCAAGCCAATTTTGCTAGACAAAGGCACCCTTGCTTGATAACCCCACCTACACTGCTGCTGGGTACAGGCCTGGGAAGTAACTCGTGCCATTAACAACCAACCCCTCATTACACCTGTGAGTCAGGAGCTCAGAGAGCTTTTGGTCACAAAAAGCCTGAGCTTCCTGGGAGCTGTAATGCTCTTTTTGCATGGTGAGAGCTGTCAGCTTCTTGGCAGTCCCCGAAGCGAGAGGATCAATTTGTCATGTTCACCAACTGCTATGTGCAAACTTCTGTTCAGACCCTGCAAATCTCTGCAGCTCTCACCTCAGCCATTACCATATCTTGGCATTTCTTAATGAATTTCCCCTCTGCCTTGACGATGGTCTGCAGGAACTTGATGTACTGAACGTTCCTGCCGTGCGTCTCGATGCAGTGGACGAAGTGCTGAACCACGCGCTCGTTGATCTCACTGCAGAGCTGGAAGTTGTTCATGAAAATGTGCTGCATTGTCACTGCTTCCAGGATCTGATGGAGGGGATGAAAGAGCAAAACGTCAGAAAATCAACGACCCAACACATCCCCACCGGGGTTAGGGTAAAGCCAACACTCCTGCAAGCACAGGGCTGAAGGGAATTTTGCTGAGGGCCTCAGCTTTCAACACCACTGCTCCTATCTCAGCCTGTTTTTCACTCCACTTCAGCCTCTTGAACTTTCTACACTGAAACTGCCCTAAACAAACATCTTGCCAACTTTTGAGGCTTTAGAATGAAAACAAAATGTGACCTCTTCAACCAGTCTTCCAACAGAACAGCCCCAGAGGTATCACCAAGGACAGTGCAGTCCCTTCTCCTGCTAGAACAAAAAAATAAATCACAGCCTGAGGTTATTCTTACCCCTGGGTTAAGGAACAGGTTTATGTGCTTGTGCAGCAAGGCCTGGTTCTGTTGGTTCCCAGCACAGAAGTTCTGCAGGAACTCGTGTGCAAGCTTCATTATCTCCTGCATCCTCGTGTCTTCAGCCTGGGATTGCATGACAAAGAAGAGGGGGTTAAAAAGAATCCAAAGGTTCACCTTGAGGTGAGCACAGGATGAACCACAGCTCCAGCAAGGGAACTGTCACGTCTCTCACACCCCGAAGGAAAACAAACCTCCACCCAGTTCACAGACGCTTGGGATGAGCTAGGCCAGCTCCACGCTTCCAAAGAGCGTCAAAAATAAAGCCCATAATAGAAATTACAGTAGGTTATTCTCTAAAAGTGCCTATTCCACAGCCAGGCCTGCCAGCAACGTGCTTTAGTCACTTCTACTCCTCTGAACGTCCCAGCCCCTTGGCCAAAGCACACATCATCACCTCGGGGCTGCCCAGGAGAGCTGCCACGTCCCACAGCCCTTCCGCAGCCACGCACGGGCAAGCTCATGGCAAAGCAGCCATGGAAAGTTGCTTTTGCACCAGCTCAGCCCAATTTATCTTTACTGGAACCTCCTTGCAGCCTTCCAAGCACTGCTGAGGAACCAGTGCCCTTCCTCTGACGTCAGCGTGGATTCCCAGCCCACCGACGGCAGGAGCCGCGCTTTGGAAAATTACTGCCTGTTTTTATTTTTAAGGAATTTCGTATCTTTCCAAGGATGAAACCCCTTCCACACTGCCTGTCTGATGCACATTCACATGTATGGGACAGAAAGGTGATGAGAAGGCGTTGAAAGGTGTTTTTGCTGCTGCTTTTTTAGCAAAACATGACGCAAGAAACCACGAGAATTAACATTAATCAAAGCTACGTGTGTAGAATTACTGGTTCTCAGAAACCTGATGAGTTTGAAAGAGAGGACAGCAGAGTGACCAGGAAGATGTGCAGAGGTGCCTCACCTCAGTACTGATAAATACCTGTCAGCTGTGATGGATGAGCAGCCAACGTGATGACCTTGGGGTGTGCTGTGTCAGCACAGCCTGGTGCTCTGCAGGCTCACAGGCACAACCCAGCCCCAGTGGGCTCCAGCCTGCACTGCTGTTTGCCCTGATAAGGCTAATTAGGAGCAGCAGACCTCACCTGGAGAGCCAGTGGGTATTTATTCACCTCTAAGGGGGAGTTTAGGACTCTACAGCTGGGGGAGGGTCTGTATGCACTGCTCATAAACCCCTGGGGCACCAGGCACCCTCCCTTCCCTCCTTGTCCCCAGGATGGTGCTCACACAGCTGCCTCACAACGAGGGTCTTGCTCCCATCAACACAGCTTAACCTCAAGGCAGCACCTGGCTCACATGAAAAGCTCAGAGCTGAGCCTTAATGCTGCAGTATGATTTGTGAATATTTCTTCAGGCAATCTGCATATCCACAGGCTTCAAATAAACAGAGCTTGTCTGAGCTCCTTATTTCTGAGAGTGGGTATTCTATGGACTATGAGGCTACATAAACCAGCCTCTGTGCATCCAATCCACAGGGAGGAGGTTCAGGAAGATTCAGAGGAGGTATCAAAAGCCTGTCAGCATGACACAAAGCCCCACCTTCTCGTAAGGGATCTGCAGCAGCTCCAGCACCACGGCGTGAGCTCCCATGTTCCTCAGGAGTCGCTGCTGCTGCTTCCTGCTCTTCCTCACCGAGGCCCCCTCCTGCACGCAGAGCTTGCTGAGCCGCAGCAGGATCTGCAGGAGACACTGGCCTTAGAGCCCAACTCTGGCTTTCCTTCCAGAGAACGCCAGGTCCCAGAGAGCAGCACCAGGGACCAACTCATCTGCAGGAGCAGAGCGGCTCCAGGCAGCCCCTCGTGGCCCAGGCTCCATCCCTGGGCTGCTGGACTTGGATGATCCTTGTGGGTCCCTTCCACCTCAGGACACTCTACAGTTCTGAGATTCTATGCTCCTGCAGAACTCAGCCATGTCAAGTGAACACAACATCAAGCTCCACAGCAGAGCCACAGACACACCTTCAGCTCACACCACACCAGCAGCACAGCACGTTTTTCATCTGGTACTTTCTACATTAAATTTCAACAGCACAGTGGCTTTGAGTGCAAGGTACTCAGGACAGGGAGAATTAAATGGCTTCTCCCCTTGCTTACTGTCTTTGTAGTCCTTAACAGTAAAAATATTGTGTTATTACCACTGAAACAGCAGCAAACGTCACGTTTCTCACTAATCCATTCTTAAGGAAAGAACACACACGTCGTGCTTATTCTATCCTGGCTTCTCATTCAAGTTGGGATTTGTTATTACTCAGCAAATAGTTTCCACAATGGCAGAGTGACTCAGACTTTCCTGGGTGCCTCCCTCTGACTGCAGCTCTCCAGAGCTCTGTTACTCATTTACACTTCCAGTGAACTATCAAGAAGCAAAGTTTTACCTCTTTTACTACCCGGTAGTTGTAGCTGCTAGTACTTTCAGGCTTTTGAGACTTGCTGTGACCTTCCTGAGGATAAAATCAGACAATTTATTAGTAGCTTATACTACTGTCTACATGAAGGCTAAAATTACCGTTCTAGGATAGCGCCCGCTCTCCTCCTGGGAAGGACTGTCATCCTCCAGCTCTGACAGCCTCAGAAAAACACATACAATTATCCTGTCAAGTCACATTGACCTCTAGGACACAAAACAAGGTGAGGGAGGGATGATTTCAGAGGCAGCAACCTCCCGTCCTTTGCCTGTCACATTCTGTCTCTAATCAAGTCTCCCCTCAGAAAAAAAACCCCTTCCTTTCTCTCCCTATTGTTATTAAACTGTCACTGCACAAATACCAAGAGATTCCTCACAGCAATGTGTACAAGAAAAGCAACAAGTGGATTACTTGTATTTACTTCCAGCAATACATGTTCCTAAACCAGGGACTGCTTCTTGCATCCCCTCAGCCAGTCTTTCCTGATTGCAAATTACATGGAAACAAGATACTAAAAGAGCTCTAAGCCAGATGTGCATGTGGGGAAAATCCTCTGTTATCAGGTAGAGATAAAGCACAGTTCTCTGCTGTCACCTGAGCAGCTCACAGCTCTGCCCTTACCTTACTTGCGGTACTTTTGATTGCACAAATCCCATGCCACTGGTCAGTGCTGAAAGGGGAGCCAGAGCAAACCCAAACCAGCCCTGTCAGACCCTAAAGGTGACACCTCAGGGCTGCTACTGGGCATCACCTGGCTCAAGTTCTGCTCTCATTCCTGCCTCAACCTGAAAGCAGTAGAGAGAACCTCGCCTAGGCAGTGTGCTGGGAAGAAGGGCCTTGTCACAGTTCTGACAGCAGCTACACCCTCCAAATACCCACCCAAATTCACACAAACACAACCCAATTACCTCTTTCTTCTTGTGCTCGTTTTCACCTGGCACACTGTCCATGGCCTCATCAGGACCTTGGCCTTTGTACACCCAGAGCTCAGATTTCTCCACTATTGACCTCAGCTGGTCCAAATCTTGTTTGATCTGCTTGTAGTTGTCAACATCTTGGCTGGTAACGAGCAGTTGAACCTTACAGGGAGGCAAAGCCATGAGTTGCACAAAAAGGGCTGGGTTCAGCTGCCATAAATACATTCAGATGAGGAATAACTCTCTCCAGACACACAGGTACCTGCTTGAAAGCCTGAAGGACTTCTTGTCTCTGGCTGAAATGCCTGAAGAGCAGCTGCAGTGCACCAGACACCAGGGGAGGGTAATCGTGCATCGTTAAATGCAGCAGGACCCGGAGGAAAGTCCTGCCCCCGTGATCATCCAAATCCAGAGGGGTGTTCTCCTCACTGGAAACACAGCAGGAGTTAACCAGCACATTAGACTGAGGGTCCCAGCAGGTTCTAAATTCTCTTAGCAGTGGCAGAAAACCTTTTTTTCTTACTTTTAAATAAGGGGGGAAATTGTACTGAGACTCTATTGCAGCATCGAGCTGAGATGCACTAACCCTGCACCTTGGCTTTCACCCACAGCACAGAGCCCTCCCCTGATGATCCTTCTGGCTGAAGAACCCCTGTTCCTTATCTCTGGATCCAGATGGACCCTACTCTGAGCTGCATCAAGGCCATTTTAGGACAATGAAGCTGTTTTCCCAGTGCCCACTCCTTGGGAGCCCTCCAGCCTGGGGACTTCCCCTCGATTAGCATCTGTGAAGAGATACTTTCCTTCCACCAAAAATCCCCTCAGCTTGTTCTTCAATGTGTTCAAAGTCCAGGGCTCCTGAAAAAATAAACAAGACAAATACATGAGATCAGAGTGACAGCAAAGATGTCTTTCCAGCTTAAAAACATTTCAAATGGCAAGTGGGACCTGAAACAATCATCCCATCAGCACCTTGAAGATTCCAGAGTCTTCCCTAAGCCACACAACCTCATTCCTTGCCAAATAACCCACCTGGTACATTAGCTGGCATTTCCTGACTACTGCTTCCAGTGGGGGATTCAGACATCTGGGCATTGCTTTCATCAAATTCATGTTTAAATATACAAAGCAGGCAGGAGATCCTGTAGTCCAACCGCACGTTCAGAATAAACTGATGACACAGAAGTAGGAGAAATGTTGAAATAATCTGTGTATTTCCACCACATCTACAATTCACACAAAGACATCAACTGAGCAGGGATGTGGATTTAATCTGGCAAAGTTACCCAGGGTGGTGAGGCCCTGGCCCAGGGTGCCCAGAGCAGCTGTGGCTGCCCCTGGATCCCTGAAGTGTCCAAGGCCAGGATGGACAGAGCTTGGAGCACCCTGGAAGGTGTCCCTGCCCATGGCAAGGAGTGGAACTGGATGAGCTTCAAGGTCTCTTTCAACACAAACCATTCTGGGATTCCATCTTTCCATGATATGTAAATATCACCTTCAAAACCCCCAGAACTCAGTAATATTTTCCAGGGATTTCAACGAGCATGATACACACACATAATAAATACTGATGAGTAAAACATTTTGGCAGGGTTCTGGTGCCTCATTCCTGTGTGATGCTGGCATCCTCACCCCATCCCTCAGGAAAGGAAAGCAGCACTTCCATCTCCATCCTGAACACACGCTGCTGCTCGCCCGGGGCTCTGGGACACAGGAGCAGGACATGAGCTGCCAGGAGCCAGGCTGTGCCATACAAGTCACCACTTCAGCTGGGCTGGACCAGCTGGTGCCACAGAAACCTCCAGCCTAGCAGAGACCACCTTCTCCACGGTCTTCCCCTTGAGGAAGGAGCTACAAAGCCAAGAACACTCAGAGTTCTTGCAGCTTTCAGGGAAAATGCTTAATGCCAGCTTGAATGGCCCCTGGTAGCAGGGAACACTGGCACACTGAAATAGCCCCCTGCACATGCCAGGCCACGAGAGAAGCTCTGCCTTGAGCTGAAATTAGCAATGGTGCAGGGAAGGAATGGAGCCTCCCCTGTGCTGCACCTGCTGCTGAGCGAAGGGCAGAGCCTCCCACGGGGCACGGGCAAGGAACAGCAGGGCTCTCCTGCTGCTCTGCTGCCTTCACCCACCAGGCTCTGGCAGCATGCTGACCCCCAGGCCTGGCTGATGAAACTTCTGAGCACAGAAAGCACTCCCACACCCAGAGAGGGAAGATGCATCTCAGCTCAATAATTCTGAGTCAATAACGAGGAAAAATGCGTGCATCCTAAAGACGTTGGGGTGAGCTAGTGAGAAAGGCAGAGATGGAAGAGAGAGAGGCTGGCTGTGCATGCTGAAAACACATGGCAGGCTGAGGGCTGTGCCAAGAGGAGTCTCCAGATCTCCCCATTCCTCAGGGCACTTCTGATGGCCCTGCAGACCCAGAGAAATTGGGAAGACAACAGGGTGGAAAATGACAGCTCTGCCTCAAGTCAGATACTCACAAAGCACTGCTAAATACACAAATGTCTACTGCAAACTCTTTTCTAATAAATTCTTTCAATAATGGCACAATATTGTCATAAACAAGTTAGGAGCCCTGTGCCTGACAAGGTCACCCCTGCAATACTTTCCCAGTCTGAGAGCCAGAAGTACATTAAGAGGCAGCAGAACACAATTAATGCTGGAGGACAGCACGAGGAGCTGCATCCATGTGGTACCTGGAGTATCTCGATGATCTTGAGCTTGGTGTCCATGACCAGGATGTCCTCCTTCTCTGGCTCACTCTGCTTGACATTGCCCTCAGGGGCAGCTGCCAGGGGAGTCATGGGCAGGAACCCCCCGCCCCTGAGCACCACCTGGGTCATCAGCTCCCCCACGCCGTGGATGGACCTCATCACATTGCTCCCTTCAGAGAGGAAACACAAGGGTTAGTGTGCTGGGATGGGGCTGCACTGACAGGGCAAGGACCAGCCACAGCCTGCAATGGGAAACTGTCCCAACATGACACATCCACACCCTGGGGACAGGGGAAGCCAAGAGAAGCACTGCAGTGCTTGGAGAAGCCTCCTGCCCTTTCCCATCACAGGCAATATTCAGCTTTACAACCAAGCCATGGACAGAAAGGATTTCCAAGCACAGCACCACTGGCCAGGGAGGGAGGGGATTGTCCTGCTCTCCTCTGCACTGGGGCAGCCTCACCTCCAGCCCTGGAGGCAGTTTTGGGGGCCAAAATGTAAGATCCAAAGACATTAGAGAGCACCCAAAGGAGGCTACAAAGATGGGGAATGGACTAGACAAGTGATATAAGGAGCAGTGAGATTTCTTGGTCTGTTCAGATGGGGCAGAGCACACTGAGGTCAGACCTCACTGGGTCCCCTCCCAAGGGGCAGCTCCCAGCTCTGCTCCCTGGGACAGGGACAGCACCCAGAGAACAGCTGGAGCTGGGCCAGGGCAGGTCAGGCTGGATTTTGGGGAAGGTTCTTCCCCCAGAGGGTGCTGGCACTGCCCAGGCTACCCAGGAATGGGCACAGCAGCCCCAGAGCTCCAGGAGCCTTTGGACAGCACTGCCAGGGATGCCAGGGTGGGATTGCTGGGGTGTCTGTAGGGCCAGGAGCTGGGCTGGGTGAGCCTGGTGGGTCCCTTCCAGCTCAGGATGTTGTGTGACTTCATTGTTCCACCCCACAGTGACATTTTGAGATGAACTAGAGCCACCCAAGAACTTTCTGTCCTACACTTTCCAGCCTTACCTTTACTTTCCTCGCCTTTTGCCATCTTGGTAATAGGGAAGATGGTAGTGATGTGCACACAGTCTAATATAGCAAGGAGGATTTTGGTTAGTCTGAGGAGGTCACAGAAGTTGTAGAAACCAAAATATATCAGATTTCTGGCTAAGTTAACAACCTACCAAAATAACAATAAAAAGCCTGATTAATACTAAACATTTTGCTATCACAGTCAAGTTGTCTTAACACAGTGACAAGATTAAGAACCTGGCTGAGGGTCACACTTTATCACAATATCTGGGAATTCTGCAAGACTGTCCAGCTCTACATCACAGCAGAAAGTTTCCTATTTGCCTACAAATACTGCAATGCTTGCAGTTCATGTCTGTATCTGCAACTGATATTCTATAGCTCAGACTGTACTTGTCTCATTACAAAACAGGGCAAGACTAGAGGGAAGGTACAGATAATTTTTATCATTGTCTTACAAAAAAGATATCACACCCATAAAGCTGAGCTTGGTAACTTCCAAGCTATAAAATTCCCCCACAAGTCCACCCCATAAGGACCCACATAAAAATACCACATACAGGGCAAATAGTTAATGCAGCCCCATTATTAGAAGTGTATGACATCAACTCTATTTTTTTTATAGGATATCAGAGCTTTTCTTAAATCAATGGTTATTTGTTGCATGGATTTGCAACAATTTATTTGATTAGACTATTTTAACAGGTCAGTAAGGCACAGGACACTTTTTCTCTTGGTGAACATCAGCTCTGGAGACTCTCTGTGTGTGTGCAAACAGTGTTGAATTTTGGAGATATTTATTCAGAGTAAAGCCTGGCTTTGCAGTAACACTGAGAGCCCAGAGAGAAAACAAGGCTGCTGCAAACATCAGACAAACTGATGTGCATTAATTGTATTTCAAGAACCATAATTGCAAACTCACAAATTTTAGTGGGATTACTTGCACAAGGAGAAAGGAGCCAGCTGAGGCTCAGCACTCACTAATTACACCCACTAATTACTTGCCAAACTACCTGGTGCTGAAAAAATAACCAACATTCCACAAAAAAAATAGGATAAAATCAGAACTGGATAACTACCTCAAAAGTGAGCTTATTTTTCTCTTTATCAGAGAAAGGGAACCTCTGACACACCACATCTCTTAAATATTCCTCTACAAATTCCATTGTTTGTGCAAATCTCTCCTTAATTTCATCTTTGGAAGTTCCACTGCTATCATAGCTGAAGAGGGGAAAAAAAAGAACAAAAAAAAGAAAACAAAACAAAACTTAGCATGCAAATACACAGGGCTCTTTTCCCCCCAGAACAATTTTTCATTGGTTTGTCAAAATCTAAGAAAAGCTAAAGGCTGGTAAATAATTTATCCAAATGAGGGAGTCAGGACACTGACACCAGAATTTCCTGGCTTTTGTTGGTTTATCCCATATGCTCATTAGGTACTATTTTAAAACATCTGAGGAAAATAATAATAAAAAAAAAGATAATTTGGTCCCAAAAAACACAAAAAGCAACCTCATTATTTGAGTGGAAACAATGACAAGTGATGTGTAGCACTGAGGAGAACGAGTGGCCAAGAGAGCCTGAGTGGGGATGGTATTTTTCCTCCAAATAAAACCAATATATATGCAAAGCAGATATTAATTTTTAATATAAATTCTAGGGTTTTTTCTCAGTATGTGCAGAATGACTTTGAGAAGGACAATCCCACCACTTCCCACAAAATACTTTTGCTTCCTATTTGATCACTTATTACTGGTGAGCTCCTGCCAGAGCTAAAACCATTTGGTTTTATATTTTGGCCTTGAAATTTGATTTATTTTCTACTGCATCTCTCTCAGCAGAGAAAACCAGGCTGGCAAGGGAGGAAATACAAGAAACCACTGAACACCAGTATTAACATTGACAAAATTTAAATTCCTAAGACATCACTTCAATTTTAGGTGTTCATTTTCTCCAACTGAAAAAAATGAGCTCTGAACAGCTGAGTACTATTAATTTGGAATTGTTAATTATAGAGTTAATACAAGTGGTCAAGAAACCATGTGTCTGCTCCAGCTGTGGCTTTGTGTAGGTTTTGAGCTCTGTGCCAGAGGATTTTCCACTGGAAGTTCAGGAATGTGTCCTTGTTTGAGCATCTTCCCCCTGTTTCTGCTGGTGGTGAGCTCCCGTAAGGACAATCTGTGCTGAGGGGACCACACTCAGAGGAAATGGCCCCAGACTGGGGAGGTTTAGAGAGATTTTAGTGAAAATGTCTTCACTGGAACCGTGGTCAAGCCCTGGAACAGGGGCCCAGGGCAGCGGTGGAAGCACCATCCCTGAAGTGTCCCAAAGATGTGTGGATGTGGCACTTAGGGACACAGCTCAGTGCTGGACTTGAGCTTGAAGGGCTTTCCCAAGCTTAACAATTCTGTGGTTCTCCAACCAAATGAGGCAGGAGGAGAGAGATGCAGGTCACTCCATGGTCACATTGCCCAGACACGCTGTGACCACTGAGCTCACCCCACACACAGGGAGCTTATTTCATTCTCAGCAACACCTTACAGTGTGTTTGATTTATTTACAAACAGCAACTGTATAAACAAAGCATGACTTCAGGCCTGGTGCTGCCTTAAAACCCCACAGCTGTTGCATAAGGGTAAAACCTTGTAAAGTCACGGCTCAGGCCTGGTGCTTGGGCTAAGTACAGCTGATGGCTGGGCTGACAAGGATCTGTGAGAATCAATCCTGCCCAGAATCAATCCAGCAATCATCCCTGTCCCAGGGGAACCAGCCTGCACCTGGGAGAGGAGGGACTGGTACCCGCGGGAGGCATCTTCTACCCAGGAGACAAGAACACAAATGCCTTTAGAAAATGAAGTGTTTGGCAAGCTCTAGCAACTACTAACCAATGAACTGAGTACCAACCAATCAGAATGAAGCAGGATACTTTCAGAAAGCCATACAAACACGAGCAGCCAAGAAGAAAGCTGGGTGCAAAGGCCCCGTGTCCACGCCCGCCGTGCCCCGAGCAGCGGCAGCCCCGCACTCACTCGTCGATGGCGATCTCGGAGGGGATCTCAGACCAGAGGCGGGCGTACTTGACGGGGGTCACCTGCTCCTGGGGGTCCCTGTCCACGTGCATGTGCAGCATCAGGCGGCAGAAGGAGGCGCGCAGGTCGTAGGGCAGGTTCTCGTCAGCCATGCAGCGCAAGATCAGGTCCACGTCCAGCTGCCCCGAGATCTCGTTGATGGCCAGGTACTGCCGGTCCAGGCACATGCGGGCAAAGAGGTTCAGCTGGTATCTGCAGGGGAAAGGGGAAATATATATAGTGTATATATAAAGCAAAGAGGTTCAGCTGGTATCTGCAGGGGGAAGGGGAAAAGGAAATTCCATGTGTTAATTTAGATGGGCTTGAGGATTATGGTTTAATTTGCTGTGTAAAGTGTGTGTGTATATATGTATATATATATACATATACACATATATGTATATACATATACACATACACTTTACACAAAGTATATATATAAAAATACACATTTGATATAAATATATATACAATCTACTTTAACCATTAGAAACATTTTATAGATAGAAACCATTATATATATACATAGAAACCATTATATATATATAGAAACCATTATATATATATACAATCTACTTTAACCATTAGAAACTAAGCATATAAAATATATATAAATAAGCATATAAAATATATATAAATAAGCATATAAAATAAATATAAAAAGCATATATAAAGTATACTTTATATCCACAAAAATATATATAGTGTATATATAAAGCAAAGAGGTTCAGCTGGTATCTTCAGGGGAAAGGGGAAATAGAAAATTCTATGTGTTAACTTATATGGGCTTGAGGATTATGGTTTAATTTGCTGTGTAAAGTGTGTGCATATATATATACACACACATATACACATACACTTTACACAAAGTATATATATAAAAATACACACTTGATATAAATATATATATATACAATCTACTTTAACCATTAGAAACAAAGCATATAAAAATATATATAAATAAGCATATAAAAATATATATAAATAAACATATAAAATAAATATAATAAGCATATATAAATATATATAAAGTATACTTTATATCCACAAAAATATATATAGTGTATATATAAAGCAAAGAGGTTCAGCTGGTATCTTCAGGGGAAAGGGGAAAAGGAAATTAGATGTGTTAATTTATATGGGTTTGAGGATTATGGTTTAATTTGCTGTGTAAAGTGTGTGTGTGTGTATATATATACACACACATATACACATACACTTTACACAAAGTGTATATATATATACATATACACTTGATATAAATATATATATACAATCTACTTTTAACATTAGAAACAAAGCATATAAAAATATATATAAATAAGCATATAAAATATATAAGCATATATAAATATACAAAAAAGCATATAAAATAAATATAATAAGCATATATAAAGATATATAAAGTGTACTTTATATCCACAAAAATATATATAGTGTACATAAAAAGCAAAGAGGTTCAGCTGGTATCTTCAGGGGAAAAGGGAAAATAGAAAATTATATGTGTTAATTTATGTGGGCTTGAGGATTATGGTTTAATTTGCTGTGTAAAATACATATAAAAATGTATATACAATCTACTTTAACCCTTAGAAACAAAGCATATAAAAATATATATAAATAAGCATATATAAATATATATAAATAAGCATATATAAATATATTTCAAGTATACTTTATATCCACAAAAAAATATATATAGTATATATATAAAGCAAAGAGGTTCAGCTGGTATCTTCAGGGGAAAAGGGAAAAAAGAAAATTATATGTGTTAGTCTATGTAGGCTTGAAGATTGTGGTTTAATTCCCTGGGTAAACTACATATAAATATATATATATATAAACTACTTGACTTTACAAACAAAATGCCTACTTTGAAAGCAAGTATGCTTGAAAAAACTTTTATCTAAGAGGTCTCCTTTTGAGCTCCAATGGGCTCAAATAAAACCAGGTATTAGGAATTTTCCTGCAAGAATCATTTGAATGAAAGAAACAATTCAAAACAAAATGGTTATTTAAACACATAATCTAGTCGTGCTTTCTGCACTGCCACAATTGAGTCTGTCAAATGACTCTCAGGGGTTTATAACCCAGACACAGGAATTTGGTCTGGGCTGAAACCTGACCTTACACTATGCCAAGAACTCTGTGTCTTGTCAAGTCATCTGGAAACCTCAGCCGTGTCAGAGCTGCCCAAAGCAGGGCCTGGGCTGTGCAAGCAGCCCTGCACCCCTCCACGCCCAGCCTGGGGCACCAACACAGCTTCGTGCTGGTGCTGCTGCCAGTGCAGGACCTAAAGGCTGGGGCAGAAAGCAGGAGGCACAGAGAACAGTGACTTCTTCCTAACCAAAAGCAAAGCAACCCACACACCCAAATCCTGCAACCCCCAAGTGGACAGAGATCCCAGTGGTACCTGCAGAGGATTTTCCAACACCCACCAGCAGGAAACCAAGCACAAAGGGCTTGGGAAATTCAACACGCTCAAAGCCTCAACTATTTTTTAAAAACCAGTTTAAACTGGGTCATGTCAACACCTGGACTCCCCACCACAAGTAACTTTGTGCTTTCAGCTCCTACTCCTGAGAGCCTTCACCCTCCCTCTCTGAAGGCTGTTTTGTGCATGGAACAGGAGCTTTGCTGCCCAAGCACAGCCTGTGCACCCAGGCCTGCCCAGGCAGCCCTGCTGAGCTGGGAGCTGCTGGGTGCTGCTCACCTGTAGTAGCTGAGCACGTCCCTGTCCTCCTTCTGCCCCTCCTTGGCGTCCTGGGCCAGCTCCCGGATGCTCTTGCTGCGGATCTCCTTGTTGCTGTCCCTCCAGAACAGCCACACTTCCTCCTCATCCTCTCCAACCTCCAGGGCATTTTCTCCACTCGACACCTCCTCAAATTCAAATCGAGAGAGCACCAGCCTGGGGGAGAAGAGGAGGTTACATTGCAGACCCACATACATCCTTCACATCACTTCCAAGACACTTGCTAAAATGCATCTTGCCCTTTCAGCAGGAGCATTTTACTACACCAACTCATTGGGGTGTATTATTGAAAGCATTAGATTATAAGCTTTCCATTCAACCTTAAGAAGATGAACATTTCAGCTCCTTTCAAGTGAAAAAGATGAAGAAACAAGGAAGTTAAAGACACATAATAATGGACTTTCAAAAGCTTCTTCACAGGACAACTGATTCAAAGGTCATTCAACAGACCAGGAAAAGACATGGGAAAAAAAAAAATTGATTCATTCTGTATCTCATAAATGCCAAATGGATCAGAACTTCTTTCAGTTTATGTGATGAAGTAACTAGAAATAAATCAGTTCCTGATACTAAAAAGGCTTCCAGCAAAGAAAATATCAACACCTGAAAAAAACCCAAATTAAATACTCAAGGACAAATAAGTGATGTACCAATACTAAGAGTTCATGGAAATAAATACAGCCTTTATGATTTCATGACAAGAATTAAATGTGCAAGTATACTCTCAGCCATTTGTGTTTTAAACACTACCTGCTTGCCTTTTGCAGTATTTTAATAATGGCTATGTATTCCCTAGTACATATATTAAATAAAGCATTTTTACCAAAGACAAGGGTGATTTGGTGCTTGCTATGAGGCCTCAGCAATGGCAGAGCAGAGCTGGAACCCCAAACCCCACCTCAGTGGGAGGAAAGGTGAGCAGAGCTGGAGCAGCTTCTGCTCTGCTGCCAGCTGAGCTCCCTCAGAGCTGGGGGAGGATCAGCCCAGGAGCCTGCACACCTCCCTGCACACAAGATCTGTGTGCTTGGGATCAAACAGGAGAGATCTGAGGGGTTTCTGCCTGTGGGGCTGAGGATGCACCTGGCAGACACCTGCTGTCCCCAGCCCTGCTCCCCGTGTTTGAAAAGGATCCCACACAATTAATTCCCTGCTTCCCTGGGATGTGCCAGCAGCATGCTCAGCTTTGAGCCACCTTCCTTCTGCTTCACACCAGGAGAACCATCTTGAAAGGCACAAACTTACTTGGTTTCAATAAGAATGTCTGCATTGGCTGGGTTCAGCACGGCCTTACAAATCAGCTCCTGTGTCACGGGAATAGACTTGTTCATGGAGACACACAGATCTGAGAGGTAATCCAAAAACCTGTTGGAAAGCACGAGCCAAGAGGGTATCAATCACTGTTGAAGTCTACACTGAGGCAATCTACATTTCAGGAAGCAAACATTCAGAACTCCACTTGAACAGAGCAGAGCAAGACTCGCTGCCCGAGGGGACGGCAGGGCGAGTGCCAGAACACAGTGAACTGGCTGTGCCTCCTCCTGAGCAAGCTGGCAGGTACAGACTTTTCCCAGAAGGAGAAGGGTAATCACATATTCAGGAATGCAGCTCTCACCTGGGCTCCCTATTTTTCCTCACGAGACTCACAAAGGTGTCAATCTCAGCAGCTGTGATGTGCTTCTCCAGGAGCTTGCGGTTGTTATGGAGCAGGGCTGTGATGGTGTCCTCAGCCAAGACATCATAGCCAATCTGCTTCTGCATGAAGCCAAACTGCTTGGCAATGTATTCCTTCAAAACACACAGGCAAGGAGCAAGGGGGTGCAATTAGCCCTCAGAATTCAAAATGATAACAGAAAACAGGTGGATGTTTGTCAATACCAACATCCCAAGGAGCAAACTGGGTTGGATCCAAATTGTTTGTGTGAAAGAAAGCAAACAATGACACCTCTATCCCTCCCCTCTCTCCTGGGCTAGACAGCAGCAAGGCATTTATACTAATTTGACAGGACCTTGTTTTTAATACATGGCAACAAAACTGAACAGCCTTAATTTACAGGGCAACTTTCAATAGAAGCTGTAGTCAGCAAGAGTGAACAGTCCTGTGATTCACCTGTGTGGGACAGTTAGAAATTCTGTTGTTTTCTAAATCTCACTTAGAACCAGTGCTAATTACATTATAGTCTCTGATAGATGAAAAATAGAATGAAACTGAGCAATCCCAAAAGCTGTTGCTGACTGTGCAGCCACAGCAGAGCAAGGTTTACTTTATGGGATAAAGCTTTTTTTTTTTTTCTTTCATTTGAGCAGAGGAACCATGCTGGTGCCATTGATCACGACAGAGGTATTTCCAACCTGGTTTTTCCTGTAGTCCTGCTGGGAGTGCCTGAGCACCCTGTAGCAGAGCCTGCAGATGTGCCTGAAGGGCGCGTGGCGCTGGTCCCCCAGCTCCTCCAGCCGCAGCATCGGCCCGTCCCCACTGTCCGTGAAGGGCGCTTGCAACAGCTTGAAAATCTGCAAGTTTAGTAAAAACCACAGACACAGCCCCATGAGGCACTGCCTTCTCCTGCTCATAACTAGTGCCAAAGCTCTGTGCCTTTGTATTTCCAAAGGTACATCAGAAATAGGCTGCAGTCACCATGGTTCTTGGCCACAGAGCAGCCCGGACAGAAGATGCTGATCACCTTTATTCAACAGCATCTGCTGGAATTTTTAGTTGCAGCAATGGTGAGCCTACAAGCCACTGCCCAGAGCCTGCTGAAAGCTGGAAACTCAAAGCACCTTTTGCTCCCAATAATTTGAGACCAGAGTTTCACAGAGCCACAGAATGGCTTGGGTTGGAAGGGCCCATGAAGATGATCTCGTTCCATCCCTCTGCCACATGCAGGGACATCTCCCACCAGGCCAGGCTGCTCCAAGCCCCATCCAGCCTGGCCAGGTTCTTTTTTCCAACAACCCTTCCCATAGGCAGAGCTCAGAGAAAACCCCAGCCTACCTGCTTTAGAATATTCTGCTCTCTCATCAGCTTTTGCCGTTCTCTGTTCGGTTTAGAAAACACCACCTCAAGGACGTCCTGGCCAGAATTAGTTCCACCAGTAACAAAGTAGACCAAATCCTCCAACAGCTTGGTAACAGATCTATGGAAAAGCCAGAAGCTGTTAACATGAGAGTACAAATTCTGTGTGCTAAAAGAGCAGTGCCAGGGTAAGTTTACACAGATTTCTAAATGCTAAGTGAAAAACTAACAGCAATTACAGGCTGGATAAAGCTTAGAGGTTTGCACAGAACTTAAAATTAGAAACTAATGCTCCCCCATTGCTGCAGCCTCACTGTCCAACAGCTAAACCAGAGCAGCAGCAAGGCAAGAAAATCCCTTCAGGACAACTCTATACTTGCCAAGTTCTATTTGGCACTTCTTTCAATTGCCACAAAGCATAAATCAGGTGATAATCTCTCCCAAATAAAAGGCACTGGCTATGGAAGCACACGGGCCCGGTGTGACACAGCCACCACTCCTGTGCTCTTTTTGTGTGGCCCCATTTTCACAGACACGGTCAGAGGATTTGCAGCGAGTCACATGCTCAGTCCTCACAAGATGGATTAGGAATTCCCACACTCCATTTGCAGAGGCATGCTGGGGATTAGTCCCCCAAAGCTCACAACATTTCTCATGCTCTCACTTCATGGAGGACAAGAACAGCTGGACAGACCAGGCCTGAGAACCTCCACTATGGACACAACATCATCAAATCCCATCAAGGAGGAAACCAAATCCCTCTTCTATAGCTTACTCTGATAAAACTGTCAAAGAAACAGTTACTGACTACAGGAAACAACATTATCTGACCCCAATTCTGGCTTCCTTACCTTCTTTCATTCTGGGTTATTGTTCCCTTTTCCAGCTTGCCAGCAATGGAACCTAAAACTTTGCTTGCATCATTTGCAAAATCCAAGTCCCGAACCTCTGCAGGAGAGACTGGCACTATGGCAAAAGCTTCTTTGTCCTCCTTCACTGGAGAGGTCCCAATCTGAAAGGCAGAGAAGCTTTATCAGCAAACCCCCAGGCAGAACAAAGCAGTGGCTCACACTCAGGGACAATGAAAGAAAAGCCACCCTCTGCTTAGGCAGCATGGGAGCACTGCTGAGCCCAAACTCTGAGAACACTCTGTACAAGCTCAAAGCTGTCCCTAAACTCAAAGGAGCAGCAGGTGAGATGGCAAAATGTTGCTGTAGCCAGTGGAAAAAATATCCTGCTCCTGATGACTGTTTTGGAGTAGAGGCTGAACAGTGTAACTAGAAAAATACCAGGAATCTGAGCCATTAAGAGCAAATGTTGCACAGGCACTGTTCATTACTGTCACATGCTCAGTTTGTGACAGGCTCAGGGAGTGAAACTCCTGCCAACAGGTATGGAAGTACAGGAGTCAAGGGATGTGCTTACACAAAGTCACAGAACTTACTTTGAGCATCACAGGTTTCTCCTCCTCTTTATCGATTGGGATGTTGGTGCTGTGAACCCAGGTGTTGGTGCAGAGGTGCCTGAGCCTCACGTAGGAGTTCCTGAAAGAAAGTCAGGAGTGCCCCAGCATGAGTCAGCCTCCCAGCTGGGAAACCTTTGCATTGCTGGGATTTTGAGATGCTGGCAGAAACAAGTGGAAAAGAAGTGTCATCTCTGTCCACCCTGCATAGCACAACTGGAGCAGCATTCTTATTGCCTCAGCTTGCTCTGTGAACTCACCTGAGGAGGGTTTCTTCTGTAGTGGAAGAGATTCTGCTCTAAAATAGAATCACAGCTACTCTGAGCTGCTGTAACTCAGCTGCTGCACAGCAACAATCTGAACCTCTTCCCATCCACTTTCCCACTGCTATCAGCTGCCAACTTTTCCCCTTACCTCTGGGGTTTTCAGCTCCCTGATACTCCAAATATGGGTACCTGATGATTTAGGGAGTTGCTGAATAGATGGAAGAAACTTGCTGTGCTTTCTCAGTGGGAACAGCAGCAAAGAGCTGTGTGCAGAGTGTGGCACTTGGAAGGGTGCAGCAGCTCTTCAACAGCAAGAGGTGCCACATGAACAGTGAAGAACACACAAACAACAGAAAATCCAGTGCTAAATAGTTGGTGTTACATCCTAACTGGATGAATGCCTTGCTAGAACACACAAGGCTTTTAGTCCCAGGTCATTCCTGGCAAGGAAGTCACTTAGGAAGCCACTTAGTCTCAATTTCCCCATGTGTATAACAGTGTTCTCTTACTTATACCTCAATTGTAAAGCACTCAAGGCATTTTCTGATTATTTGCACATTCATTAGACGAGGAACCTGATTCCAAAGGCTAAAAGGAAGACAGCGTGGGGCAGCTTTGCTTTAAAATCCCACCAAACCCCCCGAGCTGCACAGAGGTCACTGTACCTGGGGACGAGGCTGTCTCCCCCTCGCAGGGTGGTGGGGTCCAGCTCGAAGATGGAGGAGATGTCGTTGCCCTCAGGCACAGACACCAGGGAATAGGCCATCTTCTCCTGGGGCCCCCGGCCCCGCCGCATTGCCTCCTGCTCGGGGTCCAGCTGTGGAGAGAGCCCAGGGCCTCAGGGGAGCCCTGCAGAGCCCCCACACACACGGGGGGCACTCTGGGCAGTGGGTGCAGGACACCAGGACACTGACAGCAGCTGCTCTGGCCACGCACACCTTGCTTGCTTCCCCTGGGTCAGCCCTGAGTGCCAGCACAGCAACTCCCCCTCCACGCAGAATTCAGCTCACAGACAGGGCCAGAAGAGACAAACCCCCCCAGCCACTCACCCCTCACACACTGGGAGCTCTGCCTGCCTTCTGATAACACACATCAGCTGAGATCCCCAACCCTGACACTGCCAGCTCTCCAAACACACCCCACACATTGCAATTACCCCTCTCACCACATAATTAACGAGCTGAAAACATAAAAACCCGGCCACACCATGTACCAACAACCTTGCTGGGAAATAATCAGCTTCAGCAGCAAAAATGGGAGCCACATCCATCAATCCCAGGCAAGAGAAACAAAAAGCCAATCAAGGAGTTGGATGTCCTGCTGCTCACACTACAGCCTGTGCTGCTCTCAAGCACAAAAACGTGTTCCAAAGGCCATGGCACCAGAAGGATCTTTATTTCCAAGGTCCCAGCAAACCCCCAGCCTCCTCCAGCAAAGTAAAGATACATCAATTGGATAAAACCCTGGGGCTGCAGATGAAAGGACAAAAGGCTAGGAAAAAACAAAGATGAACTGAGAAAAAGGAACAACAACTTTCTCCAAATCCTTTCCTAAGGAACCCCCAGCTGTCACAAGACCCTGAAGAAGCTGCTCACTTATCCTGGCACGCAGGAACCAGCTGTCCATGCATCTAAATCCTGGCTGCAATCTCCAGGGTGACCAAGAAAGCACTTTCTCAGCTTCTCTGTGATGGTGGCACCCAAGGGAGTCAGCACTCAGGCACCTGCCTGTCAAAGCCCTGCTGCAAGGCACTGCCATCCTGGAGCAGATGGAAAAGGTATCCAGTGCTGCTTGTGCCTCAGGATACTCCCAAGTTAACATATTTGCAGTCAATGAACTTGGCTGCAAAGCAGTGACATTTAAAGTCTGATTTTGTAGATGGGAACAGGCAGTTATCTGTATGGAACAGAAATACACTTTGGGAGTGTGCCTTCAAGGGAAGGAGCAACTCTACACTCAGAGTCCATCTGGAGAGAAATTCTGGGAGAAATTCGCTCACTTGGAATGAATTCTCTGAATTTCAGCTGTCTCCTTCATCCCCCCCAGCAAGGGGAGGGAACACAGTGGGGGACACAGCTGCTCTGCCTGTCCTTTGGGAGACAATTGGTCACTTCTTCACACCGGGGCAAAGCTGAACACGAGCAGTAAAGCAGAACGCAGGAAACGGGGCAATTCAGGGAGCGCCGAAATTCAACCCCAAAGGTGACAGGAGCAGCCCCCTTTGCTGCAGGAAGGTGGAGCTGGCACCTCACCCATGCCCATGGAAACCCTTCCTGCACAGCCCTCTGAGGGACAAGGAGAAAGCACCACCAGAACCAGTGAGCTGTGCACAGAAACCCTGCACAGATCTGTGCACAGATCCTGCTCGCACTTGGATCACAATGGAGTTTGGATAAAGTTGGATAAGGCAGCCTACACCCTCCTGTCACCAGTGAAGGATAAACGATGTGGCAATTTCCTGTCAGAGCTGAATTATGTGCTCCTGGTCTCTTCTTGCTGGTCTATTTTTGCCATCTAGTGGTAAAGAGACAGAGCAGGGAAAAACCAGCGAGCTGAGGCAGTGCATGGGTGTTATCCATGCACATGTCAGCAGGACACAACACAGGAGCAGGGTGTCTACCTAAAGCCCCTCAACACTGATTTAACTTTCAAACAATTAACCCAACAAAACACCTCTGGATTCCCCCCACACCCCAGGGAACAGCTGTGGGTGGGGTTTGTTCAGTTTTTTTGCCATGTTTACTGCAGTCAAGCTGCCAAATGCCACCAAGAAGTAATGAGGATAACAGCTCAGTATCTGAGGGCGAGGGAAGAATTTAAATGGCCAGGCTATAATGAAAAATCCTTTTAGGAGGAAAAATGCACCCTGCAGGATTTCCAAGCATCACATCTATCTCTTAGGAATGGAAGGAATAGCTCTTTGTCATACCCAAATGGCTCAAGTCCTCCATAATACAGGATAAATGGCCAAGAAAGCTGCATAAGCCTATCATCAAACCCAACTAAATAAATAAAATCCACAAAGCAAAGTGCTGTTCCAGTTTTCTCTGTTTTCAGCTCCTGAAGCAATGCTGGGTCCCTCTGACATCAAAGGGAAGCTTCTGCCAATACAGAGCACCACACACTCAATCTCTGACACAACAACATTTACTGACAACACAGACTGGCTCCCACAGGAAAACCAGAGGAATGGCACTGGAACCACTCTCCCCCTGCCATTCCTGCTGTTATTCTGCTTTCCTGAGACAAGGTACAATAACAGCAAATTTGCTGTTTAACACAGAGGTCAGACAGGCACAGCACTGGGGGACATTCCCTCAGGGACGAGTCCCATCTGGTGTCACCTTGAGCACCTTGATCTCCAGCCCACAGCAGGACAGAGCTCCAAGGAAGCAAAGGTTGAGGAAACAGGAAGACAGAAAAAGATACCACGAAGGGAGGAGTTGAGGGGGGTTCAGGTAATGTGCTAATTCAGTTCCAAGTGGGTTCTGCACTAAGGTGTCAACACCCACTCTTTGGACAGGCCATAAAGGCCTCCAGAGGCTTTCAGGTTTTTAGTTTCTTCACTAACAAGGAAGCCTGGGCCAGCTGTGCACTGGCCAGGGCAGCCCTGGGCCCGTGCCAAGCCCTCCTGAGTCAGGGGCAGGACCATTCCCTTGCCTATACTTACTGAGGATTGACACTCCAGGTCATCTTCCTCATAGTCAGGGTTTACCTGATGGAACAGAATCACAGGCAGGTCAAACTCCAGCACAGCTGCAAGGGGCACACAGCCTGAGCATCAGCTGAGCTCCCGTGGGCACCAGTGCCCTGCACTGCTCTGGGCATGCAGAGCACACTGCCCACACCCAGCACGGCTCACCAGGCTGCCAACCTGACACATAACCTGCAAACGTGCAGGGAGAGCTCTCTCATCCAGGGGAATCACTACAGGAGCAAGAGTACACAGTTACCCAGTTAATGCTTTCTTTTTGTTGTTTAAATTCCAAGTGGAACTTCCAGCTATAAGCTACTGGCTTGGAGAAATCTTTTAGAACAAACATTATTGTAACCAGGGATCAGGTGAGCAATCTCCTCTGGGATATTCTTGTATGATCTCAGAGCATTTTTTTGTTTTGGTGGATTAGAAAACCCAAGATTTACTGGAAAAGCTCTACACTGGACCACTACTGAAAAGGATTTGCAGTGTGCATGTGACAAAATGCTTCTGGTTTTCCAATCTGCTTATCAGAAGAATATAAAATAGGACTTTAATCTGGGCTTTTCTCTATCTGCAGTTCTTACAGACCGGTCTGAAGTCAGTGTTTTCATTTTATACTCAGTTCTATGCTTCTGCTCAAAAATCAGTGATTCAAGAGAAATTACCAACACTTGAATTCATTTTCCCCCCAAGGCTCTCAGTCATTTACCATTTATTCATCAGTTAATAAAGTCACATTGAATCCAGTGCCCACATGACAGGATACTATTTAGTGCCTATTCTTTGCAGGAGAAGTTCTCGGCTCGAGAATTCACACAAAAAGTGCAATCAGCTCATGACTACCCCAAACCACGATATTCCTTCAGCTCTTTCATCTGATCTCCTACATTTAGCATCTCTTTTGGTATTAATCCAAATGACCTCTCTCCTCCCCTCCCCATGTCCAGTTCCAGGGTGGGAAACGACAGATCTGGAGAAGGTGCCAAAGGAGGAGAGCACAGTGTGAGGCAGGCAGAGGTGCCAGCCCAGCCCACGTACCTCTGCTGCCAGGTAGTGCCCCGTGGCCAGGTGCTTGAACCTGAAGAGGCTGTTCCAGTAGCCAGCTCCCCCCCGGCAGGGATCGTGCTGCACCACCTGAGGGACAGGGAACACACCTGGAATGCAGCACAGACCCCCTCCCTGCAGGACCTGCCTCATTCCAGTGCAGGCAAGGGCAAACACAAGCAGGGCTGAGAAATGATAAAAACCTTTCATCTGTCACCAGGACTGTGCAGGGAATGCTCTGAGCTGGCTGGGAATAGTTCCCCCCAGCTTGTGAATGAATTAAGGAAGGGGCTCTCTATGTGCATGTGCTGCCAGGTCTTGAAACAAACCCCTACAGCAGGCAACAAATCCATTACCCTATGGCTATTACTAAATTTCTGGCTGTTTGAAGTGGATGAGGGAAGACACCTAGAAATATTTCAAATGCAACAATGCTGTACAAAAGAATAAATATTTGTATTTACTGAAAAAGTGGGGCAAGGAGTGCCTCCAGCACCTGTAACCCCATATTGGCTGCTCTGTGGGTTAGGGTTAATCTGATTCCTAAAGAAAACTCATCACAGCTGACCTGCTCCTTTCTGCTGAGGGAAGAACTCTCACCTGTCCAGGTAACTGCACACACATGGGGAGTTACCACAGACTGATAACATGCCAAAGTCATGCTAATTACAGGCAGACTTTCATTTGAAATACAGGAGAAGCTGAATGTCACAGCAGATACTTCTGGAAAAGGAATATAAAAACACCTATCCATCATTACAATTTATTTTTTGATTCTTATATGCATTTCATAATTGAATCAGATTTAAAAGTCATAAACCAATGCTAATAATACCAACAGACTGAGGCTATTTTCAGAAGCCAGTGATGGCCAAGGTGTTAGTCACTCTGTTTAAAAGCCAAGTGAATTTAAAAAGCCAGTTCAGACAGACTAGCAAGGGGCTGCAGCCTCCTATCAGATGAGGCTATACATAATCACATTATTCCACACCAAAAATAGAGCCTTCAGTACACTCAGCAGGACAGTGGAAATTACAGGCTGTTGTTAAACTTCAGTGACTGGTAAGAAAATGATTTCATTGATGTTTCTCTGTGCCCTTTTCCTGAACTGTAAAGCACCTGAACTGGAGAGCTCTGTGCTGCACCATCAGAGATCAGAGCTCCACTGTGACTGTGCACAGAAAGCAAGTGAAGGAATTCTAATTTCAACTGGTAACACCAGGAAAATTTTACCTAAAGCGAGAAGCGCAGACAGAGAGCTTTAAACAGAAGGAGGAATTGTTCCTAGCAAGGCAGCCCCAGCCTGGCAGTCCTCACCTCCACCTCCCACAGGGCTTTGGAGCTGGTGGCAGACGTGGCTGACTGCCTGCCCGTGGTCCTGAGGAACACGTGCTGCTTCTTCCTGTGCTCGTCACACGTCAGGAACTTCTCCTGCTCGGCGTGGAACAGCCTCACCACGTCCCCCTGGCAAAGGCAGGCAGCAGGCTCAGCAGGGGCAGTGCCCAGCAGGGCCCCAGCTGCAGCCAGGCACGGCTCTGCCTCTCACCCCTTTGAGGATGTCGTCCTTGTTGTCGCTCCATTTCATGAAGAGCACGATTTTCCAGCTGGTGTTGCAGTTCACTGAGTTCACCTGGAAGGAGAATGAGACCATCAGTCCCACTGTCCTGTGCCTGCACAAGATCCTGCCTGGAGCCACTGTCTGATTTTCTAGACAATTTTCACCAGAACACTGCAGGCCTGGCTGCATCACTCTGGAGAAGCAAAGTCTTCTCTGTATTTGCTCCAGAACAAGTAATTGCAGAGCTGACTTGCTTGGAAGCCACTTGTTACACATCTGTGCTGGCAGATTTAACTTTCTTCACAGTAACTAGTATGGGGCACACCACTGTGCCACAACTCCTGATTTGGAAGGAACAACTTGTTTTTAGCCAGCCATGCAAAAGAGATCAAACTCAAACCTCTGCCAGCCCCCAAGAGAAAGTAGAGCTCCAAAACTCTTAAGTCACTGATTACCAGGATAACCATTCCCAATAAGCAGTGCCACAGGTACCAACCAACTTGCTGAATCCCAAACCATGTACAAAGAGCTAAGCTGAAGCACAGAGAGGTTTTGCAGCTGCTCCAGCTGTGCCAGAGTCCCCTTACCTCATTGCATCCTGGATTATCCACAAGCTGATGGCTACTGGCATGGAGAGGCTGGCCAGCATTGACAGGATTCAGGACTACTTTGTCTCCAATGACAACCTGCAGAGAAGTGCAGCATCAGACAAATTTGCACCCTGAGAAAGCTCTTTTTCTTCATTTTTAGTTTTTTTTAATGGGAGCCATGGGAGGAAATCACCTTTTTGCAGCCTGGAGAGATGGCAGTCTGAGTGCTCCACCAGGATTCTGTCTGGTTCAGAATTTAGCTCACCAAACTCAGTGACTGAGGCAAAAACCCCTATGCTACTGGACTCACAGCCTTGCAGACAAAGCAGACTGAGTTCTGGTACAGATGGGGCTACAGGATAAATGATGGCTGATTGATAAATTCACCATGTTGCTTGCCAAACACACCTGGCCTGAACCCCAGAGCACCCTGAAACTTATGACCTCCTGGTTTTAGGCAGATTCCATACCCAAGTGACTCAGATGTTGCACAAGAAGGGATTAAAATGGCAATGCATTTAAAGATTTCCCATGAGCAGGACATTTCACTTCCTTATTACCTCACTCCTCACATCCAAAGTGATGACGAATTTTGATTCTAAGCTGACAACACTGAAAACCAAGATGCTAATTATTCCTTCCAAACCTCCTGAAGGAGCTCAACACTTCCTACCATTTTGAATTGAGCAGGAATTGTGCAAGGCCAGCCTAATTAGGTCCCTTATTCCCTCCAATGTTAGATCATTCCACGTTTCCAAAATACAAGTTACCATAGCAATTTTCCTCCCCCTCATGACAGCATAGCAAAAAGGTTGTTCCTGCATCATCATCACGCCCTGGGAGATGTGTGCATTGCCTTAATTGCAATGCCAGGCCTCCCAAGTGCAGGCTGTGCCCCAGGGATGTGTGAGGAGCCTGCTCCCAGCACTTACACTGTCCCCGATGGAGCGCAGCTTGTAGAAGGGCTGGATGTAGAACCAGGAGCCTTCATTTCCAGCTTCATCCAAGGTCACCCTCATTGCATTCTTCTCTAGCAGAGCTGGAAGCCTCTTATTTACTGTTAAGTATTTGTTACTTTTTAAGTGAAGCAGCTAGAATAAGAATCAGAGTTCAGTTCTAAGAATGCTCCTGCTCCTCCCCTCAATAACCCGAGCGTGCATCAGACAAGTGCAGTGCTACACAGGAGAGCAAACTGAGCTCTGGGCAAACCCTGATGGACCCAGGCACAGCTCCACTCACACCCAGACACAGGACAAAACACCTTCAGTTAATCCAGCTGTCCCTTGCCCAGCTAGGACAAACACATGGAGAAGCCCTCATCCCTTTAAAACAACTTGTCCAAAAAAACCCAGGACCAAAACTTGTGAAATGCTGGGGACTAAGTGGCTCTTCCTGGTAAGAGACAAAGCTGCTCTTCTCTTGCTTTGATTGGTCTGATCTAACAAAAAAATATAACTATTTCTATTGATTTTCTTTCTCTGTGTCAGTTTATGATTTCTATTTCTATTGATTTTCTTTCTCTGTGTCAGTTTATGATTTAAGTGTCAAGATTTCACTGTGAGAGGATATTTGGTGTTGTACATGTGCCACCTCCCAACAACTCTAATGAGGGCTCTAACAAGGATTTCTGAAGAAAACCATCAATGGTGACATCAAAACCAAGCACAATTAACCCATAATAAAACACTGATCACATCACAGATATAACACCCAGGATCCCCCTGCAGAGCACAGTGAAACCTGGCAAAACTACAGGCTCTTGATCATCAATCCCAGAAATCTGAAGTCCACTGAGCAGGCAATTTTCAACTAAATCCTCTGCAGCTTGCACAGATGTTCACAGCCTACCTGGATGACATTCCCATACTGGATGACTGTTCCCAGCAGTTTTCTGTTTTCAGTTTCGTTCTGTTTCTTTTCCAAATCTGCTGCATGCTGAAATTAAAGGAGAACAGTTCAATTGCTGAGTGTTTTAGAAAAGGGGGTTTTACAAAACTCCCTTTTCTTCAAGATTATTTCAAAGGACTGGAAAAACAGCAAGCATCTGAAAGAGCCTAATTTCCTCTTTTTCCAGCTTCCAACAGTGTAATTTCCAATTCCCTTTTTCAACTGTTTGGGGAGATAGACACACATCATTTAAGTAACCCGTAATTTGGGTACAATTGGACAAAATTCTGGAATAAAACATGAAATGAAAAGCTCAGACGAGACAGAAGACAGATACCTAGGGAGGGAAAGGTGAAAAGGGGATGGGTAACAGCTCCAGCCAGGAATTCTATCTTCCTTTCTACTGACTTCTACACAAATTGAAGAAAAAGAACCCAAGCTGAGGTTCTGTTTTCCTTTGGCAATACAGGCTCCAGCTGGCATCCAGGCTGTGATTTTCTGGAGCCTCCAGTGCCCCTCCCTGTGCAGCAGGACCACAGGGGAGGCACAGAGAAATGCCCACTGCAGCTCTGGATGGGAGAGTTCCCCACTCCCCACACCTGGGCTTGTGCTCCCTGAGCTGATGGAGCCTCTGTGCCACAGCTGAGCGTTTCTGCACCACCCTGACAGGGCAAGCAAAGGGGAAACCCTTGCCAAATTGAATTATTATAAAGACACAAAGCCCTAATTAATAATTAACAATGAGACTCCTGCCATTGCTGTTTTACAAGTGAGCTATTTGGCCCAGGCTGTTTTTAAACAATTTCATTTAGTAAAGAACTTCTTCACTTCACAGGAAAGATGATGTTTTGAATTAAAAACATAAATCTGTGTGTGCTTTAACTGCTATCTGGAGGTGGAGAGCAATTTAAAATTGGACTTTTTAGGAGGCTGAGCATCAAGGATTATGGTTTGGTTCTCAGGTCTCAAGGACTGTGGTGGGTCCAAATTTTTCTTGGAGAAGAAAAGCCCACAGATCCTCACTACAGGGAGGTGAAGGACAAAGGAGCAGCTGTTTGCACACTGTTAGAGAATTTCACCAGCTCCAGCTCACTCAAAATGTGCTGTTTTCAGATGCTGTGCTAGGTATGAAAACTGCCTTCTTACTCCAGGAGAACCTGAGATACAGCTGCTCTCACAAATCCAAAATTTCATTCAGTCACGCAATGCAACACCATTTTCTCTGTATTACTAAAATACAACTTTTTTGCTTGTGTTGCAAGTATTCTGTCAATAAAAGGTTTCTTGAAGACACCAGAGCCCTCCCAAACAACAGCAACCACAGCCAGGACTGCCCTGCCACACTGGTGCCACACTTATTATAAACACAAAACCCAATTTTTCTTTTCTGTGCAAGTTCAACTAGGACTTAGGATGTACTACAGAAGCACTCCTCAGACCTGACAGTCACTCCAGGAGAAGCAATTCTGTGGCCACTAGATGTCAGCTCCTCAAGCAGCTCAGACGCTGCGACCACAGAGAGAGACAAGTGTCCCAGATTTGAAATCCCTTAAATGGCATTAACTTAAAATAACCTGACCTCAGCATGGAGAGCTCCATGGCAGACAATAAATTCCACCAGCAGACAAACAGAAGCCAAAAAAGGCAAGTGATGATGATGAACACGTCTTGCATCATCAGCTGCGTTGGAAATGCAATGCTCTGATAAAGAAATCTCATCCTGGGCAGAGCTCACAGCTGTGAGCACAGGGGTTCAGAGCTCTCCATGTGCCAGCAAGTGGGAAAGGTGACACATGGACACACAGGACTGGCAGGAAGAAGTTCTGATATAGAAATGTCCATGGGACACCATTATTTTCAAGCCCCAGGTCACTGCAGACCTGATCCAGCCCATCAGAGTTCACATCTAAGTGATGCAGATTGAATAAAGCCCAATAAAACTGCAAGGCACTCAAATCCTTCCTCCAAATCAAGCAGGTCTTGGTGGGACATTTCTGTGCGAGCATTACTGGGCTCAGGCTAATCCTGGAAAAATTTCACCCTGGAAAAACCTCACCCTGGAAAAACCTCATCCTGCATTTCCAGGACCCTGGCACAAAAGGGTCAAGTGTCAGCTGAGCAGGGAGAGGTCCCAGACACCCACACTGGGACGTACTCAGGGAAAGGGAGACAGCTCCACATGAGAATGCAATCCAGGGCAATGCCAAAGCCTTTTCCTTCTACATGTTGCAGTATTTAGACTCTAATGTCCATGAAAACTCATAAACTCTCCCTTTTGCTGATGCACAGCCAACCCCAGAACCCCCCTCACCCTAAACCTGCTGCCACAGCCTCCTTCCCTTACCAACAGGAGAAACACGGCCCAGGTGAGGGAGCTTTGTGCTACCAAAATAGCTTTGTCCCTGCCAAGCTGATACTTTTGGGTTATAAATACATTTCTTGAAGCAGAAGGAGTCCACCAGTGGGTCTTTGTGAAGTGCAGAGCAAGGCAGCCATATGGCAATCAGCAAGTGACACTCTCCTACGGGGCCATTTCGTATTCCAGGCTACAATGAGCTTAATATAGGCTCAAAGAACCTAAAAATATTCAGAATTGTAATTTTGACATGAAGTACTCCAGCTATGTAATTTTAACATAAACACTGAGTTTATTTAACTCTAAAGTCAACAGATGGTATTTAAGTTAAGTTGGCTTTTTTTTATATAGGAGCTCTAAAAACAGCAATCAACTGCCTTACTGAGTTTTCAGCTGCTGAATGTCAACATTTTACCCAGAAAATATTAAATACTGCAAGCTAATAAGGAAGGAGAGGCTGTCTGGCCTCATAATTACTCATAATTACCCATCAACCTTCCCATATATCAACAGCAGCAATGTTTGTTTGAGCAGTCCCAATAGATTGACCAGCAGCTCCTGGTTTCCCATGCTGGGATGCAGGGCCTGAGAATTCTCTATGCAATTGTTTCAAGGGTCCCTTTTTTATGCTTTTAACACCCAAAATGCTCCCCTGGAGCATTTTATCTCTACCACAGGTTAAAGACAAGAGCTCCTGAGAATTCTCTGTGAAATTGTTTCAAGGGTCCCTTTTTTATGCTTTTAACACCCAAACTGCTCCCTGGAGCATTTTATCTCTCTATTTTATCTCAGGTTAAAGACAAGAGCTGCCAGGGCTACTCCAGTATCGTGGAAACAGCACTGGGGGACACAGGCCTTGAGCAGGAACAGGAGGGGGTTCTGTCCACTTTCTGTGACTCAGACAGAACCCAGGGAATGGCTGGAGCTGTGCCAGGGCAGGTTTAGGATGGATTTTTGGGAAAGGTTCTTCCCCCAGAGGGTGCTGGGCACTGCCCAGGCTCCCCAGGGGAATGGGCACGGCCCCGAGGCTGCCAGAGCATTGAACAACACTCTTGGGGACAGGGTGGGATTGTTGGGGTATCTGTGCAGGGCCAGGAGCTGGGATGATCCCTGGGGGTCCCTCCCAACTCAGCTTATCCTGTGACTGTGCCATAAATAAGAGGATTGAAGACTTGGACTGGACATCTCCAAAGGAATCTCGCACGCTGATTTATTTCTACGTTCGCTCGGAGTCTCCTCCATAACTGTGCCAAGCTGGCTGGAAATGCTCGTTTGGAGCAGGATGGGTGTGAGGAGGGCCCTGCAGAGGGATACTCACGTGCAGTTTGTTGAGCAGCACAGCATCTGTCGTGCTGTTGGCTCCGGGCTTTGCTGCCTTCCAGAACTGCTTCTGCGCCGAGTAGCGGTTCATGGGACACAGCTTGAACAGGCAATCTAGAAAAGCAGGGAACAAACACAGCCATGGCTTCAGCCTCTCATCATCATCATCTGGATTCCTGCTGCTAACGGTCTCCAACCATTCCAGCAGCAAGGAAAGCTTTATAAACAAATTCCAAAAAGCTCTTGATCAGACAAATGCTTTTCTGAGCAACAGGAATGTCACCCCGTGCATGATAAAAACTAACTGCTGCTGCCAACATCTGATGCAAGACCAGAAAATTTATAACTTGTCCCAGTCAAAAACGGTACCAGACTAAAATGGGAACATGTTCCAGTGCTTTCCCAGGCAAACAGACTTGGTTTCTGCACTTTCAGCTTGGAGTTTTTGTACTTCAGCAGGTAAACTCTGTCAGGCTGGGGGCTTTTTGCTTTGGATTTTTTCACTGCTGTTGTCAGTTTAGTTCTTAAATCAAATCCTTTCTCTTGCTAGGGAAAACTGGGCAAAAAAATAGAAGAAAGTCCTCACCTAATGAAGTGGCAGCAGCATAAAACACCCTCAAACAACAGCCTGCACAAGCACAGACATTCAAGGCATGGCTTGAGGTAACATCAAACCCCTCAGGGTGTCAGGTTCTATACCCAGTGCAGCAGCACAGTTTATTTAACATTCTGCCTGGCTAAAGCCAGGAATCACAGCTCATTAGTCTTATTAAAAATACATTTCTGTATCAGAGATGCTAACTTATCAGTAATAAACCCACATGAGCTGCAGTGACTGTTTTTCCTCCTGTCGTCGCTAAGCAACGGAACACGCAAAAAAATAAATTCAGCTATTCAAAGGGAGCGCCTAAAGTAGCAGCTCAGAAGTTCAAACAAAGTGCCAGAAGAGCCAGGAGGCTGTTCCCAGCCTCTCTGGCAGCAGAGTGGATGTCAGGCTTCAGGCTCCTCATTCACATTGCCTTTCTCCAGGCTCCTGGTGTATCCCAAGGATCAGCACCGCAATTTGGGAAGCAGCAAGGTGAGGAGAAACCCACCTGGGGTTTATCCTGTGTGCCTGAAAAGCAGAGCTGCTTGTCCATGGGTATTCTGGATGCACATCAATCAGAAAGGGAGACGCCCCATGCTGGAGACAGGTCATGGCAGCTCTGCCAGAGGGTGACGTTGCTGAAGGGGCTGAGACAGACCTTGGTAATTTCACCTCTGGATGCTGTTTGAGATGGACACCATCACTCTTCTCATGCCTTTCCTCCAATCCATCCCCAGAGCCCACCAGGCAACACCAAACACCTTTCACAGAAGGGCAAAGAATCCCAGAATGGTTTGGGTTGGAAGGACCTTAGAGATGATCCCATTCCACCCTGCTTTACCAGCCCAGGACCCCAAAACCAGAGCCAGCAGGAGCTGGGCATGGCTCAGCTGGGGCCCTCTGACAGTGACACCGGGGAAGGACAGAGCTCAGGGCATGAGGAGGGACACTGAGCTGCACCTCTGCAGAAACACTCAGCTCCACTTCATCCCCACTGCCAGCCTGGGGCTGCTGAAGCAGCAGGCAAAGTGCAAACCGCACTTCCCAGGTTTGCTCCTCACCCTTTTTTCCATTTCCACCAGGATGATTCACAGAGATTGATAGCACAGCAGAGATTCAAAAAGCCACTGCGGGCTGGCACTTGGAGCTAAGACTCTGCATTGTAAGCAACACACTAGTTATAAAATTTTCTATTTTTGCTTAAACCATCAGTTCGCACAATGACAGCAATTAACACACAGAACTGCAGAGAAGAATTAATTGTATGCTAGATTTAGTCACAGTGCAGTTCTTTCCATCCTTTTTTCAGTCAAGAAAGTTTTCAAGTTAGGCTTAACTTCCAAATTGTTAACTGCAAGTAACCCCCTCTCCTGCCTGAAGCACCCAGAAAGGGCTACAAGAGTTTGACCTCGTCCAGTGCAAGAAGGGAAGGCATAGCATGTTTTCCTTACATCTTCTCCCTTGTAACAAAGCTACTGATCTCAAACAAACAATGAAAAGCACCCAATATATTTATTTTCTAGTATTTGTTCTATGAAATCTATTTCTGAAGTGGATGAGAAGCTCAACTTTGCCTTATTCACCTTCATATGGCCACCAAATGTATTTCGCCACAGGTCAAACTACATGAACTTTCTGGCCAGAAGACTTTTAGATCTCCAGACCCCGCTGCCTTGGATGTTTACAAAGTCAAGGATGTGCTGGCTGAGCACCATCGTGGTCATTGATCTGTAACCCACAGTCCTGATGACTCTGCAAGATAAACCCGTGCTTGTCAGACACCATCCTTCTGGAATTTAGGTCTAGTTCTACAACAGGAGCCAAAAATCCAAAGCCAAAAATTAAAAGTGAAGCCAAAGCAGCCCAAAGCATCACAGCTCCCTGCTCCGCTCAGTGATTCAAGCAGCTTTAGCCACATAGGAAAGGTGATAAATAAAGCAATTACTGCACAGTAACGACATCTTTTTATAGACTGTTTGTTGCATATTAACCAGGAAGGAATGCATTTTGCTTTCAGATCTTCATGATACACAGTGAAAAATGGCAGAATTGCACAATGAGGTAGTATAAAAATAAAATACTACGTCACTGTTGATGAAATGATGATACATCAAGCCTGAGCACCCAACAAAGGCCCTGCAGGAAAAAGGGATTGCATAATCCTACACTACCCCTTCAGGATGAGGAATGCTCCATGGGCACGTATTAAATGTGCTTTTCAGTCCTTCCCAGCTAAATCCTGCTCTTCCCTCAGCAACTGCTCCACATAGAATAAAGTGAGGCTGCAACTGCACCACGTGAGAGATGAATGCTCTCACTGGTGGGACACTCACAGCCCACGTGGGCCTCTGCCACCTGCAGCTCCTGAAATATCACAGCGAGGATTGGTTACCCTCCGCGTGCACCGGCAGCACAGAGGAGTCGGCAAAAGCGAGGATCCTGGGAAGGGTAGAAACCCCCGTGTTCCAAAGTATTTTGGGGTTCAAGGAAGAGGGAAACTTGCCAGCGACGTTATTCCAACTGCCATTCCTTCTATCCCATGCTCTTCATTTGCTCTTCTCTCTTCTGCATTCTCTTCTTGACTAGACTGTGCTCCTTCTCAAGCCAGCAGGTTCCAAACTTCCAACCCTTCCCTCCAGTCCAAGCCCAAGCAACAACATCTCAAATGCCCAACTTTTGCTTTCACAGTACAGTGAAAAACCTGACAAAGACAGCTTTTGCTTTTTCTTACCATGGATTCCACCACATGCAATTTTATGTCACATTTAGGTAGTACATTAATAAGATTATTTGAAAATATAATGCAAGACTTCTCCAAAATTGCAAATTTGCAAAAAGGTTAGAGAGGCTGAAATGACAGGAGAAGGGAGTTGGGTATTTCAGAGCCCACCCAAGACATCAACACCTTTTTCACACAAAACTGCCTGAAAATACCTAAGTCAAACATTCCCATGTCTCCCCTTCAGATGTTTCTCCCACTGTTTTGGGCATCAATTCCAGTCTCCCCTTGAGATGTTTCTCCCATTGTTTTGGGCATCAAGTGTTGCCACTACGTCAGTTCCACCCTTGGTCTATGGGACAGCTCAGAAAGCTCCTGAACACACACTGCTGCCACCCAAGGCTCCCCCAGACAACATCAAACACCTCTCAGAGAATGGCAAAGGTTCATGGAATCATGGAATATCTTGGGCTGGAAGGGACCTCAGAGCCCACCCAGTGCCACCCCAGCCATGGCAGGGACACCTCCCACTGTCCCAGGTGCTCCAAGCCCTGCCCAGCCTGGCCTTGGGCACTGCCAGGGATGCAGGGGCAGCCCCAGGTGCTCTGGGCACCTGTGCCAGGGCCTGCCCACCCTCCAGGGAAGGATTTAATCCCAACATCCCCTCCATCCCTGCCCTCTGGCAGTGGGAAGCCATTCCCTGTCCCTCCTTGCCCTTGCAGTCTCTCCCCTCTCCTTTTTGTGGCTCCTTGAGGAACCATCCTGGCTGCTGCCAGAGCCCAGCTCAGCTTTGGGGGCCCCAGCCCATTTCCCTCCCCCTGTCCTTCTCCAGCACACCCATTCCAGAAAGATCTGGAAGCAGTTTCAGCTCCAGCCAGGCTGGTTGTGCAATCCACCACTCATCATTTTTTCCAAATCTCCACTGCCTATTTTAAGCACTTAGGAGAAGGTCCTCACCAACTTTTCTGCAGTTGGAGAGAGCAGGAATCAAATACTTTGCTGGCAACAAAAAGGTGTGCTGTTATTTCGGGTTTTAAACCCAGATTCCCCAAAATGCCAACTGGAGAAAGGTAAGAACCAAGAGAAATTACTCCCCCTCACAAAAAAATTATACTTTAGGGTGCTTTCAAATGAGGGAAATCTTATAAAGATGAAGATCTTTAAATAAGTCACTTACAAATCCACTGAATATTTAACACCAACACAGCTGTTTCTTCATTACTTGGAAAAACCAAACTCAGTTTTGCACAGCAAAACTAAAATTAAAAGAAAACCAGCAATTCCCTGCTGAAATTTAGCATTTTCTCTTCAGACTTTTCTATACTTAGATACCTGATATTTTCCCTAGGCCAAAGCCTGCTCACAGGAGAGAATAAACACACTGATAGTATCTTTTCTTTTTATTTTAAATATGAAAGAATAGCAGCAATGAAGAAGTAACGTAGCTGGCAATGATGGACACACTGTAAATAGAAGTTGTTGACTTTGTATTTATGAAATTGCACAGCTTTAATACACTCACAAGGATGGTAATGCTCCACAAGATGAGGAGTTTATTTAAAGACAAAATGAAGACCTCTCTTGTGCTCAAATGCAGTATTTTCACACAGAAGACTTGGAGAATAACACAAAATGCACATATTCAGTCACAGACAAGTTTCACCTTTTCAGAAACCCTTGGATTACTCCATCATCTATTTTATACTTGTTCCCTCTGAGATTTAAAATTAATAGATGACAGCCTAAGAGGTTCAAAGAATATAGAACAAAAGCAGCTACAGAAATGTGTTGATTATTAATCATTCCCGCATTTCCATGAAGAGGGAGAAAAAAGAAGCTGATCCTGCTGCAATGCCTCTCTTTGTGATGAGAAGACATCCTTTCATTCTCAGTTCTCAGGGATGGAGCTTTGCTGGGAGCACAGCAGCTCAGAGCAGAACGGGGTTTTGAGGTCCCAAAGGAGCTCCAGCCACCCACAGCTCCACCCCAGCAAGAAACCAAACCTGGGCCCTGCACATTCAGCCTGGGGGAAGAACTCCACTCAATTCCAGCCTCATGCTGCCAACAGTTGTGCCATTCCACAAGGGGGGAGACTGAAGCACGGGTGAGCAGGGTTGGTATGGAACAGGGAAATCTGGGGCTGCCCCTGGATCCCTGGCAGTGCCCAAGGCCAGGCTGGATGGGACTCTCAGCACCCTGGGACAGTGCAAGGTGTCCCTGCCATGGTCCTTCCAACCCAACCCATTCAGGGATTCTATCCCAGGCCCAAAGGTCCCATAGCAATCCCCTCCCTCTGCAAAGAGCCCAATCACTCAGGATTCAAACCTTGAACTAATTGCATGACAGAATTTATCAGTGGTTTCTGCTGTGGTGACGTCTGTTACCTCCCTGCTTTGTCCTACTGCATCTTGTGTTTCAAGGGCTTTCAACACTTTGCTTTTTAAAGCAGAATAAAGGGGGGAAAAATCATGCTTGCAACCAACATTTAAATTGAGAGCGTGCACGATTTGTGATCTAAATATATTTTAATTTCTATGTTAAAATAACCACCCTCAACTCCTATCTGCAAGACACGAGGGTAACCACCCTCTTGCTATTATATTCATTTATGCAAAGCTCTACCAGTGGGAATTGCTGCTTCATTTGTTCAAGCTGTAACAACACAGGAAATAATGTAATTGTTATTAACTTGGAGCTGAGGTATCAAAGCAAAAGGAGAAGACTGAGCAGAGATTTCAGAGAGAGAAAAATTATCCACCTGAGAGCTGGACACTGAATATCAATGTCCGCTAAAGCTGACCTGAGAAATGCACCTTTAAGTAAACACCTTGTGCTCCAAAGAGTTCAGAACACACCAGTGTTTGTTTTATTTCTACACGTAACCTCTTTGGTCTCCTTCAAAAAGAAAACTGCTACTCGAAAAGAGAGAAATATTTAGACACTGGATACACAGGCAGTTCCAAAAGGAAACATTTGCAGGAAAGACCAGATGCTTTTTTCTATCTCTGGTACTGAGGGAAGATGCTGGGTGAAAACACAGAGCCAGAAGGGAGAGCAGCACAAGTAGAAAGGAAAAAAACCCAAAACCCCACTGATTGAACTACACCATATCCCATCTGACATCCATTCAGGCTAAAAAAGCAAGAAAACCATTCCTAAAACCATTCCTCTCCTTGCCATCACAATGGATAATGTGTTCCTGGATGGGCAGCACTGGCTACAAGAGATCTGAGATGGCAAAGCACAGCAAGATCCCCCAGAGAAAGCTGCTAAGGACACAGTGAGTGCACCAGGACCCCTGGGAGCATTAAGGTGCAGCCTCATTTATGGACACAATGGGTAACTTCAACCAGGAGAAGCTACTTTAGAATAATCTCTTTATAAATCATCAAAGCACCTTGATGGCTCCTGGCTAATAACAGAACCAAGTCAGGAAAAAAATCTCTCCGTGTTGAGGAGAGAGGAAAAGAGAGAAAAAACCCCTTAAGTGAGGGGTTCAGAGCTGCACACATTAATGAGGGCCAACCCAGGATCCCAAGGAAGCTGCTGGTCCCACTGAGGGTTTCTGTCTTACCTCAGCTCCATCTCTGGTCTGGCATGAAAAGAAACCCTGAATAAGAGGTCACCTGGACAAATGGAAAGGCCATCCCTTTCTCTCCCTCATAAGCACAGAAAATCAATTTTTACACACAAGGAGAAGGATTCGTACTTTATAGGAAGGGAATTCAGCAAACTAATGTCACAGGAGTTGCAGAAGCCACACTGTTGTGGCTCCAGCCTTTGTCCCAGCCTGAGAGCTGGATCCTTGACCCAGGAAGCCATTCCCAATCTCCATTTCAATAGTTTCCATGACAAACCTCCCTGTGAGACACCACCACAATTCTCAGGACAGGAACCCTGTGACATTCCCTCCTCAACATCTTTGGGTCTTTTCAGATTACATTTTACCCTGGCAGTAAGCCAAAGCATATTTATTTTCTGGCTGAATTTCATTGAATTTTGGCTGCTCACCCCTTGGATTTCACTCTCACATTTGCTTCTTCACTTGCTGCTTCTTTTCCGGATGAAAGTTCCTGCTGAAAACAGGGCAGGAAGTGGGGGCAGGAGGCAGGGAAAGCTTGGACAGTCTGAGCACAGGAAGAACAAGGAAGATCAAATTTCAAACCCCCTCTGGAAGCATCAGTGTTGACCAGCATGGAAAGAATACTGCTCTGCTATTAGACAGAGCTGACTGAACAGCATAATAAAAGTCACTTCTATTTAAAAACATTTCGTGTGTGTTTCTCAAGGAATGAGCCGCCACAGCATCACGCAAGAGAAAAGGCAAATTTTTCAGCTGTTCAATAAAGCAACTCCATTTTCAGCTCTTAAATGGATTTGGCTTCAAGAAAAACTGCATTGCCAAAAAAATATGTAGGGAGATTAAATAAATATTTGATAATATTATTGAGGTCTTGCTTGGAAGAATGGAAGAAATAATAAAATTGAATTTAGTGCTTCAATTTTTCTTGAGCTAATGAAGCGCTTGGGATCCTTTTCCTGAATTGCTTTATTTGTTTCTCTCCCTCTGCACCAGGTGCTGCCCTCCTGAACTGCCAGCCCACTGCCTCCTGCAGAATCCCAAATGCAGGTTCACAGGGCTGGGAGCCCCCTGGAGAGATTGCTCAGCTCATCCCTCCCTTCCAAGGGCAGAATCAGCTCCACTCCTGAGGCATTACACCGGAAGGGATCCCTTCCAGCACTCCACTATTTCTGTATCTAACCCGTTCATTTTTACAGATTCCTGCCATGGAATCTGTAAAAATTGCAGGAATCTGTAAAAATGAACATGGACATGGCAGAAGAGAACTTCTCCCTCTCCCAGCAGTACCTGCAGGCTCCTCTGTCCCACATCTACCAAGATGCAAGACTGGTCAGGGGCCTTCCTGCCCATTTCCCTCCTGGATTTTCACTCAAACCTTTCTGGAAGTACAAGAAACTTCACTTGGGGCTCTGCCAGAAAGCAGAATTGGAAAAAATAATTACTGGGTTTTAGCAACGCTTCTTTTTCTGTATTTTCCAAGGCAGCAACTGCACTTTTTGTCACAGCACAGCACTGACACTTTCTTTTCTAACCACAGTTCCCACACCGTGGATCCTTCCCTATCGCACTGCCACGTGCCCACCCTCCTTCTCTCTGGATGAGCCAACTGAGAGCAGTCTTGGACAGATTCTGAGTGAATTCCGAGCTGGTGTCTCCTCTGCAGAGCTCACAGAGCACAGCCAGCTGTCACCAACACTGTGGGCAGACATGGGCAGCACCCAGGAGCTTTGAGCTGCCACAGACGCTCAGCCTTCCAGAAACTGGCTTAATAAAGCAAAGATAAATGCAAAAAACCCAGGCCTGCCTCAACTCTAGGAAACAACACCCTGGAGCTGAGCAGAGCAGAGTCCTGCTGCTCAGCTGTGCTGCAAACCCAGCACAACACCCCTGCCCACATCTGCTCTGAGTCTGCAAGTCTGATTCCTTCCTTTCTACTGCCGGACTCGAGTCTTCCACCTCCCGAAGGCCTCTCCCTTCTCTCCACTTTAAACAGTCCCCATCCTCTCTGGCAGGGGCCCAGAGATGCTCTGCTGAGCCCTAGCAAGTGATGCAGCTCAATCTGTCCAAGCTCGCTCCGGCGCTGGGCGCCGCTTCCCCTCCTGGGAACACAGCACGGAAAACGCCAACAAATCACACAGCTAATTAAAACCTGGCCTCCAGAACGTAATCCCAGCACTGAAGGATGCACTCTGGAAGTCATTTTAATAAGCAGGTTATGCTGACAAGGTGTATATACCCCATAAACACAAGTGCTGCCATATATTGCCTCTGCAGCAGCAAAGCAGAGAGCAAAACAGCCAAGCACTTCTAAAAAGCACAATATTCCAGTCTGACGGCACTTAGGAGTTAAGCTGTGCCAGCACCGCTGCTGAAACACAATCCACGGCTTTAGAGATCAAAAATGAAAGTGGAAAATAGTCCCTAAAGCAGTAAAAGAGCCCCTTGCAGGCAGAGCTCGGAGCTGTGCGTTACCAAATAAGGGCAGCGAGCGGCGGGAGCCAAGGCAGCGGAGCCGGGCTGGATCCGCAGCTGAGGCAGGCAGGGATGGGAGGCAGCCAGCCCCGCTGGGCTGCACTGCAGAGGGGAACAGCAAATGCTCCCTGGGCCTGGGCGGGAGCAGAGCCTGCCAGCATGGGCCTGCAGGGGTACCCCCCTTGGGGTACCGTCCCTGGGCCTGTGGGGCCGGCAGCGCAGGGCTGCCACTGCAAACACCAACCCCAGAGGCTGTGAGAGACACCCAGGGGCTCCTGCCATCTCCTGAAGCACCTGAGAGACACACAAGGACCAGGCTGGAAGAGACCATCAGGAGCATGGAGTCCAACCCAGCCCCAACCCCTCAACTGAACCCTGGCACCCAGTGCCACATCCAGGCTTTGTTAAACACACCCAGGGATGGGGACTCCACCACCTCCCCAGGCAGGCCACTCCAGAACTTTATCACCCTTTCTGTAAAAGCCTTTTTGCTAACATCTAACCCAAATTTCCCTGGAGCAGCTTAAGACAAAGCCTGCAAGGAAAACCCCAGATCCTGGGGATGTCTGTGTGTCCCACAAGGATGCAATTCACCTGCTGCATGGAGCTGCCCAAGTGCTTCCACACAAGCACAAACACAGAGCTGCTGAGCAGAAACTGCTCCTTTTTCAACTTCAGCTGAGCTGTTGTTTTCCTCTCTCTTTTTTAAACGCATGGATGTAATTCAATTTATTTCTGCCTGCTCTACTAGCTCATTGTCTTCCAGCAAAAGAAGCGGAACACGCTCTCATCCATCTCAGGGATGTTTCATCCACGCTCCCAGTGTGAGCCTTCTGCAAAAATAAACACTCTGTTAACTTGGTGTCTATTTTCCAACAGACAGAGCAGCTTCTCTGGCTCCTTGGCTTATCACAGCTGAGGAGAACAGGCTGTAAGAGCCCCCAGGAACACCAAAACTTCCCAGGATAAGCCAAGGAGTTAAAACACACCTGCAAAAAACCCACAAGATTCACTTCTTTAACTCCATGTGCAACTACAAAGCAAAGAAGTCTTGGTTTAGGTGCTGACAATGCCTCCCCCCTTATTGCCCTGAAATCCAGGAGACAAAAACACTCAGTGAAAAGAATGTCCTGTGTGTGTGTGCCTGAAAACTCCACAGAAAATAAATGTATTCAGGCTGCTTTGTGCTACAGCTATTTAAAAACTTCCTTTTCCACAAAGAACAATAATTAGGTATTTTCACCGTTTTCAGCCATTTTCAGGCTGCCTTACTGACACAATGATCACACATGAATCAGGGAGGGAGAATGCTGGATTCAGAAGTGATGGATGGGCTGGGAGAATTATTAAATAACACCAGCTGCACCACTGAAAGCATCCTACACTCACATCCACCCAGAGTCAGCACAGAGTCGTCCTGGCTCACAAACACCACCCCTGCCAGTAGCCTCCAAGCAGAAATAACCTTCCAAGTTCACAAAAATGAACTGAAATCTCCTCTTAGCACTGTCTGCTCCTTTCCGTTCTCTTCCTCCATTTGTTTCAATTACTGTCTTTATTTCCAATCATTAATTGTATCATAATTGCATTAGAACTGTTTTCTGGTTGTGTCAGGTGGTCCAGTCTCTACTTCCAGATCTACACCAGTTTTGAGCCTTGATTTCAGGTTTCAGACTAATTTAATCAGGTTTCAGAAGAATTTTCCTTTTCTGCACAAAATCCTGGCATTCAGGAACAGCAGAAGCAACCAAGAAAATCTGATTCTGTGCCACGGATTTGATAATATCAATTAACAGCTGAGGGTCTGCAGAGCAGGACAGAGGCACAGAGCAGGAGGTGAAAGCCTGAAATGGTGACACAGGGCCAAGGCAGCCACACTCAAATTTAGCCCCATAGAAGGACCCAGCCCTGCTGGTTCCACAGCCAGGCTGGAGCACCCCAAAAGCTCCTGGAGCCCTCTCTGGCTCTGCTGTAAATTGAGGGGAGTTCTCAGAACTTCAGCACACCTGAGCGGTGCCACTGCACCCCTATGGTGGCACTTGCTGTTCCAGCCCCCAAAATCCAGCCCTGGCACCCTCAGTGCCCCTGCCAGCTCTCCCCCAGAGGAGATTTCAAACAAGGCTTCCCAGATTTATGACTCCAGAGGAAAACTGCAGCAGCACGAGGCAGCACCAGGCTGTGTTACTCACCTGATGACCACAGGAATAATTTTTACCCACAATTCCAACCTTTGGGAAAAAACAAGATTCTCAACCCCTCAATCCAACAAGCAACTCCCACATGATAAACCAGACACAAGTTATGAAATCTGGATTGCAGTGTCCTTGGTATTAGAGGTGCTCAAAAAAAAAAAATATATATTCAGAAATAACTGTTTCAGCAAATCCCAAATGAAACCCAGACAATTGATGTTATCCAAAGGCTCCATCATGCAAAGTGCAAACTGTCCTGATAAAATATCTGAACCTTATTCCAAGATAAATGGCACAAACAGAACACAAATTCCCCTTAAAACATCTGAGGACAAGGAAGTTATATAAAAAAACCCAAAAAAAAACTACATGAAAAAGATGTGAAAGCTGATTATCTGCAGTTTCCTGAGCTTTTCAATCTGGATAAGCACTTGGGACTTTCCACATGTATTTCCCATTTTACTGAGCTGCTGTGAAGAGGACACCACTAGGAACAACAAGGTAAAATTGTCTGCCAAGTCTCTGGACTTTTAAAGGTGAACTTCACGATCCCACCTGTGCCTTCTCTCTGTTCATTGAAAACATTCCAGAAGTCTGCCACTTTCCATCACATACACAAACTGCACCTCAGGGATTTGCAGAACAAATCCATTCTTTTTTATTAAGGAGCACTTAGATACTACACGCAAGTGAGATGAAAAACTTCTTCAGGAAAGGATTAAGGGTCCAAACAAAAGATATTGGCCGGCACCAACTCAGTGAATTGTATTTCCATGATCTCCAGCCCTTGCAGAAACAGAGAACCACTAATGAACACAAGTGTCACTGGTGCCCTGTGGCAGCACTTGCACTGTGCAGATTTCCCCTGTGGCTCATTCCAAAAGCTTTGAAGGCTTTTTTTACAAGGTGAAGCCACTGCAGGCATGGTTAAAAATGTGACAAAACCTCTGTATTTGAGGAGAAGCAGATGAGCTGCTGGAGAACCACGTGCACTGCAGAGCAGTTGCTGAGCCAAATCTCTTCCATGACATGTGAGAATAATCCTGTATTTTTTACAGGACAATACTGAGGCTGAAGTGTGACAGCAGCTCCGAGCAGGCACAGAACAGCACACAGGGATGGAACAGGTTTGCTGCTCCAGCCCTGAGCTGCACTACTACAGACACTGCCAAGTGTGACAGTTTGCATGCACATTATCTCCATTTCTTGGATGTAACATGTCTGGAAAGTTGTCATCAGCTTGCCCACACTCCCAGACACCGAGTCCCACGTCTGGGGGCACAAATGACCGCTGAACTGAGAGAGCTTCCAGCCTGCACTCCCGGGCTGCTCGTGGATTCTGAGTGACTTCACACACCCCAACCTCGCCCCAGAGAACAAGATTTTCTTACCAAACACCCCTGCGTGGTGCTTTTCCTAATAAATACACCCAAACAGCTGCTGAGTACAAGCCTTAAGCCATATGCCTGTTACATACACAAATCAACTTTTTCACTAAAAATATTTAAACTGAAACTGTTGATAAACCCACTGTGATGGAGCAGATGGATCCGTCAGTTCCCCATCCATCAGAACACCCTTTTGCTAGATTAAAAACTTTGCTAGATTAAAAAGAGGACTTTCAAAGTAATAGATTAAAAATTTGCAGAGGACTTTCAAAGACAGTAACAGAGTTGTTCTGCACAACCTTGAAGGGGCAGAGTCACAGAATGAACTAGGCTGGAAAAGACCTTTGAGATCAAGTCCAGCCTATGAGCAGACACCTCCTCACCAACTACACCTTGGCACTGAGAGCCATGTCCAGTCTCTTTTAAAATCAGCTTAAACAGTGCAGAAATGCACACAGGGTGGACAAGGAACTTGACTAAACCCAAAGGGCCATGAAGGCCACCATGCCCATGATGTTGTCACCTCCTCCCTCCTGAGCAGTGCAGGGAAAGCCACTTTGCTCACACCCTTCCCCACAGCCCATGTGGGCTCTCCCCAAGGGCTGCACAGAGCTCTGGACAGCACGAATTCCCAGGATTGCCTGCAGGAGCAGCCTCGCTGGAGGATCCTCCCCCGGTGCCCCCAGGCAGCTGCTCCTGCCTACTCCCACCCCACGCTCTCCTCCATGGCAACCCTTCCTGCACAGGGGAAATGCAGGAGAGGAGCAGGGATGAGCGCTGAGAGCTCAGCACAGCGGGCACCAGGAGCGGCTGCACAGCCAGGGCAGCACCTCAGCCCTTGTGTCAACTACAGCCAGAGGTGGGACTGGCTCCATGTGAGCCCCAAAAGCCACAGCTGGCAGCTGGAGGTGGCACCCAGCACAGCGAGCCCTCCCAGGAGCCTGTCAGAGCTCCAGCACAGATGGAGAATTCCTGCAGAGCCACGCCTGAGTTATTCCCCTGGGCACCTTCCTCTCCCAACCATCACAAATAGCCAGGCCTATCACCTATTCCTGCCATCCTCAGGAGTGTTAAACAGGGATTAAAAGGTTCTTGCAGCCTGACCACAGCTACGTGGTTCCTTCCTGAACACTCCACTAGCTCTGGTCTGTGTGTACTTACTCAGGATCTGCACTGGTGTGTATTTACTAAGGATCCACTCTGGTTTGCATTTACTCAGGATCCGCTCTAGTCTGTGTGCATTTACTCAGGATCCGCTCTGGTCTGTGTGTATTTACTCAGGATCCGCTCTGGTCTGTGTGTATTTACTCAGGATCCGCTCTGGTCTGTGTGCATTTACTCAGGATCCGCTCTGGTCTGCATTTGCTCAGGATCCGCTCTGGTCTGTGTGTATTTACTCAGGATCCGCTCTGGTCTGTGTGTATTTACTCAGGATCCGCTCTGGTCTGTGTGTATTTACTCAGGATCCGCTCTGGTCTGTGTGTATTTACTCGGGATCCGCTCTGGTCTGTGTGTATTTGCTCAGGATCCGCTCTGGTCTGTGTGTATTTACTCGGGATCCGCTCTAGTCTGTGTGCATTTACTCAGGATCCGCTCTGGTCTGTGTGTATTTACTCGGGATCCGCTCTGGTTTGTATTTACTCAGGATCGGCTCTGGTCTGTGTGTGGTTACTCAGGATCCGCTCTGGTCTGTGTTATTTACTCAGGATCCGCTCTTGTCGGTGTGTATTTACTCAGGATCCGCTCTGGTCTGTGTGTATTTACTCAGGATCCGCTCTGGTCTGTGTGCATTTACTCGGGATCCGCTCTGGTCTGTGTGTATTTACTCGGGATCCGCTCTGGTCTGTGTGCATTTACTCGGGGTCTGCTCTGGTTTGTATTTACTCAGGATCTGCTCTGGTTTGTATTTACTCAGGATCCGCTCTGGTCTGTGTGTATTTACTCAGGATCCGCTCTGGTCTGTGTGCATTTGCTCAGGATCCGCTCTGGTCTGTGTGCATTTACTCAGGATCCGCTCTGGTCTGTGTGCATTTACTCAGGATCCGCTCTGGTCTGTGTGCATTTGCTCAGGATCCGCTCTGGTCTGTGTGTATTTGCTCAGGATCCGCTCTGGTCTGTGTGTATTTGCTCAGGATCCGCTCTGGTCTGTGTGCATTTACTCAGGATCCGCTCTGGTCTGTGTGTATTTACTCAGGATCCGCTCTGGTCTGTGTGCATTTACTCAGGATCCGCTCTGGTCTGCATTTGCTCAGGATCCGCTCTGGTCTGTGTGTATTTACTCAGGATCCGCTCTGGTCTGTGTGTATTTACTCAGGATCCGCTCTGGTCTGTGTGTATTTACTCAGGATCCGCTCTGGTCTGTGTGTATTTACTCAGGATCCGCTCTGGTCTGTGTGTATTTACTCAGGATCCGCTCTGGTCTGTGTGTATTTACTCAGGATCCACTCTGGTTTGTATTTGCTCAGGATCCGCTCTGGTCTGTGTGCATTTACTCAGGATCCGCTCTGGTCTGTGTGCACTTACTCAGGATCCACTCCGGTCTGTGTGTATTTACTCAGGACCTGCTCTGGTTTGTGTGTATTTACTCAGGACCTGCTCTGGTTTGTGTGTATTTACTCAGGACCTGCTCAAAAGTTCCTCTGACACATTGAGAAACTCTCACTAGGTGACCTGACTGCTTCAGCAGCAGCTCTGTCCAGAACCAACTCTCTCCACACCACTCCCAAAGAGCTTGAGGACATAAAACAGCACAAGGCAAATCTCACCCTCGAGGACATTTAGTGCTGTACAGAGGAGCTCAGCATTCATCTGGAACAAAAATCTGGGTAAGCTTACCTTTACACTTGAAAAATGATAATTATTTATAAACAAACATTCTCCTTTCTACTCACCAATATCAGGGCACTACTATGCCTTTTACACTGTAAAAATCTAAATATTGGAAGTGCGGTTTAAATTAGCACAGTGCACAAGATACTGCCAGTGGATTATCCACCAATAAAAACCACATTTGGAGGCGGGAGAAACTCTGGGAGCTTCCAACACGCGCCACACAACAGATATTCAAAGTAGCTGAGTCACTGTGGGTTTCTGAAATGAGCCTCCACCAGGACTGAAGGAAGGAACATGAAGTGACAGGCACTTCAAAATCTCTGACAGATAAAAGTTTTTCTTTTAAAGTTCCTGAGTTTTTCAGTCTAAGGCTGCAGCTTCTTTACTTCACACTTTTTTCCCCCTTTTATTTTTGGTTTTTGAAGACTTTGATATCAAGCTCCCAACACAATGTTTAACTTCAATCCTGCATTAAACATCAGAGCAAGGACCAGGCTGAGCAGACTTCTAAAAAGCCAGTGCAGACAGACAAATCCAGCAAAGGTACAAGAAAGAGAACAGCAAATGCAAACAGTGCAAATACCTGGAGGGAACACAAGGTACAGCAAGATGGAATTAATTCAGTGTGAGATGCAGGGGGCTCCCCCAAACCTCTTCTGGTTTTAGGCAGGAGCAAACCTTGGGGAAGGATCCTCAGTACAGCACAAATCTATGCAGACATCAGGTAGGAAAATAACACAGAAAGCTCAAAGGAAAGAATTTCTGCTCAGAAAAATCCCCTGTCCCTGGAAATGGCCTGAAAACAAGAACCCATTTTTATGGGGTTTTTTCCCCCCAAAGAACTTTACTTTTTCTCTAAGGTTTTGGGATGTGCTTCTGAATTTCAAAAAATGAAAAACTTGGATATTTTCATATTTTTTCCTCAGTAAGGGATTCATGGAGAAGCTGGAAGAACAGAATATTTCTCCTGTTCGATTCTGAACATTGTTTTACTCATTAGTGAGAAGAATAAGAACTCCATGTGGACCCCACATCTCAAAACCTTGCTAAGATTTCTCCTCCCATCCTTCCACAACCCCCCCTCTCCATTTAGTGGGTGCAGAGGCAGCCCAGGGAATTGTGACACCCCTCTGGAAACACATCCTGAAAGAGCTCAGCCTCAGCACAGCTGCAGGGCTTCCCTCTCAATCAAACACTGCATAAAGGCACAGATTAAATCACATTTCTTCCCTTTACAGCTCTCCCTGCTACTCCTCTGCCTTCAAGGTCCTCCCAATATTGCTCAGCACTGAGGACTGGGAACACTGAGCAGCTGTGGTGATGCCTTCTGATCTTTCAAGGTAACTGCACCTAAATACTGAAAAATAAACATGAAAACACATCCTTTTTCAGTATTTTTGCATCAGATAAAAACTACAAATTAAATGTCAACCGTGATATTAAAATTAAAAGGATGTGCTGTGAAGTATTAGTGGATATTCAGAGCATAAGCTGCTACAATTAAACATAAAATCATCTCTCTATGTTGTATTCCTTTCTCCTACAATGTTTATTTGTTTATATATACATACAGAAATATACACATGAACCTGTAAGGAGACTGCAATACAAATAAGCTGTTAAAACCCAGTTCTCTGCAGGCAAATTCTGATCCCAATGCAGAATTATCATCTGTCAAGTTGCCCAAATCATCTCAGAACACAAAAACTTGCAGCACATGACAGGCTGCATATGGAAAAAATTATATTTGGGATTAAATCTTATAGATCATATTTGAAGGATCTTCTCCTCATTGTCATTTTTCATGACCAAGGCCATCTGCCTGACAGGGAGTGGGAGGAAAAATTCTTCACTTATTTTAAAGCTTGTCAATGCCAACCAAGAACGTTATTTGTAAAATCTATATTGCCTTCAGATTTACCTCCAGTCCCCAAGGCAGGAGCTCGGGGTGCTGCCATTCCTATTTACTGAGGATGCACTTTGCATCAGGGGAGGATCCCTATAGAGCCACCATCCCATAATAGTGCCCAGTGTTCCTGGAGCAAACACACAATTCTCATTGCCCAGGAAAATGTGGTGATCGAGTCACTCTTACAGAACCTCAATTTCTGAGCAGGTTCTGTGGCCATCACCTAAACAGGGGACATGATTTGCTTTCCAATCAACAAGGAAAATGCACTTGTGAAGGGCAGAACAAAGTAAGTCAACACTACCCCCAGTAAAGCTGCACCAAAGGCTCCAAAAGCCTCTTTGCTCAATCCTGGTGTTAAGACATGAGCAAGAAGTCAAAGGCACGTGGATGCCATAAAAATTTTTCCATAAAAACCCAGTTAAATGTCCCTGGCAATGCCCCTGGCTGAGCAAGGCTCTGTGCTGAAGCCATTTGTGACCAGGCAGCAGCACAGATCCAGCACTTGGTGCTGGAAATCAAAGCTGGGAGTGGAGCTTTTGCCAGATCAGCACTGCAATTCCTGCTTTTGGGAGGGGTTTGGGAAAGCACCCCAGGAACACCCAGCTCAGCCCTCCCTGCTCCTGTCCTCCCCTTCAGACAGGACTGAACCCTCCCTCTCTCCCCACTGCTGCTGCTCACACTCCAATAATGCTGAGATTTATTCCTTTTCTCTGACAATAAAGCACAGCTTTAGGGCAGCAGGAGCAGCTGAGGGCTGGAATCCCCAGCCCAAACCAGCCCCTTTGGACTGGCTCCCAGAGGTTTGGGCCACCACCAGCCCCAAGCTCTGCCCCTGGGGCTGCTCAAAGCCAACTGGTGCTGCCTGGAGATCACGTGCTGCTCCAAAGGGAGGGAAGGCATTTTTGCAGCTCTAGCTCAGATTTTTTCCTTTTCAGGATGGCTGCTCCCTCATCCAGCTCCCTCACTTCCTCATGCCTGCAAGTTCTGTGTTTATTTTTTCCTTGTATAATTTTTAACCTCGACAAATAAAAGGGTTGACATTCACCGAATGCAAGGTCCAAGTGCTACCAGATTGCTCCTGCATAGCACAGCTCTGTATCCTCAGTAAAACCCAGCTCAGGCATCATTTGCTCTGGTTCAGGCAGGGGAGGATCCTGTGGCAGTGTTCTCAGCACTGTCATGGTTTCTCTGCTTGCAGGAGATTTCTTCCTCTGAACATCTCACTGAGAGCTACACAAAGGCTCTTCAACCACAACACAAGGAGTTATGTTTCCACTGAACTTCTGTACATTACATAACCAAAACAGATGCTCATTGCCAACACTGAGGCCTCACTGCTGACTATTTTCACAAATTAGGAATGAAGAAGTGTTAGCCCTAACACACAAGTCCCTCGAGCTCCTCTCTGACTGAAGAGTTGTTCATCAGAATAAAATTTTCAAGGCACACTGCAGTCAGTGTCAACCTGTAATGGCTATTCTGGTGTTTCCACGCTCATGTGAGACATAAGGCTTCTTCTACACATTTGTCAGGGACCACTAAAGCTAATCCAGGATTTTTTCAGCTCCCTACCCCCAACCAGCCACTTGCCAAAGCAAGGAAACAAACAGTTTATTCCTCAAGATCCAGTCAGGTGCTTTTCAAGACTGACCTCAAAGCAGCAAATTCCTCTCAGGATGGCAAAACCATGCAAAGCAGTTTTCAGAGACAAGAACCTTCACCAACAGCTCACTTGTTTCCCGGAGTTTGGATCACAAACTTTCGAGTCAGGCAGGAAAGACTGGAGGTTTTTATACACTCAGGCCCCAAACGAGCAGGAGCTTGACAGATCAGCACTGGCACCTGGCTCTGCAGCCAGCAATGTGAAGAATGCAGCAGGAGGTGCTGGAGGAGAGGGATCCCACTCAGGTGCTGACACATGAAACACCACCCTTCATGCTGAAGGATGACTCCAGATCCTGCAAGGAGAAGGGCAGAACATCCCATCCCCAGCAGGGTGGGAAGGGAGGCAGCTGTGAGTGGCACAGGGGGCTTGCTGAGGACACCTGGCAAGGTCTGCAGTCCCTCACAGCACATTTCATGGCTGGCTCTGCTGGCAGCCTCTCCACTCTCCTTCTGACTGCTCTCAAACACAAGCACTCACAGCTTCACCTCCCTGAGACATCACCACTGCAGCCAGGACTCTTCCTCAGTGAGGAACAGGCTGCCCAGAAAATCAGAAGGGAAATTATTTAACTTCTGGGTTGGGTTCCTCTTGGACTAATGACTTCCATGTGGCACTTGGACACAGCACCTGCAGGGCCTCCTTGATATGGGTACTTGGCATATTGATCTCTTGTCTTTGCAAGTAAATAACCTAAACTGAAAATACTTATGAACTGTGACTAGTTTTGAAGTATAAAGCCTTATTTTCTAAGTAAAATAATTGAGGTTTTTAGTATAATTCCTGCTACTGCAAGCAGCACAGAACCTCATTGTGCCCTAAAAGCAAGAGATAGGAGATGACACAGAACAGACTGAGAAGCTTGACACAGGGGTGTCCCAGGGATTCACCTGCTCCTTCTGAGCAACCAAACACCCCACAACCACAGCAAGGCAAGGGATGAGAGGAAATCACACCTGGCCACAGAGGCGTGTCAAGGGGGAAAAGGTTGAGAGGCCAGATGTGGCTCCCTAAAGCTTACTGGGAAAGGCAGACCTAAAAACAAAACTCCTGAAGCATCAACATGCAAATCTAGGTGTGAACTGGAGGCTCCAGGAGCACGGATCACACCTTCCCTGGGTGCTCATCAGCACCATCAAGCCAAGGGGAGCCAGGAGGCTGTGCCTGAGGCTCAGTGCTGCAAGTGTCAGCACTTCCAAGCTGCAAATGCTGTTCTGAACCAAACCTGAGTGTGTTTGGCACCAAATGTTTGTGCTCCCACACACCCAGCACAGCCCACAGCTAAGGCCTGGGAATGTCTTCAAGGGAACTGCAGCTGCTTTAGACTGAATACAAGCACTTCTAACCTCAGCTACAAAGCCCTGCCACAAGAGCTGATGATCCACTGATAATTTTAACTCACTGGCCATTAAATTCCAAAAGCTCCCACCAAAGTGGGAAGCATCATTTAGATGATCCTTGCCTAAAAAATCTTGCCCTGTGTATTTTGGTGTCTTCAAGCACCCAACAGCAGGTGAACATAGCTCCAAAAACACCAACAGAAGTGAAGAACAGACAGCCCACCCAGCCTCCCACCCCAGCCTTGCCTATTTTGTATTTTTTATATTTATGCCCAAATAACCAGCTTGCACAGAAGAAAACAATAATTCATCACAACTCCTGTACTGCAAAGAAACAAATCTTTGGCTCCAGGTTACCAGAGTTGGATAAAACCTCATCCAGGGCCAGGTCAGTGAGCCTGGGCACAATAAATGCACCTCAGAGGTGTTCTGGGCTGCCAGCAGGATTTTACACCCCACACCTCACCTGAGGCTCTCAGCACTTCAGATAATGGATGTACAGCTCAAGATGTTCCCAGTACCTGGGGGACTCCTGTCCTCACACACAGAAGGTTTTTCCACACAATTGATGGCATGATCCATCTGTCTGCATCCTTCTGAAGGAGTGAGGCTCCTTCCTCTGCAGAGCAGAGCCCGTGCTGGCAGCAAACACAACTCCCACCCTGAGCTTCACCTGAAGGTCCTCTGGAAGTGCCTGGGATTGCTGAGGCTCCCCAGCACCTCAATCCTGCCAGCTCACAGAACAGACCCTGAGAGCCTCTCAAAAGAACAGGGCACAACTGATGGGGTGCACAGAGGAACACACTTGACTACTCTAAATATTAAGCAAGCTACAAATTTTAATAACTTTGCTATATTAAAAGATAGGCACCAATGTCACCCCACCCCCACAATTCATCAAGGCATTTCACTCCCTTGGGCTCTTGTGACTAAGTATAATATTTCATTAAATATCCTGTTCATACTGGCTTATGTACTAGGGAACACACTAATTTTAGAAAACTGATTAGCTAGTTCTTTCTAACTGAATGTTATTGTAGCTAAGGTCAGATTTTGCACTGAAACTATGGCAACAAAGCCACAGTATTCTTTTGTCTACAAGGTTGGGACCAGGTTTATTAACACAACTGCTCTACTTAATAGCTCAGCACTGCTTTTTGGCAATCCCTTCCTCGATCCTACCTGAAATACCCTGAGCTTTCCACGGGGAAAAGCCTCAGACCTGCAAGAGTTGAGAAAGAATGAGTGCTCAAAAGAGCATTTTGTTTATTTCTTCAGTTTTGGGCACAGTCAACCCCCCCTTGTCCCACACAGGGACACGTCAGGATGGAACTGCCACCCTCATTTGCAGAGGGACAGATCAAACTTCTCCCCAGGAGAAAGATAATAATAAATTAAATCCCCATCCTTCCTCTGCTGTACCTGAACCAACAGATTGGGTTTCACACAGTGTTCCAGTTATGCATATTAATGGCACTTTGTGTTTCAAAGGGGCTTTGCTCTGCCTTCATCTCCATGCAGACATCCCAGATGAAAGCTCTTGGAGCCCACAGGTTGGCAGACAGCTGTTTGGGAACAGAATTCCAGGGAAACAGAGCCCAGCCAGTGCCTGTGCCCCAGAGCCAGCCCCTCCTCTGTCCCCAGCTGTCACACCAAGCTGCTCAGACCCTCTTGATCTGTGCCACACAGACCCTTCCCACCCATCTCAGCGCCCATCAGCGGGACACAGACAAAATCCTGAGCACCAGGAATCACTCAGTAATCATCATTTCTCTCTGCTAAGCACATCAGCACAGAACCCCTGCAGGGTTTGGGGTGGAAGGGACCTTAAAGCTCACCCCATTCCCAGCCTGCCATGGCAGGGACACCTCCCAGTGTCCAGGAACCATCCAGCCTGGCCACAGCTGCTCTGGGTAACAAAGCGCCACAGAGTCAGGATGTCTTTGGGATAGCCTGGAACTCCACCACAAATAATTTCCCACAAACTTGTCTGGCTTCACAGGCCAGTAAGGAACCACTGCAAGAGATGTGGGAAATGAAATAAAACCAGCTTTCCAATTCACTCTCCACAATAAAAACACCCCAACCAACCTTCCCTTGGATTCCTGCATCCCCCCTGACCAGGGCATCCCCAAGCCTAGGCAGATACAAAGCAAACTTTTGTATTTGCATGGAAAAGCAACACTTCCAACTTCCCAGCTTTTTTAAAATATCTAAATGCTGCAGTGGCAATTGTCCCCAACATCTGCTTGCACGTAGGCTGCAGTGGGCTAAAGTTTCACAATTCAGAGGCAGGATTCAGGATTTCTTCATCTTATAAAGGGCAGCAAATTCAAATGCACACAAGCAGTTGGCAGTTTTCTAGTGCAGCTCTATAAATACTGAAAGATTCCTCATCAAGGCAGCAAAATGTATTTTAGATTTAACTACATCCTAATTCAGCAAGACTGAAAGATTTTTTTTTTACTCAAAATGCTCAATGCTTCAATTTTGAATTAAAAAAAATATAGGCACAACAACAGACTGTATTTTTATCATTTTTCTTTTCCATCAAACAACTTAAAACAACTTACTTTGATTTTACACTTCTTATTTTGATTTTTACTCATTCTGAAAGGGGGGTAAGAGGCATCTTTTTTCTTTTTATGGTGTTTGGCTGTAAAACAGAAGTTGGTTTAAGTGGGTATTCACTATTATGCTCCACTTTCTACTTCTGGTATACAGGCACAGGCATTTTAATCTGACTTGGACATCTCAAAATTGGAAAGGAGTTTCTATTGCAAGTGATGGATGTCTCTGCAAGAAGGCTTTGGCCTCAGTGCTCAGGCACTCCCCAAAGTTCTGCTTCCTGCATGAAAAACAAATCCTGCTATTTGAACTGCTACTATCAGAGGGAGAAAAAGAAGCCATATTTAGACTCCAGTTTAAATATTCCTTAAAGGAACCCAGGCACTTTAATATTGAATGCAGCCAAGCATTTCAGCAGCATTAGAAACTCCATGTTCAGAGGGAAAGGAAGCCCAGACCTGGCTGTGCAGCTCAGGTCTATCCCATCCTGTTCCAGCTCAAACCTCTGCAGAACACCCACTCCAACTCAGCTGAGAGAGTCAAACAACTCAGGCTACCTCACATCAGAGTTTAAAAAGCTTTCACCACAGCAGACCAGGAAAAGTGTGCATGGAGAGCACCAGGATTCAAGGCTGCCCACAGGAGCCTCAGGCTGATCCTGATCCCACAGAAAACTCCTGATGAACGCAGGGGTGGCACTGAAGCAACCCAAAGGGCACTATTTGCTCTCATACTCCTCCAAAACTAACAGGCAGAGGGACCTGGCTATTTGTTTTAGCTTGTTTTTTAATTTTCAGAAGTGTTTGGGAAAATTAACTCTGTGACCCTCCAGCTGAAAGAATCCCTAATCTCAGCCCTAATGCCCAAGCATAAACAAGCTTGCCCTGGCTAAATAAGGGTAAATAATGTGTATGTGTGCAACAGAATGGCAGAGCCTCCAGCAGACCTGCATGAATCACAGATTTCCTTCATATTTTTCCTTCATATGGAGTTTCCTTCATTCAGCACAAAGCAGGAGTGGGGAGGCTTCATATCAGTGATGGCAAAGCTGTGAAGGATAAAATAGAAACCATTTCTGCCAGGGAGAAGCAGATTGACTTCATCAGGGCTGAGCACAGGGATAACTCAAGAACACCCATCAAAACTGTGGATATTGGAAGGAATTGTTGTCTGGGAGGGCGGGCAGGCCCCGGCACAGCTGGGGCTGCCCCTGGATCCCTGGCAGCGCCCAAGGCCAGGTTGGAGCAGCCTGGGACAGTGGAAGGTGTCCCTGCCCAGCAGGGCTGGCACTGGATGAAATATAAAGTCCCTTCCAACTCAATCCATTCCATGAGCCACACTAAATTCAGTTTTTATAGCCACATCATTATAAATTAAAGCTGCCTGGGGAGCTCCCCCCGCTGCAGCTCCCAGGCTGAGCCCCCAGGGCTGGCCCCCAACACCTGCAGAGGCAGCAGCCACAGGAGCACAGCGTGGATTAGGATCAAAAGAACAAACAGAATTTGAACTACTCCTCTTCTGCTTCGCCATGAGGGTATTTTAAGTCTAAGATATGGGTTCATTCCTTGAACATCTTGCCAAAAAAAGAGTGTTGCCCAGCAACTACTAAAACAATGTTCTGGAAGGAGGGAGCTGCTGGACAAATTAACCCAGTGAGTGCCCTTTTTGCCAGAGTTTCCAGCAGCTATTGCAGAGCTGCTGGAAGGCTGGCAGACAGCTCTGCATCCCAAATAAAGAGCTGTAAGGAATTTCCTGAGAAGCCTGTCAGCCAGACTGTTTTGCTGTAGTAGCAGTGTCTTGCATTAAACAAACACGTTTGGCTCGGTGCAGGGCTGTGCTCCAGCACCAATGAACACAAACCTCTGCAAATGCCCAGTCCTGCTCACTGAGAGCACACAACAGCAGCTCCAGCACCAATGAACACAAATAAACCCCTGCAAATGCCTGGTCCATGTCCCTGAGAGCACAGAGCAGCAGCTCCAGCACCAATGAACACAGATAAACCTCTGCAAATGCCCAGTCCATGTCCCTGAGAGCACAGAGCAGCAGCTCCAGCACCAATGAACACAGATAAACCCCTGCAAATGCCCAGTCCTGCTCACTGAGAGCACAGAGCAGCAGCTCCAGCACCAATGAACACAGATAAACCCCTGCAAATGCCTGGTCCATGTCCCTGAGAGCACACAACAGCAGCTCCAGCACCAATGAACACAGATAAACCTCTGCAAATGCCCAGTCCATGTCCCTGAGAGCACAGAGCAGCAGCTCCAGCACCAATGAACACAGATAAACCCCTGCAAATGCCCAGTCCTGCTCACTGAGAGCACAGAGCAGCAGCTCCACACCAAAGAACACAAATAAACCTCTGCAAATGCCCAGTCCTGCTCACTGAGAGCACAGAGCAGCAGCTCCAGCACCAATGAACACAGATAAACCTCTGCAAATGCCCAGTCCATGTCCCTGAGAGCACAGAGCAGCAGCTCCAGCACCAATGAACACAAATAAACCCCTGCAAATGCCCAGTCCTGCTCACTGAGAGCCCAGAGCAGCAGCTCCACACCAAACCTCCAGCCCTGGGCTCTGCTGCAGCTCCTGCACCAGGGCAGGGCTGGGTGGCACCTGCAGAATAAGGAACTGAGTTTGTGTTTCAGCAGGAATGATTTCCAGTGGAGATTCCAGCTCCAGCCCAGCCGAGGGTCAGCTCCAGTTCACACTTCCCACATCAATCCATGCACATTCAAAGGAAATTCATTTATAGCCCCTTTTCAGCTATGGCAATTAGAGCTTCATAAAAACACTAAATGTCTTTTCTGTTTAAAGAAGTGCAGATAACTAAGGGAATGTCACACTCTTTCTTTTTTTGGAGACTCACACAAGTAGGATTTCTTCCAGGAATCTCATCTGTACACAGCACATTTACAACAGTTAAGTAAAAAAACCCTTCTTTTGCATATTAACATTATTTAAAAAAAAACACTAATGAATGCACTCTTCAGTCTTCACATTTTGAAAAGCAATTTTAGAGGACTTTTGAATTGTCTGGAACTGGAGGCACAAAGGGCTAGAGAAATGCTGTACTTGAAAAAAAACCCAAACACACCCAAACCACTGCATTTAAAGTGGACACAGAAAGCCAGAATAAAAAAAAAAATCCACTGAAATCTTAGACCATAATTGCCATCCAACCTCAAACCACTGACCTCAGGTGCTAAATAATTCTGCTTGGGATGGAAAATAGCAAGAAAAAGAATCAGCCTTCACACCTTCCACTGATCAAATGAATATTTTAATGACCTAGAGGCACCACAGCATTTAACACGTGAAATAACTGCAGGTAAACACTCACAGGAACTCGAGTGTGCTGCACTACCTTCTTCTGGAGCTCCTTCCAACTCCAGCACTTCACTTTTTTCCATCTAATAATGCTGGGATTCTTTTTTCTTTTTTAAACCGTCCCCTTTGCACTTCTTTTACCAACCGTCCCCCTTGCACTTTTTTACAAACCGTCCCCCTTGCACTTTTTTACAAACCGTCCCCCTTGCACTTTTTTACAAACCGTCCCCCTTGCACTTTTTTACAAACCGTCCCCCTTGCACTTTTTTACAAACCGTCCCCTTTGCACTTCTTTTACCAACCATCCCCTTTGCACTTCTTTTACAAACCATCCCCTTTGCACTTCTTTTACCAACCATCCCCTTTGCACTTCTTTTACCAACCATCCCCTTTGCACTTCTTTTACCAACCGTCCCCTTTGCACTTTTTTACCAACCATCCCCTTTGCACTTCTTTTACCAACCGTCCCCTTTGCACTTCTTTTACCAACCATCCCCTTTGCACTTCTTTTACCAACCATCCCCTTTGCACTTCTTTTACCAACCATCCCCTTTGCACTTTTTCTCCACACTCCAGCCCTGAACATCACCCCCTCTCTGACTCTCAGCTGCCTCTTGCCCCTCACCCTCTCCAGGGCTCCCCAGCACCAGCTCCATCTGCCAGCCAGCTTTTCCCACCACTTCTGTCACCAAAGACAGTGCTGGTGTCCCCAGGATGCCTCTGCTCCTTCCGTCCCTCCAGCTCCAGCCCATCCTCCTGCCCCACCACGCTCACTCCCAGGTTCCCTCTGTGCCTCCAAGCCAGTCCTCCTCCAAGCAGTGATTTCCCAGCACACAAACCCCAGCTCAGCTGGGAAGGGGCTGTTTTTAGGAACACATTCCTCAGGCAGGGCTATTTTCACACCAGCAGCAGGTTAGCAGTGTTTACTGACAGAACATACTCACATTCAGGCGCTGCTGCCAAATCCCTCTCTGCAGGCACAGGGGTGGTGCACACACCCCCACTCTGTGCACAGCAGCTCTGCTCCATTTCAAGGGGCTGAAGAGGAAAGAAAATCCCCCACCCTCTGGAGCAGGGCCTTGCTGCTGCCACCAGATGCAAGGGATTAAATGTAGCCCTGGCAACATGACTTTTTACAACCTGAAGCACCTGTGGTTAGGGGAAAAAGCAGGGTGGATTCATTCTGCCACTGGATAGACAGGCTTGAGTTTCACACTGAATTTTCTTGGAATCATCTATGCATATCTAAGCAGACAATCTTGCTTCTAGAGATCTCTCCTCACGTTGATTAAGCATGAAATTTGTATTTACAACAGTTTTACATCTGCCCACAGAGGAGAGAGCTGCTCTAAGAAGCTCAGAATGACTTCTCAAAAAAATGGTACCAAAAAGAAGATCCCCAAGCTGGGCCAAAGGTGACAGGCTCAGGGTCCCTCCCAGAGGGGACTGACCTGCACCTGGACACCTTGGAGCACAGGGACATAAAGCAAGTCACAGAACCACAGCAGTGTTACCCAGTCCTCTGTAAGGGGACAATCCAAGTCACTTCCATTTGATTCATTTTCTTCTTGTTCCAAGAAGATTTCAGAACATTCCTTCATAATGAATGTGAACCAGTGCCTGACACCAGTCCTCAGGCCTGCAGCTGCTGTGATGGCCAGCATGATTCCCAGGATGGCTTGGGCTGGAAGGGACCTCAAACCTCAGCCCCTTCCAGCCCCTGCCATGGCTGGGACACCCTCCCCTAGCCCAGGCTGCTCCAAGCCCCACCCTGCTACATAAAAATGGAGTATTTTCCATTTCTGGTGAGGATGAGGTGATAAACTCCACAATTACTTCTTCTGAACATATTTATCACAGAAAGCATTTTATCTCAGACTACACTTACAAAGTATGTGTATAAATAAGAGAAAAGCCTGCTAAAATTTTATGGCTTTTGTTGCCGTTTACCATTAAGCATAAACCTCCCCATGAAAGCTTCACTGAAGTAACTACAAAGGTTGGAAAAGGTTCACACCATTCTTTCTCCCTGTATAAATTATAAGTAATATGAGAACATTTACAATGTCTAACCACGGTGTTTTATGTCAGACAAATGTCTCTCTGTACTTGCAGTTCCTAAACTGTGCTAGCAAGAATTGCCTTTTTCTCATTCTTTCCTCTCTCTCTGTCTCTCCCTCCGCCTCCCTCTGCACCCAGCAGTCTCAGTCAAATCTGCTTTTATTCTTCCATACAATTTTAACATCAAGAACGCCTCAAAAGTCAAGGCTCTGCTTCACATAACAACATTGTTCTTTCTTGGAGAGCTTACCACTGAATGCTGAACCTTCCCCAGGTTGCCTCTTTGGTATTTCAATTATCAGCTCTTCAGTTTTCCAGGAAAAAGGGAGAAAAACCAACAAGAGCTCACAGACTTCAGCAATATTTTAAAAGGAGAGCTTCATTATATGTGACATCGTGTCATGGCAAAAAAACCCCAGAACCACCCAAATACCAGCAAGCAAAAACCAGCAGTACAGACTGTACACGATTTTCAAGGGCAATCACCTGCAGTTCTGGCCAAACCTGAAGAGAATTATGGTGATTCTGAGACCCTGATAAAGGCAAAGCATAACCAAGGAAACAGATTCATCCAAAGAAACAAGGCACAGGTGCTGCTACACCTGAAACAATAAAATCCAGACCAAAATTGTAGAATATTTGGCTGAGTTATCCTCTGGGTGAAAGATGCAACCCAGGGGTGAGAAAAGGAATTCGAGGTCTTTGCAAACAAAATCCCAGTGAGTGCTTCTCTTCTTGTCTGAGGCCTTTCTTGAACAAGTCAGCCCTTGCCAAACTGAAAAGCAGAGCACTAATTTCTTATCACTGAGCATAAGTTTCCTGGCAGAATGAAAGCAAAGCCCAAGGTAGCTCATATCAAATTAGGTCAGATAACAATAGTTGTGGCTAACACTTGCTCCTTTCTATTTTCCTCCTCCCTGAGGTTTGGTACTGGGTAATTAGAAAGAAGGTGTGATAGAATGGAGAAAAAGAAATTAAATTCCTAGGGACTGTGAACATTTGGATAGATCTGAAAAGCAAACAACTGACAACCTCAACCCCATCCCCTCACACAGCTTTCTTCATTCCTGTTTGGCTGGGACAGAGTTAATTTTCCTTGCAGTAGCTGGTAGAGCCACATTTTGGATTTGTTGCTAGCACAGGGGTGTTTCAGTTACACTGAGCAGATCTCTGCTCCCCACCTCCCTGTGAGGGCTGGGGGCACAGCCAAGCCCATGACAGCAGCACACAGAGCTGGCAGTGCCTGCAGAGGTGGCATTTGTCTTGGCCCAGCACCTGCCTGCCCATGGGAAATGGGGAATCAATGCACTCTTCTGCCTTACTGCTGGCTGAAGCTGCTCCTTTATCTACTGAACTGCTTTATCTGAACACTCTTCCTCTCCCAATTCTCTCTGCCATCCCCCTGGGTGGGGCTGACTCAGGTTAAACCACCACAGACATTCAACACACACATTTTTCCTCGTGGGTTGCCATCCATGGAAGAAGATGACACTAAAATATGCCACAGAAAGCACAGAGGTCAGAAATTGTTACAGAGCACTGCACAAAACAAAGAACCATTTCTAGGCAGAAGGGTAAGGAGCTGTCTGACAAACTTACCTCTGAATTTTTTGGGTGGGTTGTTAAGATCACCTGCTTCTGGCTGTACCACACACCGATCATCCACAAGGCTGCAAAGAAATGAGCAGTGAAGTGAGATCCCATCCCCTGCAGCCCCCTCCATCCTCGCCAACAAAACCAAAGTCGTTCGCTTGCAATATTTCATCCGAGTGGCCACTTCAGCAGAAGACATTCCCCAAATGCCAACTTATGCCAGGTCTTTCTAAGAAGCATGCAGCTAATTATTACTGTTGCCCAGAGCTTTGCTCCTGGTAGGTGGGACAATAAATAAGTCATTGCTCCTGTGTTCTGCATCATCCTTATGTGCCCTGCTCGAGGTGCAGACAGAACAGCCCATATTCTAGGGAGGTGACAGACAGCCTCAGGACAGCTCCTGCCTCTTGGACAGATTTGAGTCACGCTGCAAATGTGTTTGTATGAATAGAGAACAGGAAAATATGGCAGCTATGCAAAGTGGACACTGACCCTGTGAGCCCTCAAGTATTAAGAAATGGCAGGAAGAGTCACTGCCACAATAAAAATTGACTCCTGAGAGAAAGGAAGGCACAAATGGACCCTCCTGCTCACCAGGTGAGCTGAGGGATTGAGCCAACCTCCTCCTGTCCTGCCAGGAAGAAGGGGAGCTGGACAAGCAAAACCAAGAGATTCCAAGAGGGAATGCCAGGACAGAGCCGTCTGTCCCTGCACAACAGGGTCAGCTGAAATCCCACAGAATAAAGGGAATAGGTAGGAAGCCCCTGTTCCCACTGCTCTGCCTGAGCAGCTTTGGATCAAGGTGGAATTGGGCTTTTCCCAAACTGGAAAATTGCACCTGTAACCAAACACTTTGGGGCTTGATTTGATCCTAAATGACTCAATTTGGCCCCTTACAACCAATCTGTCAAAGAGGCTTTCTACACAAACGTAGAAAGTAAAACTCCAAGGTCAAAGGTTTGAGAGGTCCATTCTCATGCAGAATCAACTGGAGGAAGACTGAGACCTAGAATATGAGAGTTGTTCCTTGCAGAGGCTGCTCACATGCAGGGAGCATCTTCAGACAACAATTAGAGAAAATAAGGAAGTGCATGAAAATTAAGAGATCAGAGAAATTAAGAGGGCTCAACAGTTTTATGCATCTAAGATTTGCATATGCAAACATTCAGAGTGAATTGCTTTTTCCCCATGGATTTTCTCCCTACTCAGTACTATATATATATATTTATATATAGGTGCTCCAGCATGAATGGTATTAACATTTGAGCTGGAGCACCTGCTTCTGGCGAACAAAGGGCCAAAAATATCCAGGAAATAGGTTACTCTGATCATCCCATACAGATAATCTCAGTGCAATGCATCCCTCTCATCTGAGATTAGGTTGAAAATAAAGAGGAACTTCCCAAACTTGTAAGAGGAAAATTTTCCAGAGTGAGAAACACGAAAGAGGATAGATTGTACACCAGTAATCATCATGATGACAGCACTGAGTCTGGGAAACAGCAAGAGTCAAGTTCTGATTAAGCAACATGTCATAGGAATATTCAATAGGAACACTCTTCAGAGATTTAGGACAGCATTAGAATGTAGAGTGAGTGGTATCTGCTCCTCAACCTTCAGGAACCACATAACAAGTCATTACACATCGTTATGACATCAGACTGTCAAAACTCCACATGGGCTGGAGGACAATTACACCAAATCTTGCCTTTGCTGCTTTAATTTTCTCCAGGACAAAGACTAAATTAAATATGGGACAAAACTAATTTGATTACAGAGGCTTATTAAGATGATAATGCATTTCATGTTTCACATAGCAATTAGGATTTCTGGCTTAAATTAGGCTCAGAGATATGTGGCCATTATATAATGCAGTTCCCTTAAAACAGCACTAACCAAATCAAAGAGGAGGCCTGAACACAGAGGGGTCCTTAGGCCTGCCATGAGAACATCTCATCAAGCCCAGCAAACACACGTGCTTGGGGCCTGTCATGTCCACAAGGACCAGCCATGGTGAAAAACATCTGCTCAGCAATGCCCTCAGAAGCCACAGCCACTGCATACTGTTCATCATGCACTGCATGGGATCCACATGGCAGAACAACTTTCTACTTGGCCTGCAGTTATTTACTGCCAAACTCGCTCCAGGACTGGGAAGAGAAACAATAGGCAGCTGTAGAGGATAACTCATGTTGCCAGTGTTCAGCAGATAGTATTTGGCCCGTCACACAGCTGATCCAGGGCTGCACAGTGCACGTGGCATATTTGACCAGGACCTGGGAAATTTGTCAAATACATTTGCCAAATACTATTCGACCAACCCTACTTACTACCATCCCTTGCTTTTATCATACCTTCTCTCCTTTCTGGCAGCATCCCATATTTTCTTCTCTTTCCTATAATAGATCATGGTGCATCTTCAGTGTCTGCTTCCTTCTCTGCCCCCTTATATTCCAGAATCCTAATAGCTAGAGGACTAAACCTACAAGTTAGTTTGGAGTCACTCAGGTGAGATTGCAGCCCACTGTTTCCTGGGGAGGCACTTACCAGGATGCTGGCTCTGTACCCTGCTTGGGAGCTCCATTTACCAGAGGCATCTGGGCTGTAGGCATCAAAAAATGTGCTGTGACTGTACCCACCCTGAGGCCCCTGGGGCTACTGGAGATGAGAGAGAGCAGGTTGTGTGTGTGCCCCTGGCTGGGCACAGCCCCGTGTGCCCCTCACTGCTCCTGCCCTCGGGAACAGGGGCCAGAGGAGCTCCTGGAGCTTCTCCCCAGGCAGCACCCAGCTCCTGATGTCTGCAGAGGTTCCTCCTCAGCAGGATCAAACATTCCCTGGCTCTCCTCAGAGCTGTGTTCCAACCCCATGGCTCTGCTCTGCCAGCTCGTGCTTTTCCCACGTGAAAAGTTATTTTTGTGGTTGACGGAGCAGCATTCCCCTCTCCTGCTGCAGAGCACCTGCCCCTGGCCTGGTGGAAGGCAGCACAAAGGGGCTCTGTGGGAAGCACAGGGGGCAGGAGCTGGCACAACACAGCTCCCACTGCAGCTCCAGAGCTCTGGCAAAGCACAAGGGTCAAAACATCTTCTCCTTTGATAGGAGAAAAACAATTTTGTTTGTGGGAGAAACCTCAAATTAAACCTCAATTTTAAAGCCAAACTAGCTGTAGTGGCGAGTTACTGGTATTTAAACCACTTGGCTCGGGGATTTGATTTATTTTTTTGTTAGATATATGTTTTTTTACACTACTTCCATTGCCTGTGCTACATCCTGTGTGCAGTCAGCAGAGTGCACTGGGGTCTGCTCATCCCTGACTGGGGGAAGGGGCAGGGAGGGACAGGACGGGACACACGGATGGACACGGGACAGACAACAACATGAAAATCATTGGATTGCATTCATTGCCCTCTACCCCTCCACCTGACAAGGTTCTTCCTCCCCACCAAGGACATAAAACTGCACCACAGCCATGGATACACTCTCCAGCCTCCCAAAATTTACCTTGCCATATTCACTTTAGGCCATTTTTAAATTTAGTGTCAAGTCTATCCATAAAGCTCCCTTGCTTTAGCCAGTATTCCCTGGGATCAGGCTCAGGAGAGCTAGCTGAGCTCTGCTAGTCTTTCTTAGAGGGTTTTTAATACAAGAGAACAGCTGTTCTTACCCCAAAGTGCTAATAAATCCATTTGTTGAGCCCTCTGCATAGAGAGAACAAATATCTCCAATATGAAGGAAGCTCGACATCTTGTCAGTCATCTCTGGCTTATTGCCCCTGGAAGAAAGAAGAAAGAATAAAGCACAACATGAATCAGGCAGAATTCCTTGGTGCAGCTACCAGAGGTTACAGCAACAGGAGCCTTTGCCTTTGATTGTTGGTTTGTTTGAAAAACCGAGCAAGTTCTCGCAGTGGAACTTCAGGTATCAAAGGAAACCCAGCAGGCCAGAGTGCCTGCTTGGAAAAATAAACCAGGAAAAACAAGCAGCTACTGGAACCTCATTGCACGTGGGACTGCTTCACAGGCAGGCATTCATCCCAGAGGATGCTGGATTTCAGTGCAGCTGCAGCAGCCCATTCCATCCCACCTGCCAGAGGGAGAAGGGGAGAGGGGACTGCTGCACTTTCTGCCACATTTGCATCTAAATCATGTTTCTTTGCCAGAATTAAAGGCAGGTTTAAGCGTCCTTTAAAAGTTCTCCTTTGTGCTGGAATGGTACCCCTGAGAAATTCCAAATATTGACCTGATTCACAGCAATGTTTTTTGACAAAATTTTGACATGACACCAGCAGGCTCCTGCTTGGACCTGCAGTCCCAAAAGCAGAATCAGGTGAAGACCCACCCAGCACACCTGACAAAAGATTTTTGCAAGTAAAAACAAAGATTAAGATTTTCCCAAAGTCAAATGCTTTATCAGACAACCAAATCCCTGTGAAATCAGTAATTCTTCAATCCTGGGTTTAATATAGACGGCTTAAATGCAATACTGAGGAGACAGACACTGAGTGTTGCCAACTTCAACTGTATTAAGAACTTGATTTTCTCTAAAGCCCCAAGTCCAAATGACACAGGACCCACCTGTCATTTCAATAAATATAGAAAAAAAATTGAGTTTCAATCTGTCACAGCAACAAAGAGCCAACATAAGCCCAGATAACAAAACCAACAGAACAGATTTTCAAAGACATCTTTCCCAAGCCCATTTCGTGGTTTCCTGGAGATCCTCCCAAGCCCTGCTTTTTGATCAGGGAGTTCAAAAGGCCCAAGCAGCTCCTGTGCTTGGGGTTTCAAGCAGCAGGAGCACCGAGGCTGCTCCAAGCTGCTCCTCCTGGCAGGCTGAGAGCCAGCAGTGCCCAGGGCCACGCTCCCACAGCTGCGGCTGTGAAAGAGCTCAGACACCTCCTCCCTCTCTCCCCATCACACCCAAGGAGGTGCTCAGTGCTCCAAGAGCAGAAGGAGGGAGCAGCACGAAATTCTGCTTATTCCAGAGCACAGCCCTGCCTGGCCAGGGATAAATATCCCCTTTCCCTGGGCATTATCTTGTTTACCAGAAGCACAAGGAGCAGGTTGTTAGGCAAGCTTGGAGCTCAACAAGGACAAGTTCATGGAGATCTAAAAGGTGATGTTTGCTGCTATGAAAGGGCAATAAAAACCTAAAGTTACACTTTTCTCCTGAAAAGCTCCGAGCAGCTCTCCCTCCTCACTCCCAAAAGATCTGTGCTGCTGGGAATAACAATAACAACTTTCATTATTATTATTCTTAAATCAAAGCACACCATGGACATTCTATCCCTGCAAATCTGTGTCACTGGTACAATGAAAAACAAATCCAGGAAAACCAAGAGATAACAGGCCAGGCTGGTATGCAGGTAAAGGGGTCTCAGCTCCTCTGGAATCAAATCTGGGTGCACACACCACCAAACCCTTTGGCTCCAGGCTGCCTGTTAAATGCCAAGTCCTTCAGCCACTGCATGTTACACAGTCTGTTCCCATTCTTTCTTGATAAGTGGACAGGAAAACACTGCTACCTATTTTAAGATATATGCCAAGAAACATACAGAAATATGCAGAGTGACAGAATTAGCAACACTGGAAATACAACTTTCCCCATTTCCTGACTTGAATGTTAAACTACCAACTTCAGACTAAAAAACTTTTCATCCCTCAAAATTGGGCTCAGCCCTGAATTAATACAGCAAAAAAGCAAAAGCTGTCTAAGGCAACAAAAACCACAGATAGTCCCCAATTAACCCTTTCTACCTGGCATTAAGGTTCCCTCTCCAGGCTGTGGGGGGGATGACTTTTTCCTCACAAGAGGCAGATGTTCACCACAGCTGTTCCCAAGGGAATGTGAAGGTCAAAGTTATTGACTTCCATTAGAGATTTTTTTCTTGGCCAAAAAAATAGAAAAAAAGAATCTCAGACCACTGCCCAAAACCAGGCTAAGGGATGGACAAGCAACTTCCTGCATCACTTTCCAGGACACAGCCTCAATTTTCTAATTTTCTTCACTGAGAAAGACCCCACCATACCATAAAATTGTAACTCTGATATATCAAGATAGTTCAAAATCCCAAAAAAGTCCCACTGACAGCTCTCCCTGCAAATGCTCAGCTTGGCCAGGGCTCAGGACCACGCTGGACTGGCAGATGGAGAAGGGACTCAGTGACCCCCAGGCCTCCCCACACAGGAGGGAACAGAGTCATTGCTACACTGAAATTCAGCTCCAAAGCTTTTCACAGTTTCCTCACAAGGGACTGACAAAACCACTCCAGTTACTGGCATCAGATGCTAAATGATCAGCCACCTCAAATGGAGGCTTTTCCTACCTCTGACATATGAAATGTGAAGCAAAAACTGGAAAGTTTTTAAGAGCAAAGTTCCCAGGTACCCAGTTTGAAAAGCTTTTTCTAAAAGATGCTGTCAACAACAGCTGGCCGCACTAATCCTCCCAAAACCAGACCTCTGTGGGGGTCATCTTTGATTATTTCCTTCAGCAGGACAAGCCAGAAGCGGAGGCAGTAAAAATCTGTCAGCCTTGGCACATTTATCCAAGTTCACAGCACAGGGAGACCACAGGGACTGAGGAGAACAGGTTTGCTCCTGGACACGTCACTGAGAGCATCCATCCATGTGTGTCCCCCTGGCTGTGAGGGGACACTGCCCTCCCCAGGGCACTGACACACACACAGGATGGCCACCAGAACTCCCTGGGAGTGCAGGACAGGGGCATTTTCACAGCCCCCCAGCACCTGGCTCTCGTGGGTACAGCACAGTCGTGCTGCTGCAAAGGCAATTGTGCTCCATGGACAAATACAACCATTACCCCACTATTTATTTATTTTAGATACGCCAGTGCCAAGAGCAACTGATTTATGCTAGATGAGGGGACGGCCCTAAGAGAACATTTGCAGTTATTCTGTGCACAATCCCAGTTTTAATGGCTCTTTCATAGCCCTGCAAGAAGGGATTCCTGAAGGAAATTCATCCTGTTCCAGCTGAAACACGGCAGTGTTACCCAGGGAGCACTGTCCTCCTCTTCCCCTTAAACACTGCAGGAAAACAAGATTCCCTCTAGGTAAACTCACTTTAAAAAATCAAAGATGAAGCACTGATAAGCATGGCATTATCTAGCAAAAATGAAGCCAGGTTTCTCCAAGCAGCTTAACTCGGGTGGCAGCAACGTCAACAGCAGCAACCCAAGCTGTAAAAATAATGTTCTTTTCTCACCAAGCTGAAGGTTCACATTTTAAGAAACAGAAGGACTTGCCAGGATACAAAAGAAAGATGAACTAAAAGTGGACTGTACATTGAGAAGTTAACTATATCTGCCCACAGACATCAAAAAATTCCTGAGCTATGAACACATTCTACAGTATTTTTTTTAAGCCCTGAAAGATGAATCTTTATAATTCTGTTGGTGACTGCTTCCTTGTGTCTATATCAAAGTCAGTGGCTCAGTATGTTTTATATACAGTTTAACTGCACAGGGAAACAAAAATCAATTTCTGTTGAAGACACTGACTAAAATAAACAAACAAAAATCTGCTCCATTTCATGTGAACTTCACAAAACTGACCTACAAGTTTTTCTGCCAGCTCTGCTCTATGGGTCTCTATGAACACGCATTAGGTAATTTCAGGCAGGGAATTAAAGCCAGGAAAACCTGCGATTCAGCCCAGGGGTTTCAGCACTTTCCCCCAGCTCTGGTGAGCACAAATCTGCAGCACACCACCACGAGTGGGATCTTCTGACCCAACAGAACCTGACACAGCTCCAGGGTTCAGTTCTGGTTATTTCTTACTACAGATGATCTTGTGCGTATCTTCAACACAAGCTGCTTTTCCTACAGTGACAAGGACTGAACAGAAGCAGTTCTGAAAGGCAGAGGAAGGGTTTGTCCCCAAAGCCAAGGAGAAGCTCTGCAGACCCAGAATGGTTCCCACTAGCTCCCAGTCCCTGTTGGATTTTAGGGCACAAGCAGAGCATATGCTCAGCCTAATGGCCTTGAATAAGCCAGGATAAGCTTAATATAGTCCCTGAAATTCAATCCTTTTTCTCATGAAAACACATTTCATACGGGCAGTTAAAACAGGATTACCAGTGAAAACACCTCGACATCAAACTGACTGTTCAATATCAAACACCTCGTGAGACAGCTGCCTTCTGAAACACTCAGAACGGGAAATGCAGCTGCTTTGTAAACATTTCACACTAATTTCTCCCATCACTCATCTCATTCCCGATGCTAAGGCAGAGAAAACAGGTTCCAAGAGCTGGGAGTTTGCTTTCCTTGAAGAGCCGAGTCAAGGCCCCTTTTGAAGTCCCTTCTCGCAGGGACTGTTTGTGACAACATCCCTGCCCTGCCATTCCTCATCTCCAGCATTTGTGAAAAGGCTTTTTCAAAGAATTCAAAGCTACTTCCCTGATTTCATGTCTCACACGTCTGCTTTGTGTGGGATTTTAATTCTTTACCCCGCGACTGCAAATCCTGTTTGTAAAATAAACGAGCCCAAATGTGTCCTATTGCAAACTGCCTGATTCCCAGCTACTGGGATACAAATTACTGTGTCTTTCTAAGACGCTTTAATGATGTTTGTTTAGAGCAAGAAAAAAGCTCCTTGCTGTGCCCTGCAGTCCCAGGATGCACCCAGGTCTCTCCTGGCAGATTTGCACTGTGGTTTAGGGCTCAATTCAATAAACACTGGCAATTTTATATGTACTGGTACCAAAACTGGAGCAGCACTTCAAAGTCTTTTTCACTATCTCGGTTGTTTAAGAATAGAATCTCCAACTGTACTTAAGTGTTTCAACTTCATTACTGCCGACAGGAAATTCCAGAGGGAAAGTTTAATTCTGTTTCAGTTTTTGACAGAAGCAAGACCAGAGTTTAAGGGCAGAGAGACAACAAAGAAGCAAACACAAAGAACTGCTTAATGGCATAAGCAGAATCAGCCAGAAATTAACAGATCTGAGAACCCCCAAGACCAGGTAAGTCTGTGTTTGAATCAAATGGAATTGGGTCATTAATATTGGTAAATCAGGCCAAGCAAGTTAACATTTTTCAATGCAACCAAACACTGTATTATCCTGACAATCCAGTGCTTAGATAATCTGGTAAATCCAATTTTTACAAGATTACTCGGCTGAAAATTTGGTCCTACAGACTAACCAAGATTTCATCTGTTTTTCTGGATAACACCCACAGAGCATTCTGTATTTTCACAGGTACAGCTAACTTGAAAATCTGAACCCAAACCTGATGTTTCTCATCCAGTAGAAAAAGGAAGGTTTCCTCCCTGAGGATGCTAGGAAAGATTCCTAAGAATCCCATTAGAACAGCCAAGGAAGGGAGGAAGTGCTTTATTTAAAAGCTCACCCAGTGAATAATCACCGTGCTGGGGCTGAGGACAGAGCTCTGTCATCTGCAAAGCTTCTGACTTTGCAAATCTGAAAGGAGCTCTTTGCACTCGCCAGGGAAAGGCAAACGAAGGGATTTTGGGAGAGGATCCCGAACACCAGGATCCTCTCACACCTGCAGTGGGAGCCAGCTCAGGGCCAGCGCTGGGAGGGCTCAGCACTGCTCGTTTTATGCACATGGAGCTCCATTTCAGAGACTGCACCTTAAAAAAACCCTATCAGTGCAGTACATTTATCTACCACAGGATCTTGTTTTCCCTTCAGCTGCAACCTTTCATGTCCAGGAGGCTGCTCTCTGCCACCCATGGGCGGCTGATGAACCGTTAGATTAAGGGGGAGAAATGCTCTTTCTCAGACCAACTCTTTTTCCTCCTGGCACTTAAAATGCAGCAGATTTTTTTTCTCCAATTTCCAGGCTGAGCAGGCAAGATGGAGGCTGGGGAAGAGGGGAAGGAGGGAGCAGCACAGCACTGTGACTTTGTCAAGGACATGCAGCAGGTCAGACTCAGGGCCCAGATCTGAATCCAGGTCTCCCAAATCCCCATCCACCAGCCCACACTCCCCTCTGCTCCCAGGGGAGAGATCACACTCACTGCACATCTCATTAAGCACACACTTCCCCTTCCTCTAAAAATAAGTAGGAAGAGCAGTGTAAATTCACACAGCAAGATGAGGGCCAAGTTAATTACATTCTATTCATACTATTTGCCACTCCACAGATAAATGGATTTATCATATCAGTGACAAAGTTATTCCAAAGTTACTATTTCATAGGTGCAACTGCAGTTTAAGAAAACAGATAAAGGAACTCATTTTGGTAACTTTAACCTCAATAAAACCTCAGTACAGGAAAGCAAATGTGCACAATGTTCTCTTCTCCTTAGAAAGGGCGCCTGCTTTTTTTTTTTTTTAATTATTTGCCCAGTGCAACCAGACAAGCCAGTTAGAGAAAATTCAAGTCAAAAGCATGGAAGTTACACTCTGACAGCAATCCCTTACACAGCAGCCACTGACTGAGGTAAGAAACATGACTGACAGGTCCTATTGACAGGCATCTGCAGGCAGCTGGAAAAAGAAACTCTATTAGAGACACACTGTCAGGAGAAAAATATCATTTCTTTGTTCCAAACTAAGTACGACCTGACAGCATCTTCTCAATCCCATTAAAAGGAAGGAGCACTCTCTGAAGCTGATACCTCCTGAAGGCCATCCTGGCTGGCTCCAGCCCTGCTGGGAGGAGGCAGCCTGCACGTCAGCCCCTGGACGAGGCCCCGATGAGCACACAATGTTTTCCAGCATATTTCTATCAGGAGAGAGCTGGAACACGCCAAAAGGACCAGGACAACCAATGTCATGGGGAAAGAGAGCAAGCTTGGTTTATTGCACCAGCTGGAGCACAGCCAAGGAACAAAGATGGCCAGGGAAGAAGAGGGTATGGAACAGTCCCAATGTCACCTGCATGGCCAGGTATCTGCTGAGGGCTCACCACAGCAGGGGCTGGTTCCTGCCCTCCACATCAACCCTCTGCACTCCTCAGCAAACCCAACACTCCCTGAACTCAGCAGCTTCCTCACCTGTCCCCAAGCAGCCTCCATGCCCCGTGTCCCCAGTGCCTGGCCCCTTCCCAGCGTGTCCCCAGTGCCTGGCCCCTTCCCCAGCATGTCCCCAGTGCCTGGCCCCTTCCCCAGCATGTCCCCAGTGCCTGGCCCCTTCCCCAGCATGTCCCCAGTGCCTGGCCCCTTCCCCAGCACGTCCCCAGTGCCTGACCCCTTCCCCAGCACGTCCCCAGTGCCTGACCCCTTCCCAGCATGTCCCCCTGCCCTGGCCCCTTCCCCAGCATGTCCCCAGTGCCTGGCCCCTTCCCCAGCATGTCCCCAGTGCCTGGCCCCTTCCCCAGCATGTCCCCCAGCCCTGGCCCCTCTCTCTGCAGCTCCACACCTGGGCGGGGGCTCCCTCTCCTCCATGGCGGGTGCGCTGTCGGCCTCCAGGGCTGGGCTTGGCAGGGTGTCCCCCGGCACAGCTGGGTCCCCTCGGGCAGAGAAGCCAAGGCCTGTGTCCCTCTGGCCAGCCCCTGCTCCTGCAGGCTCCGAGGGCTGTGCTGTCCCCAAGGCAGGAGCCTCCTGTGCGCCGCTCTCTGCTCGTCCCTCCCGGACACCTCCGCTGGCTCCCGGCTCTCTGGATAAAACCTCAGCCCTGGGACAACCAGCCCAAGAGGAGGAGCCACTGCCAGCACATGATGAGCACGTGTGGAGAGCCACTGGTGGCCAGGGGACCTACTTTGAGCTCCAAAGCCCCGATGGGCCGGGCTGCGTTACAGATGAAGGCTCCAGTTCCCAGGCCGGCTTTTACCTGTTGGCCTCCCAACTGTAATTTTCCAGAAGGCAAGGGTTCAAAATGCTGAACCACCCACGAGCATCAGCATCTGAATCTACTGAACACTTAAGAGAGGAGCAGCCAAGGACTGCAGTTATTTTGATCAGAAGTTCTCAATTAACCCTTGGGATCAGGCACCATCAGCCAGCTGAGGTCGGTGTCTCCATCTGTGGCCACGTGTTTCTCCTTGGAGCGGGATGCAGATGGGACAGAGCTGGGCTGCAAACAAAGCTTTCTTCTTCACAACTTCTTGGCAGATTTCTGAATTTCTGAAGAAGCGGACGGGATGGGCCAAGGCACAAAGAAACATTTTTACAAGTTTCATGCAAAACTGCTACTAAACAATTGCATAAAATAAAAAGCCAAGTGCAGCCTTCAGGCAGCAGCCATTTTTGGCCTATTATGATCAGAAATTTCTTTCATGTGCATGCTCAGAGATTATCACCCTCTGACCACAGAAGATCATGCACCAGATGAGGAGAGGATGAGGAACCCTGTGTCCTTTGTGACACTGGGTTCAACCAACTGAGCCTCTTCCCTTAGAGCTCAGCACCACATTACTCCAAAAGCAGAGGCATTACCCAACATCCTAACCCAGAAACCTCTGGCATTTCCATTCCTCAGAGCTATTCCCCCTCCTTTGATCACCTCTGCAGCCAAATGATCACAGAGTCACAGACTGGTTTGGCTCGAAAAGGACCTGAAAGATCATCTCATTCCACTCCCTTCCACTAGACCAGGCTGCTCCAAACCCTGTCCAGCCTAGCCTTGGACACTTCTAGGGAAGATCATCAGTGAGATATGAACACTCAGCTTCCTGCAGCACTCTTCATGTTGGGGTTCTGGCACGTGAGGCTGCAGTTACATTGCCACAAGCCACAAATCCAAAATCAAGGAACACAGACTTCCATGGGTTTCCAACCCATTTTCTCTCCAGAGGGTTAACTCACTCAGATATCAACTGACATTTTATTCTCCACAGAATCCTGCTAGGAAGTTCTGATCCAAGTTTTGACAAGCTTAACCAAAACCACAAGCATGAAAATGAAACTCCTCTGAGTTCAGAATCCACAGCTGAATGTTGCAGCTTTCCTTGCTTGAATTGCAATTTCTGTCGTTTCCATTTCATCTTTTTCAAGGAATACAATCCCAGAATGGTTTGGGTTAGAAGGAACCTTGAAGATCATCTCATTGCCTCCCCTGCCATGGGCAGGAACACCTTCCACTACCCTCATGTTGCTCCAAGCCCTGTCCAGCCTGGCCTTGGACACTTCCAGGGATGAAGCAGCCACAGCTTTTCTCAACAAATTTGGCCCCATAAACCACAAGTGCCCTGAAGACCTAGAAATGTACCTTCCCAACAGGTACAGCACAGGCAAGAGCCACACAAGGAGCCTCTGCATGCCTCTGCCAATCTAACAAGTACTTGCAGCACCCTGGAAAGAGGGATCTGCCTCCATCCCCAGCCACTGCCTGCTCATGCCAAGACAGAGAACAAGGCAATAATTGCTGTAGTCCTTTCGTAGTGTCCGTGGGGAGCAGAAATTAGACAGGAACATCGAGCCAGATCAAAGCCCGTGAAGTTTTGGCATCCTGCCTCCTGCAGCAGCCTCCAGGAGAGGCTGGGCTGCACAGGAATCACTTGGAACAGCCACGGACACAGCCAGCATCCCACCCTGCAGCACAGGACACTCCCTACTGCTCTCCCAGCCTGCAAGGCAGCACGTGTCCCCACCCAGCACAGGCCACTGGATCAAACTGGGCAGCTTTTGACACCCCAGATTTTCATTATCCCACACAAACAGCACAAAAAAGGCTCCGGGCCACCCAAGCACCTTCAGTTTCTGTTGCTATCTTAGCAGAAAAAACTAATTAGGGACATACAGTAATGCAGATCTTTAGGAACCAGGATTTACACCACAGTCTCATTGTGACAGAGATGTTACATTTACATAACCTTCTAGCAGCACATGATTTTCTGCCTCTAAACCCTTTGGTCTCCATAAGCTGCTTTGCTGAGGTTGCCTTCCCTCACACTCACCCACGGGCGAGCCAGCAGCTCGTCTACCAGCTACTACAGAGCCACTACCCTCATCCCACCTCCCACGGGAGCCTCACAGCCCTCCTGGCTTTAAGACAATCCTACAACTACAACTATCTTGTATTTATGGGGTAATAATGTCTCAAAGACTCCCAGCACACTCTGCAAGTTGACACATCAGCTATTCCAAAGCAGTGTGCTGAGCACTGAGCAGCCAGCACAGCCACCAAACGAGGCCACAGGATCATGGAAGCTGGGAAAGATCTTCCATGTGTTGAGTTGAACTGATAGCACCCAACCATGGCAGGAACAGCCACATCTGCTCAGTCCTTGAGCACCTTCAGGGATGGGGACCCTACTGCTTCCCTGGGCAGCCCATTTCAGTGCGTGACTCCTCTTTCAAGTCAAGTTCTTTTTCCTAATATTTATCCTAAGCCTCTCCAGCCCAGCATGAGCTGTTCCCTCTCCTCCTGTCCCTGTTCCCTGGAGCAGAGCCCGACCCCCCAGCTGTCCCCTCCTGTCAGGGGTTGTGCAGAGCCAGAATTTCCCCCTGAGCTCCTTTTCTCCAGGCTGAGCCCCTTCCCAGCTGCTCCTGGGACCCTTCCCCAGCTCCATTCCCATCTCTGGACACACTCCAGCCCCTCAATGCTTTTCTTGCACAGAGGGTCCCAGAGCTGCCCCCAAGCCTGGAGGTGCCCCAGCAGTGCCCAGTGCAGGGACAGGCCCTGCCCTGCTCCTGATGCCACCCCAGGGCTGGGGCAGCTCAGGTGGCCCTGGTCTCTTGCCTGATGGGGCACAAACGAGCCCAGGTGGCCAAGAGCAGCTACACCTGCTCCAAGAGCTCCTCAGAACAAGCAGCACCTGCTCTTCTGATGGCTCCAATTCAAGGGCAGGTACCAGACAAGGGCTCAGGGTATCTGGGATCTGCCTTAATCCTGCCTGACAGCCCTGAACAAGGAGTTCCACCTCAATGCTGTCCATTTCAGCAATTTACAAAAAAGAGACCAGCTCATCTGACGAGGAGCAGCCTAAAGGAGCTTCTGCCTCCAGAACAGCATCTGGACCACCCCAATTTGACCAGCCCCTGGGGCTATTCCCTTTTCTCTGACACACACACACACAGTATGGAGGAGCTGGATCCCCAAAATTCACCCCAAACCTGCCACCCCTGCAGGTTTCTCATGCTTGCCACACTATCAGGGACATTCAGGGCTGTCTTTAGCAGAGGAGTTACTACCAAGTCAGAGTAAGAGCTCAGACCACAGCTCTCCCTCACTTGTGAGCTGCCAGGACTTGAGATTATTTCTTCACTTTAACTCAATTTGTGCATTTTCTAGACTACAAACAGGTTTGTTGAGGGAACATGAGAGGGCTGATGGTGCTGTGGATAAGATCATGTTACAGAACCACTGAGGCTGGAAAAGACTCCCAGGATCATCGAGTCCAAGCTGTGCCCAAGCCTCCCCTTGTCCCCAGCCCAGAGCACTGAGTGCCACATCCAAGTGTTGCTTGGACATCTCCAGGGACGGGGATTCCACGACCTCCCTGGGCAGCCCTTTCAGTGAAGAATTCCCACCAAAACCACACTGCTCATTTGCAATCAGAGATCACAACTGTCCCTTGCACCCCCTCCACCCTGCTCATCAGTCCCAGGACAGCTCCATTCATCCAAACCTGCAGCTCCACCAACCACCATCAGAAATAAACCAGATGCTCTCCCTCCTGTGCTCTTCACTAAGGCCTCCTCCACCCTCCAACGATGGTGTTCAGGATTAGCACATCTCATAAAAACCATTTCCCCGAGCTAAGCTCCACCCTATGATTGCAAAGGCAAACCAAAGTTACTCCTGTTTGTTTACTTCCTAATTTATGAAACCTGGTAAGAGGAAATTATTTCCAAGGCTTGATCAACACTGCAAAACAAGCAGATGGGAGAAAAAACCCTCATCTAAGCAAACACTTTAATCTTGGGGAAATAAGGTATTTCAACAAGAAAAACCCCTGTTATTGACAAACAAGAGGCAGCTTAAAGGAAACATTAGAAATAATCAGCTCAGCATCAGCTTGTTTTGAAACACGCTGCAACTGTGGTTTTGTTTTCACAGTGATTCCTTCTTTTGGCTTAGGCACGCTGAGCACTACAGCTTCACACCAGCTCAGGCTGCTGAGTCCCACAGTGGTCAGTTCCCACGTTTGTTTCACCACGTGTCCTGTTAACCCTGCATTTCTGGCCGGATGGACGCCACCAGCTTTCTGCACTCACCGAGCAGCCAGTGCTGGGCAGCCAAAGCTCTGCTCCAGCCTGCAGTGCTGTTATTGCTCCAGGCACTTACACCAGCACAGCCACCAGGTACTCAGACATGGAATACTTGCTGTTTGAGGAAATGGGTGTAAATTAAGGCACAGAAAAGAAACCAACGAGAAATCCAGCGCCTGGCAGCCCATTAAGGTGGCCACAGAGGAAGCACTGAGGGGAAGGAAGGGATATTGGCCTCACATGGCATCACAGCTGAGCCCTGCAAGGAAAACAGCTCCACCTCGGGCCTCTGGCCTGGGCTCCGAGTCAGACAACCCTCCGGCTCAACCCGTCTCAAGTCCTGGGATACCAGGCTAATTCCCGAGCCCAGCAAAACAGCCTCAAAGCAAATAACTAAACACACGCTGAGAAATAAAACACACGCACAGGTACCAGTCCTCGCTAATAAATAAAACCAGCGGCTCCCACACACGCTACTCCCCGCACGACTCTCAGTCACTAAATCTTCATCAGGCAAAGATCTGGATTGTATTAGCCACGTTCTCCCTTCGTGATTTGTGAGCAGCAGGACCGCAGCCCGATCCATCTGCGGCTGAGCAGGCACAGAACCGCTGCACGGCAATAAATTCAACTCAAGCCTTTCACCTGTTGGAGTCTGTTCAGACAAACTCCGGGCGGCCAGAGCGAACCCACCTGGGGCCGGGACGGGAAGGGCTGAGGCAGCCCCGGCTGGTCCCGCTGCATGGAGCACGTTCCCTGCGGGAAAAGCCCGCACAGCCAGGGGCACAGGGAGCCCGTGCCCCCCGAGGAGCCCCCCAAAACCCGCAGGGCTCGGGCGCTCGGCACGAAGCCCTGAAACCGCTCGGGACTGTGGCACATCCCACGTACACGCATGGGGAATGCACATGTGCCCCCACCCCTTCCCCCGCCGAAGTCCAGTTATTGTAGTCCAGGAAACAGCCAAATATTTGGCCTGTCAGGCCAGTCAGCGGGACCCTCCGAAACATCCACCCACAGCTGCCCGCTTTTTGACCATTTAAGAGGAAGATCGCCCATAGCCAAGTCCCCATCGGCGCTCACAAGTGTTTACATAACGCCAAACATCGCTCGCAGCCGAGCCCCGAGCACGGGGGCAAAAACACGGGGAAAGTTGGAGCGGAGGCGCAGCTCCGCTGCCGGGCCCGCGGTGCTCCGGGGGCCGGGACCCCGCTCCGGCAGCGCTGCGGGACCGCCGGGACGGCGCAGGGGGCTCTGCCCGGTCCTGTGAGGGCTGCGGCGGCCGGGCATCCCCGCTGAGCACGGGAATGCATCCCTGCACAGCAGCGGGCTGCATTCCCGGCTATCCCCGCCTAGCAACGGGCTGCATCCCCGGGTGTCCCCACCCAGCACCAGGCTGCATCCCTCGGGCTGCGGGACGGGGCTACCCCGACGGCCACTCACCGCCTCCCTCCCTGCCCAGCCGTGCCCACTCTCTCCCGGCCGTACCTGGCTGCGGAGGCGGCGGGGCGGGCTATGGACGGCTCGGCAGCTCCATACCGGCGGCGCTCCCGGTCCCGCTCCCGGAGGCTGCGCCCGCCGCCGCCTTAGCTGCGCGTCCACATGGTCACTGCGCTCCGCGCCCGCCGCCGTGCCTTAAATAACCGGCAGGGCACGCTGGGTAACCGAGTCCTGCCGCCGCCGCGCCGCCGCGGGGGCGCGGCCCACGGGACTACAGCTCCCAGCGTGCCCCGCGCCGCGCTCCGGGCGGGGGCAGCGGACAGCGGAGACCCTCGGGCTCCGTGCGGCCAGGAACGGGGACGGAACCCGGGTCTGTGCGGTTGGTGATGGGGAGGGATCCCCCTGTTCATGAGAGCCCCACCGGTTGGGGACGGGGATGTGTTTTGTTCCGGGGGTCCGCACAGAGCTCGGGAGCGAGCGGGGGGGGGAGCGTACGGGAGTACCGGGCACAGAGGTTGCCAGAGTAAACCCTGAGTAAACACTGAGTAAAACAGGTGTCAGCGCTGTTTGGGGAGCGCAGAATAGCGGGAAGCGAGGGCTGAGGTGAGCACCTGCCTGCACAGGTGCCGTCACCTCTGCCGTGACTCAGGTGCGAGCCCTTGGCTGAGCAGTGTCCCGGCCGTTCTGCAGGAACTGCTCCAAACTCTGGAAATAGCGAGTGTCACTGGAGTTCCTCTTCACTAAAATTACTGCACGGGGGGATCACTAACGAGACATCAAAACTTCATCCAGAATGACCAGCAGCGAATAAAAAATAGTAATATTTCATTTATTTTTGTATTATGTAATTATTTGTCCTTAAATATTAGCCAAGGTTATTCCCCACAGTTACACCCTGATTTTCCTGCCCTCTGTGGCTGCCTGGCAGGGTGGGTACAATGTTTGCCTGCAGAACTGTATCGCTTTAACTGGGATTTAGGTGAAGGAAACAGTTCCCTCATTCATTCACTGTCACCCGCAGCCACGTGCTGCCGTGGGTAACAGGTAGGAATGGTGTTCTTGTTTGTTTCTCTCTGGGGATACAAACGAGGTGTCCTCGCTTGTTTCCCTCTCTACAGCAGCAGGAGAACGCTGGTGAATTGGAACAAGCCCAGATTAGCCAGTTTGAAATCAACATAACTTCCCCTACACTGGCTCTCCATTAAAAATAGCTCCAGAAGAGTTGGAGCTGGGGCTCTGGAGCAAGGATATGCAGAAGCTGAAGCTGTGACTCAGGAACTGAAGCGAAGGTCAGAGAACAGAGTTTTATGGGTTTCCTACATGGCTGCAATACTACGAGCCATTACTCATCAGGAATTTGGCAGAGTAGTGGTGCCTAATATCATTAGATAATCCTAATGAATTCTTGTGTAATCAAATCTAATCTCTGGATGGGTTCAGCAGCGGAGGCTGCGAGCGAGCGGCTGCAGCGGCTCCAGGGCAGTGACAGAAGGGCTGTCACCAGAGCCAGGGGCAGAGCTGTGCCTGCTGAGCACCTTGAGCAGCTCTGCAAACAGCGTGCCTTAAAATAGCTCCAGCACTGAGGGATAAATCCAAGCAGCAGCACTGGGGGAAGCACAGGAACAGGCTCCCCAGGGAGGGAGTGGAGTCTGCCCCTCTGGAGACATTCCTCCCCCCGAATACCAAAGCCCTCATTTTTGCTTGTGGGCTACCTTTGATTCTGGGTCTTGGTCAGTTCTTCAAAGGCTGAGGAGCTCATAGCATCCCAGAATGGTCTGAGTTGCTCCCAGCCCCAACCAGCCTGGTCTTGGACACTTCCAGGGATGGGGCAGCCACAGCTGCTTTCTCTGGGCATGGCACCATGTGCCTGGGCCTCCCCACCTCACAGGGAGCGATTTCTTCCTAATATCCAACCTAAAGCTATTCTCTGTCAGCTGGAATCCATTCCCCCTTGTCCCCTGGTGGCCCCTCACCAATTTTTGGGCATTCAGCCAAAAATAGTGACCAAGCTCTGTGAAGAACTTGCTAGATTTGAAGGGGTGCTGGCAAAGACAAGATCATCATGGAAGCTTCCAATGCAGGAGAACGTTTCCATTTGTCTTTGGGAGCTTGCTTTGGGCTGCTACTGCAGGCACTGTGAGTTCATGGGGCTCCTATAGTCGTACAGCACTGAAAAGAGATAAAATTGTAGGGCAGCGTGGGAGTGGGAAAGGTCACCTTGGGAAGGACCAGAGTATTCCCTTACAGGAATTTTCCCTGATAACGGGACCTACAGGAGGCAGCCCTGAGATGGGAACAGTCCTGTTCAAATGAGGGCTGGGCTTGGAGCCCACACACCCCCAGAGGGTCGAGGGAGCGAACTCAAGAATTCAGAGAGGAAATAGTGAAAAAACACTACTTGGTAGGTATCACTTCAGCCCTGGGAGCTGCACTGTGAATGTTTGGCCCAATTTCACATGTGGTTTCAGTCACAGGAAAACAACTTGTGAGGGATTTTTATTTTTTGCTATTGGAGTACTTTGTTCTTTTTCTCCTTTTCAAACCCTGTTCTGCTCCACTCCTACTTTATTTTTAGCAATTATGGAAATTCAGCAGCGATGAAAGATGTTAAAATGAAATTTGAAGTCTTTTATTTGCTTTTTTATTTCTATTGTCTTGTTTTATGTTGACAAATTTGCAACTAACCATTGGCTGTTTTGGAAACATTGCACCTCCAGCCTACTGGGTGGCTTTGCACGGGTTTTGTCTCTGCTGTTTTGGTTTTGTGTCTTTTGTCAGTTGCAGGTCAACAGCCCTGGAAGAAAAATGAGAGCAGAAGATATTCCAGGACTGTGGGGATCAATCTGCTTCCTCTTGCTCGTGGCTGGTCTTCACAATGGGGAGGATGATCCCACAAGTTCCCAGTCCTTAGGGAGATCCATGCAGGCACTCAGGGATGAAAAGCACTCCTAGAACAACTCAGCCTCTCATGAAGCGCTGGAAAATCTCTCATTCCCATCACATTTTAATAACAGCAAGATCAGAAGCATGGGGACTCCATGGGAGGAGAGAGAAAAACTAAAGCCTGCATGGCTGAGCACAAAAGGATCCACAACAGCAAAAGTTCTCCAAGTCCTCAGGATCTCAGAAGCAAACTGTAATTATTTCATCTGTTCTCTGGGGAGAGTAAGGAAAATGAACCCTCCTGATGGAGCCACACAAATGATGCACACAAGAATTCCAGGGAAACGAGCCATGAGAACGAGTGGGCAGGATACACCAGAGAGCTGTCCCAGCTCGTTGGAAATCAGCTGATTTTCCTGAATTCCAGCACCCCATGGCCAGAATCCCAGGGATTTGTTAAGGGGAGGTTATCCTGGCAGACTCTGTTCAGTTGTAGAAGTCTGTAGAATTTGGATGCCTACCTTTTGTTTTCACTTCAGTGAATTGTGTTGGGAAATATTTAGCAGGAGAAAATAAGTTGGATTTAACTCTCATTTTCATGGCCATTCATTCCTTAACAAAGGGCAAAGATCACCGTGCCAATGCAAAAGGAATATTTCCATTTTCTGACCCCAAAGCAGCAAGGGTTGGTTGTATGATTAAGTTTGCACTCATTTGTTTTCCTGCACTCTGATGCTTTTCTGGAGCACATCACAAGGCAAAAGGGACTAATGATGGATAATTGGAATTAAACCCTGTGAGGCTTCCTGTCACATTCATATTTTCTGGAAAAATGCATTTGCCCAGGATTTTCTCCTGGGAAGCTGAGAAGCCTCAGAGAAAAAGGAAAACAAATTCTTATTTCATTTGCTTCTCCTGTGTTGTGCTCACACGTGGGATGTGTTTGGGGATTCTTTACCCACAGGTGATTGTTTCATTGGCCATTTTGACTTAATGGCCAATCAGGGCCAAGCTGTGTTGGGCCTCTGGAGAGAGTCACGAGTTTTCATTATTATCTTTTTATCCTTCTGTAAGTATCCTTTCTGTATTCTTTAGTATAGTTTAGTATTCTGTAATATAATATAGTATCATAAAATAATGAATTAGCGTTCTGAGAACATGGAGTCAGATTCATCATTCCTTTCTGCCACAGGGCACCCGACAAATACAGTATCCTCCAACACTGCCATTTTACACAGCAAAACTTCACAGAGCAGTGCAGCTCCTTTCAGCATTCACACACACCAAACCCCTCCGTCACTCGTGCTTCTCTTTGCTGCAAGTACAAGCCAAAATTACATTGAGTATTTTGAATTAATATCCCGCAGGATGAGTAAAGATTTATTTCGGTGTAGGGGATGATGCAAGAAGATCCGTTCTGTTGACAGCTCTGAAGAGAAGCTCCCACAAGAAAGTAAAGATTTTACAGAATCTCCAACAACTTCAGTGAACTGCGGGAGAAATGAAGGAGAACCCAGGAATTGTGATTCCCTGTTGGAGAGGGGCAATCCCAAAGCACCTTTCCAGGGACAGGCCTGGGAGCATGCCGGTGGTGCCCCTTATGAGATACCTGTGGGGACACTGGAGGTGTTTTATGGACACGTGGGATTCCTGTGGGCATTTGAGATCTTGGAGTGGATTTGAGATCCATTCGAGTGGATTGCTGAGCTCCCCTCTCGGGGTGCTCTGCACCAGGGAGGGCTCAGCAGAGCAGGAACCGCTGTGGATGGCGACCCAAGGGGACAAGAGGGGACGGGGGGTCAGGAGAGGACGGGGGGACACGAGGGACACAAGGGGACAGTGGGGTCAGGAGGGGACAGAGAGGGACACAGAGGGGACAGGTAGGGACATTGGGGAAGGAGGGGACAGGGAGGGACAGAGAGGGGCAGTAGCATCAAGAGGGGGACGGGGTCCACGAGGGTCAGGAGGGGACAGGGAGAGACATGAGGGATCAGTAGGGGACTGGGGAGGGGACAGGGAGGAACAGTGGGGTCAGGAGGGGACATGAGGGGTCAGAGAGGGACACGGAGGGGACAACCCCGGTCCCGCCCCTCAGGGCGCGACGCGGCCCCTTTAAGACGCTCCCGATCACGTGACAGCGCGCGGCACGTGGCCCCGCCGCCAAGATGGCGGCGCCCGCCCGGCTGTGCCGCTGTCTCTTCCCGCTGCTGCTGCTGGCGATGGGAGCGGGAGCGGCGGCCGGGACCCCTGGGACCCCCGGCACCGCGGGCTGCGGCTGCAGCGCCGGCCGGGCCGCCGGGGACGGGCGGGAGGAGGCGGCGCGGCGCTACTCGGCGGCAGCGGCGGCGGGCAGCGGGCGGAGCCGCGGGCAGGGGCCGGTGAGCGGCGGGGCCGGGCCGGGAGGGGGCTCGGCCACCTGAGGGGCTGGGCTGGGCCGTGGAGCGACCCCGGCGGAGCACGGTCTCCTCCGGGATAACGGAACAGCCGGGGAACTGCTGTGGGGAAAGTTAAATTAAATTATAGGTGGGTGGGGTGAGCCCCTGAGGAACTGGGCTTGGGCGCGCGTGCTGCTTCGGGCCCCACCTCGCTCTTGCCTCACGGAGAGAACGGGAAACATGAGGGAGTTCATCTCCTGCTGCCTCTGTTCTAGTGCTGGGAAACTGCGTCAGCCTGGAAAAGCCTGTGTGCAACAGGCAGTGGGGGAACTCGCTTCACAAATTGGAGAATATTTAAAGAGTATGAATTGAATAATTCCCTGTTGTGCTTGGGATCCATGTCAACGATGGATATTTTGTGTGACAAACCTGAGCAGTTCACTTTAGGTCTGGAGGATGAAAAAATCCTCTGACCCTTCATGCAGCTGGCAGCTCCAGCAGTAGGTAATGAAAGCTAATTACTAATTATGCTCACAACATAACTTGATGATGCTCAGCTGGAAAACACCTTTACCAGCAGAGAAGCTGGGAGAAGAATTGGTCTCTGCATCACCCACAAACAGGTTTATTTATTTCCAGTATGGTTTTAGAACTGGGGAGCCAGCAAGAGTTAATTTTGCACATGATTTTAGCCCAGTGAGCTCTGAGCCTGGCTTGGAAACCTCTTGAGGGAGTTGTTCCAGCTACCGAGGCTTGAAGAGAGATAGGGAGGGAGGAAGTGGTGCAACTTTGTGTTGTCATTTCCTAAGTCCTAAAAAATGTAAGCAAATTTATCCTGAAGCCCTTTTATGGAGTCAGTTTCAGACTGTCTGTGAGAGCTCAGATTCTTCTCAGTGGAGAAAGTTACAAGGACACAGCCAGCTTCAGATGGGGGTAGTCTGAAGGAGAAGCTGCTTGTAGCATTTTTTATGGGCCAGTTACAAGGTGTGTGAATTTTAGGTGTGGCTGGGAGAGACCTGAGTGGGAGAGCTTTACAGTGAGAAGAAACATGGAAATGGGATGAGAAAGGTGATGCCAAATCCTCATTCCCCTGCCCTGAAGAGGCAGGAGAGGTGCTGGGGAGCTGCTGTGAACTCATTTTCTGCTCCTTTGCTGCCCTGGCAGTGGTGTAGCTGCAGGAATAACAGCAAAGTGTAACATAGGAAACGCAGCATGCTTCTCCTCATGGGAGCACCAGCATGACCCAGACTTCCTGTGAAAAATGGGGATTTGTCCCCAATTGCAGTTCTGTCTGCTGTTTCCCCAAAATGCTGTTTCCAAATCAGCTGCAGAGGCAAGCAGCAGGAGCAGCCTGGGCTCCTCAGTGTCTCACTGTGCCTCCCTGGGGCTGTTTGCTGTGCAGATGGTGCTGATCCCAGCAGGGGTGTTCACCATGGGCACCCAGGAGCCCCAGATCCAGCAGGATGGAGAGGGCCCAGCCCGCAGAGTCCACCTTGGCAGCTTCTACATGGACCAGTACGAGGTCAGCAACCTGGACTTTGAGAGCTTTGTCAACTCCACAGGCTACATCACTGAGGTGAGGCACCAGGGCTCCCCTCAGCCTGGGACAGCCCCAGCTGAAACCAGCCTTGTCTTTTTGAAGCATGTCACAGCACTTGTTTGGGAATTGCACACTCCAGTATTTCTGGTGGAGGTAGTGGGGAGAGGGAATTGCCTTGCTGTCCTGGGCTGAAAGGACAGTCAGGGGTTTGCTGTTGTGTTTAATAATTGTCACCTGAGCTCACATCTGTCCTGCAGCCTGAGTGAGGCCAGCAGGTGTCTACACGGGGTTTTGGGGTGGTTTTTTGGTATTTGGGTCCTGGAGTATAGGAGTGTGCCCCCTGTTAAAAGAGTGACAAAACTCTCCTTTGTCCCCTCAAAAAGGAAATAAGCCCAGAAGTTTCTCTCTTTGATTAGGTGCAAAAGCCACCTCACAGGCCTGGGGGACTTCATCTCAAACTTAAGGATAGCCAATTGGACAGAAGCCAAAAAGTCTTGCAGTTGACTAGAAAAAGAAATTAACAAAGAAACTAATTGCTTTTGTGAGGTGTTTTACCAGGAGCAAGAACCTCCTGCACCTGGCTGGGTTTTTCTCTGTTTGTTATTTTGCCTTTTATTAAACCTTTTTGTTTCCAACACTGCAACAGAGGCCATCCTGCTGATTTTTATGCCTCCAAGGGTAGCTGAGCTATCTTGAGTGTGTTATAGACCTCCAAGAGCTAATGAGACCTAGTTCAAAGAGGCTACTGTAACACTGGAGCTCTTTGTACCAGGTTAGATTTTCCTTAGTTTAGAGAAACCTGAAGAAGGGATTTAAGAAACTGATACAGCCAGGGGTTCTCAGGCTGGCTCTGCACAGCTCCTGCTGGTGACAGAGAGCCCTGTGCCTCAGGAGGAGACAACAGCAGCTGCAGTGATAACTGTGTGCCTGTTCCTGGCAACAATGGACTAGGAATGTGTTGGGGTTCCTGCCAGGAAGGAGCCCCTGTGCCTGAAGCTCAGATCCCTCCTGACAAGTGACTGTTCCTACGCAGCTGTGACAAACCTGACAGCCCTTTCAGGGAAATGCAACCTGGGGAAGGAGCAGGTCTCCAAGGAGGCACTTTGCTGAATTCACTTGATGAACTGGTTCTCATTTGGAAGGCAGCATCCTCTGCTTGGATGAAGAGCTTCTTTTATCTGCTATTTCTGTTTCTTAGCTCCATAATTATGAAAAAAAGGGAGGATTAACTATTTTGAGTTGGAACAAAGCTTGCTTGTAGCAAACAGCTTCTGGGATGAGCACGTGTGTGGTGGGTTCAGTGTGGAATCACAGAATATCTTCAGCTGGAAGAGACCACAAGGATCACCAAGTCCAACCCCTGGCTCTCTGCAGATACCCCAGCAGTCCCACCCTGTGCCTGAGAGTTATCCAAATGTTCCTGGAGCCCTGGCAGGCAGAACTGCATCATGTGGGGGCTGTTGCAGACCCCATGGCTCAGCTGGTGTCGTTGAGTTCTCCACTTACAAGTGACAAGGCTCAAGTCTTTTATTGTGCTTCCCAAAGGAAAAATAATAGGAATGAAACATGCCCTTTCATATTAGACTGATGACTGTAGCATTTGAAAGCAGTTGGGACAATCAGAACTGCATTTTTAATGAATAAAAGTAAAAACATGTGCAGAAGCTCAGTGAGCTGCCATCTGCCCAGTGGCTGCTGAACAAAAACAACATCCAGAGAAAAAGTCCCTTCTTTTCTGTTCCAAAACAGCTTCCTTGAAAGAGAACTCAAATTCACTATTAGAATTTGTTTGGTCAAAGGTTGGGCTTGATGGCCTTGGAGGTTTTTTCCACCTTAAGGATTCTCTGAATTTTCTTATCCTTGATAAAACGAAGCTGTGAGTGTTGAGTGTGGTTCCAAGAATAGCACTCCTTTGATGACATAATGGTTGAATCCTTTGTTCTTTCCACAGGCAGAGAAGTTTGGTGACTCTTTTGTGTTTGAGGGGATGCTGAGTGAGGCAGTGAAGGCTGACATCCACCAAGCAGTGAGTAGCACAGCAGGGGAAACCTCCCTGAGCAATCCCTGGGCTCTGCTGGCAACCACAGCAGGGAAAACTGAACTCTGTCATGTCCCCAAAGCCAGGTGCAAAAATGGGGATTATGGAAAGGTGTTTGGCCAGGAATCATGGGCTGAAGTGGGGAGGATTTGCAATCTGTTATGTCCTTTTTCTTTAAAAACAATTAAAAGCATCAGTTCCTGATGAGCAAAAATTGGTATCAACCCCTTGTTGTCTCTTTTTGCCCCCTACCTGAGAAGTTCATGCTGTCTGTAAGATTCCTTATCTTGTGAATGGCTGGAGTTTATGACATTTCTCCTCTCCAGAGGATCCTGTGTTCATTTGCTGCTTTTCCAGCTCCCCTCATCTCCCTGGGCACCACAGTGATCCTGGGAGGGGCAGTGCTGACTCCTCTGGAGCTGATCCAGTTTTCCTGTTGAGTGAAAGTGAATGTTGGTTTAAAAAGAAAGACATTCCTGTACTAAATCTTCCCTGCCCTCTCTTTCCTCTTTTTCTGTTGTGAATGTGTTGCTGAGCCTTCCTCAGCTTTCCTTTACCTCCTCCTTAGCAGGTCAGGTGCCCTTTGCAGCTCTTGGCAGATAAGCAGATTGTGTCCTGTCATCTCCTGGATGAGCTGATCTGCTCTGAGCACAGGTTTGGACAAAATCACCTCCTGAGCTCCCCTCCTGTCAGAATTCTCCTCAGCTCTGAAGGGGCACAGTCTGATTTTTGTTTTCAAGGGGCAGCCTGAGAGGTGGGAGGTTTCAGGAAGCCCTGTGTGAGTGTGTGCTCTGAGGGGCTGGCAGAGAACGTGGGATTTGGGTTCCTGCTGCCAGGGAAGGAAGATTACAAGTGCAGTTTGTAATCTTTTAATTCAGGACTAGCATTTGTGCACTGGGAGAGATAAGGCTAAATTGCAGTTCCCACCACCAGCATAACTGATGCTAAATCCATCCATGGGTTTGTTCTGCTTTCTTAAAAATAATAAAAAATACAAATAAAAAAAAAGAATGACTCATCCCATCTTCCCATTGGAGAAATTCCTTTTCCTGTGTAGTTCTGTGTTGCAGAAATCCCTAAATCAGTGTCTGTGTTTTAAAACAAACAAACAAACCCCAAGAATGCTGCTGTAAGCTCAGCCTTGGCCATTTTGTAAACACAGAGTGTTGGGAGCCACTTTCCTGAGCGTGTCAGCCAAATTTCCAAGTGTTGGCTGCAGTGCTCACAGGACAAGTGTTATGCCAGAGGCCTGGGATGGAGCCCAAACTGGTCTTTTTTGGCTGCTGCTTTCTGAAGGTTTTCTGGAGCTGTTAAAAGTAAACTTGCTGTTAAAAGTCACCTTCTTCAATCATAACTATCAGATGAAAAGCAGAAATAAGATATAAATATTGGTGTGTTACTGGCACTGCAAATCCCTCCAGCCAACCAGTGGGAGAAAGGACTGTGGTTTTCCTTTGCCTCAGTGGCTCAGGAGTGTTTTGACTAGGATTTTCTCCAGGTGAAGCACAGGCATGTTAAATGTAAATGTGAATATAGGGGAAGAGCAACAGGAATGTAAATTTTTAAAGCAGTATTTCATCTGCAGTGAAATAACTGAGGAAAGGTGGAAGTACCAAATGAAATAATTTAGAAATGATGAGCTGTGTGTGTGTCTGTCAGGGGTTTTGCTCTCTTTGGCCACTTTGTGTTCTCCAGTTCTTAAAGCAGATTTCTCAGAGCCTCAAAGGCACTGGCTGAGGCAGAGCTGGGGCTGCTGGAGGAGTGACCCAGCTGAGCTCCAGGGTGATTGTTGGAGCTCTGGGTGTGCCTTTCCTGGAGGTGAGGTGGGCTCCCAGATCGCCACTGACAGGACAGGAATGTGGGCTGGCCTCAGCTCTGGAAGGGAAGCAGTAAAAAGGGGTGGAGCAGCCAAGGATGGAATTGTTGCAGATTTCTGGGAACTCAGGTTTTAGTTTTGGCCTCCAAGTTTGTGGTGGTCACGTGGCAGAGGGAGGATTTGGTGCTGTGCCAGATGAGGGAGTTACTGATGGAACAGAGGAGGGCTCCTTCAAATGGAAAAGGATTTTGTGGGGTAAGGGGGGAAGGTCCTTTGAAGCTGAGATTATTTGTGAGGGCTTAAAAAATTGAGAGCTTCACATCTTAAATTCTTCACATGCAGCTTGGAGAAGAGAAGGCTCTGGAAAGACCTTGGAGCCCATTCCAGGGCCTAAAGGGGCTCCAGAAGAGGACTTTGGAAAGGGACAGGACACAGGGAATGGCTCCCACTGCCAGAGGGCAGGGATGGATGGGATATTGGGCAGGAATTGTTCCCTGGCAGGGTGGGCAGGCCCTGGCACAGGTGCCCAGAGCAGCCCTGGCAGTGCCCAAGGCCAGGCTGGGTGGAGCTCTGAGCAGCCTGGGACAGTGGGAGGTGTCCCTGCCATGGCAGGGCTGGCACTGGGTGGCATTTAGGGTCCCTTCCAGCCCAAACCATTCCATGATTCCATTTTATTCTGAGGGATTTGAGAGCTCTTGCCAATCCCTGCTGGAGTTTCCTTGCTGCCCAGGTACCATGGATGGCACAACAGGAGTGCAGCCTCAGTCTTTGCTCACTGGAGAGTAGTGGGGACATCGTTATTCTTGGCTCATGGAAGGCAGAAAATTAATTTTTGCTTCAACACCAGATAAATTCTGCACTGAACAGCCTGAGAGCATACAAATGTGTGCTGCCTTTGTCTGTGAGGGTATGGAATTTTGGGTCTGGAATGCAGTGGAATTGGCTCACTGGCAGCTGAAGCCAGCACTAAGTTCTGGCCAATCCAGAACTGTGGGATGCTGCTTTCATCCCTGTCTGTATGGAAATCTCTGCAGTGGCCTGGAGCTGTGCAATTTGCCTATTTCACAATAATCCCAAATTGAAACATTCTGCCTTTCAGCTGAGCATCCCAAGCTGCTGCTGAGAGGAGCCCTGGCTGCAGGTGGGACAGCAGTGCCAGTGTGGGCAGGGTGAGCTGTTCTTGCAGCCCCCACTGCTTCAGCTGCTCCCTGCAAGGAGCTGGAAGATGGAGCTGCTCCTCTGTGGGTTTTTGTGCTCTACTCCCACTGCTAAGAGGAGGTGCAGGAATTCTCCCTGGGAATTGCCAGGAACATCAGCCTGTGTTATCAGAGCTGCAGCTTAAAGCAGGCCATGGTTTGTGCCTCAGGATAAATCCGTGCACATCTCCTCTCCTTACAGCTCACGTGCTCTTGATCAGTGGAAAAAATGACCAGTTGGAGAGCAGATTTAGATGTTGGCTGGAAATTAGACTTCCAGAGGTGTCTGCCTTCACCAGGAATATCAGTTCCTCAAAAGAAGCTTCTTCTGATTCCAAAACTTGCACTTAATGAATTTGACTGGATTTGAGCATCACGTATTTGTGGTTATTTTTCTTGGAGGATTGACAGGGCTGTGAAGTTTACACTGTCTGAACTGAAGTTCAATGACCTTTCCTTATGCACAGAAAAGGTCTCTTCATAAAAGTGCTTGTTTCCAGTCAAGTCTGAAATATTTTTTTGTAGTTGATGACTTACAAAGTAATATAATGTTTTAAAGCTGCTGCCTTTCCTTGGTGTGCAGTTTCAAACTGCTGTAAAATACTGGATTTTAAGGCAGATAATATTCAATATTAAACAAACCTCCTTGTTGCTTCCTGAGCTCATGAGGGAGGCCATTAACATTAGAAATTAAGAGTGAGAACAAATTCTTCTGTAATTAGAGCTTTGAGGGAACTGGGACTTTTAATTGATAGAATAAATAGCATGGGAATTGCAGTAGCTGGCAAAATCAGGTATTCAGAGAATCCTGGAAGGGACCTCTGGAGATCCTAGTCCAGCCCTGATGCAGGTGTGAGCTGCCTGCTGGACAAATCTTCTGCTCACTGTGAGTTTTGTTTGTGTGGGGCAGGATTTCCCAACCCTGGCTCAGTCCTTGTGCATGATTACAGCAGGTTTGTTCTCTGTGGGGACAGTCAAGTGGATCCATTGCACAGTAATTATTTTTATTTCTTAAACTTCTCACCCTATTAAAAATGTTCTGTTTTCTGTCTGCCTCTTTCTTCAGTAGTTCATTAATCAGTGCTCAAGGTTTAGGATCTGGCTTAGAGCAGGAAGAACTGTCAGAGATTTATGTGTATCTGCCTTACATGAATAAAATAAAACCTCATTTAAAAATTATGTTCTTTACCGAATAACAAATTTTTCCTCACATCCTACCAATGCTAACAAGATCCTTTTGCATATTAAAGATTATACAGAGCTGAACACCATCTGATTGAAACAAGTGGTAACCTATTAAGCCAGCTTCTGAACTGGAGTGGTTTTTTAAGAACCCACCACTTAATAAATGAGTTTTAAAGTGGCTTCCAGACTTGGGCTGCTTTTCACTCAAAATCTCTTTTAACACAGTTAATTCAGAAGTTCTTACTCTGCAGTCACTTTTGGTTTTTTCCAGCTGTTTATCTTGACCTGGAGTAAGGCTTTTAAAATACTTGATTAAAATAGCATTAGAATGCTGTAGCACAAAAAAAGCTGATGTTTGGTGCAGTATGACTGGACAGCAGCATGAATTTGTCATATCTTGTGGGCCTGCCTTAAAGTTCAAATCCACAGCTTTGTTATTTCAGGGGACTTGCTACTTGATGGAAATGTTGGAGCCTGAGCCAAGATGAGCTCCTCTGTTGAGTTTATTTTTGGTAAATTTTTTGGATACATAAATCTGATTTGAATTTGAGATTTGCTCCTCAAGTGGGGGTTGTTTTTCTCTTGAACGTGGCCTGTGACAGGTTAGTGCAAGAATAATAAATGCTTTTATGGCTTTGGGCTGGGTGCCTTTGGGGTGGTTTTTAGGGCTATTCCCCTACTGCAGCAGTAGCAACGGGGCAATGCTGACAATGAAACTCACTTGGTGATGTTCCCCACTCTAATTTTCTTTTCTACATAGATTTAGGAAGGAATTTTCTTCGAGCTAATTGTGAAGTAGTTTAAAAATCTTGACATTGTGAGGTAATGGAGCAATTAAAGCTAGGCTGTCCCAGCCCACTTGGAAAGGAAAATGGAATACTTAGGAGGAGAGTTTTCTGCAGGCTGTTAGTGGGAGCTCAGGCTCCAGCTCTGCAAATTGCTCTGCCCCAGTGCAAAGCTCGTGGGCTGGAATTAATTGTTTGAGCTCTTCCCAGTGTTAGCACACTGGGCTCTCCTTTCACAGTTCTCTGGGCCTGCAAGAAGCAGAACAGGGAGTTCTTAAGGTTTAATCCTGGAGGGGAGAGCAGGATAATCCCTGTTTCCAGCTGGAACAGACCAAACCAAGCCTTTGTGCCTCTGCTTTGCTCTGGGAATGTTTCCCTGTGCACCAGGGTGTAAGGATTGCAGGGCAGGTGTGGGCAACCTGGCACAGGTGACATGCTGCAAGAATTCACCACAAGGAAGGGGATTGTCCTCTGATTCAAGATCTATTCAGCAGCATCTGCTGCTGTTTGGACAGCAGGGATCTGTTGCCAGTGCACAGAACATGTTTCGGAGGGAAGCAGAACGTGAAGTGTTATGAAAGTAACTAAGCTCATTATTGGCAGGGGAGGACTTGGCTGTATTAACTGTGATGTTGTAATATCTCTGTCTAATTAGCTGTTCTGCTAATTAGATTTAGAGCAATTAAAAGCTGTAAAGACTTGTGAGAAGTTCTAGGAGAGAACTGTGGATTTCAGGTAGGAGATTTCTGGAAGGAGCAGCCCGGGGTGTGTTCACTGGAGCCAGGGGCTGCCTTGGATCAGTCTCCAGGTAATTCTTGCAGGCTCTCTGTGCTCTCCCTGTTATCCCTGTCCCAGCCCTGCATGTGTGACTGCTCTGGGTGCTCTGCAGAGCCTGGCAGCCATTTGGTGCTCAGCTCAGCAGAGCCACAGCCGGGAGCTGTGCACACGCAGTGCTTTCCTGTGGAGAGACATTTTTCTTGGGTTAAAATAAACCAGCCTGATTGAAAGCATCTGCTTTTTCTTTTGCATCACAAAAATGTTTTCCAGAATTAAAGTAGTCTAAAGTGTAAATCTTTGCAGTCTCCTGCAGAGATGTTTTTATCCAAAACCCAGCAGTTTAATTTACAAAAATATGTTGTGCTTAGAAACTGTCGAAATCTTTCTTGTGATCTTTCAGATTTTAGCTTTAGCAAGTGGTTCTGCTGCTCTTTTATTTTCCTTAAATAGCTGTAAAATGCTAATTTTGGATTTCTGTCCTATTTTCAATGTAGTTTAAAGGTCAAACCTCAATATGGGCAAGGAATTGGTTAAATGGGACTAGTTTTAAACCTCTTGACTGTTGTATCAGTTTAGCAGCCCCATCACTCTGAAGCTTTAGTGCTCAGAGTTGAGCAGAGTGTCTGCAGGAAGGTCTCATTCTGGGGTTTGAAGCTTTAGTCCAGGATTGCTGATTGTTGATTTCCAGGGAGCTTTTTCCATACCCAGATGTGCTGTGGGCAAAATCTGTGTGTGCTGGGAGGGGAGGAGGGAAAGGCTGTCAGGGAGTGTGAGCACAGCCTGCTGAGGCTCTAAACCCAGGATAATGTGTGTTTGGGCATTTGCTATTGAAATATCCACATGAATGATTTGATGTGGAGCTTGGACCAGGGTTTTCTCAACAATCTCTGTGTGACACAGATCATCTCTTGTCCCACACACATGTAATTACATGTTCTGTTGAAGGATGCAGCTTCCCCCAGAAGCTGCTGTTAGAATTGTTTGACCAGACTGATTCTGGGTCTCCTCAATACCAGCTTGCAGTGATGCTTTGGCCTTTGCTATAAGGGTTTGGTGAGTTAAGGGGTAACACTCTTGGCACCTTTCCTACCTCTGTGAATAACACTTGACAAAGTCTAGGACTAACCAGCCTCTGGCTTGTTTACCTCCTAAAGCATTCCAGGCTTATTTTCTCTGATTTTTGTTCTTTATAGACATTATCTCTGTAATAGGAGTAGTTTGGAAGCTGCTGCAATAAACCCACTGTTGATGGGTGGCATAAATGTTCCTTTCTTTGCTTCAGTGAAGGCCCCATTATTAAAATAATTATTTGTAAGTGAATATCAATCAGAACAGTTAAGCATTGCTTTGAAGTAAGCCTTATAGAAGAAATCCCTAAAGAATGTCTTCCAGAAAAAACTCCTTGGCATTGAAGCACCAAATTTGAGACTTCTGGTTTGAGAGAACTACTCAATGTCTGCATTGCTACAGATGATTTTGGCTGTGTGATGTTTCCCAGCAAACCAGCTGGGGAAAAAAAAAAAAAAAAAGAGAAAGGCTTCATGCTTCACTTGCCTTGTGTGGTTCTTCTGTCTCCACCTTCTGGAAGCTGAGAGCAAATAATTTAAAATCAGCTGAGTGGGTTAATGACCTGGAAAGCAAATGTGTTGCAAAATGAGTGTTTGACCCCCAGCTAAAGGGCATCATCAGGGATTGTTTCAGTGATGTCAAAACACTGAGTCCAGGGAGTAAATAATTAGGGTGAAAATGCTCTTTAGGCCAAAATTGTAATTTTTTTTTCCTCTCTGCAGATTGTATCAGACTGAAGTCAGGCAGGAGCTGAAATTCACACAGGCACAGGCTGGTTTGGGTTGGAAGGGGTCTGGTGGTTTTTCAGCAAATCCCTTAGCTGGGAATTGAAGTGTCCTTCCCTGCTGCTCTTGTCCTTTTTCAGGTGGCAGCTGCTCCCTGGTGGTTGCCTGTGAAAGGAGCCAGCTGGAGGCACCCTGAGGGCCCTGACTCCAGCATCTCCAGCAGGTGAGCCATGAGCACCCATTCCATCACAAAGCACAGGCAATATCCCTGGCTCCCACAGGAATGGGGCTGCAGGGGAGGGCTTTTATTCAGTCCCTGCTGGCTGCTGCTTCTGGGGCTGTTTTCCCACCTTCTGTTGAGCTGCATGCAGCATTCCATGGCCGTGGTCAGTGATGGAGAGCACAAAGGTCTGTCAGGGCTGTGCTGACTGAGCCTCAGTGTTTGCTGTTCATGTCTGTGGGCCAGCAGGGAGCACAGCAGATCTTCCAGGGTCACAGACTCCTGACCTGGGTTTGGAGGGGAGGGATCAATCCTCCCTGTGTGCACACTCTGGAGTCTGGGCACTCTGAACTCTTCCATGTGGCTGGCATTTGGAAGCCTCTTTCTCTGGCAACAGAAGACTGAGGATTTTTGTGCTTTTTTCCACTGTGTTCTGACTCTGTGAAAAAGCAGTTGTGACTGTGTAGAACCTCTGAATGCTTTGGAAAACTCTGTTTTTTCTTACAGTTAGTGCCATCCTTTGCCTGCACAAACCCTGAAGCTTGCTGGTCCTTGTCTTCATACAATTGCTCTCCATTCTGAAGTGGGATGAATTTTAGGCCTAGAAAATCAAATTACTGTCTTCATTTGGGGCCTCTAACATTGCAACTGCTCCTCTGACTAGGCAGGTGTCAATAAAGTTGGCACTTGATCAGCTAGTGAAAGTTTCTAGCAGCATTTTGAAATCAAATCAGACTCTCTAGCCTAGATCTAGTAGGTTTTTGAGTCCTCTAAGGACAGGACTTTGTTAGTGCACCATCATCTGATGGCTGAAACGCTCAGTAACGAGTTATCTGCTCTCCAAGGGCAAGGAAAGAATTATCTGAGGCAAAAATAGAGATAATAGCTGGAGGCATTGTTAGGGGGAGCCAGGAATTGAGGTCAGAGGCAGCAGACAGGAGCTGGAAACCTGCCATGAAATTCTGGGCTGGTGCAGACCTGGCCTGGCACAGCTGCTGGGAACCTGGAAATGACCCCAGGGGTTAACAGGGATACCCTGGATTCCTGAATGGGGCAGGAAGAGAAGTTTGTAGGAAGTTCCTCTCTCTCCTGGACCTTCAGCTCTGGGAGGATCTTGGTCTGTTAGGGGCTTGGATGGATTCTGCAAGAATGGCTGGGCAATTTTTTCTGCCTTTTTCTGGAAAAAGGGACAAGGATTTTAATGTCAGTCCTGGAACCAAACCCCATTAAAGATGGGAGCTCTTGTGTAAACTGTGACTGCACAAAGCACCCAAGGAAAGTCACTTCCCAGCTAAATTTCTGCAGTTCAGGTTCCTGGACAGGGTGCTGCAGAAGCTGATAGAGTTGGTGAGACTCTTCCTCGTGTCACCTCTCCCTCACAGCCCCACAGCTGACAGCAAGGACAGCACCCAGAGCAGGAGGAGAGAACAGTCAGCATTAAATTGCATTTTCCTGTTGAGCATCCTGCCTTCTGGCTGAGATGGCCCTTGCCAGGCTGCTTTGGTGCAAGATGCCCTGTGCCAGGCTGGTTTGGCAGTGGTGATGCTGCAGGTTTCCAGTGCTTTCCTGTGGCTCTGCAAGCCCAGGCTCCCCCAGAGGGCAGGGCATGGACAGTTCTGGGTGCTGCACTTGAGAAACCACAAACCATAAATGACTGCAGAGCTGGAGGTGGCAGCAGCATGAGACAAACAGAAGTTCATTATTTTCTCCTCCTGTTTCCCTCTGATGGCTGCATTTCCCTCCCAGCATTTTGCTGCCTTTCCTTAAGTAACTTTGCTGTAAAGTCACCTGGTGCAGCTGTAGCTCATCAGTCCCGTGTGCCCCTGGCTGGCTGGCTGTCACATTGTGCTGTGCAGCCCTGAGTCTGCCTGGTGCCCTGAGGAGCCTGTCCTGCTTGTTTTGTTCCCAGAATGGACCATCCAGTCCTTCATGTGTCCTGGAATGATGCCCTGGCCTTCTGCAGGTGGGCAGGGAAGCGGCTGCCGACGGAGGCTGAGTGGGAGTACAGCTGTCGAGGGGGGCTGGAGAACAGGTACCTGTGCAGGGAGGGGCTGCAGCTGGCCTGGCAGCACAGCCAGGGCTTCTGAGGGCTTTGTTAGCCCAGAACTGCTCTGCAGCCAGGCTGGGGGTGCTCACCTTGAGGGGAGAAGGCTCCAGGGAGAGCTCAGAGCCTTTCCAGGGCCTGAAGGGGCTCCAGGAGAGCTGGAGAGGGACTGGGGACAAGGGATGGAGGGACAGGACACGGGGAATGGCTTTAAACTTAAGGAGGGGAGGTTTAGATGGGATATTAGGAAAAAGGTATTTATTGCAAGGGTGGGCAGGCCCTGGCACAGGTGCCCAGAGCAGCTGTGGCTGCCCCTGGATCCCTGGAAGTGCCCAAGGCCAGGTTGGATGGGGCTTGGGGACACCTGGGACAGTGGGAGGTGTCCCTGCCATGGCAGGGGTGGCACTGGATGGGATTTAAGGTCTCTCCCAGCCCAAACCAGTCTGGGATTCTATAAACTGACTTTATTAATTAACAGTGTTTGACAGCTGCTCTGTTTGTCTTTCCTCAGGCTTTTCCCATGGGGCAACAAACTGCAGCCCAAAGGGCAGCACTATGCCAATATCTGGCAGGGAGAATTCCCCACCAATAACACAGCAGAGGATGGGTACAAGGGGACTGCACCTGTAAGTGTGTCTCAAAGACAATCCAGCATGTGGAAATGATCTTAATCTTCCTAAAATTAAGGTCTGTCTTCAGGAGCATGAGCCATGGCTGTTTTCCATCCCTGTGCTCTTTCATTTTAGATTTTAAGTTGCATTAAATTTCACTGCAGGCTTGAACATTATCAGGGGACTCCTTTACAAGCTAATTGAAAAGTAAAGATTACTTTCATTTTAACTTCTAGTTCCTCTCAAACTGACCTCTTTTCCCCCCTCCCAGTCAGTTTGTAGTCAGAAGCTGAAATACTTTCTGCCTGCACTTCTGGCTTTGCAGTTTTGTGAACCCAAATATCCCACAATAATTTAAAAGAAATTTAACTTCCCTTATGGGGAACCTTATGGGTTGGGCCTGTCTAGTATAACAACCAGAGTGGCATTTTAAAAGCAATCAAGAATGTGAATGAATTATTTAATGGTATTTAAGTAAATCCAAAAGTTTCATCAGAAGAGGAGTGTGCCCAGGCAGGAGCTGGCAGCCCCCCTGGCTTTTCCTTGGTGAGTGGGGTCAAGTCCCTGATGCCAGGTGTGTCTGCTGCTCAGACAGTGCCTCCCTGGAGAGGCTGAGTCTCCAAAGGCAGCGAGGGGATGCTGTGTCACACTGAGCAGGGTGACACAGAGCTGACCACAGCCTTCCATCCTGCTTGATCTGCATGCAGGACATGGAAGTGTTCCAGGTCTGCACTGCTGATCCGGTGCCTGCTTTTGGGGCTCCTCCAAGAGCACCTTGAGCAGGGAGGTGTGAGGATTCCAGCCCCTGTGGAGTGTCACAGAGCTGTGTTCCCTTCCTGTGCAGGTCTCTGCCTTTCCCCCCAATGGGTACGGCCTCTACAACATGGTGGGCAACGCCTGGGAGTGGACATCGGACTGGTGGGCTGTGCACCACTCCCCCCAGGACCTGCACAACCCTGTGAGTGTTGGCTTGGCACACCAGGGGCTCCTTGCTGGGGGAAACCTTCTGTTCTGTGCTCCTGGGCTGGGGGATTGGGAGCATCACAGCACGGCTCACCCACGCTGCAATTGCAGTGCTCTGATGCAATTTTGGTGTTGTTTGGTTGGTTATTCACACCTGGTTAGCCATTGAATCCTTCCCAACTGCCCTCATATTACAGAAATCAAGAGTTCGTGGAATGACTTCTTTAAAAAAAGGAAGAGTTTTAGTTCATTCATATTGCTACAAGCTGTACTTATTTTCCCCCTCCCAGGCAGAGAACAAACCATTGTGAATTATCTTTCTGGCTTCTGGTAGCTTGTTTTAAACTGAACATGTGATAAAACTGAGGTTTAGGAGAAGTCACCAGGCTCTGAGAAGTGAATCTTTGTTTTTCTTTGTGGCAGGCAGATGGAGGTTCCTACAGGGTGAGATGTGTGAGGTCACTGATGCTCTGTCTCAGCAGATTCCAGTTCCAGTGTTAGACCTGCTCCTCTCCCAGTTATCCAGGATGAGAAAATCCCATGATTTATAAATATAACAAGTAAGGCCAGGTAGAGTTTGTCACTCAAAACCCCAACAAATACAGTGGTTTTTATTTGCTAATAATTTACAAAGCACTTTCAGGTTTATTTTTATTCCTGGTAATTACTTGTGAAGGCAAGACAATCAATTATGGAACCCTCCCAACAATCTGTGTGCAGAATTCCATCCATTCCTTGTAACCAATCCTCAGCATAGCCCAGATCTTTCCAGTGCTAGAAAGCTGCTTTGAAGATTTAGGATGTTAATATGATAAAAAACTTTGCCTGAGCTCTGACCCTCTGAAAGAATTCAGAGTCTTTTCAGCCCAGAGAACACATCCTATATTTAGGTTACACTGCCTTGTGCTCTGCAGAGACTGAAGAGCTGGGCTCTGATAGATCTGGTGCTAATCAGTTCTAATGTCTCAGAAGATAACTGCAGCCTGGCTATTTTGGGACACCTTTGCACACGAGGAGATGCAGTTTCCTTACCTGTTTAACCAGAAAAACCCTTTGGAATTCACTTTGAAGTGCTCTGCCTCAGACATTGGATTCTGACAATGAGTTTGCATATGAAAAACCCCTAAAAGCCTCATTGTTAACACCTGATTTTTAAATACTTCCTGAAGTGTCTGGGTTTAAAACTTCAGCAAACTCTTGAACAGAGCAAAATTCACAGGGTGGTTGTTCCCCACCATTGCCTTAATGCAGCAGGGAAGTGCTCCTGCCTTGGCATTCACCAACACCTAAGTGTCTCAAATAAATGATTATAATGAAGGTGCCTCACTGCAGTCACTGAATCCCAGGGTGGTTTGGGTTGGGAGGGACCCTAAATGCCACCCAGTGCCAGCCCTGCCATGGCAGGGACACCTCCCACTGTCCCAGGTGCTCCAGCCCCAGTGTCCAGCCTGGCCTTGGGCACTGCCAGGGATCCAGGGGCAGCCCCAGCTGCTCTGGGCACCTGTGCCAGGGCCTGCCCACCCTCACAGGGAAGAATTTCCTCCCTAAATTTGTAACTGATCCTTTAGCAGAGAAAGCCAAGTGTGTGTGTGAGGTCCAATCAAACCAGGGTCCTTTTAGGGGTTATTTTGTGGTGACTTCTGGCTCTGATTTTTTGTATGAGCTGCAGTTCTCTGATTGAAAACTGATTTGTCTCCAAACAGGGTAACCATGTGGCTGTGCACTGGAAATCACCACACACCACCAGAAAGTATCTGTTTGATGTAATCAAAGAAGTTCAGCTTTGTTTTCATTAACAAAAAAAAACTTCTGGGTTTTTTTAGTAACTTTCAAAAGAACAATCCTACTTTTATGAGCTTTGGTAATGGAATGCACAAGCACTTATGTAATCAGACTGGAATATGGCTGTTGCAGTATTCTAGTACAGAACAACCTTGTTAATTTACAGTAAACTCTGGGGTTTAAATCTGGGATCAAAGTCTGGACAGCTCTGGCCTTTTGCACCAATGTCCTTCCCCTTCAGTACCAGCTGGTGCACTTCTCTAGGTCAGGCCATAAAACAGTGGTGTTTGATAGAACAGAGATTTGCTTGTTTTAATCAAATGTGACCTTAATTGCTGGGCTGAGATTAGTTTTTATGAGGGGAAGCACAGCCAAGGCAGTTTCCTTCATCTATCAGTGAGATATGTGCACAAGCAAATATTAACTGCAAATGCTGCTGATGATGTCTGTTGGTTTTCTGACATCTTTGCCAGTTGTTTATCATAAACTCTTTACCTTCAGTGATTTTAAATAAGAGAAGAATGATATTTTATAATGGAACAGATTAATGGAGGACAGTACAGCATTTTTTTGCAGGTGAGGTATTTCAGGGCTGTAATCCTCCTTTAGAGTCTGTGGGGGTCAATTTAAATCAGTTTTATTTTGTTACTAATAACCTTTGATGCTCAGTTTTGGCCTGGTGGAAGGTCTTTGTAGTTAATAACAAGATGCACTTCTGAGCCTTTGGTTCACACACTGCTCAGTGCAGGTCAGCCCTTTGTAATTGCTGACACATGACAGATTTAGGGCTTTCTAACCCAAACCAAAAATGTTCCTCTTCATTTAGAGAAGTGTTTTTGGAGCCAGTCACACAGATTGCTGCTCAGCCCTGCAGCATTTAGGGGAAATCCTGCTCCACAGCCCCATTGTTCTGCTTTGTCTTGTTCCCACAGAACTTTTTTTAGGTCAGTTTTCTCCTGGCTTGCCTTGAAATGAGATTACCAGGCTGGGTGATGACTGTGCTGGTTGGAGGCTTATCTCAGAGCAGGGACTGTGCATGCACCTGCAGGTGTTTGGGGAACATTTCCAGAGGCCTCAGTGGGAGCAGGGCTGGGCTGTGGAGCAGCACCCAGGCTTGGAAGGAGCAGATGCTGCCTCAGGGTGTGCCTTTCCTTCAGTATTTGTGTGCCATTAAATGCCCAATTCTTTTTCACATGGATAAATTTTGGCAGGAAACATGAAGCTGCTGCAATTTGTGTGGTGAACTTTCACACAAAGCTATCAAACTCAGGGAGCTTCTAGAGTACCAACATCAACTCTCAGGGTTTTCTGATAGTCCCTGGGATTTATGTTCAGTTATAAATGCTCTTCTGGGGTAGATTCTTCTAGAACATCACCCTGGTAATGCAGACCTGGGTGGGAGACAACTGTACCCCTTGAGACAGGGTAGGAGAGTGGGATCCATGGCAGGTGTGACCAGACTGGGTCACAAGGTGGTCACTGAGGAAAGCTGGAGCTCATTTCCTTCCTGGTGAAACCCTCTCTAGGAACCCCCCTGTTCCCAGGCATTATCAGTGAGCAGCACCTGCAATGTTAAATATTTGAGGCACTGGGGAGGGAGCACAGTTCCTGTCACCTGCAAATCCTGTAGGGCAGAATTATTTCAAGCTGGCTGCTTCAGACACCACTGACATCTGTGTCTGGAATATTTCTGATTGCTTCTTCTCCATCCCCTTACTGCCTGTAATCAGCAGTTATTGCTGAGTACTGACCAGTGTCCTCCCTCCCCAGCAAGGGCCGTCCTCGGGCACGGACAGAGTGAAGAAGGGTGGATCCTACATGTGCCATAAGGTAACTTATGTGCTCTTCTCCTGTTCCTCTTCCCTCTGAAAGCACTTGACCATGATCCTCTGACAGTTTCCTGGCAGCCTGGATGCTTGTCAAGGGGTTTCATGGGATTTATGAAGAGCAACACCTGATGTTCCCAAGGACCTCTTTTGCTTAGCTTGGAGTTAAAACAAGTAAGTTTTTTAAATCAGTATGGGTTTTAAATGCAGAACTTAAAATTGATGTAGGCTTCTAATGGTGTTTTCATGATAGAGCTGGAGTGATACTTGTCAGAGTAGAAAGGATGGATGTGACTTTGTTTTTCAAGTTTTAGAATGGCTTTTGATCCAGAAAGGATATGGAGCTCTGACTAACCTGGGCTAGGGAAAGGTGTTCCTGCCCAGGGCAGGGGTTGGGACTGGATAAGCTTTAAGGGCCCTTCAATCCCAAATCCTTTTATAATTCCATGGTTCAATGGTATCAGGTGTTTGCAGAGCTGGCTGGGGGATGAAGTGTTTGTTGGTGGCATACCTGAAATCCTTCAGAACTGCCAGAGTGATGGCTGTTCATGACATAAAATAGTGTTTTAAACTCTGCTCATGCAGTGCTCAAAAGCCCTCATTGTACTTCTCCTGTTTCATTAAAGCTGTCCTGTTCTTCCCTTGCAAAGCCTGTGGCTGGCAAATCACTCTCATAATTAGATTAAATTTTCTACAGTGAGATCCCATTTTCTACACTGATTTCCTTCTTAGGTGAAATCAATGTCAGATGTTAATTAGCAGTTTTGATTAAATTAACACTGGAATAGGCTCTTCAGTGATGAATAACATGACCCATTTTGGAGGTTTGTGAAGATTCTAGTCTGCCCTAGTCTTTTTTGTAGGTGATAAAACTAGGCTGTGTATCAAGACAAAACCACTGACTACTGTTAGTACAAGGGCTCTTTATTAGGTGCTTGATATCAGCTCAGACTGATCTTTGTGTGCTGGTGCTCTTCTCCCTCTCAGAGCTGACAGAGCCTGAAGTTGCACCTTTTTACATCCCATCCCAAAAGTCTGGCACCTCACTCAGGGAAATGTTCAGTACCTGTCCATTCCAGTGGGGCACTAGCACATGGATACACAGCTCAGCCTCTGAGGGGAAGCTGAATGGCTGTTTTGGCTTTTTCCCAGAGCAGGAGAGATTCTTGGCTGACACTTCATCAGACACTTTGCCTTTCAGTCTAGTTTTTGTGTCAGCTGGTGGCCGTTTAGGATTCCCTCATTTCGAACTCGGCGATTTCCATCCGTAGCACTTCATCGATCTGTCCCACAGCGATGACGTTTGGCTGTATGAACCTAACTAATTAATCTGTTAATCTAACAAGCTGCTGCCTGAGGAGCCCCAGCTGTGCTAAGAAGTTCCTTTTCTGTGTTGCTGTGCAGTCCTACTGCTACAGGTACCGCTGTGCAGCCCGGAGCCAGAACACCCCCGACAGCTCCGCATCCAACCTGGGCTTCCGCTGCGCCGCCAGCACCGCCCCGGGGCCACGCTGAGCCACTCGCAGGGCATGGCAGGGCACAGGAGGGGCTGCATCCCACCCCAGGGACAACAAACCTGGGCAGAGTCCCTTGCTGATGGCACACCTTGGAAAAACCTTGCTTGAAGTTCCTGCTGAGGGAAGAAAAACCAGCACGACTCAAGAGCGCTTGGAGAACCTTCGTGTTCACGAGCAACCTGGCCTGGGTGGTTTGGGTTCAACTGGAACAAAACTGAGCAAACATGGCAATCATGCTTTCAAAGATTGCTTAATCCCAGAATTAGGCTGGAAAAAACCTCCAGAATTATTGAGTCCAGCCCTTGACTGATCACCACCTTGTCAAGTACAACAGCTCCTCTTTAGACAGAATCTTTATTAATAACTTTTATTTATGTAGAATTTCTACACTCAAATGCAATAAGCAAAGACTTTATAAACTTTTAGACAGCTTTAAAAGAAATTCTAGGCAATTAGGAAATTCTAGGCAGCTTTGAGAGACAATGAAGGAGTCAAGAATGAGGACTGGGAGATGACAACTCTCCCACAGGCAGCTTGCCCTCTGTTACATTCCACTTGCAGTGAAATCATGTCCAGAAATGGGCTTCTCTCGGGGAGATATTTGCTGCTCTTTAGGAAGTGCCTTCTGCAGCTGAGGGAGGTGATCCTCAGGGTGATGATGATTAGAAATCTTGTACATATTTGAATAAAATATCAAGCATTTGTTTATGCCAAAGATTTTTATTGATGGAAAAACACAACTTCCTTTGCATTTCTTAGACGCAGTGGAGGCTTATTTTAGGGACTTGGAAAATGCAATACTGGCCTCATTAGAAACTGAAGCTAATGAATGATTCCACTTGAATAAGAGTCATGGAAGTGATGGCAGATGGAACTGTGAGCCCTAAGACCTAATAGGGTAAATTTTTAAACTGTTTTGTTGAAAATAAAATTCCTCACTGAGAAGGAGAGGAATTTTAGCAAGTGAGAAGGGAAATGGGAGCAATTGAAAGCAACCTCGTTTTGGGATCTGAATGTGACTGTGGATTAACAAAAGCCTTGGCACTGATACTGGTCCTTGCCAGTGTTGTCTTTGCTGTAGAAAATTGGGTTTGAGTTTAATGCAAATCCATCACCTGGCAGCTCCTTCTGCAGTGGTTTCATGTTAAGAAGATGACACAGGAGAATGCCTGGGCAGCCCTTCACCAAACACCAGCCTCCAGTGGGGGCCAGGTAAGCCCAGCAAGCAGAAAAATCTATCCCAGGACACAGCATGATGTGGCATAACATGGAGATATTGATAATCATGATTGCACTCAGAGAAGAAGGGAGGAAGGGGGATGAAGGGAAGCTCAGAGCCTTCTGAGCTGTTTGACTGGATTCATTGTGGATGAGCACACTGAGCTGTGAGGGGCAGACTGGAGCTCTGAAGCTGAAAGGAGTCTGAAGGAGCAAGTGAGCAGAAATTCAGCAGATACAACTAAGAGTCTATTTCTTTCCTAGTTTCTTGACAGGGAATTTTTTTAGTAAGCTTTTGGTCCACTCCCCCAGGCAGCTGCAGTGCCAAGGCATGGTGGAACATAGTGCTGTATGGAAAAAGGCCATTAACAACTGTCAGGATGGTTTAGAACTCAATTAACAATTATTTTGTTTTTGCAAGGCCTTCAGTGTGGCTGTTTTGAGCAGTCCAGCACTGTTCCTGTTGTGGGAAGTTTGCTCCAAGCAGATAACTGGGATCAGGTCACTGCCAGGAGCTGCAGCCCTGGCGTGGGCTGAGGGCTTGAATTGCAGGGACAGGGAGCTCAGCTGTGCTCCTGCTGTGGGGCTGTGATCAAGGACCAGATACTGCTCAAGGTGGTTGGGTTTTTTTTAATCTGCACTTCCTTAACTACTCAAAATCTTGCCAAGTGCATACTCATAACAGGAAGGTAACAAACTGTGCTGTCATCCTGAAAATGAGGAGTGCAGATGCTGTAACACTCATCTTGAAACTTTACTCAGGAGGGAAAGAGGAAGTGGATTGGATCATCTGCTCCCAGCCCTGTGTCTGACAGTGGCTGGCATGATGCCTTCTCAGGGAGAAAACCAGATAAAACTCCCTTCTTCCCAGGAGACCTTGCAGTCCAGGCTGTGCCCTGGAATCCTGTGCATCCCAAGGTATGGGATCCAGGGAGTAGCAGCAGGAACCCCAAGAGGCAAGGACTGAAGTTCATGTCCACTCAGCCTATAAACTACTTGTGCCAGCAGCTGAAATCCTTTGGAAGGTTCTGCACTGACAGAAATGATGCTTAATGATTAACCCTAAGAGAAATGACGTGGTCGTGTTTATTTTAACATAAACCCACAGCTGTGTCTAAACCTCAGCAGCAGCAGGAAGGCTCTTAAATGGGAGAGGTTAACACTGCATCTTATCAAGGAAGCAAACATAAACACCAAGTAGGATTTTGTTTAGTAAATAGCAAAATGTCCTTTATCCTGGTCAGTATCAGGTTAATCAGAGTGGTTTGGGTTGGAAGGGACCTTAAAGCTCATCTTGTTCCAACCCCCCTCCCCAGAGCAGGGGACCTTCAATTCATTCAGAGCTGCATCCTTGAATTATTCTGATCATATTTCAATAGGAAAGTAAATCTCCCAATGAATATTGAAATATTGAGAATCATTACTGCTCTTTGAGAGTAGACAGGATTAGAGAGCTCTCAGTTTTCAGCTGTTTGCATGGATGCCTTGTGAAGGAGCACACTGAGTTGGGAGTGACAGCTCAGTCCTTCAGTGGCACCAATCCTTCAGGTCCAAATCAAAGTTGTCTGTAATTTAAAAATGAAGTCACTGATCACCTGCAGAACATCAGATCCCCATGAGATCCACTCCCTTGTGTGTTTTATGTCAAAGGGTGTGGAAACAGGTGCAGATCCAACTGTCCAGAGGGTTGCTGGAGGGTTTGCTGCTGATGGCACAGTGTGACATGAATAAAAAACTGCATTGCAGTTTATCCATCTTAAATATCAAAACCAGCCTATGTGAAGCTGCCTTAACTTGATCTTTGCAGAAAGGAAGTGGAGAACCTGCAGTTACAGAATGTGCCCATGTGGCAGTGCATCCCTGGGGGAAGGAGGTGCTCAGAAAAGCCCTGCACAGCTCTTGGAGCCAGGCAGAGATGATGCAAAGAAGATGCAATGACCTTCTCCCTGTGCTGCCTTGCTTAGTGCTGCCTGGCCCTGGAGTAGTGAAAACATGGCTCAGTTAGCAGCTGAAAGAACCCTCGTGCATCTGTCAGCTGTTCAGCACAAAACACAGATCTGTTGCTGTTCAGATGCACTTCTGTGTTTCTCCCTTCAGGCAGCTGTCAGCACCATCCTGCTTCATGCTGCAGGGGTTGCTTTAGCTTCCTGAGCAGGTACTGAGTGCTGGGGAGTAACAGATTGCAGAGATCTGACTGGAGCAGCCTCGAGGCTGAGGTGATTAGAAAACATGGGATGTGGTGCTCCTCAGGGACTGCTGTCCTGCACCACTTGAGCACAGCTCAATGGCAGTGAAACAGCCACTCAGTCACAGCTGCTGTGGGCATGCAGCTGGAGAAGGGACACACCAAGTACTATAGCTACTCTTACATCAATAATTAGTAGTTACTATGCTTTGTGGAACAACAACAACAACAACAAAATTACAGCAAGTAATTTAAAACCAATAATTTAATGGATTTTAAGAACGTAATGCCTTTCTTGCAAGAATCATGGTTCACGGTGTTATTTTCTTGTGCCACTGTCAGTGACTTTCCTTGCTCATGTCCTGTCCATGTACAAGTGCCAAAGGCACAAATTCTTTCTGAAAGGTACAAACTGAGAGAGCTGCTTTAACATACAGCAAGCTGTCAGAGGAAAACCAGGCAAAAACACCAGGCCTGGCTTAGTCACTGATTTTGGAACATCTTGAAGCTCCAATAATCCCTTGTAGTATCCACCTTGAAAAGGTTTTTCCATAAAATTAGTTCTTGAAACCATGTCTCTTCCTACTCCTCAAGCCCCATGTTGGGACACAATGAGTTTAACTGCTAGAGAAAACAGTATTTTTAGGTGTGTTTAAGGCTTAAAGGCTACAGAGAACTCGCTGGTGTGGAAAACAGGGAGCTGTCCCAAGGTAAGAAGGAAGCACACGTGCGGGAACCACAGTAGCAAGGTTTCCTCAGGCTGTTCTCTTCCTCCGGAGCTTTGCGTTCTCTGCTGGCTCCTGGGACATTCCGGAATCTTCCAGAGTAATCATACGTGAGTTCCTCTCCAGCAGCAATATCAGCAGCTGCAAAAAGCGCCAGTTTGGGCACCATGGAGTCAACTCTGACGGGCACCATGACGAGGTTGGGCTCACAGGAGTGGTTCAGGAACCTGCCCACGTTCCCGATGCGCGTGGGATCCACGAAGGTCTCCATGACGCGCCCGTCGTGCAGGTGCTCCCTCACTGCTATGATGTAGTTTGGCTCCTGTGGGCTCTGGGCCTGGATCCTCCTCTGAGCCTCGGCAAAGCCCAGCACCTCCCCGGCATACTCACACACGAAGCTGCCCTCAGGGATGGGCTGCAGGGCGCGCACGCCCCAGCCCTTGTGCGGCGTGCGGAACACCTGCAGCCGCAGCTGCAGCCCCCGCTGCACCAGGCGGTTCTGGCAGCCCTCCCCGCAGCAGCACAGGCTGTTGCACTCAAACACGGGCCTCGAGAAGGGCTGTGGCTGCTGCTGCAGCTGCTGCTCGGCCAGCAGGAGCCCCAGGCTGCTGTAGCTGTGCCCGCGGCTCAGGCAGGGGCACTCGGGAGCCGCGCAGGAGCGGCTGCGGCAGGAGCAGCCCGGGAAGGTCACCTCAGTGGGGTCCAGCTCTCCGTCTGCTCCGGCCACGCTCTCGGGGCTGTACTGCAGAGAGAACAGCAGTCAGAGCCTTGCAGCACTGCTTGAAACCAGAATGGTAAACAAGTTTGTGTCTGTAAACAGCTGATCCCAGAACAAAAATCATGAACGCTTTGTTTTTCTGTAAACTTCCAACTCAAACTTGTCTGAAATGTTTAAAATACAAATCCGATATTCCATATAGACCAAAAACCAACTGATTGCTCTTCTCAGGGAGGTGGTAGAATCACCATCTGTGGATGTGTTCAGAAAAAGACTGGACATGGCACTTGGTGCTATGGTTTAGTTGAGGTGTTAGGGCACAGGTTGGACTCAATCTTAGAGGTCTCTTCCAACCTCATTATTCTGTGATTCTGTGATTAGTGTCTGAATTTCTCAAAGCAACCCCCTGGCCACAAAAAATGCTTAGCAGAAAAGAAATCAGCTCATTAGACCCTACTATGTACGATTTTCATTTCTAGAGATAATAAAGATATTTATTTATGGATTATTTATTTGCAGAATTATCAAGGTATTCTTAAAGTAATTCTCCCTACACTTCAAAATGTTCAATAAGTTACTTCTAAGGTTAATCTATAGCTCTGCAAGCCACAGAATTTCAAATACGCAATTATGTTGAAAATGAAGATACGTTCAATTTATCCGTCCAACTTGTTGTATTCACACTTCCTCCTAATTCCGGTAGAAAATCAGGTTCTCAAAATTCCACTGATGCCCCCAGCAGGTGAATGGCTATAGAACCACGGAGTGTTGCGAAACAAAACCCGATACAAACTGCTACATTTTGACACCAAGGTGTAAGGACAGCCAGAGGGTATTTCCACTCCCTCCTCAGCATCCAGCTTTATTTAGAAGCCTGGAGGATGTGCTATCACTAAATATTGCATTTCACAGCAGCTTGTACCTGGCAGTTCTGGGTGTTGTGAAAGATGACAGTGCATTTGCAAATTCCTTTTTTTGATAAGCATCAGCATCTCAGTCACTCGGCTTTACTCAAAACCAAGTTTCATGTTCCTCAGCCACCATTTCGGTGAAATACCGAGCACACCACGCAATTCAGGGAGATTTGGCTCTACAGGGATCACAGCTTAATTTTTCCTCAAGCCTTATTAGAAGTTTCAATCTGGTTTGTATAGACTCTCAAACACTACCAAAGCAAATTCCTAGGCATCCTGGAGTAACAGGACAAGCAGGAATAGAAACAGACTAAAGGACAGCAGATTTAGATGAGATATTAGGGATAAATCCTTCCCTGTGAGGATGGGGAGCCTTAGGCACAGGCTGCCCGGAGAAGCAGCGGCTGCCGCACCGCCGGTGGCGTCCGAGGCCCGGCCGGAGGGGCCTGCAGAGGGACGTGTCCCTGCAGTGGTAAGTGTCGCTCCAGAGGGAGGTGTCCCTGCCCCGCTCTCCTCCCCGGTGTCCCCACCCGGTACCTGGAAGGCCGGCGGGGCCTCCCCGGGCGGCCACAGCGCCACGGGAACGGCCTCGCTGCCGCCGCTCAGCTCCGCCATGCCCGCGCCCCGCCCCCGCTGCCAAAGCACCGCGCCCATTGGCTGCGCGGGGGCGATGCCGCTCGCTGATTGGACAGAAACGGTGATTGACAGCGCCAAGAGGAGGCGGTGCCGTGTTGCGCGGTCCCGTCCCCATCGGGGCGGGCACTGAGGCGGAGTCCCGGCCCCGGCCCCGCTCCCGTTCCACACCGGCCCGGTCCAGCCTCGGTCTCCCTCCCGCTCCTCTCCCGTTCCACACCGGCCCGGTCCCACCACAACCCACTCCCGCTCCGGTCCCGCCCCGCATCCCCGGCCCGGGGATGCAGCCGCCCTCAGCAGGGTACGGGGAAATGCCGCCGCACCCCCTCCGGTCCCTCCCTCCCTCCCCGGGGCTGCGCCTCCAAACCGCGCTGCGCTTCGTCCAACCTGTGCGAAGTGCTCAATGGTCAATATTAATGGTAAACCACGGACTTGTGTCAATTCCTGTCAATCCCTTGTCATTTTGAAGGTGTTCAGGGTTTTTTGGGGTTTTTTTGGGTTATTTTCTTTTTTTTTTTTTTCGACAAGTTACTGTGTCTGAAGAGCGGATGGGGCTCCGAGCCCCCGTGCAGGGCAGGCAGTGCCCCATGCTCCTGTCCTGGGAATGGGAACAGCTATGGCCATTGTAAAAAATGGGTCAGAAACTGTTTTAAAATAGTTAATAATTGTTGAGCGTGTACTGTTAAAAAGTCTGGTTGTTATATTGTAAAAGGGGTTAAAGGGTAGTTATAAGAAATTCGGTACTCACTGTATTACACCTCAGCAAGGTGCACTGCCCAAGCGAAAAGAGCGTGGACAGAGCTGTAATGGCCAATCCAGCGCCTTAAACCTTCGTGCAAATGAAGGATCCCAACAGAAACCAGTCCAGAGGGACAGAAAACAGGGTGAAAGGGGGCATCCAAGCCAGGGTGCCGCTCCACGTGGGACATTGGGGACATTGCTGCTCAAGGAAGGAAGATCCAGCTCAGCACTGCAGCATCCTCAATGGGAATGGTCCTGCTCGACCCGTGGGCCCCCTAAGCTTTAGGCCTTATTATAATAAATGCTGAAATCACTGTACCTCCAGGAGTGTGTTCCTGTTTTCTACATCTGGGGGTCATGGCTTTTGGCAGGACATAATCCAGCCAAATCAGTGTTCTGCATGATGGGAAACACAAACCCATGGAAACAAGTTGTGGCTTGGGATCACACACTGGTTTGGGTTGGAAGGGACCCTAAATCCCATCCAGTGCCACCCCTGCCATGGCAGGGACACCTCCCACTGTCCCACACTGTTCCAGTCACGTACAACCTGGCCTTGGGCACTGCCAGGGATCCAGGGGCAGCCCCAGCTGCTCTGGGCACCTGTGTCAGGGCCTCCTCTCCTCACAACCAAGAATTTATTCCCAATCTCTCACCTAAGCCTGGCTCAGGGAAGTCCTGCCTGTGCAATGTATGACATTCTTCTCAAGCATCTCACACCATCTCTTTGATCTCTTTCGGAGCTGGAAACTGCCCTGTGTCTTGGGAAAACAAAGCCAGGTGTGCTCCCCTGCCGGGGGATCCAATAGCTTTTGTATTTAGCTCAGGTGTTTTGCATTTGAGGTTGACGAAGCTGAGGCTGTTAAATCATTTCACCTGTAGCTGTTAAAGCATTTCACCTGAAGCTGTTAAATCATTTCACCTGTAGCTGTTAAAGCATTTCACCTGTAGCTGATAAATCATTTCACCTGAAGCTGAAGCTGTTAAATCATTTCACCTGTAGCTGATAAATCATTTCACCTGAAGCTGAAGCTGTTAAATCATTTCACCTGCATGAGCCAGGTGTTTCTATTTGGAACTTAATTAGCACACCTACAAATAAGCCCCTGCCTCAGAGCTGGCAGTTAAAAGTTTCTGGACTGTGCCCTGTGCTCCTTGAGGAGGGTGTTCCTTGTGGCTGCTGTTCCCTGGGATGGTTACTGACCTGGCTTTTCTGGTCCCTCTTTCTTCAATATTCAAGTAGAAAGTTGTTGCTTCTTTTGTTTCCTTCATCCTGTCTGGAAAAAGGGGCTGAGCAGTAGCAGGGGAGTTGCTGGTGAGTTTGAAATTTGTGTTTATGGGGGATAATAGGGGTAGAGAGCTGATGTAAAGGTAATGAAATGGTTGTTTGTTGGATAATTGAAAGGGTTGTTTTTGCACTGGGGCTGTAAGAGGAGGGGAGGTACAAAAAAGGGACTTGTGGAGGTCTGTGCTGCTCCATGTCTGGCATATCTAATTTTGGGGAAGACTTTAATCAGTTTAAAGTTGTGCTGTGTGTGCTTTATCATTGAGTTTACATGGTGGAAAGGTCCAAGCACAGCCTGTGGTCCTGGGTTTGTCCACCACAGCTGCTCATGGTGCCTTCAAGCCCCCCCTGCCCTCCTTGGGGTGGGTGCTCTCACCCTGGAGTGTGGGGAGGGCAGATCAGCTTTAGGAGAGGGGCTGAAATGCTGAGTGGTTGGTGATGCTAAAATGTGCTTCAGTTTGGGGCTTTCTGTTAGTACCCAGCTGACCTTTAGATCAAGGCACTGATTTGGCTGCTGATCCCTAGTGCCAGATGGAATTCCCTACTATTTTGAAATAACTGCACTAACAAGTCATTACTGTGTTGTAGAAGAAACAGGTTGCTTGTATGTGCAGGGGAGAGGTTTGGGAATCTGCAAAAGGTCATAAAAAATCTGGTGTTTTCTTCCTCTTTATCTCATTTAGTGCTCTGTTGTGTTGAACTATGACTGGGTTGAATTGTTGGGAGGTCCAGGGTGGGTGGAAAATGGGTGGAAGCTCATTTTCATTTGTTATGTAAAATTGTTATGGAAGCACGGCTTAAAATGGAGCTGGAAGAGTGAATTGGAGGTGAACTTTGTGATGCTCATCTGAGGCACCTGGGAATTTCTTTTGCAGTCTCTGGGATGAGACTGAAAATCCCTTTTGTTACTTTATATCTATTAAGGTGTTGAATTTTCCCCCTATATAAATGATACTTTTTTCTCATAAGTATTTTTTCCGATCCCTCTCTACACTCTTTTGGATTTATTGATATTCTTTTAAACATTGGCATTTGGGAGGTTTGCCCTGCCTGAACTGTGAGTTTGTCCTTATCTCACTCAGGGTTCTGGTGGCTGAGGCTGTGTGCTGTGCCAAGGTGGGGGAGCTCAGGGATGTGAACCTGTCCCTCATCAGCTGCACCTCAGGGAGGTGTGCTCAGAAACCTCTGTACTCTCCTGGCCTGGAGGAAACTGGACGTGAAACTTTCCTGTCTTTCTGCTAGGCAAAATGCCCAGGAATCAAAGATTCCAAAGTGGTGTGGTGGAAGCTAAACCAGCCTGGGTGATACACATGGAATTCCACGTGTTTCTGCTGTCCCCATCAGTGCTCCTGGGGATCTGGTGCAGCCCGTTCTCCATCAGCTCAGCTGTGTCATCCCTGTGCTGATTTTGGCCCCAACTCCTGGTTTTAGGGCTCTCCCAGGGAGGGTGACCAGGAGCCCTTTGCTCAGGAGCCTGTTTGGAGGCTCCCTTGGCTTCCTCCTTTCTTGTAGGACCAGTCTCTGAAAGAACGAGGTAAAGTAAAGGAATCGTGTTCAGGGCATGTGAATGCCACGGCCCGGGCTCCTGCTGTGCGCTAATGAGCTGCTGAAACCCTCCCCAGGAAATGCAGGCTGCAGTGAGAGCTCTGGCCATGATGTGTGTAAATCCTGGAAGCAGGAGTTGAAGATCAGTTTATTTAAGCGTGCCTTAGCTGCTCCGAGAGGGCTGACCTTGGAAAATGCTGTGTTTGAATAATGCAGTTTATCAAAATATCTCCAAGTGCTTTTGCAGAGAGAGATGAACTTTGTTTCCTTCCTTGTTCAGATAAGAAAACTGATGCAGGGCACATGGAAGAAATTCAGCAGTGGTTGAGCTCTTGGTTATCATAGGGCTCTGCATTTCATCCCTTCCCTTGTGCTGCTCTTGCAGCATTGATTGGGTAACAGGAACCATAAATCTCTTTGCCAATACACTCACCAAGTCTTGACTTTGAGGTGAGTAGCAAAGTTTTATCACTCAACACTGTCCCATCCTTGGATGTAAGCAGAACAAGTTAGAGCAATGAGAACAATTCAGCTCTCACCGTGCAAATGGGTTCCTCGTGAATAGGAATTTTGTGAAAATTAGTCTTGATGTATTTCAGGTGATTAAACTCACCCCTGTTTTGGCCTGGCAGCAGCAGGTGAGCCACTTACAAAGACAAGATGGACCCTTCATCTCCTGGCTAAAACTGTGCTGATGTTTGGCAGGGAATGTTTCCTGATATTTTTGTTAACAGAGAAAGTCACAGAACAGCCTTTCAGTTAAACAGACTTCTGTGTAACAGTATTTCTTCAAAAGAACCTCATTACCAAGTGAGACACAGAACTGCCTGCCAGACTGGCCAAATTCCCTCCCTTTGAAGTGCACATCAAATTCCTTCTGTGCTCCCCATCTGCCTTGTATGAACAAACCTCGTTTGACACCGGTGACCTCTGGCATTTCCCTCTGCCTGAGGGAGATGTATTTGCACGGCACTCAAATCTTTTATGGGCTACATGTGTAATGGGCAGTTCAGGGGGCTGCAGGCAGTGTTGGAGTGGGTGTCTCAGGGATACAGCAGGCTCAGCAAACTCCTTGTTTTAGTGTGCTGCTGCTGGCCAGAGGCAGAATTGCCCCTTCTGCCAGGGGAAATGGAGCTGAGACAGGATCCCTGTTGTGTTTGTGGGGTTCCCAGATGAAGGAAGGGATGATGAATCTGACTTCATGATCTTGGAGGCTAATTTATTATTTTATGGTACTATATTATATTAAAGAATGCTATACTAAACTATACTAAAGAATACAGAAAGGTTAAAAAGATAATAATGAAAACCCGTGACTCCTTCCAGAGCCCTGACACAGCTTGGTGCCAATTGGTCATTAAGTCAAAACAATTCACATGAAACCAATGGAACAATCACCAAACATGTTCCAAAGCAGCAAAACACAGGAGAAGCAAATCAGATCATTACTGTTTTCATTTTTCTCTGAGGCTTCTCAGGAGAAAAATCCTGGTGAAGGTTTCTTCAGAGAATGTGAATGCCACATCCTCTTAAAGTTTTAAACCTATTTTACCTTTCTCCTAATCCTATCCCACAAAAAAAGGTGATTGTATTAGTGATTAGCCAACACCAAACCCACCACATTCTTTAGTACATTAACAAAAAAAAAATCTCAAAATTAAAAAAAATCTTAAATTAGCAAACCAAAACCACTACAGTGTTTTCATCTCAATTGCCCCCAAAGGACTGTATTGATTCAAGTTCTCTTCTCAGTGAATCTAGATGTTTCTTTTTCCCAGGTCTCATCTCTATAGCTTATAAAACAGGGCTTAATGAAAATTTCTTATGATTTTTTTTTAGCTTCCTTTTAAAAGTAAATAATTGAGTTTCCTGCTCTTGATTTCTCATCACCAGTGTGGCCTGGTGCCTGGAAATACTGATTGGAGTGGTTCTTTTTGGTGGATTGGTGTCAGTTCGGAGTGTCTCATCTTGATGGGTAAAATCTCTCAAGAACTGCAAGAATGCAAGTCCTGCAAATGCACAGGAGCCATGATGGAAAATTGTAATGCTCTGTGAATAAATGGAAGGTTGAGTGAGGAATAATCACATTTATCTTAAGTGAATGTTGGGTCAGGCCGGAACAAGTCCTTCTAGTTCTCATCACAGGTAGCATCTTGGTCTGAGCCTTTCCTTTCTTAAATGATTTAACAGTAATAAAAATGGCTTAGGGTTTGGGATTTTCCCCCCCAAGCAATATTTGCTTAGTATATTAAATTTGCACTGTGATGATTCTGTGCTGTTTATGCTTTCAAAAAGATTTCACGTTGCATTTTTTTCCCATTTGCGTTGTTGAAAGAGATCTGTTTTGAGAATAAAAATGTTGCTGATCTTGTTTTGCTGCTTCATAACTGTACTCTGGCTTATATGAAATCCATAATTTTTCCTTGTTGGTAGGACAACAGAAAACATAAAGGTGAAACTAGAATAGGAATATAGATTAATGTTAACTGTGTGTGCTGTGGTTAAATAAATCACTTAATGATTACAGAATAATAATTCAGTGTGGCCTGCAGTCAGACAGGATGCTTTTAAGGGGGGAGGAGCTGTATGAAGAATGAATTATGTGTGTTTAATGTAGTATTTCACTGTGATAGTAAATCAATTCCTCTCATCAAATTACCCAAACAAATTTATGAGTGTGTATCCAGGGCAATTAATAAACCATCTTGCATAGGGCTGAGAGATGTAGTTTTGTGCTGTAACCTTTAAATACAATTTATCTCAAAGGCATAATGCTTAAATGCTAAATGTTCCCTCTCAAAGAAAATTTAGGAAGGGAAAAAAAAAGAAATAACAAAGTTAGCTTATGTAGGATTTTGGTTTTTTCAAAATTAATAGCTCTGAAAGGTAATTAATTTTGATGTAATCCCTCAATTTTTATCTTAATGCTCTATGCAACACTGGTTTTGGGTGGCTTTAAACTGACAGAGAGTAGGTTTAGATTCGATATTAGGTAGGAATTTGTGCTGGTGAGGGTCTGGCACAGGTGCCCAGAGCAGCTGGGGCTGCCCCTGCATCCCTGGCAGTGCCCAAGGCCAGGCTGGACACTGGGGCTGGAGCACCTGGGACAGTGGGAGGTGTCCCTGCCATGGCAGGGGTGGGATGGGGTGGATGGAAACGTTCTGGGGTTCTGTGGGAACCTCTCAGTGCTGGGAGGGCTCCCAGTGCTGAGCAGATGGGAACATGGAGGGCTCCCAGTGCAGGGCGGGTGAGCAACTGGGAGGTGGCACAGACACATTTTATGGAAAATCCTTTCCTTAGGATTTTTCCTCCTGAGAAGCTGAGAGGCCTCAGGAACAAAATGTACCCAATGGTTATCTGCTGCTGTGGAATGCAACAGGTGCATCTGGGATTGGGCTCATGTGGTTGTTTCTAATTAATGGCCAATCACAGCCCAGCTGGCTCGGGCTCTCTGTCTGAGCCACAAGCTTTTGTGTTATCATTCTTGTTTTTTCTATTTTTAGCCTTCTGATGAAATCTTTTCTTCTCTTCTTTTAGTATAGTTTTAATGTAGTATATATCATAAAATAATAAATCAGCCTTCTGAAACATGGAGTCAACATTCTCATCTCCTCCCTCCTGCTTGGACCCCTGTGAACACAGCCACAGGAGGGCTCCCAGTGCGGTGCAGATGGAAACTGGGAGGGCTCCCAGTGCTGTGCAGATGGAAACTGGGAGGGCTCCCAGTGCAGTAACTGGGAGCCAGGGGCTCTCTGTGCCTCCAGGCGTGTCAGGGCTCAGTCAGTGCCAGCACTCACAGCAGCTGCTCCTGAATGTACAAATCAAACCTAAAACCACCAGTGGGAGGGTCCAGGGATGTTTCTGGGCAGCCTCCAGGTGGGAAGTGAACTTTTTAGGAATATGTTATCCCTGGGATGATTGCTCTGGCCTCCAGGGATGTGTCCTTTGCATCCAGCCCCCATCACCAGTGCTGAGCAGGCAGAGATGGAGTGAAGGCTGTTCCTGTTTGGAAAACACCTGGAGCTCTGTTTTTAGTGCAGCATTAACTGGGTTTGAAGGGTGTTGCATAGCAAGGACTTGAGATCCTCTCCCCATTACTAAAGTGAGAAGAGTGATAGAACTCCTGTAATGCAGACCAGCAAATTAACCCTTTGTGCCAGTAGTCTTACTGATGGTTCTGATGTGCTTTTGGTGTGTCCAAGGGGTGATGAGCCCTGCAGGGAGGGCTGAGCAGCTGCTTGGCCAGGCAGCTGTGCTCTGCTGTTGTGGGCTACTCAGCTCTGACCACATTACATGAAATGTGGACACAGTGAAAAGCAATCTTGCTTTCAGAGGATTGTTGGTGACCTTTAAATTAGGGCTGGGAGTCTCATCATGAACTGCCAGGGCAGGAGACATGACTTACTCCCCTTTCCCTTGGAACTGAAAGGTTATTTTCACTGAAATTACCACTTTTTACAGAAAGGTCAGATCCATATAGCTGCATCTCGAGGAGCTACTCAGTGACCTTGTTTATCTCCCAGTGTTTGCAACTTCATAATTCTGGGTGGTTTTTTACAGCTCTTCCTGTTGTCATCCTTTTATAACATTGCAGAGAGCCACGTTTGATGGGCTCAGTGTTGAACTGCTGCAAATTGTTTCTGTTCACTCAGCTGGAATAATGGCAAATGGCCCTAGTGCCTGGCTTGGTGCTCTGTAGGAGCTGTTGTTTAACTGCTTCTGGCTGCTGTCCCCTAAAACCCCTGCCTGGAGCCTCTGCTTTAGGGGTGTTAACTCTGCTGGGCCTGCCAAGACTTTCTGTTGTGTATTTCAGTTGCTGACTTGCACACAGTTTCAGAAATCACAAATAAAATATATATGAGTCCCCCAAGTGCCACTGGATTTCACAAGGACTAAATCCCTGAATTGTTTTAGGGGCTTGCTCTTAAATTAGATTTTACAGCTCCGTGCTGAATAAAGAATCTCTTTTCCAAAGGCTTGGCAAAGGTTTCTAGAAAGAAAAAAACCCCAATTCCTTGCTATTTAGGTTATTTGTGACTTTATATACTTGAAAGAACCAAGAACTTTGAGCCATGTTTTTGCCCATAAGTCTGATTGTAATTTAATACTCTTTTAATCAAGTGGGTAAAATCTTGAATTCAGAAGAATGGTTATGTGCTGCTTATATAAGCTGGTTGTAAGAATTAGTTACTCTCTTTTGTACAAAAATTAAAAATAAAGGGGGGAGAGTGGGCTAGAGTGTATTTAATTTCTCAGTTGTTTGTTTTTTTAAGTGTGCCTAACATTAAGTACGGGTATTGAGAGTCAGGAAAGTGAAGTGGATATTGACTCCTCGGCTAGACTTTGTCTGTTGTTGTTTGGCTTGCAAGAGAAATATTTATAATCTGTTTATAGCTCCAATGTTTTGTTCCTGTTAATTTCGTGTATAGTTGGGTTGTTTTCCAGCTATCTGCCAAGAGATGGCGATGCGAGGCTGCTCCGTGTGCTGGGTGAGAGCGGGGAACACCGGAGCCTTCCTCCCCAAGCTTCCTCCCGAGGCTCTCGGTGGCCTCTCCTAGAACAGAGCAACATTTACCAGTTCATCTCATACGAGAAAATTGAGAAAATAAGCAAAATTAAAATTTGTCTAAAATCTGCTTTGCAGTGCTCTGTCAGCTCTGGGAAGCTTCACTTCCCTCCTTACATTTCTCAACGTGTGCTTTGGCTGGGGTGGAGTTGATTTTGGGCTGGTTCCGTGCTGTGTTTCACTCAAGAGAGATCCAAAGGCAGCTCTGGGGCTGGCATCGTTTCCATCCCCTGACAGCAGTGGTGCAACTCTGATTCCTGCTGCAGGGAATGCTAAAAGGGATCATTCTTACCAAAAGCAAGTAATGGGCTAATTCCCCCAAATCAAGCCCCCTGTATTCCTGCTAGGTGCTGTAGGGTGCAGCCAGGCTGGCAGGGACAGGTAATGCCCCTCGTTTGTCAGAGGTACCAGGCAGCTGGTGTGCAAGCCCTTCTCCTGTTGGACAGCCCCAAACTCCAAGCACAGAGCTGTTCATGCTGGAAATCTTCCTTTTTGTCTGCTGAGTAGCAGTGATCCCAGAGAAGGCGGGTGGGAGCTCAGAGGGTCCGGCTGCAGCGTTTCCCTGTGAACCAGGCCTGGCTGGGGCTCTGCAGGGGCTTTGCTCCCTCCTGGGCTGTGCCCGAGTCTGGCACTGCTGGGACCTTCCTGTGCCTCTGAGGGCAGCTTGGCTCCTGCTGGCAGGCAGAGGCAGGCTCTAAATGCTATAGATGTGGGATGTGAGTGGGGAGAGCAGCCCCTCAGCGATGAGAGCAGCCCCCTGCCCTGCCCTGCCCTGAGCCTCCCTGTCCCGGGGTCCTTGGAATTCTCCTGGGCTGTGCTGGGGCTCTGGACACTGCTGTGCTGCACTCACCTGCTGCTGCTGATGGGGAGAGGATTCCTTTTGTTAGTGTTCAAAAACACATCATCACATAAGTGATTGTATGTGGTGCTTTTTATTCAAGAGCTCTGGGAATCGGGGTAGTTTCCACCCAAATCTGATTCCGACCATACATTCGAGGTGAACGTGTTTTATACTCTATCATTACATAACTTAAATGTTAATAATTAAACTTGTATTGTTCTATTGTATACACAGATTTCAGCTAAACATAGCCCCCCTTTAAAGTTCCAGCATTGTTTAGTAATGAAATATAATTATTATATAACCATAAGAAGAATCATGAGAAACTATCACCACATCTAACAGTTATATCATTTGTCGTACTGCTTACGCAGGTGCAGTGATCTGAGAAAACACAAAGCCTAATATTTTCAAAGATTATTTTTAACATTTTCCAGGGCTCCACTATCACTTTCAGGCTGGAAATGTGTTCTTAGTGTCCCTTTGCAAGCAAGTGTTAATAGGGAAAACTCTTCAGTTGGTGGCCATTTGTTGCTGAAATCTGAGGCTGCTTGTGTGACACTGGCACTGGACTGAGTTCCCTCTGTTCACATGGGATGTTTATCACAGCACTATATCAGGACAGTTTTGTAATATTCAGTCTAAATTTTCTATGTCTCAATACAACCCAACACTGCTTGCTAATGTCTCCATTACTAGAGTAAATATTTTATACTCTTATTCCAATTTTACAGCTTTTTCTAATTTTGAGTGAATGTGAGGTTTCTTATCTGTGCACATCTTTCTATTTTTTCATTTCATCTTGAATTTAATAGGTCTGAAAGTTTTAATATACACTCCAGTCATTCTAAAGACATTCCTCGCTGGAGGAAAGAATAACCTGTGTAAAAAGTAAATAAAATTTATAACCATTTGAGAACTAAACCTGAACTTGTGTGTCCTTCCTGGTGTCTGTTCCAGAGCCAAGGCTGGAATCCTGCTCTCAGTGGGTTGGTGTCTCTGTTCAGCTCTAGTGCAGATGGTTGGCAGGAGCCCAAACGCTGGTTCTTGGCCAGCAGGACATGAAAGTGGGGAGGCAAACTCTGCTCAGAGTCCAGGGGGGCCTGGCCCTGATCTGTGTCACAGAGGCCAGCACAGCTCCAGTGTGCTGTGCTTTTACTTCAGAGCCACACGGGGAGGGTTTCAGCCAGGAGATGAGTGAAGGACAGGAAACAGAGGGCCAGAGGACAAATGACTCATCAAAGATTCCCCAGCAGGATGTGGCAGAGGATTCAGGTCCTTGGAGTGCATCCTGGTCTCCCTGCCAAGAGGCTCAGCTAGAGCAGAGCACCCAGAGCTGCTGCCCTGGCTCTCCTCACCCTGCTCCCTCCAGCAGGGCTCTCCTTTCCCTCTGTGCTCCAGCAGAGGCACTGGGAGAGCTTCCCCTGCCCCCAGCAGCAGCCTTTGGGTTACACCTGGTGCTGTATTTGCTGGGAAATGTCCTGACTTCATGTTCTCAGAAGGCTAATTTATTACTTTATAATATTATATTAAAGAATACAGAAAGGATGCTTATGGAATGTTAAAAAGCTAATAATGAAAACTCATGACTTTTTCTAGAGTCTTGACACAGCTTGGCACCAATTGGCCAAAAAGTCAAAACAACTCACAGCAGAATCCAATGAAACAATCCCCAAACACATTCCACATGAGCACAACACAGGAGAAACAAATGAGATAAGAATTGTTTTCCTTTTCTCTGAGGCTTCTCAGCTTCCCAGGAGAAGAATCCTGGGCAAAGGGGTTTTTCAGAGAATGTGAATGCTGCAGCCTGGTTTTACAGAGGAGCCAGTATCACCTCCAGCATTAAACACCTTGGTCATTTCTGTGCTGTTCTGGGTGTGTCAGAGCAAATATTCCCTAAATTCCTGTTCCTTGGGGATGATGGCCACGTGCTGTGGCAGACACTGAGGGTGCTGTGCCTCATCCCCTGGAGCTGGGGCACAATGGGCACTCTGTGCTCCCACTCAGCCCAGACCCCGTGTGCTCAGCATTTGGGATCTTCCCTGCCTGGATTATCTGCACATATGCCAGGGTGGCAGGCTCTGAATGATTGCAGTGCAGGGGGGCAGAGGGACAAGAGCCTTTTGTTGGGGGTGTCTGGGCAGTGTTTGCTGCCAGGGATGGATTATTCTGTAGTGGCTGAGTTTTGTGCACGTGTCTGGACAACCCCTGGGGTTGCTCCTGAGTTTTCAGTTGATCCCTTCACAAACCTGTGCTCCTGGAATTCTAATGAAGGAAGTTTATTATTGTTGCCATCACAAACTTAGTTTGAGTATTGAGAAACTCTTAAGATTAAGGGGGGAAATTAATTCCTGATGATAAGAAAACTGAATGCAGTTACCAAGGGGTTTTTGCCATCTGTCAGCATTGTGCCTACATATATATATAGAAATATATGTGTGTGTATATATATATATATATCCAACCTCTCCAGTCATTTTGAAAATCACTTTATTTTATTCCCTTCCATTTTTTTTCATGGAGTGCTCTGTTCTGTACCCAGTTAAATCTCATGCTAAAATCTGATTTCTTTAAATTGCATATTGTATATTCATCCATTGCTTTATATTCCATACATGCTCAGAATATTTTTGGGTTTTTTTAGGACCCATGCTCACTTCAGAACTTTTTTACCTCAGGCAGCAGTTAAGGGGTAAAGAAAAACCAATCCCTTGACCTAGTTATGGAACTAAAGCCTGCAAAGTGTCCACTGGTGGGGAGCCTCCTTGCTGGAACTGTGCATTTTGATTCCTGATTGCCTTTGTCTTTCCATCTGTTCATCTCATCTGCAGCTCCTGCTCTGTCTCTCACTGAAGCTGTGATTGCTGGTGTGTTTTATTGTGTGCCAGACTGTTGGGGACTGGCTGCTGACTTCTTTCTACTCTGCTGCTCTGCTTTTGTTCCCCTGGCTCAGATCCGCTGCTCTCAGTTCCTCTCTCTTGCTCTGACAGACGCTTTCCTTCCAGGGAAAAGACTCTGACAAGATTCTTAGAGCAAGTAACAAAGCCAGAATACTTTTTTGCATAGGATCTGCTTTTTCCTGTGGCCTTTTATCTGAGTTTGCTCTTGTCTTCTACCTTCACAATGTCATTTCAGAACTTTGTGTTGCCTGTAGTTCTGGTGCATAATCTTAGTGTGATGTAGGATGTTTTCTGTTAGGGCTGGAATACCCTTTCTTTCCTGGCTCTGATAATGAGCTGAGCAGTGCTTTGAGCTGTTTGTTGGATTTATCCTCACCACCCTTGCCCTCCATCAGGGCTGTTCCCTCCTCTTTGTTGTGGCAGTGTGAATGCAGAGCAGCCCTGCTGGTTTGTGCTGGGTTTCACTGGGCACCAGCTCGAGTCCAGACCTGGCTCTGGGCTTCTTTCACTGAGAACAGAAAGTGAGGGGCTTTGTGATCCTGAGCTCTGAGGGAGGATGCTGCTGAGGGGATGTTCCCAAAGTGACTCCAGGCTCTAATACAGGCACAGGCTTGGGATCACAAAATGCTCTTGTGGTTATTTTTCATTCCAGCCACCTGAGAAGGATGTACACATGGTAAAGGAATTGGAATAAGTAATTCATGTCCAAGATTCACTTTTTTTTTTAAAAAGGAGCTTAGAACTTTCCAATATGACAATGCTTCCCTCTTTTCACACTCCCACTTTCCTCTGTTTTCCCAGGGGCTTCTGAAACATAATTAAGCTCAAAGTAAATTTTTCTATCCTGACTGGCACACAGTGCTATTGACAATATAAACAAAGCTCACAAATTGTTTAATGCAGGAGAGATAACCAAGAGGGGGGAATAAGACCTGCCTTGCTCACAGGAGCTGCAGGCAGGAGTTTTGCATTTCCAGGCTCCTTTAGTGCAAACCCAGCAGTTTTGGGCAGGTTCAGTTTGAATGTCCCTCACCATCAGTCACAAATGCAGCTCTCCCTGAGGGAGCAGATTGTGGGGTGGAATGAACTCTGGCTCTTTGGAGGCCAGAACACAGGAGCTGTGGCACCTCTTGGCCTTAAAGGCTGCAAATTTGATCTTGTGGCTATTTAATGGATCCCAGCCATGTTTTTAGAAGAGAGAATTGGTTGCCTTTATCCCTGGGGTCCCCAAGGGAAGCAGCAGGAGCTGTCCCATGGCAGTCAGGCTCTGGTGGCAGCTTCTGCTGTGCTGGCAGTGTCTGGGTGTGTTACAGCATAGGGAGAAGATCCATATTTCACAATACATACAAGTTTCCTATTTTCAAGCACTTGGACTCTTTACAGATGACAAAATAGTTGTTGGACCAGTTTAATTTGTTAATTACCATTGATTGTGTTAACAGAAATGGATCTCAGATGATCCAAATATTCCTCACTGAGATCCAGAGGATTGTGGCAGTTGACACCAGAGAATCTGCCACTGAGGGACATCAGGTTGGCTGTTTAATTACAGAATTAAAATATGTTCATATAAACTTGTTTGTGAATGATTTCCCATAATTCACTGGTTTTGTTTCATTAAATTTTGAGTGGAATAATAAACGAACATTTTACTTTAATCAAGTAAGATTTGTAGCCTAGTGCTGTAACGTGCAAAAGACTGTTCAGCATTTATACAAAATAGGAATTGAATTAGTGAGACACTGAGCTTTAAAAAGGGAATTTTCTGTGTGTGAGGTATCTCTGCTTCCATGAAGACATCTGGAATTTCAGCTTACTCTGCATATTTGGTGATGTGGAACAATTTAAAGCATGTTATTTTTGAAATCTGTCAGCTTGCAGCGGCACAGGAGAACATGATGACATTGCCTGTGACATGATTTGCAGGCTGAAATTCTGTTAGCCAGCCTTGCCCTGCTGGTGGAGCAGCACTTGTACTGTAGGATGTTTTAAATCCTTGTAATTAGGGCTGCTCTGTAGATGGAATAATTTCCCTGTGGTGTCACTGGGTGAGATGGGGATGGTCCAGTACTGAGTGCTGGACATTTCCTGTCATTTCTAGGGAAAAGCTGATTTTTCCCCTGTTGGATCTAAGTCCAGCTTGCTCAGACTTGGGGTGTTTGATGAAACTTGAAGTCAAATCAACTTCCATCAGCTGAAAGAATGAGAAATGTAAGAACTCTTCAAATCTGGCAATTGCCATCTCTGCCAGGCTGTTCTGCCTCTGAAGGGAGGGCAGCTGCTGCAGTGCTGTTGGAATTCCAGGCTCTGGGAGGTGGTACCAGCAGCAGCTCCCATCTCACATCCCCTGGGGGTTTGGGGTGTTCCATGGGGTGTGCCCTCAGCTGCAGTGCCCTGGGGGAATCACCCAGGGCATCACTCCCAGTGTTTGTAGGAGGTGACACAGACACTGCAATGGGGCTCTGCAGGTGGCTGCACAAAGTTTTATTCCCCTTTTCCTCTTGGGAGGGAGGTGACCTCGAGCTTGGCTGTTCCTCCAGCCCAGGTGTGGTGTTGCTTTGTGGTGTTGCTTCCAAGCCCTCCTATGATATTTTGCCTCCCTTGTGCCTTTAAGAGGTGAGGGAAAAGCAGCAGCTGAAAAGCTGCTGAGCAGAACATTCCCTAAATTGCTGTTCCAGAGGCTATAAAGGAGAAAAGACCCTGAGGTGACCTACCTGTGTTTGGCTCCTGCTTGTACAACTTACTGTGTGGTGCTGGGATAGCAGGAACAGCAGCATCCTGTGCTTTTCCTGGAAAAGCAGAGTAAGAACAAGAGAGGCAGTGTTTACAGTAAAGTCAAAACATCACCTGGGCTGCTTGTGGAAAAATTCCAATGGACTTTAAATCTGGAGGTGTTTCCTGACAAATTGTACTGGTGTGTTCCAGGGTAGGAGTGTCTTCATAAGTGTGAGTTACCAAAATGTCTGCAAACTGGGAAAAGCCAACTTGGAAGTTTGAGGGATATGTTTAAAAGAAACCTAGACCTGAAGGGAAAAAAATATAACCGTGGCATTGTCTGTCTGTGATAAGGTCTCTGAGATTTTTCTCAAATAATTAGCAGGATATAAATATATCAGTTCAAAGAAATGTGCAAATCTCTTCTGACAAACATTATTATCTAGAGGCTTTCTTTTTATCTGCAGGCATTGTTTCTTGTGCATCCATGGTTACTTATTCTCCCAGAAGGGGAAAAAAAAAGAGATTTGTCTGTTCCTAGGTATGGTGTTTTACCTCTGGCTAGAGCTGTGCTATGGGTGAAAAAGTTTTTCTGCATAATCTATCCTGGAAAATGGTCAATAACTAAACCAGAGTAAAAGTTAATTACCAGCTACTTGGTAAGGCCATTAAAAACATGCCCGGGGGAAGAAGAGGCTCTGGAGATAAAAAGGAGGTAAGGAAGTGAACACGTCAGTGTGTGAAAGGGAAGAGAGGAGTTCATGTACATGACATAAAAGAAGGCAGACGTTTGTAACTCAGTGGTTAAATGTTATCTGCTAGAGACCTTTTAGTTGAAAAAACCAAGGCAAGGTTTTATCTCAGATAATCATAGTGTGGTTTGGCCTGGAAGGTATTGTATTTGCAGGGAGCCCTGAGGAAGGCAGGAGTGATGAATCTGACTCCATGTTCCCAGAAGGCTAATTCAATATTTTATTATACTGTATTATATTACAAAATACTAAACTATGCTAAAGAATACAGGAAGGATACTCATAGATGGCTAAAAAGATAATAATGAAAACTTGTGACTCCTTCCAGAGCCCCGACACAGCTTGGCCCTGATTGGCCAGAGAGTCAAAACAACTCACAGCAGCATCCAATGAAACAATCTCCAAACACATTCCAAAGCAGCAAAACACAGGAGAAGCAAATGAGAAAATTATTGGTTCCATTTTCTCTGAGGCCTCTCAGCTTCCTAGGAGAAAATCCTGGGCAAGGGGATTTTTCCAGAAAATGTGAATGTGACAGGAGGGGACCTGAAAGGTCGCCTTGTTCCACAGCCCTGCCATGGCAGGGACACCCCCCAGCCCTGTCCAAGCTGCCCTTGGTGCCACAGAAGGAGCACATTTGGTATTTTTTGCTGAGCAGCTGCTGGCAGTATCTGAGAAAATCCCAATTCAGCTTTTCCCAGTGTCTGTCAGGAATCCTTGCAGCACACAAAGTACCAAACTTTGCTTTTCTCCTGGGGGGCTCCTGTGTCCCTTTGGTTTGGTCACAGTGGGGATGTCCCTGGGGTGGCCCTGGGGACAGGAGCAGCCTGGGCAGCTGGGGACACTGGGCTCTGGGACAGGGGCTGGGGACACTGGGCTGCAGCTGGGAGCCTGTGCACGTTAGGATTTTTGCTGTGTTTGGCACCAAAAACAGCAGAAAGAGGATGATGGGGCAAAACCTGGCCTTTGAGATGCTTTGTTTAATTTTAGTGTTTTGCTAATGTGCTTTTTAGTATGAGTTGAATTGAAGTGCTTGAGAAGGATGCCTGGATCTTGCTCTGCCTAGGTAAGAACTAGCCCCATTCTGTCACATAGTCTGTGTTTTAATAAGCCTTGTGCACAGAGTCTGTGTGCTCCACAGCAGAGCAGGGCTGACCTAAGAGACTTGTGGGTAATAATTCATATTCTGTAATAATGAGTTTTCTCTAACTCTCCTTCCTGCTCCCCATCTGCCTCAGATTTTTCACTGAGTAGAAATTGAAGATTTTATAGATCAGAATTCTGCTTGGTGTCACAAAGGACAAACATTTGCTGTGGGATGGGACACTTGACCTGCTGTCACACTGCAAGTGTGTAGGGACCTCCAGGGAGCTGAGGCCTTCCTGAACAGGAGCAAAAATACTGAATTTAATCCTGAATGTTTAGGTAGGTCCTCATCAGTGCACAGGCTGATTGCAGTCTCAGCCTGGGGAATGTGGGCAGCCTTTCCCTGCAAGGGGAGATGTCTCATCCTGCAGCTCCAGTGGGATTAGACACATGGAAATAACAACCACAGTGAACTCTGACTGCTGATGGTGCTGCTGGGGTTGTACAGGGGGGAACACAAAGCACTGGGCTGTGTCCCTGTGGGCAGCTTTTCCAGACCCTTCCTGCAAAGGCTGAGTGCTGCCAGAGCCTGGAGGGTGAGGAGGAGACAGAACCCTGGCTGAACTGGGATTTCCTCAGGCAGGAGTTTGTAGGAGCCTGGAAAGCAAATTCTGGGAAAGGCTGCAGAGCCAGAGCTGGGCTGCTGTGGGACCTCAGGGGACAAAGGGCACAACTCACTCCAACATCTGCATGAGAAATGCTCTGGGTGTTATTTCACTCATGCTTTATTCCAAAACCAAGTTAAACTTTGTGATGTGGTTTGGTGTCCCTGGTGGGATTCAGTCAAACATTGCACTTGATCTCAGGGGCTTTTCCCAACATCAGTGAGTCTGTGATTTAAATTATTTGCAAAGAATCTATCAGCTGGTTGATAATTTGGACCTGAGCTTTCTGGCTGTGACAAAAAGAGAACTGGAGCCTGGAAGGCAACAAGAGTTTTGCAATGAAGGAGATTTCCCTAAACCAGCTGATAGGAAGCAAGGGACAAGTGTAGCTGAGACATGGCATCAGGGAACAAACATAGCTTTTTTTAAAGCATTCTCTAATACAAATGAGTCCAAAGAAGTAATTTTAGTTGCAAGAGCCTAATTAAGCCCTGTGATGTGAGCAGAAATAGCCAGCACAGAGCAGTAAATGAGGCCATTCTGGTCCTGAGAAGTGCGTTTGGCAGAGAGAGCTGAGGCTGCAGAGAGCAGAGCCCTGGCACAGGGGGCTCTCAGCCTGGCTGTGCCACTGCCCTGGGGTTCCCTGCACTCTGGGCTGCAGCAGGGCCTCCAGTCCTGCCCATGAGCTGAGCAAAAGGCAGAGTTGGAGCTGGTGAGGACTGTGCTGTAACCACTTTGAAGTAGTGCTGTCAGCAAGGATGAGAGTAGCCAAGCAGCTTTTGGGTGTGCAGGTGCAGCAATAGGTGTTTCTTCAGGGTTTAGCCACTTCCAAGTTTATTATTTCTACCCCATCACAATTTCATTATTTGATTTTATTAAAAGATAGTTCAGAGACCATAACAGAAGTGAGATTTGTGGGCAAAGGTTATCACCTTAGCACTACAGAATGTGGAGTTTTTTTGTAACTCTTTTCCTCTGCTTGCCCTTGATGCACTATGGGATTGGAGTTGGGTGAGTTGCACCCAGAATTTGGGACTGAAGGTTTGTTTCCCCTTGTCATCCATTGCTGTTATGGCAGTGTTTGGGTTGAGAGGTCTCCTATAAAAAAATGAGCTTGGTGGTTGAAGGTGGCAGCAGTTTGGTGGTGCTGGGGGCTGAGAGGGGCTTTGGGAGCTGCCCAAGGGCTGTGCAGGAGGGGGACCTGAGCTGGCAGCTCCTGTGGCACAGGAGTTCTGATCTGATTTCAGCTGCCTCTTCCCTTCCATGTGTTTATGGCAAACACAGAAGCAGGTGTTGTAAGCATTTCCAACAGGCTGTTGAGCTCTTTGTGGGTAGCAGTGCCTGCTAGAGTGATAGTCAGCAAATTCTCCATTGACAGAATAATTTTTTATGCTGTGATGATGAGCAGGTTCTGTTATTATGCTTCAGAAGCAAAACCACAATCTGAGAGTCCTTTTCATGTCCTTTTTGGGGTCCCTTTCTGTGCTGAATTATCTTGGTAAGGCTGAGCCTGACTCTGAGCTCTGGCCCACATTTAGTGCTGTCCTTTGAGGAAGCAAAGCACAGTGCAGGATGCTCCCAGCCTCTGTCTCCTGGTCTTTAGCTTTTCTGTCTTACATGGAAGCTCCCACTGTGGAATATACAACAAAAATGGATTTCACTTATGATAATGCATGCTCAGCACTCCAAACCCCAAGGGAGGGATTATTAAGCTTGCATTTCTTCATTGTTAATGATTCTCCAAAGGTGATGAGATTAGTTGTTTTAGGAGCATGAGGTAAGTGTTGTTTTTATTAGTTCCTGGCAGATGGCAGCTGGGTAATGAATGTGGAGGGAGTGACAATTCACAATCCCAGGAGTTCAAAAGAGAATTTTTGGTCTCCAGAGAGTGGAAATGGGCCTGTTTAGCATCTGTGAGATAAGTTTCTGCTATCCATTGGAAATTCTTTTAGCCAGGAAACCACTGAGTGATGAAAATTACTACTTTATTCTCTGACTTCTCTAGGCTTCACAGAAAATCTTTCTTAAAAAGGGAAAATTGTATTTATCAACTAGAAAGTTCAGAGTGAGTTTCTTTTAGCTTTATACCAGTGGAGTTTCTCTGGACAATATCTGGAGCAGTAGTGGGGTTTTTCCCAGTCAAGTACTGAATTGGAGAAACTTCCACATATGGGAGGAAAATATCTGTACTTGTTCTATATAAATAGGAAAAAATAATTTTGCTTTTCCCCTGCCACATCCTGTGTCATTAATTTAATATTAATTTCATTAATGTGTTTTCTTCATGGAGGCACAAAGAAGGGAGCCACACAAAACCTCTCCATGGTGTTCAGTGTGCTGCTCCAAAGGAACTCCCCTGCTTTGGGGCTCTGCTCCTCACCCATGGGCTCCTCCTGCTCCCTCCCTCCATCTCAGTGTCACTGTGGGTTTCTCCCTGGCCTAGGGACACTCTCCATACTTCACAGGAATTCCAGACACAGCTTTTTTTCTGAACACTTGCTGTAATTAAGGTGGAACACTCTATTTGCTGGGTGAATGGGAAGCTCAAATCCATTTTAAAAACATATTTCTGTATCTCTCAGTGTTGCTTTTGAGGCAGCATTATGGTTTGGGAGAGTTTATGGTCACTGAATGCCAGTTCCACTTCTTCCAGGGATTTTCTGTGTTACAGTCTGAAGATAGTCTGAGTCTGTAAAAAGATGATGCAGATTTGCATTTATAAATTGCAATAAGGCCCTTTTAGGAGAGCAATGTGTGTTGCAAAGCAGCATTATGATGATTTAAAAAGAAAGATGATAATCTTGAAAATGCCCATCTAGAAATAAAATGGAAAATAAACCCTTTGTGTGGGTTTAGAGAAGAGGATTTTTTGCTTAGTCTGGTGACTCCATTAGTTTAAAGACCACTTCCATGTAGCCAGCAAAGATTATGTCCCCAGAGCAGATGTAGGGTTTGGAGTCCTGCTGAGGTGAATCATCTCTTCAGAGCTTGGGTTTGCTGGCAACAAAGAGAAGGAAACAGCTGGAGAAAGCTGTGAGAGGCTTTTGGGGGTAGGCCTCCTATAGATTATTCTCCTAATTGCTCTAGCTGAGCACACAAGAAGAAAGGCAGAGCCAGGGGAGGGGTCTTTATGAAAAACAGGTCTTTTCTGGTAGCTGATTATTGCCCTCCTGACTGGTGTGCTGTTAAGGGTGAACTTGGCCTCTGCATTGCATCATTTAACAAATAAAAAATCACAGCCATGTCCCCTTTCCACCTTTCACTGTCTCAAGGTATATGGTGCTCTAATTGCTCCTGGGTAGGGAAAATATTAATCCAAACTCTAGGTATAAGAAACTCATTACAGATTTAGATTTCCCCTCTCTTTCAGTGGGACTGGGCAGCAGATTTTTGTCAGGCCAGAGAGCCTGAACCTGGCCTGGTTTGTGCTTGGTGTCCATAACCCCCAAAGGCAGGAGGATTAATCAGATGTGGCTCATTATCACTGAGTACTTGGGAGATAATGAGGGGCAGGGACTCTCTGGCTGTAGCTGTTGAGGGTGCTTGTTGCAAATAACAGAACACAACAATAATTCTCTGGGATCAAACCCCTGGGGTTTATTAGTTGCATTTCTCTCTGATACAAAGCTCTCTCCTCCAGGCTCAGCTCCATTTTGTGCTTGCTGCTTCCTGGGATTTAAAGCCCTCTAGATAATTAACTAATAAGCTAATTGCATTCCAGCCAGGGTTCCTGGGGGCAATATCCTCCTGTTAGATACAGGCAAATAGGTGCCAATGGAGTCATGAGATGTGGGCACCTGACCTGTGCCAGTGCCTCTGAGACTGCCATGGGATGGTTTGGGGTGGAAGCTGTGGAGCTGCCCAGCCCTTTCCCGGCCTGCTGGGCGTTTCCAGCCCTTTCCTGGCCTGCCGGGCCTTTCCGGCCCTTTCCTGACCTGCCGGGCATTTCCAGCCCTCTCCTGACTTGTTGGACGTTTCCAGCCCTTTCCTGACCTGCTGGGCATTTCCAGCCCTTTCCTGACCTGCTGGGCATTTCCAGCCCTTTCCTGGCCTGCCGGGCCTTTCCAGCCCTTTCCTGGCCTGCCGGGCATTTCCAGCCCTTTCCTGACCTGCCGGGCATTTCCAGCCCTTTCCTGACCTGCCGGGCCTTTCCGGCCCTCTCCTGACCTGTTGGACGTTTCCAGCCCTTTCCTGACCCGTTGGACGTTTCCAGCCCTTTCCTGACCTGTTGGACGTTTCCAGCCCTTTCCTGACCTGCCGGGCCTTTCCGGCCCTTTCCCGGCCTGCCGGGCCTTTCCAGCCCTTTCCTGGCCTGCCGGGCCTTTCCAGCCCTTTCCTGGCCTGCCGGGCCTTTCCAGCCCTTCCCTCCTGGCTGCTGCCCTCTCTCCTGGGTGCTGTGTGTCCCTGGCAGCCCTGCCCTGAGGTGCTGCCAGCTGGAAATCAGAAAAGAGAGAGACCAACCAAAGCACTTGCACAGAATCACTGTTTCACGGTCTCTGCGTTTTACTGTAGGAAAGATGTCCAATTTGGAATAAACAGCAGTGGCTGTTGGTTCTCTGACACAGCTGAACCAAGCCCAGTGTTTTCAGCACTGGTTCAGGCTGTTGTCACTAATAAATCCAGCCCCTCAAGAGGCACTTCAGTGAAAATCCAATACAGAGCTCTGGAAGCTGTTGCTGCCCTCAGACACAGGAAAGTTTAGGGCTATACCAAGAGGAGCAGTTATAAATCTGAGCACATCTGGGTTTTTTCCTTTCTCTCTGCTTTTTAACTCATGAAATCATGTAAATGGCTTTATGCTTTTTCAGCATAAGAGGCTATTGCAGAAAATGAGTGGTGTTTTGGGAACTGCTGAGTATTTGCTGCTCCTCTTTTTACCACTTACTGAAGTTACAATGCCAGAAAGGACAGACTAAAGATGGCCCTTGCCAGGTGAGAAGCGCAATATCCCAAGGAAGACTTGGAAGTGTTTTAGCTGGATTAAAAGAGGAGGTCCAAGATGGCAGCAGAGACTTGTGGGTTTATCTGTGTTCTGAATTTTTCTGAGAAAATGGTAGGAAAAAAAAAATCAATTTATCCATAAGTCTCCCAGAGAGTTTGGTGGATGGGTGCAGTGCTCTTGGGAAGCTCCTAATGGTTCTGGAGGGAGGGGATGTTCAGTGAGGTGCTGTTTGCCTGGAAGCTCCTTTGGAGATCATCATTAGCTCTTAATTCCTTTTGAGGTGCTTAAAATATGTATCTGGTAGTTTTGATAGCAGCTTGAATTGCCTCCACTGAAGGAGAAAAGCTGCCAGGATAGTGAGTGGGGAGGTGGGGTTGGATTTCTGTGAGCTCCTTCCCTACAGCTGTGGGGCCATGGTGACAAAAATTCTCAGGGCAGGTCAGGATCCTTTGGCTGTGGCTTGGGAAGGTGCTGGACTGGGCTCCATCTCTTAGCAGTGCCTCCCTGCCTGGATTTGCTAATTTGGGATGGGGTTCAGCCTCCTGTGCTGCTCTGTCTCATGGGAATGGTCAGGAAACTGTTTCTGGGAGCAGGACCTCAGTGATAGGTTTCTGTATGTGAAAATCCCTCTTCTCCTCCACTCTGCATGGTGCCTTTGCTCTGTGGGACTGCTTTGTTCAAACACTTTACCCAGTGCTAAAGTCCTGTACACACATCATTAATTTTTTCTAGTATGGGATTTGTGCTTGATTCTTTATTTTCCTATAATAGCCAATAAATATTCTAAGCACCGTGCTAAGGAGTTTTCTACCCAGTGAATTCTCAACCTTTTCTACTGAAGTTGTTCTACTTATTAGGGAAAGCTCAGCCTTTGAGAAAGAAGTGATGGAAAAGAGTGATTATAGCCAGTGGGGTAGAGGACTCCTGGGATGGACCAAGTGAGATGGAGAGAGCATTCTAATTGTGGGCCTCCTGAATATTTATTTATGCAAAAAAGAACAGGTTCAGTAGGAGAAACAGAACAAGGTCTCCCTCTCAGGTGTTCTAGAGATCATCTCCATGCTTCCCTGCACAGCCAGGTTTCCTGGGTTTTGTATGGTTTTCTGACATAAGAGTTCTGGTTTCATCCAAATGAGAATTCCAGTGGAACGACATGAATTGCCTTTTTTAATCTGCAGTCATTCAATTTAGGTTTCAAAATAACCTTGTTCTCCACCTGACCTGAGCTCAGAGGTCGTGTCCTGTGAGGACCAAGATGCCCCTGGGTGTTTCTCTTGGTGTTCTGTCCCTTGGGGAGCTGTTTGTGTGTGGGAAGCCCAGCAGGAGCTGTAAATCCTGGAGCTGCCTGTGCAGGTGTGAGGGGTGCTTGCAGGAGCACAGAGCAGGGCTGAGTATTTCTGTGCTGAGACAGAAATATGGCAGCCTGAGGGAAAGCAACAACAGTTTTTTAAATCCCAGGCTTTATTTAGAAGAGCCTGTAAGTATTCTCAGTTTGTCTGAAACCCTAAATCTGTGCCTCACTTAGCCCCAGCCCCCAGTGGGGGAATGGAGATCAGTTTACATAAGCTTTTGTCACTGAAACCTTAGATTTATGCACTGTAGTTAAATCAGATTTACGGGACACCATTAACTCTGAGAGAATGACCCAGAGGATATAAAGAAACTTCAGCTGAGGAAATATTTTATTTTAGTGTCTGGAGGAGTTTTACACCTGACAGACACTTGCACCCTTGTGCTGCTGAGAGTTACAGCAGTGTATTTCTGGCTGTGGAGTTGATGAGGTTGCTGGAGTGCATTTGAAATTCTGTGGCTGGAATTTGGCTGCAGACAGCCCCACAGCTGGGGCTCCAGAGCTGGCAGGGCTTGTTCCCTGGGCTGGGAACACCAGTGTGTCCTGCTCCAGGGCAGGTGGCACCTTCACAGCCTGGGTTTCAGAACAGCAGGTTGGTTTGAACAGCAGCTTTTAGCACCAGCAGATACCAAACAGTCTGCAAGTGTCCCTGCTCCTTGCATTGATGTGTGCAATCAAGGGAACCTGGTGTGATTTAACAATGGAATGCTTGTGATTTTACAATGGAAAGCTGCAAGGGAGGAAAAGACCTGGATGTGTCCCTGTAAACCAGGAGCTTGATAGATCCCATCATCTTCCCTTCTCCCGACATCTCAAGCTGTGGGGGTTGATGAAAACTGTGATTATTTAAAAATGAGTCAGGAAAGGGCCTTTCTTCTTTCTCTCTTCTTGCAGGCCAGGGAGCTGCTGGTGATTCCCCTGTGCCAGCCAAGTCTGGAGGCTGTGGCCAGGGCAATTCCCTGATCCCTGTGGGTTTGCAAGGCTGAACTGTGGTGTGCATGATAACTGCCAGTTCATTATTGCATATCATGCAATTTCCTGTTTAGGCAAATTTCTTATCCTTCTATTTATTCTCCAAATTACAAAGGAAGTTACTTAGAGGGTTGTTCTTTTTCTAGAGTAAAAATTACATAGAATTAGTAGAACAGAACATACTATGGAGGAACTGTGATATATATATATTCAAGACAATTCTAAGTCAAATAAAGTAAATTATTAAATGGCATCAAAAGCTGTGAAATTTTATGAATAAAAAAATCAGGGTAGAATGATTATAATCATGAGACAATGACAGGAGCTTTTGTTGTGATATACACTGATAGTGTCCATGAAAGGCTAAGAGATGAGAAAAGTTGCCAAAGCAGAAATTAGACTGCAATTATGGGTATATTGGCTGGGTTTGGGGGTGAAGATAAGATTTTAAATCTTAGAAACCTCTGGTATTTGCAGCAAAATAAATAGCCTCATCTGAAAAGGCAAAGCAAATCTTGATTAATCCTGCATAGAGAACAGGACATGACTCAAGATTCTGCTATGAGGTTTGTCATCATTTTATTCAAATGTGACCTCCTGGGAGAAGCAATAAATCTAGCACAGTAGAGCATTTAACTTCAAAAAACACCTAGGAGGCTGTTTAGACATAATTTTAAAGGAACAACTGAGAGTATAACATGTTCAAGCACAATGATTTGGAAAGGACACCGACAGCATCATTAGAAAACAAATGGGAAGAGAATAGAAGGAAAATGTAAAGAACACATATTCAGATTAATTTCAATTAAAAACCCCAAGAAAAGCTGAAAAAATGGAGGAATTGACAGTCTTAATGAGAAAAGGCCAAGAACACACTCTGAAAATGAGGCTTTACCAGCCCGGCACTCCTGATTTGAGTTAACAGGTAATGGATGGTAAAGTACCAAACAATCATCCAGTCACTCAAGGGAAGGAATGGGCCAGCAGAAAAGTGAGTGCAGGATTCCCACATGGTGCAGGGAAGCCTGGGGAGGCTCCCTCTCAGCTCCTTTTCCTGTGGGAATAGTCTCAGGAACTGTCACAAATTGATGTGTCAGGAGGAGATGGTCAAAGCAGTCAATAAAGGAACCAAATGACGGGAACAGATGGCAGCATCCTTGGTGAAAAAGGAACTTAAAAGTGGGCTATTAACTATGGAGTAACCTGTCACTTAAATCAGCCTCTGTGCTCTGGAGACAAAGAGGAATCCTTCATGGGAGGGAGGAGGAGAGGTGATGTGGGAGCCGCAGGTGTGGCCGAGAGAATAAAGATTATCAGGCATGCATAGAAGCACAAAATAACAGAAAAATAAAACTTTCTAAGGGATTCATGCCTGGCAAATCAGATTGGTCTGAAGGAGCTAATGCATGTGTGCATAAGAGTGCTTTAATCAGTATGTGTACATTAATTTTTTCACAGCATTTTTGACAAGGTCCTTTCACTAAGAAAAGCCTTTTATTTGTAGTGTAAAATGGATTAGTAACTTGCTGGTAGATGCAGAAAGAGAAGGTAAGGATAAAAGTCTGAATTTGAATGGAGGAGGGTTTCCATGAGTCAGACAGATCAGTTTTGTTTGACCAGGTTTGTGCTGGTCACTTTATTTGTGGCATGATCAGCTTCTTCCTTTACCTGCTGTCAGTTCCCAGGTGTTCATTTTAAGATCTGGTGATGATACTTGGAAAACATCTATGGGTGAGATGATGCTAATTTTGAAGTGTATTTTTGTCACAATGAGTTGCCAACTTAAAACTATTTTTAAATTATGTTTGTGGGCAGAGGGTGAACAGCTTCCCACCATTTGAGGGGATGAGCAGCTCTGGATTTCTGGTGTGACTGCTCTTGTCCTGCACTTGTCAAGTGTGTGTTTATTTGTGCTGTAGACAGACATGGTCATGCCTGCTGCAGTGTCACTGACCTATGGAGACAGCTCCACAAAGGTTTTCTTATTTGAGCACAAAGTATTTGAAGCAGCCAAACCAGTCCAAGTATTTTCAGCTGTGCTGGAAGAACACAAATGAGAAATTTGCTTCTATTAAAGGAAACTGTGCTCTTTGCAGGAACAAGACATGTCCCAGCTGCTTCTGTTCCTTCCAGCTTTCTCCTTCACCTCAGAGTGACTCTGTCCTGGTTTGGAAAGACAGGTGCCTGCTAAGGAAGGCAGGAGCCTCCCCTGAAATGGAAAATGTAAACCCCCTCCCACTGAATTGCTATGAAATTAAAATTAAGGGGCTCTCAGGCAAAAACTATGGGAGCAGGAGTAACAGTTCTTTATTAGGGAAGAAAATAAAAAGATAAAATAAACAATGCAGTAAACCAAACCAACAGTGCCAGAGTCAGAACCCAGCCTGACACCCTGTGGGTCAGGCTGTTGGCAGCAGTCCCATTGGAATTGTGGCTCAGCCCTCCTGCAGTGCCAGGGCTGGTTCTGCTGGAGCAGGGATCCTGGAGAAAGGTGCAGTCTCTGCCTCTGAAGATCCAGGGCAAGAGGCAGCTGCTGTTCCTCTGGGCAATCCAGTGCAGAAGCTGAGCTGGTGTTCCAGAATCTCCAGATTATATCCAGGTAGGAATGTTTGAAATCTCAGATTATATCCGGGTAGGAATGCTTGGCTCCTCCCCCTGGGCTCACATCTCCCAATGGGATGCTGTAGCTCTTATCAGCCATGCAGGGACATTCCATAGCTGTTATCAGCAGGTGTCTCCCTGGAGGGAGGGGTGGTTGTGGAAGAGATAAGGAAAGCTGCCCACTGAACAGAAGCCAGCTGCCATCCAGATGGCAAACAGATACAATCTGCTTGGTAATCCAGGACAGACACACAGGTGCTGGGCTCAGGGCCAGAATTCCCACTCAGGGGGTGAATTCCCTGGTTGTGGTGGTGTTTGCAGGGGTCCCAGGACCAGGGAAGAGATGAGAATCTTGACTCCATGTTTCAGAAGGCTGATTTATTATTTTATGATATATATTATATTAAAAGAAAAATATATACTGAAACTGTACTGAAGAATAGAAGAAAGGATTTCATCAGAAGGCTAGCAAGGAATAGAAAGGAATGGAATGATGATAAAATCTTGTGACTGACCAGAGCCTGAGACAGCTGGGCTGTGATTGGCCATTAATTAAAAACAACCACATGAGCCCAATCCCAGATGCACCTGTTGCATTCCACAGCAGCAGATAACCATTGGGTACATTTCATTTCTGAGGCCTCTCAGCTTCTCAGGAGAAAAGATCCTAAGGGAAGGATTTTTCATAAAATGCGTCTGTGACACCTGGTGGTGCTGGCTGTGCCCTTTCCCACCCCCTGGGCAGGGAGGGGTGGCAGTGCCACGCTGACAGTGCTGGGTGTCACTCTCTGAGCTGGGGCAGTGCTGTCCCTTCTGCCACCCTGCTGAGAGCCAGGGCTGCCATCTGAGCAGGGAGCTGCTTCTGCCCAGGTTCTGCCCAGGCTGAGGCATTTCCATGTGCACCAACAGCGCTGGGGGAGTCAGAGCAGCAGAACTGGGCAGTCAAACATGGAACAAACACACAGCTCCTTACCTGGGTCACTGCACTGTGCAACCATCACCAAACCAGCAGTGCTGCTGTCTGCTGTCACCTCCTGGCCCTGGAAATGGGAATGTTGTGACAAACTCTGTGTTAAGGCGTGAAGAGTTATTTTTAGCTTTCCACCTGGAATAAAACACCTCGTTTGAGTGTGGAGGGATAAATATTTTCTGACACTGTAATGAACAGCCTGGTTGACAGAAGGGTTGTGGTGCTATTAATAGACCTGTACCTCTGTCTCAGTGAGTTTTAGGCACCTTTGTTTGGAGCTGTGGGAGTTCAAAACTGAAAGGCAGGAGGTTCAGATGGGATATTGGGCAGGAATCCCTCTCTGAGAGAGTGGGCAGCCCTGGCACAGGGTGCCCAGAGCAGCTGGCGCTGCCCCTGGATCCCTGGCAGTGCCCAAGGCCAGGTTGGATGGGGCTTGGGGACACCTGGGACAGTGGAAGGTGTCCCTGCCATGGCAGGGTTGGCACTGGATGGATCTTTAAGGTGCTTTCCAACCCAAGCCACCCTGGGATTCTGTGATTAATTCCAAGGGATGCCACATCTGACAGCTCTGAAGTGAGCTCTGTTTAGTTCCCCCTGGGTTTGTTGGCATGAAGGGCAGGCCCTGGAGTGCAGGGCAGGCTCCCAGCCCCAGCAGGCAGGGCTGGGCAGGCAGGGATGCTCTGGCCCTGCAGTGGAGCAGCAGCAGTGCCAGGAGGAGGAGGAGGAGGAGGAAGCGCTCGCTGCTGCACGCTGGGGCTGGCAGGCAGAGCCTGCACAGGGACACAAAATCACCAGCTCTGGCCCAACTCATGAAATCTGTCAAAGCTTTGTCCTTGAACATTTACATCTCCTCAGAGAGGAAGACTTCGTTGTGTTTGCTGGCTTTCAGGGTTTGTCCTTGGGTTTGCAGCAGCATGTTGAACAGCAATGTGGAAACTCTTGATTATCAGCAATGTTGCTTGGTCCTGCTGCTGCCTTTATATAGCTTTCTTTTCCTAATATTTGTTACTAAAATACACTTTGGTTCAATTAAAACAAATCTGTTCTTTTTTGTTCTTGACCACCTCAGTCACTAAATCCTACCTTCTAGTTCTAGTTTATTGCTGTTATCTCCATGCCTACTTTTTTTCACCATTAAAAGAATTAGAAAATGGAAGAGATATGCATTTTTTTTAGCTGAAGTAATGTGTCAATTCTTTTTTTCAATAATAAAAAGTTGATAGTTAATCCTGTAACATTTCCAGCTTTGCTGGACCCCTGCTCTGTAGCAGTGTATCTCTGTACATGCATGGAATTAAATTTGGAGTTGGGGAAACTCGGTGTTAAGTGAAGGAGACTCAAGCAGTGTAAAAGCTCCAGTGTTCTCTGGAGTGATGGATTTTGTGTACAATCACTGCAAGCTGTCTCATTTTGTATTCCTGTTCTTTATTAAAATCATTTTCCATGCTTGCTTAGGGCTAAATTTGACTGTCCCCACTTCATGGGGACAGGCTTCCAGAGCAGGCTAAGCAGGGGAAAAAACCTGATGGTACATGCTAGAAATTGGATATTAAGCCATATGACTAATTCTAGTTCTGAAATATTCTTTTTTTTTTATTGCTTTTGTGGCATAAGAGGCTTATTTTACCTGACTTCAGGCTTCCCACACAAAGCTAAGCGAGCACAGTGTGAAACAGCTTATTTTAAGGTGGAAAAAGTCATTAGCTGTCTCCTGCTGAGACCTTGTATTGAGAAAGCCAAATTATAACTCACTGAAGTTTAGCATGAAGGAGAGGTAAATTATTGTTTATGATTTTCCCGTTTCCTGCTCAGAGCTCTCAGCCTTGTTAGCTGAGCATGGTCCATGACCTTCTGGGGCTGTCAGGGATGGGGCAGGAGCTGAGCTCACAGAAGGAACTTGTTACAGCACTCAAATTAAACACTGGCTTCTCATCCCCTTGCACCAGCTGAACATCCTTTGCAGAAATCCCTTGCAGGCAGCTTTGGACTGAGAGCACCAAATGCCAAGAATTTCAGGGTTTCTGAAAGGGTCTGTGCCTGCCTGAGCAAACGAGGGGCTCCTTGGGGCCTGAGCAAACAGCTCAGGATGCAGTTGCTGGGATAATATCCCACTACAATTAATGGCTCTTTGGTTTTTTTACCATCTCTCTCTAGTTATAAATGTTTCAGGGCTTCTGGGAACGTTTCATGAGAGCTGTTTCCATAGATTTTATTAGGTTAAATGTATATTTGCCCAGCACAGCAGAAGTAGCTAGATAGAAAAGGATGTTCACAAAATGTCTTGTGACTCTTGAAGTTTTCATGCAAGAAGGAAGATTTTATTCATAATTTCAATTGCAGCCATGAATTTTTTCCACTGTCACTTGTTATGCTAATAGTCTGTCACTGAGGAAGGGCTCCTCACTGCCCTGAGAGCAGAATTCAAAATGCAGTTATTCATCCTCAGAGCCTCTGCATTTGTTTCAGGGGGTGTGCAAGTCCTGTGCTGCTTTCCCAGGCATCTCTCTCTGATGCAGAGGAAGGGGACATCCCTCTTCTGTGGGGCAGGAAAGAGGAGCTCTAGGATGTGAAGAGAACTCTAGAATCACAGAACTCATCATGGCATGTCAAGTGTTGGAGGAAACCTCCAAGCCCATCCAATCCCACCCCACCCCAGGGACACCTTCCCCAGTCCCACATGGCCTCATCCAGCCTGGCCTGGAGGTGCCCTGAGAGGGAATTTGGGAACCTGTTCCTGTTGGCAGCTGGTGGAAACCAAACTACAAATGCAGGCAGAGCTGTAGCTAAGCCCTAGTTTTGAGATGATATTGAATTCAACTCTGTGCTCTCCCTGCTTGGGGAACAGGAGTGCTGCTGGTGTTTCATCTGCTCAGGACAGACAGATGCAGCTCCAGTTGGAAGGACAGCCAAGCATCTCTTTCTGTTGAGTTAGCACTTGTTATTTAAGTGGGAAACAGAATAGCTTTTGTTCACAAGGGGCTCTGTGCCTTGTACAGCACTAAGACTATAACCAGCACACTGTAATGCACAATAAGTGTTGAGTATATTTTCATAAAATAAATTCTTGGCTTCTTTAACTGTAACCTGAATAGGAACAATATATGATTATGCCTTTTAAGCATTTCTTAACAAGAATTTTTTTGAGCAATCACTGGAGCAGCAATTGGTGATATAAACGAGGGCATTAGCACTCAGACCACAGTAACAGCATCATTAAAATGCAGCTTCTGAGGTGCACTACTTTAAATTTGCCTCATTATATGTGCAATTAGGGACCAAACAATAAAATGGCCATAATTTTTCAGCAATTTCTTATCCTAACTGCCTTTTTTAAAGCTTAATTAATGTTAAAGAAAAAAAGGAGGAAGTGGTGGGCTGAGCCCAAGTTTAACAAGCAGAGCCATCCTTTGGAGTGATGGATGAGCAGTGCCTGCGCACAGCCCCGAGCTCCTGTTTGCTGTGGCAGGGAAAAATGGGCTCCTGCTTTTAGATCCTGCCTCAGTGGAGAAGGAAAGGCTGGTGGGGTAAGGAGGGAGAGCTCCTGCCCTCTCCAAAGCAAGCATTCCCTCTCCGCCAGGGAAACGGGAGCAGAGCTCTGCAGTTGGGCTGCACGTTTGCTTCTGCTCAGATAAGATGTTAATTAAGATGGCAATCAGACTGAGGGGCTGATTGTAATGTATACACACTGCTGCTGGTGTGTGCATTTGTCATCCATCATTTTGGGTTCAGCCAGATGAGCTGTGGGCTTGGCACTAAGGAAAACCAGCAGGAGGGTGTGGTCTGCAGCCAGAGCTGTTCCAGCAAGGATGGATGGGGAAAGTGGCTTTCTTTCCATCCAGATCTGCTAATCCTCTTCAATATTCACTTGGAATGCCACTGCAGATGCTCCATTATAGACGTTTTGATGTTATTTATTGCTGGTAACTGTCATTTGAATAGATAGTGGATTTGTGTTGGTGGAGGAGCATCTGGGAAGGACAGGACAAGGATAACTGTGGCACCTAAGAAGGAGAAATCCATGTGGAAAGAGAGATGTTACCTAAAAGTGGCTCTGGAAATCGTATGGGATGATGCTGTGGTTTGGGACAGGAAGCAAATGATACTGGGATAATTGGAACTGCAGAAAGGAATTTAAAGTAGAGCACAAATAATTGCCAAAGGTAAAACCAGGCCACAGGATGGTCAATGCTGCTGATGGAAAAGGCCTGAGGAAGACTGGATAGTTGGAAATACTTGAGGAATGTTCTCTGTGTAATTAAAAAGATGACCCAGGTACATTCTTTTGAAGTGATGGAGAAACTTGGGTGATTTCTTTGCAGATAGCAAGGTAAATTTATTTTTCCAGCTAGTCATGTTTCCAGGAGATTTTTATCTGGTAATTGTGTTTGTCTGCAGTGTGCAGATTGATGGGGAACTGATCCTGCTTTTCCTGTGAGCTCTGGCAGGGTCAGGGTGTTGGAAGCTGTGACTGACACTGATTTTTCAGGGGTTGCCTTCAGGAACTGCCCCTCCTCAAAACAAAGAAGTGAGAGAGGTGAGCTCACAAATACTATCAAATCCTGAGAGCTGAGTATCAAATACTCAGAGTATCAAGCAGTGTGGATGTGATGAGATATTTTCTGTGCTTGGTTAAATATCCAGACATCTCCAAATCTTCAGGAATAAATGCACTGAACTCTCTCTGTAACCCTTCAAGTACAGGATGAGGACTGTGGAGAAGGAGCCATTAAAATGGCACAGACAAAAACACCTCCCTGCCATGGAAAGGGTTGGATAATTTTGTTTCTTTGCTAAAGGGGAAAGAAATCAGCCAGCGGATGTAGGCTCAGGTACTAACTTTAAATTAGCTTAACTTGCTGATGCCTTAAGACTGGGGATTAGTGAATTTAATTATGGGAGCCAGGAAGCACATTAAGATAACATTGGGCCTTAAACTAAAACCCACAAAGCAATGAAATTAAAGTTGGTGGTTTGTATTCCATCTTGATGATGTCCTTTTCTTACTGTGCTGTGTCACAGGAGGCCCTCCCTGCCCCAACTGTCCCTTGGTGACAGCTTTTCGGCTGTTTTTTTTAATGAACAAGTGACCTTTATGAGCTTTTCCTGTTGGTCTCTTTGACTATCACAATGTCCATGGACTAAAATCTGGTTTGCCAGTGGTGGTGCAGCTGCCATGGTCGTGGTCAGGTCATCTTCTCATTCTCTTCTTGCTGTTACAGCCCAAGGCAAACTGGAGCAGTTTTGTGAGGGCTTCAGCAAAGGATATTTGTCTTTCTGGTGGAGACAGGTTGTTGGTGTGATGCTGTGACAGAGTGAGGAAAATCAGATTTCATTCCTGCTTTGCTTCTACCCTCTTGCTCAACCTGGTCTGCCATTCATTACTGGGGTTTGTATCTGGGCTTTGTATTGACTTGGTTTTTAGGAGAGACTCAAGATTAAACCACTTCAAGCCACTTTCACAGGAAGTTCCAATTCTGAGTCTATTTGCTGATGAATTATGCAGTATTGACCTTCCTCTCTCCAACACAGGGTGATGTTTTTCCTTTCACTTGTCTGTATTGAAGTCACACACCCCTAAGTCACACTTAGAGATCTTTTAAGTCTCACAAGGCTTCTGGTTGAGTTGTGCCATTACAAATTAGAGGCTTTAGTTGACACTTGGGACTGTCCCGATTTCTGGGAAATGGGACATCACCTGGACATTATCTGACTTCTGAGCTCTTACAGGGCCTCACAGAGCTTCAGAACCAAAGCTGGTTTCCTTTTGTCCTCCAATAAGAAATTATTCAAAAACCTCATTTCCCCATGTTGTTTGCTCAAGTTCTCTTTTTATTCTCTGCTTAGCATCCACTCTTTTTTTTAAGATGTGTTTAAAAGAACTTCTTATTTCAATAAACATTTTATTCCCTTTCTGGCTGGTGGCTTTTCAAGGACCTCATGGAAGCTAAAAAACATGCAACTTTATTCTCTTGGTATGCAAATTTATTCTGGTTTTGCTGTGTATTTCAGGGTAACTCACTTAATTTTTGTTTCATTTTGTTCCCGATAATTAAAATTGTAGAATAGTTTAGGTGGATGGGACAAAAACACTTGGGTCATTCAAAAAACTCATTAGTCAGCCTGGCAGGGAGTGCAGGAGAGCAAAGGGATCATCCCCTGCTGGGCCAAATGGCTTTGATCCTTCTAGAAGCACTCCTGGTCCTCCCTGTGTGTCAAGCAGTGCAGTTCCAGACTGAGCTTTCTGTGTTTCAGCCTTGGTTTGGGATGCTCCTACTTCTGGGACAGTGTGATTTGGAATGAAAGCTTTTTACTTTCTAATTAACAAGTAATAATAATAATTTTAAAAAAATAGAAATTAACATTCAAGGCATAACTTCCTATATTTTACAGCCTGTATTTTACCCTTGGAGTGCTGGCTGCCAAAGCAGGTTTGGTGCTCAGGCTCTTACCTGGTCCCATTCACCTCCTGCTGGCCCATTTGTGTCAGGATCTTTTTGTGCCTTGGGTCTGGGGATGTTTGTCAGTGTTTGGCTGAGGGGATCTCATTTTGAGTACTGAAGACATTGCCTTGCACTGTGCTGGTGGCAGTTTTGGGATTTGGTTTTTAGCTGTATCTCATGGAATTCGGCTGGTTAAAAACCTGGGAATGAGTCCCAGGATCCCAGAGTGGTTTGGCTTGGAAGGGATCTTAAAGACAAGCTTGTTCCAGCTGCCTGACACAGGCAGGGACACCTTCCTCTAGCCCAGGTGCTCAAAGTCTGTTCCCTGCTGCTGTGGGAAGTGAGGCATCATCCTGGGCATCAGAAACCCTTCAAAACCCCTTCCTTAAATTAGAATTCCTATGTATGCCTCCTGTACTATCTTTTTAGCATTCTGTAAGTATTTCTGTGTTCTTTAGTATAGTTTAGTTTAGTATTCTTTAATGTAATATAGTATCATAAAATAATCAATTTGCCATCTGAGAACATGGAGTCAGATTCATCATTGCTTCCTTCATCACCCAGCAAATGCAATACCTGAGCAGCTCAGAGCCAGGCAGGCACCTCCAGCTGTGTCCTCAAACACCCCTTCCCAGGACGGCCACTGTTGTCCTGTTTTTAAGTTTTTCTAAACTTTTAAATGTTTGTAAGAAACTTTCTCACACACTTTCTGTAAATAACTCATTGTTTTGCATGCTTTTGTAGGAGAAGAGAAATTTGATGGGCTGTTGGTTTGTCCAATGTCATTGGAGAGGTGGCACTGTCACCCTCCAATCCACTGTCACCCTCCAATCCACTGTCACTTTTGAAAATCTATAAATGTTGGAGTCAGAAATGAAACACTCTCTTTTTTACCTTAAAATCTCCAGTGTCCATGCTGTTTTATTTCATTCCTAGAGCAGCATACACTGCCAGGGGGCAGGGTGGGGTGTTCCTGTCACCTGCAGGGCCAGCCCAGGACCCTGCTTGTCCTGGGTGCAGGGACCCCTCCTCCTGCCAGTGCATCCCCTGTGCCTCTGCTGTCCCTCCCTGGCTGCCAGGCTCCTCTCACACCCCTCAGCCTTTCTGCTCCACTTTGAGGCGCTCATTTATTGATCAGCTTTTGGCACTTGGGAAAATGCCAGGTTTTAGTATTAGCTACTGGCCTCCTTTTATTGCAGCCTTATAAAATTTTATTGTTCCTCTTCAATGCTGAGGATGTGTAAATGTTTCTCCTAGAATGGCTTGGATATTTTGATATTTTCTGCTTTAACCTGTAAAACTCTCATTGTGAGAGATTCTCTCTTGCACCCTTCTTGTAGTGTTGGACATGTTTTAAAAACCTGTGGCCTGTTTGGAACAGTGCATGGCATTCAGAATTCCTGCAGGTAAAAGTTTAATAATAAATTGATATAATAAATAAATACAAATATATTAAGTATAAATAAATAAAATAAAGTAAATAAATAAAATAAATTGAATAAATAAATTCAATAATAAATGGATATAATAAATAAATACAAATATATTAAATATAAATAAATAAAATAAATAATAAAGTAAATAAATAAAATAAATTGAATAAATTCAATATTAAATTTATATAATAAATAAATACAAATATATTAAATATAAATGAATAAAATAAATAATAAAGTAAATAAATAAAATAAATTGAATAAATAAATTCAATAGTAATTATAATAAAATAAATAAGTATCAGTCCCAAAAGCTCTTACCCAACTCTTCTTTTCTAAAGTATCCCAACAAAACACAATATTTTAGAAAGACTATTTTTCTTGTTAATATCTTCCCACTAATTAGGCTTGGAGTGAGGAAAAAGGTGCAGGAGAACATCTGGCCTGGGGATTGTTTTGCTGCCACAGAAGTGATGGAGAGCACTGCAGGGTTTTTGTACCACCTGGGGAAATGGAGAAGTGCAGAACCCATTAATAATCAATATTCCTGATTATTGGTGTGCCATTGCCTGGTGCAGCTGGCTGGGTGTTGATAAAGGCCATCTGCACAGAATGTTCTGGTAACTTTGCAGACCCTCATTGCTGTGGAGGAGGTTTGCTCTTAAGGAATCTCTTGGAAGAATTCCAGCAGGATCACCTTCAGAGCTGGTACATGACTCAACAGTTCTTCCAGATGAGAGCTGTGAGAATATTTTGTGATTAGTTAAATATCATGTAATTTTAATTAGCCCAGCTATTTTCTATCTGTTTTCTTGGTATTTAGTTTTCATTTTCTTTAGCATGGAATTGTCATTTACTTTTGTGCTGTCTCCTGGTGAGCCAGTGACATTGATTAATCCCTATTCTGGTGAGAACATTCCAGCAGAACTGTATAGAATTTTTCCTGTTGCAGCTTAGCCCTATTGCTGCCAACTTCCCCCTCTTTAGCCTGACCTGTTCCTTGATGAAAAGAAATATTTATGCTTTTAAGACCATAGAAAGCAGTGGTGGTAATGGTGTGTGACCTCAGTGTCACAAAAGCTGTTACCTTTTACTGGGTGGAATAATTGCTTTGCTTATGTCCTGCTGGAAAACTGCCACACTGTATGGATCAAAAATTACTAAAGAAATGAAAAGTAAAGGGTTTGAAAACAGCTATTTACATAATGTAAGCTGTTATTTGTTATTTAAACTTGGGGTTGGAGTTTTCTGTCATTATATACGGAATAGTTGACTTTCCTAATGCCAAATTGGGTAATAAAAGATTAATCAGTTGGCAAGAGCATAAACTCTGGGAGACAGAAGTGGGTTATGACAATGTTGAGAGGAAATGGTGTTCTTGAATTCAGTTCTGATTGTGACTGACAACTTTTTGTACCCAGTTCCAAGGTTTTGGTGCCAGTTTAACTTAGAGAGCTGGGTTTTATTTAGCTCCATGTGGGTAACAGGGAGGCCTGGCTGCAATATCCAGAAATTCTCCAGAGTGTGGGTCATCCCAAAGGGTTAAGGAAACTAATAGCATAACCTCATCCATATCCTTTCTGCCCTTGGAGTAGAGATAATGTGGAGGATTTCACTGCAATAAACGATGTAATTATTGTTTGTGGTGAGTTGCAGCTGCTATTAAAACTCCAGACTAATTCAGCTTCCATCTATCAGCCAGCAGAAAGTCAGCAGCCTCTGTGCCCGTTCCTGTCTTGTGGTGCTCCATATTTCTGCTGGTGAAGTTAATTGGGAATTTCACGTGGGTTTCCCTGCTGAAGGCTGGCACTGCCTCCCCTGCACGGAGCAGCCTCAGCAGCACTTTGGGGAAAAGGAGGTTTCTGCTTTAGTGCTGTTTTAGGCATTTCCCTTATCTCCAGCCCCTGCAGTGCTGCCACAATGGCTCCGGGACTCTTTGTGTGGCAAATCCTGGCAGCAGATCCCACATCAGCCTTCTCATGAGTCACCGTCTGTGGCACAATCAGGGAGCCCCAGAGCAGAGGGGCTCTGTCTGGTGCACAGCAGAGCTTTCAGCTGCCTCTGAGCAGATGGGAGCAGGAAATGAGGAGCAGTGACAAAGATTGCATGTGTTGGATTCTCTGTCATAAATTCATCTGAATGCTGGGCTGCTGTGTGGATGCACAGAATCAGCCCTCATCTCATTTTAGGAGCACAATTTGTTTTATGTTTGGCATCTCTATAGCCTTTGGCTTGTCCCCTGTGGCAGCAGGAATAGAATGTAATTTTTTCTAGAGCTTAGTTTGCTTTTGTGTATTTCTTTGCAGCAATTAGGTGCTTTAATTTCTTATCTCCTAAGAAGTTGTTCCTGCTCTTAGTTCTCTCTTGTTTAATCCATGCTGCTCTGCTGCAAATGTTATCTGTGCTATTCAGAGGCAAGAAAGGAGTTTCACTGGCACTGTGATACGAAGGGTCAGAGATCAAACTACTTAATTCACTTTTGCATGGTGAGTTCCACCAGGACTGGGTAGAACAGGAGTCTCAGGACCTGTGCTGCTGGGTGTCCCCCATCACTGCCCTGGAGTTTGGGTGGTTCCCAAGGATGTAACACAGAACCATTTCAAGTTCTTGTGGCTTCCACAGCTGCTTGTTGGAGATAGAACAACTGGAATTGTGCTAATCAAGGCCAGGAGAAAAGAGCTCTCACTCTGTATTGCAAGCAGTGAAATATTAGAGTTGGAAAGCAAAGTGGTGACCATAGGAGAGAACAAGAGAATGTGAATTTAGGGGGGGATGTCTGTTGGCAGCTTTGGATTGAGTGGGCAGGCACTGGAACAAGGTGCCTGGCGGGGGCTGGAGTCTCTGCAAGTGTTTAGGATGGATGTGGCACGTGGGGACATGGGTTAGGGCTGGTGATGGTGGGTCTGCATGACCCTGAAGGTCTCCTCCAATGCTGCTGATTCTGATAATTACATAAGAGCAGTTTGCCCAATTTCATCCAATTCAAAGCAGCCTCTCCGTGTTGTGCTCTACTGGAGCTGGCACTGGGGGTTGTCCTGGTGGGGCACCTCTCAAATGTCCCTTCTGTGACTTCTGGCACAGCCCTTGGGGGTTGGGAAGCCAGGAACTGACACTATGAGGCACTTCAGGGCCCTGGGGAGAGCAGTGACCATCTGGCCAAGGCACTGTGGCTGCCCCAGGAAACCCAGCTGCTAAACAGGCACAGCTTGTTCAGAACCTGCTCATTCTCCATTTGCTCGGTACAAAGTGAAGAATATTACACCATGTGACCAAATATTCATACAAATAAGATCTTAAATTGTTTTTCTCCTTATGCCATCTGTTCTAGCTGCTAAGCTAACACAGGATTTGATCTTGTATTATTACTTGCAAATGGAAACAAATGAGATGGAGCTGTGTGGCAGTGTTTTCATTCCACACCATCCATCCCACAGCAGGTCTCTATTAGGCAGGGCTGCTGCTTCTTCTGCTTGTGGGCAAACGTTTGCCTTGGAGCCCATTGATCCTGGGAAGTGGCAGTGGAACTGAGGCTGTGCCTATTCCTGTGTCTATTTACTTACTTTAGGTTTGCAGAGGCTGATGGAACGTGAAGATAAACAGCATCATATTTCCAGCAGAACTATTGGATTCATAAATCCTCAGTTATTTTCTCTCTTAAATTTTCATGTTCTGTAAAGAAAAGGTGGTAGATGGGGTAGCCAGAATGTGGAACAACTTGTTCAATCATCAGCAACTGGTTCAATCAGTTTCCACTGATTTTCCTGGGATGGAATAATCCTTTCTCCCAGTAATTTATGTGCCTCCATTGTGTGATTCCCACCTACCAGCCTGGGGATATTACTTTGAGGTGCAGAATTACTGTCAGAATCACCTCAGATACAAATAAGACATTTCTTTTCCAATACAAAAATCAAGACAGTTCCTTGCACTGGGGGTTACTGGAGGTTTCATTGTGGATTTAATTACCAAGATGACAATTTTCATGTCTCTTGTTGACTTGCTGTTACATTCCTGACTCAGCACCCTGGCAGCTGCTGCCTGTACTGGGTGCAAAGTTATTGAAAGGTTGCTGTTGGAAAAGCCCTCCAAACATAGACCTGTGTGTAACTGCTGAGTAGTGCAGCACATTTCACAAACCCCTGTCACTGGGGGTTTGTCTGTTAACAGGGGTTAGACACCCAAATCTTACAAATTGGAGAGTTAGGTATGAACTCTGTGAGCAGCTGGGAGTGGTGATTGTAAAATTCAGCAATTAATTCCTGTAGAACCTCGAGGAAAGAGATCAGAGCAGTTCTGTGTGAGAGGCTGGAGCTGGGTCACATTTCCAGGCCCATGTTTTGGAGGGGAACTCGTGAGCACGGCCAGGTTGGTTTAGAAATCCCCAGCCTGGTGTGGAGTGAGGTTTGAATTTCTGTGCTGGCTTTTATATATAGGAAGAACCATAAATGTGAAATATTTAGAGAAGAATGTGACAAGCAGCTTCATCATCCTGCCTGCTGAAAGGGAGCTGGACTAACAGTTCAATAATACATCCAGTTTTGTGGTTATTAATGCTGTAATTACTCATGGTGTGAACTGTTTTCTTCTCTGTGGGTACAAGGAGAAGGACTGATGGTGTTCAGATGTTTTTGTTCAAAATGCAGTGTGCTGAGCATCATCTTGTACCTTCTTAAATCACTGCACTATCCTGGCAGTGTTTGTACTGGGATTTGTGTAAAACTGGAGATTTATCAGTGCTCTGTGAATACTTAATAATAATAATGCTCCTGCCTGTACCTGTTTGGTGTCTTGGTCTGAAAAGTTCCTTGTAGAAGAAGACAAGTCCAAGACCAATATTTCTTGGAAATGTTCACACATATCCCTTTAGGCTGTGTTTTTATTGCCCCTTGTTAATACACTGAAATGGAAATGTTCTCCTGTCTGCTGCACAGATCCTGCTCAGAAGAGCTGTAGCTGAGTTTTGTGGATGATTAATAAAGGAACAGACTTGACTCATGTTTCTCTCAAAGACTGTACAAGAGGGGAGAGTGTGGAAGGATAAAAATCAGCGTGCTTAATTATTAATAGTTTTTAAAGAAACTGTAGATTTGAAATCCAAGCCTGAACTGCAGTTTTACCATCAGCAACGTGTGTTTGTGCAGGATCTGTGAGCCCTGACCCTGCAGGTGTTGGGTGGCACACCAGGGTCCCCAGCCAGTGGGGAGGCTGTGAATGCTGTCAGCTTTCCCATCTCACCCCTGTGTGTCACATCTCACGCTTTTGGGGGTTTGCAAAGCTGTCAGCACTGGGGAAACCCTCTGTCCTGCCTGCTCTGGCTCTGCCTGAGCCAGCAAAGCACAAACTTGCTTTGTGCCAGTTCCCAGAGAGCAGCAGAGAACTCCTCACGTGCTTGTTCCTCTCAGAACAACACAGCCCAGCAATCTCCCTGCCATGGCTGTGAAAGTGTGGAGCTCCTCCTGTGCTGCACTTCTGTGTTAAACAGCATTAGGAGGAGTGGATTGCATTAAAATGAAATCCTTCAGCTCCCTGCAAAAATGGTCACCACTGCAGCCTTGCTCAGTCTCTCATCAGATGGTACCAAATGTTCTGGCTCTGTTGTTTTTGAGAGATTCAGAGAGGACATCCCTGAGTCTGCAGGGGAGGGGGGCAGGATTGTCCATTTGGGATGTGGAGTTTGTCAGAAGGAAGGGCAATTCCTCTTGAAAATATTCTACCTAGGAATAAACACTCTTCTTTTTCTGTTTCCCATGTTGAAACAATTGCTCAGCAAGCCCTAGTGTGCTCCATGGAAATATCTGGCTGACTTAAGGAGCTCAGTCAAAGGTGCCCATAGAAATTGTCAAATGTTGTATTTTCACATGTTTTAACTTTTCCAACTGAAAGGGGACCCTTGAGGTTTAAGCCAACTGTAATGCAGATGGTTTGGAATGCTTTCATGGGAATATGAACTCTTTTGACTCATCTCCATACCTTTGGTTTTAATATTTTTTTTCCCCTGGCAGTTTGGTAGAAATGAGAAAATCTTTGTAATTTTTTTCATTTTTTGTCAGGGGTTCTTTTTAATATTCCTGCTGTAAATGATTTAGTGGAGAAAGTCATCTCACTGTAGAGAAGGAAGATTCCCTCATAACTTCACTGAATAAAGGTCAGGGATTGGTGCTGTTAATGGAAAAAAGAAAGGAATTGTGAAATCTCTTCTAATATTTGTGCTTGGTCTCCAAAAGGAAAGGTTCAAACTACATATAATTACCATTTCCAAGTTTTTCAATGTGCTTCTTTCTGCACTTTTCTGCCTTGAGTTGTGTTCTTTCCCTATTCATTTATCAGCATTTGAGCATCCACCAGAAGTTTTTGTGCCTGATGCTGAGGGTGGGATGGAGATCCTAACAAAGCCCAGGACAAGGGGATGGCAAAGGAAACCAAGTGACTTTCTGAGAGGAAATAGCACACAAAAATTATCATTTTTTGGTTCAGGACAATCAGGCCATGTCAGAACGTGTGAGGCTTGTGGGAATAATCAGCATTTCCCACACAAGCACTGATGTGTTAACAGCAGTTCTAATTTAATGTGAAAAATAATTTCCTTGAACAATTTCTTAATTATCTTTAGGACAAGATGCTGGTTACAGGTGATAATTTTTATTGAGCAGTAGCTACAAAGTATGAAATTACAGAAATACTGATACTGTTTGATCTGTTCACTTTCTGTGCACCTCGTTATGGACCAAGTTCAATGAGCAGGGAAAAATTAGAGTGTGTTTAAGACATTTTGGGCACTGTATGTTTAATAAGGAAGAATATGCCTAAGGAAAACCTTTGTTCAATTATTAATTTGAATTTAGAATCCAACTAGAAATCCAGCAGAACAGTAAATACTGGATTTGGAACTTTGGTGTACTTAATATTCTTGCTAAACCTTTTTCTTTGAAAATCATCTAATTTTAAGAACAAAATTAGTTTAAATTTCACTGCCAGTTCTCTTTTGCTGCCTCACTCACAGTCTGCTGTTGCTTTCAAACAGAAAATTGTTTTGACAGTGTCAAATACCGGGGTTGGTGCTAAAGTTAAATCGGATTTTAATTCCTCACTCTGCTGAAAGTGAGCAGATTTGTTTGCTCACCAGCCACTTAGCACATGACCTTGAGCAAGCCTGTGCAAGGGCTGCACTTCTGGAATAGTTGCCTCTAATTAGAGGAATTTTATTCTGCTCCGTGTGCCTCGCAGGGGTTTGAATCAGGACAAACACATGGCTTGGGCCCTGTGTCTGAGAGGAGAGCCAGGAGTGAATAAAACACTCTGGCTGACCTTGGCCACTGACTTGGCAAGGAGCACCAACAGAGATTCCAGCAGATGACCTTGTGCTCCATTCCAGAGTCCCCCCAGGGCTGGCAGGGCACAGGAATCTTCAGGAGCTTCAGGGCTGCTGGAAATGTCTCTGAGAGGTTTGTGGTGGGTTCCCTCCTGTTGGTGCTCCAGAGCTCCTGGGGAAAGTCATCATCAGCCACCTACAGCAACCTGTGCTCTATTGCTTCCTTTTTCCACCCTTTTAACTTTTTTCTGTCAGTAGCCAGAGACTTGAATATATCTGTACAATTTTTACTCTTGTCATCAGGCCATCTCCACAGGCAATCAAGTTAATTTTGAATTGTCTGGAGGAATTATCTTGAATAATCCTGAGGAAAGGTGTGAGGGTGAGCAAAGGAAACCTTTCCTTTCTCCTTGTTTGTGAAAAAACCTTCTGACAAAGTCTGAGAGAGGTAACTGGGGCTGACAAATCAATAGCAGAGCACTGTAAGGACATAATAGAATATGGCACAAAACCAGCCTTTCCTCCAGGGCTTCCCAACCTAATTATGGAGCAAATATGTAACTGTATCAGAGACTGCTGTTGAGCTTCTAAAATTCTATAGAAAACATACTATTTTCTGTTCCATTAATTAATAGCAGATTTGGGACTCTGTGTGATTGCCACTTTTATTGACAGGTTTATTAACTTCTTTGCTACCATAGTCATGGCTTTAATAGACTTTATTCTTTTCCTCTTCAGTGTGATTTTTGTTATTGTTGGGGATTTTTGTTTTAATCAGTTTAACTTAATTATAACTGTAGCACCTCAGCATTGTGATGGAGGCCAGCACCATGTTACACCCTGTTAGTGCTGTGCATTAAAGGAACAATGTGTTAAATAGTAAATAAACTTGCTTTAGGTATTCACAGAACTGAAACTTTTGGGTTCAGGGTCAGTCTCTTGCATATATGTTTTGCAGTCTGTTCAGTGAGCCAACTTTAGAGCTGATTCAGTTACAGACAAACTAAGCAGGTGAAAAATTCCTCTGATGTTTGAGATGGGTGCTGGTACAAATTCCTGGCGTACAAACCATGCACGAGCTGCTTTTGCAGGTGAATCTCACTTAGGACACCCAATCTGAGCTCTGCATGTCCCCATTCCCAGTGGGATCCTGTGTACCTGGGGCTGCCAGGGCTGTGGTTTGGGGTTTTTGGGGGCTCCAGCAGTGGCTGTACAGGGCTCTGCTCACCAGCAGCAGGAGCAGTGGGTGCCTGACCCATCTGAGAGCTCAATAATGAAAATCTTCCCAGTGGGGCCAGTGTGTTCTGAGAAACTGGCTGTGCTTTCACCTAAGGAAGGTTGAGCCATTTTTAGGAGGTACAAACAGTTTCAGTACCCTTGAAACAAGAGCAGGAAACAGCAGGAGCTGCCTGCCAGGCCTCCAGGAGGCCGCTGGATTGTTTGCAAATGCAGAGTTTGTTTTGTGGGATGGGAGCAGAGTCTGGCAGGAGGCAGAGGCAGGGATGTCAGGAGCAGTTATCACCAGGCCAAGCCATTCTCTAAAGCTTGCCAGATCTCTAAACCCTGCCTGTCCTGTGCCACACAGAGCAGGGGTTTCAGGATGGACACCCTGAGTCCCCCACCTTCCCAATAAGCCACAGGTGCTTCTCTCACCTGGTTGCACCAATTGCACAATAAAATCAACTTTTCCTTGCATAACCTTCTCCCTTCCACAGGAGTGAGGGTTTTCTTTTCCCTCCTTTTTTAGCTTCTCTGGAGCCTTTGTTCTCTGTAGGGAGAGGAGAAAGGAGCAGCATTTTAGCAGGAAAAGAGGCTCCTGCCTGCAGATGAGCAGGATGGAGGGGCTGTGGTTCAAGAGCTGGGATTCTGCCTCTCTGCTCCCCAACATGTGGGACCTGGGCTGCAGCACTGTTGGAGGGACTGTTTCTGTATGCAAATGCTCTGCAAGTTAATGATGATTTCTGGCATCAGTAACCACTGCAGGCAGTGGTAGCTCATTCTTTGCTTCTGAGAAGGATGTACAGTCTTTTGTTACTGGCATTATGTGATTGGAACATGGCAATTCATCTCCTGACAAACACGACAGTGCTTGGAAACATTGCTTGTATGAGTGTTTGTACATGTATTTGTTTTGCATTATTAATACATAAGCTTTTTTCAGCAGCTTTTAGTGAATTACTGAGTCTTGACAGCAATAATCATATTTACTTGGCAAATCTTTTTTTTTTGAATCCTACAATGTCCTTCAGAGTTTTTGAGCTCTCATCTCTCTCAGTGCTGTTGTATTTGTAGCTGCTCTTTAAAAGTGCTGAGGTCTGAACTTCATTCTCTAAATGTGGAGAACACCAGCAAAGGGTTGGTTATTTTCTTTGTGAGCTCTGGATAGAGTAAAAGCAGTGAGATGATTGATGTGCCCTCCTCCTGGAGTGCTCACAGGTGTTCATCTGCACCACTGCTCTGGAACCCAGCTGCTGGCAAGGGGGATGAAGTCAGACCCTGGTGCTTTTCCCATTCCACTGCTCTGGCTCTGCTGACTCCTGTTTCCCTCTCCAAGCAAAAGGAGACAATTTCCAAGTGGTTGATGATCATCTCTTTTTTCCTTGCATTAACTACACTAATGGGTGGGATCTCTGCTGAAACTGTCTGAGCATCCTTGGTCAGGTGGGATAAAATAGATCGGGAGAGCTGGAGCCCATCAAACACATTTCTGCACTAGATTGAGAGAGGAGCAAATTAGGCACTTCAAAAAGCAATTCTTGGCAATCAGAGAGGTGGTTTGAGTTATTTAGTAATTGATCAGCCAATAGCTGAACTCTTGTTTGAGGATACTGAATTGTTAGTAAGGACCTGCCTGAGGCTCCTTCACACTCTCATCAGGATTCCCATAAAATACACCAATTAATCTGCAAAACAGTAGGTGTGCAGCTATTGACTGCCTGCTTCTACATCCACTCAAGAAGGGGTCACCAGTTCAGGTGTCTCCAATTTACCTTTGGAGTGTGCAGCCTTGCTGCTGTGGCACTGCTGGGTGTCTGGGGGATGCCCTCACCTTCCAGCTCCAATCCCTTTTGTAGAATGAGCAAAAGGAAATGTTCCTTTGTGGAGAACAGCCCAGGAGCAATGTGGGCACCTCCTGTTCTGGTCTGGAATGAGCCAGCTCCTCCACCTCAGCGTGGAGGAGACACAGAGGAGCCAATCTCATAACTTGGGCACCTAAAACTGCCTCCCCTAAAGTTCCTAATTAGAGATCTGATCTTTCACAAGATCTACAAATGTTTTATTCTTCTGGAAACCCAAAAGCTCACTTGCTCTTCACAAGGATATGTCAGGAGCAGCCTAATTTGTCTTTGCCCAAATGTGGTTTGAGCTCCTACAACTGCAGAGTTCTTGAAAAGGAAATTTCCAGACTAGAATCTGATTTCAGACAACCTAGGCTCTCACCTTCACCATTTAGATGTGTCGTTCACTGTGTTTTTGGAGAAGTTTTTAGGTCAGGTAAGGTAAAAGATTCACTGGGAATTCATTGGGAATTCCTTGGAAAACTGGGATGTTTGGGAAGGGGATGGTTCATACTCTTCTGTGTAGAACAAGGTCACAGTACTTAGGTCATAATGTAGAGCATGGTCATAAACTCATTGTGTATGATGAGTTTTTTTGAACTCTTATCATTATTATCAGGCCCTTTTGCAAATCTCATTTTCCAAGCACTTCCAGAAGTTTCATCTCTGTATTTTTGGTTTTTCTCAGTTCTGACAGTTGGCAAACACCACAGAAGAAGATCCAGTAAAGAGACAGATGCTGACTTAGTGTGTTACACAGTTTGAATGACAAACCAAGATCAACAGATCATTATTTTTCACAGCAAGCAGAGAGAGATGGCTGATTTTAGTGCCAACCTGTGCTGATAGGAACTCCTGTGCTCCAGAATGCAGCACAACAGGAGTAGCTTTCTTGCACTATTCCAGGCTTTGCTCTGTTTGATTGCAATTACATTTTTGATATTCAGGCCACTTCCAGTTTACCACTGCAAAAAAGGAGGCTGATGACCTCATCTGCTCTCCCTCAAATGAGAATAACTTGTTCCATGTTGTCAAATAATTATTTTGATTTTCTCAATTTATGCTGATTTCTGGCTTTATTCCCAGCTTATTTAGTTGTTCAGGGCAGGTGAATTAAGTGTAGGCAAGGTTGTCTTTTACTCTCTCTTGTTATGTCTTATTGTTACCTCCACACTAAATCTTGATATAATTTAGAGCATTCTGCTGCAGTTGCACATCATTTGATGTCTGCAGAAATCCCACTGTGTCTTCAGCTTCTTAAAGGGTAAAAAGTGATTATTCCTTAAGAATATGTAAAGATTATTCCTTAAGAACAAATCCAGGGGTTGTGGAGAGCAGCTTTGGAGGCTTTTCCCAACATTCCAAGGCTCAAGGATGAATCAGATGCTTTCCATTCACCATCTTGTTGTACATATGAACACAGTGATGGTGTAATTCAAAATTCTTTGATTATGAGATGGATTAAAGAACCATGTGGAAATGCCAGATAATATTTATTTAACGTTTTTGTTTGACTTGTGAGGATTGGGTGGTAATTGGCTGAAGGAAATGCTTATTTCTGTTTCTCTCATCGTCTGTTAGCACCATCAAATCTGTTCCTGGGAGTGTTTTTCCCATCTCTCAGCCTGGTTTTCTCTTTGCTGGCCAGCTGATGAAATGCACACACTGGCTCAATTTTAAACCCAGGTTTTGACTTAATTCTTGCAGACAGGAGCTGAGGGTTTTGCTCTGAGCAGCTGGTCTGGTGAAAGCTCTTGGAAAGCACAGCCACAACCTGCCAGCAACTCACAGCTCCAGGAGCTGCTGCTGTGAATCTGTGCTCTCCAGGAACTGCTTTTCTGCTCTTCACTGCCTGTGAATTCTGTCACCCAGGAAGGGCTCTTGGACCTGGCTGCTCTCGTGTTCTGCTCATGAATACTCAGCCCTTGGGGTTCTGATAAAATCAGGCTGTGCCATGGGGCTGGATAAATCCAGCAGGTTTTCCTGGGACTGCCTGTTATCTTCCCAACACCTTCCCTGGCCTTGGCCTTGGATGTTTCCTCTGTAAATGATGTAACAGAACATTAATATGGCTGTGACAGGACACTGGAAGTGCCCCAGCAGCTCCCAAATGCTGTGAACACAGGAACTGTCCTGCCCTGACAGTGACACCAGAGTCATTTACTGATGGTAGCACAAAGGATTGCAACAGGTGTCATTTCGGCACAGGTGCACCTGGTTTTCAGGCACAGGCAATGAATTGTGCTGGCAGGTGAGGGATTTGGGCCCACACATTGCTGTGTTGTGCCATCAGATGATCCTTGGCAAAATAAACCTGGATGTGGGGGTGTCAAGGCTCTGACTGGGGGCCAGAGCAGCTCCTGACACTGAAGAATATCCCCCACATCAGGGCCCTGTGCCAGTGGAGGCTGCATCCATGTGAATCCAGCTGGTTTTTCCTCAGTCTCATCTTGCTTTTGTTCCTTGTAAGTAAATGACATTTAATTTAAACTTCCTTAATACTTGGAATTAGCCACTAATTGGGTGAGCTGGTTAGGTGTGTTTAGCAGCAATTCACCTAAAGTGAATGAGCAGTCACTCACCTTCTGTCTGCTGACCTCATGCCATTGCTCTCAGAAGAAAATTTCTTCTAATAAATGGATTTCAAGCAGAAAAATGTGTTTATTGTGGTCTTGATAGTGGAAGTGAGCAGCAGCATGCAGGAGGATGGCCAGCCAAGCTGCTCCCCACCCTCACTGCTGAATCACTGCAGCCATCTTCAGAATGTTTAATTTAACCCCAGGAAAATGATTGGAACAATTAATTCCCTACTGTAGTTTAGATGACAGCTTATTGAAGATGTCTTGAAGGTGCCATGAATCTGGTGCTGATAATGAGACCTTTGAACCAGAGGGTTGGGTTACATCAATATTGATCAATGGCCAGCTGGATAAACCATAAACATCAAAAGCCTTGGAAGTGGGAGGTGAAACTCCTGAGCAGCTCCTGAACTGTGTGCTCACATCAAATCATGCCCAAAGTCTGAGGCAGGAGATCAGCCCAGCATGGCAGGTGCCTCATTCCCTTTGTGGATCAAATATTGTCCTCCTGCTGCTGCTTCCAGTATTGCCTTCCTCCTTCCTCCTGCCTGGGCTCAGCCTTTCCCAGGCACAGCTCAGAGCCTCCTCACTTGCCTTCCAAGTCTCCTTTGTGCTGTTGGAGCAGCTCTGAGCAGAGCTCTGTTTGCTGACAGGAGAAACCAGGGTGTCACTGATGGCTCAGATACTGTGACTTCAGGCAGAGTGTAAGAAGGGATAAACCATAAACATCAAAACTCCTTTCCTGGTGCTTGAGAGAGGAGAACTTGTCTGCTTGTACCTGTTTGTGAAACTCTCCAGGGAGTTTTCCTGAGAGGCTGTGCATCCATGGCATTAGTGCCAAATCATCCTGGTGATCTTCGTGCACCTTCCCAGTCCCTTTCCAGATTTCAGTGCTTCCACAGGCTGTGAGGCTTGGAAATGGCTTCCTGCCAGTATCAGTTCCACAACTGCATGTTCTTTTGAGATCACAGAGGTCTTTAATAAGAAATAGTTGTATGATAATGCAGTTTTTGAAGAGAGAAGTTGTTTTGCCATGTCTGAAATAATGTGACAAGTGGCCCAGGGACCTTTCAGTGGAAGGTGTTGGGAAGGGAGTTGAAACATGAGCCTCAAGGTCCCTCCCAACCCATACCATTTATGATTCTCTGAAATACTCTAAAGGTGAAGAAGAAACCAGACTGTGGCTTTTGGAAGAAATCTTATTTGTTGCTATGGATTTCAAGATCAGGAGATCCCTAATGCAAAATGAAGACGTGACTTCAAATGGTGTAGTGGGAAAGGAGGTGTTTTCTAGTCTTTTGATTATGGTGCTGATCTGAATAGAAACACCCAAATCTATTTTGACATGATGATTGGAAACAAAGCTAACTCAGTTTCCAGAAGTGACAATCATACCCGAGGCAAATTTATTTCCCTCTGTCATAAAACTGTACCACCCACTGAAATTAAGCCTTTTCCTTTGGTGTGTCAGGTAGGAGCATTCTTGAGCTGAATTTCAAGCGCTCTCTGTCCCTTTCAGCATTCAGGCTGAATTTTGGGGGTATTAAGATGCACCAGGAGTTTGGCAGTGACTCCTCATTATAAATCTGTGCTCAGGAGCCCCGGCGTGCACAGCGAGGGTCGCTGCTTGCAGAGCATATTTGTTTTCTATTTTCTAACCTGCTCAGATTCAAATGTAGCTCTGCTCTTCTTGCTGTTTAACTTGATTTCTAACAGTGGGAACAATCAAGCCGAGGGCGCCTGTTGTACCAGAGAATGCAAAGCGTGGCTGGAATTTGCTACAGGAAAACCCCACTTGGTGCTTGTCCTTTAAAAGGAAAACTTTTTAAAAGTTTCCAAAAGTTTGCTCTGATCTCACTTTACAGAATTCCAGGGCCACTGAGGTTGGAAGAGCCCTCCCAGACCAGGGAGTCCAAGCTCAGTCCCCACCTTGTCCCCAGCCCAGAGCACTGAGTGCCAAATCCTTGGGCACCTCCAGGGATGGGCACTCCAAACCTCCCTTTCCAGTGTCTGACCACCCTTTCCATGGAGAAATTCCTCCTGATGTCCAACCTGAGCTCCCCTGACACAGCCTGAGGCCATTTCCTCTTGTCCTGCCCCTTGTTCTCTGGCACATCTGAGTTTTCCCCCATAATCCCAGAATGGTTTGGGTCGGAAGGGACATTAAAGATTAGCTCATTCCAACTCCTTGCCATGAACAAGGACACCTTCCATGGCTTTGAACCAACTGGACTTTTATTCACTGTTTAGTGAGAGCTGAAGGGTTTTAGGCCCTGCTCAGCTCATGTTTAAGCTCGATAGCCAGGCTAAGCCCTGACAGCAGAGGGATTGTGGTGACCATCAGTGGCTCAGCTGTGTGTGAAGAAGGATTTCCAGAGTCTCAGTGTGCTGGGAGAGAAATCAGCCTGCTTACAGTGGCTGTTCCTGCATGTCAGCCCAATAGAATCAGGAGACATGGCAGGAAAATAATTGCATTCTCTTTACTAATGAAAGAGCCCTTCAAGTCACCGATGGTTTTACTGCCCTAATTACTTTGGAATGGCAATATTCAGTGCCTTTGATTTGAGTTTTGTAATAACAGTTACTTGGACTTATTAGTTCCTGTGTGAACCAGGCAATCTTTTATGCAATTACATTTGGAATGTGTTTAAGTACATAAGGAAAAGTAGAGAAAAAAGAGGGAGGGGAAGTCATTAGTGAGCAGGATGGGTGTGCTGGGCAGAGATCCCAAAGGAGCCCAGGGCTGGGGTTTCAGCTGCTGCTTGTTCCTCTCGTGGTTTCAGTCCCATGGTGGCTTCAGCACCTTGGGGTCTTCTGAAAATGCATCCATTTACTTAAATCAAAGTTGATGTAGAAATAAGCTCCCACTGGGTGAATAGAGGAAAATTAAAGAGTAACAAGAAGTCGCAGCATTTTTAAACTTTGCTTTTTCAATCCCTTCTCTTGGTTTCTGAAGCATGATCCTTGAACTGCTGTTCCTGTTCCATCACTGAATTCTCAGAAGTCAGTGCTAAGCCCGAGGTGTATGTTCAGCTTAACAACCTGTGTAGTGTGTCTCACTAGGCTGTACCTTTCTGCCTTGGCCAGCTTGTAATTACATATTCCCACTGAGCCTGTTTTCCCATCCATCAGCAAGGCTTTTATTCCTCTGGATTTTGTTAAACTCTGTGCAGAACCCGGGAACAACTGCGGGCTGTGCATTTCCAATTGTTTCTCCTCCTTTCTCTGAGTCTCTAGCCCTTTGAGATATCCATGGGGTGGTACTGTGCCAGTAGTGAACTGCTGGGTTCAAAACCAAAGGCAGGCATTCCAGAACATTTTTATTTTTAGGTCCTCCTTTTCTTACTCTTGGATGCTGTTCCTGCCCTCCTTCAGCGCGATTGCTTGCCAAGCCTTGCGAGGCAGCTTCAAACTGACATCCAACCACAGCTTGAAATGTGCCTTGAAATCTGTTTTAATTAGATATGAGCCATAATAATTTAATTACAGATCCACCCACTAAATTGTCTGTTTTGAATTGGAGCAGCCACTTTGTGTACAGAAACAGAAATGTTTGGAATCGACACTTCCCTGACTCCTATCAAGGGCATTCAAGCTTGGAATAAAGTCCCAGAGTTCTGTGGCTGTTTAACCTCCAGCCACTAATTATCCACAGCACTTGGAAAATCTGCCAGATTTCCCTCCATACAAGTCAGCTCTGGCTGCTCCTGGGGGATGAGATGTCTGGGACATCTTGCTCTGAGGCCTCTCCCAAGTGCAGGATCACTGCTGAGGAATAAAGCTAGAGCTGGGCAAGTGTCTCATGGCTTTCTGGACCTTTCCAATAAGAATTTCCCATTAATTTGACTTAAATATCCATTTCAGAAGGAACTCCACCCTTCAGTGTGGGTGCAGGGAGGCTGCTGTCCATGAGGATTCCCTGCTGGGAATGGTGGCTGGGTGGTGTTCAGCTGCCTGCTGTTGAGCTGAGTTATTGCTGGCACATTGGCCACCCTCAGAAAGAATGATAGAGGAATTATTGCATGCATATTAATTATACAGAGTGGGTTAGGCCACTTGGGAACACAGGATCACCAGTGCTGTGTGCTGGCACCAGCAAGGAGTGCAGCCCTCAGTGAGTTCAGAGCCAGAAGAACCAGGTGGGAGCAGACAGGTCAGTTCATGGGAGCTTCTTGGGTAATTCTGCTGCAAAACCCCACTTAGAACCCTGAGACTGATTGAATCAATCACTCAGTCAGTCTCTGTGTCTATTACAGACACAAACAGGGCTTGTTCAGTTAGTGAGAGAGCAGTGCAATGCCTTGGGGAAAATACCTGCAAGCAGGCCCAAGTGACTGTGTGAATGTCCCTAAAATAATGCAGCACAGTCAGACAGGAAACATTCATTTGATTTCCTCTGATTTATCTAAAATAAGACTTTAGGTGAATTCTTGAAGGGCTTTGTATGTTGAAACTAATGTCTGATGCAACTATAGAAAATATTACGGTTGATAGCACAAATTTTCTTTACTTATTCTGGTTCCTGTCTGTCATCTTGTCAGCTTTATGGTGTGGGTTCCTCTCACCTTAAAGGTAAAATAGTAAAGAAAATCTGAAGATTTGGAATGGGTTTTTATCTTCATATTTACAGATGAATGGGCTTTAGTTTGGTGGTTTTTACTTCTGTCTGAATCCTTGAGATGTTTTGTGGCTCGTTTTTCCAAAACTGTTGGACAGTTACTGTGATGAAATCCCATTGATGGAATTTAAGGGTTAGCAGGGAAAATATAAAATCTAAGTTAGAGGGAAAAATATAAAATCTAAAAAAAAAAATTAATCTCTGCCAGATACAAGCTCCAAAAGGAGATCACAGAATCCCAGAATGGTTTGGGTTGGGAGGGACCCTAAATGCCACCCAGTGCCACCCCTGCCATGGCAGGGACACCTCCCACTGTCCCAGGTGCTCCCAATCAGCCCCAATGCCCAGCCTGGCCTTGGGCACTGCCAGGGATCCAGGGGCAGCCCCAGCTGCTCTGGGCAGGATGTTTTGGGATGTTTTGGGATGTTTTGTGTTGTTTCAGATGGTGGCTGGAAAGAAATAATTTGGCTTTTATCATCACTTATTTTTTTGAACAATGCTTATTAAATGCTCCTTGCTGGCCAGCACCATGGTTGGAAATCAAGATGATTTCATGATGCATTTGGCCATCAGCTGTTGCAGGATTGGCCCAAAATGTTCATCTCTGCTGCCTCTGAAGGAGAAGGCTGGGGGATCACATCTGTCAGGTGCTCCTCTGTTTCCTTGGCTACCACATCATTGAAATGCCATCTCTTTTATTGGCATTAATGAAAATCTGCTGGGATACACAACTTTGCATGATCTGCAGGGATGTCTTTGGAATCACGAGCTGTGTTCAACATTAGCTGGGGGGATGTAACATTTTGGGTGCCAACTGTACGCCTCTCCAACAGGATGAAAATTAAAAATAATATTCTTATAATAAATAAAAAATAATAAAAAGAATAAATACATATCTTATTCATTAAAGAAGATGAAAATATTAATAATATCTATTTCTATTAATAATCCTTGAGTGACACGTTTTGCTTTTTGAATCTTTCCTTCCATGACACTAATGTGGCACTAAGGAATTTTTTCCCTGAGAACTCAAGTGTGAGTTTCTTAGCAAACACCTATAATTAGGTCAGAATTTTATAAAAGGCTTTCTATTTGCATAGAATAGCATTAATTTTGCATTCTTCTATCAGATGAAACATGGAGAAGGAACAAATCATTTATTCATGCAAAACCAACCCACATGAATCATTTATTTACCTCTTCTGGTAATTTCACAAGCTTACTTTTCATGCATCAAGCTGAAAATTAATCAACATTTTCTAGGAGTTGATTTTGTCCAGAAAAAAAAAAAGTAATAATGACATAAATACTTCTTATGTAAGGAAATCATCCAGTGAATTTGGGCAAAAAGTCTGTGCAAGTTGTTTTGGGGATATTTTGGTGCTGTTTTTTGTGGTGTTTGGGCTTTTTGAGGGTGTTTTTGTTCCTTAAGGACAATTTGGACTCCAACCCCTGTTGAATCTTCTTTTCCAAACGTGCATTGAATTAATGAAATCTCTTGGTGGAGTTGGCACCTGCAGGTGCCCCTGTTTGAACATTTTGCGCTGTTTCGAGCTCTTGGTTTGTATTGAAGGCAATGCTGGAACAGCCTGGGGGTGTTTTAGATGCAGGCCTGTTCTCCTCCCTGCTGTCAGCTGGCACCAGGGCTTTGTGCTGGGAGCTGAATCTTGGCTCTGGAGGGTGCTGGAGCCTCCTGGCTCTGGAGGCATCACTGCTGGGCTGCACTGCAGAGGTTTAGGGTTCATATGAAGCATTTTTGCTCAGTGCTTTGCCACGTGAGACGCTAGAGAACTATTTCAGATATCCTGCAGTTTACCAAGCTTTTCTTGTCTCTTCTTAGGGTTTGGGCTGAGCTTTTCCAGCAGAGATTCCTGTAACATTCTCCACTATTCATGTCAGAATCGTTTCCTTGCTCTGCTGTCCCAACTCTTGGGCCCTGCTTCGAGGGCAATGCAAACAGTCTGACGTTCTGTATGATGGATAATTGGATTGGTAACAAAAGCACTTTAAAGTTTATTGGCTCTTCACAAGGCCTAGTTTCAAGGGTAATTAAACATCTCATTATATCTGGTAATGTTAATTGCGGTTTTAATTTTATTTGTACAGTGACATTTGCTTTGGCTAAAAATAGTGTTTGTAATTGGGACTGAAAGGGGGAACTGGAGAGAGATTTATGAGCTTTTTATTGGGAAGGGGAAGTGGGGAGATACCTGTGTCAGAACAAAGCTGCCTGTTCTGATTAGTCCAAAGTGTTGATTATTCAAAAAAAGGGCATTTTAAACTGATGCAAGGCACGCTGGGGTTAGTTAGATTGCAATGTGTTTAACACCTTGTTTGTGTAGCTTTAAAAACACCATGTTTAAATATCACATTTACATCCATCAATGTGCCTAAATCCGACATCAGCGGGTTCTTCTTCCTCCTCTTCAAAGGTGTTGTTTGTGTCATTGAAGCCTTAGGGTTTTAGGTTTTACAAGTTTGTCTGAAATCTTGCAGGTCTTAGAAATGACACAGGGATTTCTGTTCCCATCCCATGCTTCCATGGAAGGGGAAAACCAAGCTGAATTACCAGGGCTTGGTAGACTTGAATTGAGAAAGGAAAAAAATGTTAATATGTATCTAAAAGCCACAAGGACAACATGAAACAGAGGAAAGTGCAAGTCTGGAAATAATTTATTTGCTCTCTGAATAATTAAAAAGTTATTGTGAGGTACGTGATAATGCATGTAAGGCCTCAGCTTGTTGATTATGCTAATTTATTCAGTGTATTAGAGTTTCCAATTAATGTTCTCCTAACAATATGCCAATTAAACATTCTTGCATTTAATTAGTGATTTCTCTTAGTCAGTTTGCCTTGAGATAAACATTACAGAGCACTTTGCACACGTGCCCAGGTAACCCTGGCCGGGTTCATTTGTGGGCAGTGCTGGTTTGTTCCCTGGGCTGGGGCTGCCCCTGGGTCCCTGGCAGTGCCCAAGGCCAGGCTGGACACTGGGGCTGGGACATGGGAGGTGTCCCTGCCATGGCAGGGCTGGCACTGGGGTGGCTTTAGGGTCCCACCCAACCCAGTCTGGGGTTCTGTGACTGCTTTTGAAAGGTGAATCCTGGTAATTCCCAGGGGAAATTGCAAATGGCCCAAGACATCACCCTGTGTGTTCATTTGCATATATGTAAATGGCCTGCCTGCCATCAGTGCTGCCACAGCTGCTGTGGCTGTGCCAGAGAGCCTTGGTGAGGCTGTTCTTGCTTTTGGGGGAGTTATCCCAACCTCTGACACAGCCAGACACAGGAGATGGTCAGATGGCACAGCCATTCCTTCTCAGACATGTTTTGGAGATCAGCACCAGCCTTTGCTGCTGTCTGGGGGCAAATTAAAGCCTCTGAGAGGTGGAAGTTTTCATCTGTGGAGGCACTAACAAAGAGAGCTGCAGTTCCTTAACGAGGCGCCTGTAGCAGGAACAACAAGGTGATTTTAATGATGCCTTTTCTGCCTTCACTTGCAAAATGATTCATCAATTGCCAGAAATACTCCTGAAGAGGTGCCTGTTGGGTGAAGGATGTATCAGCATCTCTCAGCAGAAAGCAGCACAGTTTGTGCCTCCTGCTGTCATCTGGGACCTGTGTGGGTGCAGGGAAGAGCAGGGGTGTGGGCAGCAGCCCAGCCCTGCACACCTCACACCTGGGTCACTGGGGTGTTTCCTGAAAAATCCCTTCACGAGGGCTTTTCTGCTGAGAAACCTCAGAAAGGAAACGTCAACAATAATGATCTGATTGCTTGGAATGTGGCCTGGAGGTTGCTCACCAGCAGGTGCAGCTTTGATTGGTTCCATGTGAATTGTTTGTAATTAATGACCAATCACAGCCAGCTGTGTTGGGACTGAGACTCTGGTCATGGGTTTTTATTATCATTCTTTCTAGCCTTCTGATGTCTCCTTTCTCTTTCTTTAGTATAGTTTTAGTGTATCATTTTCATATAATATATTATATGACACATGTAATAAATATAATATATAATACATATAATATATAATGTATATATTTTATATATATAGTGTATATATTATACATATAACATATAATGTATATATTTTACATATATATTGTGTATATATATTATACATATAATATATAAAGTATAAATATATAAAGTATATATTTCATATATATATATATTGTGTATATATATATATAAAATATATCAGCCTTCTAAGAAATCTGGAGTCAGATTCATCTCTCACCTCATCCTGGGGACCCTCCCAACACCACAACAATTGGTGAACCCACACCTGCACTTTGATGGCTCCATCTCTGCACTTCTCCAGGCTCCCATGAAAAATGCCTTTTCTCCTGTTGCTGCTTTGCAGCTTTGCTTTCTTTGAAGCAGCGTTGAATGTAACACACTTTTCACTGGATAGACTTCAAATCAGGTTGTTCCTTTGTGGGGAATGGGATTGTGTGGCTCTGGGGCAGTGTCCCCCTCTTGCGAAGTGATGGAGTGAGAGGTGGTTTCGTGAGAGTACAGGAATTATCTTAATTGACATAAATCATTTGAGGGACTGTCAACAGAATATTGCTCCTAATCTGCTTTTTCTGTTTCGTGTAGGGATTTCTATTTCTTTCTAAGGATTAATGCAAATCACACATAATTACAGATTTTGGAGGTGGAGGCGAGTCCTTTTGAGACATTAAGCAGTGTCAGATTTACTCCTTCACATAATCCTTGGGCTCCCTTCTATGGAGCTGTGTGAAACAGACTCAGGGAACTCGTTCAAAACGAGTTTCAAAGTCCTTGCTCAATTTCTACCACTGAGTGTATTCCCATTGTAACTGGGAGTGTGGTTCTCAATGGTGAGAGTCACTAATCTCCTTAAATAACCCATTGCTTAATGTGATTGTGTGAAAGAAATCCAGGAAAGCGAGCAGCAATTAAAGCTGAAATACATAAAATCAGCTTTGTCCTTAGAAGTCAATTAAAACATCACCAGGACAAAGGGAAATGCCTGGCTGGAAGATTTATTATCCCAACAAATCCTGTATTAGACACAAGCAGTTGATGTGCTATCAAACATGGCCAGGGTGACAGGTGAGATGATGGAAGCACAGATGAGTTAAATGAGTTTCAGCATGTCTATTCCCTGTAGCTCCTCAATACAAACTCCCAAGGATGGGGCTCAGCCAGGAGGTGCCAGAGCCCTGCAGGGTCTGTGGGGTCAGGACACCTTGCTGAGGAACCTCTGCTGAAACTGGGGCATCTCAGATGTTCAGTAATTTCCAGTCTTGTGCAGAGGATAAAGTGCACCCTGCCATAGCTCCTGGCTATGTCTGTCTCCAGCACTCCTATTTATAGCTGCAACTTTGAAGCTGATGTGGACTTAAAAAAAAAAATTAAAACCCAGCTTTTTCACTGATTCTGAAAACTGCATTAATATTAAACAGCAATTAAAAATCTTTATGTGGAGGCAGAGGAACACCATGAAGACATTTAAGGAACAAAAAATGTCATCCCAAAGAGGAGAGTGCTCAGTCAAGGAGTGGGATCTGCTGGCTTGGGGCCATGGCAGCAGCACATTCTACTGCAGGAATTCAGCTGCAAACCCAAAAAGTGCATCTTGGCCCTTGTGGTTCAGGGGAACACCACTGCTTTTTAAACTGCCTTTTTTTTTTTCCTAATGTGGAACAAGCTGTCTCCTAACACCATCCTTCAACTTGTTTTAAACTAACTGTGGAAGGAGGGAGCTCATCCTGCACGTTCTTTAAGAGATGGTCCCTATTCCTGTGATGGAAATTTAGAATATATTCTCAGTAAATAAATAGAATAGCATTTAAAGGCTGTGATCTCTCAGCTAATTTATGGAAAAACAGTGGAATGAGGTGTAACTTAAAGGGCTGATTGTTTTAACTGCTCTGCAGCAGTGATGCCTTGAGCTGGGGAGTTCTGTCTCCCTCCAGAGTGTGAGAACTGCAGGAGTCACAGTGAGCTTCTGCCTGGCTGTTGGAGCAGCAAAATCTGCTTTTCTTTCTAGGTGGCAAACACACACCTGAGTCTGTTACGTCCTGGGGGTCTTATTTTATATCCAGAAGCATCAACTGTGTGCAGTTACCACATTTACTGCCCTTGATACTGCCCTGACAAAGAGAGCAGGGTTAAGTGGGTTATTGGGAATTAGGAATTGTTCCCTGTGAGGGTGGGTGGGCCCTGGCACAGCTGGGGCTGCCCCTGGATCCCTGGCAGTGCCCAAGGCCAGGCTGGATGGGGTTTGGGGACACCTGGGACAGTGGGAGGTGCTCCTGCCATGGCAGGGGTGGCACTGGGTGGGCTTTAGGATCCCTCCAACCCCAACCATTCTGGGATTCTGTGGTGCTTTGAATGCTCAATTGCTTTGCATTGTTAAATAGAGAGAATAGTTCTGTTCAGGGAGGATTTTGGAGGAAATGAAGGAATTATGCTGCTTTAGTACCAATTCATTGAGCCACAATTGGTGGCTTTTAGTGTGAGGTCAAACTGTAGGCAAGAAAAACTAAGTTCTCTCTAAAACTCGAGTTAAGACTAATTTCTCACTCTGAACTGGAACAATGTACTAAATGCTATATAAATATAACTAAATGAAAGATTTTATAGAGCATTAAATATTTATAGCACATCAGCTGCCTTTAAAATGCATTTCCTTTCTCTTCCTGGGCATTTTAAGTCAGCTTTTCATTGCCTGTGACTGGTTTATTATGGGCTCTGATTTCTGAGCTGGCATTACAGATGCCCTTAAGTTTAAGTGAATGCATTTGTGGTGGTTGCTGTGTGATGACTGTTTTACTCTGTAAATAGACTATAAATTATGTATGGAGAATTTATGAATTAATCTATGGTATATATCTTGCACTCATAAATATTGTAGAGCACCTTGTAGCCTCTTTAGAGCTCTCTGGTGGAGATCTTTAAGTGCAGGGTTTTCCTGCCGTTCTCTTGTATCAGGAATAAGTAGTTTTGATTTTCTGCAGCCCTATTTTCGTCCATCTTTCCCTTCTGCACCTTGCCAAGTGCACAGCAGAGTTGTCCAGTGTGTATAATGGAGCATGGGATATGCCTTGCTTCACCTTTCTGTTTTGAAAGGGAAATAAATCATGAGGTTCAGACCTCTGGAGCTGTTTTTCCATTCACCTGGCTCCACTGAATAATAACACGTTTTCCCCAGGCAGCTAATTACAGGGTGAGATTAATATGGCAGCAGATTGTAACCACAACTGAAGAGCTCAGGAACTAACTATTAACACACCCTTCGTGTCTGTGGAGTAAAACCTTCTGTCCACTGGAAATCAGCCTTTCCTGCAGTGCTGTGCATGGAGCAATGTCCAGGTTGAGGCATTCAAACCCCCCAACCATTAGGTGCCTCTGTGTCACTTCATTTTCTCTTCAGTTAACTGGGCTCAGAGAGCTGGGGGCTGTGATCTTTGGGGTGGGATCAGTGGGTCCTGAATGAGTTTCCACACAGGGGGCTGTGATCTTTGGGGTGGGATCAGTGGGTCCTGAATGAATTCCCACACAGGGGGCTGTGATCTTTGGGGTGGGATCAGTGGGTCCTGAATGAATTCCCACACAGGGGGCTGTGATCTTTGGGGTGGGATCAGTGGGTCCTGAATGAATTCCCACACAGGGGGCTGTGATCTTTGGGGTGGGATCAGTGAGCTCCAGGATGAGTTTCCACACAGGGGGCTGTGATCTTTGGGGTGGGATCAGTGAGCTCCAGGATGAATTCCCACACAGGGGGCTGTGATCTTTGGGGTGGGATCAGTGAGCTCCAGGATGAGTTTCCACCCAGGGAACAGCCTGGGCAGGCGGCTGCTGTGCTTGGTTTGTGGCTCTGCAGGTGCAGGCAGTGCCTGGGCTGGAAGCTTGTCCAGCTGCCCTGAGAGAAGCCAGCAGGAGGATGCTTTCCTATCCCAGACCCAGGATGCTTTCCCTGGGAGCTCCCAGCTTTGTGTGAGCTGGGGCTGTCCCAGAGCTGGGCTTTGGCTCAGGAAGTGCCCTAGGGGGAGTCCAGGACTGGGATGTGAGGCTCTGCAGGAACATTCTGCTGTGCTGGTGTTTGCTCTCAGTGCTGCTGATAACAGGAGGGATGGGTGATGATACCAGGAGGGATGGGTGATGATACCAGGAGGGATGGGTGGTGGACAGGTGATGATACCAGGAGGGATGGGTGCTGATACCAGGAGGGATGGGTGCTGATAACAGGAGGGATGGGGGCTGATAACAGGAGGGATGGGTGATGATAACAGGAGGGATGGGTGCTGATACCAGGAGGGATGGGTGATGATAACAGGAGGGATGGGTGCTGTTCCCTGATGGATGCTTGGAGCTCCCTGGATGTGCTTCTCTCGTTCCATCTCCTTCTCCACCCTGTGGCTCCCGTCTCTCTCCTCTGCTGCTCCAGCTCTGTGGGGCTCTGCTGATGCTTCCCACTCTGGAATTTGTCTTCAGCCTGGCAGTGCTGCGTTAGAAGGGTTCCATTTATCCCCTGCCCTGTGCAGGGGTGTGCCAGGAGCCCAGGGAGGGCACCCCAGCACCCAGCAGGAGCTTCCCTGGGGTCACCACAAGGACAGGGAGGGCAGGAGGGGCTTGTTTGGATAGAGGAAACCCCTCATTTTGGGTGTCACTGTGCTCCTCCTTTCATCCCAGCCATCATGTTCAGAATCCCTCCAGGGATGCATGTCAGAGCCAGCCTATTGATCCAGCTGGGTTATAAATTCAGGAGCATCACTGCAGAGATTTATCACACCCTTGACTTACTCACAAAGATAGTTGAAAATGGAGCAAGGCAAGTATTAGCAGTACCATAGATTATTCTTTTTGTATTGTAGTTCTAGGTGATTTATGTGGGAACAATGGGCATTGGAACAATAATTAGGTTCCAGATGGATTTGGCTTGTCATATTGCCAGGAAAAGGGGATAGTTTGATTTATCTGTAGTGGCTGATGAGCACAGAAGAAGGTGCAAAGTGGAATTCTAGCTCCAGATTTCCTCAGGAAATGAGGGATTGGGAGGTAATTGGAGCAAGGCAGGTGCCAACAGGAGGAAACCCCAAACTCAGACAGCAGCTCTGAGCTCTCTCTGCTCCTTTGCTGCCTTTGCACTGGGTCCCAGGAGCCCTTGGTGGGTTTTATTTGGTGCAGTTGTGCAGCACTGAGCCTTTCAGAGGGCAGTGCTGTGAGCAAGGTCTGTGCTTTTGAGTCCATGTAGCTCAGAACAGGATTCCTTGGATGCCCAGAGTTTCTCTGGCCATTGATAATCTTTGGAATTTGGGGCTTTGCTAAATCCAGCTCCTCATTCTGTAGCAGTGCCTTGACTACAGCAATTGTTCTTCATCCTATTTATCAATTCCAGCTGTAAAACTGATCCTTAAGTAGTGGCTTTCTTAGTGCATAATGGAGGAAAATGCTTCTTGAAATGCAGGATTTTTTAAAATGGCCATTTTAAAGAAAACAAGAAAAGAAAGTGCAAAATGCAATTTTTGTGCCTTGGGGATGGATCTGCAGTTCTGAAAAGGAGATGGGGTTTGCAGGAGCTCAGCCATTGTCAGGAGCTCCTGTTCTCCTGGCTGTGCAGTCGAGGGTGTGGGATTCACAAAGGACCCAGGTAAACTTCCACAGAAACCCACATTTGTCTGCTTTGCTTTGAGCTTACCAAACAAATCCTCTGTTATTTGCACAAAGCAGTAATTTTGCTCCCAGCTCTCTGTTTACTACAGAATAACAAACACTCCTGGGTAGATTTATCTCACCACACAATTCTGCAGGTGCCCTTGTTTTCAAATCTTTGGGATCTTCTGAGATCATTACCTGATTTCTAGAGTCTTTCTCTTCATGCATCCTGAAAATAGATGTCTCCAATGGGTTGCATCACCAGCAGTGGAAAGCAGGAGGAAATCAGTGGTTGTTTTTCCAGATCCAGGAGGGGCTGGGTGCATCCTGGACAGATTTTCCTTGGGAGACATTAAGTCTGATGGATGTGGTAAGGTGAGGGTCTGTTTGCAGCTTTGTGCCTACAAGATCTGGGGAAAAGATGGCTGGATAAATGCATAGCCTCAAGCTAAAACATGGTTTTCTGTTATTTCCTTCAGTCAAGCTTTAAAGTACATTTCCATCCTCCAAGATAAAAATCCATTTCATCTTAAAAAAAAAAACTTCAAGTAAATACTCTAAAAATTGTGCATCTCCTTAGAGACTGGTGGAGAGTAAAAATCAGGAATACAGTTGGATTTGGGACTCCAATTCTCACTGATTTTAATTGAACTATTGCTGGTTTCCAGAGTATGAGTCAAAACAGAGCCATCAGCTCTGTGCTGATTTTAGAGGCTAAAAAGGCAGAGTAGAAGACAGGGATTAGCTGGGGAGAACATGAGTCTGGATTTCTATCTCACACCTAGGAATTTTCAGGAATTCTTCCACTATTAAAAAACCCTGTGGGATGGAAAGGGTCCATACAACACTGCAAGAGGGTTTATCCCCTGGGATTAGTGCACAGAGCTCTGGACATCAGCCAGGATGGGGCATTTGGGTCTGTTCTTGGTCCATGAGAAAAATGATTGCTGAGCCTTGAAACAAAGCTTGATCAACTCAAAGAACCTTGAGTAAGGAAGATCTAAAAAGGAAAACAATATCTTATTAGTCTAGTAGTGATGAAATAGTTGAGTCTGTTTTTTGTGATTATTAAAATAATCACAAACTCCCAGGGTGAGTCCCTGCACAAGGGACACCCAGGGCTGAGGGCTCCTCTCCAGGCTGAGCAGCCCCAGCTCCCTCAGCCTTTCCTGGGCATGGAGGAGCTCCAGGTCCTTCAGCATCTCCCCTGCTCTGCTCAGCAGCTCCATGTCCTTGTTCTCCAGGCCCTTCAGCATCTCTCTGCTCAGCAGCTCCATGTCCCTGTTCTCCTGAACTTCTTCAGCATCTCCCTTGTCCTGCTCAGCAGCTCCATGTCCTTGTTCTCCTGAGCTTCAGCATCTCCCCTGCCCTGCTCAGCAGCTCCATGTCCCTGTTCTCCTGAGCTTCTTCAGCATCTCCCCTGCCCTGCTCAGCAGCTCCATGTCCTTGTTCTCCAGGTCCTTCAGCACCTCCCCTGCCCTGCTCAGCAGCTCCATGTCCTTGTTCTGCTGAGCTTTTTCAGCATCTCTCTGCTCAGCAGCTCCATGTCCCTGTTCTCCTGAGCTTCTTCAGCATCTCCCCTGCCCTGCTCAGCAGCTCCATGTGCCTGTTCTCCAGGTCCTTCAGCATCTCCCCTGCCCTGCTCAGGAGCTCCATGTCCCTGTTCTCCTGAGCTTCAGCATCTCCCCTGCCCTGCTCAGCAGCTCCATGTCCTTGTTCTCCTGAGCTTCTTCAGCACCTCCCCTGCCCTGTTCAGTAGCTCCATGTCCCTGTTCTCCTGAGCTTCAGCATCTCCCCTGCCCTGCTCAGCAGCTCCATGTCCTTGTTCTCCTGAGTGTCACAATAGGACACAAAATGAACAGCATGCACAAGCTGAGATGTCCAAGGCGAGAAGAGGGCAGTTTATTTCTGAACTCCAATATTTATAGACTTTCAAAGGTGACCATGGGTTGGAGGATGAAATTGCCACCTCTCCAGCCACACTGGTCAAACCAACAGCCCATCAGTCCTCTCCTCCTCCAGAAAGGAATGCAGAACCACCATTATTTACATGAAAAGTGTGTCAGAAACTCCATTACAGAAATGTAAACGTCAGAAGGCTTAGAAGAACTTAGAAGAAGAGGGTGACACCTGAGTTGCTGGTCCAGAGCCCTGCTTTGTGCTGGGCTTGGGGACCACCATGGCTTGGTACCAGAGCCACCTCAGTGGCACAGACACCTGTGCTCAGTGAAGCTTTCAGCTCTGCCTTTCCTGTTCTTTTCTGTTTCCTTGGCACCTTCAGAAGCCAGTCTTAGAAAAAAAACCTTTCCATGAGCTGCAGCCCAGAGGGGAACACGGAGCTTGCTCTCATTCATTCCCCTCTCACTCCATCAGTCTCCCTGCTGCCCTGCAGCTGCAGAGGGCTTGGAGGCTGGAATTAAACCACAGGTACACATTGAGGGAATACAATTGGGAAAATAGCAGATAGGATGTTCTCAGGCTCTTTTCTGACCCCAGACCGAAGCAAAAGCAGCAATAAAACACAATTAAATCATGTATTGATTTGTGTATTGGAGAAGAGTTTTCTCTTGAGCTACAAGTGGGATTTCAGATTCATTTCTCTTGTAATTCAGCACAGGCTAAAGGACACTGTTTTACAAACCATGGCATTCTGGCTTTAGTGCAGTCAGACTTAAAAATGATATTTCATTAAATGGCGCTTTGACTTTTAATAATAATAATGTCATGAATAATTTAAGAAGAGAGTCTTTTTCATTTGCAGGGAATATGAAGGAGAAGTTATTCATATCCCAAGCTCTTGAGAAAATGCAGGGGATTACTGTGGGGATGACACATTGCAGACAGCTCAGAAGGCTGAGCTCTTCTCAGTTTTTACAGAAGACAAGTGTCAGTGCAGAGGGGCTCAGGATTCCCCTCAGGCCCCAGGAGTGTCCTGGGAGGATGGGAGAGGGATCCCCTTCCTCTGTGGAGCCTGGGCTGAGCTCATCCTGTGATGTCAGAGCTGAAGCTGCCAATTCCCAGTGCCTGACAAACCAGTGTGGGTTAAGCTGCTCCCTGTGCAGTGCAGGGGCTCCCTGCCCACCCATCAGCCAGGCCCTGCTCCTCCTGCAGCTGCAGTGACCTGGGAACCACAGCCTGGGAACCAAATGAGCTCCCTGAGCTGCAGGAGCTGTTTCTGGAGGTGGAACCTGGCCCCAGACTCGGTGCCAGTTCCAGGCATGGAGTCAAAGTCCTTCTGCTGGCCTGGGTGCAGGAGCTGGTGCAGCCGGCCCTGCCTGGGCGTGGAGGAGGCCTGGCTGTGGCACAGGCACTGCTGGTGGCTGCAGGCTGGGAAACCAGCCTGACCCGGGCAGGCCTTGGCTCTGAGTGCTGCTAAAAGGCTCAGGGGCTGCACTGGGCTGATGCAGGGAGGTGCCAGCCCAGGGCATCCTGGCTGCTGCCAACACGGCTGCACTGGGGCTGGATGGGGTGCAGGACACACAGCCCCCAACCTGAGCATCCCACGGGCACATCAGCTGAGAGAGAGAGAGCTGGACACAAGGGAACTCCTTTTCCTGCTGATAAAGCCTTTGAAAGAAGTTATCTTTTAGTGCTGAGAGTTGTACTCTGCTGCTGAGGAGGAGGCAGTGCTGGCTTTAATCGTGTTTTCCTACTTACACAGAAATTTAAACTGCTTCACCTCTGCTTGCTGGGGACCTGGAGCAGGGCTGTGCTCCCTGTCCTGGGGCTGGGCTGCATCACTGCTGCCATCCCAGCCCATTCCTGGGCTGCTGCTCTGAAAAGTGCACATTATATGGCTCCATGCAGATATTTACTGTGTGTGTTTTGTCGTATTGATTAGTAGTGCTGTATTAACATTTTAATAGTATGGTAAATGTAGTTTTGTAATTAAAATGTAATTTTTGTAGTTAAAACAGGAACTATGTATGTGGGATATTTTTTTTTAAGAAAGGAATGAGGTACTTGCACCAGATAGCAGCCACAGGACACCTAAATCTTTCAGAGAAAGAATTTATTGCTCTCTTATCAGAAGAAATGAACTTTTTCCCGCCTTGCTCAGCCATGAAGATGCTGTTAGGGTTCAGAGGGAGAAGCTGACACTGCCCAGCCAGAATCCTGTGTTTGAATGGAATTTATGCATCATGGATGAGGTGTATGAATATGCTACAGGCTGTTGTTTTTAAGGGTTAATCCTCTGTTAACGTGGGTCCTTTTCCAGGCTTATTTTGCCCAGAAAAGGTACCCAGACTGTCTGTAACTCTTTGTTTCTATTGCCTCGTATTGTCCTAATCCTAATTGTCTAAATTATTACTCTAATTGTGGAACAAAGCCGAAGTGTTTCCTTCTCTTTTGGAACCTCATGCTCTGGACAAACCCAGCCTCTTCCATCCTTGGCACAATCAATTCCCAGATGATCAAGTTTTCCATGATAACGTTTCCCAGCTCTGTTTGGCAGCACGAAAATCCGAGGATCAGTAGTGAGTGTGTATTTTTCAGGCTGCATTTAGACCTTTTTTTGCTTTGAAGGACATCAGTGTAATGAGGCTTGATGTGTTCCCCCTGTGAGGGAAGGGGTTGGTTTATAGCCTGTAAAATGAAGGCTCTTTCAGGTGTGCTTTTCATCCACATCCCCCTGCTCCAGGGAGTGAATTCTACTCGGGTTTTACCAGCACTCTTGGTGCTGTTTAGCATATTATTTTCTGTAGCTCAGAAAGGGAAATCTGAAGGTGGCAGACAGAGAGGTTGAAGCATATGGTATCCAAATAAAATACAATTTAAGGTGGTGTGAAACAGAGAGGACAGACATCTGTCCTGGGATTCTAGCACTTCTCTGGGCTGGAAATTCTATAAAACCTCATCCTTTTGGAGGAACATAAAATACAAATTGATGGCACAGGAATTCCTTTGTCTATTTTTATGTATAATTTATGCATTTGAATGACTTATTTAGTATAAAAATATGGATTGGTAGGATATTGCCACATCTTCCTGGTGATCTGCACCAGTACAAAAAAAGGTGCATTGATGGAATGGAAACACTGGAGCTGAAAATGTTTTTAGTCAGTTTATAATCACCCATTACAATTTGTCTGTATTTGTTTCTCATCATTCTTAATGAACTTTGAGAAGCTCTCCACTGTAGCACTGTGGAAAGTATGAGAAGGAACCCATAGGTTCTTTCCTTACTAAGTTCTGTCAGGATATTTTTGCTGTAGGTGCCACTGATTTGGCCTTCAGCCCCTGACATTTTGTAACTAATGAATAACTAAATAGTTATTAGTAAATAGTTACTTAATAGTTAAACTGAGTGGAGCCATGGGAGAAGTCCCAGGCAGATGCCATCAGCTGGCCTGAGCTGTTGCACAGACAACAAGTGCTCATCTCTTTGTGATGGGAAATTATTCCAGGTGCCCCCAGGGAGCACCAATGAGAGGAAGAGTGGCTGCTCATGCAGATGATACTGAAATTATGAAAATATTAAAATGCACGTGATAAAATCTGGGTGCCTTCTCTGGGAGATAAAAGCAGCCAGTACAATGCTGAGCCTGCTCAGCTCCTCCAGAACCTATTTTCATTGTCACAAAGGAAAGGCAATAGTAGTACTTGGATTCCACTTGTGTTTATTTGGAAATGCAACATTGTTCCATCCTTTTCTTCTAATATTTTCTGCCTGCTCATTCAAGAGCTCTTCTTCTCTGATCTGGAGTAACCTTCTATTTCTCAGCTTCATTAACTGTATTTCACATAGAATCTTAAGAGAAATAACTCTCTTGCTTTATATTTCAGATTCTTCCACGCTTTCTTTACACTTGAAATTAGCTGTAACTTGTTATAATCTAAAATATTTGCAGATTTCTCCATGTCATTGCTATTCCATTAACTGTCTGTCCAGCCTGTTTCAGCTGCTCTTTTATGAGGATGATGATGCTGAATTTAATTCCAGGCTGGGAGCAGTGCAAGGTGTCTCTGCCCATGGCAGGGGTGGGACAAGATGAGTTTTGGGGTCCTCCCAGCCCAGCCCAGTCTGGGATGCTGTGATTTCCTGCTGCTTTGGGCTGTGCTTCCCTTCCTGCAGCACAGGGGCCCAGCTCCAGTCGTCTGCTCCCTCAGCACCCACAGGCACAACTTGGCTCTTTCCAGAATAAATGATTTTGCTTCATTCCATTGGTTTAACCCATTGCAAAATCGTCTGATCTTGGAATAAATCTCAATTAACTGGAAGCCTTATAGTCTTTGATCAAGATCTCAATCTCTTTTAATTTGCAGGAATATATTTTATGCAAATTTCTTTTTTGTCTCCTTTTTTATTAAATATACCTTTTTCCCCTTTTTTGGCTGCTCTGCTCTATGGTGGAGGAAGATTAAGCTTCCAGTCCTCATCCTGACATTTGACCTTTACTTATCTCTTGCTAATTCTGTCAGCTTTAACAAAATTGTCTTATTTCCCCCCATGCTGATAGACAGTGGAGGTCTTTCAAATTATTTAAAAAAAGGGAGGGGGTGAAGAGGAAAAACCCATGACCTTTAATTAACTTTCTCTAGATTTTCCATTGAAATGATTCATGTATGCCACAGGATTTCACTGGCTAGAGATGTGGGAACTGGCTGTGTTAAATGTATTTCTGCATCATCAAACAAAGCAACTTAAACAGATAAAACAAGAGCAGAGGTGTGAGGTGGGTCTCACAATGTTATAGTGAAAATGTGGATTGTGTTTCCTGCACCACTTTCTGTGGGTGTAAATATACTCAGTATTATAAAATACATTAATAACTCTTCTTATAAATATTCAAGGTTATTAAAAGATAAAAATGCTGCTGTTCCACTCAGCAGAGGAATGGTTTGATGGAAGAGCAACCAAGAGCTAAAAGAAGGGATGCATTCACCAATGGAATTGGTTGCTGTGCTGAGATGGGAAGGGAGCAGCAGGGAATTCAGGGAATTCAGAGCAGGGCCTGTCCAGGGGCTGCTGTGCAGCTCTGCCTGGCAATATTGTGCACCATTAACTTGAACAAAGGAAGAGCTTCTGGAAAAACATTGGGTTTGTTAATTAAGTGCTTTGCACCCTAGGAGTGGGGAGTCATTAGCTGCTCTGTTCCCCCAAGGACACCGAGCTGTTTGTGAGCTCAGGGATGCTGGGCATCAAGGGCTGTTTATTTTCCAGGGTTAGATTCATCTGCTTCTTTCAAGTAAAAATAAAAAGATTAAACAATCACGACCAAGCTCTGCAGTCAAACAGAAAAACGAAGGCGCTGCGTTGCCCGTAGTAATGAGGAGGATTAAATTTGCACAGAGCCTTCCCTGGGCTTTCATTGTGAGCATGGCCAGATGTTCCCAGAGCTGGGAGCTTCATTATGAGCAGCAGAGTCAGAGGAGCTGCCATGTGCTTTGCTGGGAAGGCTGTACCTGTTCTGATGATTGACTTGGAGCCATCTCTGGAGCTCATTTGGGGGCAGCAGAAAGCTGAGAGCAGAGCCCAGCCTGGTAAACATTTAACTGCTTCCTTTCACACTCTGCTGAGCCCAGGCACCAGCTGCTCCTTTTCATCTGCCTCTCTCTTTTGTTCTGGGCTTGCTGTGCATTGGGAGTGACTTTGGTATCGACCACATCAGTTCGGGTGAAATTTTTGCTTTAAATTCCAACTAAGAGTCTGAGATGACTTCACTGGTTTTTAATGCGATTCTTGTCAATTATGCTGAATTATTTATAGAACTGTTCAGGCTAGCAAGAATTCCCTGTGGGAATTTCTAGCGTTTTCAGCAGATTTCCAATCTGCTGTTTTGTTAAGGATCCACTGGACAAACAAAAGGCTGTTGCTCCTTCATTAGGAAGCCACTTGTTTAATGAAGCTTTGCCTTCTCTTCCCATGGCCTGCTTTGCTGAGGCCCAAACTCCACAAGTCAGTGAGTGAACACCAAGTTCTGTTGTCTTCTCTTTCCTTCTAGGCCTTTAATCCCTGAAAGGCACCTGATTTGAGCATAATTCTCCCTGAATCCCATTTGATCTGAAAACAGATGTCTCCGAGTCCTGATCCTGTAAGGTTGTGAGCTAAAGAGGTGGTGTTAAATCTGTTATAAAAAAATACCCAAATTGTGCCACATTTCCCATGGCAGCACATCCCAGGGATGTCTCCGCCACTGAGAGCTGGATCAGCACTCACTGGTGTCCACTCACTTCCTGGGAATCATACAATAAAACCACAAAATTATTGAGGCTGGCAGAGCCCTCGCAGTGCCAGCTGTGCCCGACGCCTGCCTTGTCCCCAGCCCAGGGCTCTGAGTGCCACATCCAGGGGACACCTCCAGGGATGGGCACTGCAGAGCTCCCTGGGCAGTGCCAATCCCTGAGCCCCCTTTCCATGGGGAAATTCCTGCTGTGCCCACCCTGAGCCTGCCAGCCCAGCCTGAGGCCGTTCCCTCTGCTCCTGTCCCTGTTCCCTGGGGCACAACCCGACCCTCCTGGCTGTGCCCTGTCACAGACACATTTTATGAAAAATCCTTTCATTGGGATCTTTTCTCCTGAGAAGCTGAGAGGCCTCAGAAACGAAATGTACCCAATGGTTATCTGCTGCTGTGGAATGCAACAGGTGCATCTGGGATTGGGCTCATGTGGTTGTTTTTAATTAATGGCCAATCACAGCCCAGCTGTGTCTGACTCTCTGGTCAGTCACAAGATTTTGTTATCATTCCATTCCTTTCTATTGCTTGCAAACCTTCTGACGAAAGCCTTTATTCTTTTAGTGTAGTTTTAGTATATAATCTTCTTTTAATATAATATATATAATAAAATAACAAATCAGCCTTCTGAAACATGGAGTCAAGATTCTCATCTCTTCCCTGGTCCTGGCACCCCTGTGAACCCCACCACAGTCCCCTCCTGGCAGGAGCTGTGCAGGGCCACAAGGGCCCCCCTGAGCCTCCTTTTCCCCAGGCTGAGCCCCTGCCCAGCTCCCCCAGCCCCTCCTCACAGGACCCAGCAGTGTCATTTCAGAGCCATTTTCCATGTGTGTTCCTGAACTCACACATTCCCTGGCTGCACAGCTCCGTCAGGAATAATAATAATAATAATAATAATATGATAAGGATGTGCAAATGGAGTGATGAAAGCAAACAGATGAAGTCAATGACAGCACAGTGGTGCAAGGTTGTGTCTCTGAGGTGTGAGATAATGGGGAGAGATCTGAAATACAGAAGGATTGGGAGGCTGGAGGACAGAGGGAACATCAGTCCTTGTTCAGAACGGGGGTTGGAAGGATCTGTAATCTGGAGATGTTTTATTCTGGGTTCCAGCAGCCTCTCCAAACCAGTCCCAGCATCTCTCCAGAGCCAAAGCAGAGCTTTAATCCAGGGCTACAGGATCAAATACCTGAGCTAAGGCTGCTCTGGCATGGGCAGGGCTCTGCTCAGCCTGGCTGAAGGATAATTCTTGTGCATTTCATTAGAGCTGCCTTTCCAGGGACCTGTGGGCTCCATTTATCTCACACTGGGGTTTTGAACTCTTATTACTCTTCATGCAACTTCTATAAATTACTAATGATATTTTCTTTAGCATGAGAATGTCAATGAACTAATTATTCAAAAGAATAATGTTTAGTAAGGTTTTTCAGAAAATATGGGTTGTAAGAAATACCATGTCTCAGTTTGGCTGCACTGATGAATAGTCAGAATTTATTATTAATTTGGATGGTAAATGTTGCAGGAATCTGCTACAGGAGTGAAACTGTACATTGAAATATTAAAAATGTAATTTTTGAGTATATAGATTAAGCCCTCAGTTGTAAAGGGCCGTTTTTCTTATGCAGCTGGTCTTCTGCTGGGGTAGATCTGGATGATTTCTGCAATATTACTCCTGAATTTAAAATGTCTGGAAAAATTGAGGCCAGCAAACGATGAGATTTGCACTGTTTTTCTGTGGGGATTATTGCTTCACTGGACTATGGAAATAATATCCATAAATCCTTTGGTTTCATGAAGAGCAACGTACAGAATAACTGTGCTGCAGATGGGGAAGAGAGGAGGAGGTGAAATACTGAAATCCTGGTAGATTTTGCTGTGGCTTAAAAAAAATAATTTACAAAAATCCCTCATTTTTTTGAAGATTTATCACCATTCCTTTTAAAGTGGGGCTCAAAAAGGTTCTAGCCCCAAGACAACAATACTTAAATTGCATTGAAATTATTAAAATTAATTAACATTAATTAAAATAAGGACCTTAAAATACAGGATTGGTGGATTGTCAGAGCTCAGAGTGGGGCTTGGCTGTTCCCCTGTGCCCAGCAGGGCCTCCCCTCCATGGAGTGTCCAGCTCGGGGGTTTCTGTTTGTCACAAAGCCCTGGGACCCTTGCACTGCGTTGCTGCTGCACCCAGGGACACCTGGAGCTGTGCACATCACCCGAGTGCCTGTGCCCTGTTTGTTGCTGCTTCCTCCATGGCACAGATAAAGCTTTTATCTCTTCTTTTGTGGAGCGGGAACGACAACCTGCTGTCAGCTGGGCTGACCCCAGTGCTGCAGGAAAAGAGAGAAAGGGTAAAAATCCTCCCCCAGAGCTTTTACAGCAAGTGGTGCTTGCTCTCCTCCCCAGCTCTCCCCTCCTGCTTGGGGCACAGAGGAACTGCGTTTTGCTAATTAATGCCTCACTTCTTTTAGACTTTTTATCTAATTGGTACAGAAGATGGAGGTGGTTCACCATGAAAGAGCATCAAGTGTTTTGTTGAGCTGCTCCTGACAGTGACTGTTCTGGTGCAGTGATGGTGCTAATGACAGATCCTTGCTCACTGACACTCTTCCCAGGAGAGGATGCCAGGGGATGGATAATTGGACATACTGGAACCACCTAGAAACTTTTATATCATTTTATATTGAAAAGATAATGACCATTTCTGTCTTGAAGTGACCTAAAACCTGTAGAAAGGCAGTATGCCAAAGCACATGGAAGCTGGGTCCTGTCTGCCTCCTGACAGACATTTGTCAGAGGATTCCATGTCAATTTGGGATAAATTTAAATGTACTCCTAGCTGCATACTAATTCTGGGTATTAGTGCCTGTCACAGCCTGGCTTGCATGCAGAATGAAAGTTGTGTTTTATATCAGAACTGCAGCATTGCATTTCATCAAAAATGGAATTTAAAAAATCCAAGATTTTAACAAGTTGGGACCTGGAGAGGCTCAAGAGAGATCGCTGCAAGCCCCACTCTCTGTGGGCACACGGACATGGGACAGTGAGGACAATCCTGGCTGTCCCTGGGTTGTGTTGAACAGTCAGTCAGCCCCTTTCCCCCAGCTGTGTGCAGGTGAGACATGGAATTCCAGAATGTTTTGGGTTGGAAGGGTCCTCACAGCCCACCCAGCTCCAGCCCCTGGCAGGGACAGGGGCAGCCACAGCCCAAGCTGCTTGTTCCCCTCTGCTGGGGCTGCAGTTTCTGATCAGGAGTTGTTTCCCTCTGCGAGGTTTTCAATCCACTTTCTTGTACCATTGATATTTTTATCAGCCAAAAGCAGAATGATTTTTCTGTTGTCAGTGGGAAGGGAAAGGAATAAGAAGAAGAAGAAGAAGAAGAGGAAGAAGAGGAAGAAGAGGAAGAAGAGGAAGAGGAAGAAGAGGAAGAAGAGGAAGAAGAAGAAGAAGAAGAAGAAGAAGAAGAAGAAGAAGAAGAAGAAGAAGAAGAAGAAGAAGAAGAAGAAGAAGAAGAAGAAGCAGCTGGTTGGTGCTGCAGGAGAGGGGGTGCTGAGGAAATGGGAGCAGAGGAGATCCCAGTGGATCTGCTCCAGCACACTGGACACTGTGCTTTGTGCTTTGTGCTTTGCCTGCAGGTTTTTGGACAGCTGCAAGTGGAACCTTCCAGGGGCAGGGGCCTGGAGCTGGGTGTTCCCCAAGGTCCACCCAACCCAAAGAGCGCTGCTGTGATCCCATGGAATGCCATTCTGGGCAGCAGCGGTGCCCTGCATTCCCCCAGCCTCCAGGCACGGTCTGTCTGTCTGTCTGGAGTGACACCTGCCCGGCAGGAGCTGCTTGTGCAGGATGTGGCTGTGACAAGGGGGCTCACACAGCACAGCTCAGGCTGCCCCTGCCCCACGCTGGCACTGCAGGAGCGGGCAGTGCCCGTGTCTGCCTCCCTCCAGACATCCCAGAGCTCCAGCAGGCTGCAGGCTGCCAGGGAGGTGTTCCCCAGATCCATCACAGTCACAGGGTCCTGGTGTTGTACCTCTGGCAGAACCATCTTGCAGGCGGTTCTTGTGTATAAATCCCAGTTTTGGCTGTTTCCAGAGCAGCGCAGCTCTGCCAGTCCTGGTGTGGAAGTGTGGCACACTCAGCACCGGTTCCAGCAGGAATTTTTTTACATTTTTTTAATCTATCTCCAGGGGTTTTTACTTATATATTTAGGAAGATGTAAATACTTTCTATTTATGGGTAGTTAAATGTCTTGTAGTGGTGTGATGAAGCTTTCTCACTCCAGCCAGGGGTTTACTGCTCCTTGTCCCCAGGAGCTGTTAATTACTGATGGGATTTTCACTCAAGTGAGATCCTGTCCGTGTGTCCCAGTTCCAGTGTTGGCTCATTTTTTTTCCCTATTTTTCTGTGTAATTTTAATGGATTTTTTGTTTTCATAAAAAGTCATTTTATACCTGGGGCGCTGAAGCTTGATGGTATTTACACATGCTAGCTGTTTTTTAAATGGCAACTCCATATACAGAGTTTAATTCTTTTTGTTGGATTGGAGCTCAGGGAAAGGTTCTTCCCCCAGAGGGTGCTGGGCACTGCCCAGGCTCCCAGGGAATGGGCACAGCCCCAGAGCTCCAGGAGCCTTTGGAAAACCCTCCCAGGGATGCCCAGGTGGGATTTGGGGTGTCTGTGCAGGGCCAGGGGCTGCCCTGGATGATCCTTCTGGATCCCTTCCAGCTGATGATTTCCCATGGTCCAAACTTCCTCAGTTTTTCTCTTGAGTTCTGTCATAGTGTAAATGGCACTAAAAGAGAGGAGAGAAAGAAATATATGCAAAGTCAAACCAGAATTATTGTACTGAGAGCACTTTTCCACCTGCCTCACATGACAGGAATATGTATATGTGATTTATTGCTATTTTCCATGGAAGGACACCATTTTCCTGGGTAGAATTACAATTGAAGCAGCAAGAATCTCATCAGTCACCCAGCCATGTTTCTGTGACATGTACAACTTGCAAGTCAAACACTGAAATCTTTATTTGAGCAAGATTGTCCTTTGTCACAGTGCAAATTGTGTTTGAGTAAGGAGTTAATTGCAGAATTGCTGGTGCTAACGAGGGGCCATGTTAGGGTAGAAGCTGTCACAGGAGGACTGGAATCAGCAGGAATTTAGATTTTGGTGGATGTTTGGTTAATTCCTAGCAAACACTTTGGGATTCTGCCTGTCCAGGTGTGCAGCCCTCTCCACCAGGAGTTCATCACGGTGAATTCTGAATTAATAAAAGTCTGAGCAGTGGGTAGGCTTAGGAACATCCAAATTACAAAGGAGATTTGTCACTTCTGGGCATTAAACACAAACCACCGTGACTGGAGCTGCTTCACGTTCCTGGCCTGGAATCCCCAGCACTCTGCAGCAGCTTCTCTCAAAGGCTGTAATCCTTTCAAGCTCTATCAACCTGGAAATTGGCCCTGGCTTTTCCTACGATGCAGCTTTTCCCTAACAGCAGTTGGACTCCTGTCTTTCATGCCCAGTGAGGTTTTTTGGGAGTCTGTCCCTGCTGAAGGAGAGGAGCCATCATTCCAACAAATCCCCACGGGCAGGACTTGGGACGGCTTCCTGCCCTGGCCATCAGTCACTCACCTCCTCAAATGAAAGGAGAATTCTGTTTAGCTCTGAGGAGCTGGAGTAAATCAGGGACATGCACGTGCTGACTGAGAGGCTGGAGCTTTTCCAGACTTCATCTGCAGGGTGAATTGGGGAGGATTTATTCGCCCTTTCATTCCTTGACAGCTTTGCTTTCACTCATGGCAGAGGTTACAACAATCACACGGACTATTGGGGAAGTATTAGGATTAATGATTTTAGGTGTAAACTGTTTCTCCCCACTCAGAAGGTTAAGGGATAAGGAAGTGCAGCAGCTCTTGGCTTTGAGATGGGGTCTGGAAGGTGCTGTCTCTCCACAGGAGGGGTGGAGGTGCTTTCCACAAGGACCCAGGGGCTGAGGCAGCTGATGCTGGGAGACTTGTAAAGGTTTGGGCTTCAGGAACTTCACAAGGCCAAGGAACATGCAGCAGAAGGAACCTTTGGCTCATAAGTGTTGGAGAATATTTAGATGGAAAGACCTGAGATATTACTAACCCTTTAATTCTGTTTATCCAGTGGCTTCTGCCACCCAGCACTGATGGTTTCTATGCTGACTTCCCTATAGAGATAAGAAAACTTGATATTAAATACTACAGTATCTTGTTTTGCATATGATTTGAATTATTAAATGGCTTTTAAATTATTTGCTGCAGGCAAAACTGTCGCAGTATCTATTTTATCTTTTATCTGTGCAGATCATTTGGGCTCATGCTATTAGGCTCGTGTTTGCTGACTGGATAAATGTGAGGGGAGAGCCCAGTGAGAGGCTGGGAAGCTGCTCTGCTTTCAGTGTGGCAGGGGGAGAGAAAGGCTCCTTGCCTGTATTGACCCAGGTCCTGTTCTTTATGCTGGGGTGAGTGCAGTGTTTGTGCTGCTGTGGATCTTTAATAGAAACATGAGCCATCTTTCTTACCTCAGCAGAGCTGTGTGCAGAATTTCTTTGCTCAGAGAATGAATTTTTCCTGTAACTGCATTTAAAAAGTAGGCTACAGGCATGAATGGGTTATAGGGGATGTTTGGATTTTGTTTTTACTTGGTAGCTTTTGGTTTCTGCTGGGTAGCCAAAGGGCAGCAGAGATTTCAACAGATCAGAAATTTGGCAGGGTTCATCCCAGGAAAAATAAAGTAAATAAAATTTGGTTAAAAATGTGAAAATGGGAGAAATAAACAGGAAAGGCCTATAATGAAAGAACACGCCCTTGTACATGGTTTGTGACATCTCTTTTGGTCCATTTTTTCCATTTTTTTGCTGCCTTTTTCCTGATCTCTGTCTCTCAAGGCAGTCTCCTAAATAAACCCAGAGGCAGTTGAAGGAGGCTGTGGAAATGAGCAGGTACCTATGGCAGTAGTGCAGTCCTTATTGACTTTGGGAAGATAAGGATCAGGGCCCCGTGTAAGTCCAATTCATACAATTACATGGAGGAGAATGAATCACTGGGGAAAGCAAACTAACTGAGAACTCTTTCAAGATGGGATTTTCAAATTGGGCCAAAAGGAAATGAGGTGTCCAGATTCCATTAAAATAGAACTGAAAGCTGGAGCATAACTCTCCCAGTGCCTTCTGATAAACAGCTCAGGAAAAGTTCATTGTGCTTGATAACCTTGAAGGTTTGTAGCTCCACTATCAGCATCAGCCCTGACATGAAAGAACGTGGAAGCCACAGAATCCCCTTCTCTGGCATTGGTCCTGAGGGATGTGTGGCAGCAAAACTTCCCCTGGGGGAGGAGAGGAGCACTTCAATAACTGCTAACAGCATCATTTCCCACAAAACCTGTTTGAAGCTGCTGCTCAGGGACTTGCAAACGGCCTTAAACAGCTCCTGCCATTGCAGGATCTCCTTGGGAGTGCTGTCAGTGGGGCACTTAAACATCTGCACCTTCCTTTCACTGCTCTCCAAGCCAGGCTGGTGTTCGTGTTTCTCCTGGGCAGAGCAGGAGCAGGGGCAGGGACAGCCAGGGCTCTGTGGGCTGTGCTCTCAGACTAAACCTGAGCATGGTGCTCCTCCTGTCATCTCCCTCCTCCTCCTCCTCTGAGTATGCTGATCAGCAGAATCTGCTTTGCCCTGCAGTTTGTATCGATCCTGGCACTAGGGTTCAGCTGGTTCCTATCAAAACTGGCAGAGGTTTTGCCAACAGCCACTCCTGGTGCCCTGGGGGGTTGGAGATGGCTCCCCCCTGCTCCATCCCACATTCCTGTGCTTTTCCTGCCGGGCACAGCCACAGTGATGCTCTGTAGGATGGGGACATGGACACAGGTGTGCCCAAGGACTCGCCCTGTGCCCATGCAGGGCTCAGCTGTGGTAGAGACAGGCCAGAGTAGCCCTCACTTGTTTATGCCAATGATTTCAGGAATTCCATTGCAGGGGTTTGTCCTCAGCCTGATTTTCAAGGTTGCCAGCACAAAGCAAAAGGAGTTGCCTGATTTGAACTCAAATTCTTTTTTATTGCTGCTGTCCCAGATTGTCAGAGGCGATGGGGCAAGTTTATGCCCTTCCCTCTGGATCCCAGATTCCCTGAAATATTTCCAGTTTCACCCCTTCATGGAATCAGTCCCAAACTGCTGCTCTTTTCATGGCCACCTTTTGGTGCCCCAGGGAGTAATCCTGGGCAGGGCTGGAGGTTGTGTGAAAGAATTGGTGAGTTTGTGCTCCTCATTCCAAAACCATGTCCTGGGTCAGCCTTGGGTTGTGGGTGAAAATACCCTCTCAGTCCAATAAAATATGATTTAGGTGAGGAGAAGAAAAGTGGGTTTAGCTAAAATACTGCATCCCACACTTGAGTGGGTTATTTATTCTTCAGGGGACTGAAATATTTTACTATTGGGCAACCAAGGGGAAGTAACAGCGCAGAAGTTTAGTTGGGTATGAAATATCTGCTCTTACACAGCCTCTCTGAACCAGAAGCCAAATGAAAGCTAACAGTGGTTTTCCCCTCCTGTTTTCCAAGTGGCCAGTCCCAATCCCTAATTCTGAGCAAACTGGGGTGGTTTTTGTCTTCAGTGAAGAGTAGATGCAAATACATTTTGAAGGCAATTAGAGCATTTTTATTTTTGCTCACAATAAACTGCAAGCACAATGAAATTGCCAGCACAAGGTTGAAGGTTATTTACTACGATTATATGCCACATGTGATTAATCTCTTCCCCACTTTTTATTCTTTTGTTAGCAAGATTTTAAATATCCAGGGGATCTCTGCAGAATTCTGCAGGGTCAGATTAAAAGGCTGGAAATACTTAGCACAGGTGGCTGTGTGTGCAGAATGCTCTGCCTTAACAAGGTGATTTTTGCTGCTCTCTGGTGACCTGCAGCTCCCTCCAGGACTCAGCAGCAGCAGCTTCCCTGCAATCCTGCAGGTCAGCACATCCCAACAAGTGTGTGCCTCTTATCAGGCCATTTTCCCCTGCAGTCCTCCCACAGCACTGCTCTAAAAAGATGATAAATGACAGAAAAGAGAGGGAACACAGGGCCTGTCATTCCCCAGTGGAAAGGAACGTGTTAAACATTGCTTTTCTTGCTGGCTGCTGTTGGAGCTCACTGGGGAATGTGGCTCTGTCCTCCCCCATGGCCCTGTGTCCCTGTCACCTTCACTCTCACCAGTGGCTGTGCTTCTGCAGCTGCCCAGATCTGCCAGGACAGCCAGGTGAGAACAGACCAGGCCACACACACACCCAGAGCAGCTGGTGAGGTCTGGGTCTGCCAGCACGGAGTGGACAACACAGGCTTGCTCAGAAGGCAAAGAGAGCCCCAGATTGTCTGGAGCCAAGGATGGGAGGAGGGGGCAGAGGGAGGAAGAGCAGGATGGCTGTTTGGGAGGGCAGCCCCATGCACAGGTCAGCTTGTGGTCCCTGAGGAACCAACACCTTGCACCCAAAGTGCTGTGTTTTCTACCTGAACCTCTGCCTGTGTTCCTTACCTGAACCTCTCCCTGTGTTCTCCACCTGAACCTCTCCCTGTATTCTCCACCTGAACCTCTGCCTGTGTTCCTTACCTGAACCTCTGCCTGTGTTCCTTACCTGAACCTCTGCCTGTGTTCTCTACCTGAACCCCTGTGTTCTTTACCTGAACCTCTGCCTGTGTTCCTTACCTGAACCTCTCCCTGTGTTCTCTACCTGAACCTCTGCCTGTGTTCCTTACCTGAACCTCTCCCTGTGTTCCTTACCTGAACCTCTCCCTGTGTTCTCTACCTGAACCTCTGCCTGTGTTCTCCACCTGAACCTCTGCCTGTGTTCTCTACCTGAACCCCTGTGTTCTTTACCTGAACCTCTGCCTGTGTGGGAGGTTCAGGTAGAGCTGTGTGGTCCTGGGAAAATGCTGCAGGAAGCTGAGGAGATGATGCAAAAGGGGCTTTGCTTTGCACCTTCTGACACCTGCTCAATGAATTATTTTCCAAAGACAATTTTATGATGTCATGCAAGCTGGAAGCCAGCATTCTGTGGCCAACCTTGTCCTTAGTGTCCTTTTCTCTGGCTGAAGTAGAGTGAATCTTTGCTGCAGAAGAGATCTTGGTTTAATTCATTGTGCCTGCAGCTTTAAGGTTAGAATAGAATATAGACCAGATGATAATTATTGCTCTGAAGCTTTTCTGGAGAAGGCAGCATGAGGGAATGCCCCATTTACATTAAAAACAAACCCAGGAGAAGGTGATGAAGAAATGCTTTCACCGTGTTTCTCCTCCATGATCAAAAGACACTTGCCTAACCCCAACATCTAATTGTCACGTGATTAAAAATGCATGAGATCTCCTGAACATAGAAAAGCTTGTGTGCAGCAGCACAAATACTTGATTGAAATGCATAATTAATGCTTTCACTCAGCCTCACGTGGAAGCACAGACCAAGGGGGCAGGTTGTCCAAGGGATGGATGGGTAAGTTTTTGTACCAAGGCAGCTGATTAGTCAACTTTTCACTTTTAGACAAGGAAAAAGAAGTTTGAAGCTTATCTGTAAATTTTAAGGGGACTTGGATATATTTGAGAAGCCGATGAGTCAAAAAACTTCACACAGCCCCAGGCACATCTGTGATTTGAACAATTAACTTTTACTTACCAAGAACTTTTTTGGTGTGTAAAAATATGTAAAAATTGCACATTGAAAGCGGTGATAAAGTGTAGAAACTGCTGTGCTTGTTGCTGAGGGGTGTTGTGTGCTGTGACCTCATGTTCCCCAGAGCCCACCCTGCTCTTGACTCACGTGCAGAACTTCCAGGGATTCAGAAAAGACAACGCACAACATTTCCATAGGTTCAACTGTAAATGATGCCTTTATATTGTACCCAGTGCACACAGATCACTGCTGCTCTCCTTTACCACAGTAACTCAGGAAAATACCCAGAATATGGATTCATTTTAAGCCTGTAAAAAACACAGTTCAGTATTGGACCAAGTGTAACTGTCTCGGTAGTTTTAATCTTAATTTCTGCTTTTGGAGGAACATTATTCCAAATAAGTTTCTTTTCAAGTATATTCCAAGATTCAACTGGTTTATTTCAGTTTGGTAGCACTGAGTTTTTTTTGTCCTAACTGATGGTAATGACAGCTAAATGTCAGCTTCATTTCTATCTTAGCTCAAAATATAAACAGAAAAGTATACAAAAAGGAAAATGTCCTGTTCACACTCTGTGAGTTCTTCTTGCTGTGTACCCTATGCCAAACAGTTTTGATTCTGCATGTGACTCTCAGTCCAAAAGCCATGCTGAGACATTTTTCTCAATAAATTATTTCCCATATTTTGCCTCTAGTGCAGAGAAAACACTGCTATTAACATAAATGCATAAAAAACCTGAACCTGGAACTTCATTTCATCAAGAAAAAAACCCCATGATATTTTTTTATATAACATTTTGGATATATTTTATGTCAAAACATGATCACCAGTCAAACTAGTGACGTCTAAACCCAATACATTATTGTGATTTCTAAATTAAAAACATCAGAACAAAACTAAATTTATTATAGCTCTGCCTTCATTAAACACCGTGTGTTGGTGATTTAAACACAACAAAACTCTAGTCGTTCTTCAAAAGTGTCTACTAAATAGAATAAAAAGAATAAGAACAATTAACATTTAGTCTGTTACATTAAAAAATTGGATGTACTTATTCCTATTGCCTGTTAGCTTTACCTAAGCCTTCAACTACTACAAAAATAATAATAAAAAAGAAAACTCATTGCTGAAAGTCAAAAACATTCAAATCAGTTGATACAACATTACAGTACAGTCAACTAACATCATTCAGGGTCTCCTTTTCTCAGGGTGGAGTCCTCAGCCCAGGGTCACAAACCTAGTTCACTGCAGGTCCAAAACTGAGGCTGAGCTCGGCGCGATCCTGCCCCGCGATGGCGCCGGGGAACGCGGGCTCACCCAGCCCCTCCTTCTTTTCATTCAGCACTGGAGTTAGGACAGTGTTAAGTTTAGCACAATAACTAAAAAAAAAAAAAAAAAATTAAAAAAAAGGAAAAAAAAAGTAATAAAATAAACAGAGGAGTGGAAGCTAGGTGAAGCTGCCATTTCTGTCAACCCATTGCGATACGCTATACTAAAAAATCCTGAAATATCCACCTGTCCTCACCGCTCTGCCACGGACTAGCAAAGTCAAAAATACAAAAGTCTTCAACTCGTCGTTTTTGCAGAATAAAGCAAAAAAGTCTTTGTGCTCCTTACTACCAGAAGCAAAATATCCTCTGAGTTACCACATGTAATAGCTTCTGGATGTGTCGACTTGGGTTGGCTTGGTCTCTGCAGAGCCATCCTTGTCTTTTTCACTGTCACCTTCCCAGAGATTAATAAGTGGAGGGTAGAGCTCGTTCAGGGGGATTGAAGAGGTCTTTTGCATATATTTTTTCAATGAGTGGTGGTAGTTTTTCCTCTTAAACCTTTTTGCAATATAAACAGAGACGGAGGCGAGGCTGATGACGGCAAACATGGATCCCATCACCGCTGCCAGGGCCGTGCTGGTTTCCTGGTCGGAAATATCCAGCGCAAAAGCCGCGTTCTTGGTTGTGACGTTGACACAGGATCTCTGTGTTTGCTGGTGGATGTTGGACACTGTCAGACACACTTCATAATCCGTAGAGGGCTGTAGATGTGTGAGGTTGTATTCATGGACATCCACCGGGACCCGGGCGGTGTAGGTGATGTGAGGGTTGTCAATCTTCATTGTGGCCGATGACCATTTTAAGTTGGATGTCATGACATTGGAGTTGACTTTCCAAGAGACCAGGATGGAATGGGATTCAGCTTGTTTGACGTAGATTTTCAGCACCTGGGTGCCATCCAGGAGCGTTCCGTTCACCCGGATGGTAGCGACCCTCGTGTCAGCCCCCTCTATGTTCTGAGCGACACAGGTGTATCTCCCAGAGTCCTCAACCTGGATGTTGGAGATTTCCAAGGTGCCCTCGCTGCTCAGCTTGTATTTGTCAGAGAGGCTTTCCACGGTGACCTTATTGCCCAGAGGGGTGACCCAGTAGATTTCTGGCTCAGGTTCTGCCATGGCCCGGCAATCTAAAAACACCGTCATGCCGATGTCCAGGTTCAGGTGGTTGGGAAAGGTCTCGTGAGAGATCATTGGAAGACATTGCTCGTTTGAATCCTGTATCAGCACCTCCTTCACCTGCTGTCCCCGGTACTCTGGGGGCATGGCACAGAACATGGAGAGAGGCTCCATGAAGCGGATGTTGGTTTTGTTGGAGTTGATCCAGTGGATGACGCAGTCGCACCTGAGCGGGTTGCTGTGGATGCTGATCTCCCGCAGGTTTGGGAGGGATTCCACTGTCTTTTGGTAGACTGCATTCAAGGCATTGTTGTTGAGCATCAGGCTCTCCAGGGCGGGGACGTTGCGGAACGCCAGGCGATGGATGTAAGACAGCTTTGGGTTGTTGGTGGCCTCCAGCTTTGTGAGCTCAGGCAGGTTGTCCAGCGCGTATCTATCAACAGACACGAGTTCTCCCATGTTGTTGATCCCAAGCTCTTTCAATCTGAGCATGTTTTTAAAATCCCCTTCTTGAATTTTATGAATTGGATTTTTGTTGAGATCCAGGAATTTTAAATTGGGAACTTTCTCAAGCGCAAGCTGAGGAACTTTTACCAATTTGTTGTCATAAAAAGAAAGACTTTCAAGACTATCCAAGCCTACTAACGCGTTGCCAGGAATGTCTGTGAGGTACATACCTGCTAAAACTAGACTCCTTAAGTTTGAGAGTGGTTTGAAATTCATATCAAGTATTCCAATCACTGGGTTTTCTCCAATCATGAGAATCTCTAAGTTGGGAGTAGAATCAAACCAACGGCTGTCAATGACCTTTAATTTGTTGGAGTTGAGGTGTAATCTCAGAAGATTTTTGAGGCCGGAGAATGCGTTTGCAGAAATGCTGCTGATCTGGTTGTGATTTATGTAGAGCTCCTGCAGATTGCAGAGGTCTTGCAGGCAGTAGTCAGTCATCTCTGTGATCTGGTTCTCCTCCAGGTGCAAAGTCGTGAGCTGAGTGAGGTTGGAGAGCCCCACGTCTCTGATACTCGTGAAGTTATTCTGTGAAAAATCCAGTTCTGTTAAATTAAAGAGCTGCTGGAGTTCGTCTGTGGTCTTTGCAATGTTGTTGCTCTGTAACAGGAGGACTTGAGTGTCACTGGAGAGGTTGCTGGGGATTTTTGTCAACCGGAGGTCGTTGCAGTCAACTGTGGTGGCTTCCCTGTAGGTTGACTGAGGTGTAAACCAGGGCCTGATTTCACAGACACAAAGCTGTGGACATTCACTGCTCTGTATGGAAGACTCAGTTAATGAATTCATTAACAATTCTAGCACCAACTGGCACACAGTTAAAACAACTCTAACCTTTGCCATGCTGGCCAGCGAGGGGGTTCAGCTCCCCAGCCCCCTAAATTCTCCACGGAGGAAGAGGGTGATCCCCTATCAGGCAGGAAACGTAAAGCTTGACGTTTGAGGTGAAAGGCTTGGACATCCAGAAAGGTGAAAGATGATTTTCTGAGTTTAGTGAAGTTAAGAAATGCTCTGAAGACTCTCAGCTGCTCCTCAGTGTTTTAGATTCTTCTGTAAATCAGTGCCTGAAGATGGTCCTGAAAGCAGATTAGGGTATATGTTATGCTCAGCTCATATACAGTTCATCTATTATTTAGTTTCTTCAACTTTTGAAAGAAAATATCTGAAAACAATCATTATTTTAACAGTAATCTCTTCCAAAAATCCCAGTCTGGTGCAGGTAAATTATCTAGGGTTTGGAACTCTCTCCTTCTTGGGGTTTACATGAGAAATCTCTCAGAGAGAATTATCTAAAAATAAAACTTTGGGATGGATACCTTTCAGATTTACCCTGCAGGAGTAATTTGAATGGCTTGGGAATGCTGAGGGTGGAGGATGTGCTGGTGAGCAAAGCAGGGTCTCAGACAAGCATCAACACCCAATCCCTGTCCCCAAGGCTGAGACTTCAGCTGTGTGGAATTAAGGCTCAGGAAGCTGCTGGTTTAGAAGTTTGAAGCTAAATGCTCATGAACTTTGCCAAAATTTATCCCAGTTAATCAAATCAGTTCCAGATAACAGCTTAGATTTAATCCAGCTCAGCCCCAAACAATAACAGTAAATTTGATTAAATGAATGTACTGCCCTTATTTCAGCTGTTTGTACTGCATTGTGATGGTATGAACTGCTCACCACAATTCCAAATTGCTGTGTAAGCCCTACATCTGTGTCTGCTTAGCCTGAAGATGTTCATGCAAGAGTGCCTTTAAATTAACCCAGCTGTGTCCAGGCACCTCAGAACATCTGGTGATACCGGAGGCTTTGAACACATATTCCAGGAGAATCTCCTGCTAAAATCTTTCTCCTTCTCCCTTCATTGGAAAATTGCTCTGGTGAGTGCAGTTCAGCCTTCTCAAAGAAAAGGTGTGGGGTTTTCTGTAACTAAAATAATCAGGTTGTGCTGTGTGGACTCCCCACCCCTGGAAGTGTCCAAGGCCAGGTTGGATGGGGCCTGGAGCCATCTGGGACATTGGAAGGTGGCAGGGGTGGCACTGGATGGGCTTTAAGGTCCCTCCCAACCCAAACCACTCTGTGATATCTGAGAGAACTCAGTGATGAAATCACATATTTTTCAATTAGAACAAAGCAAAGCTTCAACCAAGTCACAGCCCACAGGGGATGGTACCATATAAAATATTAAAACTAAATACAGCTTCTAAAATAGGTTCAAAATACTCCTCTGGATAGTGGGGTCAGGAATCCCATTTGTCCAATGCTTACTTCTAAATCTGATCATATTAAATAATGAAACCACAGTGTTTTATTGTAGATTATGATGTAGAGCTGTAGGTAGAACACACCCAACAGCAATTTTATTAATTATTTTTATATTGTTATTCTGTGGTTGTGCTTTGGAGGAAGGGGAAGAGGACTGGGACCCAGAACACATTTGACCCTGTTGAGTCAGATTTTCTGTCTAGTAGCTGAGACTTGAATGAGAGCTGAGCAGACTCTGCTGGGTCAGGGAAAACTAACTGTAGGACCAACATTCCTTCCCAAATAACTTCCCAATGATGGAAGAATTGACTAAGAATGTTTTAAAAAATAAATCCTAATGGCATCGTGGTGGTAGGGGATGTGTTATTGTGGAGTGATGAGGAGCTGGGGTAGCTGAGCTGTGCTGACTCTGATGGATGCTTCCCTCCACAGCCACACATTGTAGCTGGCCCAAGCCAGTCAATTCTAGGAAAATTGATGGAATCTGAAGTTTAATTGATTTAACTGCAGATTTTCAAATGGCAGTGCTTTGCAGTGAATAATGCAGGCAGTGCTTTCAATGCCAGGTACAGGAGGTGCCCTGAGCTGCTGTGCCCATCATGGGCTGTCCCCTCATACAGGGACGTGTCCCTGCTCCAGCTCTGGAGCAAAGACAGAGCATTGCTCCCAAAATTCCTGCCTGTGGAATCTCTCCTGCAGCTTCTCAGGGCATGAAGAGAAAGAAGGGAGTTGGAGCCTTACAAAGCTGAGGGGCCTAATGATGTTTTACGACTGCTTTAGCCCTGATGTAGCTGCATGAATCATGTAATGCTTTAAAAACCAAACTGCCTGAAAAACACTTCAAAGGTTCTTTTAAAATATGTAGGAGCGTGTCTAGATGTTGCAAAAAAAAATCAAATTTGATCTTTCTTTGTTGAATATTTATATCCTCTTACTTGCACGTTACAGTTATTGTTCATCCCTGCTAAGAAGGCGTTTGTGGGTTTATTGACCAGAGTTCTGGGTTTATGATCACTGTAAATATATGATTTTACAAGTTCCTAGTGGCTTGTTCTCTTCTGTAGCTATTTTCTACTGCAAACGGATTGAATTTTCTTTGACTGCAAATTTAGAAACAACACACACATTGCTTTCCTCAGTCTCTCCCAGGCCAGGGCAGCTTGGATGAAGCTGGAAATGCAATTCCAGGCTAACCAGAGAGTGAATTGTGAGCAGCCCCATGTGGCCCAGCAGGAGGGACAAGCCAAGTCGTGGCCTTTGGTTTTAGCCACCTGTGCTGTGTAAAACCCCATGCACAGCCCTGCCCAAAGCTACCAAACCAAACCCCATCCCTCTGCTGCCCAGGATTCTCAGCTCCCCAGCACTGATCCCAGCCACCTCTGCAGGGTTTGGTGTCACAGACACTGAGGGTGTGAAGGAAAGCTTTTAGCATTCCCTACCATCCCTCCCATTTGTTAGATTCATATTTTCTGCTGTTCCAACCCACAACAGCAGTTGTAACAGCTGGTAACTTGATATCAGCAGAAATAATGGCTAATTTTATGTGAGAGATATGGAGGGAATTATTTTGCTCCGAGCTAATTAAATGCATTTTCCGTGGCACTGCTCAGTACCCAGTGCAGAAAAAAAGCCACATTTCTGCCACCAGCAAACCCACAGCAGCTGCCTGGGCCATGGGCTTGTTCCTGCTCCCTGAGGGCAGAAACAGGAGCACCATTCCTGCCTCCCATCCTGGAACTGCCACGGGGACATCTAACTCCTCCTTTCCCACCTAAATTCTGAAAAATGGTTAATCCTGAGAATTGGTTTGGCCCATGAGGGCGGGTGTTTGGTTATGGAGTAGTGAGTGGGTCCTTCACCTCAGTTTTTCCAAGGGGAAAGAAGGTGGGTGGGAAGAGGTGTGCTCTGGCAACCACAGCTTTACTGGTGGCTCTCAAAGAGTGAGGTTGGGTGGGTGATTGGAATAAAAAAATACATTTAAACCTCCAGTGCAGGAAGAGGAAAATATGAAGGGACAAGCACGAAGTAAACTGTTCATTAAAAGCGTTCACACTTAACCTGCCAACTAAAAAGAACAGATACTGTGCATTTTTGCTTGGTAATAGGAAAACAAAGTGTTGTCACTTCCCTGACAACTGTATTAATGGTCACTATTAAAATTCGCTGAAAGGAGCAACAATATTGTTTGCACATGGATATCTGGGGGCATTTTGGAACAGTGATGCTGCCACAGCAAATCCTCCCTGTGCACAGCTACGTGGCTCATTCCTGCAGAACTTCTTTTATATTGCAGTAGCATCAGCCCAGATTTTGGTCGGCACTGAGCCACCTGCGCTGAGTGTGCCCAGGTAAAAGTTGGAAGGATCAGACGCATGAAAAAATTACCTGAGGCTAAGACAAGCAATTTATTCTGTAGCTGCTGAGAGCCAGAAGCACAAGCTGATCCCCCATTCCTCCCCTTTCCCAGGCTGAGCCTCAGTACCTGAGCTGTGTGCTGGAAAATTGTCTGTTGTGCCAAGGGCTCGTGCAGCTCCTGCATCCCCATCCCCATCGCTCAGGCAAACCTGGCTGCTGCAGCCTGGGCTGGGGCAGGGTTAGTGCCAGCCCTGGGGGGCTCAGGTGGAACTGGGCAGTGGAATCCAGACTGGGAGCAGGGCAGCCCCAGGCTCTGCTGTGTCCCTCAGGACAGCAGGAACAGGCAGGAACTGATGCCCAGAAGCTCCAGGTGAGCACGAGGCAGAACTTCCCTGTGCAGTGACCACTCCCTGCCCACACTGTCCTGGGAGGGGCTGCAGTCTCATCTCTGGGGCTGTTCCAGACCCCTCTGGACACGGTCCTGTGCTCTGGGATGGCCCTGCTGGAGCAGGGAGGTGGCACCAGATGTCCCTTCCAGCCTGGCCATGCTGTGACTCTGTGAGGAGCCTCCTGGGAGAGGGGAGCTCCAGCTGGAGGTTGGGCTGGAGCTCTGGGGATGCTGGGAGCACCCCTGGAGCACAGGGAGCCCAGGCTGGCATCGCTGCAGGCTGGTCGGGGCAGATGGGCAAGGTTAAGGAAAGGCTTTTGTCACAGACACATTGTATGGAAAATCCTTTCCTTAGGATCTTGTCTCCTGAGGAGCTGAGAGGCCTCAGAAATGAAATGTAACCAATGGTTATCTGCTGCTGTGGGATGCAACAGGGGCATCTGGGATTGGGCTCATGTGGTTGTTTCTAATTAATGGCCAATCACAGCCCAGCTGGCTTGGACTCTCTGGTCAGTCACAGATTTTATTATCATTCCATTCTTTCCTTTCAAGCCTTCTGATGAAATCCTTTCTTCTATTCTTTTAGTATAGTTTTAATATATAATTTTCTTTTAATATAATACATCTCATAAAATAATAAATCAGCCTTCTGAAACATGGAGTCAGGATTCTCATCCCTTCCCTCATCCTGGCACCCCTGCAAACTCCACCACAGGCGTTTGTGTGTGCTGGAGGTAAAACCTGCCCTGCCCTGCTCTGCCCTTCAGCAGGGCCTCTGCAGCTGTGCATCCCCTTTTTTCCATGGATAAAACAGGGATTTATGGATAAAACAGGGATTGGTGCTGTGCTCAGCTGAGCCAGAGCCTCTGACCAGGCTTTAGGAGGGAGAGGCACTGAAATGGGAGCAGCCTCTAAATCCCAGCAGTAAGCTCAACACTAAGCCCAGTCTAAAAGCAGGTTACTAAAGCCACTCCAGTCAAGAGCATCAGTGACCTTGGGCATCCTAGAGAAAGAGAACTTGGAGTTTAATTTCCAGCCATGGAATGGGCTCCTTTCCCAGGAGTTAAATTTACAAGTGCAATCCTGTGTATTTAGAAAAATATTGAGGAATAATGCTTGGTAATAAGCCTTTTATAGTGAGGTTTTTAAAGTCTCCAGTGTCATCAGGAAATAAGCTATTTACAGGTCTGAATTGTGGAAAACACAGAAAAATCAAGCTGAAAATGCTGACAGTTGAAGGAGCTTGAAGAAATCTGAACGTGGGAGCTGGGTATTAAAAGGAAATACAGAAACAAGGGCCCTTAGGACATGTAATAATGGTATAAAGCCTCAAAACACATCTTCAGGGATTTATAATATTAAAGTTTTGAGGCTTTTTTTCCTTGCAAATAATGCCTACTTTTTCTTCTCATCTGTACACACATTCCATCAAAATAAAGCCTGTGTTTAATTTTGGGGAGAGCTCTGGTGGGAAGGTGATTTGCTGTATCTCAAGACAACCTTAGCATGCTTTATCTGTGTTCTTTTGAAAAATACTACTCTTATCTCCACCAAAGAACTGCAAAGAGCATCCTATTCATAACGACTGTGCTGCAGAACCAGCATATTACAGCTTGGAAATTTGTAATTTATTGGAGCTTATTCTTAAGACTCGCATCTGATACAGTATTTTTCATTAAAATACTGAAGTAAATTTGCAGGAGAGGGAAAAATGGTTTTCATTCACAGACTGCTCTGGAGTGCAAGGGGCTGGATCCCCTCAGGCCCATCAAATCCACCACAGAATTGCAACCCAGCTTCTGGCAACTGATGGAAAATCTCTCCCAGATTACCATTAACCAGTCATATTAGAAATATCAGCAATAACAGGGGCTTGCCAAACAGTGGGCTGGCAAATTATAGAAGCTATTTGCTTTAGGAAAGAAAAAAATCTCATAAACCACTTCAGGGCCCTGAAACCTGAAAGGTGAGATGTGTTTGTGCAGCAGGAATATTCTTATGCCAGCAACACAAATTATCATCAGCTTTCTTACTCTTCATGAATGAGTTTGGGACAAGATGGGCTGTTCTGCTGTCCAGCACTTGTTTTCATGTCCTGCTGGAAGGGCTCAGTGTGAAGGCAAAGCTTTGATTCCATTTGATGCAAAGAATCCCACCTGTGACCACTGTCCTGGTTCACATCCTCAGCACAGCATAACTAATTTGGGAAGACCTCTTCCAACCACTTTTTGCATGTTGTGCATGTGCTGGCTGATGAATCCCATCTGTGACCACTGTTCTGGCCCCACACCCTCACCAGGGGAAGTTTCTTGGTTGGATCAGCATTTCTGAGAGCCAGCCCATTGCACTGCCAGGTCAGGATCCAGGCCCCTGAGCCCTTCCTTGCAGCTCCTCCCCTCTGCCTGCCCTGCAGGTGATGGAGCAAACCCCTGGGCTGTGCTCTCCTCTCCCCTCAGGTGCCCTAACCCTTCCCCAGCCCTCTCTCCATTTCAAATCCCAGGCAGAATTGAAACCTGACTGGTTTTAGTACAGTATCTAGAATTTCCAGAGCAAATTTCTCTTCCAACTCTTTTTGCATGTTGTGCGTCTGCTGGCTGATGAATGAAAGGGGACCAAAGGTGAAGAAATTCTGCTTTGGCTTCTTGCCATAGTTAAAGAGTAGAAATGGATTGAGTCATGGCGTATTTGGGATCTCAGAACAACGTGGAAGGATCTGAGCATCTTTGTAATCCATGGGGGCACCTCCTCCCCAAGGATTTAATGTAGAGCAGCTCAGAAAATCTCTGCTTCTTACTATCTATCAAAATCAGCACAATTCAAACGAAAATCTAAAAAAAAAAAAAAAAAGAAAGAGGACAAAGGGCATGCAGAGATTGGGTTGGATTGTGGAGCAGAATTCCCTTTTTGTGTTTTGACCACTGAGAGCCAAGGAATTGGCCAGTGGAAGCAAAGTGTTAATAAAGGAGCGGACGAGGAATATTTTTAACCAGGAGAAAGAGGGCTGCCAGAACTCCAGAGGATTTTCCTGAAGGAACAGAAAATCCTTTTCCTCCCTTTTTGCTGACTGGCTCCTGGCAGTGTGATTATTTTGCTTCCTACACAGTTCTAGATCAAACTCCAGTTTTGTGAGTGACTCAGGATCCCCCACAGTTGGGAAAGACCCCGGTGTGTACGTGGTTGTTACTACCACAGAGGATGCCAAAAAAACCCTGTGCTGCAAACAGAGCCTGATAAATCCCAACCAGAATGAGTCAGGAGCTCTGGAGGTATTTATAAATCAACACAATGGTGCTGGCTGTAGGGAATGCATAAGGCTTGTTATTAAAAATTATATGTGCATGGAGCTTCAATTGCTTATCTTCAATTCTTCAATCAAGGAAAAAAAGTTCTTTTTCTGGTCCTTGTTACACTCTGTTTTGATAATTCTTTTTCCTGTGGCTGTAATATGTGTTAGCATTTCAATTATTAGTGATTAAGTATTAAACTGTATTTTACTATTAGCCTAGATCTATATCTACACAGTTTGTACATGTAGTGTGCTGACACAGACTTCAGCCCTTAGAATAAAACAGACTTTTATTGATTTTTTTTCTGAGTTTTATGCTTACAAAATCCAATTCTCTGTTTCTGAGCTATATATATTTAAATGCTAATAGACCCATATATTGAGTTGGCTGATATGGGAGGATCTGATAGGACAGATTGTGAGCATGGCAGTAACAGAATAAATGGATTTAGCATGGGAGGTGCTGAGATGTAATAGAAAGGCTGTTAGCACCAAGACAAAGATCTGGAACTCAACCAAGCTGGGAAGGGACAGAACTAATTCCATTAAGTGGCCACAGATTCGGGTTTGGAACTGCTCTGAACCAAGGCCTGACTCTGACCTGAGAAAAGGCTCTTTTCTCTCTCTCCAGTTCCTCTGCTGTATGCCATGACCCTCCCCTTTGCCATGAGTCTTTCTGCACTTCTGCTGCATGAAATATGTGCTCTCCAGCACTGTTTCATTCCAAAACCACTGCCATGGATCAGGGCAGGGAAGCTCAGTCAGCTGAGAGCATGGAACCCCCACAGCCTGAATTTAACCATTTCTCTCAGTCTCAAGTATCACCTGAATGCTGATGTTTTTTGCTCCCTGCAGAAAACAGACTTGCTTTGAGACCTTCATGAGACTAAGAAAGAGAGAAAATACATCTAATTCAATGTACTGTGTGTTTAGGAACAGGCTATGAACTGTGCCTTGAGCTTTAGTCCTCAGGCTGGTCATGGCCACATCCCAGGTTTTCCATGGGTTGTTTCTTTCATCAGTGCTTGCAGAACACAGAGGTGCTACAATTTCTGCCTTTTGCAGAAAGGAAGTTTTTTCCTCTCAGAATTTTGAGTTATTGGTGCTTTATGGATAAAATCTTTACCTAATTACAGTGATTCATTTGGGCATGGTAATGTTTAATTTGTATAAACCAGATTTGTTGCACTTAAAGAGGGCAGAAAGAGAAAGGAAAACAGATTTGTCAGTGAACTTAGAAAAAAACACTGACCTGGTTTTACTCAGTGCCTTTTACTACAATGAACCCATTTTAAAGACCTGTTTTCAAGCAGCAATTAAAAAACTTCATTTTTGCAGTGGCTTGTTCACCTATGGCTAAGATTAGTTATTTTTCAATGCATTTACAAGTCACTGGTGGCTCTCTGGAACTATCAATATTTACTCTATTTCTGTTAGAATGATGGATCATTTGTAATTTAAAAATTTAACAAGGCCAATCAGTAGCTCATCTGCATCCCAGTAATTGTATGCAGCACATTAGCAAGGTATGAATTTATTAGATAGTTTTGGACTTGCTTAATCATATAAATGATATGATGCATGAAATAACAGAAAATGAAGGATTCATTATATAAATGATAAACATTTTCAAATTACGAAAAGACAATCCAAGCTTTGATTGATATTTTATTAAGACAATGTAAAATGTTATTCTACCAAACTTTGGACAAGCTCGGGGATTCTCTCTGAATAACTCTGAGGTGTTTTGTAGAAGTTCCTTAGGATGTGATGTGTCAGACTCCAGGGTGGAGGAGGAAGCCAGGGAATGTCTCCCAGGAACTTAAGCAGCTCCTCCAGGCAGGAGTGTTCTCTTTAGAGCAGGATAAAATAAGGAAACTCTCAGGTGAAACTCTCCAGTGGCAGGGCTGGAGCTCTGGGTTAGCACTGCCACAGGTGGAGCTTCTTTCACTTGGAAAAGTGTTTGTTGAGCATGCAGGAACCTGGTTTGGGTCTCAGCCCCACCTGGTAGGATGTGTGGTGCTGAAATGTGTGTGTTTGTGGCAGGTGATCCCCAATCCATCCCCATCCTGCTGCCAGACCCATCCCTGCACCTTGCCCATCCCAGGCTCAGCTGTGCTGCTCTACCATCCCACACCCGCCTTTAACACCCCCTGCTCATCACAAACCAACCCCTCTGGGGTGCAGCCAGAGCCTCCCAGCTGAGCCTGGGGTGGGATGTGCCCCCCAGAGCCAGGAGTCCCCTGGGATGCTGGGCTGAACTGGGACAGCGCTGGGAACGGGCTCTGGGTGCCTCTGGAGGGAAGAAACCCCAACACCTGCCTGGGGGTGCCTCTGGGGGTGAGGAGACCCCCAGCCCAACTCCTCCTTTGAGCACACCTGGAGTGCTGTGTCCAGTCCTGGGCCCTCAGTTTGGGAAGGACATTGAGGTGCTTGAGCACATCCAGAGGAGGCAACGAGGCTGGAGAGGGGTTTGGAACACAAACCTTGAGAGGAACCCCTGAGGGAGCTGGGGGTCTCAGCCTGGAGCAGAGGAGGCTCAGGGGTGCCCTCATTGCTCTCCACACCTTCCTGAGGGGAGGCTGAGGACAGGCGGGGTCGGTCTCTGGCAGAACCAGAGCACGCAGCCTCCAGCTGTGGCAGGGAAGGGACAGGCTGGACAGCAGCAAGAAATTGTTCACTGGAAGGATAATAAAGCACTGGAATGCTCTTCCCAGGGAGGTGGTGGAATCACCATCTCTGGATGTGTTCAATAAAACACTGGCCATGGCACTGGGTGCTGTGGTTTAGTTGAGGTGTTGGGGCACAGGTTGGACTCGATGATCTCAGAGGTCTCTCCCAACCTCATCATTCTGTGATTGTGTGTGACTGTGTGTGATTGTGTGTGATTGTGTGTGACTGTGTGTGACTGTATGTGATTGTGTGTGACTGTATGTGATTGTGTGTGACTGTGTGTGATTGTGTGTGATTGATTGTGTGTGTTTGTGTGTGATTCTGTGTGATTGTGTGTGATTGATTGTGTGTGACTGCGTGTGACTGTGTGTGACTGTGTGTGATTGTGTGTGATTGACTGTGTGTGACTGTGTGTGATTGACTGTGTGTCACTGTGTGTGTTTGTGTGTGATTGACTGTGTGTGACTGTGTGTGTTTTTGTGTGACTGTGTGTGATTGATTGTGTGTGATTCTGTGTGACTGTGTGTGACTGTGTTTGTGTGTGGTTGTGTGTGGTTGTGTGTGTCTGTGTGTGACTGTATGTGACTGTGTGTGATTGATTGTGATTGTGACTGTGTGTGACTGTGTGTGAATGATTGTGTGTGATTCTGTGTGACTGTGTGTGACTGTGTTTGTGTGTGATTGTGTGTGGTTGTGTGTGTCTGTGTGTGACTGTATGTGACTGTGTGTGATTGATTGTGATTGTGTGTGACTGTGTGTGAATGATTGTGTGTGTGGTTCTGTGTGCTTCTGTGTGCCTGGGCTCTGCTCCCTCCCAGGAGCTCTCCCCCAGGAGCAGGCTGGGGGCTGCACTTCCCCAGAGCTGAGCCAGGCAAACCCTGCCAGGTACCTCCAGGAGGGCCTGGCTTCCAAAAGCCCTTGGTTCTCCTGCTCTAATCCAAGCTGACAGTGCCCAAATTGCTGGAATCACCAGAGTTAGTTAAATTAAATACCTGGAAATGAGATGCTGACTGACAACCTCTGAAATTTCTAACTGAAACCCCCAAGTAAGGTTTGCCTCCGTGTTCAGCTGCTTTGGTTTGGGATTTGTTCAGGGAAATACTGCCCTGTGTGACCACTGAGGAGTAAAGGGCAGCGCCTCAGGAGAGAAAATTATGTAGTAAGGCTGCTGTACCCAATAAAATAAGGGAAAAGCTGTTTCTCCTGGCACTTTTATAACTTCAGTGCATTCTCACTACAGCAGCCTGTTCAATATTTCAGGCCTGTTACTTAAACTTGCTTTGCCTTGTTGTTCTGTTAGTTAAAAAGGGAAGAAAAAGGCAATGCTGCACTGCAAACACTCGATCTTTAGAAACTGTGCTCCAGGTGAAAACCAGCTCCTGCTCTTTTAATAATTCAGCCAGATGGAATGTCAAGGAAACACTGCCTTGTAACACCAAATTAAGGTCTTACGACACAGAAGGTGAAGTTATAAAAATATTTTACAGGAGAAGTTAAGAGCAGAGACTAATTCCTGTCTCACTGATACCACAGACTTGTCCTGCCTTCACCAGGGGGAGAATTAGGCCAATCCAAAATAGGCCAATCCAGTATTTTTCTTCAGTGCCCTAAGTAGAAAAAGGAAAGACGACATCTAAAGAGCAAAACAAAATTTAAAGTTGCAGAGTTTGAAGTAGCAAAGGATAAGAGAGTGGAGTTCAGAAGAACTTTCAGCTCTCAGCCCTCCACGTGTTCAGCTCTGACCTGGCAGAGTCCATTAGTGAAGAATTAATTACTCAGCTGCAGGAAAAGAGTCTGGTAAAGTCTGAGGAACTCAAGCACATCTGCAGGGACTGTTTCTTATCAGAGTGGTCCTGTGAGGTCCCTGTGCAGAACTTAGGCCCTCCAAACCTTAGAGAAACACCATTATTTAATAATTAATTACAAACCAACAAAAGCAGTTCCTAAGCCAGCTCTTTGATTTTCTCTGCTCTTGCCCATCTTTCTTCCCACGTTAATTGCAGAGACAAAAAGGAGAATGGGAATATTTGCAGTGAGTTTCCTTGGATTTCTGCTCTGGCATGGGGCTCTGGCTGCTTCCCACCTCTCCCCTCTCCCAGGAGCCCTGCAGGCACTGCCAACCCTCCCAACAGAGTCAGCAGAAAAACCACCCCAGCTCCAAAGTCCCTTTTGTGTAGAACTCGCTCGCTTTTGTGTAGAACTCACAAACGATTTTTTGAGAAAGATGTGTTTAAGGCCTGACTCTGTTAATGACTTAACTGCTCTGCAGCACAACCTGGAGTTCTGGGCTGCTGGGAGCATCATGGGTCTCCAGGCTGGAAGGGGCTGCAGGAATCAGCCCTGGAGGGGCTGAACCTCGGGCTCACTGTCCCTGAGCCTTACACAAACACAGAGGAGGAGGGCTGCGTTTGTGTGCTTCCAAAAACTTTACATAGATTTTCTTCAGTTCTGTGTCTACAAAATGTCTGCCAGGAAAAAATCTGGAGCTTGGCAGGATGAAGCCTCACACGTGTATTGTTCGTGTAGCTATGGTAACCTACAAATGCCACCAGTGTTTCCATTTCATACACAAATGAGGGGACAGCTGTGGGGACCACATGTCTGCCAATGGAATAATATATGTGAACTAGGATGGCTTGGTCAGAAAATTACAACTCATCTATATTAATCAGGGCTTCAAAGAACAGGCACCTCCGTGGCAACAAAGTGCACAGGAAGACAGAGGGATTTTTATTTTGGAGAATTTTGGCTGCTCTGTAAATATTTGCAGCATCTTGCTACTTTCTGCTGGTTGGAAAAGAAACGAAGATAAATATTGTTCGACCAGAGCTGTTCTATAAACATCACTTAACTATTCTCCTTAGGTTTTGTTTGTTTGGGTTTATTTTCCTGATGCTTGAGCCTGACACAAAGGCAGACCTGGGACCATGCAAGTCACTCACCTGGGGGAGGAGCAGCTCCAAAAGAGACAGAAATAATGTGGCTCAGAGCTTTGTGAACAAAGTCCCCATTTTTACTCATTGTCGAGATTAACAGAAATAAGAGCTTCAAAAGACTCGTAAGAGAAACTAAAAAAAGATTAAAAAACATTGTTTAAATGCGGATGAGTCTCTATCACCCCTAACAACGAGAAGAAGAAATCTGCAGACCCAATAATGCACACAAATCCCCTTTGCAGCGAACATTAAGCTGTGCAGGCTGCAGCAGCAGCAATACTTGACCGCTGCTATGATTCATCCAAGATGTTTGAAGTGTCCCTACAAGAAGAGCCGCGGAGCAGGGCTGTGCCGCCCTCCTTGGCAGCAGCCGGCTGCAGCAGGAATCCTGCACGCCGATCAGGAAAAGTTTTCCCTGCCTTCTGCAGTGCCACGCTGCTGTATCGGCGTGAAACAAAGGCTGCAAGCATCCCCTCCTCCGCCCGCGGCAGCGAGCTGGGCTCCGGGCACCGCGGGATTAGCAATGAGTGATGGTGATGGTGATGAGAGCCTAACCACTGCTCCTCGAAATTATCCCATTTGCTCCACGAGCTGGAACCAAATACACCCAGAGAATCAGGGAATCACAGACTGGTTTGGGTTGGGAGGGACCCTCAAGATCATCCAGGGCCACCCCAGCCATGGCAGGGACACCCCCCACTGTCCCAGGGTGCTCCAAGCCCTGTCCAGCCTGGCCTTGGGCACTGCCAGGGATCCAGGGGCAGCCCCAGCTGCTCTGGGCACCTGTGCCAGGGCTGTTCCCTGTGAGGTCAGGCTGAACAGAAGTTTCTTTTTTCAGCCTGAATTTGGACGGGCTCAGCATTATTTATGGCAGTAAAAAAAGGTCCTTCACAGTTCACGTGAAAAGTTGTTATCCTTCTATAATTGTCCAACTTAATGCAAAATCCTATTTCCTTCAATGATCAGCAGTGTTATCTGTTCTAGGTAAATGGGAGAGGCTTTATGGTCATCACAGTAAGTGGTCTAATAACGTCCAAAATGCCTACTGGGAGAGATAATTTTATATGGGCTACATAAAATGTTGTGCAGATAACTTTGAACTGCCGAGGTAGAAGTTAAATTGGAGCTCTTGTCCCGGAGCAGTGGCACAAGAGAGGCTGCAGAGCAGGGGCACAGGGACACCTGGGGCTGTTCCCTGGCCCGAGGTGAGAGCAGAACCATCCTGGCTCTCCTCACTTTCCATCTGGGAAGCTTCCTGCACTGCTTTGTCCCTCTCAGTGTGTGTCTTTAATTTAAACTTTGACTCGCAAGACTTTGGGACTCAGTTTGGTTGGGTCCTTTGGACAACAGCAGGACTGATGCTGGGTGTGCCTTTGGTCATTCAAAGCTCTGTGATCTCTCTGTGGGTACATCTGAGCTGTTGGCCCGAAGAGGTTTATGATCTCCAGAAATAATGGGCTCCTTTTAAAGGGACCCTTGAAGTCCGTAAGGAAAGGACTGAAAGGTTTCCAAACTAGTTCTAATGGAAGGGACTCGTTACTTGGGAGCTCTCGCACAGCTCCAGGACAAGAGCAGAAGCGCCCCGTGTGTGATCTCTCACCTTTGGACAACACTATCGCCTACTTTGAGTGTCATTCTGCTACTTTCCCTTCCATCGCCTGAAATGGTGGGAGATGCGCCCCGAGCCAGCACAGGGGGAGAGAATAACTTGAGGGAGAGCGAAAATCGCAGGCGAACATCTGTTGTGCGGCCCCGGCAGGGCTGAGCCGGCGGCACAATGCGCCTCGCTGCTGTCCCTCCTCCGGCAGGGACCGGCCCCGCGCTCAAAGGGCCCTTTGACAGCGGCGACAAAGCGGCGGCAGCGGGGCCGGTCCCTTTGTCCGCCAGACCCACGGCCAGGGACCCGCGGTGCGGGGTGAGGAGCCGCCGCTGCCCCGCGCTCCTCTCGGGCAGCGGAGTTCCCAAAGAGCCCCCGAAGGGCAGCTGCGTGCGGCAGGGACCCACGGAGCATCCCCCGGCCGCTCTGCCCAGGCCGGTCCCGCAGCCCCCGGGACCGAGCGGCCGCTCCGCCCGCAGCGCACAAAGCCGCGGCCGCGGGAGGAGGGCGGCGGAGCCGCGGCCCCGCTCACACTGCGCCTTTATGCCGCTTTCTGAAGGGCCATTGTCACACTGAAGGCTCCTTGTCTCCTCGCATTCCTGCGGGTGAATGGATGAGGCAGGACATCTGCCGGGATCCGCTCCCATTCGCATGCAAATGGGGGACGCGGGCAGCGCTGCCGCACCGCCGGCCCCGCGCCCACCGCCGGCCCCCGGCACCGCCGATCCCCCCCAGAACCCCCATTTACCGCAAACCGGCCCGGGGAGCAGCGGAGCACCCGAGAGGGAGGAGGAGGAGGAGGAGGAGGGGGAGGAGGAGGAGAGCGATGCTGCAGCCGAACCCCGCAGCCCCGGAGGTGCGAGGCGGCCGCAGCCCCGGGGCGGTCCCGGCGCGGTGCGGAGCCACCGAAACCCCGCGGGGACTCTCCCGGGGGGGCACCGGGGGCGCGTCCGCCACCGCAAACTTTGCTCGGTGCCCGGGCCGCAGCGCACATCGCTGCACCGCGGCGCACATCCCCGCAGCCCGGAGCGCAGCCCTCGCACCCGCGCCGCTCCCGCAGCCTCCGCTCGCTCCCCCGAGCCCGGCGGACGCACTCACCGCCGGCCGGGCGCTGCCGCCGTTGTCCCCCGGGGCTGCACATCCGCTGCTGCCGCCGCGGTCCCAGCGCGCCGGGATGCCGGGAGCGATGGATGGATGGAGGGATGGATGGAGGGATGGATGGAGGGATGGATGGATAGGTGGGTGGAAGAGGGGATGGGTGGACGGAGCGGTCGCTCCGTGCCTGCTGCCCGCCCCCAGCACGGCGGTGCCGGTGTCGGTGCGCGGTGCCGCCCGCTCTGAGGCGCCGCCGGCGCGCACCTGGGAAGGCGCCGCGGGTCAGGTGACGGGCCGCGCTCCCATTGGCTGCTGCGCGCGCGGCACCGGCTGCGGGGGCGGGGCGAGACCTGGCCCCGCCCCCGAGCGACCCCGCCCCCGGCCTCGGTGCGAACCCGGGGCTGCTGCGGGCACCGCTCGGGACCCGGGAGCGTCCCTGCCTTCCCCCCTTCCTTCCTTCCGATCCCGGGGAGCATCCCTGCCTTTGGATCCAGGGGAGCATCCGTGCCTTCCTCCCTTCCCTCCTTTGGATCCAGGGGAGCGTCCCTGCCTTTGGATCCTGGGGAGCGTCCCTGCCTTCCCCCCTTCCTTCCTTCCGATCTGGGGAGCATCCCTGCCTTTGGATCCTGGGGAGCGTCCCTGCCTTCCTCCCTTCCTTCCTTCGGATCCTGGGGAGCGTCCCTGCCTTCCTCCCTTCCCTCCTTTGGATCCAGGAGAGCGTCCCTGCCTTCCTCCCTTCCCTCCTTTGGATCCAGGGGAGCATCCCTGCCTTTGGATCCTGGGGAGCGTCCCTGCCTTCCTCTGGATCCCAGGGAGCGTCCCTGCCTTCCTCCCTTCCTTCGGATCCTGGCGAGCATCCCTTCCTTTGGATCCCGGGGAGCAGCATCCCTCCTTCCCTTCCTTCCTTCGCTTGGATCCTGGGGAGCATCCCTCCCTTCCTTCAGATCCAGGGCTAACATCCCTCCCTTCCTTCAGATCCAGGGCTAACATCCCTCTCTTCCTTCCGTTGGATCCCGGGGAGCACCCCTCCCTTCGTTCCTTTGGATCCAGGGTGATCATACCTCCCTTTCTTTGGATCCAGGGTGAGCATCCCTCCCTCCCTTCCTTCAGATCCAGGGGAACATCCCTTCTTTCCTCCCTTCGTTTGGATCCTGGGGAGCATCCCTCCCTCCCTTCCCTCCTTTGGATCCAGGGCTATGATCCCTCCCATTGTTCAAATCCAGGGTTAGCTTCCCATCTTTCCATCCTTCGGATCCAGGGTGAGCATCCCTTCCTCTCTTTGCACCCAGGGGAACATCCCTTCCCGTGCCATCCTTTGGCTCGAGGGTTGACAGCACTTCCCACTGTTCAGCTGCAGGGTTGACAACCTTCCATCCTTGGGCTCTAGAGTTCCCAGAGTTCAGAGATCCATCCCTGGGCTCAGTCTTTAGCAGCCCCCGCGGCACACGGGTCCCTGGCACGCTCTGCAGGTCACTGGGGTCACACATCAGCAGTGCCACCCTCACCTGTGTCTAAGACAGGGAATGAACCTGCTGAGTAACTTCCCACCTGCCCTCTGAATCCTAGCTCTCAATGTTTTCAAACTTCATTCAAAGTGGCACAAAGATGTAGTGAGAAAGTTCTGCAGCCGGTCAGGACTCAAACATTTGGGGTTCTGTGCTCTGTAGAGAGGCAAACCTCGAGCCAAGGGGATGGGACTCACACCCCAGAGGGTGCTGGCACTGCCCAGGCTGCCCAGGGAATGGGAACATCCCTGAGGCTGCCACAGCTCCAGGAGGGTTTGGAAAATCCTCCCAGGGATGCCCAGGTGGGATTTGGGGTGTCTGTGCAGGGCCAGGAGTGGGGCTGGATGATCCCTGTGGGTCCTTTCCCACTCAGGATATTCCATGGTTCTGTGAGCCAGAAGAGTCATTTGAGCCTGAAACCCAAGGATTTAAAGCTGTCTGTGTCAGCCCTCGGAGATGTTCTGGTTCCTGTTCTCTCCCATTTTCTGTCCTGTCTCCATTTCCACTTCCCTTAGTTTGCAATTATTGACTGACACATTTCCCACCTTTCCTTCTCCCGACCTTGGGCTTCACCCACTTCCCTGGCCGAGTTCCCAGGGTGCCCTGGCTGAATCCCCACGTTGGATCTCAGGTACAGTTTTAGTCTGTGCTACACAAGGAGCTTGTGGCTGAAGCTGTGGCAGTGATACAAAAATCAGCTTTTCTGCAGACCGTAAAATCTTTATTTCCTGATTTTTTATTATTAACAAAACCAACAGAAGGGAAACCTGTGGCAGGGCGGTGCTGTGCTGCCTCATCCCTGTGCCCTTTAGTAAGGTCATGGAAACTCTGGGATGCTTTTATTGACAAATAAAAGCACACGGGATATTCTTCACCCTCCTGCTCTGCAAAAAGTGTTTCAATCCCTTGGGCAGAGTTTGCTGAGCACAACCTGGCTGAAAAGGCTGAAAAGGCCCTGCTGTCCATGCCAGGCAGAGCTCAGCACCTCCTCCAGGCATGTCCTGAAGTGGTACCATCTCAGGAAATTATTCTAAAGATTGGTTTAACACTTGTTAATACGAGTTAACAATAAGTTAAATACGCAGCAAATATGGTTTGCAGTAATGCTTCAGATTTCCTCCTGAGGCAATGATTTTTTTTCTGAGAGCCCAGAAGGTCACTTGGGTAACAGTAAAAGTGACGTTTTTCATACATAAGGAAATTGAATTTTCAGAAGGAACTCATCAATGTTGTCCAAAAAGACACTTCTCCTTTCTCAGGGGCTGTTCTCATCCGTCCGGATGCTCCCTCCTCATCTATCACTTCCTCCTGATGAGGAAATAATGCAACAGCAGATGCCTCTTGGAAAACCCAGTGTTTTGAACAGCTTCAGGGCTTTGTTTCAGGGCAGGGAATGTATTTTCACTTTCTTAGCAGAGTAGCTTCATCTTTGAAAGGCATAAACCTGATGGACCTAAACCCTCCCTGCAAAGAAAAAAGAAGGAGAAATACAGCAAGCATTAAAATTTTACAGCCTTAAGCTGGTGTCTTCATTTCCTGGCAGTTTTCACAACATCAAAACACCAGGAATGAGAACAATGTTGAGATGGGAGTTAAAACATCTTTCATTCCTACAGCTGTAAATGAGTGTTTTGGTGCAGGAAGGAGCCAAGTGAGTCGATGGCTTAGCCAGGGTTCCTGCCCAGGCTGTGAGGTACCAGCAGCTCAGGAGGAGCTGCTGCAGGAGCTCCTGCAGTTAGGGGGCTTTGCACTGAGGCAGAAGGGCAGTGGGTCTGCCTCTCTGTGTCATCTTTCACAAACTGCTCGAGGAACAACCTCTGCCACTACTTCCCATCAGGCAGAACTGAGTATTCTTCCAAAACATCCCTGCTCAAGCAGCCTTAAAAGAGAAGGTCCCAGGAAAACAGGAGATTTCCCACTGTGTGGGCTTTCTGTTTGCCTCTTTGTTCTCATCTTCTCTCCTCCTGTGCTCTCTGGCTTCATCCCCTTATTCCCCCATTGTCTTTACATTCAGCTGCTTTCCTGGTTCATCTCTGTCCCAAAGTGCTGTGAAAGGAGTTTGGCATTTGCTGCTGTTCCTGCCCTGGCCGTGGCTTGGCTCTGTCCAGTGCCTGGCATTTTGGGGAGCAGGCCTTTAAACCTTTAAGAGGGTCTAAATACCTTAAGTGATAAAACAATGGAGCCCTGGGTGCCCTGTCACGCACGTCCCTGCCTTTTCTCCCTGGAGCAGACATCCTGCCATTAAGCTGCTTAACATCCTGAGTGTGTGCATAATCCATTTCCCTGAGCTGTGCCTCGGGATCCTCGTGTGCCATCTACCCAGAAACACCAACTGGGAGCTGGTGGCAAGTGGGAATGGCAGGTGGAAGGGGCACCCCTGGAAATGAAAGACACTTGCTACTGCAGAGGTACAAATCTGGCTCTGCCAGACAGCAGCAGGTCCTGATGGCTGGGAGATGGGAGAAAGTCTGTGGGCTCAGTTTGGAACAGTGAGAATTTTTGGAGGACAAGTATGACACTCTCTGAGGTGTGAGACAGACAGAGAAGGAGGAACTGCAGTTTGTGTGTTGTGCCAGCAGGTTCTTAGTGTGGCCCACACTTTTTGGCAGCCAGGTGAACCCGCTGAGGTTTCTCCTCACTCAGGTTTTGGATGTGGACACTGATTGTCAGAGCTGCCTGGATGTGCTGGATTTATTCAGAAAGGCACCAGCGCAGCACAAATTACCCACAGGAACTGTGCAAGCCAACGACCAATCATGTCAATAAGTGTCTATTTGCATAATGCACTCCCAATTACGCATGTGGGTGCAATCATTGCATGCACAACTGCTGGGAGCGACTGCAGGTGCAGCACTGGGGCTGTGCCCACGAGGGCATGGGCTGCACAAAGGTCTGGGTGGCAGCAGCACTCACAGGGCTGCTCCCCAGGCAGGGCTTTCAGGCTTGGTTGTGTTCTGGAAGGTTCCCCCCCTGGGGATGGCTCCCTGCAATTCCATGTGTGTCCCATGAGAAATGAACCAGCCTGGCGTGGGTCCCCCTTCCTGGTAGGGACAGTGTGGAGCCAGATGGCAACATCTGGGTGGTTTTATGTGGGGAATTGTACAATAAGGAGCTAAAATGACACCCAGCAGTGTTTCTAAAGCAGGTCAGTCATTTCACACTCTATTCCATCCCACTTCTCTCATGCATTATGAATTGGGAAGCTTTTCCTTGTGGTTGATGTATCTTTCCCCAAATGATCTGTCGTGTGAATGTTTCATTAGGAGGGACTCTAATCTCATTTCATCACTTTGCAAGGAACCCCCCAAAGCTTCTTAGAAAGCCAAAGCTCCTTAAAGACAATTGAGGAGTTTCATTGTGAGCACTTCATTTGTGTTTACTGCAAGATAAATGTGGTAACACACGGAGCATGAAGCTCCTGTCCAGCCCAGTCCTGTCATGTGCTGATGCATGAACAGCCATGGGAACGTTTCTCTGCATCTCCTGATGGCACAAGCGATGCTGCCCTGGCTCCAGCCAAGCCCCTGCTGTTCCCAGCCACCCTGGAGCAGAGGTGCTGCACAGACAGGGCAGCTCCCCCAGGTCTGGGCTTGGCTCAGGATCTGCAGTTCCTCATGAGCAGGATGTGAAGGAGCCTCTCTGGGCAGCAGAGGGTTCCTCCTTGCCACCCCCTCAGCTGCTGCTTCCCGTATGCCCAGCTCAAAAACCAGCTCTGGCCCCCTTTTCTCACCCTTAGCTCTCCACTGTATTTTAGCCATGTCAAAGAATTCAATATTTTAGTATTTTTCTTTTTAAGTATTTTTAAGAGTTTCCTTTTCAAGTATATTTATTTCTTTTTACGTATTTTTTTTTCCTGTGGCTGGTTTGCTGAAACCTTCTTAGTGTGAAATTAACTTGGGAATTCCTGGACCTGATGAGGAATTGAGCTGACATCTGTAGCTCTACAGATCTGCTCTGCAGAGAGAAATCCCTAATTGGGTGTTCCTCGGGCAAACCAAGATCTTTTAGCTCAGTATTTCTGTGCATTAACATTGGATTTCACATCCCAGTGATTGTGGTTTGAGGATTGTTTCCTGATTTGGTGTGAAATAAATGAAATTCCTCTGCAGTGTGTAAACTTACATATTTAATATCTTGACTGGGTGTTTGCTGCATAGTGACACGTTTGAAAACCCAAACACAGCAGCCCCATCCTTTACTGCCTCTGAGGCTGGGCCCAGCAAAGAGCATCCTGAAGGTCAAAGGTTTGTGCTCAGCAAAAAGCAGCATGAAGGTGAAGCAGGTAAAGCAGCTGCTCTGTCCTTCCCCCACGTGGGGATGGATCAGAGGCTGCTGAAAATCCATTTCACTCAAGGAATCAGTGATGTGCAACAAAAATCTCGTGCTCACGGTCAATGGGTACGGTGGGAATTTGGAGACCTGTGTGTGTTGATGAATATATTGTGTGTGTGCTGGGGGCTGGGCAGGACTCTTTTGGGCCAGGTGCAGTGGTAAATCTGTTCTAACAGAAATCATTTTAATTGTAGGCTTGTCCCCTGTGTGTATGGGGGGTGACAGTTCCTGGAGCTCACAGAAGCATCCCTGGTCTGGGATGGACACAGAGGGAGCTGTCACAGGAGGAACCTGGAGTTTTCTCCCTCAGGAGGTGTTGGTTCAGCTGCTGGGTCTGTCACACACGGGCACAGCCTCAGCTGAGCTGTGCAACTGCTCCTGTCTGTGAAATGAGGGCTCACAGCCTTTGAATTTCCCTCCCTTGCCTGGATGAGTCCCTCAGTCCCCAGAGCCCCCACGGCCTTTCTCCCTGGGAGGAAGCGCAGCCACTGCTCTGAGAACTGTATTTCACATGAGCTGTAGCTCTATTAATACAAAGATAAACAGAATTGAAATTCAGTTTGACCTTGTGTGGCAGCTGTGACAAAGCCTGGCGTGTTTGAAGTCTGGATACAATTATTTGGAATTGCTAAACACCACACTTCAATCATGACCTTTAGCTGGCACCGAGGCCAGAGGAGGGCCCTGATTTTAACTTCTGAACTGCAAATCACCCCCTTGGAAAGAGACTTCAGAAGCCATTATAATCACAGGGAATGTCTGAAAGGGTGTGGAAGCTATAAGCAAAATATTTATTTCACACACTTGTCTGCATTTAAGCCATAAATCTGTCTACTATGAGAGTGTTTTAGTGGTGTAGAGAAGACAAGTAAGCTGAGATCATAGCAGACATGTCCTATAAGGCTTTACTGAAAATCATTGCTTTTTAATCCCTTTATCCCTGTTATTTCCTACCACTGTGAAAATCCAGCAGCAGGGAAAGCTGGCATAGTGTAGGACAGATGCATAATGTGTAATGCTAAGCAGGCAAAAATCCCTCTGTTTGTCTAATGCTCCAAACACATTAGAAATGTCAATGTTACTGCTGGGTGTCCTACATAAACACAAATAAATTATCAATACTCAGCTGAGTATTGCAAACTTTGTTGGATGGGGTGTTTTGATACCAATGAATAATCTTCTAATTAGTCAGAGGAAAAAAATCTTCTAATTAGTCAGAGGAAAATGGCAGGGGGGGTGGAATGAGATGATCTGAAAGGTCCAACCCAAACCATTCTCCATGATAATTAAAATCACCCAGAAAAGTTGACCTGGATTGTTTCTGTGAAGAGCAGGTACCACATGAGTGCTAGAAAACCGAATTCTGTACTTCAGCTGTGCAACACCTGATCTCACATCTTTGCTGTGTTACTTTCCTTGCTTTGTTTTTTCCCTGCATAAACCCTGCAAGCCTGCTTGGACAGGAGGATGGAGCCAGGATGTCCCGAGGGCACCTGGAAATGCTCAGGTGCATGATTGCTTCCCTGAGCTCCACATCACAGCCTCCCCCTGGCCCCAGCACAGATTCAATCAGCTGAGCTGCATCCCCTGGGCTGGGGCACAGGGAGCCCTGAGAGTGGCTGGGCAGGGCACTGGGGGAGGCTGTTTGTACCCAGGGGTGAGGATGGAGGGATGGCAGAGCTGGAGGAGAGCTCCTGGCACAGGTGACAGCGAGACCCTGCCGTGCTCCTTGCGTGGAAGGACCTTGCTCCTTTGTGGGAATCTTTTTCCTTGCTCCTTTGTAGGAATTTTCCCTTCCTCACACGCCTGTTTTGAGAGGGAATGTTTGAAGATGCACTCAGCAGCGAGTGCAGAGCTGTGTGTGAGAGATTTCCATGAGCAGCAGCAGCAGCAGGTTTCCTCCCAAAGGGAATCTCAGTGATTCCAGCTCATCCCTCCTGTCTGGGACTGAGCCTCAGCCCAACACCCACAGCTCTCCTTGGCCTTGGGTGGCTTCAGGGGCACCCCAAGCCTTTGGGTTATGGAGTGTTGAATCAGAAAGGTCAAAAAGTGTTTCTCTCTTGCTGCCCAGAGCAGCTGTGGCTGCCCCTGGATGTTGTGGTGTTGTTGGGAGGGTCCCCAGGATGAGGTGAGAGATGAGAATTGACCCCAAGTTCTCAGAAGGCTGATTTATTGTTTTATGATATTATATTAAAAGAAAATGCTATACTAAAACTATACTAAAGAAAGAGAAAGGAGACATCAGAAGGCTGGACAAGAATGAATAATAAAAACCCATGACTGACCAGAGTCTGACACAGCCTGGCTGTGACTGGCCATTAATTAAAAACAATTCACATGCTGGGTAAACAATTCTCCAAATCACATTCCAGGGGAGCAAAACATGGAGAAGCTGAAGCTTCCCAGGAGAAGAAATCCTGGTGAAGGGATTTCACATAAAACATCACAGTGACACCTGGACCCCTGGCAGTGCCCAAGGCCAGGCTGGACACTGGGGCTGGGAGCACCTGGGACAGTGGGAGGTGTCCCTGCCATGGCAGGGCTGGCACTGGCTGGGATTTGGGGTCCTTCCAATCCAACCATTCTGGGATTTTATGATTCTCCTGCTCTCGCAGGGAAGGGAGGAGATTGGATTGATGGGCTCTCCTGCCATGCTGAGCATAACTCAGCTCTTGCTGGAACCAGAGGCTTCATTGTCCAGGCAGCAGCAGGGCCTGAGCTTTGCCCATGGGGCAGCACTGGGGCAGGACAGGCTGCTCCTTGCACCCCCTGCCTCCATCCCCCTGCTCTGCTCCCACCACATCTCACCACCCAGGTTATTAAACTGCTATTTATACAGCTCAGGCTGCAAACTGGAGCTAATTAGCATGTGCACAGCCTCTTCCCTGTGTTATTGACCATGGAGGACAAAGCCTTTGAGCCACCTCTTCCTCTCTCACCCTGCTCATGCTCTGTGTGATGTCCTGGCAGCTCTGCCAGAGCAGCTCCCAGGCTGGAGCACGGCTCTTCCAAAAGGGCAGCTGGGGGGACACTACCCCAGCTGGAGAAATTAGAATTTATCTGATCTTTTAATCTAGGGCAAGAGAACATATGGAGTGTTGTGGCAGAGTCAATTTAAGATTTTGACAACAAAAATATGGGTTCTTTCAGCCATAGTAATTTAAAACAATGGTTCATTTTTGTGCTGCTCCTGACACAGTAGAAACTGTGAGAGACAGACGGGTTCTGGGGCTGCTCTCATCCCACTTTAAAATCATGGGCCTTAGGAGATGCCTTTGCACCCAACCAACAAGCAGATTCCCAATTATTTTACTGAATAAATACAAGTATTCTGTAAAAGCAGCAGGAATTCTTAAAAGATATTTTTCCATGAGGTGCAGACAATCAAAGGGAATGTGCTGTGTTCAGATAATGCTCCAGGAATGACTGCAGAGCAGGGCTGTGCTGCTGAATCCTGGAGCAGAGGAGCCCTTGGAGCCCCCTCTGCCCCTCCAGCTCCTGCACTGCTCCAGCTTTTACTGAGGCTTTTATGGTTTTATTCCAGGGGACAGAGACACCTCACAGTCCATCAGTGATGGTTGTGCTGTGTTTCAGCAGCCCCCCATCCCCATCCCTGGCAGAGGCTGATATTGGGCCATGGAATGGTTTGGGTTGGGAGGGACTATGGCATTTACAGGGGCCCCCATGGCAGGGAGGGATGATGAATCTGACTCCATGTTCTCAGAAGGCAAATTTGTTATTTTATGATACTATATTATATTAAAGAATACTAAACTAAACTATACTAAAGAATACAGAAAGGACACTTACAGAAGGCCAAAAAGATAATAATGAAAACTCCTGACTCTCTCCATAGTCCCAACACAGCTTGGCCAAAGAGTCAAAACAACTCACTAAACAATCCCCAAACACATTCCAAAGCAGCAAAACACAGGAGAAGCAAATCAGATAATCATTGTTTTCCTTTTTCTCTGAGGCCTTCCCAGGAGAAGAATCCTGGCTGAAGGGATTTTTCCAGAGAATGTGAATGCCACAAGGGACCTTAAAAACCATCCCATTCCATCCCCTGCCATGGCAGGGACACCTTCCACTGTCCCAGCCTGCTCCAAGCCCTGCCCAGCCTGCCCTTGGGCCCTGCCAGGGATGGAGCAGCTTCTCTGGGCACCTGGTCTATGGAGAGCAGAGCAGAAAATGTATTTTGCCAAACTTTGGAAGTTTGTGGCAGGGCTGAGAGCTGAACCCAGAGATTTGGAGTTACCAATGCAAGCCTGGCTGATCACCCAATGCTGGGAGTCATCAAATACCTTTAAGGGTTTTTATGGGTGGGATGGAGCTGTGGCCATGCGCTGCTGGTGCTCGTGGGGGCGGCTGGGCAGAGCTGCCTGGGGATGCCACGTGGCAGCTGCTGCTGGCAAGGACCCTCTGTCTGTGTGTGCTGGGCCTGGGGGGGCTGCCCACCATCCCAGCAGGGTCACTGAGCACCCACACGTCAGGTTCCTGTCAAAATCCTACCCAAACCCCTCTGCTTTTGACCGGGGAGTCCATGCCAGGAAGCCAGCAGTGGCCCTGGTTGTACATGAGGGATGCCAGAGCACAGGCCCAGGTGAAACCCAACAGAATGGTAAAATATCAGTGAGGTTCCTGTGTATTTTAAAGCATTTACTAGAACTTAACAGGGCATCATCCCTCTTTAAAGCATTTACTAGAACTTAACAGGGCATTATCCCTCGCTGAGGAATGATAAGATGGCTGCAAGAGCAGCTCCTATACACCCTGCTCCTATAAAATTGAATTGGTTTCATATATACTAAAATTTTAAAGGCCTTTTAGACTTATGGATTTATTTAAAAAAAAAAAGAAAAAAGAAAAGGTTCATTCTTGATGTCCTGAGCACATTATTGCAGTAACCTCACTGCTGGACCACAGCTTTGGCACAACACACACATCCATAATGAGGGACTGCCTGTTCTAGGGAGGTTTTATTACAAAAGAAAGTGCACAAGTATATTAGGAAGAGGGGGGGGAAACAGAGAAGTCTATTTTTTTGGCAAAGCCTTGTGTTATAGATCTCATTTCTCTGGTTGCAGCTGCCTTTAGGCACCCATTTCAGTGAGCTGCTCTGTTCTGCTTAGCTATAGATGCTTCCCAAATTTCCTTTTTGGTGAAACAGGCATTTGTGCAGGTTCCCCATAAAAATGACTGATTTGGGTTTTACCAGGAGCTCTGGCACTTCTCCACTACGAGAAAGAATTGCATTTATAGAGAGGTTTATCAAGATGGGAATAGTGAAACAAACATTTTCAATGTCCTGCAGAATCCTCTGCCTTCCCCCCAAGAAGCCTCCCTGGGCAGGAATTTCAGCTATTCCGGAATGAGAGCCTCCTGAAAGGAACCTTCTTCCCTGTGGGACTGCCCAGCTCTCAGCCCTGCTGCTGGGGGAAGGTAAGAGAGCTCTGTTTTCATTTACTATTTATGAGATGCTCCTATTGCCAAGTGACCACAGCATTCGGTGCTTTTAAGAATCTGCAAATGAGAAGAAGCTCATTATTTTTTAATGTGAAAGGGATTATTGCAATGGGAGTGCAGGGATCTGTAACCTCAGAGATGGCTCTTGCTGGGGGATAGATTGGGAGGCTTTTGCTTTAGGGAGTCAATAAAGAACACTGAGTATTTCCCAGTCATTCTGCTCGGCATCTAAAAGCAGTATTTATTAGGAATAACACTAAAAGGGATTTTTTTTTAATTGCAGACTGGGACCTGTAGGAAATTGCCTTCCTTGTGTGTGCATTTTACTGTGCAGTGTTGAGAGAAATGCAGGGGCACGTTTCCAAAAGAAATCTTTTTCTTAATAAGCAAAAATTCCTCATTATCCATTCCTGCCCCCATGCATCAGAGCTGATCTCAGGGTCCTGAGGGACAGCAAAGCCTGGAGGCACAAATGCAGCTTTTCCTTGGATTTTGGGGTGCCCTGAACCCCTGCCCAGCCCTCCCTGCAGGATTTAAGCATAACCTGAGCATTTTTCAGAGGTGTCTGTGTGAGCCAGGGCTCTCAACAAGTGGCAAAGGCAGGAGGGGGCACCTGATTGACCAGAGTGGCTGAGGCAGCTCAAGCTACGACAGAAAAGAGTAAATTCAAGGGAAATATCAGAGCTCTGCTGCACGTGGGAAGGATCAAGGGGCACTGAGCACTTTGTGGAGGCCTGGGAGTCCCATCCCTGCTCCCAGCAGCCGGGGATGTGCAGGGAGCAGGCACAGGTCAGTGCCCAGCACTGGCACAGCAGCCATGGGGATTTGCTGACCAGCTGCCAGGGAGCTGCACTTGCAGTCCTCAGGTGCCTTTTAAGACCCCAGACTAATTTCCTTGCCCGTGTTCCTGCTCTGCTGAGCTCGTGCTCCACAAATGCAGTAATTGCAGGCATTTGTTCTGAGCCACACGAGCCTGAGCTCCAGAGCGAGGTTTATTTACTGCAATTATATCTGGCAGGTAATTTCTAGTAAACCCAGGGAAATGATTAACCTCCCACTAAATTCATGAACAGAAAAATAGGGCAAATTGATCAAATGAGCTGTTTCCTACATAATAAAAAAAATATTACAAATATAACATCCTGGAACAGAAATAGCTCTGATGAAACCGTACAGACAAGCAGGAACCTGCTAGAGGCATCTGTGCAGAGTTTTTAAATTTCTAGCTTTTCTCCTAACCATGAGTTATTATTATTTTGCCCATTGCTGGTGGTGAAGCTGCTTCAGCTGTGCCCATACCTTGTGTCACAGATGAGTGACTCCTGTTGCCCAAAAAATCCCAGGCAAAGGTATGAGCAGAAGGAGATTAAATTTGTCAGAGTGTGATTGAGCAAAGTTTGATGGCTAGTTTTACTCTTATTCATTACTGCATGGATGGATTCTGCAAAGGAAAATGGAGTTAGAATTGATTTAAAGTGATTTACACAGAGACTAAAGAGCCAAAAGGGTCAGGGAGACCCCTCCTGTTGAGTCATGAGGTGCAGAGTGGAATTTCTTTCTCATCTGAGTTTGGATAAGAGGCAGAGACAGCCTGGGATGGGAGAGCATCCATTTGGACAGGTTAGAGAATGCTGGAAGCAGAACTTTTTTGATTTCCACAGCAATATCTGTCTGTGGGTGTTTGAGAACCATCCCAGGGCAGTGGCTGAAGGAGCTGCCATGGGGCTGGGGCCCTTGTACAGCAATGCCCAGAAGTGGCATTTCCAGCTCAAAGCTCTGCTGCGAGACCTTGTGTCACTTTAACATTCATCATCCATCTCCCCCTGGGGCTGGGGGCAGCTCCATCCCAGCCTGGCTTGGGAAGCAGGTGGGAATTCATAAAATCAGAGGGTTTGGGGCAAGCTGCAAAGGGCAGAAACAGCAGAACTGTGATTAGAGCCAAGCAGCAGCCATGAGATTGGTCAGCAGAAAAATTAGCTAAAAAGTAGAAAAGCAAGGACAAATAGAACAATGGTCTGTGCATGAATGCTTGTCTAGAATAACTCCCTAAGCTGCAGTAAAGGATATCTAGGGAGATATTGGGAAGTTCTAAGCTTAATAATGGAGCTCTGTGCATTGTGTTTGAAGGCTCACAAGCAGGTATTGTATTTGAAATAATCAAGCATTGTTTAACCAAAGGTACCTGTGCTTACAGTGGTTGGATGGAACTGCTGTCAATATAGAATATATACTATACAGATATAAACACTGTCAATGTGCTTTGGCTTTGTGGGATTGGTCAGAAAACTTTTAAACTGAGTTGTGACATTGAGTTCTTGGTCTGCTGCCTGGGATGTGAGCTGCTGGCACCTTCCCATTGTCAGAACCATGGAATGAGGCTGATGCTGGAAAATCAAACAGCTCAAGGCACATTCCCAGCAGCCCTGTCCTGATTGGGATTTGTACAGAGACCCTGGCTGGGGATAAAGCTGCAGCAAACAGGAGATGAGGAAGAGCTGCTCATCACTTGTGCAAAGGAGCTTCTCAGCCTCATCCCTGGTGCTCCCCAGACCCCAGACACAGCATAATGCCACTCTGAGGCCCAGAGTTCCCTCCTCCTCTGGCAGGATGGTGACCAGCAGTGCCAGGCTGTGAGCTGGAGCTGATCCATCCTGTGGCACCTCTGTCCTGCTCCTGTGCTCTGCTGGCCAGGCTGGGCACAGAGGGATTCCAGCTCTTTCTGCTTGCCTCGGGCTGGGCAGAAGCAGGAGCTGTGTCATTTGGGGAGGGTTTTCCTTTTCTCCGGGGCTGCTGGGTTTGCTCTGCCCACCCAGCCTCAGCCTGGCTGGGTACAAAGTGGGTACAAAGTGGGTACAAAGTGGGTACAAAGTGGGTACAAAGTGGGTACCCGATGGGTGGATGGCAGCAAGGGCTTTCCAGGCTGGCAGGGCGCAGGTTTGAGGGTTTCTTCCTCTTCCTTGTCCTCTCCCAGACACAGTTTCCTCTCTGATCCTCACTGGTGGTCGATCCCCTCTGGTTTCCCACCCAAACAGTGGCAATGAGTCCCTGATGGGACCCTGGCAGGCTGTGCCCATGGAGATACCCTCCAAGCTGAGGGCAGCCCCGTGTCCCAGCCCACAGGACACCTGGCACTGCTCCTGGGGCCTTGGGAAGGGAACCCCAGCTGGAAGGGAACCCTGCCAGGGACACCCCTGCACCACACTGGGCTGGCAGCACTGCTGGCAGCAGCTGAGCTGCTCCTTCCTTGGGCACTGGAATGGAATGAATTGGTTCTGAGGTTCAGGTTGGATATCAGGAAAAAATTCTTTCCCTGAAAGAGTGGTTGAGCATTGGAATGGGCTGCACAGGGCAGGGCTGGAGCCACCTCACTGGAAGTGCTCAAAAAGTGGATGCAGCACTTTGAGATGTGGTGTGAAGGTTGGGTTTGATGACCCTGAAGGTCCTTTTCATCTTTCATGATTCTGTGGCTGTGGGTAATAAATAGCACACTGAAGGAAGCTTCCAGAACCTCCATTTTAAATCTGTCTTTTATGACTTTTAGGTAGATTGCCTATTTCCCAGTATTTCCACATCACACAGAGTTGCTTTATTTGTATCTCTTCCCTCTCTTCCAGGCTCCATCCTTTTGAATGCTTGACCAAATTCATGATGAAATGAATTCTGTGTATATTGCTAAAGTTTATTCTGCTGCTGAACCATGGCACAGAAGTCTTTTGTCTGTCCTGAAACTTCAGACAAATCCTTGCTTCTTTTAAAACAACCTTTGAAATGTTTTTCATCCAAACGAGTGAAATAGCAAGAATAATAGATGTTGTAGGATTTGTAGCCACTATAGTTTCCTGCTTCTCCAAATGCTTTTGGAAATGCTGATTGATTTGTAACAAAGCTTGAAATGTCACCAGGAGGAATGAATGAAAAATACACTGCTCTAATGTATGTAGAAGCTGAAATTGGCTCAAAGTTTTAACCTTTAGAGGTGCTTTTTTCCTTTTCTTCCCTTTTTTAACTTCTCACAGCAGTCAAGGAGTTGGAAAGATAACCAGGAACAAAATGCACATAGAGGAAATGAATAAATTATGCTCTTATTTTTGGCACATTTACAAGAGAGACATTTTAAAACTCCACTTCAGTGACAAAAGAAAGGATTGCTCTACTTAAAATAAAGCCTGTTCCCTCTGCTACAGAGGGATGCTGTGCTGCTGAGGTCTGATGGATCCCTGGCCTGCCTCAGGTCTGCAGGTCCTGAGAGGGGCAAAACGTCCTGGCTGTGCCCACAGACACCCCAGGGGCTGCAGGAAGGGCTCTGCTGGGGCTGTTTGGGGCAGGAGGGGATCACTCCTGCCTTGGAATGTGGGAATGTGCTGGGAGAGCAGGAGCCACGTGCTGGCAATGTGGCCTGGTTCGGTGGGTCAGTGGCTGGGTGAGCTGGGCTGGGTTTGGGCAGCAGGGGTAACCAGGCTTTTCCTGCTCTAGAATTTGCAGTAATTGGAGCTGCAGAATGAGGCAAACGTGGTTTGAAACCCATCCAGCTTCAGATCCAGCACAATGACCCTTCAGGGATGCTGAGGCTGCTCCAGGGCCACCAGCCCCTCTGTGTTTGTCACTGGTTGTGTTCCAGTCTTCACTGGGCTCAGGGCTTGTCACTCAGGTTAGAAATGTCTGGTGCTTTCCAGAGTTTGCTGATTTTCTTTTTCCTGATGAATTCACCCTCTGGAGTATAAAACAGAATGCAGTGAGGCAGGTCCCAAGGGTTCTGGCAATCAGCTGGTGCTGGGAGATGTGCAGGGCCTGCCTCACTGCCATCATTGCTGGAGATGTGCAGGACCTGCCTCACTGCCATCATTGCTGGATATGTGCAGGACCTGCCTCACTGCAGCCATCATTGCTGGAGATGTGCAGGACCTGCCTCACTGCAGCCATCATTGCTGGAGATGTGCAGGACCTGCCTCACTGCAGCCATTGCTGGAGATGTGCAGGAGCTGCCTCACTGCCATCATTGCTGGAGATGTGCAGGGCCTGCCTCACTGCCATCATTGCTGGAGATGTGCAGGACCTGCCTCAGTGCAGCCATTGCTGGAGATGTGCAGGACCTGCCTCACTGCAATCATTGCTGGAGATGTGCAGGGCCTGCCTCACTGCAATCACTGCTGGAGATGTGCAGGACCTGCCTCACTGCCATCAGTGCTGGAGATGTGCAGGAGCTGCCTCACTGCCATCATTGCTGGAGATGTGCAGGACCTGCCTCACTGCAGCCATTGCTGGAGATGTGCAGGGCCTGCCTCACTGCAGCCATTGCTGGAGATGTGCAGGACCTGCCTCACTGCAATCATTGCTGGAGATGTGCAGGGCCTGCCTCAGTGCAATCACTGCTGGAGATGTGCAGGACCTGCCTCACTGCAATCATTGCTGGAGATGTGCAGGACCTGCCTCACTGCAGCCATTGCTGGAGATGTGCAGGACCTGCCTCACTGCAGCCATCAGTGCTGGAGATGTGCAGGACCTGCCTCACTGCAATCATTGCTGGAGATGTGCAGGACCTGCCTCACTGCAGCCATTGCTGGAGACATGCAGGACCTGCCTCACTGCCATCATTGCTGGAGATGTGCAGGACCTGCCTCACTGCAATCATTGCTGGAGATGTGCAGGACCTGCCTCACTGCAGCCATTGCTGGAGATGTGCAGGACCTGCCTCACTGCAGCCATTGCTGGGAGATGTGCAGGACCTGCCTCACTGCAGCCATTGCTGGAGATGTGCAGGACCTGCCTCACTGCAGCCATTGCTGGAGATGTGCAGGGCCTGCCTCACTGCCATCATTGCTGGAGATGTGCAGGACCTGCCTCACTGCAGCCATTGCTGGAGATGTGCAGGACCTGCCTCACTGCAGCCATTGCTGGAGATGTGCAGGGCCTGCCTCACTGCAATCACTGCTGGAGATGTACAGGACCTGCCTCATGCCATCATTGCTGGGAGATGTCAGCAGCTGGAGCTGCAGTGCTGGCAGGATGGGACTCCTTGGGCCTCACTGTCCCCATGCTCCCCCTCAGTAATTGCTGATATTTGGGCAGTTTGAGAGCCAAGCAGGAGCTGAGCAGTGAGTGGGACCCGAGTGCATTTTGCTGTCACTGAGGACCAGCACGGTGGCTCATCCTCCTGCCCTGACAGGACCTGTGAGCTCCAGCTCAGTGCTGCCAAATGTGGTGTTCCAGCTTTTCCCCAGGATTCTGTGGGTGGAAACAAAGGCCCTTTCCTTCCTGCAGCTCCCTCTGCCCCTGTACCAAGAGCTGTTTCCTGGGGTGATGCTGTGAGGAAAGATGAGAGCCAAGGGATACTGAGCAAAACCAGGTAACAGCAGCAATAAAAACTCAGGTTCTCAAGTTCCAGTTCACTCCAGTGCCCTGAAACTTGCTGCCCCAGTGGAGGTGGAGTAAGCCAGGCTGGTACTGTGGTGTGTCTGCAGGAAGGTCAGGAGGGAGCTGCATTGCAAATGAATGAAATGAATCCTGGAGCAGTAATTACAGGGCTCTCTCACCTTGTTCCTAGACATTTTTTTTTTTTTTTAGCAGAAAAAGGCTCAAGATGAATCCACCTATCTCATTTCAGCCTCATGATGTGTTTGTTCAACATAAAAAATCGATGTTGAACTAAAATGTAGTGGGGAAGGAGAAGGTCCGTGGGGATTACATTCCTGTTCAGTGCAATTTTGTGTTTTACTGCTGCATAGCCTGCCTGGTTAATAAGGGCTCCTTGAATGGGAGTCTGCATTATTGCTGTGCTGGTATGTGAAAATCAATCCTTGTAAATTTATTGGTGGCCACGTGCTCCCTTTGCTGTTGTTATAATTGGGGCTGTCATTGATTGACAGCAGCCAATAACCAAAAGCACTTTTGCAATTCTGATCCCCACCAAACACCAAGGGCAGGGAGTGTCCTTGTGCCTCACACTCTTCCCCCAGCTTGGGTCACTCCACAGATTACTGGGAATGGAGAAACTTGTCTGGAATTGAGGGGAAGCAGCTGGGATGGCAGTGGAAGGGCTGTGCCTTCGGCCAAAACACCAGGATAAAACCCAAATCCCTCCTTTTGGGTTAATGAATCCTTTCTCCCTGCATCTAACACGAGCCCATTGAAGCACCTGGCAGGGATTCTTCCTCTGACTTTGTGTTGGGATAATGGGCAGTTAATGAGAGTTTTGTACTTGGCTGGGGAAGGGTGATAAGGAGAGGGAAATTTGCATCCTCTGGAAGCAGCACATCCTTTTTTATCTGATCTGGAGAATGGAAAGGAGATGGCTTCAGAGAAATCTGGGTGTGATAATCTGCTGGGAAGGCTGGGTGAGGCAGAAGCTGCCTGCTGGAAGGGGATCACTCCTGGGCTCCCCAGAGGTCTTGGTGAGGGATTTTGGGAGCAGCCAGGGAGCTCCTCTGTCAGGTACCAGGCTGGCTCCAGCAGGGCTCCATCCCCCGTGGCTCCAAACCCCAGTCGAGCCACTTAAGGCACTTGATTACCTCTTTAGCTCCCAGCATCTGATTGAAAAGGTTTGATTGCTGAATGTGAACTGGGATTAATTTGGTTAGGGCACCAAAACTAATGGCATTTACAGGAATTAGCTTTGGATATTGAAGTGGAGATAAAACCTCCACCTTTCTTCGTGTAAGAAACACCTGCTGTAAGTTTGACCTATAGGAGCTCAGTTCATGTGGTGCTGATGAAAACCAAATTTGCCTTTACCTGCATACATTAAATTTCTCTTCCCTTGGCTGATAATCCTCTGCATGCTGGCATCCTGACTGCTCTAAAGAGTTTTGAATTAATGTTGAAATTATTCATTTGGGTGGTAGGAGCATCTGTTGCAGTGTTATATCCATGTCTGGTGTTCCTTCATTCTATATGGCAGGATGCACTAGAAAGGCACTTGAGATGCAGGTTATAAAAATACCACAGAGGCAGGGAAGGCATTTGCTGAAGAGTTCTCTGTGAATTTGGGTGCATTTAGGGACAATCACCCTCAGGTGGGCGATGCTCCGTGCTGGGGTCACAGGGGTTAATCTGGGGATGTCTGCAGAGGGAGCAGTGGCTGTGGGCCAGGGAATCACAGCTTTGGGTTCAAAATGGGGACCTGGGGACCCCAAACTGGGCTGAGGGAGCCTGGGGAGCCCCAGAGAGGAAGGGCTGGGCCAGTGTGTGACACACGGGGCTCACTGGGCAGGGGACAGGGCAGGGGACAGGAGGGGATGGAAATGGGGGCCCTGGAGCTGCCAGGGGTCCTGGGGGACACCTCAAGGACCAGGGCCACCTCTGCTGGCTGGGATCTGCCCTTTGGAGAGGCTGGGTGTGGATTGAGCCATGCAGAACGAGGGCTGATGTCCCATGGGCTGTATCACCTCCAGGGTGGCTCCAAGGGACACTGTGACCATCACAGCTCCAGGTTTAGGAACCATTTCCAGGGCTGACACCACAGAGCCCTGCAGTTAAAATGAATCCCTGTCCCTCCAAAGACAAAAGGCTCATCCTGAGTGCTGTGAGCTGTAAATCACCAGGCTCTCCTCAGCTCTGGGGTCAGCTGTCAGGTTAGGGTTCAAATCAGCATCCTCAGAACCCATTTCACTCCTGATCCTCTCAATCCCTGCTGGGATAAAAGGCTTATCATTAGTTATCAAATGATAGCAATGGCTCCCTTGGCTGTGCTCAAGCCCAGGTTGGTGCAGATATTGGATGAATTTTCAGAGGAACAAAGTGCTCAAGAACTTGATTCATGGGTGGATTTTGGCCTGTGTTTTATAGGTCTTCAAGGAACCACCAAAAACCATTTTTTCCTGCTCTGTGTTTTGAAGTTTAACCCTGTGGTACAGGAACTGTTGGCAGAAACTCAACTCTGAAGGAAATATGAACCATTTGTCAAGGAAAGGAGCAGCACATATTTTAGCCCTCCAGCCCTGCAGGCTTTCAGATATTACCCAATAAAACAAGCTCATCCACTCCTTCTTCTTGAAACCCCAAACCTAATTTGAAGTCTGTTTTCTCTCTAGGGTTCACCCTGCAACTTTTCTCCTCCTGGAAGGCATCCCAAGGCCTGGAGGCCTGGCTGGGTGATAACCAGCCCTAAAATCCCCACCAGGACCATCCCTCTGCCCCCTCCCCAGGGCTCCTCATCCTCAGGGGCGACTCCTCCCAGGAGAGGCCCTTGGGAGTGGGAAATGGGCAAGAGGAGAACAAGGAAGGAGTGGAAGAGGACTGAGAATGAAGCCTGGAAGGAATTTTTGGGGAGGGTTTCTCATCTTTCTCAACCTCCATCCCGTCTCCTGCAGGATGCAAAATGCACAGCTGAGAGCCACTGAGCTCCAGAGCCTGAGGTTTTCTTGGCTTGGGATCCTGGTCTGGGCCAAATTCCAAGCGTTTGCTCATTTAGATGAGTAAATCTAAGAGAAATTAAAGATGAAGATGTATTATCAGTCTTAACTTCTGTGTAATACTGCTGCATGCCTATGATTTTGTCATTACATCAGCTCTTGAGATGTAGAAATTGCTTGCAGTAATTTAATTCCCGCTCTATTTTATTGCATTCTTGTGTTGCTTCCTTGACCCTGGGTCTCTTTGCTGAGTTATAATTCATTTTTACAGTTTTCCCTTGAATATCTGTGTCCTCAGGAATATCCACCATGGCACATCCACTCCCTTTCACGTGGAACCAGCCACGAAAAGCCACGACAGGGGCAGTGCCTGGGCTGAGGCACAGCCAGGGTGGCTCCGGGGGTCACACTTTGAAAGCATCTTTTAAATTAAATGGGATTTTTTACCCAGCAAGCTCTAACTTTCATTCATTTGTTTTATCCCAAGCCAGTCTGGGTTGATTCAGAGAAAAATTCTCTCCCTTTTTTTTTTTTTGGGGGGGGGGTGGGAGGTGAATTATTTTAATGATCTTGAGGTTGGTTTGTCTGTCAGGAAGTGGCAGAGTCCCCATTCCTGGAGGGATTTAGAAGCTTCTGAAGAAACCTTTTCCTTTCTATTTCTTTTTAGTATAGTCTTAATGCAACATATATAATAAAAAAATAAATCAAGCCTTCTGATCATGGAGTCAACATTCTCGTCTCTTCTTCATCCTGAAAACCCTTGTGACCATGGTCACAGTGGGCCACTGGGCTAATCCAGAAGAACTTCTCATCTATTCTTATTTTGGCCTCTAAAACTCTCACTCCAATGACTCTTCAGGCAGTGCCTTGGTCCCCTCCCCAGCAGGACATCCCAGCCTGCCCAAGGACTGGGACATTTGCTCAAGGTTATTTTGCATCCTGCCTTTCACCAATGATGCCCTTAATTAAAGCCTGCACTCCACTGGCAGTGGTGGAGCAGAGCTGAGTTCACATCCTGAGTTCTGCTCCAAAGGGGAACATCTTGGGAAGTTGTGTATTTTACACCACTGGCCTTTATGGGGTGGTCAATTACTGTGGTTAATAATATTGGAGAGCAGCAAAATATCTCTGATACTCTGCCCTGTAAACAACAGGATTTAAAAATCACCAGGCCATGAGGAACCCCCTCCTTCTGAGAGAATAAATGAAGGCTCACAGCTCTGTGCAGTTCAGGATGGGATATGTGACACTCCTGAGTTTCCAGGCAGGGTTCCTGTAAGGTGTCATTGGGCACCTCCCCATCACATCAGGAGGGAGAGCACCAAGGATGTGCACATCCCCCAGGAGCTGCCTGCAGTCCCCAGGGTCACTCTGAGCACATCCCAGCCAGGGGAAGGGGCTGCTGAGGGGAGGGGGTGTGTGCAATGCACTGGAATCAGGATCTCAGGGATTGTGTGGAATGCACTGGAATCAGGATCTCAGGGATTGTGTGCAATGCACTGGAATCAGGATCTCATGGCATGTGTGGAATGCACTGGAATCAGGATTTCAGGGATTGTGATGAATGCACTGGAATCAGGATCTCATGGATTGTGATGAATGCACTGGAATCAGGATCTCATGGATTGTGTGGAATGCACTGGAATCAGGATTTCAGGGATTGTGATGAATGCACTGGAATCAGGATCTCATGGATTGTGTGCAATGCACTGGAATCAGGATCTCATGGCATGTGTGGAATGCACTGGAATCAGGATCTCAGGGATTGTGTGGAGTGCACTGGAATCAGGATCTCATGGCATGTGTGGAGTGCACTGGAATCAGGATTTCATGGCATGTGTGGAGTGCACTGGAATCAAGATCTCATGGATTGTGATGAATGCACTGGAATCAGGATTTCAGGGACTGTGTGCAATGCACTGGAATCAGGATCTCATGGCATGAGAGCCCAGCTGGTTGCTGAAGCCTGGCCCAGAGTTTGTGCTCCTGGAGAGCCAGACCTGCCCCCAGAGCCCCTCTCTGGGTCACCCAGGGCTCCCTACACTGCACAGGGCACATGTGCCCATGGTGACTTTGCACACTCCATTTCTGTCCCCAAACACTGTTTGGGCATTGTCCCACTGGCACCACAGCAAAAAGGATCCTGGATTTGCTTCTGGGATGTGCCTGGCACTCTGTGAGCTGCTCTGCAGGGTGAGCATCCCTCAGCATCCCCTCCCTGCCCCTGTCCCTCCTTGGGATGCACAGGGAGCAGCCCAGGAGCAGCAAGGACGTGGCAGTGCCATCCCTGAGGGACTCAGGATCCCCAGGGGGTGTCAGTGGCCGTGTGTCTGTGAAAATTCACTTGTTCCTGGCTCTTCCCAGCTGATCTTTAGATTACAATAACCCTTGGTGTGTTTGGATGTATTTGTGAAGCTGCTCCTGTGGCACAGCATTGATGCTGTCTGGGAGGTTCCTCCCAGGGGCTCTGACTGAAATCTGGGTTGGGTTATTTTTTAGCCCAAAAGATCTGAGGGCTGGGTGGATTCTTTATTTCTCTCACCTGGCTGGGATTGAGCCATGGCTGAGAGAAATAACAATGGAGCTGCTGGGCAGGGCAGGCACCCAGCTGGGGCAGAACCTCAGACAATATTTATTTATTTCCTCATCCTCAGGTTTAGCTGGGCCTGGGAGGGGCTTGGCTTTGCTGTTTGCTGGCTCTGGCAATGCTGATGCATTTGAGGGGCACCCTGGAGCCCTCTGTCCTGCCTGGGGGTGCTGGGTGCTGCCTGTGCAGGGGCAGGGAGCTGCTGGTGCACTCAGGTAAGGCTTGGAGCACTGAAGGTCGCTGGGATTCCGCTGCTGCTCGTGGGTAAAGCAAGTTTATCTTTCTGCTGGCACCGAGGGGGATGCCTGGCAAGACATTAAAAATAGCTCCAGGGAATCTGCTGTGCTCCTTGCAGCTTCTGAATTGTTGTGCTATCAATAATGTGCTCCAGACACCCAGGGAGCTCCCAGCCCTCCCTCCAGTGCATGTCAAGGAGCTGTAGATAACCCAGAGTTATCAAACTTGTGCTGCCATGCAGAACTTTAGAGGCACCTGTGCATTGATATGCTGGGAGTAAGAACATTATTACCAAGGATTTCATGCAAATGAAGGGCTATTGTGCTGGAACGCTGTCAGATCATTACAATTTTCTGGTTTAATAGCTCCTTGAAGGGACTTTCAGCTCCCAAGTGGGATGTTAGATGAAAGCCCTGTGCTGCAGGTGCCTGTTCTGTGCTCTCTGCCCCCCTGCCCTGGGGAGCAGAGGGGTTGTGCCGTGCCTGGCTGGGCTGTCCCCACATGGAGAATTTCTGTGCAGCCCCATCCATGCTCTGTGTGTACAGAATCATTTTGGTTAAGTAGAAGAAGTGATATTCTATTCATTTAAATATTGTAACATCTGACACAGCTGCAATGCTCTGATATTAATGGCCCACTTGAGGCCAATCCTTCTTCTCAAAGGGCTTTTGGGTCACAAATTCATCATGCAGGCGTCAGGCAAAGAGTGATCATTCACCCTTTTCTTTTTGGTGAAGGACAGTTATTGATATTCTCCCAGGATGTGGAACCAGATCCCTTCTCAGCAGTGCTGAGCTGGGAGCAGAGGAATCTCCTCTGACCCACAGCCCTGGCTAGGGGGGAGCACTCAGGGAATGCTCACAGCTGCAGCCCCAAAAGCTGCATTATCATTGAGTTTTGTGTTCCTCCTTGCCTATGTCCAGCAGCAGACATGGGTTGGTCTGGGCAATGTGAGTTCCCATGCCCTGAAATCCCTTGGATGTGACCTGGGGACAGGGACAGATGTCCCTGGAGCTGGAGCAGGGCTGTTGGATTGGCAGAAGAAATGCAGCACTCAATATGAGTGATCAGCAAGTCTCAAAGTTTATTGATAGCTCACACATATTTATATTGGTGTTAATGAAGCTCATACATATTGCAAAGCTGAGCTCATTATTGCTTAATTACTTATCGGTCAACCACGCCTACTTCTATATTCTTATGGTTATTCTGTTACTACTTCTACATTCTTGTGGTTATTCTGCTGAAACTATCCTCATATTTTTGGCATGAGATCCTCTCCTCTATCCTGTTGTTGCACCAAGGGCACAATGTTATATTCAGTTTTAATGCATCCAGAAGTGTCATTCTGGTGACTGCAGCTCTGTGCTGGGAACACGTGTCACAGACATCTTTTATGAAAAATCTTTTTTTTAGGATTTTTTTCTCCTGAGAAGCTGAGAGGCCTCAGGAACAAAATGTAAACAGTGGTTATCTGCTGCTGTGGGATGCAACAGGTGCATCTGGGATTGGCCCATGTTAATTGTTTCTAATTAATGGCCAATCACAGCCCAGCTGGCTCAGACTTTCTGTCTGAGACACAAGCCTTTGTTATCATTCTTTCTTTTGCTATTCTTAGCCAGCCTTCTAATGAAATCCTTTCTTCTATTCTTTTAGTATAGTTTTAATATAATATATATCATAAAATAATAAACCTTCTGAAACATGGAGTCAGATCCTCATCCCTTCCCTCATCCTCAGACCCCTGTGACCACGTCACACACATGCCTGCTGTGCTGGGTTTTGGAACATTTTGGGGGAAATTTGCTTTAGTTCTGAGTCTTGGTTTCATGATCTCATCCAGGCTTTACCAAGTGAAGGAGAAGTTGTGTTCATCTAAACTCAAGGCATGTCTGAGTGTGGAGAGGCCTGTAACAGCTTTCCCTGCTGGCACTGGAAGCTGAGCACATCAGGCTTGGTGTCTGCACCTATCAGAAGGTCCCTTTAAAGGAATTTAAACAGCTTGGCAGAAAGAGAAGGACATTTAAAATTGCAGTGAACAGTGTGTGAGTGGGATCCCTGCCCCAGCAGGGCACTGGGCTGTGGGGTTTGTGAGGGTCCCCAGGATGAGGTGAGAGATGAGAATTTGACTCCAAGTGCTCAGAAGGCTGATTTATTATTTTATGATATTATATATTATACAAATTGTATACTACAACTATATTAAAGAAAGAGAAAGGAGACATCAGAAGCTTAAACAAGAATGGATAATGAAAGCTTGTGACTGACTCAGAGAGTCTGACCCAGCTGGCTGGGATTGGTCATTAATTAAAAACAATTCACATGGAACCAATCAAAGATGCACCTGCTGGTAAAGGATCTCCAGACCACATTCCCAAGCAATCAGATAATGATTGTTTTCATTCTTTTCTGAGGCCTCTCAGCTTCCCAGGAGAAGAAATCCTGGGCAAAGAGGATTTTTCAGAAAATATCATGGTGACACTGGGAGTGTGTGAGTGTGCCCAGCCCTGTGTGGGGGTCAGGGGGGGATGCTCATGTGTTATCCTGGGGTTCCCAGTGCAGAGCACCCCCATCACAGACCCCTGCAGCACCTCCTGCCCGTGGGCAGCAGAGCTCCTGCACAAGTTCCAGCTTGGTCTCAGCTCCTGCACAAGTTCCAGCTTGGTTTCTGCACTTACCAGAAGGTCCCTTTAAAGGCATTTAAACAGCCTGGCAGACAGCAGGCCGTGGAAAGGTGCAGTGAGCAGTGTGTGGGTGGGATCCCTGCCCCAGCAGGGCACTGGGGTGTGTGTGTGTGAGTGTGCCCAGCCCTGTGTGGGGATGCTCATGTGTTCTCCTGGGGTTCCCAGGGCAGAGCTCCCATCACACACCCTGCCCAGGGAGCTCTGGTGCCCTGAGTGCTGCAGGGGAAGGAGCAGGGGCTCAGTGCAGCTCTGAGGGCTCCTGAGCTCACTGCTGCCTTGGCTGTGCTGCACAGAGCCGCCTTCCCGAGGTGCTTGCCTCCAGAAATAGCACAAGGGAGAAGTGCTGCTCTCCAGAAATGGGGTTTCCCTCTGACAGCTGCTCTGGGATCGCTGCCTCAGGCTGGTGGGAGCGGGGAGGGGGGTGTTCTGCTGTTCCTGCCCTCTGAAGTTGTTGCAGTGTGTCAGAAAGTGCTATTTTCTCCTGCCGTACGGAGGGGAGCGTGCCTGCCTCCCAACCTGACCTATATAAAGGCAGAGTCAAAGCTATTATTGTTCCATGCTGGAGATTCTGTGTTTCTAGGCTTAGTCAGAAATTACAAAAAAAAAAAAAATAATCCAGTTTTTTAATAGGCAATGAGCTTGGAGAGCAGAATGCAGCCCATCAGCCCTCCTGCCTCTGTGAGGAGCTGGCTCTGTGTAATGCCCTGAAAATTCCTTCCCAGGCCATGCCAAGGCTCAGAGCTGGGCTGGTTTTTATTTTCTCACAGCAATAATAATAATAATAATAATAATAATAATAATAATTTTCAAAAGGCAAAGGCTCTGGGGAGACCTTAGAGCCATTTCCAGTGCCTAAAGGGGCTCTTGGAGAGCTGGAGAGGGACTTTGGGTAAGAGATGGAGGGACAAGACAAGGGAATGGCTTCAGGTTTAGGTGAGACTTTAGGAAAAAATTCCTCCCTGTGAGGGTGGGCAGGCCTGGCACAGGTGCCCAGAGCAGCTGGGGCTGCCCCTGCATCCCTGGCAGTGCCCAAGGCCAGGCTGGACAGAACTGGGGCAGCCTGGGACAGTGGGAGGTGTCCCTGCCGCAGCAGGGCTGGAATCAAATGAGCTTTTAGTGCCTCCCATCCCAAACCATTCCATGATTTTCTGTATGTGCTGCATTCTTCCTGCCCACTGCAGGTTTATTCCAGCATGAGGTCCCCTGGAAAGCAGCTTTGGGACCTTGACTCTGTCCCACTGCCTCGTGTCCCCTTGGCCATCAGGTACCTGTTAATTTGCAGCCCAGAGCTTTGCATTGCAATGTATTTATTAGCACAGAGGATTTCTCCTGACAGTTTAATGATGCTGGTTCAGCTCTCTCATCAGAGGAGAACTGTTTGCTCTCCATCCAGAGCAGATCTGGATATGAGGAGGTTTTTGATGGACAAACACTTTTTGGTCAGGAACTGATTCCCAGAGAGGTTTTCCAGCAGTGCCAAACCCCTGAGGAATGGGCTAAAAGGATAAAGGGTATTTCTACTCATTTATTTCTGGGTGTTCAAAGGGAGGGAAAATCAGGAGAAATGTGAAAGTGAGCCCATTTCCTTAGCACCCATGGAATTGCTCTTTAATATTGGAATTCATTGTGTAACCACGGGAGGTGAGTGGGAGCCTGCAGCAAAACCCCCTCCCCTTTGCTGTGAATCTCCTGACCTGTCCTCTCCCAGCCTGGGATGCATTTAGGGCCCCTTAAACCAGGTACAGATTTCCCTTCATTCCCTCCAATTTCCAGTTGCTCATTCTGTTATATTATAAAAACACTTGTAGTATATTTTTATAATTAAAGAGCACTTAACCTCCATTCTGGTGATGGTTCTGAGCGGATCAAATTTCCCTTGCACTGAGAAACCCAACCCTTCCTTTCCCATTCCTGATTCTCCTGTGATGCCATCATTTAACCACGGGCTCCACACCAAATTTGTCACAATTCCTCTGCCTTAACTCCTTCCCTTCCTCCATGGTCCCTGGAACAGTTCTGGAGGCTCTTGGAATTTGTCCTGGCACAACATTTTCATCCAGAGCCTTGACATTCCTTCTGTTCTCTCTACATAATTAAAGAAGTTGAAATCTGCAAAGATGGACACTGAATCAACCCAGAGAGATAAAGATGTCTCCTCGTATTTATCTTTCCTGCAAGATATATTCTTTATAAATCCTTCATGGCACATTAAATATTGACTCTTCCTTGTCTCAGGGAACAAAATAATTGTGCATCCCCGAATTTCTCCTTCGAAAGCACACGATGGATGGCTGTGGCACTTTACTCAATATTTAATTAAATCCAGTTTAAAAAAAAAAAAAAAAAAACAGAGGAAAAACTCCCTGTAATCTATGAGGAAGCAGGAGGTTCAAAGCTGGCAGTTTGCTCCAGGATGCTCGGTGGAGTGTGGCTAACTCAGCTATTAGGGAACACAGTTTGGGAATGCATCAGTATTTGGGAACTGGGAGTGAAGAATCTGATTTTTAACAAATCCTCCCTAGAGCAAATCAAGGTGTGTGTTTAACTGGGCAAGCCTTGCTCTGATGGTGAGTTCTCCTCAGCCCTGGGATGATCCATGCCTGCCTCTGAGGGTTCCCTGGGAATGCCAGCCTCTCTCAGCAGGATGTTTGCTGAGCACTGAGTCCTCCAGCACTGGACAAAGGGGATTTTTCTGGTGTGTGAAGGGAAAGAGGAAAGCATAACTCATGCTGCAGCTCTAAGTCACCTTAAATTTCCTCTAAGGTTTTTCCTTTTGAGTGCTGCTTGAAGAATGGCTGGTCTGGAGAAAAAGTGGAGTTGCAATGAGGGGAAAAAAAGGAGTGGAGTTGCAATGAGGGGAAAAAAGAAGCAGGGTTGCAATGAGGGGAAAAAAAGAGTGGGGTTGCAATGAGGGGAAAAAAAAGAGTCGAGTTGCAATGAGTCTGCAGCAATTCCAGCTCACTGGGAGAGAAGTTAGCAGGACCTGCACTCTGCTGGAAGTTTGGGCACTGCTGCCACCCTCTCCTTTGTCCTGTGGCTGTTTGCCAGGGCTCCTCAAGATGCTGTTCCTGTATCTGCTGTTTTCCCTGGAGAAGAGAAGCTGTGATTTAACACCTCAGGGAAGTGGGATGGTTTATCAGGAGAGGCATCCCTGCTCTCCAAGAGCTCTGCACTGGAATGATGGAGGTGCCACAGGGACACCCTGATGGGAGCAGGGGCTGTTCAATCCCAGAATTATCCCAAATCTCAGCATTTCCATCCCTGGAAGTGCTCAAAGCCAGATGTTTAATCCCAGAATTATCCCAAATCTCAGCATTTCCATCCCTGGAATTGCTCAAAGCCAGGCTGGAGGTGCCTGGGACAGTGGAAGGTCCCTGCCCACGGCAGGGGTGGCACTGGATGGGTTTTAAAGGTCCTTTCCAATCCAATTCTGTGAAAAACCCCCATTTCAAGCCTTTTGCAGCACAGTGGATAGTGTCCCCGTCCTTGGAGCAGAACTGGGACTATTTGCAGCAGTATTTACCCTGGAGATGGTCATCCCCAGCAGAGGCAGCCTGTGCTCCACAGGGAGCAGAGCTGGGCTGCTGGAATGCCCATGGGGTGGGATGTGAGGTGTCACATTCACATTCTCTGGAAAAATCCCTTTGCCCAGGATTTTCTCCCGGGAAGCTGAGAAGCCTCAGAGAAAAATGAAAACAATAATTATCTCATTTGCTTCTCCTGTGTTGTGCTGCTTTGGAATGTGCTTGGGGACTGTTTACCCACAGGTGATTGTTTCATTGGGCTCTGCTGTGAATTATTTTGACTCTTTGGCCAATCACGGTCAAGCTTTCTCAGGGCTCTGGAGAGAGTCAGGAGTTTTCATTATTATCTTGTTAGCCTTCTGTAAGTATCCTTTCTGTATTTTTAGAATAGTTTAGTATAGCATTCTTTAATATAATATAGTATAAAATAATGAATCAGCCTTCTGAGAAGATGGAGTCAGATCCATCATTCCTGCCTGCCACGGGACACCCCACAAATACAATAGTGAGGGTCTTTGGGGTCCCTTCCAGCCCAAAGCACCCTGCATTCCATAAGGGAAATAAAAGCCAGCCCAGGTGCTTCCCACAGAGCCCAGTGCCCCCCAGCAGCAGGGTGGGACACCCAGGGTTTTCCAGGGGCTGCTCCAGGAATTCTGGGCTGATGGGAGACAAAGGGCAGCTGTGAAATGCTCGGGATAAATGCCTGGAATTCCAGGCTGAGCTTTCACCTCACACAAATAAGGCCAGGATCTTTGTGGTAGACTGAACACAAGATTGGCTAAAACTGACATTTCACTTCCTTTTCAATCACAACACCTTGCTGGGAGCGTTTAGACAGTGGAATATGGAATAATGTATAATATTGAGGGAAAGTGGGTGGTTTCTCTTTCTTATTCTTTTTTCAAGTGGAAGTAATGACTTAAAATAGAATTAATCAAAAAAAAAAAAAAAAGGAAGAAATATTCCCAGAGCTGCATCATTTGAAAATCATATCTTGGGACTTTACAAAACACAGGATTAACTTCAGGCTCAGTATTTCAGAATTTAATTAAATTTGGCTTCAGGAAAAGGTAGGGATCAGCCTCTGGGGCATAGCCAGGTAGTGCTTTAAAACTTCCACTGCAAAAAGCTTGAACTGTGTGTTTTTCACAGAACTGGATTGGAAAAGACCCTTAAAGCCCATCCAGTGCCACCCCTGCCATGGGCAGGGACCTTCCACTGTCCCAGGCTGCTCCAACCTGGCTTTGAGCACTTCCAGGGATGGAAATGCTGAGATTTGGGATAATTCTGGGATTAAACATCTGGCTTTGAGCACTTCCAGGGATGGAAATGCTGAGATTTGGGATAATTCAGGGATTGAACAGCCCCTGCTCCCATCAGGGTGTCCCTGTGGCACCTCCATCATTCCAGTGCAGAGCTCTTGGAGAGCAGGGATGCCTCTCCTGATAAACCATCCCACTTCCCTGAGGTGTTAAATTGTTAAATGAGCTAACCCAACTTCCTGCAAAGTGTCTTTTCAAATGCATTTTATTCCTGCAATAGTGGCATATGCTGAAATCTGTGGGGAGGAACTCAATAAAATGCTGCCAGCCTGGGAGTTTATTATTTATGGCATTTTTGAAGGTTTTCATCTTTCTGGAGCCTGGAAGCAGATGGGTTTCTAACATTTGATTTCCCTGGATTCTAATTAAAGCTGGAAATGTTGATGTTAAGAAATTAAGTGACCATTACTTAATTTTTCTCCCATTAAGATTTTTTTTTTTAAATCTTTTCACTCTTTTCCAGACTGTGCTGACTTGTTTGAATTCCCAATATCTCGATCATGTTTTCTACATCTTTTTCCTATTTTCTGCTGCCTGTAAGTGCTCAGCTCCTGTGAGCTGCTCCCAGGGCTTCCAGAGCTGAGCTGCTGCCCTTTGATAGCAGCTCTCCAAACAAGAGCTCATGTCAAAACTCATGGAGATCTACATCTTGGGCACTGGGAATGCAGCTGAAATACTTAAAGTGAAGAAATTGAAATAAAAACCCTTCCTCTTCCCAGTGCTTAACCTGCCTGTTTACCTTTGGCTGCCCAGAGCAGCTCTGGGCCTTGTTTGGATGGTGGAATATTGGAGGCTCAGGATAAATATTTAGAAGTTTCTGGATGTACACACAATTTTCAGCTGGGAAAAAGGGGAATCTGTGCAAGCAGAGGCTCTGGGCTGTGTCCCTGGTGTTGCATCCCTTTGAGATCTGGGTGCTGATGTTCCCATGCCAGTCCTGCAGAAACACAGGGAGGGGAAGGACAACAGCAAATAAAATTTAATCTGCTAAGAACGAGCCCAATGTGGGCAATCTGCAAACAGCCAGAGGGGTGTGAAGGGAGCGCCCTGGCTGCTGCTTGGCTGGATTGTTCCCTGCACTCCAGGCTCTGTGCTGTGCCGGCCCTGCCCGTTCCAGGTGTGCTCCCAGGTGAGCTCCCCACGCCAGGGCTGAGCCCTGGGCTCCTCCCGAGCCACCTGCAGCAGAGGAGCTCCCTCAGGCTGCTGGAAACGTCCCCTTGCCAGCCCCATTGTGCCCTGCAGGCTGACCTCGAGCCTGCCTCACCTCAGCTGAACTCCCAGCTCTGGCTCAGTTTACCCGGATTTCCACTCAATTCCCTCCATATGGTGCTGCCTCCACAGCCCCAGCACCAAGGAACTGCTCACAGGTGCAGGGAGCTCACTCTGAGGCTTTTCCCACCGTCCCTTTGACCCCAGTGAATATTTTTATGGACTATTTTTATTTTCTTTTCTCTGCAGCCCTTGGCTGTTTGCTGACTTCCACTATTTTTTTAAAATTTTTTATTTTTTTTTTTAGCTGCACACTCAGGGGCTCTCCTTACTAACACAGAAAATCGAATAGTGGCTTAGGTCAGAAATATTCCATTTTATAACCTTTGCAAATCCTCTTTGCTCGTGGGTTTTATGGGATAAGTTAATGCTTTACTGAGAAATGGTCTCAAAGCAGGCCCATTAAATAGTGCTTGGTTTTGACCTGTGGTATTGTTAAGTCAAGAGTTTTCCAGCTTTTCCTGCACACATGTCAGAATTTCCATCAGCTTTGTGTTTCCATCTGTTTGGGTCTGTCAGGGAGGCAGCTGAAGGACTCCCAGGAATGGTGGAAACCCAGGGCACAGGGAATATTTCTGTGTCTGCTCTGGGGTGCCCTGAACCCCAGGGCAGCACTGACTCTGACCCTCATCCACGGAGAAAGACTGGAACCCACAAAAGTGTGCAACAGATTATAGAGAGCAGTGTAGGTGCATCACTTGGTGAGAAATTGAGGTTTTGGGATTTTTAGTGAGTTATGGATGGAAGCAAGATGGAGGGCACTGGGTGTCATCCTGGGTTTCTTCTTCATGCTGCTTCTTCCTCCTTCTCCATGGGTTTGGGTGGCATTTTGTAATTGGGCAGAAAAGTCCCCATTGCAGCTCTTTGGGATCAGTTATTGGGTTAAAAGGGGAAATAATCCAGGTGTCAGCTCTTAATTGGATAGTTTAGTCTGAAAAGACCTTGGACAAGAGATTGTTGGCCATTTTGTGCCTTGCTGCAGAACTCATGTTTGTGAGACTGTTTTACTGATCAGAAATAACAAACACCCGAGTCCAAACATGAAATACCATCTCAGGTGCCTGCAGTCCAGACCCAGAGAAACTGATAAGGAATGAGATCCAGCTCTCCTTTGTGAGCTGGGATCACCTGGAGCAGGATCCAGCCCATGGTGGGCAGAGCAGGCAGCTGCTGCTCTCTGGGGTTCTGAGGTGGCTCTTCCCTCATTTCCTGCTGCCAGGATTCCCTTTCCTCTCCAGGGATGTTTGCACCTGACCTGGAGAGCCAGGCTGGGCCGTTTTGCATCCCGGTGTCCCATCTGTGGGAAGCCATTTCCTGATCCCATCCCTTGTCCCCAGTCCCTCCCCAGCTCTCTGGAGCCCTTTTAGTCATGGAAGGGGCTCTGAGCTCTCCCTGGAGCCTTCTCCTCCCCAGGCTGAGCAATCCCAGCCCTCCCTGATCCCCGCTCCCCAGACAGGGACCGAGGGCAGCCTCTGAGCTCCTTAAGGAGGATGAAGCTGTGTGTGAGGATAAGGATCAGCTGCTCCATGGAAATGAGCACAGGGCAATGGGAATTATGATACCCAGGGCAGGAGAAGGGCCTGGAGTGCTTAAAATGCCTTTATCCAGCTGCCAGGCAAGCCCAGCTGGGGATTACTGAGAGGTGTCACAGGAATCTGAAGTGTAATTCCAGGGATTGTTAATGGATCCACATCTCTCAGAGGTGCTGCCCTGGCACTGGAGCCTTCCCAGGGGGAACATTTCAAACTGGAGTTTTCCTCCAAGGAATTCTTTCATTCTTTCATCTCCAAAGGGGGCAGGGGCAGCTGCAGGTCAGGGCTCTGCCCAGGGTGGAGAGGAAGGAGAGAGGGGCACAGAGGCAGGAGGACACTGAAATTGCTCTTGCATTGCAGTAGGATTTACAGCCACTAATAATTGCAGGGTTGGGTTTTTAAATAAAGGTTCTGTGGTTTAGGCAGTGTGATTTGGTGACTGCTGAGGAGCAAATGGCAGTGGGGAAGAGAGCAGAGCACACCTCCTGTGCACTGGGAGCACGAGCTCTGTCAGCTCCTCATCCTCGTGTTCCAGGATCTGTGTCTGTCTCTGTGCCAGCTCCTGATCACTCCTCATCCTCCAGTCCCACTGGGTTTATTCTGGCAGCACTTCTCCTGTTCCCTTCCTTCCTGCAAAGCAGAATAGAAATGCTACTGTACCCTTGAACTGGAGTTTTAGAAAACAGGAATTTTGGTAAATGTGGAATTAAAGCAGAACGAATTTCTTTTCCCTTAAATGTTATGTTAACATTTCATTTATTTCTATGTAGTAGCAAATGGACTCATAGTAGGGATTTATGGGTTTCCTGGGAAGGCTGTTTTGATCCAGGTTATTGACATAAACTGGAATCATTAGAGATGCCTCTTTGAACTTCTGTACTGGAATTAAAATTAAATGATCAGTGCATTGGCCAATTAAGAGGAGACATTTGCAAGTTCAGTTTTTGTGCTCAGTGTGGCTGGAAGGCACAGGGTGGTGGTGGTGGCAGTTAAATATGATGAGAAATGGACGTTTTCACCCTGGTGATGAACCTGTGAAACGAACCCCCCAGTCTGGAGTTTAATGATGGTGCTGAGGGCTGAGTGGGAATGTTCTCCCTGGCCATGGAGCACCATCCAGAGGCAAAGCTGCTCTAACAGGGGCTGATTTGGGCTTTTATTCAGCAATTCAGCTGAAAGGGGCTATTATGTGTTATCACTTGGGCCTGAAATGAGTGCCAGTTCAACTAGCAGGGAGTGAATTAAATTGGATTGCAGTAATGCACATAAAGAGCCCCCGTAAAACCAAAAGTTAAATTCCCTTTTATTGGGGTGAGGGCTGTTATTTTTGTGGAGAGAAGTGGAAAATCCTGCAGAAGAGCAGGTGCAGTGTCCCTGCAGCCAGGCCCAGCCCTGGCAGCACCAATCCCATGGGGTTGTTGGGCTCTGGCTCCCCCAAATTCTGTGTTTGTGCCCAGGAAGGTGCACAAGGACTGGGAGGTTTGTGCTGGGCTGTGCCACATCTGGCTGGGCACTTGGAATCACTGGTTTGGGATGGAAGGGACTGTCCCTGTTGTATTTTCTGAAAAATCCTCTTGGCCCAGGATTTTCTCCTGGGAAGCTGAGAAGCCTCAGCTCCTCCTGTGTTTGCTGCTCTGGAATGTGGTCTGGAGATTGTTTATCCCAACATGTGAATTGTTTTAACTTAATGGCCAATCACAGCCAGCTGTGTCGAGCCTCTGAGGAGTTTTCATTCTCATTCTTGTGAAGCCTTCTGTCTGTATCCTTTCTCTTTCTATAATATAATATAATATAATATAATATAATATAATATAATATAATATAATATAATATAATATAATATAATATAATTAATATAATATAATAATCAGCCTTCTGAGAACAGGGAGTCAGATTCTCATCTCTCACCTCATCCTGGGGACCCTCACAATCTCAACCAGGGACCTTAAATCCCAGCCAGTGCCACCCCTGCCAGGGACAGGGACACCCTCCCAGCCCCAGGCTGAGCAGGAGAGGTGGGATTATTGCTGAGGTTTTCTGCTCAAATTAAACCATGAAATGTTGGATTCCTTGGAGGGGTCTCCCAGTCCGTTGCTGGAGCTGCTGCTGTTACAAGAATGAAGTCACTGAACTAAGTCAAATAACTGACAGGAAAACAAGGAAGTCACAGCTTGTTTGTAAATTGTTTGTAATTAGATTGTGAGCATAGAAAGAGGCTCAGTTTCCTGAGTGAATTATTCACAATGAGTTATTTGCTCAGCTCTTGTTAGTAACAGATTTACAATAATTTCTTATTTTTCTGTGTTGCTCTGCTCATCCAGATAGCTGCTTCCTCTGTGGTTTTTATATTAAAATTTCTAAGTACAATAAACACTGTTTCTTATTGCAAGCATCTATCTAGGAGGCAAAAAATAAAAACAAAAAGGAGTTTAAAGAGAAGAGGAAAATGCACTATGTGTAGATTTATATTGCTTGAGTTAAAACGTGCAGACACGAACTGAAACAGGGTCTCATTTATCACCAGACTTGGTTGCATCTTTAAATAACCTCCTTTTTATCAAAATATGTTCACAATATAATTCATGGAAGTAGCAATTTGGCAGATTGAGCTGTATTTTTCTGAATTGAATCTCTGTTCTCTCTGATTTAATATTTAATAACCAAAGCATATCTGCTAGTGAACTAGATAGAAATGACAACTCTTCTGTGTGGGCTGATTAGGGGGAGAAAATTCTGCAGGCAAGTAATAGCTCTGTGTTCAAAGGATGCTCCTAAGCTATTCAATTCTTATTCCTCTTTGAAATGTTCATAATAGTTTGAACAACCCTGAATTAACAAATGTAAATGAGTGTTTTAAATCTTACTTCTTAAATACTCACCTAGATAACTTCAGAGAAGGGGGTTCTGGCTTCTTGCAAGGAGATGTTTCTAGAGAAGATCCACAACTCCAGGATCTTTTCAGCATTGCAGGAAATGTACAAAATCTTTTGTTTGGAGTAAAATATGGGATGGTTGGGGTTGGTAATGACCTTAAAGATCATCTCATTCCAGCTCTGCCATGGCAGGGACACCTCCCACTGTCCCAGGTGTCCCCAAGCCCCAATGTCCAGCCTGGCCTTGGGCACTGCCAGGGATCCAGGGCAGCCCCAGCTGCTCTGGGCACCTGTGCCAGGCCTGCCCACTTCCCAATATCCAAACTAACACTGTCCTCTTCTGGTTTACAATGGAGGGAACAAAGTGGGAGAAAGATTTATTGCCCTGTTCCTGGCCTGGCTAGGAAAGCACAGCCTGGTGTATTCATGGCTGTTGCCACCTCGTGCTTTATAAACAATATTCTGGTTTTGTGATTGTGCAAATCTGCTGGGGTGACCTTGGGGTGAGGGATCACCCCTGTGCTCTCCTCAGCAGGGCAGGGGTGGCAGTGCCAGGAGCCTCCTGTCCCTGTGGGCACTCTGAGCTGCTTCTCTCTGTCAGAGGGGGAAATGGGAAATCTGATGTGGCTTCAATGCAGCTCAGGTTTCTGCAGGGTTCAGCCAGCACCCAGGGCTGCCCTGCTGGCTGCTGCTGCAGGAGGGCTGGGAGAAGGGAATGAGCCACTGGCATGGCTGGGCCACCATTCCCTGCCAGCACCCCAGCTCAGACTGGGAGATTAAATGTGCTGGCTGATATAATTGCACAGCATTTAAAATGCAGCAGTGGCCACGGCAGTGTTAAAGAGCAAAGAGCCCTCTGGCTTTTTCATTAAGCTGACAAAAAAGAACAGAATAACAAATTGCAATTTGCTTAATGCACAGTTACCCCCTGCCCGAGGCTGGCACTTCTGGTACCAGGTTCTGGTACCAAACTTGCTCTGCCCTTCTCTTGCTCCTGCCTTGGCAGCAGCTTTGGCATTGCTGCTTGGCTGCAATTAGAATAAAGCAGTTTGGAATTGTTGCAGTGGGAGCCCAAACCCTTCCCTCAAGCAGGAACCTCTCCCTCCCCTCCTGTGGCTCTCCTGGATGCAAAGTGTCCCTTGCAGCCTGCTGAAATTCTGCTGGGGGTTCTGCTCCCTGTAATTGTGATTATTGCAGTCTCCCTTCAGCATTTAATTGATGACTGCATCTTGCAGCACCTTCTCCCAGGCCTGAAGGGCACTGTGGCATCATCTTCCCCTCTTCCATATCTGGGTTTCAGCAGTGACAGAGCTGTGAGCTGAGCAATGCACAGAACAATCACCTGGCAATTTATAATCTGTTAATTAAATGTAGTGATCACTTGGCAGTGGCACAATCTGCAATAAAACCCCTGCACTGATGGGCACTGGGGAGGGACCCATGGGGCCAATTCCTGGTGCAGGAAGATCCTGGGATGGGATTTGCTCTCAGGAGCAATGGGCAGGTTTGGGCTGGTGAGAAACTGGGAGATTCCCCCTTTATTCCCACCTTTAATGCTGGGATGGGGTTTGGGACCCTCGTGGAAAGGACATGGAGGGGATGGAGGAGCCCAGGGCAGGGAACGGAGCTGGGGATGAGCTGGAGAATTCCTGAGGGAGCTGGGCAGGGGCTCAGCCTGGAGAAAAGGAGGCTTAGGGGGCCCTTGTGGCTCTGCACAGCTCCTGACAGGAGGGGACAGCCAGGGGGATTTGGGATCATCCCAGGGAACAGGGACAGGAGCAGAGGGAACGGCTCAGGCTGGGCTGGGCAGGCTCAGGGGGGAATTTGGGAACAATTCTTCATGGGAACACGGACAGGAGCAGAGGGAACGGCCCCAGGCTGGGCTGGGCTGGGCAGGCTCAGGGGGGAATTTGGGAACAATTCCTCCACTGAAAGGGTATTGGAAGGGGCTGCCCATCCCTGGAGGGATTAAAAGTCACGTGGATGTGCCTTTGGGGAGATGTATAAACATATATTTATATATATACATATCCCCAGAGATCTATATGGCCATATTCATAGAGCAGTTCTTCACCCAGGGTATGGACAGGGTGGTCCCAGAGCAGAGCACCACCGTGGCTCTGCCAGCTGACACCATCCCACAGCCTATTTCTGCATCCCCAGGCACGTGCTGGCTCTTAAAAAGCCCTGAGAAAACAAAAAATAGCTCTCCCCAGTAATCCTGGGACAGGTGAAAATTCTAATCCCCAGCCCAAATGGCCAACAGAGATGTCTGGGGAAGGAAAGCTTAAAATAAAACTGTTGCTGGGGAGAAATGAAAGCTTTGGGTTGGGAAGTGTAACAAGACTTGTAATATGTAATGAAAATCAAATTTAGCAAGGCTAGCACTCACTTCATGGGGTTTGGGATTTTTTTTTCCCAACTCCCAGAACCATGAAGTTCTTTGAGAACTTCAGTGATCAATAAGCCATTCCAACACTGACACCAACTCTGAACCTAATTACCAGTGCAGCAGAGCTTACCTAATGAGTTCTCAGAGTCATTGGAAGGGGCAAAAATGTGTGTGGGTTAATATCCTCTTTTTTAATATATTTTTCTCTATGCACCTTGATCTCTTGAGCACAACAGAATTCAGGCTAAAAAGGAGGATAATGAGACTTGTCTTGTCTCAAACCTCAAACTGCAAGTGCAGCATCTATTTTGCTCTGCTTGGATAAAATTCTGGTTTTCTGGAGGACAAAAACTCTGTTTTACTAAATCTCACTGCAATTCCTTCTAAATGAAGCACATGGGTGTACGAATTTTTTATTGTCCTTCTTGTATTATATTTATGATGTACATTGTATTTATTATGTATATTTATAATGTACATATATTTTTACTGTATATATATGTATATTTTATATTACAATATATATAGTATATTCATAATGTATATTTATAATTTATATATTTATGTAATATTGTATATATACAATATAAAATACATATATAATACATAGGTGTGCAAAACTACATACTTTCCTCTCTTGCTTTCATTTTAGATACCTGTGCATAGAAATGCATTTCTTGTAGAGAAGTGACAGGTCCAAAATTAGAGGCATCCAGGCTTGGTTCCAACACCCAGTGCTGGTGGAGTCCCTGCTCCTCAGCTTGGTGTTGTCTGTGCTGATTGAGTTCACTTGGACATTCTCATTTGAATTTTTCCAGCATCCAGCCATTTATTCCCCTTGCAGCTTCCAGTGTGAGATAGGAGAACCCTGCAGTAACGATTTTTTTTCCTAAAATTAATCAAGGCCATATAATCAAGCCATCTCTCAGCCTTCCTGCTAAACTAGCTTGAGCGTTTTTCAGTTTTTCTCTGAACTAATTTTTGGTTTGGGTTTTTTTGTTGTATTTTTAGTTGTTTTTCAGAGTTTCTTTTTAAGCGTTGAGGAAGAGGAATCAGTGCCATGCTTGGTGGTGTCCTTGATGCTGTTACAGGTCCCATCCCTGGAAAAGGCTTTGCCTTGGAGAGGGGGAACCTTCAATGAGACCAAAGTGGTTTGGGTTGGAAGGGGCCCAAACTCCATCCCATTCCACCCCTCCCATGGCCAGGGACATCTCCCAATACACCCCAAACTGCTCCAAGCCCTGTCCAACCTGGACCCTTCCAGATGTTGTTTCACATTTAGAGATGAATCCCTAAATTACCTCAGCACCGACCACTCATGACTGAGCCATGAAGGTCAATGTGTAATTCCCCAAAATGCTAACCCAGGACATTTCTTAAATCCAGCCCTTCCTCCCAGGAAGCTGCGAGCTTTGTATTTGTAAAGATGCAAAAAATTCCCCCCAATTTCAGCTATCAAAGCTGAATTTGGCTTCTAAGGTTCATTTAATCACCACAATGGCTTAGTTAGAGAGAACGCTGCAGAGGGGTAATTTATCTTTATTTGTCAGCTCCCCAGGGCTGAGTTCTTTTGAAGGGCAAAAGTGAATAGGAGGTAAGGATAAATTGTAAGCTGTCTAATTTTTGACCTGTGATTTTTTTGCAGGCATTATGTTTAGGGAGTTTTTGAACAGTGGTGCCAGGAGACCATGGGTGAACCTGTAGGGTGTTGCCAGGTTGGGATTTGGCTGAGCCTGTCAAGTGTTTCACACATTTTAGCCAGGGAGAATGTGTACAGGGTTTAAAGAGGATGGGAGGGAGTAGAGTTCTTTGCAGATCTTCATAGTTAAGGCGTGGAAAATTAATTTAAGCAATATGAATTGGCTGGAAATTGGAGAGCCCATTTCCCTCAGTGAGGGTGTGGCAGCAGCACGAGCCTCATCCCATGCCCACCACAGCCAATGGAGGGGCTCCCATGGACTTCCAAAAGGCCTGAATCTCGTTTAATTTCACTGAAATGAAATTCAACATGGCCTGACTAATGTTGTTGCAAGGGAAAGTGCTTCCTGCTGTGTGTTTGTGATGAATGGTTCCAAGGAAAGCTCCCCTTGCGCTTGGTCACCTGGATATGTGGAACAGCACCGCACCTCTGAGGATGGCACAGCCCTCTGTCCACCTGATGGCTAAAACCCCACCCATAAATTGTGATTGCAAAAGGAAAATGGCATTTGGGCATGGCCTGTTGATGTTTCTGCCAATAACTTTGCTCATCTGTGCTGTGCTCCACGTTTGGTTTGTGGTTGCGTTGGTGCCTCTTTCCAGGTTCTGCTCCAAGCACTTCACTCAGAACCTTTTTACTATTTGGCTTTTGCACTGAAACTTTCTGAATCCCAAGTTTAACAAGGGCAGTTTCCAGTCCCACTGCAGGCAAACCTAAAACCTTGACCCTAAAACTAAAGCTAAACTCTTGACAGGCCCTGGGGGAAATCATCCAAGGGAAATTCTCCATGGGGCTGGCTCATGGTTTCAGGAGATCACTCATGGTCAGGGGCTAGGAACTGCTCCTGTGGGGCTGAAATCAGGCAGGTTTTACCATCCTGAGTGAAAAATCCTGGTGAAATCAGGATTTTCACCATCCTGCTGGAATCCTGCTTGTTCCCAGGACAGCACTGGCAGCATTTGGCCACCTCCAAAGCTGCTGGGCTCGTGTTGCAGTGGGATTTATGAGTGAGGTGTTGATGTTCTTCTGCTGCCTCACCCTCAAACTGCCTGCCTTTATTCACAGTGAAGCCAGCCAGTTCCAGATTTCTCATCTGAACCCAAATGCCACCTAATTCCCATCTCCTGCAGGAAGTCTACTTACAGGATTAGCTCCACTTGCATATAAAGCCTGTAAATTGCTGTCAGAGCTCTGTGTTTTGGGTAGCTCCTATCTGTCTCTGTTTCATTATAAAATGAGGCCAACAATAAATTTTTTTCATTCCCCATGAAGTGTATCCAGATATTTGTGTAGGAAAACTTCATCTTAAAATTCATCTTTATTGTGACTTGGCAAAATGCAGTGAGCTGATGCCTCACAGTGACATGATTTTAAATACAAACACAGGCTTAATTTTTATAAATCATTAATCATATATGGCGTTTTTGATTGTCCTTAACGATTGAATTGTTAAAACTGCATAAGAAATTGTTAAAATACATAAGAAGAAATGGTTGAAATTGTTAAAAATACACAAGAAGAAATGGTTTTTGCCAAGACAGAAACATAGCAATAATAATAGTAGTAGTAATAATAATAGTTTGAATTAGAATATTAAGCTTTTATTAGAGGTAGTGCTTTGTAACTGGGGTTCACAGGGTTGCTCTGCCACATTATAGCATTTATTTTACATTTTCTCATTGGTTTTTGAATTGTTCAGTTTGGTTAATGGTATTTAAGAGGTAAAAGTCATCCTGAGTTTTTCCCTGATTTAGAAGGCAAATTTGGGTTTTTTAGGCATTATAATGGCTGTGGATTCTTTACTTCCCTTTTCCATTTTTCTCTCTGTATTTTATACTCTCCTGCCTATGTTAATTTTTTACCAGGGATATATCTAAGTTAGTTCCCCTCAATTCAAGTAGATTCAAGTAGAGAAGGGTGAGCAGTGGGCAGCAGCATTTATTTTTAGCACACAATAAATGACAAATTTCTGGTGGATGCTTGGTTTTAAATTGCCCTTAAAGCAGGTTTCACCCATGGTGGGGAGCAGGCAGCACCCCCAAAATTTCCAGTTTAACCAGGTTCATTCTCTTAATGGGAATTCTCAGTTTGCTCCAGCCCAGAGGAGCTGCTGGAGGGAAGGAGCAGGGATGAGATGTGAAATCTGAGAGAATTAAAGCCCTTTGGGAGTCCAGGACAGTAATTAAAGCTGGCAGTAATTAAGCATGCCTGGCTCAGGCAGGAGGAGGAGGATGCAGAGCGCTCAGCAGAGGCTCTTGGCTCTCTCACCTGGGGAGGAAGGAGCTCCTGGAGCTGCCCCTGTCCCAGGGGTGCTCACAGCTCAGTGCTGAGCATCCCCAGCTCCCATCCAGGGCTTGGCTGTGCTCAGGAGCCTGATGGGACAGGAGGCCTCAGGTTTCTGGGGTTGAGATAATTCCCAAGGTGTTAGGAAGTCTTTTTGCTCCCAGCCCTGTGACCAAAGAAGGAGTTGAGATTCCTCAGCTCTGCTTTTCAAGGCTGTTTATTTTCTCTTATCTGTTCCATCCTCTCTCTGACCTGCTGAGGTCTGTCCAGCAGGTTGGGCTGTGGCACAGTCCCTGCCCTTGGGGTAGTGTTGGCTTTTTATACTAAGAACTACCTGTGCTTTATTTACAATAATTTTCCAATACCCATCAGCTATGTTAGACAGAATGTCTTTATTCTAAACCAATCCAAAAGTGCCACCAACACAGCAGAAGATGGAGGACAAGAAGAAGAAGGACAGGTCACACCCAGATCTCTCCATCTTACCTCCTGAACCCCCAATCTAAATCCCCAAAATTCTACTTTTTCACCCTGTGATAAATTCACTATGATTCTACTCAAACTCTTGTGGCTTGTAGATCTTCACACAAAGTTGGTAATTGTTTCCATGGGCTAAAATGGAAGGCAGAGGCGTTTGTGACTCTGAGCTCCCTGCCAGGGTCTTGAGTTCCTGTGGGAAGTCCTGGCTGGGAATCTGTGTAAAGCCTTGTGCTTCTTGCTGCACGTTTTGCTGGGAAATCAGGTGAAATTTGGCCATTTTGAATGATTGTCCTTATGGTTTCAGCCAGGGTCTGTGATCATTTTTGCTGAATCTCACTTTTGCTCACAGCCCCACGCCCCCAGTGTTGCCTTTACCTAAAATCACCACCCAAAATCCCATCTCAGCCCACATTCTGGGGAATGTCCTGGGTTCCAAAAGGAGGGACCTGCTCCAGCTCCTCCACCCCAGCATCTGCTGCCCTGTTCTTGGGCATGGCCACCAGGGCAGGGACAAGAAGGGATTCCCAGATTCCCTATAAAGGCAGAGCAGCTGATGGGATCTGCATGAGCACCACGGGAGCCATTCTCTGCTTTAGCACTCAGCTTTGGGCACACTGGAACTGACTGGCTCAAACAGCCACAAAACAACACCAGCTGGTCTCATCTCTTGATTTTCTTCCTGCTCTTTGCCACGAAGTTCAGGAGGTTTGGGTGAGGGTGAAAAGCTCAGGGGCAGGGACAGCCCTGGAGAGGAGCAGCACAGGAGGGGCTGGGGCTGGGCCATGCCCAAAACCTCAGCCCAGGCAGGGCTGGTAAATGGCTCAGGAATAAAGATCTTTGGCTGGTAAATGGCTCAGGAATAAAGATCTTTGTTCCAAGCCCCGTTTCAGGTTGCTAAGTGACAGCAGTGTGCTTGCTTTGCACGGTGCTCACCTCAGCCTGCTCCAGAGCAAGGCAGGGAATGGTTAAAGGCAGAGGGAGCCCAGATATTCAATACATTATCATCACTTATGGCCAGAAATGCACTTTTTGTCCCATACCCAGGGCAGGGAGGCTCCCTGAACATGTTCAATTCCAGTTCCAGAAGGCAGAGCTGGGAGATCCCATTTTTGTCCCATTTTTGTCCCATTTTTATCCCATTTTTATCAGGCTGTTCCCTTGTCTGGAACAGTTACAGGCTCTTGTCTGTCCCCTCTGAATGTACAGCTTGTGGTGGGAGCTGCTCAAAGATGTTTTCAACCTTTTCTTCACTCCCAGAAATCCAGGTACCACTATAAATGTTGGCATTTTAAAATGCTGCACTTATTCTTTCCTCCAGAGTGTCCCTCAAACACCAGCATTTGGGTGGGTGTAATTTCCTTTCGTGTGATTTCCTTTAAGGGTAGAAAGATTAAAACTGCCATTTAAAAATACAATAATAATAATGAAAAAATAATTACCCAAAAGCAGTTTTGTGAAAGCCATTTGGCAAGATAAAAACTTATGTAGAAAGATAAAAACTTATTTAAAAACACAATAATAATGAAAAATAATTATCCAAAAGCAGCTTTGTTAAAGCCATTCCAATAATGTTTAGCAAGGAGAGCAGGAATTCAGGGCTGGGACAGTGCAGGATGTCCCTGCCTGGAGCTGGATGAGCTTTAAGGTCCCTTCCAACCTAAACCATTCTGGGATTCTCTTTTGCCTTCAGGAGCATCCTGGGGATAATAAAGAAAATCAAGGGGATGATTCTCAGCTCTTGCCTTGAATTTGGTTCAGTGATTTAATTTTCTTGGTGTGTAGGGGAAAATGAAATGTGCCAGATAAAACATCTCAGGCCTCTCCTGATGCCCCTGGAGTGAAAGGGACTAAAATAGGATTTTTTAATAAAAGCTCATTAATGGTGCCTGCAGGCTGGGGCCTTGTGTTAATTATGACATATATATATATATATATATATATATATATATATATATATATTTCCTGATCACAGGAGAGTGCTATTCAAATATAAATAATTGCTTCTGTACAGCAAGCTTGGGAGAAAAAAAAAAAAAAAAAATTGTCAGATATTTTCAGTCAACAGCAGTTGGCTCCGCCAAGCTCCTCGTCAGCTGTGATGAGCTATTAGGGGAATGTTTATGGCCACAGCAAAAATAAACTCCAAAAAGCATCCATCATCTTTATTGCCCCTTTCCAAAGTGAAAGGGGTTATTTTCTTGCTGGACGAGCTTGCAGAGGACTGCTGGAACCTGAAATAATTGACAGGGTCTCGTGTTTTTCCAGACATGACATCAGGGTTTGATACAAGAAATGGGAGATAATTCATCTTCCTGCAGCACTCAGAATGCTTTGTGAAGGCTCCAAACCCCAGAACTCTCTGAATTGCAGGAATTCTCTGGTGCTTTATGTTAGCTTGGTTTAATACGGGGTGAACACCCCACTCCTCCCCCCAAAAAAAGCAAATTTTAACAGCCCAAGGTCAATGTGCCTCAAAAGTGTGTGCAAAGTGAAAGGGCTTTGTCATTTCTGTGGCGTTTGGGATGTTCTGGGTTGGTTTGCAGAGGTTTCCTGGGTTTTTGTGCTCCTGAAGGCAGAGCTGCTCTGTGGTGGGCAGAACTGGGAGCAGCCTCTGTCTCCCACCTCGCTCTGCACCATCGAGGTGTGCTCAGGTGGGCTTTAATTGGATTAAATTTCATCACTTGATCTGTTAGAATTAGTTCTCTTCAAAAGGCTGCAGTTTATCAAAAAGGGAAAGCAAAATTAACAAAAATCCCACTGTTTCAGGCTGGGGCTGCACTGTCACATGTTGGACCCCAATAAAAATCCCTTTCCCAGGCACAGGGAAGGTGTTTGAAATGCACAAAAAATGAGATGCAAGTTGGAAATAATCATTATATTGTAGGTTTGCTCTGCCATCCATTGTGGCTCACCTGATGGGGTAATTACCACCGTTACAGAACATTTTAATTACAACACTGAGTCAAACTTCATGAAAGTGCCTTGTTACAAAAACTATATTAAATATGCACAGAGATGCTTTTTCTACTCATATTTTCCTTCCTTTTTATTTTGCTGTTAACAGAAACCAATTGCTGCTGTCACATCCCCTGCTTGTTTACAAGTTTCAAGGTTTTCCCAGCATTGTGTGGAAAAGAGAAATATTTTCTTTCCAGACTTATTAGATTATCAACAGATGCTCATGTTATAATTGCTTTGAAAATCTGACTGGGCAGAGAAACTGTATGAGACAGCGATCCAGCAAACTGAGAGGGAGAAAACACTGTAAATTTGAGTCATTTAGCAGATTTACAAGTGTTTGCTCAGGGTGAGATTAGAAATGATGCTGGTCTGTGAAGGCAATTCAAGGAGCTGTTGAGAGCTGGGAGTGCCAGCCTGAAACGCAGAGTTTAAAATGAAACCATGCCCCCCCTCTGCTCCTGGGCTGCATCTGCAAACAGCAGCGCAGAGGAGAAATCAAAATGAATTCTGTGGGAAGTCCTGGCTGGGAAGCTGTGCAAGGCCTTGTGCTTCTTGCTGCACGTTTTGCTGGGAAATCAGGTGAAATTTGGCCATTTTGGGTGATTGTCCTTTTGGTTTCAGCCGGGGTCCATGATCATTTTTGCTGTGTCTCACTTTTGCTCACAGCCCCACGCCCCCAGTGTTGCCTTTACCTAAAATCCCCACCCAAAATCCCATCTCAGCCCAGCCCGGCCTGAGGAAATCCCAGGTGGGTGCAGGGAGAGGCCCTGGGATGGGCCAGAGCTGGGCTCTGAACCTCAGGGGCAGCCTGGAACCCAAGGCCAGGGGGTCACAGGTGGCCCTGGGGCTGCAGGGCTCAGGGGGGCTCCCAGAGGAGCCTGCACACAGAGGTTTCTTTATTTATACAGAATATTTATCAACTGGTATTCATGAGGCCCTGCTTGTTCCAGGAGCACTGCTGCATCCCCACAGGTATTTCCCTTTGATGTTTCTTTAGTCTTTAAGATCAAAATCAGCCTTGTGCCTAAAACATTCTTGGCAGGAAGTGGCTGGGCCATTTGTGGAAAAGAGTTGGATTTTCTAATGTGCATCCCCTGGTTTGCCAGCCCAAAGCAGGCTGGGTGAGCCCCTCTCTCTCCCTGTGCCACACTCTGCCCAAGGAGGTGGCATGGGTGCCCAGCTGGAGTTTTAAAATGCCATTCTTTTGCATGAAAATCAAAGAGCTGATGCTGCACTTGGCTCCTTGGTGCTTGGGCTGGTCTGCAGTGATGGCACCAGAGCCTGTGCAGGGCTGTGTTGCTGCCAAGGGGTGTTTTTGGAGCCCCAGCACAGAATGATGCCTGATGATGATGATGGTGGTGGTGGTGGTGGTGGTGGCAGTGTCTGTGCCTGGGCAGGATGTGCTGCAGGGATGAGATGGTGGGCACCATTTCCAGGGCCTGGGGATGAAAGGGAGGGAGGTGGGAGATGTTCAGAAACACAGAATGGTTCCCATTGGAAGGGAGATCAGATCTCAGGATGAGAGGGAGCAGCCTCAGGCTGGGCTGGGCAGCAGCAGGAATTTCCCCATGGAAAGGGGGCTCAGGCCTTGGAAAGAGCTGCCCAGGGAGCTCTGCAGTGCCCATCCCTGCAGGTGTCCCAGGAATCCCTGGAGGTGGCACTCGGTGCTCTGGGGACAAGGTGGGGATGGGCACAGCTGGGACTCAACGACCTTGGAGATGTTTCCCACCCTAAATGATTCTGGAATTCTGGTTCCAACCCCCTGCCATGGATAGGGAAGGAATAATTCCCAGGTTTGTGCCCTCACATACAGCCAGGCCAGCAATTCCAGCAGATTGCTGAAAATCAGCAGCACCCCAATAACACCATTGTGTTATTATTTATTTCTGATTTGCTCCTTTATTGACATGGAAAACAATTTTGGGGAGCAGCTGGTACAGGTCTGGCCATTGAATTTTTAGCTGCATGGGGTTGGTGTGTGGTGAGAGCCTCACCTGATGTAAAAGATGCCTTTGATATTCTCTGTTATCTCTCTGGAAGGTTCAGATTGTTCTTAGGAAAATGAAGAACAAAAATATGCACAATGACTCCATTAACTCCCTGGCAATTACACTCCAGCTCTTTTCAGGATCACTGTGGAAAATTAGTTCCTTAAGACATGCCTTAAACCCAGAAAGGGTTTCCTAAGCAATTAGGGAACTGCTTGGCAAAAAGGGTTGTTAAATCCATTGTCTTATGAAATCCATCATGCCACCAGGAGATAAAGATTTATGGCCATGCAGTTTATGGGAACCACATTCTGTGCCTCATGGCTTTACCAGGCAAGGGGCTGTGCTCAGATTCCATGGGTTTTTAAGGAGACAGATAGAGGGCCTGTTTTCTGTGGAAATTTAGTGCAGCACGTGAGTATTGGCTTGAAAATTTCCATGAGATGTCAACATTGGCTTCGATGGAAAAGCAGCAAATAATTATTTGAGTTCAAGTTTCTCATTGCAGTTCTTTTTAAAGGGTTTGGGGTCCTTAAAAGGAAAACTGTTCAGTGCAATCTGCTTTTCTTTTGTTCTTTGTATCCTCTGAGCTCCTTTGGCTGTAAAAGGAGTTTGTCCAATTCCCAGCATCCACATGGGTGCCTGTGGGAACCCCAGAGTGAAAATTAAGGAGGCTATTTCTGGGGCACAGGAAAAATGGAGAGTAAATGGCTCTGTACTTGAGAGTCTGTATTATTCTAATCTTTTCCCAGTGTGAAATTCTCACTTTAAGTTTCATGGGAAACATCTTTCCCTTAAATACAAGTCCTCACTTCAGCTTTTACTGGGGGTATTAAAAATATGTGTAGGAAAGATAACACTTTGTGGCTGTGTAGTAGCTATTAAGGAGAAAAATCTGGATTTGAATGCTGATAGTTTGCAGATACAGAAATTGTACCACCTGCTGCTGGAAAACGTGGAGCACCCATGAATATTATGGGAAGTGCTCTGACAGCTGCTCAAGGGGAGGCTGGAGCAGCTGCTCACTCAGCAGAGAGGGAGAACATCAGTGAGGCACTGAGCTCTCGAGGAGAATGGACCTCAGCTTTGCACCTTTATTAACAATTTGTCCAAAATGCCGTCCAAAAAAAATGCAGAAAACAAATTTTACTGTGTGCAGGAGCTTGCTGAGCTTACCTACTCACTGCTGCAAGCACTTTTATCTCACTTTTCTCCAACTCTTCCCACTTTTAAATAACTTCCCGGAGGTTTCTGCAGCGGCCAACAGTGTGTGGCTGTTTTCCACCCAGGAATTCCCAGGATGGTGCTTCCCTGGGTGCTTCCCTGGCCTCACCCATTGCTCTTGGAGCTCCTGATTCTCTTGTGCATCAGCCCTGAGCTGCAGATCCTGAGAAGTGCTCGGGGCTTGTCAGGTGAGCTGGTCCTGAGAGCGTCTGAGTGCATTTCCAAATAATCCCCTGCTAATTGACACACAAACTCCTTCACTGTTAATAAGATAAATCGGTGTTGTCTTGATCTTCTGCACAGTTTATGGTAATTTTAAGCCCTACAGAAAGTGGCTGCTTCCATGAACAAATGGGGATAATTAGCTGGAGATAGTTATTATGCAAATTGAGCAAGCTGCACCTTTGAGTGGAAGTGGATGAGCAGGTTGAGCATAATGCCCCAAATTTGGATGCAAATGGAAAAGCTGTTATGGCATAACCTGCCCAGGCTGCCCATGCTTAGGATCAGCTGCAGAAATTAATTTGGGAAACGAGCCTGAGCCATGAGGCCAGGCTGTTCTCCATCCCCAGGGGGAGCCTGGCTGGGCTGAGTGTCCCTGGCTGATGCCAGCAGGCCCTTGGGGCAGCTCTTGACCAAAACCTCACTTCAATGAAATCAAAAGGTTTGGGGAGGTACTTTTTTGAGGAGGATCAAAAAACTGATCTTTTGAGGTTTATTTAGAAAATTCTGACTACTTTGATAACATTACATTTTAATGTTTTTACTTCCATAGTTTTCACTTAGGTTTATTTTGAATTTTTTTTTTAACAGCTACATAAATACTATCAATAGGCTGACATGGAGAGGAACATTGTGAGACTGAAACATTCAAAACCTAAATCAATTTCTTTTTCCTTGGGTTTTGGGGTTGTTTTTTTTTTTGTTTCAGAGCTCACCACAGGACACCTCCTGTGTCCGCTCTGGTTTAGAACTGAGTGTGCCATCAAATGTAGGACTGCAGGAGCCCGTGGGGCTGGAGCAGGTGCTGCCCTTGGCCAGGCTGCTGGGACCCCAGGAGGAGAGCCCTGAGCCAATTCCCTCCTGTGAGTGTGTCCTTAGACTCATTGCTCCGGGAGCAGTTGGAATTCTGCTCATCTGGGCTGTCTCAGCTTCATGGTTGCTCTGAGTAACCAGGAGCTGATTATTAATTAACACTGAGCACAGTAATTGAGAGCAACCTGCTTTAGGCAGATTGCTCCTAGGAGAGGCTTCAGCTCTGCTCCTGCTGCCCCAGAGCTGGGAACTGCCAGAACCTGGGCTGGGGTTGGGAGGGGTCTCTGGAGAGCACCAAATCCACCCTTGCACCTGGAGAGCAATCCAGCTGGGTTTGAATGTCTCAGGGAAGGGGGCTCCACAATCTGGGCATCTGTTCCAGGGCTCTGCCATACACAAAATAATGTATTTTTTTCACATGTTCAGCTGGAACTTCCCACGTTTCAGGTTGCTGCCACTTGTGCTGTGGTTGGGCACCACTGAGAGTCTTGCTCCCTCCTCTTGGCACCAGCCCTTAAAATATTTGTGTGGCGATAAAACCACCCTCAGCCATCCCTTCCCCGGGGTTTGGAGTTCGTGTTCCCACAGTGGTTTGGGTTTTCCACTCCCACATCTTGGCTCTGGCACTCGGGAGCTCTCTGATGGCCACGTGGGGCTGGCTCAGCCCTGCCTGGATCAGGCTCAGCTTCCCCCAGGGCAGGACTGGGGATGCAGGGACACAGCCCAGGGCCCACCTGGCAGTCCTGGAAATCCCAGGAGATCCTGGATGGCTCCTGGATCTCTCCTGGATCTCTCCTGGATCTCTCCTGGATCTCTCCCATGCCCACCCAGAGCAGCAGCTCCTCCACCCAATCCCCGCTCTCTGCACCAGCCTCACGAATTTGGAATAAAAATGCCTCGTGATGTTTTCTGTGGGAAGGGAAGGGAAATCAGATGGATGTAGGATACAAATGAGGGCAGGACATCCCAGGCTCTGGTTCCCTGGGGGGAGGACAGAGGAGTTATATTTACATTACACACGGCGTGCCCTGACTGTCAATATTGTGAAGCTCCTCCAGAGCGATGAAATCTCCACCTGAACTTCCTCAAACTGTTTTATCACTCCATCTTTTGATTATCAGTGGAGGGAAAAAAAACCCCAAAAAAACAACAACCCACATTTCCATAACAATAGCACTTAATGACCGGAGATGGTGAAAACCCAAGGTCTAATTTTATCCCTGGAAATAAAGATCCCAGACGTCTCTGGCGAAATATTTGAAACTTGTTTTAAGAAAAGATGTTGGTGGCGAACAGATGGCCCCGGCCTGCCATCCATATTCATGAGTGCATTGATTTCATTATGCCTTCCCCTAGGAAACTCAGCTTTTATAAGTCTGCCTGGCCATCAAATTGAGCAGTCAGGAGCCCTCTGTCACAGCTCTGTTGCTGTAGAAATTGGGGAAAGTATGTGAGAGGCTTTGGCACTTTTGTCTTGACTTTTATCACCCAGCACCTGTTGTGTGGGGCTGCAGAGCTGGGATTTCTATCAGGTGGAACACGGGTTGAGATTTTTATCAGGTGGAACGCACAGTTGGCTTCGGGTGCGAGAAGTGCCATGTTCATTTAACTGAATGGCTTTAATTTTGTGCCATCCTCGTGCTGTTTAATAACTTCCAGAGGCTTGGGACCTACGGGCAGGAGCTCCCAGCGAACCCCAGGCTGCCAAAACCTCTTTGGGGAAATCCCTGGTGCCATTCTCTGCTTGATATATTAATTGCCCAGGATGAATCTTACAAAGCAGCCATCACTTAGATCACAAAGGGAAATAAAACATCCAGGCAGAAGTGCAAATCCAATTTGAAGTGCCTTTTCACAGAGGGAAACAGGTTGTTAAGCACTGCTGAAAGCTGGGAATGTTTGGAGAATTGTTTTTAATTGACTTTGAAGGATTCTATGTGAAATTTGGGATTTTTTAAGTTTTGTCCAAAGACATTTTTTTTTCCTTTCTTTTCTCCCTTTCCCAGCACCACCTAATTCCATAAGTGAGGGTACACACTGCTGTCTCTAAATAGTGACATTTTGGCTTTTTTTGGTACAAATTTGTGCAGCCCTGATGGAGCTGAGCCCCCTCCTGAGGGTGAAGCTCACAGAAAGTTCATTTTCCAGGCACTGATTCAGTGATGGGAGAGCATCCCTGGGCATTGGGATGGGGACACTCCTGGTGGGAGCAGGGGGACCTGAGGGACTGATTGATGGCAGCCTGGGACTCTCTCAGCCCTGCATTCAGGACCCACCTCTTTTTTTAAGGCAAGTTTAGCAGCTGGTCCTTTGATTTGCAAAATGAGGTTTAGTTCTAAAGAATAGGCCAAGACTGAGGGGATTCTGTAGGTTTGGGACTTGGAATTGCTTTTATCTTCCTCTTTTTGTCACTTCATTCCTTTCTTTGGGGCCAGAAGTATTTTTGTGTGCTCTTCAAAAGCCGGGCTGCTGTTGTACTTGGGCTCCAAAGAGCCTTAAAAGTGCCATTTAAATTCAGATCTTTTGCAAAGCTTGAAGGGAGAAAAGTTTTTAAAGTGTTTCCTACTTGGACATAATCGATCAGTAGCAGGGTAAAACCCAGGAATGTTCTTTTGGGGACCTTTGCTGAATGAAATTACAGCTGCCTGACACAACAGTTTAGGTGTCAGCTGAATAAAGCCAACGTTTGGCCATGACAACAGAATGTCCAGTTTTTAATTTTACTTCTTTTCTAGGAGTAAAAAAAAAAAATAGGGTTAATATTCTCCCATTTGGTTTGCTTGATCAAGAGTGCAGTTTAATTAAATAAAATGAGCACAACCACCATTTTTTTGCATTATGGAACTGTCAGCTTAGCATTCAGCTCCCAAAGGGTACTCAAAGGACCATTTAATTTTAAAATGATTGTAGCCTTGAAATAACTTAAAAGGCACTAATATATTTAATCAAAGGAGGTAACTGGTAGGAGAGGAATAAATCATTCATGCATATAAATAACAGGGCTCCCACGAGGGTGGGAAGCCAACAGGGAGAATATTTGGGGCTGAATTGTTTCCTCTGGCCCCTTCTGCCCGTACCTGTGGAGCTGAAACACCCGAGGTGCTTTGGCACAGGCCCACTTTGGGGTCTGTCTGTGCCCAGGACATGCAGATGTGCTGCCAGCTGTCCCCAGGCTGTCCTCACGTGTCATCTGTGCCTGATTTATCCACCCCTGAGCAGTGCAGTGCCCTGGGAATGTCAGGATTCAGGGTGCCTGCAATCCCCAATTCCCCCTCCCTCACTGAACCACAGCTGCCAGGGAAAGGAGCCTGCCCTGAAATGAAAATGTCTGTGCCAGCCCCAGTGGGAGCAGCTGGTTCAGGCTGGGCATTTCTTAATTTCCCTGCCTTTGCTGTGCAAATCATGGGCTTCACCTTTGCTGTGAGTGGTTATTTTTACAAGGCTTGGAAAAGCTCAGCTTGGCTTTGGAACAACAGGAGTGGGGAGCAGGGGCTGGGGGGCATCCAGGCCAGCCCTGGGTGTCACCACCCTGACATTGTCACCACCCTGACATTGTCACCACCCTGAAGGTGTCACCACCCTGACATTGTCACCACCCCGATGGTGGCACCAACCCCTCTCCATTCCCACAAGTGCCAAACTCATCTCCTTTGAGGGAATTCCTAAGAGTTTCATTAATTCACGTTTCAGTTGGTTCCTTTAAGAGTTGTTTTATTTACATGCTAGATGAAACAATCAGCCAAGCAGAAATATTATCCCTATTGTTCCACGTTAGTTATCTGTGGCTCTGTTAATAGAATAAATAGTAAATAGAATATTATGTGTCTGATACAATAATGCAGGAGGATTTCTGCCAGCATTTTCACTGAGTGCCTTTCACTGACATTTGACTGCCAATTGTGACCAGCTGGGGACTCTGCTCCCAGATATTCCCAGGCAACTGAAGTTCCCACAAGTGGCACCTATTGATGTATTTTTATATTCCATATTAATTGTTATACACACGATAATGTAACACAAGACGTTTCTCCCCGCACCTCTGGGGCTCCTGCTGTGCTCCCAGCTCTTCCCAGGCAATTGAAGCTCCCATCAAGTGCAATTAAACACCTGAGCCACTCCAAGCCTGTAAATCTTTTGACAAAACACCCACCACGAAGTTGTTCTTTGTGTATCATCTGTAATCTGCAAATCTCTTTGGGTGCAGAGCCACTCCTGGGCTTGTCCCCTTTTTGCTGTCACACTTTCCCTGTTTTTAATTAACACTCGTGGTTAATATATCCATAGGAATTCCCAGGGACAAGGAAAACTGGCTTTAACCAGAAGGGCTAATGCCACACCTGCCCTGAGTGTTTTGTCCAAAATCCAGAGGGTCAATTTGCTTAATTGATTAAGCACAAAGAGTTATGTTAAAAACTGCCCTTTCTAGGTTATCTCCTTGAATGGAGTTACTCTGGTAATTCAAAGGTTTTTCAAAGGGATTCAATGAAAAATTAATTTCTAGGGGAAAAAAAAAAAAAGGTGGCAGCTCATAAATATAAGATTCTTCCCATCTGTGGTGGTGCATGAGTCAGGGCTGTGTGCATGCACCTGGATCAAAGATGAATAACCTGCAGCTCGTGCCAGGAGAGCCTTTCAGCAGGGCCTGAGCAAGGTCCTTTAGGATTGCATAGAGCAGAAAGGTGTCAGAAATGACCTCTCAGTGGTGTCAGGGCCTCCCTGGAGCATTCATGGGAGTGACACTGAGGAAAACCTCAGTGGCCTCAGACACCTGCACGGGCAAAGCGCTGGAAACCAAACCTTTCATGTTTTATCGATGCTGAAATCTGGATTTGTGTTCTGGGTGTGCCCCTGGATCCCTGGCAGTGCCCAGGGCCAGGCTGGACAGGGCTGGGAGCACCTGGGACAGTGGAAGGGTCCCTGCCATGGCAGGGGTGGCACTGGAGGGGGTTTCAGGTCCCTTCCAGCCCAAACCATTCTGTTGTGATAACAACAACAACAACAACAAAAGGGGAATTGTGGGGGGGAATTACAGAGATCCCTGCAAAACAGGGATGGGCAATGCAGGCTGAGGGTTCTGGATTTCAGCTTTCTCCTCTGTGGTGAAGCTCTGCAGGATTTCTGTTTTCCCTAATCCTAATCTGGGTAGCTCCTTTAGAACATTTCTACATTTCTCCAGTCTCCTATTTTTAAATACACAGAAGTTGCCTTAATGAGAAAGCGATTTCGTGGGTAAAAATCAAGCCATTCCATCAAAGAGAAAGTTGTTTCCTGCACATCCATCACATTTCTTAGAGTGGCATTGAAGAATTTAAGAAATTCCAGGGCTGTGGGTGCCACACTCTGGGTTCTCAGCCCCTTTTCTGGGGTCTCCAGGCCATGTTGGCAGCAAACAGCCCCAGCCCAGAGCTGTGTGCCCAACCTTTGCCAGCCTGTTCCCTGTGTGTGCAAGGAGTGAGCAGGGCCTGTCCCTCCCAGGGTGGGTGGGAGGGTGCTGTTCTCCCTGCCATGCTGTGAGTGGGAGAGTGGGGAGAGCCAGCCAAAAGCTGCAATGGCATTTCAAGTTAACGAAGCTTTCAGGAGCTGCCTCTGATCCAGCAGATGTGGCTTAAATAATTTACATTTCCTGCATCCTGTGGTGTTTGTGAGGGTCCCCAGGACGAGGATGAGAACTGACTCCAAGTTCTCAGAAGGCTGATATTATATATTATATATTAATTATATATTATATATTAATTATATATTATATATTATATATTATATATTATATTATACTATATTACATTATACTATATTATATTATATTATATTATATTATATTACATTATATTATATTACATTATACTATATTACACTATATTACATTATACTATATTACACTATATTACATTATATTACATATTTCTAAAGCTATAGAGAAAGGAGCCATCAGAAGGCTAAAACAAGAATGAATAATCAAAACCTGTGGCAGACCCAGAGAGCCTGACACAGCTGCCTGTGATTGGCCATTAATTAAAAACAATTCACATGTTGGGATAAACAATCTCCAGGCCACATTCCAGAGCAGCAAAACATGGAGAAGCTGAGGCTTCCCAGGAGAAGAAATCCTGGCAAAGGGATTTTTCATAAAATATCACAGTGACAGCATCCCTTACCATGGGAGAGGGGGAAGTGCCATGAATTTTCTGGAAGGTGAGGTGGCTTTGGTTTGGTTTGGTGGATCATGGAATAGCTGGCATTGGAAGGGGCCCTCAAGGGCTGAGTGCTGTGGCTGTGCTGCTGAGCTGGGCTGACATCAATGATTGATGGGTGCTGGCAGCCACCAGGAAAATTCTGCTTTATACATTGAAAAAGTTTTAAATTTAGGGGTTTTTTTTGGTTTACCACTCCCACTCCTCTCTCTGGGGGTAAAAAGGAGAAGCATGCGGAGGGCAGGGACCTGTTGAGTGTGGGGGAGTTGATTTGGAAGAGGTTTTGTCCATTTGTGATAATTTCTGGATGCCAGAGTGGTTTGCTGACACTTCTTGTAAGGGAAAAGGGTTCTGGTGGCCACAGTTTCCTTGATTTTCCTGTTTGGCAGCTCCCAGAGCTCTGCAGGCAGAGGGGATTTCACCACTTTCCTGCTCCCTGGACTGGGAGCTTCTGCAGTGGGCTGGGATTCCTGCATCTGTGAGGGAATGGCCTCCACACACACCCCATCCCAGGAAATCAGTAAATAAAATCTCTGTTAAATTAAGTCTTCAGTAAGGAAAGCTTTTAAAAAGATGCTCTCAAGTGTTTCTCCATGGAAAATGAGAAAGGGGAGTGCATTTCTCTTGGCTTTATTCCCACTCAGCTCTGTCCCAGCAAAAATAAAAGCAGCTTTCTGCACTGCATCCTCATTTACAGGGCAATAAAATCCCAGGAAAAAGCAGCAATGCTTCATAAAAGTACAAACCAAGCAAATGGAAACCCCTGCTGGGATGTGTCCAGCCCTCAGATCGTTTGGAAGGTGGTCAGGAGCTGTGTGGGATGCTCACATTCCAGCTGGTAAAACAAAAATCAATGGACATGACATGAGTTAATACAGGTGGAAGATTTTCCCTCTGGGCACTGCCAAAGCTTTCAGGGCAGAATTTTCCACAGAAACTTTCCACCTGAGGCTGATGATGTTTTATCTGGTTATTCTGATGGAGCTTTTGGTTCTGCCTGTGGGACCTCTCTGCTGTGCTGTGGCCACCTGGGCCCTGCCCAGCCCAGGCTGTTTACAGGGGGTGGCTCCTGACAGGTCAGGGGGGCTCAGGGGTGGCTGCTCCTGATGGATCAGGAGTGTCCAGGTGTGCTTTGGCTGCTCCTGATGGATCAGGAGTGTCCAGGTGTGCTTTGGCTGTTCCTGATGGATCAGGAGTGTCCCGGTGTGCTTTGGCTGTTCCTGAAGGCTCAGGTGGTTCAGGTGTGCTTTGGCTGTTCCTGAAGGCTCAGGTGGTTCAGGTGTGCTTTGGCTGTTGATGGATCAGGTGGTTCAGGTGTGCTTTGGCTGTTCCTTAGGGCTCAGGTATGTTCAGGTGTGCTTTGGCTGTTCCTGAGGGCTCAGGTATGTTCAGGTGTGCTTTGGCTGTTCCTTAGGGCTCAGGTGGTTCAGGTGTGCTTTGGCTGTGGATGGATCAGGTGGTTCAGGTATGGTTTGGCTGTTCCTGAGGGCTCAGGTGGTTCAGGTGTGCTTTGGCTGTCCCTTAGGGCTCAGGTGGTTCAGGTGTGCTTTGGCTGTGGATGGCTCAGGTGGTTCAGGTGTGCTTTGGCCGTTCCTGAAGGCTCAGGTGGTTCAGGTGTGCTTTGGCTGTGGATGGCTCAGGTGGTTCAAGTGTGCTTTGGCTGTGGATGGCTCAGGTGGTTCAGGTGTGCTTTGGCTGTTCCTTAGGGCTCAGGTGGTTCAGGTGTGCTTTGGCCATTCCCCCAAGCCCTGTGTGCCCACAGCAAGGCCCCTTGTGTCCCCTGGGCACTGCAGGTGCTGCTGGGCAGTGCCCACACAGCTGCCTCCAGGAACGCTCCCCCTTGGCTGGGTAGCCCTGGCTGCCTCCATGCAGAGTCCATCCCGTGCTCCCAGCAAGCCTGGGGCCCAGAGCAGTGTTTTGTGAGGGAGCTGCTCCTCCAGCACACCCTGCTCTTCACTGGGGAGCCCTTGCACATGATTGAACATTTTAATCTCCTTCCTGCCTTTCCTCATGTGCCTTCCAGTGATGTGCATCCAGTAGCAGGAGTGGACCATGACCCAGGAGGGATTCAGGGCTGTGGAACAAAGCATCCCTGCTGCAATTCCATTCTCAGCTTCATCTTCTCCTGCTGTCTCCCCCTGTAACTCCATGCTGGGCTATTCTGAACATCATTTCCAGAGCTCTGCTCCTGCAGCTCCAGCCCAGCCCTGTGCCTCAGCAGAGCTTCAGGAGAGGCACTGCTGGCACTGCCAGGGTGAATCCTCTGCCTGGTGGAGAGTGGGTGGTGCTGGCTGTGTGTGAATGGAGGGAAAGATGTAAGAGCTGAAACGAGGGATGGGGGACTCCAGACTGCTCTTCAAAATGCAGTTTATTGTATCCAAAATGCAGTTTATTGTATACTAAATGCAGTTTATTGTATCCAAGATGTCACAGCAGTCCAGGGTGGTGGGGGACAGAGCTGTGCCCACAGCTGTCAGCTCCAGCTGTAGGCAGGCCTGGACACCCTTTGGTTTTGGTTACAGTGCATTCTATACTTTTCTTTTGGTTACAATGCATTCTATACTTTTCTTTTGGTTCCATTGCATTATAGACTTTTCTTTGCTGAGCATCTCCATACAGCAGAACCAATCTATACCTTAACTATTACCTATAGCCAATCATAACTGCTGTAATTACCATATTCATGTCACTGTTCTCCAGTCACTAACAGTCAGTACATTACAGTTTAAGCCAGAAGTTGTTTTTCAGTTTTCTTGCAGTGGAAAATTCTGAGACCTTTTTTCTACTTGCCACTTTGCTGCCTTGTTTGCCTGTGCTCTCTTTCTGCTTGGTAAAAACATCTTCTTGTTTGGGGTGGGTTTATCCTTTGCTCTAAGCCATAAAACCCCTTCTAACTCACACACCCTTTGCCTCCTTGGTTAGCCAGTGAGACTGGCTCAGCAATTCTTCTCTTCTATATCAAAACTTGCTTCCATCTCTATTCTTCATCAGACTCTGCATTCAAAAATCTTTCTGCCCAGCACACACACATCTGTGAGACTTTCTTGTCAAACTTTCATCCTTCCCAACAGAAAGGTGCCTGAGGGCAGAAGGACAATGCAATGTTCCCTTCCAGCTGGGTGATGGGGGGCAGTGGGGCAGAAATCCCTGCTGGGAAGGGCAGGTTTGGGGGAACATTGGGATTCATTTGGGTTCTTGTTACAGTGTCACAGAGCAGCCAAAGGGTCCCTGTTAGGATAACCTGAGTTACTCTGACCGGCTCTCCATGGTCCCAGTGCCACCAGAACCCAAATCCCAAGGAGAGCAGCTTCAGGCCAAGGGCTTGTCCTTGTGAGGGCTGAGTCTCTCCATGGGGAGCCTGAACAGCTCCTGAGCTGTGCCCAGGGCCCTGCAGGGCTGGCAGTGCCCACTGATCCTGCTGGCACCACAGGCGGGGTTGGCTTTGTGTTGGTCACTGTGGGCAGGGCAGTCATTTCCCACCTCTTGACTTGTTCAATTTTCACTCTAAATCAAATTCCTCAACAGTACCAATTTCACCTCTGTGTCATTTTGTCCTGCAGACACCTTTGTGCAGGTGTGTGTGCTTAGAAAATGAATTTAATGTCGGGTTATTCCTCCCTCCAGCCAGGGTCAGAACCCAGCTGAGCCTCAGGACTGGAGCCTAATCCTGCAGTTTCTGGTCTCTTGTTTTCCTTCAGAGCCTGTCTCCTCAAGGACTGTGCTCAGATTTCCTGCTCACAGGGGCTGAGCTGCTGCCTCTCAAGGGGGGTTGCTTTAGCTTCACTTTGTTCAGGTTTGGTTTTTTGGGTTTTTTTTTGAGTCAGTCAGCAAGAACAGCTCGTTGTGCACTGAACTCAGTGGACAGAAGGATTTACTTCCTAAACCTCAGCTTTATGAAGTTTTACTTCCTAAAACTTCCCAAAGCTCGATGTTACCCCATTGCTGCCCCCCCAGCAGCAGAGTGAGCATCCAAGGCTGTCCCTGGGGACCTGGGGACAGCTCCTGCTGTGCCACTGCCCTTGGGCTTGTCCTTGCTTTAACTTCCTTTGCAGAGCCCGTGGGAATCACCTGTGGCTCCCCTCCTACAGAATGACACTTTGCCAAAAGGAGAGACAAGGACTTGTTTAAAAATGCAAACCAGGAAACTTCCCCCAGTCCAACGCAGTGATTAACTGTCCCAGCTCACATGGAATAATTGCAGCCTTTCCTCCACACTCCCATCTTGGCATTGTTCTCCTGAGTATCACCTGGTACATCTTCACTATCACGACACTTTCTTAATGCACAATTAGAATTAGGACACCTTTTACAGCATTCTGTATAATTAAAAAGCCAGACTTCCTCTGAAATAACAATATTCTGGCAAGTGAGGTGGCACAGATGAATTATTCTGAAGGCAGGTTGGGCTGTACATCAGGCAGGAGAAGTAGGACATGTTCCTTATTTGTTGTCACTTTTCCTTTGTGCTTAATGCAGAAACGTCTGATTCCAGCACTGGAGGGGGAAACCTTGATTTAGGAAGCTGTGTTTCAATAAAAATGACACCACCTTATGCTCTGTCACCTTTATCCTCAAGTTACTCCACAGCCTTTGCTAGGATTCCAGGCAGGGAAATGGATTAATTGTTATTAAGGGGAGCAATTGCAGCCCATGGAAGCCCCACTGCCCTGGGGGGGACGTGGCTCCTGCTGGGATGGGATAATGAAAGCAGCCAGGTCCAAAGCCCAGCACAATCCCTGACCTGTCTGAGTTGAAAGATGCTCTTGTGGGTCTGCAAAATGTGGTGCCATGCAGGTTCCACTTCAAGATAAAATCAAATTTCTGCTCCCTGCAGTTGTTGAGGAGGGGAGAATTGAGGTTGGCTCAGAATTCCAAAGACAGATGAAGGCATTCTAACTAATTAAAAAACCAATAGAAATGGCTGTGATTAAGGCAATCTTAGCATTTGTGAGGGCTGGGAGGAAAGCAGCCTCGTGCCTGGCTTCAGGGCTGATGCTGGGCAATGCCTTGGCTGCTGTGTTCAGCTTCCCTCTCTATGTCAAAGTCTTAGTGAAAAGAATTTTTAGTCTCCCTTTAAGTCCAGAAAGTCTTTACAGTGAATAAGGCAGCACTTATAGGTGGTTCCAGACTCACTGAAATTTTCCTATTCCACCCTACTCTTACACACCTTTCTCTGTTCTTAAAACTGCAGAGAGTTCCTGCCACGATGTAAAACCCCAGTGAGAACAGGGCTGAGCTCCTGCTGACCTGTCTGACACTTCTCACGAGGCACGGGCTCACAAAACATGGAAAACTTCAGATTGAGAGCTCAAGGGAGCCCCTGGAACTGCCCTGAAGGCAGAGAAGGTGCAGGGCTGGGGCTGGAGCTGCTGACCTCTGAGTGGGACCAGTGGGGAGCTGCTCCAGGCACTGCTGTGCTGTAGGGAGCATTCAGAGGGTTGGGGAAATGGATTTAATGGGTTTGTGCCTCCCTGGAGTGCTGCTGTTGGGGTTTGGAGGGGTTGTGCCAGGCTGGGGTGGGCATGGCTGTGTTTAGAATGTCCCTGGAGTCCTTCAGGGTCATCAGATGTCCTTATGTCCATCTATCTTTATATCCATCTCTATACCCACCTCTACAACTATCTGATCTGGGGGTCAAAAGAAATGAAAATAGAATTGAGGCACCATTCATTTGCTGGATTTTTAATTTTTTCCTTTCATACAAGGAATCAAATCCCATTTTACCGTTCTGGCCTGATGGATTAAAATAAACCACAACTTATTTGTGCTCAAAACCCCCCTCTGGTATCTTTTGCCTGATACAGGTACTCAGATTTTCTCTTAGGGTGGAGTTGATGAAGTGTATTTTGCTGCAGTATCAGCTGCCTGATAATTTAACTTCCCTTATTCCATTATGGTGCTAAGCAACATTTTAAAGGATTGTGAGTTTCCTTTTTGGTATGAGTGCCTGGAGAGTATGCAGAAGCCTTTATAATAAGCTTTAAATCTAAATAAAAAGTGAAGTACATAGCACTCTCAGTCTTCAGAGCACTGGAGTAGATTTATTTAATCATCCTTTATGAGGCAGGGCAGCAGTTACAGCCCCAGTGGTACCCAGGGGGATCCAGCAGAGGGTGAGGGACTTGCTGTGCTCAGGAGAAAGGAGGGCAGGGGGAATCTGCCCCTGAATGAGCCCAGTTTGCCATCAGTGCCTCTTGTATTTGTGGGGTGTCCCAGATGAGGACAGGAATGATGAATCTGACTCCATGTTCTCAGAAGGCTGATTTATTATTTTATGATAATATGTTATATTAAGGAATACTAAACTGAACTACACTAAAGAATACAGAAAGGATACTTACAGAATGCTAAAAATATCAAAATGAAAACTCATGACTCCTTCCAGAGTCTTGACACAGCTTGGCACTGATTGGCCATTGAGTCAAAACAATTCACATGAAACAATGGAACAATCACCTGTGGGTAAACAATCCCCAACCACATTCCAAAGCAACAAAACACAGGAGAAGCAAATCTGATAACTGTTGTTTTCCTTTTCTCTGAGGCCTCTCAGCTTCCCAGGAGAAAATCCTGGGCAAGGGGCTTATTCCAGAGAATGGGAATGTGACAAGTGCCCAGCCCTGGCTTGGTGCTGCTCCTGCTCTGGGATGGAAGCAGGGGCAGCATCACAGCAGGCACAGATCTGCCCCTCCTGGCTCTCACCTGTGCTTTGAGGGCTCTGCCAGGCTGAATTAACTGCTGTGGCACCAGGATGTTCTCTGAAAAATCCCTGGGAAGCTGAGAGGCCTCAGAAAAGAAATGTAAACAATGATTATCTGATTGCTTGGAATGTGGTCTGGAGATCATTTACCAACAGGTGCCTCTTAGATTGGTCCATGTGAATTGTTTTTAATTAATGACCAATCCCAGTCCAGCTGTGTCGGGACTCTAGTCAGTCACAAGCTTTTATTATCATTCTTGTTTTAGCCTTCTGATGTCTCCTTTCTCTTTTTTTAATATAGTTTTAGTATATATTATATTATATTACATTACATTATATTATATTATATTTCTCAGAAGAATTATAATAATGATATGATAATTCTTCTGAGAACTCAGAGTCAATTCTCATCTCTCACCTCATCCTGGGGACCCTCCCAACACCACAGCACTGCTGGTTATCAGCTGCTCCCAAAAGGGTTTGGGAACGCTGCTCCCATCCTGCACATCTCCCCCCTGGATGTCCCCAAGCCCAGAGCAGCCCTGAACACCAACACCAGCACTACCTGGGCTGGGCTATTTAATCACCTCATAAAAGAATGGAAACAGATACTTAATGAATCAAAGTGCACTCAGATTAAATGATCAGAAATTCCTAGTTAATCACCAGAAAGGAAACTAATTAAATTACCATTCAGCTTTTATGGGGGCCTTGGGATGGTAAGCTGAAATAAGTCCCTTCAATCACTTTTTCCATTAGATGGGACAGGCATATTCAAGGTTAGTGAAGATAAATGTGATGTTCTTTGCTTGCTCTTGAAATTATAGTATTTAAATATCATTTTATGCTTCATCACCTAACTAAACCCAACGTAGACTGCAAGGAGAGGCCCTGGCAGAGACAGCTGAGCAGAGAGGCACAGGGAAGGGAGGCGAAAATTGGGAATACGCGTATCGAGATTTAAAAGGTTTTCACTTAATTATCATTTAAATTTCTAATTGCATTTTACCTCCAGGAATAAGGTAGATAAGTGGTGCTGCCAGGTGCTGAGATGCTAATTCCAGCCCTGCCTCTGGTCCTCGGTTAGCACAGAGTGGTTGAAGGTGGTGTGTGTGATGTCTGCTGCCTGCAATGGCCACCTGGCCCTTTCCATGGCCTAAAGGGGGAGAACTGTGGAAATTAACAGTATTAGCAGCAAAAGAGCAAATTCCTATCTATTGTTGGGGCAGTTCTGTGCCCTTGGGAGCCACCACCAGCGTGGGACAGAGCCTGGGCAGGTAGGTCAGGTCCTTGCTCCCTCTGAGGCTGCAGCACTTGGTTACCACCCTGCAGGTGCCTCCTGCTGCCCACTTCATCCTGGGCTTTTCCCACTTCATCCTGGGCTTTTCCCACTTCATCCTGGGCCTTTCCCACTTCATCCTGGGCTTTTCCCACTTCATCCTGGGCTTTTTCCACTTCATCCTGGGCTTTTTCCACTTCATCCTGGGCCTTTTCCCCTTCATCCTGGGCAGGGAGTGGCTCCCTGGTGTTCTGCCAGGGGCTCTGAATTCCAGGTGGCAGTGGCAGCAGAGGGGCTGCTCTGTGCTCCTTCTGCCTCCCCTCCTGTCCCCAGGGATTGTCCCTTGCCCCCCTCCCTGGGACATTCCTGTCCCAGCGCTGCTGTTTCACAAACAAAAGCTCCCTGAATGGAAGGGAAATCTCCCCGTGCTTCAAAGCCAGAGGTAAATACAGCCTGAAACACGGAACAGCTCCCGGAGAGAGGAGAGAGGGAGAAATCTTGGTTTAAGCATCAGTCTGTGTATTTTGGTATTCCTTTTTTTTATTTTCTTTTTGTTATATTTCTTAAGGAAAACCTTTACAGGCTCACAAAAGTGACAAAAGATCCAGTGATATCCCTTCAGTTCCCTGAAAAGGAGGATTTTCAGCAGAAAGTGAAATCAGTGAAATCCTTTCACTTTCTTTCTTAGCTTTTTAACAACCATACCCGAGGTTTCTGACACCCAGAACTTGCTTGAAAAGTTAAGAAAAGAAAACACAGCTGCAGGGTTTTAAAGCAGGGCACAACCAAGTCAAAATAATCTGACTATAAAATCTGGGAGCTTTTCATTCACACTGAGGTTTTCCCACTAAGGGAGATCCTGAGAGAAAAGGTCATTGAGACTCCTGGTTAAATTGGTGAGGTTTTACTTAAAATCATAATAAATGTCCTTTTGTGGTGAATGATCTACTGTGACAATATTTGCCAGCTGAAGCCCACAGAGCCTTGAAGTGTTGCTGATTTTGTTTTCTATTAATATGGGTAATTATGTTTACTTTGCCACTTGGGATCGTATCATCATTGAAATAATTAGTGCATTTCCAGATACTTTGATAGATCTAAAAATTTCCTCTAAAAGCCTCCAAATACAAACACAGAGAACAAGAAAGGAGCATAATGATATTATTTTTCAATTTAAATATTTTTAGATCAGTATCAACACTGGGAGGGGGAGTGGCACATGGGGTTGGAGTGGAGCTGAATATCACAAAGACTGACTCATGTTCTTTGAGAAGGGAGAAAGGACCTGGAGGGAATCTCTGGAGCAGGACTGGCAGCTGGAACCTTCCTCCCTCCCAGCACCTCCTTTCCAGCTCGGTCCTTGCCTCAAGGATTCCCTCTGGATCAAGGGAGTGGCTCCAGATGTTCCTGCAGCTGCTGGGGCTGCCCTGCCCACACTCTGCTCCTGTCCAGGAGCTGCATCCTTTGGAGAGAATTGCTCTTTTTGTCTGCTTGGGAGGTGTTTTGGAGTTGTTTTCCATCTCTTTTTTCTGCTTTGTACCCAGAGGTAAAGTATTCCCAAGCACTCTGGGTGAGCCCATCATTTGGTGCCTGAGAACTGCAGATATCTTTGGGGCACGAGGGATGCTCCATTATAATCCATTAAACAAACTTTCCACACACTTGTTACAGTGGGGACAGACTTTTCTGGATGCAGATATCACCCTGGATCCTCAGAGCTGTGGTTACAGACCAGGATTTGTGTGGCCACAGCCCGAGGCTCTGTGTGCCCGCGCTCTCCATCCCTCCTCAGGAGGAGCAATTAGCAATTAGTTAGCTCAGCACTTTGGGGGAGTGCTGAGCCCCTGGGGGATGCTGCAGCCTTTCCTCAGCGCTTTCTGCTCTGAAACCTCCCAAGGACGGGCTCTGCTCTGGGACTTCCCAAGGAGAGCAGGGCCCGCAGGGTTTAGGGACAGCAATGTCATCAGGGGCTGCGAGCATCTGCTGCTCCAGCTGCTCCAGCTGTTCCAGCTGTTCACCCCGGGGCCCTGTGCCCCACAGCTGCTCCCTGAGAAGCTGCAGGGGGATGATCAGACCCTCACCTGGGGTAGGACACGGTGGGGGCTTCCTTAACCCCTTCCTGGGCCGATCCCAGCTGGCTTTGTCTCCGTGGAATCAGAGAATCAAAGGTTAAAAACCTCCTTGAAACTCAGGAAATGAGGAGAGATCCCAGCTGAGGGTCTGTTCTGAGGACACAAAATCTCATTAGTTACTGGTGAAGGGAAATTGAAGCGAAATTGTGTTGCCTGATGATCTAATTCCTTACCTGGCTGGTGTTTTCCCTGGGCTGCTGGGTCCTGCTTTGTTTCACTGCAGTTGGAAATCGTAGCAACAGGCACCAGAACATCCCTGATGAGCTGAGTGCCTTTTCCCTGGTGTGTTCTTCATTTCAGAGCAGTGCTTGTTCATTATGGCAGAGGCCTGAAAATGATGATTTCTGTTTTACTGACATGGTGGAGGTGCCAAAAACAATCAAAGTCCAGGAGCACACTGGTAAAACCCTGAAGCAAAAACGTGTGGCTTTAAAGAAGGTTTAAAAAACACAACTTGGATCTTCATCTGATGGAGTTTCCATAGTGGGAAAGAACAATTAACAACCCAAAGCAGGGAGAGTGAGAGATCCACATCCCAGCAGGCCCCAGACCAGGCTGCTTAAAATGAACCTTCTAATCTGCATTGCAGCTCTCATGTTTAATATTCACCGGGGCCAAGGGGCACCACAGCCTCTCCTGCTAATCCCAAATAATCTCTTTCATGTTCAGGGGGATCTTGCTCCCAGTTACTGACTACAGAGCCAGGGCCACGAGGAATTAATTGCAGGAAGGCTCTGAGCCTGATGGGTTTTGTAGCTGCCTTCCCCATAGCTGCAGGCTATGGCTCGTGTTTTAGGCTTTTGATCTTGTAGTGATTATATTGGCATGATTGGGTGAATCTTCCAGGATCCTGCTGCAAGGCCTGATTAGTGTAAATTAAGATGTGTGGAGTGAAAAGTGTGCAGGTACCAGAAGTTTCCAAGGAAATGATGCTGGGAAGTGGAGGTGGAAATTCACTTGTTTTGTTTCAAGGCACCAAGTCAGGTTTGGGGAGAAAATAATACAGCAAAAAAGAGGCATCATCAGAAGGTGGTCTGTAGGTGCATTTTGCAGAACTGTGGTCCCATATTTTGTTAATTATGCAGATGCAGGTGAAAGATTTCTACATTTTATAAAAATACACTGTGCTGGTCTCTGTCTTCCTGCTCTGCAAGTGAAGTTTAAGTGAAGGCAAAAATAAAAAGACTGGAAGAAAGAATTTTAAAAAACCAACAAAGCTGAAAATTCCCTAAACAAATTGTAATAGCAAGGCATTTTGAAGCCACTAAAATGTTCCTTCTTAAACCCTGGAGACTGGAAGTAACCCACAAACCCTCATTTTGGACAGAAAACCCTTGGGGTTTTGCCCCTCCTGCTGTTCTCAGGGGAGCTGGGGAGAGGACGGATGCTCTGGGCACTCAGCAGTTGCAGCATGCTGTTTGCAAAGGCAGGTTTTTCCCTTGGGTTGCTGCTTCCAGCCAGGAACAATAAGGAAAACAGATGATGTTAAGAAGTTATGTGCTAGAAGTGCCTTATTTTATTTTATTTCCCTCCAGGAAAAAAAACAAACAAAAACCCTGTTTTCAGGGGAGTAAGTCTGTTTAGGAGTGAAATCCTCCTGGTCAGAAGGCAGCTGGAATGTTTCCATTTGGTTAACTGGGAGGGCTGGGAGCAGCCGGGCTCCCTGAGCTCCTGCTGCTGCCACTGTCACCCTGGGGGAAGGCTCAGCACTCTGGAATCCTGAACAGCATCCTCCAGCATCCTCCAGCATCCTCCAGCATCCTCCAGCATCCTCCAGCACTGCTCTGCTGGGTGCAGGGAGCTGGCAATGGCTCTGCTGGGATGGGTTTTGCCTGGCTGAGGTGAAGAGGGAGATGCCCAGGGGCAGGTGGGTGGTGTGGTGCTGTTCACAGGGTCCCAGGATGAGGGAAGGGATGAGAATTCTGACTCCATGTTTCAGAAGGCTGATTTGTTATTTTATGATATATATTATATTAAAAGAAAATGATATATTAAAACTATACTGAAAGAATAGAAGAAAGGATTTCATCAGAAGGCTTGAAAGGAATAATAACAAAAGCTCCTGACTCTCAGAGAGTCCGAGCCAGCTGACTGTGATTGGCCATTAATTAAAAACAACCAACATTGACCAATCACAGATGCACCTGTTGCATTCCACAGCAGCAGATAACCATTGTTTTTCTTTTCCTCTGAGGCTTCTCAGCTTCTCAGGAGGAAAATCCTGGCAAAGGGATTTTTCAGAAAATATCCTGGGGACGGGTGGGGGTTACAGAACCCCCCCAGGCTGCCCTGGCTCTGTGACCCCTGCACACACGGGGGGTTTGCAGGAAATCCTGGTTTGTGGGACCTGCTGATTGATCATTAATAGGTGATTGATCATTTATAGGTGATTGATCATTTATAGGTCATTGATCATTTATAGGTCATTGATTTAATAGGTGATTAAATCAGAGTCACAGGAGAGGTCTGTGTGGGACAGGGGCTGGGAGTCACCACAGAGCACAGGGACAGCATCAGACCAAGTTCAGGATAATCCCAGTTTCCATTCCAAGGGCTCTCCTAGAAGAAAACTTTACATTCAACAAACTGGGCATTGAATGCAGCTCCTAAAACACACCCAGTTCTTGCTTTATTAACTGGGGTGGGGTTTAAAGCAAAGTTTCCCCTTTTCTAACATTTAAGGCAAGCTGGAAAAAGCCTTTTCTTTGCACCTGAAGTTTTAAATTGTGCCCAGACTTGGTGTGATGAATGGACCTGGAGGTTTTGCTGAGTGAATAAATCACAGAGCTGATGTTTGAGGAATGGCAGGAAGGCCTAATGAGTGAAGAGGTGATGAGTTTCATAAATGTCACCTTGGTTTTAGCAGCACAGGTGAGGGTGGTTTGCTTTTCCAAGGATGGATTGCACTGCCTGGGCTGTGCAGTGTCACATGTGCTGAGCACTGAGAATTTGGGAATTTTAATCCAGCTGCCCAACATGGACCAGCTTTTCAACACTGCCTTCCCTTAAAAAAAAAAAAGAAGTTAATTTTCTTTAATTGTTATCAATAAAAGGAAACAATCAATAGGAGGGAAAAAGTGAAGAAAATACATGGAAATTTGAATTTCCATGTTCTATTTGCCAAAACCCCAGCCCTGGCTCTGGAGAGGCCAGAGGAGCTGGAAGTGTGGGCCTGCCTGGAGAGAGCACAGAGCACAGAAAATATTTATTTTCCTTGCCCTGAACAGAGCCCTCCCTCAGCTCTGCCAAGGAAAGACCCGCTTGAAATATCCCAGGTCATTACATTAATTAGCTAATGCCTAAAAAGGGCTCTGAAGAGGAAAAGCATTAAATAAATAGGCAGCAGTGTTAATATTATTTTTAATAAATAGGGGAGCACATCCCTTAATGAAGGCTCATGTGATGAGCACGTTTCTTTGTGTAACATCCCATGGCCCTTAACTACAGAAGAATGAAATAACAACTCATTATTTCAAGCTTAGGCTTTAGGCACTGTATAGAGGTCAGGCTTTTATTTTCCTGAAAAATAGGTTAAAAATTCAAGCATTTTTCTATTTTTCTCTTCAGGAAGATGAAGGAGGGCAGCGTGACAATGGCCTGCACCTCATACCCACTGCTCAGATACATAATGGGACTGGGAAGCTTTTCTAAAAACCACTCTGGTCCTGTATTGAAATTCTGTCCAGCTCCCTTGGAATGAGATACAAAGGTGGATAAAGAAATCTGGATCCCACAGATAAGCTGCTGAAGACCAGGCACAATGGAGTGCAAAGCAGGAGTGTTATGTAAGTGCAATACTTTAATTGGAAGGGAAAACGTCCTCACCTTTTTTTGGGAGCTGCTTCCTTCATGGATTGTGAGGGAATGGGAAAACTGAGGGCTTGCCTGCAGGGATTAGCTTGTCTCCTTGCAGAAAACAGCATTTCTTGGCTTGTTTGACTTAAACTTTGGATTTCCCCCTCAGCTCTGGGGGTTCTGTCCCTTCCCTGCCTCCCTTCCCGCCCTCCTTCCCTGCTCAGTGCTTGGGAGGGAGCTGCAGCTCCGTTTTTGGAGAAAACTCCTTGAATTTAAGACCCACCAAAACCCTGTTAGCTGGGAGAGTAAAGGAGACTCCTTGGGGAGGCTGCAGTGGGGCTGGGATGCCACTGGGATATTTTGTGACAAATCCCTTTGCCAGGATTTCTTCTCCTGGGAAGGTGAGAGGCCTCAGCTTCTCCATGTTTTGCTCCTCTGGAACGTGGCCTGGAGATTGTTTATCCCAGCATGTGAATTGTTTTTAGTTAATGGCCAATCACAGCCAGCTGTGTCAGGCTCTCTGGGTCTCTCACAGGTTTTTATTATCGTTCTTGTTTTAGCCTTCTGATGGCTCCTTTCTCTTTTTTTAGTATAGTTTTAGTATATCAATATAATATAATATAATATAATATAATATAATATAATATAATATAATATAATATATTATAATATATGATATAATATAATATGATATGATACAATATGATATAATATAATATGATATAATACAATATGATATGATATAATATAATATAATATAATATAATATAATATAATATAATATAATATAATATAATATAATATAATATAATATAATATAATATAATATAATATAATATAGATATGATATTATATAAATCAGCCTTCTGAGAACTTGGAGTCAAATTCTTATCTCTCACCTCATCCTGGGGACCCTCCCTACAACACCACAACACTGGGATCCTGCATCCTCCTTTCCTGACCAGCAGCAGCCACTCAGCTCCAGTGTCATCCCACACCCTTCTCTGAGATAAGCACAGCAGCAGCTCCATGCTCCATCTGCCACCATTCCAAGGACCTTTTGTGGCCTTTGCAGAGAGCCAAAGCTCAGCTCCAGGTCACCTTTCCAAAGGCAGGCCCCTCAGGAATTGCTGTGTCTGAACCTGCATCTGACCTGAGGGAGGCAATCAGAGGCTGGAACTGCTCCCCACAGCCCCAGGGTTCACAGTTATTTCAAATGATGCTGGATTATGCCCCATAAATTCAGTAAGGTGACCCAGGAGTGTTCATTAAAATTTATTTTTGCCACACTTATTGTCACTTAAGAGCCTAAACAAGGAGTGATGGTTCTTGGAGCAGTAGCAGTAAATTCTGGTTACTGCAAACACAAATGCCTCATTACATCCAGTCAAGGTCTATTTCCCCTTTACAGCCATAACTGCAGGAAAGCATTGTTTTTAATTTATGGAGAGGGATGCACTGGAATCTTGGCTTCCCTATTTACATAAACACAGAGCCAATTAATCTCCTGTAAAGGATCCAGAGTGCAGGGTAAAATGTACAGAATTGCAGAGTGCCCAGGGGCACCTCCCTGTGGGACAGCCCATCCCAGGGTGCTTTAACGAAAACCTGTTCCAGAGATAAGTACAAACAGCAGGAAAATGGACCATTCCTTATTTTAAGTGGAATTTTATGCTCTATGATCCTCTCAGTGAAAGCTCATGTGTGGATTTTCATTTTCACTTGGATTGGGGTGAAAGTTGTGTCAGAGAAAGAGGAATGGCCCAGGTAGCAAAACCTGCTGCATTTTTATAGCAGGATTATTTGTCTCATCTCCCCCACCTGTGAAACGTTCTGTGATTTAGCACAAAATCTTTTAGAGCAGTGCTGCAGCATCCACGAGGGAGCTCTGGGTGGAAAATGGAGCCCCAGGGTCAGGATTAGCCCTGCTGGATAAGCATCTTTGGGGTCTCACAGTTCATTGTGCTCCTGATGGATCACCCACCCACACTCTGCTCCTGACCTGCAGCTGTTGATGTGTTATGGACAAAAGGAGAGGGAGCTGCAGCCTGGATGGACAGAGGGCAAAGACAGACAGGGAACTGCCCTTTTTGTCTTCCATTCCTCCCAAAAAACCTGACTGTACTCCACAGATAATGAATGAATTGTACCAAGCGAGCAACCAGACAGGTCAGCAGAGGAAAGGAGCCCATTAAAGAATATTCAGGTGCTGTAAATATTTGGAGAGCAGTGGCTGTTGTGTAAATCTCTGCAGATACAGCAACTTTGGCCAAAAAATTCTCTTTCTCAAGCTGTTGCCTGAGCAGGAAGGAAATGCTGGTGGTTTTCAGACCTGTGTGTTCCTGAGCAGGAGAGGAGATTTGCCTGTCCATTGATTGAATTTCACCTGAAAGTCCTTGAGCAATAACAGGAACAAACTCCAGGATGTTACAGCAAAACCTCATCTTTGCACATGCTGGCTCTGCTTCCAGAAGGAACTAATTCTTGCAATAATTCCCTTTTTTCCTGCTGTCCCCTAAGGGTTTGTATTTTTCAGCTCAGACCTTTAGCTCGATCCCAGCCACAACTCAGCCTATTTTATTGTTGCTGCAAGAGATAAATTTTGGATATTGCTCACATGAAATATCTGATGCTATTTTTTGATCCCTTGGACATGGCACAGCTGTTCCTTGCCCTCTCTAGGACTTTCAAGATCAGGAATTCAATGTATCTTCCAGGGCACAGCTATTTTTTAAGAGGAATTTTCCCCACAAAAGGTTTGGCATTAAAAATTGTGGAGTTCTTGTTGTCACTTTGGAGAATCAGAGGCAAAAAAAAAGACTTTTGGATATTTGTAGCCCAAATTTGAATGTGTGATTTTGCATTGATGTTGTGTTTGCCTGGAGCAATGAAATCAATGGAAAGCAGACTTTGGAAATCAAAATGTAAGGAGAAATTAATATTTTTTTTTATCTCAAGAGTTCTCAAAATTGTTGTTATTTTAGAACCTGATTATTTTTCACCTGTTGTTGTTATTTTAGAACCTGATTATTTTTCACCATTTTTTGGGGTTTTACAGATTTCTGGTTTTATTCTGTACAGTGAACTCGTTATTTAGGGGCCATTGAAGTGACAAATTCTTGTTATTTCTTTTGGTAACTGAGAAGTTCACAAAGGCCCTGTTTCCAAAGGATTGGTGTTGTAAAAAGGCTTTTCCAGTTTGTCCAAGTCTTTCTGGTGTCATTCCCAAAAATCTTCATCCCTGCCCTGACCCCATTCCAGCTCAGTCAGTGGCAGCTTCTCTGTGCACACAGGGCTGGGTTTTTTTAATTTTTCATTTTATTTATGAAAAAAAACCCCAGTGAAGTGGAGATTTAAAAAATGATAATTTTCTTTAATTGTTATCAACAAAAGAAAACAATCAATGGCAGGAAAAAAGTGGAGAAAATACATGGAAATGCTTGAATTTCCTTGTTCTGCTTGCCAGTTCCAGGAGTGTTTTTTGCAGTTATTCCAGGTACAAAATTAACCTGCAAACGTCACTTTGTCCTGGAAATAGTGCCCTGGAAATGAGATGTTCCCTGACAGGAACACATTCAGTGCAGCAGCATTTACATTTCTGAGGGAAGATTCACAAAATCCTCTTAAAACACAAAAAACTCCAACTTTTGGTACTTCTCGAGTCACTCTCTTTGCTCCTGAATTGACTGAATGCAAATGATTATTCTGCTTTTCTTAATCGCTGCAAATAATTCCAATAAATGCAGCTGAAAATCCTTGCCCTGCTCTGGTGGGGCTGGATGCATTACATGCCAGAGCTCTCAGCCTCCTATTGATTGATTCTTTGCAGTGGACCTTAAAAATCCATTAAGGAAGGAGTTGGATGATGTGAATTAATTCTAAATCCTTTGTTGGGAGGAGCAGCTGAAGGAAAAAAGAAAAAAAACCCTTTCAAAACCATTAATCATAACTCCAAACAGGCTGCTAACTTTAAAATAAACTTCACAGTAAATTGGAGGACAAATCCAAGGAAGGTTCAACCTCCCTGGCCCAAGGTGCACTGAGGGTTTCCTTAAGTGTTTTCCTGGGTCTCTTTTCAATGTTTTTCAGTTTGCATTGTTCTGATAAGAACATGGGGATGAGCAGCCACCTGTGCCAGTAGTGGAGCAGCTGATTGCTGTTTCACAGATAAGATATGACACCACTTTGGAGGCAGCTGAGGAATAAAATAAATAAAGCTGGTCGTCTCCTCCCAGGTAACACCATTAATCAGGCAAAACTTTGTTTAGAACAAAAAAAAAAAACCCTCTTTTTGAACTCCTCAGGCATTATTAATTATTAAAATTAATTTATTGAGCAGGCTGTACACCCCCTGCTCCCAACATCTCAATCTGAGCAAGTTAATCATTGAACTTGATGATCTTTTCCAAGCTAAACTTCTTATGAGCTGGGGATCACTGTGGAATATTTCCCCATAAATTTTAAGTTCTTTCCCAGTGAGGAAAACCAGGAATTTTCTAAAACTTGAAGGTGAACTTGAAAAAAGAACCTCACTGCAAATATTTAAATATTTTCCTTCTTTCCCCCAGGTCCCAGAGTCAGCAGTAAAGTGCCACCACCATTGCAATGAGCCTGCTGAGGTGTGAAATGAAGATTTATCCTTCCCCAGGCCAAGAACTGCCCCTGCCTGAGACACCCTGGAACTGCACGCTGCATTTCCAGGTGGGTACTAAATTCATTAGTGCTTGTGGCAGCTGGAGAGGAAAGTTCCGTGTTGGTTTTATGCATGACAGGACGTGTGGGACTGTGGTACAGCAGAAATTCAGTGTTCAGCTCATCCTGGGACACCTCGGTCCCCACAAAATCTCTGGATTTTTCTGGATCTCACAGGGAGTGTCAAAGGTGGGGTGGAGCATGTCCAAGAGCTGCAATGGATGGCAGGAATTGTGAGATCAGCACAGGCTCTGAATGCAGATCCTTGTGACCAACAGAGCCCCAAAAATTTTATGTACAATGGCAGGAGCCTGCAATTTTAATTTTAATCCCCTAACAGTGTTCCACACTGATCATGAATTAGAATTTTATATATATAATATTATGTATATAATTCTAATATATACAATTCTAATATATATAAGATATTATATAACTATTTATATATATATATAAAATATATATAATATATATTATATGTATATAAATAGTTATATAATATCTTACATATATTAGAATTGTATATATTAGAATTATGTACATAATATAATATATATATTATATATACATATATACATATTATATATAAATGACACATATATGTATATAATGAAGCCATTATATATATATATAAAAATATGAATATGTACATAGTGAAGCCATTATATAAATATATATATATGTATAAATGTATATAAATTTGGAATGTCATTCTGCAGACTGCCTCAAAATCTAAATTTTCTAATTTCTAATTTTTTTTTTTAAATTTTACATTCTTGCTTTGAACAATATGCCAAAAATAAGCTTGGAAGGACAGCATATAGCGCCAATTATAACACAACATCCATAGCAGCTATACAGAAAAAGGATAGGACTATTAAGGCAGACTATTATTCCTTTAGAGATTTGCTTTCCTTAATTTGCATAGAACTGTCTTTGATTAAAAATTGCCTGTCACAGAAGTAGCTCGGTGATTTTTTTTGTAGCAGTCATCATTTCCCCTAATGAGAATATTTTTTATTCAAAGGTATGTTTTTATTCATTCGAGATGTTCTCTTTATTTTATTTATTGCTTGTAACTGAGTGTATTCAATTAGAAAACTGGAGATCCTGCTGTGCTTTAACTGTTGGTAATTGAGCTGCTCTGCTGCATTTCTGTGCTGCAGGTCTGCTTGGGCAAGGAGGATCTGTGGCTTCTTCTGGCTGGGATAATTTTGTGCAGTTTTGCTTTGGAGAAGCTGAATTTCAGTTTGAGAGTCCCTGCAGTCAAAGGACAGCATTGCTGTGCAGTGGGCAGAGCTGGAAATTGATATTTTTTTTCCAATGTTTGGGTGAGCTTTAAACTCTTCCCATCAACTGTTATTGAAGGAACCAACTTCCTTTCCCCTTTCCCTTTTCCCCTTTCCCTTTTCCCCTTTCCCTTTTCCCCTTTCCCTTTTCCCCTTTCCCTTTTCCCCTTTCCCTTTTCCCCTTTCCCTTTTCCCCTTTCCCTTTTCCCCTTTCCCTTTTCCCCTTTCCCTTTTCCCCTTTCCCTTTTCCCCTTTCCCTTTCCCTCCTCCCATGGGGCTGTGTTTTGGTGCTTTATTTTAACTTGGCTATAAATACTCTGATGAATTTTTAATGCAAGTGCAGAATTTAAAGCAGCAGCCACTGGATTTGCTCTCCAGGTTCCATGAATTCTCTGATGGGTTCCTTAGCACAGCCACCACTGATTTGCTGAGTTCTTTTTGCAGGGTCTGTTTTTGTGGTTGGTAATGGCTATTGACTGCTTCCTACACTTTTGTGTTTATTAGCTCCCAGTCATAAAATTTGGACAGACAGTTGCTTATGGCTCGACCTTTACAAGCTCATCCCAGGGCTCAGCCCAATGTCCCAGAAAACTGTCCCTGGTAAAGCTCTGGAGCTGCTGTTTAAAAGGAGCTTTTTATGGCCTTGCAGTGCAATCTGCATTTCCCAGTGCTGAGTGCATTTCAGCCATGCTCTGTGTTGGGAACTGGGGGAGCTGCTCCCTGCAGCCTCTCCAAGCCCTGTGGTCCCTGTTCCCAGCAGATCCCAGCAGATCCCAGCAGATCAGGCTCCTCCCTGGGCTCCTGCTGGGTGCAGGGGCTGCTCACAGGTGTGAATTTATTTCTCCCATCACCTTTGATGCCTCCTCACCCCATTGGGGTTCACTGAAGGGACGGAAGTGGCCAGAGCAGCACCTGCCCCAGCAGGTGCCCACAGCTGGGCCCCTCACAGCTGGCCAGATGTGCAGGAGAAGGAGAGGTGGCACAACACAGGGTGAGCTTCACCCACCAGCTCAGTGCCAGCAGCAACACCCACAGGGAACAGCTGGGCAGAGCCTCCCCTGACTCCTCAACTCACTGAGCATCTCACTCAGAGCTCTGGCATTTCATGTTTTTTTCACTTTCTTAAAGGCTAAAATGAAAGTTTTCAAACAGGATTCTTGTGCTTGATGCTTAAACCCCCCACTTTTTCAGTGCAATTGTTCCCACTAAAACCTAAAATCTGTTATAAAACAGAAAAACAGACCAAGTGGAATTGAGCAAAGCAGCCTGATTATTGATATTCTGAGATGTGTCAGTTTGAAGCCTTTTCAAGCACATTTTTGGTCCTGCTCCAAGTGCAGTCATTCCAGTGTTTCTTAAATGTCCAGAAATACAAAACAGGAACACAGAGAGGAAAATAAACCCATTGCAGGGTTTAACCTCTGAGTTCTTCTGAGAAATATGGGAAATGCAAAGGAAAATGTTTAGAATTGTATTGGCAAAGTATAAATAATCACAAGATGCAGAGAGATCCGAAAGAAATAACTTGCATGATTTTCTGTCAAGTTTTGAAGGTTATTGTGACAAATTGGAAGTGTTCTTTGGACACTTGCATTGATCAGTAGGAGATTTTGGAATGCAGATGGCACTAGGAATATAGGATCTTATTTCATCTTGTGCTCTGACAGCTGAAGGAAAATGGTGAAGGCAGAAAAAAACCCAGGATGAATTTCTGCAGGGCCAAATTTCCACTTAGTGGAGTTTGGATCGTTGCTTGGATGGTTTCATTTTCTCACACGCTGAGAGGGAAGAGAGGTTTCATCATTCCTCCTATTTTCCACGAATCATTAAACAATTAAGAGGTGAAATTAGCAGTGGGAAATGATGGGAAACTGAGGACACCAGGGCAGGAAAATTGCTGGGTTTTAGGCTGAACGTGGAATGTTGGTGCTGCATTTCTGCTGTCTTGGATCTCTCTCTCCAAGCTGGACACATCAAATCATTGAAACAGCAGGGCTGGAAAAGAGCTCCAAGATCATCAGTTCCAACCTTTGGCTGGAAAAGAGCTCCAAGATCATCAGTTCCAACCTGAGCCATGTCACCAAGTGCCACCTCTGCTTGGTTTTTCGAACACTTCCAGGGAGGTGACTCCTCCCCTTCTCTGGGGGGCCCATCCCGGTGTTTAACCACTCTTGAAATGAATAATTTTTCCTGGTATCCAGCCTGAACCTTCCCTGGCACAGCTGGAGGCCCTGTCCCTTGCCATCAGGGGCATGAACCAGAAGTCCCATATTTCTGTTGAGGTTTGGGGCAAGTGTGCCCCCTGCCCACACCCATTGTTTTTAGACCAGGACTCTTCCACTGTTTGGTGTCCTAAGCATTTCTGACTTTAAATTCTGGTTTTTTTCCCTGTGCTCCCACAGCCTCTCAGCCTTTGGTTTTTCCATTTTATTCCTTATGTAAAGGAGGAGCCAACTGGCTCCCCTGCCCACGTCCTGCTGGAGGCTCAGCGCTGGCCCTCTGAGCGGAGCTTTCTTCTCCCTGGGTACAAAGCTTTGCTGGGGATTAGTTAAACCTCTGAGGCAGAGGAGTAATGAGTGGTTCTCAACAGCATTAAAAGGCAGAGAGCACCCAGGGCAGCCGGCATCAAGGAACTGCTCTGCTCTAAAGAGCTGGATTTGCCTTTTCCCGAGATCTTCCGTCACTTCAGTCGCCTCCAAATGGAAGGGATTTCGCTCAGAAGTGCTCACACTTGATCCATCTGTAATTGCCTCCTGCTCCAGAGCAGTGCTTCAGCTGCCAGCTGCTTTAACCCAAGTACTCCTCACACGTTGTCTTCAGAACATGTTGGAATTCAGGACATCCCCCTGGCTGTCCTGAACTGCCAGGGGGCTCAGAGACCCTGGCACAGAGCCCAAGGTGCCCCTGTGGTTTTGATCATGACCCATGGAGCAAATTACCAACCTTCTATGAAGACCTACAAGCCATGACAGTTTAAGTAGAATGATAGTGAATTTATCACAGGGTGAAAAATAGATTTTTGGGGTGTTAGAATGGGGGTTCAGGGGCAAGATGGAGGAATCTGGGCGTGTCCAGTCTTTCTCCTTCTTGGCCTCCATCTTCTGCTGTGATGTTGGCACTTTTAGATTGGTTTAGAGTAGAAGCTCACTGTCTAACATGGGTGATAGGTATTGGAAAGTAATTGTAAATATTGTACATTTAGTTTTTAGTATAAGAAGATAACATCACCCCAGGGGCAGGCAGAGTGCCTGGAACTGTCCTGCTGAGCGGACCTCGGCTGGACAGGAGAAAGAATTTTATAGATAAGATACAATAAACAACCTTGAGACCGAGAAATGAAGAGCTCTGACTCCTCCTCCAACTGCCAGGCTGGGAAAAGAGACTTTCTGACACATCTCAGGGTCACTGTGAGCAGCAGAGATCCCGAGAAGAACGCAGCGAGCGCCGGCCGCCATCCCTCGGAATCCTCCCCTGCAGCCAGGGATGCCAGCTGGGATTCTCAGGCTCCCTTCCTCTGCCTAGCCCTGGGCTTGTCCCAAATCCCTCCGTGATGCTTCAGAGCTCCCCCCAGGCAGTGCTGGCTGGAAGGGTGACAGCTCCTCACCTGCTCTTAGCAGGAGGTCACTGGAGTAATTTGCACAAAATCCCCCAAATGCCAGTGGAATTTATGCCACTCTTTGTCAGCTGGGAACTAAGGATGGCTTAACTTTTATGTTTAATCCATAATGAGGTATTGATCTCGTGACAGGAGCTGCTCCATAGGTGCTGCCCCCAAATTTTTATCTCTTGATAGACACCAATCAGGTACAAAATAATTCACATGTGCTAAAAAAGAAGGATTGTCTCCAGGAAGGAACCCAGCCTTCTCTTCCTGGAGATTAAGGACATGTGGATTTAACTGCAGTAAAATTGACTTGGATTTTTTTTTTTATGTGGCTTCTAGAGAACTAAGCACAGATGATATTTAAATTATCTTAAAAATAGGATTATATCTCTAAAAAAAATTCAAAAGCAGAACAAAATGAGCTGCCTTTCCTCTGAAGGCTCTGTCTGCAAAGGTCCCCAAAGCTGTGCCAGCCCACGGTTGCTGAAGGCTCACAATGAACTCCAGTTATTTATAACTGGGAAATTGTAACTGGACCCTGAACTCAAGGATTGGGATATTTTGTGGTTTTTCTTTGGGCTTTGCACAGCCCATCACAGCAGCTCCTGAGGGCTGGATGAGCTGCAGATGATGTAGGGGGCTCATATCCCTTCACTCTGCTGCTGCTGCAGGGGGGTCTGACGTGACCTTGGGGTTGTCTGTGCACCACCAGTGATTCCAGAACCCATTCCTGCTTCTCAGGGCTGAATCTCAGCTTTTCCTTGAGCACAGTTTGTGCCTGCATTGTCCACTGTGTTTAATAATCCAGAAAAAAATTGGGACTATGCGAGCAGTTCTTTATTTCTTTCCTTCTAACAAAAAGCCTGCAGTGCTGCTTGGGAAGGTCAAGGCTGTTTGACACTGCCAGGATGCTGGTATTCTTGGAACAACCATCTGTTCAGAACACGGTGAAAAATCGGTTTGTGACTGCCCAAAGTCACTTCAGCTCATGAATAAAATTAAACAGGGGGAAAAAAAAAATGCACAGCAGTGTTTTGCCATCAACAACAGAGAAATTTCCATTTGGCAGAATCAGAGTTTCTGTCCACGACTGTCCATTGCTGTCCATGAGGGGATGAGCGAGGGTTTGTTCATGGTGGGATTCAAGTGTTCCTGGCCAAAAGGGGACATGGAGATGAAGCCCTTGGGACTGTCACTGTGTGACCAGGAGGGATTGGCCAACAGGGGAGCTGGACTGAGCTGCCCAGGGGCCCTGGGAGGGAGGGCAGGACTCGCTGTGCTGGGCACACCAACCCCCAGAGCAGGAATGAGCTGGAATCACCCGAGTGCTGCACCCCAGCCCAGCCACGAGCTGCTTGCTTTGCTCTTTCCCCTTTCCCTCTGCTTCACTTGTACATTTGATGAAATTGTGTAAACTTTGGCAGATTGAGTGTCTTTTTTCCATGTCTTTGTTCCTTTTCTTTTTTTCTCCCGGCAGGTTCAGTATTTCCTCATCTCTGCCTTATTCTTTTTAATCATTTTTTACCAGCTGCTGCATTTTCATCTCTCACTCTGCTCTTCATCCCTTAAGGCAGGATCCAAAAATATGATCCAGTGACTTCTGCAGGTTTTGTATTTTGCTGCTTGGCCCCAGAATGTGCCATATTTTGATCCCTGTGTTTTCCAAAGCAAACTGCAGGTTTTGTATTCTGCAGGTTTTGTATTTTTCTGCTTGGCCCCAGAATGTGCCATATTTTGATCCCTGTGTTTTCCAAAGCAAACTGGACATTGCAGCCAGGCAGGGATTGGTCTCTGCTCCCAGGTAACAAGTGATAGGACAGGGGGAAATGGCATCAAGTTGCACCAGGAGAGGTTTGGATTGGATATCAGGGACAATTGCACCCTGGAAGGGTGGTCAGCCAATGGAACAGGCTGCTCAGGGAGGTGGTGGAATCTCCTTCCCTGGAGGTGCTCAAAAATTGTGTAGATGTGGTTCTTTGGGACATGATTTAATGGTGGCAGTGGCAGTGTTGGACCCAATGACCTTGGAGGGCTTTTCCAGCCTTAATAATTCCATGATTCCACTCACACACCAGCTTTTCTTTGTTTTTCCTTTGATAATTCGAGATGTTTTTGCTGCTTAAATTATTGAAAATACTTTTCCCTTGGAGCTGGTGTTGGTGAATCCCTGTGATTTTCCAGGTGTGCTGTGACTTACCTGGAGCTGCTGTGGGATGTTCATTGGGACACTCAGTGCTACCTTTTGGACAAACTTCCTGATACAGTGAGTGGAAAATCCCAGCTAAAATATGGAAGCCACTGGATAATGGTGTGCTTAGAAAGTCCTAGAAGTGCCAAGACCAGGCTGGATGAAGTTTGGAGCAACCTGGAATAGGAGAAGGTGTCCCAGCCCATGGCAGGGGGAGGAAATGTGAAAATCATAAGTTCTGGTGAGATACTGTATATGGCAGGCTGCTGAGAATTATTAACATTACAAAAAAGCTTTCTGGTGTGGGAAGCTTTCATTAAGAGTTACATCTCTGAGTTCAGTCCCAGTTTAATAAGAGGCATCTCCAGCTTCTTAAAATTTAATTTGATAGTTTATGAAGAAAATAATTAAAGCATATTGTGGCATCAGTCACTTTTTATTTCATAGAGAGTCTGTGTGAAAAAAGAACCATTCATAGAGCAGACAGAGTTTATATTGGCCTGGAATTTCATTAGTCCTTATTGACAGAACATCCACTAATCCAAAGTAAATGGGAAGGAAATGATGGAAAAATAATAAAGGGTAATCTTGACTCTGAGGCTATAGAAAATGGAAGTTGGTGGAAAGTTTGGAGAGGTTGCAGCTCTGTGGGGAAAGAAGATGTTTCCTAATAATGAACTGGTGCTCCCATTTCTGGGAGATGAAGAGATAAACCAAGGGTTTGGGGTTCTTCAGTCACAGCAAACAGTGCATCTGGCAGGCAGAGAATCCTGGGACCATTACAGCTGGAAAAGCCCTTTAAGGCCATCAAGTCCAGGTGTCCAACCATCTCATGGTGTCACCTGAGGGCAGATGAGCGAAACAGAACCTGTGGGAGGCTCTTCAGCCATCAGAGCCCCGATTTCTGGGTCAGGACAAGCTGCCTATCCCCTCCTGGCACACCCTGTTACCTTTTTTCACTGACTTTCCCTGCACAGATCTGCTTTGGGAATCCAAAATTAGAGCACCTTTTTTTTTGACATAAAACTTTTGTGGCTGTCCCCAGGTCTCTGCTCAGATGATATTCACCAGTGCCTCATCTGCAGGCTGCACCAACAGGTTTCAGAGAGTGTCTTGAAGATTGGATTTGCCTCTGGAATGGTTTTAATCAAACTATTTTTTCCTGTCACTTTTTGGACACTTTACAGCTTTCAGTGACTGCCTTGAACCAGGTCCATAAGAACGTCTGACAAGCCAAAAATAGATTAATCTCAAGCCTGTGCTACAATTACCATTGGATTTCTGTATCACTCACTGCCTAAGTGGTTTACAAGCAATTACAGCCTCAGCTCTTGGAAGGAGCCTTCCCATGGAGCTGTCCAGAGGGAAGGGTCAGTCCTGGTGGGCAGGACTGGCAGCACCAGCCCTGGGATGGGCACAAGGGATGGAGACTTGCCCGAGGAGATTTGGGCACTAAGGGAGAGCCCAGGGGTCAGTCCTGGCCTGGAGTGGAGCTGGGTTTAGTTGGGCTGGAGCCCTGCTGCTGACAGCCCTGGGTCTGCCCTGACTGCTGCGCTCAAGCCAGGGAGGTGGAAGGACAGAGAGAAGCCCGAGTGGTTGCTCAGGTAAAACCTGCATCTGATGAGAAAGATTTGGGATGTGTTGGGAAGTTTCCTGCATAAATCACAGTTAATCCCTTCCTTGTGGCTCCTTAGACCCAGCAGATTCATTGGGGGTGCCAGAACCTGGTGCTGTTACATCCATGGCTTTTCCTGTGCTATTGCCTGAGCAGCTGATAATCTGAACATGAAATCAGGAATCACCTGAGGATTGTGTTTAATAAAGCAGCTGGGAGGCTGCCAGCAGTCACAGTGAGATCCTGAGCTCTTTGCATCCTTTTCATAACCAGTTTTTTGGATTTCAATGGGTACTTGGTTTAGATACCTGGAACTTGTTTTGGTGAGTGATCTCCTGTTACATCAGGATTGCTTTAGAACTGGGGGACTGATGGGAGGTCAGGTGCACTCTGGCTGTTTTGGCTGGATGCAGGAAGGGCAGTACTGAGCCCATCCCTCAGGAGCAGAGCAGGATAGCTGGAATTTTGTGTCCCCAAGCCCTGTGACCAAGCCAGAGCTGGCAGCAGCTCAGTGGAGGAGGATGGCAGGGTAACTCCTCAGCAGGGCTGCGCCTGGAGAGGCCACAGATGGATTCCCTGAGGTGCTGCTGGTTGGATTCAATCAGAACTGGGGACAGGGAGAGCTGGGGCAGCAGGAGGAGGCTGAGGAGCCTGGGCAAGCACAGGGAGGGGAATGGAGTGTGGGCCATGAAGTGTGCAGCCCATGGATAATCCTCAGTACAGCTGGAGAGCTGGAATCCAGCCCTGCAGTGCCACGTGTGGCTGCTGGGCAGAACCTGGACAATGTTTGTTTAAACACCCTTGAACAACAGGGACTTTTGAAAAGTGGGATTTTGTTCACTTGACAAGATTAAATTAAACACAGCCATACCATCTCTGCCCTCAACCCTGAATGCCAAAAGGCAGGAAGGGATCAGAAATCTCCAATTCCTTCTGGAGGAGGTGCCAGCAATGATATATGAACAAATAGATATATGTATATATTGCATGCTATTCAGAGCAAATCTTCAATGGGAAACTCCCAGTTTCAGAACTTTCTTACCACCAGTGATGCTCCAAATGTGCTGTTTCATAGTGGAGCAGGGCTGCACCAGTATCCTGCCTTTTCTTCCCAGAAAATTGCTCTGTGCAGCACTAAAAACCTGAATAATGCAAGTCCTGTTGGAAAGACATCTTATTTTTCCTTCTAGGTTGCTTAATTAATTTCTTTCGACTTCTTTTATACTGTTTGATGAATGTTATTTCAAACTACTGTCAAAGGGAATGTGAGGAGGGAAAAATGAGCCACCTACACACTGCTTCTAATACAACTGTATCACCCTTTGAAAACCAGGGAATTAATAAAAAATAGGTGTTAGCCCATATGCTTGACAGGGAGCATTTGGAATTGTCAGGCATGTTTCTACCCTAATTATCCTTGTCGGGCCATTTTGTAAACTGAAAAATTCCCCAAGTTAAATAAAAACTCAGAGACAGGCAGGATATTGAAAGCTCCACTTTCAAACCAGCAAAACAGAAAATTTGTTCTTGTTTGGGCTGTTACTTCCCACCCAGAGACCTCTCACGGCATATTGCCATGAAAAGCAAAATGAGCACATCTGGTGGTGTTATGAATTGGGTTTGTTTGAAGGTTATTGGGCATCTCTGAGGGAAATTTAACAAAACTGGACCACTTGCAATGTTTCAGTGTTCCCCCTCCAGGTGGGGAGAGGTTTTTGTGTCCCTTCCTTGTGAGGATTAAACTGAAAGGGTAAATATGGATGTTGCTGCTGCTTTGGGTTCTGCTGGGGTTTGGGGTGTCTTACCAAGACATGGGGAGGGGAAAAGGGATGGTTGTGGGTTTTTGGGACAAGGATGCAGCTCCCCCAGCCTCAGAGGTGGCACTGGGGTGGTGATGACTGAGCACACCCCACGAGCAGGTCAGGCTGCACACAGAGATGAAGGTTGGGTGATTAAAAATTCATTGGGCAGATTCCTGAGCTGGGGGCCCCAAGCCAGGGCTCTCAGGCAGGTCAGCACACACAGGTTCAGCTGCTGCCTGGTGTCAACCCCAGTTAACAACACACTTGACTTAGGGTAGCTGCTACTCCCAGCCTGGCTCGAGGGGGCATTCCCCCCCTCACAATTCAGAGGGAATAATTCATGGGAGAAGTTTGTCTTTTTCTCATGTTTGTATTTCCCATTTCAAAAATCTGTGCTGAAAAATTTATCAAAATAAGGCTTTTTCTTTAGTTCTTTTCCTGACACCATAGGAAAAGCTGCTGCTGCCTAATTGGAGGTTCCCAGAATCATCTTCCTCCTGTGAATACACACAATGTTCATGTTGTGCATATTTGCTGTAGATTGAGTGGGTTCCTTCTTTAAAACTTGCTGTGCTGATGAACGCTTCTCCCAGGAGAGTTCCCCTTTCAATATTTGTGGAAAACGCACAAAGGACAAGGACACAGTTGAAGTCTCTTAATTTGCAAATGTCTCTGAATATTCATGATGCCTATTTTCATATTCATCCATTTTTCTCCTCTTGTTAAGGCAGCATGTCTGTTTTAAGGTAGAACACATCTGTCACAGTTTGTTTTGTCATCAGAAATATTAATGCTGGGGAAAACCAGTGCAAAATTAATCACAGAATGATCGACTGGGTTGGGTTGGAAGGGACCTTAGAGATCATCTCATTCCACCCTGAACTGGCCAGCAGAAATCATCCTGTCTGCCTTAATAAACTCCTGATTCGTGGAGGCTGATTCCTGCTCCAAATGAAGGGCAGCAATAGAGAATATTGTGGTCAAGCCCAGAAGTTGGGAGGGTGAGGGTGACCCCGGCGCTGCCTCAGAAGCCGCGTTTGGAGAGCTCCTCCTTTAGCGACTCGCTTCTCATCCCTCTCTGCGCTCAGCAAAATTAAATCACCAAGTGTTTCAAGGAAGGACAGCATGAAAAGCACTTTGGATCCCCTCGGAAAGAAATTAATTTTCCATTTGAACCCAGAGCTGCCGAAGCCATCGCCCGTGTTCCCTGCACGGCCTGCGGCATCCAGCATTGCTCGCCTTTCATCTGCTGCCTGTCGACAGCTCCTCAAATTGTCTGAGGGGGAAATTTCCTCCCACATCTTATTTGAACAGTTTTTTTCCCTGAGAAATGTTGCCAACAAAGATTACTTCTCTTCAGGGCTGGCAAACACTATTTCTTACCTGGCGGCTTATTGGGAATACAATTGGAAAAAGCATGATAAGGTTTTACAAACAGCAGGATGAATAAAGGGAGGAGGGAGATTTTTTATCTCCCCCCCATTAGCTGCAGACAGGGGCTGTTCCTGCTCTGATTATCTCCAGTGTGCAGTTTTGCTCAGTGAACCTGCTGATTTAGCTGGAAAGCATCGAGTGTCATGGGCTGGTGGCTCCACAAGGTCATGGTGGTGGCACGTGGAAGGTCCCCACTGTCCCCTGTGCCTGGCACTGTTCCCTGTGGTGAGGCACTGCAGGGAGCCCCACATTTCAGACTGCGCTGTTTTCCATGGTCTATGTGCTCTTTCCTCCTTGAAGGCACAGATGTTGTTCCCCCAGAGTGTCCCTGCTTCTCCTCTGAGCATTTATGGACGGGTGCTCAGAGGGATTCCCTGGGGATGCTTTGGTGCAGCAGCTCTGGGACCTGCTCTGGCAGGTGCACGAGGGGCATTTTACATCCCTGAGATTCTTCCAGATCCTCTCCAGAACAAGAGGGCTCTTTGCACTTTCAGCCTGTGTTTATTCCCCCTCTCTATTTCAATTACCTAAATGTCTGTATAATTCAAAAATTGATTTCAGCCCATCAAAGCTCCCGACCACACTCTGAGTTTTGTTTGCTGCAGAGCCCATAACTAACAAAGCAACAATTTCTTTATTGCAGGATAAAAGCCCATCTAAGAGATAAGCTGTCAGGAGGAACGTGGCACTCTGCACCATTTCCTGGGCATTAAAACTTCCATTTATTTTCAAATATTTTGCAGACCAGCCGGCACCTGGTGTATCGACCATGCCAGTAAATCACACAGAACTCGTGTCTGAGAGAGTTTTGGGATCACTGTGCCACCCAAACCCTGGCTGGCACTGCAAGGCAAAAGAAGAAGCATTCACTGTTAATATTTTTCCTCCAGGCCATGGCTCACTTGCCCATGCAGTTTGTGTGGCTCTGGTGAGCGAAGGCCTGGGCTGTTCTGCCTGGCGCTGAAACACGTCCTTAAGGCTCCCTGAAATATAGAAGAAGACAGGGATTACAAGTCCTTCCTGAGCAGCCAGAACAGAACCCATTAAGGTATTGCAAGCCATGCAATTCAATGGCCCTGGAAGTATAATTTGATTGTAATTCAGGAGGTTACTAAAAGGAAATCCATACCAGGCTGAAAGATAAGCGAAAGCGAGGAGTGTATTTACTGGGAGTGCTGAAATGTGAGGTGTGTGAGTCCCTTATCTCCTTTGTCTGCACTTTATCACCACTGAAGGCAAGTAAAAGGGGAATAATATCTGCTTCACAAGAGAAGATTGGATTAAGTTTTCCCAGTGGTCTTGTGGGAGTTATTTCCATTTTGCTCCTGCCTGGATTAGCCTAACTCCTTCAGGCTTTTCCACATCTCTGCAGGAGAAGGTCCTGGCTCGGGGAGGGGAGGGGAGCAGGGTGGGTGTGTTGATTCTTCGTGGGGGAATTTGCCTCTGACCTCTGTAAAGGAATTAGGAGACCCACAACCTCCCCCCTGACTCTTTTACTGCCGAGGTTTCTTTTTCAGATCCCTTTTTGTTATGCAGCCTTTTTGTTTGTCAGTGTTATCTCTTGCAGGTGTTTATTAGAACCATTATTTGTGAGAAGAAACCTGGGTGTGCTCATTTCTTGCTGAGGTTTCTCTCCCTGCCTTTGTCTCCAGCTCCAGTCTCTCTGCAGAGACCTGCCTGACTCTCTGCACGCCTTGGAAACAGCCCCAGGTATTTGATCTCTCTGTTTTATCTGCTGCTCCTGCTCTGAACACTGACAGGATGCTGCTGCTTCTGCTGGTGGGACCCATCTCCAGCAGTGCCTCCCTCTGCCTGGATTCCATGGCAGTGGGAATGGTGGGGTCTGGCTGCAGGGTGTTCTCAGCCACGAGTGTTTGCTGGGGTTTGTTGAGCTGTCCAGGCAGAGGCTGAGCATGCCCAGGAGGTGATTTTACACTTCACACACATTTACTGTCCAGATATTCCCATTTTTCCTCAGCCTTTCTCACATCTAACTTGCTTTACATGCACGTGGGTGAAAAAGAGAAGGCACTCATGGGGTGTTATGTTTTATTCCAGGGATGGCTCAGCTCAGGAGTGATCAGAGACAGACACTTGTCACTTCTACCCAATTCCACGCTGCTTGCAAAGGGAACAGGGGAAAACCTCTGCAGCTTGTGGCCTCTGACAGGTACCTGCCAGGCAGTTTATAGCTGAAATGAAGGGCTGATTTCCCTGGTTTTTCATTTGGAGGAGGCAGGCTTAGTGGTTCTTTGCTCACTAAAGGCCAGTGCTGGCCAGCACAAGTGCCCATTCCTGCCAGAGTTTTGATTTTCAAGCACCACGTGTTTCTTTTTCTACCACTTTTCTTATTTCTCTCTGGTTACTGTTGTAACTGCTGCATCTTCTTTGAGCTCCTGGGCACTACAAGACATCTCCTAGATGTTGAATCTTGTCATTTTTGATAAATCTCTGTGAAGCACAGAGCTCAACTGAAACTGCAGCTCAGCATCCTGAAGTGCCAGTTCAATCTATTTCTAGCCTTGGAAAAAAAATAGAAGGGGGGGCAGCAAAAAACATCACAGCTTTATAGCAGTAATAATGGTGGGAATGAGTTGGCTTTCAGAAAATAATTTAATCCCTGGAGTATTGGAGATGGGTCTTGAGTGTCAGAGCCTAAGGTAGGGCAATGTCCTATTGTTGTGGCTTGTATTAAAAAAAAAGAAACCTTTTTCATCTGGAACTTCATTAAAGCTCAGTTTTATTTTACCATTTTCCAGGCTGAAGCCACAAGCAGAGCAGCTTTCTGGGAATCCTGGGATATTGGTTTTGCCTTAGCACTGTCAGATCACCTGGGCACTGCCTTTCTATTGTTTTATCTGAACTTTGGGATCTGGAGGGATTCCTTGTGCTGGGAAGAGGCCAAGGCAGTGCCTTTTAAGAGGTGGAGAGCTGGACAGAGCTTTTAAAGACAAAAATGGGAGCTGGATGCCTTTTTGCAGCCCACAAAACCAGGTGTCTATGTCTTAGATTTTGAAATTTCCTTCTGTTTTCACCAAAAGGGGACAAGGCTCACTCCTGGTTTCACAACAATGCAGCAGCTGGCATCACATTAAATGTCAGGTGAATGGCACAGAGAATGAGAATTCAAATGTGGCAGCAGTGGCTGCCTGGGCCTCGGGAGCAGAGTTATTTCCTCCCAGATGCTGATCAGCAGCTCCATGGCTCTGGCTGGCTCCAGCTCTCTGAGAGGCTGATGGGAGACAGGGCCTGGAGTGTGCCATGGTAAACCCCATCCCTCTGCCCCAGCCTCTCCATCTCAGGCACATTTCAGGCTGTGCTTGAGCTGGTTTAGGACAAACCCCTTCTTTTCACCTGCTTTTACCTGTGGATTCCCTCTGTGCCTGGACATCTCTTTGGTGTGTTTTTGGGAATCCCTGGTTCAAACCCAAGTGTTCAGTCTGATGTCTTGGCAAGGTTCATGTCCTTCAAAACATCAGCCCTGATTTAATATTTGGGTTGGTTTAGGTTTCTCTCCAAATACCATTAATTACTAGAAAATCTGCAACCATATCTTTAATTATATTAGGATGTCCAGAGGTACAGGTAAACATGTCTGTGTGCATTTAAGGAGGAGTTAGGAATAAACAGGATGCCCACCTGTTTAGCATTCAACTTCATCCTTCCTAACTACCATCTTCATTTGTACTCTGGTTGTGACATATAAATCAATGCCCCCCAAATGAAATTGCTTTGTCTAATAATCCTTTGTGCCAGGGTTATCAATAGTTCATTAGTCTTACTTTGCATCTATCAATGAAAGGTGCAATTGAGAGACAGAGAGAGAGTTCAAGGAAAGAAGTGAGTGAATTCTCTGTGGAAGGTGTCTTCCACTCTGGCAACTCTTTGTCTCCATTTGATTCCAGCCTCAAGGGTGTAGTTGTACACACAAGTTTTGTTCACTTGAAACACCTTGGAAGCTTTCATAGGTTTGAATTTATTCCTGAAGAGCCCCAAAGGGCTCTTGAGTCTCTGATGGATCCTCACACCCTGAAAAGCCATGACTGAAAGCCTTCCACAACAGCACCAGCAATGATTTTAGCTTTCCTGTTTCAGCTGTCCCTTGGGTTTTGCCACTCCTGCAAAGGCCAGTTGTCCTTTCCTGGTGAGGACTTGGTGTGGCCCTGCCCAGGGGACAGCAGAGCCCTGTGCTGGCTGATGAGGGCCCTGCCTGGGCCAGCCAGGTGCTCCTCACTCATTACCCGGCTTTATGGAGCTTGACAGGAGACATTGGATGCTAGCCCAGCAAGGTGGCACAGCTTCAGGCCATGAAATTTTATTCCCAGAATCTTGCCAAGTTCATGTGAGCAGCGTTTTGTGTTCTGGTGCCTCCTGCCCTGTGTCACTGAGCTCTAACAACGTGCCAGGATCAGTGTAGGTGCCACTCTGGGTCAAAGTTGACCAAAACCATCTCAGACCCTTGGTAGTTTCAGTTTTGTATTAATTAGTTAGAACTCTGCATAGATTGACAAGGTCAACAAGCGAATTGTGTCACTCATTAGGTACCAAATAATTAGTGATGGCTCCTGGGATGCCACCTGATTTTTTTCATCCCAATTTTTACCTTGTTGCAGCAAGTTTTTCTAATGATCAGCACACAATCATTTCACAATTCAACAAACCAGTAGATGTGGGGCAAAACCCAGGTTTGGAAGGTGTGTGCAGCAGAGGGGGACAGGGCTGGAGCCTTGGCTGGGTGTGCTGGGCTGGCTCCAAATGGGATTTCTGCTCATGGAGGGATTTCTCATGGGTACCTGGAGGCTGAGCAGCTCCTGCTCACTGTCCTTCAGCTCAGGAACCTCCCTGGACCCAGGCTGGGATGGGAGCTGAGTCAGCACATCCAAGAGAAGCAGAGAGTTTATTTAGCAGCTCCATCAAGTGACCTCAAGGGATTTGTGGAGCTTGTTTGGAAAAAAACCCCAGCTTGATGAGCTAAACCCTTCTGGCCTTCTGGTGCTCCAGAAATGAGTTCTTGAACTCACACAGGCCATGTTAACTTGAGCCAGGGAAAAGTTTTGACTGAAAAACTATTTGTCAGCATATTGTTGCCATGAATGTTTCATGAAGCCTTTGATTCCTTCAGATTTTCCTGCTTGGAGAACATTGATCATGGTTTTGGGTAACTTTGCTGCAAGAAAATTCTTCTTCCAATTTATTTTATGTTCTTTTCCTTTTTGCCAAAGGATAAAGAAGAGAGGATTGATAAGTTATAATGTCTACAGAATAAGAAAAAGAGATTCCTTTTGTTTCACTACTGCTGAAAAAAAGACAATGAATTTTAAAAATTTCAAGCTGAAAACAATAATTTATTTTGAAATTCCTCACAAGGTATATTTGCCTTTTTTAAAAATCACATGTAACTTAGAAAAGTGATCTGGTAGCGCTAGGCTGCAGTTGAAAAAAAAAAAAAAAGATTTGTACATAAAAACAAGGTGATTTTAAACTGCTTCTTGTGTGACAGAGTTTTGGATCAATATTTCATCACAGGAAGTCGGCGCCGTGACTTTGAGTCTGGCTTTGCTGGCGCGGGGAGGCTGCTCTGCTCCAGTGTCACTCCTGCCTGCTTCTCTCTGCTGATAAAAGTCAGCAGGCAGAATGAAAGGGGACAAACGCTCCCAGCTCTCCAGAAAAACACGCAGGGAATGAAAGGATTGTGGTTCTTTTTGAAAGGACGCCTCTTCCCTCCTGGCTGCCCCCACCATGTGTCCCCCGTGACCGGCTCCCGAGGCTGGGGTGCTTCCCACAGGCAAACATTCCCTGGGATCCCTCCTCCTGCACCTCCAGCTGCAGTGGGGCAGGGCCAGAGCAGTGCCATGGGCAGGGGATGAATGCATGGAAATCTGTATTCATGAGAACCAGAGATGGGGAATTTCTAATCTCTCCTCTGCTCCAGGCCAAATGCGGATGTGATTCTGAAAGATTATTCAGTGAGTCAGCTCCAAGTGAGCTTTCCTCAAGTATCCTGGATATTTTTTGAATAAAACCTCTCCAGACCAGGAACTGATGTGGTCTCTGGGGCTGCAGAGCTGTGCTGTGGGCTCGGCTGACGGCAACTGCAGCCACAGGCAGGACAAAGCCATGGGGAAATGGGACACTTAGAAGGTCAAAAGATATTTGGCACATTTATCACTGTCTGCTCCTTGCCAAGCTCTTCCAAAGCCCGACTGTAGCTCTGACTGTCACACTGTGTTTGGAGACAGATCCAAGAAATGACTCAGGGCCCATCTGTGTTGCCAAATAGCTTCACTCCATGTCTGCTGTCTGACTGTCCGTGCTGGTTTGGAGCGAGCCAGCTCCTTCCTCCAACAGGGCTTTCTGCAGGGCTGCTGTCACAGAGGCACAGTGGATCCCCATGCTCCTCCTGCTGTCTCACAGCTCTGAGCTGGGGAACATCCCTGCTATCATCTCAGCTGTCTCAGAGCCACCACCCTCCTGCAGGTCACAGAGGGAGGAAATGTTCAGGGTTGGACTGGTGAGGGTCCAGCAGGGAGCTCTGCCTGCCTGTGCAGCTTTCACAAGGACATGGAGGGACAGGACAAAGGGGAATGGATATTGGGCAGGAATTGTTCCCTGGCAGGGTGGGCAGGCCCTGGCACAGGTGCCCAGAGCAGCTGTGGCTGCCCCTGGATCCCTGGCAGTGCCCAAACAGTGGGGCTGGGAGCAGCCTGGGACACTGGAAGGTGTCCCTGCCATGGCAGGAGCGGCACTGGATGATATTTAAGGTCCCTTCCTACTCAAACAATTCTGGGATTTCAGGCCCCACTTTATTTCTGAGTTACACAGTTTTAGTAACAATTTAAAATTTATAACACCCACTGAAAGTAACTCTGGATGGGAACACACAGCTATATTACTTTTATCCATAGTTTTATCAACAAATATAGCCTTTCCTAACAGCCTTTCTACTCTCTTGCCTCAGGATTTATTTTTGAAAGTGCTATAAATAGGCAATGTTCTGGATTGGGTCAGTTCCCCAGGGAAATAAGTGCATGCCACTTTTATATTAGAGGTTAAATTCTGCCTGCCTTATACTCACTGAGGGGAGCATTAGGGGAGCTGTAAGGCAGGGAGGAACTTGCTGCTGTGTACAAATGTAATTTAACAAAGTACACCAATTGCATTTTTAGCAACCTTATTATAGGATCAATTTATTTTGTCAAGTGACCAGTAATTAATTTTATAGATCTTAAAGAGAGTAAACTCTAAACTCTCTGCTCTGACTTGGACCTTGGCATTAAAATAGGAGATCTGTGTGTGCTGGGCTTTCAGAGATGCTCTCAGTGTTGGCTGAGTGATGTGATGTGGTGAGGGCAGTGTCAGGGCAGGGCAGAGCCCCCAGTGCCCTTGGGCCCAGGCAGGGATGGGGCCAGGCCAGAGCCCCTCTCCCCTCTCAGAGGCTTGCCCAGTGCACCTTGCTGCTGTTGATGCCTTAGGATTTCAGCTTTTCTATTTTCCATATATTCATAACCCTGCAGTTCTTTAGTGTGTAACTCCAAACTCCACACTCAGTGGGAGCTGCTGCTTCCCCATTTGGGGCAGACACAACAATTCCTCTGCAGGCCTGGCAATCAAGGACACCTCACTGCCTCAGGGCCCAGAGATGGGAACAAAAGGGAGTTGGGGGAGCAAACTTGGGCTCAATGACTGCATTACCTGAAGCTGGAATTGGCAGATTCACCCCCAAAATGCAAATGGACCAAACTTATAAAAGTGTGCAAACTCTGACCCATCATCCATTTTGGGTGTAGCCCCTGGGGGTCTTTGTCTGCCCAAAATGTACCTGAATGTCCTTAAAAAAAAACAAAAACAAAACCAAACCTCTTTTTATTCCCTTGATTCTGTTTTTAGGTAAGCCCATCAAGGCATCAGTGTGACACCCTTCTCTTTGTGCCTCTGAGGCTCTGGGGGCTGTGGGGAGGGATTCTGCAGGCAGGGAGCTGTGGTGTGAGGGCTGTGTGTAATTCCAGGGTTGTTGTTGTTCCCAGAGAGCTGACAGCTTGTCATGCAGCACGAGCCACTGGGTGCTGCCTCAGCTCTGCCATCTGCCGTGGTTGCCCTCTTCCCTGCCTACTCCCCATGCAAGATTTGGGGTTTTCTGCATCCTGCTGAGCTGCCTGCACAGCCCATCCCCTCGTGCCATGCTGGGGCAGCATCAGGGGGCTGCTGGGGAGCCCTGACCTGGACCAGGGGGGTGAAACCTCCCACAGGGTACCCACCCACTCCTCACTCAGGAATCTCTCCTGTTCTAATGAAGAAACCAAACAAAGTGAGATTTAAAGAAAGTGTCATCAGTCTCATGTGCTGGTGAGATAAAAATCCCTCTTCTCCCTGGCTGTGGGAATTGGACTCAAAAATTCAAGCAGATTTTCAGCCTGCTGTTGTGTGTAATGCAATTTACTCCTCCTTCATAATGAAAAAATGTTTGGATAAAGGCAAAAAAACCTATTTTGACCCATTTTGGTGCTTGGTTAGATGACTTCATGAGTCCCTTCCAATCCAAACTATTCTATGACCCTGAAGAAGGTCGAAAGAAAATCCTGACAGATTGAATATTTTGAAGGATGCCTTTCCTACTTCGGTTTAACACTCCAGCAAAGAGGAGAACAGCATGAGTGGAGCTGAGGGGAAGAGAGGGGAGAGTGACTAACGAGCAGGAATCAGCAGCAGGGCAGCAGCCTGTGCTGCACCTGCCCAGCCAGCCCCAGGCCAGCCTGGGCATGGCATGGGGAGCACCATATGCACTGCAGGGCTGAGAGCAGCATCTCACACTGCCCTGCAGATGGGGGAGACAGCCCTGCCCTTGAGCAAGGTCAAAGAGAGGGATTTTGGAAGATGGGAAGCTCCAGAGTGCAGGGTTTGATTTAAAGCACAGTGGGTTTGTGGTGCTGAGGCACTGAAGGTGTGCTCAGGGACACGACGTGCAGGAAGGGCTCTGCCACAGTCATGGGAGAGTCTTTAGAGCAGAAATGAGGGTTGATAGGGTTACATGAAATTTACAATAAAAGGAAACTCAGCAAATTTGGCACTTGGGATGCAGATTTTGGATAGCTCCTGTTTTCCTCTGTGCACTATATCCGTGCTTTAGGTAGTGTTTGAAGGAATTATTTCAAGCAGGATGTAGTTGAATGACAAGACAAAATAGCCTCTGTTAATGCTGTTACCATACAAGCTATGTAATGCTACTTTTTTCCTAGTAAATGTATTTTCTTCCCAGTTTTGAGTTTCTCTGATTGGCTGGGTCTGTTCCACTTGGGATAAAATACAAGAAGATGCAGTGTGTGGTAGATTTAACAACCTGTGGGATGCAGGGGTGAGGTCCCTTCTCCAAGGCAGGCAGGACATTGTTGTCTTTTCTGTGTTTTGCTTTCCTTTCTTTGTGTTTCAAGTGAATATGTCTGGAGGATGAAGAATGGGTCACTTCCCTGACTTGCTTTTCTGCCTAAGTCAGGGAGAGAATTCACGGCAATCCAGGAGAATTCAGAGAGCCATGGACAGAAAATCCCCTGGTCAGGATGGCCTCTTCCCAGGATTTCAGTCTGCTTCCTCCTCCAGGTCTCTTCCTTTAATAGGAGCATAAAATGAGGGTTTTGAATGGCCCAAGGGTGTGACTTTTATTTTTTGCTAGGTCAATGTATTGGAAATACTCAGGTTGGATGGGGCTTGGAGCAGCCGGGGAGGTGGCAGGGGGTTGGAATGACATGACCTTCAAGGACCCTTCCAACCCAAAGCAGGCCATGATTCCATGGCTCCATTGGGAACTGAGAGCTGGAAATCAGCAGGAATTTGCTGCTGGCACTGGAAGGGGTGGGAAGCAGCCAGATCCCCCTGGCATGAAGGACATCAGCACCCCAAAGCCAGGTAGGACGTGAGGGCTCAGCTGGAAAAGCTCCACCAGAATCACAAAGCTTTAAAATCCATTTAGTGGCGACTGCAAAATGTTTTGCATAAACTCCTTTTCTTCCTGCCTATATATGAACACATCCAGATCAATCACCGAGCTCAAAAATCTTCCTGGTTCTTTTGTGAACATCCTGCTTTGTTATTCCTTTCATTTGTCTTGCACAGAACGAGCCAGCACCGAGAAAATAACTTATTGTGGATGATCAGAAAGACCTTTTCTCCCTTGCTTTTCAAACAGCAGTACACAGAAATGGAATGTTGTCTGTACACAGAGTTGCTGTTTTCCATATATAACCAAGGTGTCACGCAGCTCATTATTTCAGGGAAAAAATCAGTGTCAACAACCAAGGCTTGTGGCTGTCGTTGGGTTTATTAAAAACAAAAACGTTTGATCTCTAGAAGAAAGAAAAGAAATCAGCTCCTGGATTTTAGATTTTTTATTCCTGGACTTGGTCTTCTCTAAAAGCATCAAAAAATGAAAAATCTAAGGTGACATCCTCGATTCTCGTGGCCCCTAATAGCCAGTCACTCCACCAATTTTTCTAAGTTTATCTTTAATCTACTATTCCCAAACTAATTAGGGGCTGAAGGTCTTTGGACTGATTTTCATTTTGTCTTGAGTTATTGTGACATCTTTACTACAAATTCTTTCTCAGTCTAATTAAATTCCTGCAGCATAAATGTCATTTTTCATATCATCACCTGTGGTAGCCTGACTTTGCCTCAGTCTCCTGATGAGGGACTGACTCCCTTCCTTCCAGCTTCATATTTGAAAAGTTTGGCTTGGAGTAAGAACTTCTCCAGGCTTAGCGCAGACAGGGATTTCATTAATATCTAGGCATTCAAATTGATGGGGTTTTATTAGAAATATCCAACAGTTGTTCTCTTCTATTAGTTTTCAGAAGAATATTTCAATTTGTGCCTTCCTCAAAGCCCAGAGGCAAAGGGCTGAGTTGTGCTCTGAGCCTGGCCCTGAGCTGCCAGGACCCAGCACAGCCCAGAAATCCTCTGCTCTGCTTGGAAACATGGTGCAGGGGCTTATCTGCTAAACAAAATCCAAATGAGAAATGTTGATACTTAATGAAATATAAGTTTGAGGATTTCACAAAAGAAATCTGCTGTCTCTGCTTTAATTTATTAGGGAGAGTTATGTGCAGATGGTATATACAGAGCTATTTCCTGACTGTACTCCAGAGTAAGTTGATTTGTGGTTTAATGACTTTTATCAAAATGAAATAAGCATTTGATCTTTGGATTTGATCTGGCTATATCTGCAGCTGCTACACCACTACAGCAATTACTTCCAAACTGGGCTTTTTGCCCAGGCAAATGGAGTTCGTCCTTGTTTCATGTCTCATTGACTGTCCTGATAATACACACAGTACTACTGTAGGTTTTTTCTTCCTCTAAATTTGATAGGTGTGAAAGTAAGAGACTAATCCCCTTTTTATTTTAGTATCAGTGTTGTTTTATTATAATCCATTCACTACTCTGGTTAATTTTATCTCGAAGCTGCTCCTAACTAAAAAATTCAATACAAGAATGTGTAATTTTCTCCACATAATCCTGCTATGCCCCTCTATAGAGAATCAAGAAATTCATTTATGAATTCTAAATCTCAGACCCCTCGTGGTAATCTTCACATCTGTCCAGTGGTTTAGGGATGAGTTTGTAGGGATGTGCTGTGCACCCATGCTGGGCTAAATCCATCCTAATGGATTTCAGTGGAAGGCAATGGAGTTATACTTGGAATCAATTTACCCCCATGTATCCACCTCTGAAATAGTGTTGGTATTGTTTTTGGGTTTTTTTTTGTTGGTGGCTAATTAATTCCTGTCCGAATGAAGCTGTTAAGGTTAGCAATTCTTTTTCCATGACCATACTTCATTTTTATTTACTGCTCAGGCCAAGATTTGCCCAAGTTCAGCCTCAAGAACTCCCGGTGGGAGATGGTTGTCATGATTAAGGGTTCTTAGGGCTTGTTGCTGCCAGCTGTGCCTTCCTGAGGAGCTGCAGCTGTATTTGTGAGCAGGGCGTGGGAGGCAGGAGCTGCTGAGGTGGCTGGCAGCCAGTTCACCTGGGCCAGAGCAGCAGCAGGGAGCAGTCCCTGGACCAGGCCAGGCTGGATGAAGATGTTCTGGAAGCAGCCTTGGTTTGGAGCCAGCAGCTCTGAAATCTGCTGATTCACAGTGGCCAGGAGAGGCAGTCAGAAGGAATTATAAAACGAGAGAAAGATCTTTGTTCTCCCCTTTTTTACAGTCACTTCGGGACAAGGCGCTTCACGCTTTGCGTGGCTGGAAGGTAGATTTTAAACTGTCTCCTTTTTGGCTGGATATTTCTTAGAGATAAGCAATAAAAATGGCAATAACTGGGAAGTGACTGGTGGATGAGTTGCCTGGAGATTTGCAGTGCTACCAGGAGCTCTGTGAGAAGGCGGCTCAGCCTCGGAGCCGGGGAAGGTTTTCCTGTGCCAGGGTTGCTGCTGCATCTTTAGTAAATCAAACTCCTTGCACAGTACTTGCTCCTTAATCCAGGAAAATTAAACCACCAGCCACAGCTACATTGTCCAGCCATCTGCTCTCCCAGGTGCTCCCACGCCTGAGCAGAGATGGAGGGATGTGACCTAGAATCCCACTGCAGAGCTGGGATCATTCCCAGCACAGTCCCAGCCTTCTTCAGTCTTCTGCATGGCATCAGATAAAGTAAACATCAAGATTTGATGTGAGAGCATATGTCCATTGCATAATTCATTAGAGTTCTTCTCCACAACTATTTTTAGGTATTTTTCAATCAGAAGTAGAGGGTGAGGATTACTCGGGAAAAGGAAAAGATAAGAAAATAATGGGGGAGCTTAGAACGATGTCTAGCTACTTCTGGGACTGAGATCTGGCCATTTAGCTGTGTGTGTTTGGTTTTTTGAATAATTGTTTCTGTCCTGGACAATTCCACAGACCTTCATGACAGCTTGGTGGTGGGATGGTGTAAATCCAACAGCAGAACAGGAAACCTGCTCCTTTTTTACTCAGCACTGCTGCTAAAACCCCTGTCAGGCCAGACACCACCTCCCATCATTTCAGGTTGTATCATTCCACCACCCTGAATGTGGTTATTCCCAATTTCCAAACACTAAACACATCCAAAACCATTTCCTCTCTGTTTTGCAAAGCATCCACTGAGTGTTGCTGGGACACAGCGAGCAGAATTGGTGGTTTCCCTGCTCAGGTTGTGCAAAATACCTTGTAACTGCAAATCATCACAGCTGCCACAGCTTCCTCTCATGTGTCAGCAGGCTGTGAGCTGCACCCAGGCTGTGTGAACACCTGGGATGTTCCTGGGCTCTCAGATTTGCCGAGCCTCGTTTCACCCCACACGTGCAGGGTTTGCTGTAAGAAAGTGAGGACAAGAATCCTAACCACACCCCAAACCCCACGTTGTACAGCATGAGTTACTGGCAAGAAATGGAAGGAGGAGTTATTTTGAGGTTTTTACACTTCCCTATTGCTAGGAGACACTTCTTGGGCACGCAGGGCTCGTCAGGCTCCCAGAGCGGCCTCCTCGGTGCCGCGGCGTCCATGGCGATGCACGGGGCAGCTCTGAGGGAGACAGGGAGAAGGAAATGGGGATGGGAGCTGCTTTTCATTTTCAGTCTTTCTGAGACAAATGCAGAGTGTACTGGAGGCAGCTGCAGGTGATGTTCCTGGGTTCTCAGATTTGCCGAGCCTCGTTTCACCCCACACGTGCAGGGTTTGCTCTAAGTGAGGACAAAACTCCTAACCACACCCCAAACCTCACATTGTACAGCATGAGTTACTGACAAGAAATGGAAGGAGGAGTTATTTTGAGGCTTTTACACTTCCCTATTGCTAGGAGACACTTCTTGGGCACACAGGGCTCGTCAGGCTCCCAGAGCGGCCTCCTCGGTGCCACGGCGTCCATGGCGATGCACGGGGCAGCTCTGAGGGAGCTGGAAATGGGGATGGGAGCTGCTTTTCATTTTCAGTCTTTCTGAGACAATTGCAGAACATCTTTGTGCTGTTTTTCTCCCTCAGTTTTTGTCAATGGGGGAAATAACAGTAAAAAGGGAGAGTGGGAACCATGGAATGCAGACGTGGAATCGGCTGCAGGTGCCAAGGAGAGCATGGTGACTGAAGTGCCACCTCTGGCTGGACTTGGTCACAGCTTTCATGGCCTGCTCTCTGCAGAATACGGTCACAATGGATGTGGTTACACCACATTTGGGCCAAGTTTGTACTCTTGGGAAGGGGCAAAACCACAGCACTGCCAGCCAAGTCTGAGCCTGTCCCTGATGGTCAGTCCATGCACAGCATCACCTACCAGCACTCGAGTCCCACCAGGGCAGCCCTCAGGGAGCACATGATCAGCACCAGCCTCACCACCTGTGACCCCAGTGTTTAAAATTCTCAGTTCTGACCAAAAATTATTCATTTTCCACAAGGCACCTCAGTTTGGGCTGATTGAGGCTGGGGTTGTAAATGGACAGATCTCCTGGGGGTTTGTCATGGGTGGGCAGAGCCTGGAAAAAACCAAAGCTGTCAGGAGAACATGGGAATTTGTCATGCAGAAGGGAGTTGCTGAGACAACTGTGGAGTATCTCACACTGTATTTTTCACACTAATGCCAGATGGCCAGGAATGGGATCCCCCACGTTCTCCTCCCAGTCTGAGAAGACAAGAAAATAAACAAGGAAAATGTCTGTGCTGATGGCATCTGCTGGGTCCCTCATAAGGTGAGTCACTGCTTTTGATTGCTGAAATAATTAGGATTTCTTTCTAATTGGATTCTCATGTTAACCCTTCCTGTACCATGGATCCCAATCATCCTTTTAGTTCCTGGCAGGAGGTTGGAGCTGGATGATCTTTAAGGTCCCTCCCAACCCAAACCATTCTGGGATTTTGTGGAAAATGGGACTTGGCAGCAATTCCAGGTGAGGACATTTTGTACCAGTTGGGCTGTTGGTGTGGAAGCCCATCCCTCTGCTGCTCCCATCACCTACAGGACCATCCTGGGGGTGATCAAGACTCAGTTTCTTTCCAGCTACAGGACAAGAGTGCAAGGAATTACAGGAGAGGAAACACAGGGCAGAAATCTGTGGAAATATTTGAGTGTGGGGTGCTCTGCAGCAGGTTTTATTTAGGAGGTTCTTGACACATACAATCCATGCTCCCTGAGATCCCTGCACTCCTGCCAGGCATATGTGCACACACATTTATTTTTAAACTCTTACACGCAGCATTTCCTACCTGGCTGGTGCACCAAAGCAGTTTTTTTCCTTAGCAAATAAGGGAAAGAGCTGGGTAAGTATAAATGTGTTTCTTAACAGCCTTGTTTGTGACAAAATTGCCAAGTAAATCTTCACACGACATCGGGCTGCGAGTATTTGAGTCACATTTGGACAGCAAAGCCCACTGCACGCAGCTTTCATGACAATATTTCTCTCAAGCACAGTCTGTCTCTCATGTTTTTCTGAACATTGTTTAAAGAGCTGATGAAAGGGCTGAAAACTTTTCAAACTTTCCTTTTCTTGGGTCTCTTCAGCTCAGTCTTTCATCACTCAGTCAATAAACAGTGGAGGACTCTTCTGAACTGCAGTGGGAGCGAGGAAGAAAAGGGGAAATTAATGATATCACCAAATTGAAACTCTTTCAAGTTCCCTTTAATTGCAGAGGGCACAGGGAGCTCATTCAGCTTTAATTCTCTGATCTCTCGCTGTCCCCAGGGGAGCAATCTGCCTCTCCTCCCACGCCGCACGCGATTTTCCTGGGCTGGTTCCTGGCTCGGGGCTCCTGTGCAGTGCAGAGCCCTTCCCGGGGGGATTCTGGCAGTGGGACGGCAGCCACAGCTGCCCACTGAGGTGCTCACCCTGGTCTTGGGCACCACCCAGGGCTCATCCTGCTCTGCCAGTCCCTTGGTGCCCGTTTGGTGCCTCAGCTGCTCATCTATGGACTGGGGATCCCACAAGGATTTTAGCTGGAAGGACCTTAAACCTCATCCAGTGCCACTCTGGCCATGGGCAGGGACACCTTCCACTGTCCCAGGGTGTTCCAATCCCTGTCCAACCTGGCCTTGGGCACTGCCAGGGATGGGGCAGCCACAGCTGCTCTGCACAGGTGAGTGCCACATATCCAAGCTGTCCAAATTTAAAAGAGAAAACAATTAAAACCCCAAGAACATCCAAAAATTGCTGTTGTCCACTGAGGAGCTTCAGCTGAAGGCACCAAGCATTCCCTGGCTGTCTTTGTCTCATGGGAAATATCAGTGCAAGGGGCTGAAAACTGCTCAAAGAGCCATTCCCACCGTGGAAAAGCCTGAGGATTACCATCACAACAGGTCCCTGGGCAGAAACATGAAGCATAAAGCTTTAAATTCAAGTCACACTGATAAGAATAACAAATAAAGAGACCAAATTCCCTTAAAAAATGGGATTACCGAGGCCGTGGGGAAGAAATATTTTAAAGGAAGTTAAAGAGAAGTTAATCTGCTTTTATGTAATTTGTTTTCCTATTCTTCCCAAACTGGCTTGCTTTGGAGACAGCTGCTTTCAAGGTTTACAGCCGTGCATATGGTTGGGAGGGCTGGAATTGGCAGCCCTTGGCATGACAGAATAATGGCTAACTGGAAAAATGGCTGGGTAGATAATTTACAGATGATACGACCACATCAAACCCAGTGAAACACAACCCATTCATTTTTACAGCCTCCAGACTGCTGCCTGTTGTGCTGTGTCCCTCCTGATGGCTCTGCTGTCACACAGCCCTTCCCCTCCCCTCCCCTCCCCTCCCCTCCCCTCCCCTCCCACGGGCAGGATCCCATGGAAATCCTCATTCCTGGAGGGAGGGTTGGACATGGACAGGAAGGATCCCATGGAAATCCTCATTCCTGGAGGGTTGGACACAAACAGGGCAGGATCCCATGGAAATCCTCATTCCTGGAGGGCTGGACACAAACAGGGCAGGATCCCATGGAAATCCTCATTCCTGGAGAGTTGGACACGGACAGGGCAGGATGCCATGTTTGGAAGGCTGGATATGGACAGGGCAGGATCCCATGGAAATCCTCATTCCTGGAGGGCTGGATATGGATAGGACAGGATCCCATGGAAATCCTCCTTCCTGGAGGGCTGGATATGGACAGGACAGGATCCCATGGAAATCCTCATTCCTGGAGGGCTGGATATGGACAAGGCAGGATCCCATGGAAATCCTCATTCCTGGAGGGCCGGACATGGATGGGTTGAGTTCCACTTCCTGTTTTTCTGTTTAAACTAGAAACAAGGATTAGTGTTTGGTTTGAGATTTTAATATCCAAGGATAGATTAAGACAAAGGCAGCCTGATGTTAGATGACCATTAAATACCAAATGCTATCAAAATCTCCAGTAGCATCAAATCAAGCCCTAAATCCTAAAAGCTTTATACTTTTCCCCCAAAATGACACCAGAGTATCACCTTTGGAGCCGTGTTGTTCTTTGTTCAGCAATAAATGAGCAATTCCTGGAGAAATCCCAGTTGGGGTAGTCCTGGCCCTCCCTTGGCCAAGCCCTGAGTGAAAGGCAGATTCTCATGGCTCAATTACAGAGCCACTAAACAAAATGGAAATGTTGATGTTCATTATTGATTTTATCCTTTGCTGCTCTGGAATGGTGCTAGTGGGAGCCGTTATGATCAGATTACCTTAAAACTTACTTACAGAATGAAGTGCTTAATTTATCCCCCCTTTTTTCCTTTCCCAAAGCAATAAAATGGGAAGGGATCAGCTGTGCTTCCTGTAGAGCAGCCCTTCTCCTTTTGGTTTTCTTGCTGTGTTTGTGTAATTCATCTTTTATCACTCTCAAAATCTTTTTTTAGAGCATTTTGCATTTGTTATATCTCCTCAAGTAATCGCTCATATTGGTTATGGAATAGAATAGACTGTGATTGTTGAAGATATAACTGCAAAATGTTTCCAATTTCTGGGAATATCTATTGAAAACTACATTTACTGAACATCCATCTCCAGCTCCCTGTGCTGTCAGGTCACAGCTCCGTGTCCCTACAGCCTGCATGTCTTTGGGATTCAAGTCAGCCAGGCTGATTCTGGTTTAACTGAGGATCTGGGAAGTGCTGCATTCTGAGTGATATATCCTCTCATAATCTGGGAGGTTAAATGGTTTTTCTGATTTGATTCTTTACTGCCTTCCCCATTTCGCATCAGATGAAACCGGCTGTGAAATGGCAGCAAATGCAAGTGGCACATTTGTGTGCTGAATGCCTGCAGCGAGCTGGGGAAGAGGAATTGGCCTTTAATTGCCCCTCATTAGTCATTTGCTGTGTACAATATAACTGGCAATTGCAGTGGGCAAGGGGGCTGAGAAATGCGGCCCCTGTCCTTACCCCAGGCTGGCTGTGGGGCTGGAAGTGGCTCTGACTGAGGCACCAAAGTGCCCAGCTCCTGCCAGGTCTGAGGCCCTGCAAGCTCTGCCCCTTGGCTGGGCTCAGGGAGGGTGGGTGAGCATGACCAGAGAATCCCAAAGAATTGTCTGAGTTGTAAGGGACCTCAGAGCCCCTCCAGTGCCACCCCTGCCATGGCAGGGACACCTCCCACTGTCCCAGGTGCTCCCAGTGCCACCCCTGCCATGGCAGGGACACCTCCACTGTCCCAGGTGCTCCCAGTGCCACCCCTGCCATGGCAGGGACACCTCCCACTGTCCCAGGGGCTCCAGCCCCAGTGTCCAGCCTGGCCTTGGGCACTGCCAGGGATCCAGGGGCAGCCACAGCTGCTCTGGGCACTTGTGCCAGGGCTGCCCACCCTAATTCCCAATCTCCCATCCATCCATGCCCTCTGGCAGTGGGAGCCATTCCCTGTGTCCTGTCCTTCCATGCCTTGTCCCCAGGCCCTGGAAGGAGCTCTAAGCTCTCCCTGGATCCTTCTCTTCTCCAAGCTGAACCATCTTGTTCTTCTTGTGCTCTCTGTTCACACCCCTGTGGAGTCTGGCTCTCTGTCCTCTCAAGCCCCTGGTGGGCACCTGATCCTGAGCACAGCACTCAGCCCAGGCCATCTCCTTGCAAAACCACGGAATCAGGGAATGGTTGGTTGGAAAAGATCTATAAGATCATCGAGTCCCCTCACAAACCCTGTTCCCACTGTGCTGCCACGCAGGGGTGATCCCAGTGACCCTGCCATGATCCTCTCCAAGTGCCACTCCACAGGGGAGCCTGCCTTTCAAAGGAACAAGTGTTTAATCCGTGGATTCATCAGATTTAACCCTCTCCTTGCTGTGTCCCGCTTGCATTCCTTGGCAGCGAGCAGCTCTGATCCCAGCCCTTCCCACCACTCCTCTCCCTGACCAGCCCTTGGGAAGTAGGGTGGAGATTTCTGTGCCTTAGCAGATGGCAGCAAATCCTGATACCTGCATTTCATAGCCTGGCCCGTGGGGTTGGAGTGATGTATTTACTCCAGCACCTAAAGTCAATGAATTACATCCAACCCTGCAAATGGTCATAAATATGATATCTGTGTGAGCTGAGGTAATTGCCTGCTTTATATATGTGTTTATCTTCCCTGCATTGCATACACAACGTGCATTATGTCAGGGAGATGACAAAGAGCAGCCATAATGCTCCTCAACTGCATATTTCTTCTTAGTTTATGGCTGAGGCTCGGAGTTATCTTATGCAGAGTTGGCTGCAGTGGTGTAATATAAATTAACATACTTAGAAAATGTCAAGGAGCATTAATTGACAATTTCAGAAGCCTACCTTGCTAAATACCAGTTCAGTTCTGAAGCTTGTCTCTGCAAGCTTAATATATGGAAAATAATGCTTATTCATGAATGGCTTATGTAACTTGGCATTAATTACGTGGCTGTCACAGATGGTCTCTCTACAAAACCAGGTGCCAAAAATAAAGTTTCAAGCCCCACAAGGGAACTTCTGGGCTGGGTACTCAGCACTTTGGAAAAGCAGGGCACATCATCTTGCATGGAAATACCGACTTACTAACCTAATTCTGGACCCACTTTTGGCAGAGGATTGGCCTATATAAAAATATTTCACATCAGCACCTTCTCCTGCACCTCATACGAGGGGATCCACGGCAGGAGCCCCCAGCCCTGCACTCCCCTAGCACTTCCCACCTGGACAACGGAGATGACACTGAATAATCCTCTTGATAAAGAGTGAAACAAGCTGAGATTTTTATCTGAACAATTAGGACAGTGTTGGTGGTTTCTTTGCCTGCCCTCCAGCCTGAGCTGTGGCACAGCTGGGAGCAGCTGTTTGGTGTGGAGGTGCTCAGCTGAATGCTAATTGTTGATTAATGTAGCCCTGGGTTATAAAGCCCCAGTTTCTCTCTTTAGGATTTTTTTCCCATGCACCAGGAAGGTGCTGCTGTCTCTCCAAGGTTTCCTGCTCCTCATTCCAGCTGGGAGCATAGCCAGCTCCACAGCTCCTGGGAACTTCCCTGCCTCCCTAAACAAAGTTAGGCAAGACTGAAAGATGAGATTTGAAGGCATTTATTGATTTTGCTTTAATATTCTGTTATTTCTTTCCCATCAATACCCTATTTGCTTTATGCAGTGCACTGTGCTGTAAGTATATTCCCAGAAAATGATGCACATAATGCTATCTCAAATGGGAGCATATGGGTATCAAATGAAAGCTGGGCTGTAAATCACTGAAAATCAGGAATGGCAGCACCATCCAGGCAGCTGCACTCTGAGCTATCCCTGCTCTGTTCCTGAGCTGGAAGGGAAGGGCAGCCCTTCCTGAGGGCTGGCTTTGCTTGGCACCACTGGATGCTGCAGCGTTTGGCCCCAGAGCTCTGCAGTGATGGGTTTCAATGGCAACTGGCTGGTAAAGCCAGGGGTGGGGGCACCTGCCCTGAGCCCCCAGCTTTACCTAGTCAGGTTGTTGGGTTTTGTTGCCAAATGGACCCTTCTTTCGTGATTTCCCTGTTTCTTTGTGTTGATGCTGTTGAAATACTTTCTGTGGTCCCTAAGTTAAGTCCTCCCCTGAGATCAGGGCAAAACTGAGCCTAGAAATGCTCTCCTGGACTAACAGCAAGTGTTTATTGCCCTGAGCCCCCCTCCCCTCCTCTTCCTGCTGCTTTTTCATCCCCTTCTCCTCCCATCCTGGGGACCTGTGGGGACACAACCTTGCTCTCCAAATCCCACACTGGTTTGGGTTGGAGGGACCTCAAATCCTGCCCAGTGCCACCTCAGCCGTGGCAGGGACACCTTCCCTGTGCCAGGCTGCTCCAGCCCCAGTGCCCAGCATTGCCAGGGACCCAGGGGCAGCCCAGCTTCCCTGGACAGCCCATTCCAGTGCCTGACCTCCCCTGTGGGCATCTCCCATGCCAACCCAACAGGGATGACTTTTAAATACAATCCTGGGGATCATTTCATCTTCTCTTGCTTGAAACTTAAAAAAATGATAAAAAATTGCTTAGACTCATCTGCTTCAAATTAAATTCTGTGCTAAACCCCAGGAAGTGTCATTGAGAAGAGACTAGAGGAGCTTGCCCTGGGAACAGGAGATGAGGAATTCCCTGGGATGGTGCTGCCACTGTTCCTGTGTCATCCCAAATGTCCCTACGGGCACTGGGGCAGTTGTGGCTGCTCTTGTGAACATTTCAAATGCGTCTTTCCCCTTCTGGGTGAGACCCCTCCTCCAGATCTCACCCATGGCAATGCCAGAATTCAGCTGAGCCCTCAGGGATTAATGAAATCCGTCCTGACCTGTGTTCCCAGAGGTGCTGCTCAGGGGAGGAGTCTCTGCTAGAAACACTCAGGACATTGCAGAGAGCACAGCCTGGCTCTGGTGGGCTGCTTGACCATGAAATTGCCCATGAAATGGGAATCTATTGTTTTTCATGCTAATTAGTAACCCCACGAGTTTATTTAAAGGTCACTGCAAAGCCATGAGAAATATCTTAGATGGGAAAAGTAGAAAAATCAAGAAGCCATAGGGAGTTTGGCTTATTTAGTAGGATGTTACTGCTGATATTTAAGATACTTTCTGAGATGTGCATTAAATTAATAAGGGAGCTGAAGGAGTGTTTTAATATAACTTAGTGTGAAAGTAGCCCTCAGAATTTATTTTATTCATAGATTTTTGCATCAAAGGTCCTATAATGATTAATTTTCAAACTTACAGGTTTAAACAGCAAAATAAGAAATAATAGCTCCGAAGTTGCTTTGAAATACTTAATAAAATGGTGTTCTTTAAAGCATTAAATGGCCTCCTAATGCCACTAGCACTTCAAAGAACAGTGTTCTTTGCAATATTTCTATTCAGTTTTCTGCACTCTGCAAAGCTGACTCACTTATAGGGCACAGAAATATTTTCAAATGGGCAAAGTCAGGGCATTGTTATATCCCCCACAAAAGCCTGGGCTGAAAACCTGCCCTGAGTGCTGGGGAGGGCAGGAGTTAATCTGAGGGTGCAGAAGGTTCCTCGGCCTTCCAGCCTGCAAGACAAACTCAAAATCCAACAGCTGGAAAGGATGTTGCTGTTCTGAGGGATGTCTGGTGTGGGGCTGCTGCAGAGGCACAGAGGGACTGACACAGCCCCAAATCCAAATGCTTCTTGTGGGAAATGAATGTCTTTCCATGGACAAGAAGCATCTTCATGTCAAAGCCAAGGGGTGTAAAATCAGAGGTTCCAGCCTGGAGAGTGCCCAAGTGTCCCCTTCATGGGTATTGGAGGGAGAGCAATTCCTGCTGGGATGCTCCAGAGAGAAGAGAGAAATTCCTCCTTAAATACCCTAAAATAAGAGCAGGATTTGGCCCCTTGCAGCTCCTGGGGAGGCAGAGGGCAGCTGGGATCCAGGCTGGAATCCTGTTCCAGGAGGGCTCCTAATTGTAAATTCAAGCATGCAGAGGATTAATTGCCAGCAGGTGTCAAAGATAAGAAATTCCTCTCTGATCTGGGCAGGGGGTAACTCTGAGTATTTCCCTGTATTGTTCTGTTCTTGCCATTGTTCAGGGGGACAGAAAATGAAAATACATGTGACAAAATGGGACAAACAATTTTGCTGCTGTCAGAAAAGGAGAAAACGCAGTGCAAGGCTTCAAAGGGGAGAAATTGTTAATTAGGAAATTACTGCTTGGAAAAAATATAAATCGAGAGGTCAGAGAGTTGTGGAAAGCCAGCCTGCAGATTCATGACCTGCTCTGATCCAAGGGTTACACACAACCCGCCCCAGCAATTTGCTCGGGTTCCTTCCTCCTTGTGCTGTGGGAAAATGAGTGCATCTGGCAATTAGTGGAGCTGCTGATTGACTCCTGGCCATGCCCAGCTCCTGGCCCCCTGCCTTGGGGCTGCCCTTGTCCCTGCAGCCCGGGGCACAGGGCTCAGCCTGGGAGGTCCTGCCACCACCTCTGCTCCTCAGGAGCAGCTGCAGAGCCTCACCAAGCCCTTAATGAGGGGCTGCTCCCTGTGGAGAGCACAAAACAGAAGGAGGGCCTTCAGAAAGTGATTTCCTGCAGCCCCCAAGGGCCAGGTTGTCTGGTTTTGTCGTCTTTGCAGGTGGCAGGGGAAAAGATTCCTGTTGAAAGGAGCAGGGCATGAACCTGAGGGAAGGACCTTGCTGTCCTGGGAGCATCCATGAAGGGAATTTCTGCTGAGGAGCAGCACTCTGTGAATGCAGGCTTTGGTTTGCTCTCCATCCACACAAACAAAGGGCACTGATGAGTTAACCCCTGGCACGGAGCTGTGGCAGGGGAGGGTCAGGCTGGCATCAGGAAAAGGTCAGGGAAAAGGAGGGTGCTGGCACTGCCCAGGCTCCCCAGGGAATGGGAACATTCCCAAGGCTGCCAGAGCTCCAGGGGTGTTTGGACAGCACTGCCAGGGATGCCCAGGGTGGGATTTGGGGTGTCTGTGCAGGATCTGGACCCTGATCCTTGTGGGTCCCTTCCAGGTCAGGATATTCCTGGAGCCTCTGAAGGAACTCACCTGAGCAGTCTGATACTGGGGTGGATATTGAACCAGGAACAGCCAGGCTAGAGAGGAATGGATTGAAATCATGGAATGGTTTGGGGTGGAAGGGACCTTACAGATCACCTCATTCCAGCCTCCTGCCATGGCTCTTGCAGATCCTTAGGACACACAAAATGCATCATTTCAATCATCACATTTCATATGTGACAGAAAAGTCATGGCACCCCTGTAATGAGGCAAAGCAGGGCATGAAATAAATACCTGCAGCCAGAAAGAATCAATTATAATGTATAATAATGAATGATAAGTGCCACAGCTGGCTGATGGGGCTGTTCCAGAGACCTGGGCTGGCTGAGGCAATGATGCTGCCCTGAGATGTGGCTTGGTACATAAGTCACAAACCAATGTGGCTTCAGGAGTTTTGCCATCACCCTCAGCAGGACAGAGGCACAATCATTGTTTGGGGTCCTCTCTGCAGTATTTACATGGATGGAAATGGCCAGTGGGCCTTGGGGGTTTATTTGAAAAGGAGAAAAGTGTTGCTGCAGCCTCGTGTGCCTCTGCCTGCACATGGCTCCCGGCCCACACAGCCCCAGAAAAGCCAAGGTGGGCTTTAAATTAGCACCCAGCTCTTTGGCAGAGCAATCAGGAGCAGCAGAGCAGGCAGAGTGGGAGTTTGGAGTGCCTGAGGGGCTGGCAGCAAGCAGGGAAGGACGTTCATCCTGAGCAGGAGACCAAGCCCCACATACCCAGCCAGGAAAGGAGAGACCCCTCTGCTTCCTGCACTCCTCCTGCTGGGGCTGTGCATCCTGGGGGGGCTCACAGCACACAAACGGCTCTGAAATGCCATTCCATGGCATTCTCCAGTCTCCCTTGTTCCTAGAAATATCATTGTCAGCTTAGGGAAAGTCATTAGCAATGAGGCATTGAGTCCCAAGATATGAAGAACAGTTTTTAATTCCTTTCATTGGACTAAACCAATTTCTTAGGGATATTATGGAAATCTTTGCATTTGGATTTCAACCCTAAAGTAATTAAGGAAATATTCCAGATGGAGCAATGAGTTTTTCTTTACTTCTCTAGAAGAAGGGTGCTCTGAGGAGCCACTCTCTTGAACAAGTGGGATGAGTAACTCCTGTGCTCAGTCTCTACATCCATTTTGGACCATGTTGATGAAATAAAAGCAGTGGGGTTAAGTATAGAGGAAGCACCAATAGGCATTTTGGACTTTGACAGCTGTCCTTGACATCACAGTGGACAAGGGGAATGGCTTTAAACTGCCAGAGGGCAGGGTTTGATGGGATGCTGGGAAGGAATTGCTCCCTGGGAGGGTGGCCAGGCCCTGCACAGGGTGCCAGGCTGGAAGTGTCCAAGGCCAGGTTGGACAGGACTTGGAGCACCCTGGGATAATGGAAGGTGTCCCTTGGCAGGGGGTGGAACAAAATGAGCTTTAACAAAATGAGCTTTAACAAAATGAGCTTTTTCTTTTCCAGCCCAAACCATTCTGGGATTTTCATGATCATGCTTGTCCATCCTCCCTGAGCCCAACCAGGTAATTCCTGCAGTGCAAAGCTTGCAGAGTTCATTCTCCTGAGCAGAAGAGGCAGTTTCCTATCTGGATAGGTTTCCTTTCCTCTCTTGCTCTAAGGGGAACGTGCACTCAAGCAGAATTTGAAGTCACTGGCACAGAATAAGGCAGTGAGAGCACATGAGGGAAACTGGAGGGACTGTGCAGGTGTGAGGAGTGGATGGAATTGTAATGAGGGAGCTCGAGAAAAGACTGGGAATATGTAACACTGAGGAGTAAAAGATAAGCAAAGCAGAATGTCCAGGGCTGACAGTATCCCAGCAACAATAAATTCTGTGTGTGATAGGGCTGGATGAGAGAGCTGGGGACTGACAGCTCTCTAATCTCCTGCCAAAATCCCTGGTCAGCAGTTCCCCTGCACAGTGTCAGCTGCAAGGTGTGAAGCACACACAGGTGCACGGGGCTTTGTGCAGCAGCTGCTCCAGGAACATCATTCCCAGGATGGAGGTGACACATGGAACTGGGATTGGGGTCAGGACTGAGAATTGACTTCACTCCCAGCTCAGGTGGAGGTGCTGACACTGCTGCTGGGCAGTTTGGGCTTGTGTTTTCTGCCCTGAGGTGGTGTTGGCCTCAACACATCTGCTCCCAAGGAAAAGGAAGGGCTGGCTGCCACAGGGATCAGTTTATCAATGTAGCAGGGCCTCTGTGGAGCCAAATAAATGAGAATTTCCTGTGGGTGAGCATCTGAGTGGCAGTAAATGGTATCAAAGAGAAGATCTGCACATTTTTTTGAGGAAGAGGAGACAGGAGGCTCACGCAGGTGGACTTGGGCAAGCAGCCAGTGCCAGGAGAGAAAGTGATAAATTGATGTCTTGGAAAAGCCTGAATGGAGGAATAATAACCATCAACAGCAGAAGGCATTGAATGAGATGGATTCTCACCTCTAGAAGCTTCCTGTGTTTATTATTGATGGCACTGCAGGTTTTATTTCTTTGCTTTTTGTACTTTTCAGTACAATCTGGTTAGGAATTCAACATGCCAAGGCAGGTGATGGAAGGATTCTGGAAGAAAAGTGAAAAATGACATAAATGAGCTGCAACAACAGCCCTGCTCTGGGAAGGAGTACAACTGGAGGTAATCCTAAATGACAAAGGCTTTGTTTTCCTAGTTACCACTCAAACATCGTGGAAAGAGTCTCAGGACAGGATAAATCTCTGTTTCCATAGGATTTCTGGTTAATTGACCTTTTTTCCCTTCTCTGATATCCTAGATCTGATTTTAAAAGTAACTGAACACCAAGAGGTTTGGATTAGCACATAAAAAATTCACTGCTGCCCTCTTCAAACTCTTCACTCTCTTCAAACTCTTTGTAAGCTCTTGCACATTTTTTAAATTGGGAAATTCTGTCCTGTATCCTCTGGTGAGGGCTGCTGCAGTGGGTGCAGTGGGATCTCACATGGAGAGGGAGGCAGTGTGCTGCTGAGTAATGGTGAATTTCTCAGGAAATGAATAATTTTGGGACTTTCTAAAGGTCACTTGAAGTTCCCCTGAACTTTTATAGTTGGTTATATAAAATGAAAAGAGAGAACTCTTAGTCTAGATAACTGTCAGTCGGGTGAGATAACCTCAGAAAGGCTCTGGCAGGTCAAGGCACTTCAGTGACAGCTTTTGGGAAGAGACCATTCAGCAGAGCTGCCTCCCCTGATGGGTGTCTGAAATGGAAATTCCAGCTCTCCCTCTTGCAGCAGATTTAAGTGGAAGTTCACTGCCCTGGTGGGCACCTGGATTTTATAACTGACCTTTGAGAAGGACCTGAGCCAACATTTTGTCTCTGCTGCTATAAATTAAAGCCCAGACAGGGACAGGGACAGGCGAGCTGAAGGCAGGAGTGGAAAGGACAGACTGACGCCTGCCCCTGTTTTTCCAGGATCTCCTTAGGGGTGTTAGGAAAATTAATCCACAAACACCAGAGGTTTATGTCCAAAAAGAAGACAGAGGAGTCCTTTGGCTTTATTTGAATAAAGGGAGAGGCCATGGGGAATCCCCTGGGATCTCTCAAATATTTGGAGGATGCAGCCTCCTTTTTATCCCAATTTCCAGCCACATTTCCCTTCTCTCTTTCCCCATTGGCTGAGGTACTTGAGAGGTTCACACTTCCCAGAACACCTGATCCCAAAGATTCCCCTCTAATGTATAACCCTCCCTTTTCATTTTTAATTCTTATGGAATTTAGGGGGTTTTCTTTTTCATAGTTTTTTTAATCTTTCAATGTCTAATTTCATTTATCAGCAAACCTAAGGTTTATTTGTAAAAGCAAATCTCTTTTTCCATTCTCAGGGGCAGCTCTGGATGACTCTGACGTGGTTCAGGGGTTCATTGGGGGGGTGTTTGCTGTTCCTGCTGGGTTTGGATGTTGAGACTCTGCAGGAGCAGGTCTGGAGCCCCCTGGCACCACGGCTGAGCTCGGTGGGCTGGAACAGGGACACTCCCGTGGTGGAGGAGGCCTTGGCTCCAGAGGGAATCTGCTCCACCTGCACAGGAGCAGTCAGTGCCCTGATGGTGATGCCTCAGGTTCAGCTTTTCTATGTTTCACATTCTGTGCTGCTTTAGTGTGCGGGTCTGAGCTTCACATCAGGGCATGGTGAGCTCTGTGCACAGAGCAGGGACACAAAACAATTCCTGCTCCAGCTGGGCACCAAGGACAAATGATCCAAATCTCAGCCCAAGAGCACAAACCCCGTGGGCTGGAGAGAGAAAAACAAGCAGGGTGGGACTGCAGGGGCTAAAGCTGGAATGGGACAATGAACTGCAAGATGCAAATGGAGCAGAACTGACCCCAGGGACAGAGCCCGTGCCCGGCCGTGCATTTTGGGGCCATTTTGGTTCATCTTGGGTTCATTTTGGGGCCATTTTGGTTCATCTTGGGTGCAGCCCTGGCTGGGCTCTGGTGCTGCCCAAGGTGGGTCCATGGAGGAGATGCTTTGAATCAATCCCTGCTTTATTCTGGAGCTCTGCCCAGCCTCTGCTCTAGGGCAGCCTGCACAGGGCATCACTGGCAGTGCCAGTCCAGCCTGGCAGAGCCCAATTCCTGCAGAGACCACAGACACTGCAGAGGGAACATGGCACAAAGCATTCCATGGAAAACCATGGACAACTGGGGTCCTGCACTGTCAAAGACCAGAATCCAAAGCAGCAGGATGATGTTTCCCTTTGTTACAATAATTCCAATTCCAGGTATGTAGATTTTTTTTAATTTTCTTTTTTTCTAATTCTGCTTCAAATTGGCACTCGGTGATTGCCAGGAATGAGAAATGGATTGGGTTTTCCACGGTGCTGTGCTCCAGGTCAGCCTGGAAACACGGGAAATGGCAGGTTAATGGCAGTTTAACACCAATTAACAGGCCACTTTATAATAGATTAGCATTCGGAGCCTGTTCAATGGGTAATTACAATAATTAACTCTCTGAGCTTGCCTGCACTTGTGAACAGAAATTTGGTGCCTCTGTTTACTCTGGAGAAGGCAGTGCAGGAGTAGACATGGATCATTTGGAGTGCTGGAGCCACGCAGGATGGCAAGGGCACTAAATTTGGGCTTGCTCTTGAAATGTGCTCACAGGTGACATCCTCAGGTGGAGGGGACTCTGTCAGTGACTGTTCCAGTCCTGGCTGAGCACAGCTGAGATTTAATGTGTTGCACCTGTGCTGCAGAGCAGCCTCTGCACCCCTGGCCTCACACTGGTGGATTTCCCACCTCCTCGGCCAGTTCTTCTCAGCATTCAGCACAATAAATCCCCTCCTGTTGGGAGCACTGATGGGGAGCAGTGTTTGAGCATCCATCCTGGTGCTCAGAAGAGCTCACTATGCAGCAGGATGGTGCTCCAGATTCTTGGGGAAAGCTGTGAATCCTTCAGGAAATGCAGTGGTTTCCTGTGGGGCTGGAATCAGGGCAGGGATGGACCTGCTGGCTCTGGGAACAGGTCTCTGTTCACCTTGTGCTGTGGGGTTAAAGGTTGTAAAATCTTTGTAATTCTTGAGTTCCTGTTGAGTTGACGCATCTCATTTAATTTCATTGACTTTATCTCTTAAATACTGTGAAATCTGCTGAGAAATGCTAAAAGTGAGCTCCAGTTGTGGTTATTTTTTAAATATTCAGGCAGTGGACAGAGCCAACACAGCAAATGTAGCCTCTGTGTGTGTGTGTGTGTGGCTTCACTCCTGCATTAATTAAATAAATTAATAAAACCACTGGATCATGAGGCACCTGCATTAATTAAATAAATTGATAAAACCACTGGATTGTGAGGCACCAACCCTGGGGAGCCACAGCCCAAATCCCACTTCCTCTGGGGGATGGATTCCAGTATCCTCCTGATGGATTCCAGTTTCCTCCTTCCAGAACCTGTTCTGGCAATGGGGAAAAGAGGTTCAAAATCAAAACTGGGATTTCAAGTAGAATTGTATTGCTCAGCTTGTGGGGCTGGATTTTTGTCATCCAGGTGCAGCAATGGGCCAGGCCAAAAGCCATTTGGGGACAAAGAATTTGGCAGAGAAATGAGAATAATTGGTAAAGCTGAAGAAGGGTTTAAAACTCCTCAGTCCAGGGGGTGAGAAACCTCAGCCGTGTTTAGAAATCTAGAAATTTATTTCCCTTCAACATTAATCAAAACTTCATTTTTCCTTCTCCTGCCTGTTCCAGGACCTTGCCTTGCTGCTGAGCAGAAGGGGAGCCCTCTGCAGAGCCTCTTCAAACACCAACGAGTCCTGCAGGCACTCTGGGGGTGTGCAGCAGCTGTTTGAGAGCTCAGCTGCCTCCTCGTTACTCACTCCTGGCTCTTCAGAGCCAATCTCTCCCCGTGGCTGTGTCGAAGCACATTTCCCATCCCCGAGGTGCCCTGGAAGAGCTGGAGATGCATCCTGGCCTCAGCATCACTGGTCCTGGGGAGGAGCTGCTGCTCTGGGGCTGGAAAAGGAGCCGATTTCAGCTGTTTTCAGCATGGAGCTCTGGCACTGGGGTGACAGAGCAGTTCATGAAACAGGGAGATCTTTGTGAGGCACTTCCCAAAGGAGCAGGGCAGCTCCTGGATGCAGGTGAGCAAAGGCTGCAGAGGTGGCACAGGTTATTAACCCTTAATAACCAATGTTTTATATTCCATAGATCAAACACTGCAGTGGGTTTGGGTGCTCTCCCAGAAACACCTCAGACCTCTAAGCCCTTGCTGTGATAAAAAGCTTCAGACAAAACTCCCCAACAAATGTCTTCATAATACTTAACATTCAAGGGAGCAAAAGGAGAATAATGAGCACTGCAGCCATCCCAGGTCAGTAATTACCGCCGTCATTATTAATTTTCCAGAGCAATCTCGTCAAATGAGTCATTATTATCTCAATTCCTTAGCCAGGACTGATTGATTCTTTCTCCCTGTTGTGACTAATTCCATATAATGTCTGAGTACAATATAGAACTATAGAGCCAGTGTAATTCTGAGGCAGGATAAGTCTAAATAACCAAATCCCTTGCCTTCAGCTCTGTTTAGATCCGATGCTTTATACTACTTAATTGAAATAAATACCCCAATCCTGTCACTCCCTGCTCTCCACAGGCACTGGAATTCCACTGGAGACAGGGATCCCTGTCAGCCTGGGCTCTGCCCTGCGTGTTCCAGTGCTGGGTCTGTGCTGGCACCAGGCAGGAGCCTCACAGCACTCACAGGAGCAGCAGGTGTGGGCTGAAGGAAGTGCTGGCCATCCTCAGCTCTTCCTGGTGGTGATTTTGACCATTTTTAAGGAAGGTTTTTTGTTGGTTTGTCTGTGTGTGAAGGGGTTTTTTTTGAGGAGAAACTAAAAGTGATGGTTTTTTATCTCTATCCATTATTCTGTCTGCAGCTGAGTGTCAGCAGAGCCGAGCATGAAGAATTTCAGTGCAGGACAAGGAGAGGCTGGCTGTTGGGTGGGAATGTGGTTCCTGCCTCTCTGGAAAGGGTGAGCAGAACAATTACCTTTCCTTTAGAGGAACTGGGAGCTCAATCCTTGCATTTCCCTTGAGCTGCAGGGAAGGGAAGGAGGAGGAGACCGCAGCTATTTTACAACCTTGACCTTTTTGTCTCCCAGACTTCAAACACGACCAGACTGGAGAGGGAAAGGAGGAGGCTGCAGAGCCAGGAGGAGCAGCACAGGGGCTGTCAGGGGAACCCTCAGCACTGGAACTTTTATTTCAGAAAAAAAACCCAGTGTTTTTTTCAGAAAAAAAACCCCTCAGAAGATGTGATGGTTTAATCCTGAAGCACAGGAGGGGTGAGACAGTCCCTGTCCCTGCTCTCAGCCTTGGCTTTGCCTCCCTAAGAGCAGCCCTGCCCCAGCAGCAGCCTCCTCCTGCCTGCAGGGATTGTGCCTCTGCTGACATTTAGGGATATTGGTGTGGGTTGCTCTGGATTGCATTGGGAGAATTAAAAATATTGAATTGGACAGTAAATAAAGGCGGAGAGGTCACTGCCATCCAGCACTCCTTTATTCCTGGTTATTTATTGAGGCAGTTCCACATTGAGTCCATTAGTGCTGAGTTCAAAATTCACTTCAGAGCCCCTGGAAGCAGAACTTGGCTGTGCCCTGAGCCTCTCCCCTGGTGGGTGTCAGGACTGAAATCCAGCAGGGTTCTGTGCTGCACCAGGGACTGATGTTGGCATTCAGGCAGGTCCAGCCAGCCCTGTGTCACCATGTCCCCAATGGGTGTGTCCTGTCCTTTCCTCAAGGTGTTACAATGTCACGATTTCCAGATTTTAACAGGAACACCCCATAATATTGTGCCCCCTTCGTGCAGGTGTGCCTCTGCTGTAAATTCCTGCTTTTTCTGATGTTCCTCCCTGCGTTCAGCCAGCAAGAACAAATGGAGAGGATAATTTTACATATTATTTCTCTTATTTACAGTAAAAAACCACACCCTGTTTATCATTATTAATTAGATATTTCCTGGGCTTGAGATGCTGAAATTAAAGCAAACCTTGAGCTGATGGGAGGGTCCTTTTGGGCTCGTGGAGCCCCGAGCTGGAGTCAGAAGTGGCCCCTTCTGTCAGCCACAGATGGCCCAGAGCTGGTGACACACCTGGTGCCCCAGAGCAGGAGCTGACCTGTGTCCAAACCCCGCCTGCATCCAGGCCTGAGCAGCTCAGCTGGAACCAGTGGAAAGCAGTCAGCTCAAGGATGGATTTGTAGGAAAAACAAGCTGAGGTTTGGCTTGGTACAACCTCCCCCCAGCCCAGTTCTGGTATTACAACAATCTGAGTATCAGCAGTTAAAGTAAATGTAACTTCTTGCATCCAACCAAGCTGGGAGATAAATCTCTGTGTTTTTATAATAAATGTACTTTATGGCAATCACCATATGCTACCTCTGGTCCTGTTTGGAGTGTAAATCATAACAAACGTGGATCCTAAAATGCTTTATTGTCTTTTTATGGCCACATACGGCTGCTGCTCCTTCCATTTGTGATTAATTTTTTTAATGGTTCCCCCTAGAACCTAAAAAATAATTAAAGCTAATGAATACTCTGTGGTGACAGTAAAGGAAGGAGCATATTGCCTCTCTCCTCACTCCCCAGATCTGATCAAAAGCGGGCTGGAGCTGTGAAGTTGTGACACTGACATTTTGTTCTGAGCTGCCGACCACCTCCTGAGACCAAATGATGACTTTGGGGAAGAGCAGGAATTAGAGTTTGCATTGTTTCACAGCAATAGTGCTGAGAGGGTGAATTAAAAGCAGTTGAAGTCACAATGTTTATTTCTTAGCCAATCCTCTTTAAAGAATCAATCCAAGATGTAAAGGACTATAAGACAGATTTTTTCATTTTGTCCTTGCCCCTGGCTGCATGAAGTGAGATATTTTATGCGCTGTGACTGGCCAAAATACTGATTTCAACCCAGAGCAGAGCCTCTTCTCCTTTCCAAGGCTGCAAGCCACAGGTCTGTGTGTCCCTCCAGCCAGAGGAAATCCCCAGGAAAGCCCTGGCAGAGCCTCCCCAGTGCCATCAATGCCACCTCACTCCAGACCCAGAGCTGGGACTCTGCTGCCTCCCAGCCAGGGTTTATCTGCCCTCCAGAAACTCTCGAGTTTGATTCCCTCTCGTTTGATTCCCTCTTGAGTTTGATTTCCTTGAGTTTGATTCCCTTTGAGTTTGATTTCCTTGTTTTTCCCCTCCAGTGCACTTGGGTGTTGAACTTCTGCATGTTCTGCATGGGAGCGCAGCCAGCGTTGAGCACTGCTTAAAAACCTTTAAAATTCACTTCTCAAAACTAATATTTATCTGTAAAGGCTGCAATTAGAGGGTGGGGGTGTTGCTGTGCACGTTCCTCTGCCTCTCTCTGGGCTTCCTGCAGCTCACAGCAGCTTTGAAATGAAACTTGAGGGGAATAATTGACAACCAAGTGCTGGCCTGGGGTTAAAGTGTCAGTGCTGCAGGAGAAACCTCAAAGGTCCCATCCTGGGGGGACTGGCCAGGGCTGCAGCTGTGGGGACAGATGGAAAACAAACTCTGCAGGTAGCTCTTGGCACCTCCTCCCTCACTGCTGGGTGTGAGCACACGGGGCTTGGAATTCACTGGGAATTTTCCATCGCTGCTTTTCAGGCCCTGAGTGACACTCCTTCCTTCTCCTTCCTTCTCCTTCCTTCTCCTTCCTTCTCCATCCTTCTCCATCCTTCCTTCCTTCTCCTTCCTTCTCCTTCCTTCCCCTTCCTTCTCCTTCCTTCTCCTTCCTTCTCCTTCCTTCTCCTTCCTTCTCCTTCCTTCCCCTTCCTTCCCCTTCCTTCCCCTTCCTTCTCCTTCCTTCTCCTTCCTTCTCCTTCCTTCCCCTTCCTTCCCCTTCCTTCCCCTTCCTTCCCCTTCCTTCCCCTTCCTTCTCCTTCCTTCTCCTTCCTTCCCCTTCCTTCCCCTTCCTTCCCCTTCCTTCCCCTTCCTTCCCCTTCCTTCCCCTTCCTTCTCCTTCCTTCTCCTTCCTTCTCCTTCCTTCCTTCTCCTTCCTTCCCCTTCCTTCCCCTTCCTTCTCCTTCCTTCCCCTTCCTTCTCCTTCCTTTTCCTCCATTGCAGCTTCAACCTTTCTGCACTCCCAAATTCATGGCCAGTTCCCAGTTACATCAATTAATAATTTTCTTCTAGAACAGCTTTAATTACAAAACCAAGCAAATAAAGGATAATTAAGAATTGCCATCATCTGCAGAACTGGTGGGAGAAGGAGTTGCCTTGCAGTTAAGTCACTGGTAGAGCCCTAAAGTAGAATCCCACCTTCTGAATTCCAATTTGACATCTTAAGCTGGATACTCCTGCTTCCTTTTAATGCTTTCTGTTGATTCATTTCTGGTTATATGAGTTTTAATTGGTTAAGTCAATTTGTTTTGCAACATAAAGCCAGAGCTTTAAGAAAGCACTTTTTAATTTGCAAATGTTCAATCCAAAGGGAGAACCATTTGTAGTTAAAACCTGAAATGTATAAGGAAAAGGGTGATTGAAGTCAATGTCAAGGTGGTCAAACTTTACTGTCCTGGCTGCTTTTTAAAAGAAAACAACTTTGAGGACCATAAAGTTGCCATTTTCTATAGTAGGTTCCCCATGAGCTTCCCCCTGTACAGTTGTACAGTATCATGAGTTAAAGTGAACCAAATTAAACTGTTGTGGCATATAAAAACAGCCAACAAAGGCAGGCAGCTTTTTTTCCTGAGCCCCCTGAGATTTATTCTGACAGTTTGCAACTCGATGAAATGGATAATGGAAGTCCCTTGTCACAATAACTCAGCTTTAAATGTATTGTTGGATTAATAGACTCAGTTATCCACTCTTCCAAGGAGAAAAATGACTTGTGGTTTCAAATCAGGCCCTCACTCGTGGCATCCCATCAAATTAGCCAAACAGGCCAAATTTAAACTCCTGGCAGAAGCCAGGCACTCTATGAGTTGTGTCATAAAAATGGGTTTATTTATTTTTAATGATTTCCAGTTGCCATGGCAGCAGCTGTGGGTGCCACAGGGGGGTGGCCGTGCATCCCCAGAGTCAGGGGTGGCACCTGGTGATGGATGTCCCTGTCCCCTGCTCAGGGAGCCCCTCTGCAGGATGTGGCACAGCTGTGAGGGGCTCAGGGCTGATCTCCTGTGCTGGGGGTTGGTGTGGGAGTGGGAATTCCCTGGAAGCAGCTCTCTGCCTTTGCCTGGGGCCTGTGGAGCATTCCTGGGGATTCAGCTCTCACTCACCTGGGAAGGCTCTCCAGGGAGAAACCACCTTGGCCACGCCACTCCTCCCTCTCTTGTCCTTGCACTAAATAACCTCAGGAGAGGATTTCACTCTTTGCAAGGTCACGGCTCAGTTCAGCCCTACATAAACCAGACACAAACCCCTCAGTGGCACAGAGCAGCTGGGGCTGCCCCTGGGTCCCTCCAGTGTCCCAGGCCAGGTTGGACACTGGGCCTTGGGGACACCTGGGATGGTGGAAGGTGTCCCTGCCCATGGTCTGCCCAGAAGGTCTGGAAGGGTTCTCCATGTGGCTGTAAGGAATTGGTGGTGATGGGAGCACTCAAAGGACCCTCCTAGGAGCAGCAAAACTGCTGAGCTCAGCACATCCCTGAAGTGCAGGGAAGGGCTTTTATTTTAAACTGCGACCATGAAACAGGAAAAAGCTTCTGCCTTTTGATTTTTGCCTTTCACATGTTAAAGTAGAAGCACCTGCTGCCTGCTGGGCTCATTAAATATGTCTTTTTATTTTCATAAATCACCCCGGTAGAATTTGAATTATTTACTCGGTAAACTCGAGGCTACATTCATTTACATTCTCCAAGGTTTTTGTGCATTAGCTTTGCAATCTTTTTCTTCCCACCTTTTGTTCAGTGCCCACCTTGGCTCCCCAGGCAGGATCCCTCCCCTTGGTGACTGCAGGGGTTTCATGAACTTCAAAAGCAGAAATGTCAGGCACATGCAGCCGTTGTGCTGCCGCTGAATTATGGATCAGAATGCAGCACATCAAACATTCAGGATTATTCACTTGTGGGTCTTTGCTTGGTAAAGCAATAAAAATCCCTGCGTTTCTCCTTTGCTAAGATGTGGGGTGGTTGTTTTACATGCTCCAGAGTAATGTTAGCAGGGGTGTGGGGGGATGTGGAATATTTTAGTTTTTTTTAAGCGAGGCACTTCAATCAAAGCTTCACTCTACTGTAAACCCAATTAGCTCCAGTCTGCCAAGTCAGCTCCACTGCCTGCAAGAATGTGTGTGAGGCTATGAATAATTGCTAAACTCGGCCTTCATTCTATCTAGGAAATGCCACGAGGCTTTTGTTAGCCCCAGATAAACCCCCTGCACTTGGCTCTGAGGTTCCAGCTGCAAACGCACGTTCAGAGCCCATAAATGTGTTTGAGCAGGGCTCTGTGTGTGGAGAGGCTCTGCTGCCTTTGCTCTGGAGCAGATCCTGGGCTCTCCAAACACTCAGGGATGGTGCCAGGAGCTGAAGTGGGAGCAGGAGGAGAGGTTCCATGGCTCTGCTCAGGTGGCTGCAGACCAAGCCCATTTCTGTAGGAAAAGTCGCTGTGCCCTCCAGGAGGAAGGGCTGGAAAACGAAATGCTCCAACAAAACGTGTGGAAAATGGGTCACCTGCTTTGGGGGAGGGAGTGCACAGGTGTTCAGGTGAATTTTAGGTGCCATGTGCTGCTTTGTGTCAGTTTGGATGTGGTTCCACAGCTGGGATGGGAATTCAGGCCCTGGCGTGGGGCAGTCAGGGCTCTGGGCTCTTGGAGAAAATCCTGGGCAAAGAGGATTTTTCAGAAAATATCATGGTGACAGGGGTGGCTCTGAGGAGCAGGTGACACCTGAGAACAGAACAGCATCCACAGGGACAGGGCTCTCTTTGAATAGAAGAAATGTCTGGAGAGCTGTGAGACTCCCAGACACTGAAATCCAGAGGGAGATTTTAATCTCAGCTCGTGCAGTGGGATAACCTAAAAAACACATGCACAGCCCGGTTCCTTTGGAAAATGTATTTAGTGATGGCTCCTGCTCCTAAATCTGGGTGTGAGCAGCCCCACAGAGCCCAGGCAGAGTGGGTGGCTCCTCAAGCACCACGCAGTGTGTGGGAATGCAGGGCAGCCCTCAGAAACACCAGCAGCTTCCAAAAGTACTGGCATTAATTAGGTGCAGGAGAAGTTTTACTTCCATTTATTTGAATTGCTGGCTGATTCTGGAGTCTCTGTGTGTGTGTGTCAGCTCCACAGGTCTCAGCTGGGGTGTTCTGGACACATCCAGGAGAGCCCATCCAGGGCTGCCTGTTCAGGGCTGTGCAGGAGGTCCTGCTCCTCTGCAGAGCTCCTGCAGCAGCTTCCTGGAGAGATTTATATATTTATATATTTATATATTTATATATTTATATATTTATATATTTATATATTTATATATTTATATATTTATATATAAATATATAAATATATTTATATATTTATGTATTTAGAGATATAAATAGATTTAAAATATCTATATATAAATATATGTTTTACATATTTTATATAAACATATATTTTTTATCTTTTTACATTTATATATTTTAATATGAATTTTATAGATTTACATATAGTTATATATTTATATAGATGTATATTAATTTTTATATATTTTCTGTTCATGTGGCACTGCTCAGGTGAGTTTTTACAATGCTTTGCAATTGAAAGGACACTCGGAGCCTAATTCAGCTCGGGTTTTGTGGTGGGGACTGAATTTAATTCTTTTAGCTACGTGCTTTCTGGCTGAAGATGACTCTGGGATGGGAGAACATGTGGAAGCTATTTCAGAAGATTTACATGCACAGAAATTCGGGGTGCTTTAGGTGCAGCTACAGGGATTCAGCTCCAGTTCTGCACTGGGCATTCCAGGGTGGCAGCTGGAAGTGATCCTGCAGCAAGGGGCTGCAGGTGGAGTCAGTGGAGCAATCCCTGCCCTGTCCCTGTCCCAGAGCATCCCTGGAGCAGACAGGCTCCTGCAAGGAATCCCAGCCACCTCCTGAGATGGATTCTGGAGGCAGCAGTATGAATAAATGCAGCATTTTGTCGGATTTTAGCATTTGGGATCAGTACTTGGAGCGCTGTTTGCTGGGCTGGAAGGAGCAGGGGCAGCAGGCACAGCCAGCCCTGGGTTTGTCACAGCATTCTGGCTCTGGGCTGGCACTGGTGGCAGGGACAGTGTGACTGGCACTTCACGGGCCAGCTGAGGCAGAGCTGAGCTTTTGGGGTCCATCAGGAGCCACGGGGGGTTCCTTGCAGGGTGCAGAAGCTCCAGGCTCTGCTGCAGCATCCTTGCCCCTGTGGGGAGGCAGAGCTGCTCTGGGGCAGCACAAACAGCACCAGGTGGAGCTTGGGGGGCCCTGGGGAGCTGGCAGTGGTGCCAGGGCCCTGCAGGAGCCAAAACCTGAGTGCTCCAGCCTGGCCAGGCCTGGCCCTGCTGTCCCCAGGGCTGTCCCAGGGACAAGGTGGAGCTTGGGGGGCCCTGGGGAGCTGGCAGTGGTGCCAGGGCCCTGCAGGAGCCAAAACCTGAGTGCTCCAGCCTGGCCAGGCCTGGCCCTGCTGTCCCCAGGGCTGTCCCAGGGGAAGGACACGCTGTGGCCACTCGTCACCTTTAATGGCTCCACACCACTGCAAGCTCACAGCCCATTTATTTTATGAATCCTATTTGTAGCTCCTGTTCCTCCTTATATAATCCTCATTTGTTTCAAACGAGCAGAGAGTGTGCCCCTGAGATTCTAAACATACCTCTTTATTAGTTCATACAGAAACTGTTACCTACAGAAGCTAAACTTAGCACTAATGTATGAAATGAGATGAAGAGTTCCTTTTAAATCCCCTCCCAGGTGTTAGGTAACGGGGACTGTGCTGGGAGGGGAGCAGGGGACTGCAGAGGGCTGGGGACAGCACTTCAGTGATCTCTTGGATTTATTTCTGCAATAAGAAACAGATTAACCCCAAAATGCAGCATTTTGGGGTGGGTGCACAGCAATCAGTCCTGCTCCCCTCATGTCACACTCACCAAGGCTGGCCTCCCTCTGCCCTCAGCACAGGCCTGCAGAGTGTCTCAGGAGCAGTTTTACAGCTGATAACCCCATTGGAATGGTCTTTATTTCTGTCACACCAGTGTCTCACACTGCTGAGCTTGCTGGGTGCCCTGCTTGGGTTATGGGTCTCCCATCTCCAAAATTCCCTCCCCAGCCTGGGGGTTCCTCTCCCAAGGACACTCCTGTACAACCCAAAGTGTGAGAGAACCCAGATTGTCTGAGGCATTGAGGATTTAACCCAGGCTGGGATTTAAGCCAGGATTTAAGCCAGGATTTAAGCCAGATTGAGGATTTAAACCAGGCTGGGAAATGCTCAGCTTTCCTAAAAGCAGAGTTAGAGAGCATGAGGAGGAGGGAGAGGGAGGAACCACGGCACAGCCCAGGGGATTCTGGCTGGGCCGAGTTGTGGCTGTGGCACCCTCCAAAATCCCCCTCCACAGCTCCTGCACAAGGTGACACATTGCTTGGACATCCCAGGAGGATTTTTCTCCAGACTGCAGCTCCTGGAAGGCCTGGGTTCAGCCACCCCTGGGTTCATTTTCTGTGCCATAGCCAGAAATGAGGAAGAGCAGAGGTGATCTCTGGGATTTCTGCACTGGAAGAAGTGGGGCTGGGAAGAACTGGGGGTGAGGGAGAGCTGGGACTGCCCCAGGTTTGGAGAAAGAGGCTTCTTTAGAGGCTTTTGGGGATGTTTTAGCAAGGTGCTTTTTTGCCATCCTCCAGCCCAGTGTACAGCTGGCTCTGTGTGTGTGTCAAAGGCAAATTCCTGACTTCCACGAGCAGCTCTTACTGCAAAAGCTGTTGCTTGAATTCAGTTGCAGGAGTGTAGATGAGAAAAGAATTGCTTTTCCTCTGAGGAATATGAGGATGTTTGTCAATTCCTCTCCATTAGGAGCCCGCTGCACTCGGAGGCAGAGATGAAAAGTGAGGATCAGATGAAAGGATGGCAATGATCACTCAGGTAACTCAGGGATGTGACACACGCTGTCACCATGGAGATCCCAGCGCTGCTGGCAACACTGGGGGCACGTTTGGCATCTCGTGGCTCTGGGAATGATAAATGTGCCTGTGCAGTGGTGCCCACCAGGCCTGGAATTTGGATGAGTGGCAGCCATATGTGGATTAGGTGGATGGATATTATGGGATTATCCCAGGTGTTTCCATGTGCAGGGGGTGGAGTTCAGGTGTTCTGGGGTGTGTGGCTGCTCAGGAAACTGGCTTTGACTGCTGCACAAAGCAGGATAACATTGGCTCTGGCAAACGTTATTACCCTATGTGGCTTACCCTGCATTTCTTGTATTTTCAGGTGTCTGGACACTCATTTTCCTGGAGTTCTCACTTGGAAAGCCTCTCTGTGCTGCAATACCTGCTCCCAAGGTGGGTGGGCCCAGCCTTAACAAAGCTTTAAGCCAAGAAATACAATCAGATGTAGATTTTTAGCTTGTCTTCACATTCACCCACGTGTCTGGATATGGCTGGAATTTTCAAGGAGTTGGATGGATCCAATCTCTGATGGATTTCCTCCTTCAGGGCTGGCAGCAGAAAGGTGGGTGTGGCTTTAAATGACATTAAAATGTGGCTCCCATCCTCCTGTGTCCCTAAAACAATTTAGTGCCACTGTAATTATTAGCATTCTCATTAAGAAGAGTTTAGCTGAAAACCAAGACACAAAGACCGCAGTGACTTCATCAGAGCAAGCAAATCCAGATAAAGCAGGTTCCTAATTCACTTCCATGCTTTCAAATAAATCCTCAGAGCATCAATTACTGTATCTCTTGTAAAGCAATTACTATCAGCCCCCATTGCTCCCCTTTACACATTTTAATTTCATCATTATTTTTGCTTTAAAATACAGGGTAAGGAATTTCACAGCTCCTCAGGAAGAACTAAAGCAGACAACAACAACAAAAACCCTGTAAAAGCAGAAATTACTTTCTTTTGTAATCAGGTTGATTAGACTCGTGTATAATCATACACAGCAGGTGGGAAGATTAACATTTCACTAATTCCTAGTGGTCATTACTGCAAGGAAATTTAATCTGCAGAGTTCACAAGGATTGCAGTTGCATGCTGGTAAAGCTCATTTAAAAGACAGAGCAAAAACAACACAACTTTGTATTCTGGAATCCAGTTTTGCTCTGAACTCTTTTGGCCTGCAGGCAATACACATACACCAGGATCTTCTACTTAATTGAGAAATAGATTTGTATTGATCAGGCCCACTTAACAAGCACATTCAGAGCTGTTCCTGCTCTCAGTTACTCGGGTGGGGAATGCAGGCAGACCCCAGAGGCTTGAGCTACCTGATAAAATAGATATTTTTACAGCAAATGCATTTTTCTCTGTGGGGGCTGCGCTGGTACACAACACTGAGAGTCACTTCTCATATTTGGATCAATTCAGAGTAGTTCTGCTGAAGTTGAACAACTTATTAATTTCTTCCTATGAAAACAAAGAGTGACATAATTATTATGATCAGGTTCTGCTTCACTAACCTGGACATGGGTTACTCCAAAAGAAAATGCCCAGCAGCTCATAGTGAGCAGGCTCTGGTCATCTGCCATTCCTGCACCTCTGATCTCTGCCCTCCTTATTCCCAGCAGGAGCCTTCCCAGCCCATCCAGTGCTGCTGCAGCCCAGGGTGCTCTGGCACCGAGCTGGGGATGCTTGAAGGGATATTGGATGGGTAAATCAGGGTGACTGCTCTGCTTTCCCCTCCTGTGGGGTCTGCTGGGACTGAGCTGGGAGATGAAAGGGCAGAGGGAAGGCAGAGCTGAGCCCAAGCTGGGCAGGGTTTCTGGGTGGGAGGTGGAAGCAGGAATTGGGAATTGCAGGGCTTTATTGAGTTCAGGGCGACCCCAACATCTGGGAATGATTGTGTGATAGATGAGTAATGCAGGATTGACTCTCACAATTACTGGACAAATATCATGGATATAGGTTGAGAAAAGTTTTATAGATTTATAGTGATGTTTTACCCCCTTGTGTGGTTATCAAGGGACAGCTGGGAGGGCTGGCTTGTCACTGTGGAACACCTGAGCTCCAGTCAGGATTTGAGGAAGAGATCTCCACCACTGGACAGCAAAGAAGGGGTTGATGGACGGAACTTTGGGATGGGTTAAAGGGTTAAAAAAGGAAAAACCTCCATTGTGAGGGGGCTGAGCACATGGCGGGGAAAATCTTTTGCTCCTGGCGCCAGAACCTTTTTTCTTTATTCAGTCTTCTGTGGTTTTTTGATAAGGTTTAATAAACCTTCCTAAACTATGACATGAGGAGCAATTTCTCACAATTGGCATCTGACTCCATGATTCAGAAGGCTGAACAACTGCTTTATTAAAACTATACTATATGACATTAATACTACAGTATAACTATACTAAAGAGAACTGAACTATACTGTACAAATGACACTAAAGAATACTAAAGAAAAACCCACGACTGTTTGAGACAGCCAGGACTCAGCTCTGAGCCAACTGGCCAAGGGAACAAAACAACCTCAGCAGAATCCAACTGACAAATCCCTTCAGGTAAACAATCTCCATAACACATTCCTCATGTGCAGAAACAACAGGAGCAGAGAACAGAGATAAGAATGGCTTTCTCTTCTTCTCTCTGTGCTTCTCCAGGAAAAAATGCTGAGAGAGAATTCTCTCTCTGCTCAGAGAATGTGAATGCCACAGGGCCTCATTCCTTGTGCTGCCCTTCCTGCAGATGCCAAGGCATGAACGCATCAGGAAACTGGAGAAGGATAAGGAGGGGGAATTCAAACTGGTTTTGTTGGATTTGGCTGGAATTGGGTGCTGTTCTCACAGGTAACAGCATCTCCCTCCAAACAGAGCCAGAGGCCACTGAGCTTGGTTTGACTGAACATCACTGAGCTTCCATCCCACAGAAAAGCAGGGAGTGGGAACGAGGGGGCCCTGAAGGTGGGAATGTTCCACCTTTGGGTTAAAAAGATGCCCAGGGAGCCTTGTGGGGCTTGGGGCAGCCCGGAGCCAACAGGACAATGTCAAGGAGCTGACACTAACGAGGATAACAAAGTTAATGAGCAAACAATGAGGCAAGTTAGGCCATCAAATGCAGAGTTAACAGCCCCCCTGTTACACCAGGATGTGCTGCTTTAACGATGCTGTTGTGAAACAGATGGCCCTGAGCTATTTCAGACCACGTACACTGAATTTTGGCTGACGCTTATCAGTTTATATGCAAGGAAATTTATAGCACGGAACTGAAATGAAACAGTGCTTTGGACAGGGAAAAATGGATTGCAGGTGCAAACAAGCATGAAATGAAAATCTACTAATGAGTTTCCATTAGCAGCTAAATACATAATCGAATAATTTTTAGCCAACATAGAGCAATGAGAAAATCAATTTATTCCTCCTAAGTACTTCTCTATGGATTGATGCTCTAGCACAGCTCAGGCTGGTTTTGTTAAGTGAGAGCTGAGCTTGGGATTCAAAGCAGAGCATGGCTTTGCTTCTGCTGAGTATGAATGGAATGTATTTTCCTTGGAAACCCTAAGTAATACAAGGTAAAAATATATATAATGATATATCTTAGTTAAAATGGAGCATTTCTATCTGAAAGCTTCAGAATAAAACATTCCAGGAAAATGGACCAGCACTGGCATGTAATTGACTGAGAAATGTCCATTAGTGCAGTAAGGCTTGTTCTCCACTGCTCTTGAAGCAACAGGGTCCTCAATTTCCTTCCTTTTTGCCTTGAACAGCCTCTGGCCTGGGTCCTCTTTGCCTGCTGTTTCATACCTGATTCAATTATGGGAAATATTTTCCTTGAGGCCCTGGCACAGGTGCCCAGAGCAGCTGGGGCTGCCCCTGGATCCCTGGCAGCGCCCAAGGCCAGGCTGGAGCAATCTGGGACAGTGGGAGGTGTCCCTGCCATGGCAGGGGTGGGATGGGATGAGTTTTAAAGTCTCTTCCAATCCAAAACAATTCTGGGATTTGTGTACAAATTCAGTAGAGAGCACATCTCAAAATACCTTGTTTTCCTAAGAACCTGTTTCTGTCTGGGAACTTGAAACCAAAATGAGCTGTAAATTGTCTGGATATGGCTGGAATTTCAAAAGCTCATTTTAACTCATTTTGCCTAAGAAAATGCCCACATTTTGGACCCATCTAAAGGCAATTTCTCATTTCCAGCTGGCTTTGTATCAAACCTTAGTGTGCTCTACAGCAGGCAAATGAGAAAATCACTATGTCCATGTTTTTCTGCAGAGCTGGGAATGCTGGGGGAGCCTGGAGAGCCCTGAGTGCACCCACCTGGATGCCCTGTGCAGGTGAGCAGGGGCAGGTGAGAAACCAGGACACAAAAATAGCCAAATATTCATTAGGATACACCCTCTCCACAGCCTCTTCAGCTGAAGGAAGTTTATCTCCCTTCCCATCTCCCTCTAAAACTCTAAATGAGAAACAAATAAAAATTTTATCCCCTTCCATAGCCCCTGCCATGACCCCATGTGTCAGGCAGCATCCTTTATCTGCCACTGGCTGGAAATCTCACATTTTCATTGCCTGAATCACCAGATGCATTCATCAAGCCTGACAAATGCCTCCCAAACCACTAAATCACACCACTCCATCTCAATGGGCTACATAATCATTGTCAGGCTCACCATAAATCTGGGAATATCTCTGTTCCACACTCCAATATCTACAGCTTCTAACAGGGCTGAGAAACTGCCACGGGAAAACTGGATGCTAAGTTAAGCTTAAGAGTTTGTCACTCCCTTAAAAATTTGATAAACTCATTAATTTCTGTCAGGCTGGTTTATTTTTAGGAAAAAAAGAAAGTATTTTTTTCTACCCAGAGGAATAACTCATGGACTAAGAGATTTTTTTCCCAGAATAAGGTAATGTCTTAGTAAATACAAAAAACAAAAAAACAAACAAAAAAAACCCCAAACAAAAAATATATATATAATAAATATTTTATATATGTATATAATATATATATATATATATATATATATATATATATATATATATATATATAAAAACTATTCCCTGCTCTCCTGGGGAGCTGCCAGCTCTGTGTCCTGGCATTCCAGAAGAACCACAGCTGTCCAAGGGTGGCACTGGAAGGGGATGGCAATATCCAGGTATTCTACTCCAGCCAATAGAATATAAACTAGATATTGTATGATTTTTAACAAAACTTAGGGTAATTTATCTTAAGCAGCACTTAAACTTGAAATGAATGAACTCTGATAGCAAGGAATAATGAACTCAATTTTGACAGAATATCAAAGTGATAAAATGTTAATTAAGAGTGCTTAGACCTAAACATAGTGAAACTTAACTTTGCTTGATGTTACGAACACTCAACTTATTGCAGGTTATTCTCTATAAATGTTTTAACTTATTTTAATATTATTAATACAAAAGGTACTGAAAATTTGAACAACCTATGCTTAAAATAAAACCAGAACGATTTTGCTGAAGGAATTACAAATGGGGTTTGATAAAGCCATAACATTTGATAATTTTATGAGCTATAGATTTGGGTGCAGGAATGCAGCAGAGCTTCCTCTTCTGGCTCTGGCTGACAGGAGCTGCACACCAGGGCAGTGCCAGGACAACGCTGAGGCCATCACAGGTCAGGCTTTGGGATTGCTTAAAAAAAGGAGAAGTTGGGCTCTGGACACATGAGCAAAATGCCCTGAGGATGCCATAAATAAGCTGAGCTGGGAGAGCCTCCTCTCCTCTGCTCTGAAAGCCGTGCAAGGGGACTTGGGAACCTTAATTAACGAGCTCCTGTTCTGTGTGTGCAGAGCTGGGGAGGGCAGGGAGGAGCTGCTGCCTCAGATAACCTGGGTTTGTCCAGGGGCACAGACCCTGCCCCACTGTGCCATGAGCTGCTTTCACTTCCATGTCAGGGCTTAAATAGACATTGAAATCACAGAATCATGGAATGGGTTGGGTAGGAAGGGACATTAAATCCCACCCAGTGCCACCCCTGCCATGGCAGGGACACCTCCCACTGTCCCAGGTGCTCCAGCCCAGTGTCCAACCTGGCCTTGGGCACTGCCAGGGATCCAGGGGCAGCCCCAGCTGTGCCAGGGGCTGCCCACCCTGCCAGGGAACAATTCCTAATTCCCAATATCCCTTCCATCCCTGCCCTCTGGCAGTTTAAATCCATTCCCCTTGTCCTGTCACTCCATCCCTTGTAAAAGGATCCTTGTTTCATTTTAAAACAAGTTTCATAGAAGAAGCAGGAATGTAAACATTTCCTCTTCAATGCTTCTAACCCAAATTCAGGAGCCTCGTGTCTGTGTGTGGGATTGCTCTGTGGGTATGTAGGAAGTCTTTGTTTTCAGTTCCTGCATGAATCTTGATGTTTTTAAAGTGTATTTATATGCACCTATTTTCCTACACATTGTGCCCAAAGCAAGCATCCCTCTCACTGCTCTTGCAGCATTTCCTCAGCTCTCTGCTGAGTGCTATTTGTTACATTTTTAATTTTGAGTCAGGTCAGAAAGGAGACTTGCCTGGGATTTTCACTGGGGTTTTGCCACCCAGCTCCCCCTGAAGCTGAGTGTGTGATTTTGCTGTAAAAAAAAAAAAAAAAAAAAACCACAACCCAAAAGAGATGCTGATTTTGCAAGAATGCAAAAGCTGTGCTGATATCAGTGGGAGCTGTGTCTCTGGAGTGATTAAAGACCAAAGGCACTGGTATGGAACCAGCCTGGGCTCTGGGCTGAGCTTCCAGGGAGATTCCCTGGCTCAGGTATTTTGGGAAGAAGGCTCTCTCAAATTGCCATGCCTGTGGATAACTTCCACTCCTGTTTTTCCCCACCATCACCTGATTTACTCCAGTGATAAATCCAATGTGCTGTATAAACATTTATTTCTTTGGCAACCCTGTTTGCTGTTAGAAAAACGCCCCAGGGTGGGACCTGTTGTGTGAAGGGAGTGCTCCAGACCTGCTCCAGACCTGCTGGAACACAAACTCCTCCCTGCTACTTCACCAGTGCTTTCCACATAAAGAGCACTTTGGAAGGAGCAGAAAAATGCTTTGTGCAATTAAAAATCCCCAAAAAGGACTTGGGCTGGTAGGATGGAAATAAGGAAATGCCCAGATCAGCTTTCTCTCCTTTGCAGAGATGCAGAACACAGATGCTGGTGGGTGTTTTGTGTTTTCAGTGGCTCTGTCCTGTCCTTCCTCTGCTGCCTGGCCCTCCTGCTCTGCCCTGATGCAGTTCCACGCTTGATTTATCCAAATAATGGCCTTTTGGAGAAAACTGCTGCTTTGCTCAGGGCTGAGGGATGGCTGAATCGGGGAAAGCAGCACCTGGGAGTTTTCCTGGCAGGAAAGGAGGTTGTTTTGTGCAGTGCTGGTCAGGCCTGGCCCAGCTCAGCCCCTGGGAGCTGCTGATGCTGCAGCCCCTCCAGGGAGGGCTCACTGCAGCTCTTCCTCTTAAAACCCCCCAAAAAGCCTCTCTCCCTGCAGGCTGGAACAGGAACCTGCATTTTTCCTGATTTCCACAAAGCTGCCATTAACCCCAGGATGCACAGCAGCTTTTCCACGGGGGCAGCCACCCAACCCAGGTGTGATTTCCAAGGGAAACCTGAATTAACGGGATGGGGCGTGGCACTGGCAGGTTTGGGAAGCTGTGGAGAACAAGACTCTTGTCACCTCCATGGGCCCAGAGCACCCCAGCTGTCTTCTGTGAGTCTTTGGGCCAGGGTGGATGGGCTTGGGCTCCTGTCAGGGGCTGCAAGGGCAAACCTTCACTACTGTTCTCTTCAAAATCAAATCTTGATCATTAGGAGGCAGCTCTGTTGCTGGCACCTGGTTTGTTCTGTTAAAATACAGCTATCTTTTTAAAATTAATAATTATAATAGTCATTTGACTATGTGGAATGCTCACAGTTACTGCTCTGACTTTTCTCATGGAAATAATTGTAATTAAAAGGAAAGGAGGTGACTATTACTGGCCAAATGGAGCCACCATTGATGAGATACAGCTTTTCGACTGGGCAAAACATTCTGCCTTGCAGGAGTTCCAAGAACAGTTTTATTCCTTTAAATCCAATGATTTTTGAATGAAAAGGATTAATCAGCCACTGCTGAAGAACATCCAGCTGCTCTTTCTGCTGCTGCCACAAGGAATCTCCTCTTTTACCTCTATAAAGAGTTTTTACTGAAGTCCCCGTTTGCTCAAAGGTTTGTGCCTAGAAATTTGTGAGAGGCTGAGGAATTGGGTGTGAAGTGGAGGGTACTGCATGCACCCAGGACAAGCTGAGTCCACCTGGGGGTTTTGTGCTCACAAAACGAGTCAGGAGGCACTTTGTGATGTGTTTAGTGGGCAGGGGGTATTTGGGTGAAGGTTGGACTTGATGATCTGGGAGGGTTTTTCCAGCCTGAGGGATTCTGTGGCTGTGTGCTTGCAGCTGAAGCCCTGAGGCTGCTGCAGGGCTCTGCCTCCCCCACAGCCCCCAGGTGTGGCAGCAGCTCTGGATTTGGTACCTGGTGTGGTGGGGATGGACAAACGCCAGAGCAGACACCTGAGCCTGGGAGCTCCAGAATTGCCTTCTCTGGGGGCTGGGGCTGGGTAAGAACAAACTACAGCAGAAAGAAATGATGAGATGGGAGGCCTGAGGTGGGCTGGGAAGAGGCAGGAGTGGGGAAGAAAATTGTAATTTTTCCATGGCTGCTTAGCAGTCCCCTGTGTGCAGCCTAATTTCAGAGATAATTGGTGCATGATTTCCCAAACAGAATCCATTGTTATCTGTGCCCTGCAAAGCCAACAAAGCCCTGGCTCATTCTGGGTAACCAGGGGGTGATTCCATAGTTACACTGCAGTCACGGTGGGGACTGGGTAATGATCTTTAGAGATCCCATCAGTTAATTGGGAGCTGCTGGTGGTCAAGGCAGGCTGGTCACCACGGGGGCTGTGTGCAGCAGCCCTGCTGAATTCCAGGGACTGGCAGAAAGGAAATGCTGCTGGTCCCACCTTGGTGTGCCAGGATCAGCCACTGCTGAAGGAGAGCATGGGGTAATTCACTGTTTGTGTGCAGGACTGCTCCTCAACCCTCTGAAGGGCTCAGAGACTCCTGCCTGAACAGGGAATGTGTGGCAGGTGGGAATCCCCATCCAGAACAGGCTCATTTCCAGCAGGACATCTGGGAATGGTGGGAGCTGCTGGGCACTCAATGGGCTGGAGGTAAAAAAACCCACAATAGAAAAGTACCAACACTCAGGAGATGCTGCTGCTGTTTTTCCTGTTTTCCAGGGATTTCCTGGCCTCAGGTGGGATTCTCCACTTTAATGAAGCCTTTGGCTGATGGAGGGAGAAGGATAGAGTCACGTTTCTCTGTGGTTTCCAGGAGAAAAGAAGGGAGCAATCCCAAACTCCTCTCCAAAACTCAGAGAGCCCAGAACTTGATGAAAACCCACAGCTCACCCAACCATACCAGGTAAATGATTTTCAGCTTACTCAAAATGATTTATGGATTTAGATGAAATTTGTTGTAGAAGTCTCATCAAAAAGGAAAGAAAATGATCAGAAAAACCAACAGCTTTGAGATGTTTCTGGTTTTGGTTTGAAAATTGTGCTTCCATTTCAGAAGTGTGGAATTTACTCCCAATTTAACCAGTCCTGTGGTGTTTAAATTCAATAAAAAGGTAAAACTCGCTTAGAAGCTCTTTTTCAAAATCCTGCTCCCTCTTTTTTTGGAAGCCTGGAAGGAACATAAAATGCAGTTCTCAGCAGAAGGATGTAATTGGGAGGAACTGTAATGGATGGGCTGTGTTTCTCTTTGAAGTTCCCATTGATCAGCGCTGCTGAGACGATTTTTCTAATCCATAACTCAGGAACATGAAGGAATTGTCACTTAATTCTTTGGATGTTTGTGTTTCACCTCCTGTGAAAACAGACTCTGGCCTTGATTCAAGTTGTTCTTGAGAAGTGGGGAAGAATCACCCAGTTCTAGTGGGGATTTTTTAATATAAATTTTCCTCCTGTTAACCAAAACAGTTCTGTGATTTCTTTTTTATGTCTGACTTTGGTGTAAGAAAACTCCATCTAATACCTTCTGCTCCAAGAATGTGCTTTCAGCCAATGGAGCAGTAATTAAGAGATGATTCCCCCCCTCCTCTCCACTGGAGAGGCAGCTTGTGTTGAAAAACCAACCCTTCACAAGGAGGGAGAGCCATCTGTCCTCTCTCTGAGGAAAGAGATCATTTTTTTATGCTCACATTAGCTGAACCTCCGTGCAATAACTCATTTCCATAAGGAAGGCACCCACTGGGATGAATTTCCATGCCCCTCATTGACACAGCTCTGATGGCAAAGCTGCCAGAGGAGCTCTGGCCACAGCTGCTGGGAAGATCAGGGAGTTCAGTCAGATCCTTGAGCAGCCCTGGGACCACGGGAACAGAATCCCTCTGGAATTGTGGATATGCAGAAAAAAGTGGTGGTTAAAGTGCCTCTTGTACTGCCCAAACACCTTCTCTGCATGGGCAGCCCCTGCCGGGCCGTGATCTCTGAATTTCATTATCTCAGCTGAAACCAAAACCCCCTCGGCAGGAATTTCTAAAGAGAAAACATTGAAGGCTCTGAGGGTCTCATATAAATTCCTGCTGGATCTGTGTAAGTTCTGGATATGAGGGCTCCTGGCCTGGGGAAAAGGGGGAGCACTCAAACCCCGGGGGCAGGTACTCGAGTTCCTGACTCTGTTTTGATAAGAGAAGGAAAAATAATGCTCCTGCTTGAGGAAATGATGGTGATCCAGAATTCAGAATAACAGTCATTAATAAATAATGAGGAGAGTTGTGAAGAAAATGAATTTTTCAAGGACTCTGAAGAACATCTTTGGAGCTGAGGTCTGGAACCTGCAGGAGGTACAACCTTCATCCCACTGCACATTGATCAGAGCTTTGGTAATTAGCTGCTCCTGAAATATCTTTTGCAGCTGATCTGATATCAGTGAAATGCTTTGGAGCAATACTTTCCACTGGTTTGTCCTGGTTTGAAGAAAAAGAAGGAAAATTATAATTTGTTTTACCAGACTCTTCAAGCAGCAGTTTTTTTATGGCTGATGTATTTGTAATGTGGGTTTGTCCTGCTACTTACCCCTGCTTTTGCATCTCTTTATCAAGGACTGACTAATAATTCTTCATAACAGCATTTTGGATGGTTTTGGTATCTATTTTTGCCCAGAAATCTCCTCATCCTTCTCCCTTGCAGAATCCTCTCAAATCCCTCTCCGTGCTCAGACACTTGAGGACAAGCTGTGGCCATTGTGTAAGTGCAGAGCACAATCCAAATGGAAATGAAAACAATTAAATATACATGACAAGCAGGTATTTAGACGAGCCTGTATTTCTTAATGGTTCATTTCCACCTTTCAACTAAATTAAATGTTGCTTTCATCCATTTTTAAAGGAATGTCTATTTTTTGTCAGGAGCTGCCCTGCTCCATCTGCTCCTCAGATGGTTTTGCCTCATCCCAAGGACAGCCCCACTGGCTGTGGCAAAACCAGGAGATTTTTATGGCACCACAGATGAGGATTCACACAAACCAGGGCTCTGTTACCTCCAGGTAAGAAAAGTCCTCTGTAATTAATGATTGTTCCTTTTAATGACGTGGTCCTGGCGCTTATGGCATAGATTTTGGGACTGCTTCTCCCAGTGCCCCTCAGCAGCTGGAAGCTTTGGGGGCTTCAAGTGCTGCCTGTATCAAACCCAAGATTCCTGATAATCCAAGACCCAGACTGTGCTGTGCTGAAATTCCCACATCCATGGCTGGGATTCTGCTTCCATTCCCATATCTGTGGCTGGAATTCTGCTTCCATTCCCACATCCATGGCTGGGATTCTGCTTCCATTCCCATATCTATGGCTGGAATTCTGCTTCCATTCCCATATCCATGGCTGGGATTCTGCTTCCATTCCCTTATCTACAGCTGGAATTCTGCTTCCATTCCCATATCTGTGGCTGGGATTCTGCTTCCATTCCCATATCTATGGTTGGAATTCTGCTTCCATTCCCATATCTACAGCTGGAATTCTGCTTCCATTCCCTTATCTACAGCTGGAATTCCCATATAAATGGAATGCTTCCATTCCCATATCTGTGGCTGGAATTCCACTTCCATTCCCATATCTATGGCTGGAATTCTGCTTCCATTCCCATATCTGTGGCTGGGATTCTGCTTCCATTCCCATATCTACAGCTGGAATTCCCATATAAATGGCTGAGCAGGATGACAGGAACTGGTCAAGAGGCTCTTGGCAGTTGCTCTGCTCCCATCTTGGGAATCTCATTCTCATTGTCTGAAAATCAGGGATTGGGAAAACAAAAATGCAATTTTTTTTTTTTTCTCTTAATGACAGGTAAAATGAGGGGAATAATGAGAGAAAAAGTGACAGTAAAATGCAGCATGTGAAGAAGATATCTGCATATCCCTCTCTCTTTTGGGTGGCTCAAGTGGACGTGGATCACGGATCTGTCTCCTTTGATGGAACAGGTGCTGGGATTGGAATTCCGAGGGAGATTTCATGGATTCAATCCCTCACATGGGTTTGAATGGCTGCAGGTATGGGTGCCCTGTTGCCCCCAGGCATCCTTGGCTCCACAGCCTCTCCAGAGGCAGAACCTGTGCTGTAATTCCCAGGCTGGGAGATGAATATCCCTTGGCAGCTTCCCGTGAGTCCGTATTGATCAGGGCAGCGCTGCCCTTTTGTTTTGTGCTGAACAACCCAGTGTTTGCAACTGAGACCTGTCAGGAGCTGAGGGACTTAACAGGGCACTTTGGAAGGAGCAGGGCCATAAATTCCCCAGGAATTCACGCCGTGGTTAACGCTGGGGAGGAACAGGCTGCACACAAACACCCTGCCATGCAAATCCCGATCGATGCGCTGACAAATACCCTGCTGCATCCTGCTGCCTCACTCGATATTTCTTCAAATAAACGGAATTCAGGAGGCAGGGAAAGGCAGAACGTTCCACCTGGAGTGGTGCAGGGATGGGAGGCATTGTGGAACTAATCAGGAGTGGATGGATGAGCTTTGTGGCTGCCTCGCTGTTTATTTCATATCTCTGCTGCTAAACTGGATTCAAAGGGCTCTAATTGGAAAGGGGCCTGCTTGACATGTGAAGCACCTTTTCTCCAGTGTGTGTGCTGAAAAGGCAGGACAGTATCTCTTCCTGAGCATGAATCCAGGAATTGACAGGAATCTAGGTCAATACAATGGTGGAGGGAACAAGGAACCCTCTTCCAGCAGTTTGCCCCCAAGCCCAGGGATCCACCAGGCATTGCCCAGCATCTCCACCCAGCTCTCTGTGCCCTGCATCTCCCCCAGCTCCTCAGGTGTGTCCAGCTCTCTGTCCTCTGCCACTGCCACCCAGCTCAGCCTCAACACCCCCTGCTCCTCTGTGCTGAAGCAGAAGATGGTGTCTGCAGAGGGGCAGAGCCTTCCAAAAGTAAAGGCCAAAATGTTTTAATGTCAGCTGGGTTTGCTGGTTGGTGTTGGGCAGCTAGGAAGATCAGGAAAAAGGAGATATTTGATGTGCAAAAGGAACTATAAAGTTGGGTGCCCACAGAAGCTGTGGCTGCCCCATCCCAGGAGGGTCCAGGGCCAGGCTGGATGAGACCTGGACCAGCCTGGGATGGTGGAGGGTGTGAGGGGTGGGACTGGATGAGCTTTAGCTGCAGGGTTTGGATGCTCCAGGAGGGAGCTGGCTCTGCTGGAGAGGGATTCTCACTGAGCTCCCACTGCTGTGAGAGCTGGGGATTCGGGGCAGGTTTGGGGAGGGTGACAAACATGCACTGTAAGGAGAAACTTGGACTGACACTTGACAACTCCTCTGTTTTGTAAATTCCAGAGGAATTTGAATTGCATGGCATTTTTTCACTTGCAAATGTTGCAGACTTGTTATTTTTCCCTTTTCCACATATTTTAAGCTTATGGCGTTGCATAATTTTTTATAACTCTGTCCTTGTGAAGGAACAAGCAGAGAGCAATATCTCAGGAATAATTCCCTTGCAACAGCAATCTGCTTTTGCCTGCAGACAAAATAATCCAAACCATGTTAATAGTTTTAATTTCCAGTGATGTAAGAGCTGGTGCTTCTGCAAAGGTGATCTTTAAACCTGTGGTGAACTCAGACGCCTCCAGAGGAGCTCTGTGGGAGCTCCAGGTTTGTTAGTGCAGTAAAATATTGGAGCTACAAGCTTGTTTGGGAATACCTTATGGAAGAGCAACTGGAGTAACCAAAGCAGGTGTTAAACTGAAAGGACTGCAGGGGGATTTGGTCCTGGGCTGGTTGAAGCTGAGGAAGGGCAGGAAAAGGTGAATGTTTGAGCAGGGCTGGGAGGGAATATCAGGCAATGGCAGGAGATGTTTAGATAAACAATAAACAACTGCTGAAGGCGGGGATTGAGAGATGTAAAAATGAATGAATGGGGAGGGAAAAAGGGTTGTAATGAAATGCTGAGGGGATGTGGTCAGCCTTGCCAGTGGGATTGATTTCTGTGCCATCAGGGATCAGTGGCTCTTGGGACTGTCCCCAGCTCCTGGGGCAGGTGACACCCTCAGGGTGAGCCAGAAGCTGCTCCAAACTGGTGGTGGAAAACACAAGTAAAACTGAAACTCATGAATGTTTTGGTGGGGAGGAGGAGAGAAGAAAATGTGGGTTTTTTTCTTAATGCCAGCTGGTGCCTTGTCTTTCATGGAAGAGGAGGAGGAGGAGGAGGCAGAAGAGGAGGGAGGGAGGAGTTTGATTCTCCCATGGGAGAGGAGGAGGATGCAAAGTTGCTGAGGAAACCATTGGGTTTCCTGGCATGATGTGATGGGGGAATTTGACCATCCCTCGATAGCAACAAAGATATCTTTGCACAAAATTCTGTTTAATCTTGGTTCAGAGTAAGTCAGGAGAGCTGAGGGCGTTCTGTGCCCTCAGGGAGGAATGGGAGCAGCTCAGGTGTGGCCTTTAGGGTCCTTGGAGGCAGGACAAGGTGAGTGGAGCATCCCTGCATCCGCCCTGGTGAGGTGAGGCAGGGGCAGCACAGGAGCAGCTCCCTGGACCTGCTTTCCTTCTCTTGTCATTGCTCTCCATCTCCACGGCAGGAAATGCTCCTGGGGCACTGACAATAAACAGCATCTCTTTTCCTGCCATTTCCCACCAGGGATCCTCTGCCCTTGCAGGAGCCCAGGCCCTGGAGGTGCCCCCACACATCTGCTGCTGCCTGGCCTTGGCATCATCCCAGGCTCTTGGCAATGCCCCCAAACGGGGCTTTTCCCCCCATTTCCCCTCCCTGCCCTGGCTGCAGCTCTCCTGTTAATGGCCCCATTCCCATCTCTGTGCAGTATAAATCCCACTTTAGCTCTGTGAGAGCTTCTCTGGGCTCTGTGGGCTGTTGTGCAGTCATTCCACGGCTGCTGGGAGCATTTGGAGCCCTTCCTATTATTTGTCTTTATTCTGGGGAATAAACGCTCAGCGTTTGCTGCAGATGTGGCTCTTCCACCCAAAAAATCCCCCTCAGCAGCAGAAATGAGCACAGGCACAACAGGCAGAGGTGGAAACGCTCTGGAAATGCCATGCTGGCTTTTCCCAAATGACAGTGGTGACATTTGGGATTGACAGGACCCAAACCATTGTGGGAGTGCTTCAGGCAGCACAGAGAGGGCTGGGGTGTCCCTGCTCCTCAGCTTCCCAGCACTTGTTTTCTGGATTTTCTGTGTCCAGGAGATTCCCCCCAGTTGCCACTCTGGCTCCTCTCTGGTGTTTTATTTAGAAAATTAAATTGCTGTACTTAAAATCAAGTGTCCAGTGATAGTGTTTAATCCTGGGATAACATTTAAATGGGGAACAGCAAAGCAAGCTGGGAGGAACCTCTCACAGTGAGGCGAGAGCACACTCATTTACAAAAGTACTTCAGTAGGAATTAAAACAAAATTTCCATTTTCCACACCCTCATTCTGATCCTCATTGTCATTAACTTACTCCAAACCCCACTTGGTATTTCAAACTGGAGTAAATCATTCTGTCTTCCAATTAACTCCCATCCTCCAGACAACATAATGAGACTGATTTCATTCAGCTCTGTTGTTTAATAAACATCTAAACAGTTCTTTATCTCTGAGCCACGCAGGAATGTGCACTTCTGGTGCACTGAGCACGAGGTAATGGGCAAGAGGAAAATTACTGGAGAGAATTCATCTTGGGCTGGGTTTCTCAGCTCACCCTGGGAGCCATGGGCAGGGCCAGGCAGTGAGCTGCTCTCCCACAGTATTTCCATGGAGAGTATTGCACTCCTGTTCCAAACCCTGGGGCTTTTGGCTGCCTGAGCAAAGGCACCACAGGGGTCAGCTGGAGGCTCAGCAGCCCAGAGGAGGCAGGGATGTAGCAGTGGCTATGAAATGTGATTATTTCCATCACAGGGACGAGGCTGGGATGCTGGGGCAGGCTGGAGACAGGCTGGGGGACTCGGTGTTCTGGGATCAGCCATGGCCATGTGCAGAGGGCCCAGCTCAATTCAAGGAATGAGAGCCATCAGAGTGAGGTGAGCTGAGCAACACTGCAGTCACAGAACACTGCTGTTAAATTATTCAGTGTTTAAAGGCTGAGAACATGGCCAAAGGGGCAGAGTTCTGCTGCTGGTGTCCAGCACGGGGCAGCAGCAGGACAGTGACCCCACTGAGGGCTCTGCTAAAGGGGCAGGTTTGTACAGCTGGCCTGGGCACAAGGCTGGCAGCACCTTGTAAAAAGGGAATTATTGTGCTGCTGCCACTGCAGAGGGCTCTGTGTGCTCACAGGGCCCTGCATGGCCCCTGTGGGACAGGGCTGAGTGCTGCTGGGTGGCCTGGAAAGGGAATGTTAACAGCAAGGAAATGGCATTGTGCCTGGTTGTTCCTTTTGGATAGTGTCTCCAGGAGAGCTACAGCAGCTGTGTGGTCAGGGAGGAGAAGGACTGTGGTGTCACTTGTCACAGAATCAGAGTGCTTTGAGTTGGGAGGGACATTAAAACTCATCCCATCCCAGTGCAAGGGACACCTTCCCCTCTCCCAGGTGCTCCCAGTCCCATCCAGCCTGGCCTTGGCCACTTCCAGGGGTCCAGGGGCAGCCCCAGCTGCTCTGGGAGCCTGTTCCAAACCAGTAACTGAACTGATGGCACCTGAATCTGGAATTTCAGCTTCTGTGGCCTTTCCCAGCCCAGCCTGTGAAATGCAATGGGCTAAATCCATTCCAATGATGAGAGTCTTTGAAGAGGACAATCTTCCTGGAGCAGGGAAGACAAAACACTGGATTCCTTGTGCTCTTTGCTCATTGCTGGCCTGGGGCTGGGCTGGGCTGTGCTGTGTGCCCCAGGCTCTGGGGTGGAAGGTTCTGGTTGGCATCACCCACCATCAGGAGCCTTGGGCTGAGCACTGTGGAAATCCTGCTGCTCCATTTTATGCCTGCCAGCAGAAATGAGCATTTATTCCTGAAGTAAGGAATGCAGCCCTGCCTGAGCTGAGGGAAGGCATGTGCAGAGGCCAGGCTGCAGAGGAATGCAAACAGGGCCATATTGGCAAAAATGAGGAGTTAATTTAGTGCTGAATGCTCTGCTGTTTTTCCCAGATGTGTTTGCAGAGCCATTAGGAGCTGTGTTTAATCTCAGCTCCATTTGCAATCTGATGCACATGATGCTGCCTCCACACCGAGCAGGAGCTGCTAATGGTGCTGGATGAGCTCTCCTGTCCAGGCTGCTCTCCCAGGGCTCTCTGGGGACAGCTCTGACCCAGGCCCATGGCTGAGGGCTGGTCCCTGGCTGTGTGTGCCACTCTGGCACGCCAGCATTTGGGCCTGAATGAAAACTTCCCTGAATTAGTAATGACGTTTTTATTTTTAAGCGACTCAAGCTCAGGCAGCGTTTTAAAAAATGAATTTTAGGTGATTTCTTTCTGCTTGGGTGCTCAGAGCTGCCTGAATATTGTCTGTTAGAGCTGCTGCAACTTCTGTCTCTAATGGAGGTGCTCAGGCTCACTAAACTGTTTGGCAAACACTGGCTGCCGTGGCTCATCCTCCTGATTAAATCCCATATTTGCATTTCCTTGGATATACAAAGAAAAAGCAAATCAGCAATGAGCAGCACAGTTAGAGCAGGAATAAGCAAACAGGGATAGAGGAATAACTGCTGATCTGGAGATGCCACACTGCAGAGCCAGCCATGCATGCAGGGCCTGTGCAGCAGAGCATCCTGCATCCCTCAGAGCATCCCTCAGAGCATCCCTGCATCCCTCAGAGCATCCCTGCTTCCCTCAGAGCATCCTGCATCCCTCAGAGCATCCTGCATCCCTCAGAGCATCCCTCAGAGCATCCTGCATCCCTCAGAGCATCCTGCATTCCTCAGAGCATCCCTCAGAGCATCCTGCATCCCTCAGAGCATCCTGAGCCCACTGAGGGATCCCAGTGCCAGGCAGGTGTTGCCAGAGGAGCAGGGTGGCCCTGCCCATTCCCTGCCAGGTGTCCCTGGGGATGCCCTGATGGACACCAGCTCCAGCTCAGCAGGGCTCAATGGAAGGTGCTGTGTGGGGTTTCTTTCTTTGTCCTTTTCCTTTATTTCATCAGAAGGATGGGAGGCAAAGTTTGATGCTTTAACACTTGGCCTGCTATTAGCTGGGGAAATCTAGCAGATGTGCTTCATCATCTCAAAGATATGAGCAATCTCCAGCACTCTGCTGTTAATGTGGGGAGATTGACTCAAAGTGTTTTGCTTCAATGGCTCTTAAGAAATTCACAGTTCATTTCCAATCATTAAAATAATTAGTGCTGTGCTCTGCCTCCTCTGAGGACAGAGCTGCCCTGGGTGGGAGTGAGGGCTGAGCTCCCTCCTCAGCCTGAAAATCCTGCCTGGGGGAGCCAGGGGAAGGCCCAGGTTAAAGGAGGACTTGGGGGCTCAAATGGCTTTGAGGGGCCCTGGCCCTGAAGGAGCACATGAAAAACTGCCCCATTTGTTCCAATGAGGCTGCTGCTGTGATAGACTGAGTGCCATAAATAAGTGATTACAGCACTGAGCCAAAACCAATCCCAAGGATTAGATCTGACTCATGGGATCAAGAGAAGTCCTTGGTTTTACTGGAGGCAAGGGGAAAAGTCTGTTCTTTGATGGATCCCATTTCACTACATAAAGAGATCTTGGAAAAGAGGAGTTAAGCCAGTGCTGCTGCTCAGGGGAGAGGAAGGATATCAGGCACAGGGAGCTCTAGAACTGCACTTCTCTTTTAATATTGTTTCTGTAACCAGTTCTTATCTGAAAGTCTTTAATCTTTTGGGGAAAAGCAGAGATATTCTTGCTGTTCTGGTGTTTGGTAGCAAGACCTGGGAGGCATTTCTGTAAACAGGCTTGAAATGGATAGAATTTGGCTGAGGAGAATTGCTGAGCCAAAGCTTTTCTGTGCATTGGCAGTGTGGGGAGGTGAGGTTTGTAGGGTGGGGGTCTGCACAGTTTGGGATGGGCAGGGATGGGATATTGGAGCCAGGGCAGCAGAACCACAATGCACAGGGGCTTCAGGAGCATCCATGGGGCTGGAAACCTGTCAGCTCTTGGGTCTGAACTCATTCCAAACATGAATCAGAGTGAAAACCTCTGTTTGCCCCATGGCAATGCAGGATCTGAGGGGCCAGGAGCCAGACAGGACCAGGAGAATGGCTCTGAGCTGAGGAGTTCATTGGATATATTGGATACATGGAGGAAATCCTTCCCTGGAGGGTGGGCAGCCCTGGATCCCTGGCAGTGCCCAAGGCCAGGCTGGACACTGGGGCTGGAGCACCTGGGGCAGTGGGAGGTGTCCCTGCCATGGCAGGGGTGGGAATTCTTCAATTCTCACTTTGAGACTTTGAGGATTGAAGAATTCAGGTGTTTGGGAAGTTTCCATTCACTAGTCCCTTATTTAACTTGGATAAGTGTCACCCATTGGAGCTTTGGGAAGCCAGGCTGTCAGTGTGCCAGGAAAATAGGAAGCAATAAAAAAGGCTGTTGAGACACTTATCCAGTGCTGAGGGAATTTTCAGAACAGCTGTAGTTGAGTAATTATGAGCAGAACCCTTGTTTCCACTGAAAATAATGTATATTAGATTATTCCCTGATGATAAAGATTATTTAAAAGACAAAAGCTATAGAATAATAGACATTAGCAGATGTATCTATTTCCAAAATCCCTGAAAGCAGACTTAAATCTTGGGAGTTATTGCTCACCTTTAGCAGAGCTCTCATCAGCTGCTGTAAGCCCCAGGGCTGACACTCCAGATAAGTACATGATATAGCTGAGCCCTAAAACTCTTAACAGAAAATATACATCAGGACTTACTGTAAAATTTCATGGAGGATTAGAGAAAATATTAAGTCAATAGTTCTTTAGTTATGAGGGGCTTTTAAGGTAATCAATACTTTCCAGCCATGTTAGTGCCTCTGATGATAAAAGATGACATTAATAGCCAACTTTCTCCTTTTTTTGGGGTATATTTATGTATATCCTTCCTTTAGTCACACCTGCTGGAATCAATAGCTACACAAGGAATATGGTTATTTTTAAATGGCATCAATATTGATTCACCTGGAACTGCCAGTTTCAGCTGGAACTCGATTTCAGGTAAAAAACCCTCACTTTTTCATACAAAGGGATTACCAACTTCCCTAAATCTCTGGAGCACCCCTGCCTTTGCTTCCAGTGAATTCCACATTTAGCAGTGTGCTAATGCAGCAGAAACTATTTTAGGATTAATAAATCCTAAAAATAGGATTAATAGGATTAATTCTAAAATTTCTTTGGTGTTACATGACATTTTATGTCCTCAAAGCATTGTGCAGATGTTAATTGAATTTAATTGATATCATTCAGTCCCCAAAGTTATATGCATGCAGTTATTAATGGTTTAATTATTTTGTCAATGGAATAGATTCTTTGCTTTTGATTCTGCTTCAGGAGATCCAGGCAGTCCTTAGGCTGAATCCTTTTTATTCAGGTGACTCAGTTGGTCCAAGGATAAAATTTTGCCCAGGGCATCTTCATGCTCAGACCAGCTGCCCCCGTGGCTCTTTGGGCACAGAGCCCTGGGTTTGGAGCCAGCCAGCCACGGCACCCTCAGGGATTTCCAGCCTGTGAGTTGTGCCCAGCTCTCTGGAGCAGCATTCTGGATGTCAGGGGTAAAACCCCACTGTGTCACCTGTCCCTGCTGCAGGCAGTGCCTTTTCCCTGGGAGCTGGGAGGGTCTCTGGGATGGGGCAGGCTTGGGAGTTGATCCTGGTCCCTGTGCTGGCACAGGGAGAGGCACTCAGGGGACACCAGGCTCCTTCTCCAGCTCCCAGTAAATAGGGCATTAAAAGGGAATTACCGAGTTTTGCATTTGAGAGAATGGTTGGGCCTCTTCCAGTGGAGTGTCAGGCCCTAATGATGGAGGCAGTGCAAACATGTCTGGTCAGGCCTCTTCTCATTTCAATCCCAGCTTATCTGGGGGAAGAACAACCCATAAAGAAACCACAGAAAACACTGAGCTGCCCTCCCACAATACATCATTTGTAAAGCTTTCACTCCAGCTTTCCAAAAGGCCATTTAGCTTAATAGTCTGTCCCATTTTTCATTTCCTCATGCTACAGGTGCTGGGGGGATGATTTACAAAGGAACAATGGAATGACATTTTACCTGGCTTTGGAAATGAATCCCCAGCAGTCTCACGCCTTTTGTGCCTCAGATTTGCCTTCCCTAACAGGGAATGGGTGGTGAGATTCTGGAACAAAACAATAGGAGATTTAAAACGAGAGAATACATCCAATTTTCCATCCAGCCACGATCTCCTAGAGCCATTAGTAAATTGTTAGTATGTCCATATTAGTAAGAAAGGATTAATCGACTGATTGAATTTTCAGAAATTTAGGCGAAGGCCAAATGAATTGGCCTCCATTCTAGTGTGACTAAATGCCAAAAAAATTACATGTACAATATACATTATTTAAAAAACAGTCTGGAGAAAACATGCCTAGCTGTATAATATATATTTAGACAATCTATATATTTAAACCCTGTAAGAACCTACAATATTGGGATGATATGAGATAGAATGAATGAAAAAGGGGGAGAATCAATCTCAGTTTGGTTGTTACTGTTCTTATTTCCACTGATCGTGGCAGGTCATTAAATGAAGGTCACCTCCTTGTGGAATAGTTTGTTGGCTTCTTCAGCATCTTAAAACTTGTGAGGTGTGAAATCAATGACAAATTTTCAGGCAGTATTAAGTGTTGTAAAATGGAGAGCTTCCAGTGATTCAGAGCATTGTAGGAAATCACCTGTTGGGTGAATGGCCCACAAAATGTGATCTATGGCTGAAAATCTCCTTAAACACTCAACCATTGGAGGAAATGAACTTTAAGTGGGACTTGTGTAGTAGAACTTCTGCTTTGATGAATTTGTCATGCTTGGTGGGTAGTGATATTCAAGTAATAGCTTAATAACCTCACTATTTACAGGCAATTACCCCCCTGAAGGAGCTCAGATGGGGTGAAAACATCTGTTTCCTTCGGGAATCCGTGCACATCTGCCCTTAAACAAAGTGAAAATTTGGTGTGAGAACTCTTAAGGACTGAATTGCTGAGGTTCTTCTGCAGTGCTGCCTTCTCTGCAATTAGATAACAGCTTAAAATCTGATTACTGAGTTATTTTTCACCTCTCAGAATGCACAGGCACAAGCAAACTCTCCGTTGAGAGCTGATTTGATGCCAGTTAAATATTCAGGTAGTCCTCTGAAGGCACTGGAAATCAAATAGCTGAGACATCTTGTGCAGAGTGAGAATTTCCATGTTTCTGAACGTGCATTTCCCTGCCATTCCCGGCGGAGGTTCTCACTGTTGCTTTTTCCAAAGCCCTTCAAGCTGTTAGTGAGTTCAGAGTTTCACTGGGATGTTCTCTCAGGTAGGGGAATCCTCTTGAAGTGCTGGTTATGGTGGTAAAGAGAAAATACACCTCTGTGAGTAGTTTTGTACCTGAGAGAGGCGATCTGACAGAGGTTCCCTCACAGCAAGATCCCCTCTTCCTTCCAGCAGACAGCTGCAAGGATCTGAAATGTGGGGGAGCTGAGGAATCTGAACCCTTCCAAGGCTTTCTTCAGCTCCCAGAGGGATTGAGCTATTCCAAGGGCATGGAGTGTCCTGGTTTAGGGCAAATTTGGGAGAAAACCTCCAAAGGGGTTCCTCCAGAAGGCAGGACATGGAGATTCAGGGTCTGCTCCTGGGAAAGGCCACAGAGAGCACTGGGAAGGTCATGGATCTGCAGGGCTGCAATGTGTGTGACCTCAGGCCAGGCTGGACAGGGCTTGGAGAAACCTGGCCTGGTGGAAAGTGGCCCTGCCTGTGGCAGGGGGTGGAATGAGAGGATTTTTAAAGTTCCTTCCTTCCAACCAAACCATTTTGTGCTTCTCTGGAAATGAGATCTGCAAAAGCTTAAGAGCACACGTAGAGAGTGCATTCCTCTGCTGCCTGAGGCAGAAATCCAGCAGGCTGTGCTGTTTATGACCATTACATGCAGTTTATCTCCATTACATTTTAGCATGTATTTTTTCCCCCCATCTTTGCAGTGCACCCACCTTTGGATTGGAGTGATGCAATACTGGATGCCACTGTTGTAAAGAGTTGGGGAATGATGTTAGCAATTGTTATCTTTCAGCCCAAGAAATGGAGAAACCCCAACTAAGCAGCCTGCAAACACGGTGTGCTCAGTCTCTAGTAAATTTTAGTAAGTTATGATGTGAAAAAACCCAAAAAGGTCTTGATTTCCAAGCCTTTCTGTGTTCTTTCCCTCCCTGACTTAGTGATAGGTTTTCACTGCCATCATCTGCAGAGGTTACTGGACTTCCTCCCCATGACAAACTGCAGGCAAACTCCCAGGATAAATTCCCAAGATTAAGGCAAATATTACTGTAAATGTGGCTGTATTAACTTTTCTCAAGCTCCCCAAGTTCAGAGTGGTTTTCCTGCATGGATAATGGAAGGAGCCTGCTCCAAATCCACAGTGTAAGAAAAATAGTGTTTCTAACTCATACTTAGTGCTCTGTATTTTAAACTGAAGTGAGATTTATGAGCAAGCTCCCTCTACCTAAATGTATATACACCAATTTACATGATTTTACATAATATATGGGAACAGTTTGTTGGGTAATATGCACAGGGATAAAACCAACACTGTTTGCACTGAGTAGGGATCACTGCAGTGAACTCTGCATAAACTCCTGTTCAGACAGGGCTACTTGGATCTTCCTGGGAAACAATGCCCAGAATTATATATACATTGAGCTATAAATACATTGAACTTGCTGACAGATCCAGCAGGAACAATGGAGACGAAAAAGCAGTGTTAGAGCTTGTAAGACTCACTGGAATCACTCTTGTTTATGCTGGTTAAAATTTTGGGACCCCATTAACACGAAAATGACCAAAAATTTTGTGATAGAAAAATTAAAAGAAATACCAAAGCATTATTTCTGACAAATCTTCTTTGCAATGGATACAGTGTTGTATTTGTGCTGACCTGCACCTCAAAGCCACAGACACATCTCAGGTAATCTGGGAGCAGGGTCTGGCAGCCGTGGATTAACAGAAATATTCCTCAAGGGTCCCTTTGCCTTGGTGTCCCCTTCCAGAAAGTGTTACAGAGTTTTCCCCTCACTTTTCACTCCCTTTATTGAAGCAAATTTGTGTTTATAGCCCCATTTGCTTTCCCTGCCACGCTGTCTGTCACTTGTGTGGAATATGGGTTTTGCACACTTGCCAAATAGTTTCCTTGCTTGGCCAGGGTTCTCTGGCAGGAGAATTTGCCTCTCTGCATAGTAATGGCCATGTCTGGCTAATGGGCCCTTTGTCTGGGGCCTCCTGCATATTCAGAGCTGCTCCTTTGTCACCAGCCTGACCCAGGCAGCAAATATGAACAGGAGTTGTAAATATGCCCCGTTCTCACTGGGATGCCCATCAGCTTCCTGGGATAAACTGGTGCTCTGCTGCTCTGAAACTGCCCTGCACTGGCCCAGGCTCTCCTATTCTAGAACAGCTCTGCCCATCACTGAGTTTTATGCTTTTGGAGTCACCTTCCTCCGTGGTTTGTGTCCTCTCAGGGTACATTTGGTATTGACACGGGCAGCTCTTTGGGTTTGGGGTGGCACAGCTGATAATTGGCGTGTGCAGAGCTGGCAGCTCAGCTAAAGAAGGATTATTTCTTGTAAAGAAGGAATTTTTCCCTGTTTGCTGGGGACTGGCAGGTAACACATCTCCCTAATTTGTGCAACAAAGTGGTGACAAAAGGAGCAGCGAGTCCAGCTGGTCATTTGAAAAGCCATGAATTTCCAAGGCCATGGGGACATGAGAAGTGTCTTCAGTGCTGGGGCTGCCTGGCCATTGGTAAGAAAGTGGCTTCATGTATTTTTTGTAATTGTTTTTTTTTCATGTCTGAAGTACGGATTTTCTTTTTGTCCTATAGCTGCTTTCTACTGTCAGTGTTTAATAAATTGTCTAAAGGTGAGGGAGTCACTTTTTATTTTGGAACACTAGAAGAGATTGCTTGGTTCTGCCTGGAATAGCAGGTTTGGGTGGATAATGAGCCAATTTATCGGCAGGGCAGAAATCAATGGCACAAGTGCACAGAACTTTTACCAGTTTAAAATTAGACTATCCAGACTCCTTTTAAAACAGCCTGGTCAAACCAGCACGTGTCAGAAGCACAAACCTCCTATTTTAAAAATAGTTATGTTGTAGATCAATAGATAATGTTGTAGATCAAACTTTTCCATTGATCGCAGTGAATCCCCTAAAAACGGAAGCCCCAAAGCTCGCAGAGCAGCCCGGTTGAATAATTCTGCCAGGGCAGAGCTGCAGAAGGGGATGTTACAGCACCATCTAGTGCCTCTGCTCCGGCAATATCGGGAATTTCTGAATTTTCCACTTCATTGAAGGATGGAGGTGGGGACGAGGGAGTGCACTGGCTGCTTAGACACTGACAACTTCTTTTGTCAAGCAGTGTGGAGAGAGAAGGGAGCTGAGCGATGGAAAGGAGCTTTGGAGTCTCGCACGGGAAGGTTTTGCCAGCAGAGGTGCTCTTAGTTCCTCTTCTTTCATCTTCTCCCCAGTCACAGAGCTTTCCTCCTGGGGGTGGATGCAGGAGCAGGAAAATGGGAAGAAAAGTTAAAGAAACTGGACAAATGGCATATTTTGGGGAGGTAGAGCTGTATTTGTGGTAGAGCAATGATCTGTCAGCGAGTGACTGACCAGGAGGAGGCTGGGGGTGCTTTGCAAACTCCTTGTGTTGAGAACTGCACCTTCAATGAGACAACAAGCACTGCATCCTCTGCTTTCCTCATCGAGTGGGACCCAGGATGAAGACTAAATTAACACTAAATTAAATTCTAAATAGAGCTACATTTTCATATGCTTTACATTCCTGTCCCTTTGTTCCTTTTTCTTCTGGCAAGGTGGTTTAATATCCTCTGACTCCTGACTACTCAATGGTTAACCAAGAACAACTTTGCAATTATTCCCAACCAGCCACTGGAGATGAATTTGGCAATGAAGCCCCTCTAGGAAACAACTTCCAGTTCTCCCAGTCTGAGTTTCGGAACACACCTTGTGCTGGGAGTGAGATTAATGACTCTTCAAACTAAGCTATTTATGATAAGAAATATCAATATTTATATATTAAACAAGTTTTCTAGCAGGGTGAACTTAAAACCCTCAAAATTAATTATACCTTACAGCATTTAGTAAACATCCTGATGGTGATGTGGAACTTAACAAATGTCACTTATCTCAAAAAATCTTCACCCAAAATCCTCAGTGTCTTCAGTAGAGCCCTGCAGAAAAAGCTGGTAAATAGTGATGTCTACAAATTATAGTGAAAGTCTAAATTAGAATTAATGCCAAATCTGGGGGTTGAATTCAGATTTAAAGCACTTGCTGGAGTTACAGTGCTCATAGACAGAACTGCTGGCAGGGTTAGGGTGACAAAGAGCTGCAACAGCATCCAAAATACTCCCAGAGTCCTACTTATAATTTTATTATGATTATTATTGAATGTAGGGTTTCCTAAAAGAAACCCCAGCACCTTGGGTCATGTGGCTTTTTGGAGAATCCCAGGAGCCCCTAAAAAACAAGATCAATCGCTCAAGAGTGCAGAAACAAGCTCAAAAGTGTGACTCAAATATATCGCCAGCAATTTAGTAAAAAACCAAGAGAAATAAAAATATTTTAGCATATCAAAAGAATTAAAAAATATTTCGCATAATATTTCTTAATGAAATCCCAGGGTTTGGAGAAGGGGCTCATAATATTTTTATTCTTCAATTGGACAGCTTGACAAGAAAAATATCTTCTTTTATTGTGGTAAATTATTAGATACAATACTCTGCAATTATGAGTATTACACTGAGACAATGCAGAAAAAATTATGGAATCATAACTTAATCATTTAAGTGATTATTGTATTTTATAAATGTTTAATGTATCATCACAGGCATGTTCGTGCTCCTTTGGCAAATGTGGTATTGATTGTTGCTCTAAATTCATTCAGGTCAGGACAGATAATGATTGTTTGGGAATTTTCCACCCACAATGGTAAGGAAATTACAGGGCTTATTTGTCCTTTAAATGTAGTTCTTGAAACCATTTTAATTCTGATTAAAAAAAATATAAAAATTAGTGTTTTGCTTGCTGGCTAATCATTGGTTTGCTCTGTCACTGATGCAGGGAGAATATTATTGCTGAAGTGAGATGGGAGATACTGAAGAAAAAAGCAGAAAGTGCAGAATTTTTCCCTGAATAACAACAACAAAAAAAGTCTTTTTAGGAAGAAAGCAACAAACAGGGCTGAGATGAGATAGAGGAATTGTGAACTGCTCAAGAGCACCATATGGGTTTAGTGATTTGTAACAAAGAATGCAGTAAAAATTTCAGCAATAAAAATATAACATTAGAGAAAAATCCCAGGGCCATGATAGGGCATTTTTGAGGGTTTTTAAAGGGGAAGGAAATGATAATGAATGATGAGACAGAGGGTTTGTGTGAGAGTTGGGCAGTGCAGAGGCAGCTGCAGTGAACTTTTTGGGGTGTATCAGCCGGGTTTGCATCCTGTGAACCATTTCTGGTGATGCCACCAACCTCACACAGGACAGGACCCTGCTGACAAGTTTCAAGAGCACAGGGCACAGGATTGTGTCCAGACAGGTCTGAATATCCCCAGAGGAGATTTCACATCAGCTCTGAGCATCTGATCCCCTGCACAGGGAGGAAGCTTTTCCTCATGTCCAGGTGGAGCTTCTGGGCATCAGTTTCTGCCCACTCCTCTTGTATCATTGCTGGGCACCATCAAGAGGAGCCTGGCTCCATCCTCTTGGCACTGTAATAAATTTAATAACTAAATTACTAAAGTGTGTGTGCACGGGTAAAATCCCATTCCAGTCATCTCCTCTCGGGGTTGAAGAACTCCAGCTCAGCCTTTCTCACAGCAGAGATGCTCCAGTGCCCTCGGCACCACCCTGGCTTTTCACCGCACCCTCTCCACGCCTTGTGCGGATCAATTTTTATCTTATATTGTGTTTAATTTCTTGTCAAGCCATTTACCCATGAGGTTTAACCCACGGCGGGTTTTATTCACACCCAGCCCCTCTCCCATGCCCACAGCCCGGCCATGCAGCGCTTTGGGGACTCGCCGCAGGTGAGCCAGCGGGGGCGGCTCTGCCCTGGTCACCCACGGCCGTGCCCTGTGAGCAGAGAGGAATCGCTGTCCCCCGGCACCCTGAGCCCTCCAGGCGGGAAGGGCTGTCCCTGCCGGGAGCACGGTCAGTGTGGCCCCGGCCGTGAGCACGGAGCCCTGGAGCCCGCACAGGCCGAGGCTCTCGGCCCCGCTCCGGCCGGCTCGGGCTCCTCCTCCGCCCGCCTCCTGCCCCCGCCCCGCCGCCTTCCCAGCCTGCTCTCCGGGTAAACAGCGATGGCCGCCGAGGACCGAGGCGGAGAGCCCCGAGATAACATGGGGAACCACCTCCAGCTGGTGCCCGGTGAGGGCCGGGCCGGGCCGGGGGCACCCGCGGGGGAGGCACCGAGCTGGGGCTCGGAGGGCGGCTGGGGAGGGGAAAGGGAAAAAGAGAAGGGAAGGAACGGAACGGAAGGGAAGGAAGCGGAGGCGGAGAGAAGAGGAAGGGGAAAGGAAAGCGGAGCAAAGCGAGGGGGAGGCGGGCAGAGCCCCGGGCGGTGCGCGGAGCGCTGAGGGCCGGCGGTGCCGCGGGGCTGCGGGCGCTGCCGGCCGGTGCGAGGCGGCGGAGGGTGAGCCTTGGCCCGGGGGCCCCTGCGGCCTCTGCTGCCGGGCTCCTACAAATCCTTCGAGGCCGTGACTGCTCCGTCGAGGCCGCAAGTGTTCCATCGAGGCCGTAGATGTTCTTTGGAGGCTGAAAATAAATGTTCCTTGAGGCCGTGGGTGTGCAGTGAAGGAAGGGACACGGGTGCTCCCGGTGGGGTGGAAGGCCCGTGGGGTTCCCAGCAGAGCGGGCAAAGCAGGCACAGCTCTGTGCCTCCAGACCGCTGTGAAACCCAGAGCCCGAGCAGCAGAATCTCTGTTCTTTTAGGGAATCTCTGCTCTGTTTTCCAGTGAAAATAAGCAGGGAAGCAGAGGTGCTGGATGGAGAGCAGTGCTGGATCCCATGTGCTGCCCAGCTTATCTGTCACACACAGCAGAGCAATTCCTCACCCAGGGAATTATTGCATAATAATGCGTTTTTCTGCCTGTGGTGCCTCCACACTGACAGGAGATTGAATGGGTTGGGAAGCAGCTTGTGCTTGACTGAAAAGAAGCATTATTTCAGAATAAGCATGCAGGGCAGAAGGGAGCAGGAATTCCTGCCAGGAGCCAGTGGCATTTCCCATGGCAGGAAATTCTGTGAGCTCTTCAGATCTTTGTGTTTTAAATAATAAAAAAAAAATATTTCCTGAATATTTTAGGAAATACAGCCTGAATATCACCGTAATGTAAGCAATTCTCCCGAATATTTGAGGAAATACAGCTTTAATATCACCTTCATAAGTTATTTCCTGAAAATTTTAGGAAATTTGGCTATAATAGAAGCTATTTCCTGAATAGTTTAGGAAATACAGCTTTAATATAAGGTATTTCCTGAATAGTTTAGGAAATACAGCTTTAATATAACCTTAATACGACCTATATATAACCTTGTTCTTTTTCCTTAAATGAGGTTCATATTTCCTCATTTCTTCACAAAGGCATTGAGAGTGGATTGGGTTGTGCTGGTGAACCAACGTGAGGAAAATGTGATTTTTATTATTCAGAGGAGCTTTCAGCGCTCGCTTTTCCCTCCTTCCTGTGTGCTGGAGGTGCTGCTAATCCTGGAATTTAAGGATAAAAACCCCCCAGTATTTGGGGGTGTGAAAGCTGCAGCTTGTTTTGCCAGCTGAGAGGGAGGAGGAGAGGGAAGGCGCGGGGTTTGCTGTGTTTTGGGCTGGCTGGTGCTGCTGCAGTGGAATGAGTCATCACGGTCCCTCAGCCAGCACCACACAGCAGCCACTGTGCGCTCTTGGCAGCAGCCAGCAAAAGTTTGCAGGGCACAATTCTTTCCAATCAACTGCTGCTAATTCCTTCTGCGTTCAGGAAAACAAGTGGGGCAGCCTCTCCCTGTTAAAACTGCTAATGATGGATGCAGCCGGACGGGAGCACATGGAAAAATCAGAGTATTTTAGATTTTCCCCCTCCTCCATCCTGCAGTGATGCCCCAGAACCAAACAAAAACTTCCTGCTCTTCCCCTTCATCACACTAAGCAAAAGAATGGCTGTTTTGTACATCTTAAACATTTTGTAATTGTTCATGGTTAGGGTTGCTAATTGAATATAAGAAATTTCATGTAGATGTGGAGTATTTTTAACAGTCATTAGGCAGATGGTGTCTCATTGCTGAAAGGGCTGTAATTAGGTACAATACCAAAGAGAGTCTGTAACCTCCTTTCCTGGATCGTGCTGGATCATTTCTTGCTGAGATAAATGCAATATAGGATGGATCTGTAAGAGCAGGTTCTGTAAACTCTGAACTGTTTCAAAAAAACATAACTGAGGTGAAGCAGAAATAAGAGCAGTGACTAAACATTTTGTGGGAGCATTTAACAAATGTGTCTGGAGGGCAAAGAGGGGAAGAAAGGTTCTCTAAAATCAGCTTTTAATGTCTCCTTCACTGTTCTGTTGTACTCCCACTCTCAGAAATAGTGAAATTGGTGGTGCTCCCATTTCTGAAGGAATATTCTTTGCTTCTGCAGCATCTTTTTGTGTTTTGAGATTTCCCTGCAGAATCCTTCAGGATGAAGAGAGAACCCCTCCACTTTTTATATTTTCAACTCGGAACTATTTTTAAAGAAGATATTAATTGCAAAGGCAGGCAACTAGACTGACTATTGTAATTTTTTTTTTTCATCTTGTAATAGCTTTCAAGGTCTAAATTATGTTTTTCAGCACCACTGGGATTACCCATTACCCAGCAGCTCTTGGTGTAAAGAATCCTGGAGACTGGTTTATGCTAACATGAGGTTTAGGCATAACATGCTGTATAAATAATGTTTGTGTTCAAAGAAATAGGCTCAATTAATGCAGTGATTGATAATTAAATTGCCCTCTTGCCTGACAATGACTTCAGGCTTGGCTGAAGAATGGGAAGGAAGCAGTACTTTTTAAATGCTGTTTAGTATCTGAAATCCCTTGGAGTCTTGTGATTGGCTTCCTCAGGAGTTGCCTTTGCTGGGTTGGTGTTTGGGGTACACACAGCAGAGGCTGCCAGCAATTAAATTGTCCACAATACCAGCAAGAGTCTCTGCATGAGCACAGAGCTTCCCATTGCTTCTTACTCACTTGCAGCTGATTGTTGAGGGTTGTGCAGCTTCAGCCACTTTGCTCAGCTTCCTACAAGCAGTGAAGTGATCTGGTATCCTGGTGTGCAGACAGAAAACCTGTAGAGCTGAGATGAGGAAACACCACTGTAGTGAAAAGCTGAACTGACAGCCTTTGTTTATTGTTTTCTTCCAAAGAAAGTTGTTCTTTAGGCCTTCAGAAATAAATTACCAGGTTTTGACCTTTTCTACAGAATGATGATTTTGCTGTAACAACAAGAAGATATTTCCTTCTGGTTTACTTCCCTGTGCAAAGCTGTAGCCTGGGAATATTGAATGCATTTCCCTGATTCTCAGGTTTTTCTCAGTATCTCAGCCTTTGCTGATTGATTCCTATATAATATTCTGTATGTGCTTCTTAGTAGAGAGCGAGGAAGAGGATGACAATGAAATGGAAGTGGAAGACCAAGATAGTAAAGAAGCTGAGAAGCCAAACATCATTAATTTTGATACCAGTTTGCCCACATCACATATGGTATGTTTTTATATATTGTCCATTCAATATATACTGAAAGTATTTGAATGGGGTTTGTAAAGTTTTATTGTAATGTTCTTATGCCACAAGCTTAGTTTTATTTTCACAGAATCATAAGATGGTTTGGGTTGGAAAAACCTTTGAGGGCACCCAGTTGCACCCCCTGGGCAGGGACAGCTGCCACTGTCCCAGGTTGTTCCAAGCCCTGTCCAGCCTGGCCTTGGGCACTTCCAGGGATCCAGAGTCACCCTGTGCCAGGGCCTGGCACCCTGACAGGGAGCAATTCCTTCCCAGTATCCCATCCATCCCTGCCCTCTGGCAGTGGGAACCCGTTCCCTGTGCCCTGGCCCTCCATGCCTTGGGAAGAATCTCTGTCCATCTCCCCTGTAGCTCCTTCAGACACTGCAATTCCACATTAGCCCCCCCTGGAGCCTTCTGCAGGCTGAGTAACCCCAGAGCACTCCATGCCCTGCTCCCCGGGGTGCCCAGGCCCTCTCTGACCTCCCCATTGCTCGTGGCAGTACCTGGGCTCGGACATGGAGGAGTTCCACGGCAGGACGGTGCACGATGACGACAGCTGCCAGGTGATCCCCGTGCTGCCCCGGGTGATGGTGATGCTGATCCCCGGCCAGACGCTGCCGCTGCAGCTCTTCCGCCCCCAAGAGGTTAGCATGGTGCGGAATTTAATTCAGAAAGACAGAACCTTTGCTGTCCTTGCATACAGGTAAAAGCCACGGGCGGGTCGCTGGTGTGTGCAGCATGTTTTTAGCACAGTTTTCTGTGGATACTAAAGCAAAAGCAGATGGTTGCATCAGTTCTGTGCTCGATAACAAGCTGAAATTGTTTGAGAGAATTTGTCTTCCAGTGTGTAATGGCAGTGGAGGTGCTTGACAGCATCTCGTGTTTGTGTGGAGAAACAGCAAGTGCTGATCTGTGTCCTTGGTTGAGCATCCTCCTCTTTTCAGTAACTGTTTGTTCCATCTTGTTAAAGAATAAGCCTTGACCTGAAATGTGGAAGTCACATTCCTGTTTTGAGAGCTGCATTGTTTCTTGTTTTGTGTGTGAACTAACAAGCACTGGCAAATGCTTCACAGTGGAGTTGAGAGACGGGAGGTGATAGAAAAGTGGGGAAGAGAAAAGCTGATTAATGCCAGAAGAAGTTGGGAATGTTCCTCCCTCTTCCCTCTGCAATTTACTATGGATTAATTGTGTGGGAGGTGGGAACAGTTCCTGTTATAAAGTCACTTCAAAGAATGTTTGCTTTCAGTGTCTGCATTTGAAATGCTGACACACTGGTGATCCCTGTGCTCCCAGAATGTCACATCTAGACCCTAAAATAAAATTAAATTACCTGGCAAAAAAAAACCAAACCAACCAAAACAATAGAAATTGCTTTATAATGTAAAAATTATTATTGTGATTAATTAAAGGTATTTCAGCAAAAATTGCTTTTTTGATCAGCCCAATCACATACAGTCAGTGCAGGCAGAGTGGAGTCTGAATGAGCAGTGCTGTTTGGAGGGGGTTAATTAATTTAATTCATCTTTAATTCTGTTCCTCTTAGTAATGCACATGAGAGGGAAGCACATTTTGGAACGACAGCAGAAATCTATGCCTACAGAGAAGAGCAGGAATATGGAGTTGAAACAGTCAAGGTGAAAGCAATAGGAAGACAGAGGTTCAAGGTGCTTGAAATACGAACTCAGTCAGATGGGTAAGAAAATGATGCAGTTAATTCTATACTCAAGTCAACTTCCATAGGAGTTTTCTCTTCTTTTCTATATTCCCATTTGATAGCTGTGATATTTAGAGGCTCTTCTGACTAGTTTCAATGTATCATGTAACTAATGCCTTTTTCCATTTCTAAAAGTGATCAGGATCCTGAACATGCAGTAAGAATATGCTGAGTCTTCCCTCATTTTCAGCTCCTTGGCCTCATGCCCTGCACCATGGCCAGAGGTCCAGGCTCCAGCATTGATCTGGGAGCATGTGACAATTCTTAGCACAACTGCTACAGCTTCTGTCATATTTTCTGCAAGGCTTGTGAAGTATTACTCCAAATCTGTAAATCTGGAGCTCCTCACCTGTGTCCTGCAATTCAGCATAGAGTCATTGCTTTAGAAAGAGGTCTGGGAGCAGCATTTCTGTGATTTGTGACCTGCAGCTGAAGAAATGAAGAATACTTGTGCTGTTTGCTCTCTAACACTTGGTTCCAAATAACAGACTCTGAATGTTAGAGCTTAGGAGAAGCCCTGCTTGGACACAGGGTGGCAGTGCTTGGACAACTGCAGCAACAGCAGCTTTGTAACTGGGGATTCACTGTCCAGAGCTCTGTAGCAAGAAGAAATTTCCATAATTGTTGGTGTTTCTGATTCCTGAGTGCTTTTGGCACAACATAATCTTATAATTTATTGTAAGTTACCAGTTCAGTGCTGTCCCTGTGAGAAAATTAGAAATTTGTAATGACACACCCCTCAATATTTCAGGATTTCTGCTGATTAATCCTGATAAGACATGAAGTCTTTCCTGCTGGACAGCATTTTTAGTAGCCTCAGCCATATGCTGAGGTCTTTGTGGAAGAGGTGACCTTTGCTGCTGGGATATTAAAATCTGATCAGTCTGTATCCTATTTCTGCTGATTCTGACCTCGAGTGAGCACAGAAGCTTTTGTGGTTTGAAGATACCAAAGTGCATTTCAGCTGAACTGAGCCTTTGAGATGGGAGAGCTGATTATACCAAAAGTAACTTGAGGAGACAAAAATCTAAATCTATAGTGCTGAGACTGTGGAACATTCAGCTGTGTTGCCACTGCCAATCTGTCTGTATTTCTGTCCACCACAATCCCAACAGATCTGTAGTGCTCTAAAATAAAAGAAGTTCTGATGGAATGGGTTGTAGGTTAAATTCTCTAGTACCCTGGAGTGATTAATCCATTGCACCAACCTGTGTTCCCATAAGCAGTAAAATCCACTTTTTTTTGAAATGCAGGTATTAGAAAAAAACATTTAAAAAAATATGTGTACACCTCATCTTTTTGCTTCCTTCCCCAGAATCCAGCAGGCTAAAGTACAAATCCTGCCTGAGCGAGTGCTGCCTCCCACCATGGCAGCAGTGCAGCTGCAGTCTCTCAGCAGGTGCCACGTGCTCCCCTCTTCCAAACCCACTTCCTGGCAGGACAGGGCCATCAGGCAGTGGTGGCAGAAGTACCAGAAGGTGAGAAGTTATTCCACAGCTGTGCTTATTCTGGCTTTGTATTTTTTGTCTGAATTTCTGATGGCGTCTTGAGAATCAGTATCCAGCTCCATCTGTAGAGGAGGAGGAGGCACAGCAGGGAAGGCAGATTCCAACCTCCTGCTTTTCATGGAATCCCACAGTGGTTTGGGTTGGAAGGGTCCTTAAAGCCCATCCATCCCATGGGCAGGGACACCTTCCACTATCCCAGGTTGCTCCAACCCCCTCCATTCTGGCCTTGGACACCTCCAGGGATGGGGAGTCCACAGCCTCTCTGGGCACCCTGTGCCAGTTTATATCTGTATTTATTATTTATTCCATTGTTTTGGTCATTGACACAGAGAAGTTACCTTGAAATCTTGTGTCTCTTGTGATCTGTAGAGATCTTTGCAACTACTTCCAGAAATTAATACAGAGTCCTGGTAACTCAACTCCTGTTTGGATTTGCTTTTTTCTTCAATGGTTTTGAACTCTTGTACCCTCAAAATCAAATTAAAAACTCCATTGATAACAAAGAGCTCTTGATTCTCAGAGTTCCTGACCAAGTTCATGTGAGTGAATGAGCCCAGAAACTCTGGGCTGTGGGGTGAAAATCCCTTCCCAAGGCTGATTCTGTCAGGTGGAGCTGAAATGAAGGGAGCCCAGTGTAGGAAAACCTGGGGTGCAGATGCAGAGCAGGGTATTTGTCCTGTTACCTCCATCTCTACTGGTGTCATCTGTAAATGAGGAGAGTTGCCCTTAAGGGGCAGATGAAAACTGAATTTGTACATATTTGCAGTGCAATATGTGCTCCTCTTTTGAAAAGCAACATAGCTGTGTGCTGCTTTTTAGACTTTTACTAACTAAAGCTCTCAATTTCTGTGTTCAGAAATCACTGGAAAAAATTGGTTAATTAAACAAATGACATTACACTGATGGAAATTTGGTGGTTTCAGGGACAGCTGGTGGAGACTTAGGAACAGATGCACTGTTAACAGCACTTAAATTTTCAACTGTCTCCATTTCAGACAGACACACTTTTGAAACACATAATTTTTTATTACTAAACATCAGAAATACCTCTAATGGAGAGACAGGTTTTGTGATAAAATCCGTGTATTGTCCTGCTCAGAAGGCTTAGCCCTCAGTGCATCTGAAAATGGGTTTGGAAGCTTTACAGTGAAGTGCTGGTCCTGATGGAGATAATTTCTTACATCTTTAAATAATCAGATCTGCCTTCCCTGTTTTATTTGTTTCAAAAAAAGCTGTCCTTAAAATCTGCTTTTGTTAAAGAATCAATATTTGTGGGTTTGGTTTCAGAGGAAGTTCCACTGTGCAAGTTTGACATCTTGGCCCCCCTGGCTCTACTCCCTCTATGATGCTGTAAGTTCACCCTTAAATAACCTGCAGGGAGCTTTATAGTTGTAATATCTAAATATGGGATAATAGAAAAGCTTTAATTTTATTGGCTCATAATTTCCATTTTAAAGCCTTTTATATTCAGTGTAGCGTGAAAAGATCAGGAAGGGCTTCCCTCACTGTGGTTGTTCCCTCCTTCCTAGAGCAAATGTCTGGGAGGGATACAGAGATTCTGGTTCCTTCTGTGTTGTCTCACAGCAAAACCAGTTAAAACATGCAGGTACAAAGTGCTTCTTTAATTATTCTTTAATTAAAAACTACTGTCCACTTAGGGAAAAGAGCTTACTCTACATTTTGCTTCCCTTTTGTTTTTTTCCTAAGAAGAAAGCAGCAATAGCTGTGTATTTAAATTAGGCTTTTCTTCTAACAAAAGGAAACCTTGATGGAGAGAGTCAAGAGGCAGCTGCACGAGTGGGATGAAAACCTCAAAGATGAATCTCTTCCATCAAACCCAGTAGGTACGAGCTTTCCTGAACCCACCATTTTAATTTTAATTCCTTAAGAGACCACAGCTTAGATAATTACCTGTGGTAGAATAAATAGAAACCCTTGGATTTATTTCTCTGTTAATTCTAACAGACCTGCTGCTTTCTCATTTCTAGATTTTTCTTACAGAGTTGCTGCCTGCCTGCCCATTGATGATGCTTTACGTATCCAGTTGCTCAAAATAGGCAGTGCTGTGCAGAGGCTGCGCTGTGAGCTGGATATCATGAACAAAGTGAGTCATTCTGCTTTATTTGCCATCAAATAGCCAAAAACCAGGAGTGACTGCTACAATCCCTTCCAGAAACGATGGAATTTCCAGCTAATCCTTCCTGGGGATGAGTTTGGCTGTTCTGGTATTTCTTCAAAAGTTTGCTCGAAAGGAAAACGATGTCTCAGTGCTGGGTTATGTTTGGCAGCAAGAAAAAACATAGGATATGATATATGATATATAATATATACTATATACTATATAATATATAATATATAATATATACTATATAATATATAGTATATAATATATAGTATATAATATACAATGTATAGTATATAATATATAATATACAATGTATAATGTGTAATATATTATATAAATATCTATAATATGTAGTATGTAGTATATCATATGTAGTATAATATATAATATATAATATATAATATACAATATACAATATATAATATAATATACTATATATAATATGTAGTATATAATATATAATGCACTGCAACATATTATATATTATATAACATATAACATATAATATAATATAATATAGAAAATTTATATTGTATCATATCATATATCATATCATATCATTAACACATAATTATATTTGCTTTTGTTAGAAGTATTTCAGTGTGGCACAGCACTTTTTTAGCCAAGAGATGGTGCTAGAAGTCCAGTGTTAACAACCATCACAGCCCCACACTGACACCACAGGCATCATTTTGCCATGGAAACTTGTGGATTTTGTAGCAAAATCTTTGTAGTACTGAGCATAAATATAAAGATTGGACTAAACAGATTTTTTTTTTACAAAAGGCATATTTATTTCTTAGGCAGCTCCTTGTTAAGATGTTCAAAAACTTGTTTCCCTTCCCTTCTTTCCATTGCCATGGCCTTGTAGTGTTCTAAATTTTCTATTTTTGTGTACTACAGTTCTTTGTAATAATTTGTATTTTTTAAATGACAGTACTGTTTGTCTGATGGATACATAGCAGTGGGAGTTTTGCCTGTTTGCCTAAAAAGTAGTGTCATTAAATTCTTGCCTGTTTCTGGGGAAAAGTCATTTTAATAGTGATCTTCTTCCCAAATTCATGCAGCAGAAATTTAAAGAAAGGAGACAGAAAACATCTCTTCCAGATTCTGAGACAAAATGGGCAGGTGTTTGCCTGAGGCTGTAGTCAGACTAAATTTCACTTGTCTTTTCTGAGTTGAAACTCTGAAAACACCCTGATACTCAAGTTCTCAGCAGAACTGTTCATGTTCAGTAATTATGTGTTTTCCATGAATTCCAAAGAGGCAGGAAAACTTAAATGAGCCTCACAAATTCAAGTTCAAGTTGCTTTTTGCCTATATCCAAACGGTGTTTTCTTCATCACCCTGTGACATTTTGGTCTGTAAATGTGTTTAACTGTTCTGTCAAGTGTCAGAATGGGGAGGGCATTATCACTTTTTACAGTTTATTTAGCAGCACTTTTATCCAGAGTTCTTTAGGATGCCCTGGCTTGTTCAGAATGTCATTTCCAATAATAAAACTGATCCTGAGAGCTGATCCATTTTCCTTGGATACCAGTGAATTATATTGTACTTCTGTCACTTGCCCTGTTGTTAACCCAGTTACCAAAGTTCATTTTAAGGAGTGTGCCTGACTCCCAGGTGTAGCACTGGCAGTTCCACTTGGCAGTGCTAATTGCAGTCATTCATTAGAGAGGTTTGGAGGTGGAGCCATGGAGTGGAGAGTGGCTGAATGGACTCTGGGTGCTGTGGGAGCCCTGGAGTGAGGTGGGGAAGGTCCCTGGCAGGAGAGAGAGGCCAGGGCAGCTTCAAGGGGGCTGAAGAGGATTTGAGCAGTCGAGCTCTTGTCCTGCCTCATCTCCAGTGAGCAGGGGCACCTCCAGGAGAGGAGCTGGAGCAGCTGAAATCCAGCAAAAACCTCTGAAGGGAGCAGAGGAGAGGCCAGGGAGTGGTTGGAGTGTGTGGTGTCACAGATCTGGGGCTCAGGAGCACAAACTCCAGGTTTTAGAGCACTGTGCCTGTCCCTGAGTGCAGCATTTGATTCCAAAATCCTGTGGCTCATTTTGGGGGAATTTCACAGGCATTACCCTTAAAAAGAAGTACAGGTAATGCATGTCCTGAAAATGAATGGGAGTGTTCTGCTGAGCTGATTTAAATGCTGCTTTTCTGGGCAGTGTCAGTGATGAATTGTTTAGTTCTGCTTTGTAGAAAATGTAGAAGATGGATTAACCTGTTCTAATCTCCAGGAGAGAGATCAATATGTTTTACCTATTTTTGTGAGGAAATTAAACCCATTGATCTACAGGACCCTCAAATTTAGGAAAGACTTAATGATTGCATTTGTCTCATCTGCCTTTTCCGTGCTGTATTGCAGAAGAGCAAAGGTTGTTTCTTCTAAATTAGCCTTTGGAGACCTTAAAAGGTTGGCTCATTTATTATATTTGTGGAGTCAGATCCAATTCTCTGTGTGTGAATCTTTTTGTGAGGGGATGATATGAAAATTATTATGTCTTTTAGATAATAATTAGTGTTTAAATGAGTAAAATGCATAGAAAAAATATCCCACATCAGTGACTGCTGAACAAAGCAATTGGTCCAAAGTCTGTTCTGATGGAAAAGGAGAGACATTTTTTATTATTTCCCACTGCTGACAAGCATCTGGAAATTAATGAAATTACACTCTTTGTTTCTCTTCCCCAGTGCACATCTCTGTGTTGTAAGCAATGCCAAGACACAGAAATAACTACCAAGAATGAAATATTCAGGTGAGTTTATTACTCTTCATCTTGGGCAGCTCCTAGGTCAGAAACATGAGCCCAGCAAAGCAGATTAGGCTGGGATAAGTCTTAAAACTGCTGGGTTTGCCACAGCTCCAATAAAATTTTAGTAAATATTTATAGAGAGTTTATATTTGAGCTTTTTTAATAAAAAGTTAGGGAATCTCAGCATTTCCAGGCACATTGGAAGAGAAATTGGTGTTGTGCCACACCCCCAGCACCTCACACTGAACAATTTGAAATATAAATGTGCCACATCAAGACTATTTCAGCCTGTGGTATTTCTGAATAAAGTTTTTGATACCCCGGATTTTATTTTGCAGCACTCCATTTATGTGTCAACAGGCACGAGTGCCAATTAAAATGCACTAATTAGGGGATATAAACAGGCTCCCAGGATGCTGGCACGCAGGGAAGGTTTCTATTGAAGCCAATAAATGTTGTGGTCCCTTTTTTCTTTGAAGAATTGAAGGTTATTCCTGCTAACTGGCCCCATTCTTTCTTTGCCCTATCCAATATCTCCCATGTTTAACAACGATTACATTTCCCCAATAATTGCTGCCTCTGTCAGCCTTGTCACTGCTTTTAATCTTGATGAACTCCCAGCAGCCCATCCCCTCTGATAATGGCAAGGTTAAAAGATGCTTTGGCTTAACAAAGACTCCCCACAGTTTTTCTTTATCAGTGTGATAAGGAGCTGATGGGGTAATTAAAAGCCATTTCTTATCTTTTAATCAAATAATGGATTGCAGACACCACAATTCCTGCTGTGTCAATATGATGAACTTCTTACAGAAGGTGCTGAGAAGTTGGTGCAAGAAATGAACATTTCTTACTTTTAAAGTTACATTTGCCTTGCTTTTCTTGGAACTTGCTGTTTAAAGTAACACACAGGATGAGTCTATTGTGGACTTTCCTGCAATTCTAAGCAAATTTGAGCAATGATATCTTAAATCAGCCTCTATTTTCTTTCAGTTTTTATGCAGTTTTTTTTTCCCCTAAAAAAAGTGGGGATTTTTTTGCTCTGTTGAAATAATTTAAGCTTAGCTGGCAGTTTTTCCTCTGTTTATATTTACCATCTTTTTTTTTTTTTTTGTGTGTGTGTGTGTGTGTTGGTTTTTATGTTTTGTTGAATTTTTATTTTATTTTTCCTTGCATTCTGACAAAATTCCTTGTGTGTTGTAGCTTATCCCTGTGTGGGCCCATGGCAGCCTATGTGAATCCCCATGGATACATCCATGAAACCCTCACTGTTTATAAAGCCTCCAACCTGAGCCTCAGTGGACGCCCCTCCACAGAGCACAGCTGGTTCCCTGGGTAAGAGCAGCCACATTTGAACAGAAAATGACCCAAACTGGCCATTTCTGGGAGGGTGGAATAGTAAATATTGAGGGGTTTTGGCACAATGTCATCATTTTGCTCGTGTGAAAAATAAGGAAGTAAATTTAGACTTATTCAAGATACAGGATAAAAGATTGCAGAATTTAATATTTTTTAAATGGAGAAATATTAAGATTTTAAAACATAGTCTAGAATCTAAACTGTTTAAACCAAGTTGTCTGGAAATTTCTTTGTGTGTAGTTTTGTTTAAAGTCCAACTGTTTTCAGAATTGTTTTCACGCAGCTTTAGTGCAAAGGAAAATTAGAATATATAAATGTATTTAGTCCACTGAAATACAATTTCTATGTAAAACCTGATAAATGTTACATTAAATTAAAAACTAATTACATTTGTATTGATCTGATTATATTTGATTTTATTTTAATAATAAATAATTAATAATGAGTCTGCCTCTCTGAGACAGTAACAGAATTAAGTGCTAAGATGTAAAAGTTTGCCCAATAAATAACAGGTCTTGCATTTAGGATTTTTTCCCTGGAATATCACAGAGAGCTGAGCAGTGACTTGGAGGATGTCTGGCATTTCTGTCACATGTTTTAACAGTCCCTAAAGCAAATCTGAGACTTTTAATATCTGGAGTTAATATTGCTCATCCTTTTGTGTTTTCTCAGCTCTTCTATGATGGCTTTGAAATATTCATGTTCTACCTCATAAAACTGTTAGAAAAAAGCTCTGCTGCTGTGGGAGGTGCAGCAGTCACTGTTATTTGAAAAGCAGGGCAAAAATCACTTCCATTGCCATTAAATAATTTACTCTGAGAAGTTTGTGACCCCTCTTCAGGGCTCTCAGCATTTCTGGGACAATAAAAGCTTTGGTTGCTTCTTTCTTTGAAGAGGCAGTAGAAGGTTTTTGGGGTGGGGTGTTTGTGGGATTTTTTTCTTTTATTTTTTGGAGCTTTGCAGGGTTTTATATTGGAACTGGGCACTGGATTCCTGAGGATTCTTTGGAAGTGCAGCTGGGGATTGGTTTCCAAATGCAGTTTGGGGTTGTAACGAAAATTTAGCTGGGGATTGGTATCCAAATGCAGTTTGGGGTTGTTACCCAAATCCACTTTGGGGATTGGTACCCAAATGCAGCTGGGGATTGGTTTCCAAATGTAGTTTGGGGTTGTTACAAAAATTCAGCTGGGGATTGATATCCAAACCCAGTTTGGGGATTGTTATCCAAATGGAGCTGGGGTTTGGTACCCAAATGCAGCTGGGGATTGTCACCAAACTCAGTTTGGGGATTGTCACCCAAATCCAGCTGTGGATGGGTACCCAAATGGAGCTGGGGTTTGGTATCCAAATGCAGTTTGGGGTTGTTACAAAAATTCAGCTGGGAATTGATATCCAAACCCAGTTTGGGGATTGTCACCCAAATCCAGCTGTGGACGGGTACCCAAATGGAGCTGGGGTTTGGTATCCAAATGCAGTTTGGGGTTGTTACCAAATCCAGCTGGGGATTGTCACCCAAATTCAGTTTGGGGATTGGTACCCAAATGAAGCTGGGGATTGGTATCCAAATGCAATTTGGGGTCGTTACCCAAATTCAGCTGGGGGTTGTCCCCCAAACCCAGCTGGGGATTGTCCCCCCAGCCCACCCTGGGGCTGTCCCCCCAGCCCACCCTGGGGCTGTCACCCAAGCCCACCCTGGGGCTGTCCCCCAGCCCAGCTGGGATTGTCACCCCAGCCCCTTTGGGATTGTCCCCCCAGCCCACGCTGGCTCTGTCCCCCAGCCCAGCTGTGGCTGTCACGGCTGCAGCTGCTGCAGGCCCGGGCCCGTTTCGCTGACGCTGGCTCTGTCCCTGGCAGGTACGCCTGGACCATCGCCCAGTGCCGCATCTGCGGCAGCCACATGGGCTGGAAGTTCACGGCCACCAGGAAGGAGCTGTGTCCCCCCAGGTTCTGGGGGCTGACGCGCTCGGCGCTGCTGCCCCGCATGCCCGAGGACGCCGAGGACTCGGAGCGCGGCCGCTCGCCGCTGCTGTGCCTGTGACGGGGCCCGCTCGGGGCTGCTGCTGCCTCCTCAGCCCAGGAGCCATCCCCAGGAGCCAGGCCCAGCCTGCTCCCCGTGCTGCTCCTGCACAGGGGCCTCAGCAGACACCGGCAGGGAGGGCCCACGCGTGGGACGCCGGGGAATCTCTGAGCCGCGTGGACGCACCCTGAGACTGGACTTGTGGAATGCCCACCTGCAGTGAAGGAAGGGGGATGGAAACTAAAACCAAACTAAAAGCCCAAGAAGCAGAGTCTGCTTGCTGCAATATTCCCGGGATGGCAGATGGCACCTACCTGCTGTGGAGTGTTGGCCATAACACACTTACACGTGGTTTGCTGAGAATCCCTGTTCTAACTCTCTGAAGTCCTTCAGGTTTGCTGCTTGTGCTGTTTCTCAGCTTTTTTGCTGAATAACCGTGGAAGAGAGAAGCAGCCTGAGCGTTTCTGAGTGCTGCAATGTGCAGAAGCTGGAATTGCAGCTGCCTCCCAGGATGGGCCCCGTGGGGAAGTGTCTGTTCCTTACAAGTTGTCTCATCTGTTTAGTCCATTTGGCTTTAGAAGTCTTAAATTTTAAACTGTTGATAAGAAGTGCACAGGTCAGTCCCAGAGGGTAAACAGCATTGTCATGTTCTGTTCAGTGTGCTTCAATCACTTCCCCAAATTATTCCTGGTTAATTTACCACCAGGGTAAATTGGGAAGGACTCTAAAACACCCCACTGAGGTGATTTTTAAGTAGTACTTGTTGTGAGAAAGGGAAGGAAGAATCTCTTTTAATTATTTCATTGTAACTTTAAGATCATAAAGTAAAATTTCACGTTATCAACTTATAAAGAGCAAAAGTTTCCAAATAAAATAGGAATACAGGCAGTGCTTTTGTGGGGAGGTTTCTTGGTTTTTGGTTTGGTTTTTGTTTTGTCTGTGCTCCACAAATTGGGTGCCAATCTGGGGCAGCTTTTGCCACTGATTTATATTTTTTTTTGTCCTCTCAGAATGCACTTTGGTGATGGCAATGGAGATTTTTTTAGTGCTTGTGCACATAAACACTTGTTTTTCTCGTGAAGCTTTTATCATTCACTCTTCATTTCTTCACAGTGATGTTAAACTAGTCAAGTCTAAGCCATGAGCCACTGGCTGCTTGTTCTCTGTCAGGCTGCAGGCAGGTGTAGCAAGCACAGATCACTTCAGCTGAGGGCCAAGGCCAAGCCTGGCACACCTGGAGCTGGAAAAACACCCCAAACCATGGACTTGCTGCTGGCTATTTGTCATGCCAGGTATGTAGAGATTAATTGTGTAACTCAGGTTTAGTTCTTTGAAACTTTCTACCTCTGTGCTGCTTCTGTTCTTCTTAGACACCTTTAATTCCGTGCTCAGTTCCATGTGCAGTGCCCTGACTTGGCAGTGAACTGTGAAAAGCAGAATTTGGGATGTGGCTGTGAGCAAACAGAGGGTGATGATGGCTCATTTTCATCCAGAAAACATAATGATTGATATTGATAATGATTGATGAGAAGCTTGGAAAGCCAGGCACTGGTGTGAGAGGGAGACTGGATGCTCTGTGTGTGTGAATGCACTGGAACCAGGCCTGGCTTTCCCTCCCCCAGCACATCTGGGCTGTATTTTTGGGATATTTGGGATATTTTGTTCCTTCTCCCCCCAGAGTCCCTCCTGTCTGTTGCTCCTGTGGCCCTCAGTGGCCCTTGGTGCTGGCAGGAAGTGGGAGGGTGCTGCCAGCACCTTCTGCTGCCTTGGTGTGAGCAGTCACTGGGGGCTGGCAAGGGGAATTGCAAAAGCGTTTTCTCAGCTGTCACTGAACTTCTAAAGGTTCAGTTCTTTTGGCCAAGTCTTTTGGATTCTCAATTAAAAATGGCAATGTTTGAATCCAGAATTAGCATTTTTGGTGTTTTGTGTATATAGTCAAATGTAAACTAACGTAATGGAGGTAAGTCAGGAGTAAATTAATGCTAATTAAATTTCATTGTTGATGATGCTGTTCCATGTGCTAAACCTGTGCAGTGTTTGCTATATTGAGTGCATGACACTTCCCAGGTTGAGTCCTGTGGTGGTGAATCCAGTCCTTACTGGGAGCTGCCAGAGCATCCAGGTGTGAGCTGGGGATGGTTCCTTACACTGGTTCATATTTTCCATCCTTTTCTCTCTTTTGAAGAGAAAACTGTTGGTGGGAATTAGGGGAAAATTTGGGGCATCATTATGGAAAAATACAGCAACTGCTCATTGAGCTAATCAAAGGAAAGCAGATTTGGTGAATATTTATGCATTTACCCCCTTGATTGGCTGAGTAACTTCCTGCAGGAATGAATTAATGAATCCAATGGGCATGACTGAGGGAGCACAGGATTTACAGCACAGACTCATTTCCAAGCCATCACTGCAGCATCACCAACACCCCCAACCAGAGCCTGTAACTTTGCAACTTTTCATTTATTTTAGGCTCATTTTGACAAATAGGTAGAACCACTTGTACACTGGGTCTGAAATATTTCAGATACTCATTTGTTTTTTATTAATTTCACATACTCATTTGTTTTTTATTAATGCTCTTTTGGGATGTGCTGCAGTTCATTTGTTCCTCTCTTTGTCACCTTGAATTGCTCTGAACTGCTCCAGGGGTAGCCCAGTCTCTGCTTTAACTCTTCCTCCTCTCTGCCTTTTGGGACAACTTTTCTGACAAATCTTGTGGCTTGCAAATATTTGCAAAGAATAAAATTCAATTTGTTTCAAAACTCACCTGGTTTTGCTGATTGTCGGGGTGGGAAAAGGAAACATTTGGGTTTATGATGAGGTTTTGGCTGCAAAAAGTAAAAGTTTCACTTCCAGGTCTGTGCTGGCTCAACTGGCCCAGGGCAGAGAAGGTAAGGAATAGTATGGGAGAGAGGGGAGGTTGTCAGGTAATTAAAACCCATTGTGAATATCATTTAATTAGTGTAATAATCTGTTGGAGAACTTCACTTGACCATGTGTGTATCAAACCTCATACCTTCTCTCTCCATTTGCTATTTAAATAACCCATACTCTAAAAAGGAGAGTTTATTTAAACCCAGCATTTTTCCAGATCCTAAGCTGCCACTGCTTGCCTAAGATATGTGAATATTTTTTATTTCATGCCTTTCATTTTCCTAGGGGTTCATTTTAGTGGAAGATAAACAGAAATGTTTAATAGGCCCCTGGGGAGCCTCAAGCAGGGGCTGATGTTTAAAGAGGTGTTGGAACACAGGTGCTCCCTGCACTGGATTCCAAGCAGGGCTGTCCATGAAGGTGCTTGTGGAATAATCTGCTGTTGCTGTTTTGTACCAGGATCCTCTGTGTTATTAGTGAGGGATGGAGGAAATGGTGCTCCCCCTGTTTTTAGTGACCAGCTTGGCCAGATATCTCCAATTAAACCCATCAGTTTCTATTTACTAATAATGAAACTGGCTTTGAAATTACTACACAGTATCTATACTGTGTAGTAAATAATTCTGGTAAAGTCTCTTCAGGGTAATCATTACCAGCATCAATTTAAATAAATCATTCCTTGCTGTTCATATGCATGATTGGGGTTGTCATCCTAATGCTGGGGTACAAAGTTGTGCAGGGGCTCCCTGAGAGTGGAACAATCCTTCAGACATAAAGCAGAGATTAAATCTGGGAGCAGGATGGGACTCAGGCACACTCAGCCCCTCTCAGGGCTGGCAAACAGCTGCAAATTGAAGCTCAGAACTCATGGGAAGCTCTCCCTGCTAAGCTTTGTCCAAAATATCCATTTGGTCCATGCCAAGATCATAAATTTCAAGCTTTTCTCCTTAAAACTTCTCTCTCCAAGGTGAGTTGGACCCTGACAGTAATGTTGGGTGAAAGTGTTGATATTTTCCACCTCCACAGCCATTGGCCCCAAGCTGCACTTTGGTGAAATCCTGAAAGGACTCTACAGCCCTGAGTGTCACCTCCCCCCAAGGTTTCCAGAAATTACACAAAGGAGGCTTCAGTTTAATCACCTCATTAAATTGAGCACCATCCTGTTCTTGTGAGATTTGCCTTCCTAACAAACAGCCTTTCCCTTTTCCCTTGCTGGCTCCCACTAATTCCCAGGCACCTTCAGGATAATTCTTTTAAAGGAGCAGACATCCCAGGAAAATCACTTGTGTGAAAGCCCAAAATGCTGAGGTTTTTTTTTTTTTTTTTTTTTTCCCCAGCATTGCTCCAGTGTTGCCATCTAGTGTTGCAAAATGAGATCCAAGGAAAATGAAATCCAAAGGATTTTATTTGTTACCATGGTTCTGTAGGAAAACTTCAACCTGCAACAAGATTTGCACACACAAGAGCTGCTCCCAGAGACTTTTTAACAGCACACCAAAAACCCCAGGGACAGGACTACATTCATAGAGACCAGGAACAGCTCTGCTCCAAATCCCCAAATCCCCAAGCCAAGGAGCTGGATCTCATGTTAATTAACATTAAGAGTTTGTCTCACACCTGAAGTGGAAAATACAAAGTAGAACCTTCACCAGCTTGCTGTGGATTTAGTTTACTCAGTGATAAGTCACTGAAAAACTACTGAAAATTCATGATAATCACTCAGCCAAGTAATTCTTTTAACCTAAAAGTGATTCTGGAAAATAAAAAGAGTCCTAGAAAAGAGCCTGGTTGTCCATGGCAAGGCTGTTGGGAACTGCTGGATTATTTCCATCTGTTATCCAGCTTTAAGTACAAAAAGAGTTAAGGTAGAGCCCATTATTTCCTCACTTTCTCCTAGGCACATATAAACTCCTCCATGATTTGATCCAGAGGATGCAAACAACCTTTTTGGGGGGATTTTAGTTTTTGGGTTTTTTTGTATATAGAAAGTCAGAAGGAGAAAAATCTTGCCATCACCTCTCATGCCCTAAGTCATGATAAAATAGTAAATATTTATCACTAAGAATAGCAGAGAGAGGTTGAGAAGGTGGGATTTGGCAAACAATGTTTTACATTATTACAAAATGCAACCTCTCCTTGCAGAAGTTAGGGACCAGTGATGAAAATGTTAAATGTGACAAATGCTCAGCTGGCTGTGAGAGGCTCAGTTTCCTGGGAGCTCAGCTCCACTCAGCTCAGGGCACAAACAGTTCTGTTCATTATTCACTTCACAGCTTCTTCAGGCAGCTCAGCAGTTCCTCTTTATCCATGTGGTACCCACTCTTTTTCCACTCATCCCTCAGCTGCTGCAGTGCTGTCCCAATCTCCTTCCCAGAGGACACCCCCATCTTCCTGAGGTCGTGGCCACTGACAGGGAAGGAGGGCACGGTCCATGCCTGCATCTCCTTCAGCAGCTGCTCCTCTCCTTGGTACTTGAGGAGCTCAAAGATCTTGGAGTTGGTGTTGGCTTCCCTAGACTGGGAGAAAAAAGGAATAAAGAATGTTGTGTGAAACAGCAGAAACAGCTCTAAGTGTGCTCACATTGTGCTGTTCCCATTTCTCCTTGGTGGGCAGGATCTTGGCCAAGCTGGGGCTGTGGGAGCAATGCTCTCTCCTGCCTCACAGGAGTTCAAACTGAGCCTTGCAGGCTCTGGGAGATCCCTGGAGATCCCTGGATGCCAGGCAAGAGCTGTGATCCCTATCCCTCACCTTTCCTGAGGGAGACAGGCCTGGCCCTGGGGACTGCTCCTTGCCCTCAGGATCGGCAGAATTCAGCTGGAAATGACCTCACTGTGCTGTGGAAGAACATCCAGGCTGCCTAAGGAACATCACCCAAAATCACCCCAAAAAAATCACCATAAAAATCCCAAAAATCACCCCAAAACTGCCCCAAAAATATGCAAAATCACCCCAAATTCACCCCAAAAAATTGCCCAAAAATACCCTAAAAATCACCTGAAAATTGCTGTAAAAATCCCCAAAATCCCTCCAAAAATCACCATAAAAATCCCCAAAATCACGCCAAAAATCACTTTAAAATTGCTCCAAAATCACCCCAAAAATTGCCCAAAAATATCCTAAAAATCACCTGAAAATTGCTGTAAAATCCCCAAAATCCCTCCAAAAATCACCATAAAAATCACCCTAAAAATCACTTGAAAATTGCCCCAAAACCACCCCAAAAATTGTGCAAAAAAATGCTCAAAAATCACCTAAAAATTGGCCTCAAAATCACCTGAAAATCGCTGTAAAAATCCCCAAAATCCCTCCCAAAAATCACCATAGAAATCCCAAAAATCACTTACAAATTACCCCAAAATCACCCCAAAAATTGCCCAAAAATACCCTAAAAATCACCTGAAAATTGCTGTAAAAATCCCCAAAATCCCTCCAAAAATCACCATAAAATCCCTCCAAAAATCACTTTAAAATTGCCCCAAAACCACCCCAAAAATCACACAAAAATTGCTCAAAAATCACCTAAAAATTGGCCTCAAAATCACCAGAAAATCGCTGTAAAAATCCCCAAAATTACTCCAAAAAATCACCATAAAAATCGAAAAAATCACCCATAAAATTGCCCCAAAAATCACACAAAAGAATCACTGAAAAATCCCCCAAATCACCTAAAAATTTGCCTCAAAATCACCTAAAAATTGCCTTGAGAAGAACCCTAAGAATTGCACTGATTTTCCATTCACCATTCAGAGCTGAATTTCAGAGAGAAAAGCCAAATTGTCCTTGAGGGGCAGCTCCTGTTTGGTATTTCAGCAGGAGAGCACAGTCCCAGGGAAGGTCACAAGGGACTGAATGTGACATTTTCCAGCCTGACTGACTTTTAAATCAGCCCAAAATCTGCTCCAGAGCACAGGGTGCTCAGAAGTGCTACAACACAGCAGGATTGGTTTTTAGGAATGTCCTGCAATGAATTCAGCTCCCTGTGAAGCCCCAGTGGTGCAATGTGATTTCACTCACATCCATCAGGAAGTCCTGGTATGGTCTGAGTGGTTCTGGCCCTGAGCCTTTGGTTAATTCCTGCCTGTGCTTGACCAAGAAAAGGCCAAGGTTTTTTTCTTCCTTGGAGATTTTCAGCCTCAGGTCCAGGTTTGTGACATCATCCTTCCCCTTGAACAAGGATGTCAGGACAGTCATGGGTTTTGGAGACAGATTTTGGATGTTTTTACTGACTCTGGCAAATTCTTCTAAATTCCCACCAAGTGGTAGCCCTGAAAACACACAAAAAGTGCAAAGAAATGTTAGTAAGAAAAATGGGTGTTAGCACAGGATAAAAATAAAATCTGATTTCTGTGTAAACCCAAGTTTCATCTCAATTTGCCACAAAATTCTTTCTGTATAAGATACAGGAGTAGGAAGTCAAACCTCATTTCACTTTACCTATGTACTGGGCAATATCCAGCTCATACATAAGCTGAACCAAATGATTGACATGGTTTCCAAGAAGAATTTTTTTCAGTTCCACCCAAATCCTTTCTCCTGATATTCCAGCCAAGCCTTTGGCATTTTCTTTAATTGCTTCCAGTGTAATAGGTTCATGATCTCCAGGTTCCTCTGCAATTCTTCCATAAAATCTGCCAAATAAAACCCTTGGATGTTAGATTAGAAAACTTACAATTATTCTTACAATTTTAAGAATAATTAAAAACAAATAAAAAACAATTAAAAATAATTCTTACAATTATACAACTTATTCCACTTACAATCAAAAAATCATTTAGGTTGGAAAGGAACTACAACTCTTTTTACATCACTGGTAAATTTTTGCATGTTTTTGAAACTTTATACAGTTTATTTATCAAGGAAAGGCAAAACTTCTTACCTGAAGTATCTCAGGATTCTTAAATAATCTTCTTGTATTCTCTCAGCTGCCTTACCCACAAATCTGATTTTCTTGTTTTTCAAGTCTTCATAGCCATTAAAGAAATCATAGAGTGTCCCATCCAAACCTAGAAAAAAAAAGAAAAACCAGAATATCAATTAACAAATGTGGCTGACACAGTGAACCACTCTCCTTTGGAAATGAGAAGTGGAGTGATTCCAGCTGCTCTGTCAGATCATCTCACGCATTTACAGACCTTTGACACACACAGAATTCACTGGCAAAACTCAAATCCACTGCTTCATCTACGTAAGTGGTTTTCAGCTTTACCTAAAAACATGGAGTTGACAGTGAGGTCCCTCCTCTCAGCATCCTTGTGCCAGTCCGTGGTGAACTCCACCTCGGCGTGCCGCCCGTCGGTGACGACGTCTATGCGGAGAGTGGTGATTTCAAAATTCTGTTCATGGAGCTGCAAATCCCACAGACACCGTTACTTCAGCACAACCATGAGGAGACATGGCACGAAATTAACTGAAATGAAATGCAAAAGCTGCTGATTTTTCAGCCCTGTGTTTGTGTACAGTAGGTGGACACACGCACAGCAACGTGTGCGGGGTTTTCATACAGAGTTGAGAAATAGGAACTTCTGAAAATAAGCTTGACGTTATTTTCTACAGAGCCTGCAGAAATCTTCCTGCAGGAGAGGGACTAAGAGCAAGGTAGAGGAAATCAGGAGCAGGAAACATTAGGATCGTGTGTGGGCAGCCAACATTTTTTTTTTTCTGGTGATGACACAGCAGCATGAATGGGTTACATGAATTAAAACATGGTAATTACTTGAATTGTACAATGAATAATCAAAAAAATCACTACAGGGTTTAAAGCAGGGTCTCATTTAAACTCTTGCTGTGATACTTTCACAAATAAGGAGCAAATTTTCTACTGCACATCCACAGACAGGTAGAAAAGATCCAAACCAACCCTGGCAGTGATGGTTCCGTGTTTTTCTCCTTTGTTATTGATCAGACGAACCCCAGCTGCTGTGAACATTTCCTTCATCTCTGCTGGTGTGGCTGTGGTGGCAAAATCGATGTCCTGTGGTGTCACTCCGCTCAGTAAATCCCTCACAGCCCCTCCTGCTATTCTCAGCTCGTAGTTCTTTTTCTCAAACAGTTCTGGGAAGGGAAGGAAAACCAAACAGCAATAAACTCACAGCACAAAATTAAGATCATAGATGTAGGAATAAACACTCCCTGCCTTCTCACAAAATTAAGATCATAGATGTAGGAATAAACACTCCCTGCCTTCTCACAAAATTAAGATCATAGATGTAGGAATAAACACTCAAATGTGCAGGAAGCAGCAAATAACTCACAGCTTCATGCAAAATGCACTAATTCATGGCACAGCTAAGCACCCACAGGTATTTTCCCTGTCATTCTGATTTATTTTTCTGAAGCTTTTTTTAAAACTTAACTATTGGCAGGTCTCGAATTGGTCCTGGGCACTCTGGGATGGGGATCATTTTGAACAGTCAGGGGCTGACAAAGGAAAGTAATTCAGATTATTTACAGCAGAGAACAGTGTGCCATGAGCCCAAATTTCTCCAGGAACAACAGGGCATCATGGAATCGGCCTACAAAGGGAAAAACGAGCTCTGACATGTCCCTGGAGACTGGCTGAGGCTGTTCGGCCTGGAGAAGGCTCTGGGAGCAGAAAAATGCTCGGGGACACTTTCTGTCAGGACACGGAGTGACAGGACAAGGGGGAACTGCAATAAGGTGAGGGAGGGTGGGTTCAGGAGCGAGGTTTCCTTGTCAGGCTGGGGAGGGCCTGGGCTGGAATTCCCAGAGCAGCTGGGGCTGCCCCTGGATCCCTGGCAGTGCCCAAGGCCAGGCTGGACACTGGGGCTGATTGGGAGCAGCCTGGGACAGTGGAAGTGTCCCTGCCATGGCAGGGGTGGCACTGGATGGGTTTTAAGGTCCCTCCCAACCCGAACCACCCCCGGGGCTGCGCTCAGGGACATTTTCGGGGCTCCCCCCGCACTCACCGGCCACGCTGCGCAGCCCGGGCGTGAAGAGCGCCTGGAACTGCGGCGCCTGCAGCCTCATGGTGCCGGTGCCGCTCCCGCCGTGCCGCCGCCGCAGCAGCCGCAGCCCGGCCCTGCGGGGCACAGCCCAGAGCTCAGCCCACATCCGCGGCACGGCCGCCCCGGCCGCCGCCCCCTCACTCACCGGGGCCCAGCTCCCGCATCGGCGGCGCCGGCCGATGAGCTCAGAGCGGCGCCGGGCCGGGCATCGGCACCGCCCCGGGGCCGGGCTCGGGCATCGGCACCGCCCTGGAGCCGGGGCCGGGCATCGGCACCGCCCTGGGGCCGGGCTGGGGGATCGGCACCGCCCCGGGGCCGGGCTCGGGCATCGGCACCGCCCTGGAGCCGGGGCCGGGCATCGGCACCGCCCTGGGGCCGGGCTGGGGGATCGGCACCGCCCTGGGGCTGGGCCGGGCCCCGCTCCCTCAGCGGGACCGCCCCGACTGTGCTGAGCCGGGAGAGATTCATAAAAACCCTCGCGGAATCACTGAGTTGGGAGAGACCTTCAAGAGCATCGAGTCCAAGCCAGCCCCAACAGCTCAACTAAACCCTGGCACCCAGTGCCACATCCAGGCTTTGTTAAACACACCCAGGGATGGGGACTCCACCACCTCCCTGGGCAGCCATTCCAGAACTTTATCACCCTTTCTGTAAAACACTTTTTCCTGCTATCCAGCCTGTATTTCCCTTGGCGCAGCTCGAGGCTGTGTGCTCTGGTTGTGTCAGTGCTGCTGGAGACAGAGCCCAGCCCCAGCTGAGCACAGGCACCTTTCAGGAGCTGTGCAGTGATGGGGACAGCCCTGAATCTCCTTTGCTCCAGGCTGAGCACCCCCAGCTCCTTCAAATGTTCCTCTCAGGGTTTGTGTTCCCAGCCCCTCTCCAGCCTCGTTGCCCCTCTGGATGTGCTGAAGCATCTCAACGTCCTTCCCAAACAGACACAACACTCAGTAGAAGACATAAAATATTTCCCATGGCTTTGTCTCGGTTTAGAGAAAAGAACAGGAAAACTAGTTATAGCAGGGGGAAAAATATGTAGTTTGGTAATGGCAAAATAACTGGGATGGAATTGATGAGTTTCTTCTCCCCCTGATGAGAAGGAATTTGGTAGCATTTAAATGTTTGAATCATTGAAATCACAAAGGCATCGTTTTGGAAAAGCCCTCTGAGACCATCAGGTCCAGCTGGTCCTCAGCACTGCCAGGTTTGCCACCAAACCCTGTCCCCAAGTGCCACATCCAAAGAGCTTTAAATCGCCCCAGGGATGGGGATTCCTCCTGACCCAGAACCCCATCCTGTTCTGTGGAGCAGGTATCAGTGATATGAGTGATAATTGAGTATTTACAGCTATTAATGTGCACTTGATAATGTCTAAATGCAGCTGAGATCTTGCCCACATTGAATTACATCCATTTTCACCAATTTGGCAGAAGCTTGAATTGTGTCCTGGGCCCCAAAGCACTCTCCCCTCCAAGCTTGTGTCACCTGCACATTAATAACTTGGATGCCAGGGCTGTTAATGAGGGTGAGCCATTAGCCTTCTTCTCATCCTTCCTATAACTCCATCACATATGGCCCCACTTTCTGCAGGGTTGGATTCTGTCCCCTGTCCTGTTTGTGAGCCTGCAATACCATCACAGAGTCATGGAATGGGTTGGGCTGGAAGGAACCTTAAAGCTCACCTTGTTCCAGCCACGTGCCATGGGCAGGGACACCTTCCACGAGCCCCATCCAACCCTGAACACTTCCAGGGATGGGGCATCCACAGCTCCTCTGGGCCATGCAGAAGTTATCCAACCCTATGGATGTCAGCTCAAAGCTCTCAGCACAATATTAGGAAGCTGGTTTTGCTCTGGTACTGGTAACTTCCCAAAATGCTGCAAGGCTGTGTGGCCAGAGCTTTGGACAAGATGACATTAAAAAAAAAAACCTGGACAAAACAGGCACAGTTTTCCAGCAATGTCTGGGTTTGATTTTCTAGGGGAAGAACACATTGGGATATCAGCAGTGTGGCTGTAGGCTATTCTTTGCAGTCAGTCATCACATTCCTGCTCTTGAAAAGTCATCAGAGAACTCTCAGACCATTGTATATAAATAAAATATCCCCATTTCTGGGCTAGACCGTGCCTGTGTGCAGCCTTCCACTCTGTGGTTAAATCCACAGTTCCCCTTTTCAAGGCGTGCTTATCTCACTTGTCCTCTGCCATCCCTTCTGAGGTACCAGCCCTGTTGGAGCTTGGGAGGCAGCAGTTATAAAAGAAACCCAGAGGGACAGCAACCAGGGGACGGGGAACAAACAGCCCCAGCTCTTGGCAGGACCCTGAGATGCTCAGGTAACCTCCCTGGGGTCTGGTGTGCTTTGGGTCTGCCTTGTGCTTGCTGTGCCGACTGCCAAGGTCCTGCTCTGCAAAGTCAGTTTGCATGGGAAAAGCACCTGGAACCTGCTGCTTCTTTGTTGCTTCTGAGGTATTGGGACACATCAGCTGTAAGGGAGAAAATCATCACTTTTGGGAGGCTGGGTTTTGTGCTTTGGATTTCTACTATTCTTCTAAAAGGAATATATTCCTTGCACAAAGGAATATTCCCCTTTACCCTCTGCTTATCACTTATATAACTTATATAACCAAAACATTATCAAAACTTTGTCCTGAAAACTTACCATATCCATTTTTATGAGGAGCACAATCCTCTTGTAGCCTTCTAGTAACCATCTTTACTTGAATACACTTCTTTTGGTTCTCTTTTCAGCATTTTCTCCCATGAAACAGGGTATCACAGACTGCAGTTTGTTCTCAGGGGCTGTGGTCTAACACAGCTGCAGAAATTCAGCTTCCAAAAGCTGTGCTGTCAGTCTTAGTCTGGCAGCAAGAAAAAGACAAACAGTATTTTGGAAAACAAAGCAAATAAACTGAGAAGAACAGGATGGTAATTTAGGACTCATCTGAATTACAGTAACATTTTATATCCAGTTTCAGTTCAGTAACATGCTGCACAGAAAATATAAGATCCAATACATGCAGAAAAAAAAATCTTTAGGATCTTTTTGAAAGCATAGGGAAAAGAAAAATCAGAACCCTTAACTTTTTGTGGACAAATTAAAAAAAAAAAAAAAAATCCACAGGTAGCCAAACCCACTTTAAATAAACCCAAGGGGGAGTCAGCTGTTGTAGTTATAATAATGCCTGAAACCAACACACTGACATTATTCAAGTAGATGTGAGTGCTAAGCACTTGCAAAACATGAGGCTTTTAAAAGATTTTTTTTTAAATAATGCCCTGAAGTCATTGCTTTTTTTAAGGAAAAAAAGAGTGAATCCTCTCAGCAGTGAAACTAATGAAGTTGTTTTTTATTTTCAAGGATGAGGATATGAGGATAATGAATTTTTACTTCTAAACAGAGAGAAAAATTATTAGAGTATTTACTAGTCTCATCAGGTAAATGAAAGGATGTTTCCTGAAGCAGCAAAGAAAGCCTGGTGCCAGTAATTTGTGCAGGCATAAATGTGTGCTGTAAAGAATATTTGTCCCATTGTCTGTGACTTGCTACATTTTGGGAGAACCAAAATGCCTGGCCAAGATGTCATTCCATAACCCAAAGTAAAATAAAATCAAACTCTGGCTCCCCAGGAACAATCCATTAGCAAACTCCTGAGTTTCAGCTGGCCTGGTGCACATTTGGGCTGTCAGGAAAGCAGAGAGGCACAAAATGTGAATATAGATAATGAGGGAACTTGGACATTAAAAACACACTCTACTGTAGATGATGTGTCATTTTAATGAACTCAACACTCAGACTGCATTTTGAAAAATAGTTACTGTACAGCAGAATTATTCCAACTGTGATCAGTGGGAGTGCTTCCAGTCCCTGGGTTATTCCTGCTCATTACCATTGGAAAATATTATGTTTTCCATGTGAGCAATTGCTGTAGTGCCCCAGGGAGGTGGTGAGATTGGGCTGGGGGGGTGCATTTCTCTTCAGTAAGAACATTTTGGAGAGCTGCTGTTCTGAATGCCCATTTTTATATTAGGTTATACATGAATGATTACACTGAGATTTTTTTTTTCTCCCAGTAATTCATGAAACTATCCATAAGAAAATGCTGGGTTTAAGCATTAAAAATTGTTGTTCATTGAAATTAGAAACAAAGCAGTTTCTCTTACACCAATAATTAATGGTGGAGAATTAGCCTTGAGGTGAGCAGTGAGTGTGTCTTTAGAGAGCTTTATTGGAGGAGTAACTAGACAGTAAATCCCAGTAAACAGCTAGTTTATATAAAGTGGGAGCTAAAGTATGGTTATTTCTGTTCTTGGAGGAGATGGGACTCTCCCCAAAGCCAGTCTACACAAACCTGACTCACCTTCCATGGAGAAATGCCCTGAACATCCCCACATGAGGGTTTGAAAGCAGCAGCTTTTCAGGGAGGGCTGGCAAAGGGAGCAACAGGAAATGTGCTCAGAGTACCTATATTAAATTTAGCTTCCACAGGAAACATTTTCCTGCAAGAAAAGAAGATTCTATCTCTGCAAGGCAGCAGCTTCACTCCTTTGGTCATGGGGATGGACCACGATCCATGGCTTGGGTGTTTAACCCTTGGCTTGTGCTCATTTTTAGCTCCTGTGAAATGGTGCCAAGGCTGGTGGGCTGAGGCCTGGCTGTGCCCATCCACCCCCCAAAGATGATGGCCAGTGGGATGCCAGTGTTCCTGCTCCTCCTCTGGACAACAAACACCCCTCAAGGTGCAGGAGGTGAGGAGTTCCCAGCTGCCAGGGCAGTGCCCTGTCCAGACTGTTCCCAGTTGGTGCCTGGCTTGCTTTGGGAGAAAAGAATCTCCAACCATGGGGAAACAACTTGTCTTGAGGTTTCCTGAGCCTTTATGGGGCAATGTGAACTCCTGGGCATCAAAGGCTGGAATCACAGGAGAAGAGAAGGGGGGGCTGATCATGGAATCCCAGACTGGTTTGGGTTGGAAGGGACCTTAAAGCCCATCCAGTTCCACTCCCTGCCATGGCAGGGACACCTTCCACCAGACCAGGGTGGTCAGAGTCACATCCAGCCTGGCCTTGGGCACTCCCAGGGGTGCTGATGGCCCTCAGCTCCCTGGGGGCTGGCAAATAAGGGAGAGCAGGCTCTGAAGAACTGGAGGGGAGCAGATTGATTATTTCACTGCCCTGCTATTTATATGCTAACATTTCCCCCAGCATGAGGTTCTCCTCATTTCCAAGGGAGCTCCAGGAATCCTTCTTGCCCTGTCATTTTAAATTATCCTTCCCATCCTTCTGTGTTTTCTTCCATTTGTGCTTAATTCCTCTGTTCATCATTTTGGTTCTGCTCTCACATGCGACTTCTTGTGGCTGTCAACCTTCTCTTTGAAAGCCCCCCACGCTGCCCTCTCCTGCAAGCTGATGTGGGTGAGAATTGTTCATGCAGCTGATCACTCCATCAGCCCTGTGTGACAATGAGCACCAGGATGAAAACTCTGAACCTAATTAACAAGCCAAATGTAATATATCACAGCAATTTTCAACTTGAAACTGTTGTAAGAATTTCATTTTTCAAGCTAAGTTTTAATAAACTCTTATTTGATGGGGTTTTGGTTATTTAAAGTTTGGGTTTTTTTGGTCAAATATTAGAAATATTTTATAAGGAGCTGTTGAGAGAACATAATATTAAAATGAAATTATTTGCTTGTATTGCTCACTGCTTGCAAACAGGTATTGCTCTAAACAATTCACTGGATTGGACACTGATGGATATTTCTGTTTTCTCCCTTCCAGTCCAGGTTTTGCCACCTGTTAACTTCACCCTCACAGTCTCTGCATTAGCACAAGTGCTGTTACACTGGGAGCCAAACCCTGCTCAGGAACAAAACAACTCCACCATTAGATACGACGTGAAAATCCTGAGCCCTGAGCCAGAAGAGGTAAGAGAAAAAAATAAATCAAGGATCCTAAGAAGGCTAAATCCCTGCTGTTCTCTTGTATCTAAACCCATGCTTTGGGAACTGCAGAGATTCCCTCTCAGCCATCCTTGTGGACACGGCTCTGCCGGGACGCGCCTTGGGAATTGCAGTTTTCATCTCTCGGGGAGCATGGATCCTGGCTTTAAGCACTGCCTCCCCATTCAGCTCACTGAGCTCACCCCAATGTGTGGCTCAGTCTTTGCAGGTCCCTTATTTTGCCTCCCCATCCCCTGGGGTTTTTTGCTATTTTCTGTTTCCAGTACGACACCGGGAGGACTCAGAGCGTGCGGACAGCAGCGCTTCACAACGGCTTCTCCGCCCGCGTGCGCACCTTGCTCCTCCAGCAGGGCCTGCAGGTGGGCAGTGACTGGGTGGAGGGAACCCTCCCACCTCTGCCAGGTAAGAAAACCCAAGCAAGGCCTGGGGCTTTGCGTTCTGCCCCAGTCTGTGGACTGAACATTAAAAGGTGACACGTTTAGCTCTTTAAAATAAAAATACGGCGTTTTCCGCTCTACCTGCTATGAAAGGATTTAGTCCAGAGCTTTCCCTGCTGCAGTGGAGCCTGGAGTACAATCTGGAGGTGCAAAATGTCAACAACACCTATAAAATTTTCTAACAATGCCTTGCTAAGGCTGAGTTAACCTAGCGTGGTGCACCTAGGATGCTGCTGCCTTGTTCCACATGAAATACACAGGGCTGTGTGGCACAGCTTTACTCACTGCTTGGGAATTGCATCCTTCCCAAGCCACAGAGCTGTGTCATGGGGAGGGGAATTGGATTCAACAGACACAGCTACAATGGCCCAAACTGGAATGAAAAAGGAGGAGAATTGGATGTAACAGACACAGCTGTAATGGCTCAAACTGGAATCAAAAAGGAAGAGAATTGGATGTAACAGACACAGCTACCATGGCCCAAACTGGAATCAAAAAGGAAGAAAATCAGATGTAACAGACACAGCTACCATGGCCCAAACTGGAGTCAAAGTGTTTTAGCAACAGGAACTTGTTATGGTTTTTGCAGTGAGGTTTTCTTTCTGCTCTGTAATTCCTTGCCTCTCCAGGTGCTGCAGAGACCTCTGTCACCAACCTGTCCTGTGTCACCCATGTCACCATCCCTGGCAATGTCTCTCTCCATTGCAGTTGGCTCCCTGGCCTAAGGGCTCCACAAGACACCAAATATTTCCTGTTTTACAGGTTGGTGTTTGCTGCTTCTCCAGCAAGCAGTGAATTTCTTTACAAACACCCTGTCTCACCAGCATTTTAATTTAGGTATGAGACACACACAGAGGAATGTCCCACTTACAGCAAAGACAAGTGGAGCAGGAATATTGAGTGCAGATTTTCAAGTACTCACATTAAACCTGGTGAGATTGACAACCTCATTGTCATTCACATTAATGGCTCCAGCAAATGTGCTGCAATCAAGCCTTTCCAGCAGTTATTTAACCAAAATGCCATTGGTGAGTAGGAATACATTAAAAAAATATCAAAAATGTCTGGCAGGATTGTCAAAATGTGAGGAAGCTCTGTTGGATTGAGTGGTTCTTGATGCAGGTGAAAGGATGTGTTGATTTTGTATAGTCATCTTAAGGGAACTGGAAGAAATAACTGGATTGTTTGAGCTAAATTTGATTTTAGCCATCTATTTTAAATTATAGAATTGCAAAGCTAAAAGCTACTAAAGGCAGTTAGTTTTCTGTTTGTTAGCTAAAGCATTATTTCCAATATTAATTTTCTGTTGATTTAGTCAATAGACTTTAAAACACTGTTTTTATTACCCTTAATTTTGCAGCCTTCCTTTAAAAGGATTGAGACACATGGTATTCAAGTTAACCCTGTCCTGTAAAGGAAGGCATTAGAATAAAATGGAATATCAGCCATGACTGTCTATCATCTTTCATCCACACAAATAATTTACTTTCCTGCATTAGTTCCATACCTTTTTCTTTTTAAAAACAGATAACAGTTCTCTTTTTCATGACTTCATTAAGAGAAAAAATCAGAAATTTTCTTCTTAGAAATCATCCCCATAACAGCAGCTGAATTCCTTTGAATTTTTTCCATTCTTCAATAACTTTCCTGGCTACATCTGCATTTTCGTTTTCCTGGAAATGAAATTTTTCTAACTATTCTATCATTAATTTAATGCTTCTGTGGAAATTAATTTAATAAATTCCTCTTTCCCCAGTAATCTAAATTTCCAAAACTTTGAATTGGGTTTTCCAAACTGTTTTCCTTTAACTATTACCAGCAATGCAGTTTTTCCTCCTAAATCCTTATCTTTTCAGTCCAAAAAGGGAAATAAATTCAATAAGTATAGGTCCTACTTGGAAACACTATCAGGTTATAAATGCTCCAGGTTTTTAGTATTCAAACTTGTCTCTATAAATAACTCACCTGTATGGTTTTCTTTTTGCAGAGAAAGTGAATATTCCCAGAAATATCAGCATATCCCTGGAGCAAAATGATCTCCTGGCCATGTGGGAAAAGCCAATTTCTCCTTTCCACGAGGAATGTTTTGAATATGAATTTTATCTCATCAACCTGAAGTCAGGTAACAAGCAGGTAATTGCTCCTGCAGCATCCAAGATTATCCAACATTCCTGTCCCCTCCAGCTGGAATTTGCCTTCCTCTTTTCCTCAATGCCTTTTCAATCTGCAACAAACCATCCCCAAGGAACTTGGGAAAGCAGGACAAAATTGGATTTATTCAGCTTATGCATCTGGGTTCAGAACAGTTTTCACCATCTAGAAAATGCTGCATTGAGAATCTGCAGGAAGAATGGAGAAATGAGGCATTTTCCAGGATTTTTCTCTGGAATATTGGTGTGTTAGGAGAAGTTACACCTATAAAAATGGGGCTGTTACCTCTAAAGCAAGGCCAGCAGTTAATAATAATAATAACAATAATAACAATAAAAATAATAACAACAACAACAATAATAATAATAATAATAATAATAATATATATATATATATATATATATATATATATATATATAAACAGAGATTGAATTTGTTTTCTGAATGTTTTGAGTCTCAATTCATCTCTGACAGCACAAATTGTGCTCCTGACAGATCCTGAGACTCTTCTCCAGCAGTTTCCAGCTGCGGGTGGATGCCAGCAGCAGATATTCCATCAGGATCAGGGCCAACCTCAACCACATCTGCCGTGCCCCAGGGGTCTGGAGTGACTGGAGTGAAATCGTTTATGTTGGTGAGAATTCCCAAAATTCCACTGCTAACTGGGGAGCCAATGCTGCCTAATCAGGAGCCTGCCCAGAACTCTCACAGGAAACAGGAAAACAGAGATTGGAAGGAAAAACCTGACTTGTTCGTGCCAAGGGGATTTAAATCTGTTCCAGTAAAAATAAACTGTTTGCAAGAGGATTGGTTTTAAGCAATGCTTTGTGAATATTTCCAGAGATTGCTTTAAACTCAAGGCCTTTTCTTGCATCACTGCAGTTTTTTTCAGGTTTTTCCCTGCTCTCATTGTGATGTTCATGCTGGAAATAAATGAGAGACAATGTCAGCCACTGATTCACTGAAATTATCTCACCCCTTCAATGCTGAGGGAAAAAAGAACATGATTTTAGCATCTTTGGACTCTTTTAGCATCTTTTAGCTTCCCCACTGGTGGGGAGCAAATGCTGCCTAATCAGGAGCGTGCCCAACATCACAAAATTCTAATAGGAAACAGGAAAACAGGGCTTTGAATTTAATTTACTGAAATTATCTCCCTTAAATGCTGGGAGAAAAAAAAGAACACGATTGTAGCATCTTTGGAGCCTGATCATTGGCCCCATGCTGTTTTGTGTTTCCTGCTTGCTGACCAAGTTGTTGTGGAAATAACAGTTCCTTTATCACTGCACGTTATCAACTGTTTGTTCTTAGACATCCTCCTTTGCTCTTATCTGTGGAGTTTCTCAACTTCCTTGTTTTCACTTAAAAAATATACTCTGTTACACTCCTGTTTACTACATTTCCCCTCTTGTACCACAAATTCACATTTTCAGTGTTTTGCCTCCTTTCTCCGAACACATCCCCTTGACCTCCCCACCTGGCTCACGCAGCAAACATGAAAAATGGATTCTGATGGCAAAACAAAATTGTTCTTCCCTAAAAATTTATTTAAATCTCAACAATAACCAAGGACAGCACCACTTAACCCAGTTTTTCCTCACGGAAAGGAGTTTTTAGGGGCTTGTTGCAGTTCATTGGCACAATGCAGGTTCCTGCCACTTTCTCAGCCACTTGTTCTCTCTTTTTTTTCAAAATAAAAGAAAATTATTGTAGAAATCAGAAATTCAGTGCCATGGAAGCTCTACATTTAATTTTTTATTCTAGGTATCAGGTCTTCAAAATCTGCGTGTTAATTTTTGATCTGAATACAACCACATTAAACATCTAATGAAATATTTACAATATTTAAATTCTAAACACATTTCAAATAATATGTACTAAAATAATACATTAAATTTCTTTTATTTTCCTTGAAATTCAGGGCAAAACAAACTGGAGAGTTCCATGGCCTGGATTCTCACCCTGCTCTGTGTGTCCATGTCCTGCACATTGCTGCTTGTTGCTATAATATGCCAAGTGTAAGTATTAGCATTTTTTTTTATTACAATATAACCAAGGACCAGGTATTCAACAAGTGTGGGGGGATGTCACAAGCTCTGCTTAACTCTGAGCAAAAGCTGAGCTTGCCTAAACATACAAAGCAAAAATAATCAGCCTCATTAATTATCAGTAATAACATTCAGCAAAATTGGTGGGGTAAGAGAGTTATTCAATTTAATCTCACACAACAAACCCATATATTGAGCGAGGTGAATTTGTTAAAATTTGTTAGAACCTGTTGGTCCTTATCTCATTTCTTCATTAAATGCACCTGATTGGGTGAGTGATTTCCCCAGCAATTTTCATTTATCCCTGGTGAAAGCTGCTCAGAGCATCCCTCATGGCCAAAATACCCAAAATACCTACACCTCTGGTGTTTGCTTTGAGTATTTGAATTATTGACTTTATTTTTAATTGTACTCTGGCTCTGGATGCTGATAGCAAAGGCCAAAACTCCCCAAATGCACAGTGAGGAAGCCCAGCTACACTTTGGATTTGTGTCTGTGATAGCCAAATCACCAAATCCTAAGTGATGAATTGAAGGCTCCATGTAATTAGCAATTTCTCCCTGAAACACACAGCAATTACCAGTCCACAATAAACACATCTTCCCTTAATGGAAGTGCTAATTCCTTATTAATTTCTTTAGTGCCTTTTTATTTGTTGCATCCTTGGCTGTGTTTCCTGTATCCAATAAAGGTGCTGTGGACAGGATGCTCCAAGAGGGTGACTGAGATGAACTCTGCCTGTGGGACTCAGGGCTCTGCTCAGGAGGGTTCTGGCAGGAGCAGCACAGGGAGTTCATCCCTGTGGAATTTGTAGGGATGAGATGAGAATCTTGACCCCATGTTTCAGAAGGCTGATTTATTATTTATAATAGCATATATTTATTTATTTTAATTTATTTATTTTTAATAGCATATAATATATGCTATCTATTATATTAAAAGAAAATGATATACTAAAACCACACTAAAGAAAGAGAAGGGAGACATCAGAAGGCTGGACAAGAATGAATAATAAAATCTTGTGACTGCTCACAGCCTCGACACAGCTGGACTTGTGATTGGTCATTAATTAAAAACAATTTCACCTGCTGGGTAAACAATTCTCCAAATCACATTCCAAGTAGCAAAACAGGGAGAAGCTGAAGCTTCCCAGCTACTCAGGAGAAAAGATTCTGGCAAAGGATTTTTCATGAAATATGTCAGTGACAATCCCCGTGTCACACACTTGTCCTCAGCTGTGCAGCCTCGATGTCTTGCTGAAAATCCCCAAATTTCTCTTACTTACATGATTCTTTTATGGATTGAGCTGGAGCTCCTCCCTGCTCCAGCAGATTCTCCAGCTCTCTCCTCTCTCTTTGGGACAGCAGAACCAACACCAGCTAGCAGCAGCTTGCTCCATGTTTTCCTGTGGAGTTCTGACAGCATTTGAATATTACATTTACCCCCTTTGGAGATCCTGAACACACACAGGGGGAGAAATAAATCCAGGGTACAATTCTACTCAACTTGGAGATGCTGTACTAATGCATTGTATGGTTTTAATCCAAATTTCAGGGAGCTTTTCCAGGTTCAGCTGCTTGCTGCTGCCTTGGTTGCTCCCAGGAGTTTCTCTCCAGTATAAAATTCCCCAACACCCAAAGGCTCATTACTTTCTCTCTTTGTCAACATGATGAAAATTTTACCTCCCTGCTACTCTGAATTTCATGGAGCTGCTCACCTTATTCCACCCCTCCCTGCTGCTCCTTCTCCTTCTCTGATCCCCAGCCTGCCCTGGGAGGATGGGCAAGTGTAAGAAGATGAAACACAGGGTTGTACCTGCAGATATTAAAAAAAGAAAAATCGAGCAGGTTTCCTAGATCACAGTTTCATTAGTACTCTCTGTTTTTACTGCTCTTGAAAATTCATGAAGTGCACTCTGTGATTCAAGCCACAGAATTGTTTCAAGTTTTGTGTGATTTCAGCCATTATAAGGAATTTCATTACAGCAAAGAGCTCCATAAATTTTTCTGTGCACTTGCAGGCACCAGGGTTAAAGCCCACCATTTGGGAGGAGTGCTGCAAGGCAAAGGGGCCCTCTGGGGCTGTCTGGGCAGGCTCTTCCCTTCACTCACTTACAGGGGCTGATGGGGTTAGAGTCTTGATAAAAACCACAATTGAAGGGTTTGCTCTCTGCCTTTAGCAGTGAGCACTGTGCTTCCCTAGGAACAGCATCTTCTCCTGGAGATGAGCCCCCAGGAGGATGGAATCAGTAACTTGCTCTGGCATGAGGGCACTCAGTGCCCTCCACACCCCAAAATCTGTGTGGTCAGTCAGGTACCCCCTGTTCTGCACCCCTCAGCAGTCCACGAGCAGAGTGCCCAGCCAGCTTTGGAAAAACTCCACGGGGAATCTCAGGGGAGGCACTCTGACATGGAGTTAAACCAAATACTTCAATCTCATCACAGAGCAAGGAGAGCTTGTTCTCCTGCTTGTTTCTCATGTTTATCTGCCGCCTTTCCATGTCACAGCCTGTGGGAAGAGTGGAAATTTCAGAAAGGCAGACACAGCACAAAGCCCAGACCCTGATCAGAAACGCTGATTTAAGGCACCAGGGCCCCGTGGGGTGTGTCCAAGGCCTGAAGGTCCAAGCAGTGACAATGGACAAAGGCTGTGCCTTAACCTGTGTAGACAGAGATACCTGAGATGCTTTTTGTGATGAGATCTTTAACCACAAAACTCTGACTTTTCAGTAACCTCCAAAAAAAGAACAGAACCATTCTGAGGGCACCACCCCAGCAACTCCTCCCTGCCAAGACCTGAGGGGCAAAGCAGCCCCCATGGACACACTTCTGCCTCATTCCTCCTGGGCATTTGTGCACCTTCCCTAAGTGCTCCCCTTCCACAAGTGACATGTAATTTATGCTTTTTGCTGCCTCAATAAATAATTTTGATATGGCTCCATCAAAATCTTTTCTTGGCAAACAGCACGACGAGGAACACACCAATTCCAAGTAGGACCAACTCTCTTGTTGGGTACTTTGCCCAGCAGAGTAAATCAGAGCTGAAATGAGCTGCAGGGGAATGCTGTGGCCTTTTGAGAAGTTTGTGAGAGCTGGTGAGGTGTAGGAGCTGTGAAGGGCAAAGCTGCCCTGAGGAAGGGCACAAAGGCCTGACCCTTAGGAGGAGAGCTGGGAGGAGTGGAGCTGGTACCAGGTGCTGCAAAAACAATATTGGCACTCATCCTGTCCCACTCCTGAGCTCTAGCAGCAGCCACACAGCCTGGCTGCTCCATGACACCCAGCAGTGGCTCTGTTGTGTCCAGCATTTCAACAAAAAAAGTGCAAATGTTTCTCCCAAAACACCTCACACCCTGTTTTTCCTGCCCCTATTCCCATTTGTGGCTGTACAATTCCCTCCCAAAGCCTCATCCTGTGCAGCAAAGGGGAGACATCCCACAGCTCGTGTCTGTGGGGTGTGTGGCCCTTCCCTTCACCTGGTAATTGGTGAAGCATCAATGGCACCTTCAAGGCAGCAGCAGCTCAGCCAGCAAGGTTTAGCTCCAAGCTGACAGACAGAAAATATTATTCCTCCTCACCAGGAGAATAGTGATAGGATAAAGGTAAACTTGACAGAACTCAGAAAGCTTCTGGAAGAACAGTCCTAAGAACATAAGCACTGAACTAAGCAGACATCAGCCAGGGGGACTGTCATGAAATAAAGGGGGCAGAGGAGCAGATCTGCCCGTGGTGCCTGAACACATCTCTGCTTCCTCCAGAACAGACCCTGGGCAGGAACTCTGGGCTGAGCACTCCTCACTCAGGCCAAGCTCCCACTGAAACCTGCCCCCTTTGGGACACGGTGCAATGCAGGGCTGGAGACAGCGAGGGCGTTTCAGCAGCAGGAATGTGAGATCTGAGCCCTGGCATGCAGCAGAGACAAGGAACAGTCCCGTCCCCTCTGCTGTCCCAAAGCCCTGTGCTGTGAGCCCAGGCAGTGCAGGCGAGGAGGGGGGGTCTCAGGGCTGTGAGCAGGATCAGCCATCCCAGCACTGAGCAGATCCATTTGCTGTCAGCTGTCCCTGGTGCCTTCCCCTGCCTGCTCCCAGGATCAGCTATCCCAGCACTGAGCAGATCCATTTGCTGTCAGCTGTCCCTGGTGCCTTCCCCTGCCTGCTCCCAGGATCAGCTATCCCAGCACTGAGCTGATCCATTTGCTGTCAGCTGTCCCTGGTGCCTTCCCCTGCCTGCTCCCAGCTCCCTTGGCACACAATCATTTGTGGCTGCTCTCCTGCCATGAGGCGCTGGCAGTTTATGGCCAGACACCAAAGCCTGAGCACGAGGCAGCTCGTCCAGCTTGTCCTGATGAGGCACCTGAGAGCAGAGCCCTTGGCAGGAGCAGTGTGAACAGACTCAGAGCAGTTCAGTTTTCCCCAGACAGCCCCAGAAGCCCTGGCATGGGATGGGGACAGCCTCACCCACCTCCTCCTGCCCCCTGCCTGTCCCCAGGCCCAGAGGTGGCCTGTGAGGAGTGGCACAGCTGCCCAGCCCCAGGGGGGACCATTACCTGTTGGAACCCTAACTGCTAAGAATTTTAAACCTTCTCTGCTAACAAACACTAGCCCCCAGAAAACCACTACATTTAACCTAAAACCATAGGAAAAAACTTCCAAAATTAGGTAATAAAACTAAAGTTATAAGCATATAATTTAAATAAAAGTGTATAATATCGAATATTAGAAACTTAAACTGAGCAGTTAAGGTTCCAACAATTCTCCCTGGCAGGAGGTGCTGCAGGCAGAGCTGGCTGCTCCTGGGGCTCAGCACCTGCTGCTGCTTGGGCCCCTCATCCCCCAGGAGCAGCAACTCTCATCCCTCCACTGATGTTTCTTACAGAAACCACGTTTGGAGTAAACTGTTCCCACCAATCCCAATGCCCAGCAACAAATTCCGAGACCCTTTCCCAGTTGACTATGAGGTAAATAATTTTTTTTTCCTTTTTTTAAACTAAAATGAATGCTTTTGTTTGTGTACTGCTTTTTCCCTGTAAGGCTGAGAGCAAAGAGGGTTCTAGAATCATTAAATCTCAAAAAGATCTCCAAGACCTTTAAGTCCAACCCCATGAGCACAAACCCCATTGAATTCAGCAATTCCTGAGGCTGTTTTTGCCATCCTCCCTGCTGTGGGAGGTTCTCACCTCGCTGTGTGGCTCCATCCTTTGCCAGGTCCCAGTCTGCTGCAGCTCTGCACCTGGCTTTGCTTGCAGGTGTTGTGGTTTGGGAGGGGTTAAAAACGAACAGAAGGGTTAAAAATGCACAGAAGGGTTAAGTGATATTGTCCAGGTTTTCCCCTTGCTGGCTCCATTCCCAACTCCTGCAGAATTCCTCTCCAGGTTTCCCTTTGCTGGCTCCATTCCTGATTCCAGGCCGGTTCTTTGTTCCCTACACCGAATTTCTGAATTTCTGAATTTTGAATTTCTGAATTTGGGGCTCACCCGTGGCTCTGCCCTCTGTAGGAATTGCAGTTTCTCCCCAGCCAGGCAGACACTGCAGGGTGGTTCCTGGAGAGCTGCTCTTGTTCAGCCTCACAATTCAAAATGTTTTGGTCCTGTTAAGCTGGGCTTAAGCCTTTCTGGGTTTGCTGTTATTTCTGATAAATACATTTATCTTACAGATGAGATAAACCCCTCATTGTCTGCTCAGGACCTTCATTTCCATTTGTCCCCTTGGAACAGGGTTTGATTTTTTGCATGTTGTTCTTCCTCCATGGTCTGGTTGAGGAAACAGGCTTAGAAGATTATCCTATAATGTTTGTTTTTAATTAAATGGTGCAAACCACCACAACTTGGGCCATCACACCAAAGAACACGAGAAATAGCAAATATTAATGCTGCAGCTGGAAAAGGTGAGCTTGCAAAGGCAGGTTCAGGCTCTCAGCAGCAGCTCTGCCTTGTTTTCACTCCTCACTCCAGGTGAGCTGGCCCTGCTGGGTGACAGCAGCCAGAGGCTCCCTGCTGGCACCACGGCCCCAAGGCTGGTGGCACTGCCAGGGAGGGCTGAGGACACCACCCAGGTCCCTGTGAGGCCACCAGGGAGAGGGAAGTTGTTTGTTGGGGACACTCAGTTCCTAAATTCGGTGTAAACAGGGCTGAGGTGATGAAAGCCCTGCAGGTGGTGGCCGTGGGAACCGGCTGGGCCCTGCAGTGTCACCTGCTGATCCCTGCAGTGTCACCTGCTGGTTCCTGCAGTGTCACCTGTCACCCTGCAGTGTCACCTGCTGGGCCCTGCAGTGTCACCTGCCACCCTGCAGTGTCACCTGCTGGGCCCTGCAGTGTCACCTGCCACCCTGCAGTGTCACCTGCTGGTCCCTGCAGAGTCACCTGCTGGGCCCTGCAGCGTCACCTGCCACCCTGCAGTGTCACCTGCCACCCTGCAGGGCTTCCCAGCAGCTCAGCCACTGCTGCTGCTCCCTTCTGCAGCCCTGTAGCCCTGTTTGTGCAGCTCTGGCAGGATGAGATCCCATAAATGGCCTCTGTAAGGATGAGATCCCATAAATGGGCTATGCCAGGATGTGATCCCATACATGGCCTCTGCCAGGATGTGATCCCATAAATGGCTTTGCTGCCCTGTATTCACAAAAATTCCTGTGCCTCAGACCACGATCCCCCACTGCCACAGTGCCAGGCCCTGGAGAAGGCTCCCCAGGGCAGTGGTGGAGGCACCAGCCCTGAAGAGCTCAAAAACCACTTGGTTTTTGGATGTGGCCCTTTGGGATAGGATTTAGTGGGTGTGGTGGGATCTGACTGAAGGCTGGACTCGATGATCTTGGGAGATCTTTGCCAGCCTTAATGATTTCATGATTCTGTGCTCTCCAGCTCCTCCTGGGCTCCTTGTTCTTGGCTACAGAGGCGTGGCCACTGTGGGAGAATTTGGCAAATGGGGAGTTTGGGGGTGCAGGGCTGGAGGGACAGAGGGTGAGCAGCTCAGTGAGAGCTTCAGCCAGAGGGTGAAAATCCTCCTGTTGAACCCAATGCTTCTGAGCTCCTCAACCATCAACCCTTTTGGGTTAACCCCTCTGAAAATGCACAAATTTGAACTCTTAGCTCTCCCCCAGCCCAAGCCACCCTCCCAGCTCCCAGCTCCAAGGGGTGTTTGCTTTGCAGAGAGCACGGACGTGCCCCAGCTCCACGGAGACCGAGGTGGACAGCCTGGCTGAAGGGCTCTCCTGCAGTGTCCTCGACGACTCCGTGTTCTGAGAGGCTCCACGAGGTCACCCACCATTGCTGGAGAGGGCTCTGTGTCACCTCTGGGTCCCTGTTCCCAGTGGGGAGGAGAATCTGCCTGCACCAGGTGCCTTGTTACCAAACAGAACGTTCCAGTTCAATGGAAGCTCATGGCGCCAGGGCTGTGAAGGGGGGATAAAAAAGCTTGGAAAAGAGCCAATGGATTCATTTTTCCTGGTTGGCACCTTAATCTTTTGGATGTTTGTTTTACCTTGCCCTGACAACTGGAGATGCAAACTGGGTTTGGCACAGCCCTATGGATGCAGCAAGGTGGTCCTGGCAGTGACCAAGAGGGGTCAAACACTGGGAAAAGAAGAAAAAATGTGTGAAGCACCCAGTGCTGCACAGCAAGGCCACCATGAGAGCAGGGACACTCACCTGGCCTTTGCTGCTACGCTCTGTGATGAAACTGTGAATTTCCACCTGAATTTCCACCCTGGGCTCTGACCCATGAAGTTCTCCTGGTCTTGCAGAATTCCTTCTAATTTGAAGAAACCTCTGGCCCATGGAGCCGAGTCAAACACGTTAACAAAGAATAAAAAGAAAGATTTCATACAGACAATAAGTTCTTTGGAAGGTGCCTAAAGAAATGGAGTTTCCAGGTACTATAGGCTAAAAATAATTATAATAAATGAGCCAGTTCTCATCTGGGTGAGGTAGCATTGCTCCATCAAAGTTAACATAGCTCATAAATATAATGTTGGTGCCTCCAATGTCTCTCTTGCATGTGCTTTTAATGGATTTGAGGGACCCAACTTTAACACTCTAAAATCAGAATTTCATTAGTAAAATCCTAAAAATGAGACTAAAGAGAATGCACTTATTGGAATGTATTTCATGCCATGCATTGAAGTGGTCCAACAAATAAGGTTTCTGCACATAATTCCATTCCCATTAATGCCAAGCTATTGCAGAGGTGAATGCAATATATTCAAATGTATTTTGCATGTCAGGTCCTTGGTATTTCAAGGATGAGTCCTCACGGGGACATGAGGGCAGGATGGCTCAGAGAACCAGCAGCCACACTTCTACTCACCCTGGTAAATAAATCCAACCTGGTGTAAAGCAGGAGCAGCAGCATTTCCCCAGCCAGGCTGCAGGACCAGCCCACTCACCTTTAGAGATCTCAGTGCTGGAGAACCAAGGGTGCAGGATGAGGACAATTCCTGGCCAAGCCCCTCCTCATGGTCATGATCTCTGGAGAAAAATCTTCACTCCAAGCAGCACAGGGGAGAAAGGAATTTGTCCAGGATCCCAGGCCACAGCCAGGGCTGTGTCAGGTTTTGGCACCACCACATCAGATCTCCATCCCTAACTCCCACAGCACAGAATTATTAATTTCTCTTTTTTTTTTCCCTTCAAACCCAGCTCCCAACCCCCTCATTGCTCCTGCCCTGCTGCCTCCAGGACAGCACCCCCAGGAGCTGCTCCTCGCCTTCCTCTGGAAACGACAATTTCACTTTTGTTTTTAGAAACAGAACTGTGCTGCAGGGCTGGTTTATTTTGCTGCTCCGTTGTGAGGCATGCTGCAGCGTGGGCAGGTGGCAGGGAGCTGCAGCCCTCCTGACACATCCCCCCTCGAGGACAGAGCCCCAGCGTGGTCACAGCAAATGCCACAGCCAGCAGCAGCTGCTCTCGGGCACTGCTGGTTATTTAAATGTAGCTTTGTGCGGATTTCCAGGGGGAGTTTGTGCCACCCACACACTGAAAGGGTCCAGGGACAAAGACAAGGAGAGGTGGAGGGCCCAGGATTACATACTGCTACAAAGGGGCGGAGCCAACAGCAACAGCCAATCACCTGAAGGTGTGGGTGGAAAAAGGATTACAGTGACCAATAGGGGAACAGAAGGGTAAACGGACCAATGAGGGTACAAAGAACAGAGAAATTGCTAGAACTGTGCCCATATATGGTTAATGGGGTTGGACAGCCAATGGGCCGGCAGGAGGCGTGGCTCTGGGGTTGATTGACAGCACATCACAGGGTCCGTGGCAGAGGCTGAAGTGCCTGAGCAGGCGCACAGGTGCGGCCTTGCTCCTCCTCTGGAATGCAGAGCCCCACTCAGCTCCTGCCCTGAAAGGACGGGAAATGTGGATCCGTGGATTGAGTGATGTCAGGCCGTGCTCCCAAAATCCTCAGGAATCCCCAGGATAAGCAGAGGCAGGGCCTGGAAGGGCTTTGCTCCAGCCACAGGCTCAGAGATGCTCCATCCCCATGAGCTTGGACAGCTCACAGCTCTACAAAACAAACCCAAAATTCACCTTCTCATGTTTTTTGGGGAGTTTTGGGAGCAGAATTAGACCAGAGGTGTAGAAATAATTTTTTTTTTTTTTTTTTGCCTTCACAAAGTTTTGATTAAAACCAACTCTTGAATCTTCACATCAGTAACAGTCTCAGCAAGCTCTGAGGGGAAATTTCTCACTGGGCTGAACAAAAAGTGGAGGAAAAAGGCTCCTGGAAGACAGGTATCTTTACAAATGACAGAATATTTATTACCAATACCTTTAAAAAAAGATTACATCTGCTAGATCACTGATAAATATCATTTACACTGGGGAGAAAACTACAGAAGCTTTTTTTTTATTATTTCATTTTTCTTGGTTTTGTGGATTTTTTTTTAAGGTTTTTCTTATTTTATTTTTTTTACATAGAAGTAAACATATCAAACTAAGAAAGGAACACAGCTTGAAATACTGACAATATTTCTCTGGTCAACAACCCTGACTTTTACACAAGTGGAATCCTGATTATGAGTTACTGAATAAATATATTTAGAAGGTCTAAAAGTTAACTGTATTATTTTGTAAGCAAAAGAGACAAGTTACAGGCAAATTCAAGCTATCAGGAGAAAAAAAAAAAAATACCACTGCAGCGCATTGAAAGTTGAAAATTGTATAGAAAATTCCATTGCCTTTTCCAGCGTTATCCCGTCTGAACTTACAAAATTCCCCGTAGTAACAAACAGTCCTTCTCTTGAGAAGAATTATTCCAGTGTGGATATCGTCGTTTTCTGGTGTGACTCTGTTCTGCCTCCAGGTGTCTGGGAAGAGTTTCTAAGGAAAGGCAAAATTCCAGTGGGGATCTCTGGGAGATTCCCACTTTTCCATGGATAACCTGGAGCAGCACCGCTCCCGCTCCAGGCTAGGTTCCCAAACGTCGTCTGGAGAGTGGAGTTACCAAGGATGAGCAGCTGTGTCCCAAAGAATGAGCCCAGAGCAGCTTTCTGCTTTCCTTGGAATTAATCCCCAAACGTGAGGAATTTCCTTGGAATTACATCTCCAAAGGGTTGAGCTGGTCATGCACCCAGGACAAGGCTGGTGGCTGTCCCGCTGTGTCACCACAGATGTCACAGCTCTGCAGGATCTTTTCCCCACCCAATTTGATGCTAATTAGGATCAAGGCAAAGCAATTTCACAGCCCCTCCTCGCTGCACGATGCCGGAATATTGGCTACGTGTCCTGTAGTCCACAACCAACCAAAAACCACGTGGTTTTCCAAAATTCTGCTCTTCTGAGTGTTTCGAGTTTACCCTGCTCAGAGCTCTGGATGAAACGTGTGCTAGAAGCCCTGGGTTCAACACAGGAGTCGCTGGAACTGCCAGTGAAACTCAGCCTGTTACAATCCGGGTCTGGAGCAGTTCTGCCCTGTAAATCTGTACAGTCAGCTCCAGCCAATTTGCCAAGAACAACTTGGAACTCTCCGTCGTAAAAGGAAAAAATCCCAAACAATATTTTCGTGATAATGTCGTCCGTAGCATTTTATAGCAGAGGAAAAAAATTAATATCTACATCATATGTTAACTTTAAAAAATTCTATAAAACACTAAATATATAATAAAAAATATGCATATAAGGACATATGTAAACTGCTTTGGTAACATCGTATTACAGATGTTTTCAGTGCATTGCAGAGTTTCCAAGGAAACTTCAGACAAAGCTATATTTGCTTTGAGGAAGTACTGTATAATGCCATTCCTAAAGAAGCATAAACATTTTTTTTTCCAGTAGTAAGATGTACTCAAACCACAATATTACTTAGTACTGGGTGTCTCCAAAACAACTAGCTAAATGTTGCTTATATTATAAAGAAGAAGTCCTCGGTGTCATTGTTGTCATAAACTGGAGCGTGCTGTGAGGGAGATCATGATTGTGCTGAGGGCTGACAGCGTGCAGGCGCTGGAGGTCGATGAGCCCGAGCCTCTGGCGTAGGCATCTGAGAGGGGAGAGGGGAAAAAGGAGCCAGAGGTGAGCAGAGAACAATCCCTGAACTCTTCCTTAAGCCACCTCCCCCAAGGTTTAAATTCCCTTTCCTGGGATAAAGCACAGCCCCCTCCTCCTCTTCATGGTCACCTCTCCAATTGAATTTTTGGTTTCTTTTCAATTCCTGCCCCTGGTGTGCTGAGGCTCACAGTTCTCATTATTTCACACGCTGCCTGCTTATCATTATTTGGTATTTTTTCACAATTGCACCATATTCCAGCTGTTCCTTGTGCCTCCCATCCTGGAGGAGCCATGTACCTGCTCCGTGACCCCTGGTCTGGAGCCAAATGGGAGCTGGCATGTTCCAGCTCCCCTTCCCTCTCCTGTGCTGCTGATTGAATTCCTCTGCATGGTTTACACAGCCATGCAGGGGAGAACTCTGCTCTCACCCAGGGTTTTTTACATTGCTGTGATTTTAATGCCATATTCCTGCATTGCAGAGGCTCCTGATTTAATGCAGCTTATAAAGCGGGGCATTATTAATGGAAGATGGGACATGGAGATTTTGCAAAAGCCATGTTGTGTAATAAAATACTCCTTGTGTTTGTTATTCTACACCACCTCATTTCCCTAAATAAATATTTATGCATCCAGCACACAATGGGATATGGCTGTACAGCAGCCTCATAGATTTAGAAGCCCCTGCATGCTGTATTTGGTTGTAGTGAATTGCAGTGAAACAATACATTTAACACACAGAACTGAGAGGGGAAAGCATCTGGAAACCTGAAATACAAATAGAACTAACTAGGATGGTGTTTCTTTTGGCTGAATCTTGTTTTTGGGATGAAATCAGAATGAGGGACTGGACTGTGTGCTGGTGGGACCCTGTGGCCCAGAGCCCATTCCCCCATCCTTACTGGATATCTTTGGGATTCGGATTTGCTCGCTGCTGCTGCCGTCGCCGCCGTCGCTGAAGGGTTTGATCTCGATGATGTAATCCTCATCAAAGGGCAGGGACAGCTCCACTGAGGTTTTATTTGTTTCTATGACAGACGTGCTGCTCTCCCTGTTCCACCTGTACAAAACCTGTGGCCAAGGGAGAGACAACAGGAGGCAGGAAGGGCAGAGCTGCCCGTTGTGCTCAGAGCTGCCCACCTCAGGGTGTCCAGAGGTGCTGCTGCTCTTTTCCTGCTCCTCGTGCTCAGGAGTGGTCTGGTGACACAGGGGACATGTGGGCTTTGCTGGGGACACCAGCACAGAGGTGGCAGTGCCTGGGCAGGAGGTTGATGCTGATCAGCAGCACTCAACACAGCACCGATACCTGGGGGAGCCCCTCAGAGAAACCCTTGCCTTGGTCAAGCTAAAATAAACCCCTATAGAAGTAAAAACTTCTTTATAGAGGTCAGAAATTCCTTATTATGCTGCTTCTGGAAACTGAGTTGGGATATTTGAAACAGTGCCACCAATGGTTTCCCAGAATAAATGACTTTTGTGAACGACCTTCTGAGCTGTGGGAGCTGTACTAATTTATATCATAAATTGTGTCATAAAAGACAAGATTTCTAGGCAAAAATAAGAAAAATAGGCAATGTTTTGCTATGATTCAGGAAATAAATCCATGTGGTTGTGCTACCCTTACAGTAAGTTAAAGGAGAATGTTTTAGAAACTCTCTAGATGCTTTTCCAGGGTGATGAGCCTCTCTCTTCCTCTTTCAACCAACTCCTTAATTTGCATTTCAAACCTAAAATATGTAGTGAAAAGCTGGTCCAGATTGCTGAGGTTCATCTGAGGTTTGGACTAAAAACCCTGAGGAATTACTTATGTTTGGTGAGCCCATACAGAGCACCAAAGACATTTAAAAGTTGGTGCAGGAATTGAGGGGAGCTGGCACAGGCTTGCCAAGCTGCTGGCATTCCAGACTGGGAACAAAACATGGAGCATGGCCAGGTCCTTCACGGGCTCAGGATCTGGTGGGAAACGTTTGCACAACTCCAAGCCCAGGGCAGCGTCTTTTTGGGCTAAATGAAACCCTTGTGGAAGGTGGTGGAGCTGAATTCTTCTCAAGGTTTCTCTCTAGTTAAACTATGCCCTATTAAAACTGCTTCTAATGAGGATTCTTTCTTTTCCTCTTGGCTTGGCTTTCTGAAGGAAATGGGAGCTATTAAAAAAGCATTTTATTTATTTGCAATTAAGGAGCCAACTACAGCCATGGGGAAGTTTCTGTGGAAGGCAGGAGTGAAGTTCTGCAGGTGGGAGCTGCAGGAAAAATATGCTCACATACACAGGCATGGCTCTGGTTTTGGAGGAATGCCCCAGATCTGACCTGGGAAATCCTGAGTGTACCATGGGAATACTCACTTTGTAGCCTCTCACTTCTGACTCGTTGTCCAAGGCTTTCACCTGGTCCCAGTTCAGGATGATCTTGGAGTCGGATGAATTCCACACAATGTTCCCGGGGGGCTGACTCGGTGCTGCACCAAAAACCAGACAGCACCACGTTACTGGGGAGAATCAATTCCCAGCTGGATCCCTTCCAGTGCCAGTGGGGCTTCCAGCAGCACAGCTGAGCCTGCCCAGAGCCCTGTCCCTGTGGAAAGCTAACGAGCTGCTCCACTGATCTGTGTCCTCAAGGTCACGGGAGGTGTGACACGACACGGGGCTTTAAATGAAAAAGGGATTCAGTCAGTTGCTCAACATGCCTGAGACCAGAGGAAAAAAGCCCTCTTGAACACTGAGATAAATATTTAATTTGCCTGCACAGCTGTGATTTCGGTTTTGCATGCTCTGCTTACTTAACATCGGGAAGAACCTCACGAAAAAAATGAAATAAAAAGGCTGAGCCTGGTAAATCTGCACAAAAGCCTGGCAAGGAGAAGTCTGACAGTTCCTTTGGACTCAAGAGAGCTGGGAAATGAGAGAGGGGAGCAGTGGCTGGACCCCACCAGGGCATCCCTGCCAGCACTCACGTGGCTTTTTGGTGGTGACGTTGACAGCGGCGCTGGAGGGGCCGGTGCCGGCCGTGTTGTAGGCCCTGACTGCCAGGTGGTAGAGGGCATTGCCCCTCAGGTTGCTGACTTTTGTGGACGTTTGGTTCCCCACCGTGCGGATCCTTCTGGCGTTTTCCTCCTTCTCGTCGTGCCGCCAGCAGCGCACCTGGGGCAGAGCAGGGCGGTGGCAGAGCAGGGCGGTGGCAGTGCCCTGCCCCAGAGGGGCTGGCAGCACCCCCTTGTCCCTGTCACCACCCCAGATGTGCTCCCAGGGACAGCTCCTGCTCCCTGCCACCATCCTGGGGCCTGCTGGGGACCAGCCTGGCTGCAGCGCTCCCTCCCCGCGCCTGCCCATGGCAGCACCCTCAGGGAGGGCTGCACTTCCAGCCAGATCCCGCTCAGAAAGGTGGAACTTTTAACCTTGTGAGAGAAAGGTGGAGTTTTTAACCTTGAGAGAGAATGGTGGAACTTTTAACCATGTGAAAGAATGGTGGAATTTTGAACCACGTGAAAGAATGGTGGAATTTTGAACCTTGAGAGAGAATGGTGGAGTTTTTAACCATGTCAGAGAATGGTGGAATTTTTAACCTTGTGAGAGAATGGTGGAGTTTTTAACCATGTCAGAGAATGGTGGAGTTTTTAACCATGTCAGAGAACAGTGGAATTTTTAACCATGTCAGAGAACGGTGGAATTTTTAACCATGTCAGAGAATGGTGGAATTTTTAACCTTGTGAGAGAAAGGTGGAACTTTGAACCATGTGAGAGAAATCTCTGTGCACCAGAGGCAAAGAGAAGCAAATCCACTTTAGGAACACACCCATGGCGGGAGGAGCAGCACGAGGATGTCTCTGTGTCCCCTCAAGGCTGGCTGCTGAAAGGATCCTGCATTGTTTCCCATACCTCATATCCCTGAATTCTTCCTTTGTGCTGGTTCTCCCACGGGGGAGCCCAGGAAACTTCGACGTCTGAGGCAGAAATGCTTCTGGCCAAAACAGTGGTTGGGGCTCTCGTTGGCTCTGGGCAGTTAAAAATAGAAGTAAGACTTTTCAATTCCATGTTCAATTAGTCTCAAACGTCAGGGGATTTATTTTCCTCATTGCACAAGGAAGAAAGCAAACAAATGTCCACGTTTCAAACCGATGGCCTGTCAGGCTGTGCTCCCTCAGAAATAATAAGATGTCATTACCAAACTCAACCCAGGATACCGTGTACTGTAATTAGGACAAGTGGGAACATTTTCTAATCAGTGGACATTAATTCATGCTAAATCTCCACAGAATTCTTCCCAGATTACATATTAATTTTCCATTAATATCAAAAGATTTCATTATGATTAATGTTATTTTAATGACTATTGAAAAGAATTAATCATGGTTCGCCATTTATTATAAATCAGAGCAAGACTGAGGTATCAAAGGATGTGTCAAGGTGGAAACCAAACCCTTTCAGACCCTGTTACATACAAGTAAAGATATTATTAAAGAAAGGCCTTATAAAATCGTGGTTTAGGCCTGCTACTTCAGCTAGGTGCAGTTACCATAAGAAATGTTAGTTCCCATAAGAAAGAATGAAAGGAATGAGAAGCAGTTAACATAGGAACCTATGAACCATTTGCACCTGCATAAACAATAAACCTGTCCCATGAGAATCAGTGGAAATAAATATGTAAACTAACCAAAAATAAAGAAGATTGATAAATATGCAAAATACCATTTACTAACCAATGACCTGAGTGTCAGTGTATTGTCAGCCAATTGTTAGGTCTAACACGGTGCCCTCTGATAATCCCATAAAAATATGAACTGTGCAATAAAGATTTGGCTTTCCTGCATGAAGAAACTGAGTCTTGTCTGCTTTACTCAAACAAGACCCTGGAGCATGGGTTTGAGAAATGCATTTGTAAAGAATTTTTAAAACTTGATAGAAAGCTTACACAGTCTTGTACATCTGTATGCAAAAGCTGAGGTGAGGTGTGCTGACTTAGGAAGACCATAGAATAGAGATAACATTGTTGAGAGAGAGAACTAAAAACAAGTTTCAACAAGTTTCAAAATATGGCCTTGCAAAAAGACCAAATATTTTAGAGAATTAGAACTGTGAAAGATGCATTATAGCAAAACCATGTGGATAAAATAGAGGTGATTAGTATTAGAAGTAACAGCAGCATTGTGTGGTGGGGTGGTGTTCACAGGGGTCCCAGGATGGGGGAAGAGATGAGAATCCTGACTCCATGTTTCAGAAGGCTGATTTATTATTTTATTATATATATATTATATTAAAAGAAAATGATATATTAAAACTATACTAAAAGAATAAAAGAAAGGATTTAATCAGAAGGCTTGAAAGGAAGGGAATGGAAAGGAATGATAATAAAATCTTGTGACTGACCATAGAGTCTGAGACAGCTGGACTGTGATTGGCCATTAATTAAAAACAACCACATGAGACCAATCAAAGATGCACCTCTTGCATTCCACAGCAGCAGATAATTACTGTTTTTCATTTCCTCTGAGGTGTCTCAGCTTCACAGGAGAAAAAAATCCTAATGAAAGGATTTTTTCATAAAATGTGCCCGTGACAGTGTGGCAAAAGCCAAGAGGCTGAAAAGCATTTATAAAGTATTGTACCCAAGAAATAGGTTTGCTTCTAACAGAACAGCGTTAAGTTTTACATCTCTTACGTCTCACCCTCCATCAAGACTGACAATAAAATAAAATATTTCAAAACGCCTCTCAATTCCCCATCTCTGCAAAAACTATGAAAACCAACACACGAGGGGAGGGAGAGGAGGCGGGGAGGGCTCATCTCTACCTTCCTCTGCCGAGTAGACGACGGTGACGGGGCTGAAGGAGCCTTCCCCCTTGTTGTTGTAGACGCCCACCTTGACCTCGTAGGGCGAGAAGGGCGGCAGGCTCTCGTTGCGGAACACGTAGCGCGCGGCGTCGGGCGAGGCCACCACCGTCTGCATCCAGCTGACCGTGCCCAGGGGCCGGAACGCCACCACGTAGCCAAAGCCACCCCCGTTCTGCAGCTCCTCGGGCACCGTCTGAGGGACAAACGGCGGCTTCAGGACACGCTGACCGCCCCCGGCAGCACCCATGGATTCCTCTGGGTCCTCTCTGTTCCTAGCTTGGACTTGGGGATCTCAGAGGTCTTTTCCAAACTAGTTAATTCTAGGATTCTGGGATTCTGGGATTGTGTGATTCTGGGATTCTGTAATTCTGTGATTCTATAATTCCGCGATTCTGTGATTCTATAATTCTGTGATTCTGGGATTCTGTAATTCTGCGATTCTGGGATTCTGAGATTCTGGGATTCTGGGATTCTGGGATTCTGCAATTCAGTAATTCTGCGATTTGGTAATTCTGTGATTCTGTAATTCTGAGATTCTGGGATTCGGTAATTCTCTGATTCTGGGATTCTGTAATTCTGGGATTCTGGGATTCTGTAATTCTGAGATTCTGTGATTCTGGGATTCTGTGATGCGGTAATTCTGTGATTCGGTAATTCTGCGATTCCGTAATTCTGAGATTCTGTGATTCGGTAATTCTGTGATTCTGGGATTCTGGCATTCTGTACACAGCACGGGAGATGGAGCTGCAGGAGGTCCTATGTCACATCCAACCTGAATTCAGCCCATCCTGCCTGCACCGGAGCCTTTCTGCTCCATGGAACAGGAAGCAGCACCTCCAGAAGACCCTCCTGAAGATAATTTCCCTTCCCTCCTGCCTAGATGGGGGCTCCGTTACTGATGTAATTTTAGGCTTTGTGAAGAGCCTGAGGTTTGCTGGGGTGAAGCAAGGACACAGTTCCTGCTCTCCCAACACACGTGCAGCTGCTCTCACACCTTTGGGATCACACATGAAACCCCAAAGAACACACCCTGGACACACTGACACTTCCTACTCTGAGGCTTGCAGCCCCCTAAAAAGCTACACTAAACCCAAAAGGTCCAGAATTAAAATAATCCCTAATTATGGGCCACCCTCCCTGAGATGTCCATGGAGCTTCAGCAGGGGTTACTGCTGGTGACTGCATCCTACTCTGTGTTGGAAAGCTCACATAAAGAAAAGGCCTCTGGGCATTTAAAAGAGTAAAACCACTCTACTATCAAAACACAAATGATATTTTGTGCAAATTGCATCTTGAACCAATGGCTGATGTTCTGGCCATGTGTGTTTTTGAAACATATTGCAGTATCTTTAGGAGACACGGCGTAACTAATTAGTCCAACAGAGGGGGAAATTTAGCACATTGAGCTGTGTGGTGAGGACAAAAACCCATTTATAGGTTTTTAATAACCTCAGAAATATCTCTGGCGATTCATCCTGCCAGCTTGGTCAGAAATAGTGCTAAATGGAAGCGTTAGCATGTCTAGTGGAGTTCATTATTAGGAGAAATATGCCAGCTGCATCACATCACAACATGAAAATATGAGCAGACAAATGACTAAAGTTCTAACCCTGTCTGCCTTAAGGAATATTAAACATTTCTCTTCTCTGCATCTCCTCTCACTGGCTGCCATCAGCAGCAATGAAAGCCAGCATGCCTTGTGCTGGCTCTGAGCTGTTTGCTGCCTTATATCCCAGGGAGGAGGAGGAGGGAGGAAGCTGGGAGCCAGCACAGCAATTCCCCAAAGTTCCTACCAGGTCAGGATGTTCCAAGCCTGTTTTATCCCTTGGGTGGCTCCTGGCCATCCGCATTTTGCCTTGTGGATGTGCTGGGAGTCAGGGGAGCTGAGCTGGTGGCAAATCCTGCTCCCCATGGTCCCTGCTCCCCACTTCCCTGGGGTGGGCTCAGCCCATCCTTTAGCTGCCTCTGATTTTATCACACAATCTGGGCTTTTTTACTGCCAACCCTTTGAAATCCCCAGAAGGCTCAGGGGGGCTGGAGTGAGACTCACCTCCCAGGTAATGACCAGCTCAGACTTGCTGCCTCCACCTCCACTGACATTAGCTGGGGTCACCTCAGGGACTGCAAAAAGATAAATGCAGAAGATGGATGTGACAGTTTTGGAACCCAAAACCCACATGGAGATGGAGCAGAGCTGTGCAGCAGCAGGACACTGCTGGCCTTCCCCTGCTGGGGCCAGGAACTGTTAAAATGACTAATTTGCCATGGCAAACAGCACATTAAAAGTATGTCAACAATAGTGTATTAAAAGTATGTCAATTAACTTGTGTATTCTGTCACTAATTGTTCAGTTTAAACATTTGTCCTCCAGTAAAAAAGGTCTTTTATTTATTTTCCTGTTTCATATTCAGTTCTTCTGTGGAAAAGAGGAGCCACCTGCCAGGGCTTCCCCACTGTTGGGGAAGATGAAACAGGAAAAGCCTTATGATTGCCTGGCAAAAGATTTTGAAAATATAGAAACTATAAGTGAGATTGAAATGAAAGCAAGCTTTGAGATACCTCAGCTACTGAATGACTGGAAAACAATGGTGTGGCCAGCTGAAGGTAATCCCCTTTTGATGGAACAACACCCTCTGCTTGCAGACAGGCCCAAGGGGCAGAGCAGACCCTACAGCTTGGCAGAAGGGGCCCAAAGAGGAGTTTTTAGGGTTTAAAATGTAACCCAGTATGGTAATGGAATGAACCTTATAGGCTGTATATAAATGCTATAGGATTTGTATATTGTACTAGATTGGTTAGTGAGAATCAGAATATTCAACACAGAAGAAGATTTATTGTATTGCAATGAGAACCTCGACCTCTTACCCTCATATCCTCTTTTACTCTCTCTCATCCTCTTTACCACTCTCTTTAATTCTCTTTACTGCTCTGAGCTGTGGCTGGCAGCTCCCAGCAGGGCCCTGCACCCAGGCCCTTTGCAATAAACCCCAAGTTCCACGTCCTGGCTCCAGAGCTCTCCCGTCTCTGTTCGTCACCACCGTCCCACGCCCAGCACTCCTGCACCCACAGCCAGGGGATCTCTGGGAATTTACTGCACAAAGATTTCCCCCCCAGCCCCTGTGCCCAGCCCCACTCACGAGCCTCCTCAGTCCTTCTCTTCTCAGAGGGGCTGCTGGGCTCCCCGATGCCGATGAGGTTGGCAGCCACCACCCTGAACTCGTACTCCACCCAGGGGTTCAGCCCCACCACCGTGGCCGTGAATGTCCTGCCGTCGATGACCTCTGGAACTGGGGTGAAAGGAAATTAAATATTAAAATACTGCTGGGAAAAAGGCACAGGGGAATCTCATTTCCTTAGAGGTGAGGGCTTAACGTAAGTAGCAAAAAACAATTGATGAATTTTCTCTCGTCTCTCTAACGTTTTGCCGACTGCAAAGAAGTGAACTCGTCCTCCACCCAGGGGTTCAGCCCCACCACCGTGGCTGTGAATGTCCTGCCAGCAATGATCTCTGGAACTGGGCTGCAAGGACATTAAGCAACAATATTAAAATACTGCTGGGAAAAAGCACAGGGGAATCTCATTTCCTTAGAGGCGAGGGCTTAGCGTAAGTACAAAGAAGGATTGGTAAATTTTCTCTCATCTTTCTAACATTTTGCCAACTGTAAAGAAGTGAAAGAGGCAGCATTAAACTCCTGTGCTTTTTAGCCCAGAAATTCCTGCAATTAAAGAGTTTCTCCAAAATTGCCACAGTTTGGAAACAAAGTGTCATGACAACAGGTTTGGAGAGTCTTTATTTTTCTCTTTTTGAAACACACTGTTGCCTCTGTTTAATGGTTACTGGAACAAAATTAACCTCTGACGGAATGAGCAATCACATCATGGGATTTTTCCCTCTATCAGGAAAATAATTCTCCTTAAAGACAAGCTGGATGACACTGTTTGTCCCTGAGGGATGTCTTTATAGACCACAATTACTGTTGTATATCTCCAGCATGGCAACAAAAGATAGGAATTCATTCTGTTTTCCCTTAAACATTCATGAGAAAAATGAGTGAGTAATGGCACTGACTGCACCCTAAATCTTTGGGTTGCCAAACCTGAAACTACTTAATAAGAGCAGTGCTCTGAAGTCAGGGAAATTGCTTTTCACACCAGGGGCCAGAGCTGGCCAAAGCAGCCCTGGCTGGGTGCTGAGGTGTTACATAGAGGTAAAAATCTTATAAAAGAAAGGCCTTGTAAAATCAGGCCTTACTACTTCAGCTGAGCTAATAGCAAGCCTGATAAGTTCCTGTGAGAAACCTGGCAGTTTTCATAAGAATAGAATCGTGTAACACTGAAAATTTACTTATTCCCTTATGAAAGAAATTATGAAAATGGAAATCAGTTTACATAACAATCTATTCTTATGAAGGAATAGAAAGAAACAAAACAAAAAAAAATAGAAATAGAAATAATGTATTCTTGTGAAATTTACACCTATAAGAATTAAAAGTCTATCCTGTGAGAAACAAAAAAAAAGATAAACCATCAAAAAAGAGAAAAGTCTGATAAACATGTACCCTAACCATTACCAACCAATAAACTGAGTTTCAGGAGATCATTAGCCAATCAGATTCAAACACACCACCTAATATGAACTAAATAAATAAAAATCCAGCTATCCTCTGTTGTGTTGTTGGGAGGGTCCCCAGGACGAGGTGAGAGATGAGAATCTGACTTCAAGTCAGAAGGCTGATCTATTATATTATGATATTATATTATATTATATTATATTAAAAGAAATACTATACTAAAACTATACTAAAGAAATAGGATACATCAGAAGGCCAGACAAGAATGAATAATAAAACCTGTGACAGACTCAGAGAGTCTGGGATTGGCCATTAATTAAAAACAATTCACATGGAACCAATCAAAGATGCACCTGCTGGTCAGCAACCTCCAGACCACATTCCAAGCAATCAGATAATTATTGTATTCTTTATAATTACTGTTATAATGATTGTTTATATTAATATTGTTATAATAATTGTTTCTAATTATTGATATTATTAATAACTGTTGTTTACATTTCTTTTCTGAGGCTTCTCAGGAGAAAATTCCTGGCAAAGGGATTTTTCAGGAAGCGTCATGGTGACGATCCTCCTCCCCCAGGCAGCAGCGTGCTGTCCCTCCCTGCAGCCCCTGGGGTGGGTTCTGCCCTGGGTGGGTTCCCCTGCAGCCCCTGGGGTGGGTTTGCCCCCGGGTGGGTTCCCCTGCAGCCCCTGGGCTGGGTTTGCCCCCTGGTGGGTTCCCCTGCAGCCCCTGGGGTGGGTTTGCCCCAGGTGTGTCCCCCAGGCTGCCTTACCTGTGCTCACTGCCTGCCAGCCCACCGAGAAGGGCGTGCGTGCCTGCACCACGTACATGGTGATGGGGCTGTGGTTGTCTGCCCCCGGCCTCCAGGACAGCTGAGCCGTGCTGTCTGTCACCTCCTCGATGGTCACGGCCTCGGGGGGGCCCGGGGGACCTGGGGGTGCAGGAGAATTGAGTGACTGGGGGAGGAAGAGCTGGGTTCACCTTCCCGAGTGACTGGAGAGGGAAGAGCTGGGTTCACTGTCCCCTCCTGTCTCAGAGTCTCTGCTGCTCAGAGTGACTCTGAGATATGTACAAACTTCTTTTTTCCCAGCCTGGCCATCAAAGGAGCCAGGATTTTTCTGTTCTTGTTCTCAAGGTTGTTTATTATTTCTTATTTATAACATTCTTTCTCTGACCTGCCAAGGTCTGTCTGGCAGGTTGGGTTGAGGCACACTGGTGTTATCTTTTATACTAAAAACTACATGTACATTATTTACCATAACTTCCCAATACCTATCACCTATGTTAGACAGTGAGCTCCTACTCTAAACCAATCTAAAAGTGCCACCATCACCCAGAACATGGAGGCTAGGAAGAAAGAAGGAGGACAGGGCACGCCCAAATTCCTCCATCTTGGGACCCCGAGCCCCCATTCTAAAAGTCTCAAAAATCTATTTTTCATCCTGTGACAAACTAACTATTATTCCACTTAAATCCTACAACAGCACCAACAACAGTAGCAAAATTCAAATACCTCTTACAATCAGGTCTGCAGCAGCTGAGAGCTTGTCCACACTTGTTTGCACCATGCAGACATATTTCCCTGCGTGCTTCAGCTGGATGCTCCTGATCATCAAATCACCAGCTGAATCCTGCTGATAAAGTAGGGAAAAGTGGTTACAATTACTTTTTAATGAGCTCTAAACATCACTATCACATGAAGGACACTGTGACTAATGGGTTTGCTTTATGCTGGCTGATGAAAACATCAGCAGTACGAGCCATGGTCTGTTGAAGGGGTGGGAGTCTGCCTGGAAGGTAGGAGAGGGAGCATCCCTAAAATTCTGGCTCCTCCAAGGAGCAGGGCTGGGGGCTCTTAAGCACTTTCCCCATTAAAACAACATGACAGTGGAGGACAGGTTCACTGTGACTGCTCCTTCTCTCTGGATATCCAATTTTTACCCTCTGTGCCATCCAGAGGCCCAGGTTGTGTCTCCATCTCTCCCGCAAGGGAAGCCCAGCCCAAATTTCCAAATTTGGAGATGGCAGCAGTAGTTTTATGGCTTTGTGTCCCAGCCAGCATTTTGATTGCCCAGGACTTTTGTGCTAAAAATCACAAGAGCAGCACTCTCTGAGGAAATCTTGCAGCATAATTTGTTTTCCAAACGCCGAGTGCACGTCTGATTAACTGTTGAATACAACTAATTAGGTTTCTGGATGTAGTGGATGCTGAGAACCTCTCTCAGTTTCTCTCCAGACACAAAACATTTGATACATTGGAAATCTCAGGGAAGCCTCGTGGTTGTGGCCTTTGGACTGAGGAATATTAATAAAGTTTGTAATTTCAGCTCTGTGGGCCACAACAGGAGCAGTCACCCCAAAAAGCCATGGCTGCTGCTGTGAGCCCGGTGCATCAATCTGTGAGTTAATCTTTTCATGATTTTTCTTTTTAAGGGACAAGAGCAAGGCTTGGAAATTGTATCTCCATTTCCTTTCAGCATTACATTTCACTCCTGACAAATGCAAACATGAGCTGTCACCATGCCTGAGACCTGTTGCTCTCTGAAACCTCCCTCAGAGCAACATGCAAAACCCTTCCCAGTTTTCTACCTCTGCTGAAAATTTTCCATTTCTTCCCTCCTTTTTCTTGCTGCCTTCATCCAATTCCTTCTGTTAGCAACCTTCTCTGCATGACCCACCTTGTCAGATTTGATACTTACCCCTCCAACCCTTTCAAAGTGGTCCCCATCTTTCTCAAAGTCTATCAGGTGCCCATTGAACGACCAGGTGAACACAATGTCCAGGGAGTGGTCGTGGGACACCTGGCAGGGCAGGACAATGCTTTCTCCAACTGTGACATCCATGCTGAAAGGGGACACCATGACCCGGGTTGGATCTACAAACAACAAAGAAAGGGGGGAAAAAAAGGATTATTCTTGTTCTCCTGAGGAGCAGAGACATTGTAGGGCTGAGAGAGATCCTAAGCAGTGATCCCTGAGGAAGGTCCTTAAATCAACAAGTGAATTATTCCATCTTTGGGTTTATCCTTTCTCTAGTTGTTGGATTAAAACACTTAATAAATCCTCCAGAGTCCCCTTCCAGCCACCATCCTGATGAAGAAGGAGGAAAGAAAAGGCTGGAAAAGAGTGCAGCAGATCTGAAAGGCTCGATTAAAACTTTTTATCAGAGATTCTCTTACTTGAATCTTCTCACTTCAAAGAGTTGTTTCACACTTACATTGCTCACCATGGTTGTCAAAAAGCTGTTCTGTCATTCCTAAATTAAATGTAAAATCACCAAAACTGGAATCAAAAGGTTGTATTAAAGCCTGGAGCTGTTAAAATCTGGCCATACCTGGGAAGGCAAAGATCAGGCTGAGATTATTGTTATTACATTTCCTGACAACTGTATTTTGTATTTATTTGTATTTTGTATTATTGTATTTCCTGACAACTGGCCACGCTCTGAGGGGTGGCTCCACATCTCACAGCCTTTCCTTGGGCCCCCACAAAGAATAAAGGTAAATCTGAGTGACACCAACAGAGCCTCCCACAGCGTGGAACCCAAACTCTGATGTGGTGCCAGACAGGGGCATTTCAGGGTCTGCAGCAGAAGGGGGGGTCCAAACCAGGACATTTCCAAAGGGGAGCCCCAGAGCTGGCAGGGTCTGTGTCAAACACAGGCAGCAGCTCCACCCTGGTCCAGGACTAATCCCCTTCTCACAGCTGCAGCTCCACAGCTCCTCCAGCACTGCTTTAATTGTCCATTTTTCACCCCAGTGTGAGCGGTGGTGGCACAGAGAGATGAGCCATGACACATTATGCAGACTCCTGCTCCTCATCTGTGCCCGTGAATTCCCTCTGCTCCTAAAGTTAACATTTCTCTTCCATTTCTGTTGACAAAAAATGCGGCAATTTTTTCTACAGGGCCTCAGAGGAAATGAAAAGGAGAAAAACATATTGCTTAACCATGAGACCAAAAGTCTGAAAATCATACAGAGATAGATACTTTTGCTTATTCCAAAAATCTACTCTGCACAGCTGTCATGCTAAAATAATACCAGCATTATTCAATCTCTGGTACATGACACCAAAATCTCAACAACTTCTTCCTGAGCCTATTGCCCAACTGCTTAATTCTCTGCTAAAATAATAAAGATACAGCAGCACAGATATGGACTGGGCAGAACTGCTCACGGAAATCCAGGGGATGCAAAGCTGTTCCTGGATTTTCAGCCTTATCAAAAGTCTGCAGGAGGTGGTGAGAAAGATTTTGTTGCTGTCTGGAGAGATTTCAGATCAAGTCCTCAGGGACTTGGCTGTGTTATCTTGGCCAAGTTTAATTTGTCTGCATTTTGTGTTCACTTCTGACCAAGCAGAGGAGCTCTTAGAACAATTGTTATGACACTTAATTAATCAGTGAATTAATACATTAAACTCAGGTGTTTATAAACATGAAAGGAATGAAGAATATCAAGGCTAGAAATATATAGATATATAATATATAGAATATATAATTTCTATATCATTTCTATATCTATATATAATATAGATATAGAATATATAATTGTATAATAGAAGATATAATTGTATAATTGTAATATAGAAGATATAATTGTAATGAATTTTAGAATATAGAATAGATACTAGAATATAGAATTCTGGTAATTTATATTCCAGAATTCTATACACTTACATTTGTAGAATATATTAGATATAAATATTAATTAAATATTAATTAAATATAATTAAATGTTCTTTATGGAATATTTATATTCTAGAATATAGTTAGAATATTATAGGTTTATATAGTTAGAATATTATAGGTTTATATAAACCAGTAATAGAGAGTATAGAATAGAAACATAGAAATATTAAAATATAATAGAATTCTAAGAGTTATATAAATTATATCCAGAAATGGGGGTTTGCTGGAGGCCAAGGCAGCTCAGCACAGCTCCTGTAGGAACTGTGGCTGCCTGGTGCTTCCAAAAACGCCTGCAGGTTTCAGGGAATCCTGGAATCATTCAGGTTACAAAAGATCTTTTAAGGTCCCCAAGTCCAGCCATTCCTCACTACTCTCCCCTGTCCCAGGTGCCACATGCACACATCAGTTCAATCCCTCCGGGCAGCTTTTCCCTCTGGAGGAACCTTTCCATGGGCAATTCCTGCTGCCATCCATCCCGAGCCGGGCCTGGAGCATCCCTGGGCTGGCAGGAGCGCAGCTGGAAGTGACACTGGCAGGGACAGGCTGTAGGTGTCACTGAAGGCTCGGCAACAGCGGAGCTCCTTCCCTGCCTGCCTTCCACACCAGCGCTCTCGAGGATGCTCTCTGTGGGCAAGTGGGCTCTTCCACACCAGCACTCTCGAGGATGCTCTCTGTGGGACGGAGGCGGCACTTCCCAGTTTCCCAGGGTTTTCCCAGTGCCTCGGAGCAGCTCCTGGGGGCTGGAGCAAACCCTGCTGGCCACAGCAGCGGCTCTGGGTGCCCAGCCCTCCCTGCTGGGGGGCACCAAGGTCACCCCAGCTCCTGTCACCTCCTTCAGTCCCAGCTGAAATCCCCATTTTCCTGCCTCACCTCCCTCGGCTCCCCCAGCGCAGTGCCAGAACTCGGGATCTGAATCCATCATTCATGGATTTGGTTTATCCTGCAAGAGACTTTAACCAAGTTTAATTTCTTCTTTAGAAGAAAGGGACCCGAGCATCACTTCCCATCTGTGGGAAGGCTGTGGTTGCTTCCCTTCTCTCCTTTATCAGCTGCCCATCATCAGCCACGAGTGCATCTCCTGATGCTTTTGGGATGCTGGGATGCATTTTGGGATGCATTTTGGGATGCATTTCCAGCTGCATCCCCATAGGCTGCAGGACCAAGGGTAAGGCCTGGGGGTCACAGTGAGCCAATATGTGAGGGAACCACTCCAATGGATGGGGTGTCCATGGGGAGGGAGGATTTGTTTAGGGAAAGCAGCTCTGCTTGTGTCACATCCATCTGCAGATCTGCAGGATGTGACACGGGCTGCAGTGGCAGCACACGAGTGACACAAACCTCAGCAGGGGCTGACACTCACAGATAATGCTTTTTTTCCCTTAAAAAAATAGGTCAGAGCAGCTTTGGAATGAGGCCAGGCACGGTGTCACCGGCTGTGTGCCAGAACTGTCACAGCAGAATTCCCACTGACCAGAGGGGTTTTCCCAGACCAGGTGGACGCAGAATCCCATTCCCAGTTTGGCTCAGCCCCAGGGCTGGGTGAGCCACGCCAGGGGATGGATCCAGCCCAGCCCTGCAGGTGAGGATATCCAGTGGCAAGTGAGGGTATCCAATAACTGGTGAGGATACCTGAGTGCAGGTGAGGATATCCAGTTGCAGATGAGTATATCCAATTACAGGTCAGGATATCCAATGGCAGGTGAGGATATCCAGTTGCAAGTGAGGATTAGATAAGCAAAAGAGGAGGAAGAGTGCCAAATGAAGAGGAAGGTTGCTCCAGTGTGGGCACAGACTTGGAGTAATTGGGAATAAAATGAGTTTTCCTCCTCACTTTCTGTCTGACCTTGAGCAAGTCATTAAAAGTCTCTGCTGCCTTATTTGCCCAGCTTATAAAATAAAATGGATCAGACCTTGATTAGAAACAGTTGCAGGTGAGGATATCCAATAACAGGTAAGGATATCCAATAACAGGTGAGGATATCCAGTTTCAAGTAGGGATATCCAAGTGCAGGTGAGGATATCCAGTTTCAGGTAAGGATATCCAGATGCAGGTAAGGATATCCAGTTTCAGGTAAGGATATCCAGTTGCAGGTGAGGATATCCAGTTTCAGGTAAGGATATCCAATTTCAGGTGAGGATTCCCAACGAGTGCTGAGCAGACAGTGGGACCTGCAGTGCCAGCCTGGCTGCTGGAGGAGCACAGAGTGTCAGACTCCAATAAAAGGCTGAACTGGAACATGCTCAGGAGATGCAGCTCCTGTTGTTAAATTGGTGCAATTGAGCATTCAGAGGCAGATTAAACAGAGAAGGGATAATGTCAGCATTTCCAAGGCTGGCTGCAGCTAATACCCAAATGCTTATTGAGACATCTATCCCAGCACACAGGAGGAGGCCGAAGGAGAAGGAACAGAAGGGAATACCTGGGTATTGACAAATTTATCCAGAACAAAAACCCTGAAGAAGTCAAAACTCCCTTCCACAGCCCCCAAATTAGCAGTTCTCTCAGATTGTCCTACTTCTAAAGGAAATTTTCCAAAGACTTACTCCTCCCTTTCTTCTTCCAGCCTTGCCTTCATTCCATGCTGCTGGGAAGTGAATGGGAATGTTGTACAAGGTCCTACAGAATCATGGCATAATTAAGGTTGTAAAAGGCTCCAAGCTCATTAAACTGATCATATTCCAAACTTCAGCCTGCTCTGAGGTCTGCAGCACCTGCCCCTCTCCCATTTCCTCTTTTGCCTGAGCAGGAAAGGTCTGTTGGAAATACTCCTGACTGCTGATATTCCTTGTGAGGACCTGGGCAGATAAGCAGAAGTTTCCAGTTTGATTAACCAGCTAATTACCTAATTCTCTCAGATTAGTGTTACAGTGTTAAAGATCCAGATATATTTCTCCTTATCTGCACAAACCATTTCCTGCATTTCCTGTACAATATTTTAGGATGTGTTTTTCTTGTAGATGAACTCTAACTCAAGCATTTGGGACTCATTTTCCTTTTTTTTTTTTTTTGAATACCAGCACGTTCACCAATTCCATTTTGGCTTTTATCAGCAGGAGTTAATAAATGCATCTCAGATCAATGTCCTCTATTTGCAATGACATTTTACATTATTGTATTGATTCCAAGGCAAATCATGTCTGGAGATAATAAAAATCAATCCTGGGGGATGTGGTTTCTATGAGCAACCAAAGAATCAAAGTCCAATACATGAAAATACTCAAATTTGCTCTATTTTTTTTTTTTTTCTTTCTGTTTGTGATTGAAATACTTATCCAGGACCATAAAGCCAAAAGCCTCTGAGACCTGACTGGTGAAACTTCTGGGAGCTTTGAGTGCTCTGTCATCAGAGAGAGGAAAGAGGAAAAGCGTGCAGGAGAGAGGGAAATACACCTCTGAATTAAAGAGATTAAAACCCAGTGAATGACTGAACACAGAGAGGAATTAGCACAGCAAATTACAGCTGAATGGACTGAGTACTTCATGGGGCATGGCCAAAATTGAGATGAAAAAGAAATGGGGAAAAGGTTAAGTATTTACAGTATCTGGCCTATAAAATATCCCACCTGTGAGCTGTGATGAGTCACACAGATGCTTTCAGGAACAGGCACTTGGCTTTTATGCCAATTTATCCCTTTTTTCCCTGCAATCAGCTATTACACACATTCTTAACAGAAGATTCTGCAGCATTTCCACCCTCTGGTGTGTACTATGGCAGTTCAGCCTATAAAATATAATCCTATTAAAAGCAGACACTATCAGTTTTGAAAAGGGACTTTAGGCCTGGGACTGAAGTCACTTAGCTCCGATTTTAGAAACATTTGTGATTAGTGATTAGAGCTTTCCATGGCATCAGGCAGCGCTGATGTCTGCAGTGAGCCATGGCCCTGTGTTCAGCAGGGATCAGGGAAGGCAGGGATGGAACATCTGACCTTTCCTGGGAGGGCACACACTCAGTTCAGCAGCATGCTGGGCTGAGCTGGGCCTTGAGGACATGCTCACATTGCTCAGATTATCTTGTTTGGCTGAAATCTCCCCCCAGCAGTGTGGGGACATGGGGTTATTTTAGATTTTAGCTGGGAGCCTGAGCCCCTTGGTCAGGAATTTCCTGTGAGGAGGGAAAGTTGTTGTAAGAGGAGACGTTGGCTGTGGCTGCCTATGATCTGTCCCTTCCAAGAGCAGCAGTTTCCTCCTCAGCTCCACTGAAGAGCTTCCCACAGGTGGAAAACTCTCCAAGGCTGATGGCAGAGGCTCCCTGGCAGGACTGGGTGCCCCCAGTGCCCAGAAGGGATGGGCAGCCAGTCAGGGGATTGCATTCTGCACACCCCAGCTGCATCTCTGGGTGGCTGGATAATAAATGAAGGTTGTTTAAATCTGAAAACACATTGAGAACAGAACTGCAAAGGGGGGGGGATGCTGGGGAGGGATGTGCCATTAGAGCAAATTCAAAGACAAAACATCTGAAAATACATCCACTCCAGTGAGAGTGCAGGGAGTGAGGAGAGGCCCCAGCACTCCACTTTAACCTCCATTCTACCCAGTGCAATGCAATCTGATCAAATCAAGCTCTCTCCATACAATTGTCACAAAGCAAATCACATGTAATGGGCTCTGGAGATGACAATCAAATCTGTCACTCAGGCAAATTTGTTCTTGCTCTTTGCAGCAGGATGCAACAGAGCCTGATTACACCAGGAACCTCAAACATCCTCCTGCAGCTCTGCAGACTAAAATAAAACCCACTCCACTCCAGAGCTGCCTCCAGTGAGAGCTCTGTGCTTGACAAATGACCCAGGTGCTGGTGACAATCCTTGTGGATAACCTGGGGAATTCAAGGTGTCACCTTTTGTGGGCCATTGATTGGGACGAGCTGATATCTGTCTTTTCAAGTGTGGAATAATCTACTGTCATTGCAGAAATGATGAGCAGCTCACAGAGAAGGTTAATCAGATACAGCAGAAATCACAGCTAATCTGAGATAAATTGCAAGTCACTCAGGGATCAGTCACTGCTCTCCTTGTACCACAAACCAGGGGAATTGTGCAGGTGGAATTCCCTGGAGCCCATGGACACGGTGCCCAACAACATTTTGCCCCTTGGAACAGCTCACCCTCTGGAGTTGGCTCTTTTATGGTGTTTTTACGGGGTTTTAATAGTGATGATCATAAATCAAAAATTTCAGGAGGCAGCAGAGCAGCAAAAATACAACCTGCAGGCACTCAAAGTGCAGAATCACAGAGTGGTTGCCACAGTCCCTGCATTTCATTCCACATGAATTCTGTGCCTCTTACCCACCCTCCTCCCCAGCACCAAGATGTTTGGAATTAGCTGCTGTGCCAGAATAAATCCCAAATTAAGAGTCATTAGGAGCAGATGCCTCTTGAGATGTCAAACTTAGGGAGCAGCCAGAAAATCCCTGGCTGGACTTTCCAGCTCCCCAGTGAATGATCTCCAGCTTAACCATCCTTAATGTCACCCAGATCAAGGCTTGGCTGTGTCATCCCTGCCTTGGGATAAGCCAGGCTTGGTGTCCAGGACATTCATCTTCCCACCTGCCATTGTGGAAAGGGAGCTGGAGGGGAGCACCTGAAAACAGGACAAGTTCTGCTATTTTTCTACTCTTTTTCTTTTTACTATTCCCTTTTAACTCCTGGCAAATACACATTATCAGAAAGTACCTACGAGTTACAGTCAAACACAGCACAACAGCTGCAAAGCTCAGGATGTTCCAAGGAGCTGGGCCAGGCACAGAGAGCAGAAGCAGGGGGTGATTTTAGCTGTGGTCCCACAGGGGGTGATTTTAGCTGTGATCCCACAGGGAATGTGCCCCTGCTCCCATGGGGGGCACCGCACAGCACAGTTCAAACACCAGCCTGAACACTGGGACCTGGAGCCACAGCCAGATGGGAGCAATTGAGCTCAACAATTCCATCAAAAAGAGGATTAGATAAGCAAAAGAGGAGGAAGAGTGCCAAATGAAGAGGAAGGTTGCTCCAGTGTGGGCACAGACTTGGAGTAATTTGGAATAAAATGAGGTTTCCTCCTCACTTTCTGTCTGACCTTGAGCAAGTCATTAAAAGTCTCTGCTGCCTTATTTGCCCAGCCTATAAAATGGATCAGGCCTTCATTAGGAACTGTTTTGTCTCCCTGTACCACAGTGCACAGCAGATATTTTTATTTAAGATGAACTTTTCCTTGCTCACAGCAGCGTGAGCGAGCCTGACACCCAAACACCTATTAGAGAACAAACCCCATGGCAGGGAGAGCAGAACCAACCAAACAAACACTGAGACAGAATTCCCTGGGCCAAGCAGGTCTCATTTGTTTCCTGGTGAAGATGAGATTGGCTCAGGATGCCCTGTGCTCCCTCCTAAGGAAGTGAATCATTCTAATTAGTGGCACAGAGAGAAGACAACCCTCCCTTTGTGGGGGCTGCGCTCCTGCTTTGCTGCCTGCTGCTGATGGCAGGGGCAGGGGGAGGCAGGATCACAGGTGAGAGGAAAATAACAACCCCCAAGACCATTCCTCATTAGAAGTGGCTCCAAATCCTCAGCACCTCCTCTGCTGAATAAATCTCCCCCACAGAGCATCATTAAAAAGTGTCCCTGACATTTCTGCCGCTCTGTGGCATTTTGCCTCAAATTAGCCAGGAGTTTCTCTTATGTAAATAATTCCAAGGCCAGGACCAGGAGCCAGCCTGCAAAGACACACACGGGGAAGTGGAGGAGCAGCAGCTCCACCCCTGCTCTCAGCCTGGTGCCAGTGCTGGGCCCAGCCATGGTCTGGGGTTTTCTCCCAGACTCTTCCACTCGTGGCTCTGTCACAGACACATTCTATGGAAAATCCTTTCCTTAGGATCTTTGCTCCTGAGGAGCTGAGAGGCCTCAGGAATGAAATGTAACCAATGGTTATCTGCTGCTGTGGGATGCAACAGGTGCATCTGGGATTGGGCTCATGTGGTTGTTTCTAATTAATGGCCAATCACAGCCCAGCTGGCTCGGACTCTCTGGTCAGTCACAAGATTTTATCATCATTCTTTCCTTTCAAGCCTTCTGATGAAATCCTTTCTTCTATTCTTTTAGTATAGTTTTAATATATCATTTTCTTTTCATATAATATATATCATAAAATAACAAATCAGCCTTCTGAAACATGGAGTCAGGATTCTCATCTCTTCTCCCATCCTGGGACCCCTGCAAACACCACCACAGCTCTCTCCTGCAGGGGATGATTTCATTGTCAGCTGCTCAGTTTAGCTCACAGACTAATGGATTTTTACAGAGACTTTTTGCTGTGCCCCTAGGATGGGAACTGAAATTTTCACTGCTAAAATGCTGCTGATTTCCTAAATAAACTCTGTATTCACATATATTCACAACGAACCTGGAAGAAAACACAGTTCTAAACCCTACAAATTGGATTGGTTCTTCGTGGCCCACTTAAAAACTTCAAATGAAAGCAAAATTCATATTCCAAGTGTGTGTGTGTGACTGACAGAGACAACCAACCCAAGCCATGGCGGGTCAGTTCAGTGATGAAATTCCACGAATTTCAGAGTCCACCTGCTTCTGAGTCAGAAACATTGGTATTTTGGGATTAGGACAAGAGACTCCTGTCTCCATGCAATCTCTGATGGGATTGCTCATTATCTTGCACTAAAAAAAAAAAGGAAAATCAGGTGGCAGAATCGCTGATATTGAAGCACCTCCTCCCTGTCATTCAGCAGTGCTGCAGACACCCCCTGGTCTCTCTGGGTGCCACCTGGCTCTATCAGCCCTTCTGCTGACAATAACTCTGGGCAAGCTGTTGGCAATCCAGGCTCAGCCAGAGCACCTCCCATCAGCTCAAACCCTCGGTGTTTGGCTCTGCTGAGCTGCTCCCAAAAGTGCTCCTGAGAAAATGCCCAGCAGGGCTGGGATTTCCCCAAACACTGCCCCAGATTCCTGCCTGCCACACTCTCACACCTCCTCCTCCTCCTCCTCCCACAGCAAATGTGCTCTCCAAACACTTCCTCTGTCTCTTTGATGTTAAAACATCACCCTCGGGCCAGTCTGCTGTGAGTCAGTGATTTCAGGGATATAAAGTTCATTTGCTTTATTCTCCCATGCTGCTTCCTTCATGCCCACCTGAAGCAGAGCTCTCCAGTCACGTTTAGATCATCATCTCCCCCATCCCATCACACTGAATTCCTGACAGCTGGGGAGAAGTGGCTCTGGGGACACCCTCCCCACTGCCACTGCAGCGAAAACAACCTCAGTTTTCTGTTTCACTGCTACAACAACCTCAGTTTTCTGCTTTACAGCTACAACAACCTCAGTTTTCTGTTTTACAGCTACAACAACCTCAGTTTTCTGCTTTACAGCTGCAAAAACCTCAGTTTTCTGTTTCACAGCTACAACAACCTCAGTTTTCTGCTTTACAGCTGCAAAAACCTCAGTTTTCTGTTTCACAGCTACAACAACCTCAGTTTTCTGCTTTACAGCTGCAAAAACCTCAGTTTTCTGTTTCACAGCTACAACAACCTCAGTTTTCTGCTTTACAGCTACAACAACCTCAGTTTTCTGCTTTACAGCTACAACCACCTCAGTTTTCTGTTTCACTCATTCCCCTTTGAGTGTCACCCTGATTCACCCAGGCTTTGTGGAATTCCCATGGAACTCCTGCCTGGAAATTCATCCCACTGCACACCTGGAGAGAAGGACAAGCTCTCTCTGTGCCTTCCTCTGGCACAAAAACCAAATCCATCCCTTAGCACAGGCTCAGGAGGCAGGATCCCCTTCAGCAAGGAGGAGAACACTAAGCACAGCTTAAAATGTTCAGTGCAACTGTCATGTTCCATTTTCTGCCCGCCAGAGGAGCTCCACAGAGGTAAAAGCTCAGTGAGACAGACCTGAAATTCCTGGTGGGTCCCCTGCAGAGGCACACAAAGCTGCAGGAACTGAGCTGTGGCCCCTGATCTCTCAAATACCAGGGCTGGGCATAAGGAGAATATCCAGAGTTGGAAGGAATCTCCTTCCACTCCCAGCCCTGTCCAACCTGGCCTTGGTCTTGATTTTGTCCAGCACAGGGATTCACATTATTTCAGATAATAAAGCACATTTTTCATTCCCAGCCTATTCCTCTGTGTGAATGTTGAGGTGCTGCATTGCAGTTAAAATTGATTAAATACTGTAAATTCTGGCAAAAAACAAAAAGTAAAATGTAAATTTTGGCAAAATCAATCGAGTCCCAGGGAAGGAGCATCCACAGCTTCTCTGGGCACCCTGTGCCAGGGCCTCACTGCAGAATAATTTGTTAATTATGATTTCTGTCCAATCACACCCATAAACTCACTCACACACACTGCATTTACTCAGATTTAGATGTGATCTGTGGCTTTGTTTTAGCCACTCTGGGCTTTCATTTGTATTCAAAAACTGACAAATATTTTAACCTTTCTGAAATGCAGCGTGTTAAAATAAATTGAAGTGAGTTGATGAAAACTGTTCATTAACCTGCTTTTGTCTCATTAAGAGTCTGTGTTTAACCCACAGGTCATCTCCTCTGCCAGCTGATGTGTGGATCTGCCCTTCAGTGATGAGCCAAACAACCCAGTTTTGTACTGACCATGGAGAACTCCTGAACCTCCTGCTTTTTTGGGAGAGCTCAGAAACATTCCTGAAACAAAAGTGCTGAGCTTTTAAAGGCATTGTTCTTATCTTTTTCTTTTGCTGTAGTGGGAGATGTTGCAATAATGCTGACCCTGCAATACATGGTGGGTTTAAGGTAAAAATACAGAACAAAAATACTGCTTTTTTTGTCCCTCTGCAAGTTATTCAGACATAATGGTTGAACTTTTCTAAAGATATATTTTTTCCCACTTTATGTGCTGAATCAGGTGTGTCTATAAGCATCAGCACTTGCTGTAGTGTTGATTCCATTATTTACCTGAGCAATGATCAGTTTTAAGAGCCTTGATGTGCCTGAAGGTTGGCTGGGGCTTGCAGGGAGAAAGGAGGAGGTGGTGAGAGGGGAGAATCTGTGGCATTCCCCAGACCCAGAGGTGCAGAATTTCCAAGAGCTGCACCCCCTCCATCCCAGGCACACGGTACCTGCAGCAGCTGCTCTGTGGGAATTGATCCATGTGAATTTCTGCTTTGAAAAACATCACTCCCATAAGGCTGGAGATTAGTCCAAAAGTGGCACCAGAGCAAGGCAGGAGATCTATGCTTTTTAATATCAAGCTCTTCACCAAGATGACTTTTATCATGTTAATGGCTAAATCACACTGATTGTGAAGGAGCCAAAATGAGGCAATTAGTAAGGGCTGTGACAGCCCCAGCAAACGAGCACGAGGTTTGCACTGGGAGCCAGATGGATATCTTCAATATATTTCTTATTGTCTGCTCGTGGTAATATGTTCAATTAAACTAAATCAGTACTACAGAAGAACCTCTGAATTGCCTGGAAAAAAAAAATTAATTGTCTGCTGCAAATTTAATGAAGCTTAACACTTGTGCTATGTTTACAAGTTTTATTTGTTATGAGCAGTAAGTGCTTACAAGAGGAAAAGAAACTCTGAGCTGACTTCATTCAGCAGCCCTAAGAGCAGCCCACTGGAGTTTGATTTTATTACTGGATTGGATTTCATTTCCATCTCTCTCTCTGCCATTCACTGGTTTTGTCCTTAGCAGCTGACTGGGATTTTGTCTTTCTCCAGGAAGAACCTGAAAGCTCTCACTGAGCTGTTCATTCACAGTTCAATGTTTGGCCACAAACCTGTGATAGGAAATGTCCCCAAAGGGGCCATGGCTGCTCACTCTGACCCTCAGCATCATCATCATCATCATCCTCAGGGTGTCACTGACCCTTCCCTGCTCACAGATCATGGCAGGTGTGGAATCACAGAACCCTGGGACAGCCTGAGCTGAAGGGACCCAGAGGGATCACCCAGGGCAGCCCCTGACCTGCACAGACACCCCCAAATCCCACCCTGGGCATCCCTGGGGGTGATCCCCAAATCCCACCCTGGGCATCCCTGGGGGGGTTACCCCCAATCCCACCCTGGGCATCCCTGGGGGGTTATCCCCAAATCCCACCCTGGGCATCCCTGGGGGGGTTTATCCCCAAATCCCACCCTGGGCATCCCTGGGGGTGATCCCCAAATCCCACCCTGGGCATCCCTGGGGGGGCTATCCCCAAATCCCACCCTGGGGGGGTGATCCCCAAATCCCACCCTGGGCATCCCTGGGAGGGTTTTCCAAACCTTCCTGGAGCTCTGGGGCTGTGCCCATTCCCTGGGGAGCCTGGGCAGTGCCCAGCACCCTCTGGGGATGAACCTTTCCCTAAAATCCAACCCAAACACCCCTGGCCCAGCTCCAGCCACTGCCTGGGTCCTGTCCCTGTCCCAGAGCAGGATCAGTTGTGTTTGACAAGTTCACATTCAGGAAATCAGAAGCCAAATTTGCCTCTGAGCAGCCCAGGGAGGGGAGGCTCTGGGGAAAGCTCAAGGGCACAGGAGGCATCTGCTTCTCATTGTGCCACTTCTGTCACTTCAGGATAATCAAAGCCTTTTTTCTCCAGTTAGCTGCCAGAAAAACAGGGATGCTGACAGGATTCACAACAATTTCATCTTTCTTGGGGTGCTCTGGGGCTGCCCTGATCGCTCTGATGACCTCAGGTCCTCACCTGAACAGGGCTGGGAGGGAGATCAGACTTCACCTGTCCCAGGTGTAACAAGCTTGGGAGATCAGACTTTACCTGTCCTAGGTGTAACAAGCCTGGGAAATCAGACTTTACCTGTCCTAGGTGTAACAAGCCTGGGAAATCAGACTTTACCTGTCCTAGGTGTAACAAGCCTGGGAAATCAGACTTTACCTGTCCTAGGTGTAACAAGCTTGGGAATCAGACTTTACCTGTCCTAGGTGTAACAAGCTTGGGAATCAGACTTCACCTGCCAGTGCTGACACTCAACCTGAGCCCCTCACACCTGCACAGGTGATGTGGGTCAGCACCACACAGCAGCCTGGGCTGCCTGGCAGCTGGGATGAGCAGGGAAGTTGCCTGGAAGTCTGAAATCCTTGCTCAAACCTTGTGTTCCAAGTGCCAGATGGAGCAGAGCTCCTCGCAGGCTGCCAGCACCCTGAGGTGGCTGCAGGATTCCAGCAGCTCAGATTCCAGCCCCAGCCTCTGCTGCAGGATTTCCCAGCCAGGGAAGAAGAATTCAAGAAGAAGAAGAATTCAAGAAGAGATGCAGCAAAGTGCAGCTCAAGCACTGGGGCTGCCAGGGTTGAGGGAGGGAGGGAGGGGCAGGCACAGCTCTCTCATTTATAATCCTGCCTTCCACGCAGTGCTCTGGGTCATCATTTTACTTAAACCCAGCAAAAGAGCCTTAATTGTGTCCTGGAAATAATTGGTGTCAGTGGAAATAGCCCAATTAGAGAGGAGTATTTTCCTTTGCAATTTCACGGCCAAAGATTGTGGCTTTCCTTGTCAGCTGTGGAAATCAAACCTTCGCTGCTGGTTGTGACTCAGAAGTCAAGAAAGGTTCCTCCTAACTTATTCCTAAGTTTTATTTCTTAAACATGAGAATACATAACATGTTCTCATGAATAAATCAGAGCCTGCATAACTCCATGGCACTGCCTGAGCTTTTTTTGCCTGCAAATCCCTGATTTAGAGATTCTGGAGTAAAAGTTCATACTCTAAATTGACTTTTCCTCCATGAAATTTAAAAAAAAAAAGTGTCTTAGACCTGATAAGAAATATTCATTCATGGCTGAACTATGTATAAAAATTGTGTTCAGCAAATGCTAAAACAAAATTTAAGAATAAGAAAACTTCTTTTGATGGTTTCAGAGTTGAGTCTTTATCTTGGTTTTGACACCAGCTGAACACAAACCTCATGTGCTATCCAGAAAAATTATAAAAAACCCAGAAAATATGGACAATTGTCTGGGATTATTCCTTCAAACTCTTCCTCTCTTTTTTAAATTATATTTTGAGCTTTCAACAGCAGGTATCACTTAACCAGGTCCCTTTTTTAAGGCCTGAGGCATAACCAACATGAATTTAGGATTATGTTGAGCAATAAGGAGAGAAAAATAAAGAATTTGCATGACCTTAAACACTGCAGGAAGAAGGCAGAGCTCAGTGACAGAGGGGCCACTCGTGCTGCAAAATGAGCAAAGCACTAAAACATGGATGGGTGGGATGGAAAATAAAAAAAAAACCTGCAGCAGCTTCCTGGGACAGCTTTTCCATGGGAGCAAAGGGGAAAAATCAGGGAGCTCTGGAGAGGGCTCCTGGGAATGTGGAGTGCTGAAACAGGTCAATGGATTTCAGTGGCTGCTGAAATTTTCCCTTGGTTCATGTTCCAAAAGCCCCTCAGCATCTTCATGTGTGCTTCATTCTTCCTCCTGGGGAAAAAGTTAAAGCCCCACTGCAAGGAATCGTTATCCCAGTTACTCCAAACTCAACAGGGCTGAGAACAGCTGGTACAATTCACAGGTACTGGAATTCACTGATTAAAAACCCCCAAAACCTAAACCTAAACCCCACAGACACGAGGCAAGCAAGACACCAATTCCAAACAATGGATTTTCAATTCTGATCAAATGATGATGGAACAGAGACAGCCAGAGGGGACCATCACATCCCTCTGCCCCTTTCTGCAGAAGGCAAATGCTGTGTCCTAAAGGACTGCAACAAACACAGCAAGAACTCCAGGTTTAAAGGCAGCAACATCTGAAGTCTCTGAAAAGTTACTCGATAATGGGCCCAGAATTTACAGTATTTAATCAATTTTAACTGCAATGCAGCACCTCAACACTCACACAGAGGAAGAGGCTGGGAATGAAAAATGTGCTGTTTTATATGAAATAATTTGAATCACTGTGCTGGACAAAATCAAGACCATCAGTCTATTCAAGCGTGAGGAAAAAATAACCTCCTGACATTATCTTTGTGTTCTTTTCCTGCTGAAGTGCTACAGATTCCAGCAGCAAAAGTTCTCCTGCTTTTACTGCCTTGAGCCCTCCCATGACAGCCCAAATGAGAGGAGCTCACAGCAGCAGGAAAATGTTAAAGGTGCATCATAATTAAAGAGGCAAATAAAGCCACTGGAAACTGCCCCTGTCAGGGATGCACCAACGGGACTGGAATTGCTGCACTCCCCAAGGGGAGCAGGCAGGCACCAACCCCACCAAGCAGTCAGAGATCAGTTTCAATTGAAATGTACTTAAATCTATGTCTTTATATATATATTTTTATATATATATATATATATTTATATATAGCTATGTCTTTAGATAGATATTTATATTTACATATATAATATTTATTTATATATATCTATATAATATAAATATAATATAAATATATATTTATTTTATATAAATATGTATATATTTATTTATAAATATATAATATTTATTTATATATATATAAGGTTTGATGTATTTAGATATATATTTATACTTACATATATATATTTATATTTATATATATCTATGTATTTAGATATATATTTATATTTACATATATATTTATATATAAAACTATGTATTTATATATTTATATTTAAAACTATGAGTTTATATATTTATATTTATATATTTATTTATATTTATATTTTTATTTATATTTATATATATAAAAATCTATGTCTTTAGATGGATTTCCAGCTGAGCCCACAAAAAGCAGGTGTTTGGGAAGGGGTGCCAGCACTGGGACCAGGAGCTACTCACCTCCAGTCCCCAAAGCAAGAAGTTTTTTTTATTTTTGCTGAAGTAAAAGCCATTTATTGAGCCTGCTGGGAGCACATCCTGCACGCCAGGGACCTTCTCAACCCATGAGAGGAGCACACGGGGCTCAGCTGCTCCCCTGATTTTTATGAACCCAGCTGGGTTGGGATGGGATGGGGCTCCCCCCCAGCCCTGCTGCAGCCTCTCCTGCTGCTCCCCACATCCCCAGCCTTTATTGCAGCAGCTCCCTGCTCCTCTCCCTGCATTAAACACAAATGAACTCCTATTGTACAGCCTCTGCCTGTTTGCTCTGTTTGTCATTTAATCCCCCTGGTGCTCAGGCAGCCTCTCATCTTTCTGTGTGTTGCAAGAATGGAACATTTAGCCTCAAGTACAGGAAAAATTGAGGGAACAAGATGGAAAATTAATATTTCTATAATACATGGAAACACACACCATGTTTTACAGCGCTCTGAACACTGCCTGGGAAGGAGCTGCTTCTCCAGCCTTACAAACTCAATCCTGCTGTTTAATTTAAAGGTCAAACTGTACAAGCAAGTTTCTAAGATTTCAGGTCTTGGAGGCCAAGAGGTTCTCATTTAGCACCAGACAACAGAACAAACCCAAAGCACAAGAGCACTGGTCCAGAAAACCACTGGGGTTCACCCAGCCTGACAACAGAATGTTAATGCCCAGCCCTATGGGCACCTGTCAGGATTTGATATTTTTTAAACTGTCTACTCATGCATAAAATGAATATTTATTCATCCCTCTCTGGTTGTTTGCCAGGGAGTTATTTTAAGCTCCTTGCTTCTGGTGTAACATATTCCTCTCCCACTCCCATCCTTGCCTACACTGTCTCTGACACTGTAGGCATCTCTCCCTGAGAAAGGAAATTAAAAAAAAAAAATGATAGCCTGCAATATTAATGGAGGAACACAGGAAGGTTAGAAAAAATGTCTTGGCCTTCACAGTTTTTTAGTCAATGACATAAGAGGAGTTAGAAAAGAATGCAAGCATACCTTAAGGTCAAGAACCACACCAGCTGTTAAATTAGTCTTTTTGTACACCACAAAACTGAGTTAAAATAAGGAATTCACTCATATTTCTGTCCAAACTCACACATGTTTTACTTAGGGCAGAGAGACTCAAGCATTTCACTCTATAATACAATATTTTACACAGTTCATTTGGAGTTCAGAATAGTTTCTGCTCTTTTATACTTTTTATGGGCCAGATTTCGAAATTGCATTTCTCAGTTTGCTGCTAATATCCACATCTCAGGCTGGAGAGTTTATTCTGTGCTTCATGCACATGTGTCACTGCCATTAATGCAAATGGAATGGAGTCAAAACAGAGCACTGAGGGGGAAAAGACCCTCACTAATCCTTTATCACCTCTGTGGGAAGAAGAGTGATTTGTGGAGCCCAGAAAGGCAGAGATCAGGTACAGCAATGCTGAGGCTGTCCTGGGAGCTGCAGGATATTCCTTGAGCACTGGGAGGGAGGGAGGAGAAGCTACAAAACCATGGAATAACAGAGCCTGGTCACTGCTGCCTCCAACCATTGGCTTTTTTATGGTGGGAGAAGCAATCCCTGAACTGCAGCTCCTGATTTTCCCCCTGGGGTCTTGCAGCAGGTGGGAAACCAGGACAGCCCCAGCTGTGGGCAAGCTGGAGCTGGGCAGCTGGAACCCCACCCTGCTGCTGTCCCTGGGGAACTGGGGAAGGGACTGGGGCTGGAATCCCACCCTGGAGAAGGGACTGGGGCTGGAACCCCACCCTGCTGCTGTCCCTGGGGAGGGGGACTGGGGCTGGATTTACCATTTTGCTCCCCAGTTTTGCTCTGGGACTGACAGAGGCTGATCACAGGATGCCCAGGGCATGGCCCTGGGTCCCTGGAGGTGTTCAAGGACAGGTTGGACACTGGGGCTTGGAGCACCCTGGGGCAGTGGAAGGCGTCCCTGCCATGGCAGGGGGTGGGACAGGATGGGTTTTAAGGTCCCTTCCATAATTTTGATAATGGATAAAGTCTTTTATGTTGTTGTTCCCTGAGCAGCCCTTTCCTGGCTGTTTGCTGCAGGTGCCTCTTAGGACAACCCAGATTAGGAAAAAAGAGAATCAGCTCCTAGAGAAACCTAACTCTGGTCCTCTCTGTTCTTGTTTTCAGGGACCAACGTGGGCAAATGCCTCACAAAGGACTCAAAACAACCCCAAACTTGAAGAATTGTTGGGGTCCAAATGCTTCCCTTTGCAGGTTCAGAAAATCCCAGACTGGTTGGGGTTAGAAGGGACCTCTGGATATGTTGATATGTTCCAGCTATAAAAAACCATGGATTAAAACCCACATTGAAACATTTAAAGTATTATCTGTGTACCACAGACACAGCTGACAAGGACAGCCTCTGACTATGATCCATCACTGCAAATGTGTGGGAGAATGAAAACTGACAGCATTAGAGCTTTTTGATTGATTTATCACTTTGTAATCAATGTTTCTTGATTTGCTCTCCAATACAGATTTTTCCCCAAAGAAGAACGAGATAGAGGGTAAGGGTAATAATCTTTATGTTCATGGCCTATAATAATTAATCAGACACTGGACTACTCATCAGGCATGGCAAAAATTAATTCAACACATTTGTCAGCTCCTCTCATTGCTTATCAAATTAAATAACTTTGTCAGATTATTCCTTTAAATATCTTGGTCAAATCACAGCCTCTACTTTTGCAAACAACATTTGACAGAACATGAATAAAAACCCGGCATTCCTGAAACGCTGAAACTCAGCCCTGGAGGAGGAATAATGAAAACAAGCAGGAGCCTGTGCCCCAGGCAGCCCCAACAGGAAGGGTTTTAGTCACCTTTCACCACCAGGCTGCCCGTGCTGCTGGCTGTCCCAAAGTGGTTGGTGGCTATGCAGGTGTAGCTCCCCGCGTCCGCCTTGGTGACGTTGATGATGCGCAGGCTCCCATCGTCCAGGACTGTGATTCTGCAAGGACAGCAGCACAGCAGCTTTAGTTCCCCTTTTTATTTATTTTTTTTAAAGCCTTCACAAAACCAAAGCTTCAGCCTGTGTTTCTTTTGGCTAAGGTTGGTTTAAAAGGTACAAAATGCAAGTGAGGATCTTTGTATCTCAGTGATCAAACAAAAGGCAGCACTCAGGCTCCAGGTTCTGCAGCAAGGACAATCCCTGAGTATTTCTTTCCAAACTGCTGATTTTTGTTTTATTTATTAGTTGCCTCACTGGAATTCCCTTTATAATCAGGTTGTAGGGCAATAATAGTATCGTATGGGGAGAATAATAGTATAATAGTAGCAGTGAGAAAAAAAAAACAAAATAAGCAAATGTCCTTTATAAATAAAAATTAAAAATAAATTTTTTTTAAAATTAAAAAAATAAAAAATAAAAATTAGAAATAAAAAATTAAAAAGAAAAATTAAAAGTAAAAAATTAAAAAAAATTAAAAATTAAAAAATTTAAAAAATTAAAAAATTAAAAATAAAAATTAAAAATAAAAATTAAAAATTAAAAATTAAAATTAAAAATAAAAATAAAAACTCAAAAATAAAAAAAACAAAAATTAAAAAATTAAAAATAAAAAATAAAAATAAAAAATTAAAAATAAAAAAATTAAAAATAAAAATTAAAAATGAAGTCCACCAATAGCAGTTTGTTCCTTCTGAGTGTGCACTAATGATGGTGGTGCAGCAGCAGCCAGCCCTGCCCTGGGAGATGATGCACGACTCCACGGACGCGCTCCATAAATCCTGACCGCATCCTTTACACGAGTTCTCCGTGTCCTCACTCCAGGGCAGCTTTCAGTCCCACATCAGCAGCTGGTGGAGGTTTTTCCCACAGTCTGTGCTGTGATGCTCACCCCTCTCTCTCTCTCCCTCCATGGCAGCCCCAGCCCAGCCCTGGCTCCGTGGGAGCCTCGGCGCTGCTGCCTCACGGTGCAGGGAGATGTGTTGGAGCAGTGTCCCCATTTCTGAGGTTGCCCAGCAGGATAATGGCTTTTCCCCACCTCTGTGCCTGTGTGTGTCACTCAGGGCTTTGTCTGCAGCAGGTTCCAATGTCCTGTTTCACCCCCATGCTCTGCTCACCTGCACGTCCCCCCCTGAGCAGGGGGGGTTCTGCAGTCTCTGGAGGGCAGCAGGCAGGTGGGCATGGAATGTTAATTCCTGGGTGATTCCCCACCCCTATTCCCCATCCTCCTTGTTCTATTTCACAGGAGCTCCCTGTTCTCTCAATGAGCTTTGCTTCCTGGTATGGGTTTTTATTTTTTCTGCTCTAAGTCAGTGAACACAGAAAACCTGATTTTGCCCAGTAAATCCCATTGGAACGTGAATGACTTGTGCCCTGTGGAGGCATCACCTAAGGAGACTCCATAAAAACCTTTCTCCCACACTAAAATCACTTCTTTTCACACCACTTTTGTCTCCTCAGAACCACATCCTGCAGAACAATCTGCTTTCTCAGCTTCACCCACTTGCAGAGCTGCATGGAAAATCTTGTATTAATTCCTGCCTTGTCCTGCTCAATTATTTCCCAATTTCACTAAAACAAAGAAGCCTTCCTGCATCCTTAATGCCAGCAGAGCTCTGCACAAGTGGACTGAGAAATCAGGAGGAAAGGACCTCAGCAGCTCCCCGGGAATGGCTTCCTGCTCTCATCAATTCCAGGTCTTCAGGAACAATGGGACCTTCCTGAAAGCTCAAGGTGCCCTTGGCAAGCATTAAAATTCCAATCAGTGCAAACCAGGCCAAGCTCAGCATTGTGCTCCAGCACTGCCCCACCAGGCTCTGCCCTCCTTCCCTCCCTCCACACTTCTGTCACCCCAGGAAACCCAGACAAAGTGGAGTTTTAGATTATTTCTGTACAGTTGAGGTTTTATTTTTAGTTATTTACGCTTTATTTTCAGCCATATGGCTGCAAGCTATTTACTGGCTTATCTCTTCCATGGATCATTTTAATTGTGTCTGTTGATGAGGCCAGATTTAATTTCAAATTCTAATGCCTTTTCTGTCTCTGTCTTTCTCCTGCTATTGCTTTCCTTCTCCCTTGTCTTTATTGCCAGTGTCAGGCTGGTTTTCAGGTGATGAGGACTGGAAAGCCCTGGGGACCCCTTTGGATCAGGCCAGACAATCCAGCTTTGGCACATCTCAGGGTGTGCTGCCTTTATTTCCTTCCCTTCCTAAGCTGAGGCTGCGCTCCCAGGCTTTACCCTGAGCCCACGGACATCCTTTAACCCCAGGCAGGTTTGCAAAGAGCTCAGGAGGGACCTGCCCTGGGCTCTCCAAAGCCCTGCCCCAGAGAGCCCCAGGGATGTTTAATTCTCATCTGGTCTCTCAGCACCTCCCTCCAAACTCCTGAAAACGAGCAGCATTAAAAGTGACTGATAACTGTACAAGTTAACTGATTTTTTCCAAATAAATCAGACCATTAAAACCTCTCTGTGACTCATTGATTAGGAGGCCTTATGGTTATGTGGCTCTTTTTGCTGAAGCTGCTTTTCTACAGCGAATGTTTTGTCCTCTAATCTGAATCCAATGTGCTAAAAGTTAACATAATTATTTGAACACTTGGAAATTTGTCACAGTTAGTTGAGAGGGGAGGAAGGCCTCTCACTGATATTGCTAATTCCCAAATTTTCTTTGCAGACCTATCTGCATTAAACGAGATGAGAGGCTCATTTCAGTTTGAGTTTGAGTTCTCAAACTGCTGGAAAGCAAACAAACCCTTCAGCCACAACTTCCAGCAGTTTGGGTGAAAAAGTTCTTCCAAGACACAAAGTTCAAAGTGACTGAAGCACTGCTCAGTGGGCTCTCTCCTCTGAAATGCACCCTCAAAATGTTTCCTAACCAGATGCCTGGGAAGGCATAAAAACAAACCACATTTCCCATAAACACACACATAAACAAAGTGCTGGCTGCTGAGTGGGCACCTCTTTAAACCACTGCAAACTCAACAAAGGAGCTACTGACTTGCTATTAAATGTTCTGGGGTCTCTACTAACAGCAGGGGTATCAATAAATAAATATATAAATCTCTCCTGGCACAGGTTAATGAACTGTTCTGCTGCTAACATCACTGCTAATCAGAGCAAAATCAAAGAAGAGAAAAAAATATCCGTTAGGAAGAAAAAGAAAAAAAGACAATTCAAGATAGTTTAGCCTCCTTATAGGAAGAAAAGTAATCTGTTTTAGACACAGCATTTGTAAGAGAGAATCTGGGGGTCTGTGCTGTCAGCTGGAGATTTCAGGTCCGTAGAGAGCAAAGACACGTCTGGAATTAGGAGATAAAAGCATTGCTTGTTTCCTAAACTGAAGCATTGGGTTCTACTGCACCAAGAGCTGCCTGTGTCAGTGTTTGGATCCCAACTCTTCTGGGGACAAAGGACCTTTGGAAATGCTGCAAACAAAATCCCCCCCCAGCCTTGGCCAGCCACTGCAGCAGCAAATGGGAGCAATCCCTGAACACTTCACAGCACCCCAAAGGAGCTGGCAGGGCCAGGGCTCCCAGAGCAGCTCCTGCGACAAGGACAGGCACAAGGGACAATTCAAATATTTCTGAAAAATGATAATTCTATCATATTTTACCATGCCACTTTTATTAATCCCACAGTCTGCTTCTCATTGCAGAATCAACTGCATTTAGTCTCTAAAATAATTTTTTGTTTGTTTTGTTTGTTTTCTTTTTATTTACAAATATCTACACTGTGTTCTTTGATGAACTATTATGTCACAGTCATCAAACCACTATGCTGCAACAATGGAAACACTGTACAGACAAACAGGCAACAAAAATAAATTTTAAATTTAGAAAAAACGCTTAGAAAAAATAGACATCTGCCAGTAGGAAAGCTTAAAACATTTAGTACATACCTGGATGAGTCAGATGTACTCAAATACTCAATGTTCCTCAAAGTGTGATTTAGTTTAACTATGGCTTTGTATTTTGCATTTCAGCAGATTCCCTGCCAGTGCCAGAGGGCAGGGCAGGCTGGGACCCCCATCCCAGAGGGATCACAGCTGGCTCAGCACAGCCCCGAGTGTCCAGGAGCAGCTGGAGATGGATGGGAGAGCTCATGGCATCCTTGCAGCCGTTTCTCACCCTTTAAATAATGCTTGCCATGCAGTGGGGGTTACTGAAATGATCTCATGGATGTGGTGCTGACAATGAGGCAGAGCTGGAGCAGCGTCAGGGGGAAGAGCAGGGCAGAATCCCCGGGCTCTGAGCTGGTGGTGCTGCTCCAGCTCAGGATCCCCTGCAGGTGTGGAAATCCCCAGCAGCAGGTGTGGAAATCCCCAGCAGCAGGTGTGGAAACCCCCAGCAGCAGGTGTGGAAATCCCCAGCAGCAGGTGTGGAAACCCCCAGCAGCAGGTGTGTCACCTGCAGGATGGAGCAGGGCAGGTGGGTTCATGGAGCCCACTGCAGCACTCCCAGGAGCAGATAAATATTCCTCAGGCAGTAACACGTGCATTTGGAGATAGAAATTGTCCTGTTGAGCTCAGGAAGAGTTTTATCACCAACTTTGTGAAAATGAGATCAAGCCCTTACTTGGAATAGAAGGGAAAGAGGAAATCAGGAAATCTGCCCAAGTCCCAGAGCTCATCACAAACCTGGGTGTCAGTAAGCAGCTCCATGGAAATCTCACCTCTGGGGGCTTGGCTGCATCACCTGCATCTCCCAAAATGTGCCTGCTGCTCAGCCTGGCCTCCTGCTTTGACAGAATATTCCCTTAAAACCCCAGGCTTAGAGCATCCACCAGAACAGGTCACTCTGGAGTTTGAGAAAACCCGTGTGGCTCCAGGAGCAACCAGGTCCGGGAGCACATGAATTCCATTCATATCCACATTTCCACCTTGCAGAGCCAGGGTGGCTGGAGCTCACCTGACCTTGCAGGGGTAAGCCCTGGCAGCAGGAGGAGCAGGGCCAGGCCCTGGCCTTCCCAGCAGGAATGATTCCCAATCCCTCCTGATTTCCCAGCAGGAATGATTCCCAATCCCACTTGACTTCCCAGCAGGAATGATTCCCAGTCCCCAGGAATGATTCCCCATCCCACCTGATTTCCCAGCAGGAATGATTCCCAGTCCCCAGGAATGATTCCCAGTCCCACCTGATTTCCCAGCAGGAATGATTCCCCATCCCACCTGATTTCCCAGCAGGAATGATTCCCAGTCCCACAGCACTGCTCAGCCAGGTGGCTCGGCAGGGATCCCTCAATGAATTCCTCACAGCTTGCCCTCTATTTTTCTGTTCAGCAGGTGGAAACGTGTGGCTATGAATGGAATATGAATGGAATATGAATGGAATATGAATGGAATATGAATGGAGTACAAATGCAGAGCATGTGGCAGCCCGGGTGTGCCTCCCCTTCCCGAGGGACCCAGCACAGCCCCAGCACTGCAGATCACAGCTCTGTGCTCCTTCACAGCAAAAGTGCTCAGAATTACAAAGTGACTTTTTTCTTTCTTTTTTTTTTTTTCCCCTCTCAAATGGTTTCATTAGCACTGCTGCAATGGAGTAAGGTATTTTGTTTTCTTATCTAATCATTTTAGCATTTTAATTTATGAAATACAAGCATAACTACCCTTGCTTTCACTCCTGATTAAACACATGCAGCTGAAATATTTCATGCTTAGCCAAGTGAATATTTTAAATATTTTTTTCCCCCACGAAACAATGCTTAGGATGTCCGATCCTTTTTCTATTACAGGGAGAAAAGATGTCTTAGAGCAAGCATTTAAATGAATGTCAGCTGGAAGAAACACACACTGAGTGCAATTTGAGATAAAACTACCATTGATCCCTTCATGTACAGCCTTTGTGGCAGTGGTGACGTGGCTATTGAAAAGAGACACTGGTGCCAGAGTTCTTCTAAGAGATAATCCGTCTTCTGAGAGAGGATTTAGGTTAAATGAACCTGTGAAAAACAGTGTATTTCAGCTGACATGATGAATGGCCTATTGTTTGCTGTGCCTGGGCTGGGGGGCTGGAGGCAGAGAAGAAAGCAGAAGCACCAGGCAGCCCTGACTGCAGTCTCAGCACTGTATTTGTTCCCTCTTTTCCCAGAGTTCCTTGGCAGGAATATCTGGAGCAATTTTTAGCCTGACAGCAACTTTGCCTCATGCCACAACTCCGGGCAATTGCATTATTTATCAAATTATTTCTATTTCTATCAGACATCTTTGTAGCTGTTTATCACCATTTAAACAATGCTTGCCACGCAGTGGGGGTTATTAAAATGATCTCAGGGATGTGGTACTGGCCATTAGGCTATTTTGGGTAAGCAGTGAAGTTTATAAATCCTCACGGGTTTTACTGCTCAGAGCACAGCTCACCCACAATCAGGGACACAGCTCACAAGTAGTATCTGCTCATCACTTGGAGAATGGGCTGGCTCAGGGTAATAACAAATAACTCCTGTGGCCCTGGGATGTTGTCCCCAGGTGTGACTCCAACCTTTGTGTTGCATAAATAACTCACAGCCAGGCCAGAGCTTTCTGTTCCCTTCAGCTCCAATAAAACACCCCGAGGCCAAAGCCAGGCTCCTGGGGCTCCCAGCTCTGATTGTGCACAGGGGGAGAGCCCTGACCCTAAACCCCACCCAGCCCCTGCCATGCCACAGGAGCACTTCAGGCTCCCCCTGTTCTCTCAATGAGCTTTGCTTCCTGGTATGGGTTTTATTTTTTCTGCTCTAAGTCAAGTGAACACAGAAAACCTGATTTTGCCCAGTAAACCCCACTGGAAGGTGAATGACTTGTGCCCTGTGGAGGCATCACCTAAGGAGACTCTAGAAAAACCTTTCTCCCACACTAAATTCACCTCTTTTTTTGCAACATTTTTGCCTCCTCAGAGCCACATCCTGCAGCACAATCTGCTCTCTCACCCTTCACCAATGCCAGCCCAAACCCTCAGCACCCCCTCAGCAGGCAGGGCTTCATCCTCATCCTGTCACTCCAGATGTTTCTGAACAGGGGGGACAAAGGGACACCAGCACCAGGGTGGGACACCAGCACATGCTGAGGGCTCAAAACACCAACCTGAGCAAGGAGGGGACAAGCTGGGTCTGCTCCACAGCTGTCAGGTCAATCCAAGGGGAAGGCAGGATGATCCCTGTGCTGGAGCACCATGAGTTTTCCATTTGAGTTTTCCATTTCCATCCAAACTCCCAACGGAGTGGACTCTCCTGCTGTGCACGCAGCCTCCCACACACCTGCACCTTCTTGCCCTGCTGGCTGTGCCTCACCCAGAGCTGCTGCAGTGTTTATCTGTCTGTGAGGACCTGTCTTTTCATGGTTCACAGGAGAGCCTGAGATAATTTAGAGCCTCTGTCCAAGCCCATTTAATTTAGTGCACGTCTCTCTCTCAGTGAAGGCAGCAGTAGATAACTCCTGCCTTATCCATGACAGCTGACAGGCCTCTTAACAGCAACCCCCCTATAATTAATTTTCAGGTAAGAGCTATATTTGCTCCAAATAAACTGAGGGAAAATCCTGTTGCATTGAGTTCAGTAGAACATCTCCCACTTCCCAATGTGGGAAGCCATTCCCCCTTGTCCTGGCACTGTCTGTCCGTGGAAAAAGTCACTCTCCCTCTTTTAGTACTGACTTATCATAAAAATCTGTCAATAATATTCTAAATAGAAAGAAAAAAGAACATCATTTACTCAGATAACTAGTTTTGGTATTATAGCAGTGGCCCCTTTGGAAACATCCAACAGCACACTGCCACTGAATTCAGCATCAGCTTAAACCACAGATCTGGCATCCTACATTTGCCCACTATTTTCTTTTTCCACCAATTGTGTATCTGTGGTGACAGAGCAGTCCAAGGCAATAATGCTGCATCCAGCCATTATTAATATCTATAAACACAAAAGCTGTGGTTTGTCATCATCTTCCCTTTGGTCTGTACATTTTTAAGACAAGTCTGAAGTGACAGAACCTCATCCTGATGGAGCAGGGAGGCAGGAGGAAAAGAAGGGAGCATTTACAGCTATTAGAGACTTCATGTAGATTGTTCAGAGATGCCTGGAGTAATAATTCAAATACAAAAATATCCCCAGGTTATCTAAGAAGAACAGTTCTCTGGAAAATATCTTTCTTTAGGGATGCTGATAACAGGAGGAAACAAATGAAAACCAAACACAAGAACTGTGAGGGACCCTGAAGGGAGCGAGGGGGCTGTGGAGAATTTCAAATAATAGAAACCTTTTTGCCTTCTCTCTCCAAGCACTCTTTTTTTTTACTACACACAAAATTAAAATAAATACAGTCAGAAAGCTCATGCCATCCAAATAAATATTTGAGCAAGCAGATTTGAGTAAAGCAAAGCTTTGTTTTTACAACAGCTTTCATTCCTGAGATGCGAGGCAGTGGCAATTTGATACGGGAAGATTCTGCAAGTCCAGAAGGGTCTGGTGCAAAGAGCCAATTTTCCATTGATTTTGGTGGGAAATGAAGACCATCCCCCAGGGAAATGGCCCTTTTGACACAGCCCCTCCAGCTGGCAGTTCATTTTACAGACAAAGCTGACTGATAAACCATGAAAGCTGCGATGGCACCGCGAGGGACAGGCGTGCTCCACTCTCCAAACAAAGGGCTCAGGACCTGGACCAGCTCTTCTGGTGGCAGTGGAGGAACAAAATACACTGAAAAGCACTTCATGAAAAGCTGAGCCCTCCCTTTCTCCACAATTAGCCAGCAGAGACACAGCTCTCCACATGCGTCCTCCCGCGCTTGCAAGCGAGGAAAATCCTGTCTGGGCAGCAGCAAAGCCACTCCTGCTTTCACTCCATCTAATGTTCAGTGAAATATTTGCTGTGCTCATTCTTCCAGGGCACTGGCTATAGCCCAAGGCATGGGAATTAAATGACTTCTAGTCCACAGAGAGGGACAGTGGAAATCCAAGGAATCGTGTTTGGAGTGCACATCCAGGCACCCACGCCAACAATGCATTCCTGAAAAGGACAAGCCACCACCCTCTACCTACAGCAACCACTGTGGAGGTTTGTGGAGCATGACAATCAAAGGGAACTCCACTGGAGCTCATAAAAATTATTCTCTTATGAGAAAAAAAACATCCATGCAAGATTTTCAGTGCCTCAGCTGCTGACACAAAGGGTTTCTGGGAGCATTCGTGAGATCTCAGCAGAGGCAGCAAATGCATTCTCAGCTTATTTGTTCCAGCTGATACCACCCAAATTCAAGCCCAAAGGCACAGCCTTTCAAAGATAACACATCTTTCCCTCTGGTTCCAACAAAAAATGCCCAAAGTACAAAGAGAAATTACGCACTCGGCTTGTAATGGACATTAACAGGTTTGTGAGATCCCGGGACACATTTACACGATTTCAAAATGATGCTTGAATAGCCATCAAAAATATCACCAAGTCTGAAATGTTCATTAGGAATCCTTCTTCCCCTTTAGACATGTAATGATTTCCTTGGATTCTAAAAGTGCATCTCAAAGTATGGCCCTAACTGTAAAATCATTGCTTGCTTGCTCTTCACCATAAGAACACCCAAGAGAAGAAACATCTGATAATAATTTTTCCTTCAAAATGCTACAGACATACTAAAATCATTATCAGCTGGAGGACAAGCAGGAAGCTGCACATCAGCTCCAAGCTGCATTCAGGAGGCTGATGACAGGCATTTCTTTGGGAAGCAGTGGCTGTGGGGTGTACTCACCACGGAGCAAACCCCGTCCTGCTCCCTCCTCCTGTGGGGAGGGACCGGCTCCTTCCTGGAGCAGCTTTGCACTGAGGGAGGAACAACCTGTACCTGTGTGTTCAGCACCCAGAGATGAATTTAATAATCGTACAACCTTGAGAGACCTCCAGCAGGAACAGCAGCAAGTGACACATTTCTTTTAAGGATGTCAGCACGGGACACATCTGGCTGCAATCCAGAGGTTGGATCCCTCAGGGACAGAGCTCTGGATCCTTCTCCCCCTCCACCACTGCAAGCAGAATGCTGCTTTTAAAATTAATCCACAAGCAGCAAGGTGAAAGCCTGATGAGTTCTCTTGACCCCTTGTGACAGGTTTCTCTTAAGGATATCTTCCTCCTGTGTTTAAGGATGTCAACACAGGACACGTCTGGCTGCACTCCACAGGTCAGATGCCTCTGGGACAGAGCTCTGGATGCTTCACCCTCTCCACCTCTACAGGCAGAGCTCTGCTTTTAAAATGAGTACACAAGCACCAGGTGAAAGCCTGCTGATTTCTCTTGGCCCCTGTGACACGTTTCTCCTAAGGATATCTTCATCCTCTTTGAACAGGACACATCTCGCTGTGCTCTGGAGGTCAGATGCCTCTGGGACAGAGCTCTGGATCCTTCACCCGCTCCACCTCTGCAAGCAGAGCTCTTAAAATTTTAAAGAGCTTTTCAAATTAACCCACAAGCATCAGGTGAAAGCCCTTTGACTTGCCCTGAGCCCTTGGGGCGCAGCAGCCCTGGGGGCTTGGCCCCAGCCCGGTTCTGAGCCGGCTGCAGCAGCAGCACAGGCAGCAGTGGTGTCCTACACGTGTCTCACGGAGCCCTACAGCAACACCACGCTGCAAATGATCTGCTGGGGAAACAGGAACAGATTGCTGATGTTGCAGGAGGCTGAGGCACAGCGTGAGGGACAGGCTCGTTCCAGCTGGAGCTTGGCAGAGGCTGGGACTGCGCTCCTCAGTTTGCGGCTGCAAACCGAAATCAGCTCCTGCTTCTACAAGAGCAGATGGGAGAAATGGAGATTTTGGGGATCAGCCTAGTTACTGATGCACACAAAATAAACCAGCACCAAACCTGGGTTCTACACAAGTCTCTTATCCTTCTCTAGTAAGCTTTAGCTGGAAACAGTTATAAAAAATGAAATAATTTTTAGGTAATGCCCTCTAAGAACACTGAGTCCAACTGTTAACCTGGCACTGCCAAGGCCACCACTGACCCCTGTCCCCAAGTGCCACATCCTTTTAATCCTCCAGGGATGGGGACTCTCCACCACTTTCAGTGCTAAAACATGGTGTGATCATAGAATCAGGATGGGTTGGGGTGGGAGGGACCCTAAAGCTCATCCCTGCCATGGGCAGGGACACCTTCCATAGACCAGGCTGCTCCAAATCCCAATCCAGCCTGGCCTTGGGCACTTCCAGATCAGCACAGAGCTAAAACCAGCTCCTGCTGGCAAACAGCTTATGAACAGGAGGCCAGCAGGGACAATGGCTTTCCAAGACTCCTGACCACCAAATCCAGTGGCTTCCTGGTTCATTTCATTCTCTTTCTACAGCAAATTGGTTAAAATAAGTGGGCAAGTCAGTTATTTCAGATGTTGCAATGAAGTAGAGCCATCTCTGCCACAGTCTTTGCAAAGTGAGATGAATGATGGACAAACTTCAGAAAGCCATTTGCAGGGTGTCATTTTTCATCTTGCCTGGGCAGGATGTAATGAAAACCCGACAAGTTATTGATGCTTTGGTTACCTGTCTGCCTTCAAGAAATTGCACAGGTGCTTTATGTAAAAAAAAAAAAAAAAAATACAAAGAGTCAACACAATTAATGTGAAGCAATGATGGGAAGCATCCTTTGAGGTTTTCTTTTCTGCTGAAGTGTCACTAGGCTGTGTGTCCAAAAGACGCTGCTGGCAATTCATCTCTCAAGTAATCAGGATAAAAATATCACCATGGTTTGTACCCTGGCACCAGCCTGGGAAAGATGTGCTGTCTGTCCTCTTGCCATTTTCTTTCTGGCTGTTTAAAGTAATTAAGCACTAATTAGGAAGTTTGAGGCAACAAATATAAAACTGGAATTCATACAACTTCTTGTACTCAAGACATGCTGGAAGAATGGGAGAGAAGCTTTTCTTGTTCAATTTTACCATTTTTCCTCCTCAGAATGATGCAGCATCAACATGGATACATTAAAATTCCTGTTATAAAAGAACATCTATAGGAGGGGGTCCATAACTGGACAACCTTTGTGAGGAGGCCCTGAGGATGTGAACTCTGGAGAAAACCATGTCTGAACTCTTTCAGGGAGACCAGACTTACTGGACAGCTTTGAAGTGCAGAGGACAGCAAAAAAAAAAAAAAAAAAAATCAGGTGAGAGTTTTCTGCTTTTCCTTGGCCAGAATCACTCCAGCTCCTGGAGAAGGGATTCACTGCTTCAGCTTTGCCTGGTGGCTCCCAATGGCTCCAGGGGACTAAGGAGGGGGCAGCTCGGTGTCCCCTCAGCTCCTCTCCAAAGCAGCTGCATTGGATGATCTTCTTCTTTACAAACAAATTAATGAGCCTGGAGGCACAGGTGTGAATTAACATATCCAAGAGGCTTTCCAGCTCCAGCTGCCTGTTGTCCTGTCCTTCCTTCCTGTCCTTCCTTCCTTCCTTCCTTCCTTCCGTTGGGTGTTCACTGAGGGCAGGGTGAACATTGCTGCTGCTCCCTGTCCCATTCCTGCTGCTCCCTGTCCCATTCCTGCTGCTCCCTCCCAGTCTCCAGCCCTCACCTCCTGTGCAGGACACCAGCTGTGGCTGCCACATCCCTGGAAATGTCCAAGGCCAGGTTGGATGGGGCTTGGAGCACCCAGGTGTCCCTGCCCATGGCATCCACACCAGGGTGAGTTTTAAGGTCTCTTCCAAACCAAACCTTTCTGGGATTCACAGCTCTGCAAACCGAATTATCCTCCTGGACTGTCCTGACTCCAGGCTGTGGTGGAGAGAACAGTGAAATACCTGGGAAAATCTGGACCCAAATTACTGAAATCTTGGAGCAGAGCAGCCAGTTTGGGTGACAAATCACAGCAGCTGTCTGGGGGTGCAGTTCTCTGTGGTGGTGTTCACAGGGGTCCCAGGATGAGGGAAGAGATGAGAATCTTGACTCCATGTTTCAGAAGGCTGATTTGTTATTTTATGATACATATTATATTAAAAGAAAATGATATATTATAACGATACTAAAAGAATAGAAGAAAGGATTTCATCAGAAGGCTAGCAAGGAACAGAAAGAATGATGATAAAATCTTGTGACTGACCAGAGAGTCCAAGCCAGCTGGGCTGTGATTGGCCATTAATTAGAAACAACCACATGAGCCCAATCCCAGATGCACCTGTTGCATTCCACAGCAGCAGATAATTACTGTTTACATTTTGTTCCTGAGGCCTCTCAGCTTCTCAGGAGCAAAGATCCTAAGGAAAGGATTTTTCATACAATGTGTCTGTGACAGTTCTCTGTCCCCACTGTGAGTTATCCAGGCACTCCCTACACTCCAAACACTTCCATGGCTGAGCTCACTGGGAAAATGGCACCATGTGCTGCTTTCCTGTGCCTTTGTTGCCTTTCAGCTCCAAAAAAAGAACAATGTTCCTGCTGTAAGCACCGTGGCTGTGCAAGCTCACACATCCCAGGGCTCATCAGCACTGCCAGACAATGGGAGCAGCTGGGAGGATTTCCATGAGGATCCTGAGCGTGCCTGGGGTACCTGGGTCAGATCCTGCTCCAACAAAGGGCACCAAGAGGGTCCCTCTGTACAGAAACTTGTTTAATTAAGATAACAGATGTTGCTACTACACAACTCACAGGGAATGGTTGTTTAATTGGACACTTTCATATTCTTTGCTACCAGCACAGAACATAATTTGTTTTTTTACGCATTTCTTTCCTTGCAATTAAACTGTATAAACAATGCAGGCACTGTACATTTCTGGAAAAGAAACAGCTTTAATGATGTAGGGGCTTTACATGAAGAAGAATGAGAGGAGAATTTGTTTTGGGGCTTAAAAGTACAATTATTTTTCTCTCCCAGCCTGAGCACGTGTCTGGTGGCAGGGTAAATATGACTTCCAATAGCTCTAGGAGAACATTAGGAATTAAAACTCTTGTGTACATATTTTAAATAAAAGTTTTCTTGCTTTTTCTGCACTTTTTTTGCTGTTGGGGAGCCAAGGAAAAGGGAGAAGTGGGAAGCTGTGGGGGAACACAGAAATGTGAATCTGCTCTTGAGCCACACAATGCTACAGCTTCACCTCTGGGAAATGTTCCTATCTCACTCTGGGAGGAATAATAAATAGAATTGTTGCCACTATGGCATGAAAAATAAAAACCCCTTTGCCTAGGCCCAAAACAAGACCTGAGAGAAGAGGGAAGACCGGCAGGGGAAGCAGACCCTATGCATCTACACCTGTGCTAGCTCCTATATAAAATTTACCTTCTGGAGTCAGGCCCCCAACATCATTTTGACTCAGTCAGGCCTCCGAGGCAGGATTTCCATTATTATGGAGATGAAGTGCCTTTAATGACTGCAATAATATAATTGTACCCCAGGGCAGAATTCCTAATAACACAATTGCACAGCTCTCAACCACCAGTGAGAGATGCCCTGAGGCCATGGCATTCATTAGAGGTGCAGCACACACTACCTCAGCCTCCAGAGAGGAAAGTCAAACCTAAACCCATAAAGCTCTTTTTTTCTTTCTTTTTTTTTCCCACCCTGGTAGTCTCTGCTCTGGGGCAAACATTGAAGAACCCTCTCTGTTTTGCCTCCTGGACAGCAGGAGCCTCCAGAGCTGGAGTCCCAGCAGCAAAACCCACAGAGAATGTCTCCAGCAAGGAGCTGAACACCACACACCAGCTGGAAAGCCACAGAAGCCCCAGCAGAAACTGTGAAGGGATGGCCAAGGCAGCCACCAGGCTGAGCATCAGCATTCAGAGCAAGCACTGGCACCGTGCTGCCTTCAACTCCACCTGGAATTGGAAGGATCATCGATATTGATGAACCTCCACGGGATCAGCCTGCAGCTGGGGAAGGATCCAGATGCTCAGGTGCCTCTCTGGCACTCACAGGACCCTTTAACGCCACTTTAAGCAGAGATTTCATTGGAGTTTCTTCTCCCACGCCTGTCTAAAAGTTCTGTGCCCTGTCCTAGAAGAAGAGATTGCAGCAGCAGCTTTTCCTGGCATCTTGATTCCTGGATTCCAACAGATTCTTTCCCAACAGCCAAGAAAGTTCTTGTTTGAAATCCACACACAACTGGGGGTGTAGGGAGATAGTGGGGCTGGACTCCAGGCACTGCTGCTGTCCCCAGGGACAGTGGGGAGGAGATGACATTTCAGCAAGCACAGAAAGCAGGAATACAGCAGGATTCAGAAAGCAGGAATACAGCAGGGTTCAGAAAACAGGAATACAGCAGGATTCAGAAAACAGGAATACAGCAGGGTTCAGAAAACAGGAATACAGCAGGATTCAGAAAACAGGAATACAGCAGGGTTCAGAAAACAGGAATACAGCAGGGTTCAGAAAGCAGGAATACAGCAGGATTCAGAAAGCAGGAATACAGCAGGGTTCAGAAAACAGGAATACAGCAGGGTTCAGAAAGCAGGAATACAGCAGGACTAGGCAGAGCTCAGGCCCTTGGCCCCTCCTGCTCATGAAGGCAGACAACAATGCCAACAATGACAATGCCATTCCCTAATTGTGCATTTCACAGTCTCCAGGTCCAGGCTGCAGGTGAATAAAGGCAGTGGTGAGGATTCAGCAGCTCAGGAGACACAGCCCAGTGAGTGTCAGAGCAGAGCATCTGGGAATCTAGGTTTTTTTTAAAACAATGGATATTTAGAGCACTGCAGAGGCAAAATATTTGGGTTTTTTTGAGTGCATTTTTATCAGCTTCTTGGCAGGGATGATTTAATAGCAGACAGAGATGGGATGGGCACCATGGGAATAGGTATCTCACCCCCAGCTCCTTGGGATTGAACACAGGCTGTTTCCTCAAGTATTTGCAAGTCAATTTTGCAAAGCTATTAATGACAAATTTAGCTTTGATTGCTGAAAGTCCCTGGGTTAGTTAATGAAAGAAATGGTTACTTTAAGACATTACCTCTCATTTTCTCTTAGGATGTCTTTTCCTTTCTTCCAAGAATAAGTAGGTCTGGGGGAGGCTTTGGGCTTGCACTCAATGATGACTTCACCACCCACTTTAACAAGAGTTAACTTCTTCAGCAGCGTTTTGGAAAAGTCTGGCCCGATGGCTGAAAGCAAAACCAACACAAACCAGATCAGAATTCCCTCGGGAAAAACCAAAACCAGACTCATTTGAACTTCACAACATTCCAGGGTTGTTCCTCACTTTCCAATTCCTAAATGGTTGGACTTTATGCACTAGTGAAGTCTGGATGGGGTAAAAAGACACCTGAGCGCTTCTTTAACTGCAAAAAATACTGATTTGTTTAAAAATGTGTGTTCAGCTAAAAACCTGAGAAACCAGTAACCCCACCATGCACATCTCACTGGGACAGCACCCCCAGGAACCTTGTGCATGACGAGGATAAATTATTCCCTTTTTCTGTGTCAGGATCATCCTTTTCTCAGGCAGGGAAGTTCTCACAAACACAGAACCCATCTAATTCATCAGAAATGGTAATATTTCCAGAAAGGCTGACACTTATGCTTCCTATTCATAATTATTGCATGAACTGGGTTATTTATTTAAATTCTATAAAGGCGGGAGACACTGACACAGCCAGGCCCTGAGCCAAGCAAGACAAGGCAAGAGTTGTTGGCTCCAGGGCACGAGGAATCATCCTTTCCTGCCCCCAGGGCACAAGGAATCATCCTTTCCTGCCCCCAGGGCACACTCCTGTGTTTTGTGACAAACACTCAGATATCCACTGAGCTGACCCCCAGAGCCCTGCAGCCTGGGGAACAAGGAGATGCCTTGGCTTCTGATTCCTGCCCCAAAGGCTTTTTAATGATCCCTTTGCTGGGCTCTGAGGCAGCTCTGGCACTGAAATCCCCCAAGACAACCAAGAGTTTCATTGGTATCCAACAGGATCATTCATTTTTATAATGTAGAGAGCTCAGAGCAGAAGGTGAGGCAGCTGAAGGGCTTTAGGAACAATTCTTGCTGATGGGAGCTCAGCTTTCAGTTGGAGCAATGTCTGCTCTCTCCATCCTCCCTGCTGGCTCCTTGGATCCCTCCTGCTCCATCCCTGGGTGCCCCAGCTCTCTCTGCCCTGTCCTTGGCTCCCTTTTTGCTGCCCCTGGGAGATCAGAGCTGAGATCTCCCTGCTCTGCATCACCTCAATGCCCCAAGACAGGATCCAAAGCTCACCTGCAGCAGCTGGGAGACAAAACCCCACAAATTTCCTTTTCTCAGGGCACCCTCATCTGCCTCAATTCTTTTGGCTATTGCTCCTGCTGCCAAATTGTGCTTTATTCCCGTCAATTGATTGTGAATAAAGCTCAATCCCACACTGAAAATGGGATGGGCTTTATGATCCAACAGTGCTCCAAGTTCCTGCACCAGAGTTTTTTGTTTTCCCTGTCTAATCACAGGCAGGGACTTAATTCTGGCACTCAGAAACACAGGTATGATATTAAATGCTATAAAAGAGCCCTGAAACCAGCACTGGCTTTGGAAAACACTCCAGAATTGAAGGAGACATCCTAAGGACACTTCCCACCAATGCACTCAGAACCAAATGCATTATTATTTATATCATTATTAATATATCATCACTTCTGACACTAATTTCTCAGATGATTGTCCCAAATTTATAAGCAAAAGCGATTTTTTTTGAATAATCCTGTTACTCCCATCTCTGTAATAAACAGTTCAGGCTGGTTTTCTGTGAGTCATTTGCTGCATTTTCTTGCTCCTGTGTGGGACACAGGAGTTGCTCACTGTGGTTTTATTCTGTGACGTTCAAAACGTCATCATTTGACATTTAGAAACTCTGGGCTCATTTCTCAGCACTGCCACAACTTCCCTGTGCCACTTCAGGAGTAATGAATTTAATTTATTCACACCTTTTGTTTGTCAAGCAGGGTTTTTAATGACCTTTCTTCCCCACTCTAGGCCCACATTTCATTTTTCCAATTTGTTTTTTAAACATTTAGCCTGAAAATTCTGTAAGACAACTTCATCTCAGTCTTTTACATTGTCCAGCACCACTGGATTCTGCTTTTATTTAAAGACTCCAGGCAGGATAATTGGCAACAATAATTGAGAAGAATCACTCTGAGAAAAGCTGGGTCTGTAATTTTCCATTTCTCTCTTTCACTTAACTTTGGTGTAAGTCTCTCTTCAGGTGATTAAACACCACCAGTAGCAAGTGCTTAACTTCAGGACCTTTTAAAACAACCATTTTAACACTCAGATCTAGTTAAAAGCTAAAATTTCCCAGGGAGGGCTCAGAATGTTGCCCTGCTTTGAAACTCCAGTGAAAAGGCAAACCTGCTGCTTTCCGTTCAAAATGTGCCAAGTTAAATCACAGATGCACAGGAATTTATCTGCAGGACACCATTTGGGTGCTTTTCCTGTGACAGACAGAAGCAGAGCTGCAGAACCCAAGTGAGAAGTTGTCCAAATAAATATTCCTTGCCAGGTTTCTCAGACCAGACCCTCCAAAATTTGGTTTTTTGTGTGGACACGAGGAGCTGCTGGGCACAGGGACAACCTGGGAGTCCCCAGCAAAAAGGATTAAACCTCTCTCCTCTGAAAACATCTTCCTCCTTCCCAAAGGTCCATTTTTACCAGGTTTTAAATAGACAAGAAAAGCACATCAGTGGGTTTATTTCGATTTCTTTCATGTCCAATAAATCTCAGCATTGTGAAGTCTAATTTATTGAGCATTATCGTACCTTTCTCCAACAGCAACACACACAATCCTTCAAATGAAATTTTTTTTCTATGCAGGTATCTATCACTGATGATAAAAAATGACCAACAATTGAAAATCCCACAGCTCACAGAGGAAAAAACCTCATGCTTTGTTCTTTAGGATAAATCAGAGAATGCTGCTACTGAACTTTTGATTGGAGAGCAATGAAACTGTTATTTTGTAATCAGGAATCGTGTTTAACCCTTTGAAAACCCATCCCTGTGCTGAGCAGGGCTGCCTCTCGTCCAAGAGCATGGTTTGGGATTGAGCTGCAGCCTGGCAGGGACCCCTGGGATGGTCCCACCCCACCCCTGCTCAACCACAGGAGGCTGCCCAGGGCTGTGGCCAGTTGGATGTTGAGCATCTCCAAGGACAGGGATGCCACAACATCGCTGGACAAGTTGTTCTAGTGTCCAACCAACCTCAAAATAAAGTTTTTCTTATTTTAAGTGGCATTTCCAGGTTTTTGTGGCCATTGCCTCCTGTCCTGGCACGGGCACCTGTGAGAAGATCCTGGCTCTGTCACCTCTGCTCCCTCCCCTCAGCTATTTCCCCACTCAGATTCACATGAGCTTCTCCTGTTTTTATCTGGGAGGAGCAGAGCAGCTGTGCACAGAGCTGTGGGGTGGAAGATGCTTTTCTCTGGGATGGGGGAACTTTGTTTGCTGAAAGGTCTCTTCAGACAGGAGGTTTGCCACCGTGTCCTGAGCAGAGTCACCCCTGCAGCCAGGACTGGGCACCTGGATGTTCTGAATGGCAACGCTCAGGTGTCTCCAGAAACAGCTTGAACCAGCAGGAGAGGGAATACACCTGCCAGCTCCTGGAGGAATGTGGGATGAAGTAAAAACATCTGTTCTCTGCTCTGCACTGCCTCGAGTTTGCATTTCACACCTTCCTTAGGAACAAATCGCCAAAGACGCCCTTCTGCTTCAGAAACCAATCATCAAAACCCCCCTTCTGCTGCAGCTTGTCAGAAGCCCCTGTGCAGGGCTGGCAGTGGCCTTGGGAGGCTGGCAGCGCTCAGGGATGTGCACTCACCTATGACACTGAGCTCTGCACTGGCAAAGATGACGCCGTGCCTGTTCTCCGCCACGCACTGGTACATCCCCGCATCCGACAGACTCACGTTGGCAATGGTCAGAGAGCCCTGCTCCAGCTGCACCCTGCCCTGGGGACAGCAAAACAAACTCCAAAATCAACGAGAACACGAGCAAGCCTTCCCCAGAACGTGCACCCAGAGGCTGTCCTGCTGTGTTTTGTAGCAAGGTGGACCAAGGAAGCAGCGGTAATGGGAGGAATCTGCATGCTGCGATTTATTTGTCTGCCAGCCAAATTTATGTCAGGCTAGAGACTAAATGGTGAAACCAATACAGGAGCTGGTAAATGCAATTTCAATTGGAGGACCTTCCCTTGACCCCTCATTGATTTAATACCCAAAGCATTTAGATTAATATCCCTTTCAAGGAGATAAGCTTGAGGCAAGAAATGCACTTCTGTTCCACAGTGGCACATCACAGCCAAGCCCATCCTCAGAAACATTTCAAACAATGGTATTTCCATGGAATCACAGAGCCATTGAGGTTGGAAAAGACCTCCAGGATTACTGTGTCCAACCTTTGAGCAAAACCCACCATAGCAACTGAACTGTAGCACATACAGGTGTTTCTGGGACACCTTCAGGGATGGGGACTCCACACCTCCCTGGGCAGTTCCAATGGAGAAATTCACCCTTTCCATGGAGAAATTCCTCCTGATTTCCAACCTGACCCTCCCCTGGCACAGCTTGAGGCCATTTTGAGTGTATATGGCAATGCAGGCTGCTAAGACTGGCTGCCATCTCAGCCAGCACAGACAGAAACATTTAAAATCTTCTGCAGTTTACTGAAAACAATGTAAATGCTAATAATTTAATGATCCTTTACTTCATATCAGCCACTAACGTGATTTAGGAACAAGCCCATCTGCCAGTGACCAGCGTGAAGCAACCAGAATTAGTGTGTGGAGTGAAAGACCAGGCTGTCATTTGTCAGCCTGAGGATATGGAGCTCGAGTTATCAATTCTAATAAGTACAGCAAAGTGTTCCCTCCCTCCCTAGGAGTTTGACATTTACAAAAAAAAAATTCTAAAATAAAGAGCTATTGGTTTTCTACTCGGCCTTAGGGCAGAAATTTAATGTTTGTGCAATTTTTATCAGGGTTTGATCAAATTGGGGCTGCCATGTTCTTTCACAGTAAGTGAAGGGGAAAAAGTGCTGGCTGCTGTGAAACCAAAGCTTTGGTGACCTGGCTGAGTTTGTGGTGGCAAGGTGGGATCATGGACTGGGTGATGACCCTCCAGGAGAGGCTGGGCAGACATGCTGGTGGGAGTGATGCAATTCCACTCCTCCTGCACAGGAACACAGCCCAGCAGGAGGGGTGGGAACACCATTAAACACCAGCAAGAACTCCAAGGTTTCATTATCACTTGGAGTTCACCTAAACATCATAAATAAAAATAATTACTTTAGGGTGATCATTCTCTGGTGACGCATTCCAAACCCATTCAGCCATTCCTCCTTCTGTCCAGCCTTAGGCTGCATCATGGATCTTTTATTTTGGGGAGGAGCTCTGAATGTAGAGCTGTGGTGTGTCCTGCTTGTCCCTGGCGGCAGTAGGGAGGTGCCACCAGGCATGAGAAGGAACGGGGGATTTTCTGTGAGGCTGGGCAGGCCCTGGGTGCTGAGGGTGAAGCTGTGGCTGCCCCTGGATCCCTGGCAGTGTCCAAGGCCAGGCTGGACAAGGCTTGGAGCAGGGGGTGGAACGAGATGATCTTGAAGGTCCCTTCCAACCCAAACCATTCCGCGATTCCGGAGCATCCCCGTCCTCCCCACCCCAACTCAAGCACCCAGAGCTCAGCGAGCTGGCAGAGCACCCCAGCCCGCCCAGCCCCACCCCCAGGGGGTTCCAGCTGTGCCTACCTGTGGCAGCAGGGGCTCCCCATCCTTGAGCCAGCGGTAGGAGGGCTTGGGGCGGCCGCTGGCGCGGCACTCCCAGGACACGCGCTCCTCGATGGCCGCGCGCACGTCGCGGATCTGCTGCGTCCAGCTGGGCTGGGCTGCAAGGCAAGCAGGGAAGGGAGGCTGGGAGCAGCACCTCTGTTGTGCTGCCAAACAGACCCTTCTTCCCTCATCAGAGCGTTGGACTTGATAACGCTGGGATTTCAGCTTTAATTTTCATATATTTGTGCGGAACTCTAAACTCCACACTCAGTGGGAGCTGCTGCTTCCCCACCTGGGGCAGACACAACAATTCCTCTGCAGGCCTGGCAATCAAGGACACCTCACTGCCTCAGGACCCAGAGGTGGGAACAAAAGGGAGTTGGGGGAGCAAACCTGGGGTCAATGACTGCATTACCTGAAGCTGGAATTGGCAGATTCACCCCCAAAATGCAAATGGACCAAACTTATAACTTTCACACTTTTAAAAGTGTGAAAACCCTGACCCATCATCCATTTTGGGTGTAGCCCCTGGGGGGTCTTTGTCTGCCCAAAAGGTACCTGAAGCCCTTCAATAAATAGAACAGCTTTTTATTCCCTTAATTCCGTCTGGCCTCTGTTTTTTAAGTAGCCCCAAAAAAGCATGGTAAGAACTGCTAAAGATTACTGCTCTTCCTTGAGTCCAGTGCTGCTTTCTGAAGGTGGCACAGGCCAAGATCAGAAGCTACTTTTATTTTATTTGTAGTAAAAACCCTTAAAGAAAAAGAGTGGCTTCAGAAACCCTGCTCATCCTGCAAAAACAAAGCAGCAGCTACACACCTGGTCTTTCAAACAGAGACATTTCCCTCCTCAGGGTCTCTATAACTTGGGCTTCAAAGCCCTAAAATTCAGACTTCAAAACATGTAATTTAGAACTAGTTCTGCATTGAAATTGAGGTTATTCCAGTAACTCTGCATGGTTACAGGCACTACTTCAGGTCCAGGCTCTCAGTCCTGTCTTGATTATGGCCAGATCTCCATCCATTGCCACAGGAAGGAAAAATCTTTGGACCCAATTATTGCATTAATGACTCTGAATAAACCTAGAAAGGCCACAAGCAGATATTGGAGACACATTTTGGTAGAATTTGGTGAAAACTAGAAAACTAGCACTGGCAGTTTTGTGAGATTGTATTTTTAACTGTTTCACATCATTTTATCAGTTTGTTGGCTTTTTTTTTTAAATAGAGTTTGAGTTTAGCCAGATTCCACTAAATTCCACTAAAATTGCCACATGGTTTTGAAGACCACCCAAAACCTCAGACTTTCTTAAGAGTTACCTCTTGTCCATATATATCTACAATACACAATATAACCTATTTAAGATCTTATCAGTAATAGTACATTAATATATTATATCTATAATACTTTTCAGAAAGTCCCAATAGAGTTCTGATATTTTAATGGGCATTTGCCCTATTTTGACATAAGAGCATCGGACTTAGCAGGATGGTATTACCAGCAGAGGTCTCCAAGAACCTGATTAATACTTTTCCCTGTGTAATCAGATAAAAGAAAAAAATCAAGATTTCTCAAAGCCAGGTAACAACTTTACACATCTCCTTTGGATAGGAACAGGGGCCCAAAGATGGGCTTGAAAGGATAAATTTAAAAATATCAGATCAAAATGGCAAATGGGTGTGATTATACCCAAAATTGGGGTATGCCTGTGATGATGGGATGCTGGCAATCCAAATTTAGGGAACTCAGGTTGTGTTTAGCCCCACCCCTGGCACCCTGAATGTGCCTACAGAGCAGAGATGAGGTGGAGAATTTCCCACAGCCCCTGACCTCCAAGGGAATTCCAAAAAACAAAAAAGTGAACTGAGCATCCTGGCAATGCAGAAGGGAGAGGAGAAGTGAGTGGTGTTTATTTCTCTGGCTGCCCCTCCTGCCCCTGTAATATTTTAAGCTTGTTTATTGTCTGTAAGGGAAAGCCTTTAAATGCAGGAGGATGAAAGTCAGTTCTGTCATCTGGAGTAAGAACTTGAACAATTCCATCGAGCTGAGCAATTGCAACGGGTTCAGTGGCTCAAGGACATTTGCAAATTACTCATGAATTTACATATTTACTATTCTAACAGCATCTAACTCATCATTTTGAAGGGAATTTTATGATCCCATGAAAGGAGCTCTATAAAACCCACACACATCCATTTGCCTTTTTTATTTTTGCTGTGCTGTTTTACAGATTTCCCACATGAAAACAAAACTAAAAAAAAACCCAAACCACCCAGACAAAACAACTGGAATTAATCTGCAAATCAAGAAAAGCCATGAATGGTAAGCTGTGCTCTATAACCTGAGTCTGTGCTATGGAAAAATAAAGATAACTCCCGTGGAGAGGAGGACAGAAAATTCAGAATTCATCTTCATTTCATAAAGACTCAACAAATAAGGGAAATAACAATTTTCTCCAAATAAGGGTAATAATAATTTTCCCCAAATAAGGGAAATTCTCTCCAAAAGGCATTTTTTGGGGTGGTTTGTTCATCCCAACTCCTGCCCTGAGTGCTGAGACTGAAATGTGCAGTGCTGGAAGCTGCCACCTCACATTCCCCACATTCACATCACCCTGTGGTGCAGCACCCATGAGTCACATCCACACCACCCTGACCCCCTCCAGTGCTTTGAACTGGTTAAAATTCCCAATTCCAAAGCCATCTATGGTGCAACAACTCCAAAATGAGCAGCACAGGTCAAAAAATCATCTCAGTGAAAAGCTCTGAGAAAATTCAGAATTCACCCTCGTTTCATACAGACTCCCCAAATAAGGGAAATAATCATTTTTCCCAAATGAGGGAAATTCTCTCCAAAAGGCATTTTTATGGTTTGTTCATCCCAAATCCTGTGCTGAGACTGAAGCATGCAGTGCTGGAAGCTGCCACCTCAAATTCCCCAAATTCACATCAGCACCCATGAGTCACATCCACACCACCCTGACCCCCTCCAGTGCTTTGAACTGGTTAAAATTCCAAATTCCAAAGCCATTTGTGGTGCAACAACTCCAAAACAAGCAGCACAGGTCAAAAAATCATCTCAGTGAAAAGCTCTGAGAAAATTCAGAATTCATCCTCATTTCATACAGACTCCCCAAATAAGGGAAATAATCATTTTCCCCAAATAAGGGAAATAATCATTTTCCCAAATAAGAGAAATAATAATAAAATTTTCCCCAAATAAGGGAAATTCTCTCCAAAAGGCATTTTTTGGGGTGGTTTGTTCATCCCAACTCCTGCCCTGAGTGCTGAGACTGAAGCGTGCAGTGCTGGAAGCCACCACCCCAAATTCCCCAAATTCCCATCGCCCTTTGGTGCAGCACCCACGAGCCCCAGCCTCCATCCCACTCCACCCCAACCCCTTTCAGTGCTTTGAACTGGTTAAAATTCCCAATTCCAAAGCCATTTTTGGTGCAGGCAACTCCAGAATGAGCAGCACAGGTCAGAAAATGATCTCAGCGAGAAGCTCTGCGCCGTTTGTTCAGCAGGAGTTCGGTCTCTGCTGCTCTTGGGGAGTTTTTCTAATTAGGTCAAGCTCTCCTCTCAACAGTTCAGTGCAGAGAGAAGCTCCTGGCTTCATCTTGGGGAATACTCAGGGGTTGGCTCAGGCTGCAGATTTGTGTGAGCCACCAAAGGAGAGTGGCCACAACCTAATGGAATTTGACAGGAGCCCACTGGGGATCAGAGCAAGGTAACACGATGCAAGATTTTGGGCATGATAATTAAAATAATTCAGATAAGGGGATGAAACCGGCTCCTCTCCACAACATTTTCTGGTATAGCAACGAGATAATGACAAGGTTGAATTTGTGACTGGTCTAGAAAAGAGTCCTTTGGATCGTTTCAGCAGTGCTGACCAAAGAGAAATTATTTTCCAGGAGATATTTTGGTCCTGCTTGGTGTACTTAAGATAGTACTGGCCTTGGAAACATCCTGGAGGAAAAATCTGGAAGCTGATTAAGAATTCATCTGAGTTGCAAGCAAAATTCATATGCTAAATCTATAAAGTGAAAGAAAAAGCTTAGAGATATAAGCACGACTCTTACATAAGGACTGCTTTAAAGAAAAATCTCCCCCTCTTAGGAGATTTCTGGAGTTTGTACTCAGGGGACCTGAAAAAAAGTGATGGAAATAGTGAGAAAAAATCCTGTTTATCTTTGATCACCTTTCAGTCTTCACCAACACAAAGTGGGACAGTTAAAACCAGGTGAATAGGAAGGTGAATAGGAAAATATGGCCAAATATATTCTTACTTCTCTAAGACAAATAGTCCAGGGGCAGTCTGTCCTTCACTGTAATAAATTAAAAGGCAAAAGTAGGAACTGGAAATCATGTCCTAAAAGATATTTGAAAATGAAATGATGTAGCAGGTGATGATGCATCACCTCAGAAATGAGTAACAAACCCCCAGAAGTAAAGGAGAAATACGAGAAATAAACCAGAAAAAAAAAAAAAAAACAACCTGTAGGACTCTGCAATCATCTGTGAGTTCAAAACAACCAAAAAGACTCAAGCAAATGAGGTGCTAATACATATCCAGAATCCAATTCTCAGCTGGTGTGTATTGATTTCAGTGTTCCTAAGCCAATTTCTAGCAGCTGATGACCTGGTGCAGGCTGTGTAATTCATCATTAATGGCAGATGAAAGGCTGAATGACTTGTCCATTACCATCTCTATTCTAAGGAGATTGAGACTGAGCCCAGGATCAGAGCAGTCTAAAGAGCAGAAAGCCAAGTGCAAGAAGTAAAAAAAAACCAAAACAACCAGATGGGAAAAGCAGATGAGTAATTGGAAATAAAGAGTGCAGCCAGTGTGTAAGGTCCTGCCCCTAATGGGGACACAGCTCCTGAGCACAAACCCCTCAGTCCTGATTTGTTTCCTTCCCAAATATCACAGAAAGCAGAGCCCAAGTTACCACTGCTCCTGTCTCTTCCTTTCCTCCCTCCTGACCTCAAGGACTGTTTGAAATCTTGCTCACAACTCCAAGGTGAGCAAATCCTGCACCAAACCAATCTGCTGGAATGCTGTGCCTAGAAAAAACCAAAATCTCCATTTGGGTGAGTCTTTGGAAACTCTACAAGACTGACCCTACCGACCCAGCCTGGAGTTCTGCTGGTCACTACAATATTAAACACCAGAGGAAAAGAAACAGAGAAAAATCTGAAGGGGTGTGACTGTGGTCACAGGGGTTTTCAGGATGAAGAAGAGACGAGAATGTTGACTCTATGATCAGAAGGCTTGATTTATTATTTTATGATATATGTTACATTAAGACTATACTAAAAGGCAATAGAAAAGAGTAAGTTTCTTCAGAAGCTAGCTAAGCTAAGAATAGAAAAGAATGAATAACAAAGATCTGTGTCTCAGACAGAGCAAGAGCCAGCTCTGCCATGAGTGGTCAAGAAATCCAAACACCCACAGGAGACCAATCACGGGTCTACCTGTTGCATTCCACAGCAGCAGATAACCACTGTTTACTTTGGTTGCTGAAACTGCAGCTTCTCACAAGGAAAAATCCTAAGAAAGGATTTTTCATGAAAGATGTCTGCGACAAAGGGGTTAACCCAGCTGATAAAACCCCTTCAGTCATCCCTTCCTCTCATTTACCCCTGCTCTGCACCATTAGAGGATTTTCTCCCCGGTTTTTGTGGGCCCTGGGTGTTACAGGCACACCACAGGGACCCTGCTCATGGGTTTTTTCATTTTCCATCCTGACACTAAACTGCAGCTGCTCAGGGGTACAAGGGAGCTGTGGGGTGTTCCATGAGGAGCCTTCACATTTCATTCCTGTTTGTGTTTCACCCTATTTGCATTTTTGCTTCTCTTGCTGCAGAGATGTTTCTCCAAGCAACAATGATAATAACATGAGACTTCTTCCTAATCTCCAAGAATTGGATTTTTCTGGAAGCAGGGTTCCAGCAATCCCTTGGAGAAGCTGATGAGAAACAATTCTGTGCAGGAATGTGTTCTGTGTTCTGGATGCAAGACCTCCCTTGGGCAGCAAAGAATTCAAAAGTCAGAGTTACTTCTCCCTGTACTAACTCTTTCCTGTGTAAAAGGTGGCAACAGGATTTTCCAGTGACTGATGTGAAAGACAGTTCATAATAATATAGTAATAGTACAATAATAGTGCACTTGCCCTATGTACAGGAATTTTCTTGTATTTTTATCAGTCCAGAAGCTCACTTTATTCAAATTTTCAGCAAATTATTTGTGATCTGGGACCTAAACTGAGCAGACATAAAACTGCCTGATGTTCACTTGCGCAAATTTCCTTTTTAGACTCTGACCACAATGAAGAGCATAATCTGATTTACATCTGAGGCTATTTTACAGGGTGGCACAAAGTGGCTTTTGCCCAAATAAAACACAGACCCACTGATGAAAGGAGGGCTCTTTTCTCTGCAAAATTAAGGAACCTCACAAATTCCTAGTGGGAAGGATTTAATCTGAAAAGGGGCCCAGCCAACTGAACGGGTTTTGCTGAATATCTCAGAAAATGCTGCACAGAACTGTAATTAGTGACAGACAAGTCTGTCTGTCTGCTAATGCAGATGCTGCTGTGCTGACACTTTTGGAAAGCGTTTGAGCTGCAATTTTTTCCTCCTTTCCTTGTCTTGCCAGAGCAGGAGAGGACGGGAGATGCTGGAGCAACGCAGGTGATGCTGAGGCAGCATCTCCCTCTGTGCTGGCTCCAGCTGAGCTGTTTTGGAGCTTGGATATTTCCCAGTGTGGATCTGACTGGAAAGCCAGGGCAAAATCCCATATTTTGTGTCCAAATCCCAGCAAACAAATGTTCTCAGTGGGGTTGCAGCTCCTCAGCCCTCCCCTGGGCTGTCACTCCCAGCCTCACATTCACATCACCTCAACCAGAAGCTATTTCTGATATTTTCTGTTATTCAGGTGCAATATTTTGTTGGGCAGGGGGATCTCAGGATGTTGCATTGACTCATCAGAGTCAACACAGGGAAGCAGAGCCCAGGGAGCTCAAACCCAGGGATGAGCAGCCTTGGGGTCAGAAATATCAACAAAAGAAGATCGGGCTGAAACAGCATCTAAACTCACCATGAATTAAACATCAATAATAAATAAGCATCTCCTTGATGCTGGCTTTATGAACAAAAAAGGCAATTTCTTTTTAAATTAGCTGGTTAAGGTAATCTGTTTACTGTACTTCTGCCAGGAAAAAAAAAATAATTGTTGGCATTGCTGTTTGCTCAGGATATAAATCTTAGCCCTGCGGAGGGTTAGCAAATGTAAAATTTATGAGCAGCCAGATTAAAAATACAATCAGGTCAATGGGAGTGCATCCCAAAACAGACAGCTGAGGGTGGGGAGGGCCCTGGGAGAAACTGGAGAATCTAAAGAAACTGGGAGAAACTGGGAGAAACTGGGAGAAGAGAACCCTGTGTCCACTGGGGACCTCTCCTGCCTCAGCCACAGGATGCAGCTGGCACAGGGAACAAGCTGCCAGGTCAGGAAGGCAACACCTGCACTTAGGGCTCTAAAAGGTGGAAAAGAAGAGGCTGTGCAGTCTAATTTGATAGTTCAGGATCAGGGAATATTCGGAGTTGGAAGAAACCCACAAGGATCAAGTTGGCCCATCCCAAGAATCCCAGCGGGAGCCTTTGGCAGGAATTACCCTGAGGCTGGGACACAGGGGGAACAAGAGAGCCAGCAGGGAAATGTGCCACTGAGAGCTCCATCAGTCAGGGAAACAGAAGGGAGCTGTGTAATTGCATTAACAGGACCACGTTTCCATGGGAAGGTCGATCCGGCAAGGGGGACCCAGCCCTGGCAGAAGTGTTTGAGGAGAGCAGTGAGACACAGCCTGGTGCAGGGGCTCAGAGCACAGGAAATGCAGCAAGAATGGATATTGCACGTTTAATTAACCTTTTCTGCTACAACAAGCCTGCCAAACAACTTCAGTGGCACTGATATGCTAAGGGAGGAGAAAATAAACTCTGATACAAGAGTGAAACACAGCAGAAGTCAACCCTCCCTGACAACTCCCAGCAGCACGCAGGGAAGCTGACAACGCTGGGTTATCTACGGTGAGCAGGCAAATTTGAATTTCTTTTTCTTCTCTTGGCTTATTTTGTGCCATGCACAGAGGCTGCTGACTGGGTTGAAAGGAGTGGAGCTGTTGGAGCCCCAGTGTGACCTGCAGAGCACATCAGGGCAGGTGGGCAGCGCCTCAGATAACCCAGAGCACCCTGAGCCCCCAATGCTTTGGGCTGCAAGGACCTTAAATCCCCCCCAGTGCCACCCCTGCCATGGCAGGGACACCTCCCACTGTCCCAGGGGCTCCAGCCCCAATGTCCAGCCTGGCCTTGGGCACTGCCAGGGATCCAGGGGCAGCCCCAGCTGCTCTGGGCACCTGTGCCAGGGCCTCACCTCCCTGATGATAAAAAATTTCTTCCTCAAATCCATTCAAACCTGCACCTTTCTGCACCTCCAGGGCGTTTCCCTCTCCAGGCACCAGCCCTGACCTTCCAAAAGCAGCTTGAAAGCTCTGCCAGCATTGCAGTTGTATTTCAATAATGAAATAACATTTCTCAGCTTTAAAAAAAACCCCCTAATTATTAAAGAAAATTATGTTATTTTTCCCAACTATTTGTATAAAATTTTACAGTACGTTACTTTCCCTTAAAAAATCTTGCTGCCATGCAAAACTCCAGAGCCCAGAGCACAGAATGCAAGTTGTTTTTTTTTAAGAGATCTATTTTCAGTACTGGCTGCAAAACACAAGTTACCCTAAAAAACCCAACTAGTTCCCTGGAAAATCACCATCCTCAAGACAACAAGGATGATATTTTAGTGAATTCTCTTTAAAACCTGCAGCAGGGGAGGTGCCTGTCTGCCACCTCTCCTGGGGAATTCCTCCTGTCCCAGGGAGGAGATGGATGGAAAGAGTTCCCAGCACGACAGACTGACAGCAGGACACTCCTCTTCCCAAAAAACCCTCGAGATTCTCTGCAGAAATGCCACAATGGGGGTGAAAAGCAGCAGGAGCCACAGTGGCAGCTTTTGTGTAGGATCCAGAGCAGTAAATTCATTACAGTAATGAGATTAGAACTTGATATATGCTATGGTGGGAGTGTTCCAAAGGCTCCATTTACTGCTTTCCAAGAAAGGCAGCTTTGGCTGTGGGTACAGCAAAACTCTACAATTGATGAGTCTTTTAATTTACTCTCCACATGGGGAAAAATCAGGAGAAAAACACAGCACAGAAAAAGGAATCTTTAAATCATCTAATTAAAAAAATTAAAACCTGTTCAAATCAACTCCGGACTCTTTCCTTAACATGAAAGATTTCACTTTGTTCTTGCTCTTTCACTTCTTTTTAATGTTTTCTCATTTTGTATTTCCCTCAGTTTTAAAAGGAGAAATGTTCATTTGAAATTGAAGCCCCCAAAGTTGTGGCTTTAAATGAAATGTCTTTCAGAAATATTTCCAATTTGAAAACTTCCCTCCTTTTTAAAAGAAGCTTACATTACCCACCACAGTCAATTCAGTTTTGCCATAAGGGTTGGTTCCCAAACTCTTTTTCTGTGACAAAATTATTATAAATCAAAACCCATTCTCCTCATCTCTGGAGTTCAACCCAATCTTCCCTGCTGACAGGAGCTCAGGAACATTTGGGGGAGAAAACTCTGAGTTTTTGTCCATATTTCCTCTGAACAACACGGGATGGGACCAGGGGAGCAACAAAACCAGGGTATTTTGGATGCTGTGGAGGGCTCTGCACATCTGTGGGGGTGTGGAACCTGCAGCTTCTCCTCTCCAAAACATCTCCAACAGAACCTTGGTACCAAACCCAGCCCCCTGTGTCCCTAAATCCCCTCCCTGCAGCTCCCACTCACCTCTACACAGGTAAAGCCACACTTTGTTTGCTTTGTGGGCTGTTCCCAGCAGAAATTTGGGGATGAGCACCAGGATCAGAGGGATGAATGCATCTTTAACAGAGCAGGCCTAGGAGGCTGAAATTTGGCATTTCCCAGTGCCTAGCTCAAGGGCTGGGATTGCAGTGAGGGAAGAGCAGGAGCAGAAAGCTTTTGAGGGGAGAGGGCTCTGCCCTGGCACTGTTAAATCCCAACTCCCCCTGTTCTTCAATCACTGATCCTCTTGAAAGCTGTTCTTAATTGGTTATCAGCAATTAACATTTATCCCCAAAAGCTGGGGCAACCCATACATCACAAATCCCAAGCTGTAACACGAGGATGCTCCCCCAGATTTCCTGCCTTGCCCCCTCCCCAGCCATGAGAAGGAAAAAGCGACTGTTCCAAGCACGTTTCCATGCCAATGTCCTCCCGGGGACGTGTTTTTGTTCCAGCTGCTCTGATTCTCAATTAACATGCACCATTCAGCCAGGTTTGATTTCAAATCACACCCTTCTCGAGACGTGCCATTGGAAAAGAAAGTCGCTTCAAAAAATATCCCCGCAAAATGACGCCCTCACAGAATATTTACTGCGGAGCAGCCCCGGAAGCGGGCGGCCTGCTCACCATAAAACGTCAGCTGTCCTCGGGCCACGTTCTTGCCCCTGACATTTTCGGCCACGCACTCGTAGAGCCCGGCGTCCTCCTGCTGGAAGTTGGGGATCTCCAGGAGCCCGCTGGAGCGGTGCCTGCGCGCCTTCCGCGGCAGCTGCTTCCCATCCGCCCTCCTCCAGCTGATGGTGGGCACTGGGCTGAGGGAGGGAGAGAAAGGACAGTAACGCTGCCAGAGGAAGTGCCATGCTCACAGTGGGGTGTTGGGGAATTTTTGCAGGTTGAGCAGTTTTTGTGAGGCAATGGCCGCACTCAGCCGATGCACAATGACAATGGACACGTTCACAAACAATGGATAATGGACATATTCAGAAATGGGGTTGGTGTATCCTTGAGAAAGATACAAGAAGAAGAGTCATCAAGACTCAGCAAGTTTGTCAGTGAGTTTGAGAAAGTGAGAAAAAAGAGAAGCAATGGGTGGGCCAGACGACCACAGCAAGGCGGGTGAAAAAATCAGAAGATCCAATCAGCATTCTATTTTGAACAGCTAGGATTAACCAATCATGAACAGCTAGGATTAGCCAATCATGAACAGCTAGGATTAGCCAATCATGAACAGCTAGGATTAGCCAATCATGAACAGCTAGGATTAACCAGTCATGTATTAGCTAGAGACACATGGACAGTAAAAACTTATTATAAATATAGCCTTTTTGGGATAATAAATTTGGCTTCATATTGACCATGGCATGATGTCCCATTCCTGATCCTCCACACCCCAGTGAGGGGCCTGGCACAGGGTCCACAGGGGTTTTGTTATGGGTGGGTTACATGGAATATAAGTGTAAACGTGAATTGATAATTGATTTTATGCTAATCTGATACATACATTCTTCCCTGAACCATTAAAGGGGAGGTGGGGCTACACAGTGCAATAGTTTAAATGATTATGGCCGTCACTCACAATTATTCAATCTGGTGTATATTAACAGATTTTATAAACAGGTTTTATTATGGGTGGGTTATGTGGAACACAAATGTAAATGTGTTTATCATGGTGTGTAAGCAGGAGATGTTTTATTATTAAAATGCTGTTTTGACCCAGCTGAATTTGGGGTTCTGCTGTAAAGACACATCCATTTTAAGGTGGGGAGACCCTGGCAGGGGTTGCCCAGAGGAGCTGTGGCTGCTCTAAAAGTGTCCAAAAGACAGGGCTTGGAGCAGCCTGGGCTGATGGAAGGTGTCCCTGCCCACGGCAGGGGTGGAACTGGATGGGATTCAAGGTCCCTTCCAACCCAAACCATCCATTTTGTGATGATTTTCCTGCCAGTCCACACATTTTGGAAATGTTGCCAGTGTTTACTCCAGGAACAAGAGTCCCCAAGCCCTGTGGCTGTTTTGAAAACTGGCCACAAGTAACTCCTGCTGAGGGAAGTGGGTCATTAGGAACTGCTGCAAACCCCACAAACCCACCAACGTGAGAAGCTGCAGGAATAATAATTAATAATAATAACGGATCCAAACTTACTTGCCCAAGGCAAAGCACTCCAGTTTCACCGTGGTTCCCTTCGCAGATGGAACAGTTTCTGGGAACTGCACTTCTATTTTGGGCTCATACTCTCCCATCACCCCTGGGAACATAAAGGAGATGCTAAGGCTTGGTTGAATTTCAGCAGTAAATTCACAAGTGTTCCCGTGCTAGCGCAGAGCTGTTCTATACATCATTACTTGCCCAATTAATCCATTCATTTTAAACATGGCTTGTTCCTAACAGCCGTGGAGTGTGGGCTCTTTTCCCATTTACTGCCAGAGGAGAAGCTGAACCAACTCTCCACACCATCTGCCAAAGACTAAAATCTCTTCGTGGCTCTGTTACTTTTTGCTTTTGAATATGCAGGATTTTTGCAGGTAACTTGTGAAATAAGGGGAGCAATAATCAGGGAGGTTCAGCATCTTCTAGAAATGGAACGTGGTACAAACAGCCATTAGGAAAAAAAGTTTTAAAATCCCTGGAGTTAACAGAGATATTTCTATTAAATTCCAGGACTTCAATGCACAGAGATCTTCTACTCCTCGGGTAATTTCTTTATTTTTTACTGCCCCAGTAAATCACGGAGCGTGGCAGCCTCTTTATGAAATTGTGTTTAAAAATTTGTGCACATAAAAAGGCCATTATACCCCTGACAAATGGCTCCATTTCCAGCCACTGCACTGTCTTAAACCCAGCACATATAATTCCACCAATAGTGATTATCAGCTAATTGATGATTGCAGTTCCAATCTCAACAGTGCAGCACTTTCTGGACGGTGGCCAAGGCAGGAGAGGAGCTGGGTCAGCCCTGGAGAATCCCAAAAATACAGAATTGAGCCTGCAGTGACACTGGGGCATGTCAGAGCTGCTGAGGTTGGCCTGTGATTGCTGACTGCTCTTGCTTTTCACACTGGATGCAAGAAAATCCTGGTTTTTTCCTTTAGTTTTCCAGTGATGGAGCTGGAAATGCTGAGTGTGAGGCTGACACCACGTCCACCTCTGCTTGCTGACCTGCTCTCATGCAAGAGCAGGTTATGTCATCTTCCAACACAAATTCAAATAAATATTTCCAACTGCAAATAAATGTTCAACAAAGTAGCTGCTGCACAGCCTCAGTTGTCAAAACTGAATGCATTTATTAAAAATATGGATATTCTCCCCATATTCCTGCCCTGCCCAGCACATCAAACAGGAAATCTGGGATTCCCTGGTGACATTCCAGCATTTACAAACCATACAAACAAGAATTATGTGGCACGTCACTCATTAGCCCTCTGCATGTTAACACTGCGGCCTCCAAAAGCTCAAAATCCTGTTTTCCCAACTGAGACCTGCCAAATCTTTGCAATCTTGCCTAAATTTCTCCAAAATCTCCGCTGAATATTTGCTGGGTGAGCTTCAATCAAGCCAAGAACTGCGCCGTGGTCTCCAAAGCAGCAGCTGATAGAACTTTTGGAGATCTTTTCCCCCTTCTCTTCACTCACTTTTTATTTATTCCCATTTCTTTGCCTTGGGCTGGGCCTGGAGAGCTGAAATTCCAGGAGGATAAAACCCCAGTGGGGTGGGAATGTTTCCCTGGGGCTGTGGGACACCAACTACAGCCACCTGAGCCCTGCAGCCTCTCCCAGCCTCACAGAGAACTCCAACCACTGAAAAATCAGGATTTGCACCTGGAAAAATCAAGATTTGTACCTGGAAAAACCACAAGGCTCCTGCTGCAATGACACCCTGCCTATCTCCATACATTTATACAGGGTATGAAGTGAGTCCTGCTGTCTGCTCTTTATAGCAGCAACATCAGAGCAGTTGAGACATCTCCATCCTGAATCCAAGACCATTTCCATGCAGAAAATCCTCATTTTTCCTGCTGTTGCTGGGTGATTGAACATCTGACTTAGCTGTGCAGGTGGCGGGGATGGAGGAGAAAATAAAGGACTAAAGCAGAGCCTGGGTTTGTGGCTTGGAGAGCAGTCCCAGTGTCAGGGCACATCAGATGCTCCATGTGATGGCATTTCAGAGGCTTTTGTGTCTTTATTCCAATTTAAAGCTTAAAAACATTTTTTTGGGGCTGAAAGTCCCAGGAATTCAGGAGGAGGCTGATTTGTCTGAGGGTTTGATATGCATTTCCTGACAACACCTGTGAAATGTTACAGTTTAATTGGCCCATACAGCTGCTGCTGATGGCAATTTTATTCCAGGACTATTTTGGTCCTTTCCCACTGTTACTGTTTCAATCCTGGCATGGTAAATCCCACATTTTAAAGAGAAATAGGAAAGCAGCAGCTCTCAACACCTGGATGGTCCCAGCAACAATTCCTTCCCCATCAGTTTAAAGCCATTTCCCCTTGTTTTACCACTGCACACCCTTGTACCAAGCCCTTCTCCACATCTTCCAATAGGGTTTGCAAAAAAAAAAATCCTATTATTGGAATATTAAAAAAAGATTATATCAGCACTGCAATTGTCAGCTTGAGGCAAATTTAACCATTGCACTGTGCCATCCATGCCATGCTCACTGTGGACCCAGAGGGACAGATTTGCTGTGCTGTGTTTATGGGAACACAGAATTCCCTGAAAGGGAGGGCAGACATGGAGCAGAGCTGGAGAAGCAGCACCTCCACCCCTCCCAATCCAGCTGGGACAATTCCTCATCACCAGCAGCATTTCCCACTCCATCCACAGGGATTCTGTCAACCTGACAGGCAGGAGGCTGCAGCAAGGGGCCTGCGTTTTCCAAGCAAGGAATTTTTGTCAAATCCCACAAGGTGACAGTGGATCTTCTTCCAGAAGTTGCTAACATTGCATTTCTATTCCTGGAACAAATGTCCCAACTGTTAGCCTTTAAACAGAGACATTTTAATTAATTTTAATTGGAAATTAACATGCAAATGTATTTTTCTTATCTGCTCCAAAATGATGACGATACAGATCAATTGTCTGTATAAATTTAGAAATCCTCTTTTGCTTTCTTCTCCCCCTTTTTGTATTATTCCACAGACCACTAATAATAGCACTAATTCTGCTGGGAAACACAGGCTGAGCTAACAGTTACCGAAAAAACAAAGTGCCTTTGTTCACTTTGGGGCTGCATAAAATGAGAAAAACTGCTATGTCCAGACTCTAAAATCTATTTTGTTTCCTGTCTTTGGCCAACTCCCACTGGGTTTTTCTTTTGTAATTACTGCCTGACTCTGAGAGTCACTCTAGCAGTGTGACTAGCAGACTCTACCTCACTGAAAAACCATGAGAGGGGGAAAAACCCCTTCACTCCATGTCCTGGATTGCCAAGCAGATTGTATCTGTTTGCCATCTGGATGGCAGCTGGCTTCTGTTCAGCGGGCAGCTTTCCTTATCTCGTCCACAACCACCCCTCCCTCCAGGGAGACACCTGCTGATAACAGCTATGGAATGTCCCTGCATGGCTGATAAGAACTACAGCATCCCACTGGGAGATGTGAGCCCAGAGGGAGGAGCCAAGCATTCCTACCTGGATATAATCTGGAGATTCTGGAACACCAGCCAAGCATTCCTACCTGGATATAATCTGGAGATTCTGGAACACCAGCACAGCTTCTGCACTGGATTCCCCAGAGGAACAGCAGCTGCCTCTTCCCCTGGATCTTCAGAGGCAGAGACTGCACCTTTCTCCAGGATCCCTGCTCCAGCAGAACCAGCCCTGGCACTGCAGGAGGGCTGAGCCACAATTCCAATGGCACTGCTGCCAACAGCCTGACCCACAGGGTGTCAGGCTGGGTTCTGACTCTGTCTGTGTTGGTTTGGTTTACAGTATTGTTTATTTTATCTTTTTGTTTTCTTCCCTATTAAAGAGCTGTTATTTGTGCTCCCATATTTTTGCCTGGGAGCCCCTTAATTTAAAATTTATAGCAATTGAGAGGGAGGGGGTTTACATTTTCCATTTCAGGGGAGGCTCCTGCCTTCCTTAGCAGACACCTGTCTCCAAAAAACCAAGACACTCCAACAGAAACATTTCAGCCAATTTTTACTTTCTGGGTGACACCCACCCACGAAAATCCAGCAAAGCCCCCCAGGGCAGCTGGGGAGGGTCCTACCGTCGTTCCTGAGCACGAGGGGCGTGGGTGGCCCCAGGACCTTGCTGTTGGTCACGGTGTTGGTCACCACGCAGGTGTAGTTGCCCACGTCTGAGGTCTCCACCTTGGCGATGTAGAGGTTCCCGGTCTCCTGCGACACGAAGCGCCGGTTGTCCTGGTGCACAAAGGTGGGGTACTCGTTGAAGATCCAGGCGTAGGTCAGCTCTGCAAGCACAAGGGACACGCTGTGGGCAGGGAAAAATGAGATAGCACAGCCCAAGGAACGAGCCCCATGGCTGCTGATGGCCTGGTGGTTTTTACCTTTTTATCTTCTCTATATTTTCTGATGCTGTTTTGGTTTTTACCATTTTTCTTTTATATATTTTCTGATATATGTTTGGGTTTTTTATATGTTCTGTTTTTGTTTTTTACCTTTTTTCCTTCATATATTCTCTAATGTCCTTTTGGTTTTTACCTTTTTATCTTCTCTATATTCCCTGATGGGATTTTGGTTTTTACCTTTTTTTCTTTCATATATTCTCTGATGCTGTTTTGGTTTTCACCTTTTTTCTTTTATTTATTTGGTTTTTGGTTTGGTTTTTTATATGCTGTTTTGGTTTTTACCTTTATATCTTTTCTATATTCCCTGATGGCATTTTGGTTTTTACCTTTTTATCTTCTCTTTATTCTCTGATGCTGTTTTGGTTTTTACCTTTTTTTCCTTCATATATTCTCATATATTCTCTATTTTACCTTTTTATCTTCTCTATATTCTCTAATGCTGTTTTGGTTTTTGCCTTTTTACCTCCTCTTTATTCTCTGATGCCATTTTGGTTTTTACCTTTTTTTTCTTTCACATATTCTCTGTATTCTCTACACATATTTTTGTAGCTTTTTATCATAGTTTAGCTTCAACATTTTCCTAAGCAGAAAGACAAAACAAATTCCAGGATCCCTGTGCTGTCCTGGCTATCCTTGGAAACCAAGGCTGAAAATGGCTTTTTGAGACAAATTTTTGTGAACAGAGCCTGGATCTCATCTGAGGGGGGAGAATTTAGAAGGTACCAGAACTGGGGGGATTAATTCACTGGGCAGGTGCCTAATTGGGGCATTCTTGTCAGATATGCTAATTTGCAGAATTTATAAAAATTGTACAGAAATCATGAGCAGGGTGCATCCTCAGCCTTTTCCACCTGCAGAATTGGTGCACTTAAGGATCAAGGTGCCCCTTTTATCACCCTAACTGTGTCTGGCTCATATTTTTAGGACCAGAGAAAAAGGCATCACTCCAAATGCAAATTTCCAGCTGTGAAGCTTCCAATCCCACACACGGATCTGATATTCCTGCTACTCCTTCCACTTCATCCAGAATAAAATGCATTTCACAGGAATCTCACCTTTTTGTTGTGAACACTCCAGCCTGTCCACAGCTTTGCTTTCATCCTCCCTAATTAATTTTTTCCCCCTTAAAGCCAGTTGTGAGGAGGATCTGCCCAGTTGTGTTATCACCCACTGGATGCTTTATTCCTCGGGAATTTCTGAATCAGCAGAAAACTGAACACTAAATTAAGCAGCTGTAATCTTCTCTGTGACTAATTAGACAGGGCTCTGTGTTTTATAAGGCATCTTTGGAAGTTATTTGAGCCATAAAGAAGAAGTGAGAGACGTTGCAGAGGCTGTGAGTGAGGTTAATGCAGTCTAACCCTGTTATATCTGCCTGAGCCAAATGCCCAAACACACTCCAAGAGCCTGAAGTGGATACAAGACTGCTGCAGTTTTCTAAGGGAGTACTAATTATACTAAAAATCACATTCTTGTTTTAATACTCTAATGAGTCGCGGCTGTAATTGACCTCAACTACCATTAGGTACTTTGGAAAATACATTTTGCCCTCACATCCCACTGTTCCCAGCCAGAAGAGGCTGAATGCAGCCTTTTGGCCTTTATTTATTTATTTGTAACAACAGGACTCGAAAATGCCTGCTTAGACTGTTAGAAGGTATGATAATTCTGTTTATGAGGGAATATCTAATCATCATATTTACACATGTGCATCTCATTAGAAGGAACCTCATGCTGATGTCAAGAGGATACTCAGAGCAAACAAGGCACCATTTCCCAGCCAGCTTATTATTTTCTGCAAGTAGTTAAGTTTGTTGTTTTTCTTTTTTTTTTTTTTTTTAAATTTACTCTTGGTGAACAATTATCTTGCTCCTTCAGAAGCAGCCAGCACCAGGCAAATAAACATTCCTGCCCTGGGATGCACAGAGGTGTTGAAAGTGGAGTGACTCTTCACACCAAGGTTTCCACCAGAGCCCCCTGAGCTCTGCAATTCACAGAAAGTGGAGATGGTGACCTGAACACAGGAAAACAGCGGGGAGGGAATTTCTGGATCAATCCCTGTCCCTCCCATCCTTCCTCAGGAGGTCTCACAGGTATAATTACACCCCAGAAAGGGCTCCTGCTTTTCTCTGCAAGCCAGTATCACTTAATCGCTAAAAACTTTCTAATTTCCAGGTTAAATATTTTCATTGTAGTCTATGGTTCTGTGCTTGTGGGCTAATGAAGCCTTTGGCTTAAGGAGTTCTCATCTCTTTGCTGGTGAGAGCCACTGAGAGCCCTTGTGCTGGCATTTTCGAGGCTTTCCAGCCCTATAATCATTGCAGGAGCTTTCCCTGGGCTCTGCCTCAGTTAAAAAGTCTGGGATAATTCTGTCACTGGAGCTGAGGGCCAGGCTGGGAGCCCTGGGCAAGCAGGGAACAGGAGGCTGGGCAAGAGGAGCAGGTCTGAGCAAAGAGAGAAACAAGTGGGTGAGCTGGGATCCCTCCAGAATGGTGGAAGGAACTGAATGAGCCCCATTTCTAGAGGGCAAAACATTGAAATTCCCCCAAAGCCACCTTCAAACTGTTAATTTGGCTGCATAAAAGTGAGGAGCACAGTAAAGGTCTGAAGGTGCAGCTGTGACTTCCTATCAATGCCAGAGAGATCCAGCTGCCCAAATGGGACAGAATTGCATGTTAGGAGCAGTCTGTTATTGCTATATAAATTTAAAGATCTTTAAAATAGATTGCAATACAATATTTAAGGGCTGGAGGCCCTGGTTAAGCAGGGCACAGGAGGCTGGGCAAGAGGAGGAGATCTGATCCTGACAGGAGGAAATGATGAGCTGGATCCCTCCAAAAGGAGAAACCCAGTGCAGAAGGGACTAAAGGAGACCCATTTCTAGAGGGCAAAACATTGAAATCCCCCCAAAATCACCTTCAAACTCTGTTAATTTGGAACACAGTAAAGATCTGAAGGTGCAGCTCTGCCTTCCTATCCATGCCAGAGAGATCCAGCTGCCCAAACGACACAGAGCTGGACATTAGGAGCTGTCCATTATTGCAATGCAACATTTAAAATTGGCTTTTTCTTTCTCTCTCCCTGTCTCAAACCCCATGGGGCTGATAGGAACATGGAGCCCAGGGAGCAGCACAGACTGGAGCATCTCTCAGTGCTCCTGCTTGTGCAGCAGCATGTAAATAAACACTCCCTCCCAGTGCCTTGGATTTCCTGAGAGATCCTGGTGCAATATTTATGGCTCCTCCTTTTGATAAGGTCTGCCTCTCTAATTGCTCTGGAAGTGACAGGCAGCTCACAGCCCACAGGCAATTTGTGCCTCCTGAGCAAACAGACTCCACCTCAGACACAGCCTGGGCTGGCTCCTGCTGATGGGAAGGTTTCCCAAAGTCACCAGCACGGAGCCTTGGAGCACAAGGAACCAGCAGCAAGAGGCAATCCATGGCTCTCTACTCACACATGAGCCTCTGATTCCTTGAGGAATTCATGACAAACTTCTCCTGTCTAATTTGGGGCCCTTTTCACGTGATTTTTGCCTATTTTCCCATGTTTTTCATTTCCCCTTTAAAGCAGATCTGTCATTAATCTCCATAACCTACAGTTTACAAATTGTGTGTAACTTCCACAGTGTTGGAATTTGTTACCTTCAACTCATTTCTCCTGTCTAGAGTGTCAGGATACATTACAGCCATAAGAGAGAGTTTTGGCTGCTGGGACCTGCCTTTCCTAACCCTCTCACAAACCTCTCAAATCTTTCCCCACACTTCACATTTTGTTGTCATGCAAAGTATTTTCTGTAATGCTTACATCTCTACTTCTGGGTTATGTTCTCTACTTTCCTCCCCCAGATCCTTTTTGCTGGAGGTACCTGTTTCTGAGTTCTTTCAACCTTGCTTTACTTAAATTTAGTTTTGGAGTTTTGGTTCAACTTCAGCTGTCCATTTACACTTGAGCAGTTTATAGCTAGAGTGTATTTCTGGTTTTAGTAAAGATCTCTCAAACATAGAACATTACCCAATTTCTGACCTGTATTTGCTGTTTTTAAAGGAGAAACTCCATGAGCTGCAATCCCAGAGCAGCTGCCATCCCCTGCACACACCCAGGACATGTTGTAACCTTATTTTTCTTCATTTCCATTATCTGCTCTATAATGAAAGCTGCACAGAAATTCTGAGTAATTATTAACTTAGGCCTGTGCTTTGCCAAAATAACATTTCTCTGCTTGCCCCTCCTGGGACGTGCACATATTTTGCTTCTGCCTTTAAGGAGAAGAAACTCTTCTTGATTTTTTAATTTTTTTTTTAAAGTCTCTTCCATAAAGTCAGGGCTGCCACTTAAAAAGGTCTCTGTGGCTATTATGGGAAAAGCTATTAAAATATCAAGATTATGGCAGCCATAAAGCTGAGGAGAAGGATGAAATTTTGGGATCAGCATTAGCCAAAAAATGGGGGTCATTTATCATTTTTAATAAGAACAGTGTGGGTACAATACACTATTATTTTTTATAGGCTTTGCTGAAAGTTTCAGAGATTAATCCAATCTTCAGTGATTGCTATAATTCCTACCTTATCACCCACTCTGTCACTCTCAAGCTGGACAGGTGGGAACTGATTTTCAGTGGAAAACAGAAAGTTTTCTGTCAGTCATGATGCACAAAAATGATGTTTTGTTACACATGGCAAAAGAAAAACACGAAATTAAGGAAATTATGAAATCCTCCCTTTAAACTAGCCCAAACTACCCAAACTATGACTGAAACATTAATTAATTTTGAGACATCTTGAAAGGAGAGGTGAGGCTCATCCCCTGCCATAAACAGTTTAAATCCAGATGGAGAGAACACAGCTCGGAGTGTTTGGTTGACACTTCCCTTGATCATTCACTTCTGTAAAATTGAGGCTGGTTTTTAATTTTTTTTCAAAATTCAACTTTTTTTTTTTTTTTTCCCAGAATGCACTTCTGTAAATTTATGGCTGTTGTAATTTTATTTTTTTTTTTTAATTCATTTATTTTGTGCAGGATGGGAAGTGCTGAAGTTTTCCAGTCTGTTTTACTCCCTGCTATTCCCAGACAGGGCCAACAGTGAAGTTTTTCCTGGAGGGAGCTGTTCCCTCCACCATTGCACTGCAGCTGATGGTCAGGAGGATCCTGCTCTTTGCTTTTGGGTGATTTAGGAACTGACAAATTCCTTGGCTCTGGGTGTGTTCCTGTGCCAAACATCCCCACCTGCTCTTGTTTTTAATATATCCAAATGCTTTAATATCACTTTGTTGTACAGCCCCCAGCCATACCCTCTGCTGTTGTATAAACTTCATAGAAAACTGATTTTTGGTGGGTAATTTGCAGACTGCTGGGGTTTTTTTTGCTCTGATTGCTTCCATTCCTTGGTGTTCAAACTGCTCATAAGTGAAGGTTACAGCAAATTTGGGCAAAGCTGAAGCTGAACTGATTATCTGATGAGTGTCCTGTGAACCTGAGCTGTATTCTCAATTTGCTTATTAAAATCTGCCAACTGCTTGAAGGGGACGCTCATAATTCAAATTCCATAACTGCGAATTTCATAATTGCAAAGTTCATAATTGCAAATTTCGCTGTGATTTGATTGAGCAATCAGCACCCATAGCCCTGTGAATCACAAAATGTGAGCAGGAGAGAAGGCTCCAAGTGCCTGCAGCCCCTGGCACAGCACCCTGGGGAAAGGAAAAAGGGAATTATCCAGGAAAGGCAAACCCCTGGCACAACTCTCTGCAGTTCCTGGAGTTTTGACCATTTTTCTCTTTCACAGTATTATTTTAATGTTAAAGCTACATAAATTATGCACTGCCTCTTTTTTAATTTTTTTTTTTTTTTTGGTGTGGTTACAGACAGTTCCATTGCCCTGCCTGCACCACTGGATCAATTTTTTATCTTCCAGTCTTAAATAATTGCAGAACAATTTAAGGAAATCAGCCTGGACAAAAGTATCACCTGGTAATTCTCCCTTTGGGTCTGAGCTCTGCTGCCCAGCTACACCACAGCTCTGGGCCTCCAGTGCAGGTTTTAATAAAAAGAATGATAAATAATGAACAAGATTAATCTCAAGTTAATAAAACACGTTTGGATGAACCCTCAGCTATGCCAAATCTGAGGACACAATTACTCAGCAGCCAGGCAACAGAGAAACGTGCTGTCAGAAGTTTATAAGAACAAGAAAAATGCACAAAATTATCCAATTTCTGTGTTAGTTCCATTCCCACAGCAATTTTCAGTGCTGTGTTTGCCTCCCAGCCCTTCGACTGCCCAGCTCTGGGTAATTAAAAGGGCAAGAGGTGTTCATTACCTGAAACCTAATCAATATCCCTGTATCTGGTGCATCTCCAGCCTGTGATGTCAAAGGCAGTGAAATATTTGGGTGCACACAGCTGGCCTGGCTTATCTCTCCCAGGCAGCTGGGGATGGCTGTGAGCACCAACCACGACTGCACTGAGCCAGCCTGAACCAAAGGGAGGAAAATCAACACAAATCTTTATCTGTGCTGAATAGAAAACATCACAAGATGAGGTCCAGCACTGGGGAATCTGCTCCAGTGAAATACCAGAATTATTCCAACAGCATCTGGGGGCACAGCCACCCTCCCATCGAGGCAGCCTGGCTGCTCTGGGGAGAAACCTGATGGGTTTTGTCTGAAAAGCTTTTCAAACTTGTCCTACAGACATTTCCAGCCAGGTTTGCCTGGGAAGAAAAGCCACCCACCAAGCCAAGCTGTGTTTGTCACCCTGATTCCTGCTGGGGCAGCTCTGGTGCTCACTGGGAATGGGGAACCAGGATTTGATGCCACTCCCAAGCCCTTCCCACTGAAACTGAAGTTTCTGGAGTCAGGCTCACCCCAGCAGGGATCAGCTGAGTGATTCTCTGTCTCTGTAAGTTCATTTTCAATGGGGAAATTCTGGTAATAAAGAAAGGAATATTGGCTTGATAAGGTCCAGAGAGTGGCATCAACATCTTTGCAAAGAAACACTCATTTCACCTGACAGCCAGAGATAAAGCACCCCTGTGCCACATGGAAACAGGGGGGATCAGCCAGAGAAAAGGATGAAAAGGAGCCTGGGCTGAAGCTGCTAATTTCTTATAAACCACCACCAAAAGAGAATAAAAGCACGGGAAGCTGGGCACGTGCACAAGGGGTGCCTACACTGAACTGAGCTCCTGCTCTGGGTTTGTGCTCTGAGAGATTCAGGCACTGCTGATTTCTGCAGGCTTGTGTTACATAAGCTGCTCCCCACATCACCTGGAGGAATGACTCACAGATTTAATCCATCAGTTGGTTTTCTGGTTAAAGTCACAGAGAGTTAGCCTAAAAATCCTTTTTTGTGTGTGCACTAGCTCCAGAAAAGCTAAAGGTCCCTGGGCTTGTTTTAAAACATATTTCAATGTGACCTAGCTAATCCTTTAATACCAGCTTTCACTACCTTTGATCTGTAGTTGTAAGAGATTAGATCAAACCTCTAAAAAAAACCCAACTAGTTGGTTGCAGAGGAATTTTCTTACTGCAATGAATTAAAATTATGACCCACTCCAAGGCTGAAATATCTGCCCAAACAGCCTGAGGGGGCATGGCCTGTAGGGCATTGCCTGTAGCACTCAGGAAAAAACCATTCTCTTCATTTATTTGATAGATAATCAGTGTTTAGTGTCATAATCAAGTGATATCTTTGATATCTACCAGCTGAAAGCATCATCCTGGTTGCACATTTGTTATATTTGAACACATCATGGTTGCATTTTTAGGTGCAACCACGTGCCTGAGGTGACAGAAAATGCCCAAAGCAATACCCCCACTGCTTCTTCAACAACAAAACATCAGCCCCACAGGAATGTTGACTTGAACAAAGCAAAATGTGCACCCAGGGGTGTGGAACCCCCAATCTGACACACCAGTGCTGTGTTTGTGGTGTTTGTGCCACTGGGCACATCCTGGCTGCCTCTGAGGGCTTTGCAGAGCTGGATGTGGAGGGAAAGAGTCGGCAGAGCCTGGGAGCAGCACTCTGATCTCTAATTTAGTTCATAAAGACATCACAAGATGTTACAGCTCCCAATAAATGCTATTGACTGGGTTCTGTCAGACACATTTCACTCATCTTCAGCCAAACCCTGCCAGCCCTACCCCCTCTCAATGCCATTTCAATCTTCATTTAGTGCTGACTGCAGCCAAACAGGGAATAAACCACACCACTGGCTCGCAGATGATTTCTTTTTAAAGATGTCACGAGCTGTCACTGATAAATAAAAAATCCATTAACGCCGTGTTCCTCATTATTTCCCTGTTTCCAAGGTCTTTGGTGGAGGGCTGAGCCTCTCCCCTTCCAGTTACAGACCCCAGTCCTCCTCCTGTGTCCTTTGCCACCTACCTGGGGCACAAAAATGGGAATTCTGGGGGTGCTGACAAGTGACACGTGCCAGCTGAAGATCTGCCTCTCTTCTTGACCCAGCCTCTCTTTTGTGCACCTCAAAATTCATCCCAGCTGAAATGGGGCAGAGCCCACTCACCGCCTCAGGTGCTTAAATGATTGTAAATCTGTGATGAGCTTGGCATTTGTGCTGTGAGAAATATTTGTAATTTCATAAATCTCTCAATTAAGAGAGCTCTGTGTGTTCCCTGTGCTGTCAGAAATATCAAGCCAAAGCACTCCCAAATTAGAGGAGAATTTATCCTTATCCTTCATCCTCAAATATGTTGATAAACTCGTGCACAAACTGAATCAGCAGTTTTACAGAAAGGATTATGTCAGATTAATTTTAATCTAATCCATTTCTATCTCCTGAGAAGGCTTTTTACTTCTTGCTTTTAATAATTTAAACGGTGACTGTGGCAGAGCATAAAAAATAAATGATGGGAGATGCACTTTAAATGGAAGTTACCATTCTCAATCACTTTTTATTTAAATGAGAGTTTCATATGCCTGATTTTAAGTTTAATGAACCCCATTTTTGCTGAACTGTAATAATCTCCATCACATGGAGCCAGACACAGATGAATTACAGAGACCCAGGGTGTGACCCACCTACTCCCTGTGATGGAAGGAGACACCTGGAGGGAAATCTGGGCTGAATCTTGAGGGAAGTTTTTGGCAGAAATGCTGCCAGGCTGCTCAGATGCAGCTTTCAGGAGCAGGAGACAAACTGCAGGAACTGGAAGCTTTGGGAAGTTGTTTTCTGGATCTTGGCCTGAGATCAATCAATCACTCAGAGGCTTTTTGGGCTCAGCTGTTCCTGCTCTGGAAAACACTTTTAGGGTGCTGACGGTTCAGACATGGGAATTTTCCTGCTTTGGGGGACATGGGAGTGGCAGTCACTATCAAAGGGAAGATCTGGTGACAGGTTCAGGCATTTTTCTGCATCCTCTGCCCTCCTCATGTTCTCCTCCAGCTCCCACACATCTCCAGCACTCATCCTGCATCCCCCTCCTGGGAATTCCTGCTGGAATTTCAGTGTTCCCATTCCGGGGAAGTCAGCTGTGAGCTGTGGAGCCCCAGCTCATGGGAACACCACCCTGCTGGGGCATTTTCCTGTTTGTCTGGGAACTGAGCCTCCCCTCTGTCCCTCCCTGCATCCTCCAAGCAGAATTACCCACGGAAAAACAAGGTTTAACACCTGCCCCACAGCCCAGGCAGGCTTGTGGCCCCTCCTGATGCTCCAACACCAACCCAACAGCACAGTCAAATCCATCAGATCCATCACTGACCGTCCCTAATGGGAAAATATTTCCCTGCCTCCTTTTTCTTTGTTTTTCCCAGCCCCAAGGGAGAGTTTACCTGCTCAGATTTTCCCTCCAGCCTTGGGAGTGATCCATGACAGGCTGCTCAGCAGCCCTGCAGCCTCCTGACAAATAGCTGGGCCAACTTCCAACCAGCTTAGCAGATTTTTTGCTTGGTTTCCTGGAGAAATGGAACTTTTACAGCCACGGTGCCCACCCATGTGTGCGAGGCTCCTCTCTAAATTAGCTTCCCACTAATTGGAACCAAATCTGACCAAGCAGCAAAGGCTTCCAAAGACATTAAGACAGCAGAGAAAGAGGAGAAACTATCAATCCTTTAATAAGGAGTAACAGGGGTAGCTCAGCCCTTTGACATCCTGCCTGGCAAGGGGGAACTGGGAGTAGAGATTCTGTAAAATTCACATTTCTCAAAAGCTCTGGGCATCCCACACTGAAAGAAACAGGAAAATAAAGGCTGAATGTTAAGGTTGCTCTAGTGGAGTGAGGACATTAAATGCTGCCACGCTCCATTTGCTGATCATGGTATAAAAATGCCTGATAATTGCCTTTTTCCTCCTGCACTCCTCTGATTTTTCCCAGGTTTTCTGCCCTTCCTCCTTGCACTGCATGGTGGGGGCTGCACAAACATGAGACATGATTTGTGGGATGGATTATTCACAGGACAAACCCCCCAAAAACCATTCATCCCACTAGAGGCCATCAGCCACCCCAACAGCCCAAAGATGCTCACTGTTCCCAGCCCATGAAGTGTCCATCACCCCTTTAAAACAATAACAATAAAAGGAGAGAAAAAGCAAGAGGACAAGGAGCACCCACTAATGATTCCTGTGCCCAGGAGTGGTTTTAGCAGCACTGGAATCTGTAAAATGCTTTCTGCAAACGCCTTTGGTGTCCACACTTCACTCTGCCCGTGCTGCATGAAAGGCTGGGATTGAGACGGGATCAGAATTGCCATCTCCTCTGTCAAATGCTAAAATTTAGTTAGTTCTACTTGATTAAGCTGTGCAACAGAACTAAAAGTTTTCCTGGATGCTGGCAGGGAAAGAAAGGCAGGAGAGAATGAGAAAACCTGAATGCATCCAATCTGTGAAAAGGTGTGGGAATAATTCTCTGTCAACAGCTCAGCTCACAGACACAGATGTGTTCCCATCCATGGCTGTTTCCATCAGCAGTGATGGCATTAGATAGGAAAGAATTATGGGAACAACTGAGCTTTAATGGATCTCCTCCTCTTCAGGAAAATGGAATTTTCCAAGTGCATTGAGAACATGGGCACTGCAGAGACAGAAATCTGATTTTCCTTGAAATCCTGCCTTTGTTCACTCAAGGGGACACAGCTCCCCAGGAAGGTCAGAAAGGAGCAGAGGGACAAAGTGCCTGAGGAACTGAGGCTCAGAGAGAGGAATTATTGGGGGATTCAGTTCCAGGGTCAGCAGGAACTTTTGGGGATGTGTCTGCAGGAGAAGACACATCCTATAGAACAGCAGTGAGCTCCCAGCTGAGCACTTTGGTATCTAAAAACGCCATCAGCTGGCTGATTTCTTGCCCAGATTAGTGAGCTGGATTGGGAGTGAGAACAGATGTGCTCCAGCTGTGGTGAGTGGGGGAATCAGCAGAGCCCAGAGCAGGACACACACCAGGGACTGCAGCGAGAACACAGAATCCAAATAACCCAGTAATTGAGAGATCATTTCCAGCAGCCCTCTGTGTGCACTCAGCATTCCTCACTGCACTTGGAGAGCTCCATCTCCACAGGCTTTTCCCACGAGGGCTGCAAGGCAAATGTCATGAGAACATGGTTATAGATCTCTCTAAAGATGAACCACGAGGAACTCGCAGCAAGGGGGGAGAGGAATCCCAAAGACAAGTTCATTTATCTTCCCAGAGAAGGGAGGGGAAGGGTTTCCAGACCTGTTTGTATTGCATGAGGAAGGGTGTGCTACCAGCCTGTCAAGTAGAAAATCCTTTCCAAGACTGTATTTTTTTAGCCTCTGGACTCACAAAGAAATGCCAGGGATGCTAGAAGGAATTTGAAAACTGTGGTTGTTAAAATATTAACTAACCCTGCCCTGACTATCAAATAAATCTAATAAAAGTGGCAGCTAAATGACTCAGCTCCCACGAAGTTAAATGAAAAGAACTATTTGGCACAGAAGAATATTTTATCTTAAAATTTGGGGATAAAGTTAAAAGGACAGTGACCTCCAAATACTTCCCAGGCATATCCCCTGTGGAATACAAGTTAGATTCAGAGCCTGAGAAACACAAGAGAGTGTTTGCTTTGGATTTTGGAGGTTTTTGTTTGTTTGTTTCAATTAAGTTTATCTCAACAAGAAACGAATCTTGCCAAATTTGATTAACAACACCGAAAAACACAAACAAGGAAACAAGGAAAGGTGTTCCCCCCTGCAGAGCTCCTCAGAAGGAAAACATTTCCACAAAGAGCTTAGCTTGAACACTATTGCACACTTTGAAAAGGTTTATGGCTTCTAAATGCCTTAAAAATGCAACAGAAGAAACAGACAAGAAGAAACAAAGCCATTTTTGGTGATATTTTCCCTGTTTTGGCTCAAAATTCTCCAGATGGTCAAGGAAGGAGACTCTTCCCCTCTGCTCCGCTCTTGTGACAGCTCAAGGGCAGGGTTAGGTGGGATATTGGGATGGAATTGTTCCCTGGGAGGGAGGAATTGTTTCCTGGGAGCAGCCTGGGACAGTGGGGGTGTCCCTGCCATGGCACTGGATGGGCCATTCCCACCCAAAGCATTCTGTGAGCCAATGCTTGATCTCACAGGGCTCTGAAAATACAAAGCAGGAGAGCTTTGTCTTCTGGTATCCAAACTCCAGAAGTGCCCCTAAGACAGGCTGAGGTACCTAATGAGACTCAGCAAAGTCACAGGAACTCTCTGATGCCCTTCCAGTGCCCAAACCCATTTCTGTGACTCCATCACTGGGACTGCCCAGCTCATGCTGTGGCCACAATGAGGCCCTGGTGTTCTGCACAAAACCAAAGCCAAATTTCAGCTCCACACAGACTTTTAGGATTTTTGACTGTTTCCTCTTGTCCACTCAAACACCACCAGCAGCTCCTTGTGCTGTTAGCCAGGCCCCAGTGCCACGTCCCCAGAGCAATATTTACTCTTCAGTGATTTCTTCTGTGGAGTTTTAGGGCAGAATGCTTGACACAAGATCATTGTGGGGCTTTTGATTAAACAAGCTGCAGAAATAACGAGGGAACACCCTTCACACGCAGGGAAATTATCTCAGAAAAATCCTGACAACGAAGGCAGGCTTCTACCAGTCCATTAGGGACAAATGGAGAAGGCAAAGGAAAAACAGGAGAGGAAAAGAGCTGGAACTTCAGGCAGACAAAGGGGTCACCAGTCCAGCAGGAGTGGCCTCGGGGGGTGGGAATCCACTGCTGCAAGCGCGGAAAGCGCAGCAGACGCAAATGTTTGATTTGCATTCATTCCGCCCTCCAGCCCAGCCGCTTCCCGAGCTGCAGATGAACATTTATTTTCCAAACCTCCAGCACTCAGCATGCACTTCATCAGAGGAGGCCATCACATCATTATGCTGCTTAACAGAATGTACCAGCACGAGGCAGTGACCTGGCAAACAGCGGCTCCCCGCCGCACGGAGCGCGCGCTCCGTCTCCATTCGGGGCCGGGGCCGAGCTCACATCCATGGGCTTGAATTTCCAGCTCATTTCCTACCAAAAATTGGGACAGTGCACGGCAATGCCCAGATTGTTCTGTGCGAGCTGTACACACACACACAGCCCATTTGTTGGTGCTGAAAGGACTTGTTCATCATTTGGACTCATTTTCGGGATGAATTTCCTGTAATGCTGGAACAGTAGGAAGCTCTTTATTGGGCATCATTAACAAGAAAAAATAGAAAGAAAGCCTCAACAGCTAATGTATGTAGGCCAACATAACTTCACTTTTAGCTGACAGCTCCTCAGAAATGGATATTTCCAAGTGGCAAAGTATTAGACCCACAGATGAAAGGTTAATGGTCTGGCTGCTGATCAGTGTCTTTTTAATAAAGTCACAATTTTTAAGCCCAAGACAGCCAGTGACACAATGGCTGACAGAAAATAATTCCCTTCCCATTTACTGTTTTCTTTTCCCAAATCTCAGCACCTGGCCAGGATGTTTTGTTCAGGCTTCTACTATTCCAGTGAATGCCCTCATCAGCAAAGCAATGGCAATTCTCAGACTGAACAGTTTTGATTTTTAAATTTTTTTTTCAGATTTCATTTTCAATGCACATATGAAACTAAAGTAAAAACAAAAAAAAAGGAAGTGTATTTTTTCCCACAATTAGTCCTATGTTTCAGCAGTAGTCACTAATGCCATCAGGCACTTTTTGCAAGGATGATGAACCTGGGTTCGCTGCCCTAATCAGATTCTAAAATAAGTAATCGCATTTTCTCCCCTTATTACCACTCGTGCTTCCAATGAGCTGGGTTATTTTTCACTTTGGAGCTGAGGAGGTTTTTCCTGTTGCACCACAGCATCAAACACTGGCAGTGTCACCATCAGCCTAACAGCACATGGTCCAGGGGGCAATTTCCATCCAGCTGATGAGGCCAGACAGACCTCAAAGCAGGATTGCAAATTCCTTTAAAAGGGCCACAGATCTGTGGGAGATGTTGTGTTGTTTTGACAGAGTGAGCAGCCCCTGATGAAGGAGCCAGCTGCAGTGGCTGGTGTGGGTCCTGGTGGGGAGGGACACACATGGAGCTTGTCAGGCACACCAAGAATTCCAGCAGGAATTCTCACACTACCACTCCCTCTCCAACACATTTCAAACAGAGCAGTGCAACACACGCTGAGGAAGACGCAAACTGGCAGGATTAAAATAAGTTTGTGCTAAACTGAAATTGTTTGGTATTTTCTAAACATTCATACCACCCTCTTTGAAGCAAACAGCACCCTGTGAAATGTGGACACATCCTGAGTACCCAGGACACAAAAAATAGCACCAGTAGTGTTTGAAAAAGAGAAAATAATGAAAAGATTATTTGCAGCAAGTTCAACTTTTTAGCAGGAGACACACCCAGGTCACAAACAGAAAGGCTGAGCTAGAAGGTCTTGGTCACACCTTCAGCATATGAAGACATTGCTTTGGTTTCTACCAGTTCATCTCTGAAGGTTACACTCAGAAGTTTATCTCTGAAGTTTATCCTCAGATCCATGAAGTGCTCTTGCTCTGCATTTGTCCCCCACTGGAGCTTCCCCAGGCACCAGGACCCCCTCAGCCAGGTGGCCCTGCCACCACCACCCTGTCCTTGCAGGTAACCACTCCAAACTTCCTGAAAACCCTAAGAATTCCCTTCCCCGAGAAAGGAAACCCCATAGTTCCCTGAAATCAAGAGAGGGAAAGCTCTGTACCTCCAGAGTGGGGCGGGGGCCCGCAGAGCAGCACCATGCCCTGGCCCTGGCGGACGGACACTGTGCTCCTCGTCCTGGTCTTGAAGTTCTCAAGGTCTGCCAGGAGAGAAGGAACTCGGTTAGAGGCTGATCATGAAGGGGAAATGATGAAATAAAGCAAATATCAGCGTGGAGGGTGGGCTGGGGGGACCTGAGGGGAAGGTGAGGAAAGCAGGAGGCTGAGGAGCATCAACAGGGGGATCTGGAAATGCCTTCCCCAGGCTGGAAAGGGAGAAGGTGCTGATTCACCCACAGAAACAGGCACAGCTGGAGAGAACCCCAGCACCTGCAAGGCTGGGGGAGGTTTGTTGTATGAATTTAGGAAGAATCACTGCATTAAATCAGCAATTCCATCCCAAGGCAGGCTGCTTCCCTCGCTGCTGCTGCCCTCCCATCCCACGTGTGGAGACCCTTCCCTCTCACACCAGCTGCATGTGAAGCCACAGAAGTGCTTTAATTAAATTAAATTAAATTAAATTCCTCCTTCCACCTCTCTCTTTTTCCTCTCCTCAGGGCCCATGCACTGCAAAAATACAACTCCCCCTGCTCTCCTGGCACACTGGATTCAGGAGTGAAGAGAGGAGGTGACTCTGAGCTCAGAGTGCCACCAGATTGTCACCAGCAGCTGCTTCGTGGGAGCACCAAGACATGGAATCACTTTGGCAGCCTCTGATCCTTTACAATTTCCTGCATTTCAATTTTCATTTTTTTTCCCCCTTGTTTCCAGTGTAGCTGAGCCTTGGTTTGGCAATTACAAACCTGTTGTCAGTGCAGTTGGGAACCAGAGGAAACACAGAGGTGATAAATATTTATCAGCAGGCGCTGGTAGGAACATCATTATGAGGTTACAAGGATGGAAAACTGAGCCTTGATTTTTATCCTCTCTTAAAAATGTTTTCTGCACACATACTTAAAAACATTTAAATGAATAAAATCCAAAGTTGTCACTGCTTCATTTCCCTTTTTAGGAAAGAAACCATTATGGGTCTTTCTCTGTTTCTTTTCTGGCTTAGGACAAAATAAGAACAGGAAAATAAATTATCAGTTAGAGAGATATAATTTTCATTCCTAAAGTCTATAAAATTTGCAAGTTTTTTTGCGTTTTTAATTTTTCTTTTTTTTTTTAATTTTACAGGAAGCACTGCAACATTTCTCTGGCCACCTGCCAATGCACAGATTTTTATGTATTTTGACTGCACACAGGCACAAGGCTGGATCCCATCCTCTCTGAGGACAGCTGCAGGAGGAGTAACAGCCTAAAGCCTAAAGAATGCCTGCAGGAATAAATGTGCTATTTTTTACATCAGTATTGACAAGGAAAGGATTGCTACCAGGAAAAGCAGACTCTGCTTGGGTGAACATGTAGGAAATGCTGCAAGGATGGTCAAAATCAGCAAATAAAGCAGAGCATTCATCACTCTTGCTTGCACTGCAGACCATCAGGCTTTGGGAGCCAGCCCTGCAAAGCCTCATGCAAGCACTTCGAATCTGCCTCTGAGTAAAATAACAGGATTAAGATAATTATAAGAAAGGCTAATGCCTGATCAAGGCCATCAGGCTGATTGTGCTTTCTGAAGGCCACGGATTTGTTTTTACAACACCTAAATTGGAATGAACAATGATATAATGAAGATTTTATTAGTGAGGAGCTTCATTTGGGATCCACCTTGCAATCTTTGAGTTGCAGAGAGGAGGGCTCAGCCTCATGGTGGCAACACCATCAAGTCCCACCTCACTTTGTCCCCAAACCTAAAAACCCTGGGTAGCAGAGGAGGATTTCTGTTCTTATTTGCCCATAAAAATCCCAAACCCAACAGAGAAACATATCAGATAAAAAGGAAAAACTGAGATATTAAGACTTGCAATTCAGGAGATCAGTGTGCTGCCAACAATTCTCCCAATACCAACCAAGGCCTCCAGTGAGCACAGAAAAATATTGTGTGAGCTCCAGTCACCCCAGCATTAGAGAAGGATTAGTAATTAGTAATTAGCAATGATTTCAAGAGGAGAATACATCAGGGGGTGTAAGAGGAATGCAGACAGGTTACTGTGAGTAACAGCTACTCACACCTCATTTAATGAATGACTTGAGGTGCTTTTAAACACTTTCTGGACAGTATCAATTCTGAATCAGGCTGAACAGGCCCACAGAAGCAGAAAGCTGCCTGTATTATTTAATTTCAGCTGGATGTGTTTAAAAGCAGCTGCATGACTTTGGGAAAGTCACTCCAGCTCTCGGTGACAAAGTTTGCACATCTCTGAGGACAAGTCCTTGAGCTGTGTCTCTCAGAAGAGCTTTAATTAGCCAATATTTGCACAGAGCCTGGACATCTGCCTCTCTGGAGTGCACTGGAGTGCAATGCACACACCAACACCCAGCCTCCATGGGGCCTGGAACGGCTTTGCTGCCATAATCAGGTTTTTCTGTGAAACTCTGCCTTGGTGCTCGGTGCCACAGCTTGGGCAGGCACTGGGAGGTGATGCCACAGATCCCCCAAAAATGCTCCAGAAGCCCAGCAGGAGCCAGCAGCAGCTGCCAGCCCCACCAGCTCCTCCCTTTGGGCAGGGTATCATTGTGTGGAATGAGCTGTTGTGGGGTTTAATAAAAGCTTAAGCAACCTGAAATGATCCCCAGCCCCTCAAGGCTGGGTAGTTTGTCTCAGTAAATGGCATTTGGAAACTTTAATCAAACCCATATGGCTTTGCACAGTAACAATTACCCAAGTTGTCCAGAGTAATGAACGATTTCCCCAAATTTTGCCTACAAAAATCAGTCTTTATAGCAAAGAAGATTCAATTATAAGCAAAACAAAAGGAACTGCAGCCTTTTCTCCCTTCTTAGGACCTACTTGGGTTTGAGCTTTATAAAATGTGGTCATCTTTTTTCTAAATGACTCCTAGGCAAGCAAAGTTTTAAAGAAATATATTTGAAGAAATATTCCCCAGATGGCATCGAAGGATGGGCAAAAAACACATCAGCTCCTGCTGGTGGGGTCAGTGTAAAATTTGGCCTCAGATTTCTGAATTTCCACCCCGATCATTTCCAGCTCCACTGATTGTCCCAATGGAGAGACTTCCACCCCAGCAGAGCAGCTACAGAGCCCCCCTTGGTTCCCATGGCTGGCTGCAACAACTTCAGAAATGATGGGAATAACAGAAATAATGGGAATAACATCAGAAATGATGGGAATAACATCAGAAATGATGGGAATAACAGGAATAATGGGAATAACATCAGAAATGATGGGAATAACATCTGAAATGATGGGAATAACATCAGAAATGATGGGAATAACAGGAATAATGAGAATAACAGGAATGATGGGAATAACAGAAATGATGGGAATAACAGAAATAATGGAAATAACAGAAATAATGGGAGTAACAGAAATAATGGGAGTAACAAGAATAGTTGGAATAACAGAAAATATGGAAATAACAGGAATAATGGGAATAATGGAAATTATGGGAATAATGGAAATGATGGAAATGACAGAAATAATGGGAATAACAGGAATAATGGGAATAACAAGAATAACAGAAATAATGGGAATAACAGAAATGTTTGGAATAACAGAAATGATGGGAATAACAGAATAATGGGAATAACAGAATTCCTGAACTCAGCATGCCCCGGGACCCCGACTGGAGCACCACGACTTCCCTCAGGACCTGCCAGTCTCAGGGCACTGGGATGTGACAGAGATCCCTATTTTTTGTGAAAGCTGAGCTCTGTTTTGCTGCCTTTGTTTGCCCCAGGAGCCTTTCCATGCTTTGCTTTGCTTTTTTCCACACGTGCCTATTTTTAGAGCACAAAATGCTTCGTAATTACACCGGTGCTGCAATTAGGAGGGACCCCTCTGTGCAAGAGCTATTAAAAACCACCCAAAAAATATTACAGAGAATGAGATGAGGAGTCAATGATGCAAATTGGTGGTGGCAGGTGTCTGCATGTCCTTTGGAAAGCCAATTTCTGTGAGTGTATCATGTGGGAGGCAGCTCTGCTGTGCAGAGCCTTGAATGACACGCTGTCAAAAACTCACCATTAGTGAGCCCTTTGTCATTGCAGTTCAGGCTTTTTTCTCCTAATGATTAGAAAAGCAGTGTCAGTGCTGTTTTCACCTATTATTCCTGTTTAACTGCTATGAAATGATTTCTGCTTTTGCTCTGTTCCGACAGAAATGTACACACATCAATCACTGCTTTATACATCAGTGGGTTTTAATTGCCAAAGAAAAGCATGGCTAATAGGCTTAGAAAAATAAAAATGTTAGTGGGTTTTACTTGAAAGCCTTGGTCTAGAGAGTTTTATAAAGCAAATTTGATCATACACCGTTGATATCACTCAGTTGCTGTGAACAGCGAGGAGTCCCCAGAGCAGAGGAGCTGCAGCCCTGGGGATCATTATTCCTACAAAATGAGGTACCCAATGCACCTGGACAAGGAGAACACAGAGTTTTTGCCCAGCAGCAGCACAGGGAGGGAGGAGGGTGGGTGATACCCACACATCTCTGCATCCAACTGGGAATTACTGGGAATTAGCACTGCCTTAGTGCCATTCCTGCTGTACTAAAAATAAGTCTTGGGTTAAGGAACTCCTACTTCACTTAGATGAGCAACAAATCCTTGGATCAGCACTTCAGGAGTTCTTTTAGCCTGTCTGTATTTTATGGGGGGTTGGTATTTCACCCTTGAGACTTGGTTATACTTTGAGCACAGGAAAATAAAATGGTTAAAAATGATTGATAATTTAGGAAATCAGAAAGCTAACACACATTCATTGGCAACTTTGAGTATTCTGGAGTGGACAAAACAACACCTTTACTAATATGAAATGAACTTTAAAGCACCCAAAGAACAGGAAATAATGATACAGGTAAGGAGTAATTACCTTTCTTACATGTGAAATGCCCGATCCCCTTGGGTACCCTGCCACAGCCAAAACACCCAGAGCCAATTTTTAAGCATGACTTAAAGAGATTTGCAGATCATGATGGGCTTTGCCTTCTCAAAACCCTTCTATAATTTTAAAATAATCCCAGGAATCTAAAATTTAGGGTGGTGTTTAAGGTCATATCCAGGAATAATTGAAGATTATTTCTTTTATCAAAGAGCACACGATTCGTCCCAAGGGAATCTGATTAGGCTGGCAATGGCAGCTCCAACAAAAAAAACTGATGGGAGCATTGGTCAAATCCCCCTGGTTCAGACTGAGCAAAGAACCTCCCTCCAAATATCCTTGGGGACGTTTGGATGCCCTTTCCCAAATTATTCTCATCATGTTTGCACAACTCTCCACTGACAACAGATCCCAGGTTCATGTCCTGCACAAAACTCCCAGCCAGGTGGGCGGGGGAGGCATTGGCAACATAATCCCACTCCACTGGCTCCAAACGGTGGGAATTTAAAATATTTAGGAAAAAATTTAAAAGGAAAAAGGGAAGGAAGAAGGGAAGGGAAGGAAGAAGGGAAGGAAGAAGGGAAGGGAAGGGAAGGGAAGGGAAGGGAAGGGAAGGGAAGGGAAGGGAAGGGAAGGGAAGGGAAGGGAAGGGAAGGGAAGGGAAGGGAAGGGAAGGGAAGGGAAGGGAAGGGAAGGGAAGGGAAGGGAAGGAAAGGAAAGGAAAGGAAAGGAAAGGAAAGGAAAGGAAAGGAAAGGAAAGGAAAGGAAAGGAAAGGAAAGGAAAGGAAAGGAAAGGAAAGGAAAGGAAAGGAAAGGAAAGGAAAGGAAAGGAAAGGAAAGGAAAGGCTGGGTTTTCTGCCATCCCTCTCACCAACTCACAGAGATGAAGTTTTTCAGGCTGTGTCCTTGCTGGTGTGTCAGGACTACCCAGAGAGCTGTGTGGGTTGGAATAAAACCCCTTTGATACACAGCTTAATAGAATTTTAGTTTAAGAGCTGCTGTTCTAATGAATAATTTCGAGAGTCACTGATTTGAGAAATAGTTTACAAGTCTGGGGATGAAAGCTTTCTAATTTGACCTTTAGAGCAGAAATTTCACTGGGATTTCTACTTTGCCAAAGAGAAAAGAAAGGGAAAAGAATTTTTAGAGGTAAATATCTCAGCATTCCCCCCACCCTATCCCTGTTGGAAAAGATTTTCCCTTGCACTTTATTACCGTGGCCATTAACAAGGCCCTGAGTTTCCCACTCCCATCTCTGGTCTCTCATCTCTGTCTGGGTCCTCTGTTGAGGCTGTTTGGATTTTCCCAAGCGTTTCTGACCCCTCCTGTTAAAGCCAGGCTGATTTCTGCACCCACATGGCTGCAATTCCACCTCCCTGGGGTTTGCAGCTCCCACCAGGCTGCAAGGCACCCCCAGGGCTCTTTCCTTCCTTCCTTCACCCCACTGCTCTTACAGGGAAACAGAAATTCCTGAGAAATTTTTCTGAGAAATTCCTGCAAGGCCCCCATTTTTCTTCTCCAAAAATCAAACCACTCTTCTCTATGATATTATGGAAAAAAAAAAAAAATCCTCCTTGTCTTCATGTTCCACTTCATAAAAACTGCCTGTTTGCCTTCTTTCGACGGGAAATATTTCAAACATTTATTTTGAAGCAGCTCCTCTGCTTGAGACAAAATGCTGAGGACTCTGAAAATTTTATTACTTTAATCTAGAAAATCTGGGCAGACATTTCCCCTTGGGTTGAGTGGAATGGGGTTATTTCACTCTCAGAAGTTTTTTATCTTTTCCTAGATGAAAAAAAAAAAGGCAAAAAAAAAAAAAAAAAAGCTCTGTTTGCACTTTCTTGCAGCAGAGATGATCTGCAGTGGGCAGAGAGCAGAACTTGCAGGGGCACAGGGGGTGTTGTGCCCCTCTTTCAGGGGATGTCTGGGCAATTCAGGTGCCTCCCGTGCTCCCCTTCTGCCCCTTCCCACTCTGGGCAGTGGCAGGAATGCAAATTCAGGCCCAAAATAATGCAAAATACAAACACTGAGCCGCAGAATTCATCAAAGCCCATCCAGTGCCACGGCAGGGACAGCTCCCACTGTGGCTGATCCCAGTCCTGTCCAGCCTGGTCCTGGGCACTGCCAGGGACCCAGGACAGCCCCAGATTTTCTGGATATCGTGGCTCAAGCTCACCCAGCTCAGCAGGACATTTCAAAGGGAAATTTCCCTTTACTGGCTAAAACCCCCCCAAACCCCAGCCCACAGAGATGCTGATCCTCAGAGCTGCCCACTGCTTCAGCCAAAATGTGGAAATTCCCATTCTGGTGCTCAGCAGCATCTCACAGTGCTGATATTGTCCCATTCTGTTCCCCTCCCAGCCCGAGTGAATACTGGCATGCCAGCTGTGTGTGCTGCAGACAGGGAAACCAAGGGGGCACAGCTTCCACAAACACATTTAAAGCTGCCCCATCCTCCACGTGCCAGTGCTGGCTCCTGGCTTTACTTTCCAGAGGGAAACCAGGGGAAAAAAAACAAAAAACAACAAAATAAAGACGAAGCAGCCACTGGGATAAAGTTGTTCTGCACTGCCCTTGCATCCCATCAATAGAAACAGAAATTGTCCTGCAGAATCCAGCTCTGGCCTTTGCCAAGTCCATGCTGGGGTCCTGGAACTGCTATTTCCACACATTTAGAGAAAATACTGATTTGCATTGATCCAGAACCCCCTAAGGATCATCTAAGGAGCATAATTATTTCTTCAGCTGGGTCAAGAACATTATCTCATTCCAGACCAGGAGGTTTAGAGGAAAAAGGGGAGGTGTCACAAGAACATTATTATTGTATTCCTCTGTCATTATTTCCAATGGCAGAGGAAATAACCCAACCTCCTGATTTCTTGTCCTGTTCCCCAGCCACACACACCATGAAAACTGACCAGAATATGCCATGAAAACATAACCCAACAGCTCTGCAGATGTTTACTACTCTAAAGTCAGTTTTTACAAGAAGTTTGGGGGTTCATAAAAAATCCAAACACCTACATCATCATATAGTTTTTTAAGAATAAAGCCACTGATATAGAAAAGATAAATATCTGCATTTTGAATATTTTTTCATATTAAAGGCAAAATGAATAAATATGAAGAGAGACGAGGAAAAGCATCAAGCCTGTGCCTTGCTTTTCCCTGAATTCCTAAAGCAGAAGAGGAACTGGGGTGTTGTGAGTGGCCTGTGATGCTCAGCTGGCTCCAACACCTCCCATGCAACCCCCTGCCCTCTCCAGAGCTCCCTCCAGCCAGAAACCAAAATATCTTCCCAAAAACCACTGCAGGATGAGGAGATTCCCAGCTTTAGGACAACGTGCACTGACAATTTCCAAGTGCCACTGCTTTAAGTAATAATGAATTCAGCTTATTTATAAACCTGGGGGGGGGGGGAACAAAGCAGGTAAAAAATCCTTCATTTCTGCTCTGACTTAAGGGTCCTTCTATCCCAGATGGAAGTAAAGTAGGTTATAGATCCATCCTCTGCTGCAAACTCCCTGTTGGTCCTATTCATCAAAAATCAAAAATAAAAAATAGGAAAAAGAAAGGGAAAAAAGAGGAGCTTACGTGAGGCTTAGCCTAGTTTTCCACCCAGCAGGGACTGTGGGGAAGGAGCAGAGGTTGGGAGCTCATCTCTATCACTGATCCTTCCCTGTGCACAGCTCAGCCAGGATTTCAGCACAGAGAAAAACCCTGGCGTGTGGGGACATATGGAAAAATGCAAATAAATGTGCTCCTTCCTGAGTAAAGGTGACAGCAGCACCAGTCCCACCAGTCCTGGGGGCTGGGGGTTTCCCTTCAAAAAAAAAAAGGTGTTTTTTTGAAGGAGAAAACCTTTCTATAAAATGAATTCTTTTAATAAAGTGTGGGGGGGACAGGCAGGTGAGGGGCTGGTTTTGGGTTAGGCAGCTGGGCTGTGGTTGACATAAATGTCATTTTTCCTTGAAAAGGCAATGGAGGAGAATCAGGGCTTTGGCACTTGGCAGGAAATCACACAGAAATAAAGGGAATAGCAGAAATGATGGGAATAAAAGAATAATGGGAATAACAGAATTCCTGACCTCATCCTGAACTCCCCAGTTTAAGAGCTGGGGACACCCCAGGCACGCTGCTCTCACAGGCTGAGGGCAAACAGGGGTGGCACATCCCAGTGGGGCTGGGGAAACCTGGGGTCTCTGCAGAGGCCAGGACTGGACATTCCAGCTCCAAAATGATGATTTTTCACACAGTTCCAGGTGACAACAAAACCCTTCCAATGCACAGAGGCTCCAGTGAGAAAAAGGGGTGAGATGGGGGATGCAGGGGAAATTGGGTCATGGTAAGAAAATCAATTTCTGAAGATGTAAGAAAAACTAAGAAAATGTAATGATTTTAAGCAGATTTGTGGGCCCTTGGTGTCAGCAAGCTGCAGTGGCTGGCTGGGAGTTTTATCTCTGAATTGTGGCCCTGTGTGGGAGGCAATGCACTGATGAAAATGCCAGGAAAAAGGGAAAGAAAGGGAAAAAGGGAAAGAAACTGTGGGAAAAACTGGGGATTTGAAGTCCAGGTTCTGAATAAACAGAAGGGCCATCTGGGTGAGGAACAGCTGAGTGGGATATTTCAGTATTGGGGTGCAAAGCAGTGCTGGAGCACAGGGATGCAGGGAGTGAGGGCAGGCAGGGCACTGCCTCAGCTGAGTGCAGGTGAGCACATCCCACCCAAACACTGAGAATCCAAACCCCCTGAGCTCCACAGGGATCCCTCCCTGCACAGGGAAACTGCAGAGCAAGCAAGGAGCCAGGGAAATGTGCAGGGCTGGGCTGCTGCTCCTCACAAGTGAAACCTTGGAGAAATAAACGTCCCCAGGAGGGTGAGCAGAGCCAGGCACAGCAAGCACCCCAGCTGCCTCCCAAAAACCTGCCCAAACCCTCTGGCTCCTGCATTTCCAGCCCAAACCCTCTGGATCCTGCATTTCCAGCCCAAACCCTCCTGCATTTCCTGCCCAAACCCTCCTGCATTTCCAGCCCAAACCCTCTGGATCCTGCATTTCCAGCTCAAACCCTCTTGCATTTCCTGCATTTCCTGCCCAAACCCTCTGGATCTTGCATTTCCAGCCCAAACCCTCTGGATCCTGCATTTCCAGCTCAAACCCTCTGGATCCTGCATTTCCAGCTCAAACCCTCTTGCATTTCCTGCATTTCCTGCCCAAACCCTCCTGCATTTCCTGCCCAAACCCTCTGGATCTTGCATTTCCAGCCCAAACCCTCTGGATCCTGCACTTCCAGAAGGTTTAAAACACATCATTGTCACCATGATATTTTATAAAAAATCCCTTTGGCAGGATTTCTTCTCCTGGGAAACCTCAGCTTCTCCCTGTTTTGCTGCTTTGGAATGTGATTTGGAGAATTGTTTACTCAGCATGTGAATTGCTTTAACTTAATGACCAATCCCAGTCCAACTGTGTCAGACTCTGGTCAGTCACAGGTTTTTATTATTCATTCTTGTTTAGCCTTCTGAGGTCTCCTTTCTCTTTCTTTAGTATAGTTTTAGTATATTTTTTATAATTAATATAATATAATATAATATAATATAATATAATATAATAATAAATCAGCCTTCTGAAAACTTGGAGCCAGAGTCTCATCTCTCACCTCATCCTGGGAACTCTCACAATACCACAACACATCATCTCTTATCAACCCCCAGATTTCAGTGATCCCTGTGGAAATTCTCCCATTTGCTTGCTGAACACACAGACCAGTCCATGGGATTGTGGATTTGGTTGTTTGGAATTCAGTAGACCCCTCCAAAAAAAAATATTTTCATTATTAATTGTTCTTGAAAGAGTGATTTCCTTGACAATTTAGTCTCCAAAAGATAAAATGAATGCACTGGAGGGCAATGAGGGTTCACCAGTAAAGACTTTGAGCAGCCATTACAATGTGTTCCTTAGCAACTAACAGTGAAAATTATGGGATTTACTCGTGTAAAAGATATAACAGCAAACATTCTGGCAATGGGAATATTGAGAAAAGCCCTTTTCAGGAGGATGTTGGGAGTTATTTTCTCTTTCTACCACCACAGTGAAATTATTTTGGGACAGTAGGTCAAAGCCCCAAAGTATTCACATTGCAACCATGTTATTACAGGATTTTCTGCCACTCTTTGCCCTGTGCAGTGCTGGGTCCTGGCTGCTAATTCGTGTTGGACAATTATTTTTGAAGAAAAAAAAAAAACTTTCTGTAAAATGAATTCTTTTAATCAAGTGTGTGTGGGGAAGAGTTTTTAGAAACAACAGCGTGACTCCCTTCACTTCAGAGGAGGTTCTTGGTAACAAGGAAGAGAGAAAAGAGTTCCTGGGATGGAATCAGAATATCCTGAGCAGGAAGGGACCCCCAGGGATCACCCCTCATGAATAATCCAATGGAGAAGGCACCAGAGGCAGGGTGGAAGCTGCTGCCCTGCCCAGAGGGGGAAAGCAGCCAACACCGTGTCCTTCAGGCACTGGGGACACAGTGAAACAGCTCAGCTCAGTTCCACACAGGAAATCAGACATTCCACCTGTCTGGGGACATTTGCAGGATGAGGAGGAGGAGGAGGAAGAGAACAAGGAGACCCCTCCCGTTCCTTTCAGCCTCCTGGGGCAGCACATGATGCTCCAGCCCTGCTGCAGCATCCTCAGAGCTCTCCTCCCTTCAGACTCATCACCCCCCGCTCCCCTGGGGCTCATTTGGCCTCAGATTGGTCCCTCAGCCCCTGGACATCTCAGCATCACTTTGGCCAACTGCAGAGAACATCCACAGCATGGGCATGGATCTGCCAAGTTACAGATTCCAGGGAAACTCCTTCCTGGAAAATGGCCATGGGCTGGGAAGGGGATTTCAGCGAGGCCTCTGGGCACAGAGCAGGGGAAGGACATCAGCCATCCTCCCCTCATCCTTCCCACAGATAAAACCCCCCTGAAAACACATCCCATTTCTCTAACAGCTCCTGTTTCACAGACATCACTCTCAGGCAGTTTTTGTAACAACAGGGGGCAAAACAATGATATGGCTGAAAACCAGCTCTGATTCAAACTTGATTTCCCTCTTTGGAGACCCATTTCCAAATCAGCAGCATGTGACAGCCACCAGCGAGATGAGAAAGGCAGCAGCTCCTGCACAGCTCCCAGAGGGTTTCATTTCCAAACCAGCATCCTGCAGCAGCTTTGTGAATTTTCAGGTTAAACTGCAAACCCTGCTGAGGTGTTTAGGGCCAAATTGAGTCAAGTTATCACATCAGGGAGGGAATTTTTCATCTGTGAGCACTGGGGATGGCTCCATGGCAGAAGAGAGGGGTCACCTCTTGGCAGAGGCTTGGTCTGTGCTTGGAGGTGAAGCAGACACAGCCTGGAGACCCCTGGGGTGGGGGGCACTGGAGATGTGCAAAACTGTCCTGGTTCCAAAGCTTGGGCAGTAAAACACAAACTGCAGCCTCAGCAAGGCAAAATAAATTCAAAGTTGTCTCTAATTAGAGATGCTGCCCTATAGGAGCTCACAAATGAGCAGGAATGGTCCTGCCTGGCTCATCCCACTGGGATCAGGGATAACCTGGACATGTCTTAGCAAGGATTAAAGCAGAAGGGAAGCCCTGAGCTGTCCCATTCCCTCTGAAGCCCTTCCAGCAGTGCTGCCCAGCTGGGACAGGCTGCAGGATCAGCACAGGCCTCCAAATGGAACTAAAAAATCTGAGCACACAGATCTCCAAATGCACAGCCCTGAGAAGGGTCTGCAAGGAACAGGAGCTTCTCCAGGGGTGATTTTGAGAACTTCTTCCCATGGTGATCTGATGACCACGGAGGTGTGGGTATAAATCAGGCATTAAGGTCAAGCCCAACCTTTGAGCAGACACCAGGGCCACTGAACCCCACCACAAAGTGCCACATCTGCCACTGTCTGAGCAATTCCAGGCATGGGGGCTCCACCACTGCCCTGGGCAGCCTTTCCAGTGCTCAGCCACACTTTAGTAAGGAAACTTTTCCTGATGTCCTCCCCTGGCACAACTTGAGGCCATTTCTTCTTGTCCTGTCCCTTGTTCCCTCAGAGAGGAAACCAACCCTCACCTTGCCACCATCTCCTTCCAGGGAATTTTTCTTCCCCTGTCTTTTTCCCTTTCTCTTCCCCCCTTTTTCCCTTTTCTTTCCACGCTAGTTGTCTCTGAAATTGAACATATTTTCACCGAGTGAGGAATCTGCTGTGCCACAGTAACAGAATATGGATTAATGACACCCCACGCCCTGTGCTTATAGCAACACAGGCTTTCAGAAAATAAAAGAGCTTTAAAGTCATCAATATGGCTCTAATAAGAGATCCCTAACTTAGAGAGTGACAGAACAACTTCCAGCCCCTGTGAGATGTTCCATCCCATGCATGATTCCATGGTCAGCTTGAGTGTGTCCAGAGGGAGCAATGAGGCTGGAGAGGGGCTGGGAACACAAACCCTGAGAGGAACATTTGAAGGAGCTGGGGGTGCTCAGCCTGGAGAAAAGGAGACTCAGGGCTGTCCCCATCACTGCACAGCTCCTGAAAGGGGCCTGTGCTCAGCTGGGGCTGGGCTCTGTCTCCAGCAGCACTGACACAACCAGAGCACACAGCCTCGAGCTGCACCAAGGGAAATACAGGCTGGATAGCAGGAAAAAGTGTTTTACAGAAAGAGTGATAAAGTTCTGGAATGGCTGCCCAGGGAGGTGGTGGAGTCCCCATGCCTGGGTGTGTTTAACAAAGCCTGGATGTGGCACTGGGTGCCAGGGTTTAGTTGAGGGGTTGGGGCTGGGTTGGACTCCATGCTCTTGCAGGTCTCTCCCAGCCTGGGGATTTGTCTGTGATTCTGTGATCCAGTAATGGGCAAGGACACACTGGGAGCTCACCCTCCCTGCCCTGCCAAAGGGACAGGAGCTGAGCAGGCAGAACAAGCTGCAAATTCATCACTTTGGGAGGGCTGTGGGCCAGCTCTGGTGCCACCAGAAATCAATGGGAGCTTTATCTCCATCCTCAGTGGAAGCAGGATCTGGGCCACAAAACCAACTTTGGCCACAGGTCTGGAGGGGTGGGCTCAGCCCCAAAATGCTGCCTCAGAGCTGCCTCCCAGGCACAACTCCTGCTTGATTCCAGGGCTATTCCCAACAGAAACCACAGCACAGTCAATGAAATCATCAAGCTAAGCCCCAGCCCCTAAAATAAAAAGCACATCATTTAATCTAGTTCAGCTGTGTTTCCGTGGATCTTTGTGGAAAAGCCATTATTAGATCCATACTCAAGAGTTTAAAGCTCTTTTATTTTCTGAAAGCCTGTGTTGCTATAAGCACAGGGCTTGGGGTATCATTAATCCATATTCTGTTACTGTGGCACAGCAGATTCCTCACTCAGTGAAAATATGTTCAATTTCAGAGACAACTAGCGTGGAAAAAAAGAAATAAAAGTGAGAAGAGAAATGGAAAAAGAGAGAGGAAGAAAAAATCAAAAAGGACAAACCTGAAATGAAAATGCCATATCAAAAAGCAAGTATTCAGGGGAAATATTAGCACTTTTATCATAATGAGTTTGTAACCTAAATACATATTTCAAGAATGAAATTGCTGACCCTGTCTGCCCTCCACAGGAGGCTGAATGGCTCAATCACAGCTTAATCTTCCCTGAAAAGGCTACAGAAGAATATCACAGCCCTTGAAGAACCACACACATTACTGATGCCCCAAGATTCACAATTTAACTCTTAAAAGGAGGGGGGAAAACCCTCAAATCTCACCCATCATTCTCAAAATAAGACCCAATGGTCATTTCCTCAGAAATAAAAGTGAGATAAAACAAAACCCACACAACACAAGATGAGGATGGAAAAATAAGGGGTTGCTCAGATGAAGGGTGAAGCTTCACATGCCCAATTTTATTGTTTCTCTGAGGCAGAGCCTTTGTAGTAAATTTAATCACTCTGTGTTTCCTAATTCAGCTGATTCTGGTTGCCATCCCTTTGGTTAGAGAAGACACTAAAAGTGTTCCTTGGCCTATCAGCTTTAGCCACACCATGCTGTAAATGCCTTAAAGCCAATCACCTAAAATCACCCCTTGTGGGTCCACTACACTGCACCTTTCATTGTTCTATTTCTCCAGAGTATCCAGTCTTATTTGCAAGGCCACCTTTTGAAACTTGTTCAAGTTCCATCTCTCTCCACAACATCTGTCCTATTCCATGGCATTTCTAAATCAGCATTTCTCATCTCAAAGTTTGCACAGGGATGCACACACTGGGTGAGCCTTGAGAACTCTCCACACACCCATTTCCCACAGAGAACACCCCACAACCCACCAGGAAAAACTGGAAAAGGACCCCCAGCTCCCAGTTTTTCCAGCACAGGAACAGAGGCTGACTTACAGGCAAACTGCAGCTTGGCCTCTCTGCTGACAATGGTTCCAAAGGGGTTTGTTGCCACACACTGGTAGGTGCCAGCATCCTGGCTTCTGTTGGGGTTGTTGATTTGTTGGGCAATGCCCTTTTCTGACCCAGAGATGGGGTAACTGAGAGGTGTTACACAAACTTTTATTCCATTTTCAGTCTCATGTGAAGGGTGAGACAATACAAATGTCATAATTCATGCCATCACAATCAGAAGCCAACTATTTCCTAATTACAAAACACTATAAGTGTTTGTTCTCTTGGCCTATCAGTTTTAGCCACACCATGCTGTAAATGGCTTAAAGACAATCATGCATGCAGTGGGTGCCACTACAATGCATCTTTCATAGTTCTATTTCTCCAAAGTATCCAGTCTTATTTGCAAGGCCATCCTTTGAAACTTGTTTCTAGTTCTATTTCTTTCTCAATAATGTCCATCCTATCCCATGGCATTTCTAAATCAGCATTTCTCATCTCAAAGTTTGCACAGGGATGCACACACTGGGTGGGCCTTGAGAACTCTCCACACACCCATTTCCCACAGAGAACACCCCACAACCCACCAGGAAAAACTGGAAAAAGACCCCAGCTCCCAGTTTTTCCAGCACAGGAACAGAGGCTGACTTACAGGCAAACTGCAGCTTGGCCTCTCTGCTGACAATGGTTCCAAAGGGGTTTGTTGCCACACACTGGTAGGTGCCAGCATCCTGGCTTCTGTTGGGGTTGTTGATGAGCAGGGCTCCTCCCAGCAGGCTGTAGTGGAAATCCATGCCCACGTCAATGCTGCTTCCATTTAACTTCCACCTGCAGCACACAATGCCAAAGTTAAACTCTGCTGGTGCTCCTGGCTGTTTGGAAACACAGCCTGAAGTAAGTAAAGGAAGATTTAGAATGGCTCTGACTACTTATTAAAAATAAAACAATAAAAAAGACAGCACAAAAATGCAAATATCCTGAGCGGTATTGAAATATTCCAGTATTTAACTGCAAGAGCAATATCCTTGACATATATTTCAGTCTCTGAAAGGATTAATGCTTCTGTAGTTGTTGGTGCTGCTGCTCTTTGGAATTGATCACTTGGCAAGGGGAAGTCCCTGAGACAGGATCTCTAACCCATTCAAGTCCACTGAGGATATTTTCCCCCCTTTCCTAGCTTGCTGTTTGTTTGTTTATAAATTTAAGAAAATTCCCTCCTGGCAGATGCTGGCACAAAGTGGGGCACTGAGGAATCCCAGCCCCTGCAGCTCCTGAGTGCCCAGGGCAGCTCTGGAGCTGTGTTTGCAGCATGGATCCATGGGTTCATGGCATTAAACAGCTGTGTCAGGAGACAGCCCAGAGGCAGAGGCCTGGTGCCTCTCACTGGTTTCAGGGTGGCATTTACTGGTGAGCAGAGTGAGAGGCACCAGAGGGGAGAGAAGGGCAGCACCAATGATTTACAGCAGCAGCACTGCAGGAGGACAGCACCTTCCTCCAAGGATCCCAAAGCAGCTGCTAAAGCTGAAAAGAATGAGGAGCCTTGTCCATGTTTATGGGAAAGGATGGGTAATCTGAGAGCCAGGACTGTTTATAATCCTTTTGTAGCATTTTAGAACTCCTGTCCAAGGTTTGCCATTGAGTTGCAATACCTGGAGATTTCCTGGTGTCCATTCCCTCTGTTCCTAATGCCCCAGGATCACAGAACATCCTGAGCTGGAAGGGACCCACAAGGACCATCCTGGCCAGGACACCCCAAATCCCACCCTGGGAGGGTTTTCCAAACCCTCCTGGAGCTCTGGCAGCCTTGGGGCTGTGCCCATTCCCTGGGCAGTGCCAGCACCCTCTGGGGGAAGAACCTTTCCCTAAAAGCCAACCCCAAACCCCCCTGGCCCAGCTCCAGCCCCTGCCTGGGCCCCATCCCTGGCCACAGAGCAGAGATCAGAGCTGCCCCTGGGGACTCTTCTGGGATCAGCACTGTGGTGGCCTCCAGGGACATCACTGATAGCAGAAAGGCTCTGAGAACAGTCAAACACTGAACAAACCCAATGGTTGGTCTGGGATTTCCTTTCACTTCACAGCTCAGCTTCACTTTCCTCTCCTCGGAGTCCAGGGGGAAGATGACACTGTCGGGCTCCTGGAGGAACACTGGCCCGTGCAGGGTGTTGTCATCTGCAGAACAGGGACAGGGGACAGGTCACACAAGGAATCCCCACGTTCCAGCCTTGAAATGTAAAACAGAGTCTCAGCAGCAAGAGGCCATGTGCCATTCACCTTGGAAAAGATCTGGTGTCACTTCATTTAGTTGATAATGGCAGATTTATTTTATTTTATTTTTTTTCCCAAAAGCCACTGAAGCTCACGTGGAGTAATGAAAATGTCCTACACTGAACAGAGCACAGAATGGAAGCTCACCCAAAGTTCAAACAATGGGAACAGGCACTGCTGTCATAGCAGAGCTCGATTCAAATCCCAGTGCCCTGGCATTGCCCCACACCTCCCAGGAATGGGCTCCCAGCCTGACAAGGACATTCCACCCTCCTGCCCTTCAGAGCATTAAAAACTCACACTAGATACAGGTAGGAGAGGGAAAATATTTTGGCAAAACAAGCTGACACGACCTTCAAGGAGCTCAGGAGCCACTTCCCAGCAGTCCAGCACTCTGAGGTTGGTGATTACTGACGGGAGCCTGCCTTGAGCTGCCTTTCCTCCTTAGTTTTAAAAATACACCCTGATTTTTTGAGCTGTTAAGTCCTCCCTTTCTCCCTTCCTCTCTGCTCAGCCACTCCACCTTATCAATTTATCCTCTCTCAGAGCTGGGAGCTGCTCACAGGCCCATCCCTGAGGTGCAGCTCTTCCCTGCCCAGTGCTCTGCAGAATTTCAGGAAATTCACTGACACTGCTCCAAACACCCACAGAAAGCTCTGACTAAACTCCCTGCTCTCCACCCTGTTTGTCTCAGTTTTATCTCCACAGTGGCTGTTCAGAACACAAAAGACACCAACTTTTCCTGCCTGAAAAGATCAGCTATCCTGATTTCACCGAGACTTTTCCTCTCATCAGTGTCAATGCCTGGCTGCTCCTCCAAGTTCAGAGCAAGTGAGGACATGCTGGAAGTGCTCACAGTCAGAAGGTGACTGGAAGGAACCTTAATTTAACATTTTTACATTATTTTCCAATCTTCTGCTGCCCTGCAGACTCTGTTCTTTCAGTGTGCAGGGACTTGCAGGGATGTGAACACAGAATTCAACTCAGTCAGGCTGCTGGAAACCCACCCAGGTGTAGATACAGGAAATCTGTGGGTATAGGAGGGTCAGGGAAAAATGAATAAATAAAATTTAGAGATGATGGGATGTACAAAAATATAGGAAAAAAAAAAGAGTGAACAGGAGATGATGGATCTTCCAGATGCAAGGAAGGTGAGAATGAATGAGAATAACCCTGATATTGCCTGACCCTGGGAAATCAGCTGGATTTACCAAGGACAGAACAACAGCCCTTCACTCAGGGAGAGCAAATCCATCTCCACAGAAGTGTTTCACAGAGACTCTGCCAGGAAGATTAGAAAGGAATCACCTCTGCCCCCTCCCTCAGGCCCCACCACAAGCACAGTCACAGGCCTGGTATTTCTCTTTATTTTTAATTATATGCTAACGATACCTGGCTGAAACTCATCTGTTATTCAAAACACATTCACATCATCTCTAGCTTTAAATTACACCTGTGTGCAACTCATGTTGCTGGTGGGAAAAGATAATAACAGCCATAAAGCATAAGGGACTGGATTATGGCATCCAAGCTTGTTCCTGGGACCCTGCACTCCCTGAGCAGCCTCATTCACCCTGAGAAAGAATATTATAGCCTGGCCCATAAGGATTATAGCTCTGAGAACTGTAGGAGTGGCTTTGAAAGCAAGAGATTTAAAATATATCTGAATGTATCCATTTCTCTCACTGAAAAATACACAAGTGCCCAGGCCCTGTGTAAGAGGTGCCTGAAATCCCAGGAGCACAGAGTCTGATGGTGGCAGGAGCACCCCAGGTAATCCAGTCAGGGCCTGCTGACTCAGGGGTGTGTGTGATTGCCTCTGTCACCTGCCTCACACCCCTCTCTGGGCTGTCACCTGCTGTTATTTCAATTAGAGGGTGTCAATTTATATCACATCACACCAAAGGTCTGACTTTGGTCCTCCTGCCATCCCAGGAAAACACAGCCTGCATTAAAAGTGAGCAGTTCAGCTACTTGAGGTGGGAAACAGGAACAAGCCTGAGGGTCCAAAAGTGTCCCCAACCTCCAGGACATCAGCTGGCTGCAGGAGCAGGGGTGAACCTGCAGCATCCTGCTCTTCAAGGGTTAATGAACATGTAAGAGCCACCCCATCCTGTCCGTGCCATTAATTACTGAGCAATTAACAACTTAAAAAACACAGACTCAGACAGAGAACTGAAGGTAGAATAGTGCCAAATAGGTGAAAAGGCTGATTTGTCCACTGAGTAACTCCATTCACCCAAGCTCAGGTGGAAGCTCATGAAAGATCAAATTAAAACATTTCCAAATATTCCACCTGCTGCTGACACCGTTCAACATTCAGCTTTTATATAGCAAAAAGAAAATGCCTGCCCTCGCTGTTGGGCAGCAGGAGGAAAAACCCTGGTGTGATTTTCAAGCAGAGGGAGAAGCTCTGAGAGCAGCTGCAGCCTGCCAGGGGAGCAGGGGAGCAGGAAAAACCTCACTACACTGCCCAGATAAAATTATTTTGAGTGCCTTTCTTCTTCCTCTTATTGCTGCCTGTGTATAACCAAGATAAGCAAGTCCAAACTATTTAATCTTCAGCCTGTGGAGCTGCTTTGCTGCAGCCTTAATGTGTGATTGAAATCACTGCAGCCCAGATCCCACCACTGGATGATAAGGGCTGAGCCACAGAACCTGCCACAGGAGGAGGATTTGCTTCACAGAGCACTAAAGAGTCTCTAATAAATAAAACAAGCTGCCATCTAGATCCTTGCAGACAGGAAACTACAAGTGCCTGCACCAGAAAAAGCCAATTTTTGACTAAGTTGTGTTGCTCAGATGTTCATTGTCAGCACAGCCAAAGGCTTTTGCTCCACTGAAGTGTCTGCTTTTGTGGGAGCAAAGTTTTGCTGTTTGGATAACTCTGAAATGCAAATCCTACACTTTTTTTAATAAATTCAAAGTGGTAACTTTCTTTCTGTCGCAGCAATGTCCAGGGACTTGCTCTCCACCACTGATAACAATTTTTGGCTTATCACTGGTGAGCACTGAGCTCAATCCACAGAAACCACCGAGGCCAGCAGGAGGCCCTTGGCTGTGCTTAGAGGCTTTTCCCCTCACCCTTCTCATCAGATTGTGTCCAATAACTCTTTTTTGGGCCTTTCATCAAGAAAGAACAAGAAGCAGTGCATGTCTGTGTACACCTGAAAGTGCTCAGCTATTTTGGTCCACTTCCCTTTTTCACCATTCAACAGCTGCTGCCATTCCTCACACATTTCCCACCGCCCCAGGACAATAAAATAAATAACTTTCCCAGCCAAACTAACTGGTGAGACACTCCCAGGGGCAGATTTTATTTTTCTGAGTTACATTTCTTAAATGAGTTAACCCAGAACGAACACGAGCCGCCCTCAGCTTAAGACAACCTGCAAACGAGATTGGCTTCCAAAAAAGCATTTTTCCCCCTCCTTGTCAGATAAAACAAATGTACTCCTGCTCTGGGTCTGCCTCCTCTGACAGAAGTGTGTTTCTTTCACTCAGAGGCAGGATCTAGGAAATTTCAGTGGATTTGACAATAAAAGAAGCATTTTAAGCACAGAAGGAGGTGTGTGTCCATATGGTGTTGGATGGAAAGTGAGAGATCATTTCAAAGAACATTCTGCTCAATATATATTTTTCCCCCTGGTGAATTACAAAACCAATTTAAAAAAAAAAAAAAGCCAGATTAATTGGAATAAATTCCAAATGAAGAGTGTATTTGCTGTGTCCCTGCAGTACCCCAAAGCTGAGAGCCAGCCCGTGCAGTTGGATGCTGAATGCTGTCAGCTTCCCCTGCTTTTGAGGAATTGAAACGTGAGGAATGTCAGCCGAGGTTAATTCCCACCAAACAGGTGGAACCATTGCTATTCTCTCTGAACATTAAGCCTGGTGACAGATACTGGTACCTAAATAGAACTGCTTTAATTTCCATTGAAAGTTATGGCCAATTTGAGAGGAAGTTTAATTGAATATTCCACACCGTGGGGAAAGATAATAACTAAACTGAACAGAGAATTCTTGGAGTATATCCAGGGTAAATGAGAGAAATGCTTTCCTTGTTTGCTGCGGAGGGAATTGCTCCCTGCTCTGTGTGCTGGGCTGTTTTCACACACTGCTACAAGCTGGTATTTCTCTGAGACAAAACTGCACCTTGGGAAGAGCAGCTCTCCAGAAGAGTGGGGAGAGGAATGGATGGGACAGCTCAAGGGCACGGCTGATTGCACAGCAGCCTGCTCTTCAAGGTGAGCAGCTGCACTCCATCCTCCTGAGCAGCAAAGGGCTCCACTGCATGGCTCTCTCCTTCCTTCCTGCCTATCATTCCTGTTAACAGCAGCTGCACTTGGCTTTCAAATTCAAACTGAGAATATTTCACGCCACACAGTCCTGCTGTGACTGATTCTGGAGACTGCTCAATGAACAAGACCCACTAAAAGTGCTTCCTGTTCAAAGAAATAAAATAAAAAAAGGCTAAACCCCAGACATTTTAAAAGCGTATGAAGTGGTGTTTTCCACTTGTAGCTCTGCATCTTTGGGGACAGCCCCTTGATACAAGACTGGGCTTCTTTTGTGGCACCTGCAGGTGTCCAACAGGTGCTCTGAGCCTTCTGCTGTCCCCTCTGCTGTCCCAGCCCAGGGCACAGCCCTGCCACACCAGGGTCTGGCACCCAAGCTCCAAAGCAGGGTCAGGTATTCCCCAGAGACCACAGGAGCCCGGGAGGGAATAAATATCCCCTCTGGTAAGGCCTGGAAGAGCTCCAGCACTGGAGGGGGATTCAGCACTGACAGCTCCATTGAGGAGCTACCTGAGGACCTGGAACAGCCTGGGTGAAAGGCAGGGTTAAACTCAGAGTGTGCCCTGAGCTCTGGTCATACACACAAATGTGGATATTCACATGTGGATATCCTACACACAAATGTGGATATTTGTATGTAGATATTTGTATGTGGATATCCAACACACAAATGTGGATATTCCCTGTGCCTCCTCTCCTGGCTCCAGACTGCTGGGAGAGTCCATTCTCACCACAGGACAAGGGTGACCTATCCTCTGACAAAACCCTCATTTACCAGGATGCAATTTGAGTTCTCTTAGCAAGTAAACAACCTGATTATAACCACACATATCCCCTCCAGTGTCCCACAAAAGCACATTGCTCAGTACTGCAGAAAATCACAAATTTCTTCAGCACACAGGCTCTTCCCTGAGTCACCACAGCCCAGAGCAGGAAAATAAACAGAGGAACTCACAGTGCCCTGTTGAGGACAATATCAGCCCATGACAGAGCTCTGAATATAAAACAATAGCAGAAATCAGGTGAATGCAGTGCTAATGGTGCTACCACCAGGGCTGGACACTCTTGGATAGAGCTACTTGGGAATAGAAATGTTTCCAAGGCCTGTGCTAATTATCTATTGATTTATTAGTAAAATGTAAGGTGCTGATACAATTGTAGTCTTCCAAGAACACACATCATTATTGTAAAACTTTCAGCTGTCTTGAGTATGACAGGGACTGTAAAGTGGGTAGATTAAAAAAGCAGAAGTAGTTGGTTACATGTACATATTTTAAAGCCACATATTTCCTTTCCACAGTACCTCCCTGGGCTGGGATTGATTTGAATCTCTGCTGTAATCAGGACGGTGTGTAAAAGCCAGGTTAACAAATGCCATCCTCCCCAGCCAGCAGCAGACAGGCAGAGTTACACAGGGAAAAAACCTCTTTCCCATAAAATCCCCAAGCCTTAGAAAAGACAAGTCCCTGGGGCAATAACCTATAATCTCTGTCTCATCTATTGCTGCAAAAACAAAGACAACTGTGGCAATGTGTCCGGGCTCTGCCTTGATTGAGGAGCCAAATGCTGCAGAAAGCTTCAAGGTGAAAGGAGCTCTCTGTGCTTGGCTTCAAGGTGAAGCCTCTTTTCTCCCTCCAGCTTTAAGTACATCAGCCTCTGTCAGAGGAGAGCTGATCCCTGCCAGCTTTTCATCCAGCTATTTACAGAGCAGCTCAGGCCACGGATTCACCTCTCAAATATTTGTGAATAAGCAGATGGAATTACCAGGGCCTCAGGTGTGGTATTTCCTGGGTTTCCTAGATGGAGGAGGAATTGAGAATCCAAGCCCTTCCTTGGCAGGCACTGCACACCCCAACCCTGGACAGCAAAACCTCCCTCACTTCTCACTGCTGCTAAAGCAAGAAAACAATCCTGTAAACAGCATCCAAGGCTGTAATCTCCAGGTAGTTCTGTTCCATAAATGGATTTCAGGCATTTCAAGGCTGCTGTTGGGCACTGGGCTGGCAGCTCAGCTGCTCTCACTCCTGTAACTTTGTTGGAGTGGCTGGAATTGCTCCAATTCAGGGCACATTTGAGGAGTTGCCCTTCAATTTCTTTCATTGTTGTTTTTGAAAACGCTCCTGCAACCCTCAGCAGAGCAGGAACAAAAGCCAATCCCAGTGCCCAGTGGGAAATTAGAGAACAGAGGGTTCCTGCTGTGCCTCTGGAAGCTGGCACACACCAGCACTGGCCACCCCACCATGGGCACTCCCCAGCCCTAAAATCACCATTTATCCCCATTTTTCTGCTGGGTCATCCCTGCAGAGCGACCAGAGCCTCCATGCAAACACAGACACACAATCACACGAACCCAGCCCTAAAATTAACATCAAAATGCCAAACTGAGGCAGGTTTAAATCAAGTTCTCAGAGTTCAATCAGCAAAGCATCAAAGGAGCAGCCAGGAGTGCAGGTTGAACAGTCTGCCCACAGATAACATGCATTCCTTTAATTTCTTTAAATGTTATGAACTTTCAAGCGACACAGCAGGGAAAAGGTATCAGTAATAGCTGTCAAAACCCTGACTTCTGCCTTCTGACACTGCAATTTAGCTCTCTCCAAGCCTGCTCAGAGGGATGGCATTTGTCAGCAGAGCCTTTCTTCCCCCTGGTGTCGCACGAGCAGGTGAAGCTCTCACACACCCCTGGCTCACCTCTAAAGAGCAGCACCATGGGGATGCCCCAGAGACAGAATTCACCTCCAGGGAATAGTTTGGTCCATTTCAAACTGCCCTGCCCAGCTCAGCTTTGGGAAGGGAAGCTCCTTTTTGTGGTGTTTCAATAGCAGGAGAAAGCTGCTTCTGGAAACAGAGTCTTGAATGCAATACAAGGAAATGGCCTTCAGTTTCAGGCAGGTTTGGATGGGATATTTGGGAAAATATCTTCACTGAAAGGGTGGTCAGGCATTGGAACAGGCTCTGCAGGGGAGGCACCGTCCCTGGAGTGCTCAGGAGGGTGAATGTGACATTTGGGGACAGGGCAGGAGGTGAGTTTGGCACTGCTGGGGACTCAATGCTCTCAGAGGCTTTTCCAATCTCAACAATTCCATGATTCTGTGACATCCAAGAGTCTCAGTTTCCCAACAGAGCCTTTCCCAAGGGTAAAATTTAATTTTTCTTTACTTGTGAAGACTCTGGTTCCTCACCTAGAGAGCACTGAGATGCAGCATTATGCAAAATGCAAATTCAATATTGATGAGGAGGCAAGAGCTAAATTGAGGGGGATCACATGGATTTCCTTCATCTGATCAAGGCCTATTACTTTATAATTAAAACCCAATTTTATTTCATTGTTCACCAAGAAATTATGGTTTACTGTGCTGCTAGGATCAACATGAAATGAAGTGAAATAAATCACTCACTATGCAAAGTCCATTTATGCCAAACCAATATAATGCTGAAGCCTTATGGAAGTCACAGATCAGAACTATGGTGCAAACTAAATGTTGCTCTTGTCTGTGTTTTAGTATGAAAAGCCCAAAATATCAGAAAGATGCCAAAATAGGAGCTGACTTGCATTACTTGTTTTGGGAGTAATGGGAGGCCAGAAAAGTTGTAGTGGTTTGTTTTTCTCTTTTGGTAAATTATAAGTCAGAAGTTAAAAGCAAGAAAATTAACTAAAATCACGTAATTTCATTCTAGAGCAGAGAAGGCTTAATGGGTAATCGAAATAATGTGCACTGCTTCAGCAATTTTTTCATTACAATTTCAAAAAAAAGCTTTCTGTGTTTTGAAAATTAAGGATTATACTGGATTGAGAACACACTATGAAAAACCTTTTTTTTTTTTTTCCCCAGAAGCCTCAAAGACAAATAAGAATTTCTGTAAGCAGCCTTTTATCTGGGACAGAGAGCTTGGGCTTTAACTCCTCTCCAGTAAGCACAGCAGCACACTCCATAAGGAGAAAAGTGCAGGCACAGTAATTAACCAGGGAATAACTCTTTATGGATCACTGCTGCCTGGGCAGGGCCTTGTTCTGTGAGCAGCAAGAATTCAAAGCCACAGAGCCCCTCCTGAGCCATTTGCTGCTCAAGGCATCACTGCTGAGAGTTTCAGCACCCTCAGCACTGCGGCTGCAGGGAGGTTGGGAAGAGGAAGTGGCCAAAAGCAGCTCTAAGACATGGAAACAAATATAAAGGTATTAAAATAAATGTAAAGGCATGAAAACAAACAGAAAGGCATAAACATAAACACAAAGACATAAACAGAAACATGAAGACATGAAAATAAACATGAAGACGTGAAAACAAACATGCAGAAAGATATGAAAACAAACATGCAGAAAGATATGAAAACAAACTTAGAGAAAGAGATGAAAACGATAATACAGAAAGATGGAAACAAAGATATGAAAACATGAAGACATGAAAACAAACACAGAGGAGATGAAAACAAACATAGAGAGAGATGAACACAATCATACAGAAAGACATAAAAACAAACAGAAACACATGAAAACAAGTGTAAAGACATGAAAACAAATATACAGAAAGATAGGAAAAATATAAAGGCACGAAAATAAAGACATGAAAAGAAACATACAGAAAGACATGAAAATAAAGACATGAAAAGAAACACACATAAAGACATGAAAATAAACAAAGACATGAAAAGAAACATACAGAAAGACATGAAAATAAACAAAGACATGAAAAGAAACACATAAAGACATGAAAGCATACATAAAGACATGGAAACAAACATAAAATTATGAAAAGAAACAAAGACAAAACAAACATACAGAAAGACATGAAAATGAACGTAAAGACATGAAACAAAGTCATACAAACAAACACACATAAAGATATGAAAAACATAAAGATATGAAAAGAAAATACATGAAGACATGAAAACAAAGGTACAGACATGAAAACAAACACATAAAGACATGGAAACTAACACGAAGACATGAAAATAACCATAAATACATGAAGACAAATATACATAAAGACAAGAAAACAAACATAAAGTCATGAAAACAAACATAAAGACATGCGAACAAACATCTTTCTTAAAAACTGTCTTTTGAAAATGCAAGAGATGGAGGTGATCATATGTAATTAACACATGGGAGAAGAGACATCAAAATTAGTGCTGATCTTTCTGCTGGTGCATTTTAGGAGCTGGCCTGGCCCAGAGGGAAGTGCCCAGCCAGGTGAGGGTGGTTTCTTTCAGGTGGGTTTGACACAGTTGTGGTTTCGTGGCTCAGGCGCATTCGTTTCCCTCAGACCTTAATTGAACACACACACCCTTCATTCTTCACTCATAATCTGTCTCACACAGCACAAAAGATCTTTGTCATTTTTGGAAATGCAGACGTAACTTGAACCTGGTTCATTCTGCAGCTGTGTAAGGTACATCCTTCCTGCTTTGCTGCGGGTTTTGGGTGGGAATGGACCTTAAACCCAGCCAGAATGGACCTTAAACCCACCCAGAATGGACTTTAGACCCACCCAGAATGGACCTTAAACCCAGCCAGAAAGGACCTTAAACCCACCCAGAATGGAACTTAAACCCACCCAGAATGGACCTTAAACCCAGCCAGAATGGCCCTTAAACCCACCCAGAATGGACCTTAAAGCCACCCAGAATGGACTTTAAACCCAGCCAGTGCCACCCCTGCCATGGCAGGGACACCTTCCCCTGTCCCAGGCTGCTCCAAGCCCCAGTGTCCAACCTGGCCTTGGGCACTGCCAGGGATGGAGAGTCCTAAAAAACCTGGTAAAATCCTGAGTTAAAGCCAACTTTGCTGTCACCTCAGCAGGCTTCTGTCTGTCTGCCCAATTAACATCCTCTAATTAAGGACTGTTTTCCCTGTATTACGACAACCACCAATTAACCACTACATCCTCCAACAAATCTGCTTAAAAACTTGTGAGCTGTTCTCGGTTTTTGCTATGATTTGAACTCCTTTGTGAACTTCTCTGTGAACTTTCCCTCCACTCTTTACTCAGCACAAACGTCCCCTCGGCTTCTCCCAAGTAAGCAAAGCCCTGCTGCAGCAGCATTACTTTGTTTACCTCTAGAAGAGAATTAAAAGCATTTTCCCAGTAAAGAACAAATGTTTACAGAGCAGAGAGCGCCGTGCCCGTGTTTGCACTGCGCTGCAACGCTGGCAATACATCCCTTAAATATTTCTCTAATCCCATGGATGATTTTTCATCTTGCTGGGTTTAGTCAATGAACACCCAGCAAGCTCCTGCTTAAACAAAGTGAGCTTTCCCTCCTGAAGGAGCTCTGAGCACACGACCCACAGCCCTTAATGGGCACATTCCCTGTATCCCATACAGGGACCAGCAGTTTGCCTGGAAAAACTCATTTTCCACCCAAAGCCCTCCTGCAGCTCCCACCTCCCCTCCTACAGCTGCTCCAGCCTCCAATTCACAAAAGCAGAACCTCTTTAGAACCAAAATAAATACTAATCTTAAATTCAATGTACCCTGACAGCAAATAAGTTTGCTGTGCTTACTTCAGCATGAATAAAAAGCCCGCAAGGAGACTCCTACATAAGAGTATATTTACAAGTTCCATTACCCACTGGAGAGATTGATGTAATAAACCCATAATAAAAAGCCTCATGTTATGGATTTCTCTAATGTTTCTTATCAAACAGCCTGTATTATCTGGGCTTGTGTATTCAATTTAAAATAGGTTTGCAATAAGTGCCTGAGAGCTGGAGGTCATTTTCCCTGAGTTTTCTGACACGCTGGGACGTGCAGTGTCTTTTCCTGCCCTGGGAAGCTAAAAGCAGTTTGGAGCTCGGTGCAGAGCAGTTTACAAAGCAGGCAGAGGATGAATCCGAGAGAAAAAGATTGGGAATGCATTACCTGAACACCTATTCCCACCTCAAACCACAGAGAGCTCCTCGGGGCACAGGACACAGCACAGTTTGTTTTTCTGACTCAACAGAAGAACTCGGTTGTTCCTCAGGAGATAAAAACCATCCACAGAAATTGTTTTGCCGCCAATTGTCACCTCATTTGTGTTCCATCCTGGCTGGCAGCAACACAGCCCAGGTGTTCTCTGGGACCTGCACGGGATCTGCTGCAGTCACTTCAGCTCTTAGGTAAAAATAGCCCAAAATTGGGACAACAGCTGCAGTGGTTGCAGGTAGAAGCAATAGCTTCCTATTTATTTCACCTATTTATTTCTACCCTGGCACCGGATTTAGCTAATAACCATTAGTTGCTAATTAGGATTCAAAGCAATTTTCCTTAGGACCTATTTCAAATCATTGCAACACAATTATGCAACGCATTTTCCTCATTTATTAAATCTCTTAAAGACACTGCTGTTTTAATTTTCAGTTCTTAACCCCTCACTCTGCAGTGTCCTCGGCTCACTTTGAAGCAGCTCCATGGACCTACATGAGAACATCCATTTTCAGTCCATCTCCCTTTGCCTGGCACCGTTTTTGCTAAAGCCTCCTGAATGAACCATTCAGCCCCTGTAAAATCCATTCCCAGAATGAGGGATGGATGGGAGATTGGGAAGGAATTCCTGGCTGGGAGACTGGGGAGGGGCTGGGATGGAATTCCCAGAGCAGCTGTGGCAGCCCCTGGATCCCTGGAAGTGTCCAAGGCCAGGCTGGACACTGGGGCTGGGAGCACCTGGGACAGTGGGAGGTGTCCCTGCCATGGGGCTGGAGCATCTTTAAGGTCCCTTCCTGATGCCCTGTGCAGGCTGCCCTAGAGCAGGGGCTGGGCAGAGCTCCAGAATAAAGCAGGGATTCATTCAAAGCATCTCCTGCATGGATCCACCTTGGGCAGCACCAGAGCCCAGCCAGGGCTGCACCCAAGATGAACCAAAATGGCCCCAAAATGAACCCAAGATGAACCAAAATGGCCCCAAAATGAACCCAAAATGGACCCAAAATGGCCCCAAAATGAACCCAAGATGAACCAAAATGGCCCCAAAATGCACGGCCGGGCACGGGCTCTGTCCCTGGGATCAGTTCTGCTCCATTTGCATCTTGCAGTTCATTGTCCCATTCCAGCTTTAGCCCCTGCAGTCCCACCCTGCTTGTTTTTCTCTCTCCAGCCCACGGGGTTTGTGCTCCTGGGCTGAGATTTGGATCATTTGTCCTTGGTGCCCAGCTGGAGCAGGAATTGTTTTGTGTCCCTGCTCTGTGCACAGAGCTCACCATGCCCTGATGTGAATCCCAGACCCGCACACTAAAGCAGCACAGAATGTGAAAAATAGAAAAGCCAAACCTGAGGCATCATTCTCACCCAAACTATTCCGTAATTAAAAGATGCTTGAAAAGTCTGAATTCACACTGCATTCCCCCTGACCAGCTTAAAGAGACCTTTTATGCTTTTACAGCACAAGTCATGTGGGTTGGGTTTTTTATGGCCTTTTTCCATGTTATTTGACAGCTTTTAAAAGGAAGATGATGCCCAGAACCAAATTTTAATGGAAGACCTTGAACAAATAACAGCAGAAGAAAATTTGAATGCTTGATAATTTAAGTGTTATTTTTTTACTACCAATGTGAATCCAACCCTAGCAAATTAAAACAGGAAGAATTAATTGGATATGCAAATAAGATTATTCACTATATAAATCTAATTACATACCAATTTGCTTTAACAGCATGAAAAAGACAAAAAAGCCTCTTTGTAAATTGTTTTCAAAACCACCTGTAGCACAACAAAGGGGCAGGGCTGGATCTGGGAGGTGCTGCTTTCAAACGAGGTGTTTTGAAGATCTCATCAAGATCCCTTTGCCACGGGCACCCGGCTCTGTTCCCTGATTTCCCAAATTTCATTAGTAGTTTTCAAACACTACCTTTGTTTTTATGCCAGGAAGAAACAAAACAGGCTGGATCTTGGGGATATGAGGTGATTCTGGTCACAAATCCTGACTTTTCTGAGCTGGTCCAGGCTTATTTTCCTGCCTGAGCCCAGAGAAGCAGGGGATGTGCTGGGGCACGCTGGGAGCTGCTGCCTGCACATCCTGAGCCCCTCAGAAAACAAAAAGGAATAATTAACACAAGCCAAAAGTGGATGAGGGAGATCTCTCCAGAGGGAAAAATGTTCCTGTTAATCTGGGAGCCTTTTGTGTCCAAGAAGCAAATTACACTGATGGCCAATTTATTTCTTTGAGCAGCTCCTTGTCAGGAGGAGTAAAAATTACAAACAAGATCACTGGAATTGATTAAGATACAGAATAGCTGAGACCATAATTAGTGTCCATGTGCCATCCCTGATAAAGGGTCCCAATCACACATTTTCTCTGACTGTACATTGAATTTTGTCATCTAAATCTGGTTCCTGGGTTCATATTGAGAATTTAAAACAATGCAGAGCAAAAAGCACAAAAAACGATGTTCCAAAGAAAAGGAATGTAATGTTTATACCTGTACAGCAAGCAAGTATTAAGGTCACCTTATGGAAAGCAAGGTGTTGCTATTAAAGAAAATTAAATTCAACTTACATGAAAAAAACTCGCAAAACATTGAAGAGTTGTTAAAAATTAAAATTGCACTGGAGGCAGATATTTGGTGAACACAGAGGAGGATTTTTGTCTCTTAAACTCTGTATATAGAGGGCTTTTGCAGCCTTTACTGCCTATTTTAAATTATATTAATAAAGAAAGGGCTGCATTGCCCTTGCACTTTATACATTGAAATAGATACTGAAAAGAAATGCAGAAATTTGCTGCACAGAGAGGAGGGGTTTTTGTCCCTTAAAGTCTGTATATGGGATTTGTTTGCAGCCTTTATTGTATATTTTAGATTGCATTAATAATGGAGGATAGCTCAAGATGAGAATTCCACATCTCCAGAGTCACTGGTGACACATTTACAAGGTTTTGCTTTTCCTTTAAGGCTGCCAATACATTTGTGCACTCACACTGATCCGTTTTTCTTTTTATTTTAAATGCTCTGTGGGCAGCTGCACAGTGACTCCTGAATTTACATGAGACCTGAGGTCTTCAGGAACAACTTAAAGAGTTTTTAAACTCCTGCTCGCTCAAAAAACAATGATTGGAATGGACAAATACATCAGTAAAGGGTGGGGTTTTTTCTGTCTTCCAGCACCACTGAGCAACTGGTGGAAAATTTGGTGTTGCTTCCTCTGAATTTCTCAAAATTTTGCCTCCTTTGCTCTGCCAGGGGAGCTCCCAGGTACAAACCAGAGCATGGGAAGGGTTTTTCGAGCTGGAATTTATCCTTCTGTCAACCCTCACCTCACTGATTGCGACTGACGTGTTTTATCAGCTGACACACCTTAAAAATGAACTTTAAAAAAAACCACCAGAAGCTGTTATGACATCTCCTAAATGCCAAACCCCTTGCTAACTGCTGCAGCTTCATGCATCCCCTCAATACTTTCAAAAGGCAGCAGCAAAACGCCCGAGATTGCCTCCACTTAAAAACAAGAAGGGGCGGTGAAGTTTGATCGGTAATTGGATGGCACATTAGGGAAAGTCACAACACAAGAGGCGTTTGAAGGGTTCTGGAAGAACACAACACCTTGCAGGAGGCGTGAGTGGCAGAGCTGACTCCGAGGTGTCGGAGCTCACGGGGCAGCAGCTCGCACACATCAATCCTGCTCGCCTCTGACAGCCACGTTTCGCTGCACACCCCAAAAAAAAACCAACAAAACCCACGCCAAAAGCACATTTTCCACCCAGGCAGCACTTTGCAAACCAGCACAGCCACACCTGAGCTTCAAACGCTGAGTTTTTGTGTAGGAACAAGCTGAATTGGGTAAGGTTTTTGAGGAGTTTGAGTCGGTGTTGCTCAAAAAAAAAAAAACCCACAAAAACCAAACCAACAAACAAAACACACAACAACCCCCCCCAAAAAAAAACAACAACAAAAAAACCCAAAAAGCCCCCCAAAAAACCCCCCAAAAAATAAAAAAAGGGAGGGAAGGAGGAACACAGCAATCAGACCATTATTGCAGTGACATGGCTGTTCCAGAACATTCTTATTATTCCAGGAATAACTCCCACTATTCCCAAGGTTAAGGTGGGGATTTCTCCTGCTCAAGTCCCAGGTCAGATTGCCATCTCCTGTGCTTTTATTCAGGTTTGTTGGGTAGTTCCTGACCTTCCCAAAGTGCTGAACAACCTCTGCCCATGGGGAACATGGCTCTGCCCAGGGAGATGGGAATTGTGGTGAGAATGATGCCTCACGTTTTAGTTTCTGTATTTTTCACAATATATATTATATATTGTGCTGCTTCAGAGTGTGAGTCTGGGATTCATATTATAGGATGGTGAGCTCTGTGCACAGAGCAGGGAGACCAAACAATTCCTGCTCCAGCTGGGCACCAAGGACAAGTTCCTGGAGCGGTTTAAGCTGCACTTTTCACTCTGGTTGGGATTGCAGCATTCCCAGGAGCTGTCCCTGTCCCCAGGGCTCCTGATGCAAGCCAGGCCCGCTCTTACAGCTCCTCTCCTGCTGCCCCTTCCCAAGGGGAGAGCCCCAGCAATTCCCCATCCCACAGCAACAGCAGCAGCCCCAGGAGGAGCTGTTTGCAGACAAACATCCCCCAGGGCTGCTCCTCCTCGTCCCTGCACCTCCTCCTGCTCCCTGGCTTGGGATGAATGCAGCTCTGTGTGTGCAGCCATCACCCAGGGCCTCGCTGCAATTAGCACCCAGAGGCTGAGAACCAATTAGGAGATTATTTAATGAGGCATGAGCAGCAGTGGTGAAACTGAGAGACAGCAGTAAGACACAGGAAAGCAGAGGCAGGGCAGGGGAAGGTGGGAATCCCAGTAGTGAAAAGCTCATGGATCCAGCTCCTTGGCTGATTTAAATGGAGATTTTTGACAGAAATCAAGAAATATGCTCTAAAATGATAAATATGCTCTAAATATTGTTTTAGAGCAATAAATATGCTCGAAAATGCTGCCCCTGGATCCCTGGCAGTGCCCAGGGCCAGGTGGGACATTGGGGCTGGAGCACCTGGGACAGTGGAAGGTGTTCCTGCCATGGCAGGGCTGGCACTGGGTGATTTTTAAAGTCCCTTCCAACCCAAGCCATTCAGTGATTTTTGAGCTGCACTGGTGGAGGACTGGGATGATTTCTCATGTGATAAAGCTACCCCAGGCAGCCCAGGGGATGCAGGATCCTGCAGGGAAAGGCTCTGCCAGGCCACAGGGGTGATGAGGGACCATCCATGAGCTCTTTCCAGACAAAGCAACATCCCACAGCAAACCTGCCCAAAGCTGAACCCCCCACCCCAAAGCTGAACCTCCTACCCCACAGGACAATCTCAGGAGTGGCTGCACCTTTGATGAACCAAAACCATCCCAAAGCCACTTCCCAGTCCTGGGAGCTCGTGAGACAGGCGGATTAAATGAGCAATAAAATGCAACTTAATGGGGTCGATGTTAAATTAGTTTCAATTATCAAACCCCATTTTAACAAAATGAATGCCTGGCTCCCTTCCAGAGCTCACATAATTTACATGGGAAAGCACTGGGTTCTCTCTCCTCCCACTGACTGATGGCATCTCTCCCTCGCCTTTCATTAGGGAATAAATTCCATATTCCATCCTAATACACCAACAAATTCCCCAAAAAAGAAAAGAGAGCATTCGAGTTTGCTCAGGAATGCAGCAGAGGTCAATAAATGTAACTGTGACACTTAATCAAACCAAGTCAGTATGAATAAATCCTGGGAAATTCTATGCAGATTGTTTAGCAATGAGTTGTCTGGAGAGTGTTATTTTATATCAAGTGGGAAAACACTCAGGGAAGCTCTGCTTCTCACTGAGGAAAAAGAGGACACAAGCTTTAGAGCACAAGCCACGTTATTTCAGTGTTGTAGGGAAGAAAAGGCAGTGCCTGGCAGATGTACATTGCATTTGCTGGGAATCCATGACCCTATTTAAGTTATTCACCACAGAGAATTTGGAAGCAATTTTTCCATGGCATCATCTGAGTAGGAAGGGCACAAATCATTGATTTTCTTCCAAGTCTCACCGATCATCCATTGCATTATCCCTATTTCACAAATAAGAACAATGGCCATATTCAGAATTCTGTCAGGGATCTGTTTTGCAGATTCCAAATACAGGAAATGGGATGAACATAAAAAACACCCCCTAAATAATCACAAAAAAACCCCACCCAAAATATTAAGGCAAGGCAGAAGGTACAAATTGAAAAGGTACAAATTAAGAAGGTACAAATTATTGGGATAGGAGGAATTTCAGCCACATCTGAGTTCCTGCTGCTCCCAATCTGCACGGGACAAACTCAAAACTTTCCCACACAAACTGCTTTGAAAAAAATTTTCTTTTCAGCTGTGCCAGACAGCCACGGGAATCTTTATAAATGACAATATCCCTAAAAACAGATGCAATCTTCAGCCATTTCAACTCAGAAAACTGGAATTAAGACACATCAACCTATTAAGACAGCTGTATTTTTCATCCTTTCCTTGACACCTGGAAAGTTTAATGAAGTTTAAAGTCACCAGCTTCAGCTGGAGATGCTGGCTGCTGGCTGGCTAATTAGTTACCTGTCTCATTCATTAGCAACTTCTCCAGTAGTTGATTATAAATGGTTGTAATGCTTGCCTTGCTTCACAGAGTAATTAATATGATACAGACTATTTAACAATGTGTCTTAGCTTGATTTATGAAGCTGAATATGTGTATTTTACTGCAAAATAAAAAACCCAAACACATCAGGAAAACCAGGCTGAAGCACTGAAGGGACAACAGGAAAATTTTGATTTTTCATAGCAATACACAGGAAATCTTTCCTAAAATTTCCAATAATGAGTCAGTGCAGCCTGGCTGCAGCATATTCTTAATTTCAGAGCACAGCATTTGACAAATGCTTCAATAAAGCAGCATCAAACGATGCCCAGCTGAACTGCAGCATCCTGAGCTCTGTTCATTACAGGAACTTACCAAGAGATTTTTTATTTTATAGTAAAAAGGATCAGAGCAGGTCAGGATTCAGGGCAGGATCTCCCATGGGTCAGGGGGTGTTGAACAATTTTACTGTGCATCACTTAGTTTTTTACTTTATATCATTATTTACTAGTATTATTATAAAGTGAATAATACTATTATTTACTTTATGTTATTTATTATAATATTATTATAATAAATTATTGAAAATAAAAATAATATAATAAATAGGATATTGTTGATGTATAATATAATATCTATATATAATATTTATATATAAATTATGTTTATATATAATAATACTATAATAAACAATATCGTGTTTATATGGTGTTTACCAAACCAAGAGCTCCAGGACAAATAAATCTCTTAAAGCTCCTGTATTTATGTGGTGCTGGCAGCTGGAAGGGGCTGGTCAGGATTCAGGGCAGGATCTGCCACGGGTCAGGGGGTGTTGAACAATTTTATTGTGCATCACTTGGTTTTTTACTTCATATTAATATTTACTAGTATAATTATAAAGAATACTTAATAATAATAATAATAATAATAATAATAATAATAATAATAATAATAATAATAATAATAATAATAATAATTTACCCTTAAAAATACCTATAATTAGAATTATTTTTCCCTATAATTATATTTTACCCTACCCTACCCTATAGGGTGGTGAGGAGGCTTACTTCTCTCCCAGACAGGGAGGAAATTCCCACCCAGACAGGTTTTGGACTTGCCAAGCCAGGCTTTGCCCAGCACCCAAGAGAGCTCCCAGCAGGATTCCCCCTGCCCCACATCCCTCACCTCCTGTTCTTTCTCCATCACCACTCAAGCTTTACAAAATTAAACCCCTTTCCAATAATATTTAGATTTTCTAAGAATCACACAGTATTTCACCTATAAAACACCCCACTAATCACCTCCAATTTTGCCATAAAACCCACTTTTACTGGCAATAAATAATCAGTTTGGGTCCATATCCTCCCTAATTTGATGGATGCGTGGTAAAGTAGGTATTTCTGTAAGTCCCTAAATGAGATTTAATTTCAATACCTACACACTAATTCAAATGCAAAGGAGCTAAATTGAAAAGGGGCATCACATAAAACACACAGGGGATCAATACACAGCCAGAGAGTTGGAACATCTGCTTAGAAAAATGCCTGTCTACTCCCTGGTTTATTTGAAGTGCACCATCTCACCTTCTTAACTTTTGAGAAAGAGGCAATTAAATTTGCCCAGATGGACTTGAGAGTTACACAGAGAAAAACATCATATACCTAATCATCTGTATGTAAAAATGAGGAGATGGCATTGATGTGGCCTCTGGTTTCCTCATTTGGGAAATGATGGCCTAAATCAATCAGGTCACATCCAGCAAGGGCTTTGCTGCTGGCAGATCAGGGAGGGAAATGGGTACAGACTTCTCGTGAGGCTGGCTCAAATCCTCTGCAATCACAGACAAACTTGCCTCATAATCCCTAAATAAGCACAAATTACATTTTCTCAGCTCTCCTTTCCACCTCTGAACAGCTGAGTGATGCTGTAGAGCCCCACCTGGGCAGCTGAAAGTCTCCTGGCTTTGCTGCCCTGTGCAGGCTGCCCTAGAGCAGGGGCTGGGCAGAGCTCCAGAATAAAGCAGGGATTGATTCAAAGCATCTCCTCCATGGATGCACCTTGGGCAGCACAAGAGCCCAGCCAGGGCTGCACCCAAGATGAACCCAAAATAGACACAAAATTAACCCAAGATGGACCCAAAATGGCCCCAAAATGAACCCAAAATGGACCAAAAATGGCCACAAAATGAGCCCAAGATGAACCAAAATGGCCCCAAAATGAACCCAAGATGAACCAAAATGGCCCCAAAATGAACCCAAGATGAACCAAAACGGCCCCAAAATGAACCCAAGATGAACCAAAATGGCCCCAAAATGGCCACAAAATGAGCCCAAGATGAACCAAAATGGCCCCAAAATGCACGGCCGGGCACGGGCTCTGTCCCTGGGATCAGTTCTGCTCCATTTGCATCTTGCAGTTCATTGTCCCATTCCAGCTTTAGCCCCTGCAGTCCCATCCTTGTTTTTCTCTCTGCAGCCCACGGGGTTTGTGCTCTGGGGCTGAGATTTGGATCATTTGTCCTTGGTGCCCAGCTGGAGCAGGAATTGTTTTGTGTCCCTGCTCTGTGCACAGAGCTCCCCATGCCCTGATGTGAAGCCCAGACCCGCACACTAAAGCAGCACAGAATGTGAAAAATAGAAAAGCTCAAACCTGAGGCATCAGCTTCAGTTTGAAGGAATTTTTGAATGGTTAAGCTGAGGTTTAACCATTCTCATTCCAGTCAGGACCTGCTCACCCAAAACCTGCCTGGAAGATGATGCTGCTGGGGGGCCACACCTCTTCTGAGGGATTTCCAAACACAGGAGTTGGAAATGAACTTTGGAAATGAACATGAAAAGCCACTAAATAATAATAAAAGCCCCCACTCACAGTATTAAGGCAAGGCAGATCTGATTTGCAAACCCTTCTCCAGTGGTGCCCAGGGCTGGGTGGTGTTTGAGGAGTACCAGGAGTCACTCCCTGCCTCCTCTGCTGTGCAAACATTAATGAAGCAGCTGGCTCCAGAAATGCAAAGTGCTGCAGAACTGACCAAAATATTAATTAATTAATTAATTATGGGGCCGCAGCAGATGAATCATTTCCCAGCTTCCTGCTCACATCAAAGTGCAGAGGAAAAAAAAAAAAAACCCCACAGTGAACAAATTGAACTGCGGCCTCATTTAGAGGAGACCATAATTTAATATGTACAACAGGGCTCCCAGCTTTAATTATTTATATTCGGACACAAAATTCGCTGAATTTCTCTGGTATGAAACCTGCAGCTGCTTGGAGAGCAGCATGAATTCAAATCCTCACCTCTCTGTGAATTTTGAGGTTTGATTTTTAACAGAGCTGGGTGCCCAGTTTCAGGGGAATGTATTGATAGAAATGATGGGGGTTTTGCCTCACAGTGGAAAACATTTGACTCTGTATTGCATTTTTTCCTCTCCTGAGTCCCAGAGCTGTGCTCTAAACACTCTGCTCTGAACTACTGCTGGGCTATTGCTGTGCAGGATCAGCACGAGATCAAAGGAGAGAGGATGCCTGCACAGGCATTTCTGAGAATATTTTCCTGTTAAAAAATGTTTTGGGGAAAAACCCCAAACCACCACTAAAAAAAAAACCCAAAAAACCAACAACAACTACAACAAAAAAACTAAACAACCAAACAAAACAAAAAGAAAAACCCAAATAACCAACAAAAAAAAAACCCAAAAAACAAAAAACCCAAAGTGAAACAAAACAAAAAACCCAAACAAAACAAAACAGCAAAACCAAACCAAGAGCTCCAGGACAAAGTAATTTCTTCAAACTCCTGTATTTACCTGGTGCTTGCAGCTGGAAGGGCCTGATCAGGATTCAGGGCAGGATCTGCCATGGGTCAGTGGGTGTTGAAAAATTTTATTGCGCATCACTTGTTTTTTTTACTTTTTATTCTTATTTACTAGTATTATTATAAAGTAAATAATAGTATTATTCACTTTATTATTATTATTATTATTATTATTATTATTATTATTATTATTATCATCATTATCATTATTATTATTATTGTAATTATTTTATTTCAATTATTAAATGGCTCCTATCTCAACCTAGAAGTTTTAATTTTGATTCTCCACCCATTGCACTGGGGTGGAGGGAGGTGAGGGGAGGCTGGGAGGGGCTAAGCTGGGTTTAACCCACAGCACAGTCAGAAGGGGAATGGTTAAATCCCACTATAAAATATGCATCTGCACACTCAGACATTAATGTGTCTGTGCCACTGCAGCTCATTAACATGCAAATATGACTTCAGCACAGAAACTCTCTGCTGCAGGAGGTTAATGAGGCAGAGGATGGCACAGAAGTCACAGAAACACAGAAAATTCCCTTTCGGACTCGTGCGGAGCAGTGCAGGCACACGATGTCACATTTCCTGTGGCTCACCCATGCAATGCCCTCTGTTTCCACTGATGCCTCAAGGTTCAGCTTTCACATTTCCCAGGCTCTGCACTGCCTGGTGTGTGACTCTGAACTCCACACACAGTGCCAGCAGCTCTCTCACAGCTCAGTCCCACAGAACAATCCTTTTCCAGCCCAGAACCAAGGACACCTATCTGGGAGGGTGGGACTGCATCACCTGGAGCTGGAATTGGACAGTGAACCCCCAAAAGGAAATTGTTAACTGTGTGCTTCTGGCAGATAGCCAAGCACCCCAGCACTGGATTTTATCCCTTAATGAACTTTTCAACATTTTAAAGAGTGAGCTCTGTTTCTCACAGATCCAGCAAGGCCCAAGGCCCTGGTGGCAGTGCTGGAGCCCCAGGGAAGCTCTGGGGATGCTGCTCTTGGGGATGGTGGCACCACTCAGCTCCAGAGGGCTTTGTTGGGGCAACACCCAGTTATAGATACATATTATAATATTGGCTTTTTGCAAATATTAAAATGGATGTTATATGTGGGGTGTTAAAGTCACTTTGTTATAAAGATATCATTTTTATTTCTGTTGTCCATTAAGCTCAGTGCAATAGCTGATGTCAGTGTGCTTGTGTTAAAATGCCTGCTGGGATGGGATAGCACCCAAAGCACACAGGATGAGCACACCTGGACACATCTGCCAACCATCAGCACTCACTGACTGAACACAATATGGACCAAGGCCCAAAACTGAAGGTGATGATAAAAAAGGACTAAAACCACAAAAAAATCAAGGAATCTGCGTGTTCTAAAAAGGAAGATCCAAGGAGGAGCCATGCTGAACAGTTCTTGGAATATGGAAACTAGTTTGGGGGAAAGTTTCCTATGCATAAGGGTCTATGAATATGCAACAGGCTGATGTAATTAACAGGTATTTAAAGGGTGTCCCTGAAGAGAACAGGGTGCTCTTGGCTGACCCAATAACCTTTGCTCTGTGGTCCTATTGTCCTTTATTAAACCTTTGACATTTTCACAGGAGGGTGAATGTGAATTTTCCACAGCCCGAAAACCTCACCCTTCACCAGCCCTGCTGCTCTCTGCAGCTGAGACCAATGACCAGGATGACACCTGGGCTGGGCCTGACTCTGATTACAGGAACTAAACCCAAGTATTCCATTTCCAGGTTTAAGAACTGAGCTTAACTTTCCCAGTCATTTAAGGGTCCCCAAAGCACTGTGGAGGGTTGGTAGAAAACTTCCTGCAGACTATTTTCTTCTACTATTTTATAACTCAGTTATTAATATTTTTTTTTTCACCAGGGTGGAAAATGGTTTGCTCAACATGAAAACACAAATCTCCCCCTTAACTTCAGAATATTTAACAGCCACCTGTGCCTGTGTTCATAACACCAGAGCACGACACAAAACACTCCCACGGCTCTGGGAAGCAATCCAAGAGCATCCCTTAAAAAGAGCCCAAATGAGGGAGCCCTGCTCATGGCAACACCAGAATTCCCACAGCACCAGCACTTCCCTGCCTCCAGCCAGCTCAGACAATGCTGCAGGCAGCCACAGAAAATTCCAGATTTAAAACCTGCCCAAAGAAGCCGGCCCAGAGCACGTCCTGCAGCAAAATGAAACCATTTTCTCGCTCAGAACCTCTTCTAAAACTCACACAAAACTTCTGGCACTCCTCTCCCCACACTTCTGTTAAATCTCCCTCAGCAGGACAAGAATCTGAGGCTGGGGAAACTCAGTGCACTGCAAAGAGGAGGGGAAATGCTGCTGCAGAATAATGGGGGGAAAGCCAGTGCTGGAGAGATGTATTTTCATTAAACACTGATCTTTTGATAAAGGCAACTCCCCCCAAACACATCCCACTGAAACTTTATTTTGCTGCCACTAAGCAGTTTGCAATAGGTATTTCAGGTGGAGAAATTACAGTAAAAATGTTTTCCATGCTTTTGTTTTCCCCACTCTTTCATTTATTTGCTTGAAATAAAGGCTCATCCTCGCTGTGTTCCCCGAGCCCAGCTTCCCTGGGGTTGCAATTCCCAAAACATGTGGGGGCTCTGCATTGCAGAACCTCTCTGCATCCAATTTTCTGCCAGCTCAGAAACTGTCAAAGCACATTTAGAAAGACTTGGAACGAAATTTCAAAAATAGGTACCCCTAAGTACCGGAAGAAAAGTGCCTTTGTGTTCAGTAGAGCCAAGCAGAAAAAAATGAACACTGCTCTAAGTACTTTGTTATTATCTGAAATGCTGGAAAAGTAACCTGACAGTGAGCACAAAGAAAAGGGGAGAAATCAAGCTAATAAATAAAGCAGTAAAACAGTCTGAGAGAGCAGCAGGTAAATTAGAGCAATCCAGGCTAACACCAGGGTGACACAAACATTAATTAAAGCCTGACACCCTCCCTCAGAACAAAACACATGTGAGAGAATAATGATGGCACTGTAAGGAGGAATTAATCAAGGAAATGGCAGAGAGAGGAAGACTCAGGACAGTCCTGGAGCGCTCCAGGACGGGGGATCCTACAATCAGTGAGCAGGCAGGGCTTTGGAACCAGCTTTGCTGAGCCTCTGCAAACCCACAACCTTCTCAAGAGCTGTTTCAGCTCCAGGAAAAAGGCACATCCCTCAAAAATCTCTGGGAATTTCTCCAGGAACGCTCTGAACATTGCAGCTTGGGCTGAAAAGGTTAACCAAGGGCACTTGCAGGAGATGGTTGTAGGGCTGGAATATGTTATTCTAATTATTTGTTAAATGGAGCGAGGGCTCAGCTGTAACACAACACCACTTTAATGGGATTTAAAGCTCCACTCCACCAAGGTTTAATTGAGCAGGGAAAGCTTAACACAAAGTGAGGGAAAACAACTTCCACCAGCAGCAGCTTTGAAGAAGAAAGGGGCAGAGCTGACCTCTGAGAAATTGTGCTGGGGCTGGGAGACACAGCCCAAGAGGAAAATGAATTTCACCTTGATGAGCTCATTAACAAGGGCCACAAACAGGGATTAATTTGGGCACTTCAGCCCTGGCACATGAGCCACGGGGCACTCTGGCATTGGAGGGAAGAGCAGAGGTGTCTGAGCTCCAGGGTGTGATGGGGACACCTCACCTGCCAGGCACACCAGGACTGAGTGCAGCACCAGCAGCTCCCATAGCAACCTCATCTTCAGCTCCAGGGGCAGGGACAGCCCAGGAACCTCAGAGCAGAGCGGGGATCCTTGGGAACCTCAGGCCAGCTTCAATCTGGAAAACAAAACACATTGCAAGGACATTCAGGGCTGCTGCTGCTGACAGCTTCTTCTTCCTTTCCAGGAGAGATGGGTCTGGGGATCAACAAAGGAGCTTTGGTAAATGTTGTATGGCATTAAGACACAAATCTTACAGGTAAATGTTGATTTTCACATCATTCCCAGCAGTGGTTGGTGACCATTTCAGGTGTCTGGGTGGCAGGTGAGGATTGGGAGTTGTAACCTGGAGCTGTGAAATTTCTGCTGTCTCTTACCCTCAGGAGATTCACTCCCTGCCTCTCTGGGGTGTAATTAGTGAACTCTGGAGATTAAAATGAAAATTGGAGTAATTTTTTACTCTGTAACTTTTCTGTGCAAACATCATCCAGCACACAAATGACACCATCCCTGCAAGGCAGCACTTTGCAGGAAAGCTTCCCACACTGCTCAAGCAAAGGGATATTTTCCCATTCCACCTCCATCCTCACTGCTCTAAAACTCTGTTTAAAAATCCACCTTAAAATCTCCAGGTAAAAATGAGTCTTCCCCTCACCCCCAATTACAACCTGTAAATAATTAGAATTTGAGAGCAATTTGAGACTTTCTCAGCTGATCACTGCAAACCTCCACCATCCCCCTCTGAGCAACCCAAGGGGGCAAAAAACGCCTTCATTTATGAAAGGAACCACTTCAGAGCAGGCATTTAAATATTAAAAATAAATAAATCAGGCCAGACACACATTCTTATAATTTATTCATCTCAGTGAAGACTGGAAGTTCAGGGGCCTTCGTGCTTACAAGACAAACTGCATGAGTAATAACAAGAGAGGTCTCTGCCTGCTTTTGTGAGCTAAAATTGGGAGAATTCTTTTAATAAAGTCAGGTTCAATGCACTGGGAAGGCTGAGAATCTTTAGCCTCTGATCTGAAGATGCAGGGAGAGATTAATTGCAGAAATTCATCTGTTCTCACACAGACTGATGGGGTGTGCTGGGGGCAGCAGGAATAGCCAATCAATGAATACTAAGAACTATTTAGGACAATGATTAGAGCATTAATTATTAATTTTGGAAGGAAAATGTCTATATTGATTGACATGGTGAAGCAGTTACACTGTTTATAGTGAACTCCAGAAATATTTTTTTTTTTTACCCTAAAGTCTTGACCTGTGGAAAAGTATTAATTTTCCTCCAAGTACCAAATTCTCTTGATTATAACAGCAGCTACACAAGAGATTTCTACCAATTTTACACCAATTTAAGTGAAATTTGAGATCAATCCTGGGTTTCAGCAGCTGCTGAAATTCTTCCTTGTTCTCTTTTCCCCACTATTCATTCCCATCAATAAACCCCTACAAAGTTTCTCTTCCTTACCCTGCCTGGAGATGCTTTACAATTATTGTCCCCTCTCCCTGCAATGAGCAGAGCAATCACTCACAGCATCTGATACCTCATTGAAAACACAAGGGCTTGACAAGCTTTTATCAATTTAACCTCCTGCCAGGAGCCCGTGGCAAGCACCCACAGACTGGGAGGACTCACCAAAAAATTCCCTACTTTTCCAAAAAGTCAAAAAAATTCCTGGATAGTCTTGAATTTCTTACCCTCCTCAGCTCTTGCCACAGCTGCCCTGACTCAGCATGCTTTTAGGGAAAGTTCTGGCTACGGGGAGGGTTTGCAAACTCATTTTATGTGGCATTCATATTCTCTGAAAAAATTCCTCTGCACAGGATTTTTCTTCTGGGAAGCTGAGAGGCCTCAGGAAAAAAACAAAAAAAAACCAAAAAAACCAAAACCAATTCTTATCTCATTTGCTTCTCCTGTGTTTTGCTCATGTAAAATGTGTTTATAAATTGTTTACCCAAAATAATTGTTTGATTAGTCTGCAGTGGAAGTTATTTTAACTCATTGGCCAATTAAGGCCAAGCTGTATCAAGACTCTAAAAAAAAAATCACAAATTTTCATTATTATCTTTTTAGCATTCAGTAAATATCTTTTCTGTAGTCCTTAATATAATATAGTATAATAAAGTAATAAGTTAACCTTCTAAAAACATAGAATTAAATACATCATTTCTGCCTTCGTCGGGGCCCTCTGCAAATCCAATAATTTTATTTATTTTTCTACTCAGGAAATAATGCTTCTCTCAGCATTTTAAACACTGACACCAAGCATTTCAAAGTTACTAACGTAAATTAGTTTCTAGCTTGCAAAGATATTAAAAGTATCAGACTCTGTCCTTCCTCCCATCGAGTTCTGACACAATCACTGGATCTCAATTTCAGCCCAAAAGAACAGTTATGCTAAAAATACAGAATTGTGGAATGGTTTGTGTTGGGAGGACCTTAAGTCCCACCCAGTGCCAGCCCTGCCATGGCAGGGACACCTCCCACTGTCCCAGGCTGTGGAATGTCCCCCCCAGTGTCCAGCCTGGCCTTGGGCACTGCCAGGGACCCAGGGGCAGCCCCAGCTGCTCTGGGCAGTAAATATATTTTAAGTCCATTGAAAAAGCTGAAAGTTTTCCATTATTCTTTCCAGTAATTCAGCAGCTGCTCCAGAGAACAAGCAGAGGTCGTGCCCGTGCTCCAAAGCAAAGTTTGCACTCCCTGATGTCTGCACAGGGCAATGCAGGACAGAAAGTTCCCCCAAAGAGAAACGATGCCTGTCTGGGCATAAACAGCACTGAAAAGTAAACGAGATGATTACCACTCCAAATATTTTCCTAGGGTTAAATGATGGTGGTTCTCAAGGCAGGGCTGCAATTCCATTTCTCGTGCTAGTTCCCTATTTCACATGTGAATGAGTCCAATTCTCAGAATGTTTCCCTGTAAATATTTCTGCTGTTCACATCAGCAGGGCCTTTGTTCAGAGCTCTGCAAGAACTGTTCAAACATATTGACTTTTTATGGCAGCAGCTTTAGGAAAAGCAACATTTGTGCACAAGCAAAAGGTGGATAATTGAAAAGATCCTTCCCATTCCTAAATGTTTCCTGACTACCAAATCCCAGGGGAGTTTGTGCTGCTGCTGAAGGCCTGAAAACTCACAAAGTTTAATATTTCATTTCCAGAAGCAAGCAGAGGCAGTTTCAGCAGTACACAAGTTATTTTTGCGAGATGAAAATGAGATTGCTGAGCTTCAGTCTGGAAGTGCAGCCCATTAGAAACCCCAGTGCCACCACACGTGTGCAGATGTCTTTTTAACTTCACTTCTGGCAATGCAGCCATTGCAAATTCTTTTGAAAGGCACCTTTGCTCCTAATTGGATTCTGCCAAAGAAACTTGACTCTAGGAGCTCTGACTGCAGGCAGGTAGGAGGGGAAAAAATGTGGAGTAGAAATATTTGTGTATATGAGTTTTTCTGCATTTGTGGGCATGGCTGTGTGAGTAATTTTGCTTGGATGTTTCATGATTAGCACTTCTGTAAAAGCAAAATAGAAATTAAAATCCTGAGGCTGATATATCTAGGGATGCATTTGGAACGTGAAAAAAATACTTTGTAAGATAAATTTGCACTACGTGACCTCTCAGTTTTGTGAATATTCTGAAGGAAAACCTGCAGGACACACCTAAGGTTGATGCCTTATGGTTTCAGCTTTTCTATTTTCCATATATTCATAACCCTGCAGTTCTTCAGTGTGTAACTCCAAACTCCACACTCAGTGGGAGCTGCTGCTGCTTCCCCATTTGGGGCAGACACAACAATTCCTCTGCAGGCCTGGCAATCAAGGACACCTCACTGCCTCAGGGCCCAGAGATGGGAACAAAAGGGACTTGGGGGAGCAAACTTGGGCTCAATGACTGCATTACCTGAAGCTGGAATTGGCAGATTCACCCCCAAAATGCAAATGGACCAAACTTATAAAAGTGTGCAAACCCTGACCCATCATCCATTTTTGGATGTAGCTGTCCTAAATGCACCTGAAGGCATGTTCAATAAATAGAACAGCTTTTTATTCCCTTAATTCTGTCTGGCCTCTGTTTTAGGTGATCCAAAAAAGGCATCAAGACCCCGAAGAGCAGCAGCAGCAGCAGCAGGAGCATTCCTGAGCACTCAGCCCCATTTAGCTGTGCCCACTGGTGTGCTGTGGAGTGCCAGCTCTGCTCAGCTCCCAGATAAATCACTGCTAATGAAGCGTGCTGCACAGACAGACAGCAACAGGCATCCTTTAATCACCTGGGCTCAGGAGGGGCTGGGGGGAGCACAAAGCCCTCAGCACTAATGGGGCACTCGTTAGACTGGAGGTGATGCAGCCCTGGGGCTGCCACAGGGCTGGCAGCAGGGAATTCACTGCTTCCCTCCACAGGCTGACTTTAATTCGTGCTGCCAAAACCTCCTCGGTGGCACCCGGCTTTTGAAACGGGAGTGGAGAATCTTAAAACTCATCTTGAGGCTTGGCTGAGGGAAGGGGAGCAGAGCTCGGGGTGACCCCTCTGCCCTCTGGTTACACCTGGGGTGGGGCAGGGCACAAAGTCACAGAATTGTTTGGGTTGGAAAAGATGATGGAGCCCAGCCTGGGAGCAATCCCCATCTTGTCACCAGGGCACAGCTCTGAGTGCCACGTCCAGCCCCTCCTTGAGCTGCTCAAGGAAAGGAGCAGATGGAAAATGCAGCCAAACTGCACCCAGACTGGGAGGATATTGCAGGGCAAATCTAGAAACAGCACAGTCAGCAAAACAAGGTGCAAGAGAAACTCAAATTCCACTCTTCTGCACCAAAAAACAAACAAACAAACAAAAAAAGAACCAAAACACAAAAGCCCACAAAAAAAACCAAAATAAGAAAAAATAAAACAAAGTTGAAAGTAAGCCACACAAAGTTTTCTGAGGTTCCAAAAATCCCCACCACTTAAAAAAAAAAATTAAAAATGAACACCTTTTCTAATGAACACCTATAAGGTCTCTACTCATCACAGATGGGTTGGTGCTTCAGGAGTCTCAGCAGAACTGTGGAATTATTAAGGAAAGACATGGAGAGACATGGAGAAAGGAAATGGACATAAGGAAAGACATGGAGAGACAATAATGAAGGAAAGACACCTGAGATCATCCAATCCAATCCCTGACCAAACATCACTGTGCCCACCAAAAATATCACCAAGTGCCACATCTACCTGAGCACGTGCAGGGATGGTGACTCCACCACCTCCCTGGCAGCCTGTTCCCTTGTCTCACCACTCTTCCAGTGAATGATTTTTCCTTGATATCCAGCCTGAGCCTCCCCAGGTGAACCTCCAGGCCATTTCCCCTTGCCCTGTCACTTGCTGCCTTGAGAGAAGAGGCTGATCCCCAGTAAAGCTCCCCCAAACACTGTTCTCCATTTGCCCTCTCCAAACACCCATTCCTGATGTTCCTTGGTGATTTGCAGGCTAAATCTCAGCCCAGATTTTGAGGGCACAATCAGGGTTTGGTTCCACAAGCACCAATGTTCAGAAGGTGATGGAGAGAACTCCACACCCTGGGATTCCCCCAGTCCTGGTGCTGCTGTTAAAGGAGAGCTCATTCCCCATTTCTGAGCCAGAAACTGGGATAATGACAGCCTGGAAGTCACTCAGGCTGATTTGGGGCACAGAACCAACTTCTATAAATGCTGGTTAAAGGTGTGTGATAGATGAGTAATGCATGATTGACTCTCACAATTAACAGACAAATATCATGGAAATAGGTTAAGAAAAGTTTATGGATTTATAGTGATGTTCCTGGGAGGGCTGGCTTGTCACTGTGGAACACCTGAGCTCCAGTCAGGATTTGAGGCAGAGATCTCCACCACTGGACAGCAAAGAAGGGGTTGATGGACAGAACTTTGGGAGGGGTTAAAGGGTTAAAAAGGGAAAAACCTCCATTGTGAGGGGGCTGAGCACATGGCGGGGAAAATCTTTTGCTCCCAGTGCTGTAACCTTTTTTCTTCATTCAGTCTTCTGTTGTATTTTTGATAAGGTTTAATAAACCTTCCTGAACTATGACAAGTGAGGAGCAATTTCTCACAAAGGAGCTGCTCAGCTTTGGCCAGGGAGCAGAACCAGAGAGGTTCCTTTGCATGGAGCAGGCAAACAAGGAGGCTCTTCCCAAAATGACAGAAAATTGCTTTATCTGTGAAAGGAACTGAGCAGAGCTGCTCCAGAGGAGCAGCACCTGGGCACAGGCAGCTCCCAACTCCTGAACAGCAGCCATGGCCCAGATCCAGCAAAACTCAGCCTTGTAACCCAGGTCCAGCTCAGAGCCCTGTGCTAAGCCAGGCCTGTGTGTCAGGAGAGCCCAGGCTCTCTCCAGCAGCTGCAATCAGTGACCTGCAAAGCTCAGCAGCCAAAAATAGAAGGTGCCTGAAAGAAGTGTCCCCAAAAGTGCAAATTTCACAGCAGTACTTCTTTGACATATACACATTGATTTTTTTTCAGCACTCAAAGAAAAAGTTGGGGGTTTTTTTGTTTTCTTTTCTTTTTTGGGTTTTTTTTTTTTTTTTGCTTGTTTTTTGTTATTTTTGCTGTGGGAGTTGGTTTTTTTTTTGGTGGTTGTAAGTTCTTAGATAAACCATAACTTTTCCTTTTGTGTAAGGAAAAAAAAAACCAGAACAAAGGGGGTTTTGAAAAGAAGGGTGGGGGAGATGAAGGGCGGTGGGCACACGGCTGTGGCAGCTCCCACTGAGCTCTCCTCACTCTCTCAGCACGTCTGGCACACCCTGGTCTAGCCCAGACCTGCAATGATCCCTCCTGGAGCTGGAGTGACTCACAATCCCCACACTGTGCCTGACAAAGCAGTGACACACACAGAGCACACCGTGCCTGTGAAATGGGAGTCACAGAATACCCCAGCTGGAGGGGACCCACGAGGATCACCAAGGCCCCCACACTCACACCCTGCCCCTGAGAGCGTTTCCCAAATGGCAAAATCCACTCTAGGCTTTCCCCCCATTCTGAATTCCAGGCAAAATCCAGTCTGGGCTGTCCCAAAAATGACTTGTCTGAGAAAACAATGCCAGATTTCACACTGTGCTCCCCTCTGGGCTCTCACTCCCCTTCCCTGGATAGAGATCTCATTTCCCTGGGCCAGGGAAGTCACAGCAGCTGCACAGACAGAATTGCCCAGCCCAGCCATTTGTACTTGTCAGGCCCTGGGTGAGCTGTGCCCCAGCCACGTCCTGGCTGTCACAGCTGCATCCATCCCATCCAACAAACACAATTCCAGCAGCACCAGCAGAGATTCCTGCTGGAGTCACTCAGGAAGAGCCCACTGCCACAAACTGCAGTTTAAATGCTGTTTATTTAAACTGCAACCTCTGCAGTTTAAATGCTGTTTATTCCATGGAGGTTTTTTGGTGGAAGTGCTCCCTGATTCATGCTCATCCCACATATTCCCAACAACCCAGCAGCGGGACAGACAGGGAGAGGCTTCTGTGCTGCTGGAATTACAGATGGAAATCCCTCTCAGCAGGACCATCCCTTTCTGACTGGGTCTGGAAGCAACATTCCCAGTTTACCTTTATGCAGAACATAAAGCCACAGCTCAAAACCTGATTTAGAGGGACTGGATTATACCTGTAACATTCCCAGGTGACCCTGCACACCTGGGGAACCACTGAAAGCTCCTTGGAAGCAACAATCCTCCCTAAACATGGATATTCCCAGCTGAGCCACAAGTTCCTTGAATCACAGCACAGCTTTCCACAGGAAAAAAAAAGAAAAAAAAAGTAATTAAATGTTTTTAATCACCAGCCACTAAGTGCACCATCACACCCCTCACTCTGTGTCTGAACCCTCAGGAAACTCAGAATTGCCCTGGAAAACCTGGATAATGCAAGGATAAATCATTCCCAGGGAAGGAGAGGGGGAGGCTGGAGACAAATCTGAATTAAGGCTGGGGGTGTTAATTAGGGCTCACTGTTTATTGTTCTACCTTTCCCATCAAGGATGGGTTGGGAAATGCTCACCTGAGGCAGCAGCTCTCAGAGAACATCCACACACAAACAGCCACAAATTCTGAGGAGCTTAATTCCAACAAGGAGCAACATTATCATAATGAAAAGCTACAAGCAGTGAAACTTCCTAGCCTGGCATTTTCTACAAATTAGGATTTATCCTCTTTTAGAGAGACTTTTACTAAAGATTGTCTGGATCAGTTACCTTAAAAATCACCAATTTAAAGCCAATTTCTACCTTCACCAAGTGACATTTTCAGTGCAGTGTTTTGGGAGATTAAAGCAAGGGCCTATCCCATGTAGCCAAGCAATAAAATGATAAACCTCAGAAGATGCCAGCTTTAGGGAGAGTAAAATAACTCAAAACAGCAAAAAATATTTGAGTTGGTATTCCCCAAGTCCAGTTCTTCTCTCCTAACTGCATCACCAGTCCATCATCAACAGAAGTGGTCTGCAAGGACCATTGCATGTCCAATTTTGCTTTTTTCTGACAGCAAAGCTCTCAGTGAGAGCCCTGGATTAGAGCTCGGCCAGCCCAGCCTCTCCTGGTCTCCAAGCAGCCTCTGAGCAAACCCCTTAATGCAAAAATAAGCTGTCAGACTGGAATATCCAACTGCAGCTGACTTTGGAGCAGAAATTTCCTACAGAAATAAAATGTCCTACGGAAAGAAGGGTTAACTGAGTGCTGCCTCAGCTTGGGAGAATGCTGCACCACGGGAACCAGGCTGTCCCTAAATCACTGCTTTGAGATAAGGAATCAAGTTTCACTCTCCAAACAAATTGAGATAAGCAACATTCAAAGTTATCATTCCCTTTTGGATAGGTCTGTTCCCAAAATTCACATTATCAGACAGTGACATCTTGTCCAGGAGACAAAAAAAAAAAAAAAAAAGATGTGAAAATATTGAAGATATTTCTGTATCATCTCCAAAATCAGCATCTCAATCACATTTTACTTTTCACTTACAGAATAATCCCTTTGATTTCAAAGACAAAAGGAGAGCTTTCTCCTCAGGGAGGCTCCAGTCCAGTGGACACACACACAGTCCTGCTGAAGAATGCTTGGCCTTCATTCAGAGCTACAAACTGGAGCTTTCTTAGGAGCATAAAATGGAACTTGGGGAAGAAAAACAAGAAGCAAGTTTATTAACTTGGAGAAGCTGGTGAGAAGGCAGTTCTCTGTGTATTCCTGGGAACAGAGGCTATCAAAACAACAATTCCCTCATCACCTATTACTGGCAGAAGGCTTCCAGCCCAGATAATTGAGATCTTGGACCTTAAATGTTTTTAAACTGTTTTGTTAAATCCAAAAATCATTTAGGGAAAGCAAAAAAACAAGCCTCACTAATCATTTTGATATCCCTGTTATGTGATTATTTAGTGTTTTGTTTCCCCTCCAAAGTTTATTTTAAAGATTGCCTGGAACTGAGGGAGTTGGGGATGCTGAGTGAGGAGAGGAGCAGGGGAGATCTGAGAGCAGAAGAAAGGAAAAACATCTCTACACTTCGCCCGTTTTATATGGAATTAATTTTTATTAATTCCATTAACTTTAATTTTATGTGGAATTAGGAGCCCCCAGGCTGTCCTGGAGCAGGAATGTGTTCCCCAGAGGGGCCAAGATGGATCCGGGGCTGCTCTGCTCCACCCTCCCAGGCTGGGCAGGAGATGGTGCCAGCCCCAGCCCTGCCCAGAGGATGTCCCAGAGATTTCTGAGAGCTCTGGAGCCACACCCGGGCTGCCTCTGCTGTGATTTGTGAGACACGAACCATCGCAGGGAGCTCTGAGCGCCGAGGAGCCCTGACAAAAGCTGGGTGGAGGTGGCGGAAAGGCCGCCCAGAAAAAGCCCAGACCACACAGGCCCCTCACAGCCGCTCCTCCCACTCGCCTGCCGTCCTCCTCACAATGAAATAAATCCCTTTTGTTGGGCGTGTGTGGGCAGGTGCCTGCCTCCGGCCCTGCTGCTCCCAGCAGTTCCCCTGCCCACAGCCTGCTCTGGGCGCTCGTCCCTCAGCGCTTCCAGCCCGAGCTGGGGCAGCCGGGCCCCACAGCTCAGCTGGAACTGCAGAACCGGCCCCGGGAGCCAGCACAGCCAAACACGCAGTGCACAGGCTCCCAGCCTGATTCTCCTGCCATGAGCTGAGGATTATTTCCAGCAGCAGGGCCAGGATCACCCTGGGATATCAGGATCACTCTGGGATATCAGGATCACTCTGAGATATCAAGCACCACTCTCGAGCATCCTCTGGGGTTTTTCTGACTGCAGAAATGGTGAGCTCACTGTGTCCCAGCAAATCTAAACTAAAGACACAGCTGAGTCAAGATCCAGTTGGTGATATTTTGCTATGGAATTGTCTGGGTTTGCACTTGAATGTGTTATTTTGATTAAAAATTGAGCTTCTCCCCACAAAAACTGATAGGGAATCAACACTGTGGAGGTCCAGCCCTGACCATGGCCCTCCAGAACAGATTAATTCAGCCCTGACATCAGTTCACTGAACTGCTCAAGGCTTCAGCGTGGCCTGAACACAAAGTTTTCCCTCCCACTGGGAGAGCAAATCCTCCAAAATGAAGCCAAGCAGCCAACAGATGCCAGGGGAGGCATCTGCTCCCTGGAGTGCAGCTCAGACAGAGCAGCAGATTTGGGGGGGTTTGATGTGGAAAGAGAAGCAGCTCTGCTGCTCAGGCAGTGATGTGGTTTGGGTTATTCTGGGTTGGAATTCAGGGCACAAATAGGCTCCAGCAGAGAACAGAGTGGTGTCCCAGCACTCAGCACCTTTGTTAGCAGCTCCAAACCCCCAGAAGTGCAGCTGGGAACTGCCATGGGCGCAGCAGAGCCTGCCTGCTGTGGGCACAGATTTTGGCCACCGAGAGCCACCTGCCCATGGGGACATTGCACCTGGGAGCTCCTTGGAGGTGCTGGGCCAGGGAATCCCTGTGAGAAATAATTTAAAGCTGTGGCTGAAGCCCCAGAGGTGGGAGCAGGGCAGAAGCTGCTGGCTGTCCCCGGGGAGGTGACCTGACAGCACAACAAAGAGGCTCTGGTGCCACCTCCCTGTAATCCCTGCTGCTGCTTGGCACCCACAGCACCATCCTCCCGCTCTGATTTAATTACTAAACATAAAAGGAAATAAAACTTCAGAATGAAAACAAAGAAATTGCTCTGGGTGTAATAGATGGGAGCTGTTCTCCAGCAGAGCACCATAAACTGCCTGTTTACAATCCCTATTAGAGGGCTGCAAACACTCTGCCATTTCCCCACTCTGACTATGCAGATTACATGAAATTACTGCCTCTTCCTGCCTCTGCCATCTTTTATAGAATGAGTGTGGTGTTTTTTAAAGACATCCCTGCACTAAGTGTAGGAAAAATAAATAATAAATAAATTAAGGCTCCTGTGAGCTTCCTCATTGCCAGGGGCTCTCAGGCTGGACTGTGCTGAGCAGCTGGCAGAGGTAGCCAGGGAAGGAGTGCTGCACACAGCTTTGTTTTCAGTCTGGAATATCAATTATTGAAGGAATCAAGCCCCTGGCCAGACAAAACAAGGATCATCTCCACAGCTGATAACGAGCCCAGCTCCATCAGGCACCTCAGGAACGGCTGCCCCAGGATTTATTGGGAGATCACATTAAGCCCTTGGTTTGCTTGTCATAGGCAGCAGATGAAAGGAAACAAGGTTTGCAGGCATTGATTTGTGTGTGAGGGCCTCCAAAGGTGTGAGCAGCAATGTTTGCTGCTGTTAGCCCTGTCCCTCCACCCTGCAGAGCCTGGCCTGGGCTGGGATGAGTAGAACCTGCTCCTGCTCCTCTGGGAAGGGGCTCTGCCTGCCCAGGGCCCTGCAGGAGCTCCAAGAGCTCCTCAAAAGGCTCAGGAGGAGAGGAGAGGAGCCAGGAGGGCCCTGAGGGTCGGGATGCAGAGCAGCACCAAAGCCACCTGTGGATTTTACAGCCTTTCCCTGCTTCAAGCCCTGCCCTGAGCAGCAGATTCTGCTCCCACCTTGCATGGATTGAGCCTGGATGAATAAAGAGGGGAGTTCACACCAAATTCAGCCTGTTCTCCAAGACTGAGCAGGAATTCTTTACTCCAGGGGGGCAGAGGCACAGGGGGCCCAGAGCAGATTTGGATGCTGCATCCCTGGAAGGGTCCAAGGCCGAGTTGGGCTTGGAGCAACCAGATCAAGCTGGAAGGAGCTGAGCTTTAAGATCCTTTCCAGCCCAAACCATTCTGTGATTTTGGGAACTCATCCCCATCCAGGCTGCAGAGAGGCTCAGCTACCAGCTGGACCCTGTAAAAGCCACACATCCCAGTGCTGTGTCAAACCAGCCCGTTCAATCCCATTTTAATAGCCCTTAAAATGCTAATGGCATTTCAACATTTCAACCTCTGTCTGCCTCTTAACTCTAGGTGCCAACTTATTTCCAGCCATAGTTGGTATTTTCCATTTTTCCTTCTGCATAGATGGAGCTGTCAGCTCAAATTTAATATATCCAATATTTGGCAAAATTTCTTCATGATGTCTGGCTGATTGTGGGACAGTTTCTTTAAAAAAAAATAAAAATTCCAACATCTTGTATTGAAGATGAAATAAAACTTCCAAAGCAGGAAACAGAGTATGGAATTAGAACACTAAGGCTGAGAAAAGGATGAGTAAAAAATGTCCAAATTAAGTTTGGGGTGGGAGGGAGGAGCGTGAGCAGGCACTGGAGCAAAGCCACCTTAGAGCTGCCAGGAGAGCCCAAAGGCACCAGAGACTGAGATTCCAGCTGGGAACAAGGGGAACAGCCCCACACCCTGTCACAGCCATCCCCTGCCACCAAATTAAAGGGAATTTTTGGTGGCTAGATAAGGATTTACTGCGTGCAGTAAAGCTCCAATTGTACAACTGAAGTTACAGCAGCAGAGTGTTAATTTATCTGCTGTTCACTCAGTTAAAGCAATGACTGGGAGCTAAACCAGGGAGCAGAAATCACCCAGTTTATGGCCCCTATTAGTTTCAAGGGGGTTTGGATAAGACCATACTGGAAATAATGGAAATATCACCAGATGGAAGAAAAAAAATAAATTATCAATATCGGCATCATCTAATTTATCAGTTAAATCAATTCTAAGTATAGGATACCCATTGAAAAAGAGCTACACACATTATAAACCTTCACCAACATTTAACCAGAAGCCCTTTTTAAATTTTATTTTAATTAAAGCACAATCATTACATTCCCCTGTATTTTATGACTGCCACTTTATCAAGGGGAGCTCCATAAAATACCCAAAGTAAGCAAGAAGTTATAGATAAAAAAGGAAAAATAAGTATTTCTACTGAGAGAATTATTTCTTCCTCTTAATTTTCTTTTTAAATCACTGCACAAGAGAGAACATCCCAGTAAAGGCACAGCAGGCACTGAAAACTGAATTGTTTTGAGTAAGGAAATATAAAAATGTTTAATTTCAGCCTACAAAGTTGCTGGTTTTTAAATGTCCCTCACTTTATCTGCCTGCTGCCTTCTGCACAAGTTCTCAAGCCCAGCAGCCCTCAGACTTGGAGGCTGTAAAGATATTAAACTTTACACAAAGATCAATTACTTTCAGAAAGCCCAGACCGCCTTTAAACCCAGATGTGAAACAATTCTGATGAAGACGTGGCCATTGGCTGGTTCCACATTTTCCTTCAGAGAAATGTTCCTCCAGCTGACCAGGAAGTTCAGAGAAACCATTAAAAAACCCACACAGGGGTTGATTTGAACGCAGCTAAAAATTCAGGCAACTTCCAGCAACCCTGACCTGCATTTGGAATGGATTGGAGGAGCTCCATCAGGAGGATCCCCTCCTGCCCAGGAGCAGCGTGGAGCTCTGGGCTGAGGTGGCCCTTGGTGGCTCTGAGGTGGCCCTGAGGTGGCCCTGAGGTGGCCCTGAGGTGGCCCTGAGGCTCAGGAGCACGGGGGGCTGCTGTGCTGGTCTCTGCCCATGACAGGCTGGGGGAGCTGGCACAGGTGATTTCTGCTTCTGGGAAATCACCTCGGGATGAGGGAGTTGGAAAAGACCTCAAAGCCCACCCAGTGCCACCCCAGCCACGGGCAAGGACACCTTCCACCATGCCAGGGTGCTCCAGCCTGGCCTTGGGCACTGCCAGGGATCCACAGCAGCCACAGCTGCTCTGGGAATTCCATTCCACTCCATCCCCACCCTCATTCCTAATTCCCAATCTCCCATCCAGCCCTGCCCTCTGGCAGTGGAAGCCATTCCCTGTCCCTCCATCCCTTGTCCCCAGTCCCTCTGCAGCTCTCCTGGAGCCCCTTCAGGCCCTGCCAGGGGCTCTGAGCTCTCCCTGGAGCTTCTCCTGTCCAGGTGAGCACCCCCAGCTCTCCCAGCCTGGCTCCAGCCCTGGAACATCTCCATGGTCTCCCCTGGACTCCTTCAGCAGCTCCATGGCTTTGATATTTTGGGGCCTCAGAGCTGGAGGTGCCTCCAATGCTCAGCCCAGAGCTGACCCCAAACACACTTTTAAACAGAAAGGAACTGAACACAGCCATCCTGAGAGTCTGCCTCGAGACATTTCCCAAAAATGTTCATTTCCAGAGGACGGCCCAGAGCAGCCCACCAAAGCTGTCACAACACTCAGCTATAATCACCAACCCCAGCCTGGGGACAGATCCAAGGAATTTGGTATAAAAGGGTAGGAAAGACAAGGTTTTGGTTGTAGTGCAGGAAGGAACTGAACACAACCATGCTGAGAGTCTGCCTCGAGACATTTCCCAAAAATGTTCATTTCCAGAGGATGGCCCAGAGCAGCCCACCAAAGCTGTCACAACACTCAGCCTGGGGACAGATCCAAGTAATTTGGTGTAATAGGGTAGGGAACACAAGTTTTTGGTTGTGGTGCCAGAGGAAAAAGGCTTTGAAGATGTTTCCTGACGTGCTGGCAGCTGCTCTGAGGGCAATGCTGCACAGCAGCTCCTGATGAAAACCCACAGCGACGCTGCTTGCACAGCTTCACGCGTGTAACACCCAGCAGTGCCTGGCAAAAACCAGCATTCAGGGCAGTGACAGGCTCAAAGGAAACTCTAACAGCAAGCACACAGATCCCTCTGGAGATTTCTTGTGGGAAAATTACACTAAACCCCAGTATTGACATAAGGTTAAAAGATATTCTAAATCAATTGACATTTAAGGCTGCGGCAGTGTTAGCATGGCTGGAAAATGCAAAAACCTTGTTAACCCCCCTTGTATCGGTCTTTAGCTTGAAAATGCTGCCTCCATTTGATACTGGGAAGGAGATATTCAGTACAATCAGGAGGTTTTAACCTGCTAAGAACCAACCACACAGTGCATTTTCATGTTAGACAGCACAGGCTGCAATCCCCACTCTCATAAACCAGCTGGGGATTTCTCCCTGGCCTTCCTGCCTCTCTTGTTCATCCAGAGGAAGCTGGAAGGAGCCAAATGAGAAATAACTTTTACAGTGTCACCCCAATATTCCTCATTCCTGTGGGCCCTCAGCTGCTTCCCTCTGAGGCTGCAGCCCATCCCTGCATGAGGAGCTGCTTGCTGTGGTGTTCAGCCCTGCCAGCCCTGCAGAGGGTTTGAATTGTTTCCTGTTCCTTCCATCTGGGATGTGGTCACCAAGCTGTCTCTGCTGCTTCCACCCCACTAAAGCCCATTATGGTTTAATGCCCCTGCAGCCTCCCTCTCCTGGGAGCAGATGGTGAGCACACACACAGACACACAACTTCATCAAATCTCCTCAAATCCATCATTTATAGCCAGGGAAGTTCATCAGCCACCTAACCTCATTAGCTTCTCATGCCCCACTTGCAAAACTTCAGAGATCCTTCCAGAATTATTTATGAAGTCCCTGAGAGGGGAAGTAAATTCTAAACAAGTTGTATTTTAAACTGGTGCCCAGGAACTGAACCTGAACCCAACCTGTGCCAAACCCCAGCACTGTGTGCAGCCCTTTGCTCTTTAATAGATTAATTTTTTTCAAAGCTCAGCTTTAAAAAATGTCAAATAATCCTTTTAGAAACCCTCAGGAAGACTGGACAAATTAACTTCACAGTTGAAGGGCTATAGCAAATAAACTCAGCATCCAAAAGCATCATAGCAATTAGCATGTAACAAATAACAAACAGCACAACAATTCCCTAAGCCACATCACATCCCCTGACTTTTTAGCTAAAAATAGAACCTTCCTGCCCAAATCAGTGCACCTGTCACGTTAGGAAGATAAATGAAATTGTGTTTAAATAAACACATAGTTTTAATTCCCACGCTGCCCAAATCCCACAGTTCACAGTAATTTCAACTCAGCTTTTTAACACATGAAGGATTTATCAGTGCAGCCTAATCCAGCCTGGTTTGTGGCTTGGGGTTTCTTTTCAGGGAGCCCTTCAGGATGTGCAGCTGCAGTGCAGGAGGTGCTGCTGCCCCTGCCCAGCTCAGCTGCTGCTGTCCCCTCCTGCTCCCTGCAATGCCACCAAAGCTCAAAGTGGCACAAAATGCCACCCAGCTGTGGCACAACCCAGAGCTTTCTGTGAACTGCAGCTGCTTGGTTCGGCCAGGCAGAGAATTTAGGGATTTTACCCAGCAGGACACCAGCCCTGCTCTGTCCCAAGTTCCAGGACAGCAATATCTGTACTCAAGGTCCTGAGGAAAATCTCAGCTGGGACTTGAGTTTTGTCACAGATCTCACACAGCAATCCATAAAGATGAAAGCTGCAGAGAGCCAGAGTGGCTTTATAACATCTCTTAACACAAATGCAACGTGACACGTGCTCTCAGAGCTGTTTGTTGAGATGTAGCTCGTGTGGGTTTTCATTACTTTAATACCACTTTGCTTTTCCCCTTGCTAGCACGACTTCACCTGCAATATGTGTTTATTTTGAGGGGTTTGCTGCTCCCTGAGCTTGGCACAGCAGGTGTTTTCTTTGGAAAAAGCTCCAAACAACAACAGGCTGTGTTTCCCTGAGGGCCCAGCAGGTGCCTGCCCAGCATCCCCTGAGCATCCCAGCTCCTGTGCCAGCAACAACCCAGAGCTGGCACCAAAACCACTCCAGCCCAGCTGCCAGGGCAGCTGAGCAGGCACCTGGGGCAGGAGGAACCTGCCCTTACACACATTGCACTGCCTGCAGCTCACACAGACATGGTTTGGGCTCTGCTGAAGCACAGGCTCTCATCACAGAAGACATTTACCCCAATCTGGGAGGGTAAAATCTGTGAGAGCATCGCCCAAATCACCAAACTCCTGTGCCCTAAAAGAACTCTACACATCCCTGGCATTTATTGGAATCTGATATTCAGGGAGTTCTCAGAACTTTGGGCTCGTAAGCCAAAGCTTAGAATGAAACACAAGATTTGATCTGAGACCTTGGAAAACGCTTCCAAACTCAGGTGCTAGAAGTGAGAATGTGGATTTGTAGTTTAAAGCAGAGACACGTGAAGTGGAGGAAAGTTTAGAGTTTTAGAGTTTAAGATACAGAAAAAATAAAAGTAGTTACAAAGGTGAACACGAAGTTTAGACTGCAGTACTGGAGGTTTGTGTGTTGTAACATGATTGTAACATGGGTCCATAAGACAAAATATTTAAGGATTGGGTCAAAACCATAAATATCATTGTTGGCAGTGTTTTATTGGTCAAAAAGTCCTTAAAAGGTCTTGTAACTAGAAGTTCTGTGACCTTCTGAACCACGTTGTAAAGATATGAGCTGAACTCCCCCTTCCTGTCCATGTAGAAGATAAGAACAATAAATCACATCATCTAAAAAACTCAGAAGTCCCATCTCTAAACTCATTCAAAATTCCTTCCAAAATCCCCATAACATCCACTGTGTACTTCATGCACATCATTTTTTCTCACTGATATCCACCAAAGCTTGCCCAGAAAACAGCCAAGATCCTGCCTTTTCCACATCTCTGGAATGGTACCACTCACCACCAGGACCTGCTTTTTAATCTAGTTCTTAGCTTATACAGATATTTTTAAACACATTTAAATGCCAAGAAGCAGCTAAAGGCAATTAATTTCCTCTTAAACACCTCTTCTCACTGTAAACCCCTGAGGTTTCATAATCCTTTGCACAGTCACTCACCAGTGCCTGTCGCAGCTGTTCCCAGATTCCTCCCAGTGGCCTCACACTCAAAATCTCCCCACACAGGGCACATTCACACCCTCAGCACGAGGCTGTTCCTGTGCACCCAGATTGCTTTATTGACATTTCCTTTGCAGAGCACTTGAGTTCCATCCCCTGACAAACCCTAAATTTGCCTTCTTTAGTCCATTTACCAACTCACCCTGCCCTCTCCTTAAAAATCTGCACTGCTGCATTTGGTATCTTGCCATGAGTCACTTTATTCCTTTGGTCTCCTCCTGATGCTTCTCTCTGAGTTTAAATCACCATTTTTCCATGCTCGAATCCAGGCTGGCAATGGTGCAGCCCTTTGCTGTGTAAGGGAACTGCTTAATGGGTTCCTTGAGAACACCCTGGGACATTTCCACGCTGTGCTTTTCTCTGCTTTCGCCCGGTGCCTGTCCAGGACAGAAACTGTCTGCAGAAAAATCCCCTGCAGGACTTCCTGCAGCTCCCCTGCTCCTCAAATCAAAGCAATTCCAGCTCTGAGGTTTTGAGGTTTAGCCAGGAGAGCCCAAAACCCAGGGACAGAGCATTAAACCCAGGCTGTGACAGGCACATGGAACTGCAGAGTGGCATTTCCTAAGGCCATGCAATGTCCCAAAAATCCATCTCCCAAAGACACTCCATTATCAATGCCCAATGTCACCGTGAGCTGCAAGGCCTTGCAAAAACCCAAAATGGGGCAAGACCCAAAATGTGAGGCTGGTTTTAGAGCTATTGGCTGCTGCTCTTGGCCAGAGGGATCCAGGAGGCTGCAGGACATGGATCAAGGGACAAGGGAGTGCTGCAGCCCTCAGCCATCGATTTCTGAAGCATTTTTAAGAATAAAAGCAAATACTTAAAGGTTTCAACCATTTATCCCACAACTCTGATTTCTGCTTCCATAACGCTCCAAGGAAACAATGTGAAAAGTCTTCCTGGGCAAGGCACATCCTGCTCTGAGCTCACTTGTCAGCATTTGAATGAAAGAAATTAATATTAAAGCCACACAGCTCAGAAGTTTGAAAGCACAGGTGAAAGGCATCAGCCATTGCACTGTCCCACCCCCGCGTCCCCAATGAAAGCTGCTCTCCCCACAAATAATTTCTGTACTTTACCAGAGAATGCAACAGCCAGAAAAATTCTACTTTTGCCAGATAGTTTTTCCTCTTTTTGTGCCTGCTGTACCTGGCTGAGCTGCTGCTGCTCCTCCTGAAGAGCTTTAGTGCTGCTGGGCTCTGGGGTGACGCAGTGCCGTCCTGCTCGGGGACATCTCTGACTCTTGGGTCCTGAGGAGGGGCAATTTCCTTAAAGGATCAATGCCGTGCCTCTAAAAGAGCCCAGAACTGCTGAGCTCTGAGCAGAGGATTCTGTCTCAGCAGCAAAGAGAGAAGAGGAGCCCGGGAGCAGCCAGGGGAGGAGAGCTGGGGTGTGCAGGGACGCTCTGCGAGGCAGCAGAACCTGCTGGGCTGCGCCGGGGATGCAGGAGCTGCTGCCTGCACCTCCCTGCCTCATCCCTGCCTCATCCCTGCCTCATCCCTGCCTCATCCCTGCTGCTCTGCCCTCAGCTGGGGTGGGCAGGAGGCTTCTCCCTGCCCTGCATCCCTGGGGAGCAGCAGCAGCAGCAGCTGAGCCTTGCTAGAGGGAGGGAGGGAGGGAGCAGCCCCTGGTGCCAAGGGGAGCATCCTCACAGGCAAATGCAGAGTGAGCCCTGCTCACAGCCTCCATCCTGTCTGCACAGGGGGTCAGTGGAGAACTGCAGCCATGATATTTTCTGAAAAATCTTTTCCTTAGGATTTTTTCTCCTGAGAGGCTTCAGGAACAAACTGTAAACAATGGTTATCTGCTGCTGTGCAAGGCAACAGGTGCATCTGGGATTGGGCTCATGTGGTTGTTTCTAATTAATGGCCAATCACAGTCTGGGTGTCTCAGACTCTCTGTCCAAGCCACAAGCCTTTGCTATAATTCTTCCTTATTCTATTCTTAGCTAGCCGTGTGATGAAATCCTTTCTTCTATTCTTTTAGTATAGTTTTAATATAACATATATAATGAAATAATAAATCAGCCTTCTGAAACATGGAGTCAGATCCTCATCTCTTCCCTCATCCTCGGACCCCTGTGCACACGGTCACAGTGAACCCCTGTGTTTAATCAGGATGCTGCCTGTGCTGGGAGCAGGGATGGAGCTGAAGCACCACCTTGCTTCCCTCTGCCTTAACCCTTATTTCTCTGTTTAAACTCTGTGGAGCAGACTCCTCTTGAAGTCTCCAAAGACCCCAACAAAAACATTTTCTCAGGATTTTCTTGCAGTGACGGCAGCTGCACGGGTGTTTCCTCCTCCCTTCATCCTGCAGGTTTATTGCTTTCCAGATATTTTGTTTTAAGCACCACATTCACAGTTCCTAAGGTCAACATAACAAATATTTAATTGCCACTTTTATCTTTAAGCAAACAGATTCTTTCCCCAGGGTCCTTGTGGAACCCTTGCACAGGAGTGACACAGGGACTGAATTTACTCCCATGGATGTGCCCAAACATCAGACAGGAGAAATGGGGAAGGAAAGGTCTGGAAGGGGATCTGCTGCAGGAAATACCTGCAGGACACCTGCAGAGTTCATCCCAACCCAGAGGATGCCCAAGGACACAGATCCCACAGTCAGCACAGAGGAAATAGGAATTTCCTGTTTGAAGGGATTGCTTCCAGGCCTTCAGCAAAAGCTCCATTTAGTTTATGCAATATAAACTGGAATAAAGCAAAGCTCCAGGAAAGGAGTGGCTGAGATGGACAAACAGACCAACACCCACCTGCATCCAACCCACGCAGCCTCCACATGGGAGTGCTGCACACGAACTTCTTTGTCATTGAGAGCAAAATACATGGTTCAATTTCGTTCCCATGCCATTTAGGTATTTCTGCATTTGGCTATTACAAAATAAAGATTATATTATTCCATTTTTAATGCAAGATTCCAAAACTGCAGCTTTTACAAAGATAACCACGCTCTTATTATAACTTTATGCAAATTGCCACGGATCCAGTGAATTCAATTAACTGAATTGAATTCCAATTTGCAGAGAAGCCTGGTCCAATAATTCAAAAACTGCATTTCTTGAACAGTTCTTAGTTGGCCAATGCTTACAAATCTGTCATTTCTATTTGGACTATTGTTCCAGAGCTGTCAGCACACACATTTCATAGAAACCACGAGATGCCCACAAAAACAGGTTAATTAAGGAGTTCTCAAACATCCCAGTCACATTAACAAGCAGGCCCCAGAGCAAACAAAAAGTGAAGCAAATCAAAATATCCTGGAGTATTTATTCCATAATAAAATGGAAATAAAGGCTTTAATTGCCTTCTAGTTCTATTCAGTCTTCATTTCCTCAGCAATTGCACAGACTCAGATGTTATTGTTCCTTGGGCTGGACTCACTGAGGTGCCCTGTGATTTGTTCCTAAATGCTGGCAGTAATTAGCAAACAGGATTCCTTCCAGCTCTGCCTGTCCCTGGTGGGATGGATCCCCTGGAAACAGCCCATCAAAGGCAGGAAAAACTTGTAACTTTGAATGGTGTGATGTCTCAATGATTCCTTTACGGTGGAATGGAGTGCAATAAGGGAGGTGTTACTGCAAAGGGAGCAGAGATTTATCATTGAATCATCCCATATGTACAAGAACCAGCAGCAAAGTGGGAACTGATGGATCCTGTGATAGAGAACACTCTGAGAGGAGGGAGAAAACAGGAAAAAAACTGCATTAAGGGATGCAAAAGGAAGTGTTGAAGGCACTGAACAAACCACAGCAATCTCATCTAACAACGTTTGGAAGCCCTTATTTTGTAAGGCTGGGCAAAGCAATGGATGTTCCCAATATTGGAGCAGCGTGGCAATGCCTGGGGAGGCCGAGAGGGAGACAGGAATTATTTATTATTTAAGACAAACACCACGAAACTGGGGACAGCTCTCCAGGAGCTGCTTCCTTCTCTGGGCAGCATCACCCTCGTGTGCTCCCTCCCACACCCCTCATGCATCAAGCAAAACAATTTCTTTCCTAAAAGTAAAACCTTCCCCTAAAAGCAACTTTACGCTCAGCAAACTTTGCTAAAACTGCTGTGTTGTCCCAAATTCTTGTTTTTCAGTTTCTGTCTCTGTGATCAAGGGTAGATTTTCCTGTTGGGAGCAAATCAGCTTTGCAGTGACATTTCTGTCCTTGCCTGAAGGAGCCTGTACTGCTGGAGAGGCTGGGAGGGAGGAAATTAAAACAAAAATAATTAAGGAATCCAGGTGAGGAAAAGCTGATCCTGTGATTAATAAATGACACCAATTTGGGACTTGGTGTATATCCAGTTGGAGCTCAATGATCTTTAAGGTCCCTTCCAACCCAAACCCTTCTGAGAGTTTGAAAAATAAGTGAGGAATAAGGTGAGGAAGAGAAAACCACCTCTGTGATTAATGAACTACACAGGGCATCACAATCTGTGGTTGTGCTTTTTTAGATGGCTTAACATCCTCCAGGTTGAGCTCACAGAAAACTGGTTTTTACACAAAAGTTCATTGGTTGGAAAGAAAATAATTATTTATTTTTTTACAATAGCAAGCTCCTTTATTTCTTGGACACAAGCTAAGACACCTCAACTAAAATGTGAGGGACAGTTTGGAGGGAACCTACTGCAGGATAATATATTTTTTTTTAATTTAGTCACCCATGTTTGTGAATTTCATTTCATTTAATTTCATCCATGCCACCCCAGGGAATGAGTGTGCTGCCTGTTAGGTGATGCTCTCACACTGCACCTGCTCCAGCCTGCGAAAAATGGAAGGTGAAGTTGTGGAGTGCACAAAAAAAAGGGGATGAGGTGGTTATGGAAGCCAAAACTCTATTTTTTTTAATGGCAGGTTTTAAATAATATTTAAATAATATTAGAAAATTTTAAAATATATTTTTAAAAATATATTTTAACTTTTAAATAATATTTAGAAAGCCAAATACGTGGCAAAGGTTTGGACAGCACCCTGGCAAAGCAGCACTTTTCCTTGGTGTGCATCCACCAGGGATCACTCCAGGGAATAAAGAGCACAAGTGTCAGATTCCATTCCAGAACATTTGTTGTTGCTGTTGTTGTTGTGGATATGCCATTAAGGAATTACTTGCTAGCAGCAGAGTATCCAGGAAACCATTCAAAGTACAATCCTCAGTCTTTTATGATTCAGCTCAGTCGTTTCCAGTAAATAAGAGAAGTCAAGAATAACTTTAATTACTCAGCTTCAGCAATTTCTGCCATAAAAGATGAGAGCTATCAGCTCCAAGTATGTACTGCAGGAGTGAAAAACTCAGGCTGGAGATCCACGAAAAAGCACTTAGCTTCAGAAAAAGAAGGAAAATTACCCTATGTGTTATTTTAGCCTGTGTAAAGATGGCCATGGAAGGGCAAATTTATTCTCTCTTCCATCTTTGTTGACTTCCCAAATGGATCAGAGTCATCAAAGGCAGAGCAGGGATGCTCAGTGCAGCTCATCCTCTTAATGCTGCCTGTATTTCTCTGCCATTAAAACCCCAACAAAAAACATTCCTGAGATGATCACAAAATATTGAACTGCTGAGAGAACGGGTTCATCACTCCAGCAAAACAAACAGTGCAGTTTGTCAGCCTGCAAATATCTCAGAACAGAGGATAAATAACCTGTGCAGAGCCAAGGCTGCACACAGGAGCAGCTCCTGCACACCAGCAAAGCTCAAAATGTGAAGATTTTTTATGATTTGTCCCTCTGTGAAATACAAGGCTGTGTTTGGTGTCAGGCACACACAGGCAATGTGTGCATTTGTGATTGTGATAGGTGTGGAAAACGACCATGGGACAGTTGTAAAGACTGATTCTAACAATAGCTGAGCAAAGTAAAGCATGGAGGAAGGCCTTTGAACCTATCCTTTGTTTGCAATTAACTTCTATAAGTCTTAAGTTGATTTAGGAGCATTTGAATTAAAGTTTTAAGATGTTGCTTTTTGACAGGAACTTTCTGCTTGTGGTTAAGCCTTAAAGAGTTTTGCAGTAATAACCTTTGGAAGTATAATTTCAGAATATTGCTTGTAATAAGGATCTTTGAAACTATAGCTTTAGAAAATATAAAAATGAAACATGCTTATCTCAGGCCTTAACAAACCAGTGAAAAGCAGCTTGAGAAAGGAAGATGAACATCAACTCAAGGATTTATGGTTTCAACCAAGGGAAGCTGGACATCACTGTCATGAGATTTATAGGCCTTGCAATCAAAAGGTGGATCCACATCTGGGGAGCTGGACCCCACCAGCTGAGAGATTTCTTTGTGGGATACATCCTGAGAAGACCAAATCACAATAGTGTACAGAATTGTGACGTGAAAATTGGGAATAGGAAGTGCTGAGACAGCTGATGAGTGCCCCTATAAATACCTGTGAGCCTCAGCTATGGGTGTGCAGCTGGAGGGAAAACTTCCCCCACTGTACCCAGCACTGTATTGCTCACACTTTACCATATTAATTAATAAATTGATTGCTGCTGGAATCTTGGCCTAGCCAAGCTTCTCATTTATCACACCTTTTCTGTCATCCATTGTGCCTTTTTCTCCAGGAATCCCAGACTGCCGATCCCCAGAGATGGTGCCCACTCTCCATTCCTACAATGCTGAGGCACTCAGGCGCTTCCACCCTCCCTGAGCCCCTTCCAGAGCAGCTGCAGCTCGAGCCCTGGGCCAAGCCAGCATTGCTGCTGCCTCCCCCAGCAGGGCTGGGCAGGGACTGGGACTGGCCCATCCATGGGACATCCTGTGGAATCACTTTTCCAAGCTCACTTTTCCAAGCCAGCAAGACCTTGGGACGTGAATTGTTCAGCCTCTGCAGGGAGGCAACTGCTGATGGCAGAGTTGAGGGGTGTGTGATTGCTCAGTGTGCTACAGTGGGTAATTACAGACACTTAATTGCTCCAGCTCTTTGAATTGCCATAGTCCAGGGCTGAGGAGGGGCAGGAGGGAACTGAATCCTCTAGGATTCCATGTCAGGAGTTGCTCCTCTGTGCTCTGGGGTTGTTCCTTAGGGATCAAAGCAGGATAAGAGGAGGTGACATCATTTTCCAAAGACCTCACCTGTCCCTAACTCCAGAGCCCCTCTTTGCAGGGCAGAAGTCCCTGGGAGAGCCCTCCTGTGTGCTCTGCAGGGCTGAATCCTGCAGGGACACGGTCACCGAGCCTTGGTCACTCCTCTGGCCCTGCCTGGCTTCCTCTGGCAAGGAAATTCCCAGGACTGTGGCTTGGAGCCAGGGCAGTGTGGAACAGCACAACCTGCAGAGCATCCACACCTGCAAATGTTCCTACATGGCAACAAGTTTCGAATAAAAATGACAGAGTTTGGCTGCTGAGGCAAGTCCAGGCAGCAGCTGGAGCTGCCTTTGCCATTGATTCAGACAGCTCTCTCCTAGCACTCAGAAAAATCCACAAATCTCCCATCCCCAGAAGTTATTAGAGATATTTAAAGCTCCTGAAATAAGTCAGATTGGCAGATGTGAAACATGAATTCTCCTTTTAGCCACAGAGAGGGAGCTGTGCAGAAATCCCTCAGACTGGTTTGCACATTCTTCTCCTTTCTGAGCCTTCCTCTCAAAGGGAAAGGAAAATAAATAAATAAATAAAATTCTGCTGATGAAATACATCACTGAACTTGCTGCAAAATCACCTTTAATCACCCAGAGCACAAACTGGGCCCTGAAGGATCTCATGAAAAATTTTAGCATTAAAAAAAAACAAAAACCAACATATCAGCATATCAGCTCACAATTTCAATTTATAAATATTTCTCCAGGATCATTTTTTTGTTTCTCTGTTTGCCAGACAAACGGTGTCACCCCTGTCACCTGCCTGGCCCTGGACAGGGAGCACAAAGCCAGGGAGCTGCCAGCCCTTGGAACATCTGGAATCCACATTTCAGCCTGGATATACTGAGGGACCAACACAAATCCCACCCAAACACAGCCCTGAGCTCACACAAAGCACAGAACTTCTCCCTGTCCCTATTTGCTGAAGTGTGTAAAAGTCTCTTAATTTGACATTTTGCACCTAAAGAAGAACTCAAAGATGCAAAGTCACTGTTAATGAGTATTTTTCAGGAGTATTTTTCAGGAGCAATTCCAGTTCCTCAACTACCACTGGTTTATCTGAAAATAAGAATAAAAAAGTAAGACCTCTGAGCAGGTTACATCACATAAATGGATTACAGCTGATTTCCTCTTCATGATCCTTTATATGAGGAAAGTACATCCATTAATTTATGCCTGGCATGGAGAGAATTTGCAATGATTCCATATAACTTGATGGAATTGATAGTGTCATCTGTAGGAAGGAAAGAGGGGCATTACCAGAGTATCAAATGCAAAGTACTCTGAGAAATAAAAACAATGCTTTGAGGGAAGAGATTTCACCCAGGAAATAATGGGTAACAGGTTAAAAATGAATCTCAGAGAGAAGGGACAGCGAAGTGCCTTGCCTTCCCTCTCTTCCTTGTGCACCAAAATCTGAATTCTCTGGCATTTGAGTTTCTCAGGAGCAATCATTTTCTATTACCAGAGTGAAAGTGACTCCTCCTCTCAAACCACATGAATTCCCAGCCCCTTCAAACTCTGGATTTGCAGCTGTCCATGCCTTTATTCCCCTCTCCCACCTCTCCACTCTGAAAAATAGAAACCATGGTTTGAGGGAAGAGATTTCACCCAGAAAATAATGGGTAACAGGTTAAAAATGAATCATAAAGAGAAGAGACAATGCTGAGCTTTGGCTTCCCTCTCCCTTGTGCACCAAAATCTGAATTCTCTGGCATTTAAGTTCCTGAGGAGCAATCATTTTCTATTAGACTGAAAGTGACTCCTTCTCTCAAACCACAGGAATTCCCAGCCCCTTCAAACTCTGGATTTGCAGCTGTCCATGCCTTTATTTCCCTCTTCCACTGACATGGTGAGAGCACAACTCCCCTGGACAAAACCTGACACATTTCAGGCAGCTTTGCTGGAATCATCCCCAGCTCCCAAGAACATCACTGATTATCAGAACAACTTTTTTTTGAGATTTTTCCAAGCTACCCTTCCCCTAGAGTAAAGCCAAGTCTGTGAATGTCAAAATGTGGTTTATTAATAGGGAAAAAAGCCATTAGGAGCACTGAAGTTCATCAAGCGCCGAGTGTCCCCTCTGACAGGAGCAGGGCACACCTGCAATAATTACTGCAGGGAGATTAGCAGCCTTTCCATGCTCCAGTGGCTCTGTGGAGTGTGGGTTTAGCTCAGCCAAGTGCAGGGAATAGATGGAATTCCCTGCTGTTTGCTGCAGCCAGCCAGCTCCAAACTACCTGCACACTTGATGCTCCTGACCTTGCCCAGAACCATCTCGGGGCTGATGGACTGAGGCACTCTCTCAAATGGTAAAAGTTTGCAGCAAAAAGGCAGAGAACTCCTCCCTCCAAAGAGCATTAGGAAGTTGACAGTAGGATTATTGTAATTAGCCTCTTAAACCTGTACTGTTTGCTTTAAATCCTTCTATCCCACTCACTCCGGCTCTGCTGGAAACGAGGGAAAGTATCACAAATAGTTTCTTTAAATGCACCCAAAAAAAATCCCAACTTCTCCTCTGCCCCAAAACAACCCCCAAACAAACAGAAAGCAACAAAAAGCCCCAAAACAAAACAGCAGCAACAACAAAAAAAACCCAAAATTGAACCGAAACAAACCAGGCCCCCAAAAAATCCCACACAAAGCAAAATTCACTTTTCACTAGCCAGAATTTTTAGCTTTTCCTAATACCCAAACTCACTCTCTCAAATGGTAAAAGTTTGCAGCAAAAAGCCAGAAAACTCCTCCCTCCAAAGAGCATTAGGAAGTTGACAGTAGGATTATTGTAATTAGCCTCTTAAACCTGTACTGTTTGCTTTAAATCCTTCTATCCCACTCACTCCGGCTCTGCTGGAAAGGAGGGAAAGTATCACAAATAGTTTCTTTAAATGCACCCAAAAAAAATCCCAACTTCTCCTCTGCCCCAAAACAACCCCCAAACAAACAGAAAGCAACAAAAAGCCCCAAAACAAAACAGCAGCAACAACAAAAAAACCCCAAAATTGAACCGAAACAAACCAGGCCCCCAAAAAATCCCACACAAAGCAAAATTCACTTTTCACCAGCCAGAATTTTTAGCTTTTCCAAATACCCAAATTCACACTCAGTGCCAAATTAAGCCACAGTTTCAGCCTAAAGTGACCCAAAATATCCTCCCTTCTCCCCCCCAGCTAAACATTGTTATTAATGTCTGAGGCAGGCTGTGCTTCTGTTCCAAGCAGATGGGAGCTGTGTGGGCTGCTGGAATTTCTTTGAGCATCTCATCCCCACAAGTCCTTCAGTAGCTTCAGGACTGAGGGTTTGAAGCCAGGCATTCAGAAAAAGCAGTCAAAGAAAACGTTGCTATTTCTGGTTTACACAGTTGGTGCGTTTTGTTTATAAAAATGAGCTGGAATAACTTTCTGTGGAAACATTCTCTCCTCGTTTTTCATTTCCCTCCTGTCAAAAGCCTTCTAAATGGAAGTTATTACAGCTTTTATAATTTGGAACTTCCAAAATCCCTCAAGGTGAACGCAGAAAATTTATTTTCTCTTTAACATTACGTGACACTGCCTTTTGTGAACAGCATTTCCTAAAGAAGGCAGCCTAAAATAAATAAAAACAACACCAAGAAGTCCTTCAGCAGAGGATCCAATTACACCTGCAGTTATTTCAGTCAGGTTTTATATAAAAATAGCTTTATGATCCCTAATGGAATTTCTTATATTCCTCAAAATCACACAGGGGAAGGAGGGGGATTATTTCCATATCTACGTGTCCTGATTTTGGGGTTAATATTCCAAATTCTGTGCCCCAACCCTGCCTTCTTTGCTCAGCAGAGGCAGGAGAGCAGGGCTGGGGCTCAGCAGAGGGTTCTGCTCTCTCCTCTGGGCAAAGACATCCCAAAATCCTGCCCAGGGCCCACAGGTCCCTCCTTGTGCTGCCACAAATCCCAGCAGAGCACGAGGGACGCTCTGGGCTTGTGACACCAAACCCAAACCACCTGAGCAAGGCAGGCACAGGCAGCCTGGGCTGTCCTGCCCAACGCTGCAGCACTGCCAGGGCAGGGCTGGGTGGGATATTGGGAATTGGGAATTGTTCCCTGGCAGGGTGGGCAGCCCTGGCACAGGTGCCCAGAGCAGCTGGGGCTGCCCCTGCATCCCTGGCAGTGCCCAAGGCCAGGCTGGACAGAACTGGAACAACCTGGGATAGCAAAAGGTGTCCCTGCCATGGCTGGGGTTGGAAATAAATGATCTTTAGGGACCCTTCCAACCCAAACCATTCTGATTTTGTGACTCCCTGATTCTTCCCACAGCCATTTATACCCACCCTGAAATCCCCAGGTAAAGCCCAGCGACCAAATCTGTCTTTTAAACTTTACCATTAAATTCTGAAGATTCTTAAATTAAAACCAAATTAATATTCCTGGGAAGAATCCCTTCTCTACCTCTGCCACTGTGTAAAACCTCGGGGGAGCCAATATAAATAAATACAGATATAAACTGGCCCAGGGTGCCCAGAGCAGCTGGGGCTGCCCCTGGATCCCTGGCAGTGCCCAAGGCCAGGCTGGACACTGGGGCTGGAGCACCTGGGACAGTGGGAGGTGTCCATGATCTTTAAATTCCCTTCCCACCCAAAGCATTCTGTGATTCCATGATCCAAATTTCCCCTTAAAGTTGCATGAACTAATATAACTTGGCTCCATTAATTTCTATTAAAATATTCTATCAATATATTAATTTCTATAAAAATATTCCTGAAATGCACACGACAAATCACCTCACACGGGGTTTTGAACCTCCATAAAGGCACTGAAGATGATTCCCTCCCCCCAGAGCTACAGGGAAGGTGTTAATCCCTTTTTCCTCAAATAATATGTTAGTCCCTTTTTTCCTCATATAATTTGTTAATCCCTTTTTTCCTCATACAATTTGTTAATCCCTCTTTTCCTCATATAATTTGTTAATCCCTTTTTTCCTCATACAATTTGTTAATCCCTTTTTTCTTCCTCCTCCTTGTAGATTCTTTTGCTGAGATTGCATCTGACTTGCCTGAGGTATTAAACCAATATAATTTCCCTACCCATGGGGTGTCCATTTATCAGATCTGGTGCTGATACCTTTGAGTTGCTTCACTTGGAGACAAAAAGCTTCTTTTAGGAAAAAAAATAAATAATTAAAATGTGACTACAGATAACCAGAAAAAAAAGGAAAAGGCCACTTAAAGGTATCAATAGGTCTAAGACAACAAAATTCAGTGTTATGTGAACAAAATTTGGCTAAATCAACAGCCTAAGCCTAAAATTCCTGTATGCAGCAATTCCTGGTTTCCCCCATTCCTTTATTTCCTAAAATAGCTGTATGCAGCAATTCCTGCTTTTCACCATTCCTTTATTTGCAATCATTTAGAAGAGCCCCTAATGAAAAAAGGCCAAAAGACAAGTACTTTTAATTCCACAAGCTAAAGTCCAGTAAGTTGTTGTTATTATCTCTTTTATTTCTGGTCCACATAAAATAATTGCTCGTGTTTATCGAGGCTGTGGTAATGGAGGAAATTAATTTGTGGGGAATTCATTAACAAACTGCTTTGCTGGGCTGGCATGGCCACCTCCAATGACACCACAGACTGACAGGGAGAGGGGAAGAACGATAACAGCCAAATAAAATCCTTAATTTTAATGAATCCAGCACATTAAGGCCTCTATTTGACTACTAAGGGGCTTTTTTATATTTTAAAAATAAAGAGCACATTGAAATAAAAGGGGAAAATCTGCCCCTGATGAGCCACAGGCACTGCTGGGCAGCTCAGCCCTGGTGTAATTCCAGTGTAATTCCTGAACTTCACTGAAATAAACACATGCACTTAGCAATGTATTATGCAAATCTACTTCTTGATATTAAGAGCTTTGCATCTGCTGGCACAGGTTAATTATCTTTATACAATTTATAGAGTTAGATCATCACTTGGATGATAAAAAAAGCACTGCAAATTCCCAGGACAACTGGATTTCATCAGTTGTTTTTCTTAAATGAGCACTGGGTCTTCCTCAGCTGGAGGAAGGTTTTCCAAGGCAGCAAGGCTTTGGACAAAAGGAATTTTTAATCCATTTTTAGCATTTCTTCTTGCCAGAGGGGTTTTCTTTATTTATTTTTTTAACTGGATTTGTGATTACTCAATTAGCAGGGAAATAACGAATGATAGCCAATAGAAATTGTGCAGTGCTATGAGAAATTGAATCAGGAATAAGTGATCTAGAAAGAGAGGTCACCAAGTCATTCTGAATAAGTACATTTGAGATAATTGTTATGTGCTTTGAAGACATTCTGAGAAAAAGAGGCAAAATTAATCAGATACATTAAATTATGAATTATTAACTCGGGTCTATTAAACATCAAATAGAAAAGCTTTTAGGATTAACCATGTTTTTGGAAATTCTACTAACTACAGAGAAGATTTCTTTGATTTTAAAATGATTTTTATTTACATTTGAAATGCAGGAAAGGCCCTCTGGGGCGAGGGACCCTTTCCAGAGGTGTTGGACCCATTTATGGACGGGGCTCACCCTGCAGCTACAGAAATCCCTTAATCCAATTACACCAAACCTCCTCAGGCTCAGCTGGGGGTGGTCACAGAAAACAAAATCCTAAAAAAGTGAGTGCCTAAAGACAGAGGTAGCCAAGAAATTCCCCATTTCCCAAGCACTGGAGATTCGTTTTTAAGAATTATTTCAATGAATCTGTCAACCCTGAGTAAGGAGGAGCAGCTGACATTGCTGCACTCACCTGGAAATAAACACAACATTTCTGTTCCCACCTCTCCCAATGCCTTGGCCATCTCAGGCATTGATTCAACTCTTTTAAAAGAAAAATTCCTGGGCAGAGCCACCCTTCACGTGGAATAACGTGGGGACAAAGTGGCCTGGCCTTGATTTAAATCAATAATGCTGGATGAATAAAGGCTGGGCTGGGTGCTGATTTGATGAACATTCCCCTGCCATTTCCTGAGGCACCTCCCCACCCTGGCACTGAGCAGGGTGAAAGCCAGGCTGCTGCTGCTGCTGCTGCTGCTCTGGGGATTGCAGCACCCAGGGGAGGCTCTGCTGCAGATCCCTCAGGGCTGCCCCTGATGCTCCCACTGCTCCTCAGGATCCACAAAAACCACCAAAAACCACCCAAAAAACCACCCAAAAAACCACCCAAAAAACCACCCAAAAAACCACCCAAAAAACCACCCAAAACCATCCAAAAACCATCCAAAAACCACCCCAAAACCCATCCAAAAACCCATCCAAAAACCCATCCAAAAACCACCCAAAAACCACCCAAAACCCATCTGCCTTCCATCTCCAGCTGCTTCACAGGACTCTGCAACACTGCAACACCAGATTTGCCCAGAATTACTCACTGCAGGCTTTGTGAGTTGCCTGAGAGCTGCATTTCACCAAGAATAAAGTCTCTAATCATGAAAATGACCATTTTTCCGTATTTATTTCCATTTCTACGAGTCTGTGGCACAGAGAGCAGACCAAGGAGCAGCACCAGTGCCTGCCCCAGGGGCTCTCAGGTGTCTGGTCCCTCCAAACCTCATCCCTGCTCCACAGGCACCTTTCCACACCGAAGCCCTTCAGCAAACACGCCTGGGAGCTTTCTCCTTCAGGGCCTGGAGAGAATTCCTGACATGCCAGAAACTCTTTGGTTAACTCTGCCTTTAAGGAGTGGAACTGGCTTTGGAGCCTCCTTTCCAGCTCTGCATTCCTGTGTGGAGCTGCACAGCACCAGGGCTGCTCAAACCTGCAGCAATTCCTGGTGCCTTTTGATTTCTGACAGGAATCCCTGATGGCTTTTGAGGATTCTGACAGGATTGGTTTTGTTCCTGGCCAGTTCATCATATGATTACAAATTAGTGAATTGCTTGATACCAGAGGATTGTTTCATAAATTAGGTCACTGTCATTCATCATTATAATTTTTTTACCAAGCACATCTCATCCTTTGATCCATTCACATTTCCACCCTGCACCTTTAGCACTCACTCTCATCACCACCCTGCTAAGCTAAATACTGAAACTCAACCTTTACCAAGCCAGAAAAATTCACTTTCTTCATCCTCCTCATCAACAGGTGGAATGTAAATTAAATACATGTTAATAGACAAGAGCAGCAAACCTTCCAAAAATTCTCCTTTTACAGAGAGAGGTTTGCTTTGCAACGGAACCTCACCCTGGATGAGGCACCTCTTTCCTACTCATCACATAATCCCAGTTTATTATCCTCTGCATTTTCCCCTAAACACGTTTTAAGATATTCTGCATCATGCCTTGCCTTAGAACCCTCCAACACTTCCACAAAAACTGCTCTGAAAGCTGCTCCCAAGTAACCAAAGGAGAGTGAAAGGTAAAGAGATCCTGGGTTGAGCCAGGAGCCCAACCAGCCACCTCTGAAATTTCTCACATAAACAAGGACAATTTACAGCCCTAAATCCAGTCTTGGGGAAGACTTGAGAAGATGGATAATTCCAAGCCTGATGGAACTGGGGAGGCAGCAAAGGTTTCCAGTTCTTCCCTGGGTGACAGCAAAGCATTACTGGGGAAGCTGCAGGCGGGGGCCAAACATACAATAAAACACCTTAAAATTCTTTCCTGTGCCTTTTCCATGCATGGATTATCATCCTGGTATCTCCAAGGGTTGGGAGAAGGATGATCCAGCCCCAGGGCCAGTACAGCCAGGGACACAAACCCACCCCAGGCTGAGCCCTGGTCCCTGGCATGGTCCCTGTGCAGGCTGCCCTAGAGCAGAGGCTGGGCAGAGCTCCAGAATAAAGCAGGGATTCATTCAAAGCATCTCCTCCATGGATCCACCTTGGGCAGCACAAGAGCCCAGCCAGGGCTGCACCCAAGATGAACCAAAATGGTCACAAAATGAACCCAAGATGAACCAAAATGGCCCCAAAATGCACGGCCGGGCACGGGCTCTGTCCCTGGGATCAGTTCTGCTCCATTTGCACCTTGCAGTTCATTGTCCCATTCCAGCTTTAGCCCCTGCAGTCCCATCCTTGTTTTTCTCTCTCCAGCCCACGGGGTTTGTGCTCTGGGGCTGAGATTTGGATCATTTGTCCTTGGTGCCCAGCTGGAGCAGGAATTGTTTTGTGTCCCTGCTCTGTGCACAGAGCTCACCATGCCCTGATGTGAAGCTCAGACCCACACACTAAAGCAGCACAGAATCTGAAAAATAGAAAAGCCAAACCTGAGGCATCATGCCCACCTCAAACCACACATCAGCCATTTAAAAATCCACAGCTTTTACACAGATGTCTTGGAAATGGCAAATTTCCATTCACAGCTCCTCCTGGTCACCCTCTCCTGCACACCAAGCACCCCTGGTACCACTCTTGGGTTTTCCCTCTGCTTCACCTGAATTATACCAGGGTGAAATAGCAGTTCTCAGCTTTTGAGCTGAGGTTTGTTTCATTGCCTGGAATTGGACCAACTCTAAACCTTTTCTCCAGGACCGCCACGGCTGCTTCTTCTTCTTCATAAAATTCTTTTGGAGTTCGCTACAAAAATACAGATCCTGCTGCATTTCTGTCTTAATTATATTTTTGGCGGACAGGACAATAAAAAACCACAACTTCTCCTTTCTTTTGTCATTAAAATAAACCACTTTCATTTACATTCCACCCGTGGTGAGGACATTTACTCCTGCCTTGTGTTCCCTTAAAAATGGGCTTCTTCCATTATTATCACTGACTGAGTCTTGGGTCTGGCAAAGCAAGAAACAAACCTCCAAATCCTAAAACCTTTGTACAATATTCCCCAGCCAGCCTTTTTCTCCCTGGGGTTTAGTGTGTTATCCATCCCCTGCAGTGCAAGGATAAAATAAATGCAATTTCAATGGCTTGTTATGAGAAAGACTCAGGAATTCAGGGTAGTTTTGTGGACAAAATACCTCATTTCAGTTTCTTCTGAGTCTAATGAAATGGCTGAAGTTTTCTGACACTACCCCTGAATGATATAATCCTAGAGAAGACATTAACAGCTGCTCTAAAAATCTAATTAAATTTTAGAGCACTGGTAATGCAGCCGTAAGGCCCATGTAAGCCATTATCTACATTAATAAAAATTAAAGTCAAACAGTGTCTATACAGTAATAATGTACCTGCATTCAAGGTCACTTTAATTCCCTTACTCTCAGTTTTTTCTTTATTGTTGCTGTAACTATTATTAATATTTATTCAAAATTTCAATTCTATGTCCATTTGTTCCCCTGAACTGTTTTCCTAATACACAGTATTGAGACAGGAATTAATTCGTCTTAATTGTTTATTTTCTCTTCTCCTATTATTAGCATAGAAAAGGGCAAGAAACTGCAACAACCTACAGGGATTTTATGAGACACCTAAATGAAAATCCAGAATGGAACAACACAGGCACAACTCATCTCAAATCCCAATTATTCTCTTGCGTGGAAGAGCAGGAAAAAAAAATAAAAAATGGATGCTATGGAAGGGAAAAGAAAAAAAAATTATCTGAGGATGGTGTTTTATTTCTATCCAATTATTTTTACTCCACAAATTCCAACAAAATGATTTTGTTTTCCTGTGTTGGCAGGGATTACTGTGCATTTATATAACACCCACCAAGGTGTGTCAGAATAAATGATAAAGAGAATTTTGGAGCAGTTCCTTGGAAACTGGGGATTTGCTTTACTGAAACTTTGGTTTCTTTGGGAAGACTGAAAACTGTTGGAAAAGCAGCAAGTGGACAATCTCAGGCAGGATCATCTACACCTAAAACCTTCTGGAAAAGCTTTAAAAATCCTTTAAAATTTGGAAATGCATTTGAAGAATCAAAATAATCTCAATAACCCTGTTAAGATTGTGCCATATACAAATACACAGCATCTCAGCGGTGATTTAAATAAAATTTTAAATATCCAATCCAAACTCTACATGAAGAAAAAGGGATCAGGCAGGGGTGTCCCCACTTTACTTTCCCAACAGCTGTGCAGTGCCCAAAAAGTGGAAATAGCTCCTAAATGTGAATAATATATTCCCAAACACACAGATTTCCATTAAACCTCTCAGCACTGAGATACAGAAATTGTTTATGGAGTTCCTGATTAAAAGCTCAGATGTTTTCCATGAAATTATTTGTAAACCAGGTGAATGAATGATTCAGTGGTCATTCCTGAGATCAAACATTCTCCCAGAACATTCTCTCAGCAGAACACTGCCAATTCTCCTCACTGATTATTTCAGAGCTGCCACAACTCCCCAACCTCCCAAATTTGGTTCAGGGAGCTGCAGCCTTCACCTCCTCAATATTCCCTGGGAATACACAATCCTCCTGTTAAATCCCTATAAAGACCAGCAGACCTTAAATTCCTTTTTCTCTTGTCCAAGACCATTGACCAGCAGCTCAAGAAAAAGATCAAGGTGGCTTCTGAGGTGGTGCCACCTCTCTTAATGACCTCCAAATACCCAGATCTTATGCCTGAAGTGATGAGAGACACTTCAGACAGGGGTTAGGGAATGAGAGGGATGGGAATGCTCTGCTCTTCCTCCCCTGATCCAGCTCAGGGAGCAGGATGTTACCCAAGCAGTTAATTAATAATTCCCATTTATTTTTTAAACAGGATCACACTCCTGGATGCAAGTCCAACATCAGCCACTCTCCATTCAAACAGAGCAAGGATGAACAGGGCAACTTCTTGGGATAGATATCCCAAATATCTATCCCAAATATCTTGGGACATTTGGGTTTTTACTGGGTGAGAGGATGGAGAATGGTTTTACCCAGGATAAACTTTGTGAGAGTCTGGTCTGTTATTGTTCCCTGATTTCCAATTCTAATCCCTGCAGGCACCTGGGGAAATCAAAATCCCTGCCTCACTTGCTCACCATAAGGACCTCACCTGTTGCTGCTGCAGAGAGGAGGAAAAATCCCCTTTGGAGCAGAGAGCAGGAGAGAGGAGGGTTCAAGGATGGCATTTTTGTTCTGGGATATTTCATTCAGCCTTAGCAAAATGCCACTTCCCACACTGCCTTACGAGTATTTTTAGGCCCTGTACAAAACGCAGTTTCCACACCCAGCCCAGCTCTGCTCCCCTGCATATCCTCCTCCTGTTTTGCTTTCCTGAAGTGACAATTTGCAGGAGCTCATAAACAACCCCAAATATCAGCTCACCAGGGAAAATACATCCTCTGCTCTGCTGTTCCTGTCAGTTTAAAGGAAATTAGTTAAACCACACAACAGCTTTTACAGCCTCAAGACTTTCTGCACTTGGAGAGAAAAAATCTGCCAGCTTTATTTCCTCCAGGCAGTCATTTCACCTCTGGGCATGTTAGGGAAACAATTTTTATGCCGTCAGTGAAAAACTGTTTGTTTTAAGCAGCACTTCACAGGAAAGATGCCATGAACTGCATTTAACAATGTTAAAACTGGTTTATTCACTCAAAACTTTTGACAGCCAGGCATAAGGAAGTTTAATTTTTTTTTCTTTTTTTATTTACTTTGATTTATTGTTTCTCTTGAAGCCAACTCCTTGCTGCACCATTCCATTTTTAAGTACAGGAAGCACCACTTAAGCACAGGGAGTCTGTAAAATCATCATTTGGCTCTGAGTTTTGTCTCTGCAAATTCCTTCCCTACTTGAAAAACTCAGTGGAGGGGAGAGGAGGATGGATGGTTGGGAGCAGGGGATCACAGAATTCAACCATTTCTTGCACCATTTCCTCCTGTCTTTAGGATGGGCCACCCCAGCAGCCAGAAAGGAGCCCATAAATCAACTCTAGGAAGTGCAGAGGACTCCAAAATAACATTTGCTCTGTGCTCTACCAGTAGTTTGTCATTTCTATTTCCACTGCTTTATAACTTAGGCAAATAAATTGCTTCAGCAGCTCATTGGAGGAAAACATGTAAATAAAAATTGTCTTTCACGTGGTGCCTGCATTGGTGAGTCCCCATTCAGCTTCACTGAGGGTTAGCTTTTAATTCCTTTAGGATTTAGGAAGAAAATCAAACAGGAAATAAACCCTGTGTTGTGAACTGCAGGGATGCAGCCATGAACATCTGGGGACTTGGGAGGACACCCAAAATCTTATTTACATTTCAGGGCTCCCTCAGCTCTCTGTGAGTCAGGTAAGGAATGGAGCATGCAATATCTTACACACAGACACATCATTGGGGCAATTTGAGACTCCTGACATTCCCAGCAAGGCAAAGAAAACATTAATTTCTATTTTTTAAGGCCCGGGCCAGCTGAGCACACCTGCATTCTGCAAACCCCAGCCACAACAGCTGAGCAGAATTTTGGAAGGAAAACGTGACTCCAGTCCTTACAAATCCAATATTAAATATTTGAGTGTGCTTTGCTGTACACTTCATTGATAATTTCATTTACCTGCTGCTAGAGGATGTTCCTAAAAGCACTTTCCCCTCTGGCAACAGGCACAGAAAGTCAAGGAAGAAGAAAGGGAAGGTTTTCCCTCTTCACAGGCCCTTTTCCCAATCTGTTTTCTGCAAAAAACTACAAGGCATTAAAAAATGCACTCAGGGTCAGAGACCTCTCCAGGCTACAGAAGAACTGGGAGCCTGAGGGTGCAGAAATCAAAGATTTTTAAGCAGAAATCTCTAAGAATGACAATATTTTAGCAGTTTTGTGTGTTTTATTGCTTTTCAGTTGCTTTGACAGCCTCATCTACCCACTGCCACAGGCCATCTTTATCAATGATTGATCTCTGCCTCCCTTCCAACCTTCTGGGGAAATCTGGAGAGCTGGACAGAATATTTACTTTTATTTCATGTAACTACAAAGCTTTCTCTCAAAATCTGGGTATGTTGAACACCACACACATGACCCAGTTCATTTATTGGTGTTTGATATTCTCCTCCCTCACTGAATATAACCAGGGGAGGAACAGACAAGTGCAGAGGAGCAGAGCACAGAACAACCCAGGCCCTGTCAGTCTGAGCCCCAGGGCTCTTTGGGGGTGACCAAACCCTGAATCAGCTCCAGCACTGCAGGAGACAGAGCCCATCCAGCCTCCTCCTGTCCTGGCTGCCCATTGGGGACATCCTGCCCTGAGCAGTGCCAAATTCCATGTTAAATAACAGTTCTGAAAGAGCATTTCAACTTGGAAATGCCATGATGGGAGAGGCTGGAGTGATTGCTGTGGTTATGACTTGTAGGGAGTTTCAGGGAAGTTGTGGGCACAGCTTCTTGTTTCCAAAGACACAAAAATCCATCGTGGCATTAACAGATTTCATGGATGGGGGAAGAGGAGTAAAGAGAATAAGGAATAGAAAATAAAAGAGGAAAAGAGCAAAACCTCACATTCTCTGCCTACACTGGGGGATGCTTTGAGCAAACACCTCTGCCTGCATCAGGGGTTTTGCTCCACACAAAACCCAGACAAGCCTGATGTTCTCAGTCCTCCCCTGTACCACTGTGGGACCAACCCACGGACTGATAACCTGCAGTTCTCTGCCTCCCTGAGCAACCATTCCCTTCTCAGAGGCCATTTCAGATCCTGCCCCTCCCCACACAAACAGCTCCACATGGATTTCTAACACCAAACATCCCAGGGATAAAATTCTCCTTTACAACATTGGTCCTACCTGGGTCACCAAAAAGATCTTTTCATAAATCTGCCCCCCAAAGGGACAAAATTCTCCTTTACAACATTGGTCCTACCTGGGTCACCAAAAAGATCTTTTCATAAATCTGCCCCCAAAGGGATAAAATTCTCCTTTACAACATTGGTCCTACCTGGTCACCAAAAAGATCTTTTCATAAATCTGCCCCTAAAGGAATAAAATTCTCCTTTACAACATTGGTTCTACCTGGTCACCAAAAAGATCTTTTCATAAATCTGCCCCCCAAAGGGGAAGGGCAGCTCGTTCTCATGGCAGCAAAGCAAATAAGCCTGAAAATGAAGTGGTTTTTGTTTGTCAGAATTGAAAGCTGTAGATTTGGTTGATCATCCTCAGGGATCAGAAGTGGACAATCACTGCTGCAAGAGACTTCCAGGGGACTTCTGCCCCTCACTTTTGTGTGGGGTGGTGCTGAAGGCATTCAGGAATTGTGATGAAACAAAGGGAAATCAGGACAAGAAACTGCTGTGCTGAGTGCCCAGGTGGAAACCAAAGGCTCTGGAGCAGGACACGATTTCCACACATCCCCACACCATTCCATGGGAAGGCATCTCCAGCCCCACTGGGGAGATTCCCCACTCCAGTGATCTCTGGCATGCCCAGCACCAGGGCAGCTTTGTCCTGCTCTTTCCATCAATGAAGCCCAAAAATGGCAATGGAAGCCCAAAAAAACCCACACAACAACACTTCAAAACTAAGGAAGAGCCGAACTTCAATTGGATGAACTTTTTTTAAGGATTCTTTGGAAGAATCCCAAAGATCCGGCTATCACATCTCAAACTGACACCACTGCACAACAGTGAAAAGAGGAGAAGATCTGTGGGCAAACCATCAAGTTTTATAACCACGAGCATCTCAGAAATATTTATTCTCACTTAAAAACTGGCAAGGATTTTCACTGCATAAATTACTCGCTGGTTTACTCTCGAGGGAGCAGGTGTGCTGATAAAAAAAAAATATTAAAATAAGTTCTTCAAAGGAAAATGACAACACTTATCAAATTGCTGGGAATGATAATTCTGCTCCTATCAGACTAAAAATACAGCAGATGCTGCAAGTTAAAGGTTGGTTAAATAGGATTAGCACCTGATTGCTCTTCTTTGATATTCCCTGTCTTCCACACATTCCAGAGTCAGAGGGTTATGCTTAAAAGAATTTGAAAAGGAAAGTAAGGGGGAAAAAAACCCAAGCTCAGACTCTTACATTGTATTCTTAGTCCCTAAAGGAATGAAACCATCTATTTTTAAGGATTCTACCTTCAAATACACAATTAAATTGTAAAGCTCAGCACCTTCCAAGATCATTATGTAAACAACATTTAAGAGTGACTCCTGGGCTAATATTAGCTTTTTTCTTGCAGGAATGACCTATGGATTTCTTTCTTTTTACTCTGCTCACCACAAATGCAGAGCCTGCAGATCAATTTATTTGCTGGCATACTTCACTGGAGTCTTTGTTTTAAGCTAAACGCTGTGAAGTTTTTATTACAATAAAAATACTCAATATTTTCCTCCTGCAATAAGTTGTTTCTTTCAATTAGGAAACTTGCACTGAATTCAGTTAGAAAGATTTTATTTATGGGGTTTTTTTTTCTCTAGAGCTGCAATAAAATTAGGCTTTTAAGCAACCACTGTAACCGCTTCTATTTCAGGTACTTTCACCCAAACAGCCCATGCAGAAATGGACATTTAATGAAATGAGACTCAAAATGAACATGGCGGTTTTACACCACACAACAATTTCTTCTCCCTGGGATTCCCAGAAGTTGTTTGTGAGCCAGCAAATGAAAGCTGTGCTGTGGTCACACCCTGGGGTCACTCTGTCCTTCCCAAGGGACACCTGGAGCCAACTGTGCCCTACACAGGAGGGAGCAGCCCCTGGGGGTGGAACCGTGCTGGGCATCAAATGGGTCCCATCTGTCTGCTCCCAGTGCTCCAGGGCACAACTGCCCAGATCCATCCCTCTCAGCAGGAATCTGGCAGCCCAGCACTCCTGCATTTCACATTTTCCATCACCTACAGCAGCAGAAGGAGTCTGGTGGGCCAGGCTGCTCAGCCAAGCAAAGAGATAAAGGTTATTTCCCCAAATTATGTAACCCAGTTCTGCACTAACAACCAGAGCTGTTTTCCCAAAGGGAATATTTAAAGGCAATTTTAAACTACTGGGTTTTTTAAACTAATTAAAAGTCTTGGTCTTGATCTTGGACATCTTTTCCAACCTTAATAATTCTCACTGTAAAAGTAAATATAAATACACACTGTGCTGAAAAATTACTTTAAATTATAAATGAACCTTCTGAGATGACCAAACTGAATGTGCAGATCCTCCCTCACCCGGCAAGAACTTTTCCAAGCTGGGATGATGATGTTTTTTCTCAGGTTCATCCTAAACACTCTACACCACTACAAAACAAAAACTTCACAGTGTGCTTTTAAAAATGACTTTCCACCCACTTGATTCAAATCAAGGTCTGGCTGAACATGATCAATGTTCATTAAAAGCTCTGCAGTGCCAGGTACACGAGCAGCACTCAGAGTTTGCGCAGCCAAGCTCCCACAGCTGGAATGAGTAAATGGAGCGTGGGTTTCCACACGCAGCTGACACCATCCATAACTCTGCCTTTGACACTTGGCTGCCCTTAGGAAGGAGCTGTTTTTCAAAAATAGTTTATTTGCAGGAAAAAAAAGGGAAAAAAAAAAGAAATAAAAGATTACCAGAATAACCTTCTCAGTAGAGTGGCTTTGGAACTGAGTTATGAAAGAAATGCCAGACAGGAAATTCCTCCAAGTGGGAATGCTTGTGTGAGCTGGAACCACTGCTTAACCACACAGATTCATCAGAAACAGGATATAAAATCACATTTGTGTCTTTCCTTCAGTAAGTAGATGAAGAGACAGGCACTGCTTTGGTGGGACAGCATCCCATGGGGAGCCCACCTGAATCCAGCCCCCAGTTCTGGAACAGGAGAGAGAACCCACACTCTGCTCACCCCCTGCTAAAATCCCATCAGATCCCAGAAAATCCCAGCACTCAGGATGGAAGATACCTTCTAGGACATGATTTCCTGAGTTCTTACAGAAGTGTGGGCGCGGTGCCCTTCTCCATGAGAGAAGGATCTGTGCAAGCTTTAGGATTGGTCTCAGAGAGACAAATCCTTCTGGAGGGCTTCTCCAAAGGAATTTCAGGTATCCCACAACCTCCTTCCCTGGATGATTCCTGCCCCTGAATTCCTCTAAAAAAACACCTGAAAGTTTTCATGTATTTTTATATTTACCACTGAGGTAGATTTTGGGGTGGAAAGTTTTCTCAGGGAGCATTTCTCTCTGTTATGACATCAAAAGCATGAGGGAACCCTGGTAGGAAATCCCTCACAGCTTGCACAATGGATTAGAAGAACCAGAAGGAATTTCTTTCCCACCAGCTCCAAATATCACATTGCCAAGTTTCATTTTAGGCAGGAAGCAAAGCAGATCAAAACATGAACCAACAAGTTTCCTCTCACTACTCCTACATGAAAAACCAACTCAAACTGCTGTGACATCCCAAAACATCTTCTAATTGCAAAAAAACCCAAACAAGCACACAGAAAATGACCAGTGTTTGAGATTTGGGGAGGAATCCTCAAGCAGAGGGAAAGCAACTGTAATTTAACAGGTGAGGTTTGCCATGGGGGTGTTGTGGACACAGCAGAGGGAAAGATCTCCCCCTCCCTGCAACAGCTGAAGGGAGAAGCTTTGATTTGTTCTTTTCAGCCTTTCTGAAGTCTGACTGTCCATTTCATGAATCAAATTTCCTTTGAGGCAGGGCTTGAAGGCCTTGCCTTCTGTCCCAGCCGAGCTTGGGATGCCCTGGGTGTCTCCAGCTCATTACCTTGATCAGCAGCTGCAGACGGTGATGGCCAAACCCTGAGGGCTCTGCTCGGGCTCAGGTCAGGCTGCTCAGACCCTGCTGGCCTTGAATCTTGGGAATTGAACTCCTTGGGGATGCTTGGGAATGCAGGAGACAGAAAAGCATCTGTCCGTCCCTGTGCTGCATAGGGCTGGGATGAGCCTGGGGAGGAACCTGGCTTGAGAGGAAAGGATGGACCCTGAACAGGATTATTTTCAGTCCTAATGAAACTGATTTCCTCAGGTTTCATTTCATATCTTCATCTGATTGATATATGACAAGTACTGGCAACAATAAAAAAATAAGAAAAAATAATCAGCTGTGAACTGTGGTATTTCTTTTTTTCCCCTTGATGGAAATACTTTAAGGTAGATACACAATGATTTTGATAAACTCCAAAATATCTGAAGTGTTGATATCTGTGCAGAAAGGGATTAAACTATGGAATTACCACAAGCTCAACTATAAACTGTAAGCACATGTAAAGACCAAGCTGGAAAAAGTCTTTTGCTGACTTTTAATAATTTTTGCTTAATTTTGAGCTGAATACAAAGGGATTGTCATAACCCAACCTCAGCAAGCAGAGGGAGCATGTTCTCACTCACACCAAGGAGACACCCACACACAGATACACCCACAAACAGGGGCAAATTCATTCTTAATTCATTTCAATAAATACCATAAATACATAATTCATGCTATGAAACTTTTTGTTGTATTTACAAGACGACCATGGCAGGGGGGTGAGTTAAACTGATTCCCCCAAGGTGGATAAAGCCAATCTTCCCTAGGCTGAAGAGAAGAGGTGGTGCAGCAGCTGCTATAAATACCACCAGGCATTATTTTAAATCTTAAAGCAAGAACACCCTGAAATATTTCACATCACAGAGTAAATGGTTTGAAGATTGCAGACAAAGTAGTCAGGCTATGAATAACTGACAAGAAAGTCTCCAGATAAGCACAGGGAGTTAATTATGCCGTAGCCAGAAATAAATAAAACCACCAGCTCCAATGTTCGTGAAGCAGCTGGTAATAAATAACAACTTGTAAACATTGTAATGCACTTATTCTGGTAAAATTAAAATCAATGTTCATGCAGCAATAGCTATTAAATAATACTTACTGGGGGAAAATCTGAGAAGCTTAAAATCCAGTACCTTGTGTGTCAGAAAATAAACCACACAATGAGAAACAGCTGGAGCTCATCATTTATACCATTTTGAGGTCTTAAGGAAAAAGGCTGCCAAAAAAATACCATGTACAGATATTTGGGGCAAATTGATCTCATAAAAAAAGGATTAGTGCATGCGAGGAGTAATCAAATGCTTCATGTTGGATTACAATTCCACTTAATAAATCAAGCTACTTCTGCTCCTGAAAAGGTTCATTCTGCACTCATTTGATTAGTTACACTAAAAATAAATCCCACCAGCAGAAGCAAAAGATAAATGCCTCATCAAATAACCTCTCCCACGAGTCCCTGTGAGCAGCTGACTGATGCCAGCCCCACATCTCTGAAGAGTTTGGGCAGATCCCAGCTCAGCCAAGGTGTTCCTCGTTCCAGACTGCACTTTTTACACAGGCATCCACTTTGCCAGCCCAGTCCCTGCTTTAACTTCCCCAAACACCAGTTCAGCACCTTGGACAGGGGAGTGGAAAATCACAGAATATTTAGATCGGGAGGGACCTTAAAGACCACCAAGTTCCAACCTCCTGCTTCAAGCAGGGCCACCACGTACATCATCATCATCCTCATCACAGATCAGAGGAGATACAACAGAAGATCTTCCAAGTGTGGCTCAAGAGGGTCACTATGAAGAGAATAAACCATCCGGGGCAAGGATTAATTTGGTTCCTTTTCTGTTTTCACTGCCTGAGGAGGTGAGCTCAGATGGATGTGACACCACGCCCTCCTCACAGGATGAAATCTGAAGACAGTTTGAATTCTGGCCAGGCTGCTGCCAGCCTTGTCTGGAGAATGGAAAACTGCTCTGGAGCACATTCCCCTTGCAGCTTTACTTCAGTATCATTAGAGAGCTCTCTCTTCTCAGGGTAATTTTTCCTCACAAGAGATAGCAGCTACTCACTCTTCTTATTTTTCTCTGGACACATCCCTGGGTAAGAACATGACTACACAGCAAAAAAAGGACAGGAAAAAGAAGGAACCAAGGTTCTTTTTGAAAAATAGAGAAGAGTTTGTGCTCTGACAATGGTCTGCTGTGCTCTGTGAGCTGAATCCATCCTTTGCTGTGAATCATGGTAGGTCCCCATTTCATTTTGACCTTTTCATCATTATGCAGCCTGATTAGCTCTCCGAGCCAACCGCCTTCATGTGAGAATGAAATCAGCTACTTAAAAGATAAAAGATGAAAGCCATCAAAGGTCTGTTTCTTATTCTCAGAATGTTTCTTTTAGAGAAGTGCCACCAGCCTGACATCCCCGGGAAGTAAACACCTTCCAGGGCAGCAGGAAAGGACAAGTGAGCCTCTCCTCCAATGGAGGAAACAAACCTGGAAAGGCTTTTTGGAGGGATGATGTAGCTGAGAGACAGCAAATTCACAGCTGAATTCCCTGTGTGCCGCCAGGGATGTGCCAGGGCTCAGGGAGGCAGTGCCAGCTCACACCCACACAGGATTCAGCAGACACTCCAAGGGTGGAACAGGAGGAGGGAGCTGCATTTGCAGCACACAGAAGTGGCTGCAATCACAGATGCAAATTCAAGAAATGCAGGGAAAAAAAAATCTGTTGATGAGACATCGAGGAACACGCTGAGTAAGCACCTTCTGCACCCCTGTCCTTGGAGTACCCACAACCAACCTCCAGAGCCAGAATCCAAAAGCAGGACTGGAACGACTCCTTGAAGAGCTGCCTCCCCATGCTCACCTTTCAACACTGCTCTGAGCCACCAGGGCAAGGAGAGGGCCAGGACCTCTCCAAGATTTCCACCCCAATGGGACAAACAAAGAGAAATGGTGAGACCTGCCCCAAACACAAACCTGCCAGAAATGCATCAGTTACTGCAACAAATGTTGGATTGATGCACATATCCACACACACACAGAGGAGCTTTACCAATGCACTCATCTGTTTCCCCCCACAAAAACTACCAGAGGTTTGAAAGGAGGACGGGTGAGATGCAGCCCCTGGCTATCATCAGACATCACCCACAGCTGCCCACCTGGAGAAGAGAAAATGCCAGGAGTTCTGCCAAAAAAACCCCAATACACCCCAGCCCTCCAAGAAACCCAACCAAACACCAAAAAACCCCAAACCAAACCCAGACTTGCATCTGCTCACCACAAACCTTGCTGCCAATATGGCACCAGAGCATGGAAGAGCAGGACAGGTTCTCCAAACCCTGGTGGAAACAGCCTTGTCTCCCAGCAAGGATTTCAAGTTGGGATTTAAAGCAAGCAGCCTTTGCCAATATAGGAACTAAGCAGCCAGCAGCCAGCTAAAATTCAGAGATACAACATCTTTAGGCAATTATGGAATTTGTACTTGACTTGGGTGTTTCTAAGGCAGCAATATTGCAGCAGGCAGAGTCCCCACAGAGCGTTCAGCACGCTGCAGACTCCACACAGGGCTCTGTCACTCACAATAATTTGGTTATTAAGCTTGATGAGCTGGTGTTGGTGATTAGAGAATATTTTGAATCTGGAAGATCCAGTGGCTGAAGAGGTGGAGCAGCAGAGGGAGGTGCAGGGCAGGAGCTGGTGCTGGCAGGAACGAGCCGAGGGGATGCTGTGGGCACCAGGATGTGGCAGGGCTGGACCAGAGCAGAACAGCCTTTTAAAATTTTTTTTTCCATCCTTCAGATTCTCTCACACCAACCCACAAGCCCAGAGACGAGCACTGAGAGCTCCATGCATCTATCAGCCCTATTTATTACCTAAAACCACAAGGATGCTTTAACAGTCCCTTTCACTCTGCTTCCATTAGCAAAATATTGGCACGACTTCCTCTCCCACTCCTCCAATGACAATTACAAGCTATCCCCCCCAAGCACTTCTGTTTTTTAAAAGTACATTTTCCTAATATTTAATTTATACATCATTTCCCACATGTATTAGTAATAAATGTTTCGAGGCGGCAGACAGGAATCCAACAGGAAAGCATAATGCTTGCTGTTTACTAGGAGGCCTCATTAAAAAGACATCAAGAGCAAGGAAAATAAAAACAACCTTGTGAACCTTTGTAATTGGTCTCCAGAGAAACCTAACACTGAGGACATCGATGCAGAAATGCCCCAGTGACTGGAAAAAATAAAAAATCCAGTTCACTCAGCTTCTTGCACCCCTCAGTTCTTACATTTATTTTTTTTAATTATTGTAACACACACATTTTCTATTTTCTTTTGGCTGTAACAGCTCTCTCAGGTATTTGATGTGGTGATGTCAAATACTTAAATAATTATTAATCCCTCCCACCTTTAATGATTTTTAAGGGCAGAATAACAAGAGGCATTTTCATGGAGTTTAACTTTTTGCAAGGTCTCTTGTGGGGGAACTCTCCAGTACTGGAGCCAGCTGTGTGTTTTTATCATCTCTCCTGTACTAAAATAAAGAGAACAAGTGCAATTACAGTGGATAAATTTGTTATTATTTGTAGAACAGAGCTGTTACATCAGACACATTTTTAGCAAAATAATGGCTTAATCCCTCTTTGAAATGAAAGTTAATTTGACTGGCTTTGCCCCCAGTTAGGCCCAGCTGTCACTGGCAAAGCTTAATTTTTAAGCCAAGCCCAGCATAATCCCCCTATTACCGAGCAGCCTTCAAAATTCATATTTAAAGCCAACAGGTCCCAGAGGCTCCTTTCAGATCCTTCTGGGCTTCCCAGAAGACTCATGAAAGTTGATTAAACTAAAAATTGCATTTCATTTTCCTGTTTTGTTTGCATTTAAATGGAGAAACTTGCAGCTGGATAATGGCCATATATTTCCTGTTGTACTTCCACTCCCAGCAATAAGTGTTTTGTCATGTTTTGTGCCGCTTGAAATATGAACTTCTCGCTCCAAATGCAGAATTAAGGCTGTGCCGACCTGAGACTACAGCAAGACTTGCCCGAAATGTGTGATTGGTGGGGTTTAACATCCATCTAAGCACAATTATTTGTCATGTTTTTGCTTGCAGGTGCACTTGGTGACCCCCCCCAACCACCCATTCTTCCCTCCTCGCTGCCCTGCTCCACGCCCAGCTCCCAGACTTGGTTATAAACCCCCTCAAGATGCCAGATTTCACAGGAAGGCTTCAAAACTCAGCCAGACACTGGATGTGATGAAGCTCATGGAAAGTTGCCGCCTTTTACCCAACCCATGCTGATCAAAGGAGCCTTTGCTCCATCACTGCTGAGCTCCATGTGCAGAATCCAACTCAGTAAGGTTGGAAAGGACCTCCAAGATCATGAAACACATCCCCTGAGTCCTCCATGCCCACTGAACCACGCTGGGCAGTGCCACATCCACTCGTTTTCCACGGATGGTGATGCCCCCACTTCCCTGGGCAGCCCATCCCAATGCCTGACCACTCTTTCTGTGATGAAATTTTTCCCAACATCCATCCTGAACCTCCCCTGGCACAACTTGAAGCTGTTTCCCGTTGCTGAATCTGCCCAGCCCACCCCAGAAAAGCCTTGGAAGAGCAGCACCTCCAAGCATAGCCCTCAGCAGTGCCCTCTCCTCTCTTCCACAGCCAGGCAGCTCCCATGGCATGTGAGGAGTACCATCATCCCTTAAATTCACAGCTTTTCAAGGAGAAAAAACTGCAGCCCTAAAGGAACTGATGAGAAAAATCCACCCAAATTTGCTTTCATGCTTTTAAGAGCTCCTAAACTTTGGTGGTGTTTATTGGCATGCCTTGCTCTGCAGAAGGCTCAGGGACACACGGAGTTGGCGCAAGGAGCAGATTTTCATTGTCTTTTGGCACTTTTTGGGCCAGTTTTGCCACACCATATTTTTACAGCTTCCCAATAAAGAACTGCATCTTTAATCTCCTCCCGACCCTCCTTGCCTTAAAAGGGCTTTTCCAGGTTTTGGAGGCTCCAGCCCCAGTGATGCCCAGGCCAGGGTGGCTGCCCCAGGTGCTGCCAGGGCCAGCTCTTACCCAACCCCACCACTCCAAACCCAGCTCTCATCCCATTTAGCACAGCCCAGCCAAAACAGGAGTAAAGGAATGAGTTTAAATTCATCAGCAATAGAATTTTTAGTGTTTTTTTGGGACTTTAGCTTGGGTAAGGTGCTGTGTGCAAGCGTGGATCCTGGGAAGGGCTGGAGGATTCATGCACTCCCTCTCTCCACAGGGCAGAGATGAAGGAAGTGCCACGATTATTTTCACATGTTAAGGGTCACCAGAGCATGATCATGCAGTTAACAACTGCATGGGATGGGAAATGCTATTTCCCATTCCAAATGAAACAAACTGGGCAGCCTCTCCCCCTGCTCTGCTCCCTCATGTTTTACACCTGGCACTGCGGTGACACCACAAGCAGCACAATTCCCAGCACAGCCCCAAGTCCAGACCTTCCCATGAGCCTTCTTTAAAAAAATCACTCTAAAAATTCACTAACTATCCCAAATAATAGGGAATAGGGATAGGAGAGCTGGGACAGCTCCCCACACCAGCCCTGGCCTCACAAGCACTTCTCCAAACCAAGTTGTTAAATCTGTCGATACACAAGGGCATTTATGGCTTCATGCAAACACACAGAGATAAGATAATATAATTAATAACTTCCCTCTGGAAATTGGTGATTGGCATTCATATTGTGCCAAAAATTAAGGTTAAACGACAGCAAAAAGAAATAAGAAAATTAAGGGAAGGTTTCCAACTTTGTTTTGCAGCATCACCAACCAAATTCCTCGCCTTGGGCACCAAAAAAAGAACCAGGGTGGAAATTGCCACATTTAATCTGACTTTTTTTCAGACTAATTACTTTCCTGCAAGCAGAGTCACTGAACTGCTCGTTCCTAACCCTGCCTTGTCTGGCACATCAACAGATGGGAGCAAAATGACTTCTGTAAATCAGAGCCCAGTGACAGCAGCGAGATTATCTCGGTTCTGGGAAACAATCTCAGGTACAGCTCACATTAGAATCTCGTTAGGATTTCTCCCTGAAATATTGCTTTACATCAATTTTGCAGTGTAATGGGTCCTAAAAACTTCCATACAAAACGAGATCTAATCACTTCCTTCACACCCTCTCCTCATTTGTTTAGAAGTCTAAAAATACCTTTAAAAATAGATGATATATTACAAGAGAGAGACTCCTTATTTTAATAACTTATCTTCAGAGATGGAGAACAGCATTGCCGAAATACTAAAAACATTCCAGTGAAATTTCAGAATTAGCAAAGTCCTGAAATATTTCAACTTTCCATTACACACCCTTAAATTCTGCAAGATGGGATTCAATTAAATCAGCTGCCGCCCTCGACTCTGCAATTGCCAAAGGCAGATTAAATCAGAGAAGGGCAAAGTTGTGAAAAGAACCTTTAGGACTACATCAAACATGAAATCATTTAAGACAAGGGACAAAAATACCTGTTTTTATTTGGAGTGAGAAGCTAAATTAGGGGACAAGACGAGGGTCGTCAAATAAATGAAAACCTGGTTGAAATGGTGCTGCAATCATTACCTGGAGAGCTCTGTTATTTAGGAAATAAATTTTACTTACAATCACAGTTTCCTTTGTATTTGGCCAAGGCTACCTTGCATCCATTTGAGTTCAATTTCAAGCCACCACAGATTCCTCCTGTTCTTCTACCCCGAGCAGTTAAAACCCTTCCCTTTCAAGCTCTTTGAGCTGCTGGTCGCCCTCGCAGTGATGCAGCTTCAACATCTCCAGCAGCCCAAGCCCCTGAGAAATCCACGTGTATTCATTGCTTTGAAATTGTCACAGGGGAAAAGAAAAAAAAAAAATAGAAAAAAGGAGAAAAAACCAATCCACTTCCTTGCTTTGTGTTGTATTTCAGAGAGTTTAAATGATCTAATATCCAATTCCTTCTCAACGTACCACAAAGTGCTAAATGGGAAGAATTGCATTACTGCCACTGCTTAGATCTTGGCTGATAAGGTGAGCCTTGTACATTTAAAGTGACTTCTGAAAAAGCTGGTGCTATCCTGGTCTGGTAATTAATAATTCATGGAGCCAAATTACAGCTCGAGAAGGATCCAGCCATTTTTACCAGTTCTTTCAAATTCCTCTGATTTATGTATGACTAAGTAGGAGACTGAGCAAAGGGAAAAAATTAAAACTTAACACTTCAGGTTGCAAATTAAACTGTTCTGTACTCAGAAAGGATGGATGGAGCAGGATATAAAAATGCTTCTTGGGAGACAAGCACATGGAGAACATTTCTGAACATACATTCATTTTATGATATAAAAATAGCTTCCGCAGCTACTAAAATTGGAGATATTTAAAACTGGAAATATTTATCACTAATGGGACTTGAGTGCCCTGGGAGTGCAACACAACACATTAATATTTGTAACATCTTTACAACAGGCCTCCTTCCATGCTGTCCTTGATGAATGGACTCATTTTTCTGCCCCTTGTAGCTTTATCCTCTCATTGTTAAAGACATTTTTATTGATCCATGTACAGAGCAAGATCCACCTAAAGACAAGGATCAGTAAAGGAATCCAATTTTGTTATTTTATTTCTTCCAGGGAAAAAAAAATCCCCAAAAGATGATTCAGAAAACGATTTCTTTCTCAATTTACCAAGCACACCCTAAGCTGACGTTTTCAAAAGGGCCTAAAAATGTTCTACAGGATTAGGACACAGCCCAAAAAAACCCAAACAGAGGGTAATCTACAGATAAGGAATACCCAGGGGCTTTCAGAAGTTTTTTAGTCCATTGTGGCCTTTAATCAACTTTTTATTTAGAACATTTCATCCTGAGACAGCAGCTGAGGAGATGCCCATACTCAGAGGGGATGTGGAATTCCTGGCTATTGCATAACCCAAATAAAAACCTCAGAAAACCTTAATTAATGCAGCTAGACCGTTTAATCTTTTAAAGAATAAAACATTTTTTTTTTTTTTAAATAGTGCCAAGAAGAAAGGAACTTATTTGCTTTGGTTTTCAGGAAAATGTGTAAGGGCAAAATTTTCATAACTGTGGAAATAATTAGGTCTTAAATTGAAGTTGAGCTTCCTAAAAGCCTAAGTTACTTTGAAAATTGTTCATTCCATATCACAAATGATAATCTAGCAGTTTTTCATTACCACTATCTAATTACATCTTACTTGAGCTCCAACATCTCGTGATAGGAAGTTATTTAGGCAGATAATACAGGATTTTGGAGCTGCCCATGGTTGGCCACATTACACAGAAATATTTACACCCAAGTTTCCTTCAGTGCCAACAGCAGCTAAAAGGTACCACAGCAGATTGTTCTGCTGCCAACCAAAATGATCCAAAATACCCCAAAATGATCTTTTGGAAAACAACTCCGAGAATCTACCAGAGGCAACTGCTCTGTGTTTTAACCCTGATATTGATTTACTCCACACTGAAGATGAGAGCATGAGAACATTACTGGGAGTGTCATGGAACGAGTTGGGGTCTTTAAATCCCACCCAGTGCCACCCCTGCCACGGCAGGGACACCTCCCACTGTCCCAGGCTGCTCCCAATCACCCCCAATGTCCAACCTGGCCTTGGGCACTGCCAGGGATCCAGGGGCAGCCACAGCTGCTCTGGGAATTCCATCCCAGCCCCTCCCCATCCTCACAGGAAGAATTTATTCCCAATATCCCATCTAACTCTGCCATTCCCCCTTGTCATGGTACTCCAGGCCCTTGTGAAGTCTCTCTCCATGTTTTTAAAGTCCTGGGAAAGCTGCATTGATTGACTCCAAAGCTTCTCTTCTCCAGCCGGAACAATCCCAATCACTGAATCCTCTCCAAGGTTGACTACTGCACTAGACTGGTTAGTATTTTTATTTTTAATTTTTTTTTACTTTCCACTTGATGGTAAAATCCTGCCGTGGGTTGTCCATATAGGTTGTGGAGTCCTTGAAGATGCTCAAAACTCAAAATGGAAAAGTGTCTGAGCAACCTGCCCTCCTTGGAACAGGAGAATGGAGCAGATGACATCCAGATTCCCTCCAGCAACATTATTTTATGATTTTAACAGCAAAACAGGTGTGAAAACTCCAAATGTTAGAGTCTGGAAGAGGGAATGAGCAGAAGAAGAAGTGGACATACACAGACACTGTTCTGTGTTAAAAACAAACCAGTGAGACTTATTGTGAACAGTTCATTCAAAGAACTTGAGTTCTCTCTTGGAGCTATTATTTTGATAGCCAACCATTTGATTTGTCACTAAAAGGTACATTTCAAATGGAAATTGTTTGTTGCCACTAAGAGGAGTCAATAACTTTCAGCTCGTGGAAATATCCAGCACCCTGGGGCACTTCAGTGAGCTCAAATCAAGCTGATGAACGAAATCCCCACATGGTGTTTGGCCAGTGAGGGACTGCTCTGCTCACTCCAGAGAGCTGCTGGCCGAGTGCTCACTGGCCACAAAGCAGCTCCTAAATCAGCCCTGTTTGCATTTATTCCTGAAGAATCTGAGGCCTCGTTGGTGTCTCCTGGAAGGGTTTAAAGCACAGTTTAACAGAGAGAGAGCTCTGATAGAGAGGAGCGGCAGCGGGGGAACGGCCGCACTCCTCGGTGCTGAGACATCACAGAAACCCCTCCTTCACTGAGCTCCAGCCACCTGAGCCTCAGACACTCTGATCCAAGGTGAATTTCGGTGCAGAATTGCATCAAAGGCTGTTTCTTTTCACTGACAGTTTTGTTTATGCCCTGTTTTTCCTGCAGGTTCCTCCACGGCACCCAGCGCTCCCCACGCACGAGAGGGCGGCCGCGCTCTCGCTTCGCACGCAGCCCTAATGAGGAGCTTTGCAACTGCTCTTAGCCCCACTCCCCGGGGTGAAAGATGCAGAAAAGATCTCTGCAGAGATGCAGGTGTGTGGTTTAAGAGCCTCTCTAAGCCTTCAATTTGATCAGCCTGTGCAAACACCCCGCGCCTTGGACTTCGCAATATTTCTTAACCCACCAGTCACAGAAAAGAGCCCTCTCCTCAAGCTGAGCCAGACACACGGTCTGGGTGTTCAAAACAAACGTTTCAGTAACAAAATCACTTTTTGCAAAGCTGCTAGGCTCTCAGTGAGCTCCCAAGAAGCACCTCAACAGCCCAAAAATCACTTGACAGCACCCTCCGCTGTGCTGAAGCACCTCCGAACATTTCTGCTGTCATCCAGTTATTTTAATTTATCCCAAAGTCCTAAAAGCCAGCACTAAAAACAAGCAAGGCTCTCAGCATGAAAAAGTACATCCTAAATAACAAATATAACACATGTAAATACCAGTCCCCTAAAACAAGCTCAGTAGCTTAAAGGTATTGCCATCGATCACACCATTACAACTGCAGTTTAAAATACCATCAGAAACTTCTGGAAATAGAGTTTTGTACTTTCTGCAACTGTTGGGACAAATTTCTGATCACTTCCAAATGAATTATTATTTAAGCTTAATAAAAATCTTGGTCTAACACAATTGTTTGTATTGGCTAAATAAATCAGCACAGCAAACCAGGGCAATAATGTTCATTTTCAGTAAGAAGGTGAAAGCAAAGTCAGAAGAGGGAATGCAAAAAACAAACACAGATGTAAATTTCGAAACATGGCTGACATTCCCCAAACCATTTAAATGTGGTTTTTGTCTTTTCCCTAAGAAAAGAGAATTGTGCAGAAAAATGAAGAAGACAGGAGGAAACCCATAAGGCCCATTAACATCTCCACACACCTTCTATGAGGCCAGGTTACTCAAAACTCCCTCAAATCTCCAGCTGAAATAAAATTTAGCTCTTTTAGAGTAAGGACATGACAAGGGGCCCATCTTTTCCAGCTACAGGCTCTGGCAGAGGTGCAGCTGCACTGTTGTAACTTTTCTTCCTAAACCCAGATATTTTTGCACGTGTAACAATTGTTCAAAGTCGCTGCTAACTTCCAGTTTTTTTCTTTGCTCCAAGTCTAAGAAGCCTCCAGTCACATCTTGAGTATAAACTCTAAAAATCCAGGTGGAGCTGTCTGTCAGTTGACCCTGCTATTGCTCAGAGAGCATTAGGCAGACTGGCAAAGAGCCACATCCAGTTTGAAATGTGCACTGAAAATTTCCTCTGTCAGATGAATCTTTAATCTATTTATAATCTCCAATGTTTCCTCTAAACAGCACTCCATGTCTTACCTTGTATCATTTTCCACATAAATGCCATGCCACAGAGCTGAAACGTATGTCCAAAGAGAAAAGTGGATTTCATTTTGATTTTTTTAAAGTGAAATGGTTGAGAGATTGACCTTATTATAATTTGATCTCCAGTCATTATTACCAGAACAACTCAAAAGCAATTCCTGTCATTGTCCCTGCTGCAGAGTGTTTTGGAAACCAGGGCCCTGCTACGGGAAAACAATTCCTTCCTTTCTGTGCACTTGATCAGAAAATCAGGATGCTGACAGAAATTAGCACAGATCTTCTGACGCTTCTTTTGAACATTAAGGGCTTCCAACTCATATTCTTGTTTGGGTAATTAACATCATTATGTGGAAATGCTTCAGACAGCAATGGTTTATCTGAACCAGAATCACTGAATGTTGGAAGGGACCTTAAAGCTCATCTCATTCCACCTTCCACTGTCCCAGGCTGCTTCAAGCTCCATCCAGCCTGGCCTTGGACACCGCCAGGGATCCAGGGGCAGCCACAGCTGCTCTGGGAATTCCCAATTCCCAAAATCCCATCCAGCCCTGCCCTCTGGCAGTGGAAGCCATCCCCTGTGTCCTGTCCCTCCATCCCTTGTCCCCAGTCCCTCCCCAGCTCTCCTTTAGGCACTGGAAAATCCTCTCGAGGTCTCCCCAGAGCCTTCTCAAGCCTCTTCCTCCTCTCCAGAACCATTGCAGGGAGCACAACTCTGCTCCCAGACTTCCCTCCACGGCAGGAGACAGAATTTGGGATGTCAGGAAGAGATTTTGGGTTGTGTACTGTGGTCAGTCTCTCTGAACAAGAGGAAGCTTGGTAGCAGCAGGTGGACAAAACCTTCTGCTGCAAATGCCAGCACTGGGGCTACTCCCACTCCCACCCCTGCCCAAGAGCCCTCCAGGACAGCAGGCACACAGCAATGGGATTTCCTTGCAGAAACCTCCCTCAGGTCTGGCTGTGTCTAAACGAAGTAAATTAACAACAAACAAGTTACCAACGACAAGGAGCCTTCCAACAGCCCCTTTACTCTTGTGCTACAATCCACCCAGCACTTGTGTTCTTTCAGAAGCTACAGAAACTAACAAAGGCCATAGTGCTGAGCTCCCCTATGATTATTTATGACCTATTTTATGCTTCTGATGATTCACAGGAGCCAGGTTTACGTGGAGCTCCTTACGCTGGGTGTTCATTCAGTAAGGTGCTGTGGGTTTAATTCCCCCTCCTCCGAGCTGCACGGGATCCCAGCTGGTCCTGGAGTGGAATTCTTGAGCAAAATCCTCACCTCAGACCTCTGCAAACACAGCAGGACCTACAGCAGGACGGCTTTGAACAGACACTCAGCATCCCATTAGTGTCCTTTGTGTTCCTCTCAACGTGCTGCTGTCCCCGATGCTCTGATAAGGGCAGCAGCCCCATTTGGTGCCTATCAGATAACGCAGCTATCAGGGGGATCTTTATCTGCTCCGTGTAATCTTTATCTGCTCTGTAACGCTGTGGGATGGAGCAGATCTGGAATCTGAGAGTTCTGCTGCTGCTTGGGCGATTTGAGTCACTGCAGCTCTGCCCGCAGCTCACGGGGATGAAACACTGACAGGAAAATATCTGACGTCTCCTCCCAGTCTTAGGGTACTTTAAAGGAGAAATTTTTATTATTATTGATTTTAAAACTATGGAATCACTGAATTTGGGCTTGCAAATAGCAACAAACTTATAGAGTCCATAGATCACATTCTTAGAGAAGAGCACATAACAAAAATGGGCAGTGGGGGTCGGAACTGAAGGACCTTGGATGTGCCTTCCAACCAATCTTGGGCCATTCCATGATTTTTTATGATTTATGAGGAGGCAGCAGCTCCTCCTGTGTAGGACAGAGTGAGGCATTTCCCCACGCTGGAAATGTGACAATCCTGGCAACAGCACTCGGCTGGAGAGGGTCGTTTTGGGGTTTCTTTTAACTGTAAATAATTTGCCCAAATTTGCCCCTTTCCCACTAAACCAGAGCACAAAATCCACTCATGTTTTGAACATTTGGCTCTGAGCTTTTGGATTACAAGACAACCACTACAAAGGAAGTCGTCCATGGAATAATACTGATTATCTCCTCCCTGGCCCCTTCCCTCATTTCACATCTTCTAAAAATTGTGAAGTTCAGCCTGCTAAGGAACTGGAAGGTCTAAGTTTCTCTCACTTGAACAAAGTTTGGGACAGCAGGGTTGTCTGAAGGAGACACAAGGGCAGAACTACTCAAATATGAAAAGAAACTCAAAGAAAAACTGATTTACTTCTCACTTTGATATTCTTATGGAGACACACAAATAGATCTCAGTTTTTATAGCCTTTAAGGGCAACACATCATGAAATTCAGTCTTTCAAACTGAATTTAAATGCATCCTTAAATTATAGAAGAAAGGCTTTTGTTCCCATAAGGTGGCAATCAAAACCAGACCCACTAAATAATGTGGCTGCTATGAGTCTGGGCAATTTTATTTCCAATACAAAAGAATCCTACTTATGCAAAAACTTTGATTAATTATTTTGCATCAGGAAGAAAGAATCTCTTTTTAATTGTAGCAAAAAAAAATCATTATAGATTAAAATGTCATTTTAAGTAAGACATTATGGAACCAAAAGATCATTTCTGCTCTTTCCAAATTAAGAATGGAAAACTAAAAATTAAACTGTAAGTAAAATGCCATATATTGCCTTGGAATGAATTTCCAATAATAGTATCTACTTTATATTGGTACAAACAAACTTTGTCTTAATTAGATTGACCTTTAAAAAGCTTCTCAGGCATTTGAGAATTGTAAATACTTAAAGTCTGATTCATTCACATTCCTGTTTGCTGAAAGCTTCGAAACACGGAGCTGGGGCCAATTCCACCGGTCCTGCAGCTCTGCTGGGACCAGGCCAGCCAGGCCTTGGAGGAATTTCATCCTTTGCCTCCAGGGAGCCCTGGGGGGATTTGGAGCTTGGCTGCACTTTGGAAGGGCTGTGAAATCCAGCAGGAGCTGCAGCGAGGGTTAACTGGGAGATGAGCAAATGGGAAATGGGGCTGAAGTGGAATCGCTGCACCAGCAGAGGGGAAATTCACCCTGAGGGACAAAATAGTTTGGGATGGAAGGGACCTCAAAGCTCATCCAGTGCCACTCCTACCACGGCAGGGACCCTCCACTGTCCCAGGCTGCTCCAAGCCCTGTCCAGCCTGGCCTTGGACACTGCCAGGGATCCAGGGCAGCCACAGCTGCTCTGGGAAATCCATCCCAGCCCCTTGCCTCCCTCACAGGGAAGAATTTCATCCTAACATCCAATCTCACCCTGCAGAACACTAACACATCCGCACAGCTAACTTGCAGATTGTCTCTCAGAGCAATTTCCTTTTATTGATGTTGAGCTTGTCCTTGCTGGAGCAAGGAAGTGAATTTGATCTGAGGGAATTTATTTCAGCAGTTTATGATGCTGTTTCACAGAGTGTGGACCTCCCACGTCAGAGGATAACAGAGCTCATGTTTCAATGCTCAGAGCTGCCATCTCTGCCTCCACCTCTTCTTCCAAGTGACCACTGCACAATCCCTGTGACCAGCCAGACAATAAATAATTGATGAACTTCAGCGAGTGACTGTGTCCAGGAGGGCTGTAGAATTTGGAATAAAATGAACAACTCACACTAGCAAACACCAGAATTTTTCTGCCATGAAGAACAAGAAAACAAGAGGCTGAGCCTTAAAAATATTCCTTGTACAAACAGCTGCAGCATTATGAACCCAACACAACCCTGCCCAGGCTGACAGCTACATGCAGGTACGTGCAACCTTCCCTTCCAAAGGTCACTCTCATCCCAAGGAATCCTCCAGCTGTGCCAGCTGTGCTCACTTGCACAGGGAGCAGCTCCTCACTCGCTTTCACCACAGAAAACCTCCTCCAGCTCCTGACTGTTCATTTGAAACTGTCAATTTAAAACCTCTCTCTTACCAACTTTAGCTCTAACTGGACTACAGAGACTATGAGTGTTCCTGGCAATAAAGGAAGATTAAGGCTGGGAAGGACAAGCAAGTATCATAAAAATAACAGTGTGTAATTGGGCAGCCTCCCATGGTTGGGGAAGAGAAATGAGCAGGTCAAGCAACTGAGAACCAGGAGAAATGACCTTAAAAAGTTCTGTCTGGGGACAGGCTGCCGATGGTCTCATCAGCATTCAGCTCCACTGCCACAGTCTGGAGGAGGAAACATAATGCAGAAAATGGAAAGGAGGGAGATAGAGGAGCAGTGGGGAGAAAAACATCTTTCTTCATTCAGCCAGGGAGGAGATGGAAACCAGCCGGCCGCAGCCTTTTCCCCTTTTCCTTCTTTTTTTACGAGTCCTCTGGTCTGTGACCCACCCACTAATATGTTTTCAGTATCACATATAATCTTTAAGAAGGCAGATTAGTGACTTATAAAGAAAACAGCTGGGAAAAAGGAGCTGTCAGATCTTTTACTGCACGTTTCAGTTGTTTCACACGAAGCGAGAGGGGCTTTGGGTGGGATTTTCGACAATCGAGGCGCTCAGTGATTTTCAGCAAGAGCAGAACACCAATTTACCTTTTATGTCTTTGAAAAAAATCCCCTTTTACTTGTAAGCTGTTCAAGACAGATTGTGCTTTCTGAGGTGTTTATACAGCTCCTTTGGCGTCTGGGTGTTACAGCAACATAAAGTGATATTGAGAATTGGTTATTTGCTGTCATCCGGCTTTTCCATCAGCTCTTTACAGCTTTTTATAATGGAAAAAGATGTGGGGGGGGAAAGGCCAATTTTGGAAATGTATACACAGACACAGTTTTCATACGTGTTTACAGGTTATCACTGAGAAAGTAAAAGCCTCCAGAATTTATGTCTTCTTCAGGATTCCATTCTTCAGCTGTGATATTTTTGCCAGGAGCCAGAATCCTCATGATCCCCCTTCCACACACAGAGCAGCACACAGTGCTCAACTGAGACTCAGGTGTAATTAGGATCTCTAAGGTACCACCTCCGGTTTCCAATTTCCATTACTTCATTAAAATGAGTTCATAATTAGATAATGATATTAATACTGGAGGTTGGGCTAGCTGAACTTTAAAAGTTGCATCCCTGGAAGTGCTCAAGGCCAGGTTGGACAGGGATTGCAGCAGCCTGGGATAGTGGAAGGTGTCCCTGCCCATGGCAAGGTGGTTGGAACAGGATGGGAATTAAAGTCCCTTCCAACCCAAACCATTCTGGGATTCTCTGATTTGTCCAACTGAAACCATTCTGGGATTCTGTGATTCTATATATGAATAAAGATACCAGATAAAATTTCCTCATAACTTCCATTTTTTATTGTATAAAGGACAAATATCAACAGAAACACTGGCAGCGCTTCTTGCCTTCAAACCCACTCATGTTTTGGGCAGAGTTTGGATTCAAACCTTCAGATAAGGTCTGGTGCTGAGCCTCTCACACACCGAGTTATTCACACCCCAAGGTTTATTCCCCACACTGTTGCTCCAATGACATTTTAAAAAAAAAAGATTAATTTTCAGCAGGGATCAGCACTCTAAGCAAACACTATCCCCAGATGAAATAAAAATGCAAAAAGCCAGACTCAAATATTCCTCCCAGGCAGGTTCCCTTCTCCTCTGCTCAGGTCAAAGACGAAGACAAGCTGTGGGAGGTAAACCCATATCTGCTGTGCCATATGTCACCCCATCGTGTCCTCAGACCACTTATCTCTTTCAAATGTCATTAAAAGTGACTATATTGGAACATATCTGAACATCACAGCATCTGCTGTGCTCCTGACCCATGATATTCAGGGCTGCAAGACTTTCATTAATCTGCTTGAAAAGAGCTCGCTCATGGGTACACAGGACTCGGTCCTGAGAGGTGACAACAGCCCTCAGCTCTCATCAGTGAGGAAGATTCTCAGGAATTCTTAAAAATCTAAATAAAAAGTTGCATATTTCTCTCCAGATGCTGCACAAGTCTCTCCCACGTCACTCATCCAATGCCTCCCTGCAGCTAACTCAGGTAGATCTCTTGTTGGCACCATTACTGCACTGGTTTCATATTAATAAACAACAATGACATGAGGCAATCGCTCCCAGCACACTGACCATTCCCATGTTTAATTTTTCAGAAGGATTTCAACCAAGTTTATGGCTGAAATCTGTGCAAAATCTAAAGAGAAACAGCTGGGCTATTTTTGTTGTGGAAAGCAGCATGAAATTGATGCTGGATTTGTTACATCCTAAACCATCTGGACTTCACCTATCTCTGCCCTACATGACAGTCCTGCCATGGTGGGTACTTAGTTCTTACATCCCAGATTTTCCTGGCATTTTCACTACAAACTCTTTTTTTTTTTTTTTCCTCCTTACACCCACAATACACAATTTTTCTGGAAGTCTGGCCAGAATATAAGCAGCATGAAATCTCCAGGTCTTAAAAGAAAGGCAAGGAAACCCGTGTGATCATTCTCATATTGATTCATTGACCCTTCTGTGCTCATTTTCACATGGCAATTGTTTCAGGAAGGACCAACAGCCACATTACCAGATAAGCTCTGGCACTTAGACACACCAGCACCTCAGGTTTTCACCAAGTATTTAACAAAAAAGGTTGATGATATAATGTTAGATTTAAGAGGTCTGAACAAAACTCCAAAGAAGGAATGCCATGCAGATATCCTCACTTCCCAGCAGGCTTGGGTCTCATCTATGCACGGAAATTTGTGTACAGGGGCTGGGGTTTTCATCTCCACGAAGACAGAGCTGCACTAAAAGTGGTTTTACTGCTTACATTAGAGATGTGCACATCTCAATTATGTGTCCACTCCAGAGACTTTTCGAGGGAGAAGCAAAGGCTGGCTGAACACCCTGTCCCGAGGGATGCGCAGCTCATTCTGGTTCCGGTACCACACGCGGCCTTTGCCACATGAGCTGAATAACCCACGAGGGCCCAGCTCCACACGGAGAAACGCCCTTCATTAAACACACATCCTGCTGGATTATCACTGCTCCAGTAAATAATCCTTCCTGCACCTATGGCTCACTTCAAAACACCCGGATACGAGGAATTGTCTGAGGAGAACAAAGCGCGGCCTTGTCAGCCCTGAGGCCTTGCGCGCGGCTCTGAGCTCTGCTCTCCCACCTCCCTCGGGCAAAGATAATGACATTCTCCTCATTCTCCTCTTCCTCAAACAGCCTCTCCCCAAGGCTTCCCCTTGGGAGCTGCTGTGGAACGGATGCTTCTGGAAGCAATCCAGCCGCTTCACTCCCGGCCTTCTCCCGTGGCCACCAAAGGCTCCCGCGAGTGATTTTCTGGAAGCACATGGAGAGTGCTCTCACTGTCAGATGGGACTCCTCAGAGACTTACTCGTGTTTTACAGTAAGATGGAGGAGGGCAAAGTCATTTTATTCTAAGTTACCCGGTTGCTTTTGGTTGGAAACACTACAACGCCACAGAATTGGAGTTTTTTCTGATTTTTTATGTTTTACCCACAAAAACTTCTTTACAAATCAAGAACAATAGTATTGTTCTTGATTTGTAAAGAAGTTTTTGTGGGCAAAACATAAAAAGTTCTTTGAGTATTTTAATGTTTTCAGCTCTACAGGTGATGGGGTGAGTAGGTATTTCTAAGGTCTCTCCATTTGCTCCTGAAAACCTCAAAACACCCCACTAAATTTTGGAAGACCCTAAGATCAAGTAGCTGGGGAAGCAAAACTGTTTACATTTAAAAAATGCTCAGGTCGCCAAGTATGGAAAAAAAAAATTGCTGAAGTTCAAATATGAAAACATTACGGTGTGAAAGGATCTCTGCCTCAGTTACGTAAAGCATTAATTCAGGATGAATTTTCAGCCAGTGCAAACAAGTAGGGAAAAAAAAAACCAACCCACAAGGCCAGATTCAGTTCTTCATTGCCATGAAATCTGCAGCCAGGAGTCATCCAGGCTCATTTTATCACAACATGATTCAAAACATTCTCTATCTATACAGGAGGGTTTTTCCAGAAGCTTTGTAAGCAATATATGAATTAGAACCTACATTAGTTTGAACTTCAGACCAGACTAATAAAAAGTCCATCCTAAGTTTATTAGCATCATCCTATCCCCGCCAAAAACATAGAGTAGGCACTTGATAGCAAAACTCTCAGCAGTGACCTTCCTAAATTCAGCCAGAAGAGCCTCCATTTCATTAGGATTCCTATTAAGGCAATAGAGCCCAGCTGTAAATTACTGGTTATTACCAAATTAAATGGTACAGAACGGATTGTTTCTGGGAGCTCTACTCCACTGCTCAAACTCCCTCCTCTCCTTGTCAGGCCAGGCTGGAAGGGATTGATCACCCAGCACTGCAAATAATTAATCCGTTGTGGTGTTGCCCAGCTTGAGAGCTCAAACACAGAATTAAGAACAAATATATTTGCTGTTTGCAGGAGATGCTGACCATCAGGATCCACCTCACCCTGCCATGATGATATTTATTGGTGCCAATTGTTCTGGGCATCTTCCCATCAGAGGAGCTTGGCTAGGTTTGGAAAAATAAAACTCTGAGATCAAGGCATTGCTGCTGTCTGCTGAAACTCACTGGGGATATGGGAATTTCCTCACCAAAACAGGGACCATCAGACCAGGAGGCTGTGATGGCACATAATGGCACCAGGATGGACATTTCTAGGCACAAAGCCAGAAAGATCAGCTGGGGGGTTTGGACCTAGAAAGGAAGGGAAATGACCCCCACAAAGACTATGAAAACACCCAGAACACTGCCAGGGTGGCTTGGGGACAGCAGAGAGAGCATCAAGCCAGGGGAACGTCATTGTGAGGTGCCTGATGCCACTCAATGTTTTATTTAGGCTCTGGACCTTCCAGTTTCACTCTGAAGTCATCCCCAATGACTTCATTATTTGACCTGATTTGTCTGTATGATACCCCCAAATCACTGCATAACTTTTGAGGTTTGCAAACTCTCTAATGTGGGTCAAGGCCATGTGCAAAGAAAGAAAGGGAAATCATCATTAAGGATTCCATGCACTTCCCATTCATCAAATAAAAATCATAAACCCCCTCCCAGTCCTGGTAAGTAGAACATTGCTTTACACAGAGAGCAGATTTCAGGAGAGGCCAGAGATATTTGAATATTTCTATATGATAGCATTATTTCCCTGGCTGACTTTTCCCTTCAGATACATCCCTTCTTTTATCTTCCCTTGGTCCTTTATCAAACTATAAAGATTAATTTTGAATTTCTGCTGATTGTATGATCTTGGACTTGACGAACAAAAACCTCTTTTATGGGAGACATTAATATTCACTGTGACAGCCCCGAACTTCCACTTGCAGAAAGGTTTAATAATTTTCTAAAACCTCTTGATTTTGTCACAATGACTTGTATTCAGCCTAACTTTTCTCCTTGTCTTGGGCTACGTCATTTACCTTGAACCCTGTCTGGGTAATAAGCACGAGTCAAATCCCTCATTCATCTTGTCACTAATTGCAATTTCTTTCCCTATTTTTCATAACAGATAACTTTTGTGCAGAGCAGAAACTCGGCAGAGAAGTGGTATGAAAGCACTGTCCGTGCAATCCCATGCCTTTCTTTCAAAGAAAGCATCTTTAAAAGTGGGAAAGGTGAGCTAGGAGTGTGTCATTCCAGGTTTTCCCAATTTGGGATTTTACCCTCCCTCTAGGGATGGCCAGGAACTCCTCTGGGTCTTCAACAAGGGAAAGCTCAGCTCTGAACATAAATCTCAAGCAGCAGCTGCCTTTGAAGTCTGACTCCTTTTGCCAGAGCAGGCAGGGTTTCAAACTGAAGCTTCTTTCCCCAAACACCTGGGGGCAGGTAACCCCCCTTCCAGAGAGGGCTCCTCACAGCAGGAACCCAAGGTTCAAAAAAATCCAGTGAGGAGTTACTCCGATTAATATGTGCCACTTAAACGGGTCGTGAGCATTTGAAGGGAGATGAAAAGCAGATGGGAATAAGTGTCATTGACAGCTCTCCTCCAGTGGAGTCAGAAAATGGTATTTCTTTCTGGAGGTGAAGTAATTTGTTAGCAAAGATTAGGAAAAAAAAAATTTATTTGGGCTTGGAGGGAAGAAACTGGCACAAGCCCAACAGTGTTCTATATTTAGGGACATCAGCTTAAAAATGGATTTGTTTGACTGGCCTGGCCCTGCAGTGCCAGATCCAGAGTGGGAGGAGGATGTGCAGCCTGCAGAGATCCAGGGGTGCACCCAGCCAGGACACGGCCTGGGATGAGAGCCCAGAGCCCCAGGATGCTGTGCACCATCCACACTGCCCCAAAGGGTCCTTCTGATGAGGACACACTGCTCCACCAGGGACTAAATCCAGTTCCTTTCCAAGCCATGTTGTTCCTGGGTGTCTATCCCAGGCACTGAGCAGGGAGAGAATTCCACTCAGCCACTCCTGGATGACAAATCACACTCTGAACTTCCAGTCCCTGCTGATTTAGCACTGATAAAAAAGCTTTGAACCACAGTCTAAACATTTTGTCCCTTAAAATACTGAATAATCCGCTCATTTCTTATTCTGCCCCGATCAAGAGATTCCAGGGAATCTCTCAGTAAATTTTGGGAGCAGAGCTGCTCACACTGGGCACAGCCAACTTCCAGCTCCAGTGGCTTTGATCTCCTTTTGTTCCATTGCCATTGCCAACACTGCTTTTTCTCCCCCCAGCCCTCATTTGTGCCCTGGGTGAGTATTGATGAGGTTAAGAGGATTATTCCCCAGCTGCATCCCCCCACCTGCTCTTCTTACACTTGGTTTTCAGGTCTTTGAATGCTTTGTGCACATACCTTGGGCTCAGTTATTACAAACACTGATAATCTGCTTCCTCAAGGCTTGTTTCTGTCTTATTTGAAGACAGCTGTAATTAATAATCTCCTTTTAAGGGCCTAATTTCTTTTTAGTTAAAGCCAACTTTCATCTCATTACTAATCTTCCTTTTATTTTAAAGTCAACTTTCATCTCATTACTAATCTCTCTTTTATTTCAAAGGAGGCTCTAAAGTTAGAGAGTGAGCAGACATCTGTAGAAAATAATGACATCTGTGAAAATATTTAATTGCAATTTTTATACGAAAAGTTTTAGTCTGACTTCCAAATAACTCCAGATCTATGATGATTTTAATGTTCAGCACACCCTTCTCCCCTCCTCACCATTTCTCTGTGCTTGCTGACAAAAAAGCCTCTGTATCGTGGAGTTGAAAGATTTTTTTCAGAATTTTTTGCCATTTTATTTCACTCTGATTTTTTTTTTTTTACCACTTCCCCATACTGGGACAAGTATTTCTTTCACCCTGCAATATTTTTGGTGTTGGAACAGGAACTTAGGTTGGGAAAGATCTCCCAGACCATCGAGTCTGAGCTGTGCTTGATCCCCACCCTGTCCCCAGCCCAGAGCTCTGATTGCCACCTCCAGGAATTCCTTGGACAATCCAGGGATGGGCACTCCAGAGCTCCCTGGGCAGTTCCAAGGCCTGAGCCCCCTTTCCATGGGAAATTCCTGCTGGTGTGCACCCTGAGCCTGCCCAGCCCAGCCTGAGGCCGTTCCCTCTGCTCCTGTCCCTGTTCCCTGGGAGCAGAGCCTGACCCCCCCTTTTGGCAGACTAAAATACAATATTCTAGATCTATCTAATATTAAATCTTAGACAGAAATCCAACCCCTCCTTTCCCCTGTTCCACCATCTTGGTGAAGTTGTAGGGTACTTGATCATGAAGGGAAACAAAACCCCCTCTCCTTCCCCCAAGAAACTGCTCCTGTAATTTCTTATATTTCAATCTTCCATAAGATTAAATGTGTCACATCAAAAATTGTCATTGACCTGAAGCTCACTGGTTATCTGCTACGAAGGTGGTATTTTAATTACCAAAGTTAATTACCATCTCCATGGAATGCAATTTCCTAACTTCATGCAGTTGTAAAATAGGAAATGGAAAGTACAAGCGATGCAAAATCCACAGAAGGTCTACACAAAGGCGTCTGTATGACTAATTGGTCTGAAATTTAATCAGTTAAATTTCTGTTTCATGTTCCTTTGATAAGATTATCTTAATTACTTTTTACAGTATCTAAGTAGGAAAGATAAAGAAAAAACAATCTGCTGAAGGGGAAAACTAATTCATAAGTCTAAAGGGAGAGAGGAAAATAAGGGGAGGGGGAATACACAGCTGTTGATTAGGCCACAAAAGCTCCAATCTTGTACTTCCAACACTTGATGTTTCAGAGTAGTCAGGAATATATGAAAGCCTCAGAAAGCTGAACTTCTACTCAATCAACTTGCACAATGTTTTTGGTCCTCATCCCCTTTCAAAGGCTCCATATGTACACTGGTTGTAGACAAATACAAGAAAACCAGGGCAAGGATCATATGGTCTATCAACATCAAGGTTGCCCTTGAGGGGTGCTAATAATGCTCTGATATTTTATGTACTTTACATGGTGGTTTTACAGTCCTTATCATCCAGAGGGGGAAAAAATACAGAATTAGAGACTCCAAAGATTTAAGAGAAATTTTCTTTGCAATGTCAAAGGTGCAGAGGTACAAAACCTCACCAGTGGAGAACTCCAGGGTACTTTGACTTTTACCTTCTCTGAAACTTAGCAAAGATTTCTCACAGACTGGTTTGGGTTGGGAGGACCTCAAAGCCCGTCCTATTTCATCCCTTGCCATGGGCAGGGACACCTTCCACTACCCCAGGATGTTCCAAGCCCTGTCCAACCTGGCCTTGGACACTTCTAAGGGCAACCACAACTTCTCTGGGAATTCCAACCCCTCATCACCCTCACAGGGAACAATTCCTTCCAAAATCCCATCCATGCCTGCCCTCTGTCAGTGGGAAGCCATTCCCTGTGTCCTGTCACTCCAGGCCCTTGTCAAACATCCCTCCTCCCTGCCCTTCCACACGAGTCACGCTAAGCCCAGCACGACACGAGTCATGCTGGGGACATCTTCTGTGCCAACAGCCAAAGCCAGCCCCAGAGCAGGCTCAGGAAAATTATCTTTGGATGTGTCTCAAGAACTCTTTATGCATTCAAGATGCCACATCAATTCTCACGCTGCTATAACATCCCCCAAACAGCAGCAGGGAGAAGGCAGCAGCACGGACCCAGGGCAGGGCACTGGGAGGCTGCGTGCCAGGAGAGCCTGGCTGTGCCTTGGCAGAGCAGAACAGCAACTGGGAAGCACTGGGAAGCACTGGGAAGCACTGGGAACCACTCCATGTCCCTGCCCCATGGGAGCAGCCTGGCCACAGCTTTGTTTTCACCTTTCACTGCTCATCGCTCTCCTCTCTGTCATTTCCCTGCTGGAGACAGAGGTGATGGATTTGGGCTCCCCAGAGAGAGGGTGAGCTCTCTGAGCACCCATCTCCCAGTCCTGCTGATTTCCAGCTGGAAATGAGAGGGCGTGGCACAGGGAATGGAGCTGCCCCCACGCCTGGCAGACCAGCACCATCTTCCTTGGCTGTGGAGCAAACCCCAGGGATCATCCCATTACCTGGTCTAGTGGAAGGTGTCCTCACCCATGGGAGTGGAACAAGGTGGTCTTTCAGGTCCCTTCCAACCCAAACCATTGCATGACTCAATAATTACATCATTCCAGTGTTATTTTAGAGGAGATTTGGGATCATCTGCGCCCCCAGCTCACCTCACCAAACTGTTCCTTGGGCATGGACTAAGCCAGCAGGCACTGTGCTCACAGGGTGCTTGAACACATTTCTATAGATTCATTCCCTTCTCCATAAAAACCCAACTATGGATTCATTCCCCTCTCCACAAAAATCCCTACAAGCTTCTGATTTTAAGAATACATTGTTTTCTCCTCTCTTCAGCTATGAACTCTTGCCTTGGAGCCAAATCAAGTGCCTTAGTGCTATGTAAAAGCTGTTCATTTTTAATTTGATAGAAGAGGTTCATTGTTTCAAAATGTATGGTTTTGATAAGTGTGATTTCTGTGAAATTAAAACAGAGTAAAATTAATGTCTGTAGTTATTTCACTTCAATTATGTCAGCTTTACATTTGCATAAAATATTGTTTTCATTCCTCTTTAGAGCAACACATAATAAGGCTTTGTATTTTTAATTTATCTGGAGGAAAAAATATGAAGGTTCTGCAGCCATGTGGAGAACTCTGTTAAGAGTAATTTCAGATTTGGTTTCATTTAGCTGAAAAACAAGAATTTGGACTGCCAAAATTTCTCTTACAATGGAAGTCTGCTTCCTTTTCAAATAATACTTAATTTACACTATTTTAAACCTACACTCTTTGGGCAAACAGTCACCTGAAATCTGTTCGGTATTTCTGTAGATCTCATCCTGTTACTCCTTTTCTTCTGTGGTGGAAATACGAGTGGGATATGTTTTAAATTAAAAAGATCAGACAAAAATAAACCCCAAAAATGACTTACCCAAACCCTCTGAACCCCAAGGGCTGTTTTCACCCATACCAGGGATATGGAGCAAGGTTCTCTCTCTAAAATTAAATTAAGATCCTGAAAGAACTCAGGTTTAATTACACTGCAGACCTCAAGTGCCAAGTGGAAGTGACAAGAGACACATGGTGATCCCAAACTTTTGCTCTGCCAGTACGAGAAATTACAGAGAGCAGAGGCTGTTGAAGTGTTGCACTATAATATTTATTTAAGAAATAAATTGAATCCTGGAGATGTTTGAGCCTCCTCACCCTCCTGGGATTTTTGGTCCCTGTGATAATTAACAGAGATGGACTTAACCAACAGAGCCCTCTCCTGCTGCTGTCCACAGGCAATTTAGGAGTGGGATAAATTGCTAAAAGCTCCATGAGAGCTGGCAGTGCCACTGATTCCCCGCACTGCTCTCAGCTGCTTTGATTCTCCAGACACGTAAAAGACAGGAGTTATGCATTAATTACCATCCAATATTCTTAATCAACATCAACTATCAAATTCTTCGTCAAGCTCTCGATCACAAACTTAATCATGCCTAGCCCAAACTGCTTCACCCCGTTAAGTGGCATTCATTAAAAAGGCTCTGCTATCACATCATCAGGCACTTCCCAAGCGTGAGACTCTCTCAGTGACAAACAAGGTGCAGTTGGAGCAATCACTGTGGGGCAAAGATGGCATTAATTAAAGAGGATGGACATTTAACTTCTCATGAGCCAAGCAGCTCCACAAGAAAAGGGAATCTAGAGCTCCAGTTCCATTGTTTATCCATTATGAGATATTTTGGAAGACCCTTGTGATACCTCCAGCTCCAGCAAAGACAGGATAAAACTGATGAAGAAGAAAAGTAGCAGTGAAAAATTAAAATATCTCTTTTTTTTAATGTTATGAAAGGTAACAAGTCCTTCTCAGAGTAAGGAATAATTGGAAGAGCAATTAGAGATCCCCTGGGATGTTTAGGCACATCTTATTTTAAACACTGAGTTTTGTTCCCAATGTGTTCCCATTTCACCATGCAACAGCTCTGAGCAGGAGTGAGGGTGGCTGGGAGCTCCTCTCCCAGCCCACACAGCTGGAATTGTGTCTTCTGCCACTGGAACAGTCCCTGATCCCTCTACACACACGGCTGAACCCCCTGGATCTGAACACCAGGTTACCCATCCCGCAGGCTGCAGGGCATGGCTGAGTCCTGCAAGAATTACTACCTAGGAAGTTTTGTTTCTCCCCAGAATTTTATGGGAAGAGGACAGGGGGACACATTGCTTTTGATCACTTGGTTTCTCCAGTCAAAATGCACCATGGATGCAATTCCAATCCATCAAAATGCACAATGAGAAAGAAGAAAAAATTCCTGATTTTCTATCAAATGCAAGTAGAGAAGTCTTCTCAAGCAGACAGTTTGGAAGTCCAGGTTGACTGGTTCGATAAATCCCCCCCAGTCCATAAACCAACACCAGGATAAGATGTCCATTATGACAAATAAGCACTTAATAAAACTTTGAATCAGTTTTCTACATCTTGGTTAAAAAAAAAAAAAGAAATCCATGTGGAGAAAAAAAAAAAAAAACAAACATTGACAACTGAGAAATTTCCATTAATCCACCACATGATATGTTCTAAACACAAGTGAATTCCTTGGACAATTATGAATGAGTGGTTACTACCCAAGAAACAATTCTTTTAACATTCATTAAAAGATTTCTGTCACTCAGAAGTTGTAGAACAAACGGAATCTGCAGGCTTTGAAAATTAAATGCAAACTTGTACCTGATTTATTACAGAGATGTTGTAATCAATAATAGAATTGAAGCTTAAAAGCACAAGGTGTCCTCTGACAGCAGAGCATCTTCTTCACCCCCCTCCCTGCCCCAGCTGACGTCTGATCCACGGCATCTCTGGTAATAAGAACCCCTGTCTGCCAAAGGAGAGACATCTCCAACTATTGATTTCTTTTTTATTATTTTTTTTTGTTTTACACACCGAGTACCTGGGTAGATTTAATGGAGCTCTCTCCCCCTGTTTCGTATGTGCACAGAATCTGATCTCACTTTCAAAGCTGGGTCTTTTGTCAAAAGGAAAAGGGTTTGAGCTGATCCTGGGGAGGTGTTCTCTCCAAAGATCATCCATCCCTGATCACCCTGGCTCATTAACTCATTCTTTCAGTGGTGACCAAGCCTTGTGACTTTGATCTTTCTGGCCACTGGCTATTTTCATCATTAAGGCTTCCAGTGGGGAGTATCTTCAAGCTAAAATTCACTTTTTCTGGCTGTGCTTTACTTCCACCCCTCCCAACATCAGCACAGGAGCTCCTTTCCAAACAGCACAGGGATGGGTTTGCCTGCTACATCCCACAGAGCTGCTTCCCCTCCTGCAGCACAGTACCATCATCTGGGCTCCAGGGTCTTCCAAGCAACAATTCCCATCCTCGGGGAACAGCCCAGAGGGAGCAGGTGCCTTTCCAACCCCATAACCAAGCAGGTTCCTTGCACAACAAATTCCACACGTGGGCTGACCTTCAAGGAAGCCCCGAGGACCTGATGTTTATCAGAGATCTCAACAACTCAGCAGGGAATGTGCTGCCTCAGCAAAAACATCTGAGAAGCCAAAAAAAAAAAACCAAAAACCCACATTGGAGAGAAGAGTTAACCTCTGTTTTCCAAAAGTGTGGCTAGGCCTTTATGTCCCCAGATCTGGACGTCAAAACTCATGTTGAGAACAATAAAATAAACAATTAAAAACTGATATTTTGAGGGAAAGAGGCACAGAATGCTTCTTACAGAATGAATAAAAATTCTGTTTAGTGTAATAAGGAAAATGAAACGACTGCTGCACTTTTCTCCTTCAAAGAAAGTTCTTTAAGTGATTGAAATTTCATCACTTGAGTGCTTGTATTGTATTAAAATACATCTCATATATGCTGTAGGTTAAACTTCTCATTGCCTCTACCCACTTCATATTGACACAGGGCACAAAACAGATACAAGAGTGCTCCAAACCTAAACTTCCTGCACTGAAACCTCTCTAACCCTACTAAAAATGAACATATTAACCCTCTCCACAGACTCCCCTGCAGCATTAGCACATTTGTGGCTATTCAAAAGTATTCATAATTTATTGCATCAACACATCAGTGCTACTCTATTCCTATATACATGTATATGCTTGAATATCCACTGAATTTCATTTACTGTCACCACCAATTGCTGCACAAATTTCACAACTTTTTTTCCTATCTTTCTCTCTAAAAAATAACTTGGGCTTTCTCCAACATATCCCCAAATTTCCATACTGCTGACCACTGTATTTTTTGTGCTTTGCCAAGCACTGTGCATCCACCCTTAAACTGAGCTTAATCCTTAAATAAAAAAAAAAAATGTGCATCATAGAGTAATTAACACACTGTCATTAGTCACAGCCAGCTCAGTGAGACCCAAATTTTCTCAAACATAATCTGGAAATGCAATTAATTGCTCAAGTACACAACTTTTCATGTTGTTAAGACTCTATTGTCACCTTAAATTCCAGGCGCCCTCAGGAAATCCAGCGGTGTCATAAAAGTTTAAAAGAACCAATCTAAGTTTCAATGGGAAGGAGAGATCATTTGGATACAAAAAAAGCCTTTTTGCTCCCAGAATTCCTGCCAGCTTTGCCTCACTCCACCTGCACTCTGGGAGCCATTGAAATACAAGCTGGAGGAGAAGGCTTTTAAATGCACTCACTTTTCTCCAATACCTGCTTTGAGGTGAGTGGGGTTTAATGCAGCTGCCTGATACCAACAAGTAAATGGTCACTTTTATTCCTTCAGTGCCCTGATAAAATCAACCTCAGGGACTGCAAACTGTGAGGAAACAACAAAGCTGAGCAGGCTGGAGAGGTATCAGGAGATTATCACATCCTCAGGACATTTATCTATCCTGCGAGATAAGAACCACTGCCAGAATATGATTATCTGCTGATAACAAGAAACCCTGGAGTTTGCACTCTGCTGCAGGAACCTCATTATGGGGATGAAAACCTGTGTTTATTGTTCCTGAATGTGGGACTGGCAGCTGAGAGCTGCATGTGGCAGCTGCAGGGGGTCAGCTCATGACACGAGCTCTTGAGGTGACCACCTGGACACTGAAGTGACCCCCTCTAAGCTAAAACTGCCCTGGCATTTAATGCTAAAACAGCATTTATCTCCTCCTCACATGAGCTCCACTGGTTGATTGAGATGGAACCACTTGCAGGGAGAATGGAGTTGTAGCAGATCATCAAAAAGAAAAAAAATCCAGCAAAAAAAGAATGATAGGAATAAAGGATGGCCTTGTGGATAAGGAAAAATAAAGTCCTCACAAATTCTATCACCGTATTTGACTCGGAGGTCATTGCAAGGGTGTCGTTTCCCTCCTACAATAAGGATATAAATAAGTTTAGATGTGGAATGGTTTTCCTGTCCTGTCAATGCCTCAGTTCCAAAAGGAACCCAACCCCTACCAACACACCCCAGGCTCCAGAAATAAACCCAGCCTGCCTTGGGACAACCTCTTCATCCAGGAAACTTCTGCCAGTCAATGAAGGAATCTGCTCCACAATGGCCATTCAGGTGCTCCAAACCACATTCATGCACTTTTGTCTCTTGATTGACCCAAAAAACTCTGCATGGAGGGTGCAAACAGTGGATCAAGGCCAGCAAAGAGCCCGAGCAGGGCTAGCACAGCACTGGAACAGGCTGCCCAGAGAGATTGTGCTTCCCCATCCTTGGAGAGGCTCAAATCCCAGCTGGACACAGCCCTGGGACCCTGCTCTGGCTGCCCCAGCTCTGACTGGGCAGCACTGAAAGGTTTCTGGGGGCTTCACCAGCTCCAGCCATTCTTTAATGCCCTTCAAAGATATCTTCTTTCCCAATGAAAACCAAAATGTGTGGTGAGGGAGGGGAAGAAGTAGTTCCGTATTGATTAATTTATTTTTCTAAATGAAAAACACTTTCAAAGAGCTCCCAATCCCAGACATTCATCCAAAAATTCAAGCACAACTTGAGGTGTTCAGTTGTCTTAATACAAACAGATGGGACTTTTGATTCTTGAGGCAGAAAAGCTAATTTTTTATTTACATAGCTCATATTTTATAGGATTATTATAAGGCACTGTGTTAGATCTAATTGGTTAATATATGGACACTTAGTTCATTGGTTGGTAAATGGCATTTTGCTTATTTATTAAATCTCTCTATTTCTAGATTGTTGACATAATTTTTGTACTGATTCTCATGAAATAGTTTTCTTGCTTTTGTAGGTGTGAACAGTTCTGTTACTAGAATAATTTGTTGTGCTGTTTTTGATTCTTGTAATTTTTTTACGTGGGAACTCACAAGCTAACTGCTAGTTTAACTAGAGTAGCAGGGCCTAAACTGTATTTTATAAGGCTTTTCTTTTATAATTTCTTAACCTGTATGCAACATTCAGTCAGGTTTTTCTCCCCTCTCCTGATTCCAAGCTCACCACAGACAGAAAACGACCTCATTCAGTGCCCTCAGTTCCTTGCCAGACTCAAAATCAAATTTAAGGATTGGATAACTCTGACACAGTGGGTGCTATTTTGCCCTACCAGCTCTATTTCACTCAGCAAAATGTCAAGTGTGTCTATCTGGACAAGAGGCTTCTGCTTCATAATCTCCTCTGCTCAGCACTCAGAAGCACTTGGAGAGCCTCTGGAGAGGCAGGAATTCCCTGCAGAGCTCTGCCCCCTCTCCTCTCTCCTGGAGGGGATCATTCCCTTCCCACAGCTCCAGTCTTACTCAACTGGTGGCACTCAAGTGGCTTTGCTCTGCTTTTAGTTCCAAGTGCTTTATTTTGTTTGTGTTTACTTCCTCCAATAGTAAATCCACCATCCAGACTTCCCCTTCTGTAGCTGCAGGGAAACATTTTTTTCCCCTAAAAATACAGAAGGAAAGCAAAAACAGAATCTCTCTAAATAAGAGACCTTAAATTCATATCCTATTTTCTCCCACATTTTTTTTGTCACATCACTGCTGGTTAAGGCATCACTTCCCACAATTATGGACGTGTTTTAATTTGGGACATGATAATCAAGCAACAATAATCATGTAACAAAAAACGACCTTGATTTTTCAAACAGGTAACAAACAAATTTAAGGAAACCCCAAATTTCTCCTAAGGATCATTTGCCAGATTACCATTCAATGCTCCATGATTATAGATTTCTTTTCTTTCCTCAAATTTAGGCTTGCAAAGATTAAGTCTTAAAAATGTAAGTCTTAAAATACATTAAAAAAAGGAGATTTGGTAAAACAAAAAATAAATAGATTTTTTAATCTCTTCCTAAAAGAAATCTTTGTCTAACCCTACACTTTTACCTTCAGCACTTCTTTCCCCCCTTCAAAACATGTAAACAGCTTAATGTTTTAGGATTGGAACATAATTTATACTTCAGGCATGACTAGACATTTCTATAATGTCATCAATGCCATCCCAAAGGGGCCTGATGCTGGCTGTACTGAAGGTACATCATCTACTCCAGCTTCCTGATGGATAAAAGAATAAACAGCCTTATTTTTATCATCCTAGATTAGTGCAAATATCGCAGCCCAGCGCACGTTGAAAACATGCCCACCATCTGAAATCCTCAACAGCCCAATTAGGAGAACATAAAATACTCCTCAGGAAAAGAAAACTGTGCAAAGGTCTGGTTTGATGTCAAAGATTTGAGATACAGCCACGCAGGACAGTGATTTCAGAAATGGAAATGGAGGAAGTTGGCTTGTTCCCTGCTCCTGTAGAGTGTTTTTCTGATTCCAAGTGAATTATTGCTAATTACTGCCATGAAGAACACAGAGAGGCAGAGCTCTCTGCCTGTGTTTAGGGAAAGCTCACTGCACTAATCCAAATGACAAATGGAAGTTTTCCACAATATTTTAGGAGGATAATTGTGCCATCTGGGAAGCCATGTCACAGCTGTAACAGAGTGAGCAGGCCCAGGGTGTGCAGCAACTCCTTCTGTGCTGAATTCATTTCACTTAATAGATTCATCTTGGAGTTTATTTATTTATTTATTTTGAACATCCTGGGACTTGGAGCATTGTAACAGGGCTGCCTGGATATGCATCAAATGAGCTCTTTCTTGGAGCTTTTATTATAGATATTATAGCAGAAGTGTATCAATAGCTCTTTTCGAGATCATTATCAGGGAGCTACAAATTAAAATTCATTTCATCAGGACCAGTTCCTTTATCCTGCAGCCCTGTCCTATCACTTCTCTCCTTTAGAAAAAAAAGGGCTTAGGAGAAGAAGAACAGACAATATTTCCCAAATATATAGACCTTAATATTGTGTTAGAAATGAGAAGGCACAAAAGCTCCCATGGTGGCAGGAGATGATGAGCAGCATTCCATGGAGGAATCTGTGAGGATCTGGGGACATTATGGCATAAACAGCATAAAGAATTCCATGTAAATGCCAAGATTAAACCCCCAGCAGCCAGGATCCATCCGTGCCCGATGACAATTTAATACGTGTGAGAGCAGGAGGATTACATGTCACACTGGGACCACCAAATTTCCATATGGGGACCTTTCAACTTCCCTTTCAACGGCTCCAGCTCGCATCCCAACGTTCCTTTTAATCCCTTTAATCCACGCTGTGCAAAGCCAGGGCCCAGAGCTCCGCTTGCAGCAGAGGCCCCTGGAAAGCTGAGGCTGCTCAGGTGGTCCCTGGGCACAGCCTCGTGCCACCCTCCCACACCCACCTGTCGGGTCCGTCCGTCTGTCTGTCTGTGCCCCGACACGGGCAGGGCGGTTCTTGGGTGGACGCGTTTCAAAGGACGAGTCTGGACTCTTCAGCTTTTCGGTCTTCAGATTGTTTATTGTTTCTTATCTACAAAATTTTCTGTCTGCCCAACAGAGGTCTGATCTGCAAGGCAGCCACGGGCACTCTGACCACCCACGGGGCGGTCATGTCTTTTTATACTAAAATCTACCTACATGATATTTACCTTTATTTTCCAACACTTTTCACCCATGTTGGCAAGTGCACTTTCACCATAAACCAATCCCCAAGTGCCAACATCACCACAGGAGATGGAGGACAAGAAGAAGAAAGAAGAAGGACGAGACACGCCCTGATCCCTCCATCTTGTCTCCATAACCCCCCTGTACCAAAAACCTTAAAGTTTATATTTTCACCCTATAAATGTGTCCCTTTTACACCCTTCACTCTAAAGTGATTCTCATGTCCTCAAACTGCTGTCACTTCTGTGGATGGATCAAAATCAAGCCACCAAACACTCCTGGCAACATTCCAGGATTTCCGAGACCCCCAAGGGTTCTCCTGGCATCTCTGGACATCGGGAACGATGTGCCGAGTGTTCCCACACCCACCCACGGAAAAACCCTCGTGGATTTGGAGGGGTGTGCTGAAAGGAGCAGTGGGCAGCAGCAGAACCCTTCTCCTCTCCTCAGGGTAAGGAGGCATCACAGCAGCCTCATTCAGACACTCTGCATTTGCTTCTGTGCTCACTCTGCCCCTTCCTCCCGGAGCTGGGGCTCAGCCAACGCTCCTGGGGCTGCTCTCACCAGAGCCTCCCCAGCTCCAGACCCTCAGCTGCAATAATCACAGCTTGATGTGAGATCAGAACAGAAAGGCTGATTTCCCTGCACACAGCTGCTCCTGCTGACAGCCACTGGAGCCTCCAGAGGAGCTGCCCTGCCCAGAACAGCGTCCCAGCCCCAGGAGCAGCCCCTCCTGACCCTCACAGGGGATGGGAGGTGAGCTGTGCTGGCATCCCCTGGGGCCTGATTCCTGCCTTCAGCCTCACCCTTCTGAGCTCAGGGCACTTCTTCCTCTCTCTGCTCTCCCCACTCCAGACCAGGTACAAATAAAACATGTTGGAAGGTGGCAGCAGCAGAATGAAGCAATGCAAGGTGTCAAACCCCAAACCCCAAACTCAGCTGCAGTGACCCTTGCAAGAACATGAACACAAGCAGAGCTTGCACAGCAGGAATATCCAAAGTGACAAGCCCATAGAAAACATGTAATTACAGACTGGTTTACCTGGCACAAATATACTGCAACTCAAACAGGCAAAAACTCCCATCTATCTGGTTTTGTAAAGCTTTTCAAGTTATTCTGACCCGTCTTTGTGTCCATGTAATCCTTTAGCAGGGGGAAAACCTCCCATTCATGCAGGACAAGTCAGTAGACCGTGTTCTTCTCCAGTCAGTGGGGATGTTTAATGCCTTTTTAATATAAACAACACCCAGAATATCCTGCAAAAAGGGCAAATTAAGTGCCAATTTCTGCATTGACAATTTGAGAAGACTGTGGTGTGAGCAGAGCTGAATTCCTACTGCTAATTGCTTCAGTGTGATTTATGCCAGTAGGTGCTACAGGAGGAGTAGGATACTAGCAGATAATAATGCTGCAAATTAAAAATAGAATTTGCATCAAATTAACATACCACTAAACTTGGGACATCAACAGAAGTGCACTGGGAAGGTCAGCAGCAAGACCCAAAAATCCCAGGATCCACACCAGTTTCAGACACATGAAGTCACCTGAAAACAGCAGTGGGGAAGTTTTGGAGAAAAGACAAGCAAGGGGTCACAGAGAGAGAGCAGGAGTGAGATCCTGACCTGGGTAATTCCATTAACTTCAGGGAAATTGCATCAGGCTCCACCAGAGATGCTGAATTTGGCACCAGTTCTGTGGAATGTACACTGAATAAATGCACAGGATTTACTGCTTGCTGCTGCCTTGGTTTTACTGCATTTTTACTGAGTTGTTACAAAAGTCACTTTTATTTGGATTTAGAAGCACAAGAAAAACAAAATGTGTTTAAGGTAAAACAGTTTTGTTAATTATTCTAAAAAGCAACTGAGTGTTTCCTAAAATATAAACCACTATCTCTATTATATACACCTATTCCTCTATTTTTCCATCACAGAATTTTCTTAAAAATATAAGCAAGTCTCCCAAAAGACCATCTGAAAATCCTAGTTCTCCTTGAAATCCCATGGCCATGAGTGGCCATCACACTTCCCAAATGAAGTCACTTCATTTTTGGTTCACTGAGTTGTTTTTTGGAGAAAGAGGACAGGAAATAAATATTCTGTGAAGAGATATTCTCATCTGTGGGATGAAATCCCTTCAGGATCATGGAATGAGGCAGCTCCTTGCCACAGAGAATTTGCTGTTACTCAGGAATATTTTAAGGGCTCAATCCAGACATCAGGAATATTTCCAAGATCAATGAAGGCAGCTGGATTTGAGGCTGTACATACAGAGGACTTTGATTTGTGGTTTCATCCAAACCGGAGTGGCTTGGGATGGAGGACACCTTAAAGCCCATCCAGTTCCACCCCACCATGGACAGGGACACCTTCCACACACCAGGATGCTCAAAATCAGCACGTGGAGATCACAAAGAATCATTAAAAACAGAGAGTGGAGAATCATTAAAAAAAAAAAAAAAAAAAAAAAAGCCAAAAAAACTGGGGGAAAGCTCCAAGCCCTGCAGAGTACATTTAATAGGCAGCACCAAAACAAATTAAAAAGAAGGATCCAAACAATGGCATCTCCTGCAGGAGGAGCAGTGGCAGCTCCCCAGGATGGGAAATGGCTGTGCTGGAACAGCAGCGATTTTCAGGGAATTACTGGCGTGCTGTGTTTGGTTTGCTGTCTCCCACCTTGCGTTTCCCAGACTGTATCAAAGCACAGACTATAACAGCTCCAATTTCTCTCACAGCAGCTACACCATGTGAGAAAAATTGACAGATTAAATAGAATGTAGCTGCCAAAGCAACTGTGAACTATGGCTGCCCAAGAGAAGAAAATGATGTTCCTGAGTATCACGTTAAGAAGAGCTTTTGTGATCAAATGCAACAAGAGTCCATTTCATTATAAGGCACTTCAAAAAAAAAAAAAAAAAGGCAAAAAAAGCAATTTTTCCCCTCAGCCCAAAGCATTCCTGCAGCTCACACAATCCTCCTGCCTCCCCACCCGAAGTACAAGTGCCACACACGGAACAAACACACGCCTTGAATTTCTCTGGGCTGTGGGCACTTCTATTTTGATGAATTCTCAAGCCCAACCAGCTTCAAGAAAGGAGAAAAAAAAAAAAAACCACCCCATATGTGGCCCTAACAAAAATTGATGATGCTGTGCTAAATGAGCCCCTCTCCGGGCTGACGAGGCGGGCGCTAATCCAGCCCCAGCCCTGGAAGTTCAGTGCTTTATCAACGCTGACATGCACATGCCTAAGTGCCACTGACATCTGCATACATGCCTTATTTATCTTGCTCTGCCTTCATTAAAAGGACAAATTGATGTCTCCAACATTTTAAATTCGTCACAGAATTCTCCCAGGCTCAGCAGAACGTGCCCCAGAGCTGCTTCAGAGGCCACGTGCGCTCTGGTGGGTGGGCAGGGGATGGAGGGACAAAGGGGTTCTGTGGTTTGTTTATGAAAAATTAAATGCTTGTCACGCCCCACACTGAGAATCCAGAGTCCCAGAATGGGATACCTCAGAATTCCAGAATGATTTGGGTTGGAAAGGACCTAAAGCTCATCCAGAGCCATCCCCTGCCATGGCAGGGACACCTTCCACTGTCCCAGGCTGCTCCAAGCCCAATGTCCAACCTGGACACTTCCAGGGATGATGCTCCTGAATATCATGTTAAGAAGAGCTTTTGTGCAACAAGAGTCCAAATGCAACAAGAGTCCATTTCATTATAAGGCACTTTAAAAAAAAAAAAAAAGGCAAAAAAAGCAATTTTTGGGGCCTGCCCACCCTCCTAGAGAAGAATTTCATCCCAGTATTTTATCTAAGCCTGCTCCCTGTCCATGGGAAGCCATCCCCACTTGTCCTGTCTCTGCATGCCTTTGTAAACAGCTCTCTCCATTGAGATTTGCAACTTCAGTCTGCATTAAACTAAAGATAACATAAAAGGGGGTTTTTTAACAGCTCATAATTTAGCCATTGGGATAAAAAATCGTAATAATCCATTTGTAGGCTCCATTCCTGTGAAATTGCCAAAAAGTGTGATTTCATCAGGCCTTTATCAAAAAGCAGTGAATAAAGCAGTGATTTTTGGGTGCTCTGGCAGAGGCAGGCAGAGAAAGCTCTGATGTCCTCTGCAGATGGGTGGAACGAGAGCTCCAGAGCCTGGCTGGGCAGCACAGCTCTTCCAAGCACAGGTGAAATGGGGTGATTTGATGAACCAGCTGCATTTCTACAGCTTCAAACTCAGCCCAGGTCCTGGTGACTCAGATTTCTGGGTGGACTCTGGTCCTTCATTAGCAAAGTAAATGCCAGAGTCAAACCACAGCACCTCTGGGGGGAAGAGATGCTCCAAACCCTTCAGGGATTTGCCATTTAGTTGACTTTTTACAAGGCAGCAGAAAGAGGAGAAAAGAGGAGAAACCATCCAAGCCAGCAGTGAGACTCCTCTTGAGCTCAGCCCTCCCCACAGAGTCTCCCAAGCCACTCAGTGTGACAGGAGCCCAATTCCAAACTGAAACACAAATATTAATCCAACAACTGAGTCCCACTCTCAAGGTTCTCTCTTTTGCTTGGAGTTTTCAGATTTTTTTCCTAACGAATGCAATTTCTTAATTGTAAAGATTAATTTCTGCATTGTAAATAAGGGCCAGGTGAGGAAGCAGAGCAGCATTTGGAAGTGAACTTGCACCTCACAAAGGCTCAGCAACTTGTAGAATGTTCAAATACTTCAATTATACATTAGATAGAACACCCTGGTCTGTACAAACTGGATACTCAAAGTAACATTAAGCAGCTGATTTTAGATGAGAAAGGCAAGAGTGGTTCAAATCAAACAGACAATTTACAATTAACAAAACCCTGAGTTATCTCTGGCTTCAAGGACTGCTTGTGGCTCCTTCAAGCTGCAAGAGGGAACAGAGGGGAAGGCAGGAGAAATCCCTGTTTTTTCCTGAATTCCAGTCAGACTTTAATTTTAGAAGCAAGGCTGCTTCTTGATTTCACTCTGAGAATTCTTCCATTTCCAGCTGTCCCCACATCACTGCAGTGCAAGCCCTCTGCCAGGAGTGGTCACAGGGAGGCAATTCAGCATCTCCCATGGTCTGGATGGGTTTCATGGAGCCCTTTGGGCGGTGATAACAATTACACAACATTTCTGTGAATATTTTCAGCTCAACCTGCAACCACCTAATTTCTAGCTTGTTATCTTAGAATCCCAGAATGGTTTGGGTTGGAAAGGACCTTAAAGCTCATCTCATTCCATGTCTTGCCATGGGCAGGGACACCTTCCACCATCCCAGATTGCTCCAACCTGGCCTGGGACACTTCCAGAGCAGCCACAGCTTCTCTGGGCAACTCCTTACCCACCAAAGTGATTTCCAAAGAAGAATCACCAAAGTGATTTCCAGGAGGGACACAAGCACTGCACGTACATGAAACCAAGCAACGTCAGCTGCAAGCATTCACAGATCTCCCATGCTTCAGTCGATAATTTCTGCAAACCTTAAGTGGCTGCTGGAATCTGTCACCATTTCCTGCTGCTTTCACTGCTCCAAAGAAACCAAAGAGATGGAGCTGAACCAGCCTGCACTGGGCCCAGCCCTCACACCAGCAGCTCTGCTAATGAGGGTGCAGCTCAATAAATGGTGTTCCACAGATTTAAGGACTAAAGGAACAGCTGTACACTTGTACTCGTCTTGGTACAAATTTTCTGTTTCAAAACATAATTATAGGCCGGGGGAGTAAGGAAGATAGAATGAGAGCATGATGAACGTTACAAAAACTACCAGGAAAGCAATTATTTCCAATCAAAGTGTGTTGGATTAGCCCAGAAGCATTTTCCTTTTGAAGTCTCACAAGTTATCTGATGGGAGCTGAAGCGTTTGATGAGCTCAGCTGGCGAGCACAGGGGGACAGGGCAGGGTGGACACCTGGCACAGGTAGGGAGGGATCTCTGCCCTCAGAGAGGGCTGGGGATGCTCCTCTGTCCCTCCCTCTGCTCTCTCCCTGCCAGGATCAGCACTCCAGACAGGCAGCACATTTAATAGAAGGGAAATGATTTTGGATTACAGTGATCAATGCTGGAAAACAGTGACCCGGGGATACAAAGCTACAGTTCATAAAATACCAGCAGAGATTATCACACTCAAAGTACTTCCATTTCAGTTGTTCTGACCTTCAATTGGAGCTGATTTTTTTTTTTTTTTCTCCTTAAGCCCTTTAAATCTTCTGTTGAAAATACCATGGTGTTGAAGACTGGCCTGCAGCAGCATTTAGAGGATTTCCCTCCTGCATGGCTCTACCCAAGGCAGGTGCTGGGATTCCTCCCACAAGGGGGTGTCTGGTTGAAAGCCAAAAGGGCTCTTTGAAAACCCCCAGAGCAATCTCATTTCGAGACTAGCACGTGCATCCATAAAGCAAACTTCACTCACACTGCCTCTGCTCTGTTCTCCCTCTGAATAAATCCTGGAACATGAAAATGCTCTGAAGAGATGCTGCTGCTCAGCAGAATAAGGCTGCTGAATGTTACCAGCACCAGAGGCAGGAGAAAGACAGAAGGAATGGGAAATGTTAGGGAGGTCCTGCCAGTCATTTCTCTAAAAAAAAAATAAAAATAAACCAATAAAACAGAGTCTGACAAGAACATTCAGCTGTTGTTTGGTTTCTGGGGCAATGCAGTATGCAAGTGGTCAATGGCTGCTCTTTCCTGGAGATAAATGTGCCCATAAAAGCATTTTAAATCATTGAAGACATTACTCACAGCAATGCTGAATGATGGACGTGCCACGTCCTGCCAGCTACGGGGGCGATTTCTTTGCTGAGCTGCTCTGCAGAGCAGCAGAAGTGCTTAAACCAAAATAAGCTCCTCACCCCTACAACACTTCTGAGAAGACTCATAAAATAAGACAAGATAAACCATGTTTTAGGCTAAGAAGTTCATGTGTGCTCACCAGAACCGAGATGACAGATGTGTCTGTCTGCAGCCAGCCTTCTCCTCAGCCAGAAATAAAACACACAGCAAACACAGCCGGGCTGTTTGCTGCCATCCCTCATTGTTCAGATCTTTGAGGAGATAACCCAGGTCCTTCACACAAGCAAAACACCCCTAAAGCCACCCTGGAGCTGCCATTATGAAACGGCTTTTAATTCTCTGCTTTTCCATGCAAATACTCTAAACAAGTGAGGAAGATTCCCTGGAGAAAGGCACCGATATTAAAAGCTCTGAGCATTCTAAGGAGGGTCGTTATTCCAAACTGATCTCCAAACCCAGCCCCTCTCCAGCAGATTTCTCTGCAGACACATCCAAATGTCACATGAGATGATTTTATGGGTCAAATCACGCCTGGCTTCACCAGCTCCTATTTCCCCAACTGCCAGGGCCATGCCTGCAAGAGTTAAATTCTGATGTAATAAAAAGCAAAAACTCATTTCCAACCCTTGGCCCACCTTCCAGCTCAGTAAATAGCAGGGGGAATTGTTTAATGCAAATAAACTCAATTTCACTATTCCTAACCAACAAAACATCCAGTGGAGCCCTGAACAGCTCCCTCTCCCAGGATGTTCCCTGATCTTGCTGTTAAATGCATTATTTCTGCCCCACCCATGGGAAATTACAGATAAGGAAGGATTTAGAAATGAATGAGGTGGTCAGGGCCTCCTCAGATGAGACCTTTAAGTCAATACAAACAAATGGCGTGGCCTTTCTGTACTTCAGAGACAAAGGTAAATATATAAATAAATGAATACAGATATTTTTATTCTGAGCCCTTGCCTCTCCCATCCTCCTGCCTGCAGTCTGTATTTATGAACACTTGCAGATCAATGGGGCTGTTCTGGTTTACTGGAGCTGCTGCTTGTGGCGCCCCAGTCCCTGCAGAGCCTCCTGGGGTGCTCTGGGATCCGGGCAAGAAAGAAAACAAAACACCTGAATTTTTCACTAATAATCTCTCAAAGTGCTTTCCACGCTACATTTTGGGCCCCACACGATGGATTCACCTGAACACTCTTTATTCCTCTTTATTCCTCTCCCTGTAGAGCTGATGCTTAGGGCTGATCTGGGCTCCGAGTGGGACCCAGAGCCTGAGCATCCTCCAGCTGCACCTGGAAGCAGCAGGAACACCAGAAAAGCACCCCTGAAGCACCAGGGAACACCTTGAGAACACAAAATTATGATTCTGCTCTCAGCTTCACACTGCTCCTCATCTCCGCCAGCCTAACCCAGAGGAAAACAGTGTTTTAGCCATGTAATTAAGCCCAAGGAGCGATCATGGAACCAAAAGTTAATCCAAAATTAGTTAAATCAGTGCCTTCACAAAGAAAGATGCTCCACCAATCACAACTCAGGCACTGGTTTTGCTACCGTAAAAATGAAGTGGCTTTCTGAAATAATGAGGTTATTGTACTTCATTAAGTGAGAAAAAATTAATTGGGTTCACAAGAAAAGCCACACTGTGGTGAGTCCAGCTTTGCCTTTCTGATAAGCAAATATTTGGGGGAAAAAAAATGCACTCAAGGAAGGGAACACCATCCCTAGCAGGCAAGAGCATGGGGGTCATGCAAACAAAGAGTACAAGTTGAGCAGGAGATGTAAAACTGGAGGATAAACAGGAGAGAATAAACTTCTAGAGCAGCACCTTCAGCAAGCACAGAGCAAACCAGAAGAACTTCACCCAGAAAAATTCAGTTTTGTGCATTCACTGCAAATTTTTCAAATTACCAGCTTTATTCTGCAAACGGAGGGGAAGGTTCTCACCTGGAGGAAATTCAACTTTTGGGATCAGATATTGTCTCCTCCCCACATTTTGGGGACAATTAGTGCCTGTTTTGAGACTGTGATAGACAAAGAACAGGACAGATCCAAGGGAAAACCTGTGTTTTGCAAGGTGTCTGTGGGATCACGGTGGCCCCAGCTCTGTCCAACACCCCCCAAACACTCTGAGATGTTCTGTACCCTCACCTAAAGGGTTTCCCACCTGCTGGGACACTGCTCGAGGCAGATCATCAAATTACTCCAGAATCAGAGAGAATAAGACAGAGGTGAAGCTGTTAAAAACCACCCATCAACCTAAAGGTCAGGGTCTCTGGCAACAAAGAGAAAGAATTATTCCTGCAGTCCTCAAACAGATTTATCCTGGATATAAAGCAGGACCATTTACAGCTCAGCAAAATTTGAAAACTGGTACTAAAGCACATTACAAGCTTTCTTAATTCAATTTTCCCTGGCATTTATTGTGGTTAATAAAATACCCAAATGTCATCGAGATTTATAAAAATGTATTTATAGGTTAATAAATGCATAAAATGGACTATTTGGAAAAACCAGCTTACAGCAAGCCTAAATGGATACAGATTTGGGGGTTGCTGCCTGTCAGGGGGGTAATTAGTGCTTATTTACACAGATTTTCCTTCCCTGTGAAAATACAGCCCTGAATTCAGAGTTCAGGCTCAGTGCTATCTCCTATGTGAACTTTTATGCACCAAAATGGAAGAATAAAGGTTCCTCCAAAGATCCTTTGCAGATTCTTTTGGGAATATGACCCCGCTGCTCACAATGACCACAAATACCAAAATTCAGGGTGAAGATTTGCCTGGGCTGGAATGGTGATAAACAGGGAAAAGAGGCTTTGTTTTGAGTTCAAGGAAATAATTTTAAATAAGAAAAATACACATTAAAGCATGCTGGAGCAAGCCTGGAGGCACTGATGGGAGTGACAGTCTCTATTTCCACATTTTTATGAAGTATTTCCAGAGAGTGACTCAGATTTTTTGCTAAATAGGCACAAAATTTAAACTATTTATTGGCTTTTTCCAGCTGTGCCAATAGACTACTTTGGATGGTTCAGTGTTTGGTCTGTGTGCACATACATACACAAAAAACTGGTTTATTTCCTTTCCTCACTTCCTCACATGCTGGATTACAAACATGCTCTGCTATCCAAGCAAAATTCTAAGAATAGAGAGAGAAAAATATTAAAATACTGTAAGTATAAAATAATACAAATATAAAATAATATAAAATAAAAACAAACAATAGAATAAGAAAACTACTAAAATATAAACATGAAGAAAAATAATAAATTAAAACTATAAAAATGTAAACATTTTAAATAAAATAATAGCAAAAATTATAATAAAGTAATTCTAAAATTATAAAATACACACACATATTTTTATACATATATATATTTTTATATATATCGATAAATATATCGATAAATATATATATATATATATATATATATATATATAACTACAAACCCATACTGATCCCAAGAAAATTTTGTCCTTTTTGCCCCATTTTTAACAAACCCTCCTGAAAACGTCCTGTCAAATATTAGGTTCTCTCCCCCTGCTCTTCATCCTGAATAATTCAAGTTCAGCCTTTTCATCAAGTTCAGCCTCATCTGTTTCCAGATCTCGGTCTCACCCCGAGCCAGAACTTCCTTGAAATAAACTTTAATGTGCTTTAATAATCTCCTGCTAATGCTGGTGATTGGCAACGCTCTGGTTTTAACAACTGCTCCAACACTGAGTGTAACCAAAGCTTTTATTTGTAATTACTGCTCTGAGCTGAATTCTGGTACAATCCCATTTATATCCAAATTATTTCTAATCAACGTTGGGCCGCACCAGACTAGAGGGCTACATGTTTAAAAGAAAATGGATTAATATTTTATTTTCAAGCCATTTCAAATGCATTTCTGTAACTAATAAAGAAACAAAAAAAAAACGCCACATCAAGCCCTTGCTAGGATAATTGACTAAAAAGGGGATTTTCTAACTCACGGAGCACTGCATGAAGTTTTTTGTTCATTAGAGCACAAGTGCAGCAGAGATTTATGGACACAAATAGACACAATTTCAGGAAAAGCAGAGAGAGGGATGCACACACAAATAACATAAAACACAGCAACTTATGGGATGTGCTGAGCCTTTTAAGCACTGGGAGGACAAACATTTCGAGGCACTCATCCCTTCTAAAAGGTATTTAATAGAATGGAAAAGCCTCACGTTTCCCAGAAAGCTTTCATGTACAGCTCATCGTTTTTAGACAAATGCTTTCTGAGCCCTCACTAATACAGTAAGTTATAAAAATTCTTGGCAATGTCGTTCTCATTCCAGAAGCTGCCATTTTTTAATTGACACTTCTGCATTATACAAGTAAAGGACACTGCTTCATCCCCCCCCTTTTTTTTTAATACCTTCATTTCCCTTAAAACTTATCAGGGAATTACAGACATTTCCAGGCATTAGTCTTAAAAGACATTAGCAAAGAAACATTTCAGGCCCTTAATGCCATGAGTTTTAGCAGTTGCTGAGCTTTTCCAAAGCCAAAATAAAACTCAAAATGTCCTATTTTAACTTGCAAAACAAATATTACAGTGAGGCCAGCTGGAAATTTTGCTTCTTTCAGCAAGGCTCCAGTCCATGAACAAACACAGCCCCAGATTATCAGTCAGGGGAAATATCCAGTCCTGGGGAGCCCAGCATTACTCCCAGTAGGTAAAACACATCTCACATGTAAGAATTTTGTTATTCCAGAAATTTCATTATTTCTGTTCAGCACTGAACACCTCCACTTCCTTCCAAAACCTTGCAAGACACAGAAACATCCTGGCAGTGCCAAATGTCTTTGTTCCAAGCTAAAATGGAGATGGCTGGGATGGACAATGACCACCATTCCCACACTTGTTATCACAACCAGCACAATTATTTTAATTATTGTTATTTTTAGAAACATTTCACCACTCTGCCACTGAGATGTGGGGGTGGGAGGCCCAGGGGTCACTCCTGCCCTTTCCAGACCTTTAACTTTGTTGGGATTTTGAGCTACACACAACCTCCAAATTTTAGCTTCCCTTCTTTCCTCCATCTGCAGTCCAACTTTCTAATAATTAGCTTTAATTATGATTTGCATCATTAGCCTTTGGTCTTGTCCGCGGGTGCTCACCCATCCCTTGGGGCTGACACAGCAGGGAAGGGGAGGTTCACTCCAGAAGAACTCCCAGGAAATGTCACAGTCACAAAAATTTCACTGTCAGAAAAAGTTAAGGTTTATTCAAAGCCCTTTTTGAGACAAAAAAGTGAGACTGGAGGTTCCACAAACTTTTCTTGGCAGCTTCTGGGCCTTTTAAGTGACAGCTTTTCTAAGGCAGTCAAACAAGAAAGTGCTCACTGCAGCCTCCCTCTCTCTGTGCAACGTTTTGCCTCCAGACTGAATTACATATTCTGCAAACTCTACTTTTTCAGAATGGCTTTCAAGAAAAAGGGGTAAATTTTTAGATTATCCAATTAATTTAGTCAGGACATGGCTGTCCTAATTAATCCTGCATGATTCAAAGACTATTTATGCAGTACAGCTGCAAGCACACAAAAAATGTATTTATCCTAAAAAAAAACCCCTTAGAAAATAAAGTTTCCTGTCTTGGTCCAAAGTCCATTTGACCTGCTGGAAAAATACCACCAATTTGGAAGGAGGCTTTTAGAGCAATTTGCATTATTTTTAGGAAAGATTATCTTAAAGCCAAGATTCTGAAAGACTCTTCAGAAGTCTAAAGCACCACTCGAGACCAAGTCACAAAAGCTTTCTGCAGACAAAATTCTCATTACAATCAGCAGGGGTTTGCTCTCCTAATGAATATTTGAGTGAACTGATTGGAGTGCTCAGCTTTGGAGGTGGTTGGAGCACAAGATCTTCTTGACTCGATGATTTCTCTGCAATACACAGCACTGATCTCTTGGAAAACAGCAGTTGTGGCAGGGCTGAAAAGGGTGGAAATGGGTGAAGTTCTACCCAGAGTAGCTCTCTGAAGTACAAATTGTTCTTACTTCAATGACACCGCTCAAAGTTCCCATCAAATAAATGATCCAACTGTTCTAACTCCTTCAAATAATACAGGCAGGCTGGAATTCTTACCCTCTTGTGCAAATAAACTCTGAGAAAGAGAAATTAAGGAGTTCTTGTCCTCTTAAATCTGCCTTGATTCACAGCAGGATAAATTCGTGAGCGCGGCGACATCCGGAGCGGCACTAACGGGAAGCTGAGCTACAGTTTGCAATAACCAGGTCCCACAGTGGAAGCTCTTCACAGCTCCTGTCACTCTCAGTGGATCACAACACCCATCCCTGGGTTTTAATGACCAAAGGACAAACTGCAGCTGTCCAACAAAAGGGTTTACGTTCCTGCACCACCCAAAATCCTCGGCACGTAAAGCGACGGCACCGAACTCAGAGAGTTTTGATTGGTTCCACAAAGCACTGAACTGGTTTGAGGAGATTTTAGGGGTTTTCAGACACATGCACTTCAGTGGGACTTCGTGTCAGTCCATCCACTCCCAGTGTGAAAAACTGGGATCAGACTCCAGAGGTTCCCAACAGGTTCCTTTTAACCCCACACAGACCCTGGGGATGCTCCGTAGGCATCAACCCCCTCACCCCAATTCCTGCCGAGTGGCTTCAGCCCTGCACTCTGGAATTGGCCACCTCTCAACACAAAATACCAGGGGAATTTCCCCATGGAATATTTCGAGTGGCACAGGGAGGTTCCTGAATCCTTCTCAGCCCACCCTTGTACATCCCAGAGTTCCACACTCAGCCATTTTTGCCACAAAGCCAATGCAAAATCCTTCTGTCTCCTCTCCCCCTCTTCATTCTTCTTCCCTATATTCCAATTTATATCCTGTTCTCCTACAGCAGCTTTTGTTGGGCTGTTTCATCAAGTGGATCATTAAAAACAACATTTCTCTGATTACATTTATTTAGTTTTACTTATTTAAATAGGTTGCTTCTCCAGAAAGGTCACTTACTCTTATTTCTCCTTTTTTCCCCCAAGAAACAGAAAATATTTTAGTACATTCTTCTACTTAAACAAGCACAGTAGATTAATTAATGCATTTAGTCTCTGGAAAGCTTCTAAGTTTTGTCTAGCAGAAAGTGGCCATGAAATTTTCTAGTTTTTTCCCTGTAATTAGGCATAATAATTAGCACAATAATGCCCTTGTTAACATCCCTAATTATATGCAACTAGTGCATCAATAGCTCCTAGAAGGAAGCTGGTTACCTTTCCCATCTCCTGTGGGCACAGCAAACCAGGATCCTGTGCTGAGCAAGGACAGGCTGCGGAGCCACAAATCAAACAGCAAAAACTCCTCAGTCTAAAACAGCCCCAACATCAAAACCACTCCTTGGAAAAGTCTTAAAATAGCTCCCAGTCAGGCAAAAAAAAAAAAAAAAAAAAAAAGTTCAATAAACCCTCCACATCAAAAGCAGCACCAGGGTCTCCCAGCACCCAAGTTTTGCCATTTGTTCTTTTGGACTCATTAATCAGCTCCGGCCGCGGGTTCTGCCTCGGCTCTGACAGGATCAACGCAGGCACCTCTTACATTTTTACATGTTCAGTGTGTCCTGCCCTATCACCAAGCTGCTCAGGTTAGCTCTGCTGGGAGGCTGGTTCCTTCCAGGAATAGAAATTAATTAATCAGTGTATTTTCCACCCCCGTGCCAGGAAAAACATCCCTGATTAAAACGCCGCGCTCGAGTTTTCGCAATCACGGCCGACACCGCTATTGATTAAATGGAAGCCTTGTGAGCACTTACTCATTTTAGAGGTGGATTTATTTCATTCTTCTCAAGCTGCTTTGTTTTAATTAAAGGGTGTATTCTAGACACACTATTATTATATATTGAGAACACCTCTGTAAGCCTAAACTATCTTTGTGGGAAAAAAGAGTGCTCTTGGATGATGGAAGCATTAATTCCCCAGTTCAGATCAGTCTAGAGTACAGCATGCCTTGAAGGCAGTCATTGAAACTTAGTGTGGAAGCTCCAAATCCATCTACAACTCTGCTTCCAGACAGAAAAAAATGCTTCAAACACGAGCAGTTGGGGCACCCCAAATAAATCCCACTCAGACTGCAAAGCTGGCAGTCTTGGCATCTTACTTGGCTGGTACCACTTAAATGGAAATAAAGAAAGGAACAACCTTTTGGTCCCAGCCTCCATCAGCAGCCATCCTCATACACTTGGTACACTCAAATTCCATGCTGTCCTTTCCATATTCCACAGGATAGGACATCACACTTGCCCCTTTTCACAACTCACTGCTTTCTTTTTTATCTTTATGGAGACAAATGTTCACCAATTTCTTTTGAAAATACCAGATATTAATCCTCACACATTCCATTATAAGGAAATCATGCTAAATTAGCCCAATAATTACAAATTGTGAATTATCTGGTCAGGTCTGATAGATGAGAGCTTGAAGCACTCTTGACCTTAAATACCTCATACATTTCTCAGTATTTTACTTGCAGTGCAATTGCATGGAATCCTCTGGGAAGAAGATTCTGATAAATGCACATTCTTTAGTTATTTTGTCATTTTTTTAACTTACCAAAACCACACAACTCTTCTCAAGATGTCTAGAACATTTTCAAACCTCCGTGTGCATAAATTAGTGGCGCTGCATAAGGCAGCCTTAATTTATGCACTCGCTATGGACCCAATTAGTTCCCCTGTACCAGAATGCCAAACAGATTTCCTTAATAAAGCAGAACACATCACATCTAATATTTACATAGAAGGCCAAGCTTTGACTGTTGTGTCACCAACTCCAGACTTTGAGAAAGGAATTCTGAATAAGCAGAGACACCTTGCACCATCCCAGGCTGCTCCAAGCTCTGTCCAACCTGGCTTTGGACAGAGATCCAGGGATCCAGGGGCAGCCCCAGCTGCTCTGGGCACCCTGTGCCAGGGACTGCCCACCCTCACAGGGAAATAATTCCTTCCCAATATCCAATTCAAATCTCCCCACATGATGAGGCTCTGTGATCTCACCCTCCTCCTGCCCAGAGCAGCCCCTTCCCCTCTGGGGGCAGGAGGTGATAACCTGCTATCAGACAGCTGTCAGGGACTCAATAGCTTGATTATTCTCCTGTTAATATTTTGCTCTCTCCCAGCCCAGCTGGTTTCATTGCTTGGTTAAGGCTGAGCCATGCCTGAGTGCTTGCAAGCTGAGGCTCCACCAAGGGAGCTGAGAGTGACGTGGTGAACTGAGAGAAAACAGCCCCAAAACTGCTGATGACGTCTGTGCTTTGGATGTTTCTCACTCATGTTGGGAAGCAGAAACCCTGCCAGACATTTCTGTGCTGTGGTGGTTCTGCTTCAAGCCCTCCCTCTGCATTTGTAACCTACTTGAGGCGTCTCCCATGGATTTATTTGGTCGAGTTTTGGCTGCCCCAGGTGCCAAGAGCGTCACAGAAAGCACCAGGGACCACATCAAGGTGGTCAAATCCTGGGAAGGTTTAACTGTGCTGACGTTTGCACAGTTAAACCTCAACCAAAATATTGACTTAAAGCAGTGCTGTGTAGATAGCCAAGATCAGTGTAAAGCAGTCTGTGAAGTGGACCATAAACTGATAAAGAAATCAAGTGGAATGGGGAACTGCTTGCCTGCATCCTCTGTGAGGAGAGTAATTTAAGATACTGCTGTCCCACAGGAAATATGCTTACAGGGGCTCTGAGCAAAGCCATGTCTGATGTACAGTGCCAGGATGAAGTGCACTAAGTCACTTCACATGGCAAGCAAACTATTTTTCACCTTTCAGACATTTATTTCAAGCAGATTAATCAAAATGAGCCATTTTGATTTTCATGGGTACCTAAATTAGTTTAACTCTTTTATCAAACAACCTCTATTCAAGACTCCAATAATAAGTTAAATTAATATAAAAATTTTACAGCAGAATAACAAAAAAATCATGTTTTTATAGCTCTAATTAGAATCTTATACCACCAGAAATTATGTAAAACTTTACACCTGTAATAGAGTTGCTCCTGTGAGTGCTCACATTTTGCATCCCACAAATCCCTTCCAGCCCCAAATAACCCAAAACCCTGGATAAAAACCACGCACATTTTTGCTCAGGTATGTTTAGGTTTAAGTGTACAACTCTGCAATGAAGTTTGGCATTCTTTAAGCAGAGGGCAGTATTACATCAGGAAATGGTTATTAAAGTTACCTGCTCCACAGCATGGGAGATTACAGCACTGCCATTGAACAGACATATTCCAGGTAACTGATTTTATGGATATATAAAGTTTCTGAAACTACAGCTATATTCAATTACGACAGAAAATTACAGACAGGAGAGCACTGCAGCCTCCTCCTACACTTTGCTAAGAATAAAAAAACCTTCTTGTCAATGCATTGTTTTACTTTGACCAAGTCCCTTTAATCTCAGAGGGTTTACCCTTCTCTCCTCAAATTAGCAGCTCATGAAACATAAACGCACCAGCGACTCTGTCCATTCATCCTTTAAATCCACACGTCCTGCCATCCCTCCTGGGCCTGGCACTGCCATCCTCTAACAGGAGTAACTCCTCTGAGCATCCTTTGATGCTCTGCTCCTTTTGGCTCCTGCAATCCCCAACCCTGCTGCTGCTGCTGCCCCTCGTAATGGCAAAGTGGGAGCTGAAAACCCAGCCAGGAGATAAAATTCTCTTCAGCCTTAGAACTTTCCCTCCTGCTTTGACATTTGTGTAACATTCAGAGGCCTCTTGCTCACACAGAGATGCTCCTTATCTCCAGCCAAGCACTTCAGATGGGAAGAATTATCTATTCCTCACTGACATCTTCCACTAAATGGAACATTTAATTAATTTGGTCCTAGGCCAGTCTGATCTCTTCTGCTCGCACGGAGATGAGCACGACTTGCAACTCTCTGGCACCGTTTCTTCTCCTCCTCCTCCCCCTCAAAAGGAACTTTAGTTGTTTACAGAATAGATACAAGAAAAGCCAAGCTGGTACAGTGACACATCATTAGTTAAAAATACACCACAGCATAAAGAGCTTTAGTGCCGAGAGCGCGTCGGAATGCGGAATTACACAAAAATGGCTTAGGAAGGAAAATGAAAGTCATCTGGAAAGTGGTGATTTTTCCTGCTACAGAACAAAAAAGACTGCAAGCACTTTGTGTTATTGCAGAAAGCCAACTTTAGCACAATTAACCAAGTTGGAAGAATGGTATAAAGGGTTATAAAAATACTGGGAATGTATTACCATCTCTAAAATGCAGATGGCAAACAGAGGGTGTGAGGAGAGGAGGGAGGAAGGTCTCAAAAGCCAACTCAGAGTGCAGGACCCTGGCCAGAGGCAGCATAACCAGCAGAGACAATTTGTGACTCGCAGCAAGTTGCAGGAAGCGCTGAAGACAGAGAGGCGGAAATGCAGGAGAGATGAGAGAGCTGCTGGGCAGATTCCTGAGCAAAGCCCAAAACCAGCCAGCCCCACAATGAGCTGGGACTGCACAGAGCACAGCACAGGGAGCCAGGCTGAGCTCAGCCCCACAGCTCAGCTCAAAGCCACAGCCAGGCCCAGAGCTGGGAGCTCTCTGTGAGGACAGAGCTCAGCTCAAAGCCACAGCCAGGCCCAGAGCTGGGAGCTCTCTGTGAGGACAGAGCTCAGCTCAAAGCCACAGCCAGGCCCAGAGCTGGGAGCTCTCTGTGAGACTCAGAGCTCAGCTCCTGCCCGAGGCTGGTGGTGATGCTGCCTCATGGCCCTGAGCTGCTGGGAGCTCAGAGAGAGCCCAGGTTCACAACTCAGAGCACAAATACAGCCAGAGACCCTCTGAAATAAACCACTTACAGCTTGGTTTGAAATGGAGCTCAGACTAAAATAATTAATTGAAAACCAGCAGGGTTATTAATTTGTTAATTGAAATGTAACCAGGTACCAGCATCTGTAGAACACCTGTGGCCAAGGTCTGGGTTGGAAGGGACCCTAAATCCCATCCAGTGCCAGCCCTGCCATGGGCAGAGACACCTCCCACTGTCCCAGGCTGCTCCAAGCTGGCCTTGGGCACTGCCAGGGATCCAGGGGCAGCCCCATTTCCTTTGTGCCAGGGCCTCACCATTCTCACAGAGAATTTCTCCCTAACTGACCAATCCTCCACCCACTGACATCAGAGTGAGCAGCCCCAAGTACACCCAAGGCATTGGGAATGCTGGAAAGCTGGAGCTTGGACAGTTTAAGATCTTGATGCATAAAAGGAAATTATGAACAGAATATTCCTGTAGCTGTACCAAAAGGAATTACCAATATGAGATTGTCAATAGTGGGGGCTGGAGTTCCAGGCTGTAACACAGCACAGCCCACAGCAGCTTCAGGGCTGCCAAAGAAGTCACCAAGAAAAAGTGAAAGAGATGCTCTAGTGACATTTTAAAGGGGGGAAAAAAACAGAGGTAGCTCTAATCATCATCCTCTGATGAGGTGTTTTAATTCTAGTATAACAGACTGTGGCAAAACCTAAATAAAAACAAAGAGAATCAGGACACATCTGTTCAGCATGAAACATTTTTTTTTTCCCCCGTCTGCTTCCTATGGAAGAAAAAAGACTTCAAGGACTGTGCTGAGGATAAGATCTCCTGTATCAAAGCAGGTGATACAGTAGAGTTGTGATAATTCTTGTGGAATGAGAGGAACGAAGATTAAGAGGAAAATGAGGAAATAAGAGATCTTTGAACTGCTTTGAAGCAGGGCGCCAAAAAGCTGCTCCAAATTCCCATTAACTTCAGCAGTGCGTGAAATGCAGTTTACTGCCTGCATGGCTCCGTGTTCTGGAAACTCCAATAGTGGGCAGTTAAACCCTGGAAATACACGGCTTACAGGCAGGGACAGCAGCACAGCTCTGGGCTGGCAGTGAGTCAGCAGCACAAAGGGAAACACAGATCTCACAGGAACAGGCACAACAGGGAAGAACTGATGGCCAGGAGGTTTTGGTGCGAGGAGGAATGAAAATAGTGGCTGTGAGACCGAAGTGATAACTCCTGAAAGAGTCACAAGTGGTGAGGGAGCTGAAGGGATGGGAAAAGAGCAGAAGGAATTACAGACTAGAGACAAAAAGTGAGTCAGATTCCAGTTCCTTCTTTGTGCCACATGGTGTATTGAGGACAGCTGCCACTCAATAAAACCTAAAATAACTTTTTACTAGAAAACTTTGAGCAGGGCAGTTGCTCTACATCACCTCCTCAGATCTGTTCCAAATCAAACAAAAACCACCAGAATTTGCAACATGGTACAGGCAGATCAATCATTTAAAAAGAGCATTAATAGGAATCAAACAAAATATGTATTTGCAAGTAAGGAGATAAAGATGCTGTTCTTAAAATGGTATAAACAGGAACAATGATCAATTTGAATGAATTAAACAAACCAAAATCATCTTGTTTTCCTTCTCAATAAGGACAACTGTGAACCTGAGAAACTAAGATCCAAAATCAAAGGAAAAAGTTCAAAACTGACCCTAAGGAATATTTCTCCTCCCTTCAGTTGGCAGATGGATCCTTTGAAGCAAGGAATCCGTTTGCCAAATACTTCTAGGGGATCAAGGGATGCAAATTTTCACCAACATAAAGACAGAGAAACCAGGGAAACGTTTCTTGAGTAACGCACACTCCAACACCTTTATGCAGAATCACATCTATAACGTTTTTATTGTAACTAAAGGGGTAACAAAACCAGTCCTAGCAAAGATTAGACTGAACATTTTAATCCACAAAGATTAACCTGAATTATAGATTTTCTGAAGAACCTTTGTTTCTGTTTGAGTCGCTTATTTTGAGGTATCAAATCTTTTAAAAAGGAGGAGTAAAATCAAAGTGTGTCACAGTGAGCCATGAGGGGTTGGCATCATCAGGTGTTTCACCCATACTTTGCTTTGGTCTGGGGTTTCCTAATTTTTAGCCACGTTTCTCAGTATCACAGAATCCCAGACTGCTTTGGGTTGGGAGGGACCTTAAAGCTCATCCAGTTCCACCCCTGGCACCTTCCACTATCCCAGATTGCTCCAAGCCCTGTCCAGCCTGGCCTGGAACCTGAGCCAGGTTTAAAACCTGGCTTTAAAGTAAAAGACTTTAAAATAAAAGACTTCAAAGCCACTGGTGGAGTATCAAACCTGGCAGCAATAATTTCATGTGCCACAATTCCAGCACTAAACCAAACCTTCGTTTTTGCCAATTTAGCTTTTTTTATTTTTTGCCTTATGAGGCTGTGGGTTAAAAGGGGCACGAGAGATGCACATTCAGTACACCTCATTTCCATCTGTAAAGTAAATGTTTAATATTCCAGGAGTCGGAAATTAATTTCCTAAATGTTAATTGATGCTATTTCAAATCGCTGAGGGCACATTGAAGGCATTTCAAATGATTAACACAAGATTTGATGGCAAAGGAGCCATTTCAGTAATGGGCAGAGCCAAAGCCATCCCTCCTGTCCCACCTGCAGCAAGAAACACTCACTGAAAACCCAGTGAAATGGGGGAATTTCATCTGACTAAAATCCAACCACCTCCAGCCTGATTCTGTGTCCTTCACTTGAGGACAGAGCTGCTTTTAGGGGTGTTTTGGGGTTTTTTTTGGATTTGCATCCAAAAAGGACATCACTGATGACAAGTAGAAGCTGTTCAAGCACTCAGCCCTTCACAAGCACATCCTTAAATAACCAAAATTATTAAATAATCCAAAGATTGAATTAAATAATCCAAATTAAAAGAAAAAAAAACCACCATAAAGCCCCCTCCCAAGCTGATTTGCAGCCCCACAGCCCGGGCAGCATTCCCACAAGGTGCTCCTCTCCCAGCCTGCAGGACAAACTCCACCTCTGGCCTGGGATAATCAATGGAGAAGTGTCAGGGGCTGAGGAGTGAGCAGCAATGCAGCCTGAGAGGGAAAACACATCACTCTGGGAGGAGCTGGGGGCTCTCCTGCTGCAGCACTGCCACTCCAGCGCTTTTCAGGAGCTCTGCACTCACTTGAGCAGCCCTGGAGGCACAGCCACCACCAGCTCGGGGATGACTGATGCTCCATCTCCAGCAGCAAATCCCACTGAGATTTTAATTGAATTCCAGCAGCCATTTTATTTTTCTTTTTTTTTTTTCCTTCCACACAGCCTCTCCACTCTCTATTTCCTCCTTGCTCCCAGTGATTCAGCAGTTTATTCCTCACTACACTAATCCCTCCATAAGACAGTTTCTCATCCCTTTCAAGCAGTGCTCATGACAGCACTTGCCCACATCACTGGTGTTTGGGGGTCATTTTTTTCCTATTAAATAGGAATTTATCTCAGACACGCTTTGGCTTTCAGGCTGCACCACTTTTCCAGCCATGAGGAGCATCATGAGTCCTCACACTGTGCTCATCCAGTCCCTCAGCTGAGCTGATGACAGCGTTGCAGGAATTAAAAAAGGAGACAGAAAAATGGAAATCTGGAGGCCAGAGGATCACAAACAAGCAGTGACACCTGGGACCTAAGCCAGCTGTGAAACATTCTTCAGAATACCTGGAAAATACATGTTTGCTGTTTACAGGGGACTCCACAGAGCTGCCAGCTGCCTGTTTGAGTGACTCACCTAAAAGGTGCAGAAATTCAGTTCATAGGAGAAAAGAAAAAATAGGGAAAACAAACTGGCAGGACCCAGCTGTGCCAGAACTCCCAGCAACTCCTATCATTCAATAACACCTTGGAATCCAGGCTGACCCATCTTGACCCAGCTATTTAGGCAGAGGCTCAAAACTCAGCCCAGTGACTCTTTGTTGTAGTAATGAGCAGTTTAAAACCACCATAATTGCTTCTGACCATAATCACCCAACAGCCATGAGCTGTTTATCTGAGAAAAATTAATCCTCAAAGGGTGACCCTCATGTCCACAACGTGTTCTCAGTCATGGAGTGATTGATAAGTTATTCCAAGCCAGTCCACAGAACCACTGGTAGTGACATTTTATCATCAAAGCTCCTTCGCCCTTAATCAAAGGCTAATTCAACATGAAATCCTTAAATATGGGCTGCACCACAAGATAAAGTTAGCAACCTTGAAAAGGCTGGGAAATGGCAATTTGCACACACAAACACAAGATTGAGAGCTCCCATCATAACCTGCCTCATCAATCACCAGCTGCAGTGGCTCTAGCAGGACTATTTCCAGAGTATATTAAACTTCACCACATCTTAACCTTCTTGTAAGGCCACAATAATCTCTTTTATAATATCAAACAAGTGCAGAAGGGCAGACTTGCTTTGTGCCAAAGTATGCCTTGTGTCAGATTTCAGATTTAACAGCCTTGTTCCCTTCCCAGACGTTCCTTGGTGGCATTTCAGCCCCAAATTCCCACTCAGGGAGCACAGACAACACATCTCACACATATTCTGAAAGGAAATACTCTGAAATGCTGGAATGAGGCACATCCCTTGAGCTACCACCTGGTAATTACCTGTGCTTCCAAAATCTCTTTGCAAGGGAAATATCTGGCCAGGCACCTGTGACTGAACTCAAGTTTATCCCATTGTCCAAGCATTTCTCATGATCTTAGGCTGAAAAGCCAAGTCATGACAACTCCATCTTAAATATTACTCAAGTTAAAAAAAAAACAAAACAAATACTCCAAATCTCAAGCCAAATGCAGATTCTGCAATAACAAATTACAATCGGGGTCGTATCAAAAAGCTGCTGCAAAGTCAGGATGCTCTCTCCCAGCCCTTCCTCTAAAAACACAACTTAAATCACCCTAAAGTTTTGATGATTCAGCGTCACCAAATCACTTCAGAACAACTGACTCTGTTTTAATTTTTGGGGGGTTTTGGGTGGCACGAGGAACCCAAGTGATGAGGGCAGAAGGAAGCGGCCAAGGGAAGGGATGGCAGAGAGGCACAGAAGGTGAGAAGCAGGAGAAGGGAATCAGGAATAATGAAGAGGAAGCAGGATATAATAAAGAGGAAAAGAAAGGACACAGCAGATTTTCAGAGGATTAGGAAGAGTAGGAGGACGTGGTGGCAGACACATCTGACAGTGAGGAGCCAGGGAAGGAGGACAATTCAGGATCCTGGGAAGCAGAAGGATGCCTGGAGATCACAAACAGCCCTTGTCTTTGAAGGAGGGATCTAAAAATCACATGTAGGAGGCAGTTCAGTGTCCATCCAAGTAATCCTCCTCCACACTGACCCCCAGCACTTCCAGCTGAGCCAAAGCTGTCAGACACAAACACACACCAGGCAAAGGGGAAGCTGCCCGTGGACAAAACCAGCCCCAACCTTGTCAAACCATGCCCTAAAACCAGACTCTGCCCACCAGAAATGTCTTTTTTCAGAGCATTCAGTTTTAGGACATTTCTCCAGCACAACTGTGCATTGTCTGCTGGTAATAATTCTAATTAAATTTACACTCTGAGCCTGGTTGTGGGATACAAAGCACAGATGCTACAAACTCTAAGAGGACTGCTGGCCTGTCACTGTTTTAATTAGCTTGACAGGTAATCAAGTAGAATTTTGTAATTATACCACTGCAAAGCAGAAATGTTTCCTTTCAAATCCCTTCTCCTGGAGCCACTTTGGTCAAGCACAGGCAGTTCTGAGCCTCAAGACCAGAAGCAAAACCCCAAACTTGGCTTCCTCAGGGCCTGGCTCTGACTCAGCAAGGCTCGTGTGCTGCTGAGGAGCGTGGGAGAGAAACTCCTGCCCTCCCCCAGAGATGAAATATGTATAAAAGCTGAATCTGCAGTCCCCAAATGTGCCATTTTGTCAAGTACAGCAGAGTGTGTGGCCACTTTTCCCTAAACACCACACTGTGCTTGTTCCTTGAGGGCACAGCCCTGGATCCCAAGGCTTGCTGCCACTGGGGCAGGGGCAGACTTTGGGCACACAAAATTCACTTTTTGGGGTATCTCAGCAGCTTGGGTGACATTGCTGTTCCCACTGCCCACACAAGAGCCAAATTCTGCCTTGTGGGGCCATTCCCAGACCCAAACACCCCACAGGGCACTGCTGACCTTCTAATGGCTCACGTTCACCAAGGGCTTCCCCATTTCAGCTTTTATTTCAAATACCCCTTCACTCCCAATGGCACTGATGCCTTTTGGGCTACCTAGAAACAGAGGCCAGACAGAATTAAGGGAATAAGAAGCTGTTCTATTTATTGAAGGGCCCAGTTTTGGGCAGACACCCAAAAATGGATGATGGGTCAGGGTTTGCGCACTTTTATAAGTTTGGTCCATTTGCATTTTGGGGTGAATCTGGCAATTCCAGCTTCAGGTAATGAAGTCATTGAGCCCAAGTTTGCTCCCCCAAGTCCCTTTTGTTCCCATCTCTGGGCCCTGAGGCAGTGAGGTGTCCTTGATTGCCAGGCCTGCAGAGGAATTGTTGTGTCTGCCCCAAATGGGGAAGCAGCAGCAGCTCCCACTGAGTGTGGAGTTTGGAGTTACACACTAAAGAACTGCAGGGTTACAGATAGATGGAAAATAGAAAAGCTGAAATCCTGAGGCATCCCCAGAGTGGAGGCATTGAACCCAAATTCCAGTCACATCCTCACTAATGAGGAGTGTTTACCCAGGAGTTAGAGGCTCTGTAAACAGAAAGCAATTTCCATCCTCCTGGCTGGGCTGGTGTCAGCATTTGCAAACCATTACCAGCGTGCCCAGAACTGTCTGCTCCAGTCCTCCACACTTCCTATCAAACTGGCATTTAAGGATTTGGAATGCAGAACACAAGGCTGCAGCCTAAAAATAATATCCTGAGATTTGATCCTGCACTTCTTATTCAGGCTCAATTAATCAAGGTTGCCTAACTCTTCAGAAGTACTTTTCATCAGCAGATTGAAAACACTTCCCACATGAAATGGGGATCAGCGTCTCTTTTTTACTGTGGGGAACCTGAAAATGAGATTTCACCTGAGAAGGAGCTCTGAGGCTAATTTAGGAGTACTGTCCAAAGGGATGAGGAGTCCATTATTCAAAGATATCTTTTATATTAAGAAATAAGCTTTTCCTTTCAGACCACTAGAAAGACTAGAAAGTGATCTATCACAGGATTTATCATGCTGTCTCTGAAAACCTCACACCAAGAGAGCACATTCCAAAAGAGCCAGGCTGAATGAGAGTATTTACTTGATCTCTATCTTCAGTTTTCATGGTGAACACCCCCCAGGACTAAGGAGGAACTCCCAAGAATTAAGAAATTAAATATTTTTGTCAGAAACCATCTGCAGTCTCTCTGAACAGATACAGTAATAACATCCAAAACGAAGACAACATTCATTTTTCAAATAATTGTAAGCTCTGAAAACATCTTGTTCTCCTTTGGAAACAACATCGTTCAGACTTAAAAGCGTGTTGGAAAAAAACCCTCCAGATAATTTCAGGGTCTGTAGAACAAAACTCACCTCTCCACTAACAAGATTGATTCCTTTTGACATTCAAACTGAGAGGCCATTAAGAAAATTTGAGTTTCAGAAACACCACAGGTTTTTTTGACTAATTCAATTGCAGAGTCAATCATTCAATGATTAATTAAACACCAATCTTGAAAATCTCTTGACAAGAACAATAGGAGCCTAACCAGAAAAAAAAATACAACCCTGAAACATTATTGATAACAAGATATCAATATCCTTTTGAAAAAGAGTCACTCTGCAGCTTCCATACATCCTGTTAAATGTATATAATTTACAATTTCCCATTTACAATAATAGCTGAAAGCAAATTGTTCCACATTTTCCATAACCCTTCCAATGTAGAACTGCATAAATGCAACATATACACTTAAATGCAGATTTATATATTCTTGTAAAAAGGGAAATCAAAACCCCCTGTCAGGGCACAGAGAAACTCCAGGACAAATTCTTTAAAACACAAACAACACAAAGGAGATGCTGACATTCAATGCAATTACATTAAGAATAAAGATAAATTGACACCAACACATCAGAATTAGGATTAAACAATTCTTACCTTCTCCAGTGCATGATATGCAGCCTTCAGTCAAATTTCCAATACCTGAAAGAAGAAAATCAAATGGAATGTTGGTTATGCTGATATTTTAAGACACCAAATTAATTCTTGTTATTGTCAATTTGTTTTGCAGACAGAGAGGCTGGCTTGGACGAGTTTTATTTGCTGTTTTCAAAGTGCCACGAGACAACAGCAGGAACCTGCTCAGAGCCTTCCCCACTGCTTGGTTCAGTCCCTGAACCCCCAGTCCCTGAGGTTTCTTCTCCAAAACCCCCAGCCCCTGCCCTGGGGTTCAGCCTTCCCACCTGGGATGACTCAAACCTTAAATTTTTCCACCTCTGATTTCACTAAAGGCTGCAACTCTTCCACTGATAACTCAGCTGACAACAAACCAACCTGAATCCCACAGAAAGAGGCTGAGGCAGAGCCATTTCCCATTAGATCATCCAAACCACATGCTAATAAAATTTGAAAAAAAAAAAAATCAGGAAAAAACAGGAAACTTATCCAACACATGATTTAAACCTAAAGCTTCACATGTTTGGTAGCTAGGTACGGGTCACACAGAGAACATATGGCAAATGGAGATGATGTTTATGAAACTAGAATTCAGTGGGCACCAGAAATGCAGCAAAAATGATATAAGGAAATATGAAATTTTTTTTTGCACTATCAACACATCCCAGATAGGAGAGGCAGAAAAAGAAGTCTGACATTTTGCCTGAAGATAAGCACCCATTTCCCGGGTTGTAGCTTAAATTCCAATTTGATATGAGGAAGTCACAGCCAGAGGAGAGCCCTGCTCCTGTAATGGGGTTGCCACTGAAGTCCCTGAGAATTAGATATTGAGAAGAAATCCCTCCCTGTGAGGGTGGGGAGGGGCTGGGATGGAATTCCCAGAGCAGCTGTGGCTGCCCCTGGATCCCTGGAAGTGTCCCAGGCCAGGCTGGACATTGGGGCTTGAAGCCCATGGTGTCCCTGCCATGGCAGGTGTGGCACTGGATGGGATTCAAAATCCCTTCCAACCCAAACCTTTCTGGGATTCTATGGATCTAAAGAGCTGCTACACCCCATTCACTACTGGGGAATTACATCCCTGGCAGCCTAAGGGGATATTTTGCCTTCATTTTCCATGGATGCACCACTCCCACCCACCAGCAGCTTCCAGCAAGGACCTGGCCTGACAGCTCCCAGCCTGAGAGCTCCTCTCATGGACCAGCAGCTGGCACAGCAATCATACAATCGATGTATCTCGATTTTCCACCTGGATTGCCGGAATTCAGGACATCCCCCTGGCTGTCCTGGAGTGCCAGGGGGCTCAGAGACCCTGGCACAGAGCCCAAGATGCCTGTGGTTTTGATTATGATCCATGGAAAAAGTTACCAAGCCACGAAAGTATAAGTAGAATAATATTCAGTTTATCATGGGGTGAAAAAACAGATTTTTGGCGTTTTTAGAATGGGGGTTCAGGGGGCAAGATGGAGGAATCTGGGCGTTTCCAGCCTTTCTCCTTCTTCTTCTTGGCCTCCATCTTCTGCTGTGATGGTGGCACTTTTGGATTGGTTTAGAGTAGAAGCTCACTGTCTAACACAGGTGATGGGTATTGGGAAGTCATTGTAAATATTGTACATTTAGTTTTTAGTATAAAAAGATAACATCACCCCAGGGGCAGGCAGAGTGCCTCTGACTGTCCTGCTGAGCGGACCTCGCCAGGGCAGGAGAAAGAATTTTACACATAAGGAACAATAAACAACCTTGAGACAGAAACAAGGAGCTCTGACTCCTTCTTCGACTGCCAGGCTGGGAAAAGAGACTTTCCAATGCATCTCAGGGTCACTGTGAGCAGCTAAAGCCCCAAGACTGGATTTCCTGGAGGGAAGAGCTCCCTCCCAGCTCAGGAGAGCTGCAGGGGAACAGGTGGGGTGCAGCTCCAGCCCTGGGTCTGGGAAAGCTTTCCCATGAGGAACAGGCTCGAGGCAGGCAGAGCCAGATGGAGCCCACCGAAGTGAGCACAGCGCCGGGGAGAGCGGGGAAATATTTGACATTCAGAGCTTTGCTAATTAGACGTGGAGAAGAAATGAAAGGTTTTGTACCAATCAAAATATTACTCTGTTTACTCTAACTGTTCAACTTATCACTTCACTCAGGCAAAGTTTGGGAGAACAAGTTGCACAAGTTAAGCAACACTCCACCACCAACGTCGCTGGGTATTTTTAGACGCTACAAAGCCGCGGCTGCTGAAAACAAAGCAAAAAAAAACCAAAAAAAACCTGCAGTTTTGCCTTAGCTAAGCCTGGTGTGCTCAGTACAGCGAGATTTGGAGCCCACCAGGCTCCCAGACACCCCTGAGCCCCGTGGGCATGCAGGGCTCAGAGCCAAGGCACAGGAGGTGTCTCACAGAACACCTGCACAGCAGCCCCCAGAGCTGCACCTCACCACGCTCTGGGCTTTTGTTTCTCCAGCCCTGTCATGCCTGTGTGCAGAACCAAGCTTGGGTGGCTTTTTTTGGAGCTGACGTGGGAGACTCTGGATGAAATCTTGGTTCTTCTCTTCCCCCACACCCCAGCCAGTGCAGTTACTACAAAGCTCATGATGCTTTCTCCTGCTGGAGCTGCTTGCCTTGGGTGGAGCACAAAGCTCATCTCCCATCTGCCCACCCAGCACTTTGGACACTTCATCATTTTGGGCTAGAAGGAGCAGGGGACTGGTGGAAAAACCTCTGCATTCTGATCCTGTCTGCTTAGCAGCTCAAGCCAGCAGCACACAACCACTCAAACCCTTCAGAAACTGCAGGTTCCAACCACAGGAACACTTCCACGGACAATTTCTTAAAACACCCTGCCTTGGCAGAGAGATGTTGACTCAAACCAGGGAGGAGGCACATTCAGAATATTCTGTTTTCAGCACAGGATTTCATCCTGCAGGAGTTGCAGATACTCCTGACAAAACCTGCAGATTTGGTGCTCAGGTGGTGACCTGGCAGTGCTGGGTTGATGTTTGGGCTCCTCTCAGAGGGCTTCTCCCACCTTTAAAATTCTGTGTTGGAGATGGTGATTAAATTAATTGTATATTATCCTCACCAGCAGCACTGAACCTGAACTTCCAGGCTGGAAAACCTACAGCTTTTCAATTGTATTCCCCCCAAACATCACCAATGCCCAGGCAATTTTGCTAAATAATAAAGAAACCTCCCCTACCCTGGAGGGTTTGGCCAGGAACTCAAACCCACACCTTCATCCCAGGTGAAAAACAACCTGGAACAGGAACTGGGGGGCACAGACTGCGCTCCCTCCCTCGGGTGACGCTATGGAAGACAGCACACTAAAATCTGAATTTAGCAGGTTCAGTATTTTCTGCATCCCTTGTCAACAGAAGGCTTTGAAAAAAACCTTCAGAACACGGAGAGGAAGTTGTCTCCAAAGGAAAAGGCAACAACACTCTTTTAGTGCTGCTCCCCAGTCACCACTGCAGTCGTTCTTGAAGCTGTAACTTCCAAAAAAACCTAAGAAGAAACTCAGTTTTGTGCAAGCCTCATTTCATGTAAAGGAACAGCACATCCTTCAAGAGGGGGGAAAAAAACGACTTAAGGAGAGAAAATAAAAATAGAGAGGATTCATTTCACAGTAATACTGTGTATTTGCACAGAAAAATTCCACTTTTTTTTGTGGAGGCAGTTCTTTGGGAGCTGGCAAGAGGGAGCACTGATGAGAGCCTGGAGAAGTGCTGATCTCTCAGCTGCTGCCAGCAGAAATCCATACATTACACTGAGCTTATATTGACACAAACTCATGCAGAGGGGGCTGAAAGCAGCACTCCCAGAGAAACCTGAGGGGCATCTTCCACCTGGAAGATTTTTAGCATCATTTGCAGATCCTGCCATTCCTAATGAATCCTTCCTGAGAGCAGCTGGAGCCCAGGCTGCAGGGAAGGAAAGGGTGATGGGGCTGCCCTGGGGCAGGAAACCAAGCCTGGCCCAGGACTGGGACATGGCTGAGCACCAGGCTGGGATTCCTCACCCCAAAGCTCTCCCTTGCTCACTGCAAGCACACAACAACCCCTTTGCTGATTATTTTTATCTTTTTCCTGTCCCTGGCTCTGCTGTGGTTTAGGTTTATGGAATCAGCCTCCTCTGGCACTGTTTTGCATCACCTGCCAACCCATAGACTTGTCCTATCTTCCAAACCCTGTTTTAAGCCAAGATTAAATAAAACTATGAGATTTTGCATCTCTGCTTCGCTCCAGTCTCAAACTGGACACCCCAGGAGCCCTCAGACTGCAGATTTGTCTTTATCTCAAGCCCCCTGCACACTGTAAGGATCTTTTCCTGCTCCTGTTGTCTAATATGAACTTCCAGCCTTCCACACAGTATTCCTCAGTTAGGCTAAAGGAACATGGGAACCACAATTCTGAGGACTATGGGCTCATTAATAAATGCTAATGAATAATCCAGTGCACCTGAAGCTGCTCCTGCTCGTCTTCATTTCCAGCAGCCCTCAGGAGGAAAAGCTGCTCTGTTCCACCCCTGTTCCTGCTCCAAGAGGACATTCCTTGGATAAAACCCATGCCCAGCCAGCTCTGCCCTAATCCTGCCTGTGCTGCTTCTCCACACAAAGCCAGAGGATGTGAACTCTGCATTTTCACCCCCTGGATCAGCATCACCCCCAGCCCTTCCTCCTGCTCACCCATTTCAGCACTGCATTGGTTATGGGAGCTCAAAGGAGCAGACAGAGTTTTCTGGGGCTGAAATATAAATCCCATGTGCAGAAGCATTTCCTGTGCATTTAAACACTGTTTAGTGAGTCAGCCAAAATCATTCTGCAAGTGTCACCCACCTCCTGAAGGAAAAGCTCCAGCAGCCTAATCCCAGCACAGCTCTCCCAGGGACTGAGGGCTTTCACTCCCAAGCAAAATGCTGTCAGAACACAGAGCTCATGTGATTTATTCTAACTAAAAAAAAGTGCAAAAAAAAAAAATTTCAAACTCTTTATTTGGTCTCATCAAGCAGGGATGAGCGTTAGAAATTTATATTGGGTTTTCAGGCTTTAAAATTCCATTTGTTGGCTGTCATTTGCTTCACAAATGAACAGAACACTGAGATTGCTCTGATAAATACAGGCACTACAATTGTTTGGAGAGATTATTATCAATATGCAGCCATGCAGGTCAAAGGGATTCACCAGCTGATTCCTCAATTGAACTTTAAGGTGCATAACCCTCAAAATTGGCTCTGCTACTTAAAATGGGATTTTCTGCTCCATCAAAAAAAAAAAAACTTCTACTGACTGTAAAAAAACTTTCAGTGACTGCACAGAGCAGAAGCTCCTGTTTGAAGGATGCTCTCCCAAAGCTGTTTTCCCACAGGGATTCATGTGGAGAGCCCACGGATCAGGAAAAAGCCCAGGAGAACTCCAGGAGCTGCACTCGGAGGGGATGATGTGTTCATCACCTTCCTGCTTGAAATGCAAAGTAATGACACAAATTAAATTGGTTTTCCTTGTCTGAGTGATGCCTCTGTCTCTCCAAAGTGCTGATTAAGAGATCCTCAACTCCCCAGAGGTTACTGCAGCTGAAGCTGCCAGGCTTTGGTGACACAAAGGGACAATTCTGACACAGGCACAGTTTGGGCTCGTGGCTTTTTCCCTACCCACATGAAACATCTTCATTGCATTCTCCAAGCAGCAGAAGGGGATGGGTTTTACCAGCTCCTCTTAAGGAAACAACCACATTTCAGTCACCATCACCATAAACTGTGGGCTCACAATCCTAATTTTAATGGGGTGTCAGTGGAGCAGCTCTAAAGCTGTACCAGACCCAACTTCACTCCCTGTCCTCAGGAGCTGAGGCTCTGTGAGCTCCCCAGGCTCATGCTCCAAGCCAATCCCACCACAGCTCGACAAGAACTGATGAGATCTTGTCAAACTTCTGGATTTCTGCATTTCTACAGGGCCAAAGCCTGTCTCAGCCAATGGCACAGAGCAGGAGAGCCCAATGTCACATCTTAGCATGAGAGCTCAGCACAACTCAACCAGCTACACCTGCCAGGGCACCACCAGCTCCCCTTCACTCCCATCCCTCCATTGCATTAAATGTTTCCTTGCTGGGATTGCAGTGCCAGAAGCAAAAACTGGGAGTGATCAGAAACCTCCCTAATCACCTGCAACCAATTACAAAGCACCAAACAGCAAAGGTCACCGATAAAAAACCAAATCAGGCACTGAGTAATGAATGTCTACACCACACATCATAATCAGCAGCCCTGAGAGTTCATTTTCCAGGTCTGGCCATTGGTTTTTTATCTGAGGTGACAACTCAGTGCTTGCTTAGCCCAAGGTGTGCACCTACAGCCCCCTGATTGCTGCAAACAAAGGCCTTGAATATTTCCTGCTAATCCAGCATTTCCAACCTGGAGCAGAACCATCTCCCAGCACTCAGCAGTGAGGTTTTTCTGACCTTCTGTGGTGAGGAATCATCTTGTGCAGGGAGATGAAATGGATGCACGCCCACAGCCTCTCCTCGCCGGAGCTACAGCTCCATCACCATTAAATTGTTTGTTTTGCTCCTTCTTAATTTGTTCCTTGTCCTTGCAAACCCCAAGACATTTCAGATCGCCCACACCCTCCCTCAGCACCATGTTCTCCAGAAAAACAAGGTCTCCTGCCTTCCAAGCTGCTGCCTTTGAAGAATTGCTGAGAAATTGCACAAGTAGGTCAGGCAGTGCAGAGGCACAGGGGAGGCTACAGAGGGGTTTGGGGTTTCATGTGGCCACATCAGCCACAAAAATGACATTTCCAGGTGCTCACCCCCATTCTTTTATGTGGAAAGAGCAACAGGGTGAGGAAGAGATGTAAGAGATTTAAGTTTATGTTGCTCTGTTCCACCAGCATGGATCAAAGCTGGATGAGCAGAGGTGCCACAGACATCTTTTATGGAAAATCCTTTCCTTAGGATCTTTGCTCCTGAGAAGCTGAGAACAAAAGGAACAAAATGTACCCAATGGTTATCTGCTGCTGTGGGATGCAACAGGTGCATCTGGGATTGGGCTCATGTGGTTGTTTCTAATTAATGGCCAATCACAGCCCAGCTGGCTCAGACTCTCTGAGAGTCGGGAGCTTTTGTTATCATCCCATTCCTTCCTTTCTGTTCAAGCCTTCTGATGAAATCCTTTCTTCTGTTCTTTTAGTATAGTTTTAATATAATATATATAATGAAATAATACATCAAGCCTTCTGACACCTGGAGTCAGATCCTCGTCCCTTCCTTCATCCTGGGACCCCTGTGAACCCCACCACACAGAGGTGTGACAATGAAAACACCAAAAAATGAAAATCAAAGCTTGAAATGCTGGGGAGAAAGCCCCAAAGATTTGCAGGTTCTCAGCATAACCTGGGGGTGCTTGGGGTGGGGGGCACAGGGCCAGGTGGGCCTGCTCACCCCACAGTGCCTCAACACAAGCAGCATTTTCCTTTATTTAACTTTCTTTTTTTTTTTAAACTCATCATCTCAGGGAACAAAGGGGTGGAACTGAAGTTTCACTGATGTATTCCTATTTATTAATGCTCTGAAAACCAGCAGAGCCACATGAGCTCCTGCTCTTGGGGTCTCACCAAGAGCCCTGGACACAGCCAGGAGAGGAAATGTCCCACTGGAAAGGCAGTGGGGAGCCAAGAAAAACTCCACTCCAACTTGAGAAAAATTCTTCTTTTAACATATTCTGCATTGCAACCAAACAGAACTGCTGCATTTTACCAATTTTTAAGACAATTATTTAGCAAGTCCTGGATGCCACTAAAGAAACCTGGAAAAAAGCTGCTTTGGTATCAAGAGCCAGCTGGAAAAGGTGATAAAATCCAGGATTTTGAGAGCAGGAAAATCATACATGAACTACCAAAAATATCAATATTTTCCCCTTATTCAGCTGCTGGAAGCAGTGAGCACAAAGGAAAGCAAGTAAGAGTAATAAAATTGACATGGCATCAGCAAAAGCCTCCCAAAAACCTTCCCCAAAGCAGGAGAATGTCAATAGTGACTGGGGTACAATAAACCTCCCTTCCCTGCAAAAAGCATCCAGGATTTCTTGGGCACAGCAATTCCATCCCTAATCAGCAATCCATACTAGGAAATTGTGTCTCAGACAAATAATGCTTCCAGAGGATCCATAAAACACCCCAAAATATTGAAAAAAATAGCAATAAAATACAACCTTTCCTAAGGTAAGTTCCTTCTGAATTATGGTTTATAAATGAAGTCATTGATACATCCAAAAATCTCATTATTTAGGAGCAACAGACAGCAACTAAAGGTGAGTTCAAGCCCCACAAGGAGAAACAAATCCAGAAAATAAGATTTTTTTTCCTCTGTTCTTTCCACCAACCCATCTGAAATAAACCATAAAGGTGGAAGATGGGACTGTCCCCCATGTGGGACAAGTGTAAGCAGCACATCAAGACAAAAAAATCAATTTATTTCGTTTAGCACCATCTATTTAATGCACAATTTACATAATCCTACAAAAAAGTAGACAAATCCTGAACAATGAGTCTAAAATACTTTCAAAACACTCACTAAAGCCAAGAGATTTTAGTGAAGGCCACGTGTATTTACCACCCACTACCAACATACAGTTAATATTAATTTACAGTTAATATTTAGAGCATTAAATGTTATAAAGTGTAAAATCAGAGGAGCTTCAATTGCTCCCTTCAGACTTCTCCTAATTTCTCATATTGTCCTCCTGAAATATCACAGGAACACCGAAATACCACGAGGACTTTTTGTCCTGCAGGAAATTCCCTCCCTTCAATTCCCACTCCTGCAAAAGAACCAGGGGCTGTTTTCTCTATTTATTCCCTCAGAGTCCGTAGGTTATGAGTGGGGAAAGGAAAAAAAAAATAAGGAAATTCAGGGTTGGGATGTGATCTGTCCCCACTGAGAGGCACAGCAAGGCACCAGCCTGCACCCAGCGATGCTGAGCCCTTCCCAGAGCAGCTCCCAGCCCTGACATCTGTCCAAACACACCAGGTCTCCAGCAGTCATTTAGATGGGGAGCTTTTTCCCCCTCCTCTCCCTCCAGGAGTTCAATTATTGCAGCAGCATCATGAATAAGCAGGATTATTTTCAGGGAAAATTAAGAGAAAAAGAAAGGGAAATGTAATAACCACTGGATTTGCCAAAATCCTTTTTTTTTTTTTCTAATATATGTATAAATTACACCTTTTTTTCCTTAATTGTGTTCCACAGCTGCAGAGAGACCAGATCAACCATTTCCCCCTGGGTTTGGCCATGGGGACGGAGATAATTTGGGCTCTGAAGGGGCCCAGGTGTGTTTGCACCTCCCCTGGGGCTAAAGCTGCTGCACAGGGATCAGCCTGGGACATTCCTGGGGTTCTGCAGGTCCAGGAGTTGGGCTGGATGATCCTCATGGTCCCTTCCACCTCCTCAGGATTACCCAGTTCCACCTTCTCAGACAGTTTTAATACCAACACCATTTAAAGCCATTTGAGAAGCTCGGGGTTTTGGGTTTTTTGCTGCTCAGCTCTGCTCTGCTCCCAGTGCTGGCACTCCTGCCTTGCTGCTTTGGTGCCCAGTGCTGAAGCTCCACAATTGCAGCAGCAAGAGCACAATAAGGGTGCCAGACTCTGCCAAGGCTCCCAGCAGCCTCCCTGAGATCACAGGCAAGGAGCAGGGCTGGGAATCACACACAGGCTTGTTTGAGGATCACAAAAAAAAAAACCACCCTCAAGAGCAGCCAAAATCCTGCTCATGAGGGTCAGAATGGGAACTCGGCAACCGAGATCCAAAAATGAGGATCAAAGGCTCGGGCAAGGCAATTGTGTGGGCAGCAGGAGAAACCTGAGCACAGGAACACAAAATGGGCTGGGAGGGACCTTCAGGATCAGCTCAGTCCAACCCATGCCATGGATCAGGGGTCCCAGAGCCCCATCCTGACCCCACTGATACCCAGGGAAATCCCCTTACAGAGCTGGCAATACTGGCAAAACACCAGGGAGCTCAAAATAAAGGAAAACAGTTAAAAAAAAAAAATCAATTCCAAATTAAGACAACCAAACTTCACAGCTACTTCTCTTTTAGCACAAAGTTGCAATTTATTTCTTACCAAAAAAAAAAAAAAAAAAAAAAGGAATTTTGCTGTTCAAGGGCTCTGCAGAAAGTATAACATTATCCAAGAATGCTTTTAAGTAAATAAGTTGTTTCATAAAGCAATGAGGGCTCTGTGAGATGGTAGAAATCTATTTTTTACATTAGAAATCCATTTTTACATTTCACAAGTATAAATGTGTTGTGTCTGTCTTGATAAATATCTAAATAAATATATAATTATATAAATAATATTATTATATATTATTATATTAGATATTATTATATATTATTATAATACTATATATAGTATAATAATAAAATATATAATATAAAATAATATTATATAAAATATAATATAAAATAATATAGATATAATATAACTATAAATATATAATTATATAAATATATATTATTCCACATGAAACAAGCTGAGACATCCAGCTCCATCAAGACAAACACTCAGACATGGGAAGCTTGCAAAAACTGAAGGGTTTTTTCCCCCCCATTTCTGCCTTTTATCTTTTAAGTAACACATTTAACTAAAGCCTATAGTCAATTCAAACTTAGAGGTAAAGCAGAAAGTCATCCAACAGTTTTGTTACATCTAAATAAATCAGGCTGGCTTTAGGTCTGAAGTCTCCATTACTGTAACCGAGCTGGCTAAAAAGTGTTCAAGAGGAAAAAAAAAAAAAAAACAAACAGGGCAGCTCAATATATTTCTACAAATGCCATCAAGATAGTGAAGATTTATAAAAGTTTTGATTTTTACAAGTGTTTTTGCTTTTCCTGAAAAGTTGGTTTTTGTTTTTCCTTTTCAACACTAGAAAGTTGGAGGATTTGGCAAGCAAACCCCCTTTTTTTTTTCCCCTAGGGTTTTGGGGTCTTTTAGCCAGTTCTACTAAAAAATACGTTAAATTTAGCACTGATGGGAATTTTATCTCTTTCAGTTCTACTCGAAGCTCCTGCTCAGAGGTGCCTGGACCAGCAGGGCTCCCGCCAGGCCCCAGCAGATCCCTGCCCCTCCTGAAAGGGTTAAAGGCAGCATCCCCGTCTCCAAAGGCACCGTTCTATCAATGTGCTGAATTATTCAGCAGCAGCTGCTTGACTCGAGGCTTTTCTCCAGGTCATAGAGTCCCCAGCAGCCAGGAAGCTCAGCCTGGGCCAGCCCTGCCCGGGTGAGGCTGCCCAGGGCTCAGCCACACTCGGGCTCTGCTTGGAGCCAGAGCCACCAACTCCGATTTGTGACCATCCTGTGCCCGTTCTGATGGGCAAACCCCACGTTTTCCCCCACAGACTATCTGCACATCTGTGTAAAAGCACTGGTAACTGGAATTTGATCACTTCTGCGCCAAGTTAAGGATGTTGCTCAATCCCCAAAGGCAGAGCAGCTCGTGGTTTAGGCTGGGCCATCTCCAAGTAGGAGAGTGAGGGAATTCTTTTGGGAAAAGCTCCTGGCTCATCATCCCCAGAGCTCTGAGCAATGGACCAAGTCACTGGAAATGGCCCCAGTGCCTAAAAGAAGTTGCTATTTAAGAAAGATAAACTGCTCCTTTTGCTTTTCAGTGTTCTTTTCAAAGGTTTAATAAAATGTACATAAACATAAAAATATAAATACATAAATATATGGAATAGAATGGAAGGAATTAACCAGTAAATGCCACAGAAGGGAGATACAGGAACAACACACAAAGCACAAGCTCCAGTGAAAAACACTAAAACTGCATGGCATAGGGTAAATCTTCTTTATGTACAGCTTCTAGAGCCCAGCCATGGAGAACTCCTCATTGTGCTTCTGCAGTTTGATCAGGAGTTCACTAAAACGTCCTCCAAGGTTCTGACCAGCTTTAAAGCTCAGCTGACCACCATGGACTGCTCATGGTCTGCAAATAAATCCTAAAGCAGTTCCCACTCAGCCAGACCCAGCTCCAAGATGGTTCTCAATACCAAATAATCCTTTTTATTTCCAACCACAACTAAATCAGCAGATATCAGAGACACCTTTCTGGGGGCAGCAGCACACCAAGATGTTCCACAGCAGACCCACCTTCAAGAAACCAAAGCATTATCTAAATAATAACATCAGTTTTACCAGGGGAGGCAAAGCACACGCAGCATCAGAATAAGGAAAATCAGGATAAGGAAAATAAAGAGGCACAAATAAACACAGAGCCTGACCCTCTGAACAATTACCCAGCCCCAACCCTCAGAAAAATGCTCCCTTCAAGCAAAACTCTCACTCCACCACCTTCCTCAACTCCCTAAAGCCCCCCAGCACCTCCTGAGAGCTCCCCATGACTCACCAAGGTTGGGACAGGTCCTGGGATTCTTTCTGCTCCACCCCAGGGCTCAGCCCAGCAGAGTTTGGGGCTTTCCACCAGCACCTGCTTTAAGGAGCTCCTGCAGCTCCTCCCCTGCCCAGGTGGGTGCCAGCCCTGCCCACTGCACCATCAGCATCCCACAGCACCTGGCTGGGGGGGCTGGCACAGGGAAATGCTCCCCCAGGAGGGAAATGAGTGGAAATGTGGCTTTGATCCCCACTGGTGGCCTGGTGGGACAGGAGAGCTCCCAGAGCTGCTCCCTCAGGAGATGAGCCCATGGCATCACAGATCTGCACCAACGATGAGCCCATGGCATCACAGATCTGCACAAAGGATGAGCCCATGGCATCACAGATCTGCACCAACGATGAGCCCATGGCATCACAGATCTGCACAAAGGATGAGCCCATGGCATCACAGATCTGCACCAACGATGAGCCCATGGCATCACAGATCTGCACAAAGGATGAGCCCATGGCATCACAGATCTGCACCAACGATGAGCCCATGGCATCACAGATCTGCACTAACGATGAGCCCATGGCATCACAGATCTGCACAAAGGATGAGCCCATGGCATCACAGATCTGCACAAAGGATGAGCCCATGGCATCACAGATCTGCACCAACGATGAGCCCATGGCATCACAGATCTGCACAAACCTGGCAGTGCCTGGGGGCACACAATGCAGCAACCAGCAGGGAAAATCTCTTGTTAGAGCAGAGGGGAAATCCTCTTAAACTCAGGGGTCTCAGCTGAAACAAATCAAAGCCCTTCCTAACCCAGAGCCCAGGAGACAGGGACTGTCCCAGGAGAGCTCCTTGGTGCTACTCAAAATCCCAAATATCCTCCCAGATCTTCACATCAGAGAGCCCCAAATGCCACTGAAGTGGCCTTGAGCAAGCAGCAGCCTGGGGCATCTCCCTTCTCTGATGCCTTTTCTGGGGCTACCTAAAAACAGAGGCCAGACAGAATTAAAGGGAAAAAAAAAAAGCAGTTTATTTATTGAAGGGCTTCAGGTACATTTAGGGCACACAAAGCCCCCCAGGAGCTACACCCAAAATGGATGATGGGTCAGGGTTTCACACTTTTATAAGTTTGGTCCATTTGCATTTTGGGGGTGAATCTGCCAATTCCAGCTTCAGGTAATGAAGTCATTGAGCCCAAGTTTGCTCCCCCAACTCCCTTTTGTTCCCATCTCTGGGCCCTGAGGCAGTGAGGTGTCCTTGATTGCCAGGCCTGCAGAGGAATTGTTGTGTCTGCCCCAAATGGGGAAGCAGCAGCAGCTCCCACTGAGTGTGGAGTTTGGAGTTACACACTAAAGAACTGCAGGGTTGCAAATAGATGGAAAATAGAAAAGCTGAAATCCTGAGGCATCATCTCCATCCCAGCCCTTCCCAGTGAGGACAGAACCCCTCAGCTGGAAACCAGAGCTCCTCTGCAATGCTAGCACAGAAAACACCGAATTTCTTTACCAGGTCCAGCGGCTGTGGCTGAGAAGTGGAGCCTAAGAGGGCGATGGAGGGCTGGGGATGGCAGCAAGGGGAATAAAAACATCATCACTAGCACGGGACATGAAAGCCCCCATTGCCCTTGATGGCATTCATAAAGCATACCCTGAGCAGGAATTACTCTAACAGGGTCACATTTTGGGAGCATCCATCCATGCCAGGCACGGAGGTCACCGGCTCACCAGGATTTATCCTCCACACCCCCAGCCCTGAGACAAATCCCCTTTTTAAAGAAGGGTACGGCTGGGAGGCAGAGGAAATGTTTTAAAATGGAAAAGGAAAGTTAAGCAAACCCAGCCCAAGCAGCCCCAGCTTTGCCCAGACAGCAATTCTGGCCAGACAAAATGTGTTTGTTAGAAGCATCCAAAAGGAGGAAAAGTCAAAAGATCCGCTCTCAAAAGACTGCAATTATTTTAACTGCACATAAATGTACCCCTTTCTTGGCTATAAATAACCCTCTGCAATTACGTGCTAATTACTCAATCAAACCCCAGTGTAAATACAGCGCCACAAAGATAATCAGATAGTTTTTTGTAACACGTAAATTAATTGATAACGGGAGCTTTACAATTGCAAATTAGAGCGATTACACTTGGACTGCTCTGTTGGCCGAGAGCTAATCCCCGAGTTTTCCTCCATCAATAGGTAAAAGGATGTGTTACAGGTGGCTCTGGGTGACTGTGGCATTCACGTTCCCTGAACGTGATTTCTTCACCCAGGGTTTCTCTCGTGGGAAGCTGAGAGGCCTCAGAGAAAAGGAAAACAATTCTGATCTCATTTGCTTCTCCTGGGAATTGTGTTGTGCTCCTTTGGAATGTGTTTGGAGATCGTTTTCCCACAGGTGATTGTTTCATTGGATTCTGGTTTGAGTTGGTTTCACTCTTTGGCCAATTACAGAACCACACAATCACAGAATGATGAGGTTGGAAGAGACCTCTGAGATCATGGAGTCCAACCTGTGCCCCAACACCTCAACTAAACCATAGCACCCAGTGCCATGTCCAGTCTTTTATTGAACACATCCAGAGATGGTGATTCCATCACCTCCCTGGGAAGAGCATTCAAATACTTTATTATTCTTTCAGTGAAACTTTTTTTCCTAACATCCAACCTATACCTTCCCTGATGTAGCTGGAGACTGTGTCCTCTCATTTGAAATCAGGGCCAAGCTGTGTCGGGACTCTGGAAGGAGTCACAAGTTTTCATTATTATCTCTTTAGCATTCAGTATCTTTTCTGTGTTCTATAGTATAGTATAGTATTCTTTAAGATAATTAGTTTAATAAAGTAACAAATTAGCCTTCTAAGAACATGGAGTCAGCTGCATCATTCTCTCCCCTGGTCGGCGTTGCCTGAATTTCCAACAGGTGACAGAGGCGGGCAGGAGGTGACAGTGTCCTGAGTCAGCATCACTTTGTTGTGAATCCCAACACAATTATCCCCTAATTCCCATCCCAGAAGCTCTCCCTGCTGCTGGTAATAGGACCCAGAGTTGTGATTTGCTCTGGAGAGGGGAATTTCCTCATCCTCCTGTCCTCTGGTGCTCCTGATTCCCTCTCCTCAGAGGGAATGCGTCTGCCGCCCCATTTACGGGCACTGGCGCCGGGTACAAGCTCAGCTGTAAACAGAAATTGTTGGCAATTTTACACCTCCCAAATCCCAGGATTTCTTCATTATTTTGCCAACATGCAGAAGGCAAATCTCCCATCCATCCATACCATACCAGCAGTGGGTGGCTTGGCTGGCTGCTGGGATGTGTTTGTCCTTTCCTCCGAGGTTGTGCGTGCCCAGGGGGGTTTGTGTCAACCCAGAGCTCATCCCTGGCTGCCCTGGAACCAAAGGATGTCTGCAGTGGCTGCTTGCTGATTTTCTATTGACTCCTCTTGGAGGCTGAAGGTGTTTCTCATTACTCTCTGATAATGCAGCAAGGACAGCAATTTAGCAGCGCTGACCTTGTAATAATGTTTATTCCTTCTCGAACTGAGGATGGGTTTTGTTACTCATTCTGGGGCTCTTGGTCTGGTTTGGGATGATGATGTGGAGCAGTTCCTAGGCTCGGCTTTGTGGTCACTGATCCTGACCCAAGGCTTGGTTTTAGCACTTGGTTTTAGCCCTGCTGTCACTGCTGATTATTTTCAGGGAAAATTAGAGAAAAAGAATGGAAAATATAATAAGCATAGGATTTGGCAAAATCCCTTCCTTTTTTTTGTGTGTTTAATATATGTATAAATCACTCTTTTTTTCAGCTTAAATTAACCTGAACCTAAAAGCCAAACTCCTGCAGATTAATTAATGCCAAATTAGGCAGTTATGGGGCACTGCAATGCAGGAAGAGAGCAGCAACCTGTCCTTTCACATAATCCCTCAGAATATCATGGCCAACCTCAAGAATTTATAACATAAATCTGCAAGACTTGAGGGGTTTTTTTCTTTTTTTTGCTTTCTGCTTTATGACCTTTTTTTTTTTTTTTTCACTTTATAATTAAAGTTTTCAAACTTTATCCTGCAAATGGCAAGAAATGTAGTGTAAGTGGAAGGAGAAAGGACACCATGCTGTGCCTACAGAAATAATGAATTCCTCCTAGGGTTGTAAAGACGTGTGCTGATTAAAACTACAACTGCACCGTGCAAAAAAGAGGCCAATTTGGTAGCCTAAATGGCTAATTTTTTATTATTTCCTCGATAAAGGTATAAATGGTGCCAGAAGGGTTATTAGGAACTGAGGTCTTAATTGTTTCTGAGGTTTTCACACCCCATAATGACACAGGAATAGATCCAATGGAAAGTGCTCAAAGACTGGGCAACCTTGAGGAATCTCTCTCTCATGCAGCACTGATGCTTCCCTACATGAGATCCTGAGGATTTTCAGGGTGTTCAGAATTTCAAGCAGAATGGTAATTTTATGAGTATTTTTTCCTGCTGGGAGCCACAATGATGCAGGATTATCGTGAGCTCACATAACATACCATTTTGGCAGGAGAAAAGTTGTTATTTCAAACTTATAACCGTATTACTTTTTTTTTCTTTTTTTGTCAGTAATTTATAAATCCAAACCAAACGATCCAATAGCTTTAAAAACATTTTCTGGCGTGTGAATGTTTTTTCCCTGTGTATTTATGTCATTTATGTGCCATTTATGTGTTTTTCCCTGGTATTCCCTGTGCTTTACCACCAGCCAAAGCCTGGGGGATCTTCACAGAATATCCTGAGCTGGATGGGTCATCAAAGGTGCACAAGTCAGGCTGGGTTTTGATGCTGCAGAGAACTGAACTGAAATTAAATTCAAAGTCTAAACTTTGACCTAACCCAGCAGAGAGAGGGGTCACAGACACAGCAGTGAGAGTCCCCAGCCCACGTTCATCACCACAGGAAGGAGGGAACTGAGGAACCCCCCCAGTGAGCAGCACAGGAGCTCACCTGGAGCTTCAGATCTGCTCCAAGAGGGAAAGGAAGGATCACAAGAAAAGGTTTCATTTCCTTGAGGTGCAGGCTGCCCTAGAGCAGAGGCTGGATGGAGTTAAAGAATAAAGCAGGGATTTATTCAAAGCATCTCCTCCATGGATGCACCTTGGGCAGCACAAGAGCCCAGCCAGGGCTGCACCCAAGATGAACCAAAATGGCCCCAAAATGAACCCAAGATGAACCAAAATGGCCCCAAAATGCACGGCTGGGCACGGGCTCTGTCCCTGGGATCAGTTCTGCTCCATTTGCATCTTGCAGTTCATTGTCCCATTCCAGCTTTAGCCCCTGCAGTCCCACCCTGCTTGTTTTTCTCTCTCCAGCCCACGGTGTTTGTGCTCCTGGGCTGAGATTTGGATCATTTGTCCTTGGTGCCCAGCTGGAGCAGGAATTGTTTTGTGTCCCTGCTCTGTGCACAGAGCTCACCATGCCCTGATGTGAAGCTCAGACCCCCACACTAACGCAGCACAGAATGTGAAAAATAGAAAAGCTGAACCTGAGGCATCAGAGGATGATGAGGGCTTGGGGCACCCTGGGGCAGCAGAAGGTGTCCCTGCCCATAGCACTTTAAGGTCCCCTCCAATGCAGACCCATGTGCTGTCCTTGTGCAGTTTGTTAAATCCAGGGAGGAACCCGAGTGCAGAAGACAGGGCCACTCAACTGGAAGTCTCTATTAATATTGCATTTTTTTGCTTACAAAATACAACAGGATCGTGTCTGGGACCTGCAGGTCATGCAGCTCGCTGGGCTGTGTCACCTGGGGGTTAACCACGTGTGATTAGCTGTGCCTCGTTAGAAGCATGACTGCTCTAATTGATGGAGAGCTCTTGCTGCACCCCGTGGCATTATTGACATTATTATTGCTGGGATTAAGCAAAGGTCCCTGCAGAGCAGCCACAGCAGCGCTTCAGGAGCCTCTCAGATCTCCCACAGCCCCTCCCCAGCACCCTGAGGGGCTCCACACAGCAGCCACCACCCTGCACCCCCTGCCAGTGACACCCTGCCACCCATCCTGGGGACACAGCACAGGGACAGGGAGAGCTGAGGGCTGGCACAGCATGGCAACACCCTCTGGGACAGGGGACAGCAGCTCTGGGACAGGAGCGCTGGGACAGGGGACAGGAACGCTGGGACAGCTCTGGGACAGGGGACAGGAGCTCTGAGACAGCCCTGTGACAGGGGAAAGGAGTTCTGGGATAGGGGACAGGAGCTCTGAGACAGGAGCGCTGGGATAGGGGACACCACCTCTGGGGCAGCTTTGGGATAGGGGATAGGAGCTTTGGGACAGCTCTGGGACAAGGGACAGGAGCTCTAGGACAAGGGATACCAGCTCTGGGATAGGGGACAGGAGCTCTAGGACAAAGGGACACTAGCTCTGAGACAAGGAGAAGGAGCACTGGGACAGCTCTGGGACAAGGGACACCAGCTCTGGGACAGGGGACAGGAGCTCTGAGGCAGGGGACAGGAGCTCTGGGACAGGAGTTCTGGAACAGCTCTGGGACAGGAGCTCTGGGATAGGGGACATCAGCTCTGGGACAGGGGACAGGAGCTCTGTGATAGGGGACAGGAGCTCTGGGACAGGAGCTCTGGGACAGGGGACACGATCTCTGGGATGGGGAGCACACTGGCTCCCAGCTCCCTGTTCATTTGGGACACCCTGATGTCACACAGGGGAGGCAGCTGCGTGCCCAGGTGTCCCCGTGCTGGCACAGGGACAGGGGACACAGGGAGCATCCAAACAGCTCCTTCCAGCAAGGCCAGCTGGGAACCAGGCGCTGATCTTCAGTTTGCAAATTATGAGCGTGAGAATATAAAGGCTCCCTTACAAAAGGGAGAGAGAGGGAGAAACAGAGCACATTTTCCTCATTCTTCAGCTCTATTATATCTCTCTGTAGGAGGTGAAAACTGGCAATTACTCTGGGAGATGCACAGGTAGGAAGATAGAACATAAATCAAAATAAAAAGAATCTGAATGCATTCTCCAGTTGTTCAATGGATATTTATTCAGCCAGGCTGCTTGGGAAGGCCAGGAACAGCACATGAGGAGAAGTTTCTGGGATCTGCCTGGCAATCAGAAGAAAAGGAGATGAAGGGAAGCGATGATCCTACAGGCAGCACACAATCCAAACAAAGGCATTTGGAGAGGAAAAGGCTGGCACAGGTCATGTCGACACAAATAATATTTCTGCAAGGTGCAAGTGGTTCATAATGAACACATGGATGAATTTGAGAGCACTGAAAGCAGTTTTATCCCTGCACTCCACGGGGATTTCATGGGAACAGAAGACAGCATTCATGTGAGGAACACGTAATTTTAAAGACTATTCTTGCTTCAGAACCCCCAGACCTTTGGGTATCTGAAGGTCAGAATTCAGATGAACTCACTGGAATTCATATTCATCAGGAAGAAACAAAGTAAGTCCTGGGAAGCCCATTAAAAAAATATAATGTGCTTTTTTTTGCTCAGGAATGACTGTGAAATTGGGTGTCATGTGTCTGACTTAATGCTCTGATGGGAGGACTGGAACACTGGGGGAGGATTTACAGGAAATATCTGCTCCTTATCTGATCAGAGAAAGAAACCAAACTCTCGCAGCCTGACACTCCAAGGTGGCTTTGCTGTCAACTTAAACCTCCAAAATTAACTATTTATCATTGGATTTAAACACAGCTCAGATCAGTCACATTGTTCAAGCTCAAATACTTTCGGACCCCAAAGGAATAGACCAAAAAAAAAACCCACAAAAGCAGGCAGGAAAATACAGAGGCACACAAAAAATGAGGTGACCCGAGCAAGAAACCCAACACCAGCCCTCAGGCTGGAAATGGTGACAAACCTGCTCCAGGGCTGCTGCTACCAGAGCAAAACACCTCCAAGAACAATTTCTGTGTAAGAAATGATTCAGGAGATTGCCAGCCATCAAGAAATCATTTGGAAAAAAAAAAAAAGAAAAAGAAAAAGTCTTTTTGGAAGGTTTCTCCTAATGGAAAATGCAGGAGCTCATCACCAGGGCCTCGCTTTTCAGGAGGAGCTGCAGGGGTTTGGCCGGGGGAGCTCTGCAGAGGGATTTTAGCTTAAAAGCAGCTCCTGGAAAACAACTGGGAGCACCTCAGGGAGGCACAGGGGCACTGCAGGCACCTCCAAAGCAGCAGGCAGAGGGTGAGAGCTGGGCTGGGCTGAGCAGGGCTGCAGCACCTGCAGCTCCTCAGCAGCTCCCACTGTGGAGCAGAGCTGGGCTGGGCTCAGCCAGCCTCTGCTCCCTGCTGGACCTGCAGGACACCCCCAGCCTCTGCTGAGGGCCACCCCAAGGATGTGTACCCCTACATTTGTTGGGATCATACCCCATGAAATTAATGATACTGTTATATTATGTTATAGATGGATTATATTGATGATATTCAAGATGGATTATAGTGATGGATTATGGATTATATTGATGATTATGGATTATAGTGGATATTCAAGATATATTATGGATTATGGTGATGATATTCAAGATACGAAAACATCAACACCAGCAAAGCACGTACTCCTACTTTACACAAAAAACACACCTTTACTTTACACAAACAATACACCTTTACTTTACACAAACTATTTACTCCTGCTTCACAAAATCTGCTGGTATCAACTCAAAAGAATTATGCTAAAAAGGAAATCCAGGGAAATCAAAAAAATCTCAAGGCAGCGTTGCTTTTGCATGAAAACCTTCAGCAGCTCACTTGGGGTAGAGCGGAAAAAGGAGGAAGGGTAAAGTTTCAAAAGCTGGTTTTAAATAATAGAAAATGTGTAAATATCCACCCCAGTGTCTGGTGAGGAGATCAGTGTTGTCTCCATGCAGAGCCTGGGGCTGGAGCAGCGTGGGGCACAGCTGGGAGCGATGCCTGCAGGGATGGAGCCACAGGCACCGGCTGGAGACAGGAACCCAGGGGAGAGGGGGGAAATAATGGAGGTTTGCAGCTCCTCTGATGGGATATTTCTAATGTAAATATCTGACAGACTGGGGACTGCAGCTTTTTACAACTTTTTTTTAGCATCAGGATAACTAAAATGAGATTGTTTATGCATGAATGAGATATCACAGCCCCCAAAAAAAGCTAAGAGTGAATGAATTCCCCTGCCTGCTGAGTTAGAGGATGAGGTCCCAGCTGAGGGCTGCTCACTGGGGTTTGTGTCTTAGGACAGCTCAGACAAACCCCTAATTCCTCCTTCCTGCCCTAATTCCTCCTCAGCCCCACTGGTCCAGCCTGAAGGATGCAGATCCCCCTGGACCAGGGCAGTTACAGCCACTGAATCATCTGATTCTTCCTCAGCTGCATTGAGGAACTCAGAATCTGCTGCTCAAAGCTTTTCTCTACTTCCAGCAGCACAAGGATCCAGGATGCCCTGTTAAATACCCTACAACCATTAAGTAACCCAGAAAGTGCTACTTGCACATGGTGAAAATCAAATATCACAATGCATCAGCATTTGGTAGCTTCTCTATCACCTTAAAAAAGGCCAAGCTGCCACCCCAGAGAGGGTTTTTAAAAATAATCTTAATTATTGGGCTTTTCCAGCTTTGTTTCAAGAGAACAAGGCTCTCCATCTTGGATGGAGGAGGAATGTGCCTTTGCCCAAAACAATATGCAGCGTGAAGGAAATTCAAACTGACACCATTTCAAGACAGCAAAGACAAACTGATTTAGCAACTCTGACAGGCATTTATAAGCAAAATAAAATGTGAATCTAATTTTGGCCTCCTGCACTGAAATAATGTGCAGCATGGTTTGATGTCATAACATGAATATTTCATACATGAACAGCAGCTTGTTTGGGAGGGAGATTTCTCCAGACACCTGTGGGAGATGGAGGAGGCTTCACTGCTCTTCCTAACCTGAGAGTAACTTTTAGACCCTTATTGACTTTTTAACTGTTTTGCCCGATGTCAATAAGCAAAAGTAAAAATCATGGCTGAGCCTTTAATTGTAATTAATGGCTGTATTGATCAGCTAAGCCCTGCCTTGCCTCACGTCCCAAAACCCGCTGGATTTCACAAGATTCCCTGCCAAAAAGCGCTTTATCCCCATGGCTGAGAGCAAAAAGCAAAGGCTGAACTCTGCAGCCCATTCTTTTTCAAGGCACATTGATGAGGAGCAGAGCAGTGAACTGGGGCAAAGTTGGGTATTCTCAGTCTCCAGAGCATTTTGTTTTGATTTGCATCGAGTTTCAAGGTTCAGCAGTTGAACAGCCACGTTTTCATTTCCTTCATTTCGAGTTTCGAGCAAAAAGTATCACAAGGTTCCATCTCCAAGAGGAAATCAATCCCAAACTCCACCTGGCAGTTCACCAGGGTATGGAGAAAACCAGCCCAGCTACTGCTGGAGTTTATGCTGAGTTTTGGCACCAAACATTTGCACAGCCCTTGAAGTTGCTCAGTTTGCGGCCTGAAAAATAAGCAGTGAAAAAGATGCACATAATTTAAATGACACTGAATATTCAATAATGGAAATGACTTAAATATTAGAAACTCTTTGATGGGTGTTTCTGGGGGGAGATGCGTTTGTCCTTGACCTTTGCTTACTCGTTACTTTGCCTACGCATAATTAACACATTCATAATATCATATAAATGCCACTTATTGATACTGTCCCAAGGGCAACTGGTTATCTGGGAAGAACATGGCCACATTAACATTTCCTAACTCATTTAGCTGCTCTTCCACATTAAACTGAGGAAAGCCATTTGTCACATCACCCCGAGATGTGTTTGAAGCAGGCAATATTAACGAGGTAATGGTGGGAGTGTTGTCAGGGCACGGTGACAATCAGTTAAAGGGACAGCTCTAACGAGGGCAGCGTGCAAGGGCTCGGGGTGGAACCACCTGGACATTAAACACAGACGTTGGGAATGTCATTCCCCTCCTGATTTTTCACACTTCTTCCTTATTTAGCCACAGCAAGTGGTGCTGGAGCTGGATAAACCCACGGTGAGTGACCTGAGCCCTCTCCAGGGGTGACATCCCCCGAGGTGCCAGCTCAATGAAGGTGTGAGGTCACCAGGAGCTGAGGTGTTTAATGGAATTCCACCAAATCTCTCACCTCCAGACCTCACTGCAGCAAGGCCAAACCCAAGAGGTTTAAGGAAAATTAACAGTAATAGTAATAATAGTAATAGTAATAATAATAATAATTATAACAATAATAATAATCTTGCATCCTGTTTCCCTCCAGAACACATTCTCCATTATTCATTGACACACAAATAAAATATCCAGGGCCACTTCAGATTTTTTCGAGCGTTTTGTTCGCTGCACTTGACTTTTATCTGGGAATTATTTTTAAAGCGTTCCCTAACAAATCTCTGATAAAACACATGTCAGCACTTTGGCAGGGCTGGCTTTTTTTTTTTTTTTTTTTTTTTTTTCCCGAGCTGGAGTTAAATTTAAAAATGGAAATTGGACTAATTAATTACTTCAAATGGAAGAAGAGAGGAGGATTTCAGCACGGGGCTGAAATGAAACAATGCAAGAAGGAATTGGGCACTTCCAGGGATGGAGCATCCTCTGGACCAAGCTCAGCTACAAGTATGGCCCCATATATTATTAAATTATTAAATAACCACTACTAAAAGCTCAGTGTTTCCAAGTCAGAACCTTCCTGTTCAAGAAGAAAGGCAGAGAAAAAGTGCTTGGTAAACAGAAAGGAATGTACTGCATGAGGTTCCACCAGGGAAAAGGAAAATGAATAAAGCCAGAAGCTGCTACCAGGTTTTCATTTTGTACTTCTACAAAAGAAGAAGGAGCAGAAATGAAATATAATCAGTGAATAAGGAGCAGGTGAGGTAGGGAATCAATACCCAAGTTATCAAATAACACAGCTGACTGCTAGAACAGACCAGATCCTGCAGCATAACCTGCATTTCAGTATTAAAAAATGAAAAAAAAAATCAAAAACAGCCCTGGGCAAATACTGGATTTTTTTCCCTGCTAATGTTGATTTAAAAGATGCAAATTCGTTCACCAGCTGCAAGGTGTGGGGAGCGACTGTTAAACCTGCACAGCAGTGACCATTAAACACAATAGCAGCAATTACACGAAGGGAAACAGTTTTCCTTGGAAAAAGGAAACTGTGCACCATGGAAACCTCTCTCTGAGCTCGATCACCAAGTTTAACTGAAGAAATAAAGTGGGAAAAGTTTTCCCCTCTTTTATTTGGATAACGGGGGCAGAGCTCTCCCTGATGTGTTTTTTCAAGTGTGTGAGACAGGAGTTGTCAATCCATAGGAACAAACCCACAAACTCCTCACAGATCCAAAATCATCCACTACAAACTCCCAGCTTCTCTTTGGGGGGAAAAAGTGCTGGAAAAGGCTACTCTGAAAAATGAAGTACAGCAAAAACAGAGCAAGCGTGTGACTTGCCCAACCCTCCCTGCTTAATATTCCTCTCCCCTGGCAGGACCTGCACAGAAAATGCATCTGGAAGTGTCCAGGGTCTGTGACAAGTTCCTGACAGATGATGGATGGATCAAATCCAACAGCTGGAATGCAGAATGATAAGGTTCAGCAATGGAGGGATGAGTGACAGTGGCTAAGGAGATGAACACAGAGGGGACCTTGCAGCAGAAGCTCCATCACCTCTTCCTTCATGGAGAGGGTAATGGATGAGGTGACAACAGCAGCAATTCATTTCCAGCCAGGAATATGGGCTTGAAAAAACCCTCTCGGTGCTTTTGTGTTTGTGTTAGCAGCCTTGGGAACACGTGGAGGGTTTGTAGGATTCCAGGGGGCTGTGCTGATTTGCCATCAGGTTTGGGAGCTGGAAATGCTGCCCTAGAGCCAGCCCAGCCATTCCACCAGCACAGCATCACCCTGGAAAAGGCAGCTTCAGGTTTGCCCTTTTCCCCCCATAGAGAAGCTGGGAATTTGTAATGGATGATTTTGGATTCCAAAGCCATCAGAGCCACCTCAAAGGCACTTCTATGATTTCTAAACAAGTTCAGATTCAGAAAAGGATAAGGAAGTGTTTAAATGCGTAATATGACCCAAAGAGCAAAAGGATTATAAAAAATAGAGAGAAGGGGAAAAAAGGCATATGGGATCAAAGCATTTTTGCTGCTCTGACCACTTCTGGAGCTCTGAGAATTTTGAAGAATTTGGTATCTTGTGTCATTAGTGAAAACAAACAGGCCCGTGAGTGAGTTCTCAGGAGTGTCCTGTTTCACTGATATTCCCCCAGCCAAAGGAACTGCTCCACAGGAAGTTTCCAGAAAGCAGAAAGTTCCTCTGACCCCCAGCACATCCCTGCCTCTCCTCAGGCTCCTCCCTGCTAATCCCAGCCCAGCCCTGCCTGCTATTTCCAGCTAATAGATGGAGCCATTTGCAGGAGTGGAACATGAGGAGCCTCCAGCTCAGACACATTTCCTGATTTCCTGCTCCTCCTGCAGCACTAATTCCACTTCCCTGCACATCCTGCCTGTCCCAAGGACATCCTTCCTCCAGCCCAGCCTCCAGACCACAGCCCCATTAGCAATCAAACCATGGATGCTCATTAGCGGCTGCTCCTGCTGCTGTTTGCTTCTTTGGTCCCTGTTTGCCTTCTCTTCTCACTTTACACAATATTTGGGTGGGGAACTTGGAATTCTTTGCCTCTTGCACTGTGGTGTTATGGGATGTGCAGCTATGCCAGTTGTGTAATTTATTTATAAAAATTTACGAAAATTACACAAAAGTCAAAACAGCCTTGGGATACTTGGCCACCTTCAGCTCACAAATGGCAACAACGACTTTCCTGCTCTCTCCTTTTCAGATTCTGAATTTCATTTAAAAGGGATTACTCTTTTTTTTTTTTTTTCTTTTTTTGCCTACAAAAGAATCCAAAGAGCCTGAACAGAATAAAAAGGGCTTGGATTGGCAGCACAAGGGGGAATGGTTTCCCACTGCCAGAGGGCAGGAGATGGGATATTGGGATATTGGGATGGAATCCTTCCCTGTGAGGGTGGGGAGGGGCTGGGCTGGAATTCCCAGAGCAGCTGTGGCTGCCCTGGATCCCTGGCAGTGCCCAAGGCCAGGCTGGACACTGGGGCTGATTGGGAGCAGCCTGGGACAGTGGGAGGTGTCCCTGCCGTGGCCCTGTCCCTGAAATCAGATGATTTTTAAGGTCCATTTCAGCACCAACCATTCTGAGATCCTCTCAAGTTATTTCTCCTAGTGCTGAGTAAATCCTGTGGGAAATCAGTGGAATTCAAAGGGCTTTTTTCCCCCCAACTAAACACCTACTCAGCTCCTGTTCATCTGAAACTCGGTTTACTTGAGCAAGGCTAAAGGAATCAAGCTGTCCATCAATTATTTAAAGCGTTTGGCCCCGATCCTGGCTCCACACTTCATTTCACCACGGCCTTAAGGCTGGAATCTTCCACAGCCAGAGGCTGGGACAGGGAGGTGGTTGGGAGAGAAAAGGCCTGGATTGACTTTTGGGGTGAAATGAGTTGTTCTGGATGCTCTGAGCAGATGGTGGGGGTGGATCCAGAGCTGGGCAGGGAATTTTCCCTTCCACTCCCTGAGCTCAACCACCTCCATCAGGGCTCCTCACAGAGGGGTCTGAGCTGGACTTTGGGGCCTTCTCAGCAGCGATCCTGAAATCCAGATGTAGAAACTTCAAATAAAACCCCAGGTATATAGTTATATCTATATAAAAGACTACTCAATGATATAAAAATAGAAGTATAGCTAGCACTCCAAATCTTTGTCCTTACAAGAAGGGGAGAAATGCATTCTTCTGTTCCATGGAATTTAATTAGTTCCTAAATTTAGGTTCTGTCAGTAAAGTTACAGAGGATTCACTGCAGTTGGATTTAAATATTGGGTGATATTTTATATTTCACACAATGCTAATGGATGACATTACCTTCATATAGATATTGTCAAGTATTTCTGTGTGAATGCTGGGGTCTATTCACAATGTTTTAGTCAGCTAAATCATATTTGATTGCATTTTAAGAAAACACTTTCAGTCCCAGATATTTTTTATTTGAAAGGAAGAATTCAGTGAGACCCTGAATCCCATGAGCTGGGAAAGACTGATCTAAAGCAAAACCACAGGTGCAAAAATAATTAAATCTTTTAAGCATCAGGGTTATGATGCAATCCACAGGGGAGAAGGAGAGAAGTCAGTGCTGAAATTCCTCCTCTGCCATAAAAACTTATTTCTTACAATTGCTCAGTACCTTAAAATTCAAAGAATTTGGGTAGAACTTTCTAGAAATTCCAGTACTTCAACATCTCAATATCTCTGAGCACCTTGTGCACCCCAGTTCTTCATCTGCAGTAGAACAGCACAGAACCAGCTCAGGAGAGCTCCACAAGGGTCATCAAACACCTGGAACTCAAAGCCCATTCAGTAAGAAGGGTCAAACCATTCTCCAGTTTGGCTCCAGCTGCTGCTGCCGCCTCAAAGTGCAGAATTCCCAAGGTGTTTTCTCCTGGAGATGCTGGGTTTGGACAAAATTCAGGCCAAACTTACTCAAAATTCACTCGGAGACAGGATCTGCCACTTCAGGCTGCTGCAGCTTGGGAGGGGTTTTATAAATCCTCCAAGAGCATTCCCCACCTTCTTTTGCAATTACTGTGTTTGTTTTTATGGAGCAGATTCACACAGCTTAGACTCCTTTGCAAGCCCTGTGCCACACACAGGGAGAGCAGCTGGATGGTGCAGGACTAGAAATGCCATTTTAGAATGTGACCCCAAAGTTCATTTTTGGCAGATGGGATTTTCCAGGTACAGAGCTGAGCTCCCTCCATAATATCTGAACTCAATTTAAGTTTGATCTATAAGATTATTTTCATTCCAACCCCTTTGGACACTCGCAACAACAACATTTCCCTTCTCCCTACACGGATTTAATTTGGTCATGCACTGCAACTCTGCTTAGAAAGCTGCTTAGTGGCAATGTTTCAGAAATCTGAATCAAATTTTCCTGAGTGAAATAAAATTAGTTATCGAGGAAAGGCTAATCCACTTTTCCAGGGGCACTGGTTCCATATCTTAGTAATGGTTCAAAAATACAATAATAATCCTAATAATGAAATGGCTGCTCTGAGATAGAGTGAGTGCTGATGGCAGGCTGGCTGTGGGAGCAGGCTGGGACAAACTGGGAGTGACTGGGAGCACTGCCTGGGCCACAAACCTTCAGATTTACAGCAGAAACCTCCCAACTTCCTGACTCCTCTGGCCTGGATCTGCCAAGTGCTGCAGAGCCATTTGAACCCCCAGAAGTGAGAGTTCAGGGCTCACAGAGCTGCTGGTGTGGTCAATCCCTGCAGGGATGGTGCTGAGCAGTTCCCCAGCTCTGCTCATCTTCTGGGCCCTTTTGGTGCCACTGCCACAGCTCCAGCCCCATCCCTTCATCTTCCAAGCCCTGCAGGGTGATGAAGCCAATTACCAAATGTACTAATTACACCATGGAGGGCTTGGTTATTCCCAAAATCCCAATTCCAGGAGCTGCTGGCAAACAAGGTCACCCTGCCACAGCCCAGGTGTGAGGTCAGAGCATCCTCTCTGCCCATCCCAAATTCCTCAGCTACACCCTGCCCACCACCAGGCCAAGGAGTTTGGAAACCCACAGAGGACTGGGACCTTCTCAGGAGCTGGGATCATTCTCCAGCAAGAGAGGCAGAATCAGGGAAAAAAGGGTGAGAGCAGAATCATGGCCAGGGAGATGACCTGACATGGAATTGCAGTTGGAAAAATCCTCTAAAACCATAAAATCCAACCATTTCCCAGCACTGCCAATGCCACCACTCAGCCATGTCCCCAGATGCCACATCACCAAAGCTTTTAAATCCCTCCAGGGATGTTCCAGCACTTCCTGCTAACTGGAAGGTGACCAAGCATCTCCTCACAGTGCACCTTCCTTGCCAGTGGCAAAAATGACCAGTGGTGGCTGGTGATTTGTGAGTGTCACCCTCACAGTGTGACATCAGCAAATCTGATGAAACTTTCTCAATCAACTCCTTTTTTTGTGGACCCTTACCAAAAAAAAAAAAAAAAAAAAAAAAAAAAAAAAAAAAAAAAAAAAATCAAAAAACCCTGGAAGAATTGCATGATGTTCCCAGGAGAACCCACAGGGGTTTTATCCCCACTTCCAGCAGGAGTGGAAAGCAGCAGTCCCAGCCAGCTGGGCTCTCTCCACCCCTCTGGGAATGCCCACTCCAAACCCACACGATTTTTGTGGAAAACCCTTGGCCAGTGAGACCACACAGGCTCCATTCAGCTGAGCAAGCAAGGCTGGAACCCATTAATTTGCTGGGTGAGTTATGGTTCCCTGCAGCACCTTTTGTTCACTGTCAAGGTTCTGCAACAATGACAGATGCAGCTACAGCCAGCCCAGAACTCCAGAATTTGATCTCCTAAATCATTCCAGATATTAAATGTCTCAGCAATAAGCCTGGCAAATGAATTCCTCTGGAGCTCACACTTGGTGCTGAGCACGAGGCAGGAGGGACTCCCCACACAGCTCCCCATTGTTCCCTGGGAAATGATGCCTTAGAAATCATCCCTGGAAAGGAACCAGAACCCCAGGAAAACTCACACCACTTCCAGTGGCTGCTAAAAGGAGCTGCAAATCCACCTGGATCAGTGAGGCTGCACTGTGGGGCATTAGGAGCTCACCAATCCCAGGTTTAATAGCAGGAGCTGGACATGCATATAAAATTCCCACTTACCCTAGTAAATAAACAGCAAAGACTGCAGCAAAATAAAGAACCAGGGGAACACAGGCAGAATGCTTAAGCAGCAAGACACAGGCTGGGTTTCAGTCTGGCTCTTCTCAACCTCAGTATTAATCTTTTTTTTTTCTTTTTTTTTTTTCTTTGTTTAAAACCATCTCCTTCCTCCAGCCACAGCAGTCAAGAGAAGGGAGCAAATTCCACCTCAACTCATTTATAAAGAGCACAGAACTGTTCAAAGGAATCCTCGCCCAAAGCAGATTAAGGCACGCAGAGGGTGGAACAATTGCTACTTCATTTTTAATTTCTCCAAATCACCATCAGATAGATGACAGTGCTTAGCACAGGAAGGATTCTGCAGGCTCCATAAACAATAGAGGTATTACCCATTATCACACAAGTACAAATTAGTCTGACCTTTCCAGCTTTTTCATATGAGGCTTCCTTTTTTCCACTTGACTAGAGAAAATATTGAGTCAAGCCATGCTCTGCACTCTCCCTTCCAAGATGTGTTTGACCAGTGTTTCTTTCCTAAATCTGCAATTAGAAGAGACCCATTAAACACTGAATTCACCCGAGGAATTCTCTGGCCCATCCAGCACTTTCCTGGGGCTCTCCCAGCCTCACTCCCGATGCTGCTTTTCCCATGGGGGATCAATGTGGGATCTGATCATTTCACACTCCATGGGAAGGGTTGGGAACGACATGGAAATGTTGTTGTGGCAGCAGAGATCATCATGGAATCATGGAAGTGTTTGCATTGAAAGGGGCATTAAAACTCATCCCATCCCACCCCTGCCGTGGGCAGGGACACCTTCCACTCTCCCAGGCTGCTCCAAACCTGGCCTGGGACACTTCCAGGGGCAGCCACTGCTTCTCTGGCAATTCCAACCCCTTCCCACCCTCACAGGAAGGAATTTCTTCCCAATCTCCCATCCATCCCTGCCCTCTGGCACTGGGAGCCATTCCCTGTGTCCTGTCCCTCCATGCCTTGTCCCCAGTCCCTCTGCAGCTCTCCTGGAGCCCCTTCAGGCCCTGCCAGGGGCTCTGAGCTCTCCCTGGAGCTTCTCCTCTCCAGAGGGGCTCCAGCCCTTGGAGCAGCTCCATTACCTCCTCTGGATTTGCTTCATGGCTTTTCTGTGCTGAGGACCCCAGGGCAGAGAGGAGAGGACACTCAGGGAAGCTCCTTCCATCCTCCCTGCCCACAGCCCCTGCCTGATCCCATGAAAACTCAGTGGATTCAGGAACTGGACCAACACCAAGGTCTCCTTGTGAGACACATGTACATCCCTAGGAGGCCTTTGCACGTCCCCAGGCAGGGGAGTGGCACAGAGCTGTGATCCTTTGTGCCAAGAACTGCCAGGGCAGCTTCCCTGGACGGGCTGTGCACAGCCTGCTCATGGACACCCGGCCCTGCAAGGGTTAAAGTCATCCCTCAGCACTTTCTGCCGGCGACCTGGAATGTGCTGGGTGCAGCACAGGAATCCTCTGTTCTCCTGATCATTTTGTGAGGAAATCAGAGGAGCTGGGGAGGAGCAGGCAGAGGGTGGTGCTGAGCCAGCCAAACCCTGTACCTGGCAGCCAAACCCTGGGAGGAGCTGCTGGGCATGGAGAGAGGGAAAGCAGCAGGGGGAAAGCAAGGGGGACACTGAGCACAGAGCCCTGGCAATGACAGGACAGTCCAAGGAGAAACTTCATCCCTTTCTGTGCCAGTTCCTCAGATTTAGGGATGCTGAGAAAATTATAGCGTAGTAATTGAGGTTAGAGGAGTTAAATCCCCATCCCAGCTAAAGTCCTATCCTGCCTTACCCCAGCCCATGGAGCAGGGCATTCCCTGGGCACTGCCTTGTCCCAGCCCATGGAGCAGGGCATTCCCTGGGCACTGCCTTACCCCAGGGGATGGAGCAGGGCATTCCCTGGGCACTGCCCTATCCCAGCCCATGGAGCAGGGCATTCCCTGGGCACTCCAGATCATGGAGCAGGGCATTCCCTGGGCACTGCCTTATCCCAGCCCATGGAGCAGGGCATTCCCTGGGCACTGATTTACCCCAGCCCATGGAGCAGGGCATTCCCTGGGCACTGCCCTATCCCAGATCATGGAGCAGGGCATTCCCTGGGCACTGCCCTATCCCAGATCATGGAGCAGGGCATTCCCTGGGCACTGCCTTATCCCAGCCCATGGAGCAGGGCATTCCCTGGGCACTGCCCTATCCCAGATCATGGAGCAGGGCATTCCCTGGGCACTGCCTTACCCCAGATCATGGAGCAGGGCATTCCTGGGCACTGCCTTACCCCAGATCATGGAGCAGGGCATTCCTGGGCACTGCCTTACCCCAGCCCATGGAGCAGGGCATTCCTGGGCACTGCCTTACCCCAGATCATGGAGCAGGGCATTCCCTGGGCACTGCCCTATCCCAGATCATGGAGCAGGGCATTCCCTGGGCACTGCCCTATCCCAGCCCATGGAGCAGGGCATTCCCTGGGCACTGCCCTATCCCAGCCCATGGAGCAGGGCATTCCCTGGGCACTGCCTTACCCCAGGGAATGGAGCAGGGCATTCCTGGGCACTGCCTTACCCCAGCCCATGGAGCAGGGCATTCCTGGGCACTGCCTTACCCCAGCCCATGGAGCAGGGCATTCCCTGGGCACTGCCTTACCCCAGCCCATGGAGCAGGGCATTCCCTGGGCACTGCCCTATCCCAGATCATGGAGCAGGGCATTCCCTGGGCACTGCCTTATCCCAGATCATGGAGCAGGGCATTCCCTGGGCACTGCCTTATCCCAGCCCATGGAGCAGGGCATTCCCTGGGCACTGCCTTACCCCAGATCATGGAGCAGGGCATTCCCTGGGCACTGCCTTATCCCAGATCATGGAGCAGGGCATTCCCTGGGCACTGCCCTATCCCAGCCCATGGAGCAGGGCATTCCCTGGGCACTGCCCTATCCCAGCCCATGGAGCAGGGCATTCCCTGGGCACTGCCCTATCCCAGATCATGGAGCAGGGCATTCCCTGGGCACTGCCCTATCCCAGATCATGGAGCAGGGCATTCCCTGGGCACTGCCTTACCCCAGCCCATGGAGCAGGGCATTCCCTGGGCACTGCCTTACCCCAGCCCATGGAGCAGGGCATTCCCTGGGCACTGCCTTACCCCAGCCCATGGAGCAGGGCATTCCCTGGGCACTGCCTTATCCCAGCCCATGGAGCAGGGCATTCCCTGGGCACTGCCCTATCCCAGCCCATGGAGCAGGGCATTCCCTGGGCACTGCCTTACCCCAGCCCATGGAGCAGGGCATTCCCTGGGCACTGATTTACCCCAGGGGATGGAGCAGGGCATTCCCTGGCTCCTGCCTTACCCCAGATCATGGAGCAGCTCCCAGAGCCCCGGGATGCTCCTGGTTCCAGCTCTGAGGGCTGAGTGCTGCCACCCTGTGGGACCGGAGTCGCTCCTGTGTGAGCCTGGCACTGCCGGGATGCTCAGCACACACCTGAGTTTGGGATGCTGGCAGGGCTCAGAAGAGCAATCCAGCTGTTCCCAGACAAGCACAGCACTCTGGGATAATCCTGACAGCTGATTCAGGAGCTGGGGATGTTTATAAATAGGATTTAGAACAAAGAGGTTACTGAGTTCTGAGCAGAATAAGAACAGATGTTACAATCCAGGCTCATTTGTAAGGCAGAGGTAACTGATGAATTTACACAATCCCTGTTTACTCACACAGATCCAGGCCTGGGTGGAAATCCTGCTCTGTGCATCACCAACAGCACAGAAATTCAGCCTGGAATCACTCCTGTGCTGTGCTTCATATTTCATTCATTTCTGCTTCCAGCTATACATGCACAACAGAGGGCATGATACATCTCCCTAATTGAACAATACAGATCAATTAAATATGAAAAGTCGTTCTTGGGCTGAAACCCTCTCAGGCAAATGTTCTGCTCTTATGCTAAGTAACTCTTTTTTAAAAAAAAGCTGGGAGTTGAGTGCTGTTCAGAGGGGGATTTTTTATTTATTTATTTTTTTTTTAAAGACTGGGAGACAAAGCCCAAAAAGATTCATCCATTCATTCATGACAAGAGGAGAGAGTTTTGATCACTGAGCAAGGTAAAACATCTTATTTGATGAAAGCTCCTCAGTGCTGTTTGTGTGAGGTGAAGAACACCCTGTGCTCTGCAGAGATCACCCAAACCACAGCCATGGATCAAACCGGACAAAGATCTCTCTGCTCCAGCCATAGAAAGGTGTAAAAATGAGCAAAAAAGAGCAAAAAATGGGGATCATTAACAGGAGCTGTTAAAAGGGAAAGCTGTGCCCTGAGCAGCCCCAGCAGCCCTGGGGCTCTCCCCGATGGCTTTTTTGGGTCTCCACACTCTCATCACTGGGAGCAGAAAGATGCAAATGTGTTCTGTTGTGTGGAAGTGTTCCCGAATAACGCCCTGTGATCTGAATAAAAGGGGGTTAATAAACAAAGCACTCACAGAGGGGCTCAAATCACACAGGTAGGTCACTGCTGTGCAGCACCACTGGCATTAAATCACCCTCTCAAGAGAGGTTTGTCCACCACAATCACCCGGGCTGTCCTTTGTTCCCTTCTCCAGCTCTAATCAGATGCAATGACCTGCTGAGCCTTATGCAAATTGGCCTTAAACACCACATCTCTTCCTCGGCTAAACATTTATATCAATAAATGATAAACACAGATTTCGCCCCAGGCCAGCAAAGATACAGCACTGTCAGAACTCCTGGCAGAGCAAATCAGTCTGGAGCCAGGGGCTGCTCAGCTCAGCTCTCCTGGAAAACTGGAGGAAACCAAGATTTACTGGTGGGTCTTTCAAAAACATCTTGCTCTCAACAAGAATTGGGGAAAGTCCACATGGGAGGGTTGAGCCTCACTGAATCCAAAATCCAAAGAGAAGAAAAGGTGGGGAGGAACCATCCTGGTGCCTTTCTTTATTTTTATTATAACTTAGCAGAACTGGGTACTGGCTAGATCAGAAGATGAATAAGGGTGTCTGGCCACATCTGAGACATCTCCAGCAAGTCCTCAAGGAATGCAGCATCAGCAGCTGAATAACTGGGAGCTTGAGGAAGAACTAATAGGAAAAACAAATGTGGCAGAACCTCGTTTTTGAAACCTTAAACACAATTTTTAAAATAAATCCCTGCCATTTTGAAAATATGACTGCAGATGATTTTTTTGAGTCCTTCTGAAGTGCAATAAGTGCATCACTTACCTCACTGGAGGCCACATGCTGATACATCTGTGCTGTGATCGTGACCCTAAGCAAAAATCCCAATTTATGTCGCAGAGGCAAAACTTCCCCCTTCTGCTGCACCTTCCTAAAGCTGAACTCTGCACCTGCCAGCCACCAGATTGTTTTCAAAATGCTCTGACCCTGATGGTTCTGAGCCTTGACCTTCACTGATTTAACCCAGCAATTAAAAACCCCCCAAGAACTCGTTCTTTTTCTTGGTGTCAGGTTGGGATAGATTCTTACCCTGCAGATTGAGATAAAATGACTGCACTCAGGGAACAGCAAAGCAGGGAGTTATTTCCCAACATCCCCACCTTCAGAACCCTGTTTAGTGCACCAAACACTGCTCCCTTGGCTCATAAGGAGTGAGAAGCTCATGTGTGTGAGGATGAGAAGCAGATTTGACACAGATTTGACACAGATTTGACACATTTCCTCCGAGTACCCCCAGATTTGATGGCTGCTGGGAGGAGGGGGAGGCAGGGAAGAGCTGTGCACTGGCATGAAACAGTAAATCAGCAGGGTGTCATCATTATGGATTTGCTTTGCTAATAATAAAAAGAATGAATCACTCCTGTCATGATACCCGTGTCTGCACTGGAGTAACCACGGTGCTGAGCAGGGCTCAGCCCCAGCTGACATCTGTGGGTTTGGGGTGATTTGGGAGGAAATCACCAACACTTGGCCGTGTTTGTGATTACCTCCCTGCCAGGGGCTGCTCATCACTCACTCAGCAAGCAGCACAGGCTCCCTGTGGGAAGGAGAATTCCCAACTGTTGCACCAAAGGCTCTTCAAAGGGAGCTGGGTCCCCCGTGCTGGGGGCAGCCCCCATCCAAGCAGAGAGGGAGAGCTGCTCCTGCAGACACTGCACCAGGGCAGCCCAGGCCACACAGGGCAGGTGTGGGGAGAAACCCCAGGCCTGCTCTATTCTAACAGGGCTAAAAATAGACCTGTGATGATTTATGAACTTTCAAAGGCAGCAGAGTATTTTTAAGCAGCAGCAGCAGCAGCAGCTTCTGCTCCGTCTGCATCCCTCGGCGCCAGGGCTCTGTCCACCCTGCCCTGATGGGAACCAGCCCCTCCAGAATGCTCACCAAGCAGAATTAAACAAGACCACAAGAGCAAATAAAAAGGCAGTGATCTATCTGTCTCGTGGGTATTGCCCTTCCTTCCCTCTGCCTTGTCTTTACCCCCGAATTTCAAATATTCTTTTTTTAAATCACGTCAACTCCACAGAACTGTCAGACAAAGCCAACTCCTGAAGCCAAGGTAAATAAATCACGTGGCACCAGAATATTTACAAAATTACTCCAAAGTTTTGCATCTCTGGGAGAAATTTTATGTGAGCTCACCCCTGATTTCCAGCTGTCCCTGATGGGGTAACACACTAGTGAATTTGAAAGCAAGAAAACATTAATTCCAGTAAATAAAGACCTGGCTAGCAACAAGAAAGACTTTCGTGCATGTCCAAGTTTGGGAACCAAGGTGGGCTCCCAGCAGCTGTCACTGCTGCTGTCCTTCCCTCTGGTATAATAAAAGCTCCTCAGCCACAGCTGGGAATCAGCACTCAGGAATCCAGCACTGGAGGGATTACCTGGAAAATCACAGCAGGACCCTCTGGAGGAGGACAGCCGAGGTCTCAGGGACCCCCACCCCACGGGCAGAGGTGTCCTTGTGGCCCAGGGCAGGGGACACCTCACCCTGCCCTCCTCAGCATCCCTGGTGAGCCCCACACACCCCTGTTAACCCTTGGAGAGCCGGGCTTTGGAGGCTGCAGCACCTCAGCCCGTGCTCAGGGGGGCTGCCTGCACAGGTGAGCTGCTCCTCTGCTGTCATTCACATTCCCAACACACGTTTTGTCACTGTGGAGAGCAGAACCAGCTTAAAATTCCAGGAGCACCAGACAGGCTGGGAGAGAGCTCAGCTCCTCTGCAGAAGGATGGGAAAATCCTTCCAATTGCAGAGTTTAGCCAGGATCATTCAACTCCAACTACCTGCAGGCACACCCTGCTTCCCTGCACTCCCACCACCCATCAGCTGTGGGGTTTTGGGCAGGAGACCCTCAGAGCCTCCCAAAAGGTGTTCAGAAACACAGCCAGAGTTTGGGGTGCAAAGGGACATTTCCTGAAATCCCCCAAATTCTCGTCAGAGGGGTTCAGCTGTGCCCAGAGTTCAGCACGGGAGGGAGAGGTTGCTGCTCGCCAGTGGAAGCCATTGTCTCCAGCAGGCTGCCAAGGGGAAATTAGCAGTGTGCACACCTCTAAATGAGGCTGTACAGCACGGAAAAGAGGGATTAGCCATGTAAAGTAAGTCCTTTTGGTATTAGATTAAAGAGGGGAGGTGACTTTGAAGGATTATTCAAGAGCCATTTAAGCAGTTTTCAGGGACTTACAAACGCGGGGTAAAAATGCAGCTCCCTCAGGTCCAGAAAAGAAGAAAAATTCAGTTTCCCGGCCAGAAAAGCAGCAGGAAGAAGCTTCTGGGAGAAGTGCAGGCCCCCAGCACGCTGCTCCCAGGCTCGGCGCTGGCTGTGGAGCCCGGCTGCAGCATCACCTGCGCACCTGGGCTGGAGCCGCTGCAGGAGGCACAGGGAGCAGGGACGGGGCTCCCACAGCCACGGGATGGGTCAGGGCATCCCCCGGGCACCCTGCCAGCACAGGGCACAGCCACGCAGCCACTCACTGCGGGGCAGGGAGCGCTGCATGCGGGAAAGGAGCTCCGGACTATCGCGACCATCGCAAGAGGAGCCGCCACCAGCCCCTGCTCCCACCTCGGTGATTTATCCGCTGGGATGCGGGTCCTGAACCGAGCCATGGAAACCGGAGGATGGGCGAGCACAGCCACAAAAACTGATTTCTGCCTCCAGCCAAACGTGCCCCGCTTCCCCGCACCTGCCGGTGCCTCATCAACGTGCCGGCTCTTAATCCTCTGCCCACATTAATCCAGCCAGGGGAGAGGAGTACGTGGCTACAAGACATCAGACTGCTCTATCGAACCCTCCCGAGCCCTCCTCGGGGGGGGGAAAAACCTTCTTTGGCTTAGTCTAAATTAAGGTGACGGGTAATTAGTATGTAAGATACAAACTATTGCCACTTGTTATGCAAGCAGCATCCTTTAATTTGTAGTTTCGAGAGCAAGCCGCTCCTGTCTGGGATAAATAAAACAACACGCTGCGGTATGTTGCTCACGACACGGGAGCAGCAGCAGCCTGGGCAAAGCAAAAGGAGCTTCAACTCCAGCCGGGAACGCGGCTGGAGCCGGCAAAAAGTTCTGCGTGCGCCTGGAGCAGCCTGAGGGGAGCATCCCCGCGTCCGCATCCCGGGATGCTCCTGCTCTCACTCGGGGATGTGCCCGCTCTCACTCGGGGATGCTCCTTCTCTCATTCAGGGATGCTTCTGCTCTCACCCGGGGATGCGCCCGCTCCTGTCCGGGGATCATCCCCGCTCTCACCCGGGGATGCGCCCGCACTCACTCGGGGATGCTCCTGCTCTCACCCGGGGATCATCCCCGCTCCCACTCAAGGATGCGCCCGCTCCTGTCCGGGGATGCTCCTGCTCTCACCCGGGGGATGCTCCTGCTCTCACCCGGGGGATGCTCCTGCTCTCACCCGGGGGATGCTCCTGCTCTCACCCGGGGGATGCTCCTGCTCTCACCCGGGGGATGCTCCTGCTCTCACCCGGGGATGCTCCCGCTCCTGTCCAGGGACCGCGGCCACCCCCGCCCGGTGGCTCCGCATGACCCCGCGGCAGCTCCGCGCTCCGGGGGCACCGGGGGTCCCTGCGGGCCCCTCGCCCCTCCGGCCGCGCCTCCGCTCCGCCGGCTCCGCAGCGCGCCCGCGCTCTCTTCCCCCGCGCCGCAGCCTTGCTTGAAAATTCCTTATTTACCCCTATTTCTTTTTTTCCTTAAATCCCGTTTTAAATCCGCCTCCCTCCCTCCGAGCCGTGCCGAGCCGAGCCGTGCCGCGCTTACCTGCCCGGGGCGGGGGGTTCATTCCCGGCGCGGCTCCGCGGTGCGGGCGCTCCCGCGCGGTCCCGCGGCCGCAGCATTGAGCGGCAGCGGCGGGGCCGGGCGGGCTCCGCGCTGAGCCCACCCACCCCCGAACCGCCGTGCGCGGGGGGCGGGCGGGCCGCGTTAACCCTTCCTGCCCCGCCCTGCCCGCCCGGCGGCGCTCGGTGCCGGCCCCGCGGGCAGCACCCCCTGCCCTGCCCTGCCCGGCCCTGCCCTGCCCTGCTGCAGCCCAGGTGCGGCTCTTCCCGCGGCTCCACCCGCACCCCGGCCGGCTCCGAGCCCGTTCCCGTCGCGCTCCCCGCTTTTCCCCATCCCCGACCAGCCCCGAGCCCGTTCCCGTCGCGCTCCCTGCTTCTCCCCATCCCCGACCAGCCCCGGTCCCACTAAGGGAGACCACAGAAGCCCAAATTACCGCTCGCGGCTTTTTTTCTTTTTTTTTTTTTTCTTTTTAAAAATCTATTTTATTTTCTTTTTCATTTCCCCCTCGGCGTTGCCCTCCGGTTTTAATGCCAGATTTGTCGTAATTACCTCGCTCTTTGAAGCGAGCCTCTCCTCACCCGCCAGCCTCTCGCTCAGCCCTTTGCATGCACTGTCTCCTTTCATCCCCTTCCCGTTCCTCCTCGTCCAAGAACTGCGTGTGTCGTGCAGGGAGATGAGGAGCCCGAGAGCACAGTGCACCTGGTGCCAGCCCTGCTGCTCCCAAGCTCTGCTGGCCGTCCCCGTGCCCAGGGATGCTCCCAAACCTTCCCCAGGATCCCTCATCAGGGTCTGTGCTTGCTGCTGCAGTGGAAGTGATGAGCCACAAACCGCTTTGAAAGTCAGGAGTTGAGGCTTAATAAGCAGCATAATGTAAAGGCACAAAGAAAAGGGGAAAAAAAAGTATTCAGAAGTGAATGTGGGACCTACCTTTCCCCCTGTCCCAAAATCCTGTCCTGGGAAGTGCTCTTCAATGCTTGTGCAAAAAAATAAAAGCCTTGCAGTGCAAAGAGGGTATTCAGTCTTAACTGTGCCTCCCCTGGGTTTTGAGGGATTAAGTGAAACCCTTATTATGTTTAATTATCTCTGGAGTTGCTCTCTGTGCTTGCTGCCTTGCTTTATGGTTTAATAAACTGCACGTCGATAGAAAGGGAATGACAATTAACAGTAGTGCAGGCTGGGCTGGCGTTTACTGCTGCTCACAGGTTCCTCCTCCATGTGCCTGCTCTCAGGTGCTTCATCCCCACCTACCAGAGCCTCTTTGGGCAGCTCAGGAGCGTGGCTGGACCTCACACAGGGGTTAGCTCTGCAGGTCCAAGGTGTTGTGAGCTCTTCATGGAGAGGGGACAGCACCCTGGAGCATCTCCAGGCTGATGGACCAGCTGTGGTTGGCCCAGTCCTGACCTGTCCTTAAGTACCTCTGGTGTCCTGGGGATGCTCAGCTCCTTTATCATGGAATCATGGATGGAAAGGACCTCCAAGATCATCAGGTCCAACCTTGCTGATGGAGGATGGCCCTACACAGAGCTCAGTGCTCCTGGAGAGAGCAGCAGGGGCCGGTGCTGCCTTTGCTGGGTCCTACAGAGAGTTTAAGGCTGGGCCCAAGAGTGAATCAGAGGAGGCAGGAGTGCTGCACTCCAGCCATGCATGCAAGAATCCCCCTGTGTTTTGAAATGTTATATAAATGTTGTGTATTATTTGTGTAATCTCATCCTGATTTATACAGGAGGGGAGCCTGCTCAGCAATCCAAAATCAAGTTGAGCACCAAGTGTTTTCAATTTAGGAGCGCCTGTGTCTCCAAGGTCACCTCATAAATCCTGGCACCGTGGCAGGGCTCTGCCAATCTGTGAGGGGTGTAATGACTCTGGAGGGAAATCAGCGCTGGAAACGCTGCTGAATTTTTCAGAGGAAACATGCATTGAATGCATCATCATCATCATCATCATCATCATCATAACCCAGCTGAGCGTGCAGCATCCTCGGAGAAACATCTCCCACCCTCGCCTGGGTGGCAACCACAGCAAATGAGAGCTGAAAGGTGAAGGCAGGGAGGTGGGGGGAGCAGACAGATGGCTTCCCTGGAAAGCCTTTTGGTTGTGCCACCTTCCCTGCACACCTTTACCTCACCCTTGAATGAACAAGCAAACCAGGTCACTGCCTTTTTGATTTTTTTTAATCCCCAACAAATGCACAAATAAGGCCAAAGGTGGAAGAGTCAGCAATCAACGCCTCCCGTTGAAAATTCAGACATATTCTCTTGCACAAATAGTCTCAAATACTTCATAAACGTGGCAAGGAAAAGTGCCTGGCGGGGTTTTGAGCCGGGTTGCAGCAGCAGAGCTGACACTTTGAATCAAGCCTTACAGCACGACCTTGAGAAACTCCTGGCTGTGACTGACAGCGGGAGAGCCCCGCCAGAGCAGCGCCGGGACAGGGAGCACGCCGCTGTTAATGAGCTACAAACAAACCACGAACAAACCACGAACAAACCACGAACAAACCACAAACAAACCACGAACAAACCACGAACAAACCACTCTGAATTGCCGTGGAGGCTGCCGTGTGTGTGTGTGTGTGTGTGTGTGTGCACAGAGCCACGCAGGAGGCAGAGCAGGCCCCAAGTCCTGCCCTGGGACTGCGTCAAGGAGGGTCCCCATGAGGCTTCAGGATTGCAGCTTTTCTATTTTCCATATATTCATAACCCTGCAGTTCTTTAGTGTGTAACTCCAAACTCCACACTCAGTGGGAGCTGCTGCTTCCCCATTTGGGGCAGACACAACAATTCCTCTGCAGGCCTGGCAATCAAGGACACCTCACTGCCTCAGGGCCCAGAGATGGGAACAAAAGGGAGTTGGGGGAGCAAACTTGGGCTCAATGACTTCATTACCTGAAGCTGGAATTGGCAGATTCACCCCCAAAATGCAAATGGACCAAACTTATAAAAGTGTGCAAACCCTGACCCATCATTCATTTTTGGGGGGGCTTTGTGTGCCCTAAATGAACCTGAAGGCCTTCAATAAATGGAACAGCTTCTTATTCCCTTAATTCTGTCTGGCCTCTGTTTTCAGGCAATCCCAAAAAGGCTGACCCCGGTGTGTGCCTGCACAGAGGAGTAAACACAGCCCCGCACAGCCCTGCAGCACTGCTACAACCAGGAGTAGAGGTGGAGCAGGCACAGGCTGTGATTTATGGGTGCTGAACTCGCAGCCTGAACTTGGCAGAGGCTCCTGTGTTTAGGCTGCAGTTTGTGTAAATCTCAGGAAAGGTTTGGGCACGGTTTTACTGATACAGTGAGAGTTTGGTAAGCGATTCTGCTTCAAATGAGTGCTGCAAAACATCCCCAAGCTTTACCCTGGGGTTTTGTCTGACCTTTAATTAAAATACCAAGGCTCCCTTTACATGGTGATGGCTATTTGTAAAGTCCTCTGAGGTTTTGTCCAAGTCCTGCTTGTGTCTCGCTGATATCTCAGGGAGCAATGCAGCTCACAAGGAATTTTGGATAAATCTGCCCTTTTTTATCATCACCAGCCTTGCATTGTATGAGTTTCATTATAGAACAATGCGTCAAATTGATAATTTTTAATGTGATGCAGTAAGAAAAGTGTAATCAGCAAGTGGTTGAGAATTATTCGTGGGTGGGATCTGTAAATATTCCTGAGTCCACAGCTCTGTGACACCACAGGTGCGGATTTGTAGGGAAATAAATCCTTTCCACAAGGTTGGAGTGGAAAGGTGCTGGATAAATGGCCCTGGAGGCTGATGTCCTGGCTGGGAGCAGGGAAGAAACTGAAGCAAACCCTCTGTGTTGTGCCAGCATAACTCAGTGGCTCTTTCAGAGACCCACATTCCATGTTTGCTCCTCAGTCCTTGGCCACAGATTCCAGCTATTGCCCATTTCAATGGGATATTTTGAAAATATGGATATTTAGCCCTGACAAATGGTTGAGAACCAAAGATCTAAACCTACAAACTCTGTGCCTTCAGGAGTGGCTTCAACAACTTCACTGTCCAAGCACAAAAAACAGCTTTCAAGGCACAGATTCCTAATGGAGTCTGAATTCCTTTGGTTTAATTCCAAATTCTTCTGGTCTATAAATCTCTGGAAGACAACAGCAGCTCTGTCTGAATCAAGGAGCACAGCAAAGGACCTAAACATCATAGCTGGGAGAGTCTTTCAAAGTTTAAAAACCTCAGCTTAAGTAGAGACTGAGTCCAGAATCTTTCCATGTTTTTCGTTGGATTTTCTGTACCCAAACTCTCCCTGAACCTTTATAAAATTTCCTTAAGGCTCAAACTTCCTAATAAAAGTTGATAATAATGCACATTTTTTATGACCAAATTGTGGAATTTGGATTTTTTAAAATGAAAATTATGCAATTCTCCAATGGTAAAAGAGTAATTTATAACTCTAAATTAAGGCCTTAGGTTGCAAAGCAAAGAAAAAGCAGAATGGGAGAACCCTGAAGCTTCTCAGTCTAATAATTGTAAATTATTTTTTTGGTTATTAAAATTCCAAGGTGACAGGCACTGCTACATTTTAGCAGTTAAAGAAACACAAGATAAGCTTCATTATCTGCAGTGAATTTTTTTTTTGAGAGTAGCTTTAAAATGTAATAATTCAATTACCTCCGAAATCCAAATAAAATCTCCCCATATTCCTCCAGCATGGCCAAAGGGACGTTTCCGATGACACAACCTTAATAATGCCCACATTAAAAATGGTAAGAATAAATAGTTTGAAAGCCCCCAGAATTCCGAGTGTGTCTCCACGATAAGGTGGTGACATTTATAAATGCCATGTGATTAGCATGTGAAGGGAGATACACATTCATTGTGTGCTCAGACCTATTAATCATCCATCACCTGATAAACATGGAATAAAATGCCCTCTCTGTTCCCTTTTGGAGTCCTTCAAAAGATGGCACTTGGTGCTGATAACTCCAGCATTCCCTCAGATCCCTTAGCTAGGACTTTATAACAATAATTTTGGTTGTGTTCAGGCAGGATCTTCCTAAAGACCATGATGGATTTTGGATGGAGGATCCTCAACCAGCTCAAATCAGCTGTGGGGCTGAATCCTCTTCCAAAGGTACCCAGGATTCCCAAGCACTCCCAGGTGTTCTCTGTTGTAAATATTCCACTGAAAACTTTGGTTTTGGGGGAAGGAATCTGCGCTTGAAGCTTCAAGACTGGGAGTAGGTTTGGATGGGATGTTGGGCAGGAATTGTTCCCTGGCAGGGTGGGCAGCCCTGGCACAGGTGCCCAGAGCAGCTGGGGCTGCCCCTGCATCCCTGGCAGTGCCCAAGGCAGGCTGAAGCACCCTGGAATAGAGGGAGGTGTCCCTGCCATGGCAGGGGTGGAATGGGACAACCTTTAGGGTCTCTTCCCACCCAAACCATGCCAGGATTCTGTGATTTTATAATAAAGCCTCTCTAGCTTCAATCAGCCCCCCACAGATTCCAAGGAACCTCTGCATGATCCTCCATGAGAGGTGATCTGGGAAAAAGTGACAGCTCTCCCTGCCAGGGGAGCCTGTGGAGGGAGACAGGCTCTCCAAGCCAGATAAAATTCTGAGTATCCAGAGAAAATCAACTTGAGGCACTCAGGAGTTAATGTCACGAGACAAGAGTTATCAAATCAAACCCTGGCCTGTCTTATCCAACATCTTGCCTGAAATCATGGTTGTCAGGACTTATTCCAGGGAAAGGAGTGAGAAATGTCTCCTTCCTCTGGGACACGTGGAAGGTGGAAACCCAAGAGTGTGAGCTTTGATCCTTTGGTGTCAGCCCAGCTGCCAGCAGCACCGCGATGGCACCGAGGAACGGGAGAACTTTGGGAACAGCTGCCCAGAGGAAACTTTGTGCAACATCTGTTCTATTATTGCTCCCAAATTCAGGAACTGCAGTGGCCAAATTCAGGAACTTTAGTGCTCTCAGCTGCCACAAGCACATGCAGAGCTGCCCCTGCCACAGCAGAGGCTCCCACTGGCGTGGGCTTGGTGTGGTCTCTGCACACACTGCCCATGGGGCTGGGGCTGCATGGAAGCCACTGGGAGCTCATGAAAACCCCTTCCAAACAGGAACTGCTCTTCCCAGTAATGAGAACAGGAGAGGCTTTAAGAGTTCCACCAGAATGGGAGCCACAGAGACAATTCTGAGCAAGACACAGCCTATTGTTAATGTACAGATAAGGAAGGCCAAAAATAGAACTGGATTAATTTCAGCACAGAAAATATATTTGTGCCGACGAAGGAGAAAGTCATACAAATTTCTATTTGAAAGATTTCTATAGAAATCCATTAAAAACAGCAGAGAGTGGCAAAAAAAAAAAAAAGAGTGAGGGAAAACATCTCTCTGCAGCTTATGAATAACAGATAAAGTTTATTCCAGTAATGATAGGGTACGTTTGTATTTGAAGAATAGTAGCCTGCCAATAATAAAGATAAAGACAAATACTTTCATGGCTGTTAGAAGAATAAAACAAAGCTGACTCTTTTTTTTCTTTTTTTTTTTTAATTGAAACAATTATTTTTTTCCTGAGGACAGTTGGGTACATTGGACAGATAAGTTATTAACTGTCACTTCTGGAGCTTTAGCTTTACACAGCAGTCACCAAGGCACAGATTGTGCATACATAATTTCTAAAAGGGATCAAGTTATTATGGAAGTCATGTTACAGTGGAGGAACAAGAATATTTCCGTTTGAGTCATTATCTGAGAATAATATCCTGAATTGGATCTGTCCTGGGGGAGAAAACAAACCCAAACAGCTCAGGCCCAAATGTATTTATGATATTTATATAAACACAGGAGAGCTTTTAGAAATCTGATGAGGCCATAAGAATTCAGATCAGTGTAAACACCTTGTAGAGGGTTCAAAGTGCTGGACCACGGGGTCCATGAGACATTCCAGGGTTCCTAAGGTTTATTTTACTGATCTACATCTCCACACCTCCCAAACTTGCAAAGGACACTGCAATTCCTTCACTTGTGGGAAATCACCATCACTTGTGGGACTGCATGTAAAGGAGGAGTTGTGGAGCTGCTGTATCAGCCCAAATTAGAGCACAGCATTAATGTCTTCTGCTGCCTGATGGTGGAGAGATACCACCTGAAATGTTGCCATTTATTTTAATTTATAGAATTAATTTATTTTAATTTATATACTATTTATTTTAATTTGCTGGAATTCTAGTAGTTTATAAAATTTTGGTTGTTGCTGTTGCAAAAATAAGTAGTTTTGTAAACACTTATCTCTTCAAAATTAACCCCTGTTCTGTCCAAAGAGTTCCTGAATGTCTCTGGTGAAGAAAAACCTCTTTGCATGGGGACCAGGCCATGCATTAGTGTTAACTGATGAGCATGAATGGTCCTGAATTTGGTTTTTGTGTATTCTGCAAGTTTCATGGACCTTCCTGCAGTGACAGAGGGGCTGATCATTCATTACAAGGAAGAAGAGGAGAATATTTGAAATCTTTCAAAAGCTCAGAGTTGTTTTCTCTCTAGGGAAGGGATTTTTCTCTGCCACAGGGGAGGTGAGGGAACCATTGGAAGCCCTGAGGAAAAGCTCTCTCCTCCCTTTGCAGGGCTGGGAGGTTCCACTAAGGCTTACATTATTAAGAGTCTTCCAATGGATTTATGAACAGAAGATTACATTCTTAATGCCTGCTTCTGAGAAACAGGAGTGAATAATTCAAGCACACCAATATGAGTGTGGAAAACAGAAAAGCACCTCGGTGCTGAACCAGGAGAGTGAGCCCCAGTGCAGCCATAGAAATGTGATATATGGAGCATCAAACTCACTGAGGAGGAGGCAGCAGCACCAAGGGAGAGGCTCTAAGGCCCCAAGTGGGAGCTCCAGCCCTGGGAATGATTGCCAGGGGTGAGGGAGGATGGACAGCACTGCTCAGGACAAACAGAGGGGTTGCACCATTAGTAAAGCCCTTTTGTGCTGCATCTGGAAACAGATTTAGAGCAGCTGCTCATCAGGAGGCAGAGGAATTGCAGTGGTAGCCCAGGGCAGGGAGTCAGTGCCAGGGGAAGCTTCCTGAGAGGATCAGGAGCTGCAGGAGCTGCCCCTGTAAATTCCTGCCCTGCTCCTTGAACCTGGTGGGGCTGGGCTCTGAGGATGCTCCTGGCAGAGGAGAGCAGGATTTTATCTGATCTGCAGGGCACAGAGCAGCTGGCACACACTGCCCAGAGCAGCTGGGGCTGCCCTGCATCCCTGCAAGCACCCAAGGCCAGGGGAAAGGGCTTGGAGCAGCCTGGGACAGTGGAAATGTGGATGATATGGGGTTGGAAGATGAACTTTTGTTGCTATAGGACACGAAAGAACACAAGCACACACTGCTGTTCTCAAGGTGAAGCAAAAAGGGAAGTTTATTTTCTGACTCCAACATTTATAGATTTCCAAGAGTGACAGTGGATTGGAGGGTGACAGTGCCACCTCTCCAATGACACTGGACAAACCAACAGCCCATCAAATTTCTCCTCCTTCATAAAGGAATGCCAAACAATGAGTTATTTACAGAAAGTCTGTGAGAAAGTTCCTTACAAGAATGTAAACATCAGAAGGCTTAGAAAATCTTAAAAAGCCAGGGTGACAAACTTTGAGGCCCTTTCTGGCCCAAACCATTCTATAATTCCACGACTCTGATATCAGAGATATGGCAGCATCCTGCTGGATTGGAAACAGGGGTGGAAACTCCAAAGGGGAATGGTTCCATTGATGGTTACTGTGCACAACCCCAGTTTATCTGCAGCAATTGGGGAATCTGTCATGCCAACACACCAGCCCCTGCTGAGATGTGGGAAGAAGCCTGGACCTGATGATCAAACAGCATTGTGGAAGCTCAGACACCCCAAGAGAGGGAAGTGCAGGATCATCAAACCTCTGTGTTGAGGCACTGAAGGAAACTCCTCTCCCATCCCTTCCTGTCAGGGGCTGGCACCACTGATCCTCTCAGAGAGGAGCTGTGCAGGGATGTGATGGTCCCGGGCTCTCTGGGGAAGCATCTCCTCCAAGGCTGGCTGTTTAACTGTGGAATGGGGGCTGGGGTTGATTTGCACTTGTTCTTCCCCGAGGAAAAGGAGTCACTGAGTGCCACCCCCAGGGCTCCTCCCTCAGAGCCATTATCTGCCAAAACTCTCCTCAGGGTGTGTCACAGACAACTTTTATGGAAAATCCTTTCCTTAGGATTTTTCCTCCTGAGAAGCTGAGAGGCCTCAGGAACAAACTGTAACCAATGGTTATCTGCTGCTGTGGAATGCAACAGGGGCATCTGGGATTGGGCTCATGTGGCTGTTTCTAATTAATGGCCAATCACAGCCCAGCTGGCTCAGACTCTCTGTCTGAGACACAAACCTTTGTTATCATTCCTTCCTATTCTATTCTTAGCCAGCCTTCTGATGAAACCTTTTCTTCTCTTCTTTTAGTATAGCTTTAATGTAATATATATCATGAAATAATAAATCAAACCTTCTGAACCATGGAGTCAGATCCTCGTCCCTTCCCCATCTGAAAACCCCTGTGAACACGGTCACAAGGGTTCTGCTCTGCCTGCTCACAATCCCTTGGGAAGGGCACAGGGCACATCCCAAGTGTCCTGGGAGGGATGGGAATGTGCCAGGGCTCAGGCTGTGCCACCCTGGCTCAGCTCAGCCCAGGGGACAAAAAGGACATTGCAAAGGGGCTGATCAGGAATTTCTGATTCTGAAATTCGGTGCTTGTGGGACTCAGAGCTCAAACAGCACCAGGAGAAAGGTCCTGGCTGGGTTTCACACCAGTTAAATCCTGCCTGAGCAAAGCAGGGTTTCCTGTTCTCTGCACCTTCAGCAGAGCCCCTGCAGGGAGACAAAAGATGGCACAAAAGAGCTGATCCAAGGCATCCTTATCAGAGAGGAGCTTTCCCTTCTGAAACATCCCTGTCCTGACATGTGCCTCAGTGTGACAGAGAACTGATCCCTGTGCTGTGGCCAGAAGGCAAAGAGGGTGAAGAATCCTTTCCTCCTTGTGTTGGTTTAGAATTACAGATGATAAAGGGAGAGAAGAGGGAAAGAAGGCTGCAAGAACAAAGGATCCCAGCCTTTCCTCTCCTGCAGAGCCACCCAGCTGATCCAGCCTTGTAGGAATGTTTGATGCCTGCTGCAGGTTCCTTTGCTGTGCCTTCTGTGCAGCTCAGTGTGGTTTGTCTCTCTGGCATCTTCCTCTCTGCATTATTTTTAGATCTGAGGAATGCTCAGCAATTAGCTGTGCCTAACTGGGGTTGTTCTTTACCAGGCATTCTCAGGTTGTCTCTCTGTCTTGCTGGAGGCTGAGCTCCAGCAGGGCTTGGCTTGTGCCACAGACCCAGCCCTCATCTGGTACCTTTGTTTGGCTAACCTGAGCAGGCTTCATTTTTATTTTTACACACAGGCACTGTGCTGCCTGCAGTCAGGGGCCTCTTTAATAATGATTTGCTGCTCTGTGGTATCCATGTGGATAAATTCAGTGATAATTCATTTGCTGCCACAGAATCACAGACTGGTTTGGGTTGGAAGGGCAAAACCATCCCAGTGCCACCCCTGCCATGGCAGGGACACCTTCCACTGTCCCAGGCTGCTCCAAGACCTGTCCAGCCTGGCCTTGGGCACTGCCAGGGATCCAGGGGCAGGCACCAAGTAAAATAATCCCATAGAGATCTTTCATGAAAAATCATTTCCTTAGGATTTTTCCTCCTGAGAAGCTGAGAGGCCTCAGGAACAAATATAAACAATTATTATCTGCTGCTGTGGAATGCAACAGGTGCATCTGGGATTGGTCTCATGTGGTTATTTTTAATTAATGGCCAATCACAGCCCAGCTGGCTTGGACACAGAGCCCAAGACACAAGCCTTTGTTATCATTCCTTCTTTTTCTATTCTTAGCTAACCTTCTGATGAAACCTTTTCTTCTATTCTTTTAGTATAGCTTTAATGTAATATATATCATAAAATAACAAATCAAGCCTTCTGAAACATGGAGTCAGATCCTCATCTCCTCCCTCATCCTCAGACCCCTGTGAGCACGGTCACAACAGAGATAAGAATTATACATGAATAAGAGTCCAGTGCTACTTGACACAGGGATCCTTTTTCTCATGTTGAACAATCCCATCCTCCTGAGCTTCCCTCAAGTCTCCCAAGTTCTGGATGTTCCATGGAACATCCACCTGAGAGCCACCCCATGGGGCCCAGGTGCACCTGAGCACCGCCAGGCTGCAGACAAGGCCAGCAGCTGGATATTTTTTTAATGCTTTGGTAATATTCATGACATTCATCTTGAAACTCAACTCCCTTCTGATTTTCCAGGCAATTATGGCTCAGTTACGGCTGTCACATCAGCCTGGCTCTCCTTCCTCCCTCTCTCCCTTCCCTTTTTATTCCTGCATGTTAATCTGTTGGAAATCAGTGTCAAAACCTGTTTACACTCTTCCCCAACTACCACTTACATGGGCTTTAATAATGTACCTTTGCTGTAAGCACATCACAGAGGCTTTGTTTCACATGGAGAGAGGCAGAGACCATAAATGAGTAAAAACCACACACTGCATTCCATGGAAATCATTCATTCCCAGTCAAAAAGCCAAGGAAGGACCACGTCCTATTTTTGCCCTGCTTTAGGCTGGGAAGCTGGATCAGTGAAATGTCTCCAAGCTGGCTTTAAATTGCTAGAGGGCAGCTTTAGGTGGGATTTTGGGAAGGAATTCCTCCCTGGCAGGGTGGGCAGGCCCTGGCACAGGTGCCCAGAGCAGCTGGGGCTGCCCCTGCATCCCTGGCAGTGCCCAAGGCCAGGCTGGACAGAACTGGAACAACCTGGGATAGCAAAAGGTGTCCCTGCCATGGATGGGGTTGGGAATAAATGATCTTTAGGGACCCTTCCAACCCAAACCATTCTGATTCTGTGATTCCCTGATTCTTCCCACAGCCATTTATACCCACCCTGAAATCCCCAGGTAAACCCAGCAACCAAATCTGTCTTTTTTAACTTTACCATTAAATTCTGAAGATTGTTAAGTTAAAACCAAATTAATATTCCTGGGAAGAATACCTTCTCTACCTTTGCCGCTGTGTAAAACCTCGGGGGAGCCAATATAAATAAATACAGATATAAACTGGCCCAGGGTGCCCAGAGCAGCTGGGGCTGCCCCTGGATCCCTGGCAGTGCCCAAGGCCAGGCTGGACACTGGGGCTGGGAGCCCCTGGGACAGTGGGAGGTGGCCCTGCCATGGCAGGGATGAGCTTTGATGTCTCTTCCAACCCAAACTATTTTATCATTTATGATTCTGTAGAAATACAACACTTATGAACAACTGAGCACTTATGGGTGGTAAACAGTAGATTAAAATGATATTAAATGAAATAAAATAACCCAAACCAGCTATGTTTAAATGGAACTGAAGTGAGTCAGTGCAGCCCCAGCTCAGCTCTGCTCCACTTAACCCAGGACAGCTCTGTGTGTGCAGACACAGACACTCATCCTGGTATTTTTAAGCACTGTGGATTTATAAACCAGAGCAGGACAGGAGGGGCTGGGAGAAAAAAATAACACCACTCCCTGACAACATATTGTACATCTTCACTTCCACCCCCTCATCCCGAGCTGCAGAGATTTCCCAGCCCTGGGAGATCATCCTTTCCTGGGCTGGGAGATTCTCCTTTCCTGCCCTGGGAGATCATCCTGCCCTGGGCTGGGAGATTCTCCTTTCCTGGGCTGGGAGATTCTCCTTTCCTGGGCTGGGAGATCATCCTTTCCTGTGTTGGGAGATTCTCCTTTCCTGGGCTGGGAAATTCTCCTTTCCTGCCCTGGGAGATTCTCCTTTCCTGCCCTGGGAGATTCTCCTGCCCAGGTGGGGCAGGGAGGGCTGTCCCAGGCTGGGCCAGGTGGGATGGCACAGCCCATGCCCTGCAGGCAGGACAGAGCTGCAGGGGTTAAATGGGCACAGAGGGAGCTGTGAGCCACCTGGAAGGGACAGCAGGGACAGCAGGGACACTGCTCACAGCCTGGAGGGACCAGCCTGTCCCAGCAGTGGGGACAGGGAATGAGGGGGGACAGGGATGGGAGAGGGGACAGGGATGGGAGAGGGGACAGGGGATGAGAGGGGATGGGGAGTGAGGGGGCACAGAGATGTGAGAGGGGACAGGGGTGTGAGAAGGGACAGGGATGTGAGAAGGGACAGGGAATGAGGAGGGACAGGGAATGAGGGGGACAGGGAATGAGGGGGGACAGGGAATGAGGGGGACAGGGGTGTGAGAGGAGCCTGTGTCCCCACAGCTGCTGCTCCAGCTCTGCCAGCAGCACCAGCAGCACACAGAGGTGCCTGGGCTGGGCTCACAGCTGGACTGGGCTCACAGCTGGGTGTGCAGAGCTCCAACTCTGCTCACTGCTCACAGAGAGAAGTCAACAAAGCTGCTCTGGGTCATCTCCCCTCTTCCTCCACATATGGGTTCCCCAGGAATTCATAAGCAGTAATAATCCTCAGGAAAGTCTGATCTCCCCCACTTGGAATGTGCTGTTGTGCCTCAACAATAACCTCCCACAAGTGAAAGTGAAGCTGTCTCAGTGAAGGCAAAATAAAATAAGAAAACCCTGTCACTCTCTCATATCTCCCGACTTTTACAGCCTGATATTCACAATCAGATCAGAACAGCTTGGATCTCTCCTGTCATTTTGCCCAGCACACACTCCAAATAGCAGTGGAATTTAAACTACTATCTGTAATATTTTTATTGAGAGCCGTATTTGAAGAAGGATCTCTTGCTGAAATAAGCACCTCAGCCAGGGCTGCCTTTCAGGGCCTTTCATTTCTGATGACACACATGCACGGTGGTGACACTGCCTGTGAACCCTCCTGCCACACTGGTGAGGCAGCAGGAGGTGTGCAGCCAAAGGTGAACTCCAGCTCTGCTGATATTTGTAATTGGAGTGAAGAAAGCAGATGAAGAAAACTTTTCATCTCTAACCTTCCTGACACGTCAGCTCAGCCTGGGGTGACCTCCACCAATGAGAGTTTTGCTCAAGCTGCTCTGAATCTCCAGGCTGGCTTAAAGTGTCCCCAGCAATATGCATGGACACTGCTCACTTTGTTTTATTAAAGACTTATTTCAAGTCTAAACTAGATTTTCTGGAAAGCTGCTAATGCCTTTTCTTTTCTCCAGTGATGTCTTGTTTTTCAGTTCAGGCACCAACACTGAAAACCGTGCCAGGTCCCCTCCCAAGATGTGTTTGGAGAACAATTATACAGAGATATTTGAAATGTGGGCAGCAATTGAATCATGGACTCACAGAATTGTTTGGGTTGGAAGGGACCTTAAATCCCACCCAGTGCCACCCCTGCCATGGCAGGGACACCTCCCACTGTCCCAGGTGCTCCAGCCCCAATGTCCAACCTGGCCTTGGGCACTGCCAGGGATCCAGGGGCAGCCCCAGCTGTGCCAGGGCCTGCCCACCCTAACAGCCAAGAATCCCTTCCCAATATCCCATATAAACCTACCCTTGTTCAATTTGAAGCCATTCCCTGTGTCCCATCCCCTGTCAATTGTCTCTCTCCAGCTTTCCTGGGGCTCCTTCAGGCCCTGCAGGGCCACCCTGAGCTCAGCCCAAAGCTTCTCCTGTGCAGGTGAACAATCCCAGCTGTGCCAGCCTTTCCTCCCAGCAGAGCTGCTCCATCCCTGGCATCATCCTGGAGCCTCCTCTGGGCTCTCTGAGCAGCTCCAGCTCCTCCCTGGGCTGGGCCAGGGCTGGGGCAGCTCTGCAGGTGGGAAATCACCTGAGCAGGGCACAGGGACAGAATCCCCTCCCTACATCTCAGCTGGACCTTTAAAAACTTTGTGCTGTTGTATATTCACCACTTTCTCAACCAAGACAACTTGATTAGTGTGCAAAACATGTTCTTCATTTATCTTTTGTTTTCTGCTTGTTGTCAGTGTTTACTTTATAAATAGGCAGCATCTCTCAACATATGTTTTCTCCTCTTTCTGCTTTGAGCAGAACATACAGCAGTAAAGGGGAGATATAAGGGAAACAGGAAGGCTGCATTCCTTTGGGAATTATTTTCTGTTGATTTTACATTTTCTAGGACACCTTTTAGGGTCTTGAATTAGTACCTTCACAGCTCTTCCACTTCAGCTCACTGGACCCACTTCCCACTGTCACACCATCAGCCAGAAACAAGAAATTGTGAGGGTCAGTGAGCACAGCAAACCCTGCCATTACTGCAGGGGAGACTGTTGAGGTTTGGATTATCTGTACCACAGATAATCCAAACAACCACAACACTCTGGGAACAACACTTCCAAAATTCTTTCCCTGGATTGGCACGGACACAGGAATTGTGGAAAAGTCAGAGCTCAAAACCTGGGCGAGGATATTTATCCTTTCAACTGCTGCTGTTTTTATTGGTAACATCTATTGGTTTGGGTTTTTTTTTACCTTATTAAAAGGCAACAAGCCAGAGATAGCACAAAACCAGAACTGAAAGGCCAGGCAGGCATTGTTTCCATGCTCACCTGCCCATCACCTGTAGCTGTGTTTGTCTGGCCAAGCCTTGCAAAGTCCCTGCAGTTGAAGCAAAACCTCTTCAGGTGTTCAGCTGGCAACACTTCTGCCTGGCAAACCTTTCAAGTCCTGCTTTTGCTCTGCACCGGAACAAAAATCCCCCTGCCTCCTAAAATCCAAGAAACCAATCTGTCTTTGTCAGAAGCCGATTGTGTCCAGAGTACCTGGGAGCAGTTCATTGTGCTGAGAGCATGCACAAGCTCCTTGGTCTGCCTGCAAAATGCCTCCTAAAAATATGTGTGAGGCTCTGGCTGTAAAAATAAAAAATCAGCTAAAAATCAGAACAATCAAGCACTCCATGGAGTGCAAGGAGTCCAGAAAGCTGGGAAACAGAGGGCTCATGGCACTGTTCCAAGGCTGGCAACCTCCTCTTGGTGGTTCTGGCTGTTCTTTATAGAAATCATGGAAAGGTTTGGGTTGGGAAGGACCTTAAAGCCATCCAGTGCTACCCCTGCTATGGCAGGGACACCTTCCACTGTCCCAGGCTGCTCCCAGCCTGGCCAACTTGTCCTTGGACACTTCCTAACTAAAGCTGAACAGTATTTATTTTGAGAAATGGGCAGCCATCAAATTAAATCCTCTAGGCCTTCCAATTGATTAGTTTGGTGCATCAAGAATGGATTAGCGTGGACATTTTTGGATGTAAAACACAGATTTGGCTTTCAGGCCAAGCAATGGGAATCCAGAGACTAAAATACCAAAATGGCAGCCCAAGTATCCCCACAGAAACCTTGAGAATACAATGAGAGAGCTGATCCCTCCCTGTCCATGTCCTCCCCCAGAATGCCAGCCTGAGTAACCCAGGCAGGGCTCCAGTGCCACTGTCACCTTCCTTGGGTCTCCATCGTGGTGGGGGGATCTGCTTTTTGCTGCTTGTCCTCCCCCAGCTCATTATATTCCTTCGTTTCTTTTGCTCTTTGTGTTTTTGCTCACCAGAAAAGGCACTTGAAGCATAAAACTGGTCTTGTATTAAAAAAGACAGTAATAAAGGGAAACCCTGGAGTGTTGCAGAGAAAGGTTACCTTGAGCTGTGGGAATTGTCAACATATCAAAGACACATAGCCAAGCTTTTGTTTTGATTCTCCCTTGCATTTTATGCAGAATTTCTTGCTCTTCTCCCCACTGTCTCCTTAAAAAATTCCATCAAATTAGTGAATTTTACCCGATTTCTTTATAAAACCCAAAGACCCACACAATGACAATTTAATTCAGCCTGAGTGGAAACTTGATTGACGTGAATACTGCAACAATACTCTAATGAAATTTGCCCAATTCAGATTTTAAAGAAAAACATATGCTATGAGTAACAAATAACTCTCATCCTCCTCAAAAACCTTGCCCCCCAAACACGAGTAAAGAAAACAAATGGCTCCAGTAATTAAATCCCACCCGAGTTCGGTTTATTGGTGGTGATTAATAAAATAATGCAGCTCTGGAGGGCTGACACATCAGTTAAACACGGCAGAGTTACAGCCTGGGATCATCATCCAAACAATGCCCCTAAAATTAGCTGCCATTCACGGGGAACTGCCAGCACTTTGTTTCAGACCTCATTATCCTTTTTTCCTTTGGGTGTTCTCCCCGGGCAGCCCCGAGGGCTGAAATTGTTGCCTGCACTGTCCTGGGCGGGCTGGGTGTGGTGCGGGTGCTTTAAAATGATTTAAAATGTTTTAAATTTAAAATGAGGTGATAAAGAATAACCTGCTGTAGGCTGGGCTTTGGAGACAGACGGACCTCACCTGAAGAATCTCCTTCCCAGGGAGTGATATCTATTTTTAATGCCCCTATGAATACCTAGTAATGGAATTAAGGAGAGTTTTCTGAAAAATGGACAGACAAGTTTAGAATGGCCTGGATGGTCCAAGCCTCTCTCAAGGCACTTTAGAGGGTATTTTGCCCTTTTTTCACCCGACAGGGTCTCCTTGCAGCCTTTGCAACAGCTCCAGCTACCAGGAAGGAAAGTGGACAATTGAATTTCCCTGTTACCTTTTTCACATCAGCCTTTGCCTTTCCTCCCCAGCAGGACCATCAAAATCCTGTTCCCTTTGGCCACCAAATCCTCAAATTCTATTTCACACTTGGGAAAGCCACTGCCTTGGCTTCTGGTTAACCTCCCCACGTGGCTCTGCCTTTCTGGGCTTCCCCTTGAGCTCTGGGGCGGGAAGGAGCCTTGGAAGCTGCCCCAGCCTTGGAAGCTGCCCCAGCCTTGGAAGCTGCCCCTGTTGTGGCTTCCTCATCTCTGACAGCCCCAGGAACCACCTCACACCATGGTTTTCCTCAGGGCACCCACCCCCACCAGGAACCCAGTTGGATCTCATCCCTGGTTGCCCCAGAACCTCATTCCTACAAAGCTTGAGTGCCTCCTAATTCCAGCCTGATTTCCTCGCTGACAAATCCGGACCCAGAGAATTCCCTGGCTCGGGAATCTCCTCGCTCTGGGGTTTTTAGGGAAAGCAGCCCCACCCCTCCCAGCTGTGTGTCCAGCCTTTATTTTAGTTCTCCAAGCACAGTTTTCTCTCTGAGTTTCCTCTGCCAGGGTCCTTCCTCCCCCCTCCAAGCATCCCTCCCTTGCACCTGCCTCGCTGGGAATTCCTCCTGCCCCAAGGTGTCCCCAGAAATGCAGCGCTCAGGGAGGGAAGGGGCAGAGCTCCAAGATAAATGGGGTGCATCTGGTGAACCTGCTCCAAACTCCTTCTGTTTGCTTGACCAGCACTTCCTCAGCACAAAACCAAAGGGCTGAGTGACCTTGGCTGCCCAGGGGGGGTTTGGAGCATCACACAGGCCCTGCAAGGGCTCCATCAGAGCAGCAGCCCTGGCACTGGCAGCAGCCTGGACAACTCATCCCCCCTCTCTCCAGGCACTGCAAGAGGTGCTACAACACTGCCTTTATTTTTATTTATTTTAATTTTATTTTTATTTATTTTTATTTTATTTTTATTTTTTATTTTTTTATTATTTTATCTTATTTTGTTTATTTTTATTTTATATTTTATTTTATTTTATATTTATTTATTTTTAAATTTTTAAATTATTTTATCTTATTTTGTTTATTTTTATTTTATATTTTATTTTATTATTTTATTTATTTTTAATTTTTAAAATTTTTCTTATTTTGTTTATTATTTTATTTTATTTTATTTTATTTTATTTTATTTTATTTTATTTTATTTTTTATTTTATTTTATTTTAATTTCAGCAGCAGCTCCCTGCTCTTAGAGGGCAGGCTGTTCTCCCAGCACAGCTCTGCTCTCTCCAAGGCTGCCCCTCAAGTGTTGATTTCCTGCACCTCAGGAGGGGGGTGCTGCTCATCTGGAAGGCTCAGGTGGTGATGGGGGAGCTCAAACAACAGCCCCTTCTATTGATCTTGCATATTTCTACAATGGATTGAAGGTGATCTTTTCACTGCCTGCCCTGATTAAGCTCATAAAATATTTCTGGGGAAAGCACTGCGTAAAAAGTGATTATTGAAAGTCTGTTCCTCAACAGTACCCTGGCTGTAAGCAAGACCTGTCATTATATTAATTTGTGTTTTATAATTACACAGATATTTTTATATTGTGTATTGAATATTTTTATATAGTAGAAATATTAATTTATGTTTTATAATTACTCAGATATTTTTATATCCTAGAAGTGACAGCTCTGTGCAGGTTGAAGCTCATGTTTGGATTGTGTGGATTTCACCTTCCAGCACTGGATTCATCACACATTAATTACAGGAAATTACTGATACAGAGGACTGGAAACTGCTGAAAATAATTCAGAAACTACTAAACAAAGGGTGTGATGCTTTGTTACAGAAATCTGGAGCAGATTTCCAAGGATGAAAGTGAGTTTTTCTGTGTCCATCCACGCTGGGCTGGCCCTGTGAGCTCCTGCAGGCTGGGGCTGGGGTTTCACATCCAGAATCAGAGAAGCAATTTGGAAGGGGATGCCTCTTCCACCAGGCCATTTCTGCTGCCATGAACGTGTCCAAACACACCCCAATCATGAACAGACTTTTCTTTTCATCCATCCCTGCAAGGAGTATTTCTGCCCAGTCTGCAGATGGGGAATTGAATGCGAGCACTTGAAAGGATTTGCAAAGATTCAGGGGGCAGAAGGGGCAGGGAGGGAGGCAGGAGGGGCTCCCCGAGGCTCCATTCCCTGCTGTGGGGTGGGATCTGAGCTGCAGGGGGGCAGGGGGGAGCTGGGGCCAGCCCAGTCCTGGCTCTGTGGGATGGGCACAGAGAAAGAGAAGGAACCTCACAAATGTCCCTCGAACTCAGCAGCCCTGGGGATGGGGCCATCCAAAGCACATCTTGGTTTGCAGCTCGATTTCACTGAACCTATTCCTCCTGTCCCTCCTCTTCCACTCCTCCAAAGCTGCTAATTTAGGATTATTTATTGAATTTCCTGCCTCAGGACTGCTTTTGGAGGCAAACCCAGCTGGGACTGGATGATCTTTAAGGTCCCTTCCAACCCAAATCATTCAAGGATTCTGTGAGAAATCTGCTGGATTCCAAGGAGAAGGATGGAAAACCTTCTTCTCTGTTTGAGCTGTTCAGGCAGAAATAGAGATGTAGGGCTTGAACCCCAATTACATTTGGATATTTACATATCTTTGGACTCAATCTCTTTCAGATTTCTTCATGGAGCAATTCACATTTTAATGAAGCCTACAAATAATTCCCAAATCAAAACACATTTCCTATCAAAAATACAGCTGGACCTTGAGCAGAGCTGTGTGGCAGCTTCTGATTCAAATGCTTGAAAGTTGAAAGGGATCAACATCATTTGTCACTTTTAGCTTTCGCTCATTTTCCTGGGGTCTATTTCCAACAAACTCATTCCATAAAGTCATGGGGTTAAAATAGAAAACAACAACAACAAAAAATTCAGCTATAAAGATCTCCAATAAAAGGAAATATTTGGCATATTTTGAAATTAATGGGATTTTGGGAACTGTGGCTCATAAGACTGAGACCCTTATGCATTCATCTGTACTGAATCTCTGGTCACACACAGTGCTCAGACACCCTCATAACCACTGTTTTCTCTTACTGAAATTTGATATTTTATGGAAAATATAAAGCAACAAGGATTATGAGCAAGTGTAGGAAGCAGAATTTTAAAACAAAGTCCATGAGTGTCTCAAGGATTTTTGTGGTTTGTGCTGAATTATATTTATGAATGTGGTTTGTATTAAATTATATGTGTGAATGTGGTTTGTATATATTAAATTATATGTATATATGTGGCTTGTATTAAATTATATTTATGAAAAAAAAAGCACATGAACGTTGGAATAAACTGCACTGAAAAGTTCAGCTGCCTTAGCTCTGGAATGTTTGGGTCAGCAGGAGGGGTGGAATGTGTGACAGTAAATGCAAAGCAGCAGCAGGGACAGAGACAGGGCTGGGACCCACCCAATTCCCAAGAAATTGGGATTTATTTATTTCTTTCTCTCTGGGCAGATCTGCATCTGGGATTTTGTCAGCAGTGCTGATTGCTGCTGAATATTCAGCTGAACCTCCAGGTGAGCATCCCTCTGATTCCTGAGCGCCACTTTCCCAGCACAGGTGCCTGTTTGTGATGACAATTTGGGGACGAGCAGGGGGGGTTTGGGAGGTTTTGTACACTGAGGTCGCTTCAGGCTCAGCCTGGGAGGAGATGGAGCCAAACCTCTCCATGTGAGCACAGCTTCCACCCCCAGGGTCCTGTAAAAACCTCACTCAGTGAAAACCACACACTCAGAGGATGGGCTGGGTTGGGAAGGACCCTCAGGCCCACCCGGTGCCACCTCCCACTGTCCCAGACAATTCCCTGGCTGCTCCCAGCCCTGTCCCTTTGCCCTCAGGGGCTCTCCCAACACCAGCACGAGGATTTTGTGCCTCATCCTCCCCAGCATCTCTGGGATTTCCTCCCTGACCCAGCAGCAGCCAGGTGGGGGGCAAAACCTCAGCTCCTTTCCTGCCCCTCCTTGACATCCTCACCCTGGGACAACTTTCCATGCTTGGGGTGACCCAGATTTTGTGGCCCAAGTTCAGCCATGGTACTGGCAAGCCTAAAGTCAATGATGTGGGCTCTGCTGGCACCCAAGTCCACAAAAAATATCAAAATATTCAATTTCTCTGCTCGAATTGCTGCTGATGAGCTGCATGTCTCTGACAGTGATGGTGCTTTTTTGAGATAGCCACGTAATTATATCATAAATAAATCCTTCATTTTTCTGCATTCTCTTTCTTGACATTGACAAGAAATTATTAGAATAAGCTCTAATAAGATGGTCTAAAATAACTGAAAAGGCTAAAAAAGATAAATTCAAGGGCATTCTTTTTCTTGATATTGCTTGCTTTTATTCATATCTTGCTTTTTGGGGGATTACATTCACTGGAAAAATCATGATTTTTTCCCTCTGCTTTTTTTGCCTAATTTCAGTCCGTAAACTAATACACAAATGAAAAAAAGCATTGACAAGAAAAGAATAATTTCCAAAGGACAAAAGTAAGGTCACCTCTGATGGGGGGGAGGGAGTGCTAAGGAAAGGGAAGAGCTTTAGAGAGGACACAGATGTGGCATGGGGTGGGAGGAGGAGGAGGAGAAAAGATGTTTATTCAGGCTTTCCTTCCCTGAGCACAGAAAGGGCAAGTGCAGGCAGCAAAATATAAGCTTATCCTGGGCATAATTTATCTTAGTCCTGTATCCATGGAACTGGCCTTTATTTGAAAAGCAGCCTAATTACTGAAATTACTGCTGCTGGACTCCTGCAGCACAGCAAAGGGACACAGACATTCCCAGTGTGGAGAAAGTTCCCCACATTTTCATATAAGTTTCAAATAACGATATTGATCGGGCAATTAGCAGATTAAAGCAGCAGCAAAGCCCATGGAAGGGTGTTGCAGTTTAATATTTAATAGAAGGCCAAAAGCAGCTGAAAGCCCAAAAGCAGCTGAAGCACATTTGTGTTTTCCTGGAGCTGGGCATGAAACCTGCTCACAGCTCCTGTTCCTGCAGGTTTATTTTTCAAATGGGGGGAAAGGAAAATCCTTGAAAGGAGAAACGCTGCCCTGATGCTGCTCAAAAAGGCTGAAGGCACTTCCTACCCCATTTATTCCTCTGGATTTTCCTCAGCCCCAGCTGTTTCTTTTCTGTGGAGCAATCAGGGAGAGAGAATGGTGGGACTGGGAGATCATTTGGGAGGCACAATGCCCTGGAAACCAGCACTGCTGATTTGGTCCCTGGCTGCTAACTGAATTTGCCTGCTTTTATTTATTTCTTTATTTCAAAATAGCCAAGCTTTGGGTGTCAGGCAAACAGTGTTTGTGGTTAAACACCCTGTCCCTCCTCTGGACACTGTCCCTCAGCTTTAGATCTTTTATTGGGGTGCCCAGAGCTGCTCCAGGCCTCCAGGTGAGTCCAGCACAGATCAGGACAACTGCTGCCTTTATTGTCTTTATTTTGCTGTAACTCCCCTGCTCTGGCTTGTCACCATCCCCTGCAGAAGAAGTCCCAGTGACAGATGTGACAAGTACAGGACACCAGTGTCCCCACTTTACCATCCTCAGCCTGTTTCAGATCTGTCCTTTCACTCAGCAGTGGGGTTTTCAGTCCTGTTAAATTCTGTTTCTTAAACAGTTTCTTTACCACATTTTTGAAGTGAAAACCAACTTAACAGTCCTCATCTTCTGTTCAGATTCTAACAAAATTGGCACCTTAATTACACTGACCTGATCAATTTACTCATGGAGCAGCTCTGGTGCTTTTGCCTTTTCTAGAGCTATTGGGCTGATGGTGTGGTATAAAAATTTAATGCTCTTGTTTCTTCGGTCTTAATTATGCGTAATGAGCTACTTGCTTTAATAAACAAGCAGATTCCAATATCCTGCCTATATTTTTCCCAGGAAGACAATATAAAGTTAGATGGAATTGTCTTTCTCAGTAATTGAAGGGGTTTAGGAATAATCAGTAATGTGATCTATAAGTGTGCCTGTATGGGATGAGCTGGTTCCCTCCACGGGTACTGATGGAGAGGGTTGGTTTATTCATTTATTTATTAACAATTGTTTCTCCCTTAGGCAAAGCTGGTCCCAATTAAGAGCCATATTTTCAAATGATAAAAGTAAGTATTCTAATAAAGACACTAATTGGCAAGTATGTTCTTTAAAGAGAGTCATAAATTAGAATATCTCGTGGCAAGCGATGCCATTTCCATTAGCAGCTCTACAACTCAAGACACAATTTTCCTATTAACCAGGGCTGAGTTTTACAACGTGGAAAATGCTGAATGCAAACACCCTCCAGAACATCAGGAAAGCAGCTGATGAACTCACCAGGGGTAGTTCAGAGGCAGCACCTCATTATTGCTCTCTCTGAATCCACAATTAAAAGCCAACAGATGAGCAAAGAAAACTCTCATAACCCAAGAAGTTATTGAGGGATCAGGCACAAGGCAAAAATCCAGAGTGGGGACTGGCAGGAAGGCTTATACAAAATGAATTTTAAAGATGAGTAAAGCAGAGTAAGGATGAGACAAAAATGAGAAATTGGGGGGAAGAGGTTTTAGAGAGGGAGAGATATAACAGAGTGGAAAAATAAGCCTTCAGTCACACTCCTTCAGAAGCCAGAACAGACCCAGTGGGCTTTTTATGAGCAGATGTTGAAAAGCTCCTTTTAATTTTACATCACAAGAAACCCACGGAACTGACACCCCTGAAAAGGGAAAGGTGATCAGTGGCATTATTGCAGCCACTGAGGTTTCTCCCAGAGCCTGAGGGCCGAGTCTGCAGGGCAGAGGGAGAGTTTTGGGTCTGATCAGCATCACTGAGAGGGGTTTGGGAGCAGCCAAATCCCCTTTGAACAACGGGATTTGTTCCAATCCACGATGCCATCACCCCCTGGCATTTCCAGGCAGGGATCCCTGGGCAGAGCCAAGCACCAGCCCTGCAGGGCTGGGGCAGCTGCACAAACGGTGAGAAAACACCCAGAAAAGTGGGGATTTCCTTCATTCAGGAGCAAACCCCTGCTCTTCCTGCTCCACTTAAATATTCAAAAGGCAAATAATGACTGACATCCATTCCTCTTCATCCCTCACAGCTGCCTAAGGAAGGAGGAATCCCAGGGACACTGGCTTTGCTCTGTGGGGTTTTTCCTAAGGAAACCCTTTATTTCAGTGCCTCAGACCCTGCCTGACAACTTTGTGCTTTCATTCCTCACTTAAGATACAAGACACACAAAGATGTAAATAAAATTTAAATAAAGGAGATGGGGGAAATTTAGTAATGGGAAAAAAAGGGAAAAGAAGATTTTCCATTGACAAAGAGCTACAATGCTTCTGTCACATTTGGAGTGAGGCATAAATGTCCCCTCTGAGTGTCCTGCACTGTGTCCCTGTGTGTGAGAGGTTGTGCCTGGGCAGGGGGAGGATGAGGAGAGAGGTGTCCCAGTCTCTCTGCAAGTCCCTCAATGTCCCTCGGCCTTACCCGGGTCGGCAGAGAATGGGGGGGCAGCCCCACCACGGCCGACTGCGGGGAGACACTCTCTGTGCCCCGAGGGTGCTGAGGGCACTCAGGCTGGTTGCCTTTGCTGCAGCAGAGACGACCGAGACGTCGGTGGAAGAGAAAGGGGCCGACTCCCAGCAGGGGGTATTCCAAGGTTTTATTAAGGAGTCCCGAGCGAGCTCCTATACCTCAGGGGGTTCCTCCTGCCGAGAGCGCTGGGGGACGTTTGGAGCTTACATTTAAAGGGGGGAGGAAACTAACATAGATAAAATCCTACTGACCAATAGGTATCTCTGGGGGATGGGTGCTGGGGGGATAGACATACAAAACAGCGTATGGGGCAGGACTTGGGGGGTTGACCCTTGGCCCCTGGCTAATCACTCGACAACTTGGACCGAAACTTCTGGATAGGGGGCTGGGATGTCCAGGTGACTGACAGAGAGCCAGGGTGGGGGTTTTGGAGATCTTATCCCGGGAAAGGGATAACACAAGTAGAGGGAAAAGGAGGGGGGGGGTACAGTCTGGGATAAGCCATTTGGGAAAAACATGGGAATACAAAACAACTACTTTAAAGTATTACAAAATATAAGAACGCACTACAACAGAGAGGGATCCCAGCACAGCCCAGGGGGAGAGGAAATGTTACACCCCTGCTCCATCCATCATCCATACATCCATACATCCATGGATCCATCCATCATCCATCCATCCATCATCCATCCATCATCCATCCATCATCCATCCATCCATCCATCCATCCATCATCCATCCATCCATCATCCATCCATCCATCCATCATCCATCCATCTTCCATCCATCTTCCATCCATCATCCATCCATGGACCCATCCATCCATCCATCCATCCATCATCCATCATCCATCATCCATCCATCCATCATCCATCATCCATCCATCCATCCATCATCCATCATCCATCCATCATCCATCCATCCATCCATCCATCATCCATCCATCCATCCATCCATCATCCATCCATCCATCATCCATCATCCATCCATCCATCCATCCATCCATCCATCCATCCATCCATCCATCATCCATCCATCCATCATCCATCCATCCATCCATCCATCATCCATCCATCATCCATCCATCATCCATCCATCATCCATGGATCCATCCATCCATGGATCCATCCATCCATCCATCCTTTCATCCATCCATCATCCATCCATCATCCATCCATCCATCATCCATCCATCATCCATCCATCATCCATCCATCCATCATCCATCCATCATCCATCATCCATCCATCATCCATCCATCATCCATCCATCATCCTTTCATCCATCCATCATCCATCCATCCTTTCATCCATCCATCATCCATCCATCCATCATCCATCATCCATCCATCATCCATCCATCATCCATCCATCCTTTCATCCATCCATCATCCATCCATCCATCCATCCATCATCCATCCATCCATGGATCCATCCATCCATCCATGGATCCATCCATCCATCCATCCATCCATCCATGGATCCATCCATCCATCCATCATCCATCCATCCATCCATCATCCATCCATCATCCATCCATCATCCATCCATCCATCATCCATCCATCCATCCATCCATCCATCCATCATCCATCCATCCATCCATGGATCCATCCATCCATCATCCATCCATCCATCATCCATCATCCATCCATCCATCATCCATCCATCCATCCATCATCCATCCATCATCCATCCATCATCCATCCATCCATCCTTTCATCCATCCATCATCCATCCATCCTTTCATCCATCCATCATCCATCCATCCATCATCCATCCATCCTTTCATCCATCCATCCATCATCCATCCATCATCCATCCATCCATCCATCCATCCCTCATCCATCCATCCATCCACCCATCCCTCCATCCATCCATCCGTGGATCCATCCATCCATCCATCCATCCATCCATCCATCCATCCATCCATCCCTATCCATCCATCCATCCATCCCTATCCATCCATCCATCCATCCATCATCCATCCATCCATCCATCCATCCATCCATCCATCATCCATCCATCATCCATCCATCCATCCATCATCCATCCATCCATCCATCCATCATCCATCCATCATCCATCCATCCATCCATCATCCATCCATCCATCCATCCATCCCTCCCTCCCTCCCTCCCTCCCTCCCTCCCTCCATCCCTCCCTCCCTCCCTCCCTCCCTCCATCCCTAAACCTTTTGTCCCAGCAGTGATTTAAGGAAAGCTTCAGGTAAGAAAAGAGAGAGGAATGAGCTACAGGGAGCTGGGAGCACCTTGATGTGCTTCTTTAGTGGGGTACAGCTGCTTCAGGAAACACTCCAGCCTTTACAGCAAGTCCACTTCAGGCAAGCTTTTATGGAGGTAAATAAAATAAGAATGGTTTCAATCCTGGATTTTGATGGAGATGTCGTGGAGGAAACAGATTTGCTCACCTGTGATGAAAATCTCCTGGCTTGTCAGGTCCTGGTGTGCTGGGCGTGTGCTCAGGGCATGCAGGGAATGCCCTGATGGATGCCCCTTGGCCCCTCAGGTGAGCTGGGCAGCTCTGGGACGTGCAGCTGTCTGTGGAAGCACTTGACACAGCCCATTGAGGGCTGGGTTCAGCAACAGACACTTGGATAATCCATCAGACTGCTGGAATCTCTCTTTGGAATTCACAGCCTCATAAGGCAGGCAAAAATTAGCATTTATATACCAGAGGTCTTTGGAAATGAAAACACAACTCTGTGTTTATCTACTCAGCTGTCACATTTTCTACTCTCCCACCTCATTTCCATATTGTCTAAGTATATATCCATATTAAAATATGTATTATTTAGCTTTATTTAATATTTTCCATTCATAAACCTCAAAGCTCTTCACAAGGCACCATGAGTGACAAATTGCTTTGAATTTGTGGCCATATTTGATTCAAAAAATAACCCAGGAATGGAAGTTGCTGCATTTCCCTTGGTTTCCCCCATCCCTTGGCCAGCCCAGCTCTCCCCCTTGGTTCTCTGACCTTTGGGGAGTTTTGCCACCCACCTGGGGGGCCCCAAAAAATCTCCAAATTCTGGTTACTCGTCCATCTCACAGTTCTTTTTCCCCCCCAGCACCACAGAAACACTTTTTATATCTCCATCTACATAGATAGATATATTTACAAAGAATAATCTGTAAAAGCTTTGATAAATCCCGTGTTTAATGGGAGATTTGGTGGCTGCTGGGTCCTGCCAGCCTGAGCAGAGTTCCCAGCCCAGGGATCTCTCCCAGGCAGTGGAGCAGACAGTTTTATGTCATCCCTGTCAGGGAGATTTTGCAGAATTCTGTTCCACTTTGGTACAGATGAATGACCTGCAGTGCTACAGAATTTGTGATGTTCTGGCTTTAATTAACCTCCCTCACGAGTGAAGCTGAACAAGGAAGAGCACAGCCCTTTCCAGACAGGAATATTTTCACAGCCATTAAATGCACACTAATGCTCTCCATAATCTATAATTTTGTGGGTGACATGGGCACTATTCCTACAGCTGTTCTTTGGAGAAAGGATGTTTCTTGTCATTAAAGACTAATAAGTGACATTACATTTAAGTGCTTGCATTAGATCTGCTTCTTTGAATTTAATGATGGGGCAATGAGGCCTTTAATTAAACAGCCCAAAGTTTCTACTGGGAGAAACAAAAGCAAATTTATCCTCAGGTTTTCTTCCCAGTGTAAAACCAAACCAGTGCCCATCTGGTGGGTAATCGATGCTTTTATCCCTAAAATCCAACCTCACACTTGGAAATGTTTCCCTTATTTCTGTAATCCCTGTAATGGGATGAAGAAACTCCTGCAGTTGGTGGATGAAAAGCTCTGACTCATGTCTCCACAGAGCTCCTGGCAGGAATTTGTGGCAGAAGCTCCCAACTGTTGAGGAGTTTGAAATAAACACACAAAGCTCTCTGCCATAGATCAGTGGCTTATGAGAAACAATGTTCTGGTGTATTTTATGGCATCCTATGAATATTTTTTATTTTAATTTCATGTATTCAAACCCAGTAGGTACCATAGGAAATACCAGACTTGCAAAAGAGGCTAAAAATTGCCCAGGTCATCACATTAAGGTAACCGCAGCCGTTGTTATTTGAAATAAAAATCAAGTTAATTAAACGTAACTGTCTTTTGTTAATAAAAATTTCCATATTTAATAGAAAATTAGCACAACTCTCTCTACTCACCAACAACCAAATGGAAAATCTACTTTTTTAGGTGACTTTAAATTTCAAACTCATTGCTCATGTCAGGTGTTACTCCTTAAAACAGCACTGCAGAATAATCCCAGATTGCCAATAATTCCTCTACACCTGTCCCTGAATAGTGCTTAGTCTGCCTCAGAGCCTGAAATTCTTGGAAAATAGTAAAGTTCTTGTTTTTGCAGCCTGAGGCTTATTTAATGAGATAACAAAGAAACAAAGCACCAGCACCAGCCAGAACCAAAGTGTATTATTGTGAAGCAAAGTGTTCACAGCTCCATCTGCTCCACCACTGAACATTAAATATTTTTCTAAAATTCAAAGCAATTAGAAAAAAAAATTATGAACTTAGATGGCGGCTAAGGCATAATTGCAGTTTTTAACATCATATTTTAAATGCATCCCTATTACTACAACACCCAGAGAGCTAAAAATAGCAGAGGAATGGTAAAGACATGCTGAAAATCAGATCTAATTTGGGACAGAATTTATGCACAAACAGATCTGCATACAAGCTTATGGATTCCACCCTGCAAATGTACAGAACCAGACTGAATTTTAATTTCTTGTGTGATGATTATTTTAATGTATCACCTTGTGGTAGTAATCTCCAGCACAAGTATATTTATTAGTGGTTGTGGCCCTTCCTGAATTAAATTCCAAGTATCCCAAAGCCTGAGGATGGGATTGCTCTGCCTGAAAAGTGATTTTCTGCAAAATCCAAGTGTGTCCTGACAGCTCTGGGGTGTTGGAGGAGCATGGTGGCCTGTGCAGCTCAGCCATGAGCCCTGGCAGCTCTGAGAGGAGAAGGGGCCATAATTAAAACCAAAATTCAAATGTCATCTCTTGGGAGTAAACAGAATAAAAATGCCCAGAGGTTGGAGATGTTTGGTATTTGTTCTAAAGATGTGAATGTATAAAAGAAGGAATGACAAAACACAATTAAGGAAGGAATGGCAGCAGTCCAGGATTTGTAAAGGGAACTGGAGAAGAGTCTTCATCAAACCTGGAGAGATGGGACAAGGGGGAAGGGGTTCAGATTGACAGAGAGTGGGTTCAGATGGGATTTTGGGAAGGAATTCTTCCCTGGCAGGGTGGGCAGTGCTTTGCACTGGAGCTTTGATCCAGCCCTTGGCTTTAGAGGAATAAATAAGGCCAGAGCATGCAGGCAGATGTCTGAGCCATGTAATCCATAAAACACATTTTGGGTGAAACCAGACTGAAGGTGTTGAGTAGCAAAACATCCAGGATCCAATAATCATAAAAGAGTCGACATTCCTGTAACTCTGCCCACCTTCCCAAGCTGGGTTTCTGCACTGGTGTCCAATTTTGGCTCTGCATTCACCTCTCCAACCTTCCATCACCCAGGAGTCAATTGAGGGGCTGCCATTAAATGCAAAGTCTGGCTCTCATTATCTGTACAGGTGCAGACACACATCTATCTCTCCCCAGCCTCATTCTCTGCTGCTTGTTTATCTCCTGTATCGCTTTCTTTCTGCTCTTGTTTTCCTGTTTCATTTAAAAAGTGAAATGCAAAGAGCAGCTACTCTGTTATCCCCAGCCTTTGTCTGGGATCTCAATCAATGGAGCCCTGCTGGGCTGCTGCCTCTCCCACCACAGCACCAAGAACACAAAGAACAATCACCCTGATCCTATCTCCTCACCCCTGCCTCCAGAAGAGGACACTTAGGAGCCAGCTGCATCACAGCAATAAACACCAGGGATCAGATAGCAAATCTTCAAAGGTACATCAATAACAAATTTCAGATCACCACTGCCCGTGCAGGCTTACAGCAACAGGAACTGCAGTGGAAGAGGGATGCTCTGAAAATATCCATCATCTTTTACTGTCTGTGTAAATGTTTTGAAGATGGGCTGTAAAGCAGCATTAAGTTTACAATAAATTTCGAGGCTCCTAACCCATTACAAAGTGCCAAATGCCAGTGTTGATCCACTGAGGCACGGGGCTGCTGGGTTTGGAAAGCTTTTAGGCTTCCTTCCCCGAGCACCAGCACTGCATCTCACTTTATTTCACTTTATTTCACTTTACCCCACGATTTTCACTGGCTGCCCAGTGACAGGCTGGGTTGGGAGGAGCAGGAAAGTCACAAAAACAAAACTGCAGGAGAAATGTCAGACATGGAGTGGAGGGAGTGAAGCAATAAATATTTGTCATTCTAAGCTGTATTAAAGAAAGTGACTGAAAAATTCCATTTTAAAATACTTTTGTGTGAATATCTCCTCATGGAGACTGGGAGATGTGTGACAGGGTGGATAATTTGGCTTTCCTGAGTGGTTTAGAAGTGAGGGAAATGCAGATATCCATCCCCTCTCTTGCTGAGCCCTCTCTTATGCTGTTCCTTGGCAGCCTTAGCCAAGGTTCACAAGGCTGTGCTGAAGGAAGCCAAGAAAGATCAAGGAGCTCATCCAGGTAATTATATCTCAGGTTTTCCCCTCTGGAGGACAAATTTTGGGGGATAAACTCCAGGAGAAGCTTCAGACCAGCTCTCTGCTCACCCACCCCTGGATTCCCCAGGTGTTTGTCAAGGGAGAGAGCTCTGCACGCTCCAGCTGTGGCTCCTTTGCTGTTCTTTATGAATGTTCCTCTAGTGTCCTCCACCTTCTGCTGAGAAGCAATTCCTCTGTCTTTGGGAAGGATGAACTTGTTCCTTCTGCTGGAAATTCCCTGGAAATCCTCCCTTTCAGAGCACATCCCTTCCCCACACAGCCTGGGAGAGCTCAGGGAGCTCTCAGGCAGGAGCTGGGGGTAGAGGTCCATCTTTAGTGGGCCTAATTGTGTCTTTTACTCTTTATTTTCATGCCATTTCTCAAACCCTCAGCAGACACTGCCCTCTGTGTCTTTGCAAATGTGGGCAGGCACACAGAGAGCTAATTAAAAGCAAACAGCTCTGTATTTAAGGAAGTTCAAACTGATGGGTGTTTAAATCAGGTTTCCCAACATTGTCCCTGCAGGGTTGTGCTGTTTAGAATGAAGTGGGCCAGGACTGAATCCTGTGACTGTGGGGATCATGGAATCAGAGAAAGGTTTGGGCTGGAAGGGGACCTTAAAAACCATCTCATTCCAGCCTCCCTGGGGCTTCCAAACGGAGCCACCAGCTTCATGAGGAATTATATTTACAGTGAGCCCAGGGAGAGGGATTCAAGGGCTTGTGTGGACACCAACCTGTGAGTCACAGCTGGATAATTGACAATTCTGTGCATTTTGGCATCCAGTGACCCCCTGCTCTCCTGTGTGGCTTTGGCCTGCAGAGAGCAGATATCCAAGGTTCTGAGGTGAGCTTAGAAAATGCAAATGAGACATTTGCCCATGAAAGGTTTTGCTGCCCTCTAAACCCTCACTGAAATCTCAGCTCGTTTAGAAAGTCCAAACTCTCATTATCTTGGCCATGCAAGGAGGAGGAGTGGATGGAAGAGGGGATGTGTAGGATGGCAGCAGGAATGGCTGATCTGGGAGCACAGGTGGGGGAGGAATCCCTGAAAGCCCCTGGTTTCTCTTTCTGCTGCTGCTCTTGGCCAGTGGAGAGCACTCAACCAGCCCTGTCCAGTCTGGTGCTAACCAAGGGGCAGAGATATTCCAGGAGCTCTCTCCCTGAGAAATGAACACCTTGGAAAAGTATTAACACCACTGAAAAACACTGGAAGAATTCATCTTTCCTGCATGTCACTTTCCCCCTCCTTTGTCAGAGCTTTCCTATAAATCTATGATTTATATTTTTATATCTATTTAGACTGGGCTTTTCTGGAGCAATGTTTACACGCTTACCATGAAAAATGGGAATAACTGAGCCCAACCAGAAGCTCTCCAGCCTTTCCTAAATCAACCTGGAACGTACCTGGCCAGGACATTGCAGGAAAATCTCCCATCCTGTTTTCACACAGCTGACCCCAAATCCCTGAGCTGGGGCGCAGCTCCAGCCCCTGCCACCCTCCATCTCCTGCCCTTGGCACTTTCCACCAGCCCCTCCCTGCTCCCTGCCTGGCAATTGAGGATCACCATCTCCAGAACAGGCAGTGCTGTGAGCTCTGCTGGGTCTTGCTGCCACCACCACCACCCAAAATTTCTTCTGCCCTCTCTGGTGGCTGCTTCCAGGCAGTGGAAAAAAATTCAGCTGTGCCTAAACTTCACTCTCTGTTCTTCCTACAATTAATCACTCCAGCATGGAGGGTTGGGAATTCCCATTTTTAGGGTATCACACATTTCCCATTTTCCCTGAGGGTGAAAGGGCCCAGCACTGGTCAGAGAACAGCCTCAATATTTCAGACTGGACACAGCAGCACCTTTCCAAAATCAACAGAAAAATTCCCAGAAGATTTACTGGAATTTAAACTATCCTCATAATGAAGTGACTGATCCTAGAAGGTGTGAATTTCTCTTTTGTGTTGCAAAAACTTTTTGTTTGATTCGGGGAGCAAGTTTTGCACTTGGAGCTTGATTCAAAAGTCTGCTGAAATTAATAAGCAGCTTGCTGTTGACCTTAGTGAGCTTTGGATTAGGCTTTGTGTGAAAAGCAGTCCACTGACTTAACCAAGAAATATTTATAAAGTTAAAGCCAAAGGAAACTTACAAAAGAAAAATCTCCCATTTCATGTAGCAGCAGTTTTAGTGCCAAAAATATAATAAAAAATCCTGCAACATTTTTCTCTTTATCATCATCTTTACAGGCTTCATGAACCTCATCTAAAAGGTGCTCTAGGTAAGAAGTATTATCATTTTGATGAATGCCAGCCCTTTGACACGAGGAAGAAGCCTTTTATTCTCTGACAATGTCCCTGCCAAGCTAAGTAGAAGATGTAGGCAGAAAGCTGAGGGGAAACCCTGATGCTGATGAATCAGAGCTCCCTGCTGAGCAGCAGCCTGATGATCCCCACCATCTAAACAGTTTAGGACTTTTTCAGCAGGTTCAAGAATCAAGTTTGCCTTTTTTGTCAGGTTCTGAAAGGCTCCAGGCTGAACCTGACCCTGGCTCCTGGCAGAAGGAATGAAATCTGTTTGCCATGTGTGGCTCTCCCTGGATTCCCAGCCCTTGGAGCACAAATCCCTTTGCTGCCTTGTCTCAGGATCCTGCAGCAGACTGTCATCACCCCGAGCTGCTGCCGGTGGGTGGGGAGTGAAGATGCACACACGGAGCTCTCAGGAGCTGGGAACTTGCAAAGCTCGTCAAGACCTCCAAAATTCACTCAGAAAAGTCACTTTTGATTGAGCTCTCACACTCACAGTGCTTCGTGTTCCCCATGAACTGGAAATACAGCAAGGATGATCCCTGCTTTGATTTTGCTTGACCTTTTTGGTTTATCTGGACAATGGTGACATCCAGCGAAGTGACAATATTGAGAAATATTAATCTGTGTGTTAACACAGCCTCAAAAGCCACACACACCACATAGGTTTGATTTTTCACTTTGATTTTTTGGTTAGCTACATTTTTTTGTTTGCATTCAGTCCTATCCCTATAGCAAATAAATTGTTCAGTTTTTTGTGACAGATTGTTTGTAGCAATGTAGAGCCTGAGAGCTTTTACATCAAACTAGGGATTCGCCATGCCAGGCACTGAATGAACTAATTTTTCTATGAGGTAAACCTTAAGTGTAGAGTCAAGTCAGAGAGAAAATCAGTTTCCATCCTATGTGTGCCTTGTCTTTACACAATATAAAATTCCAGAATGGTTTGGGTTGGAAGGGACCTTAAAACTCATTCAATTCTAACCCTGCCACTGTCCCAGGCTGCTCCAGCCTGGCCTTGGGCACTGCCAGGGATCCAGGGGCAGCCACAGCTGCTCTGGGCACCCTCACAGGGAAGAATTTCTTTAAAATCTACTCTAAATCCACATATTGCTACCAAATGACATAAATCCCAATGTATTCTTGATTTTCCCCATGAGGAATAGAAGCTGTCCCAGCCTGAGAAGTTTCCACTTGAAACAGGAATGAAAATATTTAGGCTGTACACTCCAAATGTGCCAAACCCCTGTGAGATGGGAAGCAAAGATCCAAAACATGGAATTTTCTAAAATATCAAACATCCCTGCAACTTATAACAGGTTTCCAATTAAAAATTACTTTTCTGTGCAGTGGTAATTGCCAATAACCAAACTTCTGGTCAACCAGAAATGATTATGAAAAGAAAAGCCACAAAACCAGATCCCTGTGCTTGGTAATTGGTAAATTGGTAACTGCCAATAACCAAACTTTTGGTCACCCAGAAATAATTAGGAAAAGCCACAAAACCAGATCCCTGTGCTTAGTAATTGGTAAATTGGTAATTGGTAAATTGGTAATTGCCAATAAGCAAACTTTTGGTCACCCAGAAATAATTAGGAAAAGTCACAAAACCAGATCCCTGTGCTTGATTCCATATCCTGGGTGCCCCTTGGCAGAGCTGGGGGCTGTTCCCAGCACTGTGGATTCCCCCAGGCTGCCAGGCCCAGTGCACATTACAGTTTGTTATTAAATATTTTGGCTGCTCTCTCCGTGTTCCTTGTTTCATGCCCAGCTCAGGAACATGTCACACACACTATATTATTACTGACTTTAAAGCACACAACAAGATCAAGCCTTGGGAGGAGAGTAAAGTGGAAAATTGGCAGGAGAAATCACTTCTGCCTTCAGAGGCAGTGGCAGAAGCAGCTGCTGAGTGCACATTGTGCAAGGAGAGCAAGGCAGAAGCAATTGGAAGAGAAACTAATACAGAGATCACACAAAATCTGCAGAATTTAAGGAGCAAGATTCATCCAGTGGTCAGCTGCTGCTGAAAGCACAAAGTGGAGCAGACAAGGTGAGGGAAAAAAAGAGAGAGAGCTGAACACTCAAATAACTTCGTGTGAGGAAAGCTTGCAATGCCAAAAGTGGGGATATTTGGAATATTCCCATATTCTCCTTGGGAAGAAGGAAATTGATTATGGAGAGATAAGAGAGTGGGAGCTTTAAAAAGGCACCTGGGTACAAACAGGAATCACTGGTGTGGGATCTTTTGGGGTGCAAAAGAGAATTTTGGCGATGGCTCCAAACTTCAAAGTCAAGGACAGAGACAAGGAAGGATGGGACCAATTACAGCCATTGAGAAAAACTTGACTGAATATTTTGAAGCAGAATATTTAAATTTGAGGGTTTTGGCTTAGAGAACACTTGGTGGTTGAACTTCAAAGAGTTACTGGATCTTCTGAGAGGCTTGGGTGCAGTCACTGTGCATCTCCCCTTTTCCTCATCACCACGGAGCACAAGCAATTCCATCTGTGATAAAAGAGAATTTTATCATGGATGACAAAATTCTCCAAGAATTTTGGATATTTTATCCCCAAGATCTGGGATATCTCTACAAATATCTGCTCTGAATGGGCCCATTCCACCTTTTGCAGCCTCCCAGTGGGAATCCCAGAAATCCAGCCATGGGATGGGCCCTCTAACCAAAGCAGGTGTCCTAAAGGGCTGCTCAGCATCCCTGAAATTGCCAAATGTGGGATTGATTGGAGACCCCTGGGTCAACCTGAGGCAAAACATCAGGATATTGGTGATATTGGGTTATTCCACAGGGAAGCACAAGCATGACCTGGAAGGATCAGTTCAGACTCAAAGCTGGTCCTATTCCCACTAAAACAAAAGGGAAAAGTGTGGGCAAAATATCTGCCCTCACAAAATCAGTATTTGTCCACATTGCTCACACTAATTTCTTGCAAAAAGGCTTAAAAGAGCTCATTTCTGCACCCTCCAAATCCTGAAAGTCTAATAAAAGACAGCAGTGTTTAAATACTATATAAAAACCAAATGCAACATGTCTTGCCATGATTAAGTTACAGGTGTAGCAAATAATAACCTTGCAAATGTAGCGGGGAGAAAAAGTCAGCCAAATATTGTAAAGTATTTTCTTCATGGTTTATAATAATCCTTCCAGAAGCTCAACATGTTTGCTTACCAAATATTCATTAGCTAATATTTGCACAGTGCCTTGGAAATGAAAAGCACTAAATATGTGCTAATTATAATTATAATTACTTATTATTATCGAGCTCTTCCTTCTCTTTGTTCTGTGTGCCTGTGTCTAGGAGGAGACACAGAGGTTGCTCCCCTGGAAGCATCTTGGCCTCTTCCAGGAGGGAATTAAAATCATTTGTGTGCTGGGGGAAAAGGCAAGAGGAACAACCAGGACAGGCTTGCAGAGGGATGGGAAAGGGAGCAAAGATTTGGAGGGTTTCAGCTTCACTGGGGCTTTTTGCTATATTTATGCTCTCAAACCTTATCCAGTGTCATATAAATATAAATATAAATATAAATATAAATATAAATATAAATATAAATATAAATATAAATATAAATATAATATATGAAATATATAGTTATATATCTATATATACTATAGATATATACTATAGATATATATCTAACTATATACTATATATAGTTATATATCTATATATACTATATAGATATAGTATAATATATCTATTTTATATATATTATAGTATATATTATAGTATATACTATAGTATATACTATACTATAAATATAATATAATATAATATAATATAATATAATATAATATAATATAATATAATATAATATAATATTATATTATATTATATTATATTATATTATATTATATTTCATAGTATATGAAATATATAGTTATATATCTATATATACTATATATAGTTATATATAACTATAGTTTTAACTATAGTTATATAGTTTTTAATATAACTATATATTTGTACATATTGTATATATTTATAAAAATATTTAAATATTAGATATATATAAATAAATATATACACAAATATACATATATCTATCTATATATTAACTTCTGTCTAGAAAAAAAAATTAGGATTAATGCCTGGCTTTCCCAGGGATAAATGATGGCCTTTTAAAGGCTGTTAAGGAGCCTGACCCCACCAGGGATTTGATAATCTGGGGTATTTTATCCTGGCTTTCCAACCAAAGCAGAGTTTCCAAATGAGGCAATGGGAATTGGCTTCGTGCCCTCTGCACTTGAAAGGTTTAAACACTCTATTTGCAAGACACTTGTTATTACTTTATTTGCTGTAGGTGGATGAATACTGAATGTTTTGCAGGAAAAAAAGGTCCCTGCTGGTTGCTGGGTTTTGTCAGGTTGGGAGAGACAAAATTTCTGTTTTCTGCTGTTCTTGGGAGACCTCACTGAGGGGAAAAAAAAAAAAAGCTTTCACCCCTTACAAAGTGATTTCTCTTATTAATATTTCACAAGGCAGGTCAGAGGATTATGAACCTCCTCTCGCCGTGGTATTGAACAAATATTTTAAGAAGTGTGGTGGTTTTGCCAAACAGAACATAAACTGATGGATGGCTTAATCTGAGCCCAGCTGGGGCAAGAGAGGAAAGCAGAACCACACTGGGGTGGGGGAAATGATGAAACAGAGAGAAAATGGATGGAGAAACCTGGAAAACCCAGAGGGAATCCTGGCTTTTAGATAAATACTGTGAAAAGGAAGGAGAGAACCTGTAAATATTAGCCCTAAAACCTGGAAATCTTTCTTGGCAGCGACTGAGGAGTCTTATTCAGAATAAATGAGGCATTAAAGTATGCAGTGAATGGCAACTCTCCTGTTTGTTTTCTTAAGAACTCAGATGTTTCTCCTTTTTTATCATCTTTAGCTGCTGGATGATGTTTTCCATGTGGGTAGGGAGTCCAAGGAAGCAAATCCAAGGGTTTCTGTCATTCCCAAGGCAGTTTTTGTTGGCAGAGGAGGTGCCAACCTTCTGTCAGAGGCTTCACCCTGTACTTTTTGATCCCTAAGTGGCAATAATTAAAGAAAAAAAGGTCTTGGAAGAAAAAGTCTTAAAGGGAGATCTAGCACAGGTAAGAGACACACAAGGAAAAAAAGTAAAAACAAAAAATGGGGTTTTTTTTCCTTGCAATGCATAAAAGAGAAGCAGCAAGGACACACAGCAGGGATATTGCCAGAGGAATTGAATATAAATGAAAAAAAAGAAGCTTTGTTACTGGTGCATCTTTACCTGGGGTAGGTTTTGAATTGGTCATCCCAGAATTTCTTGTGGATAATACAATGGCCTTTGACAAAGAGCAGTTTTAGCAGAGAAATGATAAGTCAGAGATCCTGGCTACACAGGAAAGGCTAAGAAAATTAATTTCAACCTCGCTGCCAGCAAGAGAAAAGAAGAGTCCATAATAACTTAATTAAGTGGTTATAAATAAATGATGAGGAAAGTGTACATGATCAGTCATTTTGGTGCCAATGTTCTTATCACATTGGCACCAAAACTCCAGTGGGAAAAGTGCCTTCCATCCAGGCACCTGAAGCAGTGAAAGGAGAATATAAAAAATTCAGAGCAACTGAATTGAAAGCATCTGTCTCTCTGCATGGACCTTTTACAGTTGTCACAACTCCCTGCCTTTCCTTCCAAAACTGAAACCCCTCTGTAGAAGAGCTTTTCCCTGATCCTCATGGTGAGGGCCAAATTTGTCCTGTATGAAAATCAGAATTATCCAATCCAAGCAAAGTAAGAAGATTCAGAGATCTTTGAAAAGCAGGTTGAAATATTACTGATTTTTTTTTCCCCTTGAAATTCTGGGGTATTTTGGTGCAATGCTACACCTGAGGAAAGTGTAACATTGAAAGTGTAACACCTGCAAGTAGACCATGAATTGTTATGTTTAGGGGGGAAAAAACCTTCATGAAACTTCATAGAAAGTTTTGCAGGTAGGAATGGCAGTCACAACTGATGCCTTGAGAGGCTCCTGGAACAGAGGCTGGGCAGAGTTAAAGGAATAAAGTAGGGATTTATTAAAAGACCTTCACAGGATGCACCTTGGGCAGTGCAAGAGCCTGGCTATGGCTTTATCCAAGATGGACCTTGGGTCACAAGTTTTCATGATTTTATCAGTTTTGGTCCATTTCCATGTTGGGGTTCAGTGTCCAGTTCCAGCTCCAGGTGATGCAGTCCCACCCTCCCAGTTTTCTCCCCTCCATTCCCTGTTGTTTGCCCTTTTTGGGCTGAAGCTGCAGGGGTGTCCTTGGTTCTGGGCTGGGAAAGGATTGTTCTGTGGGACTGAGCTGTGAGAGAGCTGCTGGCACTCTGTGTGGAGTTCAGAGTCACACACCAGTGCAGTGCAGAGCCTGGGAAACACAAAACCCAAAACTGAAAGCATCACAACCGTGTGGGAAGTGGTCACTTTGTCATCACATCAGACCCTTGGTCCCCAAACTCTCCTTCAGTGCCAGAGCAGGACAGAGGCTCCAGGAGCTCATCCCCAGCAAACCTGAGCCTGCCCTGATTGCAGCTCAGCTCCAGCAGCTCTTCCCTGCCCTCCAGGGAACGCTTTCCTCCATGGAAACCACACTCCCATCCCATGGAAGCTCCACGTTTGACGGGCAGGGCAGAGGAGGAGCCAGGGATACCGCGGGAATCATGTCCTGCCATGGGAGCCGCAGACAGAGGGAGGAGCAGCCAGGACAGCACGGGGCACCTCACACCCAAAGGATGGGGAAAGGGACCAGCCCTGCCCCTCCTTGCTGCCAGCAGAGCATCCCTGCATCCTGAGCAGCCATTGTGCCTGGCACAGGGCACTTTCTGTCCCCTCACAGCCCGGTTTTGGGGTGCTTTCTGTCCCCCTCACAGCCCAGTCTGGAGCACTTTCTGCCCCCTCACCACCCAGTTCTGGAGCACTTTCTGTCCCCCTCACAGCCCAGTTCTGGAGAATTTTCTGTCTCTCTCCCACCCCGTTTGTGGGGTGCTTTCTGTCCCCTCACAGCCCGGTTTTGGGGTGCTTTTTGTCCCTCTCCCACCCCAGCTCTGGAGCACTTTCTGTCCCTCTCACATCCATTTTTGGGGTGCTTTCTGTCCCCCTCACAGCCCATTTCTGGAGCACTTTCTGTCCCTCTCACAGCCCAGTTCTGGAGCACTTTCTGTCCCTCTCACACCCCATTTCTGGAGCCCTTTCTGTCCCTCTCACATCCATTTTTGGGGTGCTTTCTGTCCCTCTCACACCCCAGTTCTGGAGCCCTTTCTGTCCCCCTCACAGCCCAGTTCAAAGGCTCACCTCTAAAACCAGGAGCCAGCACCCAAATGGAGCAGATTAGAGAGGGGGAGCTGTGCAGGAATGGTTTCATCTGAGCTCTAAATGCCAAGTGAAGGATTCCCAGCCACCAGCTTCACTCAAAAAGCAATTATTGGAACTGCACTGCCTCCCCTGGCTGCTCTGAGCTGACCAGTCCAAGGATGCTGAGCCTTAGGATAAGGAATTACACGCTGGTTTTGGAGAGATGAAATACCTCCCATGCAGCCACTTCCCTGCCTTTAAAAGTGTTAGTTAACAATTAAAAGAAGCCTGTGTCTCCTGGTTTTCTCTATTTCTACAGGATTAAAAAGGTAGCTTGGGGACTCCTGGAAAATTCCACTCAGTTGGTTGTTAGCAAAAATAAGGAAAAAAAAAAGAAACGCCATTAATTGATAAAATTTAATCTAAAATTCGTGCAGAAAGTTGATTTGTTCTCTAGATGAGGTCCTATTTCTGAAGCCTCCAGTAAAAATGAGTAACTGCAGCTCAGCTCATCTTTATTTCATTGAGTTCTGCCTGGACTGTCTCACTGCACTGCTTTCAGTTGTATGGACTTCTCCTTCTCACTGCACAGCAGTACTCAACAATATTTTGATTTTCTAAGGTAAATTGTGCTTTCCTGACCTGGCAGCTGCCCTCCCTGAGCTTCCAGCCACACCTCCAGAAACCATTTAGTGGTGGTTTCACCCTTAGGGGAAAAGTCAGCAGCAATGAGGTCACTTGTCTTTTGATTTGAGAATCAGAAAATCATAGACTGGTTTTAAATTTTAAAGTGGCACCTTTGTCACTGTCTCTCAGAGGACTTTTTGCATGTGGGTGTATTTGAGGTCACAGAAACCCGGTTTTGGGTGACTTCTGAGTTGCTATACCAGTGATTATTTGGACTTCTTGTTATGGTTCCCTATACATGAACCCCACAGGTGCTACAGCTGAGTTTAGTTGGCCTTTTAAGAAAGTTGAAAAAAGTCCTATAAAATTATTGAGAATCTGATCCATCCATTCAGAAATGTGCTGTTTGGAGTGGGGATTTTTGTTTGGTTTTGGGGTGGGTTTTTTTGTTGGTTTTTAATATCTTTTTTTCAGTTTAAGACTGAAAACCATTGATACAAGCCAGACTGTTTATGCAATGCCCTAAACCGAGCTGCCAGGCTGAGACAGGATGGTTTCTAACCAAAAAGAAAAAGGCAGAGCTTACAGGCCTCCACTGTTGCTCACCCAGCCCATCATTCCTCTTTGTTTGGATCAATTGTTTTTTCCTTTGTGACTGCCCAACACGAGCTGAGAGCAAATCCATCGACCTGAACACCCTGGGCTGCACTGGGCTGAGGATCCCAGCAGCTGAGGCCAGGATCCATTGCCCACAGCTCTTCCTTCCCAAACCCCAGGGGCTGCCCAGCTCTCCCTCTCAGCTCTGAATCTCCTGCCAGAGCAGAGCAGCACCCAGGGCTGAGCTGGGATCGGGGTGTTTTGTCTTGAGCAGAACAAAACGCGTTGAGATGGGTTTTCCTTTTGGCTGCCCAGCAGACCCCATTAATTTTGCTTTTGGAGAGGTGCTCTGTAAAGACTGGGAATGTAATTTAAGGCTCCTGAGACTCCTTTTGTGTGCTGCTGGAAAGGGAAAGAATTGACTAGTGCAAACAAAGAGGGAATGAGCTACGTGATGCTCCCCTCACACCCCTGCTCCTCTTTCCTGCTCCCTTTTCCTCCCTGTTATCTTTGTCTCAACTTCACCTGTTTGGGTGTTCTCATGTTTAATCTCCAAAATGAAAAATAAATGGCAAAAGAGGGTCAGTTCCAGGGGGGTTGCTGCTGCCAGGGAGGTTCCCTCTCGTTCTTCCCAAGTGTTATTGACTGACTTAACCACAGCTCTGTTTGGACTGAAGGGCCAGGGGAGGTTTGCTATAACCCAGGTGCCCTTGGCTCCATCTTTTTTGATGGGCAACTCCTAAAAACATTCCATAAAATGGTTATTTCCTGCTTTTCCACAGCCAGTTTGGAGCTGAGAGAGCAAGGCCAAAAAAAAAAAAAAAAAAATAAAAAAAAGAAAAGCTCAGATGTGTCAGGATTTCCTTTCGCAGGGTTCCATCGGCTGGCAAGCAGAGCTGGTATTATTCCTTCACTGAGAGCCCTAAATACCACTGTAAATAGGAATATTGGTGAGGATTCTCAGTCAGAACAAAGGGCAAATGAATTAAAAATGGGCTGCTGCCAAGAAATCCAAATTGGAGCCCAACCCAGGGACTGTACACATGGACACGACTGGGATTCAGCTCACCAAAGCTCACGGATCTTGGATAGAAAATTCACTGATTATCACTTCACCTGTGCTCAACAAGATACCCAAAGTATTTTTTGAAAGGGAAGCTGAATCCTGGATTTAATATAAATACTGGAGCACAGATTATGTCTCTCTTTCAGAGATTTTTCACTGAGCCATTGCTGTAATTTCTGATCTGGTAATATATAAATAAAATACATAAATGAAATATATAAATAAATAAATAATAATAAAAAAATATATAAATAAAATATACAGAGACCTTGCAAAAATGCTAAGTTATCAACCCCTATTTATTATTTCTGACAATGATAATATGAACTGAAATTATATATTTGTCCAGCAGGTTGTGACATAAAGGAACAAATTATATGTAAGGACAGCGATCCCATTTAGCCCTTGATAAACACAGATCTGACAATTTCCTTATCTATTTTTCCCCTGAGGTTTAACAGGAAAATGAGGGTGATTTTTGGATGCCTTGCCCTTATCTGAAATGTTGTGTCAGGTAGGGATGAAGACAAAAAAAAATGGTTTTCCACCCCATTTCCACCCCTTTGGTGGCTGCACTTCAGGGATGGCCAAGATTGCCAGAAAAAAATAAATAATAACTCACAATTCCGTGGCTCTCCTCCAATGCTCATTACAATTAGCACAAAAGAATTATTATCCCCATTTAATCCATGTGGGAACTCAGACCAAAAAGCTCAGATCTTTCTATATGAACTAATTAGTCTGAATGGATCATTATGTGCAGGGATTTATAGACATCCACGTGCATATATATATAATTATTATAAATATTTTGGTTTAAATGTTTCCCATTGGTTTTGCACAGCGCTGAATCCAGTTTGCAGTGGTTTCCCTGGGAAACCCTGACTTTTTTATTTGATTTTCTTTGGATTCTCCTGGTTCAAAGACAACTAATCATGAACTGAAGAAATCCCTCCTTGACCTCAAGGCCCTCCAATACAATTTCCAAGATGCTTTTTCCTTTCCACTTCCTCCACAGATGAACTGGATTATCAGAGATGCCCCAAATCCTTAATTTCAGCATGCAGGTGTTTCTTTTTAGGAGCTCACTTGTTAATATCAGCACTCTGAAGATGAAAGTGAGACATGCAATATTTTCCTTTTCTGGGTTTGGTTTTTTTTTTTTTTTTTGTCTCATTTCCCAAGAGTTCATCCCACTTGGGAGGTGCCTGATTCACAATAATTCACAATAATAATTCACAATAATAATTCACAATAATTCACAGCCCCCTGTCTGAAAGGCACCACTCAGGTAGGATGAAGAAAGGATTAAGAATAAAGAAGGTGTATGAAACCCATTTCCTTTTCTTTTAATTAATTGGCATAAAATTTATGTAGAGTTTAAAGACTGAAGCAACGTAATGTGCCAGAATTAATAGATGCAATCAGATAATTACTGCCTCTTAATGAATACGAGGATATCAAATATTCAAGCCTTGAAGTTCACTTTGTTTCTTGCATCCTCTTGTAACATTTTAATTTTGGCTGTGTGTAAACTCAGTGAAATGCAGTGAGGCAGATTTGTGATATCACCCTGAAATCTGAGCAAGCTTGGGGGAGAATTCAGGAGCTGCAGGAATTTGTTCTCCTGTCTGCAGAGATTCCAGCCCCACTTTTTATGACAGAGTAAATGCTTGCCTGGGATGCTCAACCACCAAGATATTGCAAATCCAGGCCTCCATCCCCAAGTCACCTGGAAAAAACACATATATATGTATTTTTTTAATTTATTCATATAATTTTATATTTATATAATATATATATTTATACATAAATATATAAAATATATAAATATATCATGTATAAATATATATATATATATATAATTTGTATATCAAAATACTAAATATATATGAAAAATTTAAATATATATTTAAAAAATACATGTGTCTGAGCCTGCTTTAGCCTCTGCCCCAGGGCTCAGTACAATTTTTCTGGTAATTTGTCAAAATTCTCACCCTGTGCCTTATTAAGGCTCTAATTAATCCTCCTTGCCAGTCCAAAAAAATCTTTACATAACTGGTTTTCCACTCCACATACAAAAGGCACCATTAATGATTTCTTTAGCTCAATATTGGATTTTCTTAAAATTAGGGAACTAAAAATTGTTTGCAGGAAAAATGTAACATTTATTCTCCCATTGTAAGTGCACCATCATTTCCTCCACTATGAATTTGCGTTAGTAATTAACAGTTTTATGTATTTAAACTGCTTAAACAGAGCAGATCTATGGTTACTGACTTCTGGGTAAGCAGCATGGAGGTTTTATTAACTTATAATTATCAAATTTGTTTTACCCATTTTTTCAGTCAATTTACCACTGAAGAATTCATGAATAATAGAAGAAGAACTGGAATAATCTCAGGTTCTCCTTGAATTTTGTTCAGCTGGGTTTCAACCACTGGATTGCAGATTCCAATGGTGTAAATAGGAATCAAAGTCACAGACTCTCAGAATATTCTGGGATAATTCTCCTTTTCCTACCTCTCACCGATCTTTTATTCCTCCTCTTAGACTCAATAAAGAAAAGGAAGAAGAGGAAAAGGAGTGAAACACAGCAGAAGCTGGGATGAGAGGAAGAAAGCCAAAATTTAGAGTTGTCTTGGCTAAAATGATGTGGCAATAAGAAAATATTGATGTATCCGTTTCTTGGCTTTTCACTCAGCCCTGTCACACTACAGAAGCCAGACTGGGAGGGCTGAAACATCCAGGGGGAATTTCAGAGAATTCCTGCTCTGCCTCAAAGTCTGTCACCAAATTTTATCCACCATTCCTCCCTGCTGGATGAGTTTGGACAGTGGGATCCCAGCAAAAAATCAGAAATCAAGGAATAATTGCAATCATTCCTTGGCTGCTTGGGATAGAAAAATAACAGCCTAAGGAATCACAGCATCAGGGCAAGGGGTGGGGTCTGGGGGTGCCCAAAGCCACCTGCAGGGTTTTTAATCCCTATTTTCCTGTCACCTGGTTGGCCCCTGCAGGCCAAGTAAATGCAATCAGTGAATCTGATGCTGGAGAATCAGCCAGGAATCTCCCATCACATGCAGAGAAATGAGGATTTCTACACACAGGACTTTTGCTGTCTGGCCTTTTGGATGTTTTTTGCCTGTAACCCCCAGTGGATGAGATCAATATCACACAAACCCTCTTTCCCTTCAGCCCTTCTGAACACCTGAGCTTTTCCTTCCAACTCCTGAGACCATTTCAATCCCAAAAAGTGGCACCAGGGATAATCCAGTTAATCAGCAGGAGGGAAATGAGGAAGAACTGGTCCTTGATTGCCATCATCCACCACAACCCCTCATCCCATCCTTGACAGACACCATGACATCCACATTTCACCCATTCCCTTCAAACCCCAAAGGAGTGTGAGTGTTAATGTTTGATGAATCCCTAATTGCCCGTGGGTGAGATTTGGCAAGAGTGGCAGTTCAATTCTAGGACAGAAGAACAACTTTGTCATCCTTCCCTTTTTTAGGGTGTGAAACATTCAGAATTATGCTGATTCTTTCTGTAAATGATTACAATGATTGTCTCCTGTGACAGCAAGACATGATTGATCTGGGAGAATGACTGTGTAGATGAAAAAAAAAAGGTGCAGAAGGGGGAAAAAAAGAGATTGAAATTACTAATATTGTGTACTGTGGGTGCTAAATAATTGGAGAGAAACCCACCAGGCATTAAATCCACGGGGTAATTTTGGTTGAAAGGGACCTTGGGGTCATCTGGTCCATCCCCAGAGAAGGTCCAGCTTGATTTGGGCTGAATTCTGATCATTTCCAGCTGCAGAACGTTCACATCCCCTCAGGGCAGCCTGTCCTGGTGCTCAACACCCTCATTGCAAAGGTTGTTTTCCCCCTAATATTTAACAAGCATTTCCCTGGGGCTTTTTTGGCTTCCCTTTGGGTCTGTGCCCCCAAGAAAGGAACCGGCCTTTGTGCCCTCTGGTGTCACTCACCAGGCAGCAGCTGCTGGGCCCAGCATCCCTCAACTCAAATTGGGGCACCCAGGAGCTGCCACCAAGGGAAAGTGCAAAAAATTGCCACTCTAAAATCACCACTGGCTGCTTCTGCAGAGCCTGAACCTGCCAGGTTTTCCCTTGAAAGGGATGGAAAAGAGGAACAGTCCATGAAAAAAGAGATTTGCCCAAATATTGGGTGTTTGGGAAAGCAGAATACTGTAAGGAAAAAGGGGGAAAAGAGGAAAGAAATATAAGAAACACCCTTTTATACTTCCAGAAACTTATAATTCTCACTGACATTTTTGATTGCTATCTCAACTTTTCTTATCTGAACTTTGTACCCTTGAAGCATTCGATAAACCGAGTTTAGCAATTTTCCCTCAGCGAGAGGGAGGCTGTGTCATAACACAATGTTATATAACCATTAAAACCTTGGGAAAGAAAAAAAAAAAATACATGGGAACTGGAAAGAGCCCAGCTTTCAGCTGCATCCTTGGAGCTTATCTGTAACAAACACAGAGCTGTAATAAAAATGAACTGGATGGGGATGCATGAGTAAGCTCTTCAGATGTAACAAACTGACTCGTGAAAAGAGGGAAATACAGTGGTGCTCAGGAAAAAACAGGGCTTTCTTCCCCTCCTAACTTCAGTGCTTGGTGCAGGAGATGGAAAGCTACTGACACAAATGTATTCCCAGCATTGTAATTTAAATAACACATCTGCACTGCAAGGCTGTATCTCCATAGACATAACCAGCACCAGTGCTTTGCTGATATCACTCACAGGCAATGAAAAGGACTGGGCTGAAAGCATCATTTATTTCCTTTAAAGCTGAACAATGAGGGGCTATTTATGCTGTAAGAACTATGGAAGAGATGTCTTGGGAGCAAATGTTGCCTGTGAGCAAAATTCTCATTGAAGTTGAGAGGGGATTGTTTGGATTGGAAGAGCATTTGTGCTTTGGTGCTCCTGGCAGGGCTGGGCACTCCTGCCCTGTGCAAAGTGTGTCCTCCCTGCCCCATCCTGCCCTCACAGCTCATCTCCTGTGCCAACACACGAATTTGGTGACTTCTGCAGTTTTTGTAGACAAACACTGTGATTTCCTTATTTGCTGTTGTGATTTTCCCATTTTCCCATCTATTTCTGAAGCTTTTCAGTCTTGTTTTGTTTCCCTTAATTGCATGGCACGCTGAGTGTGCAATTAAGAGCCAGGAGTGCCCAGAGCATCTGACTGGGGAGTCTTACCAAACAAATAAATACAAAATTAAATGCAGAAACAATGACCTTTAGTAAATGTTTTTTGTTTTTTTTTTCATTTCCTTATGCACGTGGCTGTGGAGGCAGAAGGATCAGAGCTGTTTGCACACCTGAGCTTAATTTAAAAATGCTGCCACATTCCTCTGACACTCCTAAAGGATGGATACTAAAGGATCTGAGAGGGAAATGGGAAGAACAAGGCAGAGTGTTAAACCTGATCTTCCCAGATGCATTTCTGCAGCAACAATTTGTTCTCAAAAGTTCTGTTTTCAGATGTAACCTTTTAACCATTTTTTTTTTTTTGTGGACTTCAATCCCAAACCACTCTCAAGAAGGCTTTTATCAGCTAATTTGGATTATCACAGCTCCTACTAGAGCAGAAGTGTTGCTATATTTTTTCCCTGATTGTTTTTATCCAGCTTTCCCTCTGCTGCACTGAGCAGGCAGGAGAAAGAACAGGACTCATTGCCCCTACTGGGATAACAAAATCATCTCCAGGGAGTTAAGGGTGGATGGCAGAAACGGAATGTGGGCTGCTTTAGAAATTTTTAGGCAAAACAAACCCTTCCTAACCCCCCTTGTGGTGCATGCCCCATCCAACAGACAGCAGCAGGGCCCCAGCCTCTGTCAGAGCAGGGCTGAGCAACCCAGAGCAAACTCAGCACTAACCAGGGCTGTGGGGAGCTTGGAGAGCTCTTGCTGGCCAAAACAAGAAGATGCAGAAGCAGAAGAGAGCCTGGCAGCCTGCTCTGCACATCCTGCTGGATATCAGGTTGGGAAGGATGAAAGTTTGACAAGAAAGTCTCACAGATGTGTGTGGGCTTGGCAGAAAGATTCTTGAATGTAGAGTCTGATGAAGAATAGAGATGGAAGCAAGTTTTGATATAGAAGAGAAGAATTGCTGAGCCAGTGTCACTGGATAACCAAGGAGGCAAAGGGTGTGTGAGTTAGAGGGGTTTTTATGGCTTAGAGCAAAGGATAAACCCACCCCAAACAAGAAGATGTTTGTACCAAGCACAAAGAGAGCACAGGCAAACAAGGCAGCAAATGGTGCAGGTAGAAAAAAGGCCTCAGAATTTTCCACTGCAAGAAAACTGAAAAACAACTTCTGGCTTAAACTGTAATGTACTGACTGTTAGTGACTGGAGAACAGTGACATGAATATGGTAATTACAGTAGTTATGATGGGCTGTAGATAATAGTTAAGGTATAGATTGGTTCTACTGTATGGAGATGCTCAGCAAAGAAAAGTATAGAATGCAGTGTAACCCAAAGAAAAGTATAAAATGCAATGTGACCAAAACCAAAGGGTCTCCAGGCCTGCCTGCAGCTGGAGCTGACAGCTCTGGGCACAGCTCTGTCACCCACGACCCTGGACTGCTGGAACCTCTTGGATACAATAAACTGCATTTTTTGTACAATAAACTACATTTTGGATACAATAAACTGCATTTAGTATACAATAAACTGCATTTTGGATACAATAAACTGCATTTTGGATACAATAAACTGCATTTTGGATACAATAAACTGCATTTTGGATACAATAAACTGCATTTTGTGTACAATAAACTGCATTTTGGAGAGCTGCCTGGGGTCCCACATCTCTCATTTAGGCTCTTCCAGGGAAAGGGGAAATAAAGCCCTGCAGCAGGGGAGGAAGGACCCTGGATTTTCAGACTGAGTGTGGGAGATGGGGTTGGAGCCATGCAGGAGCACAAGGTGGGGATGGAAACTGCAGGAGAGGAAGTCATTAAGCAGCCAGCTTCCTCCAGCATTTGTTTATCTATCTCTATTACTGTTTGCCTTGTTTATTAGGATTATAAACTCAAGAGGCCAGGCCAGCTCTGGAGTGACTGCACTGTATTTCTCCCAACACAAGCTCAGTTCCTGATTACAATGCTCCTCTGGGGTGCTACTCTAGGCAAATAATATAATAAATAATGGAAATGGACCCAGGAGGAAACTTAGATGTTAACTGTGTAGAAACAGGAAACCTGAGGCTTCATTGCTGTATAAATTTAATGTTGGGTTTAAAGCTCCTGCTGTTTGATGGGTGGGGTTTTAGGAACCTGAGCAGGAATTCACTTTTCAAAGTGAAAGGCACTGAGATTCCATCCTGGCTGCTGCTGCATTAGCACCAGCTCTGTCTCTTCAAATGCTTCCTGCTGGTTCTCCTAGAGCACAGGAAGCAATGTTCTGGTGATTAAGCAGCAGTATCATTATAAAAGCCAAATGAATAATCATTGTGTTAATGAACTTTATCTTAGAAAAGATTAGGGTTTTTTTTAATGTTAAGCCTCTTTCCGTATGAAAGAGGAAATGCACTCTCATTTCATTTAATCAACCCTGAGATGCTCATGATCTATACAATTTAATTTTCTGTCTGCACGTATTCTTCCACATCTGCATCTCCAGTGGCTTAAATGATGGCATCAAATCACATTAATACATCAGAGATGATGCAGTTCCCTGCATGCACAGAGAGGTTTGGCTCTGGGTCCCAGCTTCCTATTGCAGAATAATCCCCCCTGAAGGGATTCCCAGAGGTCAGAGATTCCCAGAGCACTGCTTTGTGGAAAGCTGGTAAGCAATTATGGTGAAAACCAACTCTATTTGGGGTATAAAACAATATAAGGTGAAAAACACTCTATAAGGCAAAAGATTGAGAAAGGTAAAGATTGGAACCACAAAAATACAGAGGAAAAACGATGACTTGGTGAGATGTGCCCTCAGTCTGAGAGTCACCATCAACTCTTGGCTTTGTCTGGGAAGAGCCAAACCCCATTCCTTAGGGGAGGAACAGCTCCCAGCACACCCTGCTGCACAAAGGGGTTCTGGAGTTTTGAGGAATTTTGAGTTTTGAGGAATTCAGCTTTTGGCTCTGTCTGTGCACGTCTGGCACCTTCTTTAAGGAGGAAAAGGAAGTTGTGAGTGACAGAGGAAAGGTGCTGCAGCAGTAAGAAGGGATGGGTTGTGTTCAGAACCTACCAACCACAGTTTTCAGCTCATTTCTGTGGAATTCCTGCTGAATCGTGTCCTCTGCTCCTGGGAAAGCCCTGATCCACGAGGAAGCCAAGGAGAAAAGTCCTTCCCTGGAGGATGCTGTGGCTGGATTTGTGTGGTTGCCTGGGAAGCCAAGCCTGACCACACCTTACTGAGAATCACAGGGTGTGGAAAGAAGAGGAAGAAAAGACATTTTATAGATATTGCAGTGCCTGGGGTAATTTCCAAAAGTGAAAAGCACAAGGTCATCAAAGTGGTCTAAAGAAAAGAAGAATCAACCAAATGTCTGTCCTTTGTTTCTTGTCAGGAAAAAAGAACCCAAAACTTCACCAGAACACGAACACCTCAGATTCTTTCAATACCAGAAAAGAGCTGCAGCTGGAAATTCGATATTCATTTGAATTCATGGGTAGAAATGAAAGCAGCACCCACAGCCACCAGGAAACACCTTGTGCCAACTGGTGAGTGAATTAAATTCCTCTCTGGTCATAATGGTGCCTTCATTAGAGATACAGAGGTGCATGAGGTTCCTTAGGTCAAGGGGAGCACTTGGGCCTCACTTAGGGCTCTCAGAAGGGTGAGTTCACGGGGAGTGGCTCTGACAGCAGTGGCAAGGGGCAGCAGGAGCACAGGGAGTTCCCTGCCACAGCTCATGACAAACCCACACCGCTGCCCCTCGCCGTGAGCGCAGCCAGAGCCGAGCCTTGAGCTGCCTCCAATTAGCAAACATTGTTTGGTGATCAGTGCGTGCACAGCCTCCTGTTGCCATGGCACTGTCACCCCAAACCTCAACGAGCACCAGGCTGGGCAGGGGTCACCCTGCAGGGCCCCGCGGCCGCGCTCCGGGATGGGCTCGAGAGAGAGGCAGAACATGTGCTACAAAGAGACAGCCAGACACCAACCAACACACGCTAAGGGGTCCAGAGGGAAACACTGGGATAATTACAAGCTTTCTGTGGATTAATCAGCCTGCAGAAACGCTGGAGTGGTGTTAAACACCCAAACACCCACCCAGCTCCCGCTGAGAGCCGCTGCGAGTCCTGCAGTCCAAACCCCCCTGGCACAGCTCTGATTGCCTTTTGGACCAACAAAGGGGTGATGCTCTAAGAGGAGCCCAGATCCATTTGTCCATGGCCACAGCCCCATCTCCCCCAGGAGCTGCACCACAGTGTTATTTTTGGCATGCCCTCCACAAAAAGAGGCAGCATATGGAGCTGCTGCCTTGGCACCGTGGCAAATATTGATCCCTGCTGTGACAAAATGTGACAAAGAGTTTGCAAATGACAGCACGGGCTGGCAGGAGCCTTCCTTTATGTTCTTGGGACAGGGAAGCATCACAATTGCAGCTGGAGAATTGGATTTTTTCCCTCTAGTTGTGGTAAAACCATCAAGGAGATGATTATTGGGGAGAGTGAAGGTGTTCAAAATAGAGTCTGGCTTAAAGAATGCCTTTAGAACAAGAAAGTGAAACAAGTTGGTTTGAAAGGCTTAGATGATTTCTTTTGGAGCACTTCCAAAATGAAGGATGATGTGTGGAAGGAGACAGAAGAGTTTCGCTCCTGTTTTCAAAGTGCTACGTTCGAACTTTTACACAGTGAGCAATATTTTCTTCTTCAAATGCTTGTGGGGTTTTTAATAAAATACTGTCAGAAAAAAAAAAACTTAAGGGAAAAATTTCTATTAAAGTTCAATCTGACACCCCCACTCCCCACACAGTTTCATTGTAGGAACTTGCTTTGAATTTCACTAAACTGATTTTTTTCCTGCCAATTTTTAGTTCATGCATGAATCTCCAAATTCAATACCTTCCATTGTACTGGAGAAAAACGGACCCAGTGTCATCCTTTTAGGCAGAAACCCAAACTAAAATACGGATTTTATTTTTCCTCCACCCTCCTGTTTTTGTCTCCCATAACTCCTCGCTTCTGTGCTGTTTGTAAGCCATAAATCTTGAAATTATAAAGAATAAAATGTCCTAAGAGAAAATGAATTGGGTTGAAAGGCATGAAAGTTGTTCTTTAAGCAGGGCTTACTCTGAGTTCTAGGAAAAGTTATGTAGAAGAATCTGACAAACAAACAAAAAAAGCTTTCTATGTAGGCAGATGAGGTGAGCCAAAGGTAACAAAGTCAAAATATAAATGTGAAGAAACAGAGAGGAAAAGCAAAGAGAAATCTGCCATTTTATTTTTAAACACTACATTGAAATAGAAGAGCAGAGTGGGAGAAGGTATTAACCCAGAAAAGAGAACAGATTGGGAGGAGACAAGGCAAGGGTAAATGCCATCTGTATTTGTAGTATTACCTACCCAAATAATAAAACTGGATGCAAGTTTTCAAGAAGAAAAAAGACGTATTCAACTTCTTGAAATCTTTTCTAGGTCTACAGCAGGTGGTTTGAGGAAGAAAAGCTCTCTCTCTCCTAAAAACCCCTCAAAAAACTAACTTGGACTTTGGCAACTTTTTCATTATTTATCTGTCTGAATTAACCAACAATTCCCAGTTCCTTTCTAACCACAGTAGCTGATTTTCCCTCTGTCTCTGTCCTTGGAGATCTACCCAAAGTTCCCTCTGAGCATCTGAGGCTGATGTAATCTGTGGGCTGTTTATCTCTCCCCTTCCCTGTCATTAATAAAGGAGGGCCACCACTTTTACTGCTACAGTGCAAATAAACCAACATTGGAATTCAGGGAGGGGTGGAAAGGAGGAGCTCTCTTACACCTGGAGCAGGACTTTACAGCTGGGAGAGCAAAACCAGGAGGAGAACAATGGTCTGGAGATTTGTCACACTGAAACACACCCAACCACCTCAGGTGGATGCAATTCCCTGCATCCAGGCATGAAGGATTTGCAAGTATTGGGCAGGAATTGTTCCCTGGCAGGGGGGCAGCCCTGGCACAGGTGCCCAGAGCAGCTGTGGGTGCCCCTGGATCCCTGGCAGTGCCCAAGGCCAGGCTGGACACTGGGGCTGGAGCACCTGGGACAGTGGGAGGTGTCCCTGCCATGGCAGGGCTGGCACTGGGGGGGCTTTGAGGTCTCTTCCCACCCAAACCATTCCAGGATTCTCCCCAGTGCCAGAACCTGAGGATTTAAACCCCAGCAATGGAATTTTACACAGTCAGTTTAGGGAGCCTGGGAGAGGTTCATACATCAACAAAATCTTGTTAAAGATCCAGGAAGCTCCCTTGGGCTGTGCCAAGCTTTGAGTTTCCAAGCTGCATTTTCAAGGTCAGAGCCTGCCCTGGTGTCCCATTGCATCACCAGCACCCCAGCTGGGACAGGGACACTGGCATGAGCAGCACTGGGGGCACAGGGGAGTGCTGCCCTCACACACTGACTCATTCCCACCTCATTATTCAGTGATTCCCTCCTCCTCCTCCTCCCCACCTCCCCTTTGACAGCTGCATTCCTGAATCACTTCACATAAAAGGCATATTTGGAAAAAGAAGTAATTATTATATTAAACTAATTTCAACAAGCAGCAGTTAAAACGTGTGGAAGCTGCAGCCTCCGTTGGGTTGTTTCTTCCCCAGAAATTTTTGTCAGGGAGAAGAGATAAGAGAACAAATAAGCAAATCCAAAAGAAAAATCTAGATATGGAAAAAAATGCCCCAAATTCATGCTACTAAGTTCAAATGAAGCTGATATTTCAGTCAGACGGAGCCAAAGAAATGTTTCACCCCACAGTGATAAAACATTTGAACCTCATCTCTCTTCCCCAAACTTTCCTCTAAGAAGGTGATCTAAGAAGCTTCTTAACAAACCAACACAAATATTCATCTCTTACATTGGTTTCATTCCTTTTTGTCAAAGTCTAAGTTAACACACCGAGCCTGGAACATCTTCAGAGATGAAAATCAGCTTTAGCACCAGATAGGAGCAGTCACCTGAGAGCAGCAGTGCCAGCTGCCAAAGCTGCCATTTCCAGTGTCCAGCACAAGCAGGGGGCTCAGAGATTTAGGGAGCACATAAAAGACTTCGAAAAGCAAACCCCTCCTCTCATATTGCTGGCCAGGGTCTGTGTTCAGATCACAAACGGGACGGGACTGCTGGGGACACCTCTCGAGATTATTTCATTATTTCATTTTCCAGCATCAGCCTCATTCCATGGTTCTGACAAGGGGAAGGTGCCACCAGCTCACATCCCAGGCAGCAGACACAGAACTCAATGTCACAACTCACTTTAGGAGTTTTGTGACCAATCCCACAAAGCAAAAGCACATTGACAGTAGTTCCATCCAACCACTGTAAGCACAGGTACCTTTGGTTAAACAAGGCTTGATTATTTCAGATACAATACCTGCTTGTGAGCCTTCAAACACCATGCACAGAGCTCCATTATTGAGCTTAGAACTTCCCAATATCTCACTAGATATCCTTTATTGCAGCTTAGAGAGTTATTCTAGACAAGCATTAATACACAGACCATTGTTCTATTTGTCCTTACTTTCTAATTCTCATATGACTTTTCTGCTGACCAATCTCATGGCTGCTGCTTGGCTCTAATCACAGTTCTGCTGTCTCTGAGCCCTGCCCTTTGCAGCTTTCCCAAAACCCCCTGATTTTCAGGATTCTCACACCCTCCCACATAATAAAACACCAGCTGAGGTTGGGCTTGCACACCCAACACAGCCAAGGTGCTGCTCCATGGTTTGTGCACACACAGGGCAGAAATCCACCTGGGATTGTGGAGGTGCCAGAGGAGCTGATGCCATGAGGGACAGAAGCTCAGAGGTTTCACAGAGCTCAGGAGAGCCTGGCTAAGGACAAACAGCCAGTGCTCCCCCTGTGCCCGGAGAGGAGCAGGAGAGCCCCCAAATCTCAGCCAGGGGACTCTGCTCCCCAGGGAAAACCATTGCTAAAGGGTTTCAGCTCAAAATCTGCACTGGATGTGTCCCCCCTCCATCCATGACCCCTCCTTTGGCACCTACCTGCCCACAGGTGGGCGGCCTCTGTGGCATCAACAGCACAGCACCTGCAAAGAGAGGGTTTATTGGGACCAAATTTTGGATTCAGCCTGGAATTAGGGAATGGGTTGGGTGGGAAGGGGCCTTAAAGTTCATCTTCCCCCCCCTTTCCACTGCCCCAGGTGCTCCCAGCCCCAGTGTCCAGCCTGGCCTTGGGCACTGCCAGGGATCCAGGGCAGCCCCAGCTGCTCTGGGCACCTGTGCCAATGCCCAGGATGACTTGAAATAGGATTTCACCCCATTACAGATAAGTATTGCACGTGAAAATCAAGTTTCCATCACAATTTTAGGCAGAAAATCCCAATTGCTTTGCTGGGAAAAAGATCCATCATTTTCCTGGACCCTTGCTCTGGATAAGGATCTCTGCTTTATTTCCTTGGATTGCTGAGCAACTGCATGAAAGAGATCAAACTCTTCCATACAGCCTACAAGGTTATTTGCCTAAGGACTGAAAAATAGAGGCAGGAAGGATTTTTTTTTTTTAGGAGTTTGTCTGATTTTATTCTCTCTAGCAGACTTCCTCTACTATTTTCAGGGCAGCTTAGTGTCAGATAAAGCATACCAAAAACATATTATTTAAAACCTGTCAAAGAGAACTTGGCTGTGTCTGTAGTGAGAATCTGGCACACTGCTGAATCCTGAAGTTTGCTGCTGCTTGAAGGGAATACAATAGGCTGTGTTCAATGACACCAGACATCTTTCCCTTTTGTATGCTGAGAAAGGCTCGGCAGCAGATTAATAATTCAATGCTCATTAGAAAGTACAACATGCAGTAAGCAATCAGATATAATTAGGCAAAAATATATACATGATTACAGAGTGAACACGATGCACAAATCCATTGCAGGGGAAACAACGTCACATTTTCAGTGGAAGGGTCAGGAATAAAAAAGGGTCTTGTAAAACACTCGGCTTTAATTGTAGTTTTTGTTTCCCTTACCATCATCTGCGTGTTAGAATAATTTTACTCTGGGAGAATTCTGCAACTCCATCCATGTTCAGACTCACTCCAGGCTTCCTTCCCTGCATTAAAACCAGGGAGAGCCTGTTTCTCCTCCGGATCCTTATATCACATCTCTATACCTCGGGGCAAGCGTATGACCACGTAATTGAGGCAGTAAATTGATGACAATTAGCACATTAGCAGTGAATAGCAGCAAGTGATAGTCTTAATTGACAATGCAGTGGTTAGTAATTGATGTTAATGACTCAGAAGAAGGGGAGAATAGTGACTAATAACTGTAATTTTTAGCTGTTTTCCCTGCTGGAGAAACACTGGGGCAGGTGGAGGTGTGGGCTGGTCAGGGAGTGCACAGAATTGCCACCTCAGAAAGAGCAGGCTGAGGTTTTAAACAAGCGTTTTGTGCATCCCTCAGGAGCAAGCACAGCTTTGGAGGGCTCAGTAAAAGAAGTCAGAGGTTGCTCCTGTGCTCACCCGCTTTAGGAAAACCAGGAATTCTTCCCCCACCTCCCCAGTCCCGGATTCTCAGGTGCTGCTGGCAGAGCTGTGCCAGTTCTTTGCCAGGCTCTGGGCAGTGCCCACAGCACTTAGGGGGCTGTTCTCCCTCTCCAGAACGCATTAATGCACCAGGGAAAATCCAGGTTTTAAAAGCAATGCCGGTTTAAAACTCGCCAAGCCCCGGGCTCTGCTGCCTGGCCAGATGGCAGATTTTGAGCAGCCCTGCCTGATCTGGGGTGCTCCTCTCACTCCCTATGAACAATCCTGAGAATTAAGGCCTCGATGCCCATTTGCCGGGCTGGATTTCCCCCGGGGCAATGGCAGGATTAGGAGCTTTATTTTCCTGTTACACAGGAATTCTCCTGCTCGTAAAGATACATTCCCTGCATAAACCACACGTTGCATTGAAGGAGAGGAGAATTAATCATCCTCTACAGAAAAACATATGGACAGGCATGCGGGCTGCAACAATTATCCAAAGATACCCAACACGATGGCACTGGGAGAGCCCTAATTATAGCTTTGGTCTTCCCTTCAGCAGGTGATGTACAACCACAGCCATGGAATAATCCCTTCCCTCGAGCCTGCTGCCAGGAGCCAGCACTGGAGACTTCTTTGACACATAAAATATCTTCCTTACATCAAAGCCGAAAATGCTTAAGAATGAGTTTCTTATGAAGCTTTTTATTTTTAATATTGTAGCTCCTGCTCTGTATTTTATATCAATTTGGAGAGCGATTAAGAGCCAGGCCACGGCTGGCTTCTGTCTGAGTGTTACACTCTTCAAGGAGATCATTTCCATCGGAGTTTGGATGATAAAGGACTCCCACAAATCTGAAAATGAACTCAGCTCTCTTTCAATTCCTCCCTGAGTGCTCATTACTTCTCTCCAAAGCGTGGAGAGAGCGTCTCCACAGCCTGGAGGAGCCTTCCCAAGGCCAGGCTGGCACACTGAGCCACAGGGACCCAAATCTGGGCATTTGAGCTGATTTACACCAACCACGGCTTTAGCCTGGCCCTTGGACTCAGCCCAAGGTGAGGAGTGACCCCAGGTGCCAACCCAAAAACCCACAGAGGGTTTCCCCAGCACTGCAGCTCCCAGTGCTGCTCCTTGGGGTGAGCCCAGGACTTCCACAAGTGCTGTGCTGGTGGCATTTTCTCCCCACTGGCACAAAAAGGGAATTTTTGGCCCCTTTTTACTTCAGCACTAGGAGGAGAGATGGATACATGATAAATAGTCATATTTCATGGTGGGTTTTTGTTGTCATCTCATTGCTGGGGTTCCACACTGTTGTCTCCTTATCACAAAAGTTTCATACCTTGGTGTTCCTCATGGGCAGCTCCTCAGAGCCCTGACTCTTTCTTCTTCACAAAGCACCCAACTGACTCCAGTTCCCCTCTCAACACCACCCCACTCTTTTATAGCATCTTCTTCTCACTGGTCACAGCTGTGGCCTGGTAAAGTCAGGCCTGTTCCTGATCTTTGATAACTGACCCAGCTGCAACTCCTTAGGAGTAAGATTACTTTCTACACTATCTTTATTTTCTTATATTCTATCTCCCTACAGGTTTTTCCTCCTTTCTGCAGAGGGGATGGTCCCTGGGGAATGCTGTGTGTCTGTGGTTGGAGAAGGGTCTGTGGGGCAGCTATGACTGCTTCTGCTTAGATTGGAAGGCAGGTGAATAATCTATTGAGAAAGAAGAGAACAAGAACAGCCAAGGGGCCTCTCTGAGTCACTGAGGCATCCAGAAAAGCCAAACTGTGGAAGTTATTCAGGTGCACTGGAAGTGAAAACATTTTTCCTGGTCACAGGCAGTTTCTGTAGGTAACTTGTGACCATGCAGACCCACAGATTGTTGCATTAATAAAAGAAAATCTTTCATTCCCAAAGGGTGAAAAAGAAGCTGAAGTTTTGGGAACTCTCTTAACCACCAAAAAGCCCAGGAGTGTTTGCATGCAGCTGTTGCTTGCAGTGGCACAAACATCTGAAAGAACATTTCTAACAATGCTCTGCTCTCATCCCTCATGTGGCTTTTTCAGCTTCGGTGCCTGAAGATCACGACAGCGTTTGCCTTCAATAAATGCATGCATTAATTATTTATTTAGCAAGGAGAGTCACTCATTAGGCAGCATTCAAACACACCCTGATGACTGTGACCTCTGCTTGTGGCGCTTGTTTCCCAGCGCTGCTACACGGCTTCCTTGTACCTCCAGAGCATATCAATGTGATATCCAACTCATCTCTGGGAAATCCCACACTGCCAGGTGAGAGGGGCTGAAAGCACCAGTGAATGAAACCAGCCCAGCTCTGTGGAGGAAGTGGAAGGCTCTGTAGCGAGTGCTGGAATTCTCGTTGATGCTGAAGTGAATTCTGAGGGTGCTCAGAGCTTTTCTCCCACTCAATCAGTGCTCGAGTGTAGGAAGAGCTGCACAAGGATTCCTCTGACAGAAATCCCAGGGATCTCCCAAAAAGAGAGGCACCAGGAGAGCAGGAGGGGTTTGTGCCACATGGCTGGGAACTGCTGCAGGACAAGGAGCCTCCCTTGTCTGGTCACTGTTTGAACACAGGGACACCTCAGTGCCTCAAGCCCACCCAGTCACAGAGGGACTGGAGCCTCTTAGAGAGATGTCAGGTCAGGCTTTTAGAAAAATGATCAGAGAAACGTGGAATCTTCAGCTGCTTCTCTGATCTGATTGTGAAACGTCACTCTCAGCACTGGAATGCTGCTGTGGAGCAGAGAACAGACCTTCTCCCAGCCACCAGGAATTTCCTCAGCCTACCTGAGGCAGATCTGTGAGAGCAAAGAAGAAAATGCAGTCCCCATTTTAAGCATTTTGCAGGCTGAAGCACAGAGCTTCACCAGCTGCCCAGCAGGGACTGCTCCGTGTCCAGGCCCAGCTGGCTCAGGGGTGGCTGGTCCCTGGCGTGTCCCCACAGCATCCCAAAACTGGGGCATCCTGCCAGGCCAGAGCAGCCCTGTTTGTGCAGCTCCATTCCTGGAGGCCCTGAGCCACGAGCTCCAGCCAGGAGCTGCTCCAGGAGGTCCCTCAGGGGCCATTCTTGTGTCACCCCTGAGCAAAGCTCTTGCTCAGGAGCTCTGTTTTCAGTCAGGGCCATTTTCTGTGGGTCCATCAGCCCCAAAAGGCTCTGGGGGTTCAGGCCCTGTGCCCCAATCTCCTGTAAACCTGCAGGTGATGTCAGGCAGCTCCCCCCAAACCCAGACCTTTCCTCTGCCCTTTGCAGCCAGGAATTGCTCTCCTCAGTGCTCATGACAAATTTTTATTGGTGTCCATGGAAGCCCAGGAGCTGCAGCAAGTCTGACTGCTGCTGCTGATTAAAAGGAAAAGAATGAAGGGAGGAGAGAGAGAAAAACTTTAGAAGTTCAGTACCATGGTAAATATCATTTTTACAGTGATTTTACTGGTTGTGTATTAAAAATGCACACGACATAACCAAAATATGGCTCGGTGACATCTCAGTGTCCAGCTCTGCCTGTTGCATTTGATTGGAATGATTCATCCACTCTGGTCACAAACCCACTGTGAGCAACTTGTAGAAAGTTAAATAAATACCAGCAACGTGGATTTGCATTTAACCAGAATTTATGAGCTTTTATAAATCTATTTTGTGCAAAACAAATTATTATAATGATGGCTGAGTAAGAAGCAGCACCACACAAGACTTAATTCAAATGCCTTTCTTGTTCTATTCTCTAGTTTTAATTTTCTAGCTCCGCTGAATAACTCGAAATCTTCGCAGCTGTAGCAAAGTGCCTCATATATAATGTATAGATCACATCCTCTTGCCATTTTTCACAGGTGCCTGGCTATTATACGGTTCAAAACTCATTCATGGTGCCTATTAGAGGTCTTTATATGTAACTGACTTCCTTTCTTGAATATTTATAGCTTTTATGAGACATTTATGGGTAGACCCAACAAGAGTTTCTAAGGAAATACTGGGAAATGGTTGTGTAGAACATCATTAATATACTGTTCTTTGATGGTAATGGCCACAAATGTCATCTAATTGCTACATTCTTACTTTGTCTGAGCGTGGTATTGATGGGGAGACTGCTCCAGAGAGCCTCTCCAGCCTAAAAAATCTTCTGGGAAGCCATTTGGCTCCCAAGGAATGCACCACATTTGAGGCTGGAAATGGAGCATTGCAGGCAGGAGATCTGCCTTCCAGCTGGGAAAGGGAATTGCAGGGAGGATGGAGAGGGACTTTGCACAGGGTGTGGAGTGATAGAACATGGGGAGATGGCTGTAGGATGGAAAAGGGGAGATTTAGATGGGATATTGGGCAGGAATTGTTCCCTGGGAAGGTGGAGGGTGCCCAGAGCAGCTGGGGCTGCCCCTGCATCCCTGGCAGTGCCCAAGGCCAGGCTGGACAGAACTGGAACAACCTGGGATAGCAAAAGGTGTCCCTGCCATGGCTGGGGTTGGGAATAAATGATCTTTAGGGACCCTTCCAACCCAAACCGTTCTGATTCTGTGATTTCCTGATTCTTCCCACAGCCATTTATACCCATCCTGAAATCCCCAGATAAACCCAGCGACCAAATCTGTCTTTGTTAACTTTACCATTAAATTCTGAAGATTGTTGAATTAAAACCAAATTAATATTCCTGGCAAGAATCCCTTCTCTACCTCTGCCACTGTGTAAAACCTTGGGGGAGCCAATATAAATAAATACAGATATAAACTGGCCCAGGGTGCCCAGAGCAGCTGGGGCTGCCCCTGGATCCCTGGCAGTGCCCAAGGCCAGGCTGGACATTGGGGCTGGAGCCCCTGGGACAGTGGGAGGTGTCCCTGCCATGGCTGGGGTGGGATGGGGTTTAAGGTCCCTCCAACCCAACCCATTCCCTGTTTCCACCTTGCGCTGCAAAGCCTTGAAGGAGGAACAAACCCCAGAAGGGTTTGTGGGGCTGGTGAGGCTGAGGTGGCTCTGCTGTGCCAAGGGCAGAGCTGAGATCACAAAGACTTGGGATCAGAGCTCCAGGCTGGTGCTGAGGCTGGAATATTGGATAATGTTTGTCAGCAAATCCAGGAAGGCAGCACTCCCTATCAGAGACAGCTCCAGGGTGCACCACAACATCTGCTCCCCGAATAAAGCTGTGCTCATCACTGTCACCACCAGCTCAGAGCACAATGACACATTCTGCTCTCCCACCCTCATTAACCACTTTGGTTAGAGAGGACTGGAAATTGGGATAAAAACTATAATGTAATTAATATTTGTATCAAGGCACAGAGCCTTATTTTACCATCCAGAAGTTCAGCAGGTGCAATACAGGAATCACACTATTTAATCCCAGAGTTGCCCAAATAAATGGATTCTGAGATAAATTCAGGTGTGTGCTAAGACCTTTTACAAATTAAACAAATTTAAAGAGTTTCTGTGGCTGCAGAATAAAGTATGTACACTTTTTGCTTGCTGGCTTTAAATGACAATTATCTTTCTATATTTTCCAGATAAAATATTAATAAATAAGGTATGAAATTTAGTCTAACTGCTGATATTGAGGGTGAGCATTGTTGCTTCTTTCAAGTTCCTGAGATAATTTGCAAGACATGAGAATTCAAAGCGGTATTTGGCAGTTTTTTGAGGCAAAAGTGAAAGGACTTTTGCATATTCTTCGCTTTTCCAGTGCACTTCCCTGCCACTCCCTGTGTCTGGGATGAGACCTCTCTGGAGCAGCTCCTGGCATCTGGAACAGCTTTTCTGCAACTTCCATGCTTCACCAGTTCCATCTATTTTTATATCTCATCTCTTCTCCCCTGACTATCTCTTTTAATTTCTCTCCATCTGCTTTTTATATTAACTTTATAACTCCATATAACATTTGTGATGCCTTTTGCATGCAAAGCACCACAAGAATGCTGAGGCTGGGAGTTAACCCCGTGCCATGGCCCTGCTGCTCCTGCTCTGGCAGAGGTGGGAGCAGCTCCTGGGCACTGGGCAGGGCAGAGAACTTCAGCATTTTCCTCTTTCAGCACCAGCCCTCGGGATGGAGAGTTGGTTGGGCAACGTAGAAACCAAGAGAGTGGAGCTTGCAGACAAAAAAAGTGAAATATTTATAAGCCAAGTGGTGGCAGTGATAGGGGAAGAACATGGAGAAATCCCTCTTTTATTTATCCAGACAAATCTGGAACTCAGCTGACTTTCCAGCTGATGAAGAGTGCTCCAATATCCAATTTTTACCTTTAATTTTGTCCACAGGTCCTGTAGATTTTCACAGTCCATAAGCAAACCTCTCTCTGTGGAGGAAATCTTCCCCTCTGTCAATTCCCCATCGATGGACAATGCTTACATCAGGTTCCTGGAGGTCATTCCCCATCTCCAGTATTGAGAGGGATTTCAGACCCTTCAAAATCAAGCTGAGTGACTCAGCTGGTGGTTTTAACTTCCCAGTCAGCTACAACAGAAAACGGGAGATTTAGAATTAATTTGGATTAAATGCTGGAGACAGAATGAATGTTTTAAGGTTTTAAGGTGCTTTGGAAGCCCTGCAGTGTTTCAGCTGCACATAAACCTGCGCTTCTTGGTGTCTGCTCCTCTAAACAGCCCTTTACCACAGCTAACAAATCTTCTTGGCCGTATAAGCTGTGTTTCACTCACCCTGACCCTCACACAACTTCCCAGCACAGTGTAAAACACACCAGTGGATTTCCCTGTGCATTGTGCAAAGTCGATTTTTCTTTCTGATGTCGCTGAAGTTCATTTTATCTTGTGCCAGTATATTAAAAATCTATTAATGTTTCACACATAAAATGAACACAAATCGAGCTCCTGGAAGATTTATGCTGCAACCTGCGAGGGCCCCAAAGTAACTCCAGTGTTATTATGCCCCTGCCTGTGCCAAATTGAACTCCTAACACTGTTGACAAATGCTCCAAAATTCACATGGATTTCTCCCTGACCGCTCTCCCAGTCCCCACTGCAAGTCAAGCCAGTGAATTACACATTCCAGAGCTGCTTCCAGCCCTGCCAAGCCACCCCCTCCCTGCAGAAAGAGAATTTCAGCAGGAAATCCAGGTGTGTTCACTGAAATGGATGTGAGCTATCCTTGAAAATCAGGCAACATCAGTGTCTCCTTTATTATTCACTGTCTGCCTCTGGAATACCAACACAGAGCCTAAATACCAATTCTTTGCTCAGGCACTCAGGGCTCTTCCCATGATTTCTTCCTCTGTGTGCTCATGGCTTTAAAACTTATTTATGCCTCTTCTTTTCAAAGGGCTGTGGATTACAGTTATTTTCTGTGCTTGCCCTTTTTTTGGCAGTCCTTCAAGATGTCCAGCTTAGCCTGTTGTGACATGGTTTATGAACTTAAGCCAGTGCTACAAGCAAGCTGCTGGAGCTGAGATCAGGGGCTGAGCAGCTGAGGGGTTTCAGAGCTCATGGGCTGAATACAGCAGAAAACCAGGCCTGGAGAGATTTGGGAAATCCATGGAATCCTCCCATCCCCAGGGAGGAGCAGCTCTCCCTGGACCAGGCTGGACAGGGTCTGAAATGCTTCTCTGACCTGTTCTTCTCTGCTCTTATGGAGAGTCCACAGATTCCCTTTGCACCTTTATTTTTCCCAACAATCACCTTTCCAAAATAGAGATATATTTTTTTTCCTTAAAACATAAATATCTCTCATTGCAATTGGATTCATGGCTGCTTTGTCCAGCCCACAGCAGGCAAGGAAAGCAGCCTAACCTCCTCCCAAAAATGACCTTTTAGCATTTTGAAACTCGTCCTGACAAAACAGCTCCTGGTTCTTTCCATCTGCCCTGTTTTTCAGAAGAGGAAGAGGAAAAAGAAAAATTTTTGGTGGTTGGCACATGGACACCATCCTCCCCTTCCTGCAGGAAGGACCCAGACCTGCTCAGTAAAGGCCACAAATTCATCCCTTCCTTCCAAAATCTGCTCCAGGTGCCTTTCCCTAATGAGTACAGGATATTCCTTTATCTTATAATGTTTGGATAGCAGAAAGGAGATAGAAAAATACATTTATTTTGTAAAGGAGATAGAAAACTACATGTCTTCCATAAAAGAAATACCTTTGTTGTGTCTTTCCTTCCCCCCCTCCCCATTGTTGCTGTTGTTCACATTGATTAAATCTTCATTTAGCTTCATCATTTTCCTCAGGTTTCGTCTCACACGCTCACTATACCTGGTTTCATAATCTGTTGTCATGGAAATCAGACAGATGTCAAAAACATGCCTTTGTCACTTAATTGTGTAATCCACACAAGAGAAAGGAGAATGGAGAGAAGGTTTGCAGGTTAAAGCAAAACAAGAAGACAATAGTGAGCTAAAACCCCCCCAAAATTCCCTTTTACACGGATCCTTGTTCCCACTGCAGCCCCTGGGGAAGGAAAACTTGCTGAGGTTGTTTCTGTGAGCTCCCTTTTGTCCGTCATTTTGGGAATAAAGGCTCCTGCCCCCTGTCCTTGACGGGGTTTGGTGGCACAGGAGCAGATGTGGCTGTGCAGGGAGGATCCCTGGCTAAGCTGCTTTCCCAGCTGGGTTTGAGGTGCTCAGGGAGCTCCAGCCCTGGCAGCAGCATCAGGGGGTTCACAGGGGTCAATCCCCATCGACAGCACAGCAAGAGCAGCCCCAAAACTCAATCCCTAATTGTAAGAGCCTAAATGAGGGATGTGGGACTCCAAGGGCTCTCCAAAATGCAGTTTATTGTATCCAAAATGCAGTTTATTGTATACAAAATGCAGTTTATTGTATCCAAAATGCAGTTTACTGTATACAAAATGCAGCTCATTGTATACTAAATGCAGTTTATTGTATCCAAAATGCAGTTTATTGTATACTAAATGCAGTTTATTGTATCCAAGATGTCACAGCAGTCCAGGGTGGTGGGGGACAGAGCTGTGCCCAGAGCTGTCAGCTCCAGCTGCAGGCAGGCCTGGAGACCCTTTGGTTTTGGTTCCATTGCATTATAGACTTGTCTTTTGGTTACACTGCATTCTATACTTTTCTTTGCTGAGCATCTCCATACAGTAGAACCAATCTATACCTTAACTATTATCTATAGCCTATCATAACTGCCATAATTACCATATTCATGTCACTGTTCTCCAGTCACTAACAGTCACTACATTATAGTTTAAGCTGGAAGTTGTTTTTCAGTTTTCTTGCAGTGGAAAATTCTGAGACCTTTTTCCTACTTGCAGCTTTGCTGCCTTGTTTGCCTGTGCTCTCTTTGTGCTTGGTAAAAACATCTTCTTGTTTGGGGTGGGTTTATGCTTTGCTCTAAGCCATAAAACCCCTTCTAACTCACACACCTTTTGCCTCCTTGGTTATCCAGTGAGACTGGCTCAGCAATTCTTTTCTTCTGTATCAAAACTTGCTTCCATCTCTATTCTTCATCAGACTCTACATTCAAAAATCTTTCTGCCAAGCCCACACATCTGTGAGATTTTCTTGTCAAACTTTCATCCTTCCCCACCTAATATCCAGCCTGGTGGGCAGAGCAGCCCCAGCTGCCAGCAGAGGAAATGGATTTCAGTCCCTGCTGAACCTGTTGGGTGGCTGAGCTTTGGTGTCACCAAGGCAGGGGTGACATCCTGCAGAGCACTGAGCTTGGGTTTGCCCCAAAATGCTCTGACCCAGCCGTGTGTTTTTGTCTTAGCTGAAGAATGGGCTGAAAACACAACCTCAAGGTCAAATGGTGTCAAAACAGGCCAGTCCTAGGGCTGGAAATAGAGGCAGCCACATGTGCTGCTCACTCAGGTACTGCTCCTGTGCCCAAGGTTTATCACACCAACATCCACAGCAAAAAAATTAAGGAATTTTGTGCTTTTAGTGGTCACCAGCTCCGTTGAGGACATCACCTTCCACGTGTGTTCACACAGCAATTCTCCAGTCACCTGGTCCTATTCCCTTCTATTTTTTATCAAGTTCCTACTAAGTACAAAATAGATTTTTTTATGCTTGTTACAAGAGTAGCCCATGATATCTGCTTATACATCTATTTTTAAATGTCAGCCAGACAAATGAACCTTGCTAAAATAATGCTGGATCTACAGAAATTCCCTGCACAAAGGAAATTTGCAGTGATTCCTTGCAGCTGGATCCTGCTTTGCAAATTAAACAGAGAAAGCCTTGTTGGAAACACAGAGATTTTTTTTTAAGGTATAAAAATACATCTGAGTGTGTGTTAATTTAGGCAAAGCAATGAAATGCAGGACTGAAATGAGGATGGAAGGAGTGAGCCTGAAGCGCTGATTTGAGGCTGAATTTGCTGAGTGTGGCTGTGGAGGGAACAACCTTGAATTACAAATTGAGCACATCTGTCCAGGCTCACACAAACCTCAGCGCCCACGACTTCCCAGAGCCCCTTTCCAGGTGAGAGCAGCATTTCCCAGAGCTCAGGAGCTGCAAAATCTGCAGGGAGCCCCTTCCTGCAGGGGATGTGCTGAGAGCTGCTGGGCCAGAGCTGCCCCAGAAGCTCCCAAAGTGCCCCGAGCACCACTCAGCATCCAGCAGGCTCTGAATATTTCATCCAGCACAATGAATTGTGGCTTTTCAGGATTAATTCATATTGCTGCAGCCGCGCTGGCGTTGGGGAAGGGTGAAATTAACGTGTTATTTATGCTGAAATGACGTTGAGGCGCGAGCGGTGTTCCTGGAAGGCTGGAAAACGGAATAATTTGGAATAAATTATTGATGGTTTTAAAAGCCTTGCTTATTGATTACAGGTTATGCTCTGAGATTAAAAGAGTGCAGCTAAGTCCTGTCAGAGTCTTTCAAAGTCAGAGTTCATCAGAGTAAACAAGTGCCACTGTGCTGTAACCCACAGCAGCCAAAGAGGAGGAAAAGTTTAAAAATTGCTTTATGGTGTAAACCCCTTCTGTTCATCGTTATTTTTTTCCTTCTAAAAAGGACTTTAGAAGCCAATTAATTCGGTATTCTAGGAAATGGAATGAGACCATAAGAGGAGCAGTGAGTTCTCCATGACTGCATGTGGAAGGGGCTAACAGCAGGGCCTGTTAGCTAAAGGAGCGAGAAGAAGATGAGAAGTAAGAAGAAACTGATAAGGAGCTCTCTCCAAGGCTGTAACCAAAGAGACCGAGAAAAGAAAGACAGAAGAACTTTGCAGCTAAATGAAACATTTTTAGAAAGTTAGTTAAGTCACTCTAACTTCTCACCAAGAGTATTATGTTGATTTATTGTAGCCAATAGTAAAGATAGAAGAAGCATAAACAATTGGAAAGTGTATAAAAATCAGCCATGTTCAATGATAAAGTGTTGCCAGCTGAGACTGCTTGCGGTCTCTGCTTTGTGTCGTGACCGCCTCGACAGCGACAGCTGCACTTGGTTTTAGTGCTCTGCTCTGGCTGAGGAGGGGGTGATGGCCAAAGGTTGGACTCGATGGTTTTGGGGGACTTTTCCCACCTTAAGGACTCTGGGATCCATTCTGTGGCTGGGTCAGTGCTGCTGTTGGGTGATCTCTCCCTCAGGAAACCACATTAGCTGCTCCAGCTGTGTGAGAGGAGCAGAGCGACCATGGCAATAATTCAGCTCCTGGATTTTCCCCCAAATCTCACCCCCAGGTTCTCTGAAATTCTCTGTGTTGTTCCAAACCCACAGGCAGCACCACCATGGGCTATTCCCAGTTTCCTGCTGGACAACTGAAGGATGCCATTTCTGTGTTTAGTTTTTGTTCTGTTCCTTCACACAGTGTGCTGTGGCCATGTGCATTTCACCCCAGAGGTCTTCAGCAAATTCCTGTAATTACTTCTCCCCATCTCTTGTTCATTTATTCCAACTGAAATTATCTCTGAACATTAGTTCCATTTGCTAAATCTCTTCTTGCTTTATTAACTTTAATCAAACTGATATATTCTGCTAAATGAAAGGTGGTCTGGATGCCCATACCTGGCTCAGCCCTCCTCCCAGGGGGAAACACCCTCTTGAAACAGTGACACAAGTTAATTTTGCAATTATCAGAATGGAATTTGGCCGTTGTAATTTCAGTTATTGAGCAGTTGCCACCGGTGCCATTTAAAAGCTGCCTCCTGCTGCAAAGGAGATCTGAAAAAAAAATAAAAAATCCTGTGTGCAGTCACTTGAATTTCAAAGTGAGTTCTGTGTGCCATGGAGATGCATCTCCACCACTGTTTGCTTTTCATGGGGTTTGGAGGGAAGTGCACTCCCTGCTCATGGAGGGATGTGATTAAAAGAAGGGAAAGAGAAAGGGTTTGGCTTTCATTCGTATTTATTTTTAGAATTGGTGAGCTGCACAGATTCTGTGGTATTGGGGAAACACAAAAGGCTGGTTAAACACTTTATAACTCAGATTGCTGCTAAGGAAAAAACTCCCAGAATGAAAAAAAAAAAAAAAAAAAAAAAACAACAAAAAACCCAAAACCCACATGAGAAGGATGACAGCTTTAAAAATCCTCATTAAAATCAACCCAAGCAGACCTCTCCAACCATTTTGACTTCAATTAGTGTGCTTTGCTGTGTCAAACACACATCCACTGCCCAGTCCTGTTCCCATGGCAGGCAGCAGCAATCTTGGCCCTTCTCTGAACAGAAGGGAGCAGGAGTTCAAGAGTCGAGCCAGAGATCTCAGAAGAACAGATAAAAGCTCAGCCTCCAGCTCCTGTTTTCAGTGTGTTTAAAGTGAGATGATAACTGGAAAAGTTGATTTTTTGATATATATACACATAGCAATATTTAAAACACCAAGGAAAATTTATGTTGCTGCTGTTTATTGTCTATCTGAATTCCTACATGGAAAGATGAAGGGAGGGAATGTCCTCCTTTGTGCCATCATAACCAACAGAAGCTTTGATTGTTTTGTGTGTTTTTGGCAAGATGAAAGCATTGCTAAAGCTCAGAGATTGCAAATATAGATGTATATATACATATATACATCTATGTCTATATATTAACATTTAGATTTTAAATTCTATTTATATCTATATTTATGGATTCATATATTGGTATGTATTTATATTTATACTTGTAATCTTAATATAGCTTTATATTTTATAATTCATACATTTATATTTTCACAGATACACACATATATTTACATTCACATTTTATAATTCTATTTATACTAACAATATATTTATATTTATATTTATATTTATATTTATATTTATATTTATATTTATATTTATATTTATATTTTATTTATATTTTATTTATATTTTATTTATATAATTTATAGTATTTATATTTATATTTATATTTATATTTACATTTACATTTATATTTACATTATATTTACATTATATTTATATTTATATTTATTTGTATTGATATTTATTTATATATTCATATTTATACTTATATTTATGTTTATATTATATTTATGTTTATATTTACTTTGGGACATTTCCCAGTAATGCACAAAAGGTACTTTGTCACAATGAAATTAATTCCTCCTGAAGCACACCTGTGCCTTGTGCAGATTTTTGGGGCTGAATAATGAATTGACTGGGACAAACACCCTGAGTCAGGTGGAGACAGCCCCCCTGTCCTGGGCAGGATGAGAAGCCTGGCACGACACACAATTAATTAATGAACTCTCTGTGCCAGCAAAGAGCAGAGGAAAGTGCAGAGCAGACGTTTCACCTGTGATTTCTGACTCTGCCTCAGCTGCTGGTCAGCTCTGGCTTCTGAGCTGTCTCTGAAAGGTGCATGGGGCTGGATCTTTTCTTTAATTGAGACCCAGAATCACCAAGCTCGTGCAGCAGCACCTAAACCCCAGCTGGAACAGAAATGGTGTGGAAATCACTGACCCTGCAGCTCCTGGGGAGTTCCTGGGCCTGCTCCAACAGCAGCAAATCCATCATTAGGCAATTTATGGAGTCATGTTTACTGCACTCAGAGAATTCCCTGGTTCTGGGCTAGCAGCAGGGATATTTACTGGGGTGTTTGGAAATGACTGCAGTTCCTGGCCCAGTCCCAGTGGGATTTGTAACCCCACAAGAAACGGGGCCAGAGCCAGGCACGGAGTGCCAGGGCAGGATCCCAGCTGCAGAATTTGATCCCAGATGTGTTCACAGATGTGGGATCCAGCTTTTCAATGGCACAAATAAATTCCCTCCCAGTGCAATCCCAGGAGTGGATTCAGGCAATGTGAGCTCGGGATCCATCCCACTTTTGTCCCTGCTCTCATTGTGAATTCCTACATTCCCTGTAGGATTTACCTTCCCTCCTTCCTCCTATCTGGACAAGAAAGTTTTAGAAGGACTAAAGAAAAAAAAAAAAAACCCTCAATTCTTTTGCACAAGAATCTGAGCTTATCAATAAATAAGGAAAAGCAACAGGAAAAAGAATAGCAAGGGGGAAATAATAAAAATAAAATTATGTTTCCAAGCCTTTGGAGCCTTCAGCTCTTTTTATTTTTTTTTCCAGACACATTTCTAATCCTCCCACTGCCTCCCAAAGAGAGCTTTGCTAACCTGTGGAAGTTTGATAGCTGGCCTCCTTTGTCCTGAATTTATCGTTGTAGAAGTCCCATTGCAGGTTTGAAAATTAATAACAGCACAATCCCTGTACCTCACCTGAGTGAATTTGACGTATTTTCATGCTGTTCATCTTCAAATATCTGGACTGGTACTTTCCACTCTCCCTCAAGAGAAGATTTAAATCTCTCAGTCACATACTGGGAAGCAAGTTATCATTTTTAAGGCTTTGTTGTAAGACTCAGACCCTTGCTGGTCTAATTATATGTTAGGTAAAGACACAGGAGATGTTTATCTCTTACATCAGTTGTCTTGTAAAATCAGAAATCTAAAACAACCCTGTGGAAGCTGATAAGCCAAAGGGAAAAAGAAATGCCCTGATAGCACAGACAAATAGGACAGAGCCACATTAACGTGTGGTTTTGGAAAGGATTGCTACAAATCCTTTCCAAACAAGGATTTCTGAGAACAAGGAGCCACTTTCAGGTTTCTCTGCGCTTGTTCCCTTTAAATTGAGTCACACTCGCAGTGCTTGTAATGGATGGATCATTCCTGAAGTTTCTTAAATGTGACAAAAATATAAATCACCTGGAATCCACATTTCAGGCACTGCATTATTTAATATGTGTTAGCTGATCCTTTTACCCTCTGTAAGCCATCTAAATGTAAGGTTGAAAATATCAAGGTCTGCTAATTAACATCTTAATGTGATTGATGTCTTATTTTGATTACTTCAATCTTACAGCATTTCATTTGAGATTGTGCACAGGTCTCATGTCAGCAGCTGTATCATTTATACAAAGAGTGAAGCCCTTTTTTACAGCAATTTTTAGTCAAGGAAGTTACTCTAACCCAGTAAAAAACATCCAGTTTTCTGCCACTGGTTGCTTAAAGCATTTTGTTTTCAAGATGACTTTACAATAAGAAATCCTAATGAATTGAGGATATCTGTTTTCACAGATATCATTCATCTTCCTAAGAAACAATCTTTACAACCAGAGTAGAATTGCCACAAGGAAAAATAAAAAAAAATTCAAAATATGAAGAAAATAAGAAAACGAAAAATATTCAAAATATCTAGTGTTTCTAATGAAGCAAATTGCAGAGGTGCACCTTAATATTTAAAAAACCTCTCTCTGTGTAAAGAATTTATGTTTTCTTGATAGTGTCTGGGTTGTGTTAAACCAGGCAACTTTAGCATTTAGGAGTCCATGAATTTCAAGCTTTAGCAGATGGGCAGAGCACACTCCTCATGGCCATTCATGCAGAACAGCAGGGCAGGGGTGGGGAATTTTTGGCCAGGACATCAGGGACCTTGTAAAGGTCTCCTGAAAATACAGCTTTGAACTGAAGGAATTTAGGTGTGTCCTGAGTGGGTGCCTTTGGTGGGCTGTGTGTCAGGAAAAGGCTTAAAACCAAATCAAATCTGGCCAGGGACAGAGCTCAGGTTCTGATCTCTAAAAATTTTGTGGAAATTTTTTCCAGGTATTGGGCAGTGTTAAGGCATTATCTCTTTACAGGGCTGTATCTGTATCAGGATCAGAAGGAAGTGATAAAGCATGGATTAAACGCTCCTTTGCAGCCCAAATTTCTTGGAAATTCAGCTGAATTCTGCAGCCCAGAAATGTCCCCAAAGTGATCAGGCCAGGCTGTGGAGGAGGGGACATTCCCTCCTGACTGTGAAAATCAAAACCCCACTGGCTGCTCCCTGAACCCACTGGTCCTTCCATTCCCTCCTAGCCTGGCTGAAAAACTAAAAATAAAATTAACAATAATTAATAGTGAAGAAGAAAGAAGAAGAAAGAAGAAGAAAGAAAGAAAAAGGAAGAAAGAAGAAGGAAGAAGGAGAGGAAGGAGAAGGAGAAGGAGAAGGAGAAGGAGAAGGAGAAGGAGAAGGAGAAGGAGAAAAGCAAAGCAGCTCTTTGACTTACGTGGGAATGGATTGAATTCCCAAAAGAGGGAAGTCTTAGAGAGGATATTTTAATTTCCTGTGTTCAGAGCCATAAAGAGAGCAAGGTTGGAGTCATACCTATCCCCAAAATCCCAAATGCAGCCACTGCAGTGCGGAACACCAAAATTCCACGTGCCCAGGCTGTGCCAAAAATTCCAGAGATGGTGTTTGGAACTCCAAAATTCCCCATGCTCAGGCTGTGCCAAAAATTCCACACATGGTTTTGGGAACACCAAAATTCCCCATGCTGTGCCAAAATTTCCACAGGGAGTTGGGAACACCCAAATTCCCCATGCCCATGCTCTGCCAAAAATTCCAGAGGTGGGTTGGGAACACCAAAATTCCACAGGTGGTGTGGGGAAGACCAAAATTCCACGGGGGCTGTTGGGAACACCAAAATTCCACGTGCCCAGGCTGTGCCAAAAATTCCACAGAGGGTGTTGGGAAGGTCTGGGCTGCCCTTGGGCTGGATGTGGACACCAGTGCCACCAGCAGCAGGTCCCAGCTGGGTGATAGGACCTGTGGAGCTGCTCAAACCATAAATCCCAGCTTCCTTTGATGGGAATATGTGAACACTGAAAGCTGACAGGACCCCCACGTCCAGCCAGAACCCATCCAAAACCACACACGAGCAGCGGGATGAAGGAGGAATAACGAATGCAGCACTATAATTGGGGCACAACTGACTCCAGAGCAGCAGAGCAGCACAAATGCAGGGCAGGGAGGTGAGGGCAGCAGCTGCTTTGGGGATGCTGCAGGTTTGCAGGGGCAGGTGGAGCAGTTTGTCACCCCGGAGCCGCTGGAGCGGGCGCAGAGCGTGGATTGCCAATAAACGGGGACCTTCTGCTGCAGCTTCTGTTGCTTTCCTCCTGCTGCTGCTCTGGGATTTATCTGGAGTTCACAGGCTGGGTAAAGTGGCCACTAATCTTGCAGCAGCACAGGGAGAGCCTTTTCAGCAGTGCAGCTGCTGAAGTCGTTCCCTACCAGGCACAGGAGCCAGCCGGGAGGATTTGGGGGGATTTTTCTGTTCCAACAGGTGAAAGAAGATTTCTTCCCACCTGAAAATGTAGGGGAACAAATTTTGGCCTCGCTTCAAGTGTTTCTCCTCACAGGAATTGAGCACAAACTTGAGTTCCCAGTTCGCTCCTGCTGATGCTCCCACGCTGTCAGGAAAGGGATTTCGTGTGTGAATGGAATTGCTGTGAGGAACCCCACACCTGGGAAAACAAGCATATAGAATAAAAATATCAGAGAAAGGCACTAAACAGAGGGAAAATGCTCTCTCAGAACCCCCTGGGCAGGGCAGGATGAACTGAGTGCTTTGCTGTGTTTTGGGGTGCTTCATTTAGTGCTGCTGAGGATCTCCAGGTTGGGTTGTGGGTTGCACTCCAGAAAAACAGAGAAAACAGGCTCCAGACCAGGCATCCCCTGTGCTGTGCTGCTGCTCAACTCACCTGTACCCTTCCCTGTGCTTCCAGTCAGCATCTGCCTGTTGGCTGGGTCTAGAAAGGAGATTTTTGGTTAAAGATGCATTTTCCTGTAGCTGGGTGCTTCTTGCTCATCTCCCAGCAAGGGAAATTCTTCATCTGCCACTGCCCCTGGGAAAGAAAAGCATGAATTAGTAAAGGACTGAACCACGTGGGGGGGTTAATGGGCCATTAATTCCCATCAGGGAATTAATTATTAAATTATTAATTAAACAGGGGGGTTTTCCCCAAGTCTGTGAGTGCAGAAGGGGGAGAAAGTCTGTGAGAGGAGTTTTCAGAGCTGGACCTGCTGAGCTGCTCCTGAAGGGTTACAGAGCCCTGGAACCATCAAGGGTGGGAAAAAACTCTGAGATGGAGCCCAGCCTTTAATGTTCATCCCTAACCCACATCCCAGTGCCAAATCCAATCCCTTTGGACACTTCCAGGGATGGGAATCCCCAGTGCCAGTGCCTGACCCTCTTTTCCATGAGGAAATTTTCCCCAATAGTCGCAAAACCCCAAATCCCACAGCCACAGTCCAGCACAGAGAAACCCAGGAGGTGTCAGGGGAATGATGGGCAGAGGGAAGATTGCTTTTTCCACTTCTGGCTACAAACTTAAGGACAAGGTGTGTGTAGGCGCCCAGGGTCCTCCACGTGGTGCCAAGAGCAGCAGAAATCAGATGTGCTGAAAGAATTCTCCTTTCTTCATCTCAGCTTCCCACAGCCCAGCTTTCATTGCAGGCCAGCCTGTATTTAGCAACAGAAAATTAGACATAACATAATTAACCCAGAATATTCTTTATTTTTCTATTGCGAACGGAAATAACAGCAAATTATGGTAAATAATTATGGGCTGCTTCCAGAATTTCTGTAGATAAGAAAATGGACTTTTTCTTTTGATAAGATTTTAGAACTGTACAGACTTTATGGCTGGAGAGGTAAATTACTTTTCCCGTGGTTTCAACATAATGGGCTGTGCAGATAAAGGATTTTTGTGGGAATGTGAATGCTTCCAGATGTTTCACGTATTTTCCTCATTGATTTAAACATAATCTTCCCATGATTGTGCACAGAGAGTTCACGCAAGTTATGCATAAAAGGCACTAATGCACAGAGGCAGGGATTTGGAAGAAGAAAATGTGGAATTTTATACCAGTTTTAAATGCAAATGATGATTTGATTGACTATATCTAGGCAGAAATGCTGCTAGGTGTGAAACTTTATGGTATTTCTGATATTGTACCTGGAGAATTCAAACCTATAAAACTAATAAGCTGATTGGAATTGTGCCAGTTCCAAAGGATGCACTCCCAAGTGAGGCTGGGGGTACTTGCTGCCCAATTTTCATATTCTGAAGTTCACTGAATGATTTGCCAAGATTACAAGGTTTGTTAAAGGATTGTAAAGATATTTTTGAGGGAAACAATCAGAAATTTAATCTAAACCCATGTACCATGGAATAGAGACTCCCTCAAAGCACAAATGTGTTTGGTCTGTGAGTGTGCTAAGAGATAAATGAACATTTATAACACAAACTTTCTTTAGTCCACGGGTATTTGAGTTGAGGGGTTGAAAAAGAACAAAGGACCATATTCCATTAAACTGGTGATTTACCAGTTCAAAGAAAGCACTGCAACCTGATCTGAAAGTTCATCATAAACTGTGCAAGTGCCTTGAAACAAGATGTGAATTAGCTTGTGGCAGAAAAGCAGCTTTTATTAACTTCTGCTTGAAATATTCTAGGCTTAACTGCAGGGGATCTTGTGGAGAGCAGAGGAATCCCAGTGCTGGCCCCAGGGTTTGTGGTCCCCAAATCCAGCTCTCCCTACAACCCAATTTGCCTTCCTGAGGTGTTGGGCTGGGCTCTGACCCCACTCCCACCCACACCCTCACCATGGCACCCCTAACTCCAGCAGTTTCCAGACATGACAGCAGAATCTTCATAGAGAGCTTTTAGTTCTAAATCCATTTCTAGAAGGATTTGAGAGAATCTTGGCAATTATTTGCAATTACAGGGGTTAAGGCTTGGACTCAGCAATCCTACATTTCTTTTCCAACTTTAATGATTTTATATTCACCAGAATGTTCTAACAACTCCTTGTGACTATCTCTGTTGATGTGAGGACAACACAGTGATATTTGTGCTTTAAAATGACCAAAACTCTGAATTTTGAGGGGTTCACTGAGCACAACCAGAGCTGCAAGCAGAACAAGAAGTGCTGGGGTTTGACTCACTGATCTCCTGGTGGGGTCCAGCCACGAGCCAAGGGGATATTGGCAAACAAAGCTCATTTGCTGAGCACAAAACAAAGCCATAATCTTTATAAGAATGTCCACGCACTCCCCTAAACCTGCAGGGTCTGGGAAACCACAAAGTGATTGTGAGTCCAGAGCTCCAGGTTAATGGCTGGAAACCAAATGCATCAGGAAGTGCAGGAGGAAGATGCTGATAAAAACCATCTTTGTTCTTTTGGAAACTGCAATACTTCAGATAAAAGGGGGGCACATCTCACACTGGAGATGACTCTAACTTCCAAATCAAACATGAAGTGAATACTGAAGAGATCAGCAGGGAAAGCAGTTTTGATTTTCTTCCTCAGTTCAACACCTGAACTTTTAGACATAATTTGTTTCTTTTGTTTGTGTTGATGGCTCCCTAGTAAAATAAAACCTCAGGTTTTCCAGGCTTTTTAGAGTCTGCATCATATTTATTTTCTTATTTTCTCTTGTGGGGTTGGATTTTTTTTTCCCCCTGAAGGCAATGCTCTCTATTCCAACATCATTGACATAAGACAGAGTTTATCTGACATAAAACCTGCACAGGAGTTCCAGAACATGAGGAGGGCTGTCCTGGGGTGTCCTTCAGCCTCATCCACAGCTGAAGAAGGAGCAAGGCAGGAACAGCAGTGATGTCCCAGGTGTGTCACAAAGGGACACCAGGCAGGGACAGCCCAGCCCCTGCTTTTCCTGCCTGGGTTTGACACCTCCCTGCCGTGGTCTGTGCTCCTCTTTTATCCTCCCAACCACCCCATCCAGGTTTTAGCAGCTTCTCTTTGCACAAATAAACCCCCACAAATATCCACAAACATCCACACAGGAATCTCCTTTCCCTCTTTCTGCTTTACAGACAAAATATGATTTGTGGGATTGATGCAAAATGTGCATCAATCATGTCCAAAATATTGCAGAGGAATAGGAAACAAACTCCTGAATTCTTTGTCTTGATCATGGATAACTTTATGTAGCAGGAACAAAGCATCCTTCATGTCACTCATCCAAACTTTACAAAAGCCAGGAAAATATTTAAACCCAGTATCTTCAGCATTTTCCTCCTAAAATCACCTGGCCTTTAAGGGGAAAATCTGTCAGTGCCTTCAGCTGAAACAGAATTCCATGGTATCAATGAAATAATTTGGCAGATGTGATTTCTCAGCAGGGATTGATTGCTTTTCTTCCTCTGGTGGCACTGGGAATTATTATTCCTGTGGAAATAGGGGTGAAGAGGACACTTTTGGTTTGTCCATAGAGCAGGTATCTTCTCTCTCTTCATTATTAGCTGGTTAATAATTGCTGTCTCCCAGGCTGAGCAAAATGTTCTCTCATAAATGGTGTAGAAAACCGAGGCTAGCACAGAGTGAAGTGAGGGTTGTTTGCTCAGGTGAGGAGATTTTGCAGCTCTTTTTTTCCTGAACTTCAGGGAAGGTGGAGAGCATCCCTCCTTCAAGCTTGGCTGGATTTGGAATTATCTATTGTCATGCTTCCTGTGGCTCAGCATCCTCACGGGCTGTTCTTAGTGACATCTTCATTTTAGGGAGGATTATGGAGTCTGCTTCATGCAAATGCTGCAGATTCTAATTGCCTTTGGTGCAGCAGCCCTCAGCCAGCAATTCCCCTCTCAAAGGCTGGCAAACACTCCTGGAAAAATGAAAAATGGGCTTTTTCCACAGCTGGCAAAGGGGGAGGGAGCAGGGAGGGAAGGCTGGAGCATCTCTGGTAGAGCTGGTGGGCGGGAGAGCAAAGCTTAATCTCTGGGAAAAGATAATAATTTATATTATTATATTTTAAATAATACTTATAATAATTACTTTTAAATAATACTTATAATAGTATAAAATATGACGTTATAATAATTTATATTATAATAATGTATATTATAATATAATACTTTTATTATATAATTACATTAAATTATTCTATAATAATTTATATAACAATATTTCATCATAATTATAACTACTGTTTATAACACAAATAATAATATAATAATAAACTAATTTGTTTTTAATTATTTTATAAATTAATATTATAAATTATTAATAATTTATAATACATATAATAATATTATAATTTTCAATATAAATATAATACCCAGAAAAATTATCAGCAGGAGCAAAGCAGGAGGTGTTGGCCAGAGCTGAGGTGGTGCAGGCACAGGCAGAAGCACCTCAGACACAAGGGCTGTAATTTGAGGGATTTATAACTTAAAAATTCTTTTGGAGTAAAATAACCAAGTTCAGGGAGTGTCTTGGCTGAGATGAACTTTCTTTTCTTCCCTGATGCCTCATTTCTGGTGGAATCAAGGTGAAATTGTAGAGGCCCTTGGAAAGCTCAGCTGTTTGCAAGGACCCCATTTCATTTCCAATTGTTGACCATCAAATTAAAGTGGGATTAGATGGGCTCTGACTGGGATGAAATGGTTTTCCTTCCAATCCCTTCTCATATTTCCTTCACTCAAAGCTTGGCTGCACTGGCCATGCACATATTCTGTCTCTAGATCTCCATCACCTGGCTTTTAGAGCTGACTTTATCTATTTTTCATATTCATTTCTCGGTAACACTCCTGAGTCCATTAGGGTATCTAATTCTCCTTAGCCAGGAAAAGCAAGCTGTGCTCCCATTTCCATCCCACACACACTGACAGCATCACTCAGCTCACGCCAGCCCCACAGCCTGACCTGGAGAAGTTTGATTTGATTACAATAAAAGCAGTTGTGGAAGACCAGAGCAGCATTCCAGTGCTGGAAAAGCAGCACAACCTTGTTTTGGAGCTGGCCAAAGAAAAGCAAACATGAGCTTTCTCTAATGAGAATATCAGATAATGTCTTATTAAAAGACACGTGGCCATCATCCTGCCCATAACTTAATTTCCTTCTGTCTGATGACTATTTAAGATTCATTTATTGCTTCTGTCAATTTTTTCTTTTCAAAGGAAAACGCCTCAAGATCAAGACGTGCTGTCAGATTGGGCTGTTGAGGCAATGCACGAAACTGGAATGTTGGAAGAATCTGGACTGCAAGACTCACTTGAAAGTACTTGGCCACTGTCAGGAAAGCAAAAATTAATTGGACAGGAAAGCAAAAATTAATTAATCACAAAAATGAATGAATTAAGGGGACAACGAGCCCAGGGGCGGTGACCTGCAGCAGCTCTGGCTGTGTCACAGCACTGTATTTTGTGGGACCTGCAGGGTGAATCCTTACACTGCTGCTCCTGCCTGGAGAAGAGCGAGGTGTCAGCGAGCCCTCGGGGTGGCAGCAGGGCAGGACAATGTCCTTTCCCCAGGGACAGCCTCAAACGGGGCTCTGCCACCTCCCTTCCCCCAGGAGCTGCTCCCGGCCTTTGCCAACCCGCATCCATCAGCCGCATTCATCAGGTCAGCATTGCTCAGCTTCCCTCCTCCATCTCCAGGAATGCCTCCAGACAGGCAGAATTCCTCCTTCTCATCAGCAGCAGCCCCACCAAGGCCTCACTTTCCAGCTACATCTTCTAAGACAGAGCAGAAAAAGCATTTTCCCAGAGTCAGATTCCTGATCAGCTGTGGCTGCTGTGATAAGGGACATCCAGGCAGTTGTTATCATATAGATTTTGTTAATATTGTGCATATTTTTAGCTTGTGACCTATATTTCCCCAACATATGCAATGTGACACATGCCATCAGAAATTAGCCATGTCCTCATGAGCAGATAAAGAAGGTGACACACACCATTAACACGTGTCAAAAACCATCACACTCCTCCTCCATTAAATCTGCCCAAAATGAGGACACCCAGCCCCTTTAAACTCCACGTTTTTAGCTGGCACACCTTTAATTTTGCCTTGTGAGGGCTCCTGGCTAAATCCTGTGTCATTATTCCATATTCCTGGTTGGCAGCCATGGCAGGGAGCCTTTCCTGTAATCCATGGTCAGGGAAGTGGCAGCAGAGGAGCGCGTTCCTGGCAGCACTTGGCACATGCCGCTGGGATTTAGGGAGATTAAAATGCAAAAATGAGCTGATTATGTGATGCAAAGGATCTTCCAGCCTTAAATCAGAAGCAGAAAATGTAGCAGTCTTGTTTTCCCTTTCACTAAGTCTTTCGAGAAGCCTCGAACTTTGCTTTTCTTCCCCAGAAAAGCAGGTGATCTGTTTCTCACTTTCTCCCTTCTCACTACAAAGTAATTAATTAAAATTAAATTCCTGGAAGTGTTAAAGGGGTTGAGGCAACAACATGTGTTAATATCTCCGGTGCTATCAGAGTCATCTCCACTTAAAAGAGGCTCTTTGTTAGCAGGAAAAAGTGGATAAAAAAGCACTTTCAAGCCAAAACAGCTCGTTTGGAAGGGCTTTGTTATCTGGGTGTTAGAGAAACCACCTTAATGATCACTCAGACAGGGTTTATCAAGGAATAATGGTGTGAATATATCTGGATATTGTTATTAGGGGAATCATAACGCTTTGAGGGTCACACGAGGGGACCCCTGAGCCTGCACAGCCAGGGAGGGGACATGGGGACACCCTCATGGGCAGGGGACAAGCCCAGCGTGGCACTTGGACCTGCTGAGGATGTGTTTTGACACCCTTGTTCTGCCCTATCCCTATCCCATTTTTCACCTTCAAAAATCCATTTTTGGACTTGGGAGATGAAGTCAGCTTTGCTCTTTCCAAATTCCAGGGAGGGAAACAGGAGGCTGCAAAGCTGGTTTGGGGATGCTGTGACAATCAGTGCCATCCTCGGGCAGGGGAGTTCCTGGTGATGCCTTCAGCTTCAGCTTTCACATTTCCCAGGCTCTGCACTGCCTGGTGTGTGACTCTGAACTCCATACAGAGTGCCAGCAGCTCTCTCACAGCTCAGTCCCACAGAACAATCCTTTGCCACCCCAGAACCAAGGACATCCCTGCAGCTTCAGCCCAAAAAGTGCCAACAACAGGGAATGGAGGGGAGCAACCTGGGAGGGTGGGACTGCATCACCTGGAGCTGGAATTGGACACTGAACCCCAACATGGAAATGGACCAAATGGTTAATTGGACAATTAACCAAAATGGAAATTGGCCAAAACTTATCAAAGTGTGAGAACTTGGGGCTCATCTTGAGCTTCACCTTGGGTGTAGCCATAGCCAGGCTCTTGCACTGCCCAAGGTGAATCCTTTGAAGGCCTTTTAATAAATCCCTACTTTATTCCTTAACTCTGCCCATTCTCTGTTCCAGGAGCCTCTCCCTGGGATCCCCTGGGATGCAGAGGAAGGGGTCACAGCCCGGCTCTCTGTGCAGAAGGTGGCAGAACCAATGAGCATCTGTGGTGTAGAGCTACCAGCCCTGGGGGAGAGGAATCTTAAAAGCTTTGTCAACGTCAATTTGCTTCCAGCCTTGCCTGTTGGAGAGGCAGGGGCGTCTCCAGAGCCGTCCTGCAGAACTCCCCATGCCCAGATCTCATGCTCTATTTACCCCTGGTGACTGCCAGGCTTTGATTCATTAGCACAGACAAACTGATTTCCTTCCACAGCCCGACCTGAGGACCCGCATTTGCTGCACACACACAGGCTAAAAACACATCCTTGAAAACCCTGCAATGAAAAATGCTCGCTGGAAAAGTCTTTTTCTCTCCTGGCACACTGATCTTCTGGAGGCACAAAAATCAGCAGGATGGCTTCTGTTGCAGTGTTGGAAACAAAAAGGTTTAATAAAAGGCAAAATAACAAACAGAGAAAAACCCAGCCAGGTGCAGGAGGTCCTTGCTCCTGGTAAAACACCTCACAAAAAGCCATTGGTTTCTTTGTTCACTTCTTTTTCTGTGAATTGCTTAGGTGGGACTTTTTGGCTCCTGTCCAGTTGCCTATCCTTAAGTTTGAGGTGAAGCCCCCAAGGTCCTATGAGGTGTCTTTTTACCCAATTGAGGAGAGAAACTTCTGGGTTTCTTTCCTTTTTGAAGGGCCAAAGGACAGTTTTGTCACTCCATCAACAAGGGGCACGTTCCTATAACCTTTCTCCCAGTGTTTTTTGTTCCCTTGTTGGCACCCCCAGCCTGCCTGTGCTGTGGCACGGAGTGGAGCACAGGCAGGACGTGCCTGTCAGCGTGGCAGGCTGGAAAAGCGGTGATTAAAAATAATGCTGCTCGTTAGTCATTACCAATCAGGCTGAGAACAATGCTCTCTCTCTGGCCAATTTGTAAACAAACATCCTGCTCAACCTGGGCTCTCTTTGAGGGAGAGAGCGCGAGAGCAGCTCATAAATAAATAACTCCCTAATTCTGCAGGAGACACAGGCTCAGGGCAGCTTACTGGGTGAATAAATATTCCATAATTTCATTTTCTACAAAATTGCCTCCTACAAATTTGGGTTTCAGATATTTCTAATGCCAATAATGATGCATAAATATTTGATGCAGGAGAGTGCAGTGCATGTGCGTGGCTGGGTGTGATCTATGCCTGTTCTCATGTGGACAGAGAATTATCATTAAAAATAACAAATTAGTACCCTGAGAATACTGTCAGGACCATCACACGAGTGAAAAAAACCCCTCAACCTCAAGACAGATGAGCATTCCTCTTCCTTTTGTGAGTTCCCAAAGTGAAAAAGTGTCAGTGTTAGAAAAAGAGGCATTTCCAGCATAATTCCTGCATATTTTCTCCTCCACAAACATCACTTCAGTTCTCTTGGGCACCTGCAGGTTTAGGAAAGGCTTTGAATCAGTCACAGAAGTCCCTCACATGTGAATTAACATTCCCAGCCACGGAGCAGGCTGAGCTCAGGCACCAGCCCCTGCCTCAGAAAAGAGCATTTCCTCAGACTTGCGGCAGAGTTAAAGCGAGCGCCTGGTGGCACAGCACCATGGACACTCTGCCCTGAGCTCCCTGGAAACAGCTGGTCCAAGGGGAACAGGGAGCACAGGTAGGTCCCATCTGATGCTGTGTTTAGGGCACTGCATGAATCCAGGGCCAGGCAGGCAAGGCTGGGTCCCCATGTGTCCCCTTTGGGTGTTGGGTTAAGCTCTTTTCTGACCCAGAGATGGAGCAGCTGAGAGGTGTTTTAAAAACTCTTATTCCATTTTCAGTCTCATGGGAAGGGTGAGGCAATACAGGTGTTATAATTCATGCCATCACAATCAGAAGCCAACTATTCCCTAATTTCAATTTCAAAGTGTTTCTTGGCCTATCAGCTTTAGCCACGCCATGCTGTAGATGCCTTAAAGCCAATCACCCAAAATCCCCCCTCATGGGTCCCACTACAATGCATCTTTCATAGTTCTATTTCCCCAAAGTATCTAGAGTTATTTGTAAGGCCGTCCTTTGAAACTTATTCCCAGTTCTATTTCTTTCTCAATAACATCCCTCCTATCCCATGGCATTTCTAAGCCAGCGTTTCTTGTCTCAAGGTTTGCATGCAGATCCTCACTGTGTGAGCCTTCTGCCAGGCTTTGAGAGCTCTCTGCAAACCCCTTTCCCACACCTGGGTGCTGCCAGGGACCCTGGCACCCCAGTGCAGCTGGAGAAAGGGCTCTGGGTCTGGATCAGAGCACAGGATCTGCCAAGTGGCCAATCTGCCCCTTGTTGCAATAGGGCATGAAATGAAAGGTAAAAAGGAGCATCGTTTCTTTTTGACTCTAATATTTATAGACTTTCAGAAGTGACCATGGATTGGAGGATGAAATTTCTACTTTTTTACCTACACTGGTCAAACCAACAGTTGATCAAGTTTCTCTTCCTCCAGAGAGGAATGCAAATCAATCAGTATTTACATGAAAAGTGCATAAGAAACTCCATCACAGAAATGTAAACGTCAGAAGGCTTAGAAGAGCTTAGAAGAACAGGGCAACACCCTGTCCTCTTTGTGGCAGAGACCTGACCAAAACCTGGCAAAATGCACTGCCAGGGCCTCCAGCTGACAGGAGAACACGCTCCCAAGGGAACATCCCTCATTTCTGCTGGGATTAGAAGCAGGAGAGTTTATACTCCAGGAATTGTCCCATTCCAGCCCCACTGTCAGAACCTTGACTGAATGTTCAGGGTGGGTTTAGTGACAGAGATCCCTCTGAAAGAGTGGACTTAGCTCCAGCCTGAGCACTAAGAGAAGGGTAATTTCCTTTCTTGTTTCCTGATCTTTTAGGAGCAATCAGTGCTCTGTGATCTGTAAATTATAAGTGCTGCGTGATAAAGGTGGAAGGGACCTTCAAGGCCATCGAATTCCAACTTCCAGCAGACTTTTCAAACTCTTTCCAAACAAAAATTCACCCTTTTCCCACCAAATTCAGTTCTTTAAATCCTCTGCAAATCTGAAGCAACTCTAATTACAGAACCGAGAACTTACCCAGCTTCTTGAAAATATTCCTTGGGCTGATTGGTAATGTTTTTGCCATTTTCATTATTTCCATAGCATAAATGATTAATGTAATCTGCAAAAAGAAATATGGAAATTTATTAAGTACATGCAGGCCATAATACAATTTCAGAATATTAAGGCTGCATTGGAGAGTATGAAATCAAGGTAATCTGAAATTCAACTTTTATCCTTCAAAGTAATCCCAGTTCTTCCAAATTCACAAATTTGGAAGTTTTGTATTCAACCATTTAGATAATAAATAAAAATATTGAATACTACTCCTACAAAATCCCACTTGATGCATCCTTTCTCTTTTTATAAGGAAACATGGATTCTTTGTTTGTCCAATGAGTTTTGCAGCCAATTCTTGCTTGACCAGATAATTCTTTCTAAAAACTTAATAAATATCAAATTACTAAATTAGAGGAAAGGTGAGGAAAGGGGAAAATTGTAGCAAATAAAAGTCTGCAATATCATTCCTTGTCCTGATTCCTCAAAGGGCCATTCCTTTGCTGAATTACAGTTCCATAATGATTGCTTGGGTGCTTTAAGTTCATTCTAAAATAATTTTACAGATTACCCAGCATTAAGACTTGAGTATTTTGACACTATTGCTTAAAATCCACAGCAAAATACTCCGTGAAAATATTATAAATAGTAAGGGCTGTAAACCAGTGATTTCAGTAATGATAAGTGATGTTAATTACAGCAGCAAATCTTTCTTCATCAGCTGTATTCTGCTGGTGTTGAAGTGAGAAATGTTTTATTTTGAGGCTAAAACTCCATTGCTTCCCTAAATAGCAGTGGCTGAGAGATGAGCTGGGGATGCTGATAAGCTCCTCATTAAAGCAAATGTATTGATGATAGTATTGTCTGTAAAGACAAGCTAATGTATAGACAGCTGGATGATATATAATTTAAACACTTCTCACTTTACAAACCTGACAACTGAACAAATACAATTGATTCGTGCACTGCAATATTCATCCCATTAGTCAGGATATACATCCAAAATTGAAGGTGCCAATCAAATGGAATGAATGCATGTTTTCATAGAGCACCACCATGCCTTTTATTAAACCCAGGGAAAAAAAAAATAAAAATCAATCACTATTTTTGGCTTCAGACTGAATGCGAGTGCGACTCCTGCAAGTTATGTGGCAATAAATATACATGTTTGTTTTACTCGTGCTAGAAAATTACTCTGGCTACCTTTGATCTTTTTAATGTGTAAGAAAATAAGCTATTTATGCTAGCAGGGTCTATAAACACTTTAAACAAATAGATTCCCTGACGTATAGGTACAGGAGATAGTACTGATTCTCACTTACACCAATTTTATGCTCCATTGGTTTTGCTGAGAGTTACTCTTGATTTACACCAGTGCAGAAGAGGCTGGAGCAGCCCCATATTTTAGCTGCTGTCTCTCACACACTGATCTGCAGCTCCCAGATTGCTGGATGAATAATGCCGAGCCAAACATTGCAGGTTCTGTCTGCATTTTTGTAGTAATTTACTCCTGAACCTTGGGAATAAAAACAGAAATCTGTCATAAACAAAGCTCTCATTTCCTTCGTCTGGAGCTGTGTCTGTGCCCGGCTCTGCTCGCTGTGTAAAACATGCTCTGAGGCGTTTTCCCCTTCAAAGAGGATGCACAGACGGTGCTGAAATCAGTTCAGGGTCCCCAGAGGCTGCTCTGGGGGGAAGGTGTGGGGTGGCAGCCCCAGGCAGGGCCTGGCCCTGGTGTGTCCCAGCCTGGGCATCAGCTCCAGCCCTGGAGCCAAGGGCAAGGAGGAAGGGAGGGAGGGACCCTCACCCTGGATCCAAGGTCTGTGGTTTGTGAGGATCCTGCTGGGGTTGGTCTCGTCCCACCTGGGCAGCCAGAACCACCTGTTTCACACTAAAACAGAACGTGCTGGGCCAAGGGAGCAGGTTGTGGAGTGGTGTTTCTTCCTGGGAAAAGCTTGGGAAGTGGAAAATCTGCCTGTGGTGTGTCTGAGGGCACTTGGTGTGTCCAGCTGGAGAAAAGGAGACTGGAGGGGAGATTCACTGCAGTTCCAGCTTCTCCTGAGGGCAAGGGGAGGCACAGACACCAATTTCTGCTCTCTAGTGACCAGGGACAGGACAGAGGGAACAGCTGGAGCTGTGCCAGGACAGGTTGGGTTGGATTTTAGGGAAAGGTTCATCTGCAGAGGGTGCTGGACACAGAGGGGGCTGAGGGGCACAGAAGTTCTGAATGGGTTATTTTCCCCAAGGCTCCTGGGGACAGGCTGGGCTTGTTGGGGTGCCTGTGCAAGGACAGGAGCTGGGATGAGCCCTGTGGGTCCCTTCCAGCTCAGGATATTCCTTTGATTCTGTGATTTAACCATGAAATCTTATGCAATGATACAGAATCACAGAAGTTACAGAACCTTTAGGTTTATGGGAAATGCTGTGTTTGAAAAGAAAGACAAAAACTCCCCTTTTTTATCACAACAAATGAACAGAGCTCTTGATATGGGTAGGGCAGCTGAGAGGGAAAGGAGATGCTGCACAACCCCACACCCCAAATGATCCCTGAAATCCTTCCTTGCTGCTCCATTTTTCAAAGCCAAAGGATTGTCCCTTTCATGCTCCTCCTGTTACTGGCCATCTCGACAGGAGCAAACAGCTCAGAGGACACACCAGGCAGCATTTCCCTCCCAGCTCCCATCCATCACCCCCCAGTAATTTGGGAGATGCTGGATTAGGGTTTTCTTTGCATGTGATCAGCCCAATCCCTCATCCTGAGCTGCTGAGCCCTGGGGTGAGCAGGGCCAGGGCCAGGGCTGGCTCCTGTCACCGTGACTTGTGGGGGGCACAGGGAGGGGACATGAGGTGATAATGGTGGCATTTATCAGGTGTTCAGGGGGGAACAGCTCCGGAGAGACTCCTGATAAATGCTCAGGGGGCTGAGGGGCACAGAAGTTCTGAATGGGTTATTTTCCAGAGAGCAGAGAGGAGTTCTAGAGCTGAGGATGATGCCCTGTGCAGGCTGCCCTGGAACAGAGGCTGGGCAGAGCTCCAGAATAAAGCAGGGATTGATTCAAAGCATCTCCTGCATGGATCCACCTTGGGCAGCACCAGAGCCCAGCCAGGGCTGCACCCAAGATGAACCAAAATGGCCACAAAATGAACCCAAGATGGACCCAAAATGGCCCCAAAATGAGCCCAAGATGAACCAAAATGGCCCCAAAATGCACGGCCGGGCACGGGCTCTGTCCCTGGGATCAGTTCTGCTCCATTTGCACCTTGCAGTTCATTGTCCCATCCCAGCTTTAGCCCCTGCAGTCCCACCCTTGTTTTTCTCTCTCCAGCCCACGGGGTTTGTGCTCCTGGGCTGAGATTTGGATCATTTGTCCTTGGTGCCCAGCTGGAGCAGGAATTGTTTTGTGTCCCTGCTCTGTGCACAGAGCTCACCATGCCCTGATGTGAAGCTCAGACCCACACACTAAAGCAGCACAGAATGTGAAAATATAAAAGTTAAAACCTGAGACATCAGCACAGAACCTGAAAAAAAGAAAAGCTGAAACCTGAGGCATCAAGGCAAACCCAGAGTGCTGAATGAAGCCCTGCTGGTTCCCTGCATCCCTGCCTTGCCACCCAGCAGTTTCACAGCTTCTGGCTCCAGCCAGCCCCAGAACCCATCCCAGGCCCTGCAAACCCCATCCTGCTTCTGTGTCACATCTGCACCAACCTCCTCCCTCCTGCCAGCTCACCCTGAGCCCTTCCCAGGGGTTTTCCCTCTGTCTCCTCCATCCAATTCCCTCCTCCCCTCTTGTGTCCTGCCCACAGGGGCATCCAGGAGGGCACCAGCCAGCAGCTCTGCCCTGCCTCCACCCTGAGGGATCTTTTTTTTTCCTGTAAAATCCAGAATCTGCAGCACTTCCATGGTAAACTGTGAACAAGGCAGCCAGCTCAGCCATCCCTCACAGCTCCATATGGCTGATGTAAAAAATAGCTCCTGAAAATGACATTATAATGAACAGAATTGGGTGTCTTCACCATTATAAATAATTAAACCTTTGTGTATATATGTTGCTATAAATATATGTGTATGTCCCCTTCATTTTTATTTTTTTTTTGGTTTATATATAAAAACACCTATGAGAAAACAGGAAAAAACACAATCCACAATGGAGGATTTTACCAATTTTATCAATCTAAAATGGCATTTCTAACTAAAAACCTGGTCTTGTTAGGGTGTAAATAAGGCAGAACAGACTTAAGGCACTGGCAGACTTAAAAGACAAATTCTTCATCACTCTGCCACAGAAATATCTGGGTGAAAGATGAAGGATGAACAAAAGGAAAAGAAAACAAAAAGATATTTTAACAGGGAAACCCATTAAGCGATATAATATTTCAATTCTCAAACTGTGGTCTCTCTACCAGTGGAAATTTCTAAGGGCAGGGATGATGTGGTTAATTCTGTCTCTGGGATATGAAATAAATGGCTTTTTAATAAATGGCTTTTTGAGACCCCTCTGCCTGCATTTCCTGCAGTTGCAGTGATCTTGGTGAAGCATCTCAGCCATAATTCTGGGACTCATTGGGGGGAACCCTTTTCCCTTCTTATTTCAGGGCACTCCATCCCCAGCAGGGATGACAAACCTGTTGACATCTCAGTACATAAAGAATTGCTGGGGGATAGGGTTTTTTTTCCTTATCCATCTGTATCTCAATAGTTGGGTTTTCATCTCCAAAAAGTCAGTTTGGACTGAAATGGCTCCAGTGATAAAAATAGCTAATATGTTCTTTTCTTTATGTCTCCATTTTTCAGCGTTTCTGGAAACAAACAGGAAAGCTCTTTGAGAAGTTGCCTGGGTGAGAGCAGAAAAAGTTTTGGCCACACAGAACTCCTGGGATGTTATTTTGTGGATTGGGAGGAAAGGAGCTCAGGTCTGGAACAGAGTTCCAACAATAATCCTGTATTTTGGGGGGAAAAACCCCAACAAAAGAGAGCAGGAGAGATGAGCTCATCCCAGCTGAGCATGGCTTTTATTTCCATCTGTAAAGAGGAACAGTTTTCCTCTCTTGGCACCTTTTCCATGGCATCTATAGCATGGAATGCTGCAGGAGGAGCTGCCTGCAAAGGGCCAATACAGCAGAACAGAGCTGAGATTCTTCATCCTGCAGCAGCTTTACAAGGGTGTAAAAATGAGTTAGGAACGCCACTGAAAGCTGGATGTCTCCCTGCCTCGTGCACAACAGGAGAATAGTGGGGTGGGAGAGGCCACAGGAAGGGTTCATGCACAATTAATGCATTTTCAGGCTGATTTACCCAGGGAATGTGCACAGGCAGGGAAGCCATGAATCAAGGGCACAAGAGGGATCAAAAGTCCTGAAATTCCAACGAAATAAGCAGAAATGCTGTAGAATCGCAGACTGGTGTGGGGTGGGTCCTAAAGATCATCCCCTGCCATGGCAGGGACACTTCCCATTGTCCCAGGTGCTCCAAGCCCCAGTGTCCACCCTTGGGCACTGCCAGGGATCCGGGGAAAGCTGCTCTGGGAGTTCCATCCTCCCAGGGAACAATTCCTTCCTAACACCCAGCCTAAATCTCCCCTCTTTCTGTGGGAATCCACAAAATCAGAGGGTTTTGGGAAAGCTGCAAGAGGCAAGCCCGAGAGAGAGCAGAACTGTGATTAGAGCCAAGCAGCAGACATGAGATTGGTCAGCAGAAATGTTATATGAGAATTAGAAAGTAAGGACAAATAGAACAATGGTTTGTGTATTAATGCTTGTCTAGAATAACTCTCTAAGCTACAGAAAAGTTTATCTAGCAAGATATTAGGAAGTTTAGAGCTTAATAATGGAGCTCTGTGCATTGTGTTTGAAGGCTCACAAGCAGGTATTGTATCTGAAATAATCAAGCATTGTTTAACCAAAGGTACCTGTGCTTATAGAGGTTGGATGGAACTGCTGTCAATATAGAATATATACTATACAGATATAAACACTGTCAATGTGCTTTTGCTTTGTGGGATTGGTCAGAAAACTTTTAAACTGAGTTGTGACATTGAGTTCTGTGTCTGCTGCCTGGGGTGTGAGCTGCTGGCACCTTCCCCTTGTCAGAACCATGGAATGAGGCTGATGCTGGAAAATCAAACAGCTCAAGGCACATTCCCAGCAGCCCTGTCCTGTTTGGGATCTGTACAGAGACCCTGGACAGCGACACTTTCAGCCTAATATTTAATTGGAAACATTCTTACATCAACCTCTCCTAAGACAGGCCTCTCAAAATCCCCCTTTTTCTCCTGCTGGAAGGCACAAAATGAGCAGCCAGGTTTGTCCCACAGCAGCAGTGTTTAGTGCAGGATTTTTCCAGCTTTACCTCTGGAATAAACAGGTTGCTAGCACTGAAATATCTGTCCTCTCTTTCTGAGCTAAACACTCCGTGTAGCTTTTTATTTTAGTCTTTATCACAGGCATGCATTTCTTCCTATCAAACTCGTGCTGAAAGCTCAGCAGGAGGCCTTATTGCCAGCAATGCTATCTGGGCTAATAGCATATTTCATAACTGCTCATAAGGAGAAATGTGTTTTTCCACAGGAAAGAAAAAGTAGAATATTTGGAAATATCTGGGAAACTTCTAAAACTCAGCTGCCATGGGGACAGAATTGGTTACAGACAGACAAGTGGTGAATTCACAGTTTGCACACAAGTAAAAGGTGCATCAGTCATCACTCCCAAGCCTCAATTTTGCACCACAAAGGGAACCCAAAAGATCAGGAGCTTGGAGGGGAATTGGCTCATCAGTGATGGGGTTTGTTTGCACTCTTGTGTTTCATGGAACCTTTGTGATAACTTCTTAAAAGGATGGTGTGAACAGGATGTCTGTGGTATTGCAGGCCAGGGAAAATTCATTTGGTTTAATTTCTGTCACCCAACATTGTGGAATTCCTGTCACTGCCTTGACCTCCACTTAATCTGAGCAGGGCCTGGCATGGACTGATCTGATGGGGATGGCTGGAAAACCAGAGAAAATCACTTGGCTTTATCCTGCTGGATTTGATGTTCAGACGGGAGCCCCTCTGCTCTGGGGCCAGGCTGGGAGAGCTGGGGGTGCTCATCTGGAGAGGAGAAGCTCCAGGGAGGGCTCAGAGCCCCTGGCAGGGCCTGAAGGGGCTCCAGGAGAGCTGCAGAGGGACTGGGGACAAGGGATGGAGGGACAGGACACAGGGAATGGCTCCCACTGGGAAAGAACAGGTTTAGATGGGATATTGGGCAGGAATTGTTCCCTGTGAGGCTGGGGAGCCCTGGCACAGGGTACCCAGAGCAGCTGGGGCTGCCTGGAAGTGTCCAAGGCCGGGCTGGAGCAGCCTGGGACAGTGGAAGGTGCCCCTGCCCTGGCAAGGGTGGGATGAGCTCTAAGGTCCCTTTCAGCCCAAACCAGCCTGGAAATCTATTACAATTCCATTCAAATCCAAATCCACAGCATTCCCATCCTCATTGCATGGACCATCACTGGTTTTCTGTGGAAGTTTTCTGCCATCCTCATCCTCACAATCCATGGATGCTTCCTCAGCAGTTCTGCCCCATTGACCCTCTCCTTTTCCCTTTCCTTTTCCCTTTCCTTTCCACCTGCTCATGCTGATCTGCCTCTGCTGCAGCTGAAGTGTTTTATTTTGGAAGAAACCATGGCCATTGTAAGGAAGCTCAGCCACAACAGCTGGCTGATCAAATATACATAAGGAGGGATCTGCTGCCTGCTCTTTTATAGCTCTGTTTTTCCTGGAGTCATCAGCCAAGGCTCCTTTGCTGTGGTACAACATTACAGCACATTACAGGGCTTGTCTGTCAAAGGCCTGGCCTCAAACACTCCCAGCACTCCAAACTGGCTCAGGATCAGGCTCAGCTTAAGTCTCTGTTCGTCAGGACTTCTCAGAGCCACGACACAAAATAGAAACGGGGGGAAGAGAAGTAACAAAATCAAGCTAAAAGCGAGTTTTGCCTCAAGCCACGGGCTGCCTCATCCTCAGAGTAGGGCAGGGGGTAGTTTTAGTGATTTTTTAGTGATTCTGCTGTTTTTCCACAGATTTAAGTCTGATTTCTCTAAAGAAAACCTCCAGAGGTGAGGTGGGGTATCGCTATACGACACGAATTAACACAATGGGCACACGCAGCTCTTCCAAGGTAAAAAAGAGCACTTTTAATTTCTGACTTTAACATTTATAGATTCCTAAAAGTGACAGTGGATTGGAGGGTGACAGTGCCACCACACTGGACAAACCATCAGTTGATTAAATTTTTCTTCTTCATAAAAAAAATGCAAGATAATAAGTGATTTACATAAAGGGTGGGAGAAAGTTCCTTACAAGAATGTAAACATCAGAAGGCTTAGAAAAACTTAAAAAATCAGGGGGGACAGTGGGGGATGAAACTAAATTAAGTGTACTGCTAGGCCCTGTATCCCACCTCTGAATGCCCTGTTTGTCATGCAAGGACATAGCTTAGAACAAAAGTGGCTGTTCCACATCCTCATCCAAAAGGCAATCAGGAGAATTTAGAAACACCGTGAACGTTCCTTCCACACACACCTCTGCCATGTTCCTAAAAATGACTCTAATGCACTATGACACAACAGAAATGATCTTGCAGACTATTGCTGTGCTAACAAAGATAAAAGAGAGGCTCAAAGACATCCCTCATCTCAGGCTGGCTGGGTTCTGCACCTCTCAAATCAATTTACATTATCCCAAATTTCATGTACTGCGCTTGCATTAATTTAGGCAACCAACACATCCCTGTGTGGAGTAACTGCTTCTTTACAGGGCGACCAAGGAAGCTGAAAAGCAGAATGATTTCATATTTCCCAATAAAAATAATCTGCACATTTATGCCTCCTAATTACTCGATCATGTGGAAGAAACTGAACGTGTATCCATCAGGGATTGCACGCACAGTTAATTAAGGATGAAATAATAAATGCCTGATTTCTACAGGATAGGGTAAACATCCAATTAAAATAAGATGCTGTGTACACTTTTCACTCTCATTAGTCAAAGCATAAAGCATTTTAACATTTCCTAAATAATTTACTTGTATTAAAATAAAGTGAAATGCTTAAAACATTAATAGGGTACTTTACAATGCTGTAGTCAATAAGTTGCTATATGAAGGCAATGTCAATAATTTATGGCTCTGCTCAGCAGGAACAGGCTGCAGTTCTCAGCAGAGCAGGGCCCAGCAAGGCTGAGGCAGCAGGACCTGGCCGAGCTCTGCTAAAATCACAATTCAACCCTACAGCCTGTGGTAAAACCCGCTGGTGACAGGAAATTTGAGATCCGGGGGTCTGGAAAGTACCTGGTGGTGCTCAGGAGCAGCTGCTTGGTGGCTCTGGGGTCACCAGCCAAGCTCATGGATAAAAAATGGGAGTGGTGCTTTTTGAACATGGAAAAAACCAGAGTATTTTACCCCAAAGATAGCCCCAAATGTGGGCACCTCCACAGCAGCATCCAGGGGCTCTGCACAGCCCCCAGCAGCACCCCCAGCCTGGGTGTGCCAGACCAGAGCCCTCAAATTTCCAAAGCCAGATGGGCACGGGTGGCTGCAGAGCTGGGGATTTGAATAATCTGGGTTACTGATATGCAAAACACAGCAGGCATTGCAGCTGCAATTTTCTGCTCAGAGTCAAGGTATGGCTGGTAAAGCCAGGCTCTCTGATGAGAAAACACATGTCCTGACTACCCAAGCAGATTGCTGGATCCACTGAATTAAGATTGCAGTGCATTAGCAGGGAGTGCACGATAGGTTTGTGCAGAGAAACTGAATTAAGATCTTTTTCCCATGGATCATTTTGCTACAGAGAGGAAATTTCCCTAAAATGTTTTGTTGCGTAGCTGTGGCCGTAATAAATAAGAATTAATTTCGTAGTGAGGAGTTATTAAATGCTGCTTTTATCAATTGATGTAAGGACTATCCTACTCAATTTCAGATGTATAGCTCAGAATATATAGAAACATGGCATTTGGCTGGGACAGCTTTTGAGGTTTTTCAAATGCTGAAATCACTTTTCATTAAAACTGTGACAGAAACTGAGAATCTGGCACCATGCCTTTTCTTATATATACATTAAATCATGCATTTTGTGGCAGGATTTGCACTTTTTTTTTTCTCTCTTTATAGAAATCTTGTACAAGATCTTGCTTGAGTCACACCAAGATCCATCTGGATCAAGACAGATTTGCCTTGGGAAGAGGAGAGTGGGAAACGTGCTGCCCCCAAACCCTGTGCCATCCTCCAGGCCCGGCTGCTTTGCATGACTGAGAAAAGAAATTAGGGAAATGGGACTGTGGACAGGGTTATACCAACCTGGTGATGATGAGCAGGTGAGAAAATATCTTTGTGGATCCTTGGGTGCAAGAGGGATGGGTTGGATGGGGCTTGGAGCAACCTGGGATAGCGGAAAGTGGCCGGGGGGGAATGAAAGGAGATTTAAGTTCCCTTCCTGCACAAACCATTCCATGATCCTATAAAAAAAGCACTTTGCTCCTCAGAGCCTTCTTTTTTCCTCATGATCCTCATAGGAAAGAAATACAGACCCCATCATCTTCAAGTTTCCAAACCGTTCCGTGAAACCCTCTCAACTGTCGGCAACTTCTCCAGGAGTCTCATTTCTATGACAAGGTTGGTGGAAGCCTAAATTAAATTTGGGACCTAATTTTAAACAGAATCTCACCCTCCTGAGTAAACAATAGATGGAGCCTGCCTATTAAATCATCATGTTTTAATTAAATTCTTTGCAGCTCGTGAGTTCTTTGAACGGAGCGAGGTGATAAACGCATTGTAATTTTAATGGGGTTGTATTTTGTGCTAAACTCACTGAGAGCAGTGACACGAGATAGGCACTGTGTTCCCACCAAATCCTGCATGGGATTCTGCTGATAACTGCACACTTGGAGCATGACAGGGTGACTTCAGCAAAGAAACAAAGCCTGATGTAAAGTGGGTTCTTTTCAATTATAGACAAAGATGTAGGAGCACGTAGATATTTGTGGTACTTGCAAACAAAAATTTAAAAAAAAGCATTTTTTCTTCGTGTTAATGATTCAGGCTCCTCTGAAAGCAAAGGGAAATCTATCTACTGCTTTGAAAGGATTTTGGATCAGGTCTTTGGTGTGTTATTGAAGTCATAAAGTAAAATAAAGAAGTTCACAAAAAACCAGCAGGCATTGTAGTGAGAGGACAAGAGAAAATGGCTTCAAACTGAATTAAAGTAGGTTTAGATGGGATATTGGGAGGGAATTGTTCCCTGGGAAGGTGGTGAGGTTCTGGCAGCTGTGGCTGCCTCTGGATCCCTGGAAGTGTCCAAGGCCAGGCTGGGAGCAGCCTGGAGCATGGCATGGTGACATGCCATGACATGGTGACCTTGTCCATGGCAAAGGGTTAAAACAAGATCTTTCATTCCATTTCCAACCCAAACAATTCTGGAATTCTATGAAAATGAAAAAGCCTTCTCTCAGCACCAAATCTGACTGAAAGAGGCCCAAAGTAAAAACACCAACAATTTTATTTTTTTGGTACTTTACCACCACAGTGAGGTTTAGGAAGTTGGTTAAGGAAAAAAAAAAAACAGCTGTAACTTTAAAATGACCTCCAGCAGCATCACAGAATATCTCAGCTGCTTTATCACAGCCCCTGCGCAGGTATCTCCCAACAAAGCGATGGGATCGTAAAGTCTCCTGGTAGGAAATATGACACACTCCTAAAACATATGTCAGACATTTCCAGAATTGCAAACATGCTATTTTAGATGGCGAGATTCCTTTCCTCGTAAAAGCATCTTTAAATTGTCTGACAGAGAAAATTCATATCAGGAATAAAATCCCGGCCCCGCGCTGGAGCCGATGAGAGTTTTACGCCTGATGCGAGGGGAGCCAAGGTTCCATCTCTGCTTTTTTACAGCTTCTGCTGTGCCTGAGCTCAGGCTGAGGGCACCAGCACCTCCCTGGCACGGAGAGGGGGTGAACTGCAAGGACCCTGCTCTGTCTCCTCAGAGCCCACCCTGTGTGTGCTGATCCTTGGCTTCTTTTTTCTTCCAAGGCGGGGATTGAATGTGTCAGATGGAATTTTTTGTTGGGACTCAGATGTTTATTAGTTCTCATCTCTGTTATGGTCTCACAAAGTGTGAGTTCTACGGCACTTCACTCTAACAAACTAAAAATGGGGCCCCATCTCACCCACCACAAGGCCCTTTAAGGATAAACTGTCCAATTAGGACATGACACCTAAATTATTTTCACTTTTAACCCAATAACAACGACCTGTGTCCTGCAATGTGGACTTTTTTTATCCAATTACACAAAACCACCCAAACCCATGGAGAAGGAGGTGAAGAAGAAGGTGAAGAAGGAGAAGAAGGTGAAGAAAGTGAAGAAGGTGAAGAAGAAGAAGTGGGTGAAGAAGAAGGAGAAAAAGCAGGTGAAGGAGGACTAGCCTCCACCCTAAAACCTCCATCTTTCTTTATATATATATTACTGTATTCTAAACCCTTAAACTCTAAGTTTTCCACCCTGTGATATCACACACTTCTGATCAAACTCCACACCCACAATCCCAGTTCTATCATTCCATTCTGGAAGCTTCTCCACAGCCTCAGGCCAATGCAGTGTTCTCTTGGGGGTCAGTGCCTGGCAGCACAGAAAGTCCCAAATTCTCATCAAGCAGGCTGCCAACACCTCTGCCCTTTCTGCACTCCAAAGCAGCCCCTGGATGGGCACAGCTTTGGAAATGTGAAAATGAAGCAGCCCCTGGGCTGACACCAGTGACTGATGTTTGGGAACCATGATCTGTAATGCCAGAGCTGATGGGTTCCTGCTTGCACAGACCTGATTATTCCACCTGGATAGTGGCTTAAACAAAAGAACAAGCAGACAAAAGAAATATATGTGCAAAGTCCAAGAAGCAGGCCATTATTTTCAATAGAGGTGTTGTGTGTATTTATTTTTTTTTTTCCTGGCATTAGCTGCAGTAAAATGAATCATGCAGAGCAACATTTTTCACAAACCCCAAACATCCTGCATTCACATAAAACTGATGTACACCAGGAATGTTCACTGGGCTGGAGAATGGGAACAAAGAGGGCTGCAGACACACAATTTGTCATCTGGATTTTCTATAATAACAGGATATAAGCATATAAATGGGTAGGTTTGGCAGGTGAAAAGGAAAATTATAGGGAGAGAGGAATATTGTAGCTAACTCAACAGTGACCATATTGCCAATAGATCCTTTTGCCATTTGACAGCTGTCTTAGGTAAGGGCTGAAAAATCATGTTTACTCAGATCAGCCCCATCTCCCTTTTGGTTATTTAGGACTCTGCATATTCCACATAAAAACAACACTTTCAGCTCCTAACTTCAATTGAATCACCATGAAATGTCCATTTTGAGGACGTGCTTCCCGATTCTGCCACAGAAGATGTAAGCAATGAGGTGCTCAGGTGAGCCAGATTGCACATCCAAGTCTGCAAAGCCAGCTCAGAAAAGCAGCTTTTTGTACACAGAAACAGAAATAAACACAGTTTAGTGATTTTTTTTTTCCCCTCCCAGCTTGATCTCAATATTTCTTTTGGAGATCAGGGGGTGCTCAGCATGCAAAGGAAACCAGGGAGCTGAGAAAAATCTCTTTCTATAGGACAGAAAAGGAGGGAAGCCCTGTAAGTGGGTATGGCAGAGCCCAAATCCATATTCCACAGACAGATGCCAGGGACAGCAGCGAGGCAGGGAATTAGGGAAAGGCTCAGTAAATAGCTGACAGATTGCTGCTGCCACTGCCTTTCTGCAGGGCCTGTTCTGTACTGTACTGAGGAACTTGCAGCACCGGACTGAGCTGGAGTGGTGACATTAAACTGGGTCCTGCAGCTCGGGGCTAGGGCTGGTGCCTCCCCCAGATCAGATCAGCACTGGTGCTAACTCAGCCCTTGACAGAGCTTTCATTCACTGGCAGCAGGTGCTGGGGGCACTTGGCTGCTGCTGCTGCTGACCTATCCCTGGCATTTGGGGTAAGAAACTCCGAGAGGAGAGCGTTATTTACTCTCACTCTGATGAGATGGCATTTCTGGGAGCAATCTGCTGCTGCTGCCTGAGCACTGGGGGAGTGAAGCACATCACAAAGAGTGAGAGCATCTCATTCTCTGCAATTGTTAATATTTTTTTTCCCCCCCGTGTTTTCCGCAGTTCTGTTGTACAGACCTCGCGTCAAGGGAGTTTTTTAAAGGCTGTTGCCCAAATTGCTGATTTTGAATCTCAGCAGTTCATTCTGGATTTTAGACATTCACCTAGTTGACAAGCAGATGCAGTCAGGTAGATTTGATGTTTATTTGACTTGAACTGGCTTTAAATGGAAGAACAAAACTGTGGCTTCCACCCCTTGGTTCTGTGTCTGATTTAGCCATTAGGCCAGCTGAAAGCAGAGCTGGCAAATCAGCCAAATACACACACAGAGACATCAGGGCAGGGGGAGAGAGAGCAGGAGAGACTTTCACAGAGGGAACTGATGTTTATAAAGCACAAAGGATAATGGATGAACTCAACAAAAGCCATTAAAGCATCAGCAGAAGCTCAGAAATAGTTTAGACAGCTTATCCTAATGAACTCGGAGCGGTTCACCTCGCAATAAATGGATAATGAGGGTATAAAAATGGCAGGCATTAATATATTTGCAGGTTAAAGAAACTGGTAAATGGTTCCTTGGTTCCTGCAAGTCTCAGACTCAGAGCAGTGGGACAGGATAGGTAGAAAAAAAGCCAGCACCATCCCTTATTGATGCTCAGCAGGAGACTTCCTGAATTTTTGTGGTAAATGAGACGTGAGTTGGATCCTCCATCCTTGGGGGGGGATGCTGCTGCCTCTCAAAATGCAGATTTGAGGGGGGTTTTTCAAGTCTGTGTGTGGTTTATCCCAGGTTCTGCCTCCACCTCCTGCAAATGCTCCTCCTAGCTGCTGCCAGCTGCAGGTGAAGGAACTTTCACCCCTCTTTTACATCCAGAAAATCCCAGATCTGATGTGAGAAGAACAAAAAGGGAGGTTTGCCGGGGGGAAAAACCTGCAGCTGAAGAAAGTTCACAGATGTGAAATTTAATGCTCAGATCAGCCTGCAAGACTGGAGTGGGGAGTTCCAAAACCAGTAGGAACCAAGCCCACAAGGCCTGCACTCCTCGTGCATCTTTTGGGTAACAGTTAAAAACTAAAAATATTATGTGAAATCTTATTTAAAGGGGATTTTTCCACTCTGCAGTTCTGAAAGGATGCAGTGCTCCTCAAGTCTTCATTGTGGTCAGTGAAAACTTCCATGAAATGCACTTATTTAAGGAATATCAGAAACAGGAGACCTCAGTTAATCCCTCACGACTTCCTGCCAATAAATTATATAAAATTAACATTTCCAGTAGTTATCAGTTCCCAGAGTAAATTAAGGTTCAATACCTTTGTTGAGTTGTAGGGAAATACACAAAGAAATCACCAAGAAATCTTTTGGCCCTGGGTGCAAGGTGAAATTACCATTTAATTCTCACAAAAATACCGTTTTGCCCATTGAGAGCTATCAGAGCCAGACACAGAGAAATGAAATCAGTTCTGTGAGAGTTGGGAGCAATGGGTGGAGATTTTTGGAAGGTTTTTTTCTGAACAGGTATTGGTGAGTCTTGCAAAATCCAGTGCTAGCAACCTCAAAAGGTGGAACTTCAGCTTCCCCCTTAACCCAATGCAGCTCCCAGAGGGCTGGAACACAAATCTGAGGAGAACTCCTGAGCTCCCAGGAAATTCCTGCAATATCTGTGCTTTTAGACTCTTTATTTTCTATGCAAAACCAAAAATATTCTTCCCAAAACATAGGCAAGCTTCTAAAACACACACACACACAAATCACCCAGGGAATTTTCTGAAACAAATATTGTGGAAGAGTTCATTTTAACAGAGTTAATCCACCCAGAAATGGATAGCAGCAAGATATTTAATCATGGCATATCCTGTTTAATCACATTTAGAATCCTCTGGAAATTAAGCTTATACAACTTCCTTAATTTAGAGGACAGTATAATGCTTAAGTATTTAATCTCCTTAGGATTGATATTGGACTCGAGTCTTTTGCAGAATTTCCTGTATAGATGGAAATTCAGAAGGGTTCAAATTAACAAATCATTCCTTTGTTTTCCAAATATTTTTTTAAAATTTTTTTTAACCTCAAATTTGGTTTTCTTCTTGATTATTGACAATTCTGAGTCCACTGAGCTTTTGTAGAGTCGTTTAGGAAACTGATTCCACACCACGCAGTCCTCATCATGATTAAATGAATAAATTTATTTTTTCTGGAAAACCTTTTCCGTTACATTAATTTTAGTCTGTGCCTAAAATTCAGCTGCGTTTTAAGCCACAGGTTTATCTTGGGGAGCTTTAGGATGGATCTGGCAGGCCACAAGTTCCAAACCAAAGCAAAGGATGATTGTTGAGCCTACCCTGGATTCCCACCCTGCTGTTCATTTTATCATACAGAGATTATAAGATTTTATGTAAAACGCCTCAATTTTGGTCATTTAAGAGTAACTCCACATTTAAACATGAAAATAACACCACCAGCATCAAGTTATTCTGGTACAAATATTCACCAGTACTTACTCTTGTCCCTTCTCGATCTTTTAAATAAAAATAATCACTCCAAGTGTCTCAGACAGGCTCTAACACCAGTCTAGCATTGAACAACTCCTCATAAACCAAGACGATGCCTTGTCTCAAAATGTACTTTAATAATATAGTATTTGGGGGTTTTATGCCTAACAATAATTTGATTTTTCTGGATTTACTGATGAAGGAAGGGCTGTAAATTCACCATGAGCTCTTTCACTAAAGAACACCAAATATTTCCTACAAAAAAAAAAATAAGTGGAGGGAATAAAATTGAAATCATAAATTCCAAACTCATCCAGGCGGGCGAGTGCGGTGCTAAAGTAAATTCATTGGCAGATTTACAATTAAGATCCATATGGAATGGAAATAATAATAATTATAAGCTTCTAGAAATGCTGTAGCAGGTTGTATCCTGGATTCAGCAGGGACAAATCACTCATATTTAGTTTCAATAAAGGCATAATTCCTGATGCCTTCAAATACCTTCTAAGAGTGGCTTAGTTTATCACGTTCTCAGAGAAGATGGATCTGCTTAAAACCCAAAATGCAAAATGGAAGTGGGAGCGATTCCATTCCACAGGAGGGAAACTCCTGGAGGTGTCACCAGCAAGGGCAGAGCCATGCCAGGGCTTGGTGCTGGGTCCACGCTCCTGGAACATTGGTTTTGCTCTTTATCAGGGAAAAAAGGCCCAAAGAGAAGATCTGATGATGGCTACACAAATTAACGTGGGTTTTTCCCCTCCAGTAGGGTCATGGGATAACAAAAAAACTTCAGCAATTGCTGTTTTATAAAGGGCTGTGTATTTTACTGCGTTAAACAACTCAGAACCTGTGTTAGAATGTCAATAATCTACATTTATACTCATATAAATGTTTCTACATATTTCCTAATCCTTAGTCCATTTCTGTCAAACTTCAGCTGGACATTCCCAACCCTTCAGGGTTTGCTGGGAGCTGCAGTGATTTTTCAGAGCATCTACACAAAAACTGATGCCAATTGCCAAGAGATGCTGCTGGCCTGGGCTCCGAGGTGGCTCAGGTTGGGTTTCCTCCTCCAGCAGTGTTTTATCAGCGAGGCTGAGTCACTAAAACGTGGAAATCTGGGTTTGCAGCAGGTGCTGAAATGCAAACCCAGCCCTTGATCACTCCAGGAGCTGCCGGGGTTTGTGACCTCTTCTACAGCCCAGTAAAAACCAGTGCAGCTCCATTAACTCCCAGAGTTTAACATGGGTTTGCTGACAGCTTCATCATTCTTTGTTTGCCTTCTCAAAGAGCCCAGGAGTTCAACTCACACCCATCCACTGACCCATCCAACACTCGCACAGCGATTAAAAAATGACAATTCTGGGATAAAACAAACTCCCCCACAACATTTCTGCAGAGATTTTTGTTATTGTGACTTGTTTATAGCAAAAATATTCTTACCAAGTTGGCCAATATAGACCTAAGGGAATGGTTCTCCTATTTTTTTATTTCTGTGTTTTCACTCGGCCTGGAGAATATGAACAGAGTTTTAATACCAGCTTTGAAAATACAAGTTGTGCTATGAAAACTGCGTGTTGCAGGCACGAATATGCTTTTAGTTTTATAAATGAGGAGCTGAATTGCTCATAAATATGTTGAGCACAATTTCAGCTCAGGTTCAGGAGGATGCTGAGAAGATTTGTCCGTTCTGTGTCAAGGAAACCTTCACCAGAGTAAGGAGGGCAAGGATTTCACCTCGTGTCTCTCTGAACGCCTGGTTAACCTTAAAAAGTTACTTTGCCCAAATGTGTTTAATCATAGAGATTGATCATAAAGGTGTTTCTGTAGGTTTTCTGGAGTATTTTAGGTGAAACATTTTTATCCAAAGTGAAACACCAGAAAACAAAAGTCACTTGTACCTTGGCTGCCCTGACATTCTATCAAAATTCCTCTGCTCTGCCAAAACATGATCATTTTTTCATCCTGTATAATCCCTTATCAGCGTTGTCACTACTTATTTTGCCCAGTCTCCTGGCAAATTTTACGTTCTAGGATTTTAAATCCTCAATTCTCTTTCTGGGTCAGCCCTGTGCCTGCTATTCTAAGAACATTGCACTTGTCCTTGAAAAGGCATCCCTCCAGCTCAGCTCTCAGCTAACTGGAGAGAGCACAGCACACACAGCACTGTGCCAAGGACAGGTTTTTCAGGTTTTTTCCCCCTCCCAGCCATCTTTTGTTATGGATCTCATGGTTTTTCTCCTTGTTGGACACCTGCTGCATTCCCTTGGGAGTGCCAGGTTACCTTGGACACTCCTGTCACCACCCAGAAAGGCACCTGGGGATGACAATTTCCCCTTTTAGCAGCGTTTCTCCCTCTCTGCCTAAACGTGGAGAGTTCAAGGACATGGAGAGTTCAGGGACAGGGCAAACAACTGCAGAAATTCTGAGCTGTTCAAGTACAAACGCGTAAAACACAAACCAGGTCAGCTCTGAGGCCAGTTCTGATACAACCCCTGATGTTTAATCAAGTTCTGTCAGCTTCAGAGGATATGGATTTTTATATTCAGTGTAAGAAATGACAGCTACAATCCTCCACAATTAGGGTTTTAAAGGGAAATGTGCCCTTCCAGGAGGGATTTCACTTCTCCCCACAGCCCTGGGACTCCTCACTCTGCTCTTGGTCACACCACAGCCAGAACCTGACTGACATTCTGAGCACTGAGCAGGGTTTCTGCTGAAGACAGGAGGAATTATTTTCACTTAATGCATGAATAAAACTGTGGTACACACTTTGGGTGATGATGAAATGGAGCTGTTTCAGGTTAAGCACTTTAAACGTTGGATCACATCTTGTGTATACACTATTTAAATCTCATTAGTACAGAAAGCTTCACTCAGAAAATGGGACAACTCGCTTTCCCCAGCAGTTTCAGGTCATAGCCTGAAACAAAACAAGGAGAGTTTTAAGAAGTCTTTGCAATTCTTGTTTGGCCTAACAAGAATAATGGAATGTATTTTAAAGATATAGAAGGAAAAATAGCTAATCCATAGGATTACATGGGACTGGAAGAGATTAAAAAAAAAAGCTCTCTTGGGAATTCATATTCTATATTACAACATTAGTGGAAGGGATGAAAATCTTGAGGAAAAACAGCAGAAACAAATGCACATTGCAGGAGAAAGACTCAATTCTAAAGAAAAAGAAAAAGCCACAGCAGAAGTGAGGCCACAATTAGCATTCCTGCCATAAAAGCAAACAAACCCATTCCTGCTAATGGCTCCAGGCATCCCCTGTGGGCTGAATGCCCGAAAAGAAGTGAGACATCCCCATTTCCACCTCAGGAGAGAACACAGCTGCTTGGGGTGGATGGAAAACAGGCTGAGCTAAATATTAACATTTCAAGAAAACAAAAACCACGGGAGAGCAGTGATGGTCCCCTTACCCTACTGAGTGTTTTAATGGAGAGCTTCAGATCGTCTGGATGAATCGCTGTTATTTATTGCCTCGGAGCTCCACGGTTTAATCTGATAGGGAAGGGCTGAACGCTCGGTATTTCCCTTTCTAGCATCTCTCTAACAGCTGTAAAAATTAATACAGGCGGAATGGTGGCATCAAAGACTCATCAGCGAGCGGGAGCAGCCAGGAGTGGGCATTTAAAGGTGAAGAATGGGACGTTCCAGCCACTTAGGAATGCAAATGTCAGCACAGGAAAAGTCAAGGCAGCTGCTGGGAAAGAAAAAGCTTTTCTTGAGAGCTCATCCTTTCATCGGCACACACAGCATCAGCCACGCGTTCCACAGCCTTCATCTGGCCATGAAAATCTGCCTGCACCCAGGCACGCACCGGGAAGTTTTGAATAAAAGAGCGATTTTTGACCTCATCTCCGTTTCCTCCAAAAGGTATTTGTGTGTAAAACTTACTTTGACCTTGGAATACAGGTGTTTTCAAGGCTCTTTTAGGGACGGCACTGTTCTGTCAGGGAAAGCTGTGCAGCCAAAAATCAGAGAATGGTTTGGGGTGGAAGAGACCTTAAAGCTCATCTGATGCCCTGTGCAGGCTGCCCTAGAGCAGAGGCTGGGCAGAGCTCCAGAATAAAGCAGGGATTCATTCAAAGCATCTCCTCCATGGATCCACCTTGGGCAGCACAAGAGCCCAGCCAGGGCTGCACCCAAGATGAACCAAAATGGCCCCAAAATGAGCCCAAGATGAACCAAAATGGCCCCAAAATGAACCCAAGATGAACCAAAATGGCCCCAAAATGCACGGCCGGGCACGGGCTCTGTCCCTGGGATCAGTTCTGCTCCATTTGCACCTTGCAGTTCATTGTCCCATTCCAGCTTTAGCCCCTGCAGTCCCACCCTGCTTGTTTTCCCTCTCCAGCCCACGGGGTTTGTGCTCTGGGGCTGAGATTTGGATCATTTGTCCTTGGTGCCCAGCTGGAGCAGGAATTGTTTTGTGTCCCTGCTCTGTGCACAGAGCTCCCCATGCCCTGATGTGAAGCTCAGACCCACACACTAAAGCAGCACAGAATGTGAAACATAGAAAAGCTCAAAGCTGAGGCATCGATCCAGTGCCACCCCTGCCATGGCAGGGACACCTTTCACTGTCCCAGGTTGCTCGAAGCCCCAGTGTCCAACCTGTCCCTGGACACTTCCAGGGATCCAGGGGCAGCCACAGCTCCTCTGTCCCAGCCCATCCCATCCTAAAGTGAGAATCTCCAATGTGAGCACGGACAGGATGGGCCAGCACAGCCTCTCCAGGACAATTCCTTGGGACATTTGTCACCTCCCAGTCCATAATTTCACCCCCAGCCCTGTGGAGCAGGGCAGCCCTGGTCCCTTTAAGCATCTTGCTTGCCTGGAGCTGTGCATTGAGCCACCAGTTGAGTACACTTTAATTAGCCCAGAGGAAATCACAGTAGGGATTAAATGAGCTGGGCTGTTATTCTCCTGTTTTTACTAGCAGCAAATAAAAGCATGTAATTAGCTTTTATAAAGGCGTTTTCAGGATCTTAAGGTTATCATAACTGTAAACAATAGTATATTTATCTAATCTGAGAGTGGTACTCGAAAATATTTTCATTCTGAATAGGAAATAGTAAAATTACAATTGGTTCACAGGTTTTGGAGGAATTTTAGTTGAAACTCAGCTTAGCAGCAGTGGCTATTTTAAAGAAGGTTTTCAAGCAGGAATTGCACAATTTTCTAATGTGGTTTAGCATTGTCAAAATATATCCTCAGCATAAGTTTTTTTATTGTAATTAATTTATATTAAAATATTGGTTTGGATAATGTATTAGTATGTAAAATATTACATAAATCAAACCCTGAAAGACTAAGATTCATCAAAATAACATTCAAAATAATTCCAGTTTCAGTATGACTGAAATAAAAATAATTGGCTCAATTCTTTTTGAGGGATTTCCCACATATTTTCCACATCAATTTTCTGTGCAAGTTTCCAACCACTTTATTCCACTCTGCTCCCATCAGATACATTTCAGATGAACCCTTCCACCCTGGCTTTCATTTCAGTGATGCTGATACGTCAGGAATTGTTCCATGAAGTTACATCAGCATGATTAAAAGAGTTGGATCAAATGTACCTCACTGAAATATAATTTATTAGCTGCAATAAAGTCCTCTCACAAGATTTATCTGAAGGAGAAATCCCAAGGCTGTTTTCTCATGAAGAGTCTTGTGGGTAGATTTGAAACCAAAAATTGGGGAAGTGGTTTGAAACAGGAATTAAAGGATGAAAGTGAAGAGCTGTAGGAAACAGCTGTGAATTTGCTTTATCAAACAAATATTGGATATTTTTCCCATTCTCAGCATAACTGACCCCCCCTGCAGCCACAGCAAAGGTTCCTCTGCAGGAGGATTAAATAAAGCCCCACAATAACTTTGGTTTGTTGTTTTCTATGGTGCAAATGAAGTCTCTGATGGAAAATCATCACCACCAGTGTCCTTAGAAAGGAATATTGCTCCTTTAATGGCAGAACAGACAGAGCTGAAAGTTTCCATCTTCCAAGCCTAATGGGACATGGAATGAGGCACTGACCTCCTGCTGGCTTCACTTTTGGTCTCTATTCATCCAAATCCTGCCCTGGATCACCCTGGTGCCAGTTTGGGACACAACAGGCCTGGTACTGGGGCTTCACTGTGCAAATACCCCAAAATTTTATAACATTTAAAATCCTACTCCTATTCCCAGAATGGTTTGGGCTGGAGGGACCTTAAAGCCCAGCCAGTGCCACCCCTGCCATGGCAGGGACACCTCCCACTGTCCCAGGCTGCTCCAGCCCCAGTGTCCAGCCTGGCCTTGGGCATTTCTAATGTTAATCACCTGCTGTAAAATGAAAAAATATCCAAAAAAACTTTCCCTCCTAATGACAAAAAAAAAGAACTCCTATATGAAAACATATGAATATATGAAAAATATATTAATATTACTGACTACCTTTAGGAAATACTTTCCTGCTGGCTTAGGGATACACAGATGTAGAGATTTCACATCTCACCTCAGAAAAATCTGTGTATTTTGCAGACAGAATTAACTGACAGATACATTCACCATCAATACTGCAGATACCAGCCCAGGGGGAACTGAGCTTGTGATAGTTCACAAAGGAATTATCCCTGAGTGCTCTGGACAGGGCTCCTGCAGTTCCCACCCAGGGCAGGTCTATCCTGTACCTGTCAGCATCACCCACACACAGGTATTATTGTGCCTTGGTGACACTGCAGTCACTCCTGATGGTGTCACCCCCAGAACCAGCGCCTCCAGAGCTGAATGAAACATTCCTGAGACAGCTTTGAGCATCCCAAGTTTTAGGGGATGAATTCCTGCAGGTGAGCCTGTTCTCCATTGAGGCTGGTAGGAGTCAGATATTTCGAAGTGTTTTTGGGGGATCAGGGATCATTGCTGCAGCCCAGCCAAGGATCAGTGGATGGAGAAATAGCAGCTCCCCAATTTGCAGGGCAGAAACCTCCCAGCACCAATGATTTGGGACACCATTAGGACATGGAAAGTTTCCACAAGAAAGGGAAAAAACCCTCCAATAACTCATTGACTCTGCAGACTGAAGCATGACAAGGCAATAGGTTTCGATGGGCATTGCTGGCTGGGTGATCAGTGGCACTGAATCCCATAAAAGCTCCTTCCCCAAAACAAATTTCCCACTGAGTGGCTCCTCTCCTCCCAGTGCCCCACTCAGAAGCCCCTTAACCCCTTCCATACACCCCAGCAGTAAATCACACACGCCTGCTGACTGCTAAACATCACATCCTGAATACCCTGGTGAACTTTCCTCCACATCACTCTGACCTTTTCCAAATAAACACAGTAAAAACTGCATTCTCTTTTCCCTTGGGTGAAAAATACTTCTTCACCTTGCAGTACCTCCGTGATAGATGACAGCATAAACCCTCACAGGATTGAGTTATCTGCAATCACTTCCTTGCAAAACATCACTAAATTCCTGTCCCATCAGCATATATTGATAACACCGAGGCTGATAACATCTGCAACCCTGCAGAGCCCGTGCTGCTGTACCAGCCTGATACTCCACTCCAATTTCCTCTCTGTGCCCTGAAAGGAGCTGCAAATATCAGCTTTTGTTTTTCAGGTTATAGAAAGAGGGAGGAGAAGAGGGTACTGCTGCTGTTCAAATGCTCCTCAGAGCTCCTGGAGACCCCCACACCCTGCAGAGGGTGAGATAAAGCCTGAAGGGTATTTCCAGGGTCAGCAGCTGAGAATCCAAGCGCTCCCAAAGCCAAAGGAGATGCTGTGAGCTCGTGTAGGGCACAGATATTGCCCAGGGCTGATGATACCTGCAAGGTTTGATTTTTATACCTGGTGCAGCTTCCCAGGGAAACATCCTGGGATGGGAAATTTGCTGTTTCCACAATCCCAGCTAAAAATTTCAATGGACACCAAATACCCCTCCCTCCCTGCCAGCCTCGATGCCTCTTTGAAGGCAGAGTAATGAGAACACTTAGCTCCTAAGTTCTGGTTTTAGTTCCACAAAAGCAGCTACATGTCAACCTAATGTCTTCCTTTGTTCGGTAGCACAGAGGTCACTGCTGTGAGATTTATTTGATTTCGCAGTTTGCCTAATTAATTTGCTCATTCTGAGCATACTCCATCAGCACCGGCAAAGCTACGGATTCATTTACATGGTACAGCGCATCTGGAATAATTATTACCCCCAGAATTGTTATTGCTCCAAATCTGAGGGGAAAGGGAAGTCCCCTACTGTGATAAAAGGGCTCTGTTGTGGTTTTATCAGCTGAAAACAACAGCGTGGACTAAATTACAAAAGGGGCTTTTTGCAAGCGTTAAACAGCACAAAACACAAATGTCCATAAAGCTGTTACAAGACCAAATTTGTTTCTCTGATTTACTTCTTATCAAGTTTTATTAACAGGCTAAAGAGTCGGAAGCCACTCCCACCCCTGCAGCAATATTGGCAGGCAACCATCAACACTGATTAAAACAGCAGCACTTCCTCACTGCTGGAGGGTGCTACTGACCCCCAGGCTGGCAAAAAGTCAGACTTTTTGTAAGTAAATGATGGAAAACTGGTGGGGTCACAAGGAGAGAAAGCAGAAGACTTTAAGGGGACAATGAAGTAAGACAGAAAGCATTTTAGATCAAGAGAGTTAAGTAGTTTGACTCTGGACACCTGATTGACCAAGGAGGGAGCAGCTTTGTTTTTCCATTGAGAGTTGATTGAAATTCTCTGGTTCCAGTTCTTGGGTCTTTGATTTGCTGGAGGCCCTTGGCTTTGATCAACTGATTAGTTCTTTTCACTGCCCTGGGAGAAGAAATCATTCTTGACTTCTCCTCGGACATCTAATTCCTGCACATCTTCCCTGTTCATGTAACTTAAGCTTGAAACTGTGGGCCACAGTGAAAGGTGAAATACTTGATTAATCAGAGTTTATCCCTTGGTAGGTTTGGCTTTAGAAAGAAGAGAGGAAATGTGTGGAGCTCTCTGGTCCAGCCTCTTCCACCAGCCTTTCACAGTCACAGCAGAAAATCAGCAAAAAACACAACATCACCTCCACTACTGCCTGCCTCATCCACATCATATTCGGATTTTAAACAATATTCCCAAATCTTCACTCTCCAACAAGGCTGGATCTGACAGATTCCACTTTCCAGTCTCTAATTATGATAGCACACACAAAAAAAAAATCATAAAACTCCTGCCTACCTTGCATCCAAGTGCTCCCCAGGTCAGACACAGCCCAGTGCTGCTCCTCCTTAGGTGGCCAACAAAGCCCCTGCACTTGCCTTGAATAAATCCATGGGGTTCCAGCCCACAGGTTCAGTGAGCTGTGCCAGCATTGAGGGGGCTCCAATTCACCTGTTCTCACTCTGGATCCCCACCAAAGCAAAGGGCATCATGTGCTGATTGAGATAATCCCAGCCACAGTGAGGGGCAGGGGCAGCTGTTGCCTGAAGGGATGGAAATAAATAGATGTAGGTATAATTATCTATATATTTATCTATAAATCTATACAGTGGGTGTGTATTGCATTATATGTTAGCAGTACACACAGATATGTAACAACGACAGGAAAATGTATTTATCTGCTCTCTTTCCATCAGCCCAGCCTTCCAAAGGAGGCAAAACGAGCAGTTGTTCCCTGTGATCTCTTGACTAACTCATGCTTTACAAACACCTCCCACCCATGCACCAAGGGCCAGCATTAGGCTCAACACTGACTCTGAGGCTCCTCGTGGTTCTTGGCTCCCAAGCAATGTGTTTACAATAGATATTTAAGGTCCCTGAGTGTTAAATGTAAATATCATATTATTTATGACATATTTATGATCAGCTGCATGAACCTGGCTGGGAATGCATTGTCTGCTAATGGTGCATGGGGCCTATTTTGCATTTCCTGCTCTCAGTCTCTGATTCCAGCCCAGATCAGCCCAAAAGCTGTGGCTGCTGAAGGTACAATTAATAAAGTGTGTGGAATGAGTCCCACAGCCACAAATGGAATCTGTAGTGCTGCCGCCTGAGATTCCTTCAGGATGCACTCCCAGCCCCAGACTGCTGTGACTGGGGGGAATTACTGGGACACAGTTGCTTAAAGCAGAGCTTTCTTGTGCAAAATAAAGTTTTGTACCCAAAACAAAACTTCTGTTTAACTCCTGTGTAATTGCCCCCAAGGACTTTTCTTTTGTCCCCACAAAAAGCTGGTTTTGACTGCACATGAAGCTTTTAAAGCCACCTCAGTGGGTGTGAGATGTGGTGGTGTCACCAAAAATCACAGAGTGATGGGATGGTTTGGGCTGGATTAAATTAAGATTGTCCAGTTCCAGCCTCCTGCCATGGACAGGGACATTTCCAAGGAGAAGGAGTCTGGAAGAGCAGCATAAATTCACTTTTCAGAGGAGTCTGCAGTGACAAAGCCCTTTGGAGCAGGAAGGACAGGAAAGGCCTTGAGGGCTGTGGGGTAGGACAGCATCCAAAAGGGCAGTAAGGTAGAAAAATTATAAAAAAAGGCCTCATAAAATCGAGCCTGCTCTCCTAAATCAGTGGCTGGCCTTGTCAAAGCTGGAACTTTGCAAGTTCCCCTGTGAAAACAATCCTGGTATGAAGAGTTCATTAACATAACAATCTATTCCTGGGTGCAAAACAGCTTGCACCTGTATAAATGTTAAATCTATCTCAGAAGAACCAGTGAAGAAAATATGTAAACAATAGAAGAGTAGAGAGATTTGATGGACAAGTAAAATACCTTTGACTAACCAATGAAGTAATTGTCAAGAAAGCTGCTAACCAATTGGGATCCCACATGAGGTCTGTAACACTGTATAAAAAGGATTTATGTGAATAAAGAATAAAGAATGGGCCTTTTCACCACGAAGAAAATGAAGTCTCAAGTGATTTACTCTGATATCCCCCCAACAAGCCCTGGTATGTGAGGGTACAGATCCCCATGGGATCCATGGGGCCTTGTAATGCTTCAGTCTGCAAAGTCAATGAGTTATTGGAGGTTCTTTCTCTTTCTTGTGGAAACTTTCCATGTCCTAATGGTGTCCCAAATCATTGGTGCTGGGAGGTTTCTGCCCTGCAAATTGGGGAGCTGCTATTTCTCCATCCACTGATCCTTGGCTGGGCTGCAGCAATGATCCCTGATCCCCCAAAAACACTTTAAAATATCTGACTCCCACCAGTGTGGGAGCTCCCTGCTCCAGCCATCACCCCCATTGCCACAGCTCTTCCTAGTGAGCAACAACTTTTAAATTCTCCCTTCCAAGTGACAATCAATATAAATATCCTGTGGTTTTCAGGCTGCTTATTCACTTCCCATAAAAATCCACGGGGGCTGAGCTGTGTGCTGAGCACTGCCTGAACTGCATGCAAAGCACTCTGCCATGCTTTTATTTGTTGGGCCTCTCCAAAGTGCAGGGGAATATGAGCTGAGTGCCTGATGAAAATGAAGTTTAACTCCTAATGGTTTATTTGCACTGCAGTGCATTTGCCATATCATTCATTACATTGCACTCAGTGCCTTCCCCCTGCTAGCCATACATAGCTGCACTTCAATAAAAATGGAACATCTTCTCTCTAATATTTGTGTCCTGAGTCTCAAGCATCTGCTTTATGGGCCTTCATCACTTTGTACATCATGCTACAAACTGCAGTGAAATCCTATTTCAACGTGTGATTGAGCTGGTAAAATGGAGCCATGGTTTTTAGCAGTGGGCAAAACTTCAGTGATTTATTTCTGCTAACTCTTCTGTATGTAAAGTTGTGTTGGGCTTACTTTTTAATGAGTCAAAAAATCAGGGTAGTGTAAATTTTGCTCAGGCTGGAATTGGTCTTGCAGAGCTTTAGATGGGAGTGATTTTAACTGGAGATGGGATTGCAGACTCACGGGATGCCTCAGTGTGTATATATCACAGTTTCAGCATTCAAACCATCCCCTCACCGGAGAAGATTTGGTTTTAGCTAAGAAAATTCCCATTCATCACCTCATGCATGCCTAGGGAGGTGATATCTAAGTGCAGACAGAATGATTCTGCTCCCTGGGAGCACAAATTTCCTCTGGGTCCTTCCTGGAGGTGTGAGGTTCACACTCACCAGTTGACCTGAGGAATCAAAGCTAATACAGTATCCCAAGGCACCTAATTTTTGTCATTATTGGAAGGTGATGCCTCAAACCTGTGCCTAAAGAAGTCAGGGAGCAAATATGCATCAATAAAAGCAATGTTTTACCATAAAAAGGGACGTTCCCTTGCAAAAAAATTACACAGAGTTATATTTATCTGTGAATTCCTGACTGGATGAAAATCAGTGAGCAACTTGAACGAATCATTTTACTATGCAGATTCCTAATGATGCAGGATGGCAAAAGACTGGGATAAACTCTCATTTTAATGCTGTTTCTTGAATGACTGATTATTAACGTCACCCTTTAATTTGTAGTACAAACCAGAGGCAAATGTCACCCATCCTCTGCAATCAGCTCCTTGACTCTGTCACCTTCCCCTGGCTGAAGGGTTTATTCTAATTGCAGCTGGTAATGACAAACTGCTGCATCTGAAATTGAAACCAGGAACCAGCATGCTCCACACCCCACATGGAAAGTCAGGAAATCTGCACAATCTTTAAAGAAATGTCTTTAAAAAAGAAGTAAAGAAAAAAAAAAAGACAAAAAAAAAGAGACAAAAAGAAAAAAAAGTAGAAGAAGGATGCACAAAGAGTTGACCAGTGCAGGGTGAAGGTGTTCTAGGAAGGTTGTGGGTTATAGATACTGGAACCAGGCATTAATGTATAAAAATACATCACTTATTAATGCAAATACAAGGTGGCATTAAGAATGGCTCTGCTATGTAATTACTTATTGGATTTTTACAGTAGAATGGAAAATAAAGGGAATTTTCCTCCAATTAAAAGCACTTAGTAAAGGAGAGGATGTGCTACCTCATTCAATAAACATCAAACAAGAGGATTTTAATTCAACAGCAGAGGTTGCATAAGCAGAGTGCAAAAACTGGGTCAAAATGTTTGTTTAAATACATTGCATCTCTAAATAGGAAGGGGAATTGTTAATCCATGGACACAGAAGATCACTCCGTTGCAGCTGATTATTTTTTCCTAATTGTTTTATCATTGTTTCCACTGGTCCTATGCCTAAACTTTGGGTTTAAAGAGTTTTGCTCGTTCAGTTCAGGTTAGGAAGTTCAGGATATCTGATTATGTTTGGAAAAGCCTTTTCAAAGCACTTGGAAATTAGAATATTCAAAGCAGTGCAGGTGAGTTTGGGGTTCTCTATTTCTTTAACCAAGGCCACCCCATGCACTTTGCAGCTCCAAGGAAAACTTGCAAAGGAAATTTATACTCCTCAGCTTTTTTTTTTGGTATTTTAATCCATTTTTTAAACATATTTCTTTCCTAAAACTCTCAAGTCTACAGAGAGAAAATGCTGTTGTAAACATGACCCAGATATCCACTTCAAGTCTGATAGTGATCAAAATTATCATACGGTTTTTGCAATCTGGTTTCCAAAGTTCTGCTTGTAGCAGCTTCCTTTGCATTTGTTTCCTTTAAATATCTCTTTTTTAGAATATTTATGGATACTGTTCTCCTTTTGCAGAGTCCTTGCCCTTGAAAAGTAAGCAGCCAGTGTAGCTTAGGATATACCTCGGTATAAATTATTTATTGAAAGCATAAAGTATTGAAGAATATTGTCTTAAACTTTATTCTCTGACAATATAAAAAGAAAACATCATCTAATTAAAATGTAGGCTTTATAGGAAATGGAAGGAATTTGGTTTCTCTGAGTTATGGTATTGCAACCTTTGACAGGATGGGTTTTTTAATAAAAGAGAAGTATGTTTTCTGGAAAAAAAACAAAACAGGGATGACTTATCCCTGAAGTAAATATCCAGCCTGTGAAACATAAATAACAAGGCTAAAGGAAGAGGAATACAGATAAACCAGATTAACAGAAAAGATGAAAGCATAAAAAAGCATGAGCATGCTGGGGAAACTCTCCTGGGCTAACGAGAAGAACTTGTCAGAGTGTGCACAGGGAGAAAAGAAATAAAACATTAAAGATCAAACAAAAGGATCCTGAGATGAGGTAATAATTCCAGGTATTTACGTGCACTAATTAGGTACTACACATGTAGGAACGACTGGCACTAAAGGAAATGCTGCTGATGAGTGAGGCAGGGTGATCCAAACTGAGAAATAAATGGCATTTCACTGGAGGAGACTGGTACCAGGTACCCCTGCGAAATCCAGGTGCCCTGATCCAGTCCTGCAGCACTCCTTGCTCCATTGTTTCCATCCCCTGGGCTTTGCCTGGGTTTGTGGGAGCCAGCACAGGAACCTGGCACTGCTGGGACCCGCCTGGAGCAGGGACATCCGTGGGCAAAATGAACTTTGTGGTTTCAAAGCTCCCCAGTGTTGGAGAGGGACATTTGACAAGGGGCTGTGGAGATGGGACAGCAGGGAATGGCTTTGAGCTGGCAGAGGGCAGGGTTTGAGGGGAGCCTGGGGAGAAATTCCTCCCTGGCAGGGTGGGAAGGGGCTGGGATGGGATTCCCAGAGCAGCTGGGGCTGCCCCTGCATCCCTGGCAGTGCCCAAGGCCAGGCTGGACAGGGCTTGGGGCACCTGGGACAGTGGGAGGTGTCCCTGCCATGGCAGGGGTGGAATGAGATGATTTTTAGTCTTCCCAGCCAAACCATTGTGTGATTCTGTGATGATTCCGTGCTCTACAGCTCCATCCATTCCACTGCAAAAATTAAATTAACACAGAGCGAAGTGGGGCGGCTCTGCAGCAGAAAGTTTCTAATAGCAAACACCACCTGCAAGCACAAACCTTTAGGACTTTTGACTGTGCAAAACAAAGCAGAATGCCTCCATATGAAAATCTATTTGAAATGATCTCATTTGTGATTGCTCAGTGTCTGTGCCCAGGCTCTGCCTTCTGCAGCTCTGCAGATAGGACCTGAACTCAGCTGGACTCTGGGCTCACAGAAGTTCATTCCCGTTTTGCTGATAAATAAAAAGAAAGCACTCAGTAAATGTCAATTCCAAATTAAGCTGCACTCCAAACCTTTTGTAAAAGCTACATTTAAAATGGCTTTATTGCCAGATGGATATCTGAGAAATACCAGACTTTTCTTCAACTCCCTGATAGGAGCTTGGGACCAGGTGAGGTTGGAGCCTTCTCCCTGGTAATAAGGAATGGGACAAGAGGAAACAGCCTCAAATTGCAGCAGGGGAAGTTTTGGTTGAAGATTAGGACCAATTTCTTCACTGAAAATGTGAAGAAATTGGAACAGGCTTCTTGGGAAGTGATGGAATCACCATTCCTGGAAATACTCAAAATTAAGACGTGGTGCTTGGGGCCATGGGTTAATGTTGGAGCTGGGTTAATGCTTGGACATGATGATCTGAGAGGGTTTTCCAGCCTAAATTATTTGGGGCCATGGATTAGTGTTGGACCTGGGTTAATTATTGGATTTGATGATCTCAGAGGGTTTTTCCAGCCTAAATGGTTCCACAATTCCATGTGCGGCCTTTAAGAACCTGCCCATGGAGGATGAGTCCCTGGAATTCTCCATGACCTCTCCTTTTAAGACAACACAGTGATTAATACTTGATCTGAAGCTATTAAGGAATGTTGGGGTTTTGTTGAGGTTTCCTTTTTTTTTTTTTTTTTGCTGTTATTTGCTTAATTAGCTGATTGGCCACACTGCATCTGCTGCCTGGGAGGGAGTGAGGTGGACTGTGGGCTTTTACTATTATTAATTGCTGTGAGTTCTGCCAAAAAGTGTTATAAAAAACACCCAAAGAAGCCATTTCAGCACTTTGAGGGATGTTAATCATGGCTTACCCAGATTTCCTCATGGACTGCATCTCGTGGAGCTCTTGACTCTTAAATCCTGCACTGAGTTGTGGCTGGGGAGATCTGCCCTGCACCCGAGCAGCTCTGATTCCCTGCAGGGATCTCTGATCTCCCTTTGGATCCACTGCTGGGGCTCAGAACACAATAATAATCCCATTTTTGTCATTTTTGCCATGGCCAGAGGCAAAGCTGCCAGCAGACTCCTGCTGGAGGTGCCTGGCTGTCTGTGGGTAGAGATGGGCACAGGGGCTGCTGCTTGTCCTGCTCTGCTGCTCCTCTGATGATCATTTCCATCTTTTTACATAATCTCATTTAATCTCATTGATCAAAATGATGCTCCAGCTTCTGCCCTCCACCTGTGGCTGTTTTGTTGTGCTGCTGCTTAAGGTCATGGAATTTACTCCATCAGCTTGTGCATCTGTGCCAGGGGTTTGGGTTGGATTTTTGGGAAAGGTTCTTCCCCCAGAGGGTGCTGGCACTGCCCAGGCTGCCCAGGGAATGGGCACAGCCCCAGAGCTCCAGGAGCCTTTGGAAAACCCTCCCAGGGATGCCCAGGGTGGGATCTGGGGTCTCTGTGCAGGGACAAGAGCTGGGCTGGATGATCCTGGTGGATCTCTTCCAACTCAGGACGTTCTGGGATTCTGTGATCTGAATAAGGACTTCCCACAGAGACCTTTAGCAAACAGCTTCTCCACAAAAGACACTGAGATATGTTTGAATGCTTCCGCTTATTTGGTGAGGGAGAAAAGTTAAAAAAAAAAAAAAACCACAAAAAACCCAAAACCACAACAAACAAAACCAGAAAAAAACCCAACAAAAATATATTAATAATAATAATAATAATAATAATAATAATAATAATAATAATAATAATAATAATAATACAGTAGTCGTAGATATAAATATAATAATACTAATATAATAATAATAATAGTATATATATAAATTTAAATATAAATATAATAATACTGATACAATAATAATAATAATAATAGTAATAATAATAATAATAATAATTAAAAAAAAAGAAAAAAAAAGAAAAAATAAGCCTCAGTGTGGTGTCATACTTGAAGCCTGGAAGCATTCCCATTTCCACAGCCATCCCAGGCAATGTTTTGCTCAGCTCACAGATTCCATGGGCTCCAGCACTGCTGGCAGTGCCACCTCTGAGCAGAACTGGCATTTCTGCACTGCCCATCCTCATTTCCAGCCCAGATTTGTCCCTCCCTGCTGGCAGGGGGTGTCACCCAGCAGGGCAGGGCCCTTGAGCAGTGCCACCCCCTGGAAGGGCAGCTGGGGACAGGGAGCCTGCCAGGGCTGCTGGCTGTGCCCGTGCTGGGCGTCACCAGAGCCACCTGCCCGTGGAGCTGTGCCCACAGGGGCTCCCCATCCCCAAAATGTGGATTTGGGCAGGCTCCAGGCACCCCCAGGGCGAGCTGGCAGCTGTCTGCAAACTGCCAGGACACACCTTTGGTCCCTGGGGTTGGGCACCGGGCTGGGTTTAACTGGGGGGAGTGAATTCTCCTGCCAGGGACTGGGAAGGGTGTTTGGATTCGTGCTGGGATTTGTGCTGGGAGTTTGGATTTGTGCTGGGATTTGTGCTGGGTGTTTGGATTTGGGTAACACAGGGATGTTCTGTCAGTGCTGGGCTCGCACAGAGCCAGGGCTTTTCCTGCTCCTCGTGCTGGGGAGGAGGCTGGGAATGCCTGGGGTTTGGGGAGGAGACACGGCCAGGACAGTGACCCCAGGTGACCCAAGGGATATTTATACCTGTGACATCATGCTCAGGATGCAGACTGGTGGGAGGAAGGAAGGAGGACATTTGGAGGGGTGGTTTTTGCCTTCCCAAGCCCCCATTCCATGGGATGAGGCCCTGCTCTCCTGGAGGTGCTGAACACCTGCCCATGGGAAGCAGGGAATGAATTCCTTTGCTCGTGTGCACGGCTTTTGCTTTTCCTGTTAAACTCTCTTTACCTCAATCCATGAGTTTTCCAGCTTTTACCCTTCCCTTTCTCTCCCTGATCCCACTGGTGGGGAATGAGTGAGTGAGGAGCTGGGGAATTGCTGGGGTTAAACCACAACAAATCCCTAAAACTGGCACCAAATTCCCATTTACTCTCTAGAGCAATGCTGATAGGAAGGGCAGAGATAAGTCTGAATTATACATGGAATTAAAAGTTTTCCTTCTACTCCAGCAAGTCCAGACCCTATGGTTTTCTAAAGAGAACATTTTGGTGTTTAATAGTTACGGTAAAATATTATCACAATAATCATAATAAATAATTCAATAAGTAATACACCGAGTGGGTTTTTACTTTTTAATTATCCATGCATATACATCTAAATATGTAAAGTGGGATGTGATCTTATCCTCTTCTCTTGTGGGTGAAAAGCACACAAAAATGCTGAATAAATTGATATAAACAGCCAAGCTGGTTGCAGGAATGGAAAAAAAAAATACAGGTTTTATGCACTGGGATGTTCAACAGAGTTATTTAAAATTAATACCTAGTTAATAATGAATACATTTTGCAATTAGTATTGGAGACCAGTTGCAGAACTAAATTTGAGGACAAAATCCTCCTGTGTGAGCTGGAACCATCCCCAAGGAGTGACTCAGGTGGGAGAAGCTGGCAGGAGCCAGGGGCACGGAGCTGCCATGTGGAGTTTGGGCAGAAGAGCAGGGAATGAATCACAGAGATACCTTTCCCTGAAATACCTTTCCTGCTGGAATCCTGAGTGCCCTTGGAGCCAGGGCAAAACCAATATGCTCCTGGTTTTCTGGGGTTTCACCAGATAAGGATAAAAAGGGTCTCATTCTGCTCTTTCTTTGTTCTTCTGTGGTTTATTCCTGAGGGCATCAGGGGGGCTTCCTCAGATTTATATCAACAGGAAATCAAACTCCATCCTGAGCTAATCACAGCATCCAATTAGGCATTTCAGTATCTTGGCTTTTAAATAGTTCCAATGGAAATGGAGGTAAAATTATCCTGCACAATCTCAGAGCACTAAAATCTCTCCAGTGTCCATAATCCCCGCACCAGAGTGTGCCACAGTGGCATGGAAAAGTCAGCATAAATCATAAACCAACTTAATATTACCCAATTATATCAAACCACTCTTTTCCTGATGTCTGCTATTTCACAGAATCTAATGATCATTTTCTCCACACCTTGAGAGAGCTGGGTATTAACATGGCAATATAATCATTAAAACAGCTTGTCCAAAACTTAGGATAGATCCTCAGGTGTAATTGTTTCCTCTGTTGACCCCTACTGAGGAAGGGGATTTAAATACACTGTCAAAGATAATCCTCTATTCTAAAAGGATCTCAGAAAAACAGGGGGAAAAATAGAGAAAGAGAGGAAGAAAAGAAATATTCCTGCAGATATTTCCTTAGGCACTGGGAGCCCAGGCCATGGGGAACTCTACGGGGCAATGAAGCAGTGCAGGCTCTGTGCTGGGCTCTGGTTCATGGACAGGAGCTCTGGGAATGTTTAGAGTGCATTATCTCATCTGCTTATCAGTGTCTGTGCTCTCCACACCAGTCTCTGCCATCCCTGGTCCTCCTGCCTCTCCTGGAGGAGGGAATTATCCGTGCCTGGCATTCGAGGCAGGACAGACACTCCACGCAAACTGCAATCCGTGCTTTCGTTTGCTTTCAACGTGGGCAATAAGGGAAAAATGAGTGGTGGAGGGGTCAGGTAGATATGTCAGGATGTCATTCACCTGATTTCCTGCTTTGGCTGTGCTTGTTTGGAAACATCAAGCTTTTTATTGTGTGACCTCTCATGCCAGCATATGCAGGGAAAGGAGCTGGCAGTGCTTGGATGAGCTCTTGGGCTGTTTGCTTTAAAATACCCTCACACCTAAATGTTTTCTCAGTGCCACAGGTGCCCAGAATTGATTGGGAACTCCATGCAGCTCTTTGTATGGAGGGCAGGGAGGGGAAAACACGATGACAATGGTGGCAAGACCCTGCTGTCACCCCCTCCCACCCTATAGCTCCAAATCTTTGGGGCTGCCTGCGCAGTGGTAGGAAGGGACTGTGCACAACTCAAAGCTTTTTAGGGATGATTTTCATTTTTTTTTTTTTCCTGTTGGCCTCTTCTGTGTAAAAGCAGCCAATTTTTTTTTTATTTGGGAGAAGTAGGATGGATCTGGCTGATGCCTCCTTTTGACTCCTTGCCATCACCAGTGTTTACACAGGATGTGTATCCATGGCCCTTCCCAATATCCTGGTAGCTATATTCATGTACCACCCCTGAATATAAAACACAGGTAATTGCTTTGTCTGCAGCAGCAGCTCTGGATGGAGGTGTATTGCTAAGTGTTCTTGCAAAAAGAGGAGAGGAAAAGGAAAAGGAAAAGGCACTTTGAAATGCTGTGAAAAGAGACAATTTAAGGACATCAGAATGGTGTGAAAGGAATTAGCAGGAGCCGGGGTGAGAAAGCTCATGACAAACTGTTCCCCCAGTTCCTCTCCCTGACTGTGGTGTGACAGCAGTGCCAACAATTAGAGCTCACTCTTCTACCTGCTGAAAATCACTGTGCCTTCCTCAATTCCTGTGCCTGGAAAAAATGGTCTGAAATACAGAAACCACCGCCGGGAAATTCACCTTCTGTATTCCCGCAATTGCCTTTAATCGTCCTTGCTCTTGCTTGAGGAGACAGGCCCCGTTTAAATGCACACAGGAAGGGCTCTGAAGTGAGATGCTTTGACCTTCTCTTTCCTGAGGAGCCTCTGTGGGGTGCAGACCCAGGAGAAGCAGGGCTGGCCCCCAGGGCCCAGGTGAGATCAGTGCCACCCTGTCCACCCTGGCTGGGACAGCACGAGGGAGGTGCAGCTGCCCCTCGGTGTCCTCCAGCAGCATTTTCTCGTTGTCCCATCCCATATTTCCTTTCCTGACATCATCTAGAGGTGTAATTTCTCTTTCCTTCCACAGATCTGGAGCAGGGGAGCTGTGAACAGAGCAGAGGTGGTTTTGGAGTGATGCTCCCCGTGAGCCCTGTCCCTGTGTCCCCCCTGTCTCAGGGGACATCAGTGCTGCCAGCACCAGCTGCTTTCTGCTGATTAGAGCTGAGTCAGCAGCTCGGAATTCCCAGTTTTTAGGCTAAACGCCACTCCAGAAATCCCATTTACAATCCTGTACTTTTTATCTCAAGCACTGTAGCAAAGTGCACTGTTGTCCAGGCATGAGGTAAATTTTAATGGCAGAATTAACGCCAAACCACTCAATACATCTTTAAAATTAACTCATTATCATAACGCTGGAAAATAGAACATTGATCCACTCACACAGCAATCCAAAGGGCCCAATTTTATTGTCTTCTTCAGACAATTTACTGGAAGTTGTCACTATAAACTTAAAAACCAAAGCACTGCAGAATGCTGGAATGTTCAGAACTGAGGGAGAAAATTAATTACAGTAAAAACACATGAAGTTGAGGACTGCAAAATATTATGGAAGTCTTCTCAAATATAGAGTTCTACAACTTGCTTTGATTATATTTGCACATTGATGCTTTTGATGGGGAGAAATAGCTTTGACTGTAAATATGCACCCATTAAAAATCCATATTTAATCTTCTCCCTGGCTTTTGGGGAGGCAGGATGTGCACTGTGAGATATAGATAAATATTTCTGTAGATGCACAACACAGATCTAGAAGCAGGGATCATTTTCTCTGCCATTTTGATCGTTTTGAGAGGAGCATTATTTTCTCCATCCATTTGCTCCCATTGAAGCTGCACTGTTTTCACTTGCAGTTTGCTAAACATCCCCATCCAGCAACAGAATATGAGGCATTCATAAATCATCATATTTCAGGTAACTAATTGACAGAAATCAGCCCCCAGAGGAGTCTTGGAGTTTCAATAGCTCTTTACAATGAAGGACTCTCTAACTGGGAGCTGGAATCTGCTTGAGCTTTGAACTAAGGTCAACACTCAGGTCAACAAATGTAAGTTTAATCAGCCCAACATGGAGACAGATTTCATGGTAAAAGCTGCTTTATTCAATAATGTGCTGCTCAGCTCTGTGTGCTGGAGAAAGGCATTGCACGTGGGGAGAGCGGGGCCTAAATCACCCAAACCCAGACAGAATCATCACAGAATCATCATAGAATCATCACAGAATCATCACAGAATCATCAAAATCAGACATTAAATCCCACCCAGAGCCACCCCTGCCATGGCAGGGACACCTCCACTGTCCCAGGTGCTCCAGCCCCAGTGTCCAGCCTGGCCTTGGGCACTGCCAGGGATCCAGGGGCAGCCCCAGCTGCTCTGGGCACCTGTGCCAGGGCTGCCCACCCTGCAGGGGAACAATTCCTGCCCAACACCCCACCTAACCCTGTTTTATTTGAGTTTAAAGCCATCAAATCATTCCAAACCAACCGAACTCTGGAAGGAGAGAGGGTCTGTGTGACTCAAATGAGAGCTGCAAATCAATAACAAGTGAAAATGTTCCCTTCCCTGCCAACCCTCCCCAAAGCTCCCTGTGCTCTGAGCACAGGTAAATCCCTAGAGAAACCTGGAAAACATCCCACTGGATTTGCTGGAGCAGCTGTTTGAGCTGGATGTGTGCTGGAGGAGACACCTGTAATGCAGATGGCAGGAAACCTGCAAAATATGTTCACTTCCATATTAATTGTTGTTTTTGCATCCCCAGGTGGGGTTAAAAAAAAGAATTAAATTGTTCTGTAATCACATTGAACAAATTCCAATCCATTAATTTGCATTCATAATTTTGACACACGGGGAATTTTGTAATTTATTTTCTTTGTTTCCTTCTGTACACAACACATTCCAAAATGAAGTAAGACTTTTGGAGGGAAAAACTCTTTGTCAGAGGTTATTACTGAGATCTGACATATCTGAACTTCTAGGGATGGAGAACCTACTACAGTCCCTTGAAAATTGTCATAAAAATTAATTGTAAATCCTGAATATTTAGCTTGAACTTCCAGCTATTTTGCCTGGTTGCACTCTGGGCTAGGCTGGCAGTGTGTTATTTAGAATTTCCCTTCTCTAGACTAAGTTTAGCCCTTGATCTTTGCTTTACCAAGAAAAAAACACAACAGCTCAATTAGCTCCCTGTCTCTGCCCTCGAGGGCACGTTTCCAATCCTTTCATCGTTCACTGGTACATATCTGATCCCATTCCAATTTATCAGCATCTTCCTTGGGCAGTAGCCAACACAGAGGGACAGAGCACTGAAATAGCAGAATAGCCTGTCAGTAATTAAAATTCCTCCTTTTGCTTTATCTGAGGAACCCAGAATCCGCTCTGCCTGTGGTGTCTCCGAGGGACCACGTGTTCAGCCCTTATCTGCTCTTATCACAACAGATTTTTATTTTTTTTTTGGGGTGACTGCTCCTCCAGGTGACTTATACTGAATTTAACTGAGCTTCAGCATTAATTTAAGTCCTGTGAGTTAATGAGTTCATTTAAACTGGAGGGAAAAGGAGGGTGAACGAGTGAAGAGGGAGGATGAGCAAATGAAGCACCAGCAGAGCCGAGAGGGTGTGAGGCTCAAACCTGGGACATTCCTGGAGCAGGGATGGGGTGATGGGGATGATGGGGCTGTATCTGTCCTTGCAGCCTCCAGAATTATGGGAATTAACTGTCTGCAGGGGAGTTTAGGCTGGATTTTCGGGAGAGGTTCTTCCCCCAGAGGGTGCTGGGCACTGCCCAGGCTCCCCAGGGAATGGGAGGCTGCCAGAGCTCCAGGAGCCTTTGGAAAACCCTTCAGGGAATGCCCAGGGTGGGATTGTTGGGGTGTCTGTGCAGGGCCAAGGGTTGGGATGATCCTTGTGGGCCTTTTCCAGTTCAAGATATTCCGTGATTCCATGAGGATTCAGCTCCCTGCTTCCCAAGTTGTGACCTTGAACGAGTCCCCTCAGCTCCTCGTTTCTCCCTTCCCTCCCCGTGCGAGGCACGGGATCATATTCCTCGTAGCACTGGGGGAGTTGGGAGGATAAATAGATTAGAAAGATGAGCCAGATCATAGCTTTATTTCCATTTACAATGTATAAATGTATATGAACACACTTTCTCTCTTCTGCCCAAGCATAAAATGAAACATTTAGAAGGTAAGATCCAAAGAATTTCATTAAGAATCCATCGCAAATTGCAAATGACACCTCATGGATTGGAATGTGAATTGTGAGCTGGGTGTTGCAGAAGTGTAAAATTATTCCATAAATTATCTATGACAAAGTCAAAAAATGTATCAGTCAAAGAATGTATCAGTAAAGCCATCGTTTATTTTTAGTTCCTCAAACTGTGCACAGCCACATGTATAATACAGCAATAATTATGCCACTGCAACTTGGTGAAATAAAACCAGAAAGGCACCATGAAAAGTAAAAAATAATACAAAATTCATTTGTGAAATTGTGAGATTTGTGCCTGATGACGTCTTTGAAAGCACATTAATGTTACATTAATCAGTCTCCTCTGTCATGCAGAGAGATTATGTGTTCTAGCTCACATATTTTCACATTTTAATACTCAGCTGAAGATTCTCCTCATATGTCAAGGGATGGGATGGATGCATGGATGGTGCCTCATCTATCCTTCATAACACTGGGGACAGAGTTGATTCTGCTGAATTTTATGCTGAACTGAAGTTCAGTTTAAGAGTCCAGGAAATGGGTTAGAGAGAAAGGTGGATGAGCAGAAAGCACAGTTGGTTTCTCTCTCTCCTCCAGTCCTTTGTGAGCTGCAGGATGGACCTGGATGTCTGCAGACACATTTCATTGTCTTTAGACTGCCTCATTAAGTAATTATCCAAAAATCATGAAACGCATGCTTTGAAATCCTTTGAAGGTCCATTTAAACGGTCCAGTGCCGTGCCATTATCAGACAAACAAATGAGACAATTAATGGGTTTAAAATGACTAATTATATTAAAAATTATGGACCCATCTGGAAAGACTCCCTTGGGATGTGAGTGAGGAGTGTGATCTTCCAAAACCTGGTGTGGTGGGATGGGTCACTCTTATTCCAAATAATCCAAGTTGTCCAGACTTGGTGCTGGCAAGGCAATGATCATTTACAGGTTGGACTCCATGGTCTTAGAGTTCTTCCCAACCTAAATGATTCTGATTTATACCAGATCACAAAGAATTTGATGACATCAATATCAAAGGCCACGTAAATATTTGCACACTTGGAAATCTCCCCCCAATAAATGGAATATTAATTGAATTAACGGCACCAGGAATTGTCTGAACATCATCCTACACTGGAAATTTTGTATTCAGCTGGTTGTGAACAACTACACTGATGTTACTTAGAAGAATTTGCATGTTTGCAATTATTCAGCTCCAATTTTCTTCAATCCCAAGGAACAAGGCGTGACATTTTTCCACATTAAGATAAACTGAGCACGTTAGTCAAGTCCTACAATTTTTTGCATTGCACTGTTTATAATATTAATAGCTGTGCTTTAAGAAGTTCAGTATTGAACTGTCAGGAATGATTTGTTACCAGGTGTTAGCATAATTTGCCAGCTGTCATATTTTAATCATTTTTATTTGCCTAAAATCTGACACTTAACTTTAGTTGGTAAATCAAGACATATAGCAGCACTTATTTGATGCTACAGTAGCTAAGGGGGAAAAAAAATGTGTGTCCTACAAGTGATATTTGTATTTTCAGGCAGAGAACAGATTCTGAAGTCCACTGTCATTCATAATTCACACTGAATCGCTCCTGCTCTCCACAAAAGCTGTTTTTATTTAAGGAGTTCAAGCAGCTGCTGCAGGCTCTTGTTTGAGTGTATTTTCACTCGTGTGAGGAGTTCCAGCAAAGCTTTTCAGCTGGATTTGGTGAGGAAAAGCTCCTCATATTAATGAGAGTGGAGACGGAGATCTCGTGCTCTGTTATCATTGTTCTTAAAGCCACCAATGAATTCAAGGCTGCTCTGCTGTTGTAAGTTCATGTCAAGTGCTCTTAAAAGTCTGCATGAACATGAGATGAGGCTGTAACTAATTAATTATCAATACCTGAACAATGAGAAGGAGACAGATGAATACAGATGCTTGTCAGATGAGCTTGAATTTTTTTATTAGTATTCACATTTACTTGCACGTCAGATAAGATAAATGTGTGAAAGACACATTTTGGTATTAGAAAAACACTTGATTTTTTCCATGCAAAATCGTATTTTGGGCATTCATTCCACTTGTTTTGGATAGAAATATTATCTCTTCCACCATGGACTAAAAGGTGATTGATTACATGCAATGATGAAAAAAAAATTATTAAGTTGCAAAGAGTTTTATGAGTTTCACCAGCAACTCATTGAATCTGATTTTATTACCTGATATTTTCAACCTAAAAAAACTCCAGAATCAATTACATGGCAATGCAGAAATGTGCTTTTGTAGTAAAAAATGGCTGTAGAATTTAAGGCTGAAAATAGAGAAACATCACAGAAGTGATAGGAAGAATTTCTTTCTGGCATGGTTTCATTTAGAATATATATGTAAATATTATATATTTTTATATGTATATATGTATATATAATATAGACTCATTAAAATGCACTGATTCAGGAAAAAAAGTGGAATTGCAGATAGAGAAATACAGACAAACATGTGGATAGTTACAGAATAGGGAACAGAAAGGAGACATCATTTGAGAGTCATAAATTGAATAATAAGAAACAGAAAATTAGAAAAAAGCCATGAGAAAACTTCCTCAGAGTGGAACAGCAACTGGTAGAGCTGCATCTTTTGAGACTTTTAAACACAAATTCCATTGCTTTTGGATCATTGTCCCAGTTTTTCATACCTGTTTGTACCTGGGTCAACACAATGAGCCTTTAAATATCATTGGAATTGTTGGCTGTGTTTAACTGGAGTAATTAATGTGGATTCATAAAGATTTATCTCAGAAAGTTTTGGCACCTTTCTAAATATTAATATTACATCCAAAGTTGTCCTAAAATAATCCTTGTGGTTCATCTTGCTGGTCAAAGAATAATTTCCAAAAGACCTCTGAAAACCTCAGCAGATGGTGAAGGACAGCCCTTCCTTTTCTTAAAAAGGAAAGAACTTCCATTCTTAAAAATATTTGTCTTGTCTCTTGTTTGAATATATCTTGGTTCAGCTTTCACTTTGATGCCTTTTGCATTCAGGATCTTCCCAGTATCCAGCAGAATTCTCCCTTGTGAGTGGCCTGGTGCAGGAGCCTGCCCTGAAAACGGGGAGCAGCTCCTGGTGGGTTCCATGCCCTTTTAATGGAGCCCTCTTTTAATAGGAACCAAACCAAACCCTTGATTTCTCACTGAGAATCATTTTCCTCCCTGGAGTAATCTGTGGGCTTTTTCCCCCCAGATTCTTTCCACCAGCACTGGAATATCTCCAGAGAAACCAGCATGGATTTACATCCCCTCTGCTGTCAGGAACGTGGATCCTCTCAGCACTGTTGTTCCTTTGCTGTGTGGAAAGCTAAATCATTTTCCTTGGGATAACTTGCCAGGTACCAACCTAAATTTAGCAGATATGGCCTCATTCTTGTCTTCTAAATACATCTTTGAACCTGAGCATATTAAACATTCTCCTTCTGAGGAAGAGGTGAATGAGGGATCCAGAATGCTCTTTATTATTTCTCTGCTCTCGTGATTATTTACCTGCACATCAATCTTTGTGTCATCTGAAACTTTTACCAGCCAATCATTACTGAAAATGATTAATAGCAGTAAGCAGAAACCAGCAGAATCCCAGCTCTGCACTTAATTATGATTCCCCTCTGATGACTCCGTTTCAGATCCATTACCTTGCCCATTTTTAATAGATTTAACCTCTGTTTTATTGCTATTGAGTAATTCTCATTTTTAATCAGAATATTCCCAAGGCTGAGTCAGATACCCTACAAAAGTCACAGTGGCACAGAAGCTATGCTGGTGATGTTATCAGTGAAATAAAATTGGGGTTGTTTGTTTGACAGGACCCTTTTGTGGGATCATGTGGAATGACAATCACGTTCCCATCTTCACTTCCTCCTCTTGAATCTTGGATCAGCTTTAATCCCATTATTTGCCCAGGACTGAGGTCAGGGGAAGTCATGTAGAGGTGCCAAGGTTGTTCTGGCTGTGCATCTGGAGCACTGCCACAGCATTAATGCTCCAACAAAGAAATTCTGTTGGAATTTCTCTAGGATCAGTCATGGAATAAAAACCAACATTCTCCTAGGATAACCTCGCCTGGCTGCAGGGATCACCCTTTGTAGATGATATCAGGGCTGTCAGTTTTAAAATGTTTGTATTTATATGCATTTTTTAACATCCTCAGTAGTTAATAGCTGACTCCTAAGTACTCCATCCTTGTATTTCTCTGGAAAGTAGGAGATGTGAATATTTAAGGAGCAGATCTCCTTTCCCTGCATTGTTATTAACAACCTTATCACCACTATTGTGAAGTGATAAACCCAGAACTCTGCTGGGATTGCTTTTGTACAAAAACCCCTTATAATTGTGTCTGCTTTTTCTCAACAGTTATGAGTGGACTTTTCCTGAGAATTAAGCTTTCTTTTCAGCTTACTGTACTTCTAAAGTCCTTCCACTTATTCATGTTTATATACTGGGTTTTTTTCACATTTAGTCTCTGATTTCATTTCATACCTTCCACAGAAGGCACGTTTTGCCCCTGGTTAACAAATCAGCTTAGCAACTTCTTCAAAAATGCTACTTCTCACTTCAATTTTTCACTAGGCAATCTGAAATTTTTCTCTTCCCACATCCCTGTGCAAATTTTTGTGTCTCTCTGGGACCTGTGATCATCAAGTGTTGATTCACTCAAAAAACCATTTGGACCATCTGATATGATCATTGTGCACTGCACACCATCAGGATTATCCGACAATAATGGCATTAAACCTATAGGGCAGAAAAAGAAAATATTGAAGAATGTGTTCTAAAAGAAGAATTCTTTATTTCTTTAGATATTGGGAAGAAATTCCTCCCTATGAGGCCCTGGCACAGGTGCCCAGAGCAGCTGGGGCTGCCCCTGGATCCCTGGCAGTGCCCAAGGCCAGGCTGGACATTGGGGCTGGAGCACCTGGGACAGTGGGAGGTGTCCCTGCCATGGCAGGGATGATCTTGAAGGTCCCTTCCAACCCAAGCCACTTGATGATTGCAGTAAAGTATTGCTTAAAGGACCAAAATTTTTGAATGTAATGAATCAGTTAAATATTCTTGTAAACTTCCAAGCCCTGAGTGCAGCTCTGCTCTCATCTTCTCAGGGCTGTGTGGCTCTCCGTGGGTTATGGTGATGCTCACACCTTCACCAGCTTATTTGTAGGATCTGGCTTCCTTTGGCTCAGATATCCAGTGAGGGTGTTAGAAACCTGACTAATGAGGACTTGGGAACAGTGCCTGGAAGTGAGGTAGAAGCCAGGAGATATTAACTAAAAGTTTTCAGTCAATAACATTAAGTAGAAAACCCAGCCGTGAAAACTGTCACGTTTTTGGGCAGTTCATGAGGAGAATGAAAGACAAGATTTCAGCTGACAAACTCCTTGTTGTGACTGTTCTTCCAGTTCTCCTTTTAACTGACAACAGGGAAAAAAAATTGATTCCTTCCACATTTTCTAAGTTGTGACAATGGCTCAGTTATAAAATCACAGAATCATTAAGGTTGGAAAAGCGCTCTGAGATGATCAAGAATTAACCCAACACTGCTGATATGTTGAAATAATTGTGTGGTTTATTATTCCTGCCAGAGTTATGATTTCCTGTGCTAATGATATTTCCACTTGAGAATTATTGCATTTTGAAGGAGTTGCAAAACCTGACACATCTCACCTTGAGAGGAAGAGCTGAAAAATGAAACACTCGGCGGAGTTTGGAGAGGACCAAAAGGAGACACAGAAACAGGGTCAGTGTTAGGGAAGGATGGATGTCTCCTCCAGATCTGCCACATGGAATCAAAAACTTCATCCAGAAGGAATATTTGGGTAAGACAAGGGAAGTTTTTCTCAGTGTGAAATGAGTGAACCAATGGAGGAACCCATTGAAACCTCGGGAGCTGGAGGATCCTAGAACCAATTCTACACCAAACACCACCAGCAGTGGGGAGGAAGGAGAAGGGATGAATCAGGGGAGCCCTGAAGATGAACCCAAAGTCCCTTCAGACAATTTTCTGTGATTTCATATTCAGGTTGTTTTTCTAGAACAAAAGCCTTGGCAAACCAAACAGGGAAAAATTATTTCAAGGCTCAGGGACATTTATTGCCAGCTACAAAAAATGACACGTCATAAAAAGTTAGTTAATATATTAAGTATGTCATTATATTTATTATAACAATTAAAATAGCAAAAGCTTAATAACTAATGAACATTGAGAGAACTTTGCTTTCAAATAAATTTGGTGATAAAGAATTGTTTTTGACAACAGCATTTATCATGGCCTACCTAGAACTGTTGTATCTGTTTGTTGTACTTAATAAACAATGATAAATATATCTTTGTGCGGGAGAGTAGCTTAAATGTGTATTGTGCAATCTTCTTGAGAAACTGTAGCCAAGACTAATTAAATGATTCTAATTAAAATTGTGTGGATAGAAAGGAAATTAATGGCTTCATTTGTACTATTTGTTTATTTCATTGTCAAGTGTACTGGATATAATTGCAGTGCAAAGAAGAAATCATCGAAATTATTTTTTCTTCTGTTGGTTCCCCGTTCCATCAATTTATTGCAGAGGCTTCATTTTCTCTATCTTTAGAGGGAAACAATGCTGACAAAATGTGAAATCTCAACAAAGTTATTTTCTTGTTTGGAGCTGTTAGATGGAGAATACATTTATTGAACAAAGTAAAGGTTAAGCTTCAATTAAGCATTCTAAATATATTTTGTGAGCTATTGAAAAGCCATAATGTCTCAGCCCACATGGTTCACTGGAAGCTTGGAACAAAATAAATGAGAATAGAAGCAGAAGGAGTGCTCAGATGGTGAATCTCTCACACGTGGCCTACAAAAGAATGTGGTGTTACTCCTACCATCTTTTACGGACAGTTTGTATCAGATAAAGTGGGCAAAAAACCCCTTATTAGTGATATTTTCTTTTTTTAACTGCAAACAGAGTCTCAGACACAAAAGCAGAAGAACACCTGATTTTTTCCCCAGGGTGAGGTTTACATTTCACTCCTTCTGTGGGGACTCCTCAGATGCAGGGAACAATAAATCAGATTATTGATCCAGCTCCTACAAGCAGCTCCACATTCTTTTATGAGTGTCTGGAAAACTGCAGATTGGAGCAGCCTCCTTCTCCTTCTCCTTTTCTCCTTCTCCTTCTCCTTCTCCTTCTCCTTCTCCTTCTTCTCCTTTTCTCCTTCTCTGCCCACTGCTGGGAGCTGGGGAGGGACCAACAGGATCCTGCAAGAGGAACTCCACAAGTTTCTTTCAGGACACTCAGCACTGCTCAGGTAATTCCTAATTCCCTTTAGTGAACTTGAACAGAGGCAGAATTGTTTTGAGAAATTCATTCCAACTAAAAGATGCAAAACTGAAAGATTCTGAAATTCAGGAGCTTAAAATATGTTTATGTTTGGGCTGGACTGTGCTCCTGGAATTTTTTTCTTTGCCATGTCAACATTTCCTACAGAAAGCAGATGTTCTTTGTGGAAATCTCTGATTAATCAAAAATACAGTTTCCCTTTTTAAATTTGTTTCAGCCGAGCAATTTTGACAACTGAACCATAGCTAAATCCTTTATGCTGAAAATAAAATCCGTCTTTATGTTTTTTGTCTAAATGTGCTTCAGCAATGCCATACAGAAACTAACTTTTATAGCCCTGATAAGTGGAAAAATGTGGGAAATGAGAGTATATTTGAAAATGCTTGCATTAGAGACGTTTGTTAAAGCTGGCTAAACTAATGGCTTATTTTCTGCCTAAATCAGAGAGATTAATCTATAACTTTAAAATCAGAACAAAAAGAGCCCTGCTGAAACATAAAGTCTCGAGTAAAACAATTCTCCTCAAGGGCAGGACACTCATCATCCTTCTCAGGGAGTGCTTTTTCTTTGCCTCCCCTTCTCTGCGACCCAGGAACGCCCGCGCTGGGTGGGAGCCCGCCATGGCCTGGTGCTGCTGGTGTGGCACTGGGAGATCACCTGGGCCTGGAGAGCTCTCCAGAGGCACTCCAGACAAGGAGGGAAGTGCTGGGGGAGCAGCTGCAGCCCTGACTTGGTGTCACAGTGAGATATGAGGTCAGTTAATGAATGGGGCTGTGGGCCTTGCCCTTGCTCTAAGTGCACAAACCGTGGGGCGCTGCTGCTGGACTGGCTTGGACTGGAACCCCAGAGCTCTCACCAGCCTGCAGTGCCACTGCAGGGTGAAACGTGAAGGGGAGAGCCTGATGTCTGCCCTGCACAAGCCTTGGAGCTTTGGGGTTGTTCCTTCTCTGGTTGGGCCCCATGGGCTGAAAGCTCCTGTGTGGCCGGAGTGGCTGTCACCAGCTCCTGGTGGCATTGTCCCGTCCAGCACTGCCCAGAGGGGTCATTCCTCATGGACAGCCATGCCTGCAGCTGGGGATGAGCAATGAAGAGACTGGAAAGGGGCTGAGCCTGGGGAAAAGGAGGCTCAGGGGGGACGTTGTGGCTCTGCACAGCTCCTGACAGGAGGGGAGAGCCAGGAACAGGGACAGGAGCAGAGGGAACGGCCTCAGGCTGGGCCAGGGCAGGCTCAGGGTGCACACCAGCAGGAATTTCCCCATGGAAAGGGGGCTCAGGCCTTGGGACTGCCCAGGGAGCTCTGGAGTGCCCATCCCTGGATTGTCCAAGGAATCCCTGGAGGTGACACTCAGAACTCTGGGCTGTGGACAAGGTGGGCATTGGGCACACCTTGGACTTGGCCCTGCAGGTCTTTTCCAAGCTCAGTAATTCTGTGATCCTGTGGTAAGGAATGGTCAGGGGATGTGCCTGGGTCTCACAGCCCTGACCCCACTGATGTGGAGGGCCTGTACAATGTGCAGCTGCAGCCTGGGTCAGCTTGGCTGCTTCATCATCGGTGTCATGTTTTATTGGGGCAATCGCTGTGCTATCAGCAGCTGGAATGCTCTGAGGACAGAAGCACAGCAAGTTCAGCAAAGACACTACTTTTTATTAGATCAGCTGATGTAGCTGAAAGAAAAGCAGACAAGATCTTTATTTCCCACGGGAAACTCGCTTTGGATGTGAAATAGAGGTCTTGTGTTTCCCATCAATACACTTCCACAAGTTTGGGGTCCTGGATCTGGGTGGGCAGGCAAAAATAACAGAAAATTAAATAAAATGCACGACAGATGAATGTGGAGGTGTGGAATAGCACCTTTATAAAGCCAGATTCACCTTCTCTTTCCCTGTGATGTGATGCTCGCATGGTTTTACCTCCCACATGTGCCAGGCAGGGAATTGCCAGATGCAAAGTGAGCCACAAACTTTCTTTGACTCATTTGTGAAGGTGCCAACCAACAAAAAAATCATCTGCAACTCTGAAAAGAAAGGCTGTGATTTTGTTTTACCAACTCCTGCTCACAGGGGTAAGAAGGTGAAGCTGAGTTATCCAACCTGGATGTTTTCCTGTTAATTAAAGTTATCGCACTAAGTAGATTTTAATGGCAGAAGGGTGTAAGCTACACCATACACAGCCAGGAGCTGTTTTCCACCAGCTGTGAGGAATCATTGCTCAATAGCAGTGAGAAGATCTCACTCTTTGCTCCTTGAGAGTAGCTGGTGAGCTGCAGCAGTAGGAGCACACAAGTGTTGAAGAGTTTCTTGAAAAGGAATATAAAAACATTACTGCAGTACCTGCCTGCTTTGGCTGGAGAGCCTGAGAAAACCACTTTCCTTTATAAAATTTTTCCCTTTTAATTGCCTGAAAAGTGTACAAAAATAAAACATTTTAAAAATTCTTTTTGTCTTGCTTTAATGATCTGCTTGCTACTCGTTGTTCTTCGATGAATATTTCATTCAAGCCAGCTTCAGCTTGGGTATTGTTTTTTCCTCTCCACTGTGAGGATTCCTTTGAGCATTTATTATTCACATTCAATAGTGCAAGGGGTTGATTTGACACCAGGGTCAAACGGAGGCTTCAAGAAGCCACAGACCACTCTTTCCTTGAGGCCAGGCATGACAAACATCCCCAGTTTGAGCTGTGGCTGTGAGGGGTCAGCAGGAGCTCTCAGGCTGGTACACTTCAGAATATTCTACTCTGAGTGTGAACCCAAAGCTATTTTGGGGCAAAAACCACCCCATTTTCTATGGCTACCCCTCCACGAGGGTATCCTACAGGACAAAAAATCCCTGGTGTTTAGGATACAAACCCTGATGCCACAGAATTGAAGGACCAACACACCTTGCTGTGGGATCACCTTCCCCTGACCCCACCAGGAACTTCTGCCCCCTTCCCTGCCTTGTTTTGAGGAGGGAACAATGAGGACTCAAAGGAAAAACTGGATTTCCTTAAGAGCCAACATTACTTTTCCTGGCTTCTTTAAAAGCATCAGAGGTAGCTTTGCTGGCTGCTTGGCTCTAAAAAGAACAGCAGGGATCAGATAAAAGGAGGACACTTGCTTTTAATTGTCTCTTTCCCTTCTCCCCACCCTTATTTCAGGGCAAGATTGCCCAGCAGAGTGGTTTTTTTCTTTACATGATTTTTTATTTTCACTGATTCTGGATGACAGTATATTGTAAATCCAGCAATCTTGCCACTTTCCTATGGAGCAAGTGAAAAATGGAGGGAAGCAAAATGTGCAGAATTAGTGGGCTTGCTGTTCAGCCTGAAGTGCAGGTGTGTGTGTGCCACATCTCCAGTTCTGTGCCTCTGTGGGGAAGGGGCACTGGAATAACCAGGGAATACTGCTGTGCAGAAAAGTAGGAAGCTGCCTGAGTATTAAATGAGAGGAAAATCAATGCAGTCCAAAGGTTGCCTCCAAGGAAACAAAACAGCATTTATAGCTACGTCTGTCTTGCTTCTTTTTTGCCTGAAATTGCTGCTTGTTTGGCAAAACTCCTCCAGGATGGAGGCTGAGCTCCAGCATGCATGGGAGTATTTTGGCCAGAGGGCTTTGTTTCTTCATGTCCTGGACAAAATACTTCCATGTGCTCTCCAAAATGAATTTTGGCCAATCTGAGCCGATTTGGCTCAAACAGCAGGTAGGAAGTGGTTTGTTGGATCAGGGGGAGAAGGTGGAGCAGGGAAGGAGTGACCAGAGAGGAGACCCCACTGTCCCACGCATGGAACTCTTCCATCACACCCAACAGGACTGACAGGGTGGATGGTTATCAGGGGTAAAAGGGTCCCCACATCCCTCAATCCCCCTCTCTGCCACCCCTTTCTCCTTTAGCCCCCCTGTCCCCAGTTCTGGGGTAACTGGATGTTGTGAACTGGTTTTAGGCTTCCTGGTTGCCGGTCTGGGCCACCCACCCGCCAAAGTTCATGGTCATGGTTTGCTTCCCTACAGATTTCCCAGGGGGAATGAAATGTGCTGGAAACCGAGAAACCCAATATCAATTTCCTTCTATCCTTTTATTTTATTTGATTCAAGACTCAAGGACTGTGAAACATTTCTCCATTGTTTGGCCTCAGAGCAAATTTACATTTTATTACATGGATCATATTTTTTTCCCTCTGTGTTTATGACCATGGACAGCGAAAGTGAGAGAATGAAGAGAGAAATAAATATGTATACATGAGTAAAAGAAATTACATCACTCACTAAAGCAGCCTCAATGTCACAGCTGAAAACAGGCCCCTGCTCATATGCAGCTCACAGGTAACACAAATTTTCAGAAGCATTTTTAATACAGATGATGTATCACCTAATTACATAATCACAGGATGCTTTGTAATGGCTCAGTGATTTGGGGGAGATAAAAACTTCTCTGGCAAGCTCCATGTGATCATAAGCTTTAAAACTCCAGAGGGGATTGCCAGGTTCTATATATGTTTTTGTCAGCTTTTTAATTTGATATTTCCCTGAAATCATTAGACTATAATGGGCTATAAAGGAGGAAATGTGCTTGGGTTTTTTTTGGCTTGTCTTTTTTTTTTTTTTTTAATGCAAACATCTAAAATAGATTACCAAAATAAAAGTTAGTTAAATTTGATCTAAAAGGCCGAATTAATCTTTTTCTCTCTGGATAAATAGTTCCAAGATAGTAAAAGTATGAGGGGAAAATGGAGAAAATGTAGTAAATGGAACAAAGTCCATCAGGGGCAGGAATGGATGAATGATGCTGTGGTACAAATTGGCACTTCATGATCTCAGCTCAGGACAAGTGCAACGTGGAATGAGGTGGTTTTGTAAAGGTCAGGTCCTACCTTGTGACCTTCTTGCTCAGCTGTTCAGTTGTGTGGAGAAAACCCCTCCAGGCCCATGGGCTGGGTGAGCCACCAGTGCCAAATCTGTGTCATTCAGCAGTGGCCGAGACCCTTCTGCAACTTTAAATTTAATGCTGCTTTTCCCATGTCACACTGTGCTGTGGCTCCTCTCTGCTGCTGGTCACAGTCCTGAAGCTGCCTGGAGAGGAGCTTCCTGTGTCCTGGGAGTGATTGAATTCAAACAGTGCCTTGGAATGGGGTTTTTTTATAGGATCCCAGAATGGCAGAGTGGCTTGGGGTGGAAGGGACCTTAAATCCCACCCAGTGCCACCCCTGATGATGGCAGGGTCACCTTCCCCTGTCCCAGGTGCTCCCATCCCCAATGTCCAGCCTGGCCTTGGGCACTGCCAGGGATGCAGGGGCAGCCCCAGCTGCTCTGGGCACCTGTGCCAGGGGCTGCCCACCCTGCCAGGGAACAATTCCCTCCCAATATTTAATCTAACCCTGCCCTCTGCCACCTGAGCAAACACTTTTGTGTGTCATGAGCCTACAAACATGAATCATTCTCATCAGTATGACAGCACACAGGAACAGGGGGATGAGCACCTCCAGAAATTAAACTCCTTGATCCTAAAAAGGACTCAGATCCCTGGGGCTCCCCACGACCCCGGGGGCTGCAGCCAGAATTGCCAGAGGTGTCCCAGCACGTTTCCTGCTGCAAGATAAATAAATAAATAGGGAGGTAGATGTTGAACTGTCTCTGTGGAAGACAGTTGTTATCTGCTTTGACTGATAGTTTAATTAACACTGAAATGAGTGGGTTAATTTGGGGAGGGAGTAGAGGAGGGTTCCAATTAATGGACTGGCAGCATTGAGGTATATACTTTGCTAGACACTTGCTTCCATGAAACCCTGAAATGACTCAGTAAATCATGCCTGATCCTGAGTGATTGAGGGTCCCTCCTCCTTTTGAGAGAAGCCAAAATCAAGCTGGCAGACACCAGGCCAAGTCCTTGTCCCCTCCATGGTGGGAATGGCCCTGTCAATTGTGCAGGAGCACAGAGCTCCAGGGCTCAGATTCCTCACTGCTGTTACACATCTGCCACTTCAGCAGAGCTCTGGGAGAGTTTGGATGGGTTGTTTTGGTTGTTTTGCTGAAAACAGAAAAAAAAGTTGGTGTGCAACGGGGAAATTCACTTCCAATGAGTCTGCCATGAGAGAATCCAAAGGCCTGGCTCCTCAGCAGATATTAAAATGCTGCCACTTTCATGATGGCAAATCAGGAGAACCTGTTCAGTGGAGCAGGCACAGGCTCGTTAGTGCATGGGATCTGAATTTGCTGCAGAGCCCCCTGTGCCCTGCTCCCATCCTTCCCCAGCTGGGCATGGCATGGGAGGGAGAGGATGGATGGTGGGACAGCCCTGGACACCAGGGACACACAGCACAGCCTGAACCTGCCTCTGAGCCTTGCCAGCACTGAACATCGGGAGAATTAAAAGTGAGATGTTGGGGGAGTTGGATGCTACTTCATCACCCAGATGCATTTCTGCACATAACTGTGAAACACAAGGCAGCAGCCACGATTATTTCTCCAGTTCCTGATATTAAAGGATTTCTGGGTTCATTAACCAGTCGGGTCTGTAACAGTGTCTGATAAATTGAGTTGCCTTTTGTACAGCTGCATTATCTTCATGTCTTTTCCAGAAAGCAGAATTTTACTGACAAGTGCGTGTCACACTTCCATATCTCACATTGATTTTCCATTAATCTGCATTTCCTCTCGCACTTGGAGGGAGGTAACACACAGCTACACGCTGTCCTGATTAACACCTGAGTGCAGCAGCATTTGTGGTGTGCTTGATTATTAATAGAACAAGTGCAGTTAATTGCATTGGTCGAATCGTCCCTGTCACTGATTAATGACTAAGTGCACTCCTTGTGTTTTCAAGATCTGAGGTGGAAAAGGAAAAGCACAGAGATTCATGTACTGTCTGAAAGCATTTTTTTTTTTTTTTTTGTGATAAAGACAACTGTTTGGAGAGAGAACATTTGATATCTTATTATAGACTGTAAACATATACCATCTAAAATTAAACAATTTTAGTCTTGGCTTTTGTTGCAGTCATAGGGAAATGTTACTGATGCGACTCAGTGTGATACAAAGTGCTTTCTGAAAGATTTAATATAGTGCTTCTCCTCTGACTGAATTTAATCAAACTGCATTTTAAACAATACCTTGCCAGTCATGAAAATCACTGTAAAATGTAGGAATAAAAGTGTTCCATGTGATGCATTTGTGCTACAGCAGCCTCCTTACAGCAGCCTCCCTCCTCAGTAGTTCAGTATATGTTAATACCATCATCTTTCTTTGAATTTTAAATCTCAGGGAAAAAAAAAAAAAGGTGGGTAAGTTCCCCACAGCACTGCTGCTATTTTAAATTGTCTTCTTTTGCATTCTCAACAATTGCCCTCACTCTTCAGTGGTCTTTGTACAGCAGAGTTAAGTACTTGCATTTTTGAAGGTGAAAAGAAATCAAAATAGCAATAGCAAAAGACCTGAGTCAGAGCACATAATCCTGTGATACAGGGCACCAGGTCCATGGCAAAACACTGTCAAATAACTGGATTCATGATGGGAAATGCACTGAATGAAGGAAAATGCAGGCCACAGCTAAGGCAATCGCCACAGGAACACCCGGAATGGAAGGTGCCGCTGACACAGAGCATGGAACTCAGGAGCTGCTGTGGGCTGAGAGGAGCAAACACAACCTCAGGGCAGTCCTGAGCCTGATGGACAGCGAGCAGAGCCATGGAGCAGCAGCATCTCTGCTATCAGCCATTGTCCTGAGCCTGTGAGGAGCCATTTTTGGGAATGCTTTGGCATTGTCCCCATCCCATCCTCTCCAGGTGATGAAATCCCTGCAGCACGGGTTATCTTGGCTGCTTGGTAATGCCTGGGAGTCATTTCATGGATCAAGTGGTGCTGCCCTTGGTCTCCATGTGCACAGGTCTCTCCCCAAAATATTCCATAATCTCTTGAAGCCAAGCTACATTGGGGATGTACCTATTTCCCACTGCTTACCCAGTGATGGATCCTCACAGCCACAAATCCTTTTTTTGGCATTGTGCTCAGCAAGAGGGCAGAGAGAAATGTCCCATATTGAAGACCTAAGGCCTCATCTCCCTGACCAGGGTCATGGCAGAGGTTTTCTCCTGGTTCACACACAGCAAATCCTACTGAGGTGGCACAGGGTGGGACTGTTGGGATGTCTGCAGAGGGCCACAATTTGGACTTGATCATCCTCAGGGATCCCTTCCAGCTCAGGATATTCCATGATTCCATGGCCCTCATTTCATTCTTTCTGTCCATTATGTTTCCAGGTAAGTTGGGAGAACAAATCTGTGTTTTTGGCCAGCTCCTGGTCACCTCTGTGGACATTCTTTAAGTGACAATCTCACTCCCAGAAGCTGTCAAAGTTCCCATACCAAAACCACCTCTCAGGCCCATTTGCTCCTAAAGAGGAATGTACAGGCACAGCAATGAACAGAAATTGTTATTTTTCAGGCTGAAATCTTAACCTGCCTCCCCTCTCCCAAGGCATGCCCTTTTTCCACTTGATAAAATGGTTTGGGTTGGAAGAAACCTTAAAACTCATCCAGTTCCACGCCCCGTGTGGTACCTGGGTGATTCTGGTGCCTCAGCACTGTGTGGTGTTATGGGAGCCACACGACAATGAAGAAACTCAAAATAAATGTCAAAAGCTCAGCAGAGAATGACTCAGAGCAGGAGAGTTGGAGGAAGTGGGTGGAGAATTACGAAGTTTCCACACATTTATCAGGCTTAGTCATAATCTCACTGCTGAGAAGCAAAACCATGACAAAAACTGGGGGGGGGAAGGTGGGGGTGTGAAGTGGCTCTCCAGGTGCTTCAGCAAATTGAACAAAACCAGCCCTGGTGGCACCTCTGGAGTGCAGGTGAGGCAGGAATGGAAAATCTCTGTTGGTTTAAACTCAGTCTCATCGTGGGTCTTCCCAAAGGAAGGAGAAGAGCTTCACCCACCTCACCTGGGGACAGGGGTGGCTTGGCTTGGGATCACACAAAGCAATGTTCTGGTTTGGTTTCAGCAGCTGCAGGATAAGTGCTGGCATCCCAAACATCTCCATGGAAAATCAAATTCTCACAGAAACCACATTTCACATTAAAAAAAGGTTCAGTTCAGCCAAAAAAAAAAAAAAAACCAAAACCAAAGAACACTTGTGATACATTCCTCAGAGTATGGATTGGTCCTCATTGCTTTTTTTTTTTTTATATCCCTTGATAATTTTTTCACTGGAAAAAAGATCTACAAATGTCTGAAGGATTCAGACCTATAGCCACAGCTCTCATCTTCCTGCATAATTCATAGAATCATAGAATGATTTGGATTGGAAGGGACTTCAAAGATCATTTAGTTCCAACCCCCTGCCGTGGGCAGTGCTACCTTCTACTAGAAAACTCAATTAAAACCAAAACTAGAATTCAATCATTTGTCTCATTTGCTCCTGACCAATCACAAATACAATGAAAATGTTTTATTTTCCCCCTTTAAAATCTAAGAGCCATCAAGATGCCACAAAAAGGCAGTGAGCCACAGTTTGCCTTTTATTGGCCATGGGATGACAGTCAATAACGAGCTGTCAAACAATTAACACAGCTAATAAAGACTCACCAAGGACCCTACCAGCCACGGGCAGCCACCAGTTGGAAAAGAAGGTTCTGGAGCTGCTGGGTCCCACACCTGGCACCCAAGCAGATGGAAAAGGCTCACGGAGCGGGAGATGATGATCAATGAGGAAAACGTGCAGTGATGATAAGAATTGAGGCAGGGGCCCTGGTTTTGTCAGGTGTGGGCTGTGACCACACCCTGCAGGTGACACAGGACCTGCCAGAACTGCTGAGGGTGCCACATAAACCTCAGCTCTCCCTGGTGAAATCCAGGGGTGTTCTGGCTTCTCTGCTGGCATTGAAATCTTCATCCTTCCAGCAAAAAGGAGGAGGGCGAGGAATACAAATGATCTGGAGAAGTTCGGGATCAGGACATCTCAAATCCTGCAGGATTCCCCTCCGATGGATTTTGGGCTGGTTTGCTTATCTGGTTGGGCTTTGGGAGAAGCACAAGTTGCAGAACTGCACCAGCAATTTTTTCACCAAGCCAATAAATCCTACTTGAGCTCCAGCGTGACAGGACAATTTGGGAAATCAAGCCATGCATCACACAGGAATTCTAGATTGATTTTTGAAGTCTGGCTTACAATGACACGAATATTTACATGTCCAGCCTCATGCTGGCTTTGGGGTCCAGCTGGGGACAGCACCCACTCTGTCTGCCTGGGAATAACTCAAGTTTTGTGGGGAACAGACTCAGTTTGGGGAGAACAAAAGTGGAAGGGAATTGTGGATATTGCTGCTTTTGTCTGAGCCCTCTGCAGGGGTCTGAGAGCTGAATTTCACCATAGCTATGCAAAGATACCAGTGATTACTGTCCTGCCTTAAATTCAGGGAGCCTGGAGGGATGCTCAGAAAGAAAGGGAAGGTTAAGCAGAAAAGGAAACTGGTGGGTTCTGATTTTCTGAGGAAGACATCCTCTTTAACTCTGGGATCAGAAAAAACAGAGAAGTTTTTGGAGCACTGAGAAAAGGAGTGTTTGTATCTTTTCTGTTTATGAATCTTTTAGGCTTCTCATCAATTACCCAAATATATTAGTGAGCACAGACAAAAAAAATCAGCCCCAAATTCAATCTCCATGAAACGCTTTTGAATTCCTGACTCTCCCTTCGTGCATTCAAACCCAGGCAGCTGCTGCTCAGGGCTGAAAGGATCCAACGCTTTTGAAATTCATGGGAATTGTGGAGAAATTCATGGGAACTGCTCCCTCCTGTGGAGCAGCTGCAGAGCAGGAGCTGTTCCCCAGAGCCTGGGGTGGCAGCTGAGGCTGCTCCCACCCCCTGCATGGTGGCCACCGTGTCCACCACCTCCGATGGCCAAGGCTGCCATGGGTGCCTCTGAAATTCCAGGTGCCGTTCCAGGAAGGGCCACCATGTCCAGGTGGAGAGCTCCCCAGAGCACCACCCAACAGCAGGCAGGTGGGAAAGGGAAAAAGGAAAATGCTCATCACTCATGGCAGCAAAATTATTTATTTCCTCTGAAAGAATGATGCACGATCTTCATGTTTGCCAAATCCATATGGGAAGGGATGGAGCTGCCTGGTGTGATCAGCACATTGTGGGGCTGTTCTGAGTTTTAAGGTGGGTTTTGCTTGTGAAAGGCTGGATATAAATGTCTGTAAAATGAAAATATCAGGTTTCACAGCACAGTTCTGTGCCATTATTCCAGTCCTGTGGAAGAGGGAGGGCTGAAGCTCCAGGGGCAGGTGAATTGAACAGGTCCAAGGGCACAGTCCCCACTGGCAGAGCTCTCTTGCCCTCCTGTTTTGTCCAGCAATACCCTGTGCCAGCTCTGCTTTGCTCGTGACAATACACAGTGCTTTAAGGAGCAAACTAAAAATACCCTGATTCAGGGAAAAAAATTATTCAAATCACAAATGCAGAACATTTCCAGGGCTTTCCCACACTCCCTTAACGAGGAGTTGCTCAGTGGGGTGGGGCTGATCCTGCCGTGGGAGCTGCAGCATCACAGCATCCTCCCCTGCTGGAATCCCAGTTTATTCCTGAACACCCAGTGCTCCCACACTGCTGAGGCTGCTGGGACAGCCTCATCCTGCAGGGCTGGACTGGCTCATCTGCTCCCCACCTGCAGCTCTGCTGCTGTGTCAGCCTCCCACGGACACACTCCTGCTCCTCTCCCTCCATGCAGCATCCTCTGAGCCCTCTGTCCTGCTCCTCTCCTTCCAGTGAGCATCCTCTGAGCCCTCTGTCCTGCTCCTCTCCTTCCATGCAGCATCCTCTGAGCATTCTGTCCTGCTCCTCTCCCTCCATGGAGCATCCTCTGAGCCCTCTGTCCTGCTCCTTCCATGGAGCATCCTCTGAGCCCTCTGTCCTGCTCCTTCCATGGAGCATCCTCTGAGCCCTCTGTCCTGCTCCTCTCCCTCCATGGAGCATCCTCTGAGCACTCTGTCCTGCTCCTCTCCTTCCATGGAGCATCCTCTGAGCATTCTATCTTGCTCCTTCTATGGAGCATCCTCTGAGCCCTCTGTCCTGCTCCTTCCATGGAGCATCCTCTGAGCCCTCTGTCCTGCTCCTCTCCTTCCATGGAGCATCCTCTGAGCACTCCTGCTCTTCTCCAGAATTATTTGTTCCTGTCCTGCTCCTCTCCTCCATTATTGTTCCTGTGCCTGGGGGAGCTGGGAATGGGCCTCTCTCAGAGCAGCCTGGCAGGGAAAGCCATGAAATGCAGGTGTGCAAAGGTCACTTCTTCCTCAGCAGCCCATCCTTTCTTACCATGTTTGATCTCATTTCAGGTGAGGCCATTTGTGGTGTGAATATGTTTGAGGGAGGCTGACAAGCACCTCTGGACAGGTGGAAGTTGTCTGATCACATTAAATACATCATTATTAGAGTTAACTTGGATTTCATAGGTGCTGTGGAGTCTCATCTAAATCAGTTTTCTCCAGTTTTCATCCAGTTTTCTCCACCCTAAATCAGCAGCAGGTCCTGCCTGGGCAGGTTCAGGTGTAAACAGGGAGAGTCAAAAGGAAGGACAGGGGGAAAACTCAGTGAGTGGAAGCCAGGCACTGTGATTTTTCATTCATTTTTCAATTATTCTTTCCAATTTCCCTCCTCTTTCTCTTTCCTCCCTAGGCAGGAGTTAATCAGCACCTTTGAGCATTCGTTTCCTCCATTCCAGAAACTCTGTGGAAAGGTAGAAGTATAGAGGCAGAAAAATAATAAAAAGTAAAATATATGCTATTGGCATGCCTGTGCCCAGCAGCACAATTTCTGATGTATTCCTGCTCTTGTCAAACACAAAATGCAAATTTAGAAGGATGTGCAAGAGGCAGAAGAGATGAGAACTTAATAAAAATATCTTCTCAGAAGCAATGAAGAGCCCATCATATCAATGTCCCCCAGTCCAGTAAAATAGTCTAGACAGAGTTAAAAGGAAGCAAAGCAATTTTATATTCAGGATATGGTGGGAAAAGAAGGAATGGTGGGAAACAAATCAGTGTAAACTCCTGGTTTTGGAGTGGGAGCTCTGACAGACCTTTGGGACAAGCTGAGGAAGCAGATGCAGCATTGGAAAAAAATCTGAAATGCTGGGGAGGATTTCAATGATTTTGACACTTATAAAATATAATGGAATGATTTCAGAAAAGGTGTTTGTTCCTGGGAAAAAAATTCAGTGCTCAAAATGTCTAAAAAGACAGAAACAGGTGGGCTTTAAAATGCTGAAAGGAACCAAGGCTCAGTTCCCAGACCATCTATCTGAATGAAGGGCTGGATTATTCTTGTAGCAGCCATGAAGTGTTGAGGAGCAAAAGAACAGGTGGATGGGGAGATTTCTGTGATTTGAAATGGAATTTAATGGAATATCTCTTAAAGCACCTTTTCCCCCCATTCCTGGAAGATTCACATTATTAGGAGTCATTTATCAGAATTAAAAAAAAATTGTTTCCCGTTGTGGTTTGGCTTTTTAGTTTGGTTGGGATTTTTTTGGAGCCCTTTTTTTTTTGTTTTGTTTTGTTTTAATGAAATGATACAAAACCACAAGCAGAGAACAATAAGATACTTCTCATAGGGGTGTCTAAAGCCATGGAATCACAGAATCCCAAAATTATTGAGGCTGGGAAAGCCTTCCAAGGTCGTCAGTTCCAAGCTGTGCCAATCCTCACCTTGTCACACAGCCCAGAGCAATGAGTGCCATGTTCAGCCCTTCCCTGGGCACCTCCAGGGATGGGGAAATGCTCAGAGCTGAGGTTCTGGCCAGAAACCGCTGTAAAAACAAATAGCCTAAAAGGGAACACTAAACAAACCACTAAATAATAACAAAATGTAGGTTGACAAATGTATAAATTCACAAAATAAATAACTCCCTGCAGACTGGAAAGGAGCTGCCTGACCCCATTATTTAAAAAAAAATAAAAATAAAAATCCATCTTAGGTGTGTGCTAAAAAAAGATCAAAAAACTTTGCATCATTTTAGAGAGAAAGTCACCAAAAGTTATTTGAAGATCACACAGGGAAAGGAAAAAAAAAAAAAAAGCAAGGAAAGTCTACAGAATTAAATACAGTCAACAAGATTTCAGAAAAGAAAGGTCAGGCTTCAGTAGGTTTTGCAAATTCTTCAAAAGCATGAATTGCCCTGGGGGTTGCAAGGACCAAATGTTCAGGTTTTCATAAAGACATTAGGAAGGGCTTATCCTGGGAGCTTGTGCAAGTGTGAAAGCAAAGTCAGGAACATTTGAGGCAGCTGCCATTTTCCAGAGCTCTCCGCTCAGCTGGGGCCAGGCAGTGGCTGCCTTTGGACCAGGGATGCAGAGAGGGAGAGATGAATCCTCTAAAAACCAAAATATAGCCACAAGCTTCTAAAAAGATCAGTGAATTTCCTCTTTAATTGCATTTGACAGGCTGTAGGATTTGCCATAAATTTGGAATACCGACTTCCAAGTTTATTGGAATTTTTTGGATGCCAAATTCCAGATGTATTGGATTCTGATGGAATGTGCACAGTGATCAGGATTTGTCCTGCACGTCCTCAGAGCTGCACTGAAAAACAGTGATTTAATTATGTTTTAATGTGTTGTGGCAAAACCAGATTTTAATTAAATAATGACCTGGAATAAAATTGGATCATGTCAAGCATGTGACAGTCTTTAATTTGAAATTTTCTTTACTCATCTGGTCTTCTCAAATTTCAACAGAAAAGACAATTTAAAATTCAAATTCAATTTTAAAAAATGAAACATTTTACTCAGAGTGTGAAGTGGGATGAAGTAACAAATTCAAACCCATTTTTTTTTTCTGGAACAGGGAGATTTTCTATGGTTGTTTTTCTGTGTCCTACAGAGATTTTTTTTGATGAATTGGCACTTCTATTTAAAAAAAAAACAACAAACGGTGTTGGCGAGTTCTCAATCTGTTCCATACCAAAATTCCCAAAAGCCTCACACTGTAGCTGGCAGTCAGGGATCCTTTATTAGATCCCAGCCTTCAGCAGAGATTTCCAGACATATGGGGGAAAGATTTGGTGGGGAGGAGAAGATTTTCTCAGGAATAAACACAGCACGAAGCAGGGAGGTGAATGCTGGGCCCCAGGGTGGAAATGGGGAATTCAGAAAATGATTTCCATCATTTCCCATGGCACTGCTGGAGAGCAGTGGGATGAGGACTCCTAAAGAGCAGGGATTGAAGCAGCTTGGTTTGGTGGAAGATGTCCCCACCCATGGCAAAAACTGGGGGTGAGATGGGCTTTAAACCTTCCAAACCTTTCTGGGATTCAAGGATTTTATGGACCAGCATGGATGTGGCTCAGCTGGGCCACAGGGCAGGTGGGAAAGGGAAGGATTTCCAGAGGGAAATGGAATTCCAGCCATTAAATCACCACCCAGAGGAGGTCAACAGAATGCAAGGACTAGCAGTGTGCCTTCTGCATGCTAAAAAGTGCCTTAAAATGCTGGAATTCACAGATGGGAACAGAGGAAACTTCAGATGAGGATGTACCCCTTGAACAAGGACTAAAGAATATTTATCATAATACAGCAGACCCCTGAAAAAAGCAGAAATTTGTCTGTATCTAAAAAAAAATTCTTATTTATGTTTCAAATATCTCCAGCATTAATATTTTTTTCTTGGTATAAAGAACTGCAGAAAATATTTGGAGAATCATTTTCAAGGCACTCGCAGTTGGGGAAGCAGCAGTTCAAAAGATCCTAGTGGGTGACCTCTTAGCCTGGCTTTTTCTTAAGAAAAATAAAATAAAGCCAAGCTTGCAAAATAAAACTTGCCAGAAAAGTCCTTGGGAAGCAGGAACTGGTAGGAAATGCATGTGGATAAATGAAATGGAGCATTCCAAGAAGATTGGTGCCTCCTTCTTGACCTGAGCTCCTTTGTGCCTGCTCTGCCCAGCCCAGACTCCTTTCCCTCTTTGATGGATACACAAACAAACACCAGAAAATAAAGGGGAATTTATTTTGGGAGTTAAATTGAAGCCCTTGAATGTGAATGAGTGATCATGTCCCATGTGCTTCCAGGGAAACTGGGAATCACTGGATGGACAGAGGCAGATTTTTCTGCTGGGTGCTGTGTGCTCCTGGGCTTCATCCATGGCATGGACACGCGGCCAGCATGGGAGGCAACCTCAGGAATGGGAAGGAATGAGCCCACAGCCCTTGGTCTGAGCTACTGAACAACCTGCATGGCCAAACAGCTCTGGCAGCTTATCCCAGGCTCATCCCAGAGCACAGCCAGGGCAGGATTTCATGGTGAGTGTATCCCAGACTGCCCAAGCTCATCCCAGAGCACAGTCAGGGCAGGATTTCATGGTGAGTTTATCCCAGACTGCTCCAAACTCATCCCAGAGCACAGCCAGGGCAGGATTTCATGGTGAGTTTATCCCAGACTGCTCCAAACTCATCCCAGAGCACAGCCAGGGCAGGATTTCATGGTGAATGTATCCCAAACTGATCCAAGCTCATCCCAGAGCACAGCCAGGGCAGGATTTCATGGTGAGTGTATCCCAGACTGATCCAAGCTCATCCCAGAGCACAGCCAGGGCAGGATTTCATGGAGACATTGGCCCATGAAATGCATCTCTTCACATCCAGGCCTTTAGGGCTCCATCCAGATCCTTTTGTTTTCCTCTTGTTCTGGCCCTGGTCCTTGGAGCTCTTTCCTTTGTGGCTGAAAGCTGAAAATCTGCTGGGAGTTAAGCCAAACATCTCCTCTGGCTGGGCTGGGGGGCTCAGTGAGTGACACAGCCCTGACCCCTGGGGATCCTTCCTTGCCCAGGGGGATTCCAACCCCATCCCTGAGGGATTCACAAATTCTGGAGGGCTCAGTGAGTGACACAGCCCTGATCCCTGTGGATCCTTCCTTGCCCAGGAGAATTCCAACCCCATCCCTGAGGGCTGTGACCTTGGTAGGACAGCTGTGAGCAGCTGTTGCCGTCTCTTGATGGCACAGGCATTTCTAGGACGCCAGCAAGATATGGCTCCACCTGGGACTTCATTCCCAGCTGGACACAGCCAAACCCAATGAATGCCACACAGTTCTGCCTCCATCCTTCCTGCACACCCTGAGTTTTGCTCTCCAGAGCAGCTCCACGAGGTTCCTTTCCCCATCCCCTCCTCTCCCATGCCGCCAGCAGCCGGCGGCTGCACCGCGTTGTCCCGGGGATGACTGGAAGCAGATGGAGCAGGGCACGGACTCGCCCTCATTCTCCATCTGCCACCAGCTACTTTTAGCTCCTCAGCTCCTTGGCAGGGCTGGAAGTCTCCTGGTTCTTGCCTGTTGGATTTTCTGGGACCCCCATCGTTGGGAGGGATGATGGATCTGACTCCATGTTCTCAGAAGGCTGATTTATTATTTTATGATACTAGAATATATTAAAGAATACTAAACTAAACTATACTAAAGAATAGAGAAAGGACACAGGCAGAAGGCTAAAAAGATACTAATGAAAAACTCGTGGCTCTCTCCTCAGAGTCCAACACAGCTTGGCCCCAGTTGGTCATTAAGTCAAAACAATTCCCAGCAGAAACCAATGAAACAATGACCAGTTGGTAACAATGTCCAAACCACATTCCAAAGCAGCAAAACACAGCAGAAGCAAACCAGACAATTATTGTTTGCATTTTTCTCTGAGGCCTCTCAGCTTCCCAGGAGAAGAATCCTGGCCAAAGGGATTTTTCAGAAAATATGAGTGTGAAACTTCCCACAGCTTCCCTGCTTGTTTTCCTACTCACACAAAAAGAGGTGATGGACTGGAGATGCTGCTCATGCTGGATTTATGCAGAACGTAAAACTTACAGGAATTCTCACTAGTTTTATAAAATATATTTAAATCCACGTGGTTGTGGCGTAGTGGAAGACAATAAAACCCCAAATCTTCTCCAGGGGAGATTCCTGCAGAAAAGTCTCTTTTATTTTTGGCTGCCATAAATGCAGCCCTACTGTGCTGGAGCACCCTAAAGCAAAGAGTTCAGCCAATATGTACATATGGATTTCTACTTTGATATTTACAAATATCAAGCACAAATTGATAAGAGCACAGTGGGACAGAGATCCTGCATTTATCAAACCAGTGTTGAAATGCTGAGTTTTATTTTGCCATTGTAACCCAGTGAAACATTTATTTGTGCTGGTGGGAGTGCATTCATTTAAGCAGACTTTCAGTGACAAAAATGTTGCAAACACACACAAAATTATTGTTTATTTACTTCTTTATTATTTATTTACCTATTTATAAACTTAATTGGAAAAAAACTCGAATATATTTCTTGTGGTTTCTGCCAGCTAAAGGCTGACCCTTATTAAGGATAAATAATGATAAACACATATGAGGTTATTTTTTCAAATGGAAATAAAGACCATGAGAATAGAGAATGTAACAGAAAATAAAATGGAGAATAAAGCATCCATGGAAGTGGCATTGCTTCAGGAGCAATCCCAGTGATGCCTAATTCTAAAATTATCTAAAATTCAGGACCTTGGAAGTGGGGGAAATGCAGTCTGGTAGGTGCTAAACATAGAGAACCCAATGCACTTTTACCATATGAAAAGCAGAATATTTATGAACCCTGGATCCAAAGTTTGATTTGAGCTTCCTCCCCAAACCCCAATTTTCTTAGAAATTTTCAGTTCAGGATCCATTTTCAGGTGGAGCTGTTAATATTTGTTTGTTTGTTTGTTTGTTTGTTTGTTTGTTTGTTAATGGTATTTCCATCTCCAAATATCAAAATAATTTCAAGCCTGGTTGTCATCTCACTGATTTAATAGCCTTTAAGAGTGAGTGTAGCTTAGATTGTGTTGATTGTTATCACAGTTCTCATTAAAAAAAAATGAATAAAAGAGAAGAATAAAAAATGTATAAAAAGGAAAAAAAAGCCAATTTCTCCTGATCCCTCCTGCCATGAACGTGGACATTTGCAGCCTTTCACTGCAGCACATTTCCAATGATTTAATAAAGAGAATTTCTCCTGTCCTGTCCCTGATCCATGCAGAACTGAACGTGGGGAGCTGAATGTCCTGGAGCTGGGGATAACCTGGGCACAGATCCATGAACTCTGCTCCTCTCCTCCTCCCAGGGTGACCCCTGGGCAGTTTGTCACCTCACAATATCAGGAATTTCTGAGACATTTCTCAGACATTTCTCAGACATTCTCCAGCTCACGGTCACCTTTTGTGAGCTCTCAATAAAGCTCTTTTCCCCCAGCTTGTGTTTAATTTAGAAACAATGTGTTGGGCTGAAAGCAGAAGAAGAAATAAAAAGGAAAGCAGGTTTTGACTTAGACAAGTTCAATGTGTGAAATTGGGCTCTCGGCTACAATAGGATATAACATTTAAAATTTTCAAAAAGATGCATTTTAGTCATGTTCATCCAAACAGAGCCACCAGAGACTCGGACAGGAGATATTGCTCCTGGCTGGATAAAACAAAAAGGTAACAGCTGTTTTTCAGAAGGGCTCTTTTTCCCCATTAAAATATTATTTCAATTTTAGTGCCATGAATTCCAAAATGCTGTTTCTTTATCCTAATGAACATATGACTGCTAAAATTACAGAGCTCAGTTACACTTCAAGAGCAATTCAGATTTTTAATCTAATGTATTTTCTTAGTCTGAGTTCAAGAGAACAATGAAAATTTGTAAAAAACAACAGACTGAATATTTAAAACTGATGATGCTGGATCTTGTTAACCACACATCTATTTATAATACCTCTCCAAAACACTTTGGTAAAATGAAAAGTTTGACTTGAAAATAACTGTTCATTCTTGGGGTTTAAATCTGAGAATTCAGAAATGCTTTCAGTTTGGTTTCTTATCTTAAAAAATCCTTTCTGCAGATTAAATATTTCAGATTTTTCACGGTATGTGGGAAAGAAAGTATAACATTTTCCTGCTTATAATTATGAGCTACCTGGTTTAAAGGCTACTTTTCCTATATTATTTCATAAAGGACATAAAACCCATCATAAAATATTACAGAAGAATTTGCAACTGCTCTTTTGAGTTTGGGAAGGTTTTCACCGATTTTCCTCTCCCTTCTGTTCTATGTGAGAAACACAAGAAAGATGCAAAGTCTCCTCAAGACTTTTCTCAGATATTCCACAGAGCTGTTGGAGAATGATGGTTACCAGTTGAATTAATTTCATTTTGTAGCACTCGGATTCCTTATTCCACATGTAGGGTTTTTTAACAGGAACAATACACCTCTCTCACAGATTTAAGCCTGCAGGTTTCACAACAGAAAATTCAGGAGAGCTGGGATTGTCCAGCCTGGAGAGGAGAAGCTTTGGGGTGACCTCACTGTGGCCTTGCAGTGCCTGAAGGAGAGGACAGGAAAAATGGAGAGAGACAATTGACAAGGGATGGAGGGACAGGACAAGGGTAGGGTTGGGTGGGATTTTGGGAAGAAATCCTTCCCTGGGAGGGTGGGCAGGCCCTGGCACAGGTGCCCAGAGCAGCTGGGGCTGCCCCTGGATCCCTGGCAGTGCCCAAGGCCAGGCTGGGACAGTGGGAGGTGTCCCTGCCATGGCAGGGGTGGAATCAGACAATCTTTAAGGTCCCTTCCTACCCAAACCATTCAGGGACTCTGTGATGATGAAACCCAAGGTGGCACATCCCAAGCAGGAATTTCCCCAGCGTGGTGGGACAGCCATGCATGAACATCTGTGGAATGGTCCAGGACAAAACCAATCCTGAAGCCTGGAGCCAGTGGTGCTGAGTGCTGGGTGTCCTGGGAAGTGAAAAGGAATTGAGCTCTGTTGGGTGATGGTTTCTAATGGACATAAGTGCAGGTGGCTTTTGGAGGTGGCAAATGAAGAAGGACAAGTGCAGGGAACTGCTGCTGATTCTGAGAGAGGAGATCCAGGCTGAGCAATGTCAGGCAGCTGCTGCTTAGGGGATATTCAGGGAATGAAGATGAACAATGTCAGAGGAAAACTCCTAAGGAAATGTAAGTCAAACAAAGATATATAATAGCAGAGGATTATTGCAGAGACTGTAGAGGGGAATGAAGACAAATAAAGTCAGGCACTTGCTGAGCAGATATTAGACAAACAAAACTGAGTAGGGTGAGATAAGAAAGATCTACAGCACAAACAGTGTCTACAAAAGATTCCTTTAAGTTAGGTCAAGAGAAGAAAAACAAATCCTCTTTCCCTACAAAACAGATCTTTCTTTCCTCCCCCTATTTCCTGCACAGATTTCCATTTCCCTCCTAAATCCACTAGTTTTTATAATTTTCTTTCTCCTCACTTGCTCCATTGCCCTCAGATATTTACATACTGTCATATTTGTCCAGGAAAAGACCCATAATTTGGGACTGGATTCTTTTCCTCTGTAGAAGCACCACTCAATTTAAGCCATGATGGAACAAAACCAGAAGGATGTGACCGAGGATGAAATTTGGCACAACTTGCTTTGGACAAAAGTAATGAACAACAGGAGATACATGAAGGACAAGAAATGCCAAGCAATGATATCTGCTGAATGGAAAATGAGGGAAGCTAATTACTATAATTACAGAAGACTCCAAAACTGGAATTGTGCGGCCCAGCACTGAGACTGGATTCACAATCCCTTCTGATTACTGATCTGCGTGTGTGAAAATTGTGGGGTTTCAGGGAAAAAAGGAATTCTGATAATTCTGATGTTCTTGAGGAAAAAAATAGAAGTTAGTCATTGGCTGTTGTCAGGTCCTCTCCACTGCTATTTTTTTAAGATTACTCTAAAAGCTGGCACAACCACACCTCCAAAGAGAGAGAGAAGCAAAGCTCCAGTTGTGGCTCAATTAAAAGGAACCATCCCCTAGACAAGGCTGACTTTGAGTTTCTTATTGTTACACCACTTATCTCTTGAGGACTTTTCCCTTTCTTCCTCACCAGGGCTGAAGCCTATGCAAGATGAACTTCTGAACTTCTGCTTCATAAAAAATAAAAAGCTTAAGATATTCTCAGCTTCACTACAGGGAAGACAAGATATTTGTCTCTGTGCAACATGACCTACCCCGAGTGAGATTTCACAATGTTTCTGCTGTGAACAAAGGACAGAAAGTAAAAGAAAGTGAGAGAGCTTCAGGACTCAGTGAGGTTGAAATAAGATGGATGAAAATTGATTAAAAACAAAATGTATTTTTCAGTTGCTTTCAATATAAACATCAATAAGAAAGAGTTTGCAGTTGGAGCCCCAAAGATTATTCTGTCCATTTTCTCATCTTCCTGTCTGGCTGAATTGTATAAAAAAAAAAACAAAACAAAATTCAATTTCCCCAACACAATGGCATCAAAATTTGACCTTCAGAGAGATTGGAGATGCAGTTAATGTTTAGAAAAATGGTTAACTGTGCATAAACAAGAAATACTTCATTGTGTGAAAGTGAACACCAAGGGATCTGCTGCCGCCAAACTCCAGCTACCAACCCCAGGAGAGAAACCTCCCCAGGAGAAAACACTTCCAGTGCCAGAAAAAGCTGCTCCACTCCCTCAGTGCAGCTGTTATCACCTCTGCACAAGTTTATCATGAGACTAAAATCCACATAATTGTGGCTGTTATTATGGAGAGGAGGAAAACATCGGTTGCACAAAGATGGGAAGAGAATGGATGCATTCAGACAGAACTGAGCATCAGTTTGAGGCAGACAAGCCTTTATTCTTGGGTTTTAAAGCAAGCTCTCCAGCTAAGTGGTAAATTGTAAGTCACCACATCAAGCAACTGCAAGGAAACATAATTATATTTATTCAGGCAAATATGACGTGCCCACATTAGTTTTTCTCTGCTGTTGCTGCTAAAAAGGCATCTTAATGTGAGGGCCCAGTGGTTACTGAGCAGCACTCAGACATATTTAATAAAATACATACAAATAGATAGAAGCACACAAGAGCTGTGCAGATTTTTAGGTGCAGGGATTCTTGATGAAATACTGTGGCTCACTGCTCCTCAAGGGTGATTTTCATGTGGGATCAGAACAAAAGCTGCTCACTACCAATAAAGCTTTGGATACACATGGTGTTGCAGTGTGTGAAAAAGAGGGTTTGGGTTTCAAATTTTTTGATAAATATTGTCCCTGCTTAAAGAGAAACCACGAACCCAGTTCTCTCACTGCTGATTCCCTTAGAAATATATTGCTTTTAATGTTTGTAAACTCTCTCCTCTCTGCTCATCAGACTCCAGTGCTTTGCTCACAGTTTGTTTGATTATCTCACTCAGGATGAGCTTCCATGCCCACTCAGAGAAGGGAGGAAGGATTTGCTGGTGTTAATTAAAGTGGACTGAGGATAGAAACATTATCTGCCTGGTGAGGAAGACTGCAGGCACACACCCTCTCTAGCAGAAGTAAGAGAATGGCCTAATTACCTCATAACAGGGTCTTTTCAAGAGTCAATTTTACCTCGGAGCCTTCTCCTGTGCCTCGTGTATCCCTCAAAGGCCAATATTGAAGGATTCTGGAACTGCTGCAAGCAGTTCTTTGATATTTGCTCCCCTTCCTCCCAGATCTCTCTTTACTCAAGGTTTACTCGCAGGCAGGAGTCAGATCAGGCTCAGGGAGTGAATCCATGGAGCAGCTCCTCAGGTCCAGAGCAGCTTTGGCTCTGCAGGGCTCTAGAGGCTGCAAACCCAATGACCTCCCTTTCCAGCTTGGGTGTGAACCTGGACCTGTATTCCCATGAGTAAGTGCCTGGATGAGACTCCTCAGGACTGTTTGTCCATCACAAATATGAAAGAATCTGTATTTGATTTCAGTGGGTACCTAATCACATTGATTTTTCCAAAAAGTCTCAAAATACGGAGTCTGTGTCTTGATGACATCAATCAGATAAAGGGGAAATACTGCTTCACCAAAGTTTCATACAAGCTTCTTTTGCAAACAATGTTTATTTTCCTCCAAAACACTGCTGGGGAAGTGTTCCTGAAGCTGTGTGTTGAGAACAGCCCAAGATAACTGATTACTTTTAATGGAGTTTTTATTTTCCCAAATAGAAGTTTACAGACAGGCCTCCAACCAATGCCTCTGGTACCAAATGCTTCTCTGAGGGACTTGAGGGGTCTGCAGATCTCTGTTAAATTCCATTTCAAGTTCAGCTGAGAATATCCTGGTCCATCTGCTGTCCATAAAGGATAACTCTCAGATCCATTACCATGGACTTCCCTGCACCTGGGGAAGAGGGAGCACTTTTTAGTTCTTTGTATTCCATCCACCCTAAAAGGATTACATTAATATGTCCCAAAGGAAAGAGAGGGTAAAGAGTATTTGTAGCCACTTTTCTTCACCCCTTGTTAACAGTGGCACCTGATTAATACATGATAAGACAGCATTGAATGTTTTTATTCAAACCAGTTGAATTTGGGAGTGATTTATTGTCTCGTACTGTGCACAAGGTTTTGTACCCAACAGACCTCTCTATCACTGAAAGATATTTGATAAAAATCTCCCACTGTCTTGTCCATGCTCTAATCCTTCTTCCCTGTGCTATGGTGGCAGCTCCCTCTTCCCACTTCATTATTTGCCTTGTGTTTCATTGTTTACTCCTTGTTATCTTCTGGTTTATATTTCTTAGCAAGTCCTTTAGAGATTTCCTCAAGTAGAGGATAAGACCTTGAGAATTTTCTTTTGTCTGTTTAGATGTAATTCTGAGTTATTGTTAAACTCCTCCATAGGTTCTGTACATTTATTGTGCAGGTAGAGCAAACAGAGCTGTCCTTGCCTCCCTCCCTTTATGTGACATTTAACTGCTGCTAAATCAACTGGCATTAAAATGAGTCCGTGCAATGTGCAGGGGTTTGAATGAACCAATGAACACATAATGCACCTGATTATCTGAAAACAAGCAAGGAAATTTGAAATGACTTTATTTGGAAAGGTATCTGGAGGTCAAGGATATTCTGAGAAGGGCTGAATGTGGGAGGGATTTTTTTTTTTTTTTTACTTTCATGAAGAAATTCAATTAAAACAAAGAGGGCTTTGTCATTTTTAAGTGCTGCATTGCCTCGGTGCAATATGGAAATGAGAGGAGTGCAGGAGCCTGCTCCTGTTCTTTGTCCATGCCGGGTGTCAACGAGCTCAGTTCAGCGCATCCAAACCTCCGTGAAGGGTGAGCAATCCTTGCGACAGCGCTGCTCCTCCCTGCTGAGCTGGAAATCCAAAACTGCTGCCCAAGGAACCCTGGGGCCGCTTCTTGCTCTGCTCCTCGGGGTCTCCAGGCAATTTTGAGGGAAGCATCCTTGGCAGAGGAAGGGAGGAGCTGTTGGCAGCTCCTGTGCCAAGCGTGGATGCTCCACACCTTGCTGGGCAGTGCAGGGGTCACTGGAAAAAGATGGATGCTCCCAGGCACTGCATTTTACTCAACTTTTCTGAAATGAAGGATTTCCAGAAAAAATTTTTTGGGTTGTTTCAAACCTCTGTGCAACAGCAACAAGGGAAGCAAAAGCTGGGAATATTGTTTGTGGTTTTGGAAAACACTCAACGAAACAGGCTCTGAAAATTGATTTCAGGTCCTCAAAAAGAGGAAAAGCAACTTATTACACAGGCAGATGATGATAGGAGAAGGGGAAAGTGTTTTAAACTAAAACAGGAGACATTTAGAGAAAAAATTCCTCCCTGTGAGGGTGGGCAGGCCCTGGCACAGGTGCCCAGAGCAGCTGGGGCTGCCCCGGATCCCTGGCAGTGCCTGGTTGGACACTGGGGCTGGGAGCATCTGGGACAGTGGGAGCTGTGAAGGGCTAAATTTGGCATTTGCCACCAAAACGAAATCATTGTAGAGCGCAGACCTTGTTGGAAGATGTTTCAATGACACCAGGAGTTCTTTAGAAGGTGAATTTAGACTTTACAGTACTGAGCTCCTAATGGGTTTGATTTTACAATGTGCGAGTAGTAATGAAAAACAAATGTCTCAGCCCTTTTCACTGAGAACCAAAATTTCATTGCTTTAAAACATCCTTCTTCAAGGGAGACAAAAACTGTGAAATTAAGACAGTATTATCAGTAAGTTCAAGTGGTGAATTGTGAAAAATTGTGAGGTAAAAAATTATCTGTACTGAATCATTTACAATGCACAGACCATGTGGGTGTTATATTTTTTGTAAGATCCATTAATTAAACAGTTGCAATTAATGAAACAATTGAAAAACCCACTTCTTTGACACATGGGTCATAAAGAAAAGAAGTACTAAATAACATATTATTTATTGCTAATTGTTCTTTTTGGGTTAGCTTTTCATATTCAAAGGTTTCCTTGGAGGCAGCTCCATCTTGAAGCATTTCTTGTTTGCTGCCTTCTCAGAAATGAGCATCATTTATGGTTAAAACCAAAGTTCAGTGTCCATCAATATTTGTTTGAAGGCAGTGGCTTTATTCTGAATTATCTCCTTGAAGTGTAAAACCACCTATCCATTAATTAATTAAATTTACTCATAGTTCTCGTTCTCCACTTTTCCACACTCTAGTTAATTACCTGCACGTGCATTGAAAAAGGAATATTTTGCAGTTTGGAGCTCAAAGGATTTTGGATATGAATTGAAAGCCTTTAGCCACAGCTGAATGTCACTAACCAAGAAATTTTCAATTTAATAAATGATTAATACAGTGAAAACATTTTATTTCTTTTTTCCTCCATTTATTCCAAAGATTCCTATAACATATTTGATATAGAACAATTTTGCTTCCATGTTTATTTCAGGCCACACCAGTGTTTGATTTCTTTGCTTTCCTGAAGTACCTTTAGTCCAATTTGATTAGAACCAGTCCAACTTTTAATTTTTTTTCCTTCAAACAGACATTTATTAAATGCCAAAAATTGGGTGACTAATGAAGAAATAATAGTGGGATTCAAAGCAAACCCTCCTAACCTTTGCAGCCCTTTTCAACAGGATATTGAAATGAGTTTTTTAAAAAGACCTTGATAAAAACCTTTCATGAACAAACAATTCAGATAATATCTGTTGGCAGAAGAATTTGAGAGAAGCAGAAAACTGAATGGGCTATCTCTGATTCCTCACCCAGTTTTCACAAAATGGTCAATTCACTCAAATAACCAAAGAAAAATTAATTCTGTTCTCATGTTGGTTGCGTGAAAACCTGTAAGATCTTTTCCTTTCCAGCCCATTAGAGCTGCAAATCTTCTCAATTCCAGCATTCAACCTTTTCTCTTTACAAGCCCTCAGCCATCCAAATTTTGACTTCCAATAGCCATTGGAATGTGAGCCGACAGATTCATTCAGATCAACTCTGCCGCTCAAAAATGGAACTGAGAAATCTCACCAAGGGGGGAAAAATAATACAGAGGGAAAAATAAAAGGACCAAAGAGCGACAAGAACTCAGTGGCAGAGTGATTGCCCTGCAAAGCTCGGTTTTATTGGTGCTGCACCTCCCAGATCTCCATGGAGGGTGGTGGGATTTGGTCCTTCTGGAGATCAGCTCATCACCTGATCAAGCTTTAAAAACTTCCACCAGGAGTCAAAACTGCAGCTCAGGGAAAGGAGCAGCTCAGTGAGGGCAATTAGACACTTGGTGAGCCAATTTGGTAATGGCAACTTCGCTAATTTTGGGAGGAAGTTGGTCCATGGCAGGGGTTGGAAGGAGATAATCCTCAAGGTCCCTTCCAACCCAACCCAACCTAAACCAACCCAGACTGTTCTGGGGTGATAACGCCCACAATCTCAATGTTATCAGATAAATCCCTGCACAGGGAGACAAAGAGGTGCCCAGTGACACCTCCAGAAGGGCCCTTTGGTGGTGCCTGGGTTGGAGTTGATGCCTCAGGATTTCAGCTTTTCTATTTTCCATCTGTTTGCAACCCTGCAGTTCTTCAGTGTGTAACTCCAAACTCCACACTCAGTGTGAGCTGCTGCTGCTTCCCCATTTGGGGCAGACACAACAATTCCTCTGCAGGCCTGGCAATCAAGGACACCTCACTGCCTCAGGGCCCAGAGATGGGAACAGAAGTGAGTTGGGGGAGCAAACTTGGGGTCAAGGACTTCATTACCTGAAGCTGGAATTGGCAGATTCACCCCCAATATGCAAATGGAACAAACTTATAAAAGTGTGCAAACCCTGACCCATCATCCATTTTTGGGTGTAGCCCCTGGGGGTTCTTTGTGTGCCCTAAATGTACCTGAAGGCCCTCAATAAATAGAACAGCTTCAATAAATAGAACAGCTTTTTATTGCCTTAATTCTGTCTGGCCTCTGGTTTTAGGTAGCCCAAAAAGGCATCAGGAACAGTGGAATTAACTGAAGAGAATACAAATTAGCCCACAGATTTATTCCTCACACTGACACAGTAAACAAATATTGATGGTTTCCCATGGTGTAATACATCCTTATTCACTGCTTCACAACTCACTTGGAGCTTCATCATTTTCTCTTTGCTGCTTCTAAATGGCTGATTTATCCCATACTTCGGGAAATATTAGTCTGTTTACAGTGCTCAGATAGCAAACAGATTGTGCATCATTGAAGTAACAACGTGGAGACTTGCCATGGTTGATTGTTGTGCTCTTCACCTTGCTTTGCTTTTTTTTTTTCTTTTTTTTTTTTTTTCATGCTTCAGGGTTTTAGAGAAATGAGGCAAACTGCATCCACTCTGTAGTGAAGGGAAACGTGATTACAGATTTTTGTAAAGACTTTTGGATCCCTTCAGCACCTCAGGATGGCCCCTGCTTTTCGAAAAATGTGATTTAGTTGGTGCAGGACTCAGGAGAAGAGCACAGGTCTGCAAAGCAGAGGAAAAATGATGAGCCCCAAGGTGTAAACTGAACTGAAATGGTGTGGCAGAGGGTAAAACTGAGCTGCAGGTTCGAATGAATGGAATCATAGAACACAAAAAGGTTTGGGTTGGAAGGAAACCTAAAAATCATCCATCCCCATGGCAGGGCCACCTCCCAGTGTCCCAGGTGCTCCCAGCCCCAGTGTCCAACCCGGCCTTGGGCACTGCCAGGGATGCAGGATCTGGCAGTGGGCAGCCATTCCCTGTGTCCTGTCACCCCAGGCTCAATTCAGGCATGGTGAAGCCCAAACACTCCTTGACTGTGGTGCATTCACAATTCAGAGGAGAATAAACACTTTCTCTGACCCTGGAGACGCCCAAACCCTCCCTTCACACTTCCCAAAGGCAAATACAGAGAGGAATCACTGTGGGAACACTGAGACAGTCCTGTAGGATAAAACATTATTCCCAGCTCTTTTCTCTGCTCTCAGAATGAGAAATACTCTCATGCATTAAGCATGCAATACTTATTTTTCATAATGAAATGCCCCAAATATTGAAAAATTCTCAGTAGAATTCTTGTAGATTGAATCTTTGTGTATAGGTAAATTGACCAATTTTCATTATGAACTTTCCTAAAGCCGGGATCTTATTTATGGGAATGAAGTGCCAGAGGGGTTCCAGTCCACCTCTGGACTTGCACAGCCCCACAGAAATTAAAACATTCCCAGTTAAGACTCACAACCACAAAATTAAATTAAAGGTCTTGTACTAATTCTGAGATTTAAAAAACTCTCATGAGATCTGGTATTATTAAAATTTAAATAAATAAAATCAAGACTGCTGTAAGTTCTCTGTGCAGAGAGAAGAGTGCTCAGATAGCACCAGTGTTATGGATTTTGATTGAAATTACCTGACAGACTTTATTCCATTGTTTCCACCTTGTGCATAATTGCTTCTAGATTTCAGATTTAGTTTCTTGACATTAACACAGAATATAAATTAGAAGTCACTTTATACAGTGAGCTCTGCTGAGAGCTGAGAGTTTGGAATCAAACTCTATATAGATCAAAATACTCAACATTTGCTCTGTAGCACTTGAGTTTTACTAAATGAGTTAAATGCTTAAAAAGTTTCTTCCACACTCTTCAAACTCTAGGCATGAAACTGTGCCTGATTATGTTATTTTGTGCTGTATTCTAATATGTCTGTTAAGTTATTCTATGTAATATATAAAATGAATCAAAGCCTTCCAGAAGGTTTAATTTGCTTTTGGAGCATTTTTGCAAGCAATATGTTAGAAAGTGTAATTCACAGTTTGTTTCAAATGAGGGAAAAAGCAGATATATCAATGGGAAGTGAAACTATTTTGCCTCATTTATTGATCTTAGAAAGGGGAACGTTTTAATTAAATCTCCCATTTGCAGTTTAGGGCTCTGGTTTTGCATCTCATTGGGATGAGATGAGGGATGTCTGGGAGAGGTGTGCAAATCACACTGCTCACACCTCTGGGGCCTTGAAGGCAGGAAAGGGCCACACGTGGCAAGGGCTGGAAGAAAAATGCTTCCCAAATCCTGCTTGGAGCTCCTCTGGGATTTCTACCTCGCTCCAAGGGCTGAATGATTTAGTCCATGGAGAAAATTGGAATTGGAGGTGGGTTCTGTCTCCCCATTCCCACCTTCTCCAGAGAGCCAGGACATTCTCACCATTCTCTGCCCTGGAGAGGAGCCCCAAGCACAATTATTGTCCTCATTTTTTTTTTTTTTTTAATTCCAGGCTCCACTAGCTGGTATTTCTGGATGAGTTTGTGTAAGAAATCCCTCCATCCATCCATTTTGTGCTGCACCCTGGGGAACGAGGGCTGAGCTGAGGGAAAGCAGCTCTGCTCCTCTGGCCAACACCTCCCACCATCCATCCATCGGCACCTTCACATCCCCCGTGTTCAGCTGGGCAGCACTCCTCTCCTGGGTGCCTTTTGGAGTTCTCTAATCATGGAAATGTTCCAGTTTTAATCCATCTGTGCCTCTGCCCGGAGCCCTGCTGACTCCTCTGGGGGTTGTGTTGGAGCAATCCCACATTTCCACGTTCAGAAATCCGCCCCGAGGTCTTGGAGTGCTGCACATCACCTGACAAATCCCAGTCAGTGGCTTTTTGGCCACTCCCAGGGGTCTCCCCAGTGCAGTTGGGTTTGATGGCCCCTTCCAGCTGCCAAACTCCCCTCCAGATGATCAAACATATTGATATGGCATCGATTGTCATGTGGACAATGGGATGGGACCTGTCTCCTGGAGATCTGCCACCTCTCTCTCTGAGACAGACAATTTTACCTTCACTGTCGTTACAGGCAGGGAAATCTGTCCCTAAAACATCCCCCATGTTCAGCTGGGCAGCACTTCTCTCCTGGGTGCCTTTTGGAATTCTCTAATCATGGAAATGTTCCAGTTTTAATCCATCTGTGTCTCTGCCCGGAGCCCTGCTGATTCCTCTGGGGGTTGTGTTGGAGCAATCCCACATTTCCACACTCAGAAATCTTCCCTGAGGTCTTGGAGTGCTGCACATCACCCAACACATCCCAGTCAGTGGCTTTTTGGCCACTCCCAGGGGTCTCCCCAGTGCACTTGGGTTTGATGGCCCCTTCCAGCTGCCAAACTCCCCTCCAGATGATCAAACATATTGATATGGCATCGATTGTCATGTGGACAATGGGATGGGACCTGTCTCCTGGAGATCTGCCACCTCTCTCTCTGAGACAGACAATTTTACCTTCACTGTCGTTACAGGCAGGGAAATCTGTCCCTAAAACATCCCCCATGTTCAGCTGGGCAGCGCTTCTCTCCTGAATGCCTTTTGGAATTCTCTAATCATGGAAATGTTCCAGTTTTAATCCATCTGTGTCTCTGCCCGGAGCCCTGCTGATTCCTCTGGGGGTTGTGTTGGAGCAATCCCACATTTCCACGTTCAGAAATCCGCCCCGAGGTCTTGGAGTGCTGCACATCACCCAACACATCCCAATCAGTGGCTTTTTGGCCACTCCCAGGGGTCTCCCCAGTGCACTTGGGTTTGATGGCCCATCCCTTCCAGCTGCCAAACTCCCCTCCAGGGGATCAAACATTGATACGGCATCGATTGTCATGTGGACAATGGGATGGGACCTGTCTCCTGGAGATCTGCCACCTCTATCTGAGACAGACAATTTTAACTTCACTGTCATTACAAGCAGGGAAATCCGTCCCTAAACCATTCAAACCAAGCCTCTGGGGACGCTGAGATTGTTTTGGGGGAAGTACAAAAGCCCCAGGAGTTAGAGAGGGGCAGGGTCATTAGCACTGACATTAGCAGGAATCCTTCAGCTTGGAAAAGACCTTTAAGATCATTAAGTCCTTTAATCATTTAAACACCCGCAGGGCTGGTGGCTCCAGCGCTTCCTTGGAAAACCTTTTCCAACAGTTTTGGTGGAGTAATTTTTCCTGATATCGAACCTCATCTTTCCTTGGTGCAGCTTGAGGCCGTTTCCTCTTGTCCTGGTGCCTGTTCCCTTTTGAAAGCCTGTACTAACTACGCCAAGTCTTATCCAGCTGGATTTTAATTTTTTAGAGAAGAACTAAATAGAAGTTGATTTTTTTTATTTTCTCCCATCATAGCAAGGCTGCATTAATAAACGTAATGGGATTTTCAGGAGCCCCAATAACACATCTCAGCATTCTCCATGCCCACTGTTTGGAGGAGAAACTTTCCCCCTCCAATATTTCTTGTTGAATCTTCATTACAGCCCTGTTATCTGACACTGCAGTGCTCCTCCACCAGAGGAGGAGAATCCATCACCTCACCCTGGAGCCCAGGGACACTTTGGTGTCTCTGCTTCCACCCAAACCACCCAGGACAGACATCTGGACAGACATCTGGAGTCAGGGACATCTGGAAACCTCAACAAACACCCAGCCCAAGCCTTTCCCTGCTCCCTCTGCAGGAGCACCAGCTCTTCCCACAGCTGCTGCTAACATGAAACCCCCGTGCACTCCAGCCCTTCCCCACCCCACTGAATTATTTCAGGTGCTGATTCCCCCCTGTGCTTTTCCATTTCTGCATAGCTGTAGATTTCCAGCTCTCCTGAACAGTACTGCAAAAAAAAAATAATAATGCTGCTGCTCTCCATCTGGCTTAATAACACCTAGAGATTGGCTAATAAATCTCATTTTTGAGAAAGAATACATTTGTGATTATTTTGATTTGCTTTCTGCTTTTCCAGATTCGATTTCTCCTGCTTTACACAGCAATTTTTCTTTTCTATATCGAGGGGATAGGAAAACAGTTGCTTTTCTTTAGTTCAAAACTGAGACTTAATGTTAAAAATCAGTGGTTCCAACTGCAAAGGCAAAATCACTTGAAATCATTAAAGCTATGGTAGCATTAAAGTATTTTCACATTCACAGAAATCTTTTAATAAAATGGTGTTTCAACCCATTTGCAAGATCCATTTGAACCCCAAATATCTTTTTCCCCCCTCCTCCTATCTAAATAATAAACAGTGAGCTGAACTCATGGCTTGAATCTTTGGAAATAAATTATTGAAGCAACTGAGTGATTTTTCTTTGCTTCTGATTTCTGTGATCTGCTCAGGATTGCTGCAGGTATATTTATTATTAATAGTTGTTAATAAGATGTTAATTGCCAGGCAGGACCTCTCCATGCACACAGCTGTTCGTGGCAGTCTCCTGAAAATATTGAATATTTTATATTTGCAGTAAGGAATTGGTCATCTGAGTGACATGGGTTGTTTTTGTTTCATGACAGGCAATATAGAAAATAACTAAAAAATAGGAAATATCTTTGCTTGCACGGAAGTCGAGACAGATGAAGGAAGAGCACCCATATCTCAGTGATGTACAAAAAATTATTCATGAAAATAATAATGAATATTGAAAGATTAAAGGACTGGAATAGAACCAAACCCAAATTGGTCTCTGGAATTCAAAGGAGCATATTCAGAATTGCTTCGCAGCAATCCAAGAGCTACTTGAGGCTTCTCCAGTGTGTAACACCCCTTGTAAAATTAGTTACTGCATATGTGAGCTCATGTGCATCCAGAGGAGAGACTGAGTCCCAAGTGAGTTCCTCTCATTCTCTGATTTGCTGTTCCGTGACTTTTCCTAGGGAATGGCGCTTTATCAGCAGGCAGCACACCAGGATGGCAGGGAACTCCCACCAGCACCCCCAGAGCTTCCCCAGTGCCCCCAAACCTCACTCCTGAGCTGCTCTGCTCTGGATCCCTGTCACTGCCTCTGCCCTGGCCCCTGGAGTTTCATTTTCCAGCTCATCCCTGTATTTATTTGGAGTAGAGCACACAAAGCACACCTCTATTTTTCATCTGAAGTGAACAGCCTGGGAAGGAGCAAATCTGACCTCAGGTCTCCTGATATTCCCTCCTGGGCTTGCTCTGGGATTTCAACACAGTTACACTGCATTAATACTTGCAAAAACCAGATTTGGCTGGGGTTTGTTGGGGAGGGCCAGGGAAGCAGATGAGTGATTGTTTTAGTAATATCTGAAAAGGGCTAGAAATTAAAAATCAAATAACTCCCCTTGAAATTGAGATTTTTCTGAGAGTTTTATTGGAAGATCTCATTGACAGCAGTGGGTCAGAGGCTGGCCCTGGAAAATGTGTTTTATACCCCAGTGAGTAACCCTGGTGTCTGGCTCCGAGTGGGATGAAACCCTGGCAACAGGAGTTGTCAGATCCAGCTAATGGAAAAGCAGGAAAAACAGTAAACAGCACTCAGGACCTCTGGGAACAATTCCTGCCCCTGGCCTGCAGGCAGGGGGGAAATCCTCACCTGAGCTGCCTTGCAGAGCAGGTTTTCTATGGAAACCAGGTCCAGGTGAACAGCAGGACCACATCCTGGAATAGCTGAGCCCAGAGCAGAGGGCACCTGGAGCCAGGGCCCAGCACGGGGTCACTGCGGCTCTCACTGGGCTGTGAGATAAGCTCAGCTCCAATCTACCTGAGCACTCGCCTCAGCAGCGTTCCTCTGCTATCAGCACTCTCAAAATGCTCCTTTTACTATGAAATGCTCCCTTTTTTACATTTCCTGCAGTGCTTGTCAGGGCAGAACAGGAGGAAAGGGCAGGGAGAGGATATTGGGTAGATTTGGGCGCTGGCAGCTCCTGGCAGAGCCCTCCTGGTCAGGCCTTCACTGGTTTGGGCCCAGGAGAGCTGGAGAGGGATCCAGCAAGGGAATTAGGACAGCAGGGAATGGCTTTGAACTGGAAAAATGTCACTTTGGATGGGATATTGGGCAGGAATTGTTCCTTGGGAGGGCAGTGAGGCCTGGCACAGGTGCCCAGAGCAGCTGGGGCTGCCCCTGGATCCCTGGCAGTGCCCAAGCCAGGCTGGACACTGGGGCTGGAGCACCTGGGACAGTGGGAGGTGTCCCTGCCATGGCAGGGCTGGCACTGGGGGGGATTTGGGGTCCCTTCCAACCCAACCCATTCTGGGATTCTGTGATCCAGACTTGTTTGGCACCTAAGCAATGTCTAATTTGAAAACTTGTATTTTTCCAAGCTACCACCTCTGTGCAACCCCTAATTGGAGTTCAAACTCAGCTGATTAGGCTTCTCTCTGTTCAAAAACCACAAACCTAAATGTTTCTGGGTCATTTACTTTTGTTCATCGACAGCACTAAGCATGACCCCTATTCCTGAATGTATTTCAATCTGCTAAAATCAATATATCCACAATCAATCCTTCCATTCAACTACAAACTTAAGAAATGCAGCTCAAGGTTGTATCAGAGCAGAAATTTGTCTGGTTCATTCCTTAAATGAGCTCCACTCTGCTGTTATTTGATTTGAGCTCTGCACAAAAGGCAGGTGAGTGTCCCAGAGCCCACATCCCCCACGGCCCCCTAAAGGATAACAAACCCAGCTTGAAAGAGGTTATATGCAAAAAGTTAAAGGAGACAAATTAATAAAGATTTTTTTTCCCTTATTCTGAATTACATACAGTAGAAATAGGATCCATTTATTATTTTGTGGCTGAAATAGAGCTGCCAGCATTATCAAGGCAATACTTAGATAACCCCCAAGAGAGATAAGCAATAAAAAGTGCCCTGCAAGCAATATTGCCTCCTGAAGCACCATGGCCAGATGGATCTACAGCTGAATTTCATAGAGCATCAGTGATAAATTACTTCCAATTTCATCTGTGATTTACAAATATTCTTTGGAGACTAAAGAAATGTCTTCTTATTTTAATTAACCACCATTGCTGTCTTCTCAAAACAGGGTGAAAATCTCAAGTGCAGCTGATTCCAAGCCTTTCACCAAAATCTGAGCTATTAGCTCAGAGAAAGTCAGAGTTATGCCTCCTTATCTTGCACAAACTGGATTTATTCTGGGCAAATTTCTAGCAGATGGTTCCCAGTATCTAATGAATAGAGCAGACCATTACAAATGGGACACGAGATACACTCAGATCAAGGGATTTGAAAGAGAGTTTAAAAATACTTCAGAACTTCATGAAAATGTAGCTAATTCAGACTCAGGTACAGCTAATGACTTGAATTAAAACAACAAGACAGAAAATGTTTTCAATTTGAAATGAAACTCATTTAGCATCTAATAAGCCTCCCTCTTGTTTGAGAGCTTTGCCAGAACTCCTGGAGTCGCTGAACAGGAGCTCACTTCACTCTTCCATTAAATACTTGGTGTGAAAATGGAAGAGTAATTTCTTTTTTTTAAAGAAAGAATATAAATAGAAGTGAAAAAAAAAAAATAAAAAGGAAACTTGAGTCATACAACGTATTCTTTAGGAACTACAGAAATAAAGATTTGGGGTTAAGAAAAAGTAGCAGAGTTGAGAAGAACTTCCCAGCTGCAGGAACAAAAGAGGTTTCTGAGCAGATGTTTCCAAAATGTCTCTTCCAGGCTCCAGGTGCTGAAGGTTAAATTGAATGGGACATAAAAATAAAGGGTAATAAAGGGTAATAAAGGGTGTGCTGGGACAGAGTGAAGGGTGGCTCTGTGGTGGCTGCTGCTCTGGGATATCATGGAATATCATGGGATTTTCCCCAATTCAGCCCAAATTCCTTCAATCTCGGCTCATTCCTCAGTTGTGAGCACAGCACAGGATGAGTGAAAGGTGGCTGCAGGATAAAACTGTGTGAGGCAGCTCCTCTCTAGGCATCCCAGAATGTTCTGGGCTCCCTGTGGCAAGGTGACATCAGGACTGCTTGGAAACTCTCTCTTTTTCCAGCCCCTGCTAAAACACCATCAAGGCTTGCTGCTCCTTTACTGCCTGCTGGAAAGCAGAAAATGGGAAGGAAACTGAGGTTTGGACCTGCCCCAAGCACCCCCAGCTGTCTCTGTCCCATTTCAGGGCAGAAAACATTTCTAAGACAATGAAATGAAATGTTTTAGTGCTTTTCCATGGAGAAATTCCACTAATATCCAATGTAAACCTTCCCTGGCACAACTGCCTCCAGTCCTGTCACTGGTACATGCCAGTGTTCGTGCAATGTGCAAGTGGCAGTGTGAAACTGATAAAAACCTGAACCTCAGAAAAAAACAGATAAAAACTGATAAAAACCTGAACCTCAGAAAAGTGACTGACAGAGCTGTGTTGCATTTTGAATGGCAAGAAGTGTAATTTCCTAAGGAGATGGATACAAAACCTGAGCCAGGGAGAAAGCCAATAGTGTCCTATTTGTCATTAAACACTCTGAAATGTCTTCAGATGAAAGCAAAATCCCAGGGTGGTGTGTGGGATGGGAATCTCTCATGGAAGTGTATTGACAGTGCAAGTGGTTTAATCAGTTAAATTATCATTTTGTACAGAAAAAAGGCAGATTTGCTTAATGACCTCACTGCTCCAGGGAAGGCAGAAGAAATTGTCAATAAAAGCAATTACAAGTTAAATGAGAGAGGCAAGCACAGTACAGGATGGGTCTTGCCTTTTTATTTTTTAAAATATTTTTCTTTCATTTGTAATTGCAAATAATTGTCCTGACACAAAGCAAGGGTTTCTTACAACAGGTCAATAGTGGAGGATCACCCTGAAGATAAACACAGTTGGGTAGAAAAGAAAATTCCAGTGATGATTCCTGAACAGGCTCTTCCTGTGTGATAACAGGAGAGCTTTTATTTGCCTGGATTGGCATAAAAAGTGATCTTGATGGTCTCAGATTTAACCTACAGGGCAGGCAGAATTCCTGCAAGATTTCAGGCCCTCCTATCAGCATGAGCCCTAAAAATCCATTTTCATGTGGTTTCGAGCTATTTTTACCCTGTGAGCTGCTTCCTCAGCAGGTCCATCCCTCCACTGCCACGTGGGAATTCCCAGCAGTGGCCAAGGGCTCAGGGATGATTTTGGGCTGATTTAAAGAGGAAAAAGGGGCAAGGCCATCTGTGACCTGAGATACCACAGTGTAGAGCAGGATGACAGGAATAATTTCATTACCTCTGGTTTTGTGTGATAAACTTCTGTGGGGAAGGATGACTTCTGTTGATATCCCTATGTGTGGATGAAAACTGGGCTGCAGCATCACGGGAGACTTTTTGCCTTTTCCAGAAGCCTTAATCAGAGTTTATTTTACTGATGAAACAGCATGGACTGCTAAGGAATATTATTTTTCATTCCTGTATGCATTCAGAGAATCTCAGGATGGGTTGGGTTGAAAAGGACCTTAAAGATCACCTGGTTCCACCCCTGCCATGGCAGGGACACCTTCCACTGTCCCAGGCTGCTCCAGACTCCATCCAGCCTGGCTTTGGACACTGCCAGGGATGGAAATAAAGCAAAGCTCCCCATGGGTACCCAAACTGACACCTGTAAGCAGCCAAAAACCAACTTTCAGGAGCACCCAGAGCAATCAGCAGCAAGATTTCCTCAGGAGGACACTCAGCCTTGTTCACAAGTCACTGGGTTCAGCGTGAGAAGCAGCTCCAGTGTCACAAATCCCCGATTTCCAAGTGAGCAGATGAGAGGAGTGTCTCAAGTGCCGATGAGTTTATCTGCATAAAGCACTGAAGTGCAAATAATTAAGGATTGCATTGATCAGGGGGCGTTAATGACTCTCCAAGATGCAGGGGGAGGCTGCACAAACATTTCTGCCATCAGCAGAGCTGCCCTAGGCCTTCCCCTGGGCTCCTGCCCGCCTCCCCCCCTGCTGCAGCCCCCAGGGGCAGATCCCCGTGGCTGGGGCTTTGCTGAGATGGAATTATCCCGATTAAGGAACCCAGAGCACAACAAACCTTCAGGTTGTGTTTTTTTAAACTGGGATCATTCTCTGATCCAATTTACGGCGCAGCCCTGGAGTCACAGCGGGAGTGAGGAACCGAGAGAGGGGGAGGAGGAAGGAGCAGGGATTAATTCTGATGCTTCAGCCTGAGAAAATGCCCTGCTACCCACAGCTGTGTGTGTGCCCAGTGAGATTCCACCCAAGCCTCATCTCAAACTCAGTCAGTGGGACACAGATATTGAGGGTGTGTGAGGATTTTTTTTCCTATGGGTGGGTTTAGATAAAATCAAAGAGCAAAACTTCTCCATGTCCAGACTGAGTCTGTCTCTTCAAGATCTGAGCAATCTGGGATAGTGGAGATTGTCCATGGTAAGGGGTTGGAAATAAATGAATTTTAAGTTCCTTTCCAGGCCAAACCTTTCTGCAATTCCTAAGTGCAACGTGAGCTTTTTGTTTGCAGCCGAACCTTCCAGCACAGCCACAGGCAATGATTTTTGGGGTCAAAATTCCACCTCTGTGGAAGCAGGAGCCATTGGGAATTTGGGGGAGCAAGGGATGAGCGAGGTGGGGAAGCTTTGCCACCGCTGCAGCAGCGAAGGAGCTGCGGGCACTGAGCACCAGAATTTGTCCTAGGATAAAGGACTTTCCAGGGTAATCCTGTCATGTGGCTCTCAGGAAATGGAAAACAGCTTTGGATGTCTCAGAATCCTCTGCTCCCAGTCTATTCAAACCCACTGGAGGATTGTTTCAAAGAGCTCCGAATGAATAAGTTTCCATTCCAGGTGTCTCTTGGTTTTTTGATTATAAATGAGTTTTCAGTCCACCTGAAACAGATCAAACATTACCACTGGGAGCTGCCAGTGGGGCTTGGGCACTTCTGGAATTCCTGCTGCTGGGTGTATTATGAGAGCAAGGGAGCAGAACTGCAAAACCTGATTGACATTGTTGAACAGAAAATGGAAAAATAAATTATTTTGTAATAAAATTGGAAATGAAAGCTGAAAGAAAGCTGTATGTCCCTAGCAAGGCAAAAAATAAAACCAAAAAACATGAAGAGAATACCCATTATAACAGAAAGTATTGAAAGTCCTGAATATTTGTTCTCAAAAATAGAAAAATGAGCTGGCTCAAAGTTCTGATCTGGGCTCCCTGTTGATGGATCTGCCTGTTTCTTTGCTTTGTTTTCCTCTTAACAGTTATTATCCCTTCAAATATTGTGGGGAGGGAACTTTTTAATGTTTTACCTTTTTTGACTTGAAGCCTCAAAGTAAGAATGCTTGGACAATTTTCCATCTGCATCCAGAAGCCCAAATGTTCTCTTTTTTTTATTCTATGGAGAAATGTGAAAATGGAAGGATTGGGCAAAGAGAGTTTTCACCATCCCAGTTCTCCTCCAAGGGAATGTTCTCATCCCAGATCCCAGGAATGCTGGGATGGGGCTCCAACAGCAGGGAAGAGCCTTCCCTGTCCCCAGACCATCCCAAGTGTCCATCCCTGCTGCCACAGCAGAAATTTCTGCCCCTCCAGACCTTCCCAGCGCAGTCATTCCTCAACCCAATTCTGTCAAGGAGATCCAGCTAATTTGAGCACTTTTAATAGTGGAGGTTTCTGGGGTATTTTTTTTTCCCAAGCTGGGTGTTTTTGACAGACTGTGGAGCTGAGTGGGCAGGGAATGAGTTACACTTGGACAGATGGTCCTTGCATTCCCAGCACTGTTACTACATCCATGGAGGGGCTGGGATCATGGGATAAAAGAGGCTGGAGCTCCAGTGAGGAGAGGTGGAAACAGAGAGATGGAAACACGGCCTGGCCTGGAAAAACTCACCTCCCTGAAAGACCAAATATCCAAGAGAGGTGAGAAGCTGAAGTGGAATGAAGCATCACAAGAAAGAACAGAGTCCAGCTCCTACAGGAAAACCCCAATGACAGCAGGAGCTCCCAGATTTTTGGGCAAATTCAAGGGGTTTATCTCCACACTGGCTTATCCCAAAAGATAGTTATAAATTAGGCTTTTTGAGTAATTCTCCTGGTGGCAGCAGGGAGGCAGGAGCTGCTGACAGGGCCCACCCTGCAGAGATCAGCCCAGGCTCACAAATGAACCCTTGAACAAGACCAAGGATTGAACTTCTTTCTACATCTGTTGACTTAATCACAAAGCCAACACTTCCTGCAGCCAGCAGAGCTCTCCCAAACCTAAATCCAACCATTTCATTGTATTAATGGGATGCAAAGATATGAATACCATGGATAACATCCTAATTGTCTTCATCATACCACTGCTGGTGTGGGGTTTTCTTTTACATTTTCATGTCAGCCACTGCCAGAATGAATAATCCTGCCCTAGTTGCTGTTTGATCACTTTCCTTTCATTCACAATTTGGCCATAGGAAAGAGCTCTGAGTTATCAGGGAAGGGGTGAAAACATGGTTGGATAAGGTCAGGGATTTCTCTGACAGGTACTTGTACCTGGAATCCCCAAAAAAGGGGGAATGGGAATAATCACAATAAATACCATATCCCAGCTGCTTTCTCTGTGGTTTCAGCTGGGTTTTTCTCAGTGCATTTCTGTTTAATTAATCCGGTGCTAGGCGATGCTGTTAGCAGGGGTTCCTGTTCTTCCTTTGATATCTCAAAGCCAACAAAGTGTGTTGTGGTGGTTGAACAATTATGCCATTAATGGCTCAATGTGGTTGGCAAGCGTTGCTAAGGAGATAAAATGATATTTTTTAATAGTTGTATAGTTCAAGGTGGGTCGTGAAGTGAAATTTCTGCCTTGTTTGCTGTCACCCTGCTCTAGAAATTTCTGCCTTGTTTCTCTCACCCTGACAGTGAGAGAACTTTGTTGCTGCTGTTTGGGAGCACGAAGGAAGTGGAGCAGAGGACATCTCAGTGTATTGATTTTTCACTTGTTTTTCCCATCTTCCTAAAGCATTTTCTGGCCTTTTAAATTTTCTCTATCACCAAGTTCTTGCTGTTGGAGTTCTGAGATGGGCTCTATAAATGTCTTTCCCTCATTATATAATGCCCTTAGTCAGGCTGTCGTCTATAATTAAGTTCTGCTCTTTAGTCTGTAAACACCAACAGGAGATTTTCTCTAAACTCCTCCACATTAACAGGACTTTAATTTGATTTCCAAAGGGGGATCAGCTGGGCAGATGAAACACTCCTGCTCAGGATGGGACTGTCCATGGCTCTTGGAATTCCTTAGGAATATCAGACCACACCTACAGGTGGTTCAGGAACAGGGAACAGAGGTGGTGCCACCTCTCCAAACACCTTCCTACAGCCCTGCCCAGCCCCTTCTTGGCTGCAATTTATTGAGCAACACACAAGATGCAAAAAGCTTGACCTTGCAATTTGTGCATTTGTCTTCTGGCTGCTCTGAGAACTGTGGAGGAACCTGAGGAGGAATCCAAGGAGGCTCCCAGCCCTCCCTTGACCCTCTCTGCATTTGCAATTCCACTCTCTCCATTAGCAGGGAGCTTTCAGCTTGAAGGGAATTCTGTGCCAGACTCTGAGGCTCCTGAGCAAGGTGTCCTGGGATTCCCTGGTTTAATGGCATCCCACAGCCCCGGGCAGCAGAAAGGCCCGACAGGAGGATTCTGTGCATTTCATGTTTTCTAAAGGTTTAGGATTTAGCATTCACCAAGATTTCCTGAGAAAATGTGTCAGGTTTTTCAGCATGTAAAACTCTGGCTTTTGGGAAATGAAATTTCTGTGCTGTTCTGTTTTTCTGGGGAGAAAGTGAGAATGGGTGTGTTTGGGGTCTATGTCTTGGCAGGATTGGAAAAAAAAAAGGTTAATTTCTCAGGAATAATAATAATACTGTTAATAATATTAAAACCAACATAAATGCTATGGGTGTGACCCTGTAGTTTCTATTCCATGGGTGAGGAGGACATCAAGGACAGCATTACAAGGTCAAATCTGTGCCTGTGCTGCCCCACATCCCAACAAATGAATTTATTTCATTTCAGTTTGTTCGCTCACCTGACCAGGCTTCTGATCCTGCTCATTTAAACCTCATTTTTTGGTAAAACCTGCTTGGCTGCCGCTGGCTGAAGCACCTGGAATCCCAGATTTGCAGGTATCAGGAAAACAACCCAAAGGGAGATTTTGCTGATTGCCATGGTTTAATCAGACCAACCTGTGATGGATCCTGAAGGTGGGGATGCACTTTGGTGCTTCACCCACCACTTCAAGGTTTGCATTTTATTGCTTTTCCTTTTCTAGAGGTGCCAGAGAGATCAGAGAGAGGAGAATTCCTGAGGGACGATTTGGAATTTCTCTCAGGGATGTGGACAATGTGGGGATGAGTAATGCAGCTATTTCTGATGAAGGAAAATACATCCCATAGACAGCCAGCAGTCAAACCCTTGATTCTTTCTATCAGGGCTCTGTGGGTGCACAGATCATTGAGTTTTTGATTTTAAACGTCTTTTTTCAAGGGCTGTGAGCAGAACAAGGCCAAATCCTTGGATGACAAGCACAATCCACATGTGGCTGAGCTCGTCTGTAAATGACAAATGAGTCACATCATTTTGACTAATTGATCTTGTCTTGTGTGTTTGTTTATTAACAGGAAACCACTGACTGCTGCTCCCAGTTTGCTTTTGTATGGAAATGAAGCTTGCAAGTAGTTACCAGCCAGGTTCTCCTGGAACTGGGATGCTGAGGGATCACCAGGAATTTTCAGGTGGATTTGTGCTCATGGAATAGAAACAAACTCCTCTACACAAAAAAAAAAAAACCAAACAAAAACCACCAAAGAACCCAACAAAAAAAACAACAAAGAAAAAAAAAACACACAAAAAAAGAGAAATCCACAAGGAAAAAAATATATTTTATATATATATATATATATATATATATATAATATATTTTTTAAAAATTTTTTAATGGCTTGTTCCTAGCAGTCACTGCTTGGGGTTAGCAGAGAAAAGAAAACTGTGGACATGGCAATATTTCCAAGGTTTTGGACTATGTTTAGTGCCTCCACCTTTAGCCACCTGCAGCACTGCTCGTGACTTAGGAGCTGCTTGTTAGACACTCCTTTTTCGACCTCTATCAACATTTTTCCAACTTCTTACACCTAGGAACAATTTTTTTTTCTCCCTGAGTTAAAACTGGTGGATCTCCATCCCAATGGATGTCCAGAGAAGAACAATGGAGCTGGGGAAGGGGCTGGAGCACCCAGGAGTGGCTGAAGGAGCTGGAAAGGGGAGAAAAGGAGGCTCAGGGGGGCTCTTCTGGCTCTACACAACTCCTGACAGCAGGGTCAGGCTCTGCTCCCAGGGAACCAGGATGGGATGGGGATGAATGGCCTCAGGTCATGCCAGGGTCACCATCCCTGGGGGTGTTCAAAAATCATGGCACTTCACAATACGGCTGAGTGGGCATTGGGGTATTGGCCAAATCTTGGATGTCATGATCTTGGGCTCTTATCCAACCCTGATGATCCTGTGATTTTTATGGAATATGAATCCCGATGTTTCCGGGTGTGAGGTGCCTGGCCCCATCTGCCCCTTGGTGCTGGGCCAAAGGCAGCAGCTGTGGTGTTTCACCTCAGAGACACCTTTGGCCAGCTGGGTGCTGCAGCTGGGCACTCAGAACAAATCCAGGCATAGCAGGAACTCAGTTTGCCTCTGGTGGAAAAGGTTCAGGCGACGGTGAAGAGAGAAAGGAGAGGATTCTGCCATAGAGTTTTAATCCAGAGTTTATTCCAGGGTGACAGACTCTGAATGTTGTAACAGCTCCCAACAGAATCCAGCCCGCATGGTCCCATCTCCTTTTAAGCCCAGGGACAGGGGAGGGGAAAGCAGAGGTTGGCACACCTGGGGGTTGGGATAGGTTATAAAATATTAATCCCGATGTTTCTGGGTGTGAGGTGCCTGGCCCCATCTGCCCCTCGCTGCTGGACCAAAGGCAGCAGCTGTGGTGTTTCACCCCAGAGACACCTTTGGCCGGCTGGATGCTGCAGCTAGGCACTCAGAACAAATCCAGGCATAGCAGGAACTCAGTTTGCCTCTGGTGGAAAAGGTTCAGGTGACGGTGAAGAGAGAAAGGAGAGGATTCTGCCATAGAGTATAATCCAGAGTTTATTCCAGGGTGACAGAACTCTGAATGTTGTAACAGCTCCCAACAGAATCCAGCCCGCGTGGTCCCATCTCCTTTTAAGCCTGGGTACAGGGGAGGGGAAAGGAGAGGTTGGCACACCTGGGGGTTGGGATAGGTTATAAAATATGAATCCCGATGTTTCCGGGTGTGAGGTGCCTGGCCCCGTCTGCCCCTTGCAGCTGGACCAAAGGCAGCAGCTGTGGTGTTTCACCCCAGAGACACCTTTGGCCAGCTGGGTGCTGCAGCTGGGCACTCAGAACAAATCCAGGCATAGCAGGAACTCAGTTTGCCTCTGGTGGAAAAGGTTCAGGTGACGGTGAAGAGAGAAAGGAGAGGATTCTGCCATAGAGTATAATCCAGAGTTTATTCCAGGATGACAGACTCTGAATGTTGTAACAGCTCCCAACAGAATCCAGACCCCATGGTTCCGTCTCCTTTTAAGCCCAGGGACAGGGAGGGGAAAGCAGAGGTTGGCACACCTGGGGGCTGGGATAGTGAAACAGGAAATGGCATCACACTGCAACAGGTTTTGTTGCTGCAGTGCTGGTACAGCACAGAAATGCCCCCCAGATTTATTTTCCCACTGAGCTGCAGCAGTTCTGCTCCTCTTGGTGTCAAACCCATCCTCAGAAATGGGAGAAGAAAGCAAATATTCAGCTCCACTTTTCTGTATTTCTGAGGGGGAAGTGACATTCATAAATACTGCACTGTGCTGTTCTCAACATCCAATTTTCTATATTGGATTCATTTCTCAAATCTACTTACTTTAGAGGGCTGAAATGTTAATCCAACAAGTCCTGCAGTTTTACAAGCAGCCTGTGGCTTTTCTTTTCATCTGACAGTTGCATTTAAATGACCCCACAGCTTTAGGGCATTGAGACAACCATTATTCCATTAGAACACTTCCATGCAGTAATAAATAATTCCATGCATGATAACTCTTGAAAGGAAACAAACCTGCCCATAGTGTGGCTGGGATCAGCTATGGGATGTGCTGGTAGGAAAATGTGGCACTGCAGGAAATGTGCAATCAACTGTGCAGCAGAGCTGAGCTGCTCCTCACGCTGCTGTGCTGCTCCCCTTTATTGACCTCTGCATTGGGACTGCCAGAGAAAAATTCCAGTTGGTGACAGCTCCGGTGGATTGGAGCATTTGCAATTCTGAGCTCTGCTCAGTGCACCACTGAGCACTTGTCAGTTGTTAATCAGCCAAAGTCAATTAGTGCTCTCGCTCTGGATTTGTTCAGGGTATGACAGCCCTGAGTGGCTCTGTGGGACTGAAAAACAGCTGAGAAAGGGGAAGGAGATTTTTCTAGAAATTCCTTGGTTCTGCACGACAAACTCAGGACACTTCTGTGCAAATTTTGGCTGAAGTTTGTGAACTTTTTAAAAAGTTTTAAGTTTGAACCAGTCCCAATGAGCCATTTTGTTCAGAATTCTAAAGCTTCTGGCCAACAGGACCAGAATTAGAACTCTAAAGAAATTGGCTAATTCTAAATAAATTGTTTGTCCTAGGAATGATCAGCTGGAGATTTTCCCTCAGAGGAGCCCCCTGGATGAGGGATTGCCCAGCAGGTGAGGGTGGGGTCACCCCAGTGCCACCCCTTTGCCTCAACAGGATTTTTGTGTGGCCAGCAGTTGCACCTGGGATTGTTTGTGTTCAGTGGGGATCATGAAGGGACTCCAAAATTGTGGATAATGTGTGATAAGGGCAAGAAATTCCTCCTTTTTGTAAGAAAAAAATGCTGTGCAGACAAGTGCAGGATAAACTTGTCAGAGGTCTTGGTTGAGCTTTTTTGAGCTCAAGGTTGGGTTTGAGACCTCCTGAAGCTTCATCCAGTCTCACTTATTCTGTGCTCCCAATAAAGTGGCAAAAGAAGGACAATTCATGATTTTTAAAACTCCAAGAAGCTCTGAGAAGAAACGTTGTGTTGACTCTTCAAGAAAATGCAAATTGTTGTGATTCATCTCAAGTCTCCCCTTCCAGAGCAGCACGCAGCTCAAACCAATTAACTTCGTTCTTTCAGAATTTTAAGAAATGAGCCTTCATGTTAAAAAAAAAATAAAAAAAAAGAGAAATGTTGGGTTAAAAGTTTTAATTTAGTTCACCTCTTTTCTCTCAGGAGATGCATTCCATGGAGCACTGAATTATGCATGCACATGGACAAGGGGGATTCATTAACTGGGTGAAGTGTGGGGACTTTCCTCTGTTTTGTTGACACTTCCTTTCATATGGAAAATCCAAGCGCAGAGTTCTCATCTATTCATGTTGTGGCACCCCTTGTAAAAGTCGATATGTCACTATTTTCTGTGTGTCAGCCCAGACTGATGGCAGTGCTGACTTTCAAGACAGGTCAGGAAGGCACTGGAAAAAAAGCAACAACCTTTGCTGAAGCAGAGTGATGCTAAATGTCACAGAACAGAGATTTAGCAGCAAGTTTTGAGAGCTGACATGCAAAACATGCCCACTGTGGAGTGCAGGGGCTTGTTTAAATCCTAACAAAATCTGCAATATTATACCCAGATACCTCATTGCTTCCTCATTCCCCTCCAAAGCCTCAATCCATCTTGGAAGGGCTGAGATCTCTTTGCAGCTCAGCATCACCCAGGGCAGGGCTCAGTGGAGTTGTGCAGCTCTCGTTCAGCCTTCCCCAGCAGCTGGAAGTGCATCCACTCTCATCCATTTCAGGATATTGTCTCCTTTCCCATTAGCCCATTCCTCCCAGTGGATTCAGAATAAAAGTTTGGCTCCAAGCTGCTTTTGGCTACCCAGACCAGCATTAGAGCAGCTTGAGCAGAGGCTGGAAGCGCCTCAGACCTGGGAATTCTGTGCTGGCATCAGCCCCATCTCCTTTCCCCATCCCCTGCTATTTTTTAAAATTCATGCATCACCGTAATGCTGCAAAGCACTGCAAAACTTCATCCTCTGACTTGCCTTCAGCACATCAGAATGTGAGGCTGAGAGCTGAGCTGAGCCTCATTTATACAAACAATTGTCACCGGAGCGAGCCATCCTCCCTGCAGAGAATGGGATGCAGGGACTGGGAATCAGAGGATCTTCTTGGCACTTTCAGAGGTCACTGGGATTAATGGATTGGGAACCAGAGGATGTGCAGAGATCTCTGCCTGGCACTCTCCAGAGCTTTGGGATTGATGGATTGGGAACCAGAGGATCTGCAGAGATCTCTGCCTGGAACCCTCCAGAGTTTGGGGTTTGATGGACTGAGAACCAGAGATCTCTGCCTGGCACTGTCCAGAGGTCATTGCTTGGGATTGATGGGAACCTCAATCCTGTTTGGGATTGATTGTTTGGGAACCAGAGGATCTTCCTGGCATTCTCCAGAGGTCACTATTTGGGATTGATGAGAACCTCAATCCTGGTTGGGATTGATGGATTGGGAACCAGAGATCTCTGCCTGGCATTGTCCAGAGGTCACTGCTTGGTATTGATGGATTTGGAGCCAGAGGATCTGCAGAGATCTCTGCCTGGCACTCTCCAGTTTTGGGATTAATGGATTGAGAACCAGAGATCTCTGCCTGGAACTCTCCAGAGCTTTGGGATTGATTGTTTGGGAGCCAGAGGATCTTCCTGGCATTCTCCAGAGGTCACTATTTGGGATTGATGAGAACCTCAATCCTGTTTGGGATTGATGGATTGGGAACCAGAGGGTCTTCCTGGCACTCTCCAGAGGTCACAGTTTGGGATTGATTGATTAGGAACCAGAAGATCTGCAGAGATCTCTGCCTGGCACTCTCCAGAGCTTTGGGTTTGGGATTGGTGGACTGGGAACCAGAGATCTCTGCCTGGCACTCTCAAAGGTCACTATTTGGGATTGATGGGAACCTCAATCCTGTTTCGGATTGATTGTTTGGGAACCAGAGGATCTCCCTGGCACTCTCCAGAGTCACTGTTTGGGATTGATGGATTGGGAACCAGAGGATCTCCCTGGGTTCACTTTCAGACCTGATTTTTGTCTGCTCTTGCCCATGACCTCTATTGTGATGCCCATTTTGTTACCTCAGTGCTGGAAATCAAAGGCAAGCGCCGCCTAAAAATACTTGAGGAGAAAAAAATGAGCTGTAATAACTTGGTCTTACCTTTGCATTTCAAAGGATCTGTCACATCACTCAGAGCCACATGTTTTCAGTGATAATGCCACCTATACCAGAGACAGGATTCTATTCACACCAAAAGTTATTGATTTTTTAAACTGAATTGGAGTGAAAATAGAGGTGAACAAGATGCTCTCCAGTCCAGTGATATGCTGCAGAATATGTCAGTTGGAGGTCACTTGATTTAATATATAAATATATATATAAAAAATCTCTATAAAAGGTGTACAGCCAAGCCTGGAAGTGGCAGAGCAGCTTTGTCACCTGGGTGTCATTAGTTCCCAAAGTTTTCCTGGATGTTAACGCAGGATTCTATGAGATCTTATTTATAAGAGCACTAAATAATTCCAAACAATATTCTGTCATTTCCAGTTCCATGCTGCACTTATTGGGAAAGTGTGAAAACAAAGCCAACCATTTAAAACTTAAAGCTTCCACTTTTAGCTCCTTCTAATATTCCATTCCTTGGGAACTTGCATCTTATATCCACCATTTTCAGAACTTTGATCAGCACAACGACATCTGTGAGATTTTCTGGAACTGGAGGATAATTTCTAGTTGCAACTTGGTTTTTAATATACAACAGATTGAATAATTGTGAGTGACAGCCATAATTATTTAAACTATTGCACTGTGTAGCCCCACCTCCCCTTTAATGGTTCAGGGAAGAATATATGTATCAGATTAGCATAAATTTAATTTACTGTCTCATAGAAAATGCAAATCAAGAAGGCAAAACTTTAAGTAGCATTCATTTAGTTTTTCATGCAGGACAAGGATTCTTACCAAGGGTGAGGCAGAAACAAATCAGCACAAACTTTGTGGGTAATTTGAATTTATCTGTGAAGGTGGAGCAGAGTGCTGAGTGTTCCCTTTATGGTCTGGCTGATGCTCCTTTGGGAATCCTGAATTTCTTGTTCTTTCTCTATCATTTTTCCCAAATGTGCTGGTATTCACCCCCCCTCAAATTCTTTGCAAAAACCCCATTTTAATTTTAATTTTAATTTTAATTTTAAATTTTTATTTTTAATTTTAATTTTAATTTTTTTTGAGGTCAGCTCTTCAGCACCACCAGCAAGCTCTGACTGAAAATATTTGAGAATTCCCCAAATATTTTCAACCCAAGACCCAGATTTAGCTTTGCTTTAGCTCTGGCACTTAACTGCCAGTGGAAGATCCATTTCCTTGCTGGGGATGATTAACCCAGAGCAGTTACCAGGGACAGGGGGTCAGACCAACACCTCACCATCCCCTCTCAAACCACCCTGGGAGATGCTGCCCTCCCCAACACAAAACTTCCCCTCAGAGCCTTTTTCTGGCAAGTCTGGGAAAATGAACAGGCTTTGAAGTGCACCCTGAAATCCTCTCCAAACTGCAAGTCAGGTACGACTTTCTACAGCATGACAAGGTTTTAACATGATTCCTATGTTTATATATATATATATTTTAAGTCAGAGTTCCTTATTTATCATAGGATTTGAGAAACAAAGGTCTCCTGCCTTTGATTTCCTGGGGGAAAACATTTTACAGATGCCTCAGGAGAGTTCTGAGGGTTGTTTAAAGTCATCTGCTGTTTTTAAAGATGGAAGTTCAAGGGAAATGATTTCAAAGGAGCTCAGAGGAGAGAAGCTGAAGCTGGCACATCTTCTCATTTGTATATTCCTTAGCTCTGATTTGAAGGAAGGAAAAGTCTCCTTGTTTTGTAGAGACAGAAGAACTGAAATTGCCAACAAAATAAATCAGCTCTGAAGAAAAGAAGTTGTGTTTTTTTCCTATCACATGGATGTAGATCCCACCCAAATGGAATTGTAAGCAGAGGTTAAAGGAAGGATGCAATGGCTGAACCTCTGCAGCCTCACAATCTGCATTAAAGATGCAATTCAAGGAGAGGCATTGGAATAAAATCTCCTGGGGAAGCATCAAACAATGCTGAAATGTTTATGGAAAACAGTGGGAAAGTGATATATTTTTAATTTTCTCAGCAGTTTTTACTGTGCACCCCCATCTATGTTCAAAACACTTTTCTTATTTCCTCCCCCCACCCCTTCCCTTTTTTTTTTTTTTTTGAAGGTGATGGGAATGCCTGATAACATCAGGGAGATTTTCTAGAACTGGAGGATAATTTCTGCTGGTAATTTGCTTTTCTAACGTACAGATAACACTTCTGGAAGAGAAGAAGTGGGAAAGAGCATCCTGCAATCCTGCACTCCCTTTCCCCAGGAATCACTTGACCTTTGGAGCAGACCCTGTCTGAGAGGTTGCTTCTCTTCAGGGCTCTGTTTAGAAACAAACACTGCACAAAAGTTCCTGAAAAATGTTTGTTTAATTCACCTGCAGCGACAGCAAGAGACTTTATAAACAGCCTTGCTGATAACCTCTGCTTAGAACATCATCTTAAATTGGTATATCACATTATACTCGCAAAAACTAAGAAAAAGCTTAAGTTAATTAAAATTAATTGATTGCCTTTCATTTACCATGGGTGTGTTTACAGCTCCCTCATCTGTGGCTGCTCACAACAGGACACAATCATTTCAAAGAGGGGCAGGTGATTCTGGTATCTCCCTGAGAACACAGTGGGAGAGGCACCATTATCAGCCCCAATGGTGTGTCAGCTTCATTCCTGAGACAGAAGAATTCTAGAGATGACTTTTCCATCAGATCTAATATCTGCTGCTCACAGTAAGCTTATTTGTATTTTCTGCTCGATCATAGTTAAATGTTTTCAGTCTTGGCCATGTTTTCTTGATTGCCATAGAATTATCTTTGTTATTCCATTACCTATAAAACCAAGTCTCTCAATTTCATTTATTTGTGTCTTCATTTAGCTCCACGTTTTTCCCCAGCATATTTAGGGCTCAGTGACTTCAGAATCCTCCCCAGAACACTCAGGGCAAGGCTTTGACAGCTCATTTCAGACCTCTCTAAGCCAATCTTCTCCAGCCTGCACTTCAGTTCCTCTTGTCCAGCAGCCTGGATCAAGCCAGACCCTCTTTGGATTAAGTGATTAAAGACACTGAGAGCATGAAGCACCTTTGACAAAAATTTGTGCAATTTATGATGATGATCATAAATGCTACCTAAGAATTCCATTTTTCGAAGGTCGTTTTACTGAATTTTATCAGCAGCACACCAATACCCAATGAGTGTTTTTGCTTAGAGTCCTCACCCATTGCTTTCCTGAGCCATCTCAGCCTCTTGCACTTGAGATTTGATCAATATTATGAGAAACTTGATCTGGTTGTCATTGAAACCACAGCAAAACTTTCTCTTTTTTTTGTTTTTTTTCCTGACTGGAAACATGGCCAGGCTCTGATGTTTGTCTTTTAATTAACAAGAGAGTTTAGAGATGAGTCTGTATGTGGCTTTATTTGATGTGGTGGTGCCTTTCCTGGGGCTCCCACAGCCACATCTCTGAGCCCTTTCCATGGGGGCCAGGGAGCAAAGCAAGAGAAGGATAAAACAGCTTTGAAGATGTCCCCAAAACAACAAAAAGTACAACTAATTAAATTACTTTATGGCAGTGTTTAATCTTTTCAAATTATTTGAGGTTTGTTTTCCATCTCCTTCCCTGGTGATTTCTCAGCTACTCAACATCAGTGGATCCTTTGTCCATGCTGTTCCCCAGACTGAATAAAACCCTGGTGAAAATGTCTAACCCTGACTTTTCTAATCCACTTTTGCAGATTAATATCTAAACTGAGCTGTGCTTTCTGTCCAGCCTGCCTGGCATTCTCTCTGCTGCTTTCAGTACATCTTCAAATAATCACTGGTCCCAAAGAAAGGATTAATCTGTCATTTCTTATTTAAAGCCTTTATCAATAAATATTTGAAATTAAGACAAATGTGATAAATAAGGGATTTAATTAACAATGGAGTTTTATTGTTCTTTTCCTTTCAGGTTAGGTTTGGCCTTTGTGCTTTCTGAACTCTTTGGAGATTATTCAGTTTCTCTTGCAATCTTTTAATCTCTTCCATATGAAATATTTAAACTTTCAACATATAATAATTATGAATAGGATCAAGATTGGATCTTAGAGCTACCCAAGGTAAATTCTTTAATTTCAGCTAGTGATGGCCTGAGAGCATTCAAGTCACAAAATCCACATTCTCCTGTTTCCTTTAAGGCAATATTGTCTCTGCCTCTCTTATTTCAGTGTTGTTTCATTATGTTCATTATGTTTCAGACATGCTGACTGAAAAAGCCAAATTCCAGATCTGTCAGATCTCCCTCTGCTTGATTTGCCTATAAAACCTGATTCTTTATTTTTTTTTTTTTCTGAGTTTTCTGAGTTTAGGGTTGACCTGAGGTCTTTGGGTTTCTGAGTCAGGTTCTAACTGGATTGTGAAACGGCAGAGAAAATTCTGTCCCAGAAAATGGAACTGAGGTCCTCAAAATTCCAGTGCATCCCTTCCCTTCCCTTCCCTTCCCTTCCCTTCCCTTCCCTTCCCTTCCCTTCCCTCCCCTTCCTTTTCCTCTTTCTCATGAACTGCCTGAGCACACCATTATTCCAAGATAAAGCTCCTGTGATTCTCCTTTTTATCCCCTCAGAAGGTTTTACAGGTGAGTTGTGTGGATTGTTGCTCCAGCAGGATCCTTCCTCATTCCAGCCCCGGGGCAGAAACACAGCGTTGAGTTTACAGAGAGTTTTAGTTCCTCCTTTACCTTCACTTCCATTTGGGGATGTAAAAACAGCAAATGTCTTCATTTTGCTCATGCCAATTTCTGTTCTATGTAGGGCAAATTCTTCCTGGGTTTGTGGCTTCATTTGAAATCTCAGCCAACATTCTGCTGTTTGATCTTTTTCTGGTCAGTAACAAGAGTAGCTGTGGTGATCCTCTCTCTATTCCTCATCATGTGCTGTTTAATATTTGTAATTATGTGGCTTTACTGCAGAAAATCTGATGGACAAGGCACATTCAGAACCCCAACCCCCAAAATGGGGCAAGGGGAACCTCCTGCAAAGCACTCCCTGCTCTGCTGTGGGCCTTGCTCTCCCTTTGCCCAAAAAGCAGGGGAAAAAGTAGGAAAAAATGTCTAAAAGTTTCCTTTTTTCCCTTTTTTTTGGTAAACTTTGTTTCTCCCTGCCTGGCAGGAGGCAGAAGCAGCTAATGTCTCCCTGCTGAAAGCATTAACTGATTGCATTGTTGCTTGAGCACAGCAGCTGTCCTTATACATTTAGACTCCCAGTGACAACAAAATTAAGGCAGCCTCTCCTTCTGTCAGGCAATAAAATGATTTTCTCAACTTCTTTATTTCTTCTGAGAACTTCTTAGTGCCTGCCTTTCTGTGGCTGCAGCGAGATGCTCCATCTGAACTGATCAGAACGAAGGAGACCTTTTACTCAGTGCTTTCCTGAAAGGAAGAACAAAAAATAATCTGTATTCCAGAGTGCCCTGAGGGCTGATTTCCTCCACTTTTCCATTTGCTTTAGCCTGGTACATGTGGTGGGTGTTTAATCTCATTTGTGCCACCAGTGCTCTGCTCAGTAATTGCCTGTGGCTTTCTGGTGTCTGAGGAGATGGATCTCGCTGTGACACCCATGGAAAAGAGCAGATCTCTGCTTGGGAGCACACAGGGTGCTCCTGCAGGGGCTAAACTCTTTCAATTTGGGAGTCTGCAAGGCTCCTAAAGCTTTCTGCAAGATGATAAAGTGAAATATGCACAAATGGCTGGCAGGTTTGAGTGCCAGCGCTGGCAGCTCTCCCTGGCACAGGACGGGCTCCCAGGATGGGCTGCAGCCCAAGGCTCCTGCTCCTGCTCTCCTGAGGGATCAGGGAGGGATCACCTGGCCTTGGGATGTCCTGCAGGGACTGTGCTGGGCTCCTGCTGCTGCTCTGGGCCCTCCCAGAGCCCACCTGACCAGGCAGGTTTGGGGTTTTCTGTCAGATCTCCCTCTGCAGCACTGCCGCTGCTCTCAGGGAGGCAAACCAGGGTTTGTAAATCATCTCCAGCACCCCACATCCCTTCCCAACAATGTTCTACCTCTGGTTTGCAGGGCCAAGGGCTCACTCTGACTCACCCATAAATTATAGCTTTTCTCTTTTCATTTTGCCCTTTTTGCATGGCAGTGATGTGACAACAAGGCCACCTTCAAAAGACAGGGAGGAGTCCCACAAAGCTCCCCCTGCCAGCATCTTAGGATGACATGGAAGCAGAACTGAGTAAGAAAATAGTTTTAAACTCGGTCTTTTCTTCTCTCCATGACCTATTTTGGATGCTCCACCTGCAAGGAGAGCATTGGAGGTGTCTCATTGCTGCTGAATTGCTGATTTCTGTGGTGAAGAGACCTCTGCACTCTCAGCTGCTGATATTATGTATATTTAAACTTAAATATGCATTGTCTTTATTGGGAAAATCACCCTTCAGTGTTTTAATAACTTGTTTTTCCCAGCTCTGATTGTGTCTCTTTACAAGCAGTTGCCAGATCCAACTCAAAAAAACACCAAGTCTGCTCTAACTTACAGACTACAGGGTAAAAACCCCCCAGCACCAGGCTGCATCATTCAAATTTGTCACAGCAGGATCCTTCACCTATTTTCAGAAACATTTAGTTTTATTTTTTCCTCTCCATCTGACCCTTGCAGCTCAGCATTGGTAATTAGCCCCCTGCTTCTCCCGTAGCTACTAAAAACCAGGGAAAAATAAATGTTTCCATTTGAAACCATTATTGCAAAGGCACTGCCATGGAACACTGGAGACTCACTGCTCATGTAAGGGAGATTTTCATAAAATGATACTCAGGCATTTGGGGGTTAGCTTTCAGAATTAAGAATAGTACATTTTCTTTTTTCTTTTTTCTTTTTTTTTTTAATGCAAACTTGAGGCAGTGCCATTTCTGTGCTTCAGAGTCTGAACTGAGCTGTTAAAATCTCACAGCTTGAGGTGCTTTCATCCTAAAATCCCTCCAATTGAAAAAACCTCTCCAATTTGAAATAATAAAAATTACTATCAATGTAATGTTCTGTAAGCAACAGAAAAAGTCTTTGGGAACATCATCTCTTCTGCAATGGTACCCAAAGGAAATGATGTTTATATGGAAGAATGGTCAAGCAATGATTTTCTTTTTTTTAAATTGCAGGACTGCAGGAGATCTGCAAGACAATTTCCCATCACAGGTGGTCCTAACAGTGCTTGGAGATTTTTGTAGCAGCTCCCTCCCCAAAATATCCTTCCAGTTATTCCAGCTGGGCCTCTCAGATCAAACTCAAAGTTTGAGGATTCAGGAAAAGGTTGGATCAGCTGCTCAGAGCTTTCTGCAGACAGATACAGTCAAGCTGAGATTCCATTTTATCATTAAATATCCAAATCAAACCAGAATTTACCAAAGCCTCACAGCAAGTATTGCACCTTGATAGCTCTGCATCTGCCACTCTGCCTCTTGTTCAATCTATGGATTTAAATTTAAATCCTATTTTCTTCCTTCTGCAAGGGACGTATTAGAACAGATGCTATTGACTGAGATCCTAATCCCACAATGACACTGTGGCCAACTCATCCAATTTTCTTATGAAATTTGATGGTTTTCTTTAAGCTTCAGCTGCTTGTATCAACCACTTGTTTAAGGAGCTCAGCCTTTCATCCATTTCAAGGAGATTCCTGACAGGCAGCATTGAGGGCTGGGGTTCACACTGAAGGTTTAAAAAGCCCCACACGTCCAAACATCAAAATTATTGCTTGTTTTGGGTAATAATTGTGATTTTTTAATGCTTTCACCCAGAAATAAAGGGGTGTGTTCAGTGACAGTGCAGTGCTGGATGGGGCTGAGGAGGAGCAGCACAGATGGGAGTTAATTCTTGGAGGAGACTGAAACAACAACCAGAAACCATGATGGAGCAGCTCTGCTGGGAGGAAAGGCTGGGATTGTTCACCTGCACAGGAGAAGCTTTGGGCTGAGCTCAGGGTGGCCCTGCAGGGCCTGAAGGAGCTGCAGGAAACATGGAGAGAGACAATTGACAGACAATTGACAGAGAGACAATTGGCAATTGGAGTGATGGGACAAGGGGGAATGGCTTCATTCCCCCAGGGAGGGAGTGGGCTTAGATGAGATTTTGGGAAAGAATCCTCCCCTGAGGCCCTGGCACAGGTGCCCAGAGCAGCTGTGGCTGCCCCTGGATCCCTGGCAGTGCCCAAGGCCAGGCTGGACACTGGGGCTGGAGCACCTGGGACAGTGGGAGGTGTCCCTGCCATGGCAGGGGTGGCACTGGATGGGATTTAAGGTCCCTTCCAACCCAAACAATGCCACAATCCCAAAATTTTACAGTGGCCATGGCTGAGCTTGAAGACTCTGGTTCCCCCATTTCTCCCTTCTACCCTTTGGGTTTTCAGAGACAAGCCCAGAACTAACATCTCTTTGTGGGTTTTATCAGTTCCCCTTTTCCCATAAAGGTTTTATTTACTCCACTCCTGACTCGATGCCACTTTGCCTCAGAAATTCTCCTCAGCTTTGACTTTTCCTGCAGCACAAAGGCAGCAGGAGGGCCCTTAAAGACATCATCAAAATCTTTATTTTCATGCCTTCCAAAGCTCCTGGAAATAGATACTACACATCATTGTAAATAGTATTTCTCTTAATGCAATGATCTCGTTCTAATCTTCCAGTGGTGTGAATACGCTTAGAGAGATGGATGCTAAATAAATTAAAATGAGCTAAGAGAAGATGCTTCATAACCCTGGAAATATTGCAAGCATTATTTAAAGTAGTTAATATTTTTACTGCCTCGTGAATGCTAATCTCTGAGAAATCTCAGGTACCAAATATAGTTTTAATTCTCAATTTTAGTTCTCGCAAACTGGAACTGTAAATTAATTTCAACACTATAAAAAGTAATAGAGACGTTTATTTTCTTAAGCAATCTGCCTCATTCAGCTGCAGACTGGGTCTGAATTAATGGTCGTGGCATGCTGAATACAAAATTAGTGATAATGTGAAATGCATGTAATGATAATATCTGCTGCAAGAGTTATAATGCTGGGGTCCAAATTTTTTCTCATTAATCTTCTCCATTACTATTAAAAAAATTATATTGAGCATCCTCTCTGGCACTTGAGTGCTTTTATGGGGGTTTCTTTATAAGAAATGGTTCCTTTTGCAGGATGAGCATAGCCTGAGCGTGCTTTAATCTTTTTTGGGGATGTTTTAAATGTAGAATTAAGGTGCCTGTTGCATTTCCATAATCCAATGTCAGGACAAGATAAAACTTCGGAAAAGTCACTGGATGTGGCTCCAAAGTTCAGTCTGGAGTGGAAAGGAGTTGCTAAACACTTCTTTTACTCAGCAAAATTGGAAGGAACAGGGATCCACAGAGAAACCAACCCCCATGCAGCTCAGTGACAGCACCCACCTTCCCTGTCCCACCAGTTCCTGGGATTATGGACTGAGGGTTTAATTATGGACTGAGGGTTAATTATGGAGCTGCAGGAATGTTTGCAGAAGTGCCATGAGGGGATGAAGATGTGATCAGGAAAGGAAGTGAAGAGAATCAGGGGCTGTGGGAAGTACATGGGAAGAAAAAGTGGCTTCCTGTTGTGATCCTGTTGTGCATCAGAAACCAAATAAAAACCTTTTTATTTCCTGCTTTATTTTATTCATTTTGTCTTTTATATTTCTTATGAGTGATAGGGCATTGCCAAAGAGATTCAGTGTTTGGTTTCTGTCCCAGCAGGAGCACCTGGGACAAGACTTCCCTTGACTCAAATAATGTTTATTAGTGAGTTTTACTGCAGCTGTGAGGTTTATCTCAGTTGTAGCTCTGACGGTGTCCAGGTGGGGTTGGGAGGGTTGTGTCACCCTTTTCTTCTAAGTTCTTCTGATGTTTGCATTCTTATAATGGAGTTTCTCATGCACTTTTATGTAAATAATTATTGGTTTTACATTCCTCTCTGGAGGAGGAGAAATTTGATGGACTGTTGGTTTGTCCAGTGTCATTGGAGAGGTGGCAATTTCATCCTCCAATCCACTGTCACTTTTGAAAGTCTGTAAATGTTGGAGTCAGGAAATAATCTTCTTCTGTCTTCTTTCTTCTTTTTCTTCTTCTTCTTTGTCTTCTTCTTCTTCATCTTCTTTTTCTTCTTTGTCTTCTTCTTTGTCTTCTTCTTTGTCTTCTTCTTTGTCTTCTTCTTCTTCTTCGTCTTCTTCTTCTTCTTCGTCTTCTTCTTCTTCTTCGTCTTCTTCTTCTTTTTCTTCTTCGTTTTCTTCGTCTTCTTCTTCTTTGTCTTCTTCGTCTTCTTCTTCTTTGTCTTCTTCTTTTTCTTCTTCGTCTTCTTCTTCTTCTTCGTCTTCTTCTTCTTTTTCTTCTTCGTTTTCTTCGTCTTCTTCTTCTTTGTCTTCTTCGTCTTCTTCTTCTTTGTCTTCTTCTTTTTCTTCTTCGTCTTCTTCTTCTTCTTTTTCTTCTTCATCTTCTTCTTCGTTTTCTTTGTCTTCTTCTTCTTTTTCTTCTTCGTCTTCTTCTTCTTCTTCTGTTCCGTGTTGTTTTATTTTGTGTCCTATTGTGACAGGGTTGGACGTGTGCAGAGCTGGTGGAGGGGGTGGGATCAGGAGCCCAGATCCCCCCAGGGTGGTCTCAGCCCCTCTCCAGGCTCTTTGTGCCCCAGGGTTGTTTGGAAGCTGTTCCAGGCAGGCTGTGAATAACTCAGTGCTTGTGGCATTAAACAAAACTCAAAGCAGAGAGCAGGGCAGGAACAAAGCTCTGCTGCAGCATTGAGGTTCAGCTGCTTGAACCTGAGAGTGCAGAGAATCCCAGTGTCAGTGAGGCTGGAAAAGCCCTCCAGCATCACCGAGTCCAACCTGTGCCAAATCCTTGAGTCATTCCTGGGACACCTCCAGGCATGGGCACTCCAATCCTCCCTGGCCACCCTTTCCATGGGGAAATTCCTCCTGGTGTCCAACCTCAGCCTCTCCTGGTGCAGCCTGCGGCCATTTCCTCTTGTTCTGTTTCTTGATTCCCATCTTCTTTCTTTTTTTTCTTGCTGTGGGAGCAACTGATAGCCCAGAAAAAATCCAGGGATGGTGCTGGGGAGACTGGGTTGAAGTGGGGACAGCCTGGTGCAGTGGTGGCACCTTCTGCCTAGAACACAGTTGTTACAAACATCTTTTATGAAAAATCCTTTCCTTAGGATTGTTCCTCCTGAGAAGCCCAGGGGCCTCAGGAACAAAATGTAACCAATGTTTATCTGCTGCTGTGGAATGCAACAGGTGCATCTGGGATTGGGCTCATGTGGTTGTTTCTGATTAATGGCCAATCACAGCCCAGCTGGCTTGGACTCTCTGTCCGAGCCACAAGCCTTTGTTATCATTCCTTCTTTTTCTATTCTTAGCCAGCCTTCTGATGAAATCCTTTCTCCTATTCTTTTAGTATAGTTTTAATATAATATATATAATTAAATAATAAATCATCCTTCTGAAACATGGAGTCAGATCCTGGTCTCTTCCCTCATCCTCAGACCCCGGTGAACACAGTCACACACGGTGGCTTCCAAAGGGTTCTGTACCTTATGTGGTGAAAGGGAAATATTTTGGGCTCAGCAGCGTTTATTTTGTTTTCTTTCCTTTGGACTAACGAGCCTGAGTCAGGAAACCATGTGGGGAAAATCAGTATGCAGAGTGCAAGCATCAATTTAAATCTACAAAGTTGCAGTGGGCTATATAAAGATTTATTAATCAAAACATTTGCAAAATATTGACTGTGCACGTACGCTGTGAGGCCTGAGAGATCATCTGCAAAGCAAAGCTTGAATTAATCACTTCTTCTCATCCATTAATCTTTAAAGAATTAAAAAATTATGTAGCAGATATTTGTGGGTATTTTGTGAACTCATTTCATTCTCTAATTTCAAATTTTTTTCCACTCAACAGTTGTCGTGTAGAGGGAGGAAACAACAGCTCAGGGCGATCAGCCAAGTTTTGGCTCCCAGAACAGGGGGTGTTTTGGAGAAGGTTATTCCTGGATCCTTCCCATCCTGAGGGGAAAAGTCCAGAGCCCAAAATTCCTGAGGGGACAATTCCAGAGCCCAAAATTCCTGAGGGACAAAGCACAACCAAGAGCATTTGGGTGCCTCTTTTGGCTTAGACGACTCTGCAAAACACAGCTCTGGGGAAATCTGGTTAGAAGGATCTGGCAGCCCCTGTTGTCTGCAAAAATAGATGTATTACAGGGGAAAACCAGAAGAAAATGTGGTTTTGTTGGAGAAAAAAACCCTTAATGTTTTAGTATCCAACCAAAGACTATCAATGGATACACAGTCAGCATCCTGCCACCTTGAGTGGTGCTGAAAGCCTTGGCAGCCAGTGGATATCACAGGGATTAAAACCCAAAGGCATCATTTGGGCTGGGCTCTTGCATTTTCTGAAAGGCCCAGGAAGGCACCAGCACAGCCCAGAGTGCCCATGAATCAATAAATGCTGGCAGGCTTATTTTCTTGAAAGTTGTCAAGTGCCACAAAGCAGCCCTGTTGTAGTTGATGGCTTTAATTTAAAGAAAATAATCAATTTGTAGGGCTGGCATGATGGGGAGTAACAGCCATGATTTTATTTCAGATGTTTCTTTGAGTCGGTTTATGAAGATGTTTTATAAACAAGGTTTTAAAGTGCAAGGTGTGTTCTTATTTTATTTCCTCCAACAACCAGCAAGTGAGGGAGCCAGGGCTGTATTTATAGCAGGATGTGTTTATGGAGGAAACCTTGCAGTGGCTGGAGGAAGGAACACACATCTCCTAATGCAGAGGAATGACTGGGAGCTGCTGCTTAGGAATGTGGTGCCAGAGCTGAATTACATCAATTATTAATAGATAAATTATTATATATTTAATATTATATCATATACAATATATTATATATAATATACAACATATAATATATATTATATATTATATATTATATATTATATATTATATATTATATATTATGTATTATATATTATGTATTATGTATTATATATTGTATAATATATAATATATAATGTATAATATATATAATATATTATATATTATATATTATATATAACATATAACATATAACATATATCATATAACATACAATATATAATACATAATGTATAATTAATATATAATACACAATATCTATTATATATTACTTATACATGTAATATAATGTATTCTATATGTATATGTAATATGATATATTCTATAATATACAATGTAATATATGATATAATATATAATATTGTATACTATATATCTATTATCTAATATATTATGTAATATTAGAATTAGATACTATAATATATAGAAATACATAATATATTATATATTTAATATTATATTCATAGATAAATTGTTATATTATATAAATTAGACAAAAAAGCCATGAGGTGGTACAAAATGCCCCAGCTACAGAAAGCACCTTCCCTAAACCAGCAGGATGAGCCCCATTCCATCCTTGAGCCCTTCCCAGGAGCCCACCTGAGGTTCCCACACCTGGGCAAGGGGACAGAGACATTTAGGATCAGCAGGAAGCTCCAAAAGCCACGTTGAGGCATTAAGTGAGGATGAGGAGGAGCAGGTTAATCCTCCTCCCCCAAATCCAAATTCCTGCCTGCCTTTTTCCCATCCCAGCCTTCCAGCTTCTGACCTGGTTAAGGCTGGGGCTGGGCTTAGCCCAGGCAGGGTAATAACAGAGGGGTTAAGCTTGGAACTTCTTCCCTCTGCTCTGCAGCAGTGTTTGTCTCCTACTTTTATCTGCTGGAAGCAGGAATACAAAAAAAAGTACTTCTGGCTCAGCCAGTGGATGATTTTTATCAGCTCATTTTAGTCAATAAAGAAAGAAGTCAATCACTCCTGGAAAATAGCACTTTCCAGTGCTGTATAAACCTGGCCAGTACAATTGCAGAATAAATCAATAACTGCATTAATCAATAGGATGTAAACTGCTGATCTCTGTGGATAAATTGTACCGGTGTAAGAAGGCTTTCAAATAAATTCCAAACCCACTCAAACTGCACAGGCTTTGAATCTGCCGAGGGCACTGGGACCCAGGGAAGATTTGTGCTGTTTCTCTTTAAAATCTCTGGGACAGCAGGGCTGCAGAATAATGTAATTATATCATGGTAGCAGTGCTCCCACTGCAGTGAGAGCTCCAGAAAAAGATCCCTGCACTCAAATTTGCCAGGAAAGGGGGATTTCAGGGGGAATAGGGTGGGCAGCCCATGGCACAGGGTGCCCAGAGCAGCTGAGGCTGCCCCTGGATCCCTGGCAGTGCCCAAGGCCAGGCTGGACACTGGGGCTGGAGCACCTGGGACAGTGGGAGGTGTCCCTGCCCTGGCAGGGGTGGCACTGGGTGGGATTTAGGGTCCCTTCCAACCCAACCATTCCATGATTTCCATGTTTCCTGTTTCTGAGATTCTAAGAACAGCGAGTGATGCACAGAGAAGGGAAGGGGATCCTCCCCCTGGGTATTTGGCAGCCCCAAGAGCTGTTTGGCCTCTCCAGACACCTCCATTCTTTATGAAACCCTGCATTCGAGCACCTCAGTTCATATTCTACTTCTTACCATAACAGTGACCCAATGCAAGGCTACTGGCAGAGCCCATGGATGGTTTCTAAGGGAAAAATTGGATTTTACCTGAGGAGATGCAGCAAAGTGGTTGGAGCAGAGGGATGTGGTAGGGAGTATGGCTGGAAAACCAAAACAAGGAAAAACAAGTACATGAATGAGGAAAGTTTGTGCTGGACATTTCACTGAAGGCAATCTGGAAAGAAAGAATTGTTAGGAGATGATGACTCAAATGCAACAATTCCATTTATCTTATTGGAATATTAAGATTCCAATCCTATATATATATATATATATATATATATATATATATAATAATTTGGGATACAAGCATCATATAGCCAACCCAGTACAGCCCCTTACAAAAAACTTCTGCTCTTCTGGGATCCCTTAGCATTTCAGAATTATTCCAGTTCATTCCATAAAGATGACAAACATTTGTAGCTGCTTTTCAGTACTGAAATATATTGGTGTCTATAAAATAGGTTAAGCAAAGAAACAATGCACACCAGTATGATTAATATGACATTTTAATTGCTACGTCAGGCCTATTTTCAAGTATTTAGTGCTAGGAACTGACAAAAGAAGTTCTTAATAAAAAAGCCTGAATGATTGAAGCTATTTAGAGGCCCTCATTGTACTGTGCTGTCAAAATGTCCAACTGACCTTTTCCTGATGGTAAATTTTTCCAGGGAAGATTTCATACAGGCTATTTTAATAGTGCTGATTGCCCACCCTCTCCCTCAGTTTTTAGATTAGATAATGGTCAGAGCAAGAGAAATGTCACATCCTTGCCTAGACTCTGGATTTGGCCAGGGGCATTCTGTCTGAAGTCTGTGGAACCTTATTTAAATTTTTAGGTGGATATTTCTGAGTGCATCATTAGCCATTATTTTATATTTTCCATTCAGGGAAATCCTGGAGGTGTTGTCCCCTCCATAAATTCAGTCAGGAGCGGAGGGAGCCTATGGAAAATAACTCAGCTCAGTGGAGGGAGGCTGGGCCACTCCTTGGCAGGAATGATGGGGTGGGGAAGTTGTGCTGCAGTGTACCTGGGAGAGCTCAGCATCCCTGTGGGAATGACTCTGTCACTGCCCCCAGACCTCAATCCACCCCTTCCCAAAGCCAGCACATCCCTGGCAGTGCCCAAGGCCAGGCTGGACAGGGCTTGGGACACCCTGGGATAGTGGGAGGTGTCCCTGCCATGGCAGGGGTGGCACTGGGTGGGATTTGAGGTCCCCTCCCAGCCCATTCTGGGATTCTGTGCTTCCATGACATTGTGGCTGCACCAACAGAGGCACTTGAAACCTCATTTTGGGAGCGCTGAGATGCAGCAACCCTTGGGCACATCCAGGGCAATTGTGGGGATGGTGTCTTGGAAATATCAGTGCTGGAGGGGAATAAATCAGACATGGGAGGATAGAAATTAACTTAGAGTGGAAATTAATTCCAGATTTAGATGAACTGTGCTGTTTTAACTTGTTTAACTCTTGTCACCAGGGTATTTTCTGAAAAATCTTCTTTGCCTAGCACTTTTCTCCTGAGAAGCTGAGAAGCCTCAGAAAGGAAATGTAAACAATAATTATCTGATTGCTTGGAATGTGGTCTGGAGGCTGCTGACCACCAGGTGCATCTTGGATTGGTTCCATGTGAATTGTGTTGACTTAATGACCAATCCCAGTCCAGCTGTGTCGGGACTCTGGTCAGTCACGGGTTTTTACTGTTCATTTCTTTTTTAGCCTTCTGAGGTATCCTTTCCATTTATTTAGTATCGTTTTAGTATAATAATATAATGTAATGTAATATGATATGATATGATATAATATATAATATAAATCAGCCTTCTGAGAACATGGAGTCAAATTCTCATCTCTCACATCGGGACCTCACAACACCACAAACTGTAACTTGCTGTGCCCACAAAGGCTTGCAGAGATGGACAGAAGAATGCAAGGCTGTGATAAGAGTAGTTTTCCACCTCTACCCTCACAATAAACCACATTGGTTTACTCAAGCTCTGACATCTTTCAAGCAGGGAAACCAAAACCATTGGTTTATTCAAGTTCTCACATCTTTTGTGCTCCCTGAGTAGACAAAAATCCATGGAGGGGAGCACAGAGGGATCCCCTGGCATGCCCCAGAGCACCCCAGAGAGTCCCCAAACCCCTGTGAGCAGATGAATCCCCTCGTCCACACGGGCCCTGCAAATCCCTGCAGGAAGTTCTCCACCACCGAGGCACAGGCTGATATTAATAAAGCCCTTTTTGCACATTTACAACACTTTTGTTCATGGATGTGATTTAGAGCTCGGTGTCAAGGGCTGCATTCCAACGACCCACAGAAAACAGGGAGTTTCTGCACTCTGGGATAATGCTGATTTAGGGGCTGGTGCAATAACACACATGGGCTATTTTATTTCGTTTCTTGGCATTCCTATTCAAAAATTGCCCTATAAAGAAGGGAGAAGGTGTTAAATAAAGTTTAAATGCTCGTAAATCACAAAGAAACATTGTGCTCGGAGCGAATGGAAACATTTGGAGAGGCTCAAAATTGCTTTTTTCATGGAGAAATATTTTGTTGATGTGTTAAATTCGAAATGAAAATCCCTGACTGTGAGTCTCTTTCATGTTTTGGTACTTTGCTTAGGTTATCAAAAGAAAATAGGTATTATTTTTCCAGCTGTCTGAAAACTTTGGCTGGTCTGTGATTTTCTCTAAAATCTGCTAAGTCTGGGCCCAAAATTCCCTTTACTGGGCACCTTGAAATGGGGTTTTTAATTCAGGTTCTTGGCTGTTAAAAATCAGGAGCACTGCAGAGTTTTTCTGTTGTTTTCTTTTCAACTTCTGGTTTTAGGGGATTTGTGCTATTCCTATTCCCAGTTTTTCCTGCAACTCTAAGTGACAAACTTCTGAACTTTTGATTCAAAAAGAATCAAAAATTCCTTTTGACCCTTTCTCTTTTCTTTTTAATGAAAGCTGCCAGCCATGTGAGCTCTTTCCATTTCAGCATCAGCTGCTTTAATAACACTTTCACATAAAAAGAGCTGGACTTTCAGTGCTTTGGGCAGCTCAGGCTCAATTTGTCCTGGTGAAACACCAACAAAAGGACTGGGGAGCTGGAGAGGAGAAAATGAACCTGCACAAGTTCTGCAGTGATTTAGGGAGGGTGGGAGGAGCTGGATGTAAAGTTTTTTCTCCTTAAGACTGCTTAGCTCTGCTCCTGAGGCAGAATATTCACCCTGCAAGCTCCAGCTCCAAGGGAATTCAGCAAGGGAACACTCCCTCATATTCCTGGGATTCTGCAGCTGCCCCTTTTTAAAAAGGGCTGCTCCCATGGGAGCGACAAAATGGAGAAATGCTGAAGTTAAAGGGTCTGGTTTGGATCTTCTACAGCCAGAAAAGAACATCATGGGTGCACAAAAGTGAGAAGAAATCTGAAGAAGTGTTTCATTGTTTACTTCCACCGCAAGGAAAAATGTTTTTACTTCATTAAGGTATTATCAGGATTTTCTACAGCACATTCATTTCTTTCTAAACCATTCTCCTCTTTTGAAAGCTGTGTTAAACCTCTTCCTAATAACTCCTGTGATTAGGAACTTTGCAGAAATCCCAGAGGACAGACTTCTAAAAGTGACATTTTATTTCCAGAGCCTCCCTGTAATTAAGCATCGCTCAGGCATTCTATTGAACTGTAACTGCTCTGCAGAAAATCTCTTTTCACTTGAATAAAAGGATGTTTTGGGCAAAGTTAGCAGAGAATTACATTTATGTTATGAAGTATAAGAATTTCAGATTCAGTTTAATGAAGGGAAATAAAAGGTACCTGTTGTTTAATGGGCACAGAAGGTCTGGGAGTGAGCAGAGGTCCTGCTGGACACCTGCTGGGAAGGGATGCTGCAAAAAGCTCTCTCAAAACCAAATAGGAGTGACCTCTAGAAAATATTTCACTGAATGCAGTCTGAGGGTTATTAAATATCACCAGCTGGAAGAGATCTTTAATGTTCCTTTCAACCCAAACCATTCCATGATCCTGTGAAGAGTTATTTGCTTGGGCATCAATCTCTGCCACGTGGTTCTGCAATGATCTGATCATTTTTGAGTTTATTTTCTGCCAGTCCAGCCTGTGGGACTCTGTGAGGAATCAGAGAATCAGAGAAAGGTTTGGCTTGGCAGGAGGTACCAAAATTTTGGAGCTTCCTCTGTGAATTCCCATTGCCATGCCCATGGATAATCAACATATTTTAATGTGTTCTTTGAAGGATTTCCATGCACAGCTGAACTTCTTTTACTCATTCATGTGCTGACACATCCTCACCCCCATTCCAACAGTCCCCTTTTAAAAATATTTGGGGTATTTGGTTACCTTGTAGTTATAAATGTTTACAAAGATGACACAACATGGATCTGACAGTGGGGAAAAGAAAATAAACTTCAGAGCAAAGTGAGAAGGAAGAAAAGATTTCCCAGTAATGAAATCAGGCAAAAAACACCTTTTATCAGATGTAGTTCAAGCTGGCAGGAGCGTGGCTTCAAGTGTTGAGCTGCATCTCCTGAGTTGAAAGCCAAGCTCTGGTGTTTCATTTGTCATTCTGGGGACTCAGGAGATTGAAGGGCTTAATTAGCTGCTTTTATTTATATTTCAAGATGATGAAAATCAATGTTCTTCTCATTTACCTTCACACCCAACTCAAAGACGAATCTACACTTTCAAGCCACAGCAAAGAATAACAAAATCAGGAGAGAGCAACTGATCCTGCTTAATGACAGCTAGATTTCAGCTCTCCCTCAGAAAATATTCAGTGTCCCTGGAAGTTCTGCTGATCAGAACAGTCTGTGCATTGAAAAGTCCTTTAAAATGGATTTGAGAATATGTGGAGTGTCTGAGGGTATAAAAGGTGCTGCTGTTTCAGCTCTGCTTCAAGGCCTGCTGATACCACTGAAAGTTTTTCCGTGGAATTCACTGGGCTTTGGGTTGGTCCATAGGAGACTCATTTTATTTATAAGTTTTATTATAAATTCTCCTTTTCTGCAGAAAATAGCACAGGGTACTTCAAATAATGTGTTTTATGACACCTCCTCTAATACAGACAAGTGCAAAAAGTAAACAAATAGCTTTTATTTAATTGAAAGTGGGTTTTTTTTAACAGGATACATCGAAGAACATGAGATAAATAATATCCACATCACAAGAGTTTTAAATCTCTGCTCCCCTCCGTGGCATTCAGCTTGCACAGGTTGACATTCCATTAAAATGCTGTTCCAATAACAACTACTTGGAGAAAATTTGAGACCACCCACGTGTCAATCCCAAATTAGGTTTGGCATCACTCTGTTTAATTAATGCATGTTGATTTACCCCTTGATTTCCAAGCCTATTTTTAAAAATTCATGGAATTTTGGTGCCTCATATTTTCTTAATGAGAGACCACTTCCTCCTCCCTCCCCCTCCCCAGTGTTGATTTTTCTCAGGAATGTTGCTTATGGTGAAGAATTAAGATAAAATCTACACTTTTATTTTTAGAAGTCCAAGGCAGAGCATTGCTGGAACCAGCAAGGAACAGGGCTTAGAAGAACAGAACTCAACAGCAGGATCCCAGATGCCAATGTATGGTTTATCCTTTGGGATAATTTCATTGCTCCAGAGCTTAAACCTGCAAAAATATAAACAGACAGAGGTAAATCTGTGTCAAAATTAGTTTTTCTTTACATTTTAGCTTAACAGCAATCTCTGTTTTCTTTTCAAGATGAAAGATTATCCACAAATGTAATTTCTATTTATTTGTTTATTAAACTGTAGTGGCCATTTTGTGGAGTAGGGTTTTGGATCAACACCTCACCTTTCCCGTGAGTATCTTCTTCAAGAGGGTTTTGACAATTTTGTTGCAAAACAAACTATGAATATAAATATAAAAATGCTCCCTTTTGTATGAATAATAAGTTATTTAAGAGAGCAGAGGCAGCACCCTCTGGGCCCACCCCAGCACAGCCATGGGACAGGGCAGATTTAGGGCCACATTATGTGGGAGAACTTTGACTTTCCCAAGAAATCTTATTCCTGTGTCCTTCCCTGAGCTCTGCAAGCCAGGGCAGTGGAGACCTGCACTAAAAATAAGGTGTGGAGAAAAACACTTTCTCCTCTAATGAATGTCAGAATATCAGAGACAAATTTATAGGAGCCAGCACCAAAAAGCACCAGGAGGGAAGACACCTGTGGCAAGGGACAATCTGGGAATCTGCTGTGCTTAGAGGCACAGATTTCTTCTTATGCAACAGCATTCAGAGGGGGGAAAAAAAAATATCTCACTTACTCGATATTTTTGGAATCCTAATTTCCTCACTGCTGCTGCCATCGCCACCGTCGCTGACGGTTCTTATCTCGATGAGATAATCTTCTTCAAACGGGACCAGAAGTTCAGCTGAAGTGTTGTTTGTCTCCAGGATATGGGCTTTGCTCTGCCTGTTCTGTCTGTACAGAATCTAAGCAGAAAAGGGATTGGAAAACAAGGGTTATTTCATTTTGTTTTAAGTTTTAATGGGTTTTTTGGGGGGGATACTGAGAGATTCTTCTGTCGTGTCCCAAAGTTTTCTGAGCACTCTCAGCATCCTGTAGGGTGTTAAAAGCAATTTAAACAGGGGAATAAATTCTGCAGGATTTTGGGGTGGGTACCACAGCAGGTGGTTTCCTAGAACCTGAGGATAATCAAAGAATTCTGCACTGAAACCAAACTTTAAAATAAATTTGTATTTCCTTTAAAAGCAGATTTATGGGAAGGATTTTTGGTTCATACATAGATCTTTGTGTGAGTATCTTTCAGTGTCTTTTTTAAAGGTACATTTATGAACTCTCAGAGAGTGAGAATGTTTAAATGTGGTTTATGACTGCCTTTAATGCTTCAAAGACTGTTCTCTATTTCATATATATTTGTGAAACTCCTTCCCTGGAGATACGAAAGCAAGAAACTTTAGGTAAGTAAGATTATAAGGGGACAAGAGAAATACAGGATTGGGGGACAGAAAATCCCTCTGTTGGGGTAAAGAAGTCCTACTCTGAATGAATATTTGTGTAAACATCAGTCAACCATCCCAATAAATCCAGAAAAATCCAGTGTTCCAGGTAATGAATACTCATTGTCCACCAAATCTCTGCACCTCTATTGTAACCAAAATATCTGATTGATGAGATAAAGGAATCACTTACTTTGTAGCCCAACACCTCAGACTCATTCTCCATTGTTTTCACATGCTCCCAGTTGAGGCATATTTTGGAATTTGTCAGCTTCCAGGCGATGTTTGCTGGAGGTTGACTTGGTGCTTTAAAAAAAGAAATAAAAAGGATTATGATGATAACGAGATAAACTGAGTATTAATTTTCATAGTGAATCTAAATGAGCTGCTGATATGGGAGTAGCAAATGCTTGGGTACCTAAAAGAGCAAAACAACATTTTCCAGTCCATCATTGCTCTGGTATTAGTCAGAATAAAGATCTATTCATAGCACAGAACCTCTTACTGTGAGACTTCATTTGCAAAATTAGGCACAGCCTGACAGCGTCTGACAGTTCAAGTTATATTTGAGAGATTTTGTGCAAGGAAAATGTTGTTCCATTCTGTATTTCCGTGTCCTAGAGGATGTTTTGCTGTCTGGATCTCCAAAAAAGCTAAAACTGAGAGCAAACGACAGAAGCCAAGATTTCCATCAGCCAGGACAGGTTACAAAGAGCTGCACATGAAAGTCTCCATGTGATCCACCATGAAACATTGTAGGATTTTAGAAATTCTCAGCACAATAGGCTGAGAGCAGCTTTTTCAAAGGCTTTTTATGCCTAAGTGCGAGGACTTTGAAAATTTGCCTACAAGTGACTGGAATTGAATCCTGTGTGAACATGTGAGGGTGGAGCTGAGCCTTTGAACTGAGCTCGGATTTAGGCCAACACGTTCTCTCCTGCTCCATGGCACATCCTGCCAGGCCCTGCTGGCTGGTGGCACAGGAAAGGAGGGTTGAAACAGAGGGAAAAAAGAGGAGAGAGCTGGAGAAACACATTCCAGCCCTGATTCTAAATTGTTTAATCTGGGATCCTTCTCTTCCCCGCTGTGTGCTGGTGAGTGATGGAAGGAACAGTTGATTTGGTGATAATTTCTTTCATTTCCCACAGAGATAAAACAAATGGATGGGTGCTGCTGTTTCATATCCATCTGCCTCGTGGTTTTGGAGAAGTTTAATCCATCCCTCTGGTAGGGAATGAGATGTTGGTGGAGCTCCCAGGTGAACGTCCAGGGGTGTCCTTCCATCAGCCACACTGTCAGTGTTGGAAAAGATTCATTTCTTTATGAAGCCATTTATCTACTCTCACATACATCAAACTGCAAATTTATTTAAATATGGCTTGAAAGCTCGTTGTTGCTTTCAGGAAACATTTTATATATGGAATTGGATAACAAAATAGTCACAAGAGGCAAAGGATGTCAAATACTTCATTGGCTGTGCACTCTGAAGAGGTTTGAAATCACTCAAAAAGGGGTGAATTACAGCCTTGACCAAAGCTTTTTGACATAGAAACTTAAAGCTATCTTAATTCATGATCTTGAGGCTGAAAAAACACCACAGGAGGATTTGCAAAACAAAATTATCTGGGTTTTTTCCAGCCAGAAACCAGAATAAGTGGTAAGAGCACTTTCCCAAATCCATAGGAATATCTGCTAGCAAACCCAAGCAGTTCCAGGTCTAAGATTGGCAGATTATTTCCTCAATTAATTCCTTGTAATCAGTGCTCTCAAGAATAATAGAAATCCCAAATATCTGCTTAAGTTTATTGAGGTGCTGATGTTATTGTCATGGTTTAGCAAGCAAACACTTGGCTTTGTTGCTGTACTGAGCTGAGGTTTATCCATGCAAGTATTTCCAGTATCTATATGTAATATTGATATATTTAATGTGTATTTGTATCTATTTGTAAGGGAAAAAGAAGAGGAAGATAAAAAGATAAAAGGAAGAGGAAAAGGAAGTTGAATGGAAAAGGAAAGGAGAAGGAAAAGGAAGGAGAAGAGGAAAGAGGAAGTGGAATTTCTGCAATCCATGCCATATAATTAAAGAACCAGAAGAGAACAGCTCTTTATGGAGCCATGTCCATGGTTTGAGGACCTCAATTCCACCTCCCTAAGTACTTTCAGCTGAAACCAGGATGTCACCTTAGACCTTACATTGATCTTAGAGAAGGACACTTCAATCAGAATTGCACCTCTTTGGCAGAAGGATCATTTCAGCTCTGCTGAGTCCCTGCAATAATGGGAGGAGCAGAAGGCTGCAGGGATGCTGGATGCTGAGCAGGGAGACAGAGCTATTACTTTGGAGCTCCATCTCCTGCTCCAGATGCACATTGTTTATATTCTCTTGACATACTATCTCTTCTCTTATTGCAAGTGCTTGCATCTTCCCCAGACAGAGCTTGAAATTTTAATCTATATATTTAAATATTAAAAAGGTTATTTTGACTTTAATTTTTAAATGAACCATTAGCACAATCCTGAATTTGACAGAAGATAAAGTAGATGTAAAACAAAAGCAAATTTATTCCTTCTGTGTTTTGTCATTTGACTGCCATGTCTTTAACTTGTCTTTCATTCAGATGCACATAGGAATAGAGGGAAGAATTCCCAGAGATGAATCTATTTTCTATTGAAAAATGGACTGTGATGAAAGTCATGGAATCACAGAATGGTTTGGTTGGAATAGCACTTAAATTTCATTTCATTCAACCCCCTGCCATTGTCAGAGACACCTTCCACCATCTCAGGTTTTTCCAAGCTTTGTCCAAACTGGTCTTGGACAGTTCCAGGGATGGGTCTTGTTTGAGCCCTTCAGAAATATCTTCTCTTGCTTTAGTTTTCATTGTTTTATTTACAATAAATATTGGTTTTGTGGCAATTAAAAAAATCAATTAACTCATTTTTCAAGTTGTTCCTATCTTGCACTTGGAGCAATGGCATGGAACAGCATATAGAAAAGAGGCAAAACTGGTGAAACTCAGGAGAAATATTTCCCTTTTATGCTAAAGTGCTGATCAATAATTTACTGGGAAAACAGATTCCAAGGAAAAGAAAGCAGCAGAGGGCTTTATTTTTAGTTATAATTTAAAAAAAAAAACAACCCACAACTAAATTGTGTTTATATCAATGTATCCCTTATGCTGAGCTCTGCAGTGCAAAGTTCAGAGGTGTGAAAACCCCTCTGTATTTGGTACATTCAACAGCTTCCTTTAAAACCCCCAAACCAACACAGCCTCACCCCAGAATCTCTTGTCTGGCCTGTGGGACATCCCTCCTTTATTGGCTCTGCACCTCTGGAGTCCCCTGAAAGCAAGGGGGCTGCTCTTCCTGGGCAAACACAAATCCTCCCTCATGGGCACTGGTTTAGGACCAGAGGAAGTTTCTCAGTCACTGATTTTGTTGTCTGACTTATGAAGAAATTTGGGATTCAGTTTTCCTTGCTGTTGAAGCCTTTGGCAGGGATGGGTCATGGGGAGCTGGGATGTGCCTGTCCCAGCTGGGAATTTGGGACCCTTGCGTGGATGCCATGGGACAGAGAGAGAAATGGCAAACGTTTCTCACAGTGGCTTGTGAGAACTTTCAAGGAGTTATAAAGTTGTGATAACTTGTTAAGCATAAACAGTCTAGAGGTGGTGTTTTTCTACTTTGTCTTTCTGTTCTTCTCAATTCATACAGCTCCCTGGAACTGTATGAAAAAGGTGTTTTTGTTAACTAACCAATCAAACAGAATCTATCGTATCACTCTATAAAACTGCACGGTTCTCTTCAATAAAACCTTCTTTTGCTCTTTCTGTAAAACTGCCTCTCACCTGTTCCTGTGTCATTCTCAGCACAAAAGTGACCCCCTTGTTGTGCCAAACCCAATACTCACGGGATTTTTTGGTGGTGACATTCACGGGGGTGCTGGAGGGCCCTGTCCCCGCAGTGTTGTAGGCTCGGACTGCTGCAAAATACACCGTGTTAGCTCTCAGGCCCGTGATGTTTTTGGCTGTCACATTCCCACTGACTCTGACCTTCCCAGCTGTGCTTTCCTTGGGATCATCTATCCAATATAAAACCTAAAAAGCGAGAACAAAGAACAGGCAATTCATTGTGTTCCAGCAATTAGAGGCTTGGCTGGGAAGCAGACATGCTGACAAGGAAGATTTCGAGGAATACAGGATTTTTTTTGTACTCCAATCTAGCAGGATGTAAACCCTGGCATGAATATTTATAGAGAAGCAATAACATTTCAGAGACTGAATCCCAATTAAGGAACGAAATGAAATCCTTAAATTTACAGATGTCCAGAAGGAAACCTTTGATAAGGTAAGGAATGATAAAAGCTTTGTTGGTTTTATGGTTGAACACAATGAAAGAAAACCTTAAGATATACAAAAGAGCATTTATCTCAATCATCTAAAAGGTTTTTAATTATTTTGTATCCTGGCTCTAGTTTTGATTCAGTGACACCTACTTAGACTTGCTATTTTTTTCATTTAGTAATTGACTTAGGAAGGTTTTTGGACTGTACTCTTACTACCTTCATTTATACCTTGCAGTGATAGCACAGAATTTAAAGCGTTTTTGACTCGTTTTCCTCTTATCTACAAATAAAAAAATAAAAAGAAAAAAAAAAAGAAATTGTTTCACTATGCAAGTAAAATGACCAGGAATGATATCTGACATTACTTAATCCTAAAATCACAGAATCATTTAGGTTGGAAAATATCTTTAAATCCAACCATTAACTCAGCAATGCCAAGGCCAGCACTAAGCCACATCCCCAAGTGCCACATCCACACAGCTTTTAAATCCCTGCAAGGATGGGGACTCCTCCACTGCTCTCTTCAAATGTTTGAGTTAATGGTTGGACCTGATGGTCTTAAAGGTCTTTTCCAACCTAAATGATTTCATTAAGAGGAGGGAGAAGTTAAAAGCCTTTCAGTGCACCACAGCACAAGCTCTGGGTAGTTCTGGAGTACATTTATCCAGCCCTGCTCTGTCAGCAGTGCCTCGTGTGCCTGTCCCCAGATCTGAGCACAGAAAATCTGTGACAGAGCTGCAGTTCTGGGCTGTAAACCCTTCTGATTATCTCAGGTGGCTTGCTGCTAATGAGAGCCAAGGAAAGAGCTCCACGCTCTTGGAAGCAGCAGTTTGTTAACTGGGAGGAGGAACCAGACGGCCAAAAGGATTCTGGACAGCAAAGGGACAACTTCAAGGTGTCAGAGCCCGTCAGCCCGTGGCCCAGCCCCTCACCTTGTAACCCAGTCCCTCACCTCATAGCCCAGCATCTCACCTTGTAGCCCAGCACCTCACATTGTGGTCCAACTCCTCACCTCGTAGCCCAGCCCCTCACCTCATAGCCCAGCCCCTCACCTCATGGCCCAGTCCCTCACCTCATAGCCCAGTCCCTCACCTCATAGCCCAGTCCCTCACCTCGTAGCCCAGCCCTGTGCCCATGGCCCAGTCCCTCACCTCGTAGCCCAGCCCTGTGCCCATGGCCCAGTCCCTCACCTCATAGCCCAGTCCCTCACCTCGTAGCCCAGTCCCTCACCTCATAGCCCAGCCCCGTGCCCGTGGCCCAGTCTCTCACCTCATAGCCCAGCCCCGTGCCCATGTCCCAGTCCCTCACCTTGTAGCCCAGCCCCGTGCCCGTGGCCCAGTCCCTCACCTCGTAGCCCAGCACCCTGCCCGTGTGCCGGTTCCAGGGGATGGGCAGCCAGGACACCTCCACCGCCGCCGCCGACACGCTCAGCGCCGAGGCACCCGCCGGGGCCATCTGTGGCTCTGGGACAGGGAGAACACAGCTGCTGGGACATGCTGTGACCACAGGGACAGTGGGGAGGAGAAACAGCAGGAAGAGCCCCTGGTGTAACCGTGAGGTTTGCTCTCCACTTATGGTGGGATGTCAGCAAAAGCTGTTCTCAGAATTGCCCATTCCCCATCTGCTGGAGCAGGTTTTCAGAGATCAGCCACACTGAGTGGTCTGAAGAACCAAACCCTCTGAGAGAACACCTTTGAGTGTCTCCCAGTTTTCCCAACACACTCAGCAGGAGCACCTTGGGGACAAATTAGTCAAAACAAGCCCTCTACTGAAAATCATTCTGAAAATTTGCCCCTTCCTATTTTTAGTTCAGATTCCCATCTCCTGACTCACGTCTGTTATAAACATCCAATGAGCGGGTTTGGGCAGGGCCCTTAAAAACCCTGGGAGATCTGCCTGACTGTCACAGACATCTTTTATGAAAAATCTTTTCCTTAGGATTTTTCCTCCTGAGAAGCTGAGAGGCCTCAGGAACAAAATGTAACCAATGGTTATCTGCTGCTGTGGAATGCAACAGGTGCATCTGGGATTCGGCTCATGTGGTTGTTTCTAACTAATGGCCAATCACAGTCTGGGTGTCTCAGACTCTCTGTCCGAGCCACAAGCCTTTGTTATTCATTCCTTCTTTTTCTATTCTTAGCCAGCCTTGTGATGAAATCCTTTCTTCTATTCATTTATATAGTTTTATATAATATATAGTTTTATATAATATGTAGTTTTATAACTATATATTATATAGTTTTAATATAATATATATCATAAAATAATAAATATCATATCATATAATAAATAAATATAATAAATAAATATCATATCATAAAATAATAAATCAAGCCTTCTGAAACATGGAGTCAGATCCTTATCCCTTCCCTCATCCTCAGACCCCTGTGAACACGGTCACACCTGACCACATCTGTCACCTGTTGCTGCTACACACCCATTACCACTAAGAGTAGCTTGTGTTACCATCCTCTCCTGAGTAGATGATGGAAATGGAGCTCAGGGTCCCTTCTCCCTCGTTGTTGTAGACACCAACTTTGACCTCGAAAGGCGACAGGGGTGTGATGCTCTCGTTCCTATAAATGTATTTGCTGGATTCCACCGAGGCCACCACAGCTTTGGTCCAGGTTGTTGAGCCAAGGGGACGGAACATGACGATGTAGCCAAAACCTTCCCCGTTCTGGAGCTCTTCTGACACTGGCTGTGGTGACAAGGCAGTCAATAAAGGTTTGCATGTATCCACAGTTTTAATTGAATCTTCAGTCACTGACTGTATTTTAGTGTTATTGATTTAGTTGGCTGTGCCTTGGAGAAGATAATAATGTTTGCCCCATCCGTCAATGTAATATTGAAATAAAAATCAAAATAATAAATCTATTGGGGCAATCAATTTAGAAACAAAAGATCTGATCAGCTCCATTAAAGTTGTCTCTTTCAGGCATGAAGTTTGCAAAATTAAAAGCATTTCACTCAGTACAAGTTGTAGCTTGTAGATTTTTTTCCTTTCCCCAAAGGGGCATAGGAATGCTAATTTTAAATAAATGATTTTAAAGGAAAAAAAGAGCTGGGAAGGAACAAATGTATACAAAGAAATGTGTGTCAGTTGTATAATTGCCTGCCTCTGAGTACAGTGCTGATGTATTTTTTTCAGCAAGAAGAAAGCCTCGAGTACATGAACATATTCTTATTTAAGTTCTCAGAACAGAAATGTTCCTGCAAGTCAACATGGCAAAATTAATGTTTCTATTAATAAAATCTCATGTCAAGATATGTATGAAAGGCTCAAACTGAAAAGGCAATTACAGCAACACCGTGTCCAGCATGAAGTTGGGTTTTTCATGGGATAAAAATACTTCCACATTCTCAAAGCAAGAGGACATTTATGAAATAAAATCAGGATTAAATGGAGAAAGGAAGTGTTTCTCAGTAAAACTGCATTTATTTCAGAGGCTTGCATCAAAGGAAGGGGCATGGAAAAGCAGGCATGGAAAATGGTGCTAAAAGACAGCAAAAGGGTCAGGACCTGAGTCCTGGCCCCAACATCTTCTCCTGCAAACTCTTGGGAGCACAAACAGTGTGAGATGATAGGGGAAAATCTGGAAGCACTTCAGAACACTTCAGGGCACTTATGTTATTTTTATCATAAATTCCTTCTAATTCCAATAATAAAAATACTGATAATAAGCCTGCCCTGCATCTATAACACATGTCCTTCCTTCAGGGTTTTACTAACCCCCAATATTCCCCTTTCCATCTCTTTTCCAGCCCTGAGAGAATTAAATGTGAGGGATGATGCCTCACTGGGGATTTATAGGAGTTCAAGCAACTTTCTAGAGCATTTAATTTGTTTTTGAGGCTTCTGTGACCTCAGATTTAATCAAGACATTTAGTGAGCTCATCACAGAAAGCCGCAGAGTCCCGTTCAGTGTTGTTTGCTGGCCATAATTAGGATTTCTTCTGATTGTTTTTCAGGACACACTACAGAGTCCAACAGGATAATTTGACTGAGATATCTCAGGTTGTTTCCTATTTTCATGTTCTTCTGCTCCCAAAGAGAAGAAAATTAAACAAAAGAGTGAAAGGTTGCAGATGGAGGAAAACTTAGTTCAGGGAAAGTGGAATTTCACTCTGTTTGCAGCACAGGGAGGGGAAAACATCTGCAATGTTATTTATCTAGTGGGAATTTTTTAAAATTTCTTTTGATCTGATTTTTCACTTTTTGACCAAGCAGCTACCCCATCACTTCCCAGGCTTTGCCTGCCTTCATCCCAGGGCCTGTGGGAAGCTGCTGGGAGGCTGGAAATGGAGGCTCCTTCCCACAGCACTCACTTTCTACTCTCTGAAATGACCTGCACTCACCCTTTGCAACTTGTCTGGCATTAACTGCTCTGGAAATGTGTATTCTCTGCTCTCGCTGGAGTGCTGCAGAATTAAAGGGCTCATCTCCTTTAACGCATAATAGGATATGTCTTGTCAGCACAGTGTTCCAGAATGGAAAACATGTAAACAAAAGTAGGAAAAATGTAAATGCAGAAAATGGCCAAGCAGATTAGTGTGTTAAGCACCTCCTGTACAATGGAGATAAGAGGGTTATGCAGACTTCTAAACATCTTTACAACATGCCTCTTAAACTGTTTATTTTCACAAATTGTTCCCTATAACACAGAAAACTTGCTGTATATCTTACAGGCTGTTTGCTCTCCACATCCAGGGTGAAATCCAGGCTCGACCAAAGCTGGTGACCAAAAGCCTTTGGATTTCAGCAGGGCTGTGGTTTCACCCACAGATTTATCCCTGTAGGACATGTGAGGTTCCCTGAGCTCAGAATTACCTCCCATGTGATGACCAGCTCGGAGCGGCTCCCTCCTCCTCCGCCGATGTTCGTGGGTGCCACCACGGGAACTGGAGAAGAAAAGAGGTTGGAGTGTGCAGCTTCCCCAAGGCTCAGCCCTGGGGCCAGCCCTCTTTAGTGTCTTTATGGCTAATCTGGAGCTCAGAAGTTCACAGCTGGCACTAATTTGGGTGGGAGTGTGGATCTGGGCAGGCTGGATCCAGTGGTGTGAAGCTCAACAAGGCGAAGTGCAGGGTCCTGCTCTTGGGTCATAAACCATAAACCACATAAACCATTGACAACGGCCCCATGGTGCACTCCAAGATGGGGGAAGAGTGGCTGGAAAGTGGCCCAGCAAAAAAGGACCTGGGGGTGCTGAAGATGAGGCCAGGTGTGCCCAGGTGGGGAGGAAGGCCAAGGTCACCTGGCCTGGATCAGCAATGGTGTGGCCACAGGAGCAGGGCAGGGATTGTCCCTCTGCTCAGGCCACACCTCCAGTGCTGTGTCCAGCTCTGGACAAGGCAGTGGTCAGCCAAATGTTGGACTCAGTGATCCTGGAGGCCTTTCCAAGGGGGTGATCCAAGCATTTCCTACCTCACCTGCAGCCTCCCAACAGCGGAACAAGGATCACATTGCACAGCAGCCCATTTGAAATGAAGTGAAATTATGTTTACACGTTTTCTAAGGCTGAAGCCATAGATGAATTTGATACATGAGTACCCTGGTTCAAAAAATTAATTAAAGAACTGGAAGCATCAAGTATCTGACATTATTATGCCTCATCAATTAATTGGCAAAATGATGTTCCATTCAGACTGTAGCTGCAACACTACTGATTTACTAATTATGCATTTGTTCAGTAAACATGTTGTTGGAGCAATATATTAATTTTTTTAATTGGTTGTATGCTTATCTTAGTGAATTCAAAACTCACAAATTGCTTTTCTCCTTCTCCCAAGACTGTAAGTATCCAAAAGTTGGTTGATGAGAGTTGGATTTCTCCAGCATTCCACAGGTGCGTGGCACCAGAGGTGGAGGACTGAGATCAGGGAACTTTGTTGAGGTTGAAGGGGCCCATGGTGGAGAGCCAAAGAAAATATCAGCATTTCCTGCCTCTTGCTTTATATTTCTTCTTTAAGGTCCCTTCCAACCCAGCCCATTCTATGGTTCCATGTTATGTTCTTTTTCAGCTGCTGGCGATGTGTAAGAGAAGAGAACATCCCTGCAATGGACAGAGACAGGAAGTCTCTACAGGACATTTGGTAGTACCATCTCCAAGTCCTATCTTCAGAAATGTCAAGATTGTTGTCTCATTGTCTTCATTCATCTCTCACTGTCTGAAAAGCTGATGTGTAGGGTGAGAAATAGGAGGGATGTTTACATCTCAAAAGCCCTTTTTTCAGAGATTTTGGGCAAGTTTTGCCAAATCTGCTTGTCCTTCCCATTGACAAATGCATTAACCCAGCTTCAGAGGTGCCAATAAAAGCAACAGTGCTTAACGTTCACAGAAACTGATGTCAGCCCATAATATAATTTGAATTATATATAATTAAATATATGAATTATATATAATTTCCAGATTTTAGTCCATGTATAAATAAATATCTGATTTTATCCTCTAGAAATGGGAGGAATTTCAGAATAATTTTGCTGTGCAGCCATAAGAGTGAGTAGAAGAGAGCAAACAGGCTGGGCTCTCCTGGAGGGTTTCACAGGGCTGTTCATTTTTGTCACTCACAATCAATGTCTTTGGGCACATCAGAGGCAAACGATCTCAGACTGACAAGAACTGCATGGAAACAGCAAAACAAACTTCCAAGCCTGGTGTTTCACTGTTTCATGAACCAAGTGATGCTCAATTAGCTCATGTGTTAAATGTGTTTGGTACTTGCCACATTTGCAAGGGGAGGATTTTGTGCTGCGGCTCAGCAGAGCCTCAACTGGGTCAGAGTTGAGAAACAGATGAAAATTTACAGCTGAGTGCACCAACAGAGGCTCAATTAATTCTCAGCTCCATTTTAATGAAATGAACAGTGGCTCATTTGCATTCACAAATCTAGTAATGCTCAGATTTTAGCTGGCAAAATAGTTATTACAACAGCTCAAATTCACCCTGTCCTGGTCAGGTATTTGCTGTCCACACTGCCCTGCTGATTTCAGGTTCCTATTCTGACTAAAAAATTAAAGAAGCTGATATTGTCCCACTGCACTGCAACATTTTGAGACAGGGGTTTAGAGCAGTGAAGGGGTTAAGCAGCTAAAAACCTGAAGTGAGTCTTTCTGTCTCTTTTGTTAAACTTCAGACAGAGCTACACTGCACAGAAATAATCTTCCTTGTGTCATTGCCATGATAAATAACAATAATTTTATTGTTTCTTTCTCCTCATTGCCCCAGTCTTGTGAATCCCTCTAAGAAACAAATAAATAAAAGCTTTAAAAGATGAAAGCTTTCAATGCCTGCCTAGTTTTGAATATCCCACTTCACAAAGCCCTACGGTGGTAACAGCCACAAAAACCTTCTCAAGATTAATTTGGTCTTTGTGATCAATCATGTAATATAGAATATTCATTTGAGATACTCTGCTGGGAAATTTAAAAAATTTGACCACCTCTGGAAGGTGCTGGGGTTGGATCTAGATGGTCTTTAAGGTCCCTACCAATCCAAACCATTCTGGGATTCTATTCCCAGAAACAAATGGATTCCACATTCTAAAAGAAATGGATTTTCTTCTGTACAATGTACAATACTGTATTTTGAGTTCTGTCCTGAAATGCAGCTTGCCAAACTTCAAAGCTTGGCAAATGAGATAAACAGAGAAGAGAAAGTGGGTTGTAAAAGCTGCTTCCATTTTACTGCTTTCCATCCCATAAACACTGATTTTATAGGTGGGAGACAGTTGATAAGCAGGGAGCTGGGAGGAACATAAAACAAACCAAAGGTTTGGGCTGCAAATAAATTGTACCAAACTGAGCAGGTCAAAGGACTGACAGTGTTGGTCACCCAAGAATGAGGCAGCTTCCCCTGAGGTGCCAAGTCCCAGAAGATAAATGAGGAAAGGTCAGACAGACAGACAGAAAGGATCCACTCAGGAGTCAGTAGAAGCTGCTGGTTTCACTGGGCTTTGATGCTGTCATTTTTTTCATCCAATATCCAGAGTTAAAATTATCCTGCTCCTCTTGATGCTCAGGTATCAAACCTCTGCAGCCAAGGGACATGCAGAGAGTGAAGTTGTCATTTCATGTGCAAGTCCCTGAGCAGGATAAAAACTTGGATTTAATTGGGAGAACAAAAATTGTTCTGCCCAATTGCTTGAGTGAAAGGTTGATTGGGACACATTAAAGGGAGGAAGATAGGATAACTCCAGCTTTTATCGTGGAATGCCAGAGGGGTTTGGATTGGAAGCGACCTTAAAGACCATGGAGTCCCACTCCTGCCATGGGCAGGGACACCGTCCACTATCCTGATGCCTTGTGCAGGCTGCCCTAGAGCAGAGGCTGGATGGAGTTACAGAATAAAGCAGGGATTGATTCAAAGCATCTCCTCCATGGACCCACCTTGGGCAGCACAAGAGCCCAGCCAGGGCTGCACCCAAGATGAATCCAAAATGGCCCCAAAATGCACGGCCGGGCACGGGCTCTGTCCCTGGGATCAGTTCTGCTCCATTTGCATCTTGCAGTTCATTGTCCCATTCCAGCTTTAGCCCCTGCAGTCCCACCCTGCTTGTTTTTCTCTCTCCAGCCCACGGTGTTTGTGCTCTTGGGCTGAGATTTGGATCATTTGTCCTTGGTGCCCAGCTGGAGCAGGAATTGTTTTGTGTCCCTGCTCTGCGCACAGAGCTCACCATGGCCTGATGTGAAGCTCAGAACTGCACACTAAAGCAGCACAGAATGTGAAAAATAGAAAAGCTCAAACCTGAGGCATCAATCCCAGGTTGCTCCAAGTCCCATCCAGTAACGCATTCTTGTGGAACACGTTGGATCCCCGCCAGTGGAATTGGGTAAATGAAATTCCCACAGCTGAGAGCCGGAAAAGCCTGGCAGGAAGCAGGGCCTCACCTGCTTTGGTTTTCAGGAGAGCAAAGCCTGGCAGGAAGCAGGGCCTCACCTGCTGCTTTGGTTTTCAGGAGAGCAAAGCCTGGCAGGAAGCAGGGCCTCACCTGCTGCTTTGGTTTTCAGGAGAGCTGAGGGCCTGCTGGGCTCCCCGATCCCAACGCTGTTGCTGGCGACCACACGGAACTCGTACTCAACCCAGGGGCTTAAATCCACCACGGTGGCCTTGTGAGTCTTGCCATTAATGACCTCAGGAGCTGAAGGCAAACATGACACCAACAATGGGTTTTTGAGGTAATTAATGTTACACACTAAATAAAAAATCCAAGGCAAGTCCCAAATTGCTCACCTGTGGCGACTGCCTGCCATCCCACCGAGAAGGGAGTCCTGGTCTGGACACTGTAGATCTGCACTGGGCTGTTGTTATCTGCTCCAGGCTTCCAGGATAACCCAGCAGTTGTGCTAGAAACATGTTCAACTTTAACATCTTCTGGTGGACCTGGAGGGCCTGACACGATCAGCATTTTAAGAGGAAAGTATTGGGAAGAGAAGATTCACCGCTGGAATGGGTTGGGCAATTCTTACTTTCTCAAGTCAGAGGAATTATTCATGAAGCTGCAGTGTCATAAAAGCTGCACAATCCCTAAATGATGGCTCCATGCCTGGATTTCATTTTTATGAGTCAGGAAAATTAATGTCTTGATGTCGCTAACATGAAAACTACAAACAAAGGAATGATTTCTTCTTTGTGTCTGACAAAGAAAGGCACCCAGTGTTGTCTTTTGTTGAACCATTGAACAGCCTGAGAATTCCTACTGAATTCAATCAAAACTGAGGTTCAGAAGGAATGCAGGATAGTGCACTACACAGATTTCTGATTTCTCCTAGGGTTTACAAACCTGCTCCCATGACAGCATTTCCTCACTGCTTGGAAGTAAAAAGCTGAGTTAGAAAATATTATTTCATATTATCTCCAAATAGGGGAAAGGAATGAGGTATTTTGATTTTCCCAGCTTGCACAGTGACCCAGAGATGCCTGAAGGAAATAACAACACTGCTGAAGTTAGAGGACTTCCCTCCCATCTGTGTGGCCCAAAATTTTTGCCAAAGACGCCAGGGCAGAACTCCAGAGGTTCTCCTGAGGTTGGCTGAACTCCAGGATCATGCTGGCCACAATTTTGGGGCCAAGAGTAAAAGAAAGGGAACATTTCACTATTGAGATGTGGAATTGACATCCTAGGAGCTATTTAAACAATAGCTGATGTTAAGAATTCCTAATTCCTCTAGAAAATAAGTGTGTCTCCCTTACAGACATACCTCTCACAATTATATCTGCCGTTGCAGATTGAGTGTCTAAAGAAGTTTGCACCATGCATACATATTTCCCAGAATGATGCAGCTGAATATTTCTTATCATCAAATCCCCAGCAGATTCCTGGAGAGATTAAAAAAAAAAAAAAAAAAAGTAAACTAATCACTCACAACATGCTTTCCATACTGGGCATTTTTATAAATTGCTCAATATTAATACAAAATTCAGCTTTTAAATTAAAATATTCATAGCTATCATCAGTTTCTTTCATGGGGACATTTTTATTATGGCTTCACAAATAACTCAAGCGCCTTTATGAAATTTAGGGAAGAAAAATAAATGTTTGCAGCCCTTGTAAAGAAACAGTGATTTGCCAGGCACATAAAGAGCGAGGGAGGAATTATGATAAACATTCGTGTCGTGTAAAGACTGTGGCAAAGAGTTTCATGAAGGAGTTTGGGAAACTCACCCTTCCAATCCTTTCAAAGTGATGGATTCCTCTGCTCAAATCAATCCTCTGGCCATTGAACGACCACGAGAAGCCCACGTGCAGGGAGGGGTCGTGGGACACCTGGCATGGCAGGACAATGCTCTCTCCAACTGTTGCATCTGTGTCAGAGGGGGGAACAGTGATCACAGTCCTTTCTGAGGAGACAAAAAAAATTACATGTTTTTAATTAAAGTGCTTATAAAAATAGCAGTTATGGAAGGAGGTTTGTGCCATTCGGGAAATGATTTCAAACTGGCCCAAATGTTCTGTAATAAAGGGAATTCTCTCTAATATAGAGATGATTTTAGACCACTCCTGTGGCAGTACCATGGCCACATTGTGTGCCTGAGAGTGAGCAGATGGGAGAGGAACACTCTAAATTAGTTTATATTTATATTAGGAACACTCTAAATTATACTAGTTCATAAAGCCCATAATCAATAGTTATGATTTCAGTCAAAAACTACAGAATTCTCTTAAAAACATGCCCATGGTTCTCCAAACTTGAAGAATTCTCCTGGCCAAAAACTGCAGCAAAAGCAAAATTGCTGCTCATCTCCACTTACTTTAGACATTGACATCCTTAATCTTTGTTAATGTCAGTGGCACTTTCCTCCACAACACTGCTTAAGTTACAGCTTCAAAGACGTTCCCAGGCAGGAAAATTATTAATTTGATCATTTTTAACCCATTACATGGAGACCCAAACTCGCAGCTCTTATGAAGGGAAGTATCAGCTCACTGAAGGGGAAAGAAATGGGTTTATATGGCTGCACTTTTGTTGATATGACTGGCAGACAGATTAGAGATAACAACCACTTTGTTGTAAGCAATTCCTTTGAATAAAGCTTTTGTGCATGCAAGTGTTATAAAGTGGTGAGAATTTAGACACACGTAGAAAATGAGAGCAGAATCACTTCAACAATATTAATATGATCTGAAAATAATGTGAGAGGAGGAGAAGGGAATTTGCACGAGCTGGGTTAGTTCAATGCTTGTCACAGCTTAATCCAGAATTTAGGTGAATCTTAAATCGCAGAATTCTGGAAAGGATTTGGGTTGGAAAGGACCTTAAATCCCACCCAGTGCCACCCCTGCCATGGCAGGGACACCTTCCACTGCCCCAGGGTGCTCCGAGCCCCATCCAGCCTGGCCTTGGGCACTGCTGCTATCATAAGAAATCTCCTTTATTATTGGCCTGAAACTGTTTACCTCCACCAAATAGATCTTGAAAACTGTCCTTTTGGGAATTACACTGGCTTTGGGCATGAGGTGTGTTTTTGAGTCGTGATAACAAAAAATAAATGAATTTATTATGGTATTCCATCCTCTTGCACCTCTTGTTGTATCCTCCTCATCCCCACTAATTCAGAATGTTCACTTGGGTGATATTTTTTACTTCTTTTATGGGCTTGTCTTCAAAACTTTTATCTCAAATACTTTTAAAAGCTTCTTAAAAGCTCTTGGTTCTGTCTTATCCATCTATCTTGCTTAGCAACAGCAAACATGCATTATATGGCAAATCCCATTCCAGAGGAGAAAAGAGGGGAGATGTGAGTGCTGGAGGTGTAATAAAGACTTCTCCCACAAAGAATAAACAACTCAATGAGCAGCAATAAACTTAATTTGCACATTAGCTATGCTTTCCCAAGTTCTGACATTTCAGTTGAAAATAATGCTGAAGCAATGAGGCCTATAATTGAACAGCCCAAACTTCTCCAGAGGGGAAACAAAAACAAATGTTCCCTGCAAACAAGATCATTTTTATACCATGTTGTTACTTGGTGTTTTAATAAACTTCATAAATGCCAAACAAAATAGGGTTTTTTTTTCATGTTTTAATGGGATTTTCCCATATTGCCACAATGTATGGGACATGTGAAAGGGGGAGAACCTCAATGAGGTCAGAGCTGCAGAAACCCTGAAGTTCTTGGTGTTTTCATTGCTGGCTGTGCTGCAGCCCCATCTCAGGTCACACTCTGAGCTGTATCAGTGCTAATTGCTCTGTCAGAAAGTGAACATTGAAAATATTTTTGCCAGATGCAAAGTTAAGGAGGAGCTCACACTGCAGGACCATTCTGATTCTGCTGAAAAGAAGGATATTAAAATAAAATAGTTACAAAATCAGAGAACCTTGGGTTGGAAGGGTTTCTGAAGCTCATCTCAGTCCACAAAAGAAGGAAATTCTGAAATACCTTTCACAATCAGGTTCCCTGAGTTTCTGGCAGTTCCAAACTGGTTTGTGGCGACACAAGTGTAAACCCCAGCATCCACCTTGGAGATGTTGGAGATCCTGAGGCTGCCATCCTCCAGGAGCACCACCCTGGGGAAAAACAAACAAAATGGAGCCACAGAATCCCAGGATGGCTTGGGTTGGGTGGGATCTTCAAGCTCATCCCACCCCCTGCCATGGACAGGGACAGGGACACCTTTCACCATTCCAGGTGGCCCCAAGCCCTGTCCCACCTGGCCTTGGCCACTTCCAGGGATGGGGAATCCACAACTTTCCTGGGCAACAATAGGAAAATGGAAATAAAAGAGACTCCTGGCAGAGGAATAGTAACAGAAATGCAGTGCTCCTTTTAATATCTAAACGTTTCCATCATGGTTTTTCTTTTCTACAGTAAGCTGAATCTGTGTTAACCAATTTTCACCTCTTCTGCTTTTTAATTTCTAGATTGGAAATGCTTTATTGGCAAACTGGGGTTGATCATTCACTTTTCCAGGTGGCTTTCTTCCAGCAAAATCTGGAATCTCAAGAAAAAGTCAAAAGACTCAACTTGCTACTTACTTGTGTTCTATTTTACCGTGGTTTTGTTGGTTTTTTTTTATTTTATTTTACAGATCCCAGTGCTCCTAAGCCAAGCTAAAGTTGTGTGTGAGCCCAGCTGCCCGTGGAGTTCTGTCAGGATTATTAAAAGATATTATCAGACTGGCTGAGATGCTCTAATGCCACCTCACAAGCCAAGGAGCCAAATCAAATCCATCACTGTCTCATGGGGCCTCCAAACCACCCTGGAGTCACTGAGTTGTTCATATCAGTGTGCAGAGAATTGGGGAAATTGCATTTAATGGTAATTTCAGGACCACTCCTGAGTTTTATGGACAAAATTAATTTTTGAGCTTGTTCATATTTTATTTTTTCATGTTATTGAGATGCTTTGGGATGTAAGTCAGGACAAGGACTGGATGTGATTTCCTGGGATAAGCTGTCACTGTGCCTGGCACCCTTCTGCTGTCACATACAAGGGCAGGACTTCAGGATTTGGGGGATTTTCTACAGAATCACACAGAACACACACCCAAAAGTAGAGGATTTTCAAATCACAGCTGAATTAGCAACGAACTTCAGCACAGAAAATATTTTTCTGTCATATTTTGGGGCTTTTCCCCCCAGTTCTTCAACATCCATCTGGTGAATGTGGAACTCAAACAAATGTTTTTTCTGAGTTTAGAAGAAATTTAAGACATGAAGGTCCTGGAAGTTTCATAAAAAGGGGGTGAGGCTCCCTCTGTGCACCTCCTCTTGCCACTAAGCTCAGTCCTCAACAGGCATCAGAGAATCTGCAACCAAATGCCACATTTCCTTACACAAATAAATTCAGTGTAAGCCACAACTCCACAGGAAACCAGGCTCCATTCACTCACAGCAGCACTGCATCATTTTTTATATCCCTCATTTAATTGACATTTAACTCTAATACAAGGCTCCTTTCATAAAATAGAAAATATCTAATTCATGCATCACAGCTTGGGTATTTAATATTTATTACTAACAACATAAGATTGGGTGATGTACTGAATTATTAAAGGAAATGAACAATCACAAGAGCAGAAGTTGGAGCTGGCAGCAGCATCAGAACCATTAAACACACAAAAAACCCATCACAGTGTGTTTCTGTTTCCCATTCTGGCATTTTTACATCTGTAACTGCAAGTGGAACACACATCAGACCTTGTCCTGCTCCTGTTACACCTCCCAACAGCTCAGCTGGGAAGGAAAAGCACTAAGCTTGGATTTCTGGCGATCTTCTGGATTATATCCCCCTAATTTCACGTGTCCCACCCTCATCTGACCTTTCCCTGTGGGAATTCATAAAATTAGAGGGAAAATGAAAATGAAAATGAAGCAGATCTTAACAAAGATCTGCTCCTGAGCAGGGCAGGGTGGATCTGGGACCAGGACAAGCAGAGATGTCCCTGTGCAGCTGGGAGGGGAAGGGATTTGGGCTCGAGTGAAAAATCTTTGTTTCCTTGGCAATAATCACCAGGTGCTGCAGCAGCTCTGGGTTTGCCCCTTGTGGTACAGTGAGGGAATAAGTTCAGGTTTAATAATCCATCATTTTGACCAGGAACAGAGCAAAAGAGGAGGAGGCAAAGTCCCCTCCTCATACAGGGATGTGTCAGCTGAAGGGTATTGTTTGGATAAGGAAGGGGGAGTGAAGCTGTGCCAGGGGAGGGTTAGGTTGGATTTTTGGGAAAGGTTCTTCCCCCAGAGGCTGCTGGCACTGCCCAGGCTGCCCAGGGAATGGGCACAGCCCTGAGGCTGCCAGAGCTCTGGGGGAGTTGGGAAACCCTCCCAGGGATGCCCAGGTGGATTTGGGGTGTCTGGGCAGGGCCAGGAGCTGGATCTTGGCACCTGGGGCAGTTTCTGGTCCTTGTGGGTTCCTTCCTTCTCAGGATATTCCACAATCCTGTGATCCCAGGAGCTGGGCTGGTGTCACAGCTGTGCACCAACACAGCAGCCCTGGGTCCTCTCCCTCACACACTGTGACTGTTCCAAAGGCAGCTTTGAACATGAAGAAACATTTCCAAGTATTTCCCTTCTGCCTCTGCAATATTTTTTTGCATTAATGATGCTTTTCTTCCCATCAGCTTGCACCAGCCCCCAGAAAAACTGCTGGTGATAAAATAGGGGATGCAATGGAGTGGCTGGGTAACATATGGTGTTCATCAAACAGCATCCAAAGAGATTCCAGTGTGAATCAGCAAATGCTCAGAAATTGGGCACCTGAATAATAATTCATAACAAGCCACCTCAGTGTCTTTCTCTCCATCAAATATTGATGACCTGTTACTTTTACTGCAGTTGTACCTAAAAGCTCTTAGGTGCAAATTAAAATCCAGAAGTGGCATAAAGCAAAAAAAATTTAAAAAGACAATCTCCAAGCCCAAAAGCTCCAATGTAGGTAAATACACAGGAAAAAACAGACAGTAAAATACAGAATAGCAAAGGGGAGAAGCTTTGAAAGCTCCATCTTAGCCCCTGTGGATTCTGGTTACAGCTTTTCCACTGAAGTTTGGTCATGCCTCAGATTTTTCATCCCTGTATTCTTCATGATGAATTGAGACCTCGATAATTCCCATCTCTCTCATTTAGCCACTAAGAGGGGTTTGTACCCACTCAGGAGCTGACAGTGTCACGTTTGATCTGAAGAAATGCTGCTCTGAAACAATATTTCAATGGCTGGGCAGGCTGAGGATGGAATGGCTCTTTTAATGGATCAAAAAGGAGCTTAGCAGAGAGAAAATCTGCAAAATAAAAGCTCCTGAGTTGTTTGAAACAGGTCACGCTACCTAACAACAATTAGAGCGAGGAGTAAATAAAACACTCAGGCAGAATTTGTGTAACAGCACAAAGAACTCCAGAGTAATTAGTTTAGTGGGGAAAGGAATGACAAAAAAATGTTTTAAAAAGTGAGAAATTTCCAGCTGTCCTGAGGTCTGTGTCAGGAGAGGGGTGGGAAGACAGAACACAGCAGAAAATCAAGATGCTGCATTTCAAATGGAAGAAAAACAACAGCAGCCTCTGAAACGCTGCCCCGGGTGCCAAGAACAGCAAAGTTGCCCTAAACTCCCTCAGAGCCACGACTGAGTGCCCTGGGTGGGTTCAGAGGGGCTGCACTTTGCCCTCTCCCATTTCTCCCCCAAATCAGGGAGCTGTGATGCACAAGGCTGTGGGAATATTGTCTTTAATGGGCTTTGGATCAAGCTCTGACAAATGGTTTAAAAAGAAGCTGTGAAAGGCACGTCTCACCTGCTGGAAACCATTCCTTTTCACAACATTTGAGGCTGTGTGAAGGCTATAGATAATAATTCTTAGCAGCTGCATCACAAGACAAGGTAATTCCAAGTGCTGTGACGAGACAGAAAAGTTTAACTTGTCCAACACAATGCAAGGACAATATTTTGTCTGCCAGGAAAACTGGACTTCTCTCAATAAGTAAATAAGTGCCTGTCAAAGGCCCAAAAACACAAGATGTGAAGAAGATCTGATAAATGCAGAGCTGTGAAAGAAGGAGGAGAAGGAAGAACTCAGGGCCCAGCTGAGTTCATAAATCTCTGAGGCACCAAGGGATTGCTTAAGCCCAGCCTAACTCTGAGCTGGCATTGCTGATTACAAAATCCTTGAATCCTGATCAGTCCTGCTTTCTCCTGTGCTCCTGCCTGGTGCTACCTCTGGGTGAGCAGCTTAATTAAACCAAGCAAAAGAAGAGATGGAAATCCAGTTCTGACTATTTGTGCAAAGTTCCTGCACACAGGGTGAGTTGGGAATGCAAAGAAATATTATTCCATATAGAATTGTGAAATGGTTTGGGTTGCAAGGGACCTTAAAGATCATCCAGCTCATGGGCAGGGACACCTCCCACTGTCCCAGCCCCGTCCAGCCTGGCCTTGGGCAGTGCCAGGGAACCAGGGGCAGCCCCAGCTGCTCTGGGCACCTGTGCCAGCATTTTGTCACCAGCAATGTAAAGTATTTCTTCCTCATTCCTAATCTAACCTGACCCTCTTTTACTTTAAACCCATCAGATATAAATATTGAAATTCCCCTCTGAGTGATTCCATCAGGAGATGAGCACCATGTGCAGGCAGGGAAAACAAACAGCTTCCCCAGGATCTGCTGCAGCCAGAGCTCCGTGTGATGTTCAAAAAGAAGAGTTTGCAAAGTTTGTGCAGAAGCCAGAGGCTGTGGGGAAGAGGTGAGAGCTCATTAAAATTGTCACACATACTTTTTAAGTAAAGAACTTGAGAAATCAAGCAGGGATGATAGGTACAGCTTTTAATTAACCAGGCCAAACAAACCATCTCCGAGCGTGTTGTCTTATGTGAACAAAAGGTTGTTGATGGCTATTTGCTTTGATCTTAAGAGCATGAAAGAATAATATGTATTTAACAAGGCTGAAGGAAGAAATAAAATCTGAGAAAAGAAAGAGGTGTCAAGTCATTAGATTTAAAAGTGCAGCAGGGGTAGCTTTGTGCAGTGCTGCATTGTTCAGCCAATCTGTTTTTGGGAGAGGGGGATGTTAATTCATGGATATGAAATGCATGGATTCAAACAGCAAAGGGCTTTGAAATCCCCATCAAAATCTTGAGCTGGATCCGTGTAAAACTGGGTGGATTCTGCAGCTCTCAGCACTGCCAGAAGGGCAGCTCTCCCTTCAAGGATGTAATTCTTTTCCAAATAAAGTAACCCTGATACTTTGTACAGATTCCCTCTCCTTGTCTCCTGTCTGCTCTCACATCTGACACCTCCCAGCATTATTGAAGCCTCATCACGGCACTGTGCTGATAAAAAGAGAGGAATCTGGATCTGATGAAATCAGAGGCAAAGTAATTTTTATTATCTGAGAAATCCTATTTGAAGCCATGTCTGCTCAGCCTCCCTTTGCTGCTCAGGAGCAAACCCCCTCTTTATTTCCAGGCTGTGCAAAGATATATTGTTTATAAATTTCTCCAGACATGCTGCCAGACACTGAGACAATATCTGACTCCTCTAATTTTACCAAGATTGAGGAGCAGGAGAGGCTGCATTAAAAAACTACAAAGGGAAGTGAGTGAGGGGCAGAAAGATGAGCACAACTCCCCAACGACTCGGAATTAGCAGTGATTTATGCAGATGGAAATGTGAGCAAAGTTTGGCTGAGTGAATGACTTGTCCCTGCTGCTGACAGCCCTGGTATTTTTGAAAAGGTCCCACTGAATCCCATCTGAGATCTGACTGTCTGTATCATATGTTAATGATCTTTGTACCTGTTTATTCTATTCTGAGCATAATTTGTATGCTAATAGTGTTGCCATTTAATAAACTGCGCTTAAAAGATTTTCCTTATCTGCATGCTGATATAAATGAGCTTCAGGGTTGACTGACAATTAACTGGAAATCAAATAAATGTCATTATAATCTTTTAACTATTTGGATCAAAACAAAATTACACAATCCAGCTGAATAGTCTTATTAAAATATTGTAGAAAATAATATTATTAGAAATTATTAAACGTGACGCTAGAACTCTTCCATCCTATTTCTTAAAATTCTCCCCTCTTCCTAAAAATAGAATTATTTTTGCATCAAATCCCTGCAATTGGGATCACAAATATTTATTTATGTAAATATATACAGCCCTCTGAACTGAGCTGTACTCCATACAGATTCCAGAGAAAACACAGGATTTTCAGGAGCTGCTTCTGCCTTTAACATAAAATAGCAAAAATTGTTTTGCCCTGTCTGCAACACACTCAAGGATTAAATGTGAGGCAGATGTTCCTCTGTGATGGCCAAAGAAAAAAAGTGACAAAAGCACCCAAATGTGCCCAAATGTCTTGTAGTGACACATCCCAGAGCTGGCAGCCAGGGAATACTTGGCAACAGCACCTCTGTGTGTATGGGAAAGAAAAGCAGAAAAGGAACAGAATTGCCAAATAAAACAGCTGCCAATTTCTTTATCTTCCAAGTTCTGCTGGTTTTATGAAATCTTTGTAACTCCACTACATCAGACAAAAGCTCTTCCAGTGCAGGATGGGATGGCCACACTGCCACTATTCTAATCCCACCATTAATCATCATTTTTATGATCCAGGCACTATCAGGAGCTCTGACTCAGCCCTTCACACAACTAAATTCACTCCAGATGTAAAACTAAGCCCTTAATATGGGATTTTAGTAGAATTTAAGCAGTACAGAAGGGCCTGAATTGCCCTCTGCGTGGGAGTTTCACTCACTTGCAGGAAGCTGCTTCCCTCTCCTTGTCAGAACACATTTCAGGAGCACAAAACCATAAAACCCGCTGGTAACCTTAAAGAATTCTGTCCAGACAACAAGCAGCTGACACCAGCATGGCCCTGCTTGGATTTCAGAGACCCTGGAATAGAATCAGAGACCAGAAACCCCCAAAACAGAATCAGAGGATGCCAGGATGGTTTGGAGTGGAAGGGACCTTAAAGCCCATCCCATTCCACCCCTGCCATGGGCAGGGACACGTTCCCCTACCCCAGGGTGCTCCAAACCCCATCCAGCCAGGTCCATCACCTCTAATTTCTTAGGCCTGTTAGTTGGGCTCCCCCTGGACCTGCAGGAAACCTGGGATAATCCTCCCTGGGCTGGTGAATTTAAGCCCAATTTGAGTGACAATGATGGGGATAGAGTGTGGTTCACTGGAGCCCCAGACCCACATCCTTGCACAGAAAGTTTCTGTCTTTTTGATGTGTTAGTCACATTCTGTCACTTGTGTGTGTCCCTCCAGCTTTTCCTTTCCTTTTCCAGAGTTCTCTTTCAGTGAAAATCTGGGAAGATGTTTAACTCTTGTGGAAAAGAAGCAATGAAAGAGCAACCCTTGTTTGTCTCCCAAAATCCCAAACCAGAGCTGTTTGTGGCCTCCTACAGATCCTTCAAGGTGCTTTTCAACAGTGCTCTCACTACATGACCCTTCCCGCTCCAAATGGCCCCAGAAATTCCTCCCTGGAAGATTCTTTGTCCATCATGCCTGTCCCTGTGCCCACCACGTTGTCCTGTGCAGGGCCAGCAGCTGGGCTTTGATGCTCCTCAAGGATCCCTCCCAACCTGGGACATTCTGCATTAATCAATGTCCTGTATGTCACCTCCCCAACACACCTTGATCTCTTCCCTCCAATGTCACACTTTCTTTTAGAACTCTGGGAATCACAATCCTTGATTTGGTGCCTGTGCAGCAGATCTGGTGCATTTTTTCCCAAATCCGGGGCATGTTTTCCAAATTTGGTGCATGCTTTCAAAATTTGGTGCAGGTTCTCCAAATTTGGTGCGTGCTTTCCAAATTTGGTGCAGGTTTTCCAAATTTGGAGCCTGTTTTCCATATTTGGTGCATGCTTTCCAAATTTGGTGCAGGTTTTCCAAATATGGTGCATGTTTTCCAAATTTGGAGCATGCTTTCCAAATCTGGTGCAGGTTTTCCAAATCTGGTGCATATTTTCCATCCCACACTGGCATTTTGGATGCTGCAGCAATACCATCAGCAGCAACAATGTGCATTGCAGCAGAACTTGGATTGGAAGAGAAGCACAGAAGGTAAAATTCTCTCATTATTTTTTTTTTCCTGCAAACTCCTAATTAGGAACCTTGATTCCCAGCCTGCTCAGTGGAAAAGAAAAAAATCCAATGAGATTATCTGGTTTTGGATGGAATCCTGAACATCCATCAGAAAATGTGCATGCAGCAGGGACAGGACATGAGCTGGAAGGGGGAGAGGGAACAGCACTGACAGTCACTGGGGGTTGGATTATTGCAATTCCTTGTGACAGGGAAGAGTAACAGATTTCCTGGGACACCTCAGCATGCAGGACAGCCCCTTGGAAAGGCTCCCCTTAACAAGGCTGCTGTAACATGAGAGGGAACCATTTCAAGTTGCATTAGAGAGGTGTCCTGCAGAGGGGAACTGTAATAAATCCTCTTTTTCACGTGAGAGCATCTGCTTCATTTACTCCCTCCACGCTCCCATTACCTGGTGTGCTAAACACTGGCACTGAGCACTCAGCAGTACAGGGTGAAATTAGGTTTGTTGGCCTGTTCCCTTGTGGAACTCTCCAAGAAGAGAGAAAAGAAAGGAAAAACCCTTTTCTCCTGTCTTCCCCTGCACCAGTATCTTCTGGCTGCTGCCTGGGTCAGGTAGCAATGGGGGTCCCCTCCTGCCTCCTCGTTACTCTGCAGTGCCTTGACTTCAAATGGAAACAGAACAGAGGGAGAAGAAAGGGGAGAAACAAAGAGAAATAAGATAAAGAAGGAAAAATAAAGTATTTCTTTTTTTTCTTCCCATCACCCGTGCTCGTTCTTCCTTCTCTCCTTATCTCCCTCCTCATCTTTCAGTCAAATTTTCCATTCCCCTGCCTTCGCTCTCAGCGTGGGGAACAAGAACAAAATAACCAGAAAGATGGAGAAGAAGGAAAGGCTGAAGGCACTTCAGGAGAGTTTGGGGTGTTTTCTGACAAGCCTTTGGTTGTAAAACTTCTCTTCTGCCAAAGTCGCCAGTTCTGGTGATTCCTGTGGCTGCTGCCATGAGTGATTTCCTCCCAGATCCAGTGGCACTGGAAAATGCCTACAACCAACACCAAAACCAGACAAACCCCAAAAACCACACAAACTTCCCTGCTGAGAGCAAATAAATCCTCAGTAAATGCATTGGAACTGCCTCTCCCAGTTCTCTGCAATTCCCTTCTCTTTTCTGTCTGAAACCAGGACCACTGTGGTGCCAGCACTGGATATTTTTAGCTAGAAAATACTTCCTGCAGCTCTCAGCATTCCCTGGGGAATGGTGTGATGGTGGGGTTTGTCTGGTTAGCACCAAATGTGCTGTGACACTGGGGTTTCAGAGATAAAAAACACCTCTAAACAGCAACCCTGGGTTTTGTAGGAGTTTTCATGTCTTAAAGAGTAACTTCAGACCAAACAGTGGAAACAGGCAGGTAAAATCTGTGCTTTTGATTCCTGTCAATCTGTTTGTAAGCAAGGAATGGAGCTGAAGTGATTCATCAAATTTAGCAGAGGTGGAATCAATCCCATTGGTTCTCCAGGCAAAAGTGGGATTTCATCAACAGATAAGCTTAATTTGTATTCGTGTTGACTTTCAGCAGTGGCGTCTGAGATAGCTGGAATTGCTCTGATTGCTGGTGCCCACACTTCAAGTGCTCTATTTAAATACTAAAATAGGAAATGAACTTCTTTACAAGCACACAGACACTGATAAGATAGAAGGGTTAAGGCATCTCATCAAAGCTATGCAAAACTCCTCGTGGTGGAGAAGCAAGGAGGATAAAAACAGAGACACACTTAATCCAGGCTTCAAAAACCAGACTTAAAAACTAAAATAATAGTAAAATTAATATCCCAGTGCTATTCACCCAACTGCATTGCTGTAGAAAGCTGGGAATAGAACAGTAAGTTCTGGAATATCATAAGAAAAATAGATTTTATATGAAACTGGGCACCTGCATGCAAATATCTGGGGTACTTTTTGTGCAAGCAGTGGGTGAGGAAAGCAGGGTGGCTTGTGGCACTAAGCAGCCTGGCTCCTCTTTGCCTGTGCCACTCATCTGCTTTGACTTCAAGGCAGTTGTGGGTTTTTTCAGACACTGTGGATGGATTTCATTCCCTCAGCTTTGCTCATCTAAGTTTGGTGTCTCATTTGAGAGGGAGGCACCTGCCAAGAACAAGTAAATAACTCCCTTAGGCTGCATATTGACTTCAGCTAAAGAATAGTCAAGTGCCATCAATCTCCTCCTTTGTTAGCAGACTAGTGCAAATTTTAGAATTTTCTATCCATTTGGTCTTGATTCCTCCCCAAGCAGATTTTTTTTTTTTGTTTATTTTTAAGGATAACAGATATTCTGAAGCTAAACCAACAGCATTGACATTCTGGTAATTGAAATGTTTCCCTGAAGTTTGCTGAACTGTCCTGACACATTTCTGCTCAAATTGGCTGGAGCTGAAATGCTGCTTCACAGACAATGCATTTTGTGTTTGATCAGGGCATTGAGTGAGGACTTCTCCTGTTTACCAATAATCACAGCACAAGGTGAGCTGGGAGGGACCCACAAGGATCAGAATCCAACCCCAAAATCCCACCCTGGGCACCCCTGGGAGGGTTTTCCTAAATCCCCTGGAGTTCTGGGGCTGTGCCCATTCCCTGGGGAGCCTGGGCAGTGCCAGCACCCTCTGAAGGAAGAACCTTTCCTAAAAATCCAACCTAAACCTGCCCTAACACAGCTCCAGCCATTCCCTGCCCCAGAGAACAGAGGTTGGAGCTGCCCCTCAGGAGGAGCTGCAGACTTTTTAACTCCCTGTTTGTCTAATTCTAATTTTCCTAATTCTAATTGGTCTAATTCCAATTTGTCTCATTCCACAGACACAAAACAATCTTTTTTTCCGAAATAACAAAAAAAGAAAAAAAAAAAGTTTAAATGTGTTAAAAAGCTCCTGATTTTGGAATCTGGCTGTGAGCAGTGGAGGAGCAGAAGGAAAGCACAAGCAAGGGGTGGCCCAGAGGGTGGTGGGAGAACAGATCCTAAGGAAAGCTGCTGGGTCCTGGCTGTCCCCTGGCAGCAGGAGAACCCCTGGGCCTGGGCTCCAAGGGGCAGCTCCAGGAACTCAGCAATTCCCAGATAATTCAGGAACTCAGCAATTCCCAGATACTCTCCAGGAACTCAGCAATTCCCAGAGACTCCAGGAATTCAGCAATTCCCAGATAATCCAGGAACTCAGCAATTCCAAGATATACCAAGAACTCAGCAATTCCCAGATACACCAAGAACTCAGCAATTCCCAGGTACGCCAGAAATTCAGCAATTCCCAGACACACCAAGAACTCAGCAATTCCCAGGTACTCCAGGAACTCAGCAATTCCCAGGTACTCCAGGAACTCAGCAATTCCCAGATACACCAAGAACTCAGCAATTCCCAGATACTCTCCAGGAACTCAGCAATTCCCAGATATTCCAGGAACTCAGCAATTCCCAGATACTCTCCAGGAACTCAGCAATTCCCAGAGACTCCAGGAACTCAGCAATTCCCAGATAATTCCCCCACCCATCACAGCATCTGCTCCACTCACTTTCCATGGAATTTATTAAATGCAGCTTCCCACCTCATTGTTTTCCCATGTTTCCTCAGATTAATGGCCATAACCTGAGCGTAAAACACCAAAACCAAGAGGGCCACAGGACACAGCATTCACCACCTATTTATGGCAGAGGATCCATTCCCATCCCTCACAGAGCTGGGACTGAGCTGTGTCCTACAAGCAAGACTTGGAGCCAACAAGTATTGAGCATATTTTATGATCTCTAAATGCACTTCTTGCCCAGGCCCCCAAAAACAATTTAAATTATGAATATTTGCTTATTACTGATTATTAATGCATGGAAAGTGCTGTATATGACTAATGCATTCTTCCAGCCTACCTCATTTCTCAGTTTTCCCTCAGCTCTCCTCATTGAAATTCCGAGTGAAGTGAGTCCCATATGTTTCCATGCATTCACTGCAGGGCTTGGGGATGCTCAGCCCAGGCTGGGGGAATAGCACCTCTCTCTGGCAAACCAAAACCAGGCCCAATTTCCCTCCATCAAAATGCTTCCATCAAAAGGAATTTTTGTAAAATAAGTTTGCCATGAGAGTCCCAGATCTGAATTCACTGAAGGCACGAAGGCAGATGTTTGTGATGAGATCGGTGTCTAGACTTGGAAATTTGTTTTATTTAATATATGAATTGTTCCTTTCTTCTGTTTCCTCAGTTGGATACGAGGGGATAGAAGCGAGGAGAGAGCTGAAGAAAACTCCTGTTGCATGCACTGAGGATGTGACACACATGAAAATAGCTGAGATCTGTGTCAGACTCCACGGGAAGGGAGTTTGGAGCACAAAGCTTGGCTTTTGTTGTGTTTCCTTGCTACACTGAGCTCAAACCCCCAGCACACGCCAGGAAAAGTTCTTTATTCCAAAAGGCCAAGCAGCTGTCCCTTACAGAAGTGGCATTGCTCCCCAAACCCCATTTCTGCAGATTTTGACCCAAAGAAGGAGGATAATTGCCCAAGAGAGCACCTGAAGCTGAACTGGTGGATATCACATGAGGAGGGAGCAGGGAAAACCAGCCAGGAGGAGCCAGGTGTGGGATTTCCCTTGGATTCCTGCAGCTGATAACCTGGAATTCCCTCTCCCAGGTGCCAACACCGTGGACCATGGATAGATCCCATTACTCAGGGCCTGACCCCTGCCAATAACAGTGGAATGGAGTTACTGCTGAAAATTTGGAAGGGAAACTCAATGGAGAGGGCTAGGAACAATAAGCAGATCTGGTACTGGTATGTTCAGGCTTTATTTCACCATCTAACGTTAAAAAAAAAAATTATTTTGGCATTTTCTGCAGGACTTACATGTGTGCTTCAAGTGCAATGAAGTGTTTTACAGAAATGAGAGCAGACAAGCTGCTGAAGAGCTGAGCAATGGAGCCACAAAAAGGATGGGAAAGACAAGTGGGGCTGGAGAAAACTCTGCCCTGAAGAGGGGACTGAGGGCTGAGGGCCTTCACTGCTGAACCCCAGCAAGAAATGCAGAAAATTATCCTTCAAAAAATTCTAAGGTATTTTTTAGAGAGCAGGGGCCCAAATACTGCAGCTTTGGAAACTTGAAAATGAGCTCAAGAACTCAGAAGAAACCTAATTAAAAAGATTTCATTGTGGATCTATTAATATGGAAAATCTAATAATTAGTACTCCTATTTAGCACACTTCTCTTTACACACTTACAAACTGAATTTAATGTAATCTCCTGTGATATCAAGAGTTCAGCTGATCAGGGAGAATGGTTACCACATATTCAGGACTATCAGGAATAAACTATTATCAGGAGTGAAAGGAAAAAGATGAAAATGAAGGAATATTCTTCCCCCTTTGGGTGGAATAGGTCTGGTTTCACTATTTCTTTAACAAAAGATTAAATTTGTCTAAATAATTTAAAAGCAGCTGCATGATCTGACTTTTTTAAGAATGAGCCCATCACAGTTTGGCTGCCAGAACTGGAAGGGATTGGGTTTTCCTTTTTTTAGCAACTATAACCCTACCAAATATTTTAAAAAAGGCCAATAAAAGAGCCCATAAAGGTTATAATTGCAGCACAATAAAATGGGAGCAGAAATAGGCTTTGTCAGGGTTTAATCATATCTGTGGAGAAAGGCAGACCATGTTCCCTCTTTTTATGTGTAATTCCAGCACTTTAATTAGCCATGTACTTTACAGCCATACAAACCCTTATTTCATTTTGTTTTCTGTCAGGGAGATCTCTGGACTAACACTGTACTCCTGATTTATTTCCCATCCTTTTTAAACCATGGCATTAGCCAGTTTGTCATTTAATAATCAAACAGCCTCATAAATCCCACTTTGCACCAGTGGCCACACTGGCAATAATGTGCATGCAGAGAGTTTAAACTCTGTCTCCTTTGTAAATCCTGCTCCTGTTATTTGCTCCTGCCCAGCAGCAGGAGCCTTCTGGGAAACTCAGAAATTACAGTGTGCTCAGAATTCTTGTTAGTAAATTAATACAGGAGCACAAGTAAATACTGTAAGGAGTGTGTAAATATTTCTTTTATCAGTAAATCAGGTGGGGAATATCAGAGCAGTGGAACCTCAAGATCCAGACTTAGTTCAGCCTCTGGAATGGGCAATACAATCAAAATACAATCAGAAGACAAATAAAGATTTGTTTAAACACTGGTTAGAAAAGTGTTTTTCATCGTGAGAGGTTAAAATGAAAATGAAATGGCCAATACTAAAGGAGAGAAAAGCCATTGGAAAGTTCTCTGTGGCCATGGGATGGATTGCTCACCCAAATTTCTCTGTTCCACTGCCAGCACCTGTAAAATTCTCAGATTTGCACCTTCTTTCATAAACACTCCTGTGATTTATCTCTATTGTACATCCCTGCAGCGTGGCATAGGGAAACAATTCTCTGTGCCACAGTTTGGGATAATGTTTTAGAGAATTATCATCATTTCAAGTCTGATGTGACCCAAAGTAACCTCGCTGAGCAAGTGGTCCTGTGTGAAAATCTGGTGCTCAGCTGCCAGAGCTTCATGAATTACTGATTATAGATTTCAAAGGCTGACAACAGAAGGTGACAAGAGAGGGTTGCTGTTATATTTGTGAGCTGAAAGAGATGCTGAGAAGGACTCTCAGACATTCTCAGCACTTCTGAAGACACTGCTGCCCATTTCATCCATCTGTCTCCATTTGTGTATGGAAATAGCCTCAGGCCTGTATGTTGCATACAATATCCCTCAGTTCTGTCAGTAAGATCCTTGGATTTTAACATTCCCCCATTTAATTGTCATTAGTGTGGAATTATAGAATTATGGAGAAGCCTGAGCTGGAAGGGCTCAGAAGGATCACAGAGTCCAACTCCATGGGGATTGTCCACCCCAACAACCCCACCCTGGGCTATCAGTTTCTCTGGATCTGGATTGAAGGGACTAGAGATGGTGGTTCATGTTTGGACTCAGGTGTTTGTTATTTCTTATCAGTAAGACAGAAGTTTTACCAGTTTTATCAGTAAAACAGAAGAACATCCATGAGTTCGGCAGCTTTTCATTAGAAGGCACAAAATGGCCAACAATCTCTTGTCACAAGGTCTTAAAAGACTAAACTATCCAATTAAGAACTGACATCTGGATTATTTTCCCGTTTAACCCAAAGAGCCCCCAATGCAGACTTTTCTGCCCAATTACAGAATTCCACCCAATCCATGGAGAAGAAGGCAGAAGCAGCATGAAGAAGAAACCCAGGACAACGCCCTGTGCCCTCCATCTTGCTTCCATCCACAACATACTAAAAATCCCAAAACCTCAATTTCTCACCAAGTGATCCACCTACACTGCTCTCTATAACCTATTTCACACTTTTGTGGGTTCCAGTCTATCTTGAAGTCTGGGAAACTTTCTCCATGAGTGAGGGTCAGAGTCAGTGCTGCCCTGGGCTTCAGGGCACCCCAGAGCAGACACAGAAATATTCCCTGTGCCCTGGGTTTCCACCCTGTGCCTGAGGGCACTGAAATACAATAATGGAGATGCTTGCTGGCAGCTCAGCAATAAGGAATCAGCCCTGACCAAAGCCCACCTGACCCAAGGCAGTTGGTGAGGCCGTGTCACTGCTGGGCCAGCAGCTCAGTCCTGCCTGAAAGGAGCGACAGGCCGGGGAGGCCAGGGCTTATTGTACAGCCTGTGGAGCTGCACAGCAATTCTGCCCCAGCCTGGGGCACATCCCACCTCCCTGGCTGTCTCCTGGTGAAGCTGATTCCCTCCAGCCCGTGGCTGGCCATGGATTAAGGGATGCTGAGCACAGATGTACACACAAATCATCACCCACAGGGATTCACTCCGGCCCCGAGCTCACCCTGCTTTGCACCCACAGAGCTCCAGGGACACCCTGAACACAAAGAGGCCTCTGGCATTTCCATCAACGAGCTGCCAAGAGCAATCCTGAGCCAGCTGGGCTTCAATCAGCTTTAAATGATGTCAAAACTGAGGAAATTCAGAGGCCCAGTCGCTGGTTGCTGCCCGTACCTTTTGCTGTGGCGCAGAACCTCCGCGCCCTTTCTCCAGGAAACAGCAGCTCTGGGAGAAGCACTGGGCTTACAACTGATTGTAACTTGCCCTCCAACCTGCACAACAGACAGCTTCTTCACGGGGTTTCTGGAAAAATCCGGGGCTGCAGCTAAAGAGAGAGAAGGAAGAAGAGGTGTTACTAAAGGGACTTGCCAAATTCTGCTCTTTGAGTTCAGCCAGAAGATTCAATGATTGTTTTGGTTTTTAGATTTCTTCAAAAGTAAACCTAAATCTAACATTAAAAATGTATCTAAGTACCAAAGAATTCTGTTTCTAAAGCTGTCCGCCTAGAACTGTGTGGTCTGACAAAATTTCCTGAGGAAATCTGGAGACTGGGAGAACTGGTCTATCCATGATGGAAAACAAGATTCCCAAGCAGGATAAACCTCACACTCCTGATCCAGCCACAAATATCCATCTGCAGAGAGTATTCTGTCACAAGCACAGTTCTACTCTGCCTTTCTTTTCAGAGACCTACTCTGTTTTCTGAAAAGATGTTTATTTTTCCAGCAGCGTATGAGAAAATTCACTCGAACAAGAAGAAAACACAAGACATTGGGTACTCCTGAAGTCTGTGTTTTACCAGCTTCACTGATATTTGGCTGTTGAGCAAACTTTATATTCTGAAGTCTAGAACAGAATACTTTTACAATATATGAGCAAGTTCCATTCATGTTTGTCTCTGGTTGTCATTAATGAGATTCCTTGTTCCATGTTTCTTGTTTATGTCCATATTTGCCATATGCTCTTTGTTTATAGCTAAAACTATTTCCCCTGCTTTCTGAAATAACTTTAAAAACCTGCAGAATAACCATTAATAACTCAAACTAAGCGAGAAACAGCATTCATTAAACTGGTGTATATGTGATAATAAAAAAAGATCATACATGGATTAGATTCTTTCCCAAACAAGCCATGAAATTAAACTTAAAAAAAACACATTTCCATATGGGCGAAAGGCAAAGAAATATCAGGTTTGAACTGCCAGGTTTCATCTCCTCTTTTCTTAAATTCAATTTTTTTTCAACAAGTGTCCTTTTTACTGGTACCTGCAGATTTTAGTGACATTTACTCACCGATCACCCTCAGCTCAGCATTGGCATAAATGGTGTCATATTTATTTTCTGCCACGCACTGATAGAGGCCTGAGTCTGACAGATTCAGCATGGGGATGAGGAGAGTCCCATTTTCTATTTGAATTCTTTCCTGATAAGAGAAAAACAAGGAAAAACATTGACAAAGGTGATGAGTGAACAAATAAAAGGTTTTTTTAGTATCTCACTGATGCACCTGATCAGGACTCAGAAGCAGAAATGTTGTTTTCTTGGGAGCAGTGAGGATGGGTTCACCAGAAATGGGATGTGCACCTCTCTGTGTGGTGGTGGTTGTGTTTCCAGCCCCCTGAGCTCTTCCAGCTGTTCAGGAAATCCAGGCACATGTGGCAGCAGTGGCTTTGGGTGGGTTTGTCCAGGTTTTCCATGAGTTTCCCTGCACTGCTGAGCTGGGAATCTGTCATTATCCTTCTCCATGAAGGGGCCACAGAAGGAGTTCCCTGTAGGGATGCTCCACACTGGGGACCTGGAGCATCTTCAGGATCCTGAGAGGCAGCACCTCATCCCTGGCTGGTGGGACATCATTTCACCATCCCATCAAATAAATCTGATGGTGATAACCCCAGGTGATCAAAAAAGCTCCACAGGAGAGGCGCTCCAGTAACAGGAACATTTTGAACATCATCACACCCTGAGCCAAAGAAAAATGAGCCCCTGGAAAAGTTCCACTGAAAGCCAACACTTAAATTCCACTTGGAAAGCCCCAGGCAGCTGCTCAGAGCACAGGGAGAGCATGTGCCTCCTCCAGGCCTGCGTTTCTACACACGCCAACTTTCTTCAGCAATTCTGCTGAAATAGAGGCAGCTGCACAGTGGGTATATTTGGACCAGAGCTTGGAATTTGGTGTATTAAAAGAAGTTTTACTTGCTTTGCTTTAGAAAACAGAAAAAAAGCCTGTTTCATGCTGCAATCATAACTTAAAGCTAAATATCTTGTGATTTTACAATTACTACCCTCTGGAGACAATAATAGCTGTACTGCAAAGTGGAGCACTGAGGAGCAGAAAAAAAACCCAAACATTCCCCCAAACAGATGAGTTTGGAAGATACCCAGGGGGAATATAAATCCCATCACCAAGTGCAAGCTGGAACAGCAGATATCACGGGGAGGATGCTGCTTCTCATTTAGCCTGGCTCTCCTGCCTCTGGAGCAGGAATGGAGGAGTTTGGAGTGCACAGTTTGGGGATGCACTCCAGTGTTTGATGAACAGCCACAAGCACCTCAAAGGCATTTGTGAAGTGTTGAACATCTGTCACAGAATCCTAGAATGGCTTGAGTTGGAGGGATCTTAAAGCTTCCACCCCCTGCCATGGCAGGGACACCTCCCACTGTCCCAGGTGCTCCAGCCCCAGTGTCCAGCCTGGCCTTGGGCAGTGCCAGGGATCCAGGGGCAGCCACAGCCTCAGAACCCTCACAGGGAAGGATTTATTCGCAAAATCCCATCTAAACCCACTCTCTGGCAGTTTGAAGCCATTCCCTGTGTCCCATCACTCCATCCCCTGTCAATTGTCTCCATCTTTCAGGCCCTGCAAGGCCACCCTGAGCTCAGCCCAAAGCTTCTCCTGTGCAGGTGAACAATCCCAGCTGTGCCAGCCTTTCCTCCCAGCAGAGCTGCTCCATCCCTGGCATCATCCTGGAGCCTCCTCTGGGCTCTCTGAGCAGCTCCAGCTCCTCCCTGGGCTGGGCCAGGGCTGGGGCAGCTCTGCAGGTGGGAAATCACCTGGGATGGGCAGGACCCCCCCTTCCCAGCCCAGGGGGTTCTGGGGTCAGCACACACATCCAGGAGATGTTTTCCAACACCCCAGCTTTTCCTTGGAGCTCTCCCAACCCTGAACTGACCCAGCCCAAGCTTGTTTAGCTTGGAAATGCGATGAGAGCACAGCCTGGGGCTGCAAGGCTGGTGTGTGGCAAACTAATTAACAACATTACATTACTTAGCCTCTGATAATTTTTTCCGAGGCTCTCACTACAGATATCTTTTGCATACTTAGTTTTACCTCCAGGCTGTTTGCTATCCTCTCAATGCATTCTATTTTTACAAACACCCTTTGAATACAAAACCCCCTCTCTGAAGCAAGGCTCGTGTTCCATCCTCATCCCAAATTCCCCGCCGTTCTCTGCCGGCCCTTTTGAGCCGTGCAGACAAAGGGAAGAATAAAGCACACCATGTACAGGAGCAGGGAGGATGCTGGGGTGAGCAGCCAGGTGGTCAGGCAGAGAGCTTTGACAAAGAGGAGACAATCAGAATCAGCCCCGGGGTGAAAAGCATCTGGATGTTATTCTTCCTGGGAGAATTCCAACACACAGGGTGCTGCGACAAACTGAATATTTTATTACATCTCCCTTGTACTTTCCCCTCCAAAGTGTCCATTCTGTCCATTGAGCAATAACATCCAGCACTTTGTTGCCTGAAGAATTGCATTTACAGCACACTGTAAGTACTGTGAAAATGCTGGTTGAAAATGTGTCTGTGAGCGTTTCATTCCTCCTTATTGAAACGCTGCAATTGAAGAGTGACAGACTCTAAATATTGCTGCCTTCAAAGAGAGAGAAACAAGATAATCTCACTCAGAAAAAGGTGACAATGACTACAATGAGCAGGTTCAGAAAAATTGCAGTCCAGGTAAATTCTGGCTATTTTCCCCAGATGCAGGTTGGGTCTGTTTAGGACTGATCCAGCAGAAAATTATATGGAAGATTGGACCCCACTCCAACGACTTAAAATAAGTACAACTAAATCAAATAAATGCTGGTTCTGCAGCCCAGCAGGTGCTAATTCAGCCCATATGTTCTGGAAATTCTCCTGTATGTGCTCTTGCTAGGCAGGAATTAATCACAGAAATATTTTTTCCATCCGAGTGAAGATGCCTCACAGATGAGCCATTGTGTGCTCCAGAGATGCTGGATGGGTGCTCCATAAAATTTAAAGAAAAAACAAAAAAAAAAAGGGAAACTTGGCCTCAGCAGAATGCAAAGAGCTTCTTATGACAGAAATCCTCCATGAGGGTGCCACCAGCTGGAGGCTGGAGCATGGATGGAGCCTGGCATCCCAAGGAATGCAGGATTGTGCCTGGAAGCTGGGCTCTCAAAGGCCTGGCTGGTGAAGGATCTGAAGGTGGTTCTCAAGTGTTTGAGCTCCAAACTTCCCCTCTCCCCCTGCTCTCCAACCTCCCTTCCCACTTGGTCCTTTTAAGTGACATTTTGCACTTATCCAGCTCTCCCTTTTACCTTGACGTGGCTTTCTTTGGATTATCCTGCTACAAAGCACAGAAAATATTACCCTCAAAATTAGCTGATTTTCAGAGCTGACTGATTAATTAAGGTAAAGGATTAACTCAGCAGGAAAGCAGCACTCTGCACGAGACCAAATGTCCACCCAGCTACTGATTTGGAACAGAAACAGAAGAAAAGTGCAATTCAATGCTGAGCATTTTGCAATTCCAGTTCTGGAATCCTCTTCCAGTCCTTTGGCATCTTACCAGTTCCCCAAGCTGCAGATTATGTCTACAAATGTATTTAGTGATTCTTTCACCAATTCATATCTTTAAGCCTTTCCATACCTACAGCCATATCTTGAAGCAATTTGATTATTTGTATGAAGAAATTGGTGTTTCTCTCTCTCTGAACTGCAATTTCATACATTTCCAATGAGGATGAAGTCCAAGAATTGAGGCTCGGTGTGGCAAAGAGTTTGTGCTATTATATTTACTTTGATATATTAATATTTACCTATTTTTGGAAACTTAATTAATATATTGTGAAATTAATATAATGACTAAATAATGAAACAAACAAACGAAAAGATGAGGAAAAATCAAAGGAGACAGGACTCTTACCTCTGGCATCAGGGGCTGGCCATTTTTTAACCAGCTGTAGGAAGGGCTTGGTTTTCCTCTTGCCTTACATTCCCAAAATAAACTGTCATAGAGAGACAGAAAGGCATTTTGGATTTTTTTATCCCATTCAGGGGGTGCTGAAAAGAATAGGCAAAGCATTTTAAGCAGGAGAAAAGGTATGCTGCCATTAATTAATGAACTGAGCAGGGTTAATTAATATCTGTTCAACACATTTTTATTACACTGCAAGTGAATTCTGCACAACAACTCCCAGGCATTAAACTTTGGGGCAAGCTTGGGAAAATGTTAGAAATCAAGTGGTTCATGGGCAAGGAGTTTGGTTGAGATTTTATCAATTTTTGTGGCCAAAATGTGCAGAAATGGTGATTTTTAGATGCCTGAAATCAGAAAGGCACCAAGACCTGTCATTTCTGCAAAGTTTTCCTCTAAAGAAATTCAGTGAGGTGTAAAAGCAGAATTTGAAGGCACCACCCAGGAGCTCTGTAAACAACTGAGCCTCAAGGGCTGAGCTGAGCAGGAGCTCCCTTGGGAGGGCTCTGACATTTAGAGCTGTAGGCAGGTTAGAGGTGAGACCTGGGGAGAATAAATAACACCAAATTACACCAAATAGCACCAAATAACACCAAATTACACCAAATAACACCAAATAGCACCATGGGCAGGGACACCTTCCACTGTCCCAGGCTGCTCCAAGCCCTGTCCAGCCTGGCCTTGAACATTTCCAGGGATCCAGGGGCAGCCACAGCTGCTCTGGGAATTCCATTCCAGGCCCTTCCCACCTTCACAGGGAATGATTTCCCCCAATATCCCATCCTTCCCTGCCCTCTGGCAGTGGGAGCCATTCCCTGTGTCCTGTCCCTCCATCCCTTATCCAAAGTCTCTCTCCAGCTCTCCTGGAGCCCCTTTAGGTGCCCAGAGATCCTTTAAGGACAGAGTTCCCCCGGCTTAAAAGCATTCTAATTCCATTTAATTTGTACTGCTCTCAGGAGGGATCACATAAAAAGCAGTGTCCAGGAAAGAATCCTTATTTTTTTGGAGACAGCCTTCCTTCCTCCAGAGGAAAACCCCCAGAGAACAGAAAAGGAGCAAGAGGAAATCAATTACAGAGATAATTCACCAGCACACTCCTAATATGACAAAAAAACCTCATGCCAAGGCTTCATGAGTGCTGTTTATACACTGCTCTATGAACAGCTATTAATTAATGTACAAAGCACAGTTAATAAGCACATTGTTTTAGATTGAATTAACTGATCATAATTTTATAATTGCCTGTGCTGTTATCAATCACGGCCAGGTAATCTACTGAACTTAATTTTAATGGAACTGCTTGATTGACGTGGTGAAAAAAATTAGTGAGCAACAAGAGCAAAATGTACCCCCTGAAAGCAAGGAAATAATGAAATATTTAAACCAGCAGCAGACTGTTCTATTCCTGGCATATATCTTGATATTAGCCATGGCTGCAGGAGCCTGGGAGCTTATCAGCAAAGCCTGCATCTCTTCATTAGAAGAGATTTACTTTAAAAAAAAAAGGAAAATACTTGCCAGAGTCTTCTCAACAGATGTTAACTGGAGGCTCAGTCTCGCTTGCTATGATTTTTTTTTTTTCTCCTTGCTGTTATGTTTCATTTTCTTTTTTTTGCTTTCTCCTTTGAAAGATTTATGAGGTAAAGAAAAGATCTCTCCTCTCATTCCTGTCCAAATGTGTTGCTTTCCCTGGGTGTGAAGAGTTCCGCTGCAGTGGCATCCTTCACCCTGGCCATGAGGGAGCATCCCGTGGGGCTGGGACTGCAGGGAGCCCCTGCCCATGGGAAGGGACAGGCAAAGGGAGGACATTCCCAGGTTATTCTCCACTCTTAGCCAAGCTGGAAGGAGAGGGAGGAATGGGGTGAGTTCCCTCTGCTTTGTCCTGGTGTGTTTATGGGACAGCAGGAGGTGAAATCACCTTCACTGCCACAGCGCAAATCCTTCCCTGCCCTGCATCTCTGCTGGACACTGATCCCTGTCACTGTGGTATTTTATTGCAAATCCCTTTGCCAGGATTTCTTGTCCTGGGAAACCTCACCTTCTCCCTGTTTTGCTGCTTTGGAATGTGATTTGGAGAATTGTTTAGCCAGCATGTGAATTGTTTTAATTTAATGAGCAATCCCAGCCCAGCTGTGTCAGACTCTGGTCAGTCACAGGTTTTTATTATTCATTCTTGTTTAGCTTTCTGATGTCTCCTTTCTCTTTCTTTAGTATAGTTTGAGTATACAATTTCTTTTCATATAATATAATATCATAACATAATAAATCAGCCTTCTGAGAACATGGAGTCAGATTCTCATCTCTCACCTCATCCTGGGACCCCTCACAACAGATCCCTGCTTGCCTTTCCTGTCTCACACACATGCACAGGGATTCCTCTCTGCCTTTTATCAACATTCCCAATTTCCCCCACTTCCAATCTGAGCTTTGATGTAAAATATCTCCATTTGCTGAGCCTGTAACTCAGTGAAGGTCACTGAGAGCCCCCAATCAGTTTTTAATCAGCTTAACCTGACGTGCACTTTCTACCTCCAGGAAGGGGCTGGGAGACCTCATCTGCACAATACAGCAGAGCTCCATCCTGCTCTTCATTAAAAAGCAAAATTCACTTAATCTGCTTACCATAGACAAATAATTGACCTCTTGCAATGTTTATTCCTCGGGTGTTTGCTGCGGTGCACTCGTAGGAGCCTTCATCTTCCTGCTCAACGTTGGGGATTTCAAGAACTCCCCCAGTCCTGCTGTGTTGGATTTTCTTTGGCAAGGATTTTCCATCAGACCTCTTCCAGCTAATACTTGGGACAGGACTAAAGAATTGTATTTATTGGAGAAAAAGAGACAGCATTGGTTACAACACAGGAAAAATAATGTAAAATCCTTTCTTGAGAGTAGCAATATTTTTTAAAAAGAAATAATTCCTAAGCGTGACATACAGTGGTTCATATAAGACTGAGATTTTATAGCATGTCCAATTTATTTAGGAACACAGGTCCAAAGTGGGATGAAATCCTCAGTCAGTTCTATGATTTTTCCTTAGGCCAATTTGTGTTTTCCCCTTAGTAACTCTTACTTGGGGCTCAAACCTGTTTTTAAGCCCTGTGACACTGAAGCAATGACTTTGCAAGTCCAAGTAAACACCACAGAAGTTCTGAATTATTGACTGGTTCTCCCAGCAAACAAATTCCCTGTAGCACTAAAGGCATTTTCATACCCCAAAATAGGAAATATTGGCCAAGGTTTCAAAAGATCTAAAAATACCAATAAATCTAAATATAAAAAACAGGAGCCAAGGTAGAAGAGAACAGACAGAGAATTGAGTGAGGAGAGGAAAGAACAAAACATTGAGGCTGGAAAGAGATAGAGACAAAAAAAGAAATATTTCTTTTTTCATGTTTTTGAAGCTTTCTATCATTTTCATTTATATTTGGCTCAATGTAACCCATACAACACAAAACAGTGAAGTGTGAAGGCAGCTATAAATACATCTTGGATTTCTGGTAATATCACAAACCATGGGAGCCTCACTTTCATGATCTATTATGTCACCAAAACACTTTGAAATATTAATAGTCATGGATTTCACAGTTGTTTGCTGTTTCTGCAAACTGAAGTAAGTTGCTTTTTCTAACAAATTCAATTTTGAGATTTTTACAGGGGCTTAGGCTAAATGCTGACTTCTTTTCCACTGGAAGTAACATCCACAGCAACTGAAAACACAACTTTCATGGAAGTTACAAGTCCTTGTTTCCAGTCTCCAAGGTCTCTGCCTGCAGTGCTGACTTACAAAGGATTTATTCCTTTTTAATAATAATAAATTCCTTTTATTCCCTTTTAATTCCTGCTCGCACCTTAAATTATTCAAGTTCAAGTCCCTGTTTATTGAACAAAGAAATCAAGTCACAAATACAGAATGGATTAATTTCTTAATAATTCAGGAAGTTTGGGCCTGATCTCTGCATTTTGACTCTGTGTGTCTGTGATGTTCACAACTTCCTCTGAGCAAGAAGAACCAGAGCTGGGGGAATTGTGAGTTCTCTGAACAATTTCCTACAAACAGGAGTGACTGGGACATGTCAGATATTGCTAACCAGTCAAAGGGCTGCAAAGCAAAAATGAGATTTTATTCCACTTTTCCTCATTTTGGTCCAATTCTAAAAAATTCCAGATCTTTCTGGACAACAGCCACTGTCACCACCCCCTTTATTGGCTGTCCTTTCCAGCAAGACCAAAAGCTATTTCAGATATTTCATACCATTCCTTCCTAGGGAATTTCTAAGGGTTCGTTTTTCCTGAGGGAACTGTTAAAAGGTGCTGTCTCCTCCAGAAACCTTGGCACAGAACCACGGGATCATTCAGGCTGGAAAAGACCCCTGTCACCAGGATATGTTCTGAAAAATCCCTTCGCCAGGATTTTTCTCCTGAGAAGTTGAGAAGCCTCAGAAAAGGAATGAAAACAATAATTATCTGTTTGCTTGGAATGTGGTCTGGAGGTTGCAACAGGTGCATTTTTGATTGGTTCCATGTGAATTGTTTTTAATTAATGACCAATCACCATCAGCTGTGTTGGACTCTGAGGAGTCAGTCACGAGCTTTTGTTATCACATTTTCATTCTTGTTTAGCCTTCTGATGCATCCTTTCTCTATAGCTTTGTATAGTTTTAGAATATAATGTAATGTAATATAATATAATATAATATATAATGTAATATAATATATAATGTAATGTAATATAATATAATATAATAAAATGCAATGTAATATAATGTAATATAATATAATGCAATGTAATATAATGTAATGTAATATATAATATAATATAATATAATATAATATAATATAATATAATATAATATAATATAATATAATATAATATAATATAATATAATATAATATAATATAATATAATATAATATAATAATGAATCAGCCTTCTGAGAACATGGAGTCAAATTCTCATCTCATCCTGGGGACCTGACAACACCACAGCCCTCCAAGGTCAAGTCCAACCTTCCACCCGCTCTCTAATCAGGAGGTTCCTACATCTACTCGTGCTTTGAAACCTTCCAGGGCTGGTGACTCCAGAACTTCAGCGTTTCTCTGCTTTTTCCATGAACCAATTTTTCTAAAAATCCAACCCAAACGGCTCCTGGTGCAGCTGGAGGCTGTTGTCATGCCAGAGGAGCCCATCCCCACCTGGCTCAAGCTCCCTCCAGGTGTTTTTAGAGAGCAACGAGGCTTCCCTCGAGCCTTCTTTCCTCCTGCAGCATTCCTCTACAGCAAGTTAGTTTCAGTCATTTATTCAGTCATTTATCCAGTCATTTATTCAGTTGTTATAAAGCAAGGTAGTTTTGGCTGTTTTAAAGGAGCACAGCTCTAGTGCAGACCCAGCCTGGCTCGTGTCTGCTGTGCTCCAGGCAGGAAAACAGCCAGGGGAGCTTCCCAGCCTGGCTGGGATGGATCCACAGCAAGGAGAGCAGGCTGGCTCTTCAAATCCTCCTGCATATTCAACACTGGGGGAGCAGCAAGTGTGCAGCAGCAGCCTGCAGAATGCCAGGAGCGTTTAACCGCCTGCTTTAAAGGCGTCTCTTCTGGATTTAATTTTATTTTTTTTTTTATAACAAAGAGATTAAAGGGAAGCAGCAGCCATATGGGAGAAAAAACCCCAATAATTAGATGCATTCTACCACCTGAAAGAGCTTCATCTCCATATTTCCTATTCTCTCAGCCATTTGTTTTCTTTCAGCTCTGGTTGCTCGTGAGCAAGGGAATTCTGTGCTGACACCAAGGCCAGAGGCAGTGCTAGGTGGGAAAAGGCTCCTTCTGTCAGCTTGGCCAAGGTTTGAGCAGAAGATGCTTCCCTGATCTCCTTCTCCACACCACAGACTTTTAATCACATCCTTGGGGATGTCTCAAGGCAAGCTCAGCTCGTTTTTGGCCAAACATGAGGGTGTTTGACGCTCACTCCTGATGGCAGCTGAGCAGGAGGACAGAGAAACCTCAGAACTCATCAGTTTTGCTGTGTTTAAAGACAATAAATAGTTAACTGCACTTTGTTCTCCTGGATTTTATCAGGAGAAGGAATTCCTGGGTCAGGACAGCACCTCCACCTGAGCTACAGGTAAAGGAGCAGGATCTGGCAGGATCCATAACTCAGCCAATGCATGGGATGGACCTTCCTAGAGAATATCTGCATTTCTTTATTGCTACCTCATTGCTCCAAAATTCCCAGCATGTTCAATCACTGTATTTTTCAGAAAATAAGGGTTTTTTGGCTGGTTTCACTTTTTTTCTGCTGCTAGTTTCCACCTTTATAACCAAATCTCTTAACAGCAACTCTTACTCAGGCCATGTGAAACCTTTCAAGGTTAAAAAATCCAGTTTGATTAAATTGGGTTTTGGGACAAAGAATCTATTTAGAAATTGATGCTTTAAGGAGTAAAACATTCATTTAGAAATAGGTAGTTGTGTATAAAACCTAATTCAGCCTTGTGAATTTTTGTGGGATTGTTTTGCATGTTCATATTCCTGCACAGAGCAGTTCCTGCCCTTGCAGCTGTGGGGTGGCCCTGCCCCTCGTTGTCCTTCTGTCCTTCAGTCCCTTCCAATAACCAGATTAAAAATATTAACTGCTTGGGCCTAAAAAAGTTTTGGAGTACATGAAGAAACAATGAGTGCACTTCCCAAATTTATTACACTTCATACACAAAGTCTGGCTTTCTCCTGAGTAAATAAGAAAACAGTGCATAAATATGAGAGTGTCTTAGTACATAAATCTGCAGTTTATTTGAAACCTTCAGAGCATCCAGGAGCACTAATTTAATTTATATTCCACCATACAGGCAGCAGAATCACAAAACCATAAGTTACTAACTGGGAAAGAAAAGGAGATGGAAAATATTTTGTGGTTGGTGACAAGTTCTTGTCACAGCGAACGCGAAATTAATTTGTCTGCAGAATTAGAACCCACACCATGAGGGAGGTTTCACCTTTTTCAGCAGAGATGATGCATTGGGACCGTGCCTCATCTTTTGTCCTGTGCATCTGGGGGCCCTTCAAAGGGAAATTCAATCTGCATTTGGGATAATGAAGGCCGTGGTTCGTTAGACAAATGAGCCCGAGCTGAGCTTTGAGAGGCGCATCACTGCTGACACCGGGGAGAATTAGGAGCTGAGGAGCGCCATAATTAAAGCATTTAATTTGGGATCCTCCTGATGGATTACCTGAAAACAGCACTTTTCTGAAGCCACTCTCCTGGAGGCACCACCTGAGCTGTGGGAGAGGGGATCTGCTCATCCCTGGAAGGACAAATCCAGGCCTTGCTTTGGTCAGGGATGGAAAAGTGGGGCTGGAAACGTCACTTGTGGTGCCCAAAGTCATCCCCATATCTGGGATTTCCCATAACTCACCCTTTTAAAGCCTCCTACATCAACAACTTGAGAATATACCAGAGGTGAAGCCTGGGATTTTTATGTAAATTTAGTAAAAATGGTTATTTGGAACCCCCTTGGAGCTATGTGATTATCTACTTATTCCAAGAGCTGCTAGAAAAAACCCTTCTGTGAATGCATTTAGAGGAATAGGTGGGAACTTCCCATGAAAAATGAATATTCTGGGGTTGAAAGAAATCTTGTTTTATGTTATTCACATATGCTTTTTACAACCTCAGCTGGCAACAGCCCATCTGCAGGGATTGTGAACTGATTATTTCCTTTTCTTTGAGAAGGGAATGAAGAAAAATATAAACCCGGACAGAGTTTAATAAATATGTGCACCAGACATGGAAACTACTTTGCTTATTTTCGTTCCAGGGACTATTCTTATTTGTGCAACAGGAAAAAAAAGTTATTTTGAGAGAAATCTACAGAAAGCAGCACAGTGTAACTCAACTGAACATAATTCTTTCCATGGTGCTCAATCCCCTGAAAGACAGGGAACAATAATTTGGATATATGGCATGATTAATAGAGCTTGATCCAAACCAGGACTTTTAATCCTGGCATAATATTAAACACTGTCATTGTAATGAATATTGGTGCAGAACACAAAGTCTCATCTCTTCTATTAAACTGCCACAAGCTGCAGGATTTGAAATAGTGGAGCCACTATTTCATATTTCAGTTTTCCCTCTTTCAAAGGATTAAGTATAAGGTGCAGTTTTTTGCCTGTTTAGATTCGTCAGAGAGCTGCACTTTATTTTATAATCCCATCAGAGTGATCACTAATTTGCTTTTCCAAATCTTCTATTTGTGGTGTCTGCTCTATAAAATAAGGTTCAAAGTCAAGGACTGGCCTGAGATCCATTGTCCATTTGGGATCCATCCCTCCAAACCCTCTTTGCAGGGAGAAATTCTTATTCAACCCCTTCTTTTCCTCAAAACAAGAAGAATTTCTGGGGCTGGTAGATGATTTGTAAATATCCTTAGTGATATTTTAATGTGAAGTGCAAAAAGAGCTTTGCAACAGATCTATGTGGAATGCACCTACCCCAGGGTTCCCCTCAGGAGCACATTTGGGTGACTTTGAGCTCCCCCACGTTAAAAAAAGGCATTTTTAAGATGTCTTGAAGCAAGTTTTAAACTCAGCCAAGAGCCTGGCCTCTCCTAGCTGCACCTGAACTGTGGAAGTGCCTTTTGAGCCAGGCCCAATTGGTGTGATTTGCTGTTCCGCACAGAAAACGAGACGCTATTTCTCTAAATACCACAAAACTACTTTCATTTAAGACTTTTGCAGCCCAAAACCCCAGCAGGTTGCCTATGATCTGCCTTCAGCATGAAAGATTTCTGTTATTCACAGTGCCCAGGCAGCAGCAGCCGCAGCATTGTCAGAGCCAGCGGCTTAACAGTGTGAATATAGAAAATTATGGATAATGGGAAAGCAGTTCTGAAACCTGAGCGAGATAATAACCACCGGTGCTCGTGGCAGATCAGAGGTGCAGCTCAACAAATGCTGGGCTGAATTGATTTTAACATAAACAGACAATAGCAGGGGCCGGGGTTTTAGTGGAATTTGGGAATCTGAAGGTGCTGCTGCATTGAGATGGTTCTGCCTGCAATTGTAAGCAGTTGGAGGCAGGAAACTTCCAGCTTTTCACAATGCCACTAATCACCTGCATGCCTCTGGAAATCTGGCCTTATCTAATAAGTTAAGAGTGTTTCACCTGCAATCTGTTTTGCTTGCTTTATTCACATCTAAGTGCCAGCTCTGAAATAAAGCTTTTTGCACTGATGGACATGTTGGTGAAAAGGTGGTTTAAGGCTCTGTTTAGGGAGAGAAAAAAAGTGCAGACTGAAACCTGTGCAGTTCTATGTGAGACAGTGAACTCCTAAAAATAAAATTTAAGAGGAGAAATTGTGAGAAATTCTCCAGGATCAGCACCCGAGCGCCTCTGCTCCCAAGGAGCACCTCCTACACGGGGTGCACATCAGCACTGTGACACCAGAGTGTGTGGAAAGTGGATTTTGGCCATGGATCCCTGGTTCTTAGGCAGGATAACTCCAGGGAGGTCTGGCAGCACTGCTTTCAGCTGCACATGTAGAGGAAAATCTACATTAAAGCTGCATTAACCCTCTCAGGCATTCCTAAGCACTGCATAGAAGGGTCTCCCTGAGGGATCTCATTATCCATATGTCCTCTCAGTCCCCTTTTTTCTCCTTAAGATGTTCTTAAAATGGTAAAATCTGTTCATCACATTAACATGACCCATCTTTACCCCTTCACTAAGATGTCAGTGCTTTGTACATCTCATTTCCTGGCTTTTTCTCCATCATTGTTCAATGCTTTCCATGCAACAGATGGAAATAAGAAATGACAACTTGAAATGTAGAGCCTGCACGGACTAACACACAATTAAGGAGGTATTTAAAGAGAAGTAGCTTGACAGAATTTGGGAAAGAAAATCAGCTTTACCAAGAGTGCTAAAGTCTGGTACCGCTTTTGGGCCAAACAAAGTGCATATACCTTTAATAAAAATTATCTCTGGTATTAGTTTGTATAGAAATCTCATCAGAAAGGCAAGGCCATTTCAATCTTATTAACTTTTTATTTGCTTTATTTTTCTACTTGCCAGCCTAGCTTCCAGAGGAACATTTGATTAATTTGTGCTGTCTGCAAGTCAGGCTTTTAACCTCTGGGAAAGCTCTAAACACTTTAAAAGCTTACAGCCTTAAAATGGATTGTCAAAGTGAACTTAAACTAAATAGAGGTCAACAATCTCAGGGTTATTTGGGCTTTTCCAACGATGCTCAGTGGAAAGACTGGGGTTTGTGGGCTGGTTACAGTGATTCAGTCCCCAAGCTGCTCCCTGAATGCAGAGCAGCTGCCTGAGCCACCAGTGCAGCTGGGAACAGGCACAGCAGTGCAAGAAAACACAGAAAAATGCAGGAAAATGGATTTTTGGAAGGAAGGGCTGCTGCTGGGTCTTCCCAGGGCTCCTCAGCATTGCTTTGGAGACAGGAGGGTCAGGAGATCCATGCCCAATACTCTTCAAATATAATCTGATTCCCCACGTTTGATTTTTAGCAATGGGAGAGCCCAGAGGGGGCTCCAGGATGATGCCAGGGATGGAGCAGCTCTGCTGGGAGGAAAGGCTGGCACAGCTGGGATTGTTCACCTGCACAGGAGAAGCTTTGGGTGAGCTCAGGGTGGCCCTGCAGGGCCTGAAGGAGCCCCAGGAAACCTGGAGAGAGACAATTGACAGGGGATGGAGGGATGGAACACAGGGAATGGGTTTAAATTGAAGAAGGGCAGGTTTATATGGGATATTGGGAAGGGATTCTTGGCTGTGAGGGTTCTGAGGCCCTGGCACAGCTGTGGCTGCCCCTGGATCCCTGGCAGTGCCCAAGGCCAGGCTGGACAGGGATGGGAGCACCTGGGACAGTGGAAGAAGCTCTTGCTGAGGGCAGGGGGTGGAAATTTGGTGAATTGGAGGAGCTTTAAGGTCCCTTCCAGCCCAGAGCAGTCTGTGATTCCATGATGTCACACAAGCACAAAAACCATTCCTATTGTGATCTCTATCAGGGTACACTGAGCGCTGTCTCCTGGAGTCAGGTCTCATCTCAGAGTCAAAACTACACTCAGGAAAGAAAATCTCTGTTCCAGTTTCCCCTCCTCTTCCCACATTCCCTCCCCCTGCACCCACGTGAGCCTCAGCTATAGCACAGTGCTCTCTCTCATTTCCTTGGGAACACACGGCACAATCAAAGCAAGGTTAAAAAACCACAAGATTCACAAATCCCATTCTGACCAGAAGAATCCTAACGTGACAGGAGCAGTGTCAAACCCCAGAGTGAATAAAAACAAAGCTCTTACTTTCCCAGGGCGAAGCATTCCAGCGTGACGGAGGAGCCCTTGGCGGCGTGGGTTGTTTCTGGAAAGCGCACCTCAATCTTTGGCTCATACTCCCCCATCACACCTGTGGAACATCAAAACAGCTCAGTCCAGATGAGCCCCAGACCTTCTCATGCAGCACAGCCTCAGGGTGAGAGGGAGGGTGGCATCAATCTCCTCAGAGCCTCATGTTCCACCCGCCATGGAGCGGGTTTGACCTCCCGGGTGGGGTTCAGCCCTCTGCTGAAAGCTCTGTGAAATCTCTCCATTCCCTGCATCTAGAGCTGAAGAGTGTGACTTTATGCAAGCTTTACATTCCAAGTCTGCTGTGCATCAAGGTTTTGGAGATAATTTTGGGTTCACACCTCTTATCGAGCAACAGTTTTGCCACTAATCACACTCAGGACACAGTGGTGATCCTATGTGCAAGAAAATTAGAAAATCCCATGAACAAACTACTTGCAAAACTCCTAAAATGTCTTTCAAACACCCAAATGTGAGTTGCAGACTTGAGGAAGGCCAATGTAATTAGATGGAATTACCGTATTTGAAAATCTGGCTGAACATCTGATAAATCAGATAATCCAGTATTAATTTAGGGCATTTAATTTTGCAGCAGGTTTGGGATGGATTTAGGAAACTAAACTTTTAGCTGAACTTCTTCAATATCTTTTATGTGTCTCACAGTGAAACTCATTCCAGCTGTAGGGATGAACATAAATCAGGTATTTTCCTGCAGTGTCTTTGCCCAGATCCCACACAGGAAACGAACCAATTCTTGTTTTATATTTAACAGGCATCTGCATAATATTGCACATGCGACTTCCACTGCTGCCTCAGAGGCTGCCAGCATTGGAGTCAATCCAGAGGCCAGCAGAGAGAATGGGAGAGGAGAAAGGGACTGATAGAAGGAGTCTGAGAAAAGGAATAGCGTGCAGAAAAGAAAAAAAGAATCAGAAAAGATCTTAAGCATCTGCAATCAGAGTTTGTGCCAAATTGTTAACTTTGGAGCTGAGGAAGTGCAGCTTTGCTTTGTGTGATCTGCTGATGTTATTGAACAGCAGAGCCTCGCAGTGACAGCATTATTCCATGCTTTATTTATTTATTTATTTATTATTCCATAATGCACTGCTGAGTTTTGTTTATCCTCCAAATCCAACTCTGCACAGACTTTTGTCACTGATTGTTGCCACTGCTTTGCAAACAGCACGAATATATTGAAACTTAGGTGGGCAAACTCCCAAAACCAACTTTGTGTACAGATTTCCAGGTCTGCATTTCTCCCCGTGAACATTTAATTACAAATGTTGCCAGGAAGGCATTGGTACGTGTGCAGGGGAGTTTCTCACCTTGGCAACTCAAAGCAGCTCTCTGGATTTGATATTTGAGCTAAACTTAGGATGACAAATTTAGAAAGATTTGTTGGATTTAAACCTCAACACGGGCACGAGGTGGGAAATAATATTAACGTGCCATGTGACATTCTCTTGTTGCTCAGTGACATTGAGAACTTTCTTTGCGTGTTCACCTCCTCATCTCCATCCTTGCCAGCTCAAACACCACTGATGCCTTAGGATTTCAGCTTTTCTACTTTCCATCTATTTGTAATAACAGAATTTGTATTTCTGTAATTCTTCAGTGTGTAACTCCAAACTCCACACTCAGTGAGAGCTGCTGCTTCCCCATTTGGGGCAGACACAACAATTCCTCTGCAGGCCTGGCAATCAAGGACACCTCACTGCCTCAGGGCCCAGAGATGGGAACAAAAGGGAGTTGGGGGAGCAAACCTGGGGTCAATGACTTCATTACCTGAAGCTGGAATTGGCAGATTCACCCCCAAAATGCAAATGGACCAAACTTATAAAAGTGTGCAAACCCTGACCCATCATCCATTTTTGGGTGTAGCCCCTGGGGGGCTTTGTGTGCCCAAAATGTACCTGAAGGCCCTTCAATAAATAGATCAGTTTCAATAAATAGAACAGTTTCAATAAATAGAACAGCTTTTTATTGCCTTAATTCTGTCTGGCCTCTGTTTTAGGTAATCCCAAAAAGGCATGGTCACTGTGGGACCATGCCCTGCTGCAGAACCTTCACTGGGGCAGTTTTCCCTCTGTGGGGATGAACTCCCCCTGTCTGGAGCAGGATCAGCTGGGGTTTTGAAGCAGCCCAGCCCCTCTGTGCACTCACCATCTCCCCTCAGGCTGAGGGCAGTGGGGGCTCCCCACACCTGGCGCTGAGCCTCAGCACTGCTCACGGCACACGTGTAATTCCCAGCGTCCCAGGGCTCCACCTTGGCCAGGTACAGGTTTCCTGTTGCCTGGGAAACAAAGCGCCGGCTGTCTTCCCCAAGGTGCAGGGTGGTATTGTTGAAGATCCACGTGTAGGACAAGGCTGGAAAACACCAGACATGCATCACACATCCCTCCCAGTGGGGCTGGCAGGGGGAACAAGGGGAAACCACTGGGGAGGCACGAATTAGCACAGGCCAGGTGTGGCATCCACATTCCCTGAACGTGATCCCTTCAGCCAGGGTTTTTCTCCTGGGAAGCTGAAAGGCAGCGAGGGAAGCCTCAGAGAAAAGGAAAACAATTCTGATCTCATTTGCTTCTCCTGTGTTGTGCTCGTATGGAATGTGTTTGGGGATTGTTTACCCACAGTGATTGTTCCATTGCATTCTGCTGTGAGTTGTTTTCACTCTTTGGCCAATCAGGGCCAAGCTGTGTCAGGACTCTGGAAAGAGTCACGAGTTTTCATTATTACCTTTTTAGCATTCAGTAAATATCCTTTCTATATTCTTTAGTATAGTTTAGTATAGCATTCTTCAATATAATATAGTATAATAAATAGTACTACTACAAATATTATTATTATTATTTCTACAATAAATAATAGTATACAGTATATACATATATAATAAACAATAATTTAATAATAAAAATATAAATAAATAATATATAGTATATAAATATATATCTTCACATACTATATATTATACTACTATATATTATACTATATAATATATAGTATAATATCTATTATACTATATTATATATAGTATAATATTTATTATACTATATTATATATAGTGAAATAATACAATAGTATAATAGATAGTATATAAATAATAATAATATAGCATAATTAATTAGCCTTCTGATAAGATGGAGTCATCCTCATCATTCCTTCCTTCGTCAGTGACCCTGAATTTTACAATAGCCAGGTAAGCATTGCTTGAGTTTTCAGCTCATTTCAAGCCACTTCAGGAGGTCACAGCAGTTTCTGTCCCCCACTACTTCTCATTGTCCTGCCTAGTCTGCTCCTAAGCAGGAATGGTGGTGGGTGCTGCACTGGTGTGGGAAAGCTGCTTTAGTAATTAATTTCTGTTTATGGCACTTTCCCTCTGAAAATCCAGAGGGCAAATTGCTGCTTGCTGCTACAGCTCCTTTCTTCACTCTCAATATGGAAAAATTAAACTGGTAGCAAGGAGCTTGAACACTGGATTTTCATGGAGGGATGAGCTGAGCTGCACAAAAGTGCAAAACTTTAAATTTGATCCTATGGCACATTTGATAATGAACATCCCCTAATCTTCCATACTTCTTGCCCTATTCTCACTTCCTGCCCCTTTTCTGCCCCCGTTTCCCACATGGTGCTCCACAATGCAAATCTTTATAATGTACATCTATAAGACCAGGAAACTTAAAACCGATTTATTTGACCAGCCCACCCTGGAAAAGCAGATATCCTTGTGAGTTTACCACTCCCTGTTTTTTTGGGAAAGACTTCTGGGCCAAGCCTTGGGCACTGAGGAGCAGGTTCAGAGCCGGTGCCCCAGTGTGGGGTGACCCAGGGTGTCCTTCCAGCCCCTCTCTGCAGCTGCTCTGCACCCAACAGCAGGAGCAGGACTCAAACCCTCTCTTTTACAAGCCACAGTAAATCAGAACTTTCCAAATCCACCAGTTTAGCTCCTCTTAATTAAATGCATAATTCATAAGCTAACAGTGTTCTGCCAACAGCTTCATTTTTACACATTTCCCCCATCAACAACCCCATTCCAAAAAGATTATTTACGTTGCTTTCCCCCCCTCAGCTCCAGCTTGGGAGCACTATGGTAATAAGTCTGCAAACTCCAGTAGTTTTGTGGAGTTTTATGTTATCAGCTTCCAGCATTTTAGGACTCTCATTAGAAATGATGCATCTCCAGGGAGCAATCAATGACACTTTCTATACTTGGCTAAATCCTGCAACGGGCTCCCTTTTCCTGCAGATAATGCGAAACTTTGCCGTGCTCTGCAGTAAACCTGGGAGATGCAGCAATTCATCCTCAGTGTGTGCAGGCCCACGTGCTCACCCACAAGATCAAAGCCACCCTTTTGCATATTTACCTGCCCTTAGGCTTGGAGGTGCCTTAATGCATCTGTTTATTGAAGGAAATCTGGGGATGGGGGGGTTTTCCTGCAGGAAGGATCAGAAATAAGGATGCAGCCGTGACGTGATCTGTCTTGCAGAGACACACAGCCTGTTTCCCTAGCTCAGGAACAGGTTTTGCTGACTGCAGACTGTCTGGGCAAGCAGACCAAAGTGTGCAAAATTCTGATTTCAACTCATTTTTTTTTTCAAGGTCTCTAAGCTGCAAGATGGGGACTCTACAGAAAATGCTGAAGATTTGCAGGTAAATACTTTAATCTGTGTTCAATTACATGTTGTCCACATTTCTGTGGAAGAAATACCTTGGATCTGCCTTCTCCCCAGATTTCCCAAAGCACTGAGGGCTGGTACCCCAATGTGCTTTTCCTGCCAGCTGGAATTCTTGCCTTTCTCCTTGCTCAGACCTGCACTAAGGCACCTCTGGACAATAAAACCACTCTGAGTGCTTGGACCTGACATTTGGATGCCCAGATTTCCATGCCAGGATGGCTTATCCAAGAGAATCTGGAAATAACTTTAAGAATCATTCATAGGGAAAAGCAGTTTGGAATTTCTCTGCCAAATTCTGGTGGTGGCAATTACAGAGTGAAGAAAGCCCTGACCCCCTCTAAGGGCATCCCTGTACCTGCCCAGGCTCCAAAAGGATTCTCAGGAAGGATCTTTAAAATATTTTATGGCATGGAAGCAAAGCCAGCCATGGGAGCAGGCGATGCAGCTGAATTCTCTGTGCAAGATAGAATAAAATAAAACTCTATTAATGCCAACTTTGTGCTACACAGACATTCTTCAGGAGGTCAATCTGTGAATTAATTAATCAATAAAAGAGAACCAGACCTTTTCTGTCCTGATTTCTGTTCTCAGGGGGCTCCAGCTGACTTCATTTTCTCAAGTTTCTCCCTGTCTGCTCCCCACCATTGCTTCAGGGGCTATTGATGAATTTTCCCATTAACTGGGAACAAGCACAGGGCCCTCTTAGTCATATTTAAATCCTTTTTCCCCCCAGTATGAGGGATACAAACACTCCCCCTCTCCTAGCTGCAGGTTCATCATCACCCATCTGCAGGCCATCCTTGCCTAGAGCCTAATTCAGCTCCACTAAACTCTGTAGAAACCCTAATTTTAATTGACTTCAGTGGGAGTTGGATGAAATCTCAAGAGGAAGGAGCCAAACTTTGGAGATTGAACTCTTTTTTTTTTTCATGCTTTTAAGGCATAATACCAACAACCTACTCCCTTACTCAGTATCTTTTCTTGGAAAGTTACTACAGCAACAGGTAATAGAGTAAAAAATCCAGAACTGTGTTACAAAATCTTTCATTTTGGGTCACTTGGAATAAATCAGATGAGCATATCCACTGAATGGGCCAAAAAAAAAAAAAAAGGAGGAAAAGCCCTTTGCTCTCACTTTTATGGCAGAGCAGGAGTTATTTTATAGTGCTGCAAGATTAGGGTGTGTTTATTTGGGTTTCTTTTTTTTTAAATTTGTGGTGTCAGTGCCCCTTCTCACCCCAGAGACCCCAAAATCCGGTTAATCCTCCTTCCCTTCCAGGTGGGCAATTCCCGAGCTTGGCCAGGCTGGAGAGCATCTCCCACCTCTGTCAGCCCTGAGAGTTTTCCTGCAGAGCCTGGCTGGGAAAGAGCTGATAATCATTCCTGATGTACAGATCTGGGGGGTTTGGACATTCCAGTGCTTCCCTCAGCCCAAGCAAACCCATTCCATTTGAGATCTGGGGGTTTGGACATTCCATGCTTCCCTCAGCCCAAGCAAACCCATTCCATTTGAGCATTTGAGATCTGGGGGGTTTGGACATTCCATGCTTCCCTCAGCCCAAGCAGACCCAAATCAGAGCTGCTGGGGCAGGCTGGGCCCAGGGAGGGGCCTCTCCCTCTCTGGAGCTGGATTAAAGATTCATAAGGAGCAGAGAGAAAGGGACTCCCAGCCCATGACTGAGTTCTAGAAAGGGAGAGACACCTCAAACCCTCCCTGTCAGATTCTGCACTTTACCAAGTGCAGAGTTTCACAGAAAATGCAGAAATCAAAGGCCCTTTCTCATCTCATCTCCTCCCATCCTCTGCACACACCCAGTTCCACGTTTCTCCTCCTTCCCCAGCCTTCTGCAGGCTGAGAATTAGGAAATTTTATCCCCCCCAAGCAGGTCCACAGGGGGCTCCTGCATCCTTAGGAGCGTTTTGGGGTTCATTTATCCTCCCTACAGCAAAGTCAGCACGCAGGAAAGCCCAGAGCCTCCGTCCCCCTGCCAGCCCTGGCAGCTCTTCCACACCAATAAATGCAAATGCAGAGTGATCCTGCTGCTCCTAACAAGATTAGCAACTTCCTTAAAGCTCTGCAGGGAGCCAGCTCGGAGGAAACAGCCTTTAGATCAGGCTTCACTTCTGAGGAAATAAATGAACAACAGTCCACCCCACAGTCTTGTGTCAAGTATTACCATTTAGGCAGCAGCTTCTGAAGCACAGGCAGGTCAAGCTCGTGTGTAGCTGCAGAAATTAAAGCTTCTTCCAGCTTCATCCCTCCATGCCTTTCCCTACCTCAGAAATCTCTAGAAACCACTTTTTTTCTCCACCAGTAAAATATTACTATATTACAATATAGTGAAATATTACTATATGTTGATTACACAGGGGAAAAGGGCTGACCTAAAGAACTTAAAGCAGAGCTGGGATGAGGTTGAGGAAGAAATCCAGCTCAGCTGGTCCCCCCTGCCCTGCTGAGCCTCACTAACAAGCAGAGGGATGGCAGAGCTGAACTTGGCAAGGTGTGGAAATGAGCCTCATAAATAACCTGAGACACCAGGGCATAAAATAGTGAGGAGGGGTGGGCTGAGGGAATAAAGGGGTTGGGCTGGGTCAGGTAACCTGGGGCAGCCCTGCTCTTGCTTTAAAAACTAATTACAGGCTGTGATTTTTTTTTGTTTGTTAACTGTAATTTTTAATGTCCTAATTGATCTAAGGTATAAACTTGGGTGGGTATTTTTTTCTTTCATGCTTGTGTTTGATCAGTCCTGAAAGTCCTAATATTAGTTCACAGCAATATAGAATTCTCTTTTTGTTCTCTGAGATGCTTTAAAGCTGATGTGAAAGCTGCTGGAGCAGTCTTTTTGTACATTTGTTTGTTTGCTTGGTGGGGTTTGTTTGTTTGTTTTTGGTTTATGGCTGACTAATGGATTTCTGTCCTCTATTTAAAGGAATCACTCATTTCTCTTGTACAAAAATAGGTTAGCAGTGCTCTCAGTTAAGAAACCAGCACACAAAAAAGAAGCAGCACATCTTTCCTTGTCACCTCTGTTGGGAAATTAAGTTAAATTCCAATTGAGCTTTAAATATTTTAAATATTTTTGACCATGGACCAACACTTTAGGTGTCTGATAAGCAGCTGAGTGTCCTGATGAGCTCTGCAGAGTTTTCCTGTGAGCAGGAGGTTTAACTCCAGTCTGCAGGACCAGACAAACTTGGCAACGTGAGAAACAGAAGTGAGACACTTCCCTAGAGACCATGGGTGGTAGAAACATTTCTGCAGCCCATTCCATCTTCTTGATGTTATATGGGAGGAATTGAATTAATGAACCCTCCTTGTTTTCCATTCTATTATTTCTGTTCCTCTTCTTCCATTGTTATCCTGACTTTTAGAGGTTGGCAGGAGGTTTTACCCAGTGCTTCCTATTTCAAATTTCCTATATTAATAGCAGCTGCTTCAAACAACTGCTGTACAGAGGGTTCCTGTCTTCCTTCAAGTCATTACATCACAGGAAAGGCAACTCTTTCCCTGCTGGTAGGGCTTATCTTCCAAATTCCTTGACATCTCTCTAATTCCTGACACATTTAAAGTGCTGCACACAGCTCCTGTAATGTGGGCTGGGAGCACAGTTTGTAATCCTTCCCCCTGTAGGTATTGGGAGGTAGAAGCGAGGGTTGCAATTAAAAAACCCTAAATATACAATCCTTTTTCAACAAAAATGACTTAGCAAGCATCTTGAAATAGTCTCTGCCTTGTCATGGCTCACACCATGTACTCCATCCCCATGGTGTATCATTTTGGATCCTGAACTGAGTGTTCAGGGATGACAAAAGGACTCGGGCTCTGTTCTCAGGGGCCTTGTTATTGCAGGGAATGGATTTCCCAGGTTGGTCAGCAGCTCCCAGCTGCAGGAACACTCTGGGGAAGGCTTTGCTGGTGGATACCATTTTGTCACCTCAATTAATCTGGGGGGAGCTCACCTGGTAACTATTTATTTGTTCTGAATGTTTTCTTCCCCTCCTTCCTATTTGTCAAATCATAATTTTACCCTGCAGCAGGAGGGAAACAGATAGTTCAGTGGCTGCAGGATGGATGTGTTGTCTTTCTGCCTGTCCCACTGATACATTTGAGGAACTCTTGGAAGCCTTTCGTGCCCTTAAGGACCTTGTTTCACTTCATCTCCTTGATTATATCCTCCTTTCATCTGGCTGTAAACACCCAGTGAGCTGACACTTCCTCTCCCTAGGACTGGAGGGGTTGCTGGTGATGGATGGGGTTTTCTCCCTCTCTGAAATACTGCCTCCTCTTTCCACATCACTATTCACCTTCTCCTGGGGGTTTGGCTTATAACTCTGCTTCTTTAAGAAGGATTGAGGGTTGCTGGGAGCAGGGCATGGGAAACTGCAGCTCCTGTGGATGTGTGGTCACTGCTGCCAAAAGCAGAATGTGAGTCATCCAAGAGCTGCTCGTTCTTTAAGGGCAGAACACGACAATTTGGTAACTGTGTCACTGATATTTCCCCTCTGCTAATGAATACTTGCTTTACTGGGGTAAAATTTCCACCTGGATTTACCCCACCCAAAAGGAAGATCCTCAGGGGCTTATGGTGAGCACCCCCAAGTAATTAATCAGAAAATTCCTTTTCATTCCCCATCTGAAGCACTGACAATTCCTATGAAACCTGATCTGGCCCTCCTTTAAACAGGCAGTTCACCTCTCCAGAAGCCCCTTCCAGTCTAGATTGTTCTCTGGTTCTCAGGAAGGGATAAAATCAGGGGTTCAAGAGCAGAACCCAAACCTTCATGACCAATCCAACGTGTCTGATGCAGGATTCAAATGAGGGCACTGGGCAGCAAGCACTAAGGGGAAAGGAGCCTTTCCAGGCAGACCTGGAGTAGTTTTGGTGTAGGAGGAAATGCTGAGGGCTGATTTTCTGCCATTCCATGAGGACCAAGGCCCTGGGATAACCAGGAATGTCAGCAGATCCTTCATGCTGTCCTTGCTGTGTCCCAAGGAATGACAGGTCACATTTATACCTTGGGTTTTAGGGTTTTTTCTGTTCTGTTTTGGTGTGCAGCTTTTAGCTTTATATTAAGTGTTACTGGGACCTTTTCACAGGGTGGTGAAGATAAAACAATCCTGTTCTAGCTGGGGACAATCTCTTCAAACTTCAGGCCCAAAGCATAAACAACATGAAAAGAGGAGGGTGAATCTTCATCATTTGAAGCTATTAATTGGACAGTTGGCTTCTGTATGCAAATGGACTAAAACTTAGAAAAATGTGAGATCTTGTGACCAAGCCCTATTTTGCTTCCATCTTGGAGACACCTGGGCAGAGCCACAGCTGTGACTTGGGTACTGCCAGGGTGTGGCCTTTGAAGGCCCTTCAATAAATATCCACTTTATTCCTCTTCACTCCATCTAGCCTCTGTTCCAGCTCCTTAAGGCATCATTACTCCCTGATGTAATAATAAAATAATAAAAACAATTAAATAAAGTAAAAATAAAGCAAAAATAAAGTAAAAATAAAATGAAAAGAAAATAATAATAATAAAATAATAAAATAATGAAATAATAAACCTAAAATAATATAAATAAAATAATAAAAACAATTAAATAAGATAAAAGAAAAATAAAATAAAATGAAAATAAAATAATAATAATAAAAATAAAAAATAATAATGAAATAATAAACCTAAAATAATATAAATAAAATAATAATAAAAATGGGAAATAATCAATATCAACAAAATAATAAAATAAAAATTTAAAATAATAAATAATAAAAATAAAAATGAAAAATAAAAATAATACAAAAGAATAAATATAAATAAAATTAATATAATAAAAATAAATTAGAATAATAATGAAATAATACAATAATAAGAATAAAATAATAATAAAATAATAGGAAATAATACCTATCAATAAAATAATAAAATGAAAATTTAAAATACTAAAATAATAATAGAAATAATAATAAAATAATTTTAAAAGGCCCTGAAAAAGCATGAACCCAGCATCTTTTGAAGGAACAAAATCCAAATTTGTCGTTAACCCCAGTAATTGCTGCAGGAGCAAATTCCAGTGCTACTCCCCCAGGGAACTCTGCTCCTCCTGAGGCAGAGCAGGGGCTGCTCGGGCCGTGCCCATCGTACCTCCATGGTGGGGGGGAGTTCCACAGAGCAGCACCACTCCTTGGCCCTCTCTCACTGACACCGGGCTTCTCGCTCTCGTCTCGAAGTTTTCCAGGTCTTGAGGGAGAAGGAGAAAACAAGGCCTGGTTATTGTCCATCAGAGTTATTCCCAACTGCATCCCAATTTATCCAATTTATTAACTCAGGAACAGACACATATTGGACAGCAGAATTTAATTTCATGGAGAAATTGTATGCAAGGATAGCTTGTCCAAGCTGATATAGCGGAATTACAGGATCATTAAGGTTGGAAAAGACCTCCCAGATCCTCCAATCCAACAATTACTGAGTCCTTTGGCATTCACAAAATATTTATTCCTACAGCATTTCTACTGCAACTTTGGGAATTTGTGTTTACAATTTCTATTTGCAAAGCCAGTCTATTATTCCACTGCTTTTTCCAGCATCATTTTTTGGATTTGCAGGACTTAATCTACATGAGTTTGAAAAAAAATGCATTTTGTTGTGTTTCCTTTTCTATAGAAATAGAGAACAGCTGTGTTCTATATATACAAGTGATAATTAAAGATCAGCAGGACTCCCACAGAGTGTAGGTTTAAATGATGATAAAAATATGTTGTTTTCTTTAAGATTCTGGGCTGGCCCAAACTGGCTGCAGTGCTTGGATATGTTTTAATTGCCTTGAGCTTTAGCACTGGTTTTAGAGGGGAGGAAGAGAGGACTTCCAGTGGGAAATCTCCTGTCCATGCCCATCTCCCCATGTCCCAGGTGATTTTTATGGCTCTTAATGTCTATTTTTCAATCTGCTGCTTCCTCATGTTTCACTGAGATGCTGAAGAATTATCAGCTTGGTTCCTGTTAATTCAATTACAAAACATGACACAATAGATGTGCTTAAAAAAAAAAAAAAAAGATTATTTACTTTTTGTTCCAGTTCTCATCCTAATGAGAAGCCTTCCCATGTTCTTAGAGCCATTGGGGAAACGATTGCTCGAAACTCATTCAAAATATGCTTTAATACAATAAATATCAGCTTCCCCTTAAACCTCTTTATACCACAGAGCTGTAAACTGCCTGCCCTAAGCTCATTTTATTTACCTTGCTGCAGATTCTTGTTTCAAACAATTGTTCCATTTTTCATCAGCTGAACACCAACCCGAGCCAGAGTTCAATAGAGAGAAACAGCCCTCGTTGGTCAGAGCAATAACGATTACTACCTGTACAGCCTCAGCTATTTATGTCAATATATCAATTTTCTCCCCCTTAGCTGAACTTTCCACAGTTAATTTTTCTTTTCCTCCTCTTCATCTCCTGGATATTGGTCTCCTATGAAGACATTGTCTGCTCAGAGGGGGCTGGATTGAATTAAGCACCTGTAGCACCTCCTCGTGCTGTCATAGCACAATAGATGGGGGCTGTCAATACGCAGGGAAAGGGTTTTAAACTCTGATGTTCTTTTAATTGCCTGCTGGCTACAGCTCTGCCTTGGATTATGGGTAGTCCAAGGGGGAATAAAACACAAGAAAGGCCAAGAAAAATAGAAAAAAAAAAATCATTTATTTAGTTGTATTCCATCCTCTGATTCTAAATAAAAGAGAAAATAGTGGATGGGTGTAATATGGTTAATAAGAGTTTGGCTTCTTCAGTCTCTGAATTTGTGGAATTTATTTACTCATTTTGAAAATTGGAAATTTATTTACTCATTTGAATTTATTTACTCATTTTGAAAATTCCATCTGAGAAATTTTACCCCATTTTCTTTCTTTCCTGGAAATTGTTTTCTGAGAAGAAAAAGGCCAGCACCAAATATGTGTGTGGAAAAGTGGTCCCTGGAATTCCTGTCAAGATTTGCTTGGGGTGCCTGCTCTGAGGCTTTGTGCCCGGGGACAAGGAGGGAAAAGATCCTCAAATTCCCATATTTATGATATTAAATTTAAAAAATATATTAGAAAGGTGCAAAAATTCAGATTTTTTTAGGGTTCAGGCACTAATAACAAAAATGGCCACAGTTCCCTTTCCTATCTCTTTCCTTCAGCTGCTAATACAAAACAAATTGCAATTTCTACTTAAAAATAGAGTTAACCCCGCAAAAAAACTCTGGGGCAGTATGGAAAATCTTTGCACTCTAAGGAATTCTTCCCAACATTTTCACTGTGAGAAATCAGCTTTTTTTTTTTTTTCCTGAGAACAAAATTTCAGTTGTTATGAGACATCCGAGAAAGGAGGGAGAAAAAATAAAGGAAGCGCAGTGCAGCAGGAGGGAAAGGTTTTCCTGACAATTGAGAATTAACTGTGTAATACCTCGCTCTGAAATGGGAATAGATTTTGGAAAGTAATGAGCTGCTAGTAGCAATTTTTAGTTTAATGACACAATATGTCATGTTATCAGTTTTACTCTCATTTTAGGTGCTGTGTCACCTGTCCGTGTCTCTCCATTAAAACCGTGACGAGTGGCCCTGACTGGAATAATTAAAAGAAGCAGGAGGATGAGATCCCTTAGGGATCTGCTGTTTTGCAGGGAGCAGGACTATTTTTGATTGTCCAATGGAATCATGGAATGCTCTGGGTTGGGAGGGACTTTGAAGCTCATCCAGCCCCACCCCTGAGGCACCTTCCACCACCCCAGGCTGCTCCAAGGCCCTTCCAGCCTGGCCTTGGGCACTGCCAGGGATCCAGGGGCAGCCACAATTTCTCTGGGCACCTTTGCCAGGGCCTCCCCACCCTGCCAGGGAACGATTTTTTCCCAATATTCCATCTATACCCACTCCCTTTCAGCTGAATCCATGTGGGGAAGAAGTTGGCTGTGCCTTTTCAATCTCCACTTTTCAACCTTGAGGATCAAAATCCACAGGCAGGAGTTGGGGCTCTTTCATGGCCTGTTTGTAGCTTTGCTGTGCAAAGCAACTTGGATTTTCCAGTGAGGGAGAGGAGATTTCCATCCCTTTATGCTTATTAATCATAGGTATAAAAAAGCAGCTGTGGAGGCACATAAATCATCATTTAATCTCTTCATCTCACCCATGACAGGGACAAATATGCAATGTCCTTATTTAACCCAATTTTTAAAGGCCTTTAGGAAAAGACATTTTCTTTAAACAATTCATTGCACTGCTTAACTCCGAGATCTTCATCACTCTGCATCCTTTAGAAACCCTCACCTCCCCAAAATTTCACAGGCCAAACCAGAAATGATCTTTTGCTTTGATTGATTTTGATAGATAACTGTACAAAGTGAATTTATTCAGTGCCTTTTTCTGTAATAAAGAATCATTGAAGAACAAAAGAATGGGGTTCTGAAAACCTCTGAAACCAAACCCCTGAAAGGGCAAACCAAGGCAAAATAGATGAAGAGAATTCATTAGGAGAGTCAGTGTTGCTTCTGTTTTCATCTTTATTGGACTCTTCCTGCAGGCAGGAATCATCTCCCATGGAATATTGTGACAGCTCATTCAAATGGGTTCAATAATGAGCTATAAAATAATCCACTTTTGCTTTGCAGTCCAGGTGGATGAGAGAGAGAAGAGGTGGACCCTCAGAAATAATGTTTGTCTTTGCCACAGAGATTTCTCCATCTATTGCCCAACCTATGGGGCTGCATTTTCGATGACTTATTGCAATTTGAAATGTGATAAGTGTATACATATAGCAAAAAGAAAAAAAAAAAAAACCTGAGGATACAAATGCAGATATTCTACTTTGTTCTTGTTATTCTGAAATTCTGGCTGCTGTCAAAACCCCTTCTCCTTGCCCTGGGTGTTCATTTACACCAGGAGAGCACAAGCACTGTGTTCTTCCAGCTCCTGTTCCCTAGCACAGCTCTATAACGTAACATGACATAACCTAATAAAGCAGAATGTTGCTTGTCAAAAAGAGTATCAACTAAGAAGGCTAAGATCAGGTGTTTGGCACACATTTAGATTGCTAATATGCACTTAGGAATAAGATGACTATTTAACAGATGGTATATTTGCTAACTTCAGTGTTTCTGCAGAGATCTATAAATAAATTATCACCTAGTTCCTACATAATTCCTTTCATTCTTTGTCTGTATTTATCTCACTTGAAGAACAACGAGTTCCCTCACACTCCATTGCTCTCTCAGCCACGAGTTTTAACAAAAAAAACACTTTTCTTTTTTTTTTCCCCTGGATCTGTGCATGTTGGCAGCCTGCTCTTGGTAGAGCAGGATTAATCAGTTGGATGTGATAATGAGGTCGTGGGGGCCAAACAAAATGCTCAGATGCACAAGTGATCCTTCCCAGGGAGGAGTGGGAGTGATGCAAGGACTCAGCTGCCTGTGGCAGGGCCTCATCCATCTCCTGCTGGGAGTGTTGCAGGGCTGAGCGAGGAGGGCTGAGCTCACAGCACCCCAAACATATGGAATTTGGTGGGGTGGGGTCAGGGAAGGGCCTTCTCTGATGGGAGCAGGAACTCTGGGGGTGGAGGAGGCTGCCAGCTCCTCACCGGGAATGGAGGGAGGGGTGGGGAGAAGGAACGGGTCAGGGCATTTTTCACCTGGTGTAACCCAGCTTTACCCTCTGGGGTCCAGGATGTCATCATGGAATCACAGAAGGTTTGGGTTGGTCCACCCCTACCATGGGCAGGGATACCTTCCACTATCCCAGGGTGCTCCAATCTGCCTTTATCCTGATTTATGGCCTGAAAGTCTTCCAGGTAGATTTTAAACAGAATAAAACCAGAGCTTGAGAAGAATATCAGTGTTGAAGAAGAATATCAGTATCATTTTTCACCTTGTGTAACCCAGCTTTACCCTCTGGGGTCCAGGATGTCATCATGGAATCACAGAAGGTTTGGGTTGGAAGGACCTTAAAGCCCATCCCAGTCCACCCCTGCCATGGGCAGGGACACCTTCCACTATCCCAGGGTGCTCCAACCTGCCTTTATCCTGATTAAAATCTTCCAGGTAGATTTTAAACAGAATAAAACCAGAGCTTGAGAAGAATATCAGTGTTGGATGAAGGTGACCATGGGTGTCACTTTGCTGAGCACAAACCTGCCAGTGAGAGAAGCAAACCCAGGCTGGGGAAGGTGTTTGCCTGAAAAAATGGTCTCTGGAGACAGAAATGAAATTGAATTGGTGGACAGAAAACTTTCCTGCTGAAGCAATTCCATTAATTAATAGGTTAATTAATAGGTTCAGCCATACCTTATTTTTTCCTTAATGTTTTAAAGCTGCTAATAATAGAGATAATCATAAATTCCAGAGTGCTTTGGGTTGGAAGCACTAAAAGCCCATCCTGTTCCACCCCCTGCCATGGGCAGGGACACCTTCCACTAGACCAGGCTGCTCCAACTCTAGTTGCTGACTGCTCATTAATATATTTGTTCCAATTTCCCCACCACCACTATTACCCACACATCTGGGGTTTTTGCTTGCTTTATTTTAATATAAAACTGCCTTTCAGGTGTTGGAATAGCAAATTTAACTACACAACAGAGTGAAAGGTCATTTTCCCTGGGATTAGGGAACTGCTTCTTAAATATATTGGATAGGAACAAAAGCCAAATCACAAGCAGCAACTCATTCATTTCAACCTCCCAAATGTGTTTGAAATTCCTGAACCTGCTCAGGGACAGTCCACCCAAATCCATCCATTCCAAACCAGTGCATCCTAAGAAGGGGCATAGAACTTCTCCAAGGAAACCAAGGAAACTTGGGTGTTTTAATATATGAAATTGTTACAGACAATTAGAGAAACTCTAATTTATCACCTTGCATTATTACCACAGTTCATCTGAATTAAAGTGATTTCATGCTTTTGTGAACTTTTGATATTTTTTTTCCCCTCATAAATGTTTTGTCATTACATAATCCCAAATATAATGGCTGTAATTACTTGGTATTGAAATGTGCAATGAATGTTAAGACATGAGGAGTAAGAGCTCCTTACAAATTAGCCACGCTCCTGAGGACAAATCAATACAATTCCTCACATTTCCATGTGCCTGTGTCAAATTGTGATAGATCACTTCTGTTCCCCTTTCTTTCTTCTGTGTCTCCTCTGGCCTGTGATATATTGCAGTGGGAGAGGTGTTCCTGCAGTGATGCAGCACAACAGGAGTTTCCTCACGGGGAAATGGGGTACAAAGCTCAGCACTTTTCCAAGGAAGCTCCTGCTTATGATTTGCTGCAGTATCTCCAGCACTTGTGTTATCAGCTGATAATTAGTTACCTTCCTTTGCTCTGCCTGTAATGAATTAGAGGCCCCATTTGGGGCTGAATTTGGTGCCTGAATCTGAGAATTTAGGTCTGTTATAACTACAGATAATTAAAATGAAGCCTATTGAATCTTTATCTCAAATTCTGGGAGGCCCCATGCTTCCAGATTTTGGGTTTGCTATTTCTTCTCTCACATAAAGGAAGTCCCAAAAAAATTTGGGGTTAAGCCCTTTTAGCTACAGGCTGTTCCTATCCAGACCATCCCAGACTCCTCCTGGACATCAATCCCTGTTCTTTGCTTCTCCTGAGTATTTTTGTACTGAATTGCCTTGAAGGAGGTGAGCACCAATCTCTTGCAGCCTGGATACTACAGGGTGTGTTATGGAAATTTCCTTCTTTCTCCAAATATCTCCCAAAGGAATGGCTAATCTCCTTCCCTCCAACCTCCACTGCAAAGTAAACTCTCTTTTTCAGCTTTCCAAACTGCACTAAACTTGCTGAACAAACCCTCTGACAGTTCCTTTGTCTTGATAATACTGTCAATGCATTAAACTTTCCCCGTCAGCATCTAATCTCAATTTTTTAAATGTTCTAATTGATTTTCTATGAATTCAATTCTGAGATTAAGAGTGGTGTTATCTCTAATTAAGGTGTCTGAAAGCTGCTTAGTATTTCCCATTTCCTGCCTTTTAAATACTTGGATTTTCTCCTCAACACCTGCTGAGTTCCTCTGCTCCATCTGAAGCACTCGTGAGCCTTTAACACTTCAGGTCTGGAAGATTTGGAGCTGAATCAGCCAGGAGCAGCCTGGGCAATGCCCGAGTGTCTCCTTTCACCAGGACAGGTTAAAAATCCACTGGAATTCCCACTTTTGTTCCCATTTCCATCTTAGGGGAGCACTGCACCCCAGAGTGGGTAAAGGGAAAGCTGCCCTGTCCCCCAAAACTCCCTGATGGAGTTGCTGGTCAAAAAGAGAGGGAAAACCACAATCACTGGTCCTGTCCTTAGCTGTGTCATCATCCAAAGACCTCCATCAGTGCTTCCTTATTTAGTTAAATTACTTTGGAGCTTCCAAGGGCAAGGACCTGTAATTTATACTTCAGGATGAACACAGGCCCTGGGTCCTCAATTCAGCTTAAATGATCTGAATGGCCAATCCAGGCACTCATTTTCAAGGTGGGGAACAATAATTTCTGCCACTGTCTGATTGTCTTATTCAATTAAAGAGTGAAAATGCCCTTTACAAAGTAATATCAAGCTTCTCTAGAGGAAAAAAGCGGAAGGTCACAATTAAATTAAACAGGGATGGTGAGGTGAGAGGGGGAAAAACCCTGAGCTGGCTTGATTTTTGTTCATGCACTAACAAACCCAGAGCACAGAAACATATGCTGAGAAGCTGTAGAGCTGGTCTACATCTGGCCTTTGTTATTTTTTTCCCCCTGCTTTTACAGAGTTAGCAGCATAAAATATTAAATTTCTCTTCTGAGCTGAGCACAGGACTTGCTCTGAGCAGTAAGTGTTGACACAGCCGTAGGGCTCCTGCTCCAAAGCCCATCTGCAGGCCAGAGGCACAGCTGAGGAGCTGCCCCTCTCCCAGGGAGGGGCACAGAGGGAATATTTGTTAAATATTTCATATTCCTGAACAGTTTTCTCACTTGTCACGGCGCAGTTCATTTGTCACCTGTCATCACCAGAGTCACTTCGCCGTCTGCAGGAGTTTTCTCCAGATTGGAGAGCTCTTAAAGACAGATTTCTCTCCCTGGGCTGAACCTCAAGGGTCGGATTTCTCCCTGCCACAGCTACACTGATTCTCCTGACTCCCAGGGGAGACAGCCCTGGCTGCTGGGCCAAATGTCCTTTTGGCAGGGAGGTTAATTCTTATCCAAACCCTCTTCTCCCTCATATTTCCCACTGCTCCCACAGAAGCCTGTTTTTACCTATGTGAGATGGTTCAGGAACTTCTCCCTTCCCTCAGACCTTGACCTTGTTGTTAGGGACACAAAGCTGCACCCTGGTCCTGCAGGAAGCACCTCTGGCATCCCTGCCCTGGGTTCTGATGGATACAGGCCCACCTAAGGCAAAGAATTCATTCTATAATGCTTCTACTAACGAAATAGTAATCAAGGCTTGTAATACATTCAATAAAAAATGGCAAGGAAGAGAGGAAAAGTGGAAAGGAAGAGGGGAAAAGTGGCAAGGAAGAGAGGAAAAGTGGCAAGGAAGAGAGGAAAAGTGGCAAGGAAGAGGGGAAAAGTGGCAAGGAAGAGAGGAAAAGTGGCACTGCTCCACACTCAGACACTGCTGATAATGTTTGTGCCTGTTTCAGCCCTTCCCAAATTCCTGCCCAGCCCTTTGGAGATCTTGATCCAGCACAGAATTACTTCTTGTAGAACTACCCTGAGTTACCCCCAGCCCCTTCTTTACCTCCCTCATTCCAGCTGCAAAGCCCTCAAAGAATTCCTTCCAATGGGAATTTCAAGAATTACTCGAGCGATCGATGGAGGGGATTTTTGGATGTGAATCTTGTCAGTGGGATTTCAGGTGTAGGTCACATTATTTGTTCTTGCTGTAGCATTTAGAAATGGATATTTACAGCTCAGTGCATTCTCTGTGCCAGATGTGGTTCTGCTGTTGAGAAAAGCAATGCCTGTGACCTCATTCCTTCACTCCATGAAAAGTCCAAATGTTACACACAATTCCTCCTTCTCCAGTATCAGCTACAGAATAGACAGAATTTTACAGAATTTTATCTGCTGCCTTAAAAGATTACAGAGGATGGACCTCCACTGCAAAAATAACTGATTAATTAATTTCATTATTTTTTAGGAAAAAAAAGCCAATCATTTATTCCAAATAATTCAGTGGTTTTTTTCCCTCGCAAACCTCTACCATAACTTCTTTTGTCACGCCAAAAAATGAACAATCTCATGTGAACATCGTGGATATTTCACTCAATAATGTATTGGAATCTACATCATCTTGTCTGTAATGAAAGGAGAACAGATAAAGTAGCAGATCTAGACTGCAAACATAGACAGGTTTTATGCTTCCCCAGTATTAAATTTTATCAATCAGGATCTATCAGCTCTGGGTCCTGTGGATGCTTTGTTCCCCACCATATCTCAATCACATATATTGCTTTTCCAATACAACTGGCAATGGGTTGATTTAGGATAAACACTCTTAAAGGACCTAAAGAAGAGTAAGTAATATAGAACTAAAAGATAATCTTCAAATACTTCTGTGTTCCCTATTGCTACTTTATCTGCCTGGTTCACTGCCTGTAATGCTCCTTACAACCTCTCTGCAATGTAGATCTCTGTTTCACAGATAAAAAACCTCCTTTTATTATAAAAGTCTAAGGAACTAACCTGGAATAAAGCAGCTTTAACCAAGTGCTGATAGAGCAGAGCCTTGAACACAGTGGTTAAATATTCTGAGAGAGATGTTTAAACCATGGGAGGGGCAGAAAAGTGGAATTTCTGATGTGCCTGGTCTGTTACAATTTAAAATAAACAGGACACTTGGTGTCAATGGACACCACAGGGGCTCTGAGAATGCAGAGGAGACTAAAGGAGGGAATGATGGAGAAAGAGAACCCCCTTCCTTATGGAGATAGCTTCTGGTTTTAAGATTCCAGGCTGTTCTCTGTGTCTCCAGGAATGTCAGGAGATTTGCATAATCCCATTCTTGTGATAGCAGAGTTTTAAAATAGAAGTTCTATTATCACCCTGCCTTGTCCTGTCAGCAGGCAGGTGAAACCCTTCCAGGCTTCCTGCTTCATCACTGCTGAGCAGTGGCTCCTGCTCTTCCTGCAGCCTGTGAGAGGCTCTGTGTGCACAGAATTCTGCAAAGAAATAAATGCTGGGAAGCTCAGCAGGGAGATGAGCTGAGCATGGTGAGGTCTTGCAGTGGTTTTGGTCCTGGAGTGATTAAATTGCATCACTTCAGAGGGATCTCTGCATGTGTTCTGCTCCAAGTGGCCTTGAAGGATGCCCCATGCCCCAGTTTGGGGTGGGTAGAGCAGGACAGTGACCCCTTGGAGACCCCTCCCTGTTGGAACCAGCCTAGAGGAGGCCACCAAGTTGATCAGAGGGCTTCAAGGAGCACTTCTCCTGTGAAGACAGGAGGGAGAGCTGGGGCTGTTACTCCTGGAAATGTCGTATTCCTTCCAACAGTTCTCACCAGGTTTTTCCTGATTTTCTGAAGAAACTCTGTGAAGTAATGGGGCAAAAAAAGAAAACAAGCCTGAGGCTGCTGGGTCTGCTCCATGGAGAGCATCCATTAAGCAAAGGCCTTGGTGTGGTCTCCTGCCACGGGAACTGCTGCAGAGAGAGCTGGAGCATTGGCACAGAGTGTCCATAACAATCAGAAGTGATAAATGAAAGTTCTCTTTCTTTCCACTCCAAGCAGAATTCTGACAAAATACAGGGTTTGTTTTCTGTAACTCATTCTGCTCAGAACCTGGCCCTCAGCTCCCCACACCAGGGAGGGAGGCTGCTGCTGCTGCTGCTGCTGCAGTGATATTGGATTCTACCTGTGCCTAAAAGTCCAAAAGGCAATTTTGAGCTGTGAGACTTTTTAGTGACATGTGGAAGAGATGACAGCAGCACTTCCATCCTCCAGACAGGATCGATCCACAGCAAATGTTCCCACTGCAGGTTGCATTTGTTCCTCACCTGCTGAAGGGAAGACTGGGAGGTGTTGCCAGGATCACCAGGAGGGCTGTGCAGAGTATGCCAAGGAGAAATTTTTGGCTGATTCTCCACTTGTCTGCAGTTCAGATGAGTTTCTGCATCAGAGGAAGTGGGGTTGGAATGAGATGAACTCTTAAGGTCCCTCCCAAACCATTCCAGGATTATATAGAAGGCCACCCTTTTAAAACAGGTGGGGCCAGTGCATTACTCAGCATGTGCAGGGTGGAGAGTGGTGCTAGAATGGGGATAGAGATTGAGAGAATTGGGATTGCTCAGCCTGGAGAAGCCAAGTTCTGGGGTGACCTCATGGTGGCCTTCCAGTGCCTGAAGAGAGCTCCAAGAGAGATGGAGAGAGATTTTGGGAAGGTCCTGGAAGGACAAGACAAGGGGGAATAGCTTCCAAACTGCCAGAGGGCAGGGTTAGGTGAGATATTGGGAAGAAATTCCTCCCTGTGAGGGTGCTGAGGCCCTGGCACAGGGTGCCCAGAGAAGCTGGGGCTGCCCCATCTCTGGAAGTGTCCAAGGCCAGGCTGGATGGGGCTTTGAGCAATCTGGGGTAGTGGAAGGTGGCAGAGGGTGGAACTGGATGAGCTTTAATGTCCCTTCCAACCAGGCCATTCCATGATCCTCTGTAGATAGAGACAATTACCTGACATGCCCCTAAAGGAGAAAAGGGAATTTAGAAAGCCAAGTCAAACTTTTGGGGATGTATTTTTGATTATGAACTTTTCCTGGCACTGGCAAGCTGAGCTCTTCCTGCTCCTCAGTTATCAGCTGGTCATCCCTGAGTGCCTGTTGAGTGCTGAACTGAGCAGTTTATGCCTCCTTTTGAAAAAGAAAGGCACTGCCAGAGTTCATTCCTGCAATCATCTGCCAGGGAGCCTGATCAGCATTCCAGCCCTCGTGTGCTGTGATGAATTAACAATCAGCTTAAAGACCCAGAGAGCTTTACTCCAGGTGGTAGTTACAACAGCTAGCACACCTTTTAATCAAATACAATTGTTACAGAGGGATTTCTGGACACACACAGCACCACAACACAACCCAGCCAGAAGTGTAGGTGCCATTTAGCCTTAAATTCATGCATGTCCAGACTTTGCAAATTCAGCCTATGTGATCCAAGCCTATTGATTTTTCCATTTTCTGTTTTAAAGCATACACTGCCAGTGAAAAGGGTTATGACATCCTGAGGCTGCTGGATTGCTTTGTGATGTTTCTGTAATTTGTGTGCACTCAGAGGTAAATAACACGATGAAGTAATCAGATGAAAAGTGGGCTTTTATGCTGCCTGAGCATCTCCCAGCCAGCCCCTCCAACAGGGCTCTGCTAAAGCTCAGCCTGTCACCATCCAGCAAACACTAAATAGGTTTGATTTGGTTTAATAAATTCCTCCCTGAAACGGTTAAATGCTAATGATGTGCTGTTATTTTTGTGTTTCAGAATGGCAAAAACTCAGTCCAGGAGGAATTATTGCCTCTAATTTGTTATTTCAGCAAAACTGTGTCTTCTGTCTCTGACAAAAAGCACATGGAAGCTCTTGGGAGCTGCAGATTTCATTCCAAGTGCTCCAGCACTGTCACTCTCAGCCACACTGCTGTGAGCACATCACTGGCCAAGAGCAGGGAGGGTGGCAGTGTCAGGAAAATGCTGTTGAGAATAAGCACCAAGCAAAGCCTTTCAGCACCGCTTTGAAAACCAGGAGAATTTGGTTGGAGCCCAAAAACTCCAAGGAGAAATCCTCCCTGGGTCTGTAGCATTGTGGGGAAACTTAAAATGCAGGGTCTAATGGCTCCAATGTGTGCCCTTCTGTGAGGTTCAGGGCAAAGTGACCAATTCTAGGCATGAAATTAGATTCTTGTCCTTGTTTCTCAGAATTTCAGATCTGAGAAATCTGCAATCATCATGACTTTTATCATCAAGGGTAGAATAATTTGACTGAGAATCTAATTTAAGATCCCTAAGCAACAAGATGCTTTCAATTCATACTGAATTTTCTGGGTTTATGCCCTGAATAATTATGAATTAGGTTTGCATTTGATTCCTTTTCATTGTGGAGTCTTTTTTTATTCTGGTTTGTTTAATTGAACTTCTTAATTCTCCTGCATATCCCTTAATGCCTCTGCTATAGATGTGTTTGAGAACTAAAAGAACAAGTAACAGGCCTGGACAGGCTGTTTCATGCAGCCTGTTACAGGGATTTCCCTCAAGACCAGTTGTTTGCACACAGTTATTTTTGCTTAAAACTGAGGAAATAATTAAAGCAAATCCCCTGTGTGCCTTGGGAGAAAGTTCTGGTTGAAGCCATACTGAAGCAGTTTTCCCCAACAGGTTTGTCTTTTTTTTTTTTTAAGGTGTGAAATGCCTTAAACAAAAATGCCTTAGGAAAAATTTCACCACTGAAAGAGTGGCCAAGCTCTGGAACTGGCTGCTCACGGAAGTGATGGCATCCCCATCCTTGAAAGTGTTCAAAAAATGAGTAGATGTGAGATTTTGTGATGTAGTTTATGAGCATGGGGAGATCGGGCAAAGGCTGGACTCGATGATCTCAAAGGTCTTTTCCAACCCTGTTAATTCTGTGATTCAAGATGAAAAAGGCCTCCAGCCTCTGACCTAACACCACCTTATGAGCTGCACCATGGCACTGAGTGCCTCATCCAACCTTTTTTGAACCCCTCTAGGGACAGTGACTCCACCACCCCCCTGGGCAGCCCATTCCAATGCCCAGGCACTCATTCTGTGAAGAACTTTTGCCCAATGTCCAGCCTAAATTTCCCTTGGTGCAGCTTAAAACTGTGTCCTCTACTGATTCTGTGTTGTCATCTTATCACAGGGGTTCCATACTGTTATCTCCTTATCACAAAAGTCCCATAACTTCTTGGTGTGTCACGCAGGCAGCTCCTCAGAGCACTAACTCTTTCTTCTTCACAAAACACCCAACTGACTCCAGTTCTTTTCTCAAGACCACCCCACTCTTTTATAGCATCTTCTTCTCATTGCTTACAGCTGTGGCCTGGTAAAGTCAGGCCTGTTCCTAATCTTTGATAATTGGCCCAGCTGCAACTCCTCAGGGGTAAGATTACTTTCTACACGATCTTTATTTTCTTATATTCTATCCCACTACAATTCTGAGCTGTGGAAAAGCTGAAGGCAAAGCTCTCATGCCCTCATCTCTTCAAGCTGAGTCGGGCCTAGCTCCGAGATGAACCTCCCAAACATTTCACTTCATTTTAGAATGAGCTGAATAGTTCCAGGTGACCTGTGCTGGGTGTCACCACTGAGCTGGCAGGGGAGAAGCCCTGTGGGTGGCAGAACATGACCCCAGCCTGGACAAGGACAAGGACCAGGCCTCTGCTCCCGTGCTTGGCGCTGGCTGCACGAGCCAAGGCCCAATACCAAAGCTTTACAAACTTCCACCCCAACAACTGCAAGAACACACGTGGGCTGCTCCAAATGTGCTGCTGGCAGGGAGCAGGAGATGTGCAGGATTTATAGGGAGCTTTGGAGTTTGTTTATGACAAAACAAGCCTCGTGCAGGAAGCGGGGATGCCAAGGGCCTGCCATCCTAATGCATTTATGTGCTCCCTCTCCCTGCCACTGCCTCTCATTTTCAGCTTGTAGCTTTAATAATCTATGCCGCTGCCTTCTGTACAAAATTCCTCCTGCAGCTTTCCTTTGACAGCTCTGGTTTTAATAGAGGATAAGCACCAAACTCCAGCTGAATCTGAAGACATATTTCTAATCTCGTCCCGCATTTATTTTGCTTCTCGAAGAACTTCCTATCTTGAACACAGGAAAAAAGTATTTTTTATATATTAAGTTGACATGTTGAATGGGTTTCTGGAGGTATCATTAATTCAAGCTCCAACTCAGAGTTAGTTACCTTGTAGTAAAGAGACAAATACACGTAAACCCTGGTACTTGGATAATAGGTTTGATTCAATTCTTTATCAGGGACATTGTAATAATATGCCAGGCATTCCAATCCAGGGAATGGACTGGAATCCCTCCATTTTGTGAAGTGTTGAATGAAAGTGTCATCCCAGCAACGTGCCTGCCTGCCTGGATTTTAAGATATAGCCTGAAGTATTGGTTGAAACAAAGAATTAAATTGGATGGCAACATGAAAATAAGAAACAAGGAAATGTTGACTGTGAAATAAGAGTTTCAAGGTAATTTGTTCCACTATTCCCATCAGGTCATTATGACGTTTTCCATGTACTGTGGGTTTTTTTCCTATTGTAAGACAACTTAAAACTCCCAGTTCTGCAGTGAGGCTGCTAAATTGAACCATTTTCCTGTAAATTTGTGCTTGTCAGTGTAAATAACAGCCTTTGATTTGTCTGTCCTCTCTCTTCTCCATGGGGAAGGTGGTAAATATCTGTCACCACTACTGGAAAAGTGGTGTAGTGCTTGATTATGGGATAAATTTAGGATTCTCTGGTGCTGTTAGAGCTGGAGGACTGGAGCAGGCTGAGGGCTGGGGGCAAACCAGACCCAGCTCTGGGATCTGCTCCCTGCAGGAACTTTGGAAAGTGTTTGGGTGGGGACATAAAGCTTAAATAAAGGAACTGCTTGATATAAAATGCTGAAAAATCACCAGAGCCTTCTTTCTTTCACAGATATTCCTGTTTTTCCTTTCTCCCCCGTGCTTTTTTTTTCAATTTTATTTTTTTTACAGCTTGTTTGTGCCTTCATTTAAGGATGTTACCTTTCCTTAGATCTTGTTCTAGCTCCCTGCCTGGCCTGCCTTGGTTCCTTGGGGATTACAGACTCCATGGACAATTTTGAGGTGGCTGTCTATTCTTGCTCCTTTCTAAAATAGAATTTGTTCCGTCACTAACCAACTTTCACCTCCAAATCTCAAAAAAAATTCCAACACAGGAAGTCTGGCTTAAAAAAATGTTTCAGCAGAAAAAGTGGTAAAATAATGAATCAATTTTTTTTTTTTTTTTTACATTTGACCAGCCCTTGGGAATCAAAGCTGTTTGAGAAATTCAGGGTAAAACATTATTAAATGAGGTACCAGTGATATGCCTTTTGATCAGCTCTGCTGAAAGACACTCTGTGAACCAGCCTGACCTCTGATGTCTCCTTTGTGTAACCCCTGTGACACGAGGTTTGCTATGAGAAATGGAACAAGATTAATAATTAATCCATTTGCTGGTGTCTGAAATAGTGACACAAGGTTGGCTTTAGTCACATGTTTTATTAATGAGCTTTGAAAACAATTGCTTTCTCCCAGCAACAGACTGCTCTGAGCTTTAGGACTGAAAAAAAAAAGAAGGGCTGGAGGGAATATCTGGAGTTTTTTGGCTGTCGCTGTTGTTTCCCCCCCTCCCCAGGGCATTCACAGAACTCGGTCACCGCATCCAAACCTTGTGAAAAAGGTTGTGAAGTTGTGAAGGAGTGAAATGGGGAGCAAAGATGAAATAAACTTTAAATCATCTCAAGACAGACAACGTGCTCGACCTGAGGGAGCTGAAATATGAAATATTTCAGAGAGCAGCTCACACTTTTACACGTTGTGTAAGGAAAAGGAGTGTTTCTTTGGTAATGTAAAAAAAAATAAAAAAAAATCAGTGTGCCAATTAGGGGAACAATGTTTTTGTGTCTCAATTAGGCCTCATTAGCTACAGAAAACTCAAAGCTCAACTTTTTGCAACAATTCCCCCCCCAGCTGTAGCTACCTGTGGGATAACAACAAAACCATTGTCCTAAAAAGTGAGAACACCTTTATTAAGTGAAGATAATTGTGCTCATCTTCCTTGACCTTTCCATTTCCTGAATTTTATTCTGGCTCCCGAGGGCAGCAGCCATCAGATGTCTGCTTTTGTTATTAATATTTACTAGGAACATTTTGGGTTTTTTTAGGAATAAGCAGTGCAGAAGAAAGTCAAACCTTTTGGACAGAATCCCCAATGATCCTTTAATTACCCAATAAATTACAGTCCATGTGCAGAATTAATAGGAAAATAATGCTCTAATAAATATGATCTTCCCAACTTACATGCAAATTGAAGCTTTGCCTTCCTGCTCAGAATTGTTCCAAATGAATTTGTGGCCAAACACTGGTATGTTCCAATATCCTGATTTTTATGTGGGTTATTGATTGCCAAGCTGCCTCCAACCAACCTGTAGTGATAACTCATGGTAAGATCAATATCTGTGCCATTTTGCTTCCACCTTTGAGGGGAAAAAAATCAAATTATGCTTATAATTTACCGAGCCTATTCATATTTATCTTAAATAGTGTGCTGTAGCATACCTGTAATGATAAAAATGTAGTTAAATATCACAAAATTAGATCATTTTTCACACATGACTGCTTCTTACATCAATCATAATGATAGCAATAATGGTATTCTTTGGAAAATCTTTACTTCAGTCACCAGTGTTCGCCCAAATGTCCACAAAAAGTAATTATAACTTATTCAAACAAAGTTATCCATTCAGTCCAGAGGGGGGTTTATACCTTGTCTACAACTACATTATTTTTTATAATATGAATGTGCCTTACAGTCCTTGCAAATGATCAATCGTGAATTTGGCAACCAGAATGCTTTGGAGATGTAGATCAGGAAGGATTGCACTTGAGAGGGCAGAACAGGAGCTGAGAGGGAAGTTTTTATGCAGCAAGTCTGAGACTGATCATTTAATGATGAGAACGCTGCTATTTTAAATCTTCATTTGTCCCCATTAGTCCACTAAGCAGAAAATGGATTGTGTCTGCAACATTACCCAGCTGTTTACAGATGTCAAAATACAATTTCTCTTTCAAAGAAAATAAATATTACGTGTTTCAGGAAGGGAATTTTTGTGGCTTTGCCATTAGTCATGCTAGGGTTGAATTTTCCTTGCTCACGTGGGGGCCAAAGGAAGGATAAAGGACTCAGCCACTGAGGCCTGCAAGTTTTGGGGTTGTTAATGCCACTTTTTAGGTGGTCAGCAATCCTAAAATGACCCAACCAGGTACTCTCTTCTCCTGATTTTATATCAGAGCCATCCCCTTAGCCTTTAGCATTTGTGCTGGTCTCTGGGTGTGATTCCAAGCCCTCCAGTGGGTGGAAGGTTCACACAGAAATTGCCAGTGGCTCACCTTGGGTTCCTGGCAGTGCCCAAGCCAAGGGCAATCATCTCCTTGTTAATTACCTGAATGATCACAGGATACAAATTTTCTATTTCTGCTTATTTGCAGAGCTCCTGGCAGTGAGGGCAGTTTCTCCAGGTAACAAACTGAAGTGAACTCTCATTTATCCCTGGAAATCTGACCTGATACACAGCACAGGATTTCGTCATCCCCTCCCCGCCCTCTCTCCACACACCCACACTGCTCAGGAGCTGGTTTTGTGCTGGGGGATTCCCACACTGAGCTCTGAAATGCAATTCTATGCTCCAAGAACAGGGAGTGCCCTGACCTCCAAGTGAGCACTCGTTGTTTCAAAAGGTAATGACTGATTAAATATGAAATCAATGGAATTCTGTAGGCAAATTCTAATAATGTGAAATCATTTTTTTTTGGGGTTGCTGTCTCCCCTTCCATGGATGCATCCACACTGAAAAATTTGGGTTCAACTCTCAGGAATTCTTCCTACAAATTCCAGCTGATTTTTGGTGTTTCTGTAGCTCCCCTCAATTCCTTTTTGATATTTGCTTTAGTTGGTTTAGGTTTTGCTATTTTAGGGTATTACTGTTAGCATTTTCCCGTATTTCAGGATTTACATATGCTCCAAGTTGTCTGAAGCTTTCCATTTTCTAATCTAAGATATTCTGGTATTTAATTTGCCAGTTCT